>NC_136059.1:1713962666-1716855229 GCF_964261635.1 Lissotriton helveticus
CACAATTCCGATAACGACTTTTCAGTTTCAATATTGCCAAAAGTATATACCAGCAGGCCTGTATGAAAGGTTGGGTAAGGGATACATCAAGTCAACCTGGAAATTACCTTACACACATAGATGTTATAGTGAAGGGAAAAAAGAGGTATTTCTTAGTGGTAACAACTGTAAAAATTCACTAAGCGGTACACTTCTGTGTCAAGGTATTAACTTGCATGGAGCCTGCGAAGGTTCATCAAATAACCTTTCATGTCATCTGCACGGCACCCCTGCAACACAGATAGAGCCTTTTTTCAGACAGCTACGTTCTAATAAGTGACCACAGCTGTTGTGGCATGGTGCCAGGAATAGCCTATCTCGTGAGCGTTACTTCCAGGGTAATTTGCTGTATGCAAGTATTGCATCCAAACAGCAAACCAGACATGGAGGCAGCAATATGGCCTTCTCTGAATATCTCTTCCATTCGAATTGATACTTTAAGCAGAATGAAGTCTATTCTTTTACAACTGTTCCTTTAACCTCATCCAAAGAGACGTATGATCTTCAAGTTGCAAGGACAGCGGCAGAGATACATACACTATTATCGACAAATTGCCCCGTGCATTTCATGTTAAATCTTAGGTCAAATCTTAAACATGTCTGATACCAGTGGCATCGCACATGTATTTAAGACAACATTTTCGGGACTATTAGCACCCTTTGAAGCAGTCCTGAAGATCTTCCCGAATTTCGTGCACTCTGTGTTCGGCGGCCTGCCTCTTCTTTTGGGACTCGTAGCAGGAATTTTATTTTTGTTCCTTCTGCTCCGATATGGCAAGTCCAGTCACAGACAAAACTCAGGCTACAATGGAAGAAATGGAAGAAACGATCCTAGCAATGAGATACCGAGAAAGGATTACTAAGGTCCTCGGCTTGGCGGAGCTAAGAGATCTGAATACCACATGGTTTCTTTCATTCAGACCAATCTGGCAAGATTGCATCTTACCTGTGCTTCGATGCCTGCTATGCGGAGAAGAATGCGTGTTGGACATCTGTCTTACACTACCATCAGCAGTACCTATGGATATCGATACTTTGCTTGGTTCGGTAACGGCTCATGCAACGTATTGTCCCCAGTGGCTACCTATTCTGATGACGGCATTCGTTGAGACTTCACCATTACGATTAGGTGGTGGTGGAGTATGAGATGAAAGCAGCACCACACAGGTACAACCTTCTGTGAGCATTTCTGATCCAGACATCAATGATGGCAATGATTCTCACATATGCACTATTTCAGCTTTTTCGAACTTAGTCGAACTTTCACCTACTGTTGTAGACCAATTTTTCACCAGCCCGTCTGATTTGATGTTCTCTCCTAACAACGAGAATAACTTTTAAAAACAACGAGCACACAGCGTTCCCTGAACTCTGAATTCGGCCTTCAGTTTTGATAAACAAAACTACTGAAAACAATTGGAACAATTTTTTTTCCCCTGGAAGCGAAATTATTTTTCCATTTCCAAAATATTTCCTTTTTTTTGGCACATGGTACTCTGCTTAAAGTAGAACTATTCTTAGAGAAAAAGATTTCTATTTTGAAACTCTAAAGACAATATTTAGATTCAGCCTCTAGCACATGCACAGTCTTGTATAAATATGTGATGAAATGGTCTCGACCTTCTCTTCTGTATTAAGAGCCTTTTCATAAATGTAATTTTCGCAATTCATTCAGCCAATATTTATGTATGTATTATCTGAATGATACCACTGCTTGAAAAACGTACAGTACAAATACGCATTTTTCGTGTATACACCAGATACCATTTGAAATGCAAGTTATGTATTTTGGGGTGGGTTGGAAAACACATGCATCGTTATATGTTTAGTATTGCTTAGTATTTAGTAGTGATGGACATTAATACGTGGAGTGGGTGTTGTGAACGTATCTAGGACCCTATTTAAATATTCCTGATTCATGCCCTTATGTGGTTATAACAAATCATATCCTTATAAAGGCATAAGAATCATATCCATATTAAGTCATAGCCAATGCAGTCCAAATACGGCAAGGCTACTCCCATAGACTCCTAGAAAGTACAACGCGTTCTTTAAACAAACCAAGCCTCCAGCAGCCCGGGAAATTCCCCCTGCTTTTGTTTTGATTTGTCCAAGAACTCCTGGAGTCCTGAAAGAACTGTAAGTTCTTAGTGACGTCTTATGTCCAACCTTACGTCAAACTCGGCACCTTCCAGGTATAAATATACCAGCGTTTGCCTTAAGCAAACACACGGTGGTTTGGAGCAGATCGGCTATCTACTTACCCGAAGCCCAGCTGTAACGAGAGCCGAAGGAAGCCGACCCTCCCATTGATGCACTGAGAGTGACGCTGTCTTTTCTCCTGCCGAGAAATCCAGCCCCAGTGTTTCCAGTCACCCTTGCGGGTTTCTGGGAGATCAAGTCCTGAGAACGAGATACAAGACCTCCTTCATTCTATAACCAAGGTAAGGAGCTGATTAGATCCTAAGAGAATTCTTGATTCAGATTTTTGGCAAAAATTAACTTAACTTAAACTGCAGCTCACTTACTCCTTCTCACGTACTAGGCTTAGGTTAGGTACACCGGGGTAGGCGTATCTTAGAAGCACCAGTTGAGTACATTTAGTCAATGATTTTATGTATGTATATATTTTATCCGTTTTAAGTATCTTATGGCTTAGAAACCATATAAATGCTTTTACAGTATTATTTCATAATACTCCTTTTACTGTACGCACTTTACTTTATGACAAGTATTGCAATTGTGGCAATTCACTTCTCTTGCACGAGAAAGAGGACTGCTCAATAAATAACAACTTTTATTGAAAACGCCCGTCTCTCTATTTCTCTGCACTCCTGCTGAAACTAAGCATGCACGATTGACTGAGTGAAACAGTTGTCTATTGTTTTCCACGACTCTGGAGATATACTCCTTATTCTGGGGGGAGCAAAGTTGTCATGTTTATGCGGTTGTCAGAAACTAATCCCTTCTTGTCTATTCAGGAAAGTTAACTCCTTCCTGTTCACTCGAGAAAGTTTCTAGTGACCTCTGAGCTAGCTGGCATACCTAATTAAGTCTAACATATTCAGTAGAGACCTAGATGACCTCAGTCCTACGTCTAAACTATCGTTTATGTTATTCCAATGCGCAGAGCCTATTGGGAATATAGGAACTACACTACAAGAGTGCCTGAAAGTCTGCACCTGGGGCACATTTGGTGTCCCTGTGCATAATCCAGTTCAAACCAGTTCTGCTCTGGTGCAAAACTAGACTAAGGACATGGGAGTAACCTTCTCTCTGTCCAGCCTCTTCTCTAGGAGGGTTCCCTGAATCTGTCCAACCCTCTCCAGTGAGCACAAAAGGGCCTACCTTGCTGTAAGACTTTAGATTGTATGTAGACAAGATTCTAAAAGAAGAAACCACTGACCTTCGACCTTCTGTACACTCTGGACTTTGCTGGACATTGACTGGGCCGGACTTCCTCTCCCTCTCCGTCCAAAGCTTTGTCTGTGCTCTTCCTCCATACAGGCTCTAAGAAGGACCTGTGGTGCACTAGGACAACTTAAGAATCTCCCTTGGGGTGAAGGAGTCACTCCTCTGCATTTGCAGGCACCTCAACTCAACTGACCGGTTTGCTGCTCTTGCGGACTCCACAGAACTCAGCAACACAGGAGGTGGGTTACAAAGGTCCCTGAGGTTGATCTGTCCTCTTAGCAAGTTTGAGGCCAGTATCCCTGATGGGGACGGCATAACTCGAACCCCTGTGCACAGCATCCATTTGCAGTTGCATATGCTTGTTGGCGATTCCCGAGCTTGTGCATTAGATTCCATGTAGTCCTGACCCTGAGTTGTATTTGCACCAAAGAATTCAGGCCTCCTCACACTGAGTGCTCCGTGGGCTGGTACTTTGCAATCTTGCTCGAGGTCCCCTTGTAACTCCTGGTCATACGGCATGTGGGTGCTCCTGAGGGTCATCTTGATTTCTGTTGGGCGTTCCTGGTTGCTCTAGACATGCCCTGACCCCCCATTGCTTGGTGAGTATCCTAGACCTTGCGGGTCCACACCATAACCTGCTTGACTTTCCTGCATGGGTTGCTTTTGCCAATGCTTGTTGGTGCTCCAGCCGGACACCGACCCCTCAGCACTCGACATCCTTTATGGGACAGCTTGCATCTGGCTCCTGGTCATCAGTGACCTCTCCTGGTCCTCGTGGCTGCAGAGTCAATCATCCCTTCTTCTCACCTGAAGCACCCTCCATCGGTGGGCATTCGTCTTTTGAGCCGCTGGTGACTCTGAAGTGAACAGGACTCTGTCCTCTCTGCTTTCATGTTCCTTCCTTCCAGAATCCAGGATTGGATTTCACCGTACCCTTTTCACCTTCACACCAGCAGTACTTCTTCACAGCCCTCCAGTGAAAAAGATGGCTGTTTCTGACACCATCCCAGATCTATGCACCCGGCTCCTCTGAGATAGGTAACTCAGGCTACAGTATCCATGAGTTGGGTGGCTCTCCAACCTCTTAAGTTCCAAAAGGTTTGCTCAAAGTCCTCCTAGAAGGGTCAATAAACTTTGAAATTGCAACCGTATAGCATTGTACGGAGCCCACAGTCGTGTTAGCACACTGCACCCGTCCTCTGTGGGATCCCTATCTACTCACCCTGGGTGGTTCCTTGGGGCCCCAGGGATTCTACGAGCTCCAGACCTAGTCTTGATTCCAGTTGTGATTGTTATACCACTATTTTAGTAAATGTTTTGGTCCCCCCCTGGAGCCCACTGTGGATTGTGATTCTTACAACTGTTCTATTGATCTCGTATTGTGTGCGTTGCGTTCTATCCTCATGTAGAGGATAGTAGAGAGTATTATATTTATAAATACATATGTTTATATAACTACTATGTGGTTCTCCTTTCATTTGATTAATTCAGGATGTAGTATTCTGGTAAAACAAGCAGCTTTACATTCCTTCAAGATTAAGCCTGAAGGCTGCTCTCCACAGCTACCACTAGGATAGAATAACCAAAGCTGAATGTGGCAAGGATCTATGCGCAATTGTTTTTTAATAATCCCCACAGTCAGGTGAAAAATTATCAAATTGTGCGCTCCAAGGAAGAGGGCAGCCACTCATACCCCCAAAGATGGACCAGAAAATCCGATCCTACAACAACAAACAAATTATCCCGAGCACTTCTCAGTGTGTATTATGAAATTGAAGTCCAGTCCGTCTACTTTCAACTCTGATGTTTATTCCTGAGATACGTTACAATCTTCTCCACGTAGCAAAGCAGCCAACACGTGTTTCATCAGATCTGATGTGTCCGCAACTCTGACTTCATCAGGGCTATAAACAAATTGACAACATATGTCTGATTCACACTAGAAATGTTATATACGATCACCTTCACCACATCACCCATGTTTGGTGATCTCAAAGTGATTCCTAGATAATTTCAAACACTCCAAAACAAATGGTCACATTAGGGACCATGAAGATGTGTGTGTCACAGAAAGAAGGAATTGAATACAATGCAATATTTATAACATAAGAACTTCTAAGAACAATCATAGTCTCATCAAGTAAATACGATATGTCCACACTATAAACACAAGACAAAAGTTGCATAAGTGCATAAAAACACACAAATCTATTGTATATAGTACATAAGTCAGCACCTAACCCGTGACTAGCACCAGTTGTCAATTTAGTAGTTCCAGACAATGAGCTCACTTTTATAAATATCTCTCTATTCCAGACATCTACTGTTTGAGATAGGTTTCTGTACAATCTAGAGCACAAAGGATATGATAATCAAATCCAGTGACCATACTTAGTTAGTACAGGACACACAAAGTTCCACCACAATTAGATTGCGAAATCCTTACCAATAATCTTCTTTAATCCTCCATCAAGGGCATTTAATAACCATAAGACGTTCTTTCTGGCCTGTAGGTAATACAAATGCATCAGGAAACGTGGTCTATCACCCAAATACGTGACAGTAGCTTGAATTATAAAAGTCCATATGTTAGGATGCAACTTTTTACATGATAACTAGTTTTCTATCAGGTAAATCTGAACGAAAAGTAAGGCACACATCATGCCCATCGTATCCATTATTGCTACTCCATTTGCCCCAATATTACTGACACCTATCGCTGTATATACCAAAATTAACACACACTTTCAAACAAAACACTCTACATCAGCGATGGTTACCATTTCTACCCAATGTAAATTGTGTCCTGCCAGTAGCTATCCATTACTACGGATCCCCAATCACAAAACCCTGCATCTCCATGAATGCGTGAACCGCATCTAAACTGAACTCATAGCCTACTCTGTGTTATCGAGGGCATATGAGTTGTATTAAAACAAACACCCAATTTTACTTAGTGTCCTGCTTCTGCCGATTAACTATCTAAGTTATACCTGTTATCACGAAAATCATTATCAGTACTCACCCTGCTGGCAGAGACTACGCCTCACTCGTCACTTCCGGATAGTTTGCTGGCAGACATTGATCTATCACCTAGAATGATGGAAACAGACAGACCAAAGAGGTAAAAACGGCATCTGCCTCACAACTAGTCTCTCAACTGCTACCAATTGAGAGTTTAAAGCACAACCCCATCTCAAACCAAACTGCATAACCACAACTGCTCAGACCCACTGCCCAGGAGACAAAAGAACAGGATGCACAGGACAATATGCCACAGTAAGCTGTAACACTGGAAAAACTGACCAAGCAGACCACGAACCTCAAAAAGGTAGCCACGGAGGATCTGACATCAGTCAGGACCAACCCGGGGTTCTTCCTTGCAATAAGGTCAAGGACAATGATACTATAATTTATACCATGACTGGTAAAATACCAGAGCAACACGAGCTCCAACTTTCAGCAACCCAAAGCTCTAATTTGAGTGCGAGTATAGTTGATAGCCTAATACTATCGGCCACAAAAAAAATAAAAAATAATACAGAACAAGACTCTCTACTGGCCTCCAAAAATGTCACCCTAGCCACCACAGTAAATGACCCTACATGGCAATCTGACAAATTGGAACTCCTACTTGACCTATTTCAAACATTATTTATTTATTTATTTATTTATATATATTATATTTTTATAGAGCGCACAGCTACCCGGAGGTTTCCCGGTGCTAAACCAGCAAGGAAGGTGTACAGTTGGCCATCTCGATATTAAAGATCGATGAAAACATCAGCCCCTTGCAGGAGAGGTAAAAAATTTCAAAGGAAAAGAATCCACTAGTGCATCATGCGCATGCCACCAGATTGCGGAGAATTTATGCACTATGCCTGACGTTCTTAATCTAATGATAATGGATATAAAATCGGCCCTACAACAACAAGTTAGTAGAACCGTCGGCAGGCCTGATCAAATACCTAAAGAGAAGGAAACCGGACAATTTGCGGAACGAGCAACTACTTCTCCGGAGGTAGCCAACAGGGAAACTCCAAAGAAAGCTCTTACAAAATCTTCATTGTATACCTTGGCAGGACCTGACTGCCATGGGGGCGCTCTACCCTCCATATTGCAAGAATTGACAAAAATTTGCCAGGCGATCACAATGGAAAAATCCTAACCGTGGACAATAACTGGTCTTCTGTCCTATCAAAAACAGCCAAAAAAGACAAAAAAAGGCCAGAAACAAAGCCGTGGGAGAAACCTCTTCAAACCAGCTTTCATTCAAACCAGTAAAACTAGACAGCAAATTGCTCAATGTATACCCACTGTTTAAAAGCAGTGGAAAAATGAAGAATGCACCAAGATCTGCCCAAGCCCCTGTTACTCCATCCTACGCAACCTTGGTTTCGCCACCGGTTCTATCCAAACCAAATACTGTCTCTATCATGGTACAAAATCCAGTCACAGAACTCATTATATCAGGAACACACCAACCAGGAACACCCTCACTTATGCAAGATCAGAAGGAAACTCAGCCTAGTAATAGTTGCAATAAGCTTAAAGACCTACAACAAGGTCAATTTACTGCTCCTTCACCTGTAATTACAGCAACATCGGTTATCTCTTCACCCAAGAACAAACTAACTTCCATCATGGTGCAAAGTCCAATACCACGACCCTCAGCTCCTTCTACTCAAACGCAGAGGGCGCACCATCTCCCAGGAGGGCGGCGTCTCCTGCGACAAATAGCGTGGATCCCCAAAGACTATCACCAGGGAGTGATCAAATCAGACTATTCACCAATGACCATCTTCTCTTCGCCCATCCTCATAACGAAAGTCAACTTAAAAAGAGCCCGGGTGAGGATCGACCATCTAAGCTGGGCCTCATCCCCCACTATCCTTCAGAAGGGAGCCACGATGTATTGGATCGATCAAACATATTAATATTGTTCTAGGCAACTCCCATTCAGTCAAAGATAACGTCAGAGGACATTCTGAGTGTGGAATTTAAATCCACCCCAGAGAGTCGCAAAGGGAGGGAAGTCCCATTCTTAACATTAAAAACAAACCTAATGCCAGAAGATATATTAAACTGTAAGGCCATTTTAGAAGAATGGGGCATAAGAGTTAAAAAAATCCAAGCGCCCAAATACCCAGCCCCACTAAAAAAGTTATTTGACTCAGCCAACCCAAATGCCCACCCCTATAATATATTAAGGGGGACTGGGCACTCATTTCGTCCCTTATGGACAGACAACATACAAATCGCCCGCACCTACTCATCAACAAGGGGCCTGACCAGGAAAACAGAAATAGGCCCCATTAGGAGAGAACAACAAACCAACTGGATTCAGTTGCTCTTTTTCTCATTTAGCGAAGCCACAGTTAATATCTAGCAGTGAGACGAGCACAGAAGAGCCACATCATTACATAAATCTTCTGTCATGGAACGTTGCTGGGTTATCAAGACTTTTAAGCTTAAACACAGCAAAGTCACTAATTATGGCATCGGACATCCTCTGTTTCCAAGAAACATGGGCTCTAACTCCAATAACAAATGCCGGCTTCCAAGGAGTCCATCAAGTAGCAATTAAAAAAAAACATCTTTGGGAGGCCCTCCGGTGGCTTGTTAATATACCCTAATCTTAACATGAAACTAACAACACATCCAATTCCAACTAAAGATAAGATGCTTCAAGCACTCGCACTGCATAGCTCCAAGACATCCGGGCAACAAATTAAGATCCTTCTGATCAACGTTTATTTCAATAGCTTTGGACCATCACGAGCAACAAGGCTAAGCCAGCTGAGTGATAATTTGGATCAAATACTCTGCAATCACGCTAATCATGAAATAATAATTTGCAGAGATTTCAATTTGAGACACCTAGGGATATCTGACAATGTTAGTCCACCCTCAAACCCCCTAAGTACTCAAATAAACAAAACCTTAAGTAAACATGGGCTAAAATCTGAACAGTCCCTAGTTAATAACTTTGAAGTACCAACTCTATAGACTATAAAAATCTTTAGGGGGATAAGCACTATTGACTACGTGTTTGCATCTGAAAAACTCATGAACGATCTTGTGAGCTTCGATGTACATCCTACAAACGACAGTGACCACCTTCCTCTTCGCACAACATTTAATCTTCACTTACCTAAATGTAAAAGTCATAAGGCTTTGGGCACCTCTTGTAACAACGAATCAGTACACCTAATTCGAGAAAAAAATGGGGACTTGTCAACCTTCGGGAACTAGCATTATGGAAAGCCAACACAGGACAGTCCCTGCAGGCCCAAAGTGGTGAATACTAACTAAAGTATTGGGCATCTATAACCAGGGGCATCCACGAAACAATGAACTCCCGCACAGGTCGAGGGCACCAGCAGTTAAAATCCTCTAACAAAAATCAACTTATACTGACTAGCTCCCGGCGCATCCGAAAGTTGACAAGGGCACATAAGAGAACCCGGAAAGAACAAGCCAACGCCGTGATGTTATTGGAACTTCGAGTCGCAAGAAAACAACATAAACAATTGATTTGGCAAGAGAAAAACAAGCAGAGGGAAAAGGATTGGCAATATATCTACTCTATAATGAGCAAGCATAACCAGGGGGATTTATGGAGACATATCAAAACCAAAACACGATAGGAAGTTGCAAGGAGTAACACCATCAATGAAGCCCTGTGGTCCTCGCACGTAAAAAAACTATAGGTAGTTGATCATTCTATAATCTTCCCATTTGAACTTCTAGAGTCTACTGATGACACAAAACACTGTGTCTCCATATATACAAATAACAGCATTCAAAAAGCACTACGCAAAATAAGAACCTCAGGAGCAACTGGCCCAAATGGTCTCCCGCCTCAACTATTTAAAGAAGATTTAGCCTTATGACAGTTGGAGAGGTTCAATATTGCACCCAATATTTAAAAAGGGGGACAGACAGAATCCTATTAACTACCGTCTAATAGCCCTATTGGATATTGAGGCCAAGATCTACGCAGCAACACTTCTAAATGAGTTTGAGACTTGGGCAACAGCAAATGAAATTATTCCATTCTGCCAAACAGGCTTTCGACCCAACTCCTCCACACTGGACAACATAATTACCCTATCTTATCTAGCCCACCTGGCAATTAGACGGAAATCTTCAGTCCTTTATGCATGCTTTGTGGACTATCCATCAGCATTTGACCAAGTGGACAGAGGTATCTTATGGAAAAAAACTCCAGGTGTGGGGTATTCCTAGCAGTTTGCTTAACGCCATCATTTCCTTTCACTTGGGTGAGAGTCAAGCTGTCAAATACTGCGCTGACCAGGAAGATCTCCACCAACCAAGGGCTAAAACAAGGGTGAGTATTTAAAAACTATTATAAGAAAGCTTGTACCCATGTTGATTAATCTATACACGGCAGACATGTCCAGGGCTCTCAACAATGCAAACTTAATCCCTCCAAAAATTGGCAAAACTAAGATCACAATATTGCAGTATGCGGATGATATGGTTCTGTTAGACAATTTAAAAAAAGGTCTACAGAGAGCATTAAATTCATTGCACCAATACAACAAAGCAAACAAAATGATAGTAAACACTTCAAAAACAAAGGTGCTATCCTTTGGAAGGATGGAAAAACACTCAACTAGCAAATGGTCATTGGGTCATCTAAAAATCTCAGGAGCCAAATCCTACAACTAATTGGGTACATGGTTCTCTGCAAATGGCGCACCTACAGCACATAAGTGCCACCTAAAGGATAAGGCGGCACTGATAACAACTAGACTCTGCCAATTACATACAGCCCTTGAAAGTCCAACCTCAGCCCCAATTAGGGGCTGTATTACCATCGGCACTTGCTTATGGCAGTGAGGCCTTCCCAGGCCAACTCACTAAAACCATAGAAAAACGACATCTAAAGGTCTATAAAAGAGTGTTTAAATTGCCGTATTATATCAGAGAATCCTTGGTAAGACTTGAATTTGGCCTGGAGGGCATCACATGGTCCAGCATGTTTTTTTTTTATAAAGTGCTTCCATAGATGAACCAGGGTGAGGCCAGGCACCCTGAAATATATTCTGCAAAACATATTCAAGATCAATAATAACCCGTGGTCCACCTACCTAACAACGGTGGCAGCCACTCTTCTCATCAACCTGTCTGTCTTGAATACCCCACTACTAACGCATACTGCAATAAAAAGCATATTGAAAAAACAGACCACCTTCCTCTCGAAGTCTGTGGACTTAAAAAACATCAAGGCCACCCCGCCACAAAGGGCACTGGCACTATCATACAATAATGATAGCCAAGTTGGCCTTCAGGCCCAGTCATACCTCATTTGCACAATTGGAAAAGCCTGCCTGACCCAAATTCTGGCAGCAAGGATGTTGGCTTTACACATTAAAGACTTCAACCCTAACTGGCCAATGCTTTCCAAGATAGTCAAGTGTAGACTTTGTGGCTACAAAACCGAAACCTTTTTACATCTACTCTGCAGCTGCCCGATGTTGCTCGTGCCCCAGCGAACATTATTAAAGCCGCTCTTTTTAACCCATGGTATAAGAACATGCAATAACGCAATGAACTAGATTTTTATTACCATGGTTTCCCTTGAACTGGCAAGAATAGGCACATTTTTCAAAGCTTTGAGGGACCTTCTTAAAAACACACAATTATGCAAAGAGATGTTAGTGGATTGACATATTTTAGCTTTGGCACTTCGGACATTAAGCATAGTATTGTTTGACCTCCTTGCACTTGAGCCTTAACATCTGTCATGCATTTACTTTACTTTGCGGTTGATTTAAAAAAATTATAATTTTTTTTAATTCCTTGTGTAAATAATTGAAACGAGCTTTCTTGTAATAGTTTTTAAATACTCAAATATCTTACATTTAAACCGTCTCATACCTTGAATGTTACATTTGGGCACCACGTGCCAGCCACTGCAGGGACCCATCATTCTTCTTTTTTTTCTTAGCCTAATATGCCTTTTTAATGTTTTATATTGTTTTGGTTTTAAGTAATCTATACAATAAACTTTGTACTGACTGAGTAGCAATAATGGATCCGATGGGCATAATGTGTGCCTTACGTTTGGTACAGATTTACCTGATAGAAAACTAGTTATCATGTGAACAGTTGCATCATAATATATGGACTTTTATAATTGGAGCTACTGTCACATATTTGGGTGATAGACCAAGTTTCCTGATGCATTTGTATTACCTACAGGTCAGAAAGAATGTATTATGGTTATTGAATGCCCTGGATGGAGGATTAAATAAGATTATTGGTAAGGATTTTGCATCTAATTGCGGTGGAACTTTGCGTGTCCTGTGCTAACTAATTATGGTTACTGGATTTGATTATCATATCCTTTGTGCTCTAGATTGTACCAAAACCTATCTCAAACAGTAGATGTCTGGAATAGAGAGATATTTATAAAGGTGAGCTCATTGTCTGGTACTACTATATAGACAACTGGTGCTAGTCACGGGTTAGGTGGTGATTTATGCACTATATACTATAGATTTGTGTGTTTTATGCACTTTTCTAACTTTTGTCTTGTGTTTATATTGTGGACATACTGTATTTACTTGATGAGACTATGATTGTTCTTAGACGTTCTTATGTAATAACTATTGCATTGTATTCAATTCCCTCTTTCTGTGACACACACATCTTCACGGTCAATAATCTGACCATTTGTTTTGGAGTGTTTGAAATTATCTACAAATCACTTTGAGATCGCCAAACACATAGGTGATGTGGTGAAGGTGATCGTATATAACATTTCTGTGTGACTCAGACATATGTGGTAAATTTGTTTATAACCCTGATGAAGTCAGAGATGCTCATGCATCAGATCTGATGAAACATGAGTTAGCTATTTTGCTAGAGAAGATTGTAACGTATCTCAGGAATAAACATCAGAGATGAAAGGAGACGGACTGGACTTTGATTTCATAATACACACTGAGTAGTGCACAGGATAATTTGTTACCACTACAATAGCTTTCTAAAGGTTATCTTTGACCTCATACATCCAAAGGAGTCGTTTGGACTGGTACAAGGTGCCCACTTTAATTAGTGGACATAATATACCAGGCCAACTTCTCACACACTCCATTACTCTCCTATAAAGACAGAGACCTCATGGGGTAGTTTCACTTCCCTGGAGCCTACAAATTTCAGACACGCAACAAAGTACATTGTAAATTGTTTAAAAAGAAGTATTCTGCGGAGTCCAAAGCCATTTCTTTACGACTGGACAACACCATCTTGAAGTATCCCAGAGGCCTGTGCAAGAAGGAGGGAGCAGGGGCAGAGAAGTGATGTGTCACTGCAGGATAGGTCAGAAGTGCCTTCCTGCCAGCAATCTCCAATTTCTCTGAAAAGGGTTTGCACAGGAAGAGGAGCTCTCTCTGCGGTGTGGTCTTGCTGAGGAAGACTGGTACTGGAACCTGGCTCCATCGGCAGTTGGAAGGAGGAACCCCTTGACTGTCCCAGGTCTCTGGACTGCACCTTTGAAGGAGTACAGGGCCAGTGAGAAGAATCCTGGGCCTCTGCACAAAGAGAAGGGAGGCCCAGAAGGAGAGCCAGGTGAAAGGCTGATGCAGGGAGCCAGTGAAGACAGCTCCTGCAGAATCACCCTCTTGGAGGCGAGAAGGGTGGTGAAAAGTGCTGCAGATGGCTAGAGATGGCCACCGGGAGCGAGAAGAGGCAAGATTGTTAAAAACGGTCCTCTGGGGGCTGAGATATACCCCCAGAAGGTAGGCGACCTTTGACCTCTGATCAGACTCACGACAAAGCGGGTAGGGCTCTGCCACCAGTCTTGGATGGGCTCCCGGGGTGGCTGGGGTCCCGGCAGCTAACCCCAGAAGAAAGTGAAGCCATGGAGTGCAGTTGCGCCCCTGTGAAGGTGCCACAGGGCCTAGGCTCGCCACCCAGGGCCCCTTCTCCAAGTAAAGTCGCTGAAGAAAACAACTGTAGCAGAGCGCCGTCGTGCCCCCCTGGAAATAGGACGAGGGGCCCAGAGTTGGGACTCTGAGCCCCACCACAAAGGAAGTTGGGGAGCGCCGTTGCTCTCCTGTGAAGATAGTCCTGGGCCACAGGCCCCAAAGAAAACAGAAGTCAGGAAGCTCTGTCCTGCTCCTGGTGAGGAACTCCCAGGGGCCCAGGACCCCCAACTCTTGGACCCAGTGTCAGCGGAGAGGAGGGGGAAGTGCTGCTGCACTCCCCCACAGCAAGAAGAAGGAGAGGAAATGCCGTTGCACTCCCCCGAGGTCCCACCAACCGGCATCATCATCCGTGTCTGCCTGCAGGAGCCAGCAGACCAGAATGAAGAGCCAGCTTCCACGGTAGCATGCAAGGGTGCTGTCCAGTCGGGGAGCTGGCAAGAGCAGCCGTGGATGGGATCCCCCAGCTGCTCTCGATACTCACCTGGATGTGGGGTGACCGGGTAGAACCAGGCCCCCCTGGAAAGTACTGATGCGCTTATGAGGCCGCCCACAAAGGCTCTCCCCGGTAGCAGCGGTGGAGCTACTGCTCAGTTAATCGCATGCTGAATGGGAAGCGCCCCATAATGCCTTGCGGGGCATGATGAGCCTTCAGGATTACCTGCTAGTTTTTGAGTTGGGTTGCCCCAGGAGGATGGGGTCACCACCATTTGCTGGTAAAGGTGAGGGGGAGTTGCAGGAGCAAGTCAGACTCACCCAGCACAAAGGTAAAATGTCCCCACCCTGAGTCACTGGGGGACTGGAAGGAAAGAACCCCCCTTAGGGACATCCATGTTTGTTAAAGGCTATCGCTGGAATTTTTGTTCTGCAGCTGATGCTTAGGATTGCACTGAAGTGAGCGAGATTAAACATGGATTGTTATAGAGCTGATTCCCCCTAGGGGTGTACAGGTGTAATTGCACCAAGGCGTGCTTTTACACTGGGATGTTCCTCTTTGGGGAATGTAAGTTACATGTAATATGTGAAATGATAAGTCATTTGGAAATTTGTTGCTAGGCGTTCCTGCCAGGGTGCCTAGGTATAATTGCATAATTATGTGATTTCAAATGTGATACATTTTAGGGGCTGTGATTGATTTGCATTATACCTGTTACCAGATATGAGAAGTACTGTCACACTAAGTGATGCCTAGACAAGTATTCTTGCTACTGCATTAGTTGAACACCCCAATTGTCAGCCACCGTGATTTAATTGGCTGTACTGTAGGGTCAGAATGAGAACCTCAGTCAGGGTTATGTGTCACTATGGCAGGTGTCCCCACTATAAATGCTGTTGAGATAATGGGGTGGGCCGTCACTGGGATGGTGCCAGTGGGAGGGGCCCTCGCTCCAAGTTATGGTCAACCCACTGCATTTGGGGGCAAGAAAATGTGCAAACATGTGAGTGTTGGTACTATACCTCCCCTTTGGGAGGGGTGGGGATGTTATGCAATGTCAAGGAGTATTTCCAACAGCTTATGTATATTTGTAAATTGATGCATAGGATTGAGTAGTGTGTGTGTGTAATAAATGTACTCTTCCTTTTTTTAATAAAGCAAAGTACAGACTAGACAATCAATTATTGAGTGTTATTTATGTGTACCTGTAAATGGAGATTATTAGCCTACACCACCTCCAATGAGTAAGCCTTAGACTGCTCTGGAACTCTACCCTCTGAGAGTCAAGCGCTACAATGGGGTGTTTGGTTCCCAGTGAAGGACAAATGTAGACATATTGTTTGAGCAGGCCTCACAAATAATGCCTTGTTTTCCAAAACGAATAAACTATGAATAACCATGAGCAAAACTTGCTCCCATGACAGTAAAACTAGCCCTTACCTTGCTATCCCACAAAAATGCCTGTAGCCATTTCTGGGTCTCGCCAGGGCTTATGTTTGGAAAATGTAATAGGTATTGGACCACAAACATTTTTGTAGGAGCTAACCACAGGTAATGTTGAAATTTGGGATTGCTGAATACAAAGAATGCCTGGTTGTAGTTCCCTTATGTCTTTTTCCATAACCCTACACTTCATATTTCATTATCTGGTTGTTGCAAGCTCTTTTTTCTCTCTGCTTTCTCTCTTGCTCATATCTTCCCCTCCCCTCCTCATTCTCCATTTTTTGTCTTTTATTGCTTGAAAATAGTTCCCTGTCTCAAAAACGAGTGCTGATGTCTAGCACCTGAACAATTTAGGCACTACTAGACTTCATCTTGCGAATTCCCTAATTCTGAGTGCCTCACTCCCTTGCTCAGTTGTTTTAATACTGTACAGGTAACGTGTTTGAACTGTTCAGAAGCTGAAGTAACACACAGAACCTGATAGACCTAAAAACATTAGACATTCACTTTAGATAGTGCTTTCACATTGGTTGTGATGCAAGTTTGTTTAAAAGTCTGTATAGTGTTCCTCATGCATTCACACAATACTCAGGTTTCCTTTCGGTCACATTAGGCCTTTATAAATCTAGTTATAAATACATGAAAAGTTGACCCCTCAAGGTACTGTCTCTTTTCATATTTGTAAACTGTTTGTGGCTTTTAGCTTTGCGAGATACACCTGGGATTTCTGGTTAAAAAAGATACATACTCCTTTTGCAATTGCTTGGCAAGTATGTTGCAAGAGACTTGTTGAGCAACGGAACATTTTAAGCACTTCTGATAAAGTGTTACCTT
Source organism: Lissotriton helveticus (assembly GCF_964261635.1). Lineage (NCBI taxonomy): Eukaryota > Metazoa > Chordata > Amphibia > Caudata > Salamandridae > Lissotriton > Lissotriton helveticus. The sequence goes on from NC_136059.1 coordinate 1,713,979,794, forward strand.
TGAAAATTTGAAATCCCTATAGTCTGCTGCTGAATTTGAAAAGGTAGAAAGGGTTTGTGATGGCGGAAGGAATGCAATGTGCACAGGATGGTGTGAATTTCTGAGCATGAGTAGTCTGAGGAACTGGAAATAAGTGTCTTCTTCATGACCTCATTTACTTTGATAAGATAAAGTTTGAAGAAAAAAACATTGTGCAGATACGTAGGTGCCATTTAACTTTAGAATAAATTCTGCATCTAACATTTTAACGCACTGTCCTAGAGATTCAGGTGCCGCTTTCAACTTAGTTCTGGTTCTATAAACTATTAATAAACAAAATGTAGGAAAATCCAACAGACAGGTGTGCCTTAGGTGTGATATAAAACATGTTTTTGGATCAGGTGAGGAGTCGTGTTTTCTGAACCTGAGGTTACTAAGGTTTATACATATAACTCTGAATGTCTCCAAGTTAATATATTAAATTCAGACTGAACAAGCCAGAAACGGTGAGCAGAGATTGCCTCGCTGTTTACAACTACATCTGTCTAAATGACATGGATTTACTCAGAAAATCAGAGTTATAGGTATGAACTTTAGATGTCTAGGATGCAACAAAAAAAAACACAGGTGCTAGGTTCTGCGCCGAGCCAGTGCAGTTCCTCCTGGTATGACACCCACTATTACAAAAAAGATACATTCAAACATTTATTACTACAATGCAAAATGCAATTCATAAACCTAAAGGTGGATCTCTCCACCTCCCCCTCCAGTGACTACAGTCCTAATGGTATCAAAAAAGGCTTAACTATAGTCCAATGTACTTCAGTACAGTCTTTCAATAAGTTTAGCACCACACATGGCCCACACTGGCACTGCAACACACTCCCAAAGAAAATATTGGAGTCAGGGAAATAAACTAACGCCCTAGGAGAATTCATGGTAAATTAGTTATACTACATTCCTGGGGCCCAGTTCACAAAGGCAAATGTGTACGTTTGTATCTATATAATCACTACCCTCATTGACCAACAAATTTACTTTGAAAGTATGCCAATATCCATATATTGATTATTTATTTAATTTTTTAAGCAAAGCATTTAATTTCTTCTGTTTTTATATTTTTCAATATATCAATTTGTACAAAGCCAAAAATTCATTCCATTACACAAAAATTCAAATGCATATGATCATTGGTACATTTCTTTTATAACCATGATTATTGCCTATAAATTTATCAAATACAAATATATATATATATATATATATATATATATATATATATATATATATATATATATATATATATACATATATATATATATATATATATATATATATATATAATATATATATATATTCACTGAAAAAACCATAGGTTTGACACCAGTAATAGTTAGCTGGAAATTTTACTCGCATAAAACCAATGAAATTCCCACGTTATAGTTAGTTGGACTCACTATAACTTGCGCGTGCAATGCACTGCTGATGACGTCACATATTACATCACTCATGACATGGTCAATGACATCAGTCATGACATCACTGATGACACTATCCAGTGAATGTGTCTTTTTAAAAAATAAATATGTGTTATATATGTATATGTAAAAGTTGATGGAAGAATAAATGTTTAAATAAGTGATTACTTGGATGTTTTTTTTTTTAATTGATTGGTTAACTGGTTTATTAAGTGTATCTTAGTGAATACATATATTAGAGAGTAATGTTTAAATATTTAAATATATGTATTAGTGTTTCACTTTGTGTATAAGTGGTTGCATGGGTTGGTGAGTAGCTACATGTGTATGTATATGGGTTATTAGATGTTTTTGTTAGTATCAGTATGAGTGTTTGTATGGTTTGGTGGGGGTATTACTTAACACATAGATGCATTAATGACTGACTCTCTCTTTGTATTATTATTATTATTATTTTTATTATATTTAAGTTTATAAAGCGCTCAGCTACCCGTAGGTTTCCCGGCGCTGAAAACCAAATAAGACCAAATGAAGCGGGGAGGGTCAGAAGGGAAGACTGTTACATGTTAAATAACCAGGTTTTTACTTGTCTGCGAAACTTAAGATAGCAGGGTTCAGTTCGCAACCGGGGAGGAAGGGAATTCCAGAGTTTGGGGGCCAGCCAGGCAAAAGAGCGGCCACCCATTCTGGATCTTTTTATTCTGGGAACCGAGAACAAGTGCTGATTAGATGATCGCAGAGTGCTGAGGGGACAGTAGTGTTGTACCAAGGAGTTGAGATAGGGTGGGGCAAGGCCAGCGTTTATTCTGTGCATAAAGCACAGGGCTTTGAATTTAGTACGGCTTTCAATGTGAAGCCAGTGCAGAGTGCGCAAGGAACTGGAGGTAGGGGAGGAATTGGGGAGATTGCAGAGCAGTCGCACTGCCATATTCTGGCAGTCTGTAATTTGCAAATCACCTCTTTACAGGCTCCCAGGAGCAAAATGTTTCCGTAGTCCAGTCTAGAGGTGATTAAGGCCTGGACCACGGTTTTCTGAGTATCCTGGGGGAGCATCCAGATGATCTTACGTAACCACTTGATGATAGTGATGCAGGTGGAGGAAGTTTTAACCACATGGTTCTTCATGGATAACTGGTCGTCAAAAATGACGCCAAGGTTGCGTGCTGTTTTAGATGGAATGGGTAGCGTGCCCATTTGGAGGGCCAGTGGTGGGGTCCCCATAAGGTGGTATTGTGGCCAAACAGAAGAAGTTCTGTTTTCCCCCCGTTCAATTTCAATTTGTTATCGTACATCCAAGCTGCGATGTTACTGAGGCCTGCGCAAAGGGAGGAGGAAGAGGAGTGAGAACTCGTAGAGAGAGAGTAGATGACCTGGGTATCATCGGCGTACGAGTAAATAGTGAGCCCAGCTTGCTCCGCAATAGCAACCAGAGGTCTGACATACAAATTGAAGAGCAAGGGGCTCAAGTTGGAACCTTGCGGAACACCGTAAGCCGATGTATATATTTGGGAGACCAATGTGGAAGAGAAAACTTGGAAAGTACGATCCGATAGAAAATTGACAAACCAGTTGAGGGCTGGGCTGGTGATGCCAGATGATCTGAGGGCATTGATAAGAATGGGGTGGGAAACCGTGTCAAATGCGGCACTTAGATCAAGTAAAATAAGTGCCACGGTTTCCCCCCTATCCACTCGGCTTCGGATGTTTTCAGAGACCCCCAACAAAGTAGATTCCGTCAAGAAACCAGACCTGAAACCAGATTGGGATGGATGTAAAATACCCTTAGATTCGATATGGGTTGAGAGTTGAGAATTGATGTGCTTTTCCCAAATTTTTGAAAAAACCGGAAGAAGTGAAATTGGGCGGAAGTTAGATGGAATACTAGGCTCAGCATTGGCCTTTTTTAGTAGAGGCATTATCATCGCATGTTTCCATGCAGAGGGTACTATGGCTTCTCTAAGGGAGGAGTTAAGGAGATCCAAAATTAGTTCAAGGGACGAATTGTCCAACATTTTTAATATTTGAGGGGGAAAAGGATCCAAAGGGGAACCGGATTTAATTTTACTGATAATGTCAGAGAGAGTCTTGATGTTAAGAGGATCCCATGTGTCGATCAACTGTGAAGCGGGGGGACAGGTATCCTGCGGGGTCCCTGAGTCACCGGAGATCGTAAGGTTAGATAGTATGGGAAGGGTCTGCTGTGCAGGGGTAAAGGACCTGTCCTCTAAAGTCACTCGATCAGAGGATGAAATTGGGGGTGGTAGGTGGGACAAAGAAGGGGGAGGGGCAAGTTTCTCAAAATCAGAATAAATGGAATCAATGTTGGCGATAAAAAATTCAGCCATAGAGTTGCATTGTGCAGTATCAAGACATGGTGGTTTAGGCTGACATAATGCACCAGAGAGCTTTTGTACTACCTTAAAAAGAGCTTTGGGACGATTTTGTGCTTCAAGAATAGTTAGGTTGACATGCTCAATTTTTGCAGTTTTGCATAAAGAGTGATATTTAGTTAATGCATCTTTGTAGATTAACTTGGAGCACAGATCATATTTTGTGCGCCATTTGCGCTCAAGGTTTTTGCAGATGGTCTTTTCTTTTTTCAAGGTGGCTGTAAACCAGGGCGCAGGCGGGAGGTGAGGATTGTGCTTTTGCATGCGCTGTGGTAAGCATGCATCGGCAGCATGTGCAAGCCAGGCATTTACAGTATCAGCTGCTTCAATACTAGTGACTTCCGTGAGAGGTCTAGAGTTCTCAAGACAGGAGTTGAGTTTCTTTAGATCCAGTTTGTTCCAGTTTCTGGATGGTCTAGATTCTGTAGGATTAGAGAGGGTGTTGGGTGGACAACCGATGGTAACAGAGAAAGTCACCATATAATGGTCGGACCATATAATAGGAGAAGGAGCCTCGCATATGATGGTTTCCAGATTAGAGAAAATAGGGTCCAGAAGGTTCCCTGCTTTGTGGGTGGGACCAGAATTATGTAAAATAATATTTAAAGCAGCAAAGTCCTGTAAAAGGTTGCTACTGGTGGGACACGAAAGATCATTCAAATGCAGGTTCAGATCACCAATAATTGAAAAGTTTGTTGAATTCTGAATTAGAGGTGCTGCATACTCAGGGAAGGAGGCGGCCCAGGAACTCGCTGGGCCTGGGGGGCGATAGACAAGCATCCCTGAAAGAGTAAAGTTGGGAGATAGTGAAAGTTTGAAAAGACCGGCTTCGCTGTTAGCTAATTCAAGGTCTTCCCATTTGCAGGAGTACAATCTATTATAGATTATGGCTATCCCTCCACCATCTTTCCTTAATCTGTTTTTACCAACATAGGTGCAATTGTCGGGGAGAGCAGCAGCAATATCCGGGCCAGAGTGGTCTTTTAGCCATGTCTCAGTGAGGAATAAGGCTGCAGGTTCCTCCGAGACGAGTAGATCAAAGATCTCTCTCTTATGTTTAACTAATGATCTACAGTTTAGGCTGATTAGTGTCCGAGTCTGGGGCAGGGTTGAGGCTGTAGGTTTGGTGCGAGATGGAGTGAAATCAGATGAGGCTATGTTGGTTAGGAAAGGAAAGGATGTGAGGGGGAGAAGGCAAAACGGGCAGGTTAGGGGAACACAGTTGGGATTCAAAGTGGAACAATGTGAGCGCTGTGATGGCCTGAGGCTAAGGAGGGCCTCCCTAGAGTAAGTATGAGGTAGACCACTGAGTGAAGAACCAGGGGTCATAGCCCCTAGTCCCGGCCCGTCACGGACGGGCGCAGACGGGCTAGCCTTAGGCGCTACTTTGGCACACAAACGGCGCGCCCGCTGCGCTCGTCCGCTGCGCTTCCTAAAGTTGCACATTTATATATGTGCCGAAGGACGGTTAGGGGGGCGTGGCCTCGAAAGGGACGTGGCCGGCGGCCTCGCTGGTGATGGCGGTGGGGCGTTCAGAACAAGCGCAAGGTCCCGTGTCAACGCTAGATCCGCTGCACGGCATGTGTGAGCCCAAGGGAAATCAGATCCTGTCAGGTAGGTTATGTTAAATACAATATACACAAGTTTAAAAAATAGTATCAGCTCAGCCTACTCCCGGCTTTCCGCCTCAGGAGGAATGGTTATCTAAGGCGCTCGTGTTCAGCGTCACTTAAATACTATGGGCGGGGGGCGTGGCCTCGAAAGGGGCGTGGCCGGCGGCCTCGCTGTTGATGGCGGCGGGGCGTTCAGAACAAGCGCAGGGACCCGTGTCAGTGCTAGATCCGCTGCACGGCAGGAGCGTGTGAGCCAAGGGAAATCAGATCCTGTCAGGTAGGTTATGTTAAATACAATATACACAAGTTTAAAAAATAGTATCAGCTCAGCCTACTCCCGGCTTTCCGCCTCAGGAACAGATTTACACCATTCAAAGAAATGTATGTGTTTTGAAGACAGCATATGTGCAGGACTGTATGGGTGGAAGAGTGTGTATATGTGTGTGTTAGTGAGTGAATGACTGTCTCACTAGTGTCTTTATCAGTAACTACATATGTTTTAATCTAATATATGTGAATATTGATGTATATAAGTGAGTATATGTGAGAGAAAGAGATTGTAAGAGTTCTTGTTTAGATAAGTATGTGTTTCTATAAGTGATTGTTTAAGAGAGTAAGTATGTGCAAGTTTCCATAGAAGTAAGGTGGTTGTGTGTGTATAGCTGTATATGCAAATAAATGGATGTTCAATAGTTTATTTGCATTTGTGAATATGTGTGAGAGTATCTTTTGGATGACTGTCGGTGTGTAACAGGATGTATAGGTGTATCACTACATATCATGAGTGAGTATATGTACGAGTGACTATATAGAACTGTTGATCAATGAGTGGATGTGTATATAGATGGTGGAATTATTGAATTGGTTGTTGTAACTGGTATGGGTATCTCCATTTTTTTGAAAATTTTAGTTTCTATTTTTGAATATGTGTTTCAAGGGTTACATTACAGTGAAAAGAGGTCTGTCACTCTGTCACAAGGATGGTGTCATCAGTGATGTCATGACTGATGTCACTGACCATGTCATGAGTGATGTAATAGGTGACGTCATCAGCAGTGCATTGCAGGCGCAAGTTATAGTGAGTCCAACTAACTAACTATAACGTGGGAATTTCATTGGTTTTATGCGAGTAAAATTTCCAGCTAACTATAACTGGTGTCAAACCTATGGTTTTTTCAGTGAATTTCATAGGTTTTGTAAATGCTATTTCCTAACTATAACGTGTGTAAAACCTATGTTTTTTTCAGTGAATTTCATAGGTTTTTTAAATGCTACTTCCTAACTATAACGTGTTTAAAACCTATGGTTTTTTTCAGTGAATATATATAAATATATATATATAAAATTTCTATGGCAAAATGAAACCCCTCATTTTGTTCCTTTTCAAATTAAATGTATTAAGTGTTACCACTTTATTCCAATCAAGATGACTTCAGGTGTGCCATACTTTTGTCATAAGTAAGACTGTCATTGGGCTATAGTTGGGCTACATCTGGCTGATATGTGGGCTACATTTGGGCTCTTTTGTCTCTGGTGGCCATCTTGGAAGACTGCATATCAGAATTTTTTTAATGAAATATAAGAGGATTTGAGAAGTCACTCAAAATATGCCCTAATTTTTCTTTCTTCAACACTAATCATAATTTCTATGGCAAAATGAACCCCCTCATTTTGTTCCTTTGCAAATTAAATGTTTTAAGTGTTAACACTTTATTCCAATCAAGATGACTTCAGGTGTGCCATACTTTTGTCATAAGTAAGACTGTTAGCGCTCTATTTGTTCTTTAGAACACTCTGGGACATTCTGTCATTGGGCTATGGTTGGGCTACATCTGGCTGATATTTGGGCTACATTTGTTTTTTTTGTCTCTGGTGGCCATCTTTGGGCTACATTGGGCTACATTGGGCTACATTGGGCTACATTTGGGCTCTAACATATATATAGCCCATTGTAGCCCAATATATATTTTTTCAAAATTAATTTTCTCAGCAACTACTGAACAGATTTACACCATTCAAAGAAAAGCATAATCTGCGAGCCAGACTCTACCTTTCTACCAAATTTCTTATAAATCCATTCAGCCGTTCGAGCTGTAGCCGTGTCTAAACGTCCTATGGAAAATAACATAGGGAAAACACGTTTTGGGACCCCCCTTTTATCTCAGCCCCCACTTGACGAATCCCCCCCACACTTTCAGGGAAGGAGTGGAGCGGAGCAGGCCATCTTCTTTGAGAAATTCACAAAGATTCGTCCACCGGCGCCAAAGTTATTCTCAATATAATGTTGCGGATTTCCTATGGAAACTAGGTCCTAACTATAACTATAACATGTTTAAAACCTATGTTTTTTTCAGTGAATATATATATATATATATATATAAAATTTCTATGGCAAAATGAAACCCCTCATTTTGTTCCTTTTCAAATTAAATGTATTAAGTGTTACTACTTTATTCCAATCAAGATGTCTTCAGGTGTGCCATACTTTTGTCATAAGACTGTTAGCGTTCTAGTTGTTCTTTAGAACACTCTGGGGCATTCTGTCATTGGGTTATAGTTGGGCTACATCTGGCTGATATTTGGGCTACATTTGTTTTTTTTGTCTCTGGTGGCCATCTTGGGAGACTGCATATCAGAATTTTTTTAATGAAATATAACAGGATTTGAGAAGTCACTCAAAATGTGCCCTCATTTTTCTTTCTTCAGCACTAATCATAATTTCTATGGCAAAATGAACCCCCTCATTTTGTTCCTTTGCAAACTAAATGTTTTAAGTGTTAACACTTTATTCCAATCAAGATGACTTCAGGTGTGCCATACTTTTGTCATAAGTAAGACTGTTAGCGCTCTAGTTGTTCTTTAGAACACTCTGGGACATTCTGTCATTGGTCTATAGTTGGGCTACATCTGGCTGATATTTGGGCTACATTTGTTTATTATTGTCTCTGGTGGCCATCTTTGGGCTACATTGGCTACATTGGGCTACATTGGCCTACATTTGGGCTCTAACATATATGTGGCCCAATGTAGCCCAATATATTTTTTCAAAGTTAATTTTCTCAGCAACTACTGAACAGATTTACACCATTCAAAGAAAAGCGTAATCTGCGAGCCGGACTCTACCTTTCTACCAAATTTCTTATAAATCCATTCAGCCGTTCGAGCTGTAGCCGTGTCTAAACGTCCTATGGAAAATAACATGGGGAAAACATGTTTTGGGACCCCCTTTTATCTCAGCCCCCACTTGACGTATCCCCCCCAAACTTTCAGGGAAGGATCGGAGCAGAGCAGGCCATCTTCTTTGAGAAATTCGCAAAGATTCGTCCACCGGCACCAAAGTTATTCTCAATAGAATGTTGCGGATTTCCTATGGAAACTAAGTCCTAACTATAACTATAACGTGTTTAAAACCTATGGTTTTTTCAGTGAATATATATATATATTCACTGAAAAAACCATAGGTTTGACACCAGTTGTAGTTAGGTGGAAATTTTACTGATATAAAACCAATGAAATTCCACGTTATAGTTAGTTGGACTCACTATAACTTGCGCATGTAATGCACTGCTAATGACGTCACATATTACATCACTCATGACATCACTGATGACACCATCCAGTGAATGTGTGTCTTTCTGAAAAATAAATATGTGTTATATATGTATATATTATTGAATATCTTAGTGAATACATATATTACTGAGTAATGCTTAAATATTTAAATATATGTATTAGTGTTTCACTTTGTGTATAAGTGGCTGCATGGGTTGATGAGTAGGTACATGTGTATGTATATAGGTTATTAGATGTTTTTCTTAGTATCAGTGTTTGCATGGTTTGGTGGAGGTATTACTTAGTACATAGATGCAAGAATGACTGAGTCTCTGTTTGTATGTGTTTTGAAGACAGCATATGTGAAGGACTGTATGGGTGGATTAGTGTGTATATGTCTGTGTTAGTGAGTGAATGACTGTCTTATTAGTGTCTTTATCAGTAACTACATATGTTTTAATGTAGTATATGTGAATATTGATGTATATAAGTGACTATATTTGAGAGTGAGGGATTGTAAGAGTTCCTGTTTAAATTAGTATGTGTTTCTATAAGTGATTTTTTAAGAGAGTAAGTATGTGTAAGTTTCCTTAGAAGTAAAGTGGTAGTGTGTGTATAGCTGTTTATGCAAATAAATGGATGTTCAATAGTTTATTTTCATGTGTGAGTATGTGTGTGAATAACTTTTGGATGATTGTCAGTGTGTAACAGGATGTGTAGGTGTATCACTACATATGATTAGTGAATATGTGTATGAGTGACTATATAGAACTGTTGGTGAATTAGTGCATGTGTATATAGATGGTGGAATTATTGAATTGGTTGTTGTAACTGGTATGGGTATCTCCATTTTTTTGAAAATGTTAGTTTCTATTTTTGAATATGTGTTTCAAGGGTTAGATTACAGTGAAAGGAGGTATGTCACTGTGTCACAAGGATGGTGTCATCAGTGATGTCATGAGTGATGTAATATGTGACGTCATCAGCAGTGCATTACACGCGCAAGTTATAGTGAGTCCAACTAACTATAACGTGGAATTTCATTGGTTTTATATCAGTAAAATGTCCACCTAACTACAACTGGTGTCAAACCTATGGTTTTTTCAGTGAATTTCATAGGGTTTGTAAATGCTACTTCCTAACTATAACGTGTGTAAAACCTATGGTTTTTTCAGTGAATTTCATAGGTTTTGTAAATGCTACTTCCTAACTATAACGTGTGTAAAACCTATGGTTTTTTCAGTGAATTTCATTGGTTTTTAAAATGCTAATTCAGAAATATCTCGTGTATACAACCTATACTTTTGTCAATAAAGGTCTGGCAATATTTTTTTCGGAAACAAGCCGTTTTCTTCACTGTTCAAGTTGCATAGAGACTCCTTGTAAAGCGATACAGAATTAGAAAGTCTGTACCTTGCCTTTTTTTTAACGCATTAAAATTTGTCTGTAAATAAAAATAGCCTTTCTAAACTTTCGTGCGCGACCCGGTGTGCGCACTCTCGGCAACAGTTCTCAATAAAATGGATAGCGCATTTCCAGGCTTTTGTGCGCGACCGACTGCGCGCACCCGCCTATATATTACGTGAAAACTTTGCAATCTGAACGTATTGAATTTCTTCATAGACCCATCAAAGAACTTATACTACGTCAAAGACACTAAACCTAGGCTTCTTTTTTATTATTATGAAAATTTACATTAAATGGAGCCGAATGTCTTTTTAAATTTTCGTGCGTGACCGAATGTACACACCTTGGTATTTTTAAAAAAAATAGAAAAGGTTTTATACTTTAACAATTGTATGCTTGAATCGAGCTCAGAAGATATATTAAATCCAGATGTGTTTGGATTTACTCCTTTTCACGTTTTGAAACTTCGCTGAATTAGACCGCTACTTCCAAATGGCGTACGTGACCAGATACTGTCACCGCCTTCACGTCCCGAGACGCGCATGTGAAGTCATGTCACTCGAAAACAACACTTCCAATTGGTTCTTAGTAGTTTCTATTCTGCAATTTACACGGAGGACTCCACCCACTTCCCTCACTATCTTTTGTACTCTCAAAAGAGAACAACGTTCAACATCCTTCGGAAGACTTTGCTGAAATGGCTGCCGCCCCGCATTCATCGAATCTGAAGGAAATGAGCGACTACCTTTAAAAAGAAAAAAGGAATCTTTTATTTGGCAATTTTTCACTTATCCTGAAGAACAAAAGAAAGTGAATGCGCCAAAAGTTACCTGCACGATATGCAATTCGGTTCTCTCAAGAGGAAATCCAAGAAAAAAATATTCCTTTTCCATACATACCATGGTGCGGCATGTCAAACAAGTGCACCCTGTGGAATTCGCACAGGCATCGACAAGAGCCCTGGCCAAGCTATTACCATCAGAGGTGGCCAGCACATCTTCTGATCGACGACCTGTATCTCCATCGAGTGCTGTGATGGACTTGAGACCATATCTTGCAAAGGTGCACATGAAATGCAACGAGTGTGGAGAAATTCTTCTGTACGGAGAGCAGAGCCTCATTCTTACTAAACTAAAAATTGAGAGTCATAAATGCCCCAAGAAAAGATAAATTTCTTCATTTCATTTTGATCCTGTGTCACACATGAAAATGTTGTTGCAAGTTTAAAAAATCAAAAACAACATAACACTTGTTTTAAAAAAATAAAAAAAATAAAAAAAAAGTTCTTTTCAGAACTAACTCATTCTACCAAAAAGAGCTCCAGGAGCATATTATAAAGGGGGTTTATCTCCGCTTTTTTGGCTTTCGTTCGTGCGCGACCGTGTGCGCGCACCCGCATATATATTTCGTGAAAACTTTGCAATTGCAACTTATTAAATTTCTTCATAGACCCATCAAAGAACTTATACTACGTCAAAGACACTAAACCTAGGCTTCTTTTTTATTATTATGAAAATTTTCATTAAATGGAGCCGAATGTCTTTTTAAACTTTCGTGCGTGACCGAATGTACACACCTTGGTATTTTAAAAAAAAAATATAAAAGGTTTTATACTTTAACAATTGTTTGCTTGAATCGAGCTCAGAAGATATATTAAATCCGGATGTGTTTGGATTTACTCCTTTTCACGCGTTGAAACTTCTCTGAATTAGACCGCTACTTCCAAATGGCGTACGTGACCAGATACTATCACCGCGTACACGTCCTGAGACGCGCATGTGAAGTCATGTGACTTGAAAACAACACTTCCAATTGGTTCTTAGTAGTTTCTATTCTGCAATTTACACGGAGCACTCCACCCACTTCTCTCACTATCTTTTCTACTCTCAAAAGAGAACAACGTTCAACACCCTTCGGAAGACTTTGCTGAAATGGCTGCCGCCCCGCATTCATCTTCCGAATCTGAAGGAAATGAGCGACTACCTTTAAAAAGAAAAAAGGAATCTTTTATTTGGCAATTTTTCACTTATCCTGAAGAACAAAAGAAAGTAAATGCGCCAAAAGTTACCTGCACGATATGCAATTCGGTTCTCTCAAGAGGAAATCCAAGAAAAAAATATTCCTTTTCCATACATACCATGGTGCGGCATTTCAAACAAGTGCACCCTGTGGAATTTGCACAGGCATCGACAAGAGCCCTGGCCACGCTATTACCATCAGAGGTGGCCAGCACATCTTCTGGTGGACGACCTGTATCTCCATCGAGTGCTGTGATGGACTTGAGACCATATCTTGCAAAGGTGCACATGAAATGCAACGAGTGTGGAGAAATTCTTCTGTACGGAGAGCAGAGCCTCATTCTTACTAAACTAAAAATTGAGAGTCATAAATGCCCCGAGAAAAGATAAATTTCTTCATTTCATTTTAATCCTGTGTCACACATGAAAATGTTGTTGCAAGTTTAAAAAATCAAAAACTGCATGACACTGTTCCTGGCAAGGTAGCATAGCTGGCGGCCTAGGGGTGGAGGACCGTTGTGCAAATACCCCGGGGAGGACTCTGGATATGCTTGGTCCCTGAGATTCTTCGATGTCACTGCCTTCCACAAATGGCATAAGTTCTGGATGTTCGGTGCCATACTTGAGGGTTTGACCTAAAGACACGTCCTGCGGGGCCCTGGTCCAAAATCAAAAACAACATAACACTTGTTTAAAAAAAAAAAAAAAAAGTTCTTTTCAGAACTAACTCATTCTACCAAAAAGAGCTCCAGGAGCATATTATAAAGGGGGTTTATCTCCGCTTTTTTGGCTTTCGTTCGTGCGCGACCGTGTGCGCGCACCCGCCTATATATTTCGTGAAAACTTTGCAATTGCAACTCATTAAATTTCTTCATAGACCCATCAAAGAACTTATACTACGTCAAAGACACTAAACCTAGGCTTCTTTTTTATTATTATGAAAATTTTCATTATATGGAGCCAAATGTCTTTTTAAACTTTCGTGCGTGACCGAATGTACACACCTTGGTATTTTTAAAAAAATATATAAAAGGTTTTATACTTTAACAATTGTATGCTTGAATCGAGCTCAGAAGATATATTAAATCCGGATGTGTTTGGATTTACTCCTTTTCACGTTTTGAAACTTCGCTGAATTAGACCGCTACTTCCAAATGGCATACGTGACCAGATACTATCACCGCGTACACGTCCTGAGACGCGCATGTGAAGTCATGTGACTTGAAAACAACACTTCCAATTGGTTCTTAGTAGTTTCTATTCTGCAATTTACACGGAGCACTCCACCCACTTCTCTCACTATCTTTTCTACTCTCAAAAGAGAACAACGTTCAACATCTTTCGAAAGACTTTCTTTTCACGCGATAATGTGAAATACTGAGATTGTTACAGGATTTTCTATCAGATATGTGTTCCCATTTCTGTTGAAGCACTAACACCGTGTAAAATTCCACCGATAGCAGTGATATTTTTAACGCCGAGCACCGGCGATTTTTATCACTTAGAAGCCTTCCTATTATGAAGGTTTATCTCCTAAGTCTCTGATTCTCAAACTGTGCAACGCGGCTCCCCTGTGTGCCGTAATAAGGTGCTAGGGGCGCCGCGCACATTCTAGTGTGACTAACCATCCATAAATTCCACGGACATCTCTACCCTGTTATCTGCAATTGTGAACATCAAAAGGAGCTGCGCTACACCCCTGTAAGAGGCCTCACTCCCACTGCTGCAACGGCTTGGCAGTCCTCCAGATGCACAGGAAGTTCTGTGTCGGTCTCAATACCACTTACGAAATGAAAATAAGCACTGAAGAATATTTATGCTGTAGCAGGAGGAGTACTACATGCTTGCAGAATGCATTCTATTACCTATAAAAAAGTGAAACACCCACGCTACAATCATATAGAATACTTCCTCTAAAGAAGCCTGTGAATAACTTTAAAACATCAGGTTAACCTTTTTTTACTCTTTCATCATTGTTAAAGATAAGTATTTACAATACTATATTAAACAATGCCATGGTTGTTGCTTTTTAATTTAAAAAATCTTGCAATCTTTCACAAACCCAATACTCATGGCTTCTTTTTCGTGACAAAAATATTGCAATATTACATACCTACATAGAATAACAGAAAAAACATAAAACTACAAAGCCCAAACAGTCTACTAAACGCGGATTTGTAACCTATGGGGCAGATTTATGTTAACTACTTCATACCCAGATATGCACCAGTTAAGGTGCACCACAGTATGCTAGTGCTCCGTTACCCATAGTGTGCCACATTTGAAATGTGGCGCACCATGGTACAAAAACACCATACATGCGTAACACATCTGTGCTGAAAAAGTAATACATTGCTAGAGTTGCATCGCAACTGTGATGCAGCTCCAGCAAGGCTCACCAATGCACTATATTCACAATGCTGCGTCAATACCTACGCCTGCTTCAAGCACATGCACAGTTTTGAAACAGCATGGGCCTGAAAGTCACTGAGTGAAATATCATACATTACAGTCAGCCACTTTCAAGACGCATTCCTTCAGAGGAACACTTACAGTTTATTAGAGGTAGATCGTCCGACTCCACCGGAGGACACCCCTAATAAAAAAGACATATATATAAAATGCGGACTAGCCGCTGTATCGTGCTAGCAAACTTTAACTTAAAAATCGTTAGAAAAAACAAAAGGAATCGAGCAAAATCGGTAGGCCACTGATAGGATCTCTTTTTGACCTCGCTAAAATAGAAACATTAGGAACAACCCCTCATGAGAAATATGAAACTAGTGAGAGAAACCGAGCTCGACGCCATGATGGCTGCAAGATAGCTCGGCTCCGCCGCCCACCCCGCCCAAAATAACGACAAACCCTATGCAAATATTATAAATAAATACAACACACCAGCAAAGTAACAGGGTAAAACGTTTTATTAAATAACTATTTACATGGCAGCCTGCTGCAACATGAAAACAACACTTCCAATTGGTTCTTACTAGTTTCTATTCTGGAATTTACACGCAGCACTCCACCCACTTCTCTCACTATCTTTTCTACTCTCAAGAGAGAACAACGTCCTACATTTTTCGGAAGACTTTGGTGAAATGGCTACCGTATCTCATTCATCTTGCAAATCTGAACAAAATGATTGACTACCTTTAAGAAGAAAAAAAGACTCTTTCATCTGGCAATTTTTCACTTATCCTGAAGATCAAAAGAAAGTAAATGCACCAAAAGTAACCTGCATGATATGTGACTCATTTCTCTCAAGAGGAAATCCAACAAAAAAATATTCCTTTTCCATACATACCATGGTGCGGCATGTCAAACAAGTGTACCCTGTGCAATTTGCAGAGGCATCGACAAAAGCCCTGGCCACGCTATTACCATTAGAGGTGGCCAGCACATTTTCTGATCGACGACCTGTATCTCCATCCAGTGCAGAGATGGACTTGAGATATTTAACTATATATGGTCTATAACCTATGGTTTTTTCAGTGAATTTTCAAGGTTTTGTAAATGCTAATTCCTAACTATATATGGTCTATAACCTATGGTTTTTTCAGTGAATTTGCTCCGCCGCCCACCCCGCCCAAAATAACGACAAACCCTATGCAAATATTATAAATATACACAACACACCAACAAAGTAACAGGGTAAAACATTTCATTAAATAACTATTTACATGGCAGCCTGCTGCAACATCGATCCAAATGCATGACACTGTTCCTGTCAAGGTAGCATAGCTGGCAGCCTAGGGGTGGAGGACCTTTGTGCAAATACCCCGGGGAGTACTCTGGATATGCTTGGTCCCTGAGATGCTTCGATGTCACTACCTTCCACAAATGGCATAAGTCCTGGATGTTGGGTGCCATAGTTGAGGGTTTGACCTAAAGACACGTCCTGTGGTCCCTGGTCCAACCATCACAAATACCTCCGCCAGGAGACGGCGTGGGGTGCACTGGAAGGGAAAGGCGGCGCGAACGAGCCTCCCCCACCTCCCCAGGTGGAGGTTTCTCAGCTACACCCCTAAAGACACGTCCTGCGGTGCCCTGGTCCAACCATCACATATACCTGCGCCAGGAGACGGCGTGGGGTGCACTGGAAGAGAGAGGCGGCGCGAACGAGCCTCCCCCACCTCCCCAGGTGGAGGTTTCTCAGCTACACCCCAGCGCTTCACTGATCTCCTTGTCCTCAGTCAAGCATCAATAGTAAGATTTTCATAGGTGAGTGTAGGTTCATAGTTTGCCATCCACAGACTAAAAGCCTGGAGTGGGAGTGAAAAAACCATAACTAGGTAAGAAGGAACGCAGAGGCTGTAGGAAGGACTCTGCATATGCTTGGTCCCTGAGATGCTTCGATGTCACTACCTTCCACAAATGGCATAAGTCCTGGATGTTGGGTGCCATAGTTGAGGGTTTGACCTAAAGACACGTCCTGCGGTGCCCTGGTCCAACCATCACATATACCTGCGCCAGGAGACGGCGTGGGGTGCACTGGAAGGGAGAGGCGGCACGAACGAGCCTCCCCCACCTCCCCAGCTGGAGGTTTCTCAGCTGCACCCCAGCACTTCACTCGACATAGGCGGCCGGCTCCCGGGGTCCGGCGGAACTTTTAGCCTTTTGGTGACTCTTCCATTCTGGACCTTGTCCCACAATCCGTTTGACCTGAAGACACGTCCTGCGGTGCCCTGGTCCAACCATCACATATACCTGCGCCAGGAGACGGCGTGGGGTGCACTGGAAGGGAGAGGCGACGCGAACGAGCCTCCCCCACCTCCCCAGGTGGAGGTTTCTCAGCTACACCCCAGCGCTTCACTCGACAAGATGAGTTGCGCCCGCTCCTGCGGCACATTGCCTCGCTCGGCCAGCTGAATTACGCCTGCTCTTGCTATTACAGCGTCTCACCCGCCATCCGGCTGAATTGCACCCACTCTTGCGGTACAGCGACAGGCGGCTGCCACGGAGCTCAGGAAATGGCGGTCGGCTCCACAGACTTGGGCCTGGCCTGCAAGGATGGCTCTGGACAACCCTGGAACTCGGACGCTTGACTGCTACGGCATGGGCCCCATTCCCAAAAGCGTCCCATCAGCCTTGAAGATTCTACAAGAGTCACCGGGGCCCCCGACTCCCGCAGAGTTCCGGTAGGGAGCTTCTGCCATGATTGCTCGCAGAATGGCCACGACGTAGCCACGGGGTGCTCTCATGCTGACGCCAGCTTCAGTCTGAAACTTCCAGAAACACTGTAGACTACCAATTCAATCAGTTCCGGTGGAGCCCCAACGACGTATCGCGTTGTTGCATAATGCGTCATATGACACGCCGCGTTAGCGCACCCGGAAGTGCTCTGGTGCGCGAGGCGCGAAGCGCAGCTTCCCGGAAGCAATCCGGGGCGCGGCGCGGAGCGCGTAACGTAAGCATAACAGGTCATGTGACTTGTTAATAAAACTTTTCATTGGTTTAGAAATACTTTTTGTCCCAAATGATGAAAACCCCTCCTTGTTTCCTCCTGGCTCCTGCCCCCTCCCCAAGTCTTGCTCGGCCAGCTGAGTTTCGCCCACTCTTGCGGCCTACGACATGGATACGCCGGGGCGTTATGGATCAGTATGAGCAAATATACACTTGGGGATTCACAAGCAACAACAAGCCTTTGTATTTGGGGCTCTAAATCAACAACAGTGACAGAGAACAGAACCGAACTAAGCACTCAGGGGCTACGTTTAAACGTAACATCATCTCCCCAGAGGTACATCACCTTACACACACATGCACTCTGATCTCCTTGGCCTCAGTCAAGCATCAATAGTATGATTTTCATAGGTGAGTCTAGGTTCATGGATTTCCATCCACAGACTAAAAGCCTGGAGTGGGAGTGAAAAAACCATAACTAAGTAAGAAGGAAGGCAGAAACAGAATCTTCCTCTGCAACATCCGGCTCTGCATAGCTACTTACTTATAAATGCAGAAAAAACTCAATTAACACAAGGGCTCTTTTCAGAGCCACCTTATATCAAAGCACTCAAACTTCTGATTTATCTCCATTTTCACACTCTTGTAAATAGGTGTGCGCGCCCGAGTGCGCGCACCACGCAACTTTTTAAAAAAAAATATATATATATTTTCGCCTTTAAGGACCTTACTGCACACCCTGAGAAAACCTACGCAGCAAAACAATCTCTACCTTCTCCCCTTTCCATGTTCCAATGCTTTGAAATGAACAATATATTTACTCGCAGTGACAAAATGGCGGTCAACACTTCCTGATTTCCTTCGAATCGAACGTTAACAGACGTCACGCAGCAAAAAAAAAATTCCGCTCGCGCGCAGCCGCTTGAGTGCGCGCACTCGTGCGCGCGTATAGATATATAATTGACTTTAACTTTAATTTTCTCAGCAACTACTGAACGGATTTACACCATTCCAAAAAAAGCGTAACCTGCGAGCCGGACTCTACAGTTTTGCCAAATTTCTTATAAATCCATTCAGCCGTTCGACCTGTAGCCGTGTCTAAAAGTCCTATGGAAAATAACATAGAGAAAACACGTTTTGGGACCCCCCTTTTATCTCAGCCCCCACTTCACCAATCGCCCCCATACTTTCAGGGAAGGAGCGCAGCGGACCGAGCCATCTTCTTTAAGAAATTCGCAAAGATTCATCCACCAGGGCCAAAGTTAATCCAAATAGAATGTTGAGGATTTCCTATGGAAACTAGGTCCTAACTATAACTACCTACTGGCGACCGCCAGTAGGTAATATATATATATATATATATATATAACATTTCTATGACAACTATGAAACTCATCACTAAGTCTTCTGGATCTGTTCCAAATTTAGGTGCATCCTTGATCCACAGCAGCATATGTATATGAGGAGCACCTCTTCCTTGGTACTCCTTTCTCCAGAAGAAATCCAACACCTCTCCAAGAGGTGGATTTTTCTTGTTCATGATGAAAGATGAAAGACATCATAGCTTCAAATCTATGATTGAAGTACCTGCATACATTCACTGGATCCAAAGAGCACAGTTCTCCGGGTGTCTTGAATTCGATATTTTCAATGTTTCCATTTGCCTCTCGTAGAAATTCAAGTAAGTCTTCCCAGCCATACTCGGCACAGTTGAGAGTGAGGAACCATGTGGGAGTTCCTAAGTTCCTCAGCATACATTTTAAATCACCATGACGACGGTACCAGTACTCATTAGTACCACGCTGACACGCCATGAGATTAATCAGATGAGAATCCAAAATACTGTCTTGCACATTGACTTTATCCATAAAGTCACTTGCCGAGATGTTTTGCATCTGTATACCACTTTTCAAGATGTGGTTTACTGTATATGACAGTCCAGACAGATCGCTTTCAAACAGGAGATGAAACAAATAGGGAATACATTATCGAAACCTAGGATCTTCTGCATACAATCGTAAAGTCCGGTATTCAGAAGCAGGAATTTGATGAGGTCGCTCATCATATCTTCCTCCTTGACCTGTTGGAAATAGCTGTGGGAAACACTGAGCTTCCAAACTTTCCTCCCAAACACTAATGGGACTCCCTTTGGCTTGTTTCATTTGAAACAACTCAATAGCATTCCCCATGACTTCCTTGGAATGCAAAGGATGAACACTATAATGTTCATATATTTCTTCACTTTTAGAGGGTTCTACTTTCTCAATTTGACCAGCACACAAATCGCTATCCTCTTCTTCACTTACTTCCTCTTCTGCAACATATACATTCTTATAGTACTTATTATTTTTTTTCAAATACAATGTTGCCTTTTTGACTTTCCTAACATCCACTAAATCTTGCCATATTTTCTTACTCTTTGTCGGAACCCCATTAACTAAGATAACCAGAGGTTCCTCTTCCACTTTTTCTACTCCAATTGCATTAATGTTTTTCTTCAAATCTAGAGGCAAATAAACAACTCTTCCCTTTAATCCTCTCTGTAAATCTGATGGAGGCAATTTCCCTGTCTTTGGCTCCATTCTTACAATAGCCTGAAAGGGATGGATACTTTGAATCAAAATAGATTCATAAGTATTTAAATCCTTCAATTCAGAAGGAATCTCAACCAATTCCAGATCATTATAAACCGCTCTAGCAGGCATCTGGTTTTGATTTAATTTGTTACAACAATAAGTACACACACGTTGATCCGATCCCAAATCAAAACAATTTTCTACCATCAAGTATGTTGCGAAATCCTTCCATTCACTATTATTTTCCCTTTCACTTTTTGCATATAAATCCACTAACTTAGTCTGATTCTTATAATAAGTGCGTCGACAACACACACAAATGAAATTAGGCCTCTCACTTGATTTCACCTGAAACGTGGCAATTTCCTTCTGAAAATTATCTGTACTGGAAACCTGTACACTATCTTCCACATTACCCTCTTCTTCTGCGTCAATTTCAACATTCTCCTCTTTACTTCCAAAGTAACAAAACTCAATTTCTTCACAAATACTCTTCACATCTATTTCAGAACCATGCAAAAGAGCAGTGCATAATTGTTTAAGCATAATTGCTGGACTCTTAGCATAATACAACATTCTAACTAATTTCCTCACTTTATTATGATGCACTGCTAGCATCCTGAAATGATGAAAAACACTCTGGCATACTCTCCTGGAAAGACAAGCCAGTGAATGACCATGCAAACCTGTCACTTCTCTCACTCTGCAAGGATCTAATTCTTGCAACAACCTCATTTTTTGTTTTAAACTTTTCTTATTAAATGTCCGTACAAAATCACAAAGCAAATTGATGGAATCCTGTCGCACACTGCAAATACTACTACACTTCCAGGTGTACACAGGTCCCTTAGGACGTCTTCCTAAAACCTCATTACCTAACACCTCTTCTGCCTCTGTTGCCACAAGTTTTTCTTTTTCAACTGGACAACCATCTTTCACCTCATAAGCTCGACCACTGGTGTCAACTGCATGCAGCAAATCATTATCCTGGAAATAACTCTCCTCATTAAAAAATGCCTCACGACTTGAACTATGCATCCATTCTCCTGAAAAAACTTCACAAAAATTACTACGATTAACTGTTCTCTTCCATCTACTATTTCTTTTGAAATCATATATTGCCTTGTTTAGCTTCCTAATTCTATTGATTATCAAAATAAATAACTTTCGCTTTATTTCAAATGCCTGATCAATAACTTTCTCAACTTTTTTTTTCTCTTATAAAAAAACACTTTCTGTTGACCTCTTAATATTTTTTAACAAATTGCCAATTATCCTGTTACGGAACATTCGTCTACGAATGTCCCTAAATTGTTGTTTCCTTCTACTATCATGCACAGAGTCATCTCCTGCTCTAGCAGTAACATTTTTGATTGGCCTTTCCTTTCCGTTTAAATTGCTTCTCTTTTTCTGGACTAAAACATTTTCTGTAGTACTACTTTTTTTTCTACAAATGTTTCTTATGAATGATTTCGTTGTCTTACCCGGAGCTTTCTTGGTGACTTGACAAGTATTTTTTATAGAGGACAGCTGCAACAATTTCTTAAGCTGCTGTCTTTGACGTTTTGTAGCCTTTCGGATTCTATGATTAGACGGCATTCTCTAATTTCAAAATGATCTGCAGTTGAATCTGTGGTAAAATATAATAAAAAATGGTATTAACCACTATTACCAAACAGTAAATCAATAACAGTCGTCAAAAATTTAACACACTACTTGTCATTTTTACATAGAATAATTTTTAGTGCATTGGCAAATTTAGTATTCACAAATAGTAGGAAAGAAATGGAATGCTTCTACATTTTACCTGTGCTGTTTTATATGTGAATCTGATCTAATTTTATGAGCATATTTGACTATTTTATTAAAGACACTACACATAACCTGTTTTTGAAGTTGTGTTTAATTTTAAATGAAACAGTTTACATTTTTACTTTTTATTTCCAGTAAATTTTAAAAATAAATGTTTATAGTTCCATAGGCTCAAGCAGGTCAGCTTCCCACCCTATGTCATACAATTCTGACAAATCGGCATCCTCATCATGTTCTTCATCATCCTCAGGATTTAAATCATCTAAGGGATCTACTTCCACTGACGTTTCAATGACAAGTTCAACGATAAGATCGAGATCAACGGATTGCTCATTATCACTCATGGTTGATGTTGTCGTTATCTTTAAAGAAAGAGAACAACAATAAGATGTTGCAGAGTAAGAGACAAATCTCACAGACTATAATAGTAAAATTGTTTAACAAGAGTAACATTTTGCAGCTATTATTTAGCCATGTCCAGCGATGCTGAGGAGGTGAGGCCTATGTCCAAGTTTTCAGTGAACAGGACTCATCTCTTTTTAACCTTGGATAAGCCTCACCAACTCTGTGTCCCCTGCTCATACTTAAATGTAAAGGGGCAGATTTATGTTAACTGGCGCATCCCCAGAGATGCACCAGTTAATGTGCACCGCTGCTCTGCCATCCATGGTGTGCCGCATTTACAATGTGGAGCACCATTGAGCAAAAACAGCACAGATGCGTCACGCATCTGTGCCGCAAAAGCAGCACATTGCAGGAATCACGTCGTAAGCGCGACATGTCTACTGCAATGCACAGGAGCAAGCCACACATTGCATGGTGCATCACTCCTTATGCCTGTTTCAAACAGGCGTAAGGATTTGATTCAGCAATGCTATAAAGCTGACTCAGTGAAATCTTCTAAATTTCACTGTGTTAGTTTTACAGGGCTTTCATGCAAATGAATGCCCACCCTGCAACAAAACGCCTATATGAAACCTGACGCAGGTTTCATGTGGCACAGGACTTTACAGCATGACACATCTGCCTAGATGCATCAAGTTGTAAATATGTCGCAACATAGCGCATCTTTTACGCCGCCGCTACGTCACAAAAGTGATACACAGCGGCGCAAAAGAGGCACACGGCTATCATAAATCTGTCCCTAACATTTTAAATGATTGATTCACGATGACGATAAGGTGTGGCCTATCCAGAGGTTTGTTTGAGGTGAGGCCTACTCAGGGTTGCAGATGAAATTTAGGCTTGTTGATGAATACAGAGGAGATAATACATGTGCAGACCTACCAATGAAGTGAGTCATGTCCACTGCACTCTTGAACAAAGGTCAGACCTCTTCTGTGTCCGTGAACAGGCCTAAACCTCATCTGCACAATGTGATTCGTAAAGTTATGAAACACAGGTGATGTAATTGAAAAATGTGGAATTTCTTTTCCTCATTTCACAATCACATCACCTGTGTTTCCTTTGCTTAGGTATCTCATTGTGCAGATGCAGTCTAGCATATCAAAGAGTACACAGAAGTTCAGCACTGTATACAACAATTTTGACATTTACAGAAGATTCAGCTTCTCCATGCCCCCTACACATTCCTAAATGTTTACAGTTTAAACAGACGGTATGTTGTTGGAGATAAAGTGAGGCCTGTCTTGCAACATGGTGCATCTTTTGAATCACTGCTGCATTGGTTTCATGTGGCACAGGACTTTACAGCATGACACATCTGCCTAGATGCATCAAGTTGTAAATATGTCGCAACATAGCAAATCTTTTGCACCGCCGCTGCGTCACAAAAGTGACGCACAGCGGCGCAAAAGAAGCACACACCTATCATAAATCTGTCCCTAACATTTTAAATGATTGATTCAGGATGACGATAAGGTGTGCCCTATCCAGAGGTTTGTTTGAGGTGAGGCCTCCATATTAATATATATCCTTAATATAATAATCCTCTAAGGATGCATACATATTTGCGTAGCGGCCCATGGCAGGAATTTGGCGTGCTCTGGCTCTGTTCCACTTCCAAACACCTTGATCCACCCCCCCCCTATTCAGTGGGCTGCACGCTCCACCCCGTCCAAACCCCCTGTTACAGAGCCCCCTACCTACGCTCCCTGCCCAGGGCTGCCATGACCCTATACCCGCCCCTGGAAAATGTATAAGACACAGCAACAGTAAAAATCAAAGAATAGGCAACATGCAGAAAAACTGCACAGTAGATAAAGAAACATATGTTTAAGATAACCCCATTGAAAAACATGTAGTAATTTTTTTAATCTGCCATGCATCTGGCCCTCCAGGACCGCTTTGGAAACTCCTGCTTTAAACCTTTACATTTCATTTTCACCACACACACGTTTTGTAAAAACCCATGTAACGGACAACAACTGCATACACAGAAAATGCAGAGCTGGCCTTAGGCATATGCAAGCTGTACACCTGCACTGGATCACCAAACCCCAGGGGCCACCATGCCAATATATATCCTTAATATAATAATACTCTGACAATAGATACATGTTTCTGTGATGGCCCATGCCAAGAATTACGCGTCCTCTGGCTCTGTTCCACTTCCAAACACCCTGACCCCCCCCCCCCCTCTTCACTGGGCTCCGCACTCCGCCCCGCCCGGACCCCCTGTTACAGGACCCCCTACCTACGCTCCCTGCCCACGGCCACCATGACCCTAGATCCGCCCCTTGAAAATGTATAAGACACAGCAATAGTAAAACTCAAACAATAAGCAACATGCTGAAAAACTACACAGTAGATAATGAAACATATTTTTTAGATAACTCAATTGAAAAACATGTAGTAATTTTTTTAATCTACCATACATCTGGCCCTCCACGACCGCTTTGGAAACTCCTGCTTTAAACCTTTACATTTCATTTTTAAACCATACACACGTTTTTTTTCAAAGCTGCATATTAAACGCCTAAACATGTATTTAGTCGTCCACATGCAGGCACTTTCAATTACATGACTTATTTAAGTGGAATCCCTGTAATGTTGCATATCTTTCCAAAAATACACCAGTGCCTATTATTATAACGATTGTTTTTCATTCTTCATCAGTGATATTATTTTTTACATATAATGAAAATCACTATGACTTTTTAAACGACAAAGTTTACGCGGTAAAAATCACTCTGCATTTGCTTCCCTTTAAGAATGTAGTTTATCTACCCCACGCATTTGAACCTTGATGTTTCCATCTGGCAGCGAATTCCGGCCTTGAATCACAAGACATGAACAACAGCCTTATTGTCACAAAAAGAAGTTAGCGTAGCATCTGTTCGCGAACATATCTTTCACTTAGCTAATTTCACAGACAACACCATTCCTTATAAAAGAGTGGCCTTCCTTTACAATTTACTGAGGTGACTCCCTTAATTTTAAACGCATCCTCCACTTCAAGACAGGCTATTTTTTTATAACTACTAAGCAATGGTTTAGTGACCGGACTGCCAAAAATTATATCAAGTCATTCTGCTACTCTTCACTCCATGCATCCTCCACTTCAAGACAGGCTATTTTTTTTATAACTACTAAGCAATGGTTTAGTGACCGGACTGCCAAAAATTATATCAAGTCATTCTGCTACTCTTCACTCCATGCTCTACGACCTATTTCTGTGGACTTCCTGTTGAACTGCCAGTGCTGCGACGTTTGTGTTCCCATCTCGTTTATTTCAAAATGGATGTCCCTCCTTTCTTCGCAAACAAGCCGGAACACTTAGAACTATTTCGCCAGAAGATGCTTGACTACTACGGCATCTTAGCACTCTCGACTCTGAATACTTCATATCGATTATCATTTCGATATTCCTATTTCACCTGTGTACAGCCTGTATTTCATTGCCTGAGCAGTGATTTCATGTGGGCCCTGGACTTATGTCTCTGCAACTTGGTACCTCCTGAAGTGAATTACAATCATCTCATGAATCCCTTAATTGATCATGAACAGCTATGTTGCAACGGAGGGATTATGGCCTTTGCAGCGATACAAGGAGTTCTAGGTCATTGGAATATATTCGCAGCGGCGCAAGATTTCCTGACAGACAGCTACATTGAAAACCCACCGAGCTGTCCTCTGATGGTACTAGAGGCTCCGATAATAACAGATCATGAATGCTGCTTTCCTCTTTTCAATTGGATGGCTGACATGTTTTCGGATCATAACAGTGACTTCCTGTTAGAAGCAGTTGATAATGAACCTTATTTATGAAGGCCTTGCGCCGCCGGTGTGTCACTTTTTCCCATGTTAAAAGTGACGCACCGGCGGCGCAAGGCCTTCATAAATCTGCCCCAATATACTTCCTCATAAGAGTGTATAATTAATTTTGCTAAACCATATTCATTTTTCATCAACTATACCGTTTGTATTTTATGTACTAGTGGCTATACCGATTACTTTGTTTTTTGCAATGTCTGTACTCGTATTCGATAAGAAACTTGCCTTGAAAACAGTGCATTTCTGAATAAACATTTCAAATATACACGTTCTCTCTTTTAATCCATAATCTCAACTAAAATGATTGTATATTGAAACAGTATTCATGTGTTCCACATAACTTCAGCTGTACTAACTTAATATTTTCTTTTGTTGACCTGATTTACTCATACTAGAACCCACAGGCCTATAACAGCCCGTGAACCCTTTCTTAGTAGGTCGCGCACCATGCAGACAGTTGTACCTCTGTAAAAAAATAATTTATTACTCTTACCAAGCACTACCGCAGTTCCGCTTCTCTCAGTGTTAATCACTGCTCCCACGCTTCTACAGACCAGACGCTATGTCGTATTTCACTCCTTATCACGCTTTAATCTCCACAATAACAAACACTTCTCCGCCAGCCACCAGAGAACAGAGTGCAGATGCAGAGGCACTAAGTAGTGAAATACAACATACCCTCTGCTCTATGGAAACAACCGAGCGGTAATTGTGAAAGAAAACATTCACTAGCGCTTCAAAAAAGCATTTCAATTATATAAATAGTTTTTTCAAAACGTTCCAACTACTTTGATGAGACTATCTGTGTGTGCCTCCACAGCAAAGTTCCTCAACCCGGACTGAAGGCAGACACAGACAGACACACACACAATAAGATAACACAGGGCAACGGAGACGGAAAACAGAAGGGAGATGAAGATGCAGTCAAACAGCAGGAGTGAGAGAGATATTTTTATACTCCGTTTGGTACCTCAATTTACGAACACATTTACTTCACAAATCTGTGTACAACCTCATGGTCAGAACTTTTCACTTTATTTTACTCGACCCCCTCCCCCTCTCACACCAGCAGTGCAAGCCGCGGCCACAAACTACAATGTAATTTTGTCGTCTGTCAGAAAGTTTAAGAATTCATTAAGCATTACCACTTTTTCAAGACGATATCACATGTAATGTACCAACTTTTCATTTTATTTTACTCGACCACCTGCCCTTCTCACCCTACGCCCACCATCGCAGGCCGCGGCCACAAACCGCACTATAATTTTGTCGTCTGACACAAACTTTAAGAATTCATTAAACTTTACCACTTTTTCAACACGGTATCACATGTAATATACCAACTTTTCATTTTATTTCACTCAACCACCTGCCCCTCTCACCCTACACCCACCAATGCAGGTCGCGTCCAGAAACCGCACTCTAATTTTGTCGTGTGACAGAAAGTTTATGAATTCATTAACCATTAACATTTTTTCACGACGGTATCACATGTAATTTACCATTTCTCTCTCTATCTGCATTATCTGTCTCTCTGCTAATATCATTTTTTCACTTCATAAACAACTTCTCTCATTATATATAAAGGCTTCAAAATCACACAAATAATTACTCTTTATATTAAACATATTTTATACTTCATATTTCACATTTAAATTAAAAATAGTTTTAGAAATACAACACATTATGACAGCCAAAAATGAGTTTAGTTTCAAACTATGAGGAAAATCAATCATTGTTTGTGAGTAAACCATATTTTACGGTACATGACAAAACAAACAGTTACAGACTTACCTTTACCAATGCTTTGTACGATGTACAACAGTGACAGTCACAAAATAGATATTCGTTTGACGGAAGTCTCAATTATGCTGCTATCACTGCAACCAAAATTCAATGGCACAGATATCCAGTCAATACAGACTCATATATGTCTCTTCAGCCAATCATATTTCCTCCCGCAAAATTTTGTATTCAAATTTACATTTCAGTTGGTTGTCCCTCACAATATTTTCAATGTCACATAAAAGTCACCCATCACCCACTGCCATCTCTGGCTGTTTCCATGGTAACACCTCATTCTGCACCTGGCTGAAGGCACAGGTCAAAAGTTCATATCTCAACGTTCTACAGCAAACTAACAACACTGTTTTCCCTCCAGAAACACCTGCCTATCCACAGCTCTGTTACATGTCATTTTTTTCACACCCAATACTACTTTTTCTTTTACATAACATTAACATGCAACGTAGTCTTCAATCTTCACGTATTAGAATCAACCAATCATTTTTCGTTTTTCAACCACACCAAGCTTCATCCATTTTTTTATCCTGACTTTCAGCTTCTAACTGCCATTCCACTTCCAGAACCGATCGGAGTACGAGTGCATCTGCCTTGAAAATGAAGGTTTGGCTTTTAGGACACAGCTATATTCACTGGAGTGGAAAATATGCAGCAAGCAGACGAATTTCCAACCTTGATTTACCAAATGTGCAGATAACGTGGATTGGGCAAAGAGGATTAAGATGTCACCAATTAATACCATTGGTGAAAACTTTTATGCATCTCCCAGAACCAGACCTTATAATTGTGCACTGTGGTGGGAACGATCTAGGCACATTGACTGGGGTAGGTCTGGAAATGCTTCTAAAAGACACCTTTCGACAATTGATGACACTTTTTCCTCGAACTGCCTTGGTATATTCCAATATATGCCAAAAACAGAAATGGAATTGGTCCAATCAACATTGTGCACAAATTGAGAAAGCAAGGAGACATGTTAATAAATCTGTTTCTGCTTTCCTTAGAGATTATAGCATGGGTTCTATTTACCACAACAACTTGCGTTACCACATGCAAGACATCGATAGGACAGATGGTGTTCATTTCACGGATGAGGGAAACAGAATCTTCCTCTGCAACATCAGACTCTGCATCGGTACTTACTTATAAATGCAGAAAAAACTCAATTAACACAAGGGCTCTTTTCAGAGCCACCTTATATCAAAGCACTCAAACTTCTGATTTATCTCCATTTTCACACTCTTGTAAATAGGTGTGCGCGCCCGAGTGCGCGCACCCCGCAACTTTAAAAAAAATATATATATATATATTTTCGCGTTTAAGGGCCTTACTGCACACCCTGAGAGAACCTACGCAGCAAAACAATCTCTGCCTTCCCCCCTTTCCATGTTCCAACGCTTTGAAATTACAATATATTTACTCGCAGTGACAAAATGGCGGTCAACACTTCCTGATTTCCTTCGAATCGAACGTTAACAGACGTCACGCAGCAAAAAAAAAAATTCCGCTTGCGCGCAGCCGCTTGAGTGCGCGCACCCGTGCGCGTTTATAGATATATAATTGACTTTAACTTTAATTTTCTCAGCAACTACTGAACGGATTTACACCATTCCAAAAAAAGCGTAATCTGCGAGCCGGACTCTACAGTTTTGCCAAATTTCTTATAAATCCATTCAGCCGTTCGACCTGTAGCCGTGTCTAAACGTCCTATGGAAAATAACATGGAGAAAACACGTTTTGGGACCCCCCTTTTATCTCAGCCCCCACTTCACCATTCCCCCCAAACTTTCAGGGAAGGAGCGCAGCGGACCGAGCCATCTTCTTTGAGAAATTTGCAAAGATTCATCCACCAGGGCCAAAGTTAATCCAAATAGAATGTTGAGGATTTCCTATGGAAACTAGGTCCTAACTATAACTACCTACTGGCGACCGCCAGTAGGTAATATATAAAATTTCTATGGCAAAACGAAACCCCTCATTTTGTTCCTTTTCAAATTA
This sequence comes from Lissotriton helveticus, assembly GCF_964261635.1. Classification (NCBI taxonomy): domain Eukaryota; kingdom Metazoa; phylum Chordata; class Amphibia; order Caudata; family Salamandridae; genus Lissotriton; species Lissotriton helveticus. The sequence goes on from NC_136059.1 coordinate 1,714,010,059, forward strand.
AATGTATTAAGTGTTACCACTTTATTCCAATCAAGATGACTTCAGGTGTGCCATACTTTTGTCATAAGTAAGACTGTTAGCGTTCTAGTTGTTCTTTAGAACACTCTGGGACATTCTGTCATTGGGCTATAGTTGGGCTACATCTGGCTGATATTCGGGCTACATTTGGGCTCTTTTGTCTCTGGTGGCCATCTTGGGAGACTGCATATCAGAATTTTTTTAATGAAATATAAGAGGATTTGAGAAGTCACTCAAAATGTGCCCTAATTATTCTTTCTTCAGCACTAATCATAATTTCTATGGCAAAATGAACCCCCTCATTTTGTTCCTTTGCAAATTAAATGTTTTAAGTGTTAACACTTTATTCCAATCAAGATGACTTCAGGTGTGCCATACTTTTGTCATAAGTAAGACTGTTAGCGCTCTAGTTGTTCTTTAGAACACTCTGGGACATTCTGTCATTGGGCTATAGTTGGGCTACATCTGGCTGATATTTGGGCTACATTTGTTTTTTTTGTCTCTGGTGGCCATCTTTGGGCTACATTGGGCTACATTGGGCTACATTTGGGCTCTAACATATATATATAGCCCAATGTAGCCCAATATATATTTTTTCAAAGTTAATTTTTTCAGCAACTACTGAACAGATTTACACCATTCAAAGAAAAGCGTAATCTGCGAGCCGGACTCTACCTTTCTACCAAATTTCTTATAAATCCATTCAGCCGTTCGAGCTGTAGCCGTGTCTAAACGTCCTATGGAAAATAACATGGGGAAAACACGTTTTGGGACCCCCTTTTATCTCAGCCCCCACTTGACGAATCCCCCCCAAACTTTCAGGGAAGGAGCGGAGCGGAGCAGGCCATCTTCTTTAAGAAATTCGCAAAGATTCGTCCACCGGCGCTAAAGTTATTCTCAATAGAATGTTGCGGATTTCCTATGGAAACTAGGTCCTAACTATAACTACCTACTGGCGATCGCCAGTAGGTAATATAAATATATATATATATATATTACAACGTGCCGAAATGCATTCGCCCATTGAAGGGTCATGGGACTGTTACTCGCCTGTGCAAATGGATTAAAGTTGTTCTCCATACCTACCCTGCTGTTGGTCTCTTCACTGGATCTTGGGATGTGGTGTGGAATGGTTATATATATATATATATATATATATATATATATATATATTCACTGAAAAAACCATAGGTTATAGACCATATATAGTTAGGAATTAGCATTTACAAAACCTTGAAAATTCACTGAAAAAACCATAGGTTATAGACCATATATAGTTAGGAATTAGCATTTAAAAAACCTTATTTTACTCACACAAAACCATTGAAATTCCATATATAGTTAGTTGCACTAACTATATATTGCGCACCCGCAATCCACTGCTGATCATGTCACATATTACATCATTCATGACATGGTCAGTGACATCACTGATGACATCACTGATGACATCTCAAATGACATCACTGATGACATCACTGATGACAACATCCAGTGACTGTATTTTTCTGTAAAGTTAAAATATGTCTTGAGTGGATGTATAAGTGTCTGGATGAAGGATTTAGTAGGTGCATGACTGACTGTATGAGTGAGTGATTAAATGTGTCTCACTGAATGCATGGGTTAGTGACTAAACTGTCTTCATTTGTGCATCATTATGTCTGTTGTTCTGTAAACTGCTGCATGTGTTGATCATTAGCTATACGAGAGGCTATATGTGTTATTAATTGGTTGCCCAAGTATTTCTATGGGAGATTGAGTTTGTGTGGGGGTGGCTGGAAGGTGTGAGACTCTATGCATAGATGTGTGAGCAGTTTATTCACTAGGTGTATGAGTTCAAGAGTGCATGTGGAAACAGCTACATGGGCAGTTGACTGTGTGCATGAGTGTATTGATGAGTGAATGGATATCTCAATGCTACATGTCATAGTAAGTACATATGTAAAACACAGTACATGTGAGAGTTGGCATATATAAATAACTGTGCATGAGAGCCACTGAATGAGTGAGTGGTTGTATCGATCATTGTGAACTTGTATCAGGGATTGTATAAGAGAGTAAATATGTGTTAGTATATGTTTCAATAAGTAAGGTGTGTTTAACTGTATAGTTGAAGAAATGGAGGTGAGATTGTTTCTTTGCATGACTGACTGGGTGTGTGAGTAACTCCATGGATGAGTGGCAGTGTGTGAGTGTCTGTATACACTGAGTGTATCTAAGGTTATATTAGAGTCTGAAGAGGTTTATCGTATTAGCACAAGAATGATGTCAAATGAGATGTCATCAGTGATGTCATCAGTGATGTCATTTGAGATGTCATCAGTGATGTCATCAGTGATGTCACTGACCATGTCATGAATGATGTAATATGTGACATGATCAGCAGTGGATTGCGGGTGCGCAATATATAGTTAGTGCAACTAACTATATATGGAATTTCAATGGTTTTGTGTGAGTAAAATAAGGTTTTTTAAATGCTAATTCCTAACTATATATGGTCTATAACCTATGGTTTTTTCAGTGAATTTTCAAGGTTTTGTAAATGCTAATTCCTAACTATATATGGTCTATAACCTATGGTTTTTTCAGTGAATTTCAATGGTTTTTTAATAGCAAATATCATAAGCTGTCGAATGTCAAGTACGTGGTAAGTAAAAACATTTTCGTGTTTATGCACACTGATCTGCTTTGAATGCTGCCCCCCACCCCTCATTTCTATTAGGAGTACTCTCTCTTTGCAGATAGTGAAGGGTAGTTAACGCAGCCCTTTGCCCCCTTTGTAATCCGTCGTGCCTGCTTCTCTCTCCATTTGATTGATTGTTCTCTTTGGTTCATTCTCTATTTACAAACAAGCACAGAGTCGCAATACTCTGTTTAGTCTTTGCAGATAGCGAAAAATCGTGTAAAAAAACAAAAGGAATCGAGCAAAATCAGTAGGCCACTAATGGGATCTCTTTTTGACCTCGCTAAAATAGAAACATTAGGAACAACCTGTTGAAAATAGCAATGCGTATGTACATAAGCGGCGTTCATTTGTGTTCACAGTACCCCTTGTTGATTGTTTCAATCGAGCATTGAATTGTTCGATGTTAATTCTCTTAAGGATCTTCTCTACCTGCAAACGAGGAAGAATAGGAATATTCTCTCTCCCTTTGCAGATAGTGAAGGGTAGGTAACGCAAGCCTTTAACACGTCGTACCTATTTCATTCCTCATTGATTGATTGATTGTCCGAACATTGACTGTTTGGGAATTAGTTCTTTTTGGAGGTATTCCCTGTTTGCAAATAAACGTAGGAAAATCTTTGCAAGTAGTGAAAGGGTACGTAATGCGGACCTTTCTCCCCCGTTGTAATCTGTCATGCCTATCTACTCCCCACTGATTGATGCACCTGTTTCACCCGGACCATTTACTAGACATACGTCATCTGGCCCGACCAGAGAGCACCCCTAGTGAAAAGGACATATGCAATAATAACGAAGTGATCACTGTATCCTGTTAACAGAAACTTTAGCATGAAACAACCTGGAAAGAAAAGAATAGGAAAACGAAAATCAGTAGGCCACTGATGAACATGAACTTTTATTAAACAACGAACAAAGAAACGATAACATAACGTAATGATAAAACCTATTAATGTCCTAGAAACAAGAAAACGTTAAAATATGCCAGTGGTGAGAGACCAGAAAAACAGTAAGAGAAACCAAATCACCCCTCGCTGTCCCACCGCCTGCCACGCCAAAAAAATCGATAGACTAGGGAAAATGCAAGTCAGTAGAACATCCGCCCCCACTCTGGAAACTTCCAAGGTGGGGCAGGGTTCCGGCTACGCCCAGCCGGGAGCAGCCCATATAAGGCAGGTCCTGCTGCCACGCCTCGGCCAGGAGATCCTAACGTAGGGTGTAGCCGGAGGAGAGGCCGAGACCAACGGGACCCGGCCAGGGGATTGCCTTTACAACGCTGAACAGTTGCAGGGGGGGGGAATGTCTCCTCGACCCTCCCCTCTCTCTCCCAGTCCGGCCGCGGTGGCCCTTGAGAGTTGCAGGTAGTCCCGCCACATGCTCTTCCGGTCCGGCCACCAACGGTCGGGGGGCCGAGGCCGACGGAATCCGGCTGCAGCCGATAAACCAAGAAACCCGTTCATGGGGCCAGAGCCAGGGGCGTCCGGCCGACATCTACCGGAAGCCCGGCCCGAAGACGGACGGGACACTTCTTCTTTCTTGTATAATTGCTGCAACAACCCTGGGGGGGGATGTCTTGCACATGCCTCCGACCCCCCCCCCTCGTCCTCATCGCCTGGTCCGGCCATAACAAATCTCAAGCGAGACGCCGTGGGGTGCACTGGGAGGGAGAGACGGTGCGAACAGGCCTCTCCCGCCTCCCCAGTGGAGGCTTCCCAGCTGCACCCTCAGCGGTCCAGGCGCCCGGAAAAGAGTTCTTCCACTGTGGCCATGCTGCAACGTCTCGCCCGGCAGGGTGGAGCCCGTCCGCTCATTTGACCCCGCGATCGCCAGTAGCTACCGAACTCTCAAAATGGCGGTCGACCTGGCAAGAGCGGGCCCAGCATAAAGAAATGGCCCGGTCACTGGTTGACTCCACCACCGTAGTCCTCCACGACCTTGAAGATTCTAGAGGAGCCGCGGGAGTCTCCGACCCCCGATGGGGAATGACTGCCATGATCACCCGTGGAGTGACGAAACTGTATCCGCGGGACGTCGGCGCCAGCCTCACTTTGAATTACTAGAATCCTGCAGACCTCACTTCCGGTGAAAGCACAGTGTGACCCGGTAGGAAAAATTGTTGCACCCCCTCCCCTTTTTGACTGATAGTTCAAACCACCGATCCTTTCCTTTGCCCTTTTAACGGAACTTTGGACTGCCTCCCCCTCTTTTACATTTTCTAGAGAAAACAAAACATTAACCACTACATTAGCATAGCAGTTGACACCAGAACTGTTTTCAAATTGAAAACCAACAACATCTTCAACAGAATCCTTTTTGTTTCTGCTGTGACCCTGCTCCAGCACAGGCATTGTCCCCAGCAGTAATTCTGCAATGCCGGTAAGAATAGCTGTGGTGCCTACTGGACTCACTCACCCCCGCGGCGCCCCACGCCGTTATTTGCTGGGCGGCAACTTGCTAGACATCACCTTCGTGACATCCAGATTTCAGCGCGTTCTGCTGCCTTGGAACTATTCGCACAACAGACCGCTACTGACAAGAATATTTCATTATTGGTGCTGTCAATTTCAATAAATCTATTGGATAATTCAAAAGAAATTGCCACGGTCTCTTCGTTGTTTAAATGTTTTTACTGTTTTTGTTTTGTTGTATATATTTATATGTTATTAAAGTTTTATATTCCTACTACTTTGTTGGAGTGCTATATATTTTTTATGTGACACATAATTGTAAAAACTTTGATGTACAAAGAGTCATTCCTGGAATCTTCCGCTTCAGGCTCGGTCCCCTCCCCAATCACAATACAGGATAGTTTTCAGATAGTAGGAACACGTGTGGTGTGACGGATCTCATCGGGTGTGGGCCTTGATCTACTATAACTCCTTTGAAGAGGGGTGATTCTTTACAGCTGGGGCCATAAACTACATCTGCAGGGCTAGCTGATAGCCTGGACAATCGGACACAGAGGAAGAGGAGTGTCACAGGGTGCGGTAGTGAATAGGGCGAAAGGGAGGTGTCGGGCGGGCACAGTGTGATTCTCAGGGAAGAGCAGCGCAGATGGGGGGAGGTTTATTGCCCATGCATAAGACAGAGAGCGGGGGTGACCAGTGCCTGGGGAAGATGCTTGCGAGGGTGAGGAGCCATGCTACGAATCGACAGCGTGCAGAGAGTGGGTCTGGTCAAGACATCTAAAATGGCTGCCGTGCACGACAAAAGTGTGGCATTTCAAAAAAGGCAAGATGGCGCAGACAATGTTTTTCAACACTTCCTCATTTCCTTCGAATCGAACGTTAACAGACGTTGGGGCATATTACCAAAGTTAAGCGATATTTATCGCTAACGATGCTTACCAACCAATTTTTTACCACTAAGCATCGTCAGAAATTATCGAAGATAAACCTTACTATTATCAAGGTTTATCGCAAATGCGATAATAAACGGCCGCAATGCATGAATATCGCTAAAAACTCAGCGATATTCATGCATTACCGAGCTAATACTCTTAGCCATGTTATCCACCTCCCATTGGATAACATGGCTAAGAACTGCTCAGGGCAGGTGTTAGTTTTTGGAGATATTCGCGCTTAGCGCGAATATCTCCAAAAGTTGGTAATAGGAGATAGATATCTTGCATGTTGTAATGCAAGTTATTGTGGTATATGGAACTCATACCATAATCTCTCAGGAAAGCAGAAACTGATCCTTTTGGGACCGCCTAAAAAGGCCTAGGGGGTGAGGAGTACTCTACTTTGCCCCCTTTTCACGTTCCGAACTATTTTATTTTACTCTCTTCTGTAATTACACAAAATACCAGCGATAAGATGCATCGGAGACACACAGTGAGAGAAAGGAGGCCGGAGATGAAGAAGACATGTCAAATACACATTGGAGATAATATAGTGGCAGAAGGGAAGTAAATATGAGTAAACTTACCATATAACATAAAAATGTTGCACTCTATACTATAAGTCTCATTTTATACTACAATCACTTCGCTACAACCTCATAAATTAAAAATAAAAATAAATAATGTCTCAAACAATTTTTGATTTCTAAATATAAATTTATTCTTCAGAATTTTCTAAATTTGAAACAACTAGTAACATGTCCTCATCAGTAATTTCCTCTTCAATCATCTCATCTGGAATCTCCTCATTAAAAGTCTGCAATGATGATTCTTGTAACTCTATGGTCTCCAAACACTCGATAAATTCGCCATCAAGAGATTGATCAAAAAAATCATTCAAGTCATCTCCTCCTTCTGACAATATTTCATTATTGGTGCTGTCCATTTCAATCAATGTAGTGGAATCATTCAAGTCATCTCCTCGTGACAATATTTCATTATTGGTGCTCTCAATTTCAATCAATGTAGTGGAATCATTCAAGTCATCTCCTCCTTGTGACAATATTTCATTATTGGTGCTGTCCATTTCAATCAATCTAATGGAATCATACAAGCCATCTCCTCCTTGTGACAATATTTCATTATTGGTGCTCTCAATTTCAATCAATGTAGTGGAATCATTCAAGTCATCTCCTTGTGACAATATTTCATTCTTGGTGCTGTCCATTTCAATCAATCTAATGGAATCATACAAGTCATGTCCTCCTTGTGACAATATTTCATTATTGGTGCTCTCAATTTCAATCAATGTAGTGGACAATTCAAAAGAAATTGCCACGGTCTCTTCATTGTGAGCCATTTTATTTTGAAATTGCTTGCTGTAAATTGCAGAAAAAAATAATCACTTTCATTTATCGTTTTTAGTAATACATAATATAAAACTAACTTCATCAAGTATTTAGTATAACAGAAGGACTGCAAATAAATAACAGAAAACATTTTTCAAATTATCTTCAAGTGTACAACATAGTTCCCCTTACAAATTAACAACTCACCTTTTTAAAAGTAGCAGAAGTGTTAGTACTGTGTAAATCAAACACCAGAAATTCACCACCAAAAATTCCTCACAAATGTACCTCAGACAGTAGTATCACAAAATGGCTGTGGTTTCCTCTCATTTGACATATATACATAACCAATTAACTTTCATCACACACAAATACAAAACCAAAGTAACATTTTAATTGGTTCTAAATTTCAACACTTTCAAATGTGTTTTCCCCATGCAATTTTCCATAGGACATTTACATACGTCTACAGCCTGAATGGCTGAACGGAATTACACCAAACTTGGCAAAATGGTACATCAAACCTAAGAGGTCAGGAAGGATCTACTATGCCCCCTTATGGTCATTTCCCCCTTCGCTTTGGCCTCCTCTTGTCTCTCAATCCTACCGAGAGACAAGATGGCGGCCGCTACGGACTGTTTGGAATGTTGACAGACGCCGGAGAACCAATCAGCTTCGCAAAGCTCCGTAACGCGAAAAGTACGCGAAGCGGAGCGCTGTTACAGATATATATCTTTTTTTGAACGTTAATTTCTCAAAATCCACTGGAGCACATATATTGAGACCTAGCAAAGGCACATCGGGCTACCAGTCCCTAATATTTTACCAAGTTTCGTGCAAATCCATTCAGCCGTTCGATTATTATTATTATTATTTTTTTTTGCCCCGCGGGGCCCTTTTAAAACCTCCACATCAAACCTAGGGGGTCAGCGAGGATCTACTATTCCCCCTTATGGTCATTTGCCCCTTCGCTTTCGCCTCCTCTTGTCTCTCGATCCTACCGAGAGACAAGATGGCGGCCGCTACGGACTGTTTGGAATGTTGACAGACGCCGGAGAACCAATCAGCTTCGCTTCACAAAGCTCCGTTGCGCGAAAAGTACGCGTCCTGGGACGCTGCCCGGTCCGCTGTTACAGATATATATCTTTTTTTAAACGTTAATTTCTCAAAATCCACTGGAGCACATATATTGAGACCTACAAAAGGCACATCGGGCTACCAGTCCCTACAATTTTGCCAAGTTTCGTGCAAATCCATTCAGCCGTTCGGGCTAAAAGTGAGGCCAACCGCCCTATGGAAAACTCAATGTTAAAAACACGTTTTGGGACCCCCCTTTTTTCTCGGCCCCCACTGGACGAACCCCCCCCAAATTTTCAAGGGCTGCTCAGAAACAAAATGTGCCATTTTCCTGAAAATTTCAGCCGATTCCGTCCACAAACGCCAAAGTTATTAGACATAGAATTTTCAAAAAACCCATAGAGAAAAAATCCTAACTATATATACCTACTGGCGACCGCCAGTAGGTAATATATATATATATATGTAAAACGTCCTCCTGATAAATCAACTACATACACCCAATCCAATCATACACACTCACTCATCCTCATACATTTATAACACCACCTCTGTTAGTGGTAAGGAAAGAATTTAGGCAGTGAGAAACAGAAAGATATTATTAGTTCTCTTCTGCCAAAATTACGGGTCTCAGAACCAGACTTCAATGAGACCCGGCACTGGGTCGACGCGCGTTTCGGTGGAATAACCTTCCTCAGGACCACTTCAGATATAATTGAATCAGTTCTCAGGGGACCTAATGTAAGAGTATGTTCAGTAGGACTAGATTTTGCCACGGAGCCTTCAGTATAAATCTCGTCCAGTTTGCCAAATTTTAGTTTAGGAAGTAACCATAATTGGGTATATTCTAGATGATAAAATCACCCTGCTTTTTCCAAATTTCGGATGGGCCAGTAAAGAATATATGTAGCTTAAAAAATAGGTTTCTGCCCTTGTCGTTAAATTCTCCTTTTATTTCCTGCACCTGGGCATAATCTGTAGTTCACCAAGTCAGAATTGTAAAAAAAAAATGTTTTGTCCTCTAAATTGTGTTCCTAGTAATGACAACACATGGGATTTTTATGACTTCCTCCCCGCTGCTGGCCCTCGTCCAGTTTCTTGTCTCGGGCTGTGAAACCACGCGCACAGGCCTCATGGAGGACAACACGCATGCGTTCCTGGGAAACTTAGACCAAATGTCTACGATTATGACTTTGGGAATTCACAAAGGGCATTTACGAGTACTATCATTATGCCCGCACACTGGACGGAGATCCGATTGTGATGCTGTGTTGCGCAAAATGTTGTAGATGAGGCCCCTTATTTTTATGTAAAAATTAAATTAGCAAATTGTTAAAATTACAAAAAAAGATTTCAATATATAAAGTTAAATAAAGTATACGACAAATGTAATAGAAATAAATATGTTAGTGATAGTGAATATTGTTTAAATTATTGTTTAAAAATTAATGTTTGCAAATTAAATGAATACTTTTAAATTAGGTTAGTATTTAACACACATTTTAACAGGTCCAAGTTAATATTTTTTTTAATGTGTTTACATTTATATTTTTATCAACAACAAAAAAACAGGGGTCTACAGAAAGAGGGTAAAGGACCTCTAAATATGGTTAATGATACTTCGAAGAATGTGTCAAAAAAAACAAAGGACAAAGATCGTCTGAATTTGCATTAAAGCAATAACAAGAAACACAGGACTACTGGTGATTGTAGGTGGAACTCTTAGGTGTACATTGGATTCCCATCAAAGTCTTTTAATGATCAATACTATCACTTGGATATCCATCAGGGACAGTGTGTCTCTGGATCATTGAGACAGATACTGTTCCCTCAGACAGGGTTGGGTTCCGAACCAAAATCACTCTGAGACCATGTGAACTATGATGTAGATGAGAACATGTGCAGTGCAAAAACAAAAAAGTAGTGGTGACTTAAAATAGGATAGAGGGCAAGGAAAAATAAACTTTATTGAGAGTTTGACCTCTTCCTAGTTTAAAACCAAGAACAGAGCTAAAAAGAGCAGTTTAACAAATAGCTGCATATAGGCCAACATGTTTCAGCCATACGGGAAAGGACCCCTGGCTTTCGTCAGGGCCGCTGTTCTAAACTTTTCGTGCTGCTGCATGTGAAAAAACAGAGTGTAAATACAAAATCAGTGAATAACTTCAAAAAAGAATATATATTGAAAAGGATATAGTTAACCGGAACCCGTTACTATTCCTCCATGTTTGCTTGAAAAGTCATACCTGTAACAACACACAACCCATGATAGATACTGTGTTTCAAGTTTAATAACTCATGCACTTTTTTCATAAGTGAAAACGATTTTAAATGATTATCATAACTCACCCAGATTGACCGGGGGCTATACCTCACCTCTCCTGGACCAGGCTCAGGGATTCAGAGGCCCCGCTCTGCAGAAGTAAGGAATAAGGGGACCAAGTTTCAAAAGAAGATCTATTAGTCTTTTCTCTCTTATAACCTGTATGTCCCCAATACTTTTCCTCACTACTTTAGAAACTCCATTTTCTTGTCACCCCTTAAAAAAGGCTCACCCTTAGTATGTGCGACCCCATGGCCACAGTATACTTAAAAACAGTCAAGGTTATAGTCTCTATAAGTGGTAAAAAAGGGACTCAGAGAGTACCTGAGAACTGTTGATTCAGATTTACCATCAAAGATAGAAGTAACCCCTTTCAACAAGGATATCCTTCTTACCTATCCGTCGTTGCCCCAGACAGATCCTGAGTCAGGGGGAGGCAACGACAGGATGTCTGAGGGCTCCTTAAAAGGGGGATGTTTCCTGATCCGTGTCCAAATGCAGACCTTATGACATTTAACCATTGGCTTAAGTTCTCTTCCAATAGGTAAGCATGTAACATATAGCCAAATGTGTTGGCTCAATAGCTACCAATCGGATCCTTCTTAATACCAACAAAATCGTCTCTCACAATCTCAGCTCGAGTATAATCTCGCGATATTTTAAGGGACTGCAAAATGACATCATCTTCACGCTATTGTGTAGTTCACCGATTGAGTCGAACTGTTAGTCTCAGTTCGAGTGTAGTCTTGCGATATTTTAGCAGACTACAGAATGACATCAACCTCAAGTCATTCAGTAGTTCGCCGCTTATATCGAACTGTAATCGGTCCACCGTGACCCATTGTCATATAGAGTCTCAGGAAAACAGGGGTAAATGTACGCTTGGTTGTTAAGAGACCTCCATGTTTATTCAAAGGCTATGGTTTAACCTCTATCCTATTATCATCACAAAGCGAGATCTCCCGCGATTTCGAGTGGCTGCGAGAACTCGCACTGAGAACTACATAATTACCTCATCCTTTGGAAAGTTGTAGTTCGTTAATTTCGCTCACCAGATTCTAGTAGGATTCTAATACCGCTATGTCAGGCTCCCAGATGGTACCCTCCAGTAAAGTACTGTAGTGCTGTCACTTGCTCTTCGCGCCAGGATTTGAACAATGGCATTTCTTCAGTAGTGCCCTTATATGATCAATTCACATATTAACAATTGTCAGAAGAAGCTTTATATGATCAGTTAACATACTCACAAATTTCAAAAGCAGCTCTATTTACAAAAATTCCCATGTTCAGTTTACAATCTCAGTCAAATAGTGGGTTATAGACTGGTCCACGGTATTTCATCGTTCAAACCCCTACTGTCAGTTGATAATCTGTATATCCATTTTTGTTCCTTCAAGAACAGGAATTTGGATATATCACCGATATAGGAGGGAATATACGGCTTCTCCAGTACTATCCATTTAAAGTCCGATTCACAGTGATTGAATTCCAAAAAATGTTTAGTAAGTTTGGAAATATTCTTTTTACACTTAAAAGCACTCTTGTGCTCTAGCATTCTGGTACGGACTTTACGAGTGGTCATACCAATATACCTCTTATTACAAGGACATGTCAGTTGGTAGATGACATGTGTGCTGTTACAGTTTGAGAACTTTTTCAATTCCCACGGGCGATCTGTCCCTATCTCTACATGGGAGGTCTTGGAGGTCTGGGGACAGACAGAACAAGCACCGCAGGGATGATGTCCAACCACTGCGGGTAGATCCCAGAGGGTGCCAATATTGCTCTTTGGAGTTTCTTTGGGGCGGGTATGTATAAGCCGGTCCCGCAAGCTGCTTGATCTTTTGTAAGCAAATAAGGTAGGCTCGAGTTTAGGACACGCCAATGGCGTTTAACAATCCTTTGGATACTATTTGACTTAGTGTTAAAGATACTCACAAAGGTAAAACGATTTAAAGGTTCCTTTACAGTGGAAGGTTCCAGAACAGCTTCTCGGTGATTGTTGGTTGCTCGTTTGAAAGAGCGTTTCACCAGGCTCTTAGGATAATGCCTGGCTTTCAGTTGGCTAGAGAAATGGGCAGCATGTTTAGTGTATGTTTCTGATGTAGAACAGTTTCGCCGGACATTGGAGAAACTGTCCATAGGGTAGATTGTCGCGAAGCGACTTGGGATGCTGGTTTTCGTACAAAGGGAGTGAATTCCTAGCCATGGGTTTACAGAATCATTTGCTTTGTAAGCCTGTGGGAGTGACATAGACAGAGAGGTCCAGAAAGGAAATCCTTTCTTTATTTATCTCTACCGTAAACCTTAAAAACTCATTCCGGGTGTTAAGCCACTGATGGAATTGTAGGATGGATTCTTTGTCTCCTCTCCACACGACCAGGACATCATCTATATAACGCTTCCACCATATTATAGATGGAGAGAAGGGGTTATTAGCTGTGAGTACATGTTCCTGTTCGAAGGTGTGGACGTAAAGATTTGCCAGACTTGGCGCAAAAATACTCCCCATGCTGGTCCCTGAGATCTGGAGGTAGATGTCTCCTCAAATCTAAAAAAGTTCTCTTTCGTGGCTACTTTAGCTAGTGCCATGATAAAAGGGACTGGAGTGATGGAGTCGAGATCAGTCTCCTCCAGGATGGACATAATGGTGTCTAAAGTCTCATCCTGGGGGATGGAAGTATATAAAGACTCGACATCAAAGGAGACTAGGTAATCCGTCTCCTGATTGAATTCTATTTCTGGAATCACTCTTAAGACATCTTTGGTGTCTTTAAGGTAAGTTGGCATGGTCTGTACTATTGGCCGCAAAAAGTGATCTACAAAGGCCGAAAGTGGCTCCAAAATCGAGCCCTGACCAGATATTATTGGTCTCCCAGGAGGAGGTCTCTGGGACTTATGCACTTTGGGCAAAGTGTAAAAGTAAGGCATATTCGGATTTTGCGCTTGTAGAAACTGTGCTTCGAGAGGGGTAATCCACCCTTCAGTTAGGGCTTCTTCCACCAGACTCTTAATTTCTCTCATCAATCTCATTGAAGGGTCCATAGAAAGAGGTGCATAGGAGGTGCTATCATTTAGCTGCCGTAAGCACTCATTCCTATATGTATCGGTGTCTTGTATGACTATGGACCCTCCCTTATCGGTGGGCTTTATGGTTATGGAAGAGTCCTGTTCTAAGGTTCGTAATGATTGGCCTTCTTGTCTCGATAGGTTACTGTAATTACTCTTAGGTAGGGTCCAGAGTTTGTTGACATCATCCTTTACTGCCTTTTCAAGTTGATAATATAGTTATTGGGGGATTGTAACCTAGGCAGGTCTTTAAAATATCCCATAGACCCTTCTTTCACTGTATGTTTTTCCTACATTTATATTTTAACATAAAAAATAAAGTTCTTTAAATAAATAAAGTGTATTAAATCTCCCTTTACTTTCTCTTTAGGAGTCTCCACCCCGTGGTGGAGATCTCAATCAAAGGAGAAAAATATACTTGTGGTAGCTTTACACTCTTAAATATGTTCATAAGAGGCTCCACCCCCTCTGCGGAGGAGGTGGAGACTTGTAAGTCTACACCTAGATGTAAATCTCCACTCGGAAATGGTCAATTGCAAAAAAATGTGTAGAGCCACACCTATGTGCACAAATGGATCTACACATAAGTAGATCTGCACATGTAAATTTACCTTTATGAATAGGACTCAAAAAGTAATTTCAGATGGTATAGCTGACACTGTTTTATTCTACAATCGGTTATGTTGTATGCCTAAATGTTAACGTTGCAGTTGTTTCAGGTATATGGACTGTGTAGCAGGACTGTGATTTTTCACTATTAGTCATTTATAGGAAAGTTAAAGTTTAGTATTTCCCAGAAGAACAGAATACCTGACATGCTAGCACAGCACATATGAGAATTTAAACATTAGGAAACGCTAATTTAATTCAAAACAGAGAAATATACCAAGCATTTGAAGACTACACTTCAACATTACTAGCTCCAGACATAACAAAAATCAGATACCATGTTGTTTCCTCTAGAAGACCTCGTCACTTGCACTTGGTTTAAAGGCTAAGGGGGCGATTATGATAATCACCGGAAAGGCTCCGAATGGCATTCGAGTTGGCCAAATCCGATTCTGAAGCCATCTTTCTGAACATTTCAGGAAGCCTTCCGAATGACCGATTACAATAGTCGGAAAGCGTTAGAACTTTATTATTCGGATCCGACTCAGTTTCGTACGGCATTCGGCATATTATATTTTCAGGTTTGTTATTACACGTTCTTTTCATGCGTTCTTGTGTCAGTTTTCAAAGGCTGGTACCGCAGATCACTGTCTGAAAAAACCAAGGAAACAGAGGGGCATATTACCAAGCAGGGCGATAGGCAATTATCACCGCTTTAGCTAAGCGGCAATAATTCTATCGCTCTATTAGCAAACTTTCGCTAACAGCAGTTAGCGACAGCTTTAGGCGATAGCGAGCCGTTTGGGTCCCGCTTTGCATGTCAGCGATATTTATTGCTAATGACATGCAAAGTGTGCGTACCCAACCTGTTAGCGACTGAAAGCAGTCGCTAACGTCGCTATCGCCTATTAGGAAGGCAGGCGTAGCGATGGAAATATTCCCGCTATCGCCAAAAACTAACGCCTGCTCTGACCAGTTCTTAGCCATGTTATCCAATGGGAGGTGGATAACATGGCTAAGAGCATTTTGTCGCTAATGGGTATATATCATTGTATTCTCAGCGATATTCACGCTATCGCCGGAAAATGTATCGCTTTGGAGATAAACGTTGCTAATAGCACGTTATCTCAGCGATAATTTCAGGCGATGCTTAGCGATAAAAAATTTGTTGCTAAGCCTAGTTAGCGATGAATATCGCCAATCGTTGGTAATATGCCCCAGTATGTGTTTTGCTAAAAAAATTGAGAGGTAACTTGTGTAGGAAGAAGACATAAAGGAATAGCTGACAGCTGAAAAGGTAGACAATAAGGATATGGAAGCCAGTGTTTGCATTGTTAACATGAAGTCAATGATGTGCTCCTAGTCGCATGAAAAAAACAACATGTTTGACAAATAACCATACAGACTTTTATTAGCAATGACACTTTAAGCATTTAGCACTAAAATGATTGCCCGTAGCGCTTAATCCGAAGTCGATGAGCTGGATTAGTACAGGCATCGCTAGTCACAAAGAATGCTTGGATGCAGCCCCTCTTTTCTAGGGATCAATGCCATTTTCAGAATCAGTGGCATTTTCATTGGCCTCCTTACCTCTGCTTTACCTTGTCAGCGTCTGCTTCCTGTGTGACTCATACCACCGGGAGAGAGGTTTTCAAGGAAAGAATGTTATTTTGAATAATACAAATGTCATTGCTCTTAATCCCTTATCCCAGGAGAACCAGCTGTTACTGTGACAACTCTTTACATGATTGGGGCTGGTTCAAACCAAAGGGCCAATAATTATTATCTGATAAAAGTCGAGGTCAGCGGGAATAACAATGTCTCTGTCAAGGAGAAAGCAGAAGAACGCGTGAATGTAATTTTTCAGCTAGTTGTAGGTGAATGATTTAATTCGTTTGGCTCGCATGGTACTCATGCAATATTGAGCGTAATTTAAAACCACAATCTTGCAAAGGCATTAATGATTCAAGGACTTATCAATTTTAGATTGTACAAGACGTAAAGGATAGAAGTTTGTTAAAAGCTTGACATTTCTTTAACCATTTGACAAGACTCTACGCAACCTTGTGCCGAAGTTTCCGGCATCACATACAGCCACGTTAATGCCTGCTTTTTGGATTGGCTAGTAGAGAAATGTAATCCACGGTAAAGACTGGCAACTGGACGTAACCTCATTCAGCAGGAAATTAGAATGAGCAGCTCAATGGAAGACCGGAGTGAAATGTGAACTTCTTCTTTCTTCTTAAATACTTGCAAACGTGGTATATCTATGATGCAGATCGTATTTTGTTAATACTTATTTTAGCCATTTTAAATGTCACTATTTTATCTGTGAAGATCGTGGCAAAGTCTTGCGAGGATTCAACTAAAAACTATGGAAAATAACAAGATAATATTGGGGCATATTATCAACAAATAGCGATATTTATCGCTAAGTAGGGTTAGCGGCAATATTTATATCGCTGCGCATCACGGGTTATTATCGCTGAGATAACTTGCTATTAGCAAGG
Source organism: Lissotriton helveticus (assembly GCF_964261635.1). Classification (NCBI taxonomy): domain Eukaryota; kingdom Metazoa; phylum Chordata; class Amphibia; order Caudata; family Salamandridae; genus Lissotriton; species Lissotriton helveticus. Next base: position 1,714,027,040 of record NC_136059.1, read on the forward strand.
TTTATCTCAAAAGTGATAAAAATCTGGCGAAATGCGTGAATATCGCTGAGAATACAGCGATATTCACGCATTAGCGACGAAATGCTCTTAGCCATGTTATCCACCTCCCGTTGGTTTTTGGCGATAGCGGGAATATTTCCATCGCTACGCCTGCCTTGCTAATAGGCGATAGCGACGTTAGCAAATGCTTTCAGTCGCTAACAGGTTGGGTATGCCCACTTTGCATGTCATTAGCGATAAATATCGCTGACATGCAAAGCGGGCCCAAAACCGCTCGCTATCGCCTAAAAGCTGTCGATAACATCAGTTAGCGACAGCTTGCTAATAGAGCGATAGAATTATCGTCGCTTAGCGTCCGAAAACGTCCGCTAAGCCGGCGATAATTGCCTATCGCCACCCTTGGTAATATGCCCCATTGTTTTTTATTTTCTGAACAGTGGCAGTGGTTTTATTGTTCGAGGCGAAATGCGAATGTGGAAGCGCAATAGTATGACAATAACTTAAGTACGACATTAGAAATTGTAAAATCATAAACTTACAGGTTGTTGACCAAGTTACACAGGATGTATGATCAACTCATTCTTTGTACAATAACAATTGTGACTTGCTATTCGATTGATTATATTTGTTGTGCTTGTGCACATCTGTACCTGATTTACACAAAAGTCTAAAATGAAATGAGAAATCCATTCAATTTATCATTAAGGCCTTTTAAGAGGAAGATAACGGCTACTGGTTCACTACTCACAGCCTAATCCAGAAAGGTAATTTACACTTTTGAGTAAATTACAATTTGGATTAAGTTTATTACTTTTAGGTTTTCCCAAACTTCGAGTGTAAATTTACTACTAAACTTTAAGTTACATGTCTCTATCCCTGCAGAAGAGCAATTGGCTTATTCTTGTGTGGGTCAGGGATATCCCTCCCTAAACCCATTCAGGTCCTACTTAAAACACTCTTACTCTTTTCTAATCCCATCCCCTTTAGGACTACGTCTGCCCCTCTTTCCATCCACTTCCTCCAGTCCCATCCACATTTACTACTAAAATATAAACTTAAGTGTGCAAAGACTCCACAGTGCGGCAGAGAACTCTGCACACACAAAAATAGGCAATTGCAGAAGTGTAAACTCAACATGTAGTTTGTGAATAGCACTTTGTAGTACATTTTGAAGAGCCACAAAACGTACAACAAAGTGCAGTTTGTGAATCAGACCCTAAATATGTAACTCTTTGAATACAGGTTAGTAATTTCATTAGACTAGTTCCCATTCTACATTGTCACAGTCATCACTCTAACAGGGGAGTCAAAGTTTCAGCAACATAAAACCCTGCTGGCCCTTCAAAGTTAATACTTGCTTTTAGTTCTTCCCCTTGCTCTAACAGCATTACCAAATCTGGTGAAAACCACACAGAAGGGTGGAAGCCAGGGAGCATAGGGGTGCATTATGAGCATTTGCGCTGGTTCAAAGCAGACACAACACCTGTTTTTTTATGTTTGACCTGTTCAAAGCACATATGCATAACTCAGAATTTCTCCAAGGTATTGCATGAAATTCAGACACCATAAATTGCAGACAGTAAGAGGCAATCCCGGTTCCCTGTTTTCGACTTTTGCTGTCTGCATTTCATGTGTTAACTCTGAGTTATCTGGAAGATCTCTAGACATCTAAACAGGCAGAAAAAAACTTGGCTCTGAGCTGAGCCAGCACACCTGTTCATGTTATGGCTGAGTACTGATAATGAAGAGTAAGACTGTGAGAATCATTAGGTAATCCAAGCAGAACCACTTTTTCTTTTTTGCCATAGTCCTTACTTAATGAGGATAAACCAAACATTGCCAAGTCTTCACTGAATACACTTCTGGATGTCATCCACAAACTCATCGACACATATGGAAATTGCCTCTAAATTCACTTCAAAACAACACGTTACTGTGGAATTAACGATTCACAGATGAAAGAAAATCCATCACCACCATACACATATGTTATGTAAAGTAACTGAGATGTATCTGAGCTACTGACCAAAGAAAACCCAACGAGTCAAGGAGTAGTAAAGCCAAAACTAATGGCACAGAAACCAGGGGCATCATTTTTTGAAACGTGACGCATTGCTGCGTGAAAACAGTGATGCGTCACTTTTCACTGCGCCCTCCTTGACGTATCTGTATGGCGCAAAAGTGACGCATTGCTGGAGTGTGTCACAAAAGGGACGCAACTCCAGCAATGTATCCTTTCACATGGGGCAAGCCCCATGTGAAAGGGCCTGCGTCAGTCTTAAGCCTGCTGTGAGGCAGGCGTAAGAAATTGACGCATGTGTGTCCTAGAAGTAGCGCAGTGAAATCACATAGATTTCACTGCGTCACTTCTACGACCCTTTCTTGCGTCAAAACTCCCCCCTTGCATACATTATACCTGGCGCAGGTATAATGTGGCGCAGGGGTTTACAAAGTGACGCATCTACCTAGATGTGTCACTTTGTAAATATGGCGCAAGAAGGCGCATCTTTTACGCCACTGGTGCGTCACAAAAAGTGACGCACTAGCGGCGTAAAAGTGACGCACAGCCTCATAAATGAGGCCCCAAATCTCCAGAGTACATGATACAAAATCAGAGTAATCACAGTTCACAAAACAGAACCCGGGAACACAGTCACAATAAATGACAACTGCATAACATTGCAACAATGCACGACATGAAAAGTGGCACTAACAAAACAGAACGCATCACCACAAGAACAAAATCGTGCACAACATATATGCACAAACGTTCTTGTCACACATTACCACCTTCGCAAATCTGCTTTCACAATACGAGTTGCGCCAAGCCACAATAAACTTACCACCAGGACATGAAGTAGCATCAGTTAAGAATGTTTTGTGTTTCGTCCCAGAAACTGGCAGACACTGGCCTTACCAGGCACAAAAGAAGGCTCAAGTCTGTAAGCAAAATGAGTCAGATCAAGAGTAAAGTTAAAGACACTGTCTTCCACCCATGCCAGTATAGAAAGATATTAGAATCAGCTAATTCGAATTCAGTGAGGAACTTTCAGTTGTATGGAGAGAAAAATAAAATAAAACACTCTTTCTCATCCTCAAGAAGCCTGTAAACTGCTAAAACACAAGCAATATATGTTTCCTGTGACATTAGGAGAGAAACGATTTGAACCCAGGGAAGAACATGGAAATGCAAAATGTAAAGTAGATAATCATGCCATACTGACTGTTATTTCACAGTACTTAACTGAGTTCAATTCAATTCAAAATACTTTATTCCGTTTCACAAGTCGAAAAACCATAAAAGCAACATTACAACCATTAAAAAATGTGATAAATCTTTTAAAACACATACTTAACTGAGTTGCCATGCTTAGATGTAAGTGTGTTGTAACGAATTGTATGCTACCCGAAGAAGACATTAAGCAACATGGAACGGCCAGACCAATCTCTGTGAGCCTGCGTAACAAAAGTAACTACCACAATAAAGACCTGGGCCATAGTATATTTATATGACGCGCTCTCCCACTGTGGAGCAGGGAACACCCTTTACTGGGTCCCATGCACAGACTGAGACTGGGCCCCCTAGTATGGTGAATGTGCTGTTCAGAGTGCAGATGCAAATCGGCACCTGCACTGTAAAACAGTACAATCATGAAAGGTAAACTGTCTCTTTAAATCCACTTGTCTGCCTTTCACTTGCAGTCGGAGCGTCGACCTCAGTTTATAGAGGGACAGAGATGTTCCTGCAGGCTTGTTCAGTGCGTTAATGCACCTGCCTACAGGTGTATGGCTCGGAACGGATCCCAATTAATCCTTGCTAACTGGCTGTTAGCAAGGATTAATTGGGATCCGTTCCCTAATACCAGTTCTTACTGGTTGTAAAAAGAATTATAAAGTGTATTTGCTCCTTTGCTACTTTCTTTCCTTTTTCCAAAACTTTATTGGGTTCTATACTGATTCTTTACACTTGCTCGTAATTCACTTCTTTACATTGTCATGCCAAAACTGTTCTGTGTGTTAATTCTGTATATTTTTTTGTCATTTATGGTTGAATGTCCCTCTCTTTTTTTCAGTTTGCAATACAACTGTATGGCAAATAGTTCACTAATTTTGATGTAAATATGTATTGCCAATAATTGTCTTTGTGTGTTGGTTCATTCATGATTTTTTTGACAAATTTTGTTTAAATTGAAAAAATGAATTGGTATAAATAAAAATACCTTGTTGATTACAACATTTAGCGTGCTCAACTTTCTCCAAGTGTGGATTTAAATGTAGGTGGAGAGGCAATTTTTTGGAGTGTTTGCTCCAACAGACCATGGCTGACATTCCTGGAGCCCTGACTCAGAGAATGGAACAACTGTCCAGTCAGAGTTGCTCCAGCGATGTCACACGGGAGTTGGGAAACATGCGGAGGTTAATGGAGACCATGGAGCGGGCAAATGCAGAAAGAACAGCTGCCACGGCTGCACACCAGCGAGTGGTAGCTGGGTACCTCAATGACCTCAAAACCATCCTCATGGCATCGCTGCCACAGGGCTTGGCGCTGATGCATTCTGCTGCTACCACTGCATCCACATCCCCACCCCCTGAAGTGTCAGTGCCACACAATGCAGCAGACATTCCACCTCCGGCCCCTGAGGTGTCACTGCCACACAGTGCAGGAGACAGAACACCACCATGCACATGTGAGGCACATGAAACAGCAGAGGATGAAGATGTGGATGAAACCGCCTTACTGATATGAAGAAAAGTGTAGCATTCATCTCCGCCATATGACCTGTTTCTGCTTGGTTCTGCCCTCTGCATCATCACCTTTTATTGTCCCCAATACACTCTCCGACACTCACCTTGGACCTCAACATGGACTGCCATATTCTGTACAATAACAGGGACACACGCATTCGTAACTTCCTTGCCCAGTTCCATACGGAACCACGCCCAGAGCCCTGGGGTCATTGTTCAAACCCTTGCGCTGGACTGGAATATGCAGGCCAGCCCACTCCGCTTACGCTCACAGGTGTGGACGGAAACGCAACATGTCCCAGGTCTTCCCTGTAGTGATCTGCTGATCACAGGTCTAGTTGTCAGCATGCCACAGCCACTCCCTCATGGCTGGTATACATCCACACCACACCCATCCAGCACATGAGTCACAGGACATGTGACCCTGCCAATAAAAAGGACCGGGCGCACCTGCTCGATGCCATTTCCACTCTCTATCTGGGTGTATACGTGTGGTGTTCACGTAGGCCTGTGGGCCCTGCAATATAACATTCTCCTGGCCCGGAGGTGGCGTGGCCTCGTGGGATCACAGAGTTAGTGGCACCCCATGGGCTGAGCGGCTGTGCAGCCTGCGATGATGCCTGGTGCACTGGTATGTCCTCTGCCATTGCAAATTCAAGACCCAGAATCAAATGTGAGACCTGGTGGCCTGCGGAGTGGGGCTGCATGATGTGGAGGGTGCCATGCCCGCGGGCCCTGGGCTTGCACCAGCACGTATTGGATCCTCATTGTGACACACCGGTGACAGAAGGTGAACAGTGATGCCTGGGTGCGCAGCGGCGGGCATGCACTGCTGGGTGGCAGGAGGGGCTGGGGTGCATCTGCCTGGGTGCGCAGGGGCTGGCATGCACTGCTGGGCAGTTGGAGGGGTTGGGTGCATCTGCCTGGGTGTGCAGAGGCGGGCAAGCACCACTGGGTGGCAGGAGGAGCTGGGGTGCATCTGCCTGGGTGCGCAATGGCAGGCATGCACCACTGGGCAGCGGGAGGGGCTGGGGTGCATCTGATTGGGTGCTCACGGGCAGGCATGCACTGCTGGGCGGCGGGAGGGGCTGGGGTGCATCTTCCATCTTGCGCAGGAGCGGACAGGCGATGATGGCATGTGCAATAGTGTGTACTTTGCCAATCATGTATCTGGACTCTGTTTCAGATGACGGATCTGTTTCAGATGTGGGACCTGGTGAACTGCACTATGTACTGGCACGTGATTGGAGACACACCGGTGTTAGCAGGTGAACAGTGAGGCCTGGGTGCCCAGTGTGGGCACTCTCTCTCCCTGTCCATCTCTTCTATTATCCCTGTCTCATTTCCCCTCTGTTCCTCTTTCTCTCGCTCCCTCTCTGTCCGTCATTCTCTCGTGCCCCCCTCTGTCCATCTTTCTCTCGTTCCCCCTCTCTGTCTGTCTTTCTCTCGCTTCCCTTCTCTGTCCGTCTTTCTCTCTCTCCCCCTCTCTGTCCTTCTTTCTCTTGATCCCCCTCTCTGTCCGTCTTTCTCTCTCTCTCCCTCTCTGTCCGTCTTTCTCTCGCTCCCTCTCTGTCCATGTTTCTCTCTCTCTCCCTCTCTGGGGGTGGTGGCGGTGGGTATTGTGGCCCTGTTAGGGCTCCCAGCTACATGATCTTTGGGTCCATGGCATCTGTTGCCCTTTAGGTGTGGCTATGGGCTGGGCTCCCTTGTGTGGTGCAGGCTGCCGTCTGACTTTATGCCAGGTCAGAGCAGGAGTTAGTTTCCTGCTGCTAACAAGGGTTATTGCATGTTTTGGATTCTTATTGCCGATCTGGCTGGTCATTGAGAATGTTGTTGTTGCGGCTTTTGGCACGGGAACGCCTACTCTGCATCTCATTAGCGATAGTTGCTGGCGCCATCTGTGGCAACGTTTTTGTGGATGCTATCGCAGGTAAACTGATGATATGGGCTGTTACCACAAACTTGTGAAAGGTGCAATAAATTTATTGCCAGCTTGGCTGCGATAAAGTGCCATTAACTCAGCGATAAATCCTTGAGAATATGTCCCTATGTTATGGACGATTACGACAACACGTTAATGAACATGTTTTTTTTTTGTTATTAAAGATTTTTATTGAGTTCTTGGCAAAGATTCAACAACATAATGATTACAAAATATCCAAAAGATTCACAATCCCACAACTGAGTCTGAACATGATCAACAACGATGCATTTAAATCCCCCAAATAGGTACATAAAGCATGAAGGATTATATTTCAGCATAAACATTATATTTCAAATATCCAGCTCCAACCAATATCTCAGTCAAAATAATCTTTCCAGATTTTAGTAAATTTACGCAATGCTCCCATCCTTTTTGCATACAAATATTCACTGCTCCTAACTCTCTTAATTTTTTGAAACCACTCATCTGCCGTTGGTATTATTTCTGTTTTCCAGTATTTAAGAATCAGAGATCTGGCAATTGCAACAATAATATACAAGAGCTTCACTAAGGAATCGTCCAAATTGAGCTCTGGATCAACCCCAAGTATAATTAAATTATTATAACTAACAATCATAAAATGTAAATATTGAGACAATATAGAAAACATATTTTCCCCAAATACCTTAATTTAGGGGCAAAAGGCAATGATATGCGACCAATTAGCCAAGTCCGGTTGAGTGCATCTAAAGCAAGTAGGCGACGTATTGCTATACATTTTTTAAATGACTGCAGGCGTGTAATACAAAAGCCATTTGCTAAAGAAAAGTATACGTCTCCAATGGGCGCCTCTAAGAACCGTGAAGTTAAATTTATTTAGGGTTTTCCAAGATGTATCCTTTAAGTTAAAGCTGTCATGCTTTTGCCACTTTTTAATCGCTTTGGCACTTATATCCTCCTCCCTACTTTGCGCCAAACTTTTCCTCCATACTCCCGCCCTCTTAAATACTGGGAACCAAAAAAGATCATTCGTTAAATTCGAAATTTGACTTATCTGTGTTATGTCTATATAGCCCAATAACCTGTATAGTGCCACATATGAGCCCATAAGTCGAAAATGTCCACGTATTAGCATAGACATCTCATCGAGAGTCAACCAGACTCCATTTTTAGTAAAATTAGATAAATTAGTGAACCCAAATCTAGCCCAATTGAGTATAGTATCTGGTTCTAGTCTGGTCCCCATTCCAAAGGCAGCCTCTCTTAATGGAGTTACTAAGGTCAGGAGAGATAGTGAGTACCTTTTCAACATAACATCTCGTTTTTTGAGAAGCCAGCTCAAAGTCTTATATCTGACCAATTTGGGTGATTTGAAGATCGAGAGTGGAGAAGGAATCTTTGTTTCTTTACAAATTAAATCAAAGAAGAAATTAATAAATAATACATCTCTAGATGCTGGATATTTAATTCTGGAGAGAAACTGTGCAAAATATGCATAGTAATAATCTTTCAAATTTGGTAAACCCAGTCCGCCTTGTTCCTTATCTACATACAGGGTTTCTATAGCTATTCGTGGGGTCTTTTTAGCCCAAACAAAGGCTGAAAAAAAGGATTCAACTCTTGAGAAAAAATAGCCAGGAAGGGAGCAGGAGATGGTGGAAAACCAAAGATTAAATAGAGGGAGTACTGACATTTTAATTAATGCCACTCGGCCTAGAATGGATAAAGGCAGTGCTTCCCATCTTAAAAACATATCGCGCACTTTCCGAATTAAGGGCTCAAAATTCAGCATATATAAATCACGTACCGAGGATGTAAAATATACCCCTAGATACCTTTTGGGTCTGTTGTTAGTACATCTCTGAATATCTGGATGCAAAACCGGATTTGAATTACCGCAGACTATAATCTCGGTTTTCCTTTTATTAATACGGTACCCCCCCAAGGCCTCAAATTGTGTAAAAATAGAAAAAACTTGTACTTGCGACTGCATCTCAGGTTTCAATATTAGCATGATATCATCCGCGTACAGTTTGATCTTGTCCATACCATTTATGGGCGGAGATATATCTTTGCTTTTTCTTATCGCAGTGGCTAGAGGCTCAATAAAAAAAGCAAAAAGGGTGGGAGAAAGTGGACAACCTTGCCTCGTCCCTCTTTGAACTGGGATTGACCCTACCATCGATTTATTGATAAGAATATGAGCTTTTGCTCCCTGATACAGATTTTTAATTAAAGTAAAAACTTGAGAAGGAATACCAAAACGATATAAAATGAAAAAAAGAGTGTCCCAGACTACTAAATCAAAAGCTTTTTCTGCGTCTAAAAGAAGAACTAAAGCCGACACCTTACGTGTTTCAAAAAAATCTAATGCCTCTACTAAATAATGTGTGTTGGTGAGCAATTGACGGCCTGTGATAAACCCATTCTAGTCTGCATGAATTAACTGTGACGCAACATCATTAAAGCGGATAGAAAGCAATTTTGTAATAATTTAGTAGTCCGAATTCAAAAGTGTTATAGGCCTATAAGAGTTTGGATCTTTTGCTTCTTTTCCTTTTTTCAAAAAGCTGACCACTGTTCCATCATAGAAGGAGCTCAGAATCATACCCCCCTGAAGCATCGAATTTACTAATAAAAGAAGTGTTTCAGAAAGACAGCTAAAAAAAGTGAAAAAAATTCGTCCGGAAATCCATCTGGACCACAGGCCTTACCTTGTGGCAGATTTTTCACTACCAGCTCCAGTTCGCTAATAGAGAAAAATGATGCCATTACTTCTTGATCCGTATTGGAGAAGGAAGGAAGGGAATATTTATCTAGAAACGCATTTAAACTGAATTGATCCATGGTATGAGAGGAAGAATAGATGTTCTCATAATGGGACAACATAATTGCCCCTATTTCAGCCTCATCAGAGGTATCTACTCCGGTAATTGGGGATTTTAAAGATCGAATCAAATTAGCTGCGGCTTGTTCTTTTACTTGCCATGCCAAAAATTTGCCAGTAAAATGACTGTGTGTATATGTTTTTTGGGCTTGCCTGCAAAAGATTTCCACACTTCTTAAAAAGTAGTGTGCACTCAATTCACGTTTTGCGGCGCTTAATAGATTCTGTATCTCGACAGACGAATTGTGATACTTTTGATAAACTAAAGCCTGTATTTTTTGCTGTAGTTGATTTTTTGTATCTCGAAATATAGCTGCTTCCCTAGCATCCCTACTTATGGCGATGCCCCGGATAAACGCTTTTAGAGAGTGCCATATAATATGGACGGGGGCTGTCCCCATATTTCGTTCTAAAAACTCCTTGATCTCAGCCTGGACAGACATAACCCAGGGTTCATCACACAGATAAGACTTGTTAAAAACCCATAGTTTCACAACATTTATCTTTTCATCCAGCACAACTTCAAAGACAAGCATCGCATGATCGGAGAAGCCATTATGTAAAAACCAATGGTTTCCGACTTTTAATTATTGAGGAAATGAGAAAAAAATCTATACGAGAAAATGACTTGTGCCTCCCCGACTAACACGTGTATTCCCTTTTGTGAGGATTTATTAAACGCCAATACTCTGCTAGATCAAAAGTCCGAATATTGTTCAATATTGTCTGAAAAGATTTGGGTTTGAACTGCTTTTTCCCACCCAGGGTTGAATCAAGGTGTGGCTTCATCAAGATATTAAAGTCCCCTCCAATAACCAGATCTCCGTCAACCATAAGAAGAGACTGTAACATTTCTTCATAGATTGCAGGGCTATCATTAATAGGAGCATAAAAACTCACAAAGGTAATAGGTGATAGTCTGTTCTTAATTTTACATTTAGCCCAGCACCAACGACCCTGATTATCTGCTTCAGTTTGAATTATTTCCGCCTCTAGTTTCTTATTGAAAAAGAGTGCAACCCCCCGTTGTGACTCCGAAAAAAAGGAAAACCTTCGATAGGCAGCCCATCCTTTAAACATAGAAAATGTATCCGCTTTAGAGATTGCGATATGAGTTTCTTGTATCATAATAATTGCAGGATTCTCCGTCAAAAGCCATGCCTCTATTGCCCAAATTTTTTTCTTGTTGTTAAGGCCATTGACATTAAAAGAAATAACTTTCCGACCAAATTTAGACATAATTCAAACATATAATTGGAACCAATGACATAATTGTCTTCCCTTATTTCCCCAAACTTTATAGCACCATCTGCTCCCTGATCGAAAAGCATATTAATCATCAGCCAGAAACAAAATAACAAAGAGGTCTTCGCCAAGAACACATTTTTAATTTTTACCACCCCCCTCCCCCCCTGCCTGTGACACCCTACTGACTCTATCCTCCTCCCCCACGCTTGCCACAGCAACCCTTCCCTTAACCTTGGGGTGTAGTGGTTGAACACCCCCTAACCCCCAGACCCGTGCTCCTCCCTCCCCTCCCAAAACCACAAGCAGTGTCAGTGATGGCGCTAAGAAAAGCACATATATGAATACCACAAATTGTTGCATAGAAAAATAATCCAGTCTATCACTATTTATACATTTTGTATTTCTTGAAGCAGTTCCTGTGCTTCCTGAATGTCGGATAGCAAATAGAATTTGCCTTTAATTAAGACTCTAAGTTTAGATTGTTGTGCTACCATCGCCTGAGCACCTTGGGCCTTAAATAACTGAAGCATCTTTACAAACTCTTTCCTACGTCTGGCCACAGTAGCAGACATATCTGAGAATATTCGGCATTTCACCGTTGCATTCACAGGGAATTGTCTTTGTTGGATTGCCCTAGACAATATTTGTTCCTTTACCCTTACGTCTGCAAAATTTAGCACAATAGTTCGCGGAAGAGTAGAGTTCGAAAATGGCCGGGCAGGAACCCGATGGGCTCTTGTGATAGTGAGGTCTCCTTTATGTTCCGGTATCAACCCCTGTTGGAGAAAAGAGGTCACCCATGCCAACGTATCTGATCCCTCAATTCCCTCAGGGACTCCTTCGATACGTAAATTGGACCTCCTATTATAGTTCTCCAACTCATCTAATTTTAACTCAAGAGCCTTTGTAGTTTTTGTAGTAACTTTGGAATCTTTTTTAACTTCAACCATTTGGTCCTCCAAGGTTGAGATCCGCTATTCTGCTTCCACTAAGCGGGCTGGAAAGGTAGACACTAATTCCTCAATTTTGTCCATTTGATCCAATCTCTGGTGGATTGCCATAAGTTCCGCATTTTGCGACCTCTTTAGTTCTCTGACCTCATCCAGAATCAAGTTGAGCATGTCTTTCACGGACATCCGCATCTCTCCCTCTGTTTCCGTGCTCTTCTCTAACAGAGGCCCAAGGGGGTCTGCCACTCCCCCACCTGACCCCTTGTCAATGACTTGAGGTGGCACCACTGCTGCATTTATTAAATCTTTCTGTTTGGCATCTAAAGTATCCAATGTCTGCTTTAAGTCACATGCGGAACTAGTGAGTGGTGTCAGACTCAAAGGAGTAATAACAACTGTGCTCGAATCATTCGTACCAATTGTGCCATTCAATTGATTCTGTACCGATCCCAGGTTCAGAGAATTCTTTGAGGGAACAAAATTAGGTGAAAGAGGTGATACTTTTTTTGCAAACAGGGGGAACTGCTTGGCCGATGAAGAAAGAGAGGGGGGCGGCAATGTTGGATGAGATGACTCGAGAGTATGGGATAAATCATCGAGGCGTGGTTCATTCAAATTATCTCCCATTTGCGACTTAACCCGATTATCTGTCAGCAAGTCCTCAGCCTCAGAACTTTCAGATGAGTGTACGGAGTCATCATCCTTCAAAGAACTTTCCTCTGTTAATTTAGCTGCAGCCTCCTTTGCCTGCTGTCTCCGTTGTTTGGCTTTAAGACGAGCATTCAGTAGTTTCCCCATTGTGCCCAGACTAGTGGCTTTCTATGACGATCTGTAACCGAGTATTTAGTTAGTTAGTTAGATTATTTATAGACAGATGAGAAAGATAGGATAAAAAAAAAACACTCTGCTTTCCCAATCTGCTCAAAACAGCACTGCAAGTTCGTATCCCTCACAGCCAGTAGCAACAATGTAGCGAAAAAAAAAAAAAAGAAGAGAAAAACCCAAGCTTACTATTTTATGTGTCCGAACTAGGCTGAATCGTGGAGCAAGGGTGGCTCAATTCTTACCACCTCCAAGCATGTAGTAAAAATACGGGTGCGTTTTCCTCCTAAAGCGGCAAATGCACTGGTCTCCTCTTGCTTGCTTACTGGCAAAAAAACACGGACCAAGTCAGAGGGTAAGTCAAAGTCCAGCTAGCAGTTAGTAGCAGAGAAGAGCCGCCAACCACGTTTCCTTCAGCACACCGGACCACCAGAACGGTCTCAGCAATCTCCGCAAGAGTGAACATGCAGCAGAACGCGAAAATATGTTCAAGACCGTAAGCCCACACTGGCACTAAGCGAAGGTAGAAAAGCAGTCTGAGTGACAGGACGGCACCCAGCAGAGCGTTTCAAACGCTTAAGGCAGAGAGTTACACCAATAGCTGTGCTCCGCCATTCTTGCTGATCCTTTCCAGCCGATTTTCAAACCGCAGAAGTAAAGAAAAACTTTAATGCGGGGGATACAAACGCCGGTCAGAAAAAACTCAGAGCAGCAAACTCCTTGCGTCCGCCGCCATCTTCAGCCTCGTGGGGGGGAGGGGCAACAGCACGGCTCTCAGGTGCTACGTGGAGGCGTGGAACTCCACCATAGCGCAGCCCTCCACGTTAATGAACATGTAAATGTAAATTTGCACAAAGCATGTTCTTAGACTTGTAAGAGATGGAATTAAACAGTGTATTATTTCATCAACAAGAACTGTGAGTTGGGTATTGCCTGTTAGAAGCTATTAACAAAAGGCACACAGAGGTCGACTACATACATATAAACATTAGCAGCTTTAAATAATGTGAAATGTGTTGTCAGATACATTACAAATAAACAATTGACAAGATTTATTTATGTGTTACTTTTGCCAAAGGCCTATAAGTTAACAAAAAAGTACAGCGTACCAAGCAATGCAGGTAAAATATACTTCCTCCATCATCAAATGTATTATTTAAAACATGTTTGAGACAATGATTATAAGGATTATTGCATGAAAATATATATTGTCTCGATGTGTGGCCTGCATCAGACAAAAACAGTGGATGTCTCCAGTCTAGGAATACTGCTCAAAAGACTTGGTGCACATGCATCAAAAATCGGTAAAGCGAGTCCTTATTAGCGATAAATAGGAAATCGCAAATAAGGAATCGTTTTTCTGGATGCATGTACATATTCAGTAAATTTTACCGATTCAGTAAAAATCGCTAAAAAAAAAATCAGAAAACACGATAGCGATTCCTTAAAATAAAAATTAGCTATTACCAAAATTGGTATTAGCGGAAATAGCAAATTCACAAAAAACGGGTCGCTCCAGAAGCAGGCTGATGACATCACAACCAGGAAGTCATCCAGCCCATGCTTCATTCAGTGCCCTGAGAAGCTCAGAGGAGGAGGCAGAGAACAGAAGCTGACCTGAGAGACTTCACCCTCATAACCCAGCTACACTACACCTAGCCAGGATAGACAACAATGCTGCAAAGACAAATGCCACACCCAGGAAGAGGAAGAGAAAGTTCTCTTTTAGGGAACTGGAAAACCTGATAGAGGGTGTGAGCAGCAACCATGACAAACTTTTTGGAAAGTTGTCCCTGAAGGTGCCAGAAGCTGAGAAGCGCAAAATATGGCTGCGCATCAAGGGGAAGATAACTGCTGTGGGAGTCACGCACCGCAGCATTAACGACCTGAAGAAGAGGCGTTATGACCTCACGAAACGTGTCAAGGAGCGCATTGCAGAAAATGTGAAGGAAGCAGCTGGCACAGGAGGGGGGCCATCCAAAGTACCCGCCAACACAGCCCTGCTGGATGACCTCATTGAGGGGACTATTGAGCCTGAGGCAGTCGTGGGAGTCACCCAAATGGACACTTCCGGCGCAGCAACCACACAACAAGGTAAGATGCATGCCTGCGCTAATAGACTGCATATTGTATACCCATGCAGATCCCCCAGGCTAATCACAGTGTGCAGGAAGAAGTTCACATGGGAGTTGTAGTCATGTTAGCCAAGTGTGCATGGATAATAACCAATGTGCAAGAAATGACACCAGCAGTACAGGTCCAACAGTGTGTCTAAATATGTTATTTATTAGGTGAAAAGTAGGCTAAATGATTAACAGATAGTGTAACAAAATAAAATAACGATGCACTGTTTTGCACACAGATGCATCTACGGTGAACTCAAATGACAATGAGCGCCTCATCATTTAGGAGACACCGGCAGAGATAGATGGAGAGACTCCGCTGGACCGTCAATCCACACTACCTCCACCACCACCACCAATAACACCACCACCACCACCAAAACACAGGGCACTTGTCCCTGCACTGCAGGTAATGGAAACAGAGCTGAGCCCAGCACCCACAAGAGTTCCCAGCCAGACACATGTTACTCTGCCTGCTCAAACACCAGCACGTGGCCGAGTCAGACAGCGGCGCAGGTCCATGGGCAGTATTGTGGCGGAATCCTAACAGGCTCCAAATGTCTATGGTAGGGTAGAGTCCCAGATGCTACGTGTTCAGCGCCTGCAGGGGAGACATATGGGCACAATAAACCTGCAGCTCTCCAAACTGGCCAAACACATGAGCACGATGACATACTGTGTGCGTGACCTAACCACAGTTGTAGCAGAGGGGAATCAAGAAATTAACAAGACCCCTACAGGAGCTCACCCGTGCCGTCCTAGCAGGACAACGCAGTGAGCGCAGGAGGCATCGGCAGAGCTTGCTTCGTTCTTCTGCGTATACTAGGGCCATCACCAAGTTCTGCAACAGCACTGCTGTCTTGTCACGCCGCTCCGTGTCACTGCAGATAGACCTAAGACATTACTGCAGGGATCTTGCAATGGCCTTAGGCCAAGTGACCACTGCTGTGGAACATCTACAGTCTGGGACATTGAGTGGCAGCAACTTGGAAGGGGAGGAGGGTAGTGAGTCAGCATCGAGCATGAGTAGCGTGTCCGTACCGGAGACCAGTAGCAGGAGGTGCAGTCGCGCAGCTCAACAGCCATAGGCACACATCGTGGTGATGTAGAGGAGCCATGCGACAGGAGGCTGGGGGTAGTTGCAAGAGCCGCTAGACATGCAGTTCCGCCTATTTGTCCATGGTGGTGTAACCATGGTCCACTTAAATATTGTGATTGCACTCCCGTGCTTATAACTGTCATATTTCATTTCACAAAGTATTCAATCACCGTCATGTTTCCTAAATATGAATATTTACTTTGACATGTGCTCATGTGAATGAAACATTTGCACTCAATATTTTGTGATGGCTCATTCTTACCTGCCTCTGAAGTGTCTTTGGCACGTGTGACTGTTGGTGTTGTGCGGATGGTTGGTCATCCCGATCATTGTCATTTCCATCCATCACAATTGGTATCCCCCTTCTGGTTGCAATGTTGTGTAGCATGGCACATACTGATACAATCCTGCAGCAGGTCTCTGGGTTATATTGCAATGCACCACCAGCCTTATGTAAGATCCTGAAGCGACTTTTCTGGATCCCAAATGTTCTCTCAAACGCATTTCTGGTGCTAATATGTGCCGTGTTGTAGTGTTGCTCCTGTGGTGTTGCTGGGTTGAGGTAGGGGATGAGGATATATTCCGGCAAGGCGTATGCGCTGTCACCTACAGGGGGGGAAGCAAAGGCTTAGTGGCAGTAATGCAATTACATATGTGATAATTATGTAATGAATAGGTATATGTATGTACCAGGTAGGTGTCCCTCTCTGAATTTACCGTTG
The DNA here is from genome assembly GCF_964261635.1 of Lissotriton helveticus. Taxonomy (NCBI): domain Eukaryota; kingdom Metazoa; phylum Chordata; class Amphibia; order Caudata; family Salamandridae; genus Lissotriton; species Lissotriton helveticus. The sequence continues at coordinate 1,714,043,561 of NC_136059.1, forward strand.
AGCAGATGCCTGTAGATGCCACTGTGTCGGAATATATATGAGTCGTGTGTGCTCCCTGGAAATTGTGCCACTATGTCCGCAATTATGTCCTTGGCATTGCACACGACCTGCAAGTTGATCGAGTGACAGGACTTCCTGTTACGGAAGATGTACTCGTTGGCTGAGGTCGGACAGATGGGGACATGCGTGCAGTCAATGCATCCTATGACATGGGTCAATTGGGCCACCTGGTAGAAGTCCTGTTTGGTCTGGTTCAACTGCTATGGGGTTCTGGAGAAGGTGATGTGGGTATGTATCATTGTCAGCATGTCATCAATACATTTACGGAAGAAGCGTGAAAGTGCGCTTTGTGAGACGCCTCCCGCTACCGCTACGACCCCCTGGAAACTTCCAGACGCCAGTAGGTGCAGGCTGCATAGGACCTGGACATGCGCAGGAATGGCATTGGTCCTAAAGGTCAGGTGCTGCAGAAGTGGTTCCAAGTCAGCAATTAGGGGCATTATCATGGCACGATTCAGACGGTACTTGTCATATACTTCATCCTCATTTTGGCCTAGCAATGTAATGCACACTCTGACTATCCTCTTCTGGATACTCCTCCTGCGCTGCTGCATTTATTCTCATCCTCTTTGCAAGCACGTAGAGGGCTGCCGTTTTGAAAAAATTACGGGGTCCCCAGTGCCATTTTTGAAGGTTTCAGATTCATTACACCTGTGAAAAAATATATTTTTTGTGTTTCATCGACTTCACCTCCTGGTTGAGATTCCCCTTATTCTGCTCATGCTAAATAGCGACTTTGATGATTTTCACTATTTGCGAATTTTGATGCATTCATTTGCGATTCTTTGTTTTCTAATCGCTTTTGGGAGGCACAATTGTTGTTTTTGCTATTTCTGATTATTTAATTTGCGATTCGGTAATTTACTGTTTTTTTGTTGTTGTGATTATTTCGTTTTTTTCGCTATTGGGGTTGATGCATTGGAATATGTTGTTTGGCACTCGCTAACAGCCTTTTTTACTGGTTCGCGAATTTAGCGAGGACAATTTTGCTTGATGCATGGGCCAGTATGCTATTTATGCATACGCACACAGTCACTGATACAAGTTTCTGAAGTGTATGAACATTTGCTATAGAATTGAGGTGCTAATATGCTGCCCATTTAAATGCTTGCAGTTCACACTGAAAATGTCTCCTCAAATATACTAAGGGAATATATTAGAGTCAAGGCAGTTTAACCACATACATACCGATCAAGCAGCTGCATTGTATTCAGTTAGGTACGCACATCACATTTTAATTGGCACTACAGTATTCTAACATTTGGCATAGGTGATCTTCTCATGCTCTATGAAGATTTTGAGTAACACTTCCTGTCATGAAATTTAACCAAGGGCGCACATATGTCAGGTACCATTTAAGCCATGTAACACCCTCCGTATTCTTCATGTTCTTTATTTATTTATTCACAGGTTTTTTTCTGTGGGCCAGCTTCGCCAATACATATTATGGTACTTTACAAGGAACTGCATCTACATGTACCAGAAATGCTTAAGGACATTAGCCCAAACATCATTTAAGCTTTTCATTTTAAGCAAAGCATGTTTAACAACATTTTCAAGAGGATCAACTGAATTGTATGAGGATAGGGGGTGAAGTGAATGGCGAGGAGAGTTAATGAGGGATCGTATTCAAAACGTGAGATATTGGTGAATACATCAATGTGAACAGTGACTTTTAGGGCAAAAGGTATATATGCCTTGAAAAGTATGGTTAAAAGGGATTTAATACAAAAGTGCCAATTAAAGTATGGGTGCATAAATTGTAATGCTGCTAGATGCCGTAAACGTTAGCATAGGTAACTTGGTCAAGAGTAGTCTTGGTTTAGAGATCTGTTCATGGCCACTGGAATTATGCGATTCTATGGCTGTTTCGCTTAATTGTGGTTTTGCCTCCTTTACACATAATCATCGTCAGCATAAGCGGCACATCGGGCGAGATGTCAAATATCCAAGCCTACTGAGAGTAAAAGGCTGCTTTATTCGTACAGGTAAGAGGTTCACATTTTACAAATATAAACAAAGCCTCACTAATACAATATCATATCCTAACACCCCCACCCTTAACCTTCCCCACAATAAAAAAAATCAAAAACATACTTATAACATATCATCCTCACCATCCCCTTTCTTTCATCCACTGCCTTCTCCCTGCCTCAGTCGTTACTCGCCTGTGTTCCCCCTACCCAAGCCTACTCTGAAAGGCCCCCAACCCTTCCTGCCTGTCTCGAGCTCCTCAATTTCTGCCACATGTTCAAGCGACAAATAGTGTCCACTAACTTAGCAAGACCTCAGAGAAAAATAAATACATCAGTCAGTCAGATTAGCTTTATTCGATTTTAGTTTAGAAATCATAAAAGCAACAACAATACATAAGTAAATGCCTTAACATTTCATTACAAGGTTAATATCAACTATTAAAACAGGATTACATTTATAAGATGGGTCAACTAATCAAAGTAAAACATTTCATTTCTTTATCAAGTAGGACATCTCAAAAAATAAAACAAAAAGGGTCATGCATACAGTGCCACAAAACAGCTTAAGGTTCAGGGGAAGAACATCGGCAAACCTATGTCAGCAGTTTGCTTACTAGGTACATACTACCGTGTCAGTTGAGCTAAAACTCGTGGGTTGCCTCTTTGTAATTTGTTCTCCCAAAATTCGATTTTTAAACAAAGGATCGAATCTATTTTACGCTATGGGGTTAGTGGCGCAAGATGCACAGGATCCCCTTCTCCAGGAGCTGTATTTCTTTGCCGCTGATCTAAGTAACGGAAAGTGTAGGGAGCTAGGGTAGAATTCATGCAAGTCCCAAATACTAATGGAGCCATCCCCTTCTTTGGGCTGGCTAAATCGTAAGTAGGGGACGATGTTCCTATTCTTAAATTTAATTAACACCAAGTCCCCCGAAGTGTCTTTGGGCAGCGTGCCTAGCCACCCCACCCTCCTGACGCTCATGATTCCACCATCAAGATCAGGTGGCAAAGGTCTGTTGTTCTGTAACCAGAAAATAACCTTATTTAGCAGGTCCTGATGAGATTCGTGTTTCCCCTGGCTGGGTGCAGGGACCCCAGAGAGGACTGTCACATATGGGGCGGCTTCAGGAGGTAAATTAATACGTGGCGTTCTTTCTGGGGCAGCTCTAGCCACTGTGTAAGTTATTAACGCGGGTTTTAATGTTGCTTTAGAGCCAGTTGAGGTAGATGTATTACGAGGTGGTAATTGAGTTTGAGCATTCTTACCTGTAATGGGCTTTGACTTTTCGGCTTTGATGGGAGGATTAGGGCAAATTGGTGTTGCTTTTTTATTGGTTGGTGGAGAATTCCTTTTGAGTATTTTTTCAATACTGGTGAGCCTGTCCCCCAAGTCATGGATTTTTGTAACCAAAGGTGAAATGGCAGATATTAACAATTGCTCAATCTGAGCCAGTAAAGTTGATTGAAGGGGTGGTACAGGGTCATCTGTTATATCCACAGCCTTATCCACCATTGGTGTAATAGGGTTAGAGGGGGAAGACGTAGGGCTAGTACGCAGTTTCTGAATTTTAGGTAGTTTCTCATTGACATTTTCCCCATCATGCTTCCTTTTGAAAATAAGACCCCGGAGCAATGCATTGGCTTGAGTTTGATCTATATTTAAGGGTAGAGGTACATCCCGCGGAGTACCGTTTAAATTGTCAAAGACGCTGGCCAATATAGGGGGGGATACAACACCCTGGACATACTTAGTGCCACACAGGGCATTGAGCTCCTCCCAGATGGACATGATTAGTAGGCAGAATTCCAAAAAAAGTAATAAAAGCGACAATGAGCGGTACAATGGGAGTCAAATAGTATGAAGCGTCTCAATACCTTCTCCTTGGAATAGGTCAGGTGGGGTGGCCCGTCCCGTCCTCCTCTGGCCTCTGAGGGCCGTAGAGGGCCCCCCCTTTGCCCGGGCTTAGCCCGGTGGCCCCGCGCGTGTCCCGCGGGGACAGGAGGTGTTCCGATGTTTGTATGTGCCGCCTGGCGCAGGCAGTGACGTCCCAGGTGCGCCTTTGCCACCGGGGCACCTGGGATTTGTGGTCTGGGTCCTGCTTGCCGTTTCCCTCATGGCGCTCGGTGGGCTCTGTGATGCACTAGGCAGTAAAGTGCTGTGGGACTCTGCCGGTCCCCCTCCCGTGCTGGTGCTGGTCGGTTATGACCCCCAAGGAGCTGTCGGTGCTCCGATGTTTGTATGCGCCGCCTGGCGCAGGCAGTGAAGTCCCAGGTGCGCCTCTGCCACCGGGGCACCTGGGATTTGTGGTCTGGGTCCTGCTTACCGTTTCCCTCACAGCACTCGGTGGGCTCTGTGATGCACTAGGCAGTAAAGTGCTGTGGGACTCTGCCGGTCCCCCTCCCATGCTGGTGCTGGTCGGATATGATCCTCAAGGAGCTGTCGGTGCTCCGATGTTTGTATGCGCCGCCTGGCGCAGGCAGTGACATCCCAGGTGCGCCTCTGCCACCGGGGCACCTGGGATTTGTGGTCTGGGTCCTGCTTGCCGTTTCCCTCACGGTGCTCGGTGGGCTCTGTGATGCACTAGGCAGTAAAGTGCTGTGGGACTCTGTCGGTCCCCCTCCCGTGCTGGTGCTGGTCGAATATGACCCCCAAGGCGCTGTCGGTGCTCCGATGTTTGTATGCGCCGCCTGGCGCAGGTAGTGACATCCCAGGTGCGCCTCTGCCACCGGGGCACCTGGCATTTGTGGTCTGGGTCCTGCTTGCCGCTTCCCTCACGGCGCTCGGTGGGCTCTGTGATGCACTAGGCAGTAAAGTGCTGTGGGACTCTGCCGGTCCCCCTCCCGTGCTGGTGCTGGTCAGATATGTATTTAAACCGGTATTTAAATACATAAATAATATTAGGGAGGGATAGCATAAAAGTGTAGCCCCTACCTAAGTACCACAAGTAAACTGACCGCACTTCAATAACGACATACACCATTGTTTAAGCCCCGCCCCTTGGCAAACCCTACCAATGACCGCAACCTGTCCGGCTGGAAGCTTCCACTTGCCCGAAGCTGCCCGGTGGTGGACATTCTGTGAATGCCACCACCAGGAGTCCTCATCAGGCAAGATGTCAAATAACCTGGTGTATTGAGAATAAAAGGCTGCTTTATTCAGACAGGTAAGCAATTCACATTTTACAAATATAAATAAAGCTTCACTAACTGAATATAATATCCTAACACCCCCACCCTTAAGCTTTCCCAACAAAAACAAATTCCCAAAACATCCTTCCAACATACCATCCTCACCATCCACTTTCTTTCATCCACTGCCTTCACCCTGCCACAGTCCATGCTCCCCTGTGTTCCCTCTGGCTGAACCTACTCTGCAATGTCAGTCAAGTCAAGTCAAGTCAATAAATTTATATAGCGCGCTACATACCCAGAGGGTCTCAAGGCGCTTGGAGAAGGGTGGGGAATTACTTGTCAAATATCCACGTTTTAAGTTGCTTTCTGAATGCTAGGTGGTTCTGAGTAAGGCGAAGGTGAGTGGGAAGTGAGTTCCAGGTTTTAGCTGCCAGGTAGGAGAAGGATCTATCTCCCATGGTGGTTTTGTTGATGCGAGGAACAGTGGCAAGGGCTAGGTTGGCGGATCGTAGCTGGCGGGAGGGGGTGTAGAAGGACAGTCTTGTGTTGAGGCATTCGGGTCCGAATTCGTAGAGCGCTTTGTGTGCGTGGGTTAGGAGCCGGAAAGTAATCCTCTTATTGACGGGGAGCCAGTGGAGGTTTTGTCCCCAACTCTTCCTGCCTGTCTCGACCTCCTCAAACTCTGCCACAAGGAAAAAGCCTGCCAGGAGGTTTTACTGTCCCCACCCAATGTTCCGATAGTTACCCCATTGTCAAAAATCCCTTTCTTTATTGATAGCCTATTGAGGAGGAGAGGGTGTTAAGTGAAGGGTAAGTAATAATACATAACTACCTTAGATCTGTCGCCAACACAGCTAGCTTAACATTTAGCTTGAGGTAGAGTGAAAAAATAGACTGCCGCCATAACAGCCTACATTTAACACCAAGGAGCATATTTTCAAGTACCGGCAATATATATCGCAAAGTGCGGTTAGCGCTTACATATTTATCGCCGGCTATCTCTGGAATTTATCGCCCGGTTAGCGCGTTATCAACAACGTGCATCGCTGAGGCAATAAAAATTCCTGAGATAGTGGGGAATCGCCGTTTTCCATTGTGGAAAACGGCGATATCCTAGATGAAAGGGCCTGTGGTCTTAGCCACGCAATCCACCCCCCTGTTAGGTATGCCTCAGTCAGGAATTTAACATACCTTAAATTCCTGCGTTAAGGCATACTTAACGTGATGTTAAATATCCCTAACCCTCGTTGTCAATATGACGAAGCTGGGTTAGCGATATTTTCCCAAGGGAGTCTGGTCAGGCACGCCTCCTTTGCATCTAATTAGTGATGCGATGGGAGGCGTGCTGACAAGGGGCGGTATTGCAAGGAAACACGAGCTAGAGTGTCCTGGTTGATAATGCGATAATATTATCGCCGTTTTTTGCCTGAAAACGGGCTCTAAAGCGGTGATAATATTATCGCCACCCCTTGTTGATATGCCCCCAAGCTTTTATGGCTAATGTCACTCCTAACGTTTCTTTAATGTTATGTAAATATAGCTCATTGCCTATGAAAGAAAGGTTAACACTATCTTATCTAAAAAACTGAAAATCTTATTTGCTTATATTAGTATGTTCTTACCAACTTATACAATTAATACTGCAAAAACTATGCATTTCTCTATTAACTTTCCGTCTTACCCTCTCAACTGCAGTGAACTTTTCAGCACCCACCCAGACTCGTCTAGGAAATAAAGCTGTCAATATCAATGTTGTCCTATTCCAAGATCTAGCAACAATGTCCAAATATTTTGTCATCTCTTTTATTAAACCCAAACCTGATAACTGAACTAAATAATTTCCCCCTAAATGTAGAAGTAACAAATCCGGACTTTTTCGAAATGATACTAAATCACTTAACCATGGTAACAGTTGCTCCCATTTCATACCCCCTCATCCACCAATCAAGTTTGATTTCATCACAACCGAATCCTAAATTTCTCCCGAAGTGCCTATTTTCCACTTGTTTTGCCGCCCATTCTATAAAAGAGTGTCCAATTCGCCAAATGGTAACTTAAGCCGTTGCAGGGCCAGATATGTGACCTGAAAAAGAAATGAGAATTAACAAGCATATAAAAGCTAAGCATTCTCAATGTTTTTATTGTAACGCAAGCAACAATCAAATGACCATTGTCCTAAATGCTTAACTAAATGCTTAACTACATTGATAGAAAAATCCAATCTCGATACCTCAGATGCAGCACCTATCCTGAAAGAATGAGAACCAAAGTGGAAAGGATTCCCCAATATGACAAAGAGCTTTTATCATCACTCCCAGCACCTGTTTAGCTATCAGCTGTGAGCCATTTTGGTGTCTGAAAACAAAATCAAAACTTGCTCCACTTGCAGCCTTGAAATCTTGCCAGATAGTAACAAAGAACAAGGAAACCCTGTGAGTCAAGAGGGATCGAGGGTAAAAAGTATCTATACAAGAGACAGTGATCCCCACCAAAGGAACATAATGCAATAAGCAAAGAACTACAATTAGGGCTGTGTTGGTATATATCCAAAAGAAAAGAATGATATTTATTTAAGCATACAGTACATAAAGAAAGAAGCAATTCAAATACAATCCAGTGGGTAAAAGAGGCGTGGCATGGAAATCACCAGATTTCCAGACCTCCGGCATTTGCTTCAAAAAGTGACGTTCAACGGTACATATTTACAACAGTCATAGTGCAAGAAACACCTAGTGCTCCACATTAATCATCATAAAATTGCACTCAAGGTGTGGGTGACAACGATGTTCTGAACCCAGCTTAAAATGGGGGGATCATCATCAGGATAAGAAGATCTGTATGCCTGAGAGATAGCATAAATGAGGCAAGGAATTGAGTAGGGTGGGGAATGAAGGGGGAAACAGAAAAAAGGAACACAGTGAGGGAAAAGGTAAAAAGAAAAACTAAGTAAACCAGGTTAAAAAAGGGGGGGCAGTTGAGTAATACCCAAATTAAACATGCATGTGCTCATCAGGGGGTAACCAAGGGATGACTAAACAATAACCTGGAGTGGTCTATGCACATTACAAAGTCAGCTGTACAATGATCCTAAAGTAAAACTGATGTAAATCATGTATACAAAATTGATCAGTGCTATGGTGAACACGGAATAAAAGTGCTGAGGCCTGGTACGGTGGTAGTGCACGGTTCTCAGCTGCGTTTAATGCGAGGGTGGCCGGCAAATACTAACAGTGAATTGGGGTGATGAACTGACCTGAGTTGGATACACGTGAGAGGGAGAGATCGCCGAGTAGGACGGTCCTCCGGTAGGCAATAAACTGGAATATTAGGCTGCTGACGCAATGAAGTAGTAATAAGTGTGGTGTGTTTTATTCCAACACTTAAGGCCAGCGGATGGGTCGGGGGATTACAAGAGTTAGAAAGCGGGTCAGGAAGCAAGGTCCTGCCCATGGAATCCTGGCCCCCGCATTTGAATTGAGCAGCTAAATGGGAACCTGAGGAGCAAATTGGGGAAGCTGAGCGAGACACGATTAAGTCGCCCCAGCCAATGCGCCTGTTGTCAAAATGAATACCCAGCAATGGAAAATCCAAAGGATGAATTGGTAGTAATCTAAATGCTGATTTAATATCACATTTTGCCAAATCTGCTTTTGGGCCTTCTTTTCTGATTAATTTGATAGTTACATCCACTGTTGCAAATTACACTGCAGTATCATCCTTTGCTATGACCCGCCCTGTGGCCAAGAAAGATGATGAATCATCCGAAATTCAGCCACTGCTTTTTTAGGTATTACTCCTAGTGGGGAAATCATAAGGTCAGGTAAAGGCTACCAAGTAAAAGGAAATGCCATCCTTCTTTCTGAAAGTTATTTGTTCAATTTTTGTTTTACCACCTGAGGAAGTTTCTTTGAGGACTTAAAATTGTCCGCAAACCTACAAGCTCCTGGACCTTGGTAACCCAGTCTAAAACCTTCATTGAATCTGCACTTAAGCCTTTATGCTTCCTCCCTGTTAGGGTAACATTTTAACCAAAAACATAACTGTTCTATATCAATTGGAGTAAAAGCCCTTGTAATTTGGCCAGTAGGATCCACCTCTCCTTCTGCCTTCGCCACTACTTCCCCAAGTTGCCTGGTCTAAAAAGAATTGCAGTTTGGGGTGTTTTCCCCCACATTTTGAACATTCATGTTTGTACCTGCATGGATTCCTTGGACAATATCCCCTATTAAAATTTCAGCATGCACTAGAATTGGGGTTTTGCACTCTATTCCATATCCCCCCCAAGGTGGGCTTGGCAAAAAAGGGCCTGTGAAATACTGCTAAGCCACTTGCTGTGTGCATAGTGGGAGGGGTCTTTGTGGTACATCCATTGCACCCATAATTCGTTGTCCACCTCAACCCAAGGCTTATAAGGAATGAGCACCAAACAAGCCCGAAACTCCTCATCATAATGCAACAAAACAAAATCCCTCATTCCATGTCTGCTTTACGAATGGTGTCAATGTACTACTGCTCGTTCTGGAAATTCTTTGCAATAGACACAAGAAAATATTAAAAGGGCTGATGTCCATGTGTCAATTGTTGTGGAAACTTTTGGTCTTTTTGCCTACTCCCAGGCTTCTTCTCTAGACCCTTCTTTTGATTGAATTCCCTTATGAAGCAATGTGCCTACATCCATGAATTCACCCCTTCAGATATTATCTTCGGTTGCCGTACTCAAATACGCCCCCAATGGCATGGCTTGCCCGATATAAGGTAAACGTTTTAGCCTTATATGAACTTGAATATTGAAATGTTATGGTTAATGGCACATTTAGACAGTGTGCCAGCCTCTGTAGCATGCCTAGTCTTTCTTTTGATTGTTGTAATTCTATCTAGGACCCTAATTCGATATTCCTGATTTATGCCCTTATGTGGTTATAATAGATAATATCCTTATAAAGGCATAAGAATCATATCCATATTTAGTCATAGCCCATGCTGTCCAAATTAAGCAAGGCTACTTCCCCAGGCTCCTAGAGAGTACAACGAGTTCTCTAAACAAACCAAACTTCCAACAACCTGGGAATTCCCCATGGCTTTTGTTTTGATTTGTCCTAGAACTCCTGTGAGCACTGTAAGAATGGCCAGTTCTTAGTGACATCTTTATTGACGTCTTATGTCCAACCTTACGTCAAACCCGGCACCTTTCAGGTATAAATATACCAACGTTGCCTTAAGCAAACACACGGTGGTTTGGAGCAGAGCGGCTATCTACTTGCCTGAGAGCCCAACTGATGCGGAGAGCCCACGGACGCCGCCCCTCCCTTTTGACGCACTGAGAGAGACGTTGTCTTTTCTCCTGCCGAGAAATCCAGCTCCGGTGTTTTCAGCCGCCCTTCGGGTTGCTGGGATATCGAGTCCTGAGAAAGAGATACCAGACCTCCTGCTTTCTATTACCCAGGTACGGAGCTGACTAAACCCTTAAAGAGAATTCTTGATTCAGATTCTTGGCAAAACCAACTTGACTTAAACTGCTACTTACTTACTCCTTCCCACGTAATACGCTTAGGTCAGGTACACCGGTGTAGGCGTATTTAGAAGCACCAGTTGAGTACGTTAGTCAATGTATATTTGTATGTATATATTTTATCTATTTTAAAGTATCATATGGCTAAGAAACCATATCAATGCTTTTACAGTATTATTTTATAATACTCCTTTTACTGTACACACTTTACTTTATGCTAAGTATTGCAATTGTGGCAATTTATTTCTCAGGCATGAGAAAAAAGACTGCTCAATAAATAACACCTTTTATTGAAAACGCCCGTCTCTCTATTCTCTGCACTCTGGTGAAACTAAGTATGCACGATTGACTGAGTAAAATAGCTGTCTATTGTTTTCACACAACTCTAGAGATACACTCCTGAGGGAGCAAAGTTGTCATGTTTTATGGTTGTCAGAAGCTAATCCCTTCTTGTCTATCCATGGAAGTTAAACTCCTCCTTGTTTACTCGAGAAAGTTTCTAGTGACCTCTGAGCTAGCTGGCAAAACTATTTAAGTCTAATATAGTCAGTAGAGACCTAGTCAACCTCAGTCCTACGTCTACACTGCTGTTTATATTATTCCAATGCGCAGAGCCTATTGGGAATATAGCAACTACACTACATGGCGCCCAACATTTGGTAAGGCGATAATCTAATGCAAGACACTAGAGTAACTCAGTCGTGCTTTTTCACACAGAACCCTTTTTCAGTAAATACTCCAAAAGAAGTCTGGAGTGGGTAAAAGGTTAAAATCCGCGGGAACTTAGTAGGAAAAGATTCCTATGTATAGTTTTTGGTTTAGTCAACGTTGAAGGATACAGTGTTCCAAAATATTGTGCACCTAATCTTTGTTTCCCTTGAAACTTGATCTGCAACAAAAAGCTTTCTGTTAGTAAAAATGACGGAAAGTGAAGACGAAAGGGAGACAGCTAGAATAACAGCTCGACTCCTAGCGGATGACACAAGTCTCCAAGAAAATGACCCGAATGCTATATTCATTCCGGTCAACATAAGGAAAACTATAACTATTAAACTTATAGAAAACGGACTGACATCACGAGGTGGTACAGTCATATTCGTGGTAGAGGCCCATGAATATCGGCAGACAGAGGTATTCTATTCATGGATACATTTTCCAGCAGCAAACGCTGTAACAAAAGAATTCCACTATTATAAAATAGAGGAACCTCCGGATGAATATATCGAGGAGATTGAAATCCCATTAAATTACCAAGAGCACCTGCTCTGGTTTAAAGGCGCCCTAAAACATAAAAATCACATCACCAGGCTCGGTCCACTAGGTAGACCAGGAGCAGCGTGGCCGGTTCTAGCCAGCTACACACCAAATCCTGACATTGGAAAAATGTTAAGTGAAGAACGTTTAGTTAAAATAAAAGAATTAACACAGGCATATAGATAATTAGTTCAATTGGCAATGGAGGATATAACTCACCTCCAGAAATTAAAAGAAACAGATATAGCAAAACAACCATTTGAACTTGCAAGAATCATAGAAAAATCCTATGAAGAACTAGGAAGCGATAGTTTGGGTGGGAAACCAGTAAAACCCCAACTAACTGAAAATCCTGAAAAAACCTTTATTAAAAATAAACAATCCACTCCCAAAGAAAAATGATTCCAGTCCAGAGGAAGCTCTCCTCAACGAAGAGATAGATCTCCAGAACGAGGTGACAAGTCTCCGCAGAGGGAGCCCTCTGAGAAAAGATACAACCTTAGAGATAGGGATAAATTAAGAAAACCTGATAGAAATCAAGATATTGATACACGTCCCTCTCGATCTTTTCAGACTTCCTCACAGAAATCGGAAAGAAGAGGACGGTCAGAACACAAGAAAGAGCACGTCAAGTCCAAAGACAAGGAACCTGCTCATCAAAGTAAAAAGTTACAATTTCCAAGAAAGAAGGTAGCCAGTATTAAAATAATTAAACATGCCGAGGATACTGAGGACACAACTGAAAAACGGAGAGTGGGCCCAGACAATGCTAGACAGTGCAGCAGAAGTGACCATAGCTCGCAAGATCTTGATGAATCTTCTGGAGACAGTGGACACGAATGAATACATTCAGGTGGAAACTGCGGACACCAGGGTCAGCAAACCTCATAAAATATACGAAATAACATTGCGTATAGAGGGAGACAAGACTAGGAAAGTAAGGGGTCTCTTTTGGGATAACCTTTCAAAGGGCTATGACATCCTTTTAGCTGAAAAAGACTGGCCACCAGAGTTTGTCAGGGAGTGCCCTCATGCCGAAGAAATGATTATGCCTGCCTTCTCAAATCATATTTCAATTCATAAAAAATCCTTATATGCAAGAAAATGGGCAGTTGCCCAAGCTCCTGCATTATATAAAAATCATGTAGGATGGGATGAGGACTCTCCTCCTCACAAAATCCAGTTAAAATGTCAGCCCACTGCACAAAGGCAGTACCCAATTAAACAAGAAGCTAAAAAGCAAGTCAGGGAGATCTTAGATCAACTTGAATACCAGGGGGTGATTGAAACATGCACCTCACAAATGAACAATCCTTTGTTTCCTGTCTCCAAGCCAGACGATTCATATCGTCTAGTTTTGGACTACAGACAACTTAACTCATGTTGCAAAATATTTGCAGTACAAAACTCACACAGTGCAGCACTAATGAATAACATCGTGCGCAAAAAATACAAAACGACATTAGACATCTCTAGTGGATCTTGTTGTCAAAACATTGCACCTGAGAGCAGGTATTTGACCGCATTCTCAATAATGGGGTCGCAAAAACACTTCTGTCGACTCCCACATGGATTCAAGAATAGCCCAGGATTATTCTCAGCAAGGGTAACAGAGTTCATGATGATGAAGCATTATCGTATGTCGATGACATCTATCTAACAGATGATGACCTGGATACTCACTTGAAAAGAGTGAACACTCTGGCAAATAGGCTAGGAGCTGTAATCGGGAAGATCGTCTCTCCATGGCAGCACGGGTTCATCCCTGGGAGAGGAACGGCGGAGCATGTTAGAAGAGTGCTTACGTTATTCGATGGCACTACATCCTCACGAGACCCTATGGCGCTGATTCTTTTAGACGCTGAGAAGGCGTTTGATAGGGTCTTGTGGGGATTTCTCTGGGTGGCGTTGGAGAAGCTGAATCTGGGGGAGGGTTGTGTGGGGGCTCTGAAGGCCTTATACCACAATCCAAGAATAAGGGTTAGAACTATGGGGGAGCTGAGTGGTATAATAGATATTGGACGAGGAACTAGGCAGGGGTGCCCCTGCTCCCCGCTACTCTTCACTCTATATATAGCTTCGTTCATTAGGAGGATAGAGCAGAACAGAAATATCTTGCCCATAGCACTGAACAGGCATAAAACTAAAATCCTAGGATATGCGGATGACCTGGCTATAACATCAAGCGATCCAGTGTCAGCCGTAAGAGAAATAGAACAGGAAGCGGCTGCATTTGGAAGACTGTCTGGATACAAATTAAATGCAAATAAGACTCAAGTGGTAATAAATCAGAAAATATCTTTAGTCAATCCAAGAGCAGTAGAGACAGCAGTATATCTGGGGGTTCGTATAACGTCAGACCTTTCTAAAGTGGTGTCGAAGAACTTAAGCCCCATTATAGATAAGGCTAAAATTGATTTTGACAAGCTGAACAACCTACACCTAACAACGATTGGTCGTTGCAATGTTAATAAAATTGTGCTTATGCCAAAGGTGTTATATTTATTTAGGACCATACCGCTAATTTTTAACAATAGCTGGTTCAGGGAGTTAGAGAAGGTGACAAATAGATTCATTTGGGCTAAGGGCAAAACACGCCGCAGTCAAAACTTTTTGTCGCTCCCAAGAGAGAGAGGTGGGCTGGCGGTACCGGACTTTAAGGCATACTATTGGGCAACGGTCTTGCAATACATCAGAGGTATGCTGGGGGGGAGTGTTACAGATAGATGGAGAGGTAGAGATGGTGCCCCAGATGTATACGATCTTGTAGTGAAAGATTCCAATCAGTGGTTACTTACATATGAGGAGAGGAGCTATTACAAAAAAGTAAGGTTCAAGACTTTGGTGGCCGCAAGGTTAGTCTGGTCTGGGATAAGGAGAAAATTAAAACTAGGGAGAATGAATTATTATACCCCTCTGTATGGGAATCCATCGCTGCCGGGGGCATTTCATGACCCAGTTATGAGAGGTTGGGATGCACTAGGGGTTAAGACTATTGGGGATCTTATAGGGTCAGCTCTCTTTCGAGCAGGCACAACGCTTATAGAATTTAGGGCGTAGAGACTTTTTTAAGTATCTACAAGTAAGGTCAGTTTTGCTAAAGAAACAGGGGGGGACATGAACTTTCAAAGAGTTGAGCTGTTGGAATGTGTAAGGGATGAAGGGGGATGTTCTATCTCGCAACTATACGGGGAAATTTGAAAATATAAAGAGGATGATTGTGGCAGAATGTATGAGAAGTGGAGAGGCAAACTAGGTCTAACAGGAAACGAGGCAGAGAAGTCATTAAAACTGTCAAATTCGGTGCTAAGAGTGGCAAACTTACAATGTCAACAATATAAGACTATATTTGAACTTTACTACACTCCTCATAGAATAGCGCAGTGGGGGGGAACAAGTGGGGGCATCTGTCCAAGATGCCAATCTACGCAAGCAGGCACAATTTATATGTTTGCATCATGCCCCTCTCTAGATGTGTATAAAAAATCCTTGGAACAATTTTTTGCTGATTCTCTGGGGATTCATTTAATTTTGACTGATGAAGTTATGACTTTGAGTGTAGTGAGGGAGGGTGTAGAAGTTCTTCACCATGAGTTTTTGTATTTAGCTATGACCCTCAGTAGACTATGCATAGCCACACTCTGGAAGGATCCTAACCCCCCAACGTTACAGCAATGGATCTCTCGGGTATTGGCCATATATATCTTAGAAATGGCCCTATATGAAAAAAGGGGAGGGAAAAAAAAGAAGCTGGACGGAGGATATGGGCCCCAATAATTGAATGGAAACGGAGGCTGGGTGAGATATAAGATGAAATGGGGGGAAAGCTTAATGCAATTAAGATTGTATGACATTTCTTGATGATGGTTTTTTTATTGTTCTTGGGATGAATTCTCCCTTCTTATGATTCATTTTTCCCAGTCTATAGCTCTTTGTGTTTTTGAAAAATGCTTTAATTGTTTTGAACCTGATGATAATGCTTTCTGAATTGTAAGTTACTTTTGTTTCTCTGGCAATGCCTTATGAATTTGTAACTCTGATGTTGATGAAAAAAAAAAATATATAAAAAAAAAATGAAAAGAGTGAACACCATAATACTTGGGTTCGCAGCTGAGGGTTACAAATTCAACTTAACGAAGTCAAGAATTGCCCATCTAACTATCCTGTTTTTAAGGTAATGAATTATCAAGTGAAGGCAAAAGCCTAGCTGACAACTTCTTAGAGAAGTGCGCTGTACTCCAAGCACCTAAAACGCTGAAGAACTTACAATCAATACTAGGTTTCCTGAATTTCGGAAGAACATACATTCTAAATTATGCAGAGAGGGTTAAACCTCTCTATGAATTAATAAAACCTGATTTCAAACTAAGTAATTGGACTCAGAAACACACAGAAATTTTAAGATCATTGCAAACAGACATGTTAGCTAAAACAAAACTGCTAACTCGCGAAAACATACGCAACCTTGTAATCCGAGTCATCCCAGGGAGATGCGGATTCACGTACCTGACCTCTAATGAGGGAGAAACGGTACCAGTAGCTTACAAATCACACTTGTACACACAAGTTGAAATGAAATTCAGTTGTACTGAGAAAATTCTAATAGCGGTTCAAACTGCTGTAGCAAAAGAAAGAGCCCAAGTCCAAGGCAGAAGAATAACTGTTTTAACAGCAGAATCAGCCCTTGAGGCATTAACAAGCCCACGCAATTTGACTACTGTGGCATTAGATCCAACATGGATACAATGGGAAAATTCTCTTGCCGCAGAAGACGTGAAGTACTATTTTGACCCAAAAATGAAAAAACTAGAAAATCTAAAATATGAAGAAAAATATCCTCTGCCAATCGAAATTCTGCCTCTGAAACAATACGCCTGTATAATATATACAGATGGATCAGCACAACCCGCAATTGGGGGTAAGCAAGCTTACAGTGCTGCGAGCGCGGTTGTTAAATGCCGGTGGCACGAAGGAAAATTGAGACCACTGGTAACTATGACTCAATATGTAAAAGATAGTTCGGCTCAACGAACTGAACTACTAGCTTTAAAGATGGCGCTTGATATTGCCGATCGCGAATTCCCCACACTAATAGTGTGCGATTCGCATTACTGCGTCAAATCTTACAATAATGACTTGCAGAACTGGGTTCAAAACGATTACAAAGATGACACAGGTGCCTCAATAAAGCATAAGAAGCTTTGGGAACAGGTAGTTCTTTTACAGAAAGAACTACAAAAAACTCACGTGATACATACACTGAGTCATCAACGTGATGGCGTTCACGTTGCAGGGAATTCATTGGCTCACAGAGCCACAGCGGAAGCAGCTCAACCGGCTTCCGTAGCCACAAAAAAGCGTTCAGAAAAATACATAGACGGGGAAACAATGCTGGCGGTAAAAACGTCTTTGCAAGGCGACTGTGCAGCATTACCTGTGAACTATCCACTCAATTATACATACATAATTGATGCAAACTCCGTTCCTTTTGCTCGAATCCCTGGAGTGGGGGATAGAGTAATTCCAAACACGAACAGGAGAGTCTTATTAATAGCAGACGCACACATGGGATTGGGTCTAATGCACCAAGAGATCAAGGAATCTCTGAAAGAATTACAATCAGAATACTGGTGGCCGGGGATGAGCCTGCAAAACTACAAATTTGCAATGGGCTGTCCAAACTGCAACAGAGGTCGCAGTGGCGAACCGACCGGAGTATTGCCAGGACCCTTCTTTTAGAAAGCATAAGGCTATCTATACGCAGAAATCCAAAAGGAGAAATGCGTCCCATTTATATTCAAGACTATATTCTCTTAAAATGTAGACACCAGCGCTCGGCTGACACCAGAACTGCTATAAAAGATTTGCGAGTCTTTATCGGCACATACGCAATTGGCATGCTACATTCTGACCAGGGTCCTGCTTTTAGCTCTCGAACTTATGAGGCCATGGGCAGCATGGGCATTGCATTGCGGTACTCTTGTCAATTCTATCCTGAGGGAAATGCGGTAGTGGAAAGAAAATAACGGGACATAAAGCAATCTATAACGGCGAGGATATTAGGTTCGGGTGATGGGTGGGTCCAACTTTTAACAAGTGCCCAATGTAGTCTTAATAATCTGCCAAGAAATTCTCTAAAAGGTCTCAGTCCGTACGAACTATTGTTCGGTACTAGAATGCATATTCAGGACCTTGATAGTCAGACTTCAGTGGCAGAAGAAAAATGCTTTGATATCAAAGACCGTTTGGCTGTTTTACAGGACTTAAATGAAACAAGGCGAAACCTGAGCAGCGTAAAGTTAAAGCAACAGCCAACAGCCACTGAAGAAAAACCACCTGTCCCAGCAAGACCTGTCTGGATTCCAAATATTGGGGATCTGGTCAGAGAGAAGATCGCGGTGAAGAAGGAATTTGGGCCTTCTTACAGAAAAGCAGTACCTGTCTTAGCTGTCAGCGGAACAAGATCAGTTGTACTACTGCCCCTTGCTGGTAAAAAGGTGAACCAAGTTGTATCCATCGATCTGGTAAAACCACAATCATGTGGCCAATAATAAGTAGTAGGCCCAGTGGACTCCCAAGAAATAGCAGAACACCCACATTTTCTACAATACAAGAGGTTCAAACTGAGAGACTAATCACATTTGATAAACCTGCAGTAAATAAAAAAGGACTATGCAACAATGCCATGGAAATGTGCCTCTTAAAACCCAAATTGCAACAGTTCGTCAAGAAACACCAGTCTACAACGATATAGCCTCAGACTATGCTAGTGAAACAAAGAAAAATCCAAAAGCAAATGAAAATTCGGAAGCAATTCCAACAATTGAACAACAGAACTGCATCTGGCTACTTCATCAATTTCGATGACTTTTCTGAAGATCCAAGCGAGCCTGAAGAAATGCAAGTAACAAAAACTTGTAAAGACAAAGTAACTTAACTCTTTCATCAACTCAAAGAAACCTATCTGATTTCTCCATGGATTGAATTTTGGATTGTGTTAGGTGTACTTTTCCTCCTGCTTTGGCCCATCATGGTTCTTTGTTTGGGAAAATTCATTGAAGGAAAATACAGTACAATGGACACAGCAAGTCAGAACATCAACTTGGTCCTAAAACCTCACAAGCCATCTCACATCAAGAAAAGAGAACTATCATCAGTGAACGTGAAGCCAATCAAATACCCGGTGGGGTAGCATGGGACAGAACTGACTTTGACATTTTTGGCCCGATTGAGCTCTTGAAATATCCACATCAGTTCAAGGTTTCATTAAGTGACTTTGTAAAACCAAGTACTTTCTCTGATGATTGAGACTTTGAAAATATAAATAATATGATGTCAGATTTAGTAATGTCAGCAAAATTTACAGAACATGATTATTTACAGGGTTCATCAAACTATGAAGAAATGTACTGTTATAATCACTTTGGTCATCACTATTTGCATAAATCTGCACAGCCTAGAAATGTTTTTAATTATAATCAATGGGAACATTGTGCAACTCCACCTAAAAGCAGCTCAAAAACATTCTATGAGAAATTCCCATACTTCTCAGGGTTTAACACAAGTGATGCAGAAACGTTTTATTTTAAAATGTTAAATAAGACAGGAACGAAAACAATGTTGACAAATACTAAATTGATCTATTCTGAAACATTTTATGAAAAAATGATTACATTTGGTTTTGAATTCTGGAAAAACAACATTGAAACACAAAACATCTGGGGTACAAAAGAATGGCAGGTCCAAGGTTTAGAAGCATTATTTAGAGCCTGCATGATTCCAGAACAATTAATATTCTTGAATGGCACCATTCAACAGACTACCTGTCTTGGCATAGCCAAGATTAAAGACTTAAACAAACCGTCTATTCCAAAGCCCATACCTGATATGGAAATAGACGTATCCCATATTTTATACCAAAACAGAACACATCCTGATTGGAAAAAAGGGTTGATCTGGCCCACAGACACATATAACTGTCAAGATAGATTCCTGAACAAATTACAGTAGTTAAAACTGAACAGGCCAGATCCAAGATACTCCCAGAGACAACATCCAGGGATAGTTACAACATACAGTGTAGGGAAACTCTGCCTCGAATGGCTAGAGAAATCCACACTGGCTGAAATTAAGCAACACTTGACTTTACTTAAAGACGGTGCTGACTTGCGTGATTTCATTCTGGGACCACGCAAACAGCGTCAAAAACGGTTCATAGCGGCCGGTATATATGCTGCATACAACGAAGCTTGGAAAGTAACGCAAATTGAAACAGCAGAAAAAATACGAGAAATTGATCGTATTAATTTGGAAAAATCACTTTCTGTTGTGGACAATGGGTTAACGACTCTGTCCTCCAGAATATATTCACTGGACAGTATTGTATCATCTGCTATTGATATAATAGAGCACGACTTACTAATGTTACAACATGGTCAGTCCCAGATACGTTCTATTGTACAGCTTGGCTGGACGTTGCAAAATCTGCATTCAGGCTACGTGCCATGGCGTTTAATCAACGTAACGTCATTATTTTCTATCTTTAACCTTACTGATAAACAAATCAGTTTGGCACAAAAAGGAGCAGACTATACGATTCTGAGCATTGAAAAACTTGAGAGATTAGCATTGACAATGTCAGAAAGACCTGTCATTGAATGGATAATACACGGAATAATCACGATTCCGATAACAACTTTCCAGTTTAAATATTGCCAAGAATATATACCAGCGGGCCAGTATGAAAGGTTGGGTAAAGGGTACATCAAGTCAACATGGAAATTACCTTATACACACAAATGTTACAGTGAAAAGAAAAAGGATGTATTTCTTAGTGGTAATAACTGTAAAAGATCACTAAGCGGTACACTCCTGTGTCAAGGCATTAACCTGCATGGAGCCTGCGAAGGGTCTTCAAATAACCTTTCATGTCACCTGCACGGCACTCCAGCATAACAGATAAAGCCATTCTTTATACAACTTTCTAACAGGAGTTATATTCTAATAAATGACCACAGCTGTTGTGGCATGGGAACAGGAAAAGCCTATCTCGTAAGCGTGAGTTCCATGGTCACTTGCTGTATGCAAGTATTGTATCCAACTGCAATCCAGATATGGAGGCAGCAATATGGCCTCGTTTGAATATCTCTTCTATTCGAATTGATACTTTAAGCAGAATGAAGTCTATTCTTTTACAGACGACTGTGCCTTTGACCTCGTCCAATGAAACGAATGATCTGCAAGTTGCAAGGACAACGGCAGAGATACATACCCTTTTATCAACAAATTGCCCCGCACATTTCATAGAAATACTAAGCCAAATCCTAATTATGTCAGATACCAGTGGCATCGCACATGTATTTAAGACAATTTTTGGGGGACTGTTAGCACCCTTTGAAACAGTTCTGGGCATTTTTCCCAATTTTGTCCATTCTGTCTTTGGCGGCCTACCTCTACTTTTGGGACTCGTGGCAGGAATTTTATTTTTGATTCTTCTGCTACGATATGGCAAGCGAAGTCGCAGACAAGACTCCAGCAACGATGGAAGAAACGATCTTAGCTATACGCTATCGGGACCGCATAACTAAAGTCCTCGGATTAGCCCGGCTAAGAGATCTGAATATGACCTGGTTTCTTTCATTCAGACCTATCTGGCAAAATTGCATCTTACCTGTGCTTCGATGTATGCTATGCGGTGAAGAATGCGTGTTGGACATCTGTCTTGCACTACCATCAGCAGTACCAATGGATACAGATACCTTGCTAGGTCCGGTAACGACTCATGCATCGTGTTGTCTCCAGCGGCTACCTATTCTGATAATTTACAACAAGGGGTGGTGATGGACAGAGTCTCTGAATTAAGCAGAGTACTCTCACCCAGTCAAGAGATCAGGGCTAGATCCAACACCGTTTTTTAGCTCATTGCACCATCCCAGTTTCAGAACCTGGCTGTATGCAAATTAGTCTGTCCCTGGCCCAGTGCATCATGGGAACAGGGCAGACCAGACTACAAAAGCCAATTCTTACACTGGGAAGGAAACAAGCTTCTATTCTGATGATGGCATTCGTTGAGACTTCACCACTACGAGTATGTGGCAGTGGAGTACGAGATGAGAGCATCATCACCCAGGTACAACCTTCAGTGAGCATTGCTGATCCTGACATTGATGATAGCAATCATTCTCACGACTGCACTGTTGCAGCATTTTCAAACTTGGTCGAACTTTCACCTGATGTCGTAGACCAACTTTTTGCGAGTCTGTCTGAAATGATGTTCTCCCCTGAACAGAAAGAATAATTTTAAAGCAACGAGCACACAGCGTTCCCTGAACTCGGAATTCGGCCTCCAGCTTTGATAAACAAAAGCTACTGAAAACATTTGGAACTATTTTTTTACCCTGAAAGCAAAATTATTTTTTTTCCACTTCCAAAATATTTACCTTTTTCAGGTTCATGTACTCTGCTTAAAGTAGAACTATTCTTACAGAACAGAGCTTCTATGTTAGGGACTCTAGAGACAATATTTTACCTCAGCCTCTAGCACATGTACAGAATTTGTATTATTATGTGATGGAATGGTCTCGACCTTCTTTTCTGTATTAAGAGCCATTTCATGTGTAAATTTTCGCAATTCATTCAGCTGATATATATATGCATTTTTTAACTGAATGATACCACTGCTTGAAAAGTGTACGTACCAATACTCATTTTCGTGTATTTACCATATACCATTTCAAATGTGAATTATGTATTTTGGGGTGGGTTGGAAAACACATGCACCATTATATGTTTAATATTGCTTAGTTTTAAGTAATGAGGGACATTAGATCGTGGAGTGGGTGTTGTAATTCTAACTAGGACCCTAATTCGATATTCCTGATTTTTGCCCTTATGTGGTTATAATAGATAATATACTTATAAAGGCATAAGAATCATATCCATATTTAGTCATAGCCCACGCGGTCCAAATTAAGCAAGGCTACTTCCCCAGGCTCCTAGAGAGTACAACGAGTTCTCTAAACAAACCAAACCTCCAGCAACCTGGGAATTCCCCATGGCTTTTGTTTTGATTTGTCCTAGAACTCCTGTGAGCACTGTAAGAACGGCCAGTTCTTAGTGACATCTTTATTGACGTCTTATGTCCAACCTTACATCAAACCCGGCACCTTTCAGGTATAAATATACCAACGTTGCTTTAAGCAAACACACGGTGGTTTGGAGCAGAGCGGCTATCTACTTGCCCGAGAGCCCAGCTGATGCGGAGAGCCCACGGACACCGCCCCTCCCTTTTGACGCACTGAGAGAGACGCTGTCTTTTCTCCTGCCGAGAAATCTAGCTCCGGTGTTCTCAGCCGCCCTTGCGGGTTGCTGGGATATCGAGTCCTGAGAAAGAGATACCGGGCCTCCTGCTTTCTATTACCCAGGTACGGAGCTGACTAAACCCTTAAAGAGAATTCTTGATTCAGATTCTTGGCAAAACCAACTTAACTTAAACTGCTACTTACTTACTCCTTCCCACGTATTAGGCTTAGGTCAGGTACAACGGGGTAGGCGTATTTAGAAGCACCAGTTGAGTACGTTAGTCAATGTATATTTGTATGTATATATTTGATCTATTTTAAAGTATCATATGGCTAAGAAACCATATCAATGCCTTTACAGTATTATTTTATAATACTCCTTTTACTGTACGCACTTTACTTTATGCTAAGTATTGCAATTGTGGCAATACATTTCTCTTGCATGAGAAAGAAGACTGCTCAATAAATAACACCTTTTATTGAAAACGCCTGTCTCTCTATTCTCTGCACTCTGGTGAAACTAAGTATGCACGATTGACTGAGTAAAATAGCTGTCTATTGTTTTCACACGACTCTAGAGATACACTCTTATTCTGAGGGAGCAAATTTGTCATGTTTTATGGTTTTCAGAAGCTAATCCCTTCTTGTCAATCCAGGGAAGTTAAACTCCTCCTTGTTTACTCGAGAAAGTTTCTAGTGACCTCTGAGCTAGCTGGCAAAACTAATTAAGTCTAATATAGTCAGTAGAGACCTAGTCGACCTCAGTCCTACGTCTACACTGCTGTTTATAATATTCCAATGCGCAGAGCCTATTGGGAATATGGGAACTACACTACATGATAAGAAGTAATTTCTATTTAAACAAACCATAGGAGTGCTCCTTTACACATATTTTGAGTAAAACGTTTTAACCATCTCTTTGTACTTTCTTCTTCTTTTTCATTATCTTTTTTGTCTTTTTCGGCCTCTGACAGGGATATCTCCTCATTGGCCCCCTTTTCTTTGTCGTCCTTTTTTGCTTTACTCTCTTTAACTTTCTTAATTGTGTCTATTCTTCCGAACTGGATTCTGTCTCCACATTTTTATCCAATAAAATATGTCCTGATATTTTCATTTTCTTGCAACATATTTTACTAGCACCCCAATTCTTCAACCATTCACTCTCACCTGTTCTCAATGTGTTGGATAATTCCGGTGAAAACCTCTTTTTTGCTGTGACTTGCTTGAATTCTTTTAACACCTTTTTGTCTGGGCGATGACTCACCATTAGTCTCTTTACTCTGTAAAACAAGACTCTCTAAAAAAAATGTAGAAAACCCCTGTTCCTCCCTTTCTTCCATACTACAAACCCCCTCTGTTCCCATCCAATATCTCCCCTTCATCCAATTCTTAAACATCGTCTTCATAATCTAAGGCACTCTCCGACTGCACTTCACCTCCTTCCGCACTCACACCTGGACATTCCCCATCTCCTACACCACCATCAAAACACTTCCAATCAATTATTTTTATTGTTGTGTTGTAATTTTCTTTCCCCGCAACGTCAGGATGGTTGTGTCAAACTCATCCCTCTCTTCGGGCCGGTGGCACCAGGGGGCCTTCATCCTTCCTGGTAATTTTTTACTGCATCTGTTTTTTCATGCAGTATTCTCCCTACGTTGTTCTGCAAGTCGCCAAAACTTGCAGACGCTGTGGTTCTGAATTCTTCTTTATTTATATCTTCATGTTCTACATCTGCCTCATTAGGCACACAAATCCATTTCCAAACTGTTATGTCTTTTTATTTCTTTTAGCGCTAACTGTATATTCCTTGACTAAATCTTTATCAATCTCTAAAATTTCGTTAAGTTGACTAACTATGGAATTTTCTTCATTGGTTCTTTTAAAATGGTCTGAATCTCTTTCTCCATCCTCCTGTAATGTTTTCAAACCAGGTGAATGCATTGTATTTACCAGAGTTTCACTTTGTATACAGCATTTACTTGGTGTAAATGTGCTCTTAATAACAGGTAAGAATGTTTCATTTTCAATCTTTTTAAACCTGTTTTTTCAACTTGGTATATTTAATTTAGATTTGCCACACTGAGGTGAAAAGAATCTGCTGTCTCCCATACTCCTTTGCATTTCTGCATGTCTTTCTCTAGGGGGCGCTGAAAAAGCGTGTCCTCCTATGTTTTCTCTTTTAATTAAAAACGCCTCCCTCGCCTAACAGACGGAGCCAGCCGGAGAGTTGGTGGGGTAAGCAGAGCCTCACCTCTTGACGCATTGCTTTTTTTTATGTTTCCCCTAGGCAACGTGCTTTCTGTATCTTTGCCAAAGACTCTGAAGGTGAGCAGGCCAACACAGCTGCTGCTACACCGCTAGTGGCTACACGCTTCAGCCACTCCATGCCCACCCATGCTTGTTACAGTGTGTCCGGTTGCAATAAGTCTTCCCTGCCCGCATCACATATTATCCTAAGCGCTTCCCTGGCGGCCGCAACCTTCTCTGTCATATTTATAACATTTTTGCATAAAAAACGACCAAATTGTAAGCTGACAGCATAAAGGTTTAGCCCCTACCTCAGAACCATGGCTAAACTGACTGCACTTCATTAATGAAATAAACATTTGTTTAAACCCCGCACCCAGGCAAACCCTACCAATGACCACAACCTATATGGCTGGAAAGGTCCGCCTTGCCGAAGCTGCCCGGGGATGGGCATTCTGTGAATGGCACCCCAGGAGCCCTCATTTTAACAAAAACATTTTGTTTCTAGCACAAACAGATCAAAGGCATTATTTACAACAACAAAACACTGTCTGTGCTCTGTAAACTGATCTATACACTTGCATTTTGGGGGTCTCGTCCCCTAAAGAAACTAGTTGAACCGAGCGCAGAGCTATGATGGAAACCAAAAGCAGTGCAGTCTGAGGGGCTGCCCAGGCCTCTTGCTGCCGCACATGTAAAGGGAGGGGGGGGGCAGCTGAAGCAGCAAGGTGGGAGGGGGTTAACAGATGGGGAGATCATGTCACAAAGTCAGACATAAGACACAAAGCGTGCACTGAGTATTCAAAAGTTAAAGCCATAGTTCCATAAAGCGAGCACTGCGCAAAGCCACCAAAAGACTGCTGCATTGTGCAACAAAGTGGTACAAAAGGGGGTGGTGATGGATGGAGCATTTGAACCAATCAAACACTTACACCCAGTCAACAGATCTGAGTTTAATCCATCACCGTTCTTTAGCCCACTCTGCCACCCCAGTTCAGACATGGCCATATGCAAATCAGTCTGACCCTGTGCCTCATGGGAACAGTCCAGCCCGAACTGCCAAGCCATGCCTTCCCTGGACCGGAAACAAGCTTCCGAGGACCGGTTTCTGGCATTTCAGCCGTCTTCAGCCCGGCTTGCTTGAATCCAGTGGCAAAGTGAGCAATGGACTCACGTCTGAGCATACCCTGCCAACTTATGGCGAACAAAGTGGTACAAAAGATGGTGGTGATGGACGGAGCATCTGAACCAATCAAACACTCACACCCAGTCAACAGATCTGGGTTTAATCCATCACCGTTCTTTAGCCCTCTCTGCCACCCCAGTTCAGACAGTGGTGTGGAGTGCAAAAAACGATGGATTTAGGCCCAGATCCTTGTACTGAGGTGAATGTATGACATTGTTCTACATTCTGTCCATCAACTGTGTTTTTTTGCAATTTTCACCCCGAGTGGGCTGGGTGTGCTCAGACGTGAGTCCCAGGCTCTCCACACCACTGGAGTCAAGCTATCCAGGCTGATGAAGGCTGATAGCCAGAAACCGGTCCTTGGATGCTTGATTCCGGTCTGGGAAAGACATGGCTTGGTAGTTCGGACTGGACTGTTCCCATGAGGCACAGGGTCAGAGCAGATTTGCATATAGCCAGTGTCTAACCCAGGGTGGTGTGGAGTGCAAAAAAACGATGGATTTAGGCCCAGATCCTTGTCCTGGGGTGAATGTATGACATTGTTCTACATTCTGTCCATCAACTGTGTTTTTTGCAATGTGCAACAAAGCACATAGTGTGGAAAGACTAAAGGAAAAACATTCCAAAGGAAGGATACCAGTAATCGGCTGGTGTGCCAGGGCAGAGTAACACAGTGAGAAGGTGGGACAAATAGCATTAATAAACCACACAAAGGCAAGCTTTTTGGAAAGACACTCAAGTAACCAAATCGGCAGTGAGGGGAGGAATGAAACTCTACATACTGATCACACCATACGTCACAGAGCAGGGCATGCGTGTGCACAGAGCAGGGCATGCGCGTGCTGCTAGGCCCGACCTGAAAAGAGCTGGTCCCCCAACAAATTGCTGTTGGTGGGCCCTACCTCAATCACTCTGCTTAACAGCCAATCATTTAAAATGATTCACTGAAATGTTGCCCCTTATATTTCAATCAATATGGCAGGCTCCCCAGTGTAATCAATTCTGAAATGTCTGTGAATGCAAGGATGAGGCCTCCATCCCAATGGTCGCATTTGCAAAATGCTGATTTTTCAGTCCCAGCACCCTAAATGGATGGAGTACAATCTAGATATATATATTTAAATGGCATGATGAGAAGGCCTGCTGCATGCTCTTCCCAATGCCGGCACCTAACATTCGCAAATTAAAAGCGGTGCCTCGTAGACAGCAGGCTCATTGCGAATGAATAGTCCCCCTTTCCATGTTGATATTCCATCAATAGCTGCAAACCATTAAAATGTTTCTATTCAAGTTGAAGGGAAGGGGGGAAAGTCACTTTCACACCACCTTTTCCTTATACGTGTGGTTTTTGCATTCGCAAAACCTGTAATTCTGAAAACCACTTGCTTTGGAAGTGCAAAAACCTTTCCCACATCAGGCCATATATTGTTTTTGAGCTGTGGAGTAGAAGTTCATTTGACTGATACACACAATACTTACATTTACTTCCATATTCTTATTTCAGATTACCATCTAAGTACTTTGTAAAATTTCACTTGCAACTTTAATTTCTAACAGCTTTGATGAAAATGTTGTCATATTAAGAAGCAGGCCGCTTCTCTGTCATTTCATGAGCTGTTTAACAAAAATAACAGAGCGGGGTGGAAAGCGGAGAGAGCTCGCCATAAGGTTAGGGCTGTTGCATTCCTTAGTAACCCCCCCCCCAAAAAAAAGTTACTTTTGGAACAGAGTGCATGCTCATGTTTACTGACAAATAACAGGAGCTGTAAATTAGACACTAGCAATATTTCAGGGGGTTAAGATGACTGTTCTTCAGATTCTCAAAATTCAATTGAAAAACAACTTCAAGGATGTAATCAAGTCCCAAGTGTCTTCATCTCTGCAAACTAAAACCACCCAAGTCATTTGCTGCTACTGGTGTAAGAGCTCATCGTGGATCTGTGAAACCCAAACCCAAAGATGTGTGGTTTCCATGTTATCCCCTAAACAAAAGGGAACACTTGCACTAGTTTGCATCTAACTTCATAAGTCCATGATGTCTCCAGGCAAATAATGCACAGAAAATCTTTTCAAATATCAGTTCCATGTGGCACATTCTGGTAAACCTATCCCCAGAACAAAATGTATATCTTATTTCTTTATGCTTAACAAATGGGCCATATAGGGCACTTTACAAGCCTTGAACAAAATGGCCATATTTCATGTGCTTCTCCTTTCTGTCCTCGTACTGGGACCATGAATGCCTCAGAAACATTAGCTGGGAAGGGGTGCAGTGGTGCAGCCCTGGAGCATACCATAAAAGGAGAGGAGGAGGTATGCCACCACAAACCCTCCACAATAACCACCATAGACACAAAAAAGAGAAATCGCAAACAATATAAAACCCAAACAGGTCCTTAACCAATCATTTGTCAAAAATAGCCTACTTGGCAAACATAAAATGGAGGATCCCTAATCACTGCGCACCAATTACATTGAATAAGGGAGCCACACTCCCTACGTGGGGCATGCCTAATCATCAGCAACTTCATCCCACTCTGGGTATATGGTACTACTGGGGCAGACCCTCCTCTTTGAGAGGGAGTACCCAATAAAGGAGAGCTGGACAGGAAGGGATCCAGTAAAGCTAAAAAAAAACTTGCGATCAGCAGCAGCCTTTGCAGCAAAGAGCAGTGAGGCCAGTTGGGGGGTGGGGGATTAGACAGGCGACAATGAGGAAAATTAAATAAATAATTAATTTTACATCGTCGTCCTCTGTAGAAATTCCCGCCCTACCCGGCCGACCGCCCCATACTGTTACCTGCAAGGACCGCTGCTGCTTAAGGTAAATCTAGGGCAATACCTTTAATAATGAGTACCTTAGTTCCCAAGTGTTAAGGAGCCATTAATAAATACCTGGGTTGTTAAGTTGGATTTGTCTTCTGACAACTCTTTATTTAACAATTACAATAGTTAACATAAGGAGTAGAGTTAGGGATCCCCCTTAACCCTGATGAATGCCCCAGACTGACATTGGCATGTGGGCAGAAAGATGCTGGCTTATAACGGATGGGTGGGTCGTTACATCTTCCTACCATCCCCATTTGTTTTTAGCTGTACCTAAGTTATTTGCAAATATTTGAAAAGGCTATTTTGTGGCAAACTCTCGGCTCAGTTAAGGTACAGAAACCTCCACCATCAAACTGATGCCCAGCATCCCTTACAATACCATGTACTAGTGACAGCATCCTGAAAAAATGAACAGTAGTGAGGGCTTCCTCTAAAGAGTTTTAAATAAGCGATTGGAGGAAACCTGATATTCTTTGCACCTCTCACCCAAAACTTTCCTAATATCGGTGATGATCTTAAGTGCATAAGCTTGAAATATTTAGGGTCTGAATTCTACATAAAAGATATTCCATAACTATGCTGGTTGCAATTTGATAGATTCATTGTTTTTTGGCATTTCTGCTATCTGTAGGGTGACAGAGATTTGACCTTCCAAAAGCAGCCCAAAATGTTTACTAATCCACGCCCACTGATACCCCCATTTAAAGGCTACAGATAGCAAAATTAAGATGTCTAGTAAAAGAGTTGGGTATGCGTAGTGGACGTGCCCAGAATTAACAAAAATGTAAGCAAAATATAAATTCTGACAATATTACATCATCTAGTGATACTTATTGGAAGTCATTTTCAGATGTGCATTTTAGATATGCATTGATTCAACAATTCCTCATAATTAGGCTGTGAAATGTTATGTATATGGCTAATAATTTTGACCCCATGAGATGTGCCAGTCACAGCTAAATAGGTATTTGTTTTCTTTTATGTAAGGTTTACAATTATCTGTGTTTTGTGTATATTTAGCTTATATCCAGTGATTATACCGAATTTGTTTGCCTCTTCAGATATACAACCCTGGTTATATAATATTGGGTATATGGAATACAAACCCATATTGCGTGCATAAGCAGCTAGTTTGGTACCTCATCTAGTATAATAGGGGCGTGTTAGAAATGGGGTATCTAGTTGGCAGAGGTATACACACTGTCTAAGTAGGGACCACAACTCTAGTCAGGGTAAGTCAGATGCATTCCCTAAATTAAGCTAAGCTGGCTCTCTGGTAGCTTGGCACAGAGCAGGCAGGCTTAACTTAAGACTCTATCACAAAAAGGAGCTTAGAGGGAAAAGAACAGGGTTGCCCTCCACTCAAATGACTTCGATAACAATGAAACCCTGTCTTATGGACGCAGATAGTGTCAGTGTGCCGTGCAACAGATCAATCTCGTATCAGTGTTTGCCTTGGCATTACCCTCATATCTATCGTATTTACATGGGTATCTACTGCAATGCGTCCAACCCCTAAAACTATTGAAAAAACTTAAATTTTTATAAAAACCGGGAAGAAGGTTTGGTATATTGGTTAACATCTATTGACAGTCGAACAGAACGTCACACAATGACTGAAAATTCAGTCTATACAGTGCTAATCCCAAAAGTATTTCAAAGGTGTTAAAGCAAATTCAACGAGAAAATCATCTGTCAAAAAAATATGTGACGAAAAGAATGACACCTCACGGGAACACCACCCTCGGGGTAACTGGCGAGTATTCACCAGACTGGGCCCCTTTTCTCATCACTGGTCGTCATTCAATTCAAAAACAAAAAAAGTGTCCAAACAAAACCAAACGAAGTGAATGTGCATAGAAGCAGAGCCCTTTGGCACTGCTGGTGACAATACAGTGTGATTAAAATCAACAGGCACACCTATTCGCAACCAATTTATTCCTATTATTTAGGCGTGGACTGTCGAATTAAAAAGGCTGGTAGCTAACCTTGCATACCATTACCTATCGCCAACATGTTCCTCTGCCTCAAAAGTAATGGCAAATTCGTCAGGGCAACACACCTTGACACCACACCACTGTTGGACACTTTGTTCTGTAGCGACTGTCAAATAGAAGAAAACAATACAACATACATTATTAAAAAAGGACCCAGACTGCCATAATTACGAGTCAGATTTAAATCGCGCCATCTGCGGTATTTACCCTCTAACAGCTATCGTGACTCATACCGGCTGTAGAGGGAAATGGGCTTCAACGTAATCCTCCCGCAGTGAGGTTTCTTCAAAAATAATTTGGCCCACACGATTGTAAACATCAATCTGGAGTGCACATATGGAAAATACAAGAACATGACAAGGGACACACCACCACAGACAGTACAAATGTAAATACTCATTGTCAGACCATTAAAAACCAACTGTGCATAAAGGAAGATGGACTCCTTTCATTTTTAGTCTCAAATTCGTATTGTGGCTCACGCATGGTACACGAGCAGCCAAAACACTGATAAAGGGAATTTCTTAGACTTTGTGAGATCACAAAATATACAGGTTACTGCTGTTGATAAAAGACAATACCCGAGTATTGTATTTTATCAACAGTGGTAAATAGAGCTGGAGTTTTTGAAGTTTAAAATCAGAAAGATTGCTTAGAGATCACCAATAACCAATCTGGCTGTGAGGACCTGATACAGAATCTAGACTCGGTTCAGAAATGTTTCCGCATATCGAGATTTCTCGTTGTTACCCAAAGATAAGTTAAGGATATTCTGGTGAATGCTTTTTATGCTTTTAAGAGGACCATAGTAACTTACTGGCTTAATGCATTTGCAACATCAAAGATAGTTTTAGAAGTATATGTATGTTCAGTGGAGCCTGGACCTGGTATAAACCCATCATGCTGAAGACAGACAATTATATCAATAACTGAGGTGATGTAGGTAGCACCAATATATTAGCGTATATTTTCGCATCAGCATAATTACTGATATAGGCCAGTCTGATCCCCATTCTTCGGGTGGTTCTCCTTTTTTATGGACGATAACAATATATTTATGAAATTCCATGTAGCCGGTATATACTGACTCAGGTCTATATCAGATATCATATGCAGTAGAATAAGTATTGGTATATCAGCAAATGTTTTATGAAATCTAGAGATATAGCTTACTCTCTAGCAGCTTTTAAAAAGGGTAATGACTGACGGGCTAGCCTGACATCCATGGACGTAATATCAGTTTTATTAGCATGTAATGCATAATAAAAAAACAATTATTTTCTTTTGGTGGGAATCTTTTTTTTTTCATTTAAACTTCAGTGGCACTACATTATTATTTTTAGCATGAGACACACAAAACACACCCACAATTATTGTTGACAAAGTGCATACCTTGGAAGTCCTTAGATACACATTCCAAACAAACAACAGATTATTTGTACATATGATGCTTCACTATGCATGGCTTCATTTGGCATTAGAGTTAGCATTGGCAGGGAACTCATCTTGACATACCTGAATTAAATGTGAGCCCTCTACACAAAATACATTATTGAATAAAGTAGGACTACTTTACATACTACAAAATGTAATTCATGCAACTCTGGCTGGAGATCTCTGCTACCACAATTCCTTTTTTTTTTGCACATAGATATCTGCCACGGTGGAGGAGATCTCAGGACATGTATGTATGGCAATTAGTGTTAATTGTGGGAGGGACCAGGGGAAGTGGTTAGAAAATGGGGAATTTTTTCTACAAGAATTGAAGTAGGAGTATAGGGGAGAGACATATTAATGCAAAACACACACCCATATAAGAGTAAGACAATTGCAATACACAAAATACACATTTACATCCACTACAGTAGTATTAATAACAAAGGAGGTTTTAATGTACTCCACCCATAGACTTAACTAACTGTCACGCAAACCAGCACAGTAACCAAAATTGCTGCACTGTGTTGTGTGACAGGTATATATCAGAATGTAGATATGCACAGAGATATGGCATATTGCTGCTCTTTCCCTCGCTCAGGCACAAAATCAGGCTGCCAAGCACCATAAATGCAACATTGAACAAAAGTGCAAGGGGGTTTGTGTGAGTCTAAAATCAGTTTTGTACTAAAGGGCAAAAACTACTACGCTTAGACTGACATTAAATCTTTTTGCACTTCAGACGTCCTTTATACAGCGCAGCACACATGCAAAGTGAGAAACTTAGGAGAAATAAAAGCACTTCCCCTTTTTACTGCCTGCTTCAAAGTAGTGTTCTTTTTTGTGCAAAACCCTGTCTACCATTATAAGCAGATAGGGTTATACATCACAAACCATTGGTGGTTGCATGGGAATGACCATGTACCACATCCATGGAATGCCCCCTTGATGCGAAGTAACGAAAAACAGAGCTATGTGCTGCTTTGTGTTACTTTCACACAACTTTCTTTGCAAGTTTTGAGCTTGAAAACATCTGCAAGAAAATATATTTAGCACAAGTTTGTGTCACTTTACTGATGCAAACCCAGTGGAAAAGGTTGGTAAATCCGGCCCCTGGAATTATTTGACTACCACACACAACCACCCACTGGTACCAATATACATTCTCACAGAAATTATTGGATGCATGATTTAACACTAACACATAGGAAAGCATTTAGCATAATTTAAATTAAATAACATTTTAAATTAAACGTTATTTATATTTTTTGTAAGTCTTTTTATTGCATTTATTTTGCGAAAAAGGTATACATTATTTTAATATAGGTATATCATTTTAATAAAATAAATTATAAATGTGTAAATGATGACTGATTTTTTAAAAACTATTCAAATCACAGATAAAATAATATATAACTTGCATCCAAGATTCAATTCAAATTATACTGAAAGGGAAGAGGGACTTTATAATTCCTCTACTTTAATTTACAAAAATAATTCAATAAAAAAAAAGATTTAAATAAGTTAAAAATTATATTTAAAATTTTAGCACAGGAATATGGACCTTTGTTACTGTGGTAATCCTCTGTGCATTGGAGCTGAGAAATGTTTAGATTTGACCAGTAAATTGTTGTGTGAGGAAAAGTGATTTCTGGAAAAAATGTAGCAGGTCATGATGTCTGCAAACTACTGTTAAGAATTAAAATGAACTAATTTGGAAACATTAGTGATCAGCTTGTAGAGGGCCTTTTTTTCAGTAGGGAGCCACACAGCATTATGAATGAAAGTAGTGGATGAATGCCGGGGCATATTAAGTATGGTCTTGCACAAGTAAGCACCTTGTTAAGTGGGTTGAAGGAATTATTAGGGAGGACTACAAGCAGACTGTTGCAATTATTTAGTTTGGTAAGCACTGGGGAATTAATTAGTGTATTTTCAGTGTGAAATGGAAGGTATAATTGTATTTTTCATATGTTCATGACCTCTTTAAATGTTTCTGGGATGGTGGTCTTGATCAACTCTTCCATTCGTACTAAAAGTTTGAATAGCAGCCCTAGATTCCTTGCCGAGTAGGCAAAGTTTAAGCTGTCAGGAAGGAGGTGAATACCAGTTGGACATTTTATAGGAGTAGAGAAAGAGGGACAGTAGGGGATTACCATCATGGAAGAGTCCAACATAAGGGACCAAACTGCAGTGAGACAATCACAGATGTGTGATTGTAGCTAGGTCACAAAGATGATGTCACTAAGTGAAGTGGCATAGAGAGAGAGCTGAAAAGTCTCTTGATCTGATCCTTGGGGACAACTGAAGTAAGGGATGTGAATATGGATCTACTGAAGCCCCACTCCAATGAGAATGAGCAGTATGATAGATAGGTGAAAAAACGGAAACACTGTTTCATTAATCCTAATGGCTTGAAGGGTGCTAAAGTAGTGTGGAGTGATCCACAGTGTCAAAAGCAGCAGATAGGTCAAGAAGAATTAGGATGGAAGAAAAGTCCTGCACACTTTTGTTCACCATTGTCACGTCATCCACTAATACTGCAACATCCACAAATAACACCTATATTTGATATAGTAACTGTCTGTTGAGACATTTCTTCCACATGTAAATGCTTATACCCTATGTCTGCACAGGCTTGTGAACACAAGTGTATGGATATTAATTAAACAGCTGGTCTTTTTCTATTTGTGTGAGACCACCAGTATGTTTTAGCCTAGAAAGCAAAGGCTTCTTTTAGATTCCCCCGCGGCAACCACTTTGTATGTTAAACTATAGTCACCCAGCTTCCTACAGATACCGGGTCACCCCATTGTTTGTTTCCAAGTTAAGAAATGAACTGACACTGAAACCAATTAGTCGTGAAATCAGTGACTGTAGGTGCAGTAGGTCGGGTCTACAACTGGTGATCCCTGGACCCCCCAAAATTGGGATTATATATCATCTTGTGAAACAAGAGTAAAATGTACAAAAACAAAATTCAGCAAACTCTGTGGAGAACCTTCAGTACATGGGCAAACAGGGATGGAAGAGTATTTATATTGCCGAAGAGGGAAACAACGCAGCCATCTTATATACCCAAGCCTAAATCTGGTTACAAGAACCCTGTCTCAAATGGCAGTCAAGAGTTCCAAATAAGGTTCGAGTCCAAGAGTGGTTTGGGTTGAAATATACTCCTTATTCCTGGTCTTGATTAATTGATCTGCTTTCCTTTCTCACTGCCTCATTTCAAGGAACAATTGTTTCAGCTGGGATCTTTTGT
This sequence comes from Lissotriton helveticus, assembly GCF_964261635.1. Classification (NCBI taxonomy): domain Eukaryota; kingdom Metazoa; phylum Chordata; class Amphibia; order Caudata; family Salamandridae; genus Lissotriton; species Lissotriton helveticus. Next base: position 1,714,079,750 of record NC_136059.1, read on the forward strand.
CCTTACACATCTGTTCCGGCTTGTGGAAGCAATACTGCCTACCCAGTAAGTAACACATTTGCTCGACATAGGCCAGCCAGAGGATGTGTAGTCCCCTGCTATATGATAAACAATGCTCAATGATATCCCAATTAAGCAGGGCTTGAGCATTACTCCAAATAGAGCACCTTTGTAGAAATGGGGTCAAGTTCATGTAATTCTCTACATACTCCAAGCCAAACTCTCCATGCAAGATGAAGCTTGGGCTAAATGGCGGGAGCCTAAAAGCCTTCTACATATCCTGTTTTCATCCATTTGAAGGCTAGAGGCATTTTTAGTCCCAAATGCCCGAGTCGTAGGTTCAAACTCGAAGGCACTTATTCCTACAAATTTCTAAAAAAGGGGATTTTTTTATTTATTTATTAAAGAAGTCAGGTTAGAAGTGAACCCAATACAATTGAAAAAATGGATTCTAGCCCTGGACATACATGTCAGCTGTAGGAAAGTCTCCCTTTTGATATGGCTACCCCCAATATTTTGCCTGGTATCTGGTTCAATTTTAACTGAAATCGTGCTGGGTTCCTGCTAACTAGGTCCCCAGCACCAGTTTTTGTCTCCTAATCTGTACGATTGTTCCACTATTGGCACGCCTTTAGGATCCTCGAAGTCCCTAGATAATGGTATGCCTGGTACCTAGGGCCTTGGAACTAAAGAGGGTCCTTAAGGGCTGTAGAAAAAATTGTTCCACCCTTAGGGACCCCTCACCAAGCTCATGCAAACTGCCATTGCAGAGGAATCAACATGGCACACATCATGTACGCCATGCCTGCCAGCACTACATGTGGTAAAGGTAAGTCACCCCTACAGCAGGCCTTACAGGGGTAATCTAATGAAGGGTGCACTATCCCCATGTGTAGGCATACCTGCCAGAATGGATATGTTCCGGTGATATCTAAATTCACCCGTGGATATTACCAGTGCACAGGGAAGCCATAACGAGTATATGTGCTGAACACTCCTCATTACGAGTTCCCCAGCTACGTGATGGCTTTACTGTACTCTAAGATGTTTGGTACCAAACAGCTCAGGCTAATAAACCCACACTAATGCCAGTGTTGGATTTATTAATAAATGCACCTAGAGGGCACCCATAAAAACCTACCGATTACTAATGTGTTAAATGACTGGTCTCACCCAGCCAGCCACCTTAGACAGGTTTATAAACTTCTGAGGTGAGAGCCTTCACTCTTAAAGGTCAGAAACAAAGCCTGTTCTAGAAGAAGATTTTCATGCCGCCTCCAAGCAGGATGGGCTTTCCAGAGCGGGAAGATTCAAAGGCTACTACCTGTCACTCCCAATAACGCCCCTAAACGATGCCTTAGGTGGCACCTGTGTACCCAAGAACTCAGATTAGATGGAGCAAAAGAAGATGGATGAAGAAGTCACTGCATGGCAAGAACTGCAGCAGAACTTTGAACTTTGACGCTAGACCCTGAAGCCCTCAACCCCCTCTCGACAGTCATGACAGAGAGACTCATTCTGTGAGTTGGAGAACTACCTGAGACTTGGGTAGCCTGCCAATATCCCAACAGGTAAGGTTTCTAAGACAAATAAGTATGTATGCAGCAAGCATTACAGGAACAGAAAAAAGGAAGACCACTTTTCAATTGATTTTAGATTGTTATTCATCTTATATTTCATCAGAAAAATTATTTTCGTGGTCAGGTATATACAGTTATTGCAGCACTGTATACGAGAAATCATGTGACAACCAAAAAGCACTTGGTGCTCTAGCATGTGTGAGTGAAGAACATGGCGATGCAAGTGACAAGGTGAACAGCGTGGACGGCGCACAGTGAACAATAGTGCAAATAATATACAGTGGGTGGCTCAAGAGTAGTGAGAAAATGACATGACTGTATTGGATAATTCGCAATTTGTATTGAGCCACAGTAGAAAATGCGCCTAGTATACGCTGTAGAGTCGACGGCGTTTCAATTGGGATTGTCTTCAGGACAGGGTTGTCTGGTTTAAGAAGTGCTGGAAAGTGAGCGGATAGGGCATGGCGATCCGTCACAAGGAAACCGACACTTTGAACCTTGGTCCACTACTCCGTTACCAGAAGGTGAACCTGTGAAACTGACTGTACCTACCATATGCATCTTTGACATTTTCTCCCACAGCATTGCATTGTGCGTAAAAGCGCACAGGTTTAAAAGTTTTACTTACCTGTGAATATTTTTTATTGACAACTGTACTTGACTTTGAATTAATTTATTGAGTTTGAAATATATATGTAAAAAGAAGAGGTATTTTTCTAATGTGACCTCAAATGTATTCTTTGAGTGTGTGTCTCATTTATTGTCTCTGTGAGTACAACTAATGCTTAGCACTATACTCTGATAAGCCTAACTGCTCGCCCACCTTACCACATAAGAGATTGTTAGCATTATCTAATTTTTCCTCGGTAAACCAATTTGGGACCCACGGGACTCGATGCACAATGTACTTAGTTTTAGTACAATATATAGAGAGCCAGCTTCTTAAACCAGCCAAGAACCCTGCCTATTGAAGGTAACCCCAAGATAGGAAAATTCATTAACTCTTGTTATTGGTTTGCCATCAATCGTCAAGGTCTGCATTTTGACATTTCTCAGTCAAGAGGCTATTACGTATGTCTTGGTGGGGTTCACAGCCAGCTTCTAGGAGACCATAAAATATATGTAGTCTTATAGTTACAGTATCAGTGATTTGGGGATTCTGGCAAATTACACTGCATCATCTGCATAAGGGAGCGCCGAGATAGGGATGTTTTTGATTGTGGGAATATCTGCTCCCTTGGCCAACAGTGAGTCCCCAAATCCACTAACATACAAAAGGAAATGTAATGGGGAATGGACACATCCTAGACTCGCCCCATGATCTGTTACTGTAAAAGCAGGGCATTCACCACCAGGTCCATACCTGGCGGTGGTGGAGAGATCGTAATGGAGGCTCCTCAAGAACTCTACTAGGCTTTGCAATCATTTGTTAGCTTTTGTGCATTTCTGTCTATTATTGTATAGGAATGTATATTACATGTATTATATTTTGATAGTGCCATACTCAAGTCACCACTAATCTGCAGATCTGAATGTTGCTGCAGAAATGTGGTTTAACACATGAGGCATCTTCCCCGTCGACAGTGTTACATGTCCATGACTGCACTTGACACTCATTTCAAAGTGGGCGGGGGGTGAATTTCAAAGTGGGCGGGGGGGGTGAAGGGTGATATAGATATGAGAAAAGGCACACAAGAGGCATTTTCGATTTGTAGTCATACAGCTCGTATATTGAAATGAAGGTTCTCTCAGATTTTCTGCAGTCTCTCACAAGTGACAGCTTTTTATGCTAAACAAAATACAAGACTACTGTTACATTTTTCTCTCACATATACTTAAAATACATGCAATTTTTAATTTGCTGGGATTTTGCATGAATGGAGGAGGCATCACCATCGTCCACAGGAACACCATCCGCATCTCGACCAACTCCAACGACACCTTCACCGCCGCCGAGCACCTCCACTTCCAGATACACACCGACCCCAGGACCACCCTCAGAGGCACCCTCTTCTACAGGCACCCGGGACCACTCACCCAATTCAGCGAAGACATCACAGACTTCATCAGCCCGCACGCCCTCCCCTCCGCTGACTACATCCTCATAGGGGACCTCAACTTCCACCTGGAGAACACCAAGGACTGCAACACCATCACCCTGCTGGACAACCTCGCCAACCTCGGACTCAAGCAACTGGTGAACACCCCTACCCACTACGCCGGCCACACGCTTGATGCCGTCTTCTCCTCCAGCAAGAACATCTCCTTCAGCCACTCCACCGGACTTCATTGGACGGATCACAGCTGCGTCCACTTCAGCTTCAGAAGAACCATGACCCACCACCACCCGCAACAGGTTCCTCGCAGGAACTGGAGCAAGATCACCGTCGACCAGCTCACCACCTCCCTCTGCCTGACCCTCCTGCCCGCGCAACGGACCCCAAAGAAGCAGCCCGCACCTTCACACAGTGGCTCACTAACTGCGCCGACGACCTCGCTCCACTGAAGAACCCTCTGAGCAGACCCGGCAGCAAGAAAGCCTCCTGGTACACCGACGAACTCAAAACATCCAAGAAAAACTGCCACACCCTCGAAAAAGCCTGGCGCCACGACGAGACCACAGAAAACATGACTGCCCTCAAGAACGCCACCCGCAAACACCACCAGCTGATCCGCACCACCAAAAGGACAATAGCAACACCCACAACAGCAAGGAACTCTTCAGCATCGTCAAAGAGTACTCCAACCCCAATGCCGGAAACAACGACATCACACCCTCGCAAGACCTCTGCGACTCACTCGCCACCTTCTTCCACCGCAAGATCGACGAATTACACAACCGCTTCGACGCACAGACCATGCACCCAACCACCGTACCAACGCCACCCACCACCACCCTCTGCAACTGGACCCCGGTCAGCACCGAAGACACCACCCGCACGATGAACACCATCCACTCTGGATCACCAACCGACCCCTGCCCCCACCACGTCTTCAACAAGGCCGACTCCATCATCGCACCCCAACTCCGGGACATCATCAACATCTCCTTCAACACTGCCACCTTCCCGGAGAGCTGGAAGCACGCCGAGCTCAGCGCCCTCCTAAAGAAACCAACAGCAGACCCCACCGACCTCAAGAACTTTCGCCCTATCTCGCTCCTCCCTTTTCCTGCCAAAGTCATCGAGAAGACCGTCAACAGACAGCTCGTCGCCTTCCTCGAGACAAATGGATCCCTCGACCCCTCGCAGTCCGGCTTCCGAGCCAACCACAGCACCGAGACCGCCCTCATCGTAGCCACCGACGACATCAGATCCCTGCTCGACAACGGTGAAATAGCGGCCCTCATCCTCCTGGACCTATCTGCGGCGTTCGATACTGTCTGCCACCGCACCCTAGTACAGCGCCTCAGCAACATCGGTATCCAAGGGAAGGCTCTGGAGTGGATCATCTCGTTCCTCGCCGGAAGAACCCAGAGAGTCCACCTCCCTTTTTCAGATCCGAGGTCACCGAAGTCATCTGCGGCGAACCACAAGGATCCTCACTCAGCCCCACCCTATTCAACGTCTACATGAGCCCCCTCGCAGCCATCGCACGCCAACACAACCTCAACTTCATCTCCTACGCTGACGACACCCAGCTGATCCTCTCCCTCACCAACGACCCTGCCATCGCCAGAGCCAGCCTACACGAAGGGATGAAAGACGTCGCCGAGTGGATGAAGAACAGCCGACTAAAACTGAACTCAGACAAGACGGAAGTCCTCATCCTGGGATCATCGCCCTCCGCCTGGGACGACTCCTGGTGGCCCCCTGCACTGGGGACCACCCCCAAGCCAACGGACCACGCACGAAACCTGGGCTTCATCCTGGACTCCTCCCTCACGATGACCAGACAAGTCAACGCTGTGTCTTCATTGTGCTTCAACACCCTGCGTATGCACCGTAAGATCTTCAGATGGATCCCCACCGAAACCAGGAAGACAGTCACCCAGGCACTCGTCACCAGCCGACTGGACTACGGGAACACCCTCTACGCGGGAACCACTGCCAAACTACAGAAAAGACTCCAGCGCATACAGAACGCCTCCGCACGACTCATTCTGGACATCCCTCACCACAGCCACATCTCAACCCACCTGAGAGACCTGCACTTGGTCCCCGTCAACAAGAGGATCACGTTCAGACTCCTCACCCACGCACACAAGGCTCTCCACGAAATGGGCCCGAAGTACCTCAACAGCCGCCTCACTTTCTACACACCCACCCGCAAGCTACGATCGGCGAGCCTCACCCTCGCCACCGTACCACGCATCCGCAGAGCCACCGCTGGAGGAAGATCCTTCTCCTACCTGGCGGCCAAGACATGGAACTCCCTCCCCATCCACCTACGGCTGACCCAGGACCACCACTCCTTCAGGAAACAACTCAAGACCTGGCTTTTCGAGCAGTAACGGACCCCCCCCCAGCGCCTTGAGACCCACTGGATGAGTAGCGCGCTATACAAATTGTGTTGATTGATTGATTGATTGATTCTGAAGTAAATGGGAGATGCACAAGATGTACTCGAGTAACTGTTGTAATGTGATAAACGTTCAATACATTAATGGCACAGTAGCTTTATCTATTTCGAGCTAAAACAATCATCATGACTCTGGTCATGTTCCAAAGTTGTAAAGCAGATGTTATTGCTTCAGAACTTGAGACATCAATTAGAAACAAAGGTTCACACAGGATCTGCATGTGACATTGCAGAGACCAGAGAGATTGCTGTTACATCATGAGGCTTCTGAAGTTAGTGCTTGGAGAAGTCAAATAATGCTGCAGAAAAAATCTAAAGAACCACAGAGAACTTTCAGGAATATTTTCTCAATGACTGGCTTGAAAATAATCTTTACTCTTGTGCCAGGAACATAGTTGCAGAGCTGAGCCCAAGCAGAATAAATGGACAAAGATTTGACCCAAGCAGGGGCTTACTCTCATTAACATGAATAACAGCTAAGGACCTAGCCATGCTCTTGGTGCAACTTTTGAAGATGTGAGATATTCAAACCCAGCTGTAGATCCTTCAATTCTGCAGCAGGTCCTCAAATCCCAGGTCCCTGAATCCTGTGGTAAATCCTGAAAATTTAGGACTCTGAATCCTGTTGTAGCTCTTCGAATCCTACTGAACTATGCCACTCAGACAAGGTAGATTAGTATATGCTCATGGCTGTAGGGTGCCCGCATGGGGATAGGTTTAATGCTGGTGATGGGGGCAAGTTGGTGGGCAACAGACAAATGACAACCACAATCCAGGGTAGCATGGTAGCCTGACATCCTGAGTGGAAATGCCCTGTGCAAGGGGTTGAAGGGGTAGCAAATAATGTCCAGGACTAGAGATGGATGGAAGTGGATGTGAGCACCTGTGACAAGGCATGACAGATGGTATGCTTCTAATTCATACGTTTATTTAAATGTGTGGCACTTATAGAAAGAATATTGACTTTCTCATGAATATGTAAGGAAATTCCTAAGATTTTTCCCCCCTTACATCATGAATCACAAGGGTACGTTTTCCCAATATAATGTATGAAGGATATAAAATGATGTTTCACTGCCCTCTCAACAAGGTAGTGAGAAACTTTGGATCCCGGAAGGAGCACAGCAATCCTCCATGTTCCTGCACCAAGGCCATAATTTGAAAACAAACACGGCCACCTAGACAAAAACAATTTTGCCTTGCCTTGACCGAGTACAGCGAAATAAATGAAGTTCAAATAAGTGATAGAAAGCATCTACATACTGAACCCGCATAAGAGAGCAGACCTTTGATGTTTATATGTTTCACAGCTAGGGATAGACTTGCAGTGAACCTCAGAATGTACTATTTTACCTACGTTAAAAATTATGTTTGTTTATGTTTGCTGCTATTCTTATATCTAAACAAATATTTTTTACTTCTGCTCTGCACTAAATTTGATTTTAAATAAAGCCTTAGAAATAACAGTTTAGATGCTTTTGTGTGCACATTTAGGGTGAAAGGGTACCAGTAACAAACAACAATGAATCAAGTGCCTGAGCATGGGTGTCATGTTACATGCCTAACACACATTCGTTATAAGTACGTTTAGAAAGATGCATGGGCCACACCTTGTATGTTCTCCCTGCTAAATATGGTACTTGGATATACCTGTGCTTGCTGTTGGGCTAAGGGTGAACTACTGGCTCATGATCAGGAATATGATAATTTAACTAGATTTTGAAGATCTTTAAGTCAAACTATGATGGAAAGTGTGGGACGAGAGTTTTAACTACGTTGTAAGGAAATGTTGGGGAAATCAAGGGGCATATTTACAAGGGCTTTACCTCCGCTTTTTTGGGCTTTGTAAGCTTTGTAAGCCGTAACCAGTGTCCTATTTACAAGAGGGTGCTAACATGCATAATCGCATATTAGCACCCTTTTTCCCAACGCCTCCCTTTGCATCTCCAATGAGATGCAAAGTGGGCGTTACTGATGTACCCCAGATGGACTATTTTGCAAATATCGCTGATGTTTACATCGCAATATTTACAAGGCAGACCACATGATTTAAGCACACATTCGATTTTAAAATTTAACGTCTGCTAAAATCCTGATTTAGCCATCCCTTACATAGGGGGTGGATTATGCTGATACAACCATGTGGGTCCTATCAGCAAGGTTATTGCTCTTTTGCAGGGAACATCGCTGGAAAACCAGCAATGTTCCCTGCAAAAGGGCGATACCCTCGCTATCTCTAGAATTTTTATCACCCTGGAGTAACGCATTGTTAATTACGCGCTCCCAGGGCGATAAATACCAGAGATAACCTGCAATAATATAATTATCGCTAAGTACGGCCAGCGATAATTATCCCTGGCCATTGTTAATATGTCCCCAAGTTGCTGATCATGCATGAGAGATGTCAAGTATGTGAGCATAGCTACTAGATAATGTTTAAAAAGAATGCAGCTTTTCATTGTCAAGAGTTAGAGAAAGTATGTTGAAGGCAAGTCTGTGTGTGTCAAGGTTTTCTGGGGTATATTTTTAGGCCACTTGCATAGTAGTTCTCCCATCTTTGGGGCAGATTTACAAGCTTTTGAAACAAAAGGAGGAGTATCCCCTACAGAATATGAGAAGAATAGTCTGGAGGGTAGACTTTATGGCAAAAAAGGAGAAAATATATCCTTTTGTTTAAAACCCCTCACTCACCAGCCTAGCGGTGACATGCTTCATCATCGGGGTCCACCCTGGTGGCCTAGCGTCACCAGGGTGTGCTTCGACACCTGAACTACAGTGGAGCGGGTTGTGACTGTAAGTGCAAAAAGAAAATATGTTAAAAATTGTCCTGGTTTAACTCAAAAATATAACTTTATTGTAGAGCAACTGAACAATGTTAAAAATAAATAGTGGCGAGATGCTGGTAGGCAAGTTACGACCGAATCATCTCAATATGTGTTGGTGTGTATTGGTCGACATGTTTCTACCAATGGGCGAGTGCCCGGTATTCCTCAGGACCAAAAAAACAGGTGGACGGAAGGTGTGGGCCCCCTAAAAGGCTCATCCTGTCCTGATCCCCTGTTAACCCACAGGCGAATTGCTAGGGGTGTATGTGCTCAACTGAATAAGTGAGCAGGCAAAAAGAGTGAAAAAGAGACCTGTGAAGAAAAAGGATAAAAGCAAATTTCAATTATGGTCATATTTACTCTCCTGTAACGTCGTGGAGTGTCTCTATATTGTGAAATACCATGCCATAGAGGTTCATATCAAACCCTCCGGGTGAAGAACGTGACATCCGAAGATGCTAAGCATAAGTATTGATCAATAAGTGCGTGCATAGTTGCATGCGTTATGCTTATCGTAATTGCATACCAACTGGGTGACGCACTCACAGGGTGCGTGCAACACAACATGCGTGTTTGTTGGGCGATGCTATGTCTGAATATTCACCTTAGTGCGCGGAAATAATCGATAGTAGTGGCTATCAGGAAATTGTGCTATGGTAGCGTGCGCATAAGTCTTAATGGTCGTTCGTTATCGTGAAAATGACCGTGAAAATAAACGTACATGACTGACACACATATAACACTTAGAAGTACACATAGGTTTAGTGGCATGAGTCGAGGCTTACTTAAATAAGAGCTCTAATGTGCTTCATCGGGCAGGGCGTAGGCTCCTCACATCAGAAAAACATATTCTGCAATGGCGGAATATATGGAGAGTAAGTTGAGCGTTTGTCAGGGAGGGCCGGAGTAGCGGAATGAGAAGCGCCGTGGTGAGCCGATCCGAGTGGGAATCTCGGAGGGGCCAGCGCGTCCGCTTAGAAAGGGAGAAGCGCATCTACTTACAGTTTGCCGGTGAAGCTGTTAAGCTGTAACCTACTGCCATGGTTCCCTGCTCGGCTAGTTCTGCCATTCCCTGCAGGCTGTGATAAGAGGCGTCGGCCACTTCCGGGGTGGGCGTGGCTGGACGCCCGTCGAGGGGCGTGGTTACATACTGCACACGTAGTAATGACGCTTCGGAATGCCCGAGTGCGGCAAAACCGGATGGAAAATAAATAAACACTCGTGCTAGCGTGTGGTAATGATGAAATACTAGAAAACGCATAACACACAGGGAGTGTTAGATTGAAAAGGAGGCAATATTTGAAGGGGATTCCAATTGAGGCGATGGCAGATAACCTGTCTAAGAAAAAACATATGGACAGGGGTTACCGTCATATGTGTTGACAGGATGGCATTACAGGAGTGACTGGGAGCATTGTACTTGGGGAGAGCGGGTTGTGCGTCTCCCTCCTGGGTTGGGGAACTAAGGGGCAAACTCTGGGTATTAGGTTAAGGCGCCCATGTGAAGGTCCTTGGAGATAGAATGATGAAAGGTTAATTAAGGACAGTGGCCCGTGGAATGATGAGAGTTTGCCCCTTAGTTCCCCAACCCAGGAGGGAGACGCACAACCCGCTCTCCCCAAGTACAATGCTCCCAGTCACTCCTGTAATGCCATCCTGTCAACACATATGACGGTAACCCCTGTCCATATGTTTTTTCTTAGACAGGTTATCTGCCATCGCCTCAATTGGAATCCCCTTCAAATATTGCCTCCTTTTCAATCTAACACTCCCTGTGTGTTATGCGTTTTCTAGTATTTCATCATTACCACACGCTAGCACGAGTGTTTATTTATTTTCCATCCGGTTTTGCCGCACTCGGGCATTCCGAAGCGTCATTACTACGTGTGCAGTACGTAACCACGCCCCTCGACGGGCGTCCAGCCATGCCCACCCCGGAAGTGGCCGACGCCTCTTATCACAGCCTGCAGGGAACGGCAGAACTAGCCGAGCAGGGAACCATGGCAGTAGGTTACAGCTTAACCGCTTCACCGGCAAACTGTAAGTAGATGCGCTTCTCCCTTTCAAAGCGGACGCGCTGGCCCCTCCGAGATTCCCACTCGGATCGGCTCACCACGGCGCTTCTCATTCCGCTACTCCGGCCCTCCCTGACAAACGCTCAACTTACTCTCCATATATTCCGCCATTGCAGAATATGTTTTTCTGATGTGAGGAGCCTACGCCCTGCCCGATGAAGCACATTAGAGCTCTTATTTAAGTAAGCCTCGACTCATGCCACTAAACCTATGTGTACTTCTAAGTGTTATATGTGTGTCAGTCATGTACGTTTATTTTCACGGTCATTTTCACGATAACGAACGACCATTAAGACTTATGCGCACGCTACCATAGCACAATTTCCTGATAGCCACTACTATCGATTATTTCCGCGCACTAAGGTGAATATTCAGACATAGCATCGCCCAACAAACACGCATGTTGTGTTGCACGCACCCTGTGAGTGCGTCACCCAGTTGGTATGCAATTACGATAAGCATAACGCATGCAACTATGCACGCACTTATTGATCAATACATATGCTTAGCATCTTCGGATGTCACGTTCTTCACCTGGAGGGTTTGATATGAACCTCTATGGCATGGTATTTCACAATATAGAGACACTCCACGACATTACAGGAGAGTACATATGACCATAATTGAAATTTGCTTTTATCCTTTTTCTTCACAGGTCTCTTTTTCACTCTTTTTGCCTGCTCACTTATTCAGTTGAGCACATACACCCCTAGCAATTCGCCTGTGGGTTAACAGGGGATCAGGACAGGGTGAGCCTTTTAGGGGGCCCACACCTTCCGTCCACCTGTTTTTTTGGTCCTGAGGAATACCGGGCACTCGCCCATTGGTAGAAACATGTCGACCAATACACACCAACACATATTGAGATGATTCGGTCGTAACTTGCCTACCAGCATCTCGCCACTATTTATTTTTAACATTGTTCAGTTGCTCTACAATCAAGTTATATTTTTGAGTTAAACCAGGACAATTTTTAACATATTTTCTTTTTGCACTTACAGTCACAACCCGCTCCACTGTAGTTCAGGTGTCGAAGCACACCCTGGTGACGCTAGGCCACCAGGGTGGACCCCGATGATGAAGCATGTCACCGCTAGGCTGGTGAGTGAGGGGTTTTAAACAAAAGGATATATTTTCTCCTTTTTTGCCATAAAGTCTACCCTCCAGACTATTCTTCTCATATTCTGTAGGGGATACTCCTCCTTTTGTTTCAAAAACATTCGCCCCAGGGGAATAGGAGTAATCCTGGTCCCATTTGTTTGTGGACAATCCCTTACTCTCTCCTTTGATTACTACATGCAGATTTACAAGCCCCTTGCGCTACTTTTGCGTCACTTTTAACGTGGGAAAAGTGACACAAAAGTGGCGCAAGGGGCTTGAAAAGAACCCCTTCGTTTTTAGCATACGGATGTCACGTGATATCCAGGGCTGTGAACGTGGGATTGGTGGAGAGACTGTACGCAAAGGATTGCGTGCATCAAAAACCTTTTTTATTGTTTTGTTAAATCTTCTAAGGATGGGATGTGCTGCAGTAGTGTTAGGTTAATATGAGTTTTGTGTAAGAAGGCAGACAGGGAGTGTGTGGCCTAGTTTCTTTTTGAGATGGTAAAGAGAATGATGTTTTTGTGGGGAATAGTGATATTCACATGAGTGAGTGTGCATGAAGCTATTGTTCCAGCCACATGACTCAATGATTGTCTGGGATTGGGATATTCTTAGGTATAAAGATGAGCTCCAGAGGGTTCAGTTTTTGGATGTAGCTTTGGAGTGTGTGTCGAAGTACCTTATATTTATTTGGGTTTTACAACGGCAAGTAAAATGAGGGAGTTTAGACTTCAAATTAGTCAAACACTTTGTCAAGGTCCTCATAGAATGAGCCAGTGACTCTTCGTGGAGCTAGTATGTTTGCTTCAAAGGGGAAAATAATACGGTTGGTATGCATGGAGCAAGAACTGCCATGAGTACAAGTGATTTGCTGATCCTAATGCCAACTCTATCCCCTTGGTGGATGCTACATGGTGTGTCAATGCAGGAGACATATCTGCTGTACGGGCCCGCTAGAGTAGCTAAGTCACTGGGGGCTGGGTAATGAAATGATCAGTTTTGTAGGGGGTTCTATTGTAGATTGATTGTTCATTCTATAGGAAGAATAATGCAGAAGCTTCGCTGGGTTTGATGTCCTTGTATTAATCGTGTTCACTCTCCGTAGGTCAATCAAGTGGTGTTTGTAAAGCTATTAAGCATATGTCAAGCACACATACACCATCTTATTGGGATATATACTGCTTTAGTTTCCATCAATATATTTGACTGTTTGCAAACATTAGAATAGAAAGAAGCAACCACTCCAAAAAGAAACTAAACTGTTTCTAAATCTAATAGTTAATAAATAGGACCTAGGGCTGCGAAGGGATCAGAGAAAGCATGTCCTATGAAGAGAGGACATGCGGAAATATTGGCCACGCAGGCCCAGTATACACTGCAAATGACCTGTTGCCATGTGAGTTTCTCAAGACATATATATTCTTAAGAAAATGTGACACTTTTTATGATCTCCGTTAGGCACAAATGTATACTGCAATTGATGTGGATTCACAGAAACTGAGAAACTTCAATGGTATAATTAGTATATACAAACTTCCATGCCTTATTTAATTTTTTCCAGATGCAAAGCAATGACTGCCCCTCCAAACTTGCTGTATATCCTGTTAAGTACAGATGTGGACATTGTACCTTTAATACTAAAAATGCAAATAAAAAAATGTAAACAAAATGAAGAGAGGACATGCAAACATCTACTTTTCTTACCGTCACTACTCCTGGGATGTAAGAGAAGATGGGTAAACTAATTTTCTCACACTCATCATCATCTTTTGCACCTGAAAAGTGTACGGTTTGAAAGATGATCCAGACTACAGATATAGAAACATCAAAGACAGCTGCAGAGCTCTCCTTTGGCCTAGAAAAATACTTTTGATGCTGGTCTGCCATCTGTCCAGTTGCATTTGCTGTGGCTGCAGCAGAAAGGAATGTCTAGGATCATCCTCCTACTCTGGTTACTCAAAATAAACCTGACCACCTGAACGGGGGCAGCCTCTTCCTCCACCCTTTGCAAATGTTGATACAGACTTTGCATTCAATTCAGTCACCATTCTTCACCTCTCAGACCGCATGGGACTTGTTGTCTCAGATTCTTGGCTATGACTATTCTTAACCCTTGTACTATGATGCCTTCCAGAGTAGAGGCAGCTCTTCTTGTACATTTTTGAATTTATGATATTCAAGGTCATCCTGAAGAGGTCGAGTGTGTTTTCACTATGACCAGTGAGTAAGAATCTGTTTGACTACGAGCAAATCCCTGTCAGTACTTGTGGCAGCATTGATTTGTTCTACTGATATGGCAGCAGGCGTACTGGACTTCACAATGAAGTTAACATAAGCATCCAACGCTTTAGAAGTAGTGTCATGACACTAATGGCACATGTGGTAATTTGGGTTTTGATATTTTCCTGAAAGATGAACAATTGTACAATCATACACCGGCAATCGCAACCTCCACCTCTCAAATTTAGGAGGCATCTTGGATTTAGAATTGCTTAAAATGGTGAGCAATGCTTGGTGATCAATGATAACTGTGAAATGTTTTCCATACAGGAACACATGAACATTTTCACTCGCTCATACTATAGCTCAGCTTTCTTTTTAAAGGTTGTGAATAAGCATGTTCTGTCATTGACAAACTTAGGCTGGCATAGGCCACAGTATGTCTTGGGGCATTGAGCTGTCCAGTGTGCTTGGCATGGATGGCATCCACCCCACTGGGCTCACATCAACAACAACATCAGTCTGCAATTTCAGATCAAAGTATGCCATTTCAGTTGTGTTGTTAATTGGATGTTTGATTTTCTTGAATCCTGGTTCACATTCACTTTACTATTTAAATGAGACATTTCATTTCATTAAGTCTCTTAATGGGGCACATGAAGTGACAAAGTCACATATATTCCTTAAACAGTAACTGGCCTTACTAAGGAAGAATCTCAGCATAGTTAATTTGAGTGGAGGAGAAATGGATGACAAGGCTCGTACTTTGTTCGAGTCTGCAGTCATTACCCCAGCAGAAAAAACACGGACAAAGAACTTGAATTTGGCTTGATGAAACTCACACTTTGCCGCATTTAAGCTGAGACCAACATCAGCAAGAACACACTTGTGGAAGAGCTTTATTATGTCTATTTCGTGTGACCCCAAAAACGAGCATGTCATCACTGTAATTGAAAGCATTTGTGACTGGCTGTATTATGTGAGGAATGACACCCTGAAAAAAATTGGCACTGATAACACTCTGAAACATAGCCTTTTATATCTAAACAAACCAACATGAGTTAAGAAGGTAGTTATGTCCCTTTAATTCTCTTCCAGTTTGAGCTGGTGACACCATTTGTTCAAATCAAGTCCGTAAAAGACTTTAGCACCTTCAGTTGCGTAATCGTGTTGGCAATGTGCGGACCTGGATGTCGTTCTCTTACAATCGCCTTGCTAGCTTGGCACATATCAACGCAGATGCGCACAGCTCCTCCACTGTCCTTCTTCGGCATTATCACTATGGGTGAAACCTATGGCCTAAGACCACTAGATTGCTCAATGATGTTGTGCTATAAAAAGGTGTTCATTTCGTTTGCTACAGCCTCTTGTAAATTGAATGCAATTCTACGATGTTGTTAAACTACAGGACAGATCTTTTATGTGAAGTTGCACTTTCATGGTCTTAAGTCTTCCTAGTCAATGACACAAAGATGGAAATGGACTCGCTGTCATGGACATTGTACTTTACCGAAATCAGCCCCATTTCGGCAGTAGCACTGAAACTAAGTACACATGTGCTCGATGAAGTGCCTGGTAAGACATGAATTGGCGCTTGTGCTTATGTATTTTTATGCTGCACAGTGCTAGGACTGAACCGTGACTTTTCTGTGGCATTGAAGCAACCCACGTATGCACTTTGGTTTTCAATGGAGCAAAACTGGGCACTTTAGACAGTTTATTGTACTTTTCCACTGGCGTAATGTTTACCGACCCGCCACTAAGATAAAAGATATGTGTAGGAAACTGGCTCTTTATATAGTATACCCAAAAGAGGTATACTGTGCAAAGAGTTCAGGTATTCCCTTGTAAGTGACAGGGGCTTGCTCTAGCAATCTCAAGGTGCTCTTCTAGGGGTAGTTTGGTCAGCAGCCTTAGGCTTATCCGGGAGGAGTGTTAGACATTTGATGGATACACGAAGTCAATGAATGATACACACAACTTAAAAAGTGAGATCCACACTAATTTATTAAAATAAAACATATCTTTATATAACTTTAGGGACCAAGAACATCAAAATCAGGTTAGTATATTTCAAGTTATGAATTTTTACAGTTTTAAAAAATGGACACTGTACAATTGCTGAAGCTGTAATGTTATCTATCCTTTGGAGGAAAGACATAGACTGCAAATAGATTCTTCACAGTGACTGGCAGGACCAATCTCCTGGATTTAAAGTAAGGTTGGGACAAGGTCCAGGAGAGCATGAGTAGGTCACCTCAGGTGGCACTGGAGCAGCAGGGGACAGAGCAACATTTCAGTATCAGGTGACCAATGTTATCCTATGGGGAAAAAACATGTACTGTATTTGGGCACTTCACAGCAACGTATGGGACCAATCTCCTGGATCTAGGGTGAATATGGGGCAAGGTCCAAGGACTCACCAACAGGTCACCTCAGGCGGCTCTGAGGCATCCGAGTACAGATGTATGTTTCAGCATCGGGTGCCTAATGTTATCCTATGGGCAAAAAACATGTACTGCATTTGAGCACTTCATGGTGACTTGCAGGACCAATCTCCTGGATGTAAGGTGAGTATTGGGCAAGGTCCAAGGACACACCAACAAGTAACCTGGGGAGGCTCTGGGGCATCCAAATGCAGAGGTGTATTACGGCGTCAGGTGCCCAATGCTAGTCAATGGGGATAGGTCCGGTCAGAAAGAGGCTGCAGGATTGGTCTAGGAAATCAGTCAGACTACACCAACAAGAGGGTTCAGGTCATATGATGCTCAGGACATGGAATCACCTTTGTTCTCTTCTCCACAGGCCAGGGGACACAGGTGCAGAGCTGTCTTCAGGTGTAAGGTTTTTCACAGTAAGTCACTCACGGGGCTGCACAAAGGGCTGCAGGTGGCGTCGAGGAGTCCAATCCTGGCAAACTCAAGGAGGCTCCTTCTCTGGAAAGGTGAGGGACCATGCTGGCATCTTTGGCCCACTTCAACTTGGGCTTGGAGCGACTTGTGGAGTGATGCTGACCAGTGACGTGTTTAGGCAGTCCAGAGTCCTCACAGTTCTTTTTTTGGTACCTGCAGTGTGCAGGGAAACAGCACTGCTGCTACACAGGAGTTCCTGCATCTTAGCAGAAGCACTATAAGTGCTCCCAGGCTTTTGTAGGCACAGCAGCTTACAGGATGAGTTGACTTTGGCACAATCGCCGAGAACAGCTCGGCAGGGTTGGCACCAAGTCAGTTGCTTCTTCAATAGTTCTTGCTTTTCACAGTTCTTGTTTTTTAAATAAAAAAAAACTCTTTATTCGCAACTGTACAGCATTGTCACCGTTTTATCATTGGTTCTTATCACACAGTACAGTCTTTTTCTCATTTTCTTCCCAACTAATCAAGGCGGTAATGTACAATTCCAGCATGTTATAGATGTCATATGGAAAGAAATACAGGAGTACAGTACATCATATTCTTCCCCAATCTACTTTTCCAGGAGGGCGCTTGTACAGTCATTGGTACATTACACAGTGTCACATCAACAAGTTTAGTAATCAACAAACTAAAGGATCAAACCCTTGATCCTCCCCCTCCCCACAACACCCACCCTATCCCCTTACGTCTTCTGCTCATGTGTAGTCCAAAATGTAACACTCGTCATTATGAGTCAGACTGTCATAGCATGTATTTAAGTTCACATAAACCACACCCGTGCACCAGCGGGCTTTAGTGCACCGATATTGCACGCGTCTTCAGACCCTGTACTAGTCTTTCATTCACACACCCTCCATCTGCGATGGTGCCATCTCTATCTCCTCGAGTTCTAGCAACATAGCCTCCCAATCCTGCGCTATGGGATGCTTCCTTTGCCCCCTCCCCTCCTCCCGTCTCAGTACTGCACTCTCCACCGTGCCCCATTTCAACATCTCAGACTGCCATACAGATACTCTAGGCGGTCTGGGTGACTTCCACCTCATCGTAATAACCCTTATCGCTAATGGCAGGGCCAGATCTAGGAATTTCAATTTAGCTTTTAGTTTTTAGATCTTTTGCGGGATCCCACCAAAAAATATAACGCATCCTCTGGGACCGGAAGGGCAGTTAATGTACGCAGTGTCTGACAAATCCCCCCAGTAACTATTCAGGTACGGACATGCCCACAACATATGGAGAAAGCCAGCCTCATCCTCTTTACAACGTGGACAGCAGTGGGGGGAGTCGGGAAACTTTCTGTGTAACCTCTGTGGGGTGAGGTACGCTCTATGTAGCACCATGGCCTGTATAAATTTAAATTTAACGTTCCTCGACACCCTCCTGGGATGCTCAAGAACCATCTGCCAGGCCTTATCTGTCATTACCTCTCCCGTGTCCTGTGTCCATGTGTCTCTAAGTGTAATGAGTGGGATCGCGGTGTGTTCCCTTATCCCTCAGTATAACCATCGTACTAGGTGGCCCCCGTCCCCATGTGGTATATCAAGTGGACCAGTTCATGTCTCGTGGGTTGAAGCCTCTGCGGAGCCCAGGTTTGTCGTATGTAGTGGGACACCGCAGCACGTAGCAGGTACAGTCACTGGGGAGCACCCGTGACTCGCAGGAAGGAGTCATGATCCAGCAGGGTGCCGTCCCCGAAGAAAGCACCTACATCCTCCACTCCAGCCTCTGCCCAGGGTCGTAATGTATACTGTGTAAGTCTGCCCTGCGTTGATGGGATACCTAACAGAGGAATATTCTCCGCAAAGGGCACTGTGTTTGAGGTGTATGCCAGCACCTTCCTCCAGCACAAAAGGGCCGTGCTCAAAAGGGGGTGGCAATCTGAGCGGAGGCGGCTCTTAGGCAGCAAAAAAGAATGTAATTCTCCCCGCGCCAACCGGTCTGCCGTGAAGTCGATTTCATGTAGGTTCCTACCCGCTACCCATCTAGCAAGCCAAGTCAAGTCAAGTCAAGTCAAATGATTTATATAGCGCGCTACATACCCAGAGGATCTCAAGGCGCTTGAGGAAGGGTGGGGAATTACTTGTCGAATATCCAGGTTTTAAGTTGCTTTCTGAATGTTAGGTGGTTCTGAGTGAGGCGAAGGTGAGTGGGAAGTGAGTTCCAGGT
Source organism: Lissotriton helveticus (assembly GCF_964261635.1). Classification (NCBI taxonomy): domain Eukaryota; kingdom Metazoa; phylum Chordata; class Amphibia; order Caudata; family Salamandridae; genus Lissotriton; species Lissotriton helveticus. Next base: position 1,714,099,153 of record NC_136059.1, read on the forward strand.
TTTAGCTGCCAGGTAGGAGAAGGATCTGCCTCCCATGGTGGTTTTGTTGATGCGAGGTACAGTTGCAAGGGCTTGGTTGGAGGATCGTAGCTGGCGGGAGTGGGTGTAGAAGGAAAGTCGTAAGTTGAGGCATTCGGGTCCAAGTTCGTAGAGTGCTTTGTGTGCGTGGGTTAGGAGGCGGAAAGTAATCCTCTTGTTAACGGGGAGCCAGTGGAGGTTTTTCAGGTGTCCAGAGATGTGGTCTTTAAGTGGGATGTCTAGTATGAGTCTGGCTGAGGCGTTCTGGATGCGTTGGAGTTTTTTCTGGAGTTTTGCGGTGGTACCGGCGTATAGGGTGTTTCCGTAGTCCAGGCGGCTCGTGACCAGTGCGTGGGTGACCGTTTTTCTAGTTTCGGTGGGGATCCAGTGAAATGTTTTTTTGAGCATGCGAAGAATATTGAAGCAAGATGATGAGACGGCGTTGACTTGTCTGTTCATAGAGAGTGAGGAGTCCAGGGTGACACCCAAGTTCCGTGCGTGGTCCGTCGGGATGGGTGCTTTCCCAAGGGCCTCTGGCCACCAAGAATCATCCCAGGCGGAGGGGGAGGTACCTAGGATAAGGACTTCTGTTTTGTCTGAGTTCAGTTTTAGTCGGCTGTGCTTCATCCACTCGGCTACTTCTTTCATTCCTTCATGTAGGTTGGTTTTGGCGGTGATAGGGTCTTTGGTGAGTGATAGTATCAGTTGAGTGTCATCAGCGTAGGAGATGATGTTGAGGTTGTGTTGGCGAGCGATGGCCGCGAGGGGGCTCATGTATACGTTGAAGAGGGTGGGGCTGAGTGAAGATCCTTGTGGTACTCCGCAGATGACTTCGGTAGCTTCTGATTTGAATGGTGGAAGGCGGACTCTCTGAGTTCTTCCGGCAAGGAACGAGGTGATCCATTCCAGTGCTTTTCCTTGGATTCCGATGTTTCTGAGGCGTTGTATTAGGGTGCTATGGCAAACTGTGTCAAAGGCTGCGGAGAGGTCGAGGAGGATGAGGACGACTGTGTCTCCGCTGTCTAGCAGAGTTCGAATGTCGTCTGTTGCTGCGATGAGTGCGGTCTCAGTGCTGTGTTTGGCTCGGAAGCCGGACTGTGAGGTGTCGAGGGATTTGTTGGTGTCGAGGAAGGCGGCAAGCTGGTTGTTGACAGCTTTCTCGATGACTTTGGCCGGGAATGGAAGGAGCGAGATGGGGCGGTAGTTTTTGAGTTCGGTGGGGTCAGCTGTGGGTTTCTTCAGAAGGGCGCTGAGTTCGGCATGTTTCCAGCTTTCCGGGAAGGTGGCGGAGTTGAGGGAGCAGTTGATGACGTCTCGGAGGTGCGGTGCTATAATGGAGTCTGCTTTGTTGAAGATGTGGTGAGGGCATGGGTCAGTGGGGGATCCTGAGTGGATAGAGTTCATCAGGCGGATGGTGTCCTCAGTGGAGATTGGGTTCCAGTCATTGAGGATGTTCAAGGGGGGTGGGGGTCCTGCAGAGGGTTGGGTGGGTTGGTCTTCGGGTCGGTTGTCGAAGCTGTTGTGGATGTCTGCGATCTTGTTGTGGAAGAATGAGGCTAGGGAGTTGCAGAGGGCTTGAGAGGGGGTGATGTCGTTGGAGTTGGCTGAGGGGTTGGTAAATTCCTTGACGATGCTGAATAATTCCTTGCTGTTGTGGGCGTTGTTATCTAGTCGGTTCTTGAAAGCGGCTTTCTTGGCGTTCCGGATCAGTTGGTGGTGTATACGGGTGGCGTTTTTGAAGGTGTCCTTGGTGCTGGTGTTTGGGTCCTTTTTCCAGGCCTTCTCAAGGGAGCGACAGAGTTTCTTAGATTTCTTAAGATCATCGTTGAACCAGGAGGCCTTCTTGCTGCCTGGTTTGATTTGACGTTTTTTCAACGGTGCTAGGATGTCGGCGCTGTTGGATAGCCATTGGGTGAGGTTAATGGCTGCTTGGTCGGGGTTTGAGGAGTGGGTGGGGGGCTTTTGAAGAAGCGATGAGGAGATCTGGTCAATGGTGATTTTGTTCCAGTTTCTTTGCAGAGTGGGTTGAGGATGGTTGTTGGTTGTGGTCTTATTGTAGGTAAAGTGAACGCAGCTGTGGTCCGTCCAAAGGAGAGCTGTGGTGTGGCTGAAGGAGACATGTTTGCTGGAGGTGAAGATAGGGTCGAGTGTGTGACCTGCGGTGTGGGTGGGGGTAGTGACAAGTTGTTTGATTTCGAGGTTGGCGAGATTTTCCAGAAGGGTGGTGGCGTTGCGGTCGTTGTTCTTTTCTAAGTGGAAGTTGAGGTCTCCCAAAAGAATGTACTCCTCGGAGGGGAGGGCGTTTGGGGTGATAAAGTCCGTGATGTCCTCACTGAATTGTGCACGGGGTCCTGGTGGCCTGTAGAGGAGGGTGCCTCTGAGTGTGGTCTTGGGGTCGATGTGGATCTGGAAGTGAAGGTGTTCAGCGTTAGCGAGACTGATGTCTGAGCTGGTTGAGATGCGGATGGATTTCTTATGGACGATAGCGATGCCTCCTCCTGTTTGGTCGGTACGGTCCTTACGGATGATCTTGTAGCCTTCCGGGATGGCAATGGTGATGTCTCGGGCTGATGTGGCGTTCATCCATGTTTCTGTTAGGAAGGCGACGTCTGGAGAGATGGTGTCAAGTAGATACCAGAGGTCGATTGCGTGCCTGTGGACCGAGCGGGTGTTGAGCAGGATGCATTTTAGGTGGTTTGTGTCCGAAGGTGAGGAGTAGGTATTGGTGCCGTCGAACTTGCAGGAGTTGCAAGAGAAGGGTCCATGGATGTTTCCAGGAGCGGCTTGGGCGCAGTTGGAGGAACGGCCGGGGTTTAGGGCTAAGAGGGTGGAGGCGTCGTATGTGATGCGGGTGGGGTGGGTGGGACGGGGGCCAGGGGGTCTGGCGCTGGGCGCGGGCTTGGCGCGGATGGGCGTAGACTGGCTTACCTTTGGCGCACCTTCGGCGCAACTGGGGCGCGACCGCTGCGCGTGAACGCTGCGTGCAAGAGCATCTGTCATAAGTGGGAGGGGGGAGGGGGGAGGGGCGAGGGAGGATCAGATGGGAGGCGGGTGCGTGGTGGAGGGGGCGGATTCAGCGCAAAACAACAACAACACAGCAAATGGCGGCTACAACGCGAGTGCAGACCGGGTTGGGGGAAAATGCTGAGGTTATTGCCAAAATTATTTCAAAACAGTGAACAAATGCAGGCACAGTCGAGCGCATAAACAGGCAGGCACGTTCAAGCGCTTAATGAGGACAGCAGCACTATGCAGGCTAAAGTGAAAATACAGTGCAACAAGCAACTTCAGGCGTTAGGATAGCTCAGCAGCGCAATGCACACGCAGCTTTAGGCAGGAGTCAGTGAGGGCAGAAGGGAGCGACCGTTCTCAACAAAGTCGAGCCACTGGAGTTGACTGGCGTAGTAGTATCCTCTAAGATCAGGCACCCCTAGGCCTTCGTTTCTGGTCCCCAATTGTAATTTTCGGAGACTAACACGCCTGCGTCCCGTACCCCAGATAAGAGTCACCAGGATCGTATTCAACGTGTTAAATATCTGTTGCGGGAGAATGACTGGCAGATTAACAAAGTAATAGAGCATGCAGGGGAGCAGGACCATCTTGGATATGGCTATTCTGCCCATAATGGATAGGGGTAAAGACGTCCAGAACCCCACACTGCTACGGAGACCAGTAATGGCTCTCCGGACATTACCCTCGATCTGGTCCTCCAGCTTTCTATACACCTGTATGCCCAGGTATCGAAATGTAGTCTGGGCCACTGGGATTCAGTATCTCCCAAAGTGGAGAGTGGGAGGGTGTGGCAGGTCCCTGAAGTAGAAACCAGTGTATTTTCCTGCATTTATGGCTAATCCGGACACCTCTTCGAATCGGCGAAATACGTCCGCCATGTCAGCAGGATCCTCTTCCAGATCACGAAAATACAGTAAGATGTCGTCTGCATATATGGATATTAGGTGATGTGTACCCCCTATTGATATACCCTTCCGTTCTCCGTGGGTCTGAAGGGTTATGGCTAAGGGTTCCAGTGCTAAGACGAACAAAATCGGAGGCAGGGGACAACCCTGCCGAGTACCTCTATATATCGGGTAGCTATCCGATATATATCGGCCTGTACTTGCACGAGCCGAGGGGTCCGTGTATAGTAGTTTCATCCATTTTAACAAGGAGTCTGGGAAGCCAAAACGCCGCAGCGCTTCGAACATGAACGTCCATGACAGGGAGTCAAACGCCTGCTTCAGGTCCAGTGCTATACAGCCTGCCTGATGATATTCCTGTGATGTAGCAGTCATAAGGGCATGGAGTCGACGCGTATTCTGGGACTTGCTCCTTCCCGGGAGAAAACCACACTGGTCCGGGTGTACCAAATCAGAGAGGTGGGGTTGTATCCGTGAGGCGATGGCCCTACTAAGGATCTTATTCTCTGTTGAGATCATGGACAGGGGTCTGTAGTTGGTCAGTTCGAGTGTGTCTCTCCCCGGCTTGGGTATCGATATGACTAGGGCTTGCATCGTGGATTTGGGCAACCGACCCTCCTCAAACGCCACTTCATATAACTTTTCTAGGACAGGTACTAGAACATCGGAGTAGGTCTGATAAAACTCGACCGGTAGCCCATCCAGACCTGGCATTTTGTTTCGATTCAGGGACCGTATGGCAACCCGGATTTCTCGCTGCGTTATGGGGCCATCGGCTTCTTTTCGGGCATCTGCAGACAGGGTTGAGAAAGGTATACCATGTAGGAACTCCGCCACTCGTACCGGGTCCTCCATGGGGATAGGAGCATACAATGTTTTTCAAGTGGGCGTAAAACGCCTCATTGATCTCGGACTGCATATGGACTATACTGCCCGCTCCATTGCGTATCCGGGTAATCACCGGAGTGTCCGGACGATCCCGCACTAAGCGGGCTAACAAGGTACCTGATCTGTCCGCTTCGGCGTGTTGCCGTCGTATATATTTCCTATGGTCAATGACCCGCAGTGTCTCCAGGACGTCCGCATGGTCAATATTTCCTGCCTGTAGGTCGCCCCGTTTCTCAGGGTCTACACTTGCTTCCCTTTCCAGCGTTCACAGCTCTTTAGACCTTCTTCTCAGCAGGATCTGATTTGCTGATGTCCGGGTCTCCCCTACATACTAGATTTAGGAGTATTAGGGGAGTATAGGCTTTTGGCCACTGCCAAAGGGCTACTGACACCTGGGATCACTACACCCCCTATATGACCACTAGTGATGGGAAGTGGACATAACCCTCTTCCAGAGTTCCTAAGTTTGCCATCACAAAGATGGCAGACTTCTGAATTTCATCTTCACTTCAGACAGCCCACCCTACAGGAGGAACTAGCCTGAAGTTGAACACAAATTTTGGACTACTGAGTTTCCCAACTGTCAAGGTGCCAAATTGACTCTGGACAAGGAGGGTCGGCATCCTCTTCTGTGAGGAAGTCAGATTCACATACCAAAGGTATGAAGCCTTCTTTGAAGCCCTCTTGGAATACTAATTCGCATGCCGTCCTTTGGGTGGGGTTGTAAACACCCTTTGTCTGATCAGGCTTTGTTTCTGACCTCTTGAGAGCAAAGGTCCTCACCACTGGGGTCAGAAACATGTCTTTGGTGGCAGGCTGTCTAGGACTAGTCAGTCATCATACTAGTAGTTGGTAGATTTTCACGGGGTACCGCAAAGGTGTCCTCTGGGTGCATGTCCACACATGTATGATAATGCACCCTTCCTTAGGGCTGTAAGGCCTGCTGTAGGGGTGACTGGCAAATATTAGAAGCAGTGTTAGGGGACATGGCACACAGGTATATGACATATTGTGCTGTCAATTTTTAGAGCACCTTGTCATGCAGTCTGCAGTGGCAGTCTCTATAAGTTTGGTGTGTGGTCCCTTAGTGTGGCACAAGATATGCTGCAACTCTGAGGGTCCCTCTTTAGTACATATATGCCCTAGGTACCAGAGGTAACCCTTACTAGGGACTTACAGAGGTGCTAAAGGCCTGGTCACTTGGGGATCAAATGACCAGTTATCTTGTTTTGGGGAAGAACACTTTCACTAGGGACCTGTTTAGCAGGAACCCAGTGCACTTAAGTCAAAGTTGCATCATATTCCAGACAAAAAGTGGGGGTTTACTGCAACAACAACCCAGTTTCCTACACAACCCCCTCCTAGTTAACAGGCTAGGAGACACAGCCACAACCTGGGATAGTTTTTCTAGTCTGTTAAGAGAGAAGGAGTAGAGAAACAGGCTGGATTGTTGCAGGGCCTCCTGTTACATCACCATGTTCAGGTCTCTTTTTGGGGGGAGCTGACCTACCTCAACAGTGTTATGACCCCATTTAAAGTACACTTTGTCTGTTTCTTTATTTTCCTCACCTATTCTCTTTTCTTTCGAATGAGAGGGGTCTACCTCTACTAACCCTATCCTAGCCAGGGCAACCCCTAGCTCACCCAAAGAGGTTGCCCACAACTTGAGTAGCCCCACCATGACCAACAGGGTCAGGGCGCCTAGCTTGCTATTTGACATGGGTCAGACCACCATGGCAATGACAGTGCAGCCATAAAGGCTAAGACTCAGCGGAAGCCACCCAGAACCACACCTCTAGCTCTTCACTGAAAGGGTTAACTTCTTGGTTTCTCTGGGTTCAGGGGGACTGTCTGCTGTTTTAGAGGGGGGTTACTACATCCTGTACTAAATACCCTCCTTAAACTCTCTCTACTTTTAGCTGAGGAGCCACCATCTTGTGCTCCACCGCTGCCTGACTAATCAGGACTTCTTGTGGGTCAGATAGAGCTATACGACTGCCACTTGGGGAGTCCTCCCCAACTGGGGCAGGATCTAGGATCTCCTTTACCTCCGGGAATTTTAGCTAACACCCTTTCTTTTGGTCACCCCCTTGCCTTGTGGGGCGTGCATAGAATGGTGCATCTGGAACTTTCTAGCATTTATTTTGTTTTCTTGGCGTGACGTATAAGTGTGTAAGAATTAACTAAATTCTACATCATGAATTCCATCACCCACACACTTCACTGTTCTACAGAGTTTGTCAGGAATTAAAAGCGTCCCGTCACCTCTAACTCAAAAGACACTACATAACCAACTACAAGCAGACACATATTTACAGAAAAGCATGTATATGAAATCGAAACATTTATTATAAGACTTGGTTTCAGCATAAATAATTTTTGCTTTTGTTGTCTATGTTTTGTTTTTTACAATTTGGTTGCAAACATGTATGTTTGACCTTTTTTTAATGTGACAAATGCATCCTTCTACTATACATTGTACGCAATGCATTTCTGTCAGTGTGATTTCCTATGTTGTAGCAAAGTTGTTGTTCCTAAATTGTAGTTAGACACAATACCTTGTTTTAACACTTTGACGCATACATTGCAAGTGATGTCTTTTACTAATAAATGTTCTACATTTGTGTGTGAATTGAAAAGTGCCTTTACCCAATAGTTGTGAGGGCCTCTTAGACTAATTAGCACAGGTAGTTCCAAAGCACATTTGTCACATGCTTCATTGTTACAACTTGAAACACCAATATCAGCTGCTGCATGTCCTTAACTTCTGTCTGCAGCTAATGGAGTTTTGGATTCATCTCCCTCACCACTCCAGTTTCCCAGTACCAGCTTGTTCTCTGGCCTTGCTCACTGCAAAAGGCACAAACAAAACAAATGAAATGCCTCTGCAGTGTAGATGTCCCTGTTCAGAGGGATGACTAGCTAGCAATGACTTGGAGTACTAAAGACCTGAATCTTCAGTATAGTTAATATCAACAAATGTAATAACTCTCTTGTATTACCATGATAAGAAATCATGTTCTTAAAGTTATACCAGTTTTCAATTCAGATAATTGGAGCAAACAAACAAAAAGTAGAAAAAAGGGTTACAATTGCCTCTAACAACAGAATGGAAATGAAACACTCAAGCAAACTAAGTTACTGTTTGAGAGAGGCTGTGTACCAGAACAGTAGACGTTACAACTATAGTTTCACTTTGCTGAACGCTAACTATATTTTAAAGTAATTAAACCTTTCGTTATTTTTTCCGAAATTGTGAAACCAAAATAAAATTGAAATATATCATACATCAGCATTTTTTTAAATGTTGTTAAATGAAGACTGTTCTTCAAAAACTTTAAGGGTAGACTTTTCAAGTCATAACCTTTTACATAACACTCAACCTCACAGCTTCCAAAAAATCCTCTGCCGAAACACCATGGCAACAGAAAATGGCACCACAAAATGTTTCAATTTAACATTCTAAAAATGTTTCTGTTAATTTGTTAGAGTAGACAGCTTGTCTGCTGTCACACCTTCTTGTGATAGTTGTGATGCTGACTTTCATTTGGGTTTGAATCTTATAAATTCCTAATGCTGGTAAAGATGAAAAGGACAGACAACTAGAAGACAAATAACCCATCCAACTATTGCTGATTGGTCAGTTTGGACTTCCTTTGTATTGGATATGGCAGTATTGTCTTTCAAACAACCCAATATTCCCATAGGAGACTGGGCATTCAAAAGAGGTCAGAACCTTGGAGACAGATTAGTGAAAGCCTACAAAGAACCTAAGAAACCTTCTATAATACATTTATGGAGTCTCGGTTCAGTAATGGGCCATTATAAATGTGATTCTTGCACAGCATGCAATTATACCTGTACTGTCAAAAGTTATAATATAAATGACAAAGAATGGAAAAATGTTTTTCAAACTGTGCATCTAAGAATGTTGTGTACTGTATTGCAAGCTCATATGGTTTAAAATGCATAGGAAAAATATCACAAGAAGTACGACGGAGAATCCTGCAACATCAATCCAATACTGATTTAACATACAGAATGCACCATTGGTTGAACATTAAAAGACTCTGAATCATATTGCTACTGGCATGCATTTGGTTATGTTAGAGGCTGTCACAGGTTAATCATGAAACCATGTTGTGGATCAATTGCTCACACAAAAAGAAAACAGATTGATTTGGTGATTTGATTACGTACGAAAAGGCCTGAACCAACAGGTAGAATAGCAGACCGTGGCTGTCTTATGATATGTTCTGCTTTATCACAGTTATGCTCTTTCTTTCAGCTGGAGCTGTTCAGACCCACGACTCCTGACACTGTTTTCTTTTATTCCTAGTTAAGTTTATTAGGTTCTTGACAGGGATGTGTAGGCTCCCCTTCCTATTTATAACACATGGCTGCCCTATGACTATTCAACCAAAGATTTTAGTCAAGATTTCTCCTTGCTAAGCCTTTTTGAGTTGTTACGTTGACTTTGGCACGCTTCTTACATCTGACCTTATGCAAAGTTTTCCTTCATTTGTGATTTGAATAAGATGCCCTGATTTTTCTGTACTACCCTCCTGTTAGTCTTGTGGTTTTTCTGGTGATAGTACCTGCATGTAAGCAATAAGTGCCCTTGTACTCTGTGTCAAATTCTAGGGTCTCTGCAGAATTCTGTTACCTAGTTTACACTCAGACCGCCATTTCTTGATCATTTCTTTGAAAAATGTTTTCGTTCATTTTGACATTACATGATAATTATTTTTTGTGATAGCCACACGTCTGCTGGTTTAATTTAATATACATTGGACTGCGATTTGGGTACAATACTATTTCCCTTTACCAAGATGGTGGCTAGGTCCTACATGTCGACACACCTTTTGTCATTGTCATGGTGGCCACATATCAATCATTCAATTGGGGAATTGTAAGAGCGCTACTCACCCATGAGAGTCTCAAGGTGCTGAGGGTGGGGTCCGCAGATCTGTTTAGCCGAAGAGCCAGGTCTTGAGGGTCTTCCTGAAGGTGTTCACGGAGGGGGCACATCTGATGTCTGCTGGGAGCTCATTCGAGGTCTTGGCTGCAATGTAAGAGAAGGATCTTCCACCTGCTCTAGCTTTGTGGATGCGCGGGGTTTTGGCCTGTGTGAGGTTGGAAGATCGGAGGTTTCTTTTGGGTACGTGGAAGTTGATTCTGTCATTGAGGTATTTGGGTCCGTTGTTGTGTAGGCATTTGTAGGCGTGAGTGAGGATTTTAAAAGTGACTCTTTTCTCCACTGGGAGCCAGTGGAGACTTCGTAGGTGTTGGCTGATGTATTCATCTTGGGGAATGCCGCGTACGAGTCTGTTGGCGGTGTTCTGTTTTGTCTAGAGTTTGCTGAGTAGGGACTTGTTGATGCCGGCATGGAGTGCTTTTCCATAGTCCAGTCTGCTGGTGATGAGTGCCTGGGTGACTGTCTTCCTTGACTCAGGGGGGATCCACTTGAAGGTCTTGCGGAGGATGCAGAGGGTGTTGAAGCAGTTGAAGGTGACGGAGTTGACCTGTCGGTTCATGGTGAGTGATGAGTCGAGTACGATGCCAAGGTTCTTGGCATTGACATAGAACACTGATATGTTTGGCGCCAGTCTCACTCACTCCCATGTTATTCTATTGAGATGGCTGCTGGGTTGATTCCTTTCCTCCTGTCTGAGTATTAGGTGGAGGTTTATAACTGGATATTTTTGACATGCGCATGTAAGCTGTTTGCTTCCTTTGTTGCCTTACGAAGTTGAGAGTTGTTGCAGTAAGTTGGCTCTTACTTTGATCTTTTGTCTTCACAGATATTTAATTTATTTAAGAAGATTGTGAATATTATACATTTTACGACTATGATTAATTAGTTTCTCCATAGTTTAGCTTAAGTCATTCAATGAGGTTCAAAGTTTCAGATTCTCTGGACACCTAGGCTTCTATTATATTGGAGCAAGTATGGTCCTTTCTTTGGCTGCATCACAATGTACTATATGTAAGTTGATTTATCATATGATGTCATGTAGGTTTTTTATTATCACTGATTCCTAGAGTTGCTGGATGCACTTAGCAGGTTTGCATGAGTAATGATCCACTTGGTGTTCTCAAGGATGACGTGGCCGATTCTTCCCTTACTTATAAGGATTTTACTTCAAAGATGTTACGATGCTGTGATTTATTATCCTAACACCTCAACACTGGATTTCTTTGGAAATATTTGGTTTTCCTGCCAGTTGATTCATACCATGGTTTCATAGATGGACTAACTAAATTTCTAATAGCCAAAGATCTGTTATGAACAAAACATATCAGTCTGATGTAACATTTGTTACTAGTTTATTTCATTAATTTTTTCAGAAAAGTTTTTTTCTATTTTTACAAGAAACTTTCTTGTGCATATCACAAATATAAACAAAATATACAAATAGATACAAAGTCAGTACAAGCCAAATAACAAACCACTATAATACACATCCAAACGAAATCTTTCTCACCACAAGCAAACCATTCATATTGTCAGCCATAAAAATCTAAAGTACTTAGTCAAAACACAATACAATCTGTTCTGTCTAAACTTTGAGTTTTCAAACATTATAAATAACAATGTATACTGCATTATATGATTTAATGAAATGTGTATATTGACACTGGCCCACACCTCAGAGGTTTATGTTTTGTTATATATATGTCTTGTTCATATGAATATGAATGGTTTGCTTGTGGTGAGAAAGATTTAGTTTGGATGTGTATTATAGTGGTTTGTGATTTGGCTTGTATTAACTTTGTATCTATTTGTATATTTTGTATATATTTGTGATATGTACAAGAAAGTTTCTTGTAAAAATAGAAAAGACTTTTCTGAAAAAATTAATGAAATAAACTAGTAACAAATGTTACTTCAGACTGATATGTTTTGTTCATAACAGATCTTTGGCTATTAGAAATGTAGTTAGTCCAGTACTGGCAGTTGTGTTGTTAGTTCAGTTTACATTTTAACTTAGCCTTACTGGTTAAGAGTCAAGACCCAGTTTTGTTCTTATGGTTTCATAGATGGCATCATTCTTTTTGCTTACTTTATGTATTAATATATTGTGTCTATTTTTGGCTTTGTTTCATATGTTTGTTTATACAATATACTACATAATAGGGTCTTTAATGCACTTTGTAATCAACACTTTGACGAATTGGCCATCACATTTTCAACAAATGGACTTCAGGAAAATCCTATATAAAGAAAGGAGTATGTAAGGGATGTAAAGAAGAACAGTTCGGTGGTTGCTTGGTCTGCCACAGATCACACCCCTCAACTTCTGAAATCTTGAGATCTGCTTAGGCAGAGGGAAAGTGCTGGTCTCTTGACCCTAATATACATATGCACTTTGCTTCAATAAATGTGGTGTTACACCTCTGCAAAAGGAGTATAACTAACACAATTTATTTGCAATTTAATAATTGATGTATATATGCGTTAATACATTGTGTGCTTTGGATTGACGTGCAAGTGAGATTGCAGTTTGATAAAACCATATTCTGAAAATAAGTAACTAATTGTGAATCTTCCTCCTTCAGGGGGTGGTTTGTGTTGATTTATTATTTCAAAGCATGTTGAACACATGATGCATGTATAGGTGAGACTAGTTGATGATGTGGTGATGCCCTTAAATGTGACATGCTTCATTGTTTGTATAATCTCCCAGTATTTTATTGTGACATCATTCCCCCAAAAAATGTGTCTGCAGTTAACTCCAGATCACAGTGAGATCCATACTGAGAGCAGGCAAGTGGTTGAAACCTTTCAACTGTATTATAGGCTGGAGGAGAGCCAGAGGGCTGAATTCTTTGTCTCAGATGAGATTACCTCATTGACATCATCAGTAGCTCAGGTCTCAGAGGCAGGTTCTTTGACTGCAATGGTAGTACAATGTGAGTGCATAAATAATTTGCACTCTGACAGACATATATATTATTGTGGGTAATGAATAGGAGAATGGGTCTTTGTCTTTGGTGAGCATTGTGCTGGTTGTCTATAAACATAGTAAAGTAACATGCTCCTTAACCCCTTACATGGGGGGGCACACCCTCCTCATTGCATCTGTCGGCCATTGGCTGACACGGTGAAAGGATCTAAAAAAGTGCAGGGAAGATGCAGAATTGCTTCAGCATCAGCACCCGCCTCTCCTACCACCCATCTGTGACATGGTATACTGATACCATGTTTTCCCCACCGGAGCCGGAGGAAGTAGCAGGTAAGCACTCTCTCCCCCCCAGTGGGGAAAAAAAGCCTAAAAAGAACTTTCCACAAGGAGGCCTCATTGTAAAGGGGAGAGGCTCCCTTTTCCAATGAGGTCTTCTGAAACTGTTTCCTTGCTGTGGAACATAGGTGCGCTGCGATCCATGGCCAGGAATCCCATCGGACCACCAGGGATAACGATTAGGGGGGTGGGCCCTTGTTTTGCACGGGTTGACCCCCATCCTTGGGAGCATAATAATGAATCAAGGAAGTGGTTTTCGCTCTCGGGGTGTGATTACATCCCCTGGAGAATTTTTTTTGTTTTTGTTTATAAAGTGAATTTATTAGGGGGTTGAGCCTCGAGGTGAATGGGCCAAACCCCCTTGGGGCAAACAAATTTAAAAAAAGAAATCGGTTTCCCCCTGGAGGGCTTGATCGCACCCCTTAGGGGAGTAAAATATATATATATATATATATATATATATATATATATATTCACTGAAAAAACCATAGGTTTTGTGGGGCGTTATAGTTAGTTGGACATTTCACTCATACAAAACCATTGAAATTCCCCCATTATAGTTAGTTCAGCTAACTATAACTCACGCACCCGCAATGCACTGCTGATGACATCACATATTACATCACTCATGACATGGTCAGTGACATCCCTCATGACATCACTGATAACATCTCAAATGACATCACTGATGACATTATCCAGTGAATGTGTGTTTTTCCGAAAATTAAATATGTTTTATATATGAATATCTCAAGGTCGATGAAAGAATAAATGGGTATATAAGTGACTAAATTGATCATTTTGGGGGGAAAATTGATTGTATAACTGACTGATTAAGTGTATCTTAGTGAATGCATGGGTTAGTGAGTAATGTTTAAATATATACATTTCTGAATCAGTCTCTCACTTTGTGTATAAGTGGCTGCATGGGTTGGTGAGTAGCTGCATGAATGTCTATATAGGTTATTATTGGTTTGTTGGGGGGTCTTACGTAGTGCATAGATGCATGAATGAGTGACTCACTGCTTGTATGTGTTGAAGACAGCATGTGTGCAGGAATGTATGGGTGGATGAGTGTGTTTATGGGTGTGTTACTGAATGAATGACTGTCTCAATACTGTCTTTATGAGTAACTAGATATGTTTTAAACTAGTATATGTGAGTATTGGTGTATATAAGTGAGAACATGTGAGAGTGAGAGATTGGAAGAGTTCCTGTATAAATGAGTATCTGTTTCTATGAGTGATTGCTTAAGAGAGTAAGTATGTGTACGTTTCTGTAGCTGTAAGTGTGGTGGTATGTGTATAGCTGTATATGCAATTTAATGGATGTTTGATACTTTGTTTGCATGTGTGACTATGTGTGTGAGTGACTCTATGGATGAGTGTCATTGTGTAACAGGATGTATAGGTGTATGAGTACATATGTTGAGTAAGACTTTTGGTGAAAGAATGGATGTGTGTGTAGATCTTGGAATTACTAAATAGGTGTGTTGTAAGTGGTATTGGTATGTCCATTGTTTTGAAAATGTTGGTTTCTATTTTTGAGTGTGTGTGTATATCAAAGGTTATATTAGGGTGAGAGGAGGTCTGCCACTCTATCACAAGGATGATGTCATCAGTGATGTCATCAGTGATGTAATTTGAGATGTCATCAGTGATGTCATGAGTGATGTCACTGACCATGTCATGAGTGATGTAATAAGTGATGTCATCAGCAGTGCATTGCGGGCGCGCAAGTTATAGTTAGCTGAACTAACTATAACGGGGGAATTTCAATGGTTTTGTACGAGTGAAATGTCCAACTAACTATAACGCCCCTTAAATCTATGTTTTTTTCAGAGAATTTCTAAGGTTTTTTAAATGCTAATTCCTAACTATAATGTGCCTGAAACCTATGTTTTTTTCCGTGAATTTCAATGTTTTATAGCGTGCCTGAAAGCTATGTTTTTCTCAGTTAATTTCTAAGGCGTTTTAAATGCTAGTTTCGAACTATGCCTACAGAGGTAGGACATGTGAAGAAAGAAGAAAAAATACACAGAAAGAAGAAAAACAAATGCAGAAAGAAGCTACAGAAGTTCTGAAAGACGAAGAAAAGTGAAGGAAGAAGGAAGACGTGCAGAAAGAACAAACAGAGGAGCAGAAAGAGGCCTTGCTGCAAAATCATCCTGTACCCTCAACTTTTTCAGATGGGTACTGGTGGTAACTGACTCTGACTAACCAGTACTAGAGCCAGTGCTATGCTAAAAGACACTTAGAATACAGTTAAAACACCTACATCCACTAGGGAACACTATGCGTTGGGGTACCCCTGTGATTACCATGGCCTCCTCTGTAAGACCCTAGTACATAATATGGCAGGGGGATTAATACTACCTCTTAAAATGCACCACAGGGTGTATTTACACACTGGTGAAGGGAGGGGGGCTGGGCTGACGAGTGCAAACACGCCATGTGGTCGATTTGGTGGATAATGTCCCCTTGAATCCTGTGTGTCCCTTGGGTACAACTAGCCCACCAGGTACCTCCAATTTACGCCACAGAGCTGCATTGCAGATAGGTGTAAAAATGAGCATGGCCTGGACCACCTCTCTGCAATGCAGCGCAGTGGCGCTTACTGGAAGCACCTGGTGGACTAGTTGGCCCCCAGGGGCCCTCCGGATTGAAGGGGAATTATTTCCCCAACTTAAAACGTGTCACAGGGCTTGTTTGCACATGTCACATCAGGCCCCGTCCACCCCCTTCCCCACTGTGTAAACTCGCTCTGTGGCCGTTTTAAGTTGGGAGATTAAGTTCCCTTGAATCCTGAGAATCCCTACAGTCAAACTAGCCAACTAGGTACCTCCAGTAAGTGCCGGTGCAGAGGTGTGTAAAAAGGGGCACGTCCAGGACCACCCCTCTGCAACGCAGCGGCGCTTACTGGAGGCACCTGGTGGGCTAGTTGGCCCCTTGGGGCCCTGAGGATTGAAGGGAAATTATTTCCCCAACTTAAAACGCGCCACGGGGCGTGTTTGCACACGTCACCTCAGACCCCACCCCCTCCCTTCACCACTGGACCACCTCTCTGCAGCGCAGCGCAGCGCAGCGCAGTGGCGCTTACTGGAAGCACATGGTGGGCTAATTAGCCCCCAGGATCCCTCAGGATTGAAGGGGAATTATTTCCCCAACTTAAAACGCACCACAGGGCGTGTTTGCACATGCCACCTCAGGCCCCGTCGACCGTCCGCTCCCTTCACCACTGTGTAAACACGCCCTGTGGCCGTTTTAAGTGTGGAGTTTAAGTCCCCTTGAATCATGAGGGTCCCTAGAGTAAAAGTAGCCCACTAGGTACCTACAGTACCACAGAGCTGCGTTGCAGAGAAGTGTAAAAGGGGCCTGGCCTCTGAACACCTCTCTGCAGCGCAGCTCCCTGGCGCATACTGGATGTACCTGGTGGGCTAGTTGGCCCTCAGGGACCCTCAGTATTGAAGAGGAATTAATTCTCCAACCTACAACTCGCCAGGAGTCGCATTTGCACAATAGTGAAGGAAGGGGGCGGGTCCTGAGATGACATGTCTGCAAACACGCCCTGTGGTGCGTTTTAAGGTGGGGAAGTAATTCCTTTTCAATTCTGAGGGTCCCTGGGGGCCAACTAGCCAACCAGGTGCTTCCAGTATGCGCCAGAGTGCTGCGTTGCAGCGTGGCAAGACTCCGTAAGGCAGCTCTGTGGCGCTTACTGGAGGTACATGGTGGACTAGTTGGCCCCCAGGGAACCTCAGGATTGAAGAGGAATTAATTGACCAACTTAAAATGTGCCATAGGGAGTGGTTGCACATATGTCACCTCAGGCCCCCCCCTCCTTTCACCACTGTGCAAACGCACCCCGTGGTGTGTTTTAAGTTGGGGGATGAACTCCCCTTGTATCCTGAGGGTCCCTTGGGTGCAACTAGCCCACCAGGTACCTCCATTAAGTGCCATAGAGCTGCGTTGCAGAGAGGTGTAAAGAGAGGCATGGCCTCAGAAGACCTCTCTGCAATGAAGCTCCCTGGTGCATATTGGAGGTTCTTGATGGGCTAGTCGGCCCCCAGGGACCCCCAGTATTCAAGGGAAATTAGTTACCCATCTGCAAACGCGCCAGAGGGGGCGGGGCCTCGGCACGATATTGGTCTTTTTAATTTTGTTTTGTTTTAAGAAGGGGGGCTATGTGGTCCCCTTCTTTTCCTAATATTTTGGCCCTGGGGACCCCATCCTCCAGGGCCTGACCCCTTTGTATTTTTTTAAGGGGGCCACGTGCCCCCCCTCCCGATGCCATAATTGGCCTCGTGGACCCCATCCCCTGGGGCCTGGCCATTTTATTTTTAATTCAATTTTTGGAGGGGGGTGTGTAGCCCCCCTCCTTAGGCCATTAGTAGCCCCGGGGACCCCATCCCCAGGGGCCGGCCTTTCCTTTAAAAAGAAAAAATCTTATTGGGGAGGGGGGCCATGTGGCCACCCTCCCTGGCCACTTATGGCCCCAGAGACCCCATCCCCCGGGGCTGGCCCTCTCCGTTGGGGACCGTGGGGGGGTCCCCAATCCCTCCACCGTCCCGCCAGCTCCCCGCATCCTGCGAGAGCCAGCATTGCATTTCCACATGGGGAGCTGCTAAGATGCAGCTCCCCGTGTGGAAAAGCAATCTGCTTTGGTATTTGGTTTTCTGCTCTCTCTTCCAAATACCAAAGCAAAGTTTGCTATGGCAGGGTGGGAACTGCAAGGCTGCCACCCTGCCATAACAAAGTGCAGTGTCCTGGGGGTGGGCACCCCGGGACACTGCTGGAGTTGGCCCTGGGGGGTGGTGGTCCCCAGGGCCATGACAGAGCTCCAGGAGGGGGCCCCTCCCAGCATTACGAAAGCCCCGGTCCATCACAAACTGCCCAATTATAATATTTAGAGCCCCGGGGAGGTGGTGGTCCCCGGAGCATGTGGGGGGGGGCTAGAGCCCCCCCACACAGGTTATTTATAATATATTTTTTTTAAACACATGCCCCGGGGGTGACGGACCTGGGACTGGGCGGGCTGTGAGCCCCCGCACATGTTTTCTTAAAGCCCTGGGGGTGGTGGTGATGTCTCTGTGGATGACTGTTGCCCATGCCCTAACCTGGGTTATGGAGGACAGCTCTGAGGCAGGATCAGAGACTGCAACAGCAGACACTGAGAAAGCATCTGAGGGAGAGGAAAATGGGCAGAATCTTGAAGTGATTTTTCAGTCAGCGGAGTTCCATCCCACAACTCAACTTTCTTAGGAACATGACGGTGGCAGCCATGCTTTCACTTCCCAAGCACAATCTGTGCAGAGCGGCGACAGTAGCAGGTTAGACCAACCCAGAGAGCATGTATGTGCAACGGCAAGCACAGACAGAGTGCTCTTTTGGCAGCCCAATTTAGTTCAGCCCTAAATTCCACCTTTCACTGGTGATGTTGGATGTAAAGTCGATACAGACAATTTTTTGCCAATTGACTACATCCATCTCTTTTTGGATGTTGACTTTCTTGAGCAAATTGTGCACCAAATACAATTTCTGAGGGAGCATGGAGGCACTCCAAGATCTCATTTTAAGACACATCAGTGGACTCCTACTTTACTTGATGAGTTGTAGATATTTTTGGGCCTTACACTCAAAATGGGGTTAGTGTAGAAACCAACCTGAAGTCCTACTGGTCTACTCTCACGTTTTGGGTAACCTCCATCTTCGTATCATACATGAGCAGAGATCATTTTTTGCTATTGCAGCGTATCCTGCATTTCAATGGCAATTTTGATGCATTTCTCTGGGACCATCCAGACCATGACAAGATTATCAAATTTCAGCCTGTGGTGGAACATTTGTCTGCCAGGTTTCCAGAGATTTATAATTGTGGAAGAACATAGCCATCGATGAGCCTTTGATCCTTTACAAAGGGCGGCTGCTGTTCAGACAGTATGTTGCGAGCAAAAGAGCTTGCTATAGCATCAAGTTATACATGCTGCTATGTGTACAGTTTGAGAGTGTATATAGGGAAACACTCCACTCTAAACACTGTAGGTTGCTCTCCCACTCTAGAAGTCAGAGGAAAGATTGTATGAGAGCTTGTCTAGCCACTCCTTCACAAAAGTTATAACCTTTATGGGAAAAATGTCTATATAGAGAAAAGCTGTTCATTGAGCAGTACAAAGCTGTACAAAGCTGGCACTGTGGCATGCGGTACAGTTCGCTGTCACCACAAAAGATTCCCACATGAGCTTATTTGTAGGAAACTTCAGAAATTTTGAGAGTACTATGCTGCGTTCCAAAGAACTGCTCACACTCAAGTTCTCTGATAGATGTGGTGTATGCGTGCCCACTACATTTCATGATGAGAGCACTTCCCCTGTCATGGTGTGGAGTCAGATGGCTGAAGTTCACAAGCCCATCTGTATACTTGATTACAACAAGTACAGAGGTGCAGTTGATAAGAAGGAGCAGGCACTTCAGCCTTAGAATACGAATTGTTAAATTTGCACTTGGTATAAAAAACTGTTTACCCACCTGATGTAGATAATAACATACAATGAGTATATTGTTTATCATCAGACCACCACATGAAGACCCATGTCTTTCTTTGACTTTCAATTGACCGTCATTCAAAGTCTTACTGCTACAGAAGCAGCAGCCTACACTTCATATGCTCTGGAAGAAGTGGCAAGGCTGCTGATACCCTTCCTGAAACATCTAAAAAGACTCAACCATGTCATCATTGTAGAGTCCGCTCTAAGCAAGGAAAGAGGCAGGAGAGCATGGACGCCCTTTGGGAGTTTTCAGGGGTCACAGCTGTGATCTCTAACTTTCTCCCTGCTATTCTAGGCACTTCCTTTGTGACCCCGGCCTCAGAGGAGGCAAAGGGTGTGACTCCTCTAAGACCAGGGGTCCCCTTAATTATCTCTCTGTTTCTTTGCCCTCATAGCCCTTCTGAATGCAATGATATATCCCTTGTAAATTTTCTGCACATTGTTAATTTTATATTATTATGTCTACCTTCCTTGTAAAGCGCTCTGATACTCTTGGGTCCAGCAGCGCTATATAAAACCTTCGAAATAAATAAATAAATAAAATAGCAGGGAGCAAGCTAGAGGTCACTGCTGCAACCTCTTACTACTCACAAATGACATCCATTCAGGAGAGTCATGTTTACT
This sequence comes from Lissotriton helveticus, assembly GCF_964261635.1. Lineage (NCBI taxonomy): Eukaryota > Metazoa > Chordata > Amphibia > Caudata > Salamandridae > Lissotriton > Lissotriton helveticus. Next base: position 1,714,119,387 of record NC_136059.1, read on the forward strand.
GTCCCCAGGACCCATCTCTGCCAGTCCTGTATTTTCCTGCTTGACTTATATTGTACCATACAAAAGTGAAGCATGTGCATAAATACCTACCATCCATGGGCCACTACATTACTAGGCATGCAGCCACAGAATTTTTGTTACGGTACTTGAGTAAATCATGGACTTTCTTATGGCCTGCTCAACACCTTTATCCACCATCAGGACTTGGTAGGTGTTCTGTTCACTGATTGACAAGTGTATCATAGTCCCCACACTGCACATAATGGTGGATGGACCATAAGCCACGTTATCACTTAATACCCTTTGTGGCAAAATTGTAACGTCTTGACTAGATTTTAAAGTGCTTTTAGGAAACTTATGGATACATCACAAGGACATCTCTGCCCATGAGAACGAGAGTAAGTGTAATAAGTAAAACAAATGTCCCATTGGATTATTCAACCATAGTTCTACTTGCTTTGAAAGTGTGTAACCTTAATTAGTAAGTTGTATCACAATCCATGTTACTAAAAAAGGATATAGGACACAATTTGTTGTATGATAATGTTCACATTTTTAGTATCAGGACAATATACATTTCAGTATGTACAAAATGAGCGCAGACGCCGCAGTGCTCAGTCAGTGATTTAACATGTATACAACAACATATAACAAGACAGTGAACGGATTCCAAGGTTGTATATGATGTTATATATATTTGTTTGATATAAAATCACATGCAACCTAGGGATCAGTAGCTTGATCTTTGTTGTTGTATATATACTTGTTCACTGTCTGAGCACTGGTCATCTGAAAAAATTTAGACATTTAATAAAATGTATATTGTCCGTATTCTAAATATGTGAAAACAAGGATCATACAAGATATTGTGTCCTGTACCCATTTTCAGTAACATTTGGTTATGATACAAGTTACTAATTGAGTTTTCACACTTTCAAAGAAAAAGTAGAAATGATGGTGAATGTGTCCCACAGGACATTTGTTTGGCTTATTACTTTAGGGATCTTAGGCAGTATTCCAGAGCATGTTTGCCTTAGTTTCAAAGGTAGATGTGCTCACTCAGTTCAAGGAATGAGACCTCAACTTGCATCCACAAACTGGAAGAAGTTGGATTTAGCCCAGTGACCGCGCTGAAGAGGCATGAGAGACACGTAATCTTAAGTTACAAGTAGCTTGTGATGGAAGGCGTTTGTATAGTCTCACTTGGCAAGTATACAGGATTAATCAGGATTTTGATGAGTACAGAGACATGAACGGGCAAGAAAAGATTAGACTAGGTGTGCTTTCACAGGGACATTGCATGGGTAGAAGGCAGATAGGGGAAACATCCTTTACCACGTGGATTTTACTCCGCGTGGCCTTTAGTACGCGTCCGTTACAACGCAAGTCGTATCCACGACTTGCGCTGGAGGGCGCTAGAGGATTAAAAATAGTATATTTACTATTCCAACACCTTCCCTAGTGTCCACGGGGACTGGTGTTAGAATAGTAAATTATACTATTCGAAATCTGCGCCCCCAACGCAAGTCATGGTAACAACTTGCGTTGTAAGGGACGCGTTGTAAAGGACTGCGTTGTGACGGTATGCGTCGTACCGTCATACATCCGCAGATAGAAAATGTAGTACAGATACACATGCCATCACTTTATCTCCACTTAGGGATTCAAACCCATTGGCACCATACTCGCCCTGATACTGAATTCCTCCCTCAGTCAACTAAGCAAATGACTCCAAACCATACAGAATACTGCAGGCAGCCTCCTCTGTCAACATCCCAACATGCACAGACCCGGCACCTGAAACAGCTTCACTGACTCCTAGTCCACATTTCTTTTCATGCTCCTGAAACAAACAATCAAAGTCCTATACAGCAATGGCCCAGCATACCTCAATGCCACCTCACAGTTCAGAAACCTTCCAGACACCTTTGCTCAGCATAGGCAGCACCAGAACAAGAAGAATAGATGTCTTCTAATTGGCTCCAAAAAAGGGTGGAAGGACCTGCATCTAGACATATGCGCTGTCTCTAAAATTGGTACATTCTACATGAAGCTGAACACTTGGCTCTTAGACTACGTTACTTCATGGATCAGCCCTGACTGCTCTTGCATCAGTGACAGGATGATAGTGCGTTTTACAAAAAAATCATAACGTAACAGAGAACTCTGCACCCAACGGTACACGTATGGGTAAACTCTTCATCCTGCTTGCCACAGTCATTCTCCATCAGAACTTAGTATACATTAAGTTTACTGTAGGACATGTGCATTACAGTGACAGCACTGCACATACAGGTGAACTTCATGTATGCTACGTTCTCACTGACTACCCTGTGTGTCAAAAATGACAGTACTTCATAGTTAATTTTGTTCTCTTTAGGGAACTTATGCAGCATTCCCCAGCATGTTTGCTTTAGTTTCAATGGTAGATATGGTCTTACAGTTCAAGGAATAAGGCTTTAGAAGCATACTAGGACCCCTAACTTGCATCCAAAAACTGGAAGGAGTTGTATTTATCACAGTGAGTGCACTAAACAGGTATGTAAGACTGGTTTCTGAGCCTCATGTGGCTGTCATGTGAGCCATTAGTCAAGGTTCACTATGTTTGTGTTTGATAATGTTTAGAATGGAGAATTTTACTTGACAGGTGGTATGTAGTAAAACAGTTTTTTTCATTTGTGAAGGTTGTAAATGCATCCACTGTCAATATGTCTGGTCATAAATAGGAATTCCGTCATGTGGCGAATAAATGTGATGGGTCTTTGCATCAGCGGGGTATGTTGATGTGATTGCACTGATCTGTTGGATTGGGCCTGTGGCCAGTGCTATGAAAGTCCGATCACTGACAGAATATCGACGATCAAAATATCGAGCTGACAGAATATCGCTGAAGAAAATTGACTACCAGAATATCCAATTCCTATCTACAAACAGGTAAGTACCAAAATACCGAATCCTAAATATCATTGTAAATAAAATAGTTTGCTAAAATATCGACTTCTTTAAATCTCATAAAAGTAATGTGAAATTAATGAAATAATGACTTTAATTAAGTACAACAGACTTAAAAATACTCAAATAACCTTAAAATTAATAAATAATAAACGTAAGTAAAAGAAAAATAAACATGCATTTTTATTTTTATTACATATATATTAACTTAATATTATTAAAAAGTAATTAATATTTTTCATAGCGGGTAAATAAAAATTACTATTCCCACTCCAGCGACTGGAACAGTAGGGAAAGTGTTGGATAGCGGGAGGGTAAAATGTACTACTCCCACTCCAGTGAGTGCAAAAGTAGGGAAAGCATTGGATAGCAGAGGGTAAAAATGACTATTCCCACTCCAATGAGTGCCACAGTAGGGAAAGTGTTGGATAGCCAGAGGGTAACAATTACTATTCCCACTCCAGTGTGTGCAACAGTAGGGAAAGCGTTGTATAGCGGGAGGGTAACAATTACTATTCCCACTCCAGCGAGTGCAACAGCAGGGAAAGCGTTGGACAGCGGGAGGGTAAAAATTACTATTCCCACTCCATGGAGTGCAACAGTAGGGAAAGGTTGGATAGCGGGGGGTAAAAATTACTATTCCCATTCCAGTGAGTGCCAGTAGGGAAAGCGTTGGATAGAGGGAGGGTAAAAATTACTATTCCCACTCCAGTGAGTGCAACAGTAGGGAAAGCTTTGGATAGCGGAAGGGTAAAAATTACTATTCCCACTCCGGTGAGTGCAACAGTAAGGAAAGTGTTGGAAAGCGTAGGGGAATAATTGAATATATCCACTCCTGAAATATAATTAATATTAATTAACAATTCATTATTTTGTAAAAATTAATTTACCTCCCACCATTTTCCCCTATAAACATCACCTACAATATTAATAAATTAACATAAATAATTAACAATTAATAAATTACAATTAACAATATAACAATACAATTAATCAACAAGTCAATTGGTAATAATTATTATCGAATTAAGTACGAATTAATAAACAATACTAAACAATTATCATAATTACCAATTAATTATTAGTAATCAATGCATAATTAATTATTGATACATTAATTAGCTTAACAATATATATGATTAAATATTATATTATTATGTACTAAAATAATACATTTATTTATTTCAATTAAATTATTTACCACCCTATTCCCGTATAAACCCACAACCCGCTACAGTATTAATTTACGCAAAACATTTGTAACATATAATTATTTAATTGTAAATAATGCTAAAAATATATATTATAATTAAATTACTTCCCACCCTATTTCCCTATAAGCCCACAACCTGCTACAGAATTAAATTACGCAAAAAATTTGTAACATATAAGTAATTAATTTTAAATAATGCTTAAAATATATTTTATAGTTAAATTGCTTCCCACCCTCTTCCCCTATAAACTCACAACCCGCTACGGAATTAAATTACACAAAAATGAATTAACATACAATTCATTACTTTTACAAAATTCAAACATACATTACAAAAAAATACATACTTTTAACACATATACTAACACTGAAACAGTAAAAAAAAATTGATATTACTAACTTCGATTTTGTGTAATTCGATATTTCTTACCTGTATTTGGATATTCTGCACCACTATATTTTTGCAATTTGATATTCTGTCCATTCGATATCAAAAACTCAATATTCGGACTAGTTACCACGGGGCATATTAACAAGAGCCAGCGATAAATATCGCAAATCGCGCTTAGCGTTTGCATATTTATCACCGGCTATCTCTGGAATGTATCACCCTGTTAGCACGTTATCAACAACGGGCATCGCCGAGGCGATAAAAATTCCAGAGATAGTGTGGATATCGCCGTTTTCCATGGTGGAAAACAGCGATATCCTAGATGATAGGGACTGTGGTCTTAGCCACAGAATCCACCCCCCCATGTTAAGTATGCCTCAGTCAGGCATTTAACAGACGTTAAATGAATGCATTAAGGCATAATTAACGTGAGTTAAATAATCACTACCCTTCCTTGTTAATATCGTGAAGCTGCCATCACGATATTTTCCCTGGTTGGATTTACAGCCACCACAAGTAGCAGCTGTACCTAGTTGGGTATTGCTGTCCCCCTGGGCACCGATTCGTGCTGTGCAACCAGCTTGAAGATTCAATTCAAATTCAAAGTTCAAATGAATAAAACATGATGCTTTTTCAAAATTGGTTTGTTAATCCATTGTTTCATTTATTTCTCGTGAAATCCAATGCATTTCGGCAGTTGTTACTGCCTTCATCAGGGATATAATTTTCTACAATAATCAAAAAATAATAATAAAATCAACATCCGTAATTTAATTAAATTCATTACATATGCTGTTATACTACTTCTTAACTCCTTGGTGTTAATTTGCTCTAGTGCGCGCTACATGTTGGTTTGTCTCTAGTTACACGGATCTTAATAAACGATCAAAAGTTCTGCAATGGCTTTTTCTGAACGTTTGCTGCGCGGGGATAGTTGTATGGATAACTATGGCGTGGATTCGCCGTCTACACATTGGTCTGTTAAATGACCGCATTGCCGTGTATTTTAACCTCGCTATACGCGCTAACTTATTACTATTGATGTTCTAACCCCTCGGAGGAGGCTGGTTATATTTAATGCTTTGTTACGCGCTTACAATACGTTGATTTAAAGGCTAAATGGCTCACCTCGGCGTTTGTTGCGCCCTGCTCTGCGGTTCGGCCCGCTGTCTCTCTTCTCTTCCGGTATTCCTACTACGAGGTTCGCGCATGCGCATTAATATTGCTATCGCGGCATTTTTTTGCTTACAATAACTTTATTGTTCACTGGGTACCTAGTCGATCCCCCCTAGTGCTTGCTTCCACTATGTATTAGGACTGCTGAAAGCTAGTCCTGTACCATAAATTTTAATGTTGGTCATATATAAGTAAACAGAAATATATATGCTTATAGGTAACAAAGAAATTCAGTACGTTCATTTAGTCCGCCCGGTTTCAGGCTGCCCAGATGATAAATCCAATAATTCTCCTGTTTTAATAAACTCGTTTTGTTTGAAGTTCCTTCTTTTTTAGGTAATGCTTCTAAAACGCACACTCTTAGTTGGCTAACGTTATGCTGCTTCTGAGTGAAATGTTCTGCAATGCTGGTTTTCGTGGATTTTAGTCTTATGGTGCTTTTATGTTCATTTATGCATCTTTTCAATTTTCTTTCTGTGTGTCCTACATAAACGTCTCCACATGGGCACTTTATCATGTAGATTAAGTTGGTTGAGTCACATGTTGCGTTCACTTTTAATGATATGGGGTACCCCTTTTGTGGGTGTGTTATGGTGGATCCTTTTATAATGTTGTTGCATGTGTTGCTTTTGATCGTTTATTAAGATCCGTGTAACTAGAGACAAACCAACATGTAGCGCGCACTAGAGCAAATTAACACCAAGGAGTTAAGAAGTAGCATAACAGCATATGTAATGAATTTAATGAAATTACGGATGTTGATTTTAATATTATTTTTTGATTATTGTAGAAAATTATTTCCCTGATGAAGGCAGTAACAACTGCCGAAATGCATTGGATTTCACGAGAAATAAATGAAACAATGGATTAACAAACCAATTTTGAAAAAGCATCACGTTTTATTCATTTGAACTTTGAATTTGAATTGAATCTTCAAGCTGGTTGCACAGCACGAATCGGTGCCCAGGGGGACAGCAATACCCAACTAGGTACAGCTGCTACTTGTGGTTTATGACGTATCGCCCCGGACGGGGGGTGAGCCCTGGAGGCACGAAAACAAAGCAATAAACACAGGATTAAAAGCGGTGCACGACCCTATACCCATAGCTTATAGCATTTACCCGCCCCAGAGGACAGTAGCACGCATAGGAAAGAGAAGGAGAAAAACAATAACAAACAATATGCAGTACGAAGAAATCACCGTCTCCACAGACAGGAGAGCGGAAACTTTTGCTTACACAGTAGAAGCCAGTGAGAAAATATATTCTTTAATCCAAACATCGGGTAAAGAACAAGTATATACAAAAAATAAAGAACAACAAGTAAAACATCTGTTATACCTAACAAGAAAGGAGATCAACCAAAGAATGCACGCATCCACCATGATTAAATATCATAAAGCCCAGCGTATACCACGAGGCCTCAGGATAGCTCTCAAACCCAGCTTATGCAAAAATTCAAAAAATTTCACCGAAAAATGGTTTGCTATTTTGAACAAATGTAGTTTGGATCTTATTCTATTGATCATAGAGGAGCTGGCTCAAATATTGGAAGAACTCAAACAGGACATGGAACAAACCAAAGCAGAACTAGAAAAATTGATTTCACCAGAAGAACTAGCCACCATTCTAGAGGATATAAATACTCAATTAATAAAACACTCACAAGAAGTCAACGAGCGCAAATTACGCAAATATAAGCGTGACACACTGGACTATAAATTACAGGAGGTGTATACATGGGCTGAAGTATACGCACGAAAAAGACAAACGAAAGGATATACGTCCCACACAGACACATCCTCAACGGACAGCGAAAGAACAACCCAAATGAAAAGTAGACCACAAAAAGAGCAACAACAAAGAGAAAAAGCAACAACATCAACAGCGGTAGCTTTTTTAGAGGAAGGCCGGATAGAAACAGAAGACTCCGGAGGGGATGCAGAAAAAGAAATGGGATTAAATCAACCCCAAACCCGATCAACACTAACCAAAAAGGAGAAGAAGAAGCAACAACAGACACTGAAAACTTAGTGTTAAACATTTCGGATTACACATTTAATCCCATACAAATAACAACGTTACAAAAAGGATTATCGTTTGTCCCTACAGCCCATACCAACACATTAGAACTTGAGGTTAGTCTATTCAAACTAACAAGAAAATTGCGCTTAAGACATTTTTTTGAGAACGTCGTGGAAAAAAAGCCTGCAGGAGAACCGAAAGAACTGATGGGCCTCAGAATCCGAAGTACGTACATGCCACCAATAAGCCACAAAACGATTGATCTCTATGAACAACTTTGTAGTAAGGAATTACAACAATTGGACACCAAACAAAAGGCACACAAAATGAATATGACAAAGAAAGAGTTTGGCATCTTAAGATCAATAGCAACCAATTAGAACATCATATGTCAAAAAGCGGATAAGGGTGGAGCCCTAGTAATCCTCAACAAAACATACTACCAAAATACCATGACTGAACACCTTGAGGACACAAACTTATACATGGAGATGGAATTAAACCCCACAGAGGAGTTCAAAAAAACTTTGTCAACTATTGTAAATAAAGCACATGATCTGGGCATCATAACAGACAAAACCAAAAAATATCTAATTCAAGAAAATTGCAGAACACCATCAATTTACCTTGTACCTAAAGTACACAAAGACTTACAGAAACCACCTTGTAGACCAATAGTGTCCACCAAACAAAGCATCCACGAACCAGTGGGGAAATATCTAGACAGATACCTTCAACCTTTAGTACTAAAAACCAGATCATATTTGAAAGACACCACAGACTTTCTACTTAAACTATCAACCATCACCCCAGAAGACAATATGATCATGACAACTATTGACGTAAAAGCTCTTTACACCTCGATACCTCATCAACAAGGATTGGAAGCTATCGAAAGGGCCCTTTTGGATAGTGAGTATTCACAAGAATTACAAGTGTTCATTTCAGAACTTATGCAGTTTACACTACTACACAGTTATTTTGAACATGACAAAAAATGGTACATCCAAAAGAGCGGCACGTCCATGGGAAATTGTGCCGCACCGTCATATGCCAACCTATTTATGGCAGCATTTGAAGAAGAACATGTCTACCAAAATCCCATTTGGAACGATCACATAGTCATGTATGTAAGATTCATAGATGATATTTTCACCATATGGAGAGGCACAAGAAACTCATTGGAAGAACAACTAAAAATCTTGGACACTAAATTAGATCAAATAGGATTTACATGGAACATCAATGAAACAAGTGTACAATATCTTGATGTTGAGATCACCAAACAAACAAACATATTTTCTACCAACTTGTACCGCAAGAACACAGACAGAAACAACTTGTTACAATACAAAAGCCACCATCCACCAGCCCTCAAGAAACATCTGCCATATTCTCAAATGTTACGGGTTAAGAGAGTGGTCTCAGAGGCTACACAATGCACAGAACAACTAAACCAAATGACAAAGAGATTCAGTGACAGAGGATATCCTCAAGATATCACTCAAAAAGCATTAATCCGAGCTCAATCAAAATCGAGGCAAGACCTCCTCCAAAGGAAAGAAACAAAACCCAGTAACCGCATCACATGCGTGAGCAAATTCTCTACAGTCAGCCCACAATTTAAGCACATCATCAAAAAACATTGGCCAATGTTAAAATTGGAACCTGATTTTCAGGGTATCTTTGCACAAGAACCAATTTTTGCACATACTCGTTCTAAGAATCTTGCAGATTTCCTAAAACCAAGAAGTGAAGACGCAAGTAAAACTTCCTTTCGTGGAACAGTACCTTGTTATAATAGCAACACATGCAACAACATTATAAAAGGATCCACCATAACACACCCACAAAAGGGGTACCCCATATCATTAAAAGTGAACGCAACATGTGACTCAACCAACTTAATCTACATGATAAAGTGCCCATGTGGAGACGTTTATGTAGGACACACAGAAAGAAAATTGAAAATACGCATAAATGAACATAAAAGCACCATAAGACTAAAATCCACGAAAACCAGCATTGCAGAACATTTCACTCAGAAGCAGCATAACGTTAGCCAACTAAGAGTGTGCGTTTTAGAAACATTACCTAAAAAAGAAGGAACTTCCAACAAAACAAGTTTATTAAAACAGGAGAATTATTGGATTTATCATCTGGGCAGCCTGAAACCGGGCGGACTAAATGAACGTACTGAATTTCCTTGTTACCTATAAGCATATATATTTCTGTTTACTTATATATGACCAACATTAAAATTTATGGTACAGGACTAGCTTTCAGCAGTCCTAATACATAGTGGAAGCGAGCACTAGGGGGGATCGACTAGGTACCCAGTGAACAATAAAGTTATTGTAAGCAAAAAAATGCAGCGATAGCAATATTAGTGCGCATGCGCGAACCTCGTAGTAGGAATACCGGAAGAGAAGAGAGACAGCGGGCCGAACCGCAGAGCAGGGCGCAACAAACGCCGAGGTGAGCCATTTAGCCTTTAAATCAACGTATTATAAGCGCGTAACAAAGCATTAAATATAACCAGCCTCCTCCGAGGGGTTAGAACATCAATAGTAATAAGTTAGCGCGTATAGCGAGGTTAAAATACACGGCAATGCGGTCATTTAACAGACCAATGTGTAGACGGCGAATCCACGCCATAGTTATCCATAGAACTATCCCCGCGCAGCAAACGTTCAGAAAAAGCCATTGCAGAACTTTTGATTGTTTATTAAGATCCGTGTAACTAGAGACAAACCAACATGTAGCGCGCACTAGAGCAAATTAACACCAAGGAGTTAAGAAGTAGCATAACAGCATATGTAATGAATTTAATGAAATTACGGATGTTGATTTTATTATTATTTTTTGATTATTGTAGAAAATTATTTCCCTGATGAAGGCAGTAACAACTGCCGAAATGCATTGGATTTCACGAGAAATAAATGAAACAATGGATTAACAAACCAATTTTGAAAAAGCATCACGTTTTATTCATTTGAACTTTGGATTTGAATTGAATCTTCAAGCTGGTTGCACAGCACGAATCGGTGCCCAGGGGGACAGCAATACCCATCTAGGTACAGCTGCTACTTGTGGTTTATGACGTATCGCCCCGGACGGGGGGTGAGCCCTGGAGGCACGAAAACAAAGCAATAAACACAGGATTAAAAGCGGTGCACAACCCTATACCCATAGCTTATAGGATTTACAGCCACGCCTACTTTGCATCTCATTAGCGATGCAAAGTTAGGCGTGCTGGAAACAGGTACTAAGTCATCAAAACACTCGATAGCGTGTCTTTGCTGATAAGGCAATAACATTATTGCCACTTTTCGGCCTAAAACGGCCGCAAAAGCGGCGATAATTTTATAGCGCCGCCTTGTTAAATGCCCCCATGAAAGTCTTGTGTGTGGTGCATGAATTGTGTGTGAATGGACTAAGTGAGGGCCAAAAATCTATTCCGCTCGCGGAATTTGCGGATTTTCAGCAATTTTGCGATCCACGAATCGCACGAAATTGCCGAAATATCCGCAAATCCGCTCGCGGGCGGATTTTTTTTTGGCCCACAGGAAGCACAGTTAAGGCAGGTGCTCGAGTTGAAGCTGACTTTGTAACCAATTTAGAATGGCGCCGGCAAGCTGCCAGAGTTGAAGTAGCTTACTTTGTAAGTTGCAACTTCAATTCTGGCAGCTTGCCGGCGCCATTCTAAAATGGTTAGAAAGTTAGCTTCAACTCGGGCACCTGCCTTAACTCTGTAAGTGCTTCCTGTGGGCCAAAAATTAAACCTCAACAGGAAGCACTTACAGATATAAATAAAGCAGGTGCCCGAGTTGAAGCTCAAATTCAGTAATATTTTAATCAGCCCAAAAACATTAGTGAGCACGGTCGAGGCTGGGCACGTGTGCTTTAACCACATATCTGCCATCGAAAATTAGCTGTAATACTCGAGGGAGGTCTTTGAATCCCTAAGTTTCTCGAGCGCAACCCCCGTGTATTTCCTGTGACCAGTAGGCTGCTTTCTCCTCACCTGCTGCCCTGCTCGCTCTCTGACCTTATACACAAGAGGCATGTTGACATGCAGAGAAGCCCCACAACACACCCTACCGGTATCAAACGTCTTCCCGCCCTTTCCCAAACCCAACTATGATGGACAGTTCACTCAAGGGACCTCGGTGCCTTTTGGCGCAGTGGCAAGTTACAGGCACACATGGTCAGTGGAGACGAATCTTCTGGCCCTATACTCAGCTGCAGTGTAGGAAAAGCACTATCATTTACCCAACGAGGTAGCACTCACTGGTTAGCCAGTAGAAAGTACTCCAGTTGAGTAGAGTGCAAATCGCAAACAAATCCGCGAGTTTACGGGAAAATCCGCAAATTGATTTGTGATTTTGCGCGAATTCGCGAACCGCAGATCCGCAAAATTCGCCCATAGTTAGAATGGACCATAAAGCGGTTGGTACCTTCACCCGGCTTTATGGTTCACCTTCATTAGTCTCGGTTTCAATATTCAGATATAGTAATTGTGCTTCAAAACTAGAATTTCTGGAGGTGCTAAAACCAACCAGTGTAAAAGGTGGAATAACTCAAAGAAATGAGTGCCAGATTTATAACTGTGCCTGGAAGGATACTCCCTTGCAAAGGCAACAGAGTATTTTTACCATGAAGATAATGGTCTGGCCACCCGATATGTATTTGGGCAGAACATTGTGGTAACCGTGGGCAAGACTACTATATCTTTTGCATGGTTGTACCCCTCCTGACTGACTGAGGGCCATCTGCATCTGACCTCTGTGTCCACCCACCTAATTTGGATGTACAGACATACAGGTCAGTTTTCACTGCTTGTCACCACCTGGAAAGCCTTGGTGGCAAGGTGCAGTGATAGCTGTCTAATGCCCCCCTTGCCATATGAGATAACTGGCGATGGCGAGAAGGGCATTTTCTTTCAGAAAGACAATCCAGCTTCAAGATTTTGTGTTTGAAAATTAACAGAAAACTCATTCATGTTGATGGAGTAGTGTGTCAAACTTAAAAAGGCATTGACAAGAACCGCCATGTCAGTGGCTCCTGTCAATATTTTCAAATTGCCCACCAGATAGGCTGTCATATCTAAATTTGGCTTTTAGAGAAGAACCAGTATGACAATCTTCCCTGTCAGCCAAAATGTAAATATGGCCCTTACTAAGAACTCATCTTGTTTTTTTTTTGCAATGTGGGAAGCTGAGGATGCTGGGCCCTAGTTCAGCCAGCACCTGGGTTAACCTGTACAGTTTTTGAAAACCACACAACCAGGGGAGTCCAGGAGTGCAGGACTGGTGTGGTTCTCACCAGTAATATTACCCAGAAGCTGTTGCAAACTTCAAAATATGGTAGGAAACACATTTTCCTCACTTTTCTGTGATGGACCTGGAATCTGCAGAGAGTAACATGTTTCCGACCACTCTGAGTTCCTTCAAGACTCCTGATAAGGTACGCCACCTGTGTGGGTGGTCCAAGAGAAAATGACACAAAAGGCCCTAATTTGATTTATTGAGAGAAAAGGAATAGGGGTAGATGCTGTATTTAGGGTAGTGCTGTGGTGCCACCCATGCAAACCTATAAACCACAGGCAATTTTGAAAACTAGATGACATGGGGAGTCCAGCGTGGTGTGCCTTGCATGCATCTCATGAGATTTTCTTACCCATAATACTCTGCATAACTCAAACTGTGCCTGCATTCAAATACCTTCCTTCCACGACTGTAATGGAAATGTCTGGACTAAGTAGGAATCAAAACAGATTCTCCAACTCTGCATTACCCCACTTGTGTTAATAAAACTGCAGTCCCATTTATGTGGCTTGGCCTAGTGACCACTACAGGAATGGCTCAAACCAAGGTTCAAGGGGACCCTTGCCAGTGCACTCCAATTGTTCTTGGTTTGATCTGTTTTGGCCAAGGGCACTAGGCTAGCCACACAAGTAAGGAAACATTTTTATCAAGGGACTTGGGGGAATGCCAGGTGGATGGAAGTTTATGGATCCCACCAGACTCCACAACTTTCGACCTCAGAAATGTGAGAAAAATGTGTTTTAGTAAAAGTTTGAGGTTTGCAATGGATCCTGGGTAAGGAAAACAGGTGATTACCATGCAAGTCACACCACCATGGATACCCCTAGGTGTCTAGTTTTCAAAAATATACAGGGTTGCTTTGTTTCCCTAGGTGCTGGATGAGCTAGGGCCCAAAATCTACAGTTAAAAAAGGGTCAATTTTCAGAGGAAAACTGTGTTGCGTTTTGGGCCGTTTGCTGTCACTGGCATTAGGCTTACCCACACAAGTGAGGAATCATTATTATCAGTAGACTTGGGGAAATGCTGGGTGGGAGGAAGTTTGCGACTCCCTGCAGGTTCCAAAACTTTTCATCACAGAAATGTGAGGAAAATTTGTTTTTTTGTCAATGTTTGAGCTTTGCAAGGGATTCTGGGTAAAAAACAAAATTGTGCGAGCCACACAAATAACGCCCCCCGGATACCCCTAGGTGTCTCGTTTAAATGTTTCTTTAACATTTCAAGTCAAGTCAAAGTTCTTTATTCGGCTTTGATAGATACAAAAACCATAAAAGTACATAGAACAATTTTATGGAGCAATGGATATTGTAAATACAGGTTTCAATAAAACATTAGAGTTTAAAGAATTTGTTATAAAAATATTACAATACATACAGTACATTTATATAATCCTTTTAAAAGAACGATAAAAAAATCATGTGATAGGAAAGAGTTAAAACCTATTTGGTTAATGTGGGTGTTGCTCTAAATTTGATCTATGTCTAACAATAAATTTCAAGAATTTGACTAATTCCTTCATTTTGCACTCGTCCTCCAATTTTTGCAGGGAGATGAGTGCAGGTCTGCACCTACGAAAGCCCATGGTTTTTAATATTGGAATCAACCAAAGGGTTTGTGGTTCGTTATAAAATTTGCAGAATAATATGGTATGAATTGTGGATTGGGTTGAGACGTCGTCGCAGGGGCAAGGTGGTAATATTGTAAGCCACATATTTGTTTTGGGGAAAGTCACTAGTCGGAAGATAAGATTCAGCCTAAATCTAGTTAGTAAAAACCTCTCATAGTCCGTCAGGTTGAGGGTTAGATAAGGTTGAATACTAAGGGGCAGATTTATGAGGCCCTTGCGCCTCTTTTTGCCGCAATTGCGTTATTTAATTTGACGCAACGGCAGCGCAAACAATGCGCCCTATTTACAATGTGACGCATTTAGGAGATGCGTCACGTTGGAAAGCCCTGCGCCATAAGGAGGCGTTCCTGCGCAAGGGGGGGGCGTTCCGCGCAGGAACGCCTCCTAAAAGTGGCTGAGTGAAATCTATGAGATTTCACTCAGTCACTTTCTACGTCAATTCCTTACGCCTGCTTGAAGCAGGCGTAAGGGTGACGCACCATGCATTGTAGGGGTGGCCCATGTGCATTGCAGGAGTCATGTCGCACTTGCGACATGACTCCAGCAATGCGCCGACCGTACGCCGAAAGATGCGTCACGCATCTTCCCTGCCCTGCACCATGGTGCGCCGCATTGTAAATGCAGCGCACCATGGGTGGCGGAGCTGTGGCGCACTGTGGCGCACATTAACTGGCGCATCCCTGGGGATGCGCCAGTTAACATAAATCTGCCCCTAGGGGTTATTTGAATTTGCAATGAATGTTGGACTGAAGGTTTTCCAGCTTCTTGTTCAAAACGCAGTTGTTCTAAGTGTGATACACATTGCAGTTTGAATACCTTCCTTGACACTTCTGTGATTTGGGTCGGGGAATAAAAGTATTTTTCCATTCCCAGATCGAGAAGGAAGTTTTTAACATATTTAATCCGCCCATTTTTGTGTGCATGATCTAAGGAAATACAATCCTGGAGAAACTCTTGACAAAAGATGGTTTTATCTGACGTCCAGATGCGGTGCCAGAGGAGGAGGGGTTATATTTTGATGGTATCAGTCAAGTAGGTAAGTCCCAATTCCAGGTGGCACGAGAGGGATGACGTGCCTCGGGGGACAGCAAGAAGATACCTTATAAAACCATTCTCTGCTTTCTGCAAAGAATCTATCTTACCGTAACCCCATACTCCTGCTCCGTAAATGGCAACAGGGACACATTTAGCTTTGTAAATCTCTACGAGTTCCACCGGGGGCCTTCTACCCAACCTTCAAGCGAAATTTATCAAAGCTACAATAGCCCTTGTGAAAAGTAGTTTCCCGGAATCGATAGCCTGTCTCCAGGTAATTTTGTGGTCTACTACTATTCCCAGATAAGGGTAGATATTAGTGTGGCGTCAAGTTTAATGTTGTTTAAAAAAATGGCCTTGTTTTTCTTAGTCCCTGTGCCAGAGGACATGACAAGGGTTTTCTTAACGTTTACGTGCAAGTCTAGGGTGGTCATAAAGGTGTTGTATCTGATGAGGGCGCGTTGTAACTCCAGTGGGGTTCTAGCCAATATAACAGCGCCATTGGCGTAGAGCAGGGCCGGTATAAGACGTTTATTGATAGTTGGGAGGTTCTGGGCACCCCTTAGCATGGCCTTCTCCAGGCCATTAGTATAAAGCGTATATAAAAAGGGGGCCAGGACACAACCCTGTCTAACCCCTCTGTCTACACCAAATGTCGCTGTCAATTCCCCCCTACACCATATCTCACCCTGGCTGTGGCGTCTGAATGTAGTTGATGAAGAAAATCAATGAGCGGCTGCTCGACCCCAATCTCTGCCAGAATTTGCCAGAATTTCGAGTGTCTAACACAGTCGAAAGCTGCAGAGAGGTCTTCATAAACTAAGCATAAAGCTCCGCCCTTTGCGTCCACGTATTTACCCATTCGTAGGGATAGATTTAAGGCTTGTTCGATAGTGCCCAACCCCTCCCAAAACCCAAATTGGATATCTGACAGAATTTTCTTGTCTTCCGGCCAAACCTGAAGACGCTCAAGGATTACTCGACCCGCAACTTTTTCAAGAGAATCTGAGGGAGATAGGGCGGTAGCACGATGGGTTTTGCCGGTCCCCTTTTTTAAAAATTGGAACTAAAATTGACTGTGACCAAGAGTCCGGGAGTCCCTCCGCACATGAGGCCCTCAGTGCTCTAGTAAGAATGGGGGACCACAATTCTGGAGTGTGTTTAAAAAAATCAATTGGCACCCCGTCTGGCCCTGGAGCTTTTCCGTTTTTACTGGCCTGCAGTGCTGTTACCACCTCACTATAAGAAATATCAAGAGCTATGGGATAGGGGAATTTGTCAGGATCTGGGGTTGTCCTACACTGGGCGTGGGCTGGTTCATAGGTATTAGCTGGAAGAGAAAAAATGTGTGCAAAATGCTCTACCCATGTTACTTCGTCTATTGCGACGTCCATTTTCGGGAGAGATCTCGTATCTGTAAGGAAGGGAGATTTAATAACTGCCCAAAAGTCAGCACTGTCCCTTTGGGTACAGCTTTTGTGGAGTTGGGCCCACATCTCATTTTTCAATTCAGTTTTCCTAGATTTTAGTACTTGGTAATATTCTTTTCTGAGGATGGCAATGCATAAGTGATCTCGTTCTGGGTTTTGTAATGCAATTTTCAGCTTGGAGTGAGCTTTTGTGCAGTTGGTATTAAACCAGCCTTTCCTTTTGGGTTTCTTGTTTTTTAGTTTAAGAAAAAGGGCTTCCTTTATTGCTTTGTTAATACTAGTGAAATTAGCCAAAATGTCCTTATTTGAGGTGTCAGGATCTAAGCATTTTTCAATTGCTTCTCTGGCCAAGTTAAAGACCCGTGAGGTAATAGTTGACGGGTCCACTATATCCGATTTTAAGGCAAACCCATTTAGCCTGAGGGTATTTTGGTCTAGCGTTTTGGCTATCTGTTGGCAGTTTGGTTTCAGCTGAAGTGATATTGTAAGACTAATGGGATAGTGTTCGCTCATAGTATTATCATGTGTCGTGAAGTTCATAACCCTTGTTTCCGCTTTACAGGAAATTAATATAAAATCTATGGTACTCGGACTACCTCTGCCGTTAAACGTTGGAGTCGGGAGTGCCAGGGAGTTTATCATGGAGCTCGCCAGTCCTAAACCTAAACTAAAAATAATATCGTTTAGGCAGTCCCCTATCTTTGTGTGTGAGAAGTGCTTAATTGTGATATTGTTTTCATCAGTAAGGCCACATATATTCTGGTCTACGTGTCTACGCAATCGTTGGTTAAAATCTCCTCCCCAGATTATTACGACTTCTTTGTTACTCTGGTCGATTTGTTCCTGAAGGGACAGCAAGATGGATCGGAGTAGTGTTACCAGTTCTCCCTGGGATAAGTTATTATAGAAATTGACCAGGAGCAGGAGGTTGTCATTACTCATACATAAGCTAAGGATTTGAAAGTTGGGTTCCATTTTAACTACAGTGATCTCCTTAATTTTCACCAGATTTGAAATGTAGGTAGACAGTCCGCCCTTTGCTCTGCCTGATACTGACAGGAGGGCTGGAGAAAAATAAGTTTTATATCCCTCTAAGTGAGTTACAGTGGTGGCCCATGTCTCCTGAAAACAAAGGATATTGAAGTTTTGGACAAAGGAAAACTAGGTGTCATTCCCCTCCTTTGAGCGCTGACCAGCAACGTTCCAATAAAGTATCTTAATCTGTGGTATGTTGCCTAGGCGGCCAAGTTATGAGATTGAAATAACTGTCTCGGGTTGGGCACTACTCCCGATGGGAAGTACGGCTTGTTCCTCTTGTTGCTTAGTACTATCTGCACCTAACTCTATTATCGTGTCATCCTCAGTTATTATGGGAACGTCTATGTTTCTGTCAATGGATTTTGACTCTAAGGGAATCTTCAAATATAATTTATGAGCGGTACTATTACAAAAATCCCAGATAGGAGTGTCAGTGGCCTGGGAATTTTTTAGGGGTTCAGTTTCCAGTCAGTCGGTCTCTTCCATTCCTGATAGCAGGTCAAATCTGTTACTAATTGTTAGGTCAAAGACTGGGTTCAGGGAATGTCCGATAGTGCCCGCCCCCCCATGTCCTATTTCTCCATAGGGGAGGGGGATAGAAGAAGCCAAGTGGTAAGATGTTAATTTCACCTGGGTCCACGTCTTGAGATCCACTCTCCTGTAGGATTCTATTTACCAAATAAGGAGATCTAAAGGTCAATACTATAGAATCACCCAAGAAGAATTGTCCTCATGTCCCCAGTGACTGAACCCTTCTTATCATCTTAATTCTTTAAATAGGGGTTCGGTTATGCCTGTTCTTCTATTTAGGAAATGGAGAGCTTTATTTCTGAGTGTCTCCCAGCCTTCTAGGGCCGAGTTATCCTTCTTTGGGACATTAGCCAGTACAAGGGTATAAGGAGTAGCTGCTGGGGGTAAATCAAGATGTTCGCCAAAGAGGAGATTTGTCCGAGCAGGATTTTCAGTTAAGGAATTATAAGTTGGATGTAAATGTGGATAATGGGCTCTTTGACCTAGATAGTCAGTGGACCTTATGTCTGGGCCAATTTCTACTCTCGAATTTATAGCCCTTGCTAGTGAAAATATACCTGCGGAGGGTGGCCGCTCTCTCCTAATATTGTGGATCAGGGAATTATGTGGTGGGATAGTAGTAGGGTAGGGATTTATTACCCTAGAGGTTTGGGGTGCTTCGATGTGTTGAACAGGGGCTCCTGTTATTTGCTTCGGGAGCAGATTGGGGGTCCCAGGTCCAGATAAAAGAGGTGTGGGATCCTGTTGCTTATCAAAACCTTCTTGATGTTTTTCAATAGACGCTAGCCTATAGTCCATCTTATCCAATCTAACTCTTAGGTATGAATCTAGCCTTTCTACTGTTTCAATTAGTTTCTTCAGGTGATCGTTAGATGGGTCCAAGTTTTTCCTGATTGTAGTTTTTTCTTTTATAGACTGTTTTCTTGGAACCCTTTTATTCCTACCCCTTTCAACTGGTTTTTCTATGTTACAAATTGTTGGTGAAGTGATTTTTATATTACTATCATTTGAATTTGTAAGAGGTGGAATAGTCCCTTGAAATGGCGGAATTTTTTGACTATTTTGGGAAAGATGGGGTGAGGATTCAGTATCACTTAAATCAATGCAGTCTGATATATGTTGGATACAACCATTTGAGAAGTTCCTATTTGGGACCTCTTGTCTAGAATTTGCCAAGACCCCGTGACATTCCTGGTCATCACTTGCTCTATTAGATACAACCTCAAGCGATTCTACCACAGAGGAGATTTGTTTGTCTAATGCTCCCATCCCTCCCGTCAAATAACCCAATAACGTTTGTTGGGTTTTCATATGAGCTCTTTTCCCTGTCGTTGTCTTTGGGCTAGGTAGTTTTCTTTTGCCCATAGTTAGTGGAATTCAGGAAGTGATCGTGGTTAAATGTTATAAATAACTATCAAAACATCAAAATAGGACAGAAGAACCAAGAGAATGAGCCCGGCCCGGCCCCAATCGGGCACAGACGGGCAAGGACGGGCCCGCCCTTGGCCCGGGCGAGCCCGGGCGAGCCCGCACGCGTCCCGCGCTGCGTAAGCCCCGGTCTGATCTTATGTGGCCGGGTAGCTCCGCCCCCTCCACTCCTCTCGCGGGACCGCGCTGCCTGATGGATGGTGTAGTAGGCAAATCGCGGTCCCCGACTTCAGAGGAGGAGGAGGGTGGAAAACGGCGACGGGACCTGGCAGGCAAAGGAACATCGGGAGGAAAACCAGCGAGGCAGAGATTGCAGGTCTGTCCCAGATTGCAGAGTTCTCCCTTAGAATGTTGCAGCTCAAAGTCAGAATGGCCAAAGTAATTTACGGCGTCCCGCGCCGCGGAAGCCCCGTCTGATCGTATGTGGCCAGGTAGCTCCGCCCCCTCCACTCCTCTCACAGGACCGCGCTGCCTGATGGATGGTGTAGTAGGCAACTCGCGGTCCCCGACTTCAGAGGAGGAAGGTGGAAAACGGCGAGAAACCTGGCTGGCAAAGGAACATCGGGAGGGAAAACAGCGAGGCAGAGATTGCAGGTCAGTCCCAGACGACGGAGTTCTCCCTTAGAATGTTGCAGCTCAAAGTCAGAATGGCCAAATTAATTTACGGCGTCCTGCGCCGGGGAAGCCCCGGTCTGATCTTATGTGGCCAGGTCGCTCCGCCCCCTCCACTCCTCTCGCGGGACCGCGCTGCCTGATGGATGGTGTAGTAGGCAACTTGCGGTCCCCAACTTCCGAGGAGGAGGGTGGAAAACGGCAAGGGACCTGGCAGGCAAAGGAACATCGGGAGGGAAACCAGCGAGGCAGGGATTGCAGGCCAGTCCCAGACGACAGAGTTCTCCCTTAGAATGTTGCAGCTCAAAGTCAGAATGGCCAAAGTAATTTACGGCGTCCAGGACTGCGGAAGCCCCGGTCTGATCATATGTGGCCGGGTAGCTCTGCTCCCTCCACTCCTCTCACGGGACCGCGGTGCCTGATGGATGGTGTAGTAGGCAACTCGCGGTCCCCGACTTCAGAGGAGGAAGGTGGAAAACGGCGAGAAACCTGGCAGGCAAAGGAACATCGGGAGGGAAAACAGCGAGGCAGAGATTGCAGGTCAGTCCCAGACGACAGAGTTCTCCCTTAGAATGTTGCAGCTCAAAGTCAGAATGGCCAAAGTAATTTACGGCGTCCCGCGCCGCGGAAGCCCCGGTCTGATCTTATGTGGCCGGGTAGCTCCGCCCCCTCCACTCCTCTCGCGGGATCGCGCTGCCTGATGGATGGTGTAGTAGGCAACTTGCGTTCCCCAACTTCAGAGGAGGAGGGTGGAAAACGGCGAGGGACCTGGCAGGCAAAGGAACATCGGGAGGGAAACCAGTGAGGCAGGGATTGCAGGCCAGTCCCAGATGACAGAGTTCTCCCTTAGAATGTTGCAGCTCAAAGTCAGAATGGCCAAAGTAATTTACGGCGTCCCGCACTGCGGAAGCCCCGGTCTGATCATATGTGGCCGGGTAGCTCTGCTCCCTCCACTCCTCTCACGGGACCGCGCTGCATGATGGATGGTGTAGTAGGCAACTCACGGTCCCCGACTTCAGAGGAGGAAGGTGGAAAACGGCGAGGGACCTGGCAGGCAAAGGAACATCGGGAGGGAAACCAGCGAGGCAGAGATTGCAGGTCAGTCCCAGACGACAGAGTTCTCCCTTAGAATGTTGCAGCTCAAAGTCAGAATGGCCAAAGTAATTTACAGCGCCCCCGTTGCTATGTTTTCATAGGTGTCGGCTAAGCTAGGATCCAAAATCTATAGCTACGCACATTGAAAAAAAGGGTTGATTTTCTATGGAAAATTGTGATGCGTTCATGTTGATTTTTAGGCTGTTTCCTGTCACGAGCACTAGGCCAATCCACACAAGTGAGGCATCACGTTGCATTTTCGGTCATTTCCTGTAGCTGACAGTAGGCTTAGCCACAGAAGTGAGTTACCATTGTTATCAGGCGACATGGGGAAATGCAGGGTATATGGAATTTGTAGCTCCCCACATATTCCAGAACTTTCCATCACAGAAATATGAGGAAATGTGTTTTTGTAGTCAAAGTTTGAGGTTTACAAAGGATTCTGGGTAAAACAACCTGGTGAGAGCCATGTAAGTCACCCCACACTGGATACCCCTAGGGGTCTAGTTTTTAAAAGTGTACAGGTTTGCTAGGTTTCCTTAGCTGCCAGCCGAGCTAGGTTCCATAATCTATAGCTACCCACATTGAAAAAAAGGCTACATTTTCAGTGGAAAAATAGGATGCGTCCATGTTGATTTGTAAGCTGTTTCCTGTCACGAGCATTAGGCCAATCCACACAAGTGAGGTATCATTTTTATTGGGAGACTTTGGGAATGGCAGGTGGAAAGAAGCTTGTGGCTCCCGGCAGATTCCAGAACTTTCCATTTCAGACATATGCCCTTGGTAGCTGGCTGCAAACAGACATGCTTAACTTAAAAGACAGGTGTGTAAAGCATTTCAAAATACCATTCCATTAAATAAGTAAGACACATCACACAATAAAAATCCAATATCAATTTTTGAAGATAGTAAAAATGTTATGATTAAAATGACACCAAAATGAAAAAAATATCCTATATAAGGAACCGGCGATATGAATTAAAAAAGATAAACACTTCCAATGCCTAAATGCCAAAAGTAACTTTTTGGGACATCTGGTTGCACTTGACTGGACTTTTAACGGTAGTACCTGGTCAAGTTTTTATCCTCTGACTCATTCACTTTTTTGGAGCTTTTACTCTTGACATCGAGTGAGGCTTGTCAGGCCAGCTTTGGATCTAACAATGGCAGGCTGGCTCATCGCAATGCCTCGGTAAACTCCTGGAAGTCTTATCAGCACCGAAAAGCTCTGGAGCTTCAGCTGGGAAAACCTGAATCTCAGGCCGAGTCGCAGTTTGTTGTGGTCGACTTGACTCTCGTTAACGGGTGGGTCATCTTATGGAACTTTCTGACAAAAATACTCCAAATCTTCCAAAACATCTGGATCTTCTTCCAAAAGATCCTTTTGGGGTTCCAAAGTGTCTAGAACACCTACCCAAGGTTCAAGAAGCTCTGAGTTGCTCCTTGAGATGTTGGGCCTAGTCTCCCACAATGCACCTGCCCAAATCCTTAACAATCCAGCTGAAGGTGGTTAGCTGAGTTCTTCTTGCTTGAGATGATGCAGGTAGAGCTCTTTTACCTGTTGTTTTCATGGAGTCCACGGCTTCAGTTTACAAAGCAAGGTACAGTCCTTATGGCTTTGTTTCCAACGCCGCAGCAGGTGCAGTCATTCAAAGTGCAATCCTCTTGGTGCAGGCCAGGGTTCCAGCAGGGTGGTCCTTCTTCTTCTTGTAGTTTCAGCCAGGGACATGAGTTGTTGGGCAGCTCTCCCATATTTATCTATGCTTCTTGGATGACAAGCAGGGGACACCTCTACTAAAAGGTTATGACAACCACACCTCAGGTTGATAACTTCCTCCACAGTGTGGCATATTCTTACAATTTTCTTATCAAATCTAAAATGTAGAAACTCTCTCCTGGAGGTTAGGATCTGGCACAGCCTACCCACTGGCATGACTAAGTTTCCCTAACACAACCCTTCCAGCCCTTCTGCTAATTCAGCTACTGAGGCTCCTCTCTGGTTGGAGGTGCAGGATATGGGGGTGATAGGTCCTGAGGAAGGTGGTATCAAGACCTGAATTCCACCGAAACACGCGTCGACCTTGCGTGGAACACTGCAATTGGCATTGTGGTACCAGTTGTGGCAGGGATTTTCCTAGCCGCACATTAGGCTCAACCGTGTACAGATAATGAATGTTTGTGGTCGGTGTGAAAGTGGTTGTATGAATGCTTGGTAGTATGTCTGTATTTATTAATTCTTTCCAGGGAGATTGTATATGTTTTCTTTATAAAAGTCAAATTTTGTTATATTGCGTTGTGTATTTATGAGAGACTTCTTTCTGATTTAACTTTTCATCAACATAGATGGATTTATTACCATTAAAAATCAAAGAAATGCTGATGTAGAATATGTTTTTGAAAAGAACTATTTAAAAAAAAAAAAGAAAATATAAAAAGATGTGTTTTTTAAGAAAAAGAGGAACACATTTTTATAAAATAAATAAATAATAATGAGATGATTATATGTGTCACTGTTGTATTTTGATATATATTCAAATGCAAATGAACAATGTCTGAAGGAAATTATATATAGGCCTTGAGGGAGTAGGATTCTGCCTCTTCCCTCTCTAGAATCAGGAGAATATCTGTTAGACCTGTCAGCCTTAGGGTGGTCTCCCCTACATTTTTGCCCTTTTTGCCTCCCATTTGTATCCTATATTTTGTTGGACTTAGGACTCTGGGCGCCTCACCACTGCTAAACAGTGCTGAGGTGCAGGTGCTCTCCCCTAAAACATTGTGAGGCTGGCATATGAGCCACAAGCCACTGCTACCGCAGTAAGGCTTAATCCTCCATAGGCTAACATTGGGAACCTCCCCTTATGGACTAACTTCTGACAGGGACCTAATAAGTCTATCATGTTTGGTCTTGTTGGACTCGGGGCGGGGAACCCTTTCCAATGATATATAGGGTTTGGGCATTACTACGCTAGGGATCCCACTTTTATAAAGGGGACTTTTTCCTGCCTACACTTAGATTAGGCTGCAGACTCCCCCCTCCTCTCTGCATTCTGATAGCCTGCCTGGGTTGGGAGGTGGGAGTGGTGATTCACACCTTCTTCCCTGGGATGAGCTGTGATGGGCTGCCCACTGTAGCCCTAACGGCCTGTCTCTCGTCACTGTGACAGCTAGGTCAGGGAAGGCAGGGAACATACCAGAACTCCCTGGACTCTTCCAGAAGCCCCTGCCCCCCAGACCCTTCCAGAGACTTCCACCACTTTCTAGCCTAGACTAAAAAGATATATAAGGGAGGGTCCTGGCCTCACATTCTTGTTACACTGCTGGACCTGGAAGAATCCCTGCTGGAGTGAAGACTGCTGCGCAAGAGGATTGCCACTGGGAAGGAGGCTGACTGCTCCAAGGAACTGCTGCCCCACAACCTGCTGAGCTGCCCTACTGTCTGCTGATCCTGCCCTGCATGGGAGACTGCAACATCACCACCAGAGTGTCTCCACAACATCCCAAAGGAACTACTTTTCTTTGAACCACATTTTAAAGAATCTTCAACCTTTTAAAGATTGCCTTTTTGGGACTGCACCCTTTTTAAGCTAAAGGAAACTACCTGTCCTTGGACCACAGCGTTTTAAAGACTGCCCTTTGGAACAGCAACAACACTCTCAAGATTTGCCCTGCAACGCTGTGCCTGCCCTCAGCACTGCTTGCCCCGTGATCCTCCCGAGGGCTCTGTGATTGCCTCTGCTTCTGGCGCAAGCCGACTGAAACTGGCCTGAGGTCACCGCCACTGGGACCGGAGCGCGCTGTGTAGCGCTGAGAAGCGAAGCGTTGTGTGACAGGAGGCTCCGTCGTTGCCCCGGACTTGGAGGCACTGTTAAGCGTTGTGCTAAAGGAGTGCTGTGTGGCCGTGACACCCACCCGTGCAGCGCCTGCTGAGCCCGAGGCCCCAGGGGGAGAGGAGCCTCGCACCCGCGCCCGCAACCACCACCCCAGGTAACGCCTCAATGCAACCAGGCTGCTGCGAGGGGGCGGGGTGCGGGTTGGCCGGGTACCTGGAGCGTGAGCTTTGTGCTTAGCTGGGAACCGTCCTTCACTGACCGGCCTACGGGGGCATAATTACTTGGTAATTGACACTGGGGCATTTTTTAGCATTACCAGCAGCGCCTGGGCAGCCCCACTTCCTACGCTGGGAGCATCATTTCTATGAGAGGCAAACTTATTACACTACAAGGGAACTTTGGCCTAAGAACCTTCCCAGAGTGAATTTTGACCATGAGAACCTACCTCAAGTGAACTTTTGCCATCCAAGGACACTGTGAGAAAGACATTACCAGCAGGAGCCCTTGGCACACATGAGCTGTTTGTGATTTGATCAGGCCTGGGAACTGGATTCATTCTTATTGATTATTGATCTTGCTTGGAAACTGGAATCCTTTTTATTATTGATCAGGCCTGGGAACTGGATTCATTCTTATTGATTATTGATCTTGCTTGGAAACTGGAATCCTTTTTATTATTGATCTTGCCTGGAGCTGGATTTACCTGCTTTTGGTTCTCGCATAATTTTTAGATAAAGAAATTCTTATTCTTATACAAAACTGGTGTGGTGTTCCTTTTGTGAGTGTTTTTACTGTGTCATCGCCGTTGTGTGTTGCACAAATACTTTACACATTGCCTCTGAAGTTACGCCTTTGCTGCTCTGTGCCAAGCTACCAGGTCGGAAGCGGTGGTCCCTACTTGGACTAGGGTGCATACCCCTGCCAATTGGAGACCCCGGTTCTAACATTGGTGATCGAGCGGTGGGATAGGACTTGTGTAACACCACGCAGCGACGCAGTGTACACCGCAACCCTACACCTGACTCTACTGAATTTTTGTCTACCCTCTCCAATTGGCATTTTTGAATTTTTTTTTAAATTCTCCCTGACTGGCTGCTCTTTTTAAAAGTCCTTTTGCCTAAGTCCCATTGGTTTTCTCTACAAACGTCTGAGGCCCCACCTAGCAACATGGAATTCGAGCTGGCCAATCTGGAAGTCTACACAGTGGCGCAACTCAAAGTGTTCTGCGAGGAGAAAGGGGTGCCCTTCAAGCGAAG
Organism: Lissotriton helveticus; assembly: GCF_964261635.1. Taxonomy (NCBI): domain Eukaryota; kingdom Metazoa; phylum Chordata; class Amphibia; order Caudata; family Salamandridae; genus Lissotriton; species Lissotriton helveticus. The sequence continues at coordinate 1,714,146,352 of NC_136059.1, forward strand.
TGCCAAGAAGGCAGAGCTTCAGAAAGCTTTGAGAGCATGGGTAACAGCCCACTCAGAAGGAGATGGGGACGAGCAAGGACCAGAGCATGACGCCACAGGAAACGTGGACCTACTGCACTTGGCGGGAAATGGTAATTTGTTACCAGGTACAAGGGTACCTTCCAGGGCAGGCAGTAGTGTGTCAGTGAAGAGCCTGTCCATAGAGGACCTGGAGGACAGGAGGGAGGAGAGACAGCTCAAGTTGGAGCTTGCCAAGCTGGAGAAAGAGCGGGAAAGAGAAAGGTGGGCCATGGAGCAGGATCGCGAGAACAAGCGACTGGCTATGCGGGAAAAAGAACTTGCCCTGGCTATGCCGGAAAAAGAACTTGCCCATGAGCTCAGCCTGAAGGAACTGGAAATCCGGGCCCTAGAAGTAGGGGCCAACAGCAACAAGAATGGTGGCAGCGTACCTATGGAAGCTTCACATGAGTTCAGGGTCTTTATGCCTAAAGATGTGATGGCCAGTTTTAAGGTGGGGGATAACATTTATAAGTGGTTAGCTGCCTATGAGGTGTCTTTAAGAGCCCATGGGGTCCCAGAGAGTTATTGGGGGGGGTGGTTTGTATAAGTACCTACCTCCAGATGTTAGGGACACCCTCCTTTACCTAGAGAAGGAAGACCAGACTAACTATTCTGTCATGAAAGCCGCATTGCTTAAGAGGTTCGGTCTTACCCCTGAGAGGTATAGGCAGAGGGTTAGGAATAGCCACAAACTTCCCACACAGAACTGGGTAGACTTCCTGGGCTACGCTAGTAAAGCTTTAGATGGTTGGGTGCGGGGCAGCAATGTACATGACTATGAAGGGTTGTATGACTTGTTTTTAAGAGAGCACCTTCTAGAGAAATGTTTTCCAGAGCTGCGCCAACACCTGGTTGACCGCAAGTTGACCAATCCTAGGAAGCTTGCGGAGGAGGCGGACACCTGGGTCAGTACCAGGGTGTCCACCAAGGGTTCTGGGGGGGACTCCCAAAGAGGTGGTCAGGGTTCCTACCAGAAGAAAGAGGGGGGAGACAAAAAGAAAGAGTTTCCCAAAGGCCCCCAAAATAATTCACAAGGGAAAGGGTCTGGGTCCCAGCCCCAATCTGGCCACCAGAAGCCCACTTATCCTGACAAAGGTCAGCAGCCCAGAATTGTCCGGTGCTATGAGTGTGGTGAACTTGGACACTACAAGGGGGATCCCAAGTGTCGCAATAGAGCACCACAGCCCACTGGAGGTAAAAACCCCGGGGTGGCTAGTGTAGCGCTTGGGGAGGAGCTGTCCCTAGATGATGGGAGTGAGGGGGCAGGGCTTGTCCTAGTGTCTCTGGGAGACAGTGAGATGGTTCCCAAGGTCCATGTGCCCTCAAATACTACCAAGTACAGGCAGTGGGTCACCCTCAATGGTCGGGGGTGGAGGCCCTGAGGGACACAGGTGCCAGCATGACTATGGTAAGGAGTCAGCTGGTGTCCCCAGTGCAAATAATTCCCGATGCAGTCCATCCAGTTGTGATGGCTGACAACAGGGGGGGTCACTATCCCATAGCACAGGTTCCATTTGAGTGGGGAGGGGTTCCAGGCCTTTTAAGAGTTGCTGTGAGCCCTGCCATGCCAGTGGACTGTCTGTTAGGGAATGACCTAGAGCATACTGCCTGGAAGGAGGTAGAGCTCAAAGTGCATGTGGAGATGCTGGGGTTACCGGAGTGGATTTGTGCTACCACACGGTCTATGGCTGCCCGGAAAGGGAGTCAGCCAGGAAAAATGGCCCAGCCAGCTGCTAAGAAGGGAGGAGCCCGAGGGCGTGGGAAGCCCGCCCCGGTGCAGTCACCCCGTGAGATGGATGGGGCACCTGGGGAGGTCGCACCGGAGTCCACGGAGGGGGCGTTGTTCACTTGGGGGACCTACCCCTGCAGGGTGGCAGGTGGAAGGAGGGCCCACCAGGGAGGAGTTTTGCCGGGCACAGAAGGAGTGCCCCACCCTTGAGGGCATGAGGCGACAGGCCGAAGCCCAAGCAGCAGGCAATGCCTCCGCAAAGTATCATATTTACTGAGAGGATGGGCTCCTTTACAGTGAGCCCAAGGCTCCTGTGCATGGGTCATCAAGGGCCTTAGTGGTCCCCCAGTGCTACAGGGCCTTTCTTTTGGAACTGGCCCATGAGATCCCTTTGGCAGGACACTTGGGCCAAGACAAGACCTTTGCTAGGCTTGTCCCACATTTTTATTGGCCGCAGATGAGGGTCTCCTCAGATACATTCTGCAGGACCTGTCTGACCTGCCAAGCTAGTGGGAAACAGGGACTAAGCTGAAGGCTCCCCTGGAACCGCTGCCTGTCGTTAGCACCCCCTTTGAGAGGGTGGGCATCGACATTATTGGGCCTATGGATCCACCGACTTCTTCTGGTCACAGGTTTATCCTGGTTCTGGTGGACCACGCCACCCGGTACCCAGAGGCTATTCCTCTGAGAACCATCACTGCACCTGCAGTGGCAAGGGCCCTGATGTGGATTTTTACAAGAGTGGGTTTTCCCAAAGAGGTGGTGTCCGACAGGGGTACCAATTTTATGTATGCCTACATGCAAGCCATGTGGAAAGAGTGTGGGGTTACTTATACGTTCTCTACCCCTTACCACCCACAGACCAATGGTCTCGTGGAGAGATTTAACAAGACCCTAAAGGGCATGATCAGGAGTCTGCCTGAGGGCCTGAGGAAAAAGTGGGACATCCTCTTGCCCTGTTTGTTGTTTTCCTACCGGGAGGTACCGCAGAAAGGAGTGGGATTCAGCCCCTTTGAGCTTTTGTACGGTCACCCTGTTAGAGGACCTCTCAGTTTAGTGAAGGATGGGTGGGAGAAGACTCCAAGGAGGCTCCCCCAAGATGTAGTGAGCTACATGCTGGCCTTCCGCAGCCAAATGGCTAAGTTGTGGAAGCAAGCTTCTGACAACTTAGAGGCTAGCCAGGCGGTGATGAAGGAATGGTACGACCAGAATTATCACCCTGTGGAGCTGGAACTTGGACAGAAGGTGTGGGTCATGGAGCCTGGGGAGCTTAGTGCCCTCCAGGATCGCTGGACTGGCCCTTATGAGATATTGGAAAAGAAGGGTAAGGCCACTTACCTAGTGGACCTTAAGACCCCCAGGCAGCCCCACCGGGTGCTACACGCCAACCGCCTCAAACCCCACCATGAGAGGTCTGAGCTCACCTTACTGATGGTGACTGATGGGGCCGAGGAAGAGGAAAGTGAACCTCTCCTGGACCTCTTTGCTTCCAAAGAGAAGGATGGATCGGTGGAGGGAGTGGTCCTCTCCCCATCCTTGACTCCTGAGCAACAGAGGAACTGTCGCCAGGTCCTGGGGCAGTTCGCCTCAGTGTTTTCCCTTATCCCTGGGATTACTCACCTGTGTACCCATGATGTGGACACAGGAGACAGCCCCCCTGTCAAGTCCAAGTCTTACAGGTTGTCAGATAAGGCGAAGGCCAGCATCCAGAGTGAGGTCACTAAGATGCTGGAATTGGTAGTAATAGAGCCCTCCAACAGCCCTTGGTCCAGTCCGGTGGTTCTAGTACCAAAAGCTGCCTCACCGGGTACCAGACCCGAACTTATGTTCTGTGTGGATTACAGGGGACTGAACTCTGTGACCAAGACTGACGCTCATCCTATCCCGAGGGCGGATGAGCTCATTGACAGGTTGGGGGCTGCCCGATACCTAAGTACCTTTGACCTCACGTCGGGGAACTGGCAGATCGCCCTAACAGATGGAGCTAAAGAGAGGTCCGCCTTTTCCACCCCAGAGGGCCACTACCAGTTCAGAGTGATGCCCTTTGGATTGAAAAACGCTCCTGCCACCTTCCAGCGGCTGGTGAACCGGGTCCTCTCCGGTTTAGAGGCCTTCTCTGCTGCCTACCTGGACGACATAGCTGTCTTCAGTAGCAGCTGGGAGGACCATTTGGGTCACCTCCAGGAAGTGCTTCAGGCTCTGCAGCAGGCAGGCCTGACTATCAAAGCTAGCAAATGCCAGATAGGGCAGGGGTCGGTAGTCTACCTAGGACACTTGGTAGGCGGGAGCAAGGTGCAGCCCCTACAGGCCAAGATAGAAACCATCCTGGCCTGGGAGCCTCCCAAAACACAGACTGAGGTCGGGGCATTCCTGGGCCTCACAGGTTACTACCGCAGATTTGTCAAGGGCTATGGCACCATTGTGGCCCCCTTGACTGAGCTAACCTCTAAGAAATACCCTAGGAAAGTGATCTGGACAGAGGCTTGCAAAAAGCCTTTGACTCTCTAAAGCAGGCCATGTGCACCGCTCCTGTGCTCCGGGCCCCTGACTTCTCCAAAGAGTTCATTGTCCAAACGGACGCCTCAGAGCATGGCATAGGGGCGGTACTTTCGCAACTCAATGAGGAGGGTAGGGACCAATCAGTAGCCTTCATCTCCAGGAGGCTGCTCCCCCGAGAACAGCGGTGGAGTGCGATAGATAGAGAAGCATTCGCGGTGGTCTGGGCTGTAAAGAAGCTGAGGCCATATCTGTTTGGCTCCCACTTCCTGATCCAGACTGACCACCGGCCCCTCAGGTGGCTCATGCAAATGAGGGGCGAGAATCCCAAATTGTTGAGGTGGTCCATTTCTCTACAGGGGATGGACTTCAGGGTGGAACACAGACCCGGAGTAGACCACGCCAATGCTGACGGTCTCTCTCGGTTTTTCCGCCTTAGTGATGAGAACTCCCTAGAGGTTGGGTAGTTCTCCCCACTTTCAGCTGGGGGGGACACGTGTTAGACCTGTCAGCCTTAGGGTGGTCTTCCCTACATTTTTGCCCTTTTTGCCTCCCATTTGTATCCTATACTTTGTTGGACTTAGGACTCTGGGCGCCTCACCACTGCTAAACAGTGCTGAGGTGCAGGTGCTCTCCCCTAAAACCTTGTGAGGCTGGCATATGAGCCACAAGCCACTGCTACCGCAGTAAGGCTTAATCCTCCATAGGCTAACATTGGGAACCTCCCCTTATGGACTAACTTCTGAAAGGGACCTAATAAGTCTATCATGTTTGGTCTTGTTGGACTCGGGGCGGGGAACCCTTTCCAATGATATATAGGGTTTGGGCATTACTACGCTAGGGATCCCACTTTTATAAAGGGGACTTTTTCCTGCCTACACTTAGATTAGGCTGCAGACTCCCCCCTCCTCTCTGCATACTGATAGCCTGCCTGGGTTGGGAGGTGGGAGTGGTGATTCACACCTTCTTCCCTGGGATGAGCTGTGATGGGCTGCCCACTGTAGCCTTAACAGCCTGTCTCTCGTCACTGTGACAGCTAGGTCAGGGAAGGCAGGGAACATACCAGAACTCCCTGGACTCTTCCAGAAGCCCCTGCCCCCCAGACCCTTCCAGAGACTTCCACCACTTTCTAGCCTAGACTAAAAAGATATATAAGGGAGGGTCCTGGCCTCACGTTCTTGTTACACTGCTGGACCTGGAAGAATCCCTGCTGGAGTGAGGACTGCTGCGCAAGAGGATTGCCACTGGGAAGGAGGCTGACTGCTCCAAGGAACTGCTGCCCCACAACCTGCTGAGCTGCCCTACTGTCTGCTGATCCTGCCCTGCATGGGAGACTGCAACATCACCACCAGAGTGTCTCCACAACATCCCAAAGGAACTACTTTTCTTTGAACCACATTTTAAAGAATCTTCTACCTTTTAAAGATTGCCTTTTTGGGACTGCACCCTTTTTAAGCTAAAGGAAACTACCTGTCCTTGGACCACAGCGTTTTAAAGACTGCCCTTTGGAACAGCAACAACACTCTCAAGATTTGCCCTGCAACGCTGTGCCTGCCCTCAGCACTGCTTGCCCCGTGATCCTCCCGAGGGCTCTGTGATTGCCTCTGCTTCTGGCGCAAGCCGACTGAAACTGGCCTGAGGTCACCGCCACTGGGACCGGAGCGCGCTGTGTAGCGCTGAGAAGCGAAGCGTTGTGTGGCAGGAGGCTCCGTCGTTGCCCCGGACTTGGAGGCACTGTTAAGCGTTGTGCTAAAGGAGTGCTGTGTGGCCGTGACACCCACCCGTGCAGCGCCTGCTGAGCCCGAGGCCCCAGGGGGAGAGGAGCCTCGCACCCGCGCCCGCAACCACCACCCCCAGGTAACGCCTCAATGCAACCAGGCTGCTGCGAGGGGGCGGGGTGCGGGTTGGCCGGGTACCTGGAGCGTGAGCTTTGTGCTTAGCTGGGAACTGTCCTTCACTGACCGGCCTACGGGGGCATAATTACTTGGTAATTGACACTGGGGCATTTTTTATCATTACCAGCAGCGCCTGGGCAGCCGCACTTCCTACGCTGGGAGCATCATTTCTATGAGAGGCACACTTATTACACTACAAGGGAACTTTGGCCTAAGAACCTTCCCACAGTGCATTTTGACCATGAGAACCTACCTCAAGATCTTGAGGCTCTTCAGTTGGTTCAGCAGGTGTCGCAGCCCACCCATGTAGGTGGGCACACCCTAGACCCGTTTTTTACCAACTTAACGGAAGTCAGCACCTCCACTCCAATACCTATGACCTGGACCGACCATTATTTGGTATGTATCCAGTGCCCTCTGCCTGTGCCGCCTCCCGTACCACTGGTATTCTCTATCCCTAAACGGTGTTGGAAAAAATTGAAATTTGACGACTTTTTCCATCTGTTGTCCTCCGACCCGCTCGGGGTAACTGAATTAGCGGACCAGGGTTACGACTATTTCTGTGAGTGGGTAACTAGGGCGCTTGTCGCCCTTGTTCCAATAGTTTTGTGTAAACTTGGGGCAAGGAATTCCAGCCCATGGTACGACGATTTGCTGCGGGCACTTAAGAAGGCGCGCAGAGCGGGAATGGCGCAAAACTTACAACATCGATAAGAAAGTTTTGTATATGGCCACTGTGAAATTGTACCATCGGACAGTGTGCAGAACCCGAGCGGCGTACTATGCCCTGCAATTCAGTACCAGTGATAACCCCTCCAAAACTATTTTTAAGGTGTTGAAAGACCTCACTACCAAAAAGGTGATTACGACCTACCAGAGCTCAACTGCACACTGCGAAACTCTGGCGGATTTCTTTCTGGAAAAGGTTTGTTCCATCTATAGAGCTTTTCCATCGGCTGCCCCGTTTGTAGAGGGCCCACTTAAGTCGTTGGTAGCTGACACCTTATACTCTATCCCGAGCCTAACCTCAGAAAGTCTTAGCATACTGGCTCAACAGGTGAAGTCTGGGTCCCCGGCTGATCCGTTGTGCCCAGCTCTGTTTAAGGACCTAGTTTTGCATGATGCCTCATCGGTTTGCTCGCTGATTAATACGTCATTTACATCAGGCGTAGTTCCACTGAAGTGGAACCAGGCAGTTGTTATGCCTATTCTTAAAAAGCCATCTTTGGATGGGAGCAAACCTGAGAACTATCGACCAATATCACTTCTGCCGTGGCCTGCTAAAGTAGCAGAGGCGCATGTCAACTCTGTCCTCTCGGGTCATCTACTTCAGGCCAACATCCTAGACATGACGCAGAATGGTTTTCGAGCTGGGCACAGCACGGAAACGGCACTACTGTATATGGTAGAACACCTGCGTTCCGTGCTGGACACGGGTCAAACGGCGGCGCTGGTGCTGTTAGATCTAAGCGCCGCCTTTGACACCGTGTCCCACCCTATCCTTCTGCGTCGTCTAGAGGAAGTAGGTATTGCTGGCCCTGCCCTCCAGTGGTTCCGGTCGTTTCTTGCTAATCGCTCCTTTAGTGTAGCTGTACCGCCCTACCAGTCCAAATTCCATCCTTTGGATCTGGGGGTTCCTCAAGGCTCCTCGCTGAGTCCCACGTTATTCAATCTTTACGTGAGACCGCTGGCGGAGGTAGTCAGGCAGTGGGGTATGACCATGGTGTCATACGCCGATGACACCCAGCTAGCGGTCACGATCAGCGGGGATGCGGAAGTGGATGCCCCCAGATTCCAACAAGCACTTCGGGCGGTCGCCGGCTGGATGACGGATAACTGCCTCCAGTTAAACGCCAGTAAAACTGAGGTGATGATTTTTGGCAAGCGAGCGGAACTCTGGGGGGACAGGTGGTGGCCATCAGATCTCGGCCCTAGACCAACCCCGGTTGTCGAGCTTAAAAATCTTGGGCTTTGGTTGGATCCCACTCTTTCCTTCGTTTGTCATACCAAACGGACGGCGGCCTGCTGTTTTGGCATCCTGCGGGGACTTCATCCCGTGCTTAAGTTCTTCGATGCCTCCACGAGACAACTCGTGATCCAAGCCACTGTGATCTCTAGGCTGGATTACGCGAGTTCCCTCTTAGTGGGCCTGAACCAAGCGGAAATCAATCGCCTTCAGCGGGTTCAGAACGCGGCAGCACGAGCGGTGGTGGGATTACCAAGATTCTGTCCCACCACCAATGTTCTCCGTTCGTTGCATTGGCTCCCGATGGCACAGAGAATTCGTTTTAAAGTCCTCTGTGTCGCTTATAAAATTCTTAAGGGATCCCCGGCCGCAATTTTGTCCAAACTCATGTCGCACTACGTCCCTACTCGGGCTTTAAGATCTGCTGACCTTGAACTCGCAATTGTCCCCCGTTTTAGGCTGTGCAGGGCTGGCGGACGATCTTTTCAAGTCCGTGCTGCTCTGCTCTGGAACTCTCTACCCCCGGCGATCCGTGCTCTTGGGGATCTGTTTTCTTTCCGCCATGCGGTTAAAACATTCCTGTTTCCCTAGTGCCCTTCTTTTCTTTGTGTTGTTTGTTGTGTTATGCTGCTACCTTGTCGGGCGCCAGGACGCTCCTTCGCTGGAGCATCTGTGCGCTTAATACATTCACATAACATAACATAACATAACATAACTTTTGCCATCCAAGGACACTGTGAGAAAGACATTACCAGCAGGAGCCCTTGGCACACATGAGCTTTTTGTGATTTGATCAGGCCTGGGAACTGGATTCATTCTTATTGATTATTGATCTTGCTTGGAAACTGGAATCCTTTTTATTATTGATCAGGCCTGGGAACTGGATTAAGCATGGGCGGATCTAGCGGATCTCGCGTACGCGAACTTGCGGATTTACGGATTCGCAATCCGCGAAGATCCGCGAACTCTAGCGGATTTGCGGATTTTTCCGTTTTTTGTGTTGGCGCGTGTTCGTGCCGATTTTGGGACAAGTTCGCAATTGCGAACTTACTTTTCGGCTCGCAACGGCCGCGACTATGTTGTTTCTACGTCTGGTTTATCATCACAGGTTCACAGCACCCTCTGTTTCACCACTGCCACCCTCTGGGACACCCATGCCACCCTCTGGTACATCCTCACTGGCACCTATTAGGTTTATTTATCACTGTAGATTATGGTGGTTGAAAAAAGCAAGCACACCTGCCCTTCTTCAACTGCCATCAATTAATTTGTGTTTCATTAATGTGTCAGTAATTTTGAAAGTTCCAGTCTGGCTGGCACCTGCTTCCTTCCTTATCTGTAATTTGCTTTTTGTTGCAGTGAAATTTTTTTTTCACAGGACCTTTATGGTGCTATTCTATGAGCCTGCTGTTTGGGTCATAGCAGGGTCATAGAATAGTTGCAAACTCTGGAGGGGCTCATCAGGAAGCACTACCTTGAATGTTACTAATGTTAAGTTTGAACTTTTGCACCTGCTCATTGCTTTCAGTTTAGCTAAAATCGTTTTTTCTGCAATTTCGCGCGTTTTTTGGGGCGCGAATCCGTGCGAGATCGATTTCGGAAGCCGCGAATACGTGCGAATACAAAATTGTTTTTGTTGCGACGTGTATGTTCGCGTGATCTTGCGCGTGTTCGCGAGGCGCTTCTAGCTATACGTTTGCCAAGTTACCCTATCGGTCGTACACGGGCGCGGCCATCTTGTTGGCGTGACGTAATTCCGTTTCCGCCCGCTATGTGTAATCTCGCAAAGTGTGCTGCTCGCTAGTACAATTTCGCGCGTACTCGCAAGGAAAATCTCGCGCGAACTTACCCACGCGGTCGTGAACGGGCGCGGCCATCTTGTTTCTCATTCATTGCTATGGTTCTGGGCATGCTTTCTCTATCCTCTCTCAATCTATGCCATCCTTTGCTTGTTTGAAGTTTTTTTGATCTAATTTTACTTATTATCTATCCCTCTATTTTTCTACCTCTATATTTTTGTGTTTTCTGCAGCTTTTAGTTACTTTTAAACTACTTTTTTAAACTCTTTTCTTTTCTTCTTCACTATTCTATTTCTTCTTTATCATTTAAGTTTATTTCTGCCCAGACCATGGTAAAGGGAGCCGGGAAGCACCCTGAGAAGGGGAAGGGTCCCGCACCCCGTGCCCGGCTCCCGTGCGGGCGTTTAAGGGGGGAGCAAGTGGTCCCGAGGGAGATCTTCAGCGCGGAGGAAGTGGCGGCACTGATCTTCCACGTCCAGCGCCGCCTCCCCAAGACGATCCTGGGAGGCGGCAAGATCGCGACCGGCTATGGCATCCGGGAGCGTCGCAAGCGGTGGGAGAAGGTGTGCCGGGCCATGTACAAGATCTCTGGGGTCCGGCGCACATATAACCAGGCCACCCACCGCTGGACCGATGTCATGGACCGGGAGCGGGACTTGCTGGACGCGCTCGGCGTAGAGGTCCCCGGGCTTGGTGAGTAGTAGTAGTAGTACATTTACTACTCTGTTTTATCCTGCTCTGTTATTTGCAAATCTTTGTTCTTTACCAAGAGCAATAATGCTGCCGATTACATTGAGGTAAATTATATTTCAAAATCTTCTATGCATTTCAGGTGCACTGCTCTCCTTCTCAGTAGCCTTGCTTGCTACTATGCTTCTTTGTTTTGTATGTTGTGTTCAGAAGCATTTCATTGGCCTGAGAAATTATGTATGAGTGTACTGTAAAGAAAAGAACTGCGTAATGCTAGACAGTAAGGGTCATATTTTCAATTACCGGCGCATCCCTGCAAAGTAGCAGGGATGCGGCAGTAATTGTGTGCCATGCCACCACCACCCATTGGCCCAAAACGTCACAGAAGCCTTACGCATCTGTGCCGTAAAGGCAGCGCATTGCTGGAGTTGCGTGGCAACGATGGCGCAGCTCCAGCAATGCTCTGGGGTACCCTATATCCCCAATGCTGCATCAAGCCGTACGTCGGCTTCAAGCGCGCAGGGTTTGAGTCATGCATCATTGTCCTAAAAGTGACTGATTGACATCTTGTAGATTTCCCTCAGCCACTTTTAGGATTCGTTCCTGCGCAGGTACGCCCTCCCTTGCGCCGGAACGCCCCCTGATGGCGCAGGGCTTTACAACGTGATGCATCGCCCATATGCCCATATGTGTTTTTTTTTTTAATATATACGCCGCACCAACACCATGGCGAGTCTTTTGTTCTGCCGCTGCGTCAGAAAATGCACGCAACAATGGAGGAAAATCAGCCGCAACTTCCGCAAGGGACTTCTAAATCAGCCCCAACAGACTGAAGTCCAGTCCTTTCTTTAGACAGTCACATGGCTATAAGAAGAAATAGTGGCGGTGGTGGCGGGTGGATTGATAGTTTGAGTATTCACTGATCTGCAAGCAGGATGGACTTTGTCTGTCACGTGTTGCGCACTGCTGCCTGCAGTGCCAGGCCTAGGCAAACCTCTTTAGTAGTCTGTTTATTGAGTTACATAGGAACTTTCTAAGTCAACGTTCCGCAAATCAGGCAATACGAATAACGTAGTATACCACATGAGATAGATCCCGTGGAATAGTTGTCTATCTATTTGCTATTTTTCCAAAATATGTTGTTATTGTTCTTTTGAAATGTTTGATTTGGTTGAAAAATCTCATCCATGTTTTCTGGTTTTTCTTTCTTTCATGTTGTACATCAGCTCCCCCCAAGGGCAAGAGGACACAGGAGGAGGGTGCTGAGGATGCAGGCCAGGATCGGGCAGGCGAGGGCTCCTTTGCTGGCCCCAGTAAGTTTACATTTTAATAAACAGTACCTATTTTTTCCTAGCGTTCCTCATTCGATTTTTTCTAAATCGTCTTTGATCTTCTTGTAGACTGGATATAAATTCTTATCCTGCCTCGAATATGACTCCCTGTGGTATTACTAGACTATTCTTATTAGTCTGTCTGTGTAGCTAACTAAGATTGGACATTTGGCAATTCCATTGGACTCCCATTATATTCAGCAATACCTCTATGCACTGTCTCCTTACTGACTAGATAGTGTGGCAGAGTCATTCAGCTCCCGAAGTCACCGATTATAGATCCCCAATGATCTCTAGATTATCGTACGCAGGACAAGAGAGTAGTACGGAGTCACAGCACAGTCAAGAAGTGTCAGAGGCACTCATGCTTGCAAAAATTCCAAAACCTTTAGCTCGTCCACTCTAGTCTAGAGGAACAAAAACCACAGGGGCAGATTTATGTTAACTGGCGCATCCCCAGGGATGCGCCAGTTAACATGCGCCACGGTGCGCCACTGCTACGCCACCCATGGTGCGCCGCATTTATGATGCGGCGCACCATGGTGCAAGGAAGTGAGGATGCGTGACGCATCTCTCGACGTACGGGCGGCGCATTGCAGGAGTCATGTCGCAAGTGCGACATGACTCCTGCAATGCACAGGAGCCACCTATTCTATGCATTGTGCGTCACCCTTACGCCTGCTTCAAGCAGGCGTAAGGAAGTGACGTAGAAAGTGACTGAGTGAAATCTCATAGATATCACTCAGCCACTTTTAGGAGGCGTTCCTGCGTAGGAACGCCCCCCCTGCGCAGGAACGCCTCCTTATGGCGCAGGGCTTTCCAACGTGACGCATCTCTTAGATGCGTCACGTTGTAAATAGGGCGCATTGTTTGCGCCGCCGTTGCGTCACATTTAGTGACGCAATTGCGGCACAAGGAGGCGCAAGGCCTTCATAAATCTGCCCCACAGAGTCTATTTAAGTTTAAAAGCTTTATTAAAAGTAAACACATTTATTAAAATCTACTTTGTCATAAAACTATTTAACTGTAAACGGAAAAGTGGTTAGTGCTGACGATTAATTGGACACATTTCTTGTGGTCGAGCCGAACTCTCACCTGGTTTGAACTTGATCCTGGTCGTGTTCTTAGGACTCAGGAGTCAAGCTTCTGTCTGTTAGGAGAAAAAGTGGTGCGTGTTAAAAATCAAAAGCAAGCATTCATCAGTTGTGCATAAAAGTGCAGCAAGACAACAGCCTTCCCTGGAAAATGGGACATTTTTACTATGGAGTAGACAGTCACAAATTATTACATTGTATTCTGTTTTTTTAACATTTCTCCTAGACCAAATATTATATAGTAGTGAGTGGTGTATTCTAACATTCTTAAATGTACTTTGTAGGTGTAACATCTGGTGACGGGGCCAGCGCGGAGGTGGCTGTGTTGGACCAGGACTCGGAGGCCTCTGGGGAGGAGGCGGCGGTAGAAGAGCTGGCGGACGTTCCTGTGGGGGATCAAACGGTGGTGGCGGAAACAGGTAAGCTATATATTCCTTACTTATTGAGATTGAAGACTGCATAGTGTGCTTTCTGCACGGGTGTATTACAATTACAAATCAACCAGGTAGTAGCCTCCTCGAAATGTACTTCGACTTAGCTGTGAAGTTTTTGGTGAGAAGAATCCCAATAAGTTCTTAGACGAACGTGATGGATGGGATGAACGAAAAGCGAAAGAAGGGTGTAAGTAAGTGGGACGCGAACTTGTATGATGGCTGGCAAAGAAGAACGATATGTGTTTGCTTGGCCCCCGAGGTGGCTGGGAAGGAAAGAATATGGTATGGTGCATGGCTGGGTCAATGATGAAGCAAGGATGGGTGGAAGGACAGCAGCCTGGGTGGGTGAAACAGAAACTGTATGTGTGCGTATACTTTGACTGAATGGATGCCTGGAGCATGGTATTCTCTGACTCTTAGATAGCACATGTGTATCTAGAGAGAGTAGATGGTCGCCAGGTGAAGTAAGTGTTACCTTGAAGAGCATGTACCACCGCACCCGCACGTCCGTTCCAGTGCAGGGAAGGCAAGGAAAAGAAATTGTAAATGTGTCCAATACTACCATGAATAGTAGCAGTACTTTGTATTGCGTTTGCATTCACAGCATATATCTGGTTATTACGGTGGACACTCCGTACCTCTCTTAATAACTTTAGTTTACTTGTAGTACGTCATTCATGTGTGGGTGTATCACTGTTCACTCAATATTAAGCAAAGCACCTAAAGTCATCTCATCTGTCATTAAATACGTCCCATGTGAAGTGATAGATAATCAAATTAGTTAGCTTCCTTTTCTAGTACTCATTTGCACTGTAGGGTGAAAGGTAAATTAATTAAGCAGTAGCCCTTGTAACAGAGTATTCTCAGTGCCACCCGTAATAGAAAAGTAATAGCTTCACCACCTGCATGTACTGGACCGGTACAGTAACGCAAGTCTGTCTCACTCATCATGGTGTGCAACTTTTTTTCTCGGGTGCAAGTTCACTGTGCTGTGTCCATGTCATTCTGCCGGCTTGCATAAGATAACGTACCCATTTCCCTAAACAAGAGAGAAGAAGAAGAATAAGACTGGTGTACTGTCATAGTCGACTGTAATGGAAGTCCATAGTGGTCGTAGAATTAGTTCATTAAACTACCACTACTGTTAGAGCAAGGATGCAGAAGTGGGAGGTTACATAGATACTGTCCTCAATAGTTATGTACTGTGCTTTCAATTTGCTACTTGTACTCTGTGACCCAACTTTCGGCTCAATCACTTTGTGTTATTAATAAGGAGCATTGGTTACAGACTATGTCTTTCTTTCTTCATATAGTTGCTCCTTCCAAATCAACAACAAGGAGGGAGCAGGCTAGATTGGCCCGGCAACGGAGGCTGGAGGCCACAGTCGCCGAATATCGGCGGCTGGTGGCCCTGGAGGAGGAGGAGGACACGCAGTCGAGCGGGGCAACATCCTTGACTGTGACCACTGCATCCTCCTCCGTGACTAAGCCAGCGGGACCGAGCCGGGCTAAGAAAGACGACCGCCACCGCCAAGCAACCGAAATACCAGCTGCCCCCCACAGGAGCTGCAAGGAACGCCAACGCCGCCTACGAGTCCGCATGTCCAACCTGGAGCAGGAGGTCCTGAGGTATAAGAACTTGGTTAAGGGCCTCCGCTCCGAGCTTGCCACCCTCCGCAAGGAGTATGATGCCCATGCCGCATCATGCACCAGCACCAGCACCCTCCAGTAGTGGAGTGTCCCTTGCCCTTTTTTTATAGACTTTTGGGGGGTGGGATTTGGGAGTTGGGATCGTTTTGGGACGTTTCAGAGACAATCGTTGGGGTTAGGGTGGGTGAGGGAGATTATTTTGTTAGGGCTAAATAAATATATTTTTCAACTTTATCTGACCATACCTGTTTTTTACTGCTTTTCAGTCTGGTGGGTGGGGGGCGGGGGTGTAACAGTAACTTTGTTTTCCTGAACAGTCGTAGGACTTTAGTAGTACAACCGTCAATCTCTTGTCTACTCCGAAATAATACTCCATTATACTACCTCCCACCAAACGCTTATCTTACCTGTAATTTGTGTTAGAAATTAGGGCTAGGCCCAGGGCTGGCTCCAGGTGAAATGGGGATTAACGTTGTCAATCCTGGGCGGGTGACATTTCCTCATTGCGGTGGTACTAGTGGTGTGACACAGTGGCAGTTGCATGCCTATGGAAAAAAAGAAAACGAAACCTTGTTTGTCCTCCTTACTGTAGCATTACAACGGTTACGGTACGATCGAGAAAATAGCAGGTGACAGTACACTAGAACAGTGCCATAATGTAGCCTAACAAATGGTAAAGTATTTGCTTGCAAGTATAACTAGTACTTGCGTTGAATTTATTTGACATTGGCTACTACTACTAGAAGATATAGTACTGAAGCTGAGTAAGTCTAGAAGATATCCTCGTATTCCTTCACCAGCCTGTTGCTGCTATGACCTTATCCTCCCCAGCAAGTGTGTGGAATTATTGATGTCATTTTAGTCAGACATCAAGCAAAACAACACAGCCCGGGGGAAGAGGGTTAGGGTTTGTAAAATGGATGGGAATGGGGGTTTCTTTTTGGGTAGGTTTTGTTGAGAGAAGAAAAAAAAAGCAGAGCATGGACAAACAATAATTGAAGATACAGACAATCTTTGGTTACAAACTAAAGGTAAGCACATGCAGTCACACTCATAGAATAAAAGACAACAATGGATACTGTATCTGTATTGCGTATGTTGTTGGAGTTGTCCTGTTGAATTTGGTAAGTAAGTTGCATGCAGCAAACAATTCCTCTTATTGGCGGCACTCCTCCATTCCAGCTGACGCTTCGTCCATCAATGTGGTGACCACTGACAGAAGACACCCTGTCCACTGCCTGCCTGGCGGATGTTGACTGAAACCCGGCCTGTAATTATTGAACGGAAAACAGGAAGTGCTATTACAATACCACTGATAAATAAATAAAAGGTATGTACGCTGTGTGGTTCAAAAAGTGACACTTTGATTTCCCTAATAGACAGTACAATATTTTTGAAATTGCGTGCTCTGTCTGAGTCACCTTTTTAAGGATCAATAAGTATGGCCAAAATATTATAGCGGATCTTTCCCCTCAAGGTAGGTGTACTACTGTGTTTTAGAACAAAATTTGACCTTCCCAGCAATGCTCCCACCAAGACCCTTACTAAAGCCAGTCGCAAAAATGTAGAAGAACCCCAATCATATCTCCAAAAACGATGCCTAGCAGAAAAATGGTTACAAAACGTACTTTGAAAGTAACAGTAGGCCCAAATACAGACCGTGGATTGTATTCAAACCACTTGCAAGCAAGCAAAAGTATCCATAGCCAGCATCGCTCCAACAGTGCTCTACAACAACAGAACCGCGTTGCAATAGAACCCCCCGAAACACATGCAATCCTGCTGCTAGGGCTAACCCTAACGAACCCTAACTTACAAAAAGTGCCAAAACTGGTGTTTCCTTATGGATTTTGTCCAACAAACTTCTAGCCGGTATTAGACCTTCCCAGGAATGCCCCAGGCAAGACCCGCCAACCCACCCGCAAAAAAACACCCGACACAACACCCCCAAACAGCGAAAAAGCTAAATCTCATACTTACAATGTCTCTCGGTCTTCGGTCCAAACGCGGCGCTGTGCAGCTAGGTCGTCATCATCATCAATCATCATAACTCCTGTTTTCCACCACGGATTTCCTGAAAAGCAAATGCAATCAAGATTAGACTGTCGCAGCAGTGCTTCGACAGAGACCCCGGCCGCAACCCACCCACGAACAGCAGGAAGCCCCCCAAAACGCTACATTGAGCAAGATGTCAGAAGAAATAGCAAAAAAAAGGCTGTTCCTTATGGATTTTGTCCAAAACACTTCTATCCGGTATTAGACCTTCCCAGGAATGCCCCAGGCAAGACCCGCCAACCCACCCGCAAAAAACCACCCGACAACACCCCCAAACAGCGAAAAAGCTAAATCTCATACTTACAATATCCCTCGGCCTTCGTTCCAAATGCGGCGCTGTTCAGCTAGGTCATCATCATCAATCATCATAACTCCTGTTTTCCACCACGGATTTCCTGAAAAGCAAATGCAATCAAGATTAGACTGTCGCAGCAGTGCTTCGACAGAGACCCCGGCCGCAACCCACCCACGAACAGCAGGAAGCCCCCCAAAACGCTACATTGAGCAAGATGTCAGAAGAAATAGCAAAAAAAAGGCTGTTCCTTATGGATTTTGTCCAAAACACTTCTATCCGGTATTAGACCTTCCCAGGAATGCCCCAGGCAAGACCCGCCAACCCACCCGCAAAAAACCACCCGACAACACCCCCAAACAGCGAAAAAGCTAAATCTCATACTTACAATATCCCTCGGCCTTCGTTCCAAATGCGGCGCTGTTCAGCTAGGTCATCATCATCAATCATCATAACTCCTGTTTTCCACCACGGATTTCCTGAAAAGCAAATGCAATCAAGATTAGACTGTCGCAGCAGTGCTTCGACAGAGACCCCGGCCGCAACCCACCCACGAACAGCAGGAAGCCCCCCAAAACGCTACATTGAGCAAGATGTCAGAAGAAATAGCAAAAAAAAGGCTGTTCCTTATGGATTTTGTCCAAAACACTTCTATCCGGTATTAGACCTTCCCAGGAATGCCCCAGGCAAGACCCGCCAACCCACCCGCAAAAAACCACCCGACAACACCCCCAAACAGCGAAAAAGCTAAATCTCATACTTACAATATCCCTCGGCCTTCGTTCCAAATGCGGCGCTGTTCAGCTAGGTCATCATCATCAATCATCATAACTCCTGTTTTCCACCACGGATTTCCTGAAAAGCAAATGCAATCAAGATTAGACTGTCGCAGCAGTGCTTCGACAGACACCAAAAATTACACACAAACCCCCGGAACCCCGCCAAAGAGCACCTCAAAGGCAAGCAAGTCAGCAAAAACGGCAAGAAATTTCCACCTCATATTTGGTCCAAAACACTTTTGTCCATTATTAGAGCTTCACAGCAATGGGCCCAAATCCGTCAACTCACCCGCAAAGAAGTACAACACCCCCACAAGTGCTGAGTCTTTCTTCATTGGGCGTAATCCAGCACTCTGCTTGGAGGGAAATCGCAGTCTGGAGGAGGAGGATAGAGGAGCATGTTCTTCAGAACTTGTGAACCTGAGGAATGTAGACTGCGGCACCTTCAAATCAATAAGCAAACAAGTGAAGACAGTTCTGATGATGGTCTTGTTTTTGGGATTAGGTGATTGAAGTTTGAATTAAATTAACTGTGCAAAACAAAGAAAGAGAGACACAAAGCACACAGGAATAAAAGTGAATAAGGACGAAAAAGAAAGTTCTTGATTGATTGTCTCATTTTCAGGGCTCGGTGTCAGGGAATAAGAACAAGATTTCGTCATCATACTCTGCGAATTCAGGCTGGATGAGGTCAGTGGCACCGAACAGAGAAAAAATCCCCTCATCTACGTTGCTGTCCTCCTCGTCTTCATGCGGCGTGCTTTCTCGTACTTTGTAATCTGGTGGTATGAGGTGCTGATTCATCTTGATCATTGTCAGCCGCTCCACATTTTTGGGCGAGAGGCGGCTCCGTTTGGGAGTTACAATGCCACCAGCAGCACTGAAAACACGTTCAGAAGACACACTTGCGAGTGGGCAAGACAAATAGTTTATAGCCAGGTTGGAGAGCTGTGGCCACAATTGTGTTTTGCCATGCCAATACTGCAATGGCTCATCATTAAGAAAGACCTCTGTTGAGTCATTCATATAGTCCTGCACTATCGACTCAAGGTCATCAACGGTTCCTCCACTTTGCTTACTTTTTGCTGTGCCTTTGACATTTTTTCGAGAACCATACCCAAGCAAACTTAGCCAATCCTCCTCAGCAGCCACTGTTAGTGTTGTGTGTGGTGCAGATGATCCAGTTGCCGGTGTCTTTAACGGCTGAGAGGTCACTTGTGCCCCAGCCACAGGTGCAGAAGTGGATTCTTGTGACTGGGGATGGCCTGCTGATGCTGATGTACTGTCTTCTCCTTCAATAACCTGCCGTTCTTTTTCAAACCTCTTGGCTGACCAGGCTAACCAATGTTTGTACTTTTGAACATCTGCATCAGCGAAAGGAAAGAATGCGTTGTCTGCCAGCGCCTTTTTGTAGCGTGGATCCAGAATAGTAGCACAAATGTAATGCTGATCTGAGTGGATGTTTTGAAGACGTTCATCACCACGTAGGCGATGTAATAATTTCTCAGACAAAATGAAATGGGTTTTTTTTTTTCATCTTTTTCAAACTCAGAAGAAACCGCCATCAGTTGGTGCTCCAGTATGCACAACAATGGGATAGCTTTTCCCAAATTACAGTCCTCCTGGCTGACTGCACGCGTGAAGAACTCAAAAGGACGAAGCATGTCTGTCAGGCTTTTAACTATGTCCCATTGCGCCGCACTCATCCGCAGGTCCTCCTTCTGAGATGTAGCCTCTGTCAAGAAATAGTGATCGAGTACCGTATACTGCTCATACAGACGCTCAAGCATGTAGAAGGTTGAGTTCCAACGTGTTGCCACCTCCTGGATGAGTGCTTTCACTGGCATTCTACGTTGAAGTAGCAGTCTCCGCAGATGCTTCCGGGCCTTAAAAGAATGGCTGAAATGGTTGCACATTTTGCGGCAGGTGGCCATTACCTCGAACGCTGGACTCTGTTTATCACTCAAGAATTTTTGAACTACCAGGTTGATACAGTGCGCCAAACACGGCACTCTAACATGGTCACCAATGAACATGGCCTTAACTACATTGGCGCCATTATCCGTGGAAACATAACCAATCTTGCGTTTTTAGGGGGATAGCATTGTCAAGACCTTTTTGGTAAACTCTTCCAAAAGGTTTTCTGCTGTGTGACTTTTCTCCAAGCCAAACATGGCTAGTGTTGCATGTTTCCCAGCAGCTTTGAAAACTTGGTCCGGGTCAACACCTGCGTTTAGCTTTGCTTTAACACCTGAAAAAGAGACCCAGTGTGCAGTGATGCACATGTAATCATCGCCTGGGCCACTGGTCCACATGTCTGTTGTCAGATGTATTGTGTGAACAGCACTCTTCTGCAAAGCTGCCCCAATCGCCTGCAGCACATCTTCATGTAGTGCTGGAACCGCAACTCTGGCAAAATAGAACCGGCTCGGAACCTTCCATTTAGGGCAGAGCGTTGCCACTAATTCAAGAAAACCTACCGCTTCTACAAAAGAAAAAGGTAGAAGGTCCACAGCTAGCATTTTAGCCAGCTTAGTGTTATACAGACGCGTCAGTGGGTGGTTGCGTTCATATGGCACGTCTGAAGTAAGCATTGTTCTAATGTTGCCCTGGACCAAGCATTTACGGGCTGATAATGACTTCGTTGACCCAATTTTGCTCGCTGGTGAACTTTTGTGCGTTGTTGTCTCACTCGCTCCAACACTCTTAGTGTGCCTCACATTGGGTGTGCTGCTGACAGGGGTACTGGGTGTAAGGGAAGTGTTTGACACGTCTTCTTCCTGCTCGTCATCATCAGATGAAACATCAACGTTTCCTTGAATTTGGCCTTTCTTGATCGCATCTAGGTGCGCAAACCATTTGACAGTGTGCTTTCTCTCAAGATGACCTCTCTGGCCGCCGGTACCATAGTTGGTACCTGACTTACCACGACTAACTGCAAGCTTACAAAGGGTACAAATGGCAAACTTTGGATTTTTGGGACAAACAGTAAAGAAGTCCCAAACTGGGGACTTGAAGTGTCTGTGGGACCTGGAGGAGGCGGCGATACTGGTGGTGGTGGTCATGAACCTAATGCCAGATGAAGTGGAGGATCTGGATTGCCCAACTTTTGTACGTTTTGCACTTTCACCGCCACTAATTAAGGTCGAGGTTGACGGAGGTCTCTTCTTGCCAGAAAGAAATATGTAAGCGGGACGAGTTGGTGTACTACTTAACTCCAATGATTGTGGTGTTTCCACTGCCTCCTCATCGACAACATCATCATCACGCTCAGCAGCTCTTCGGGCTAGGGTCAAAATGTCTGTTTGCTGCATGCCCGCTGGGGCTGCAGTGACCTTTATGATGACTGGGTCGTCGTTGGCAGAGTCTTCATCAGCAGCAGTATCCGCCACTTCTTGTTGAGACTCATCACACTCCATAAGTCTGAGACTTTGGACGAGCTTCCTTTTACGCTTAACTACCTTTGTTTGTTCCCAAGTTTGATCCGTATCATCAGAAGGAGGTGTGCTTGAAGAGGATGTAGACACCACCCTTGATCTCTTCCTTGCTAGGGGTGTGGAAGACAATGAAGGATCATCAGGAGGAGTGGCTTCCTCAAATGATACCTCGCCTTGATTGTCGATTTCCTGATGTGCCCCTACTTCGGGAGGAACAACTATTGTGGGCACTTGTTGTGACCCTCCATGCACCTCTGCTTGCGCATCTCCTTGCGCTGCCTCTCCTTCCACATGTACTTGGGCTTGTACTTGCACATGTGATTGTTGTTGCGGCTGTGGTTGTTCAACACTCGTCAGATGAGCTACAACAACCTGTGTTGATTGAGGGACATTGCTGATGCTTTCTTGCGATGAGCCAACATCACTGGTCGATGGTGATTAAAGAAGTATACTGGCTGCCTCTGCAGCACTCAAGGGCTTGGACTTAAGTTGGCGTGGTGGTGGTGGTGGCACTGAGCCCAATGGAGCGGGGGTGCTGCTGCCAGCTTGGTCCCCAGCAGATCCCGCTGCAGCTGCTGCAGGCATACTTTTTTTTTTACTCCCAAAAAAAGGGGCGGGCGGCACACCAGTGTCCTTGGTAACTTGCTTCTTCTGCTCCTTACTGGCACCTTTCTTGCTAGAGGAGCTACGGGTTACTTTTTTTGGGGCCATCTTCTTCAGAGCAGGTCAGCAGGCAGCAGTTGCACGAGTTGCAGAGGGTTCTGTGTCCAGACGTGACGTCGCGTGACGTTATGCTGCACACACCGCTGCAGGACTTCTTCCTGGCACTGGTGGTTCTATTGAGTCTTCTTGTGCACCTAAAAGCAATGGAAGACAGAGGAACATCAGTTCAGTTATACACCCCAAAAAATCGACAAAACACAGAAAAATGAGCACAATCCCATGCCATCCATGATGTTTACATTGAAGAAGACACCCCACAGAAAGACTAGGCCCATGCAACACTCACCACCCCTGGGCAAAGGGCCACACCAGCAGGCCCAAAAAAACGACAAAAAACAATAAAATCTGCACAATCCCAGCCCATCCATGGGCTCAATGGTGTTTAAATTCAAGAAGACACCTCTCAGAAACACTAGGCCCATGCAACACTCACTACCCCTGGGCATAAGGGATGAAAAGTAGGCAAAATAAGTGCAGGCCTCAGACACTGCCTCTCCTCAAAATGGCCCCCTTACACCCCAAGCACATGTTGCCTGTACCAGCCAGCACTCAAGATGGCCACCACCACCACCCACATGGCCAGTCCACATCAACAGTACACCCCCAAAAAACAGAAAAACAGCCAGAAATCACCACAATCCAATGCCATCCATGATGTTTACATCAAAGACAGTGAGACCACACCACAGGCACACTCAGTCCATGCACCACCACCACCCCTGGGCAAGCAAAAGGCCACACCAGCAGCCCCCCAAAAACGACAAAAAACAATAAAATAAGCACAATCCCAGCCCATCCATGGCCTCAATTATGTTTAAATTCAAGAAGACACCCCACAGAAAGACTAGGCCCATGCAACACTCACCACCCCTGGGCAAAGGGCCACACCAGCAGGCCCAAAAAAACGACAAAAAACAATAAAATCTGCACAATCCCAGCCCATCCATGGCCTCAATGGTGTTTAAATTCAAGAAGACACCCCTCAGAAACACTAGGCCCATGCAACACTCACTACCCCTGGGCATAAGGGATGAAAAGTAGGCAAAATAAGTGCAGGCCTCAGACACTGCCTCACCTCAAAATGGCCCCCTTACACCCCAAGCACATGTTGCCTGTACCAGCCAGCACTCAAGATGGCCACCACCACCACCCACATGGCCAGTCCACATCAACAGTACACCCCCAAAAAACAGAAAAACAGCCAGAAATCACCACAATCCAATGCCATCCATGATGTTTACATCAAAGAGAGTGAGACCACACCACAGGCACACTCAGTCCATGCACCACCACCACCCCTGGGCAAGCAAAAGGCCACACCAGCAGCCCCCCAAAAACGACAAAAAACAATAAAATAAGCACAATCCCAGCCCATCCATGGCCTCAATTATGTTTAAATTCAAGAAGACACCCCACAGAAAGACTAGGCCCATGCAACACTCACCACCCCTGGGCAAAGGGCCACACCAGCAGGCCCAAAAAAACGACAAAAAACAATAAAATCTGCACAATCCCAGCCCATCCATGGCCTCAATGGTGTTTAAATTCAAGAAGACACCCCTCAGAAACACTAGGCCCATGCAACACTCACTACCCCTGGGCATAAGGGATGAAAAGTAGGCAAAATAAGTGCAGGCCTCAGACACTGCCTCACCTCAAAATGGCCCCCTTACACCCCAAGCACATGTTGCCTGTACCAGCCAGCACTCAAGATGGCCACCACCACCACCCACATGGCCAGTCCACATCAACAGTACACCCCCAAAAAACAGAAAAACAGCCAGAAATCACCACAATCCAATGCCATCCATGATGTTTACATCAAAGAGAGTGAGACCACACCACAGGCACACTCAGTCCATGCACCACCACCACCCCTGGGCAAGCAAAAGGCCACACCAGCAGCCCCCCAAAAACGACAAAAAACAATAAAATAAGCACAATCCCAGCCCATCCATGGCCTCAATTATGTTTAAATTCAAGAAGACACCCCACAGAAAGACTAGGCCCATGCAACACTCACCACCCCTGGGCAAAGGGCCACACCAGCAGGCCCAAAAAAACGACAAAAAACAATAAAATCTGCACAATCCCAGCCCATCCATGGCCTCAATGGTGTTTAAATTCAACAAAACAGTTGTATCATGCACCCATAACCAACCCTGGTCCTACTGGATACTGTGGCTACCCACAATATAATTTATTAAATTTTCTGAACAAGTTCCAAAATTGTACTTGCAGCAACTGTAATGCCCCAAACAAACTTACTTGTGAAAGTTGATTTCTAATCCAAAAGTGATCCAAAGACAGTCAAAAAGGCCTCAAATCCAAATATCCAGCAGCACCCACAAAAAGTAATCCTTCCAGCTCCAGATCCAAATGAAAGTGACCAGGAGATGGACAAAGCACTGGGAGGAGCCTGCTGGACAGGAACAGGAAGTTGGAGACTGTGGGGCACTTCCTTCCTCCCCCCCCCCAAAATGGACTCCTTGCAAAAAAAAAGGCCATGCAAATGTCAACCTGAGGAGTGATTCTGATAAAAATCATAATTTTCTGAAGGTTTATCCTGTTTGCTGGTGATTTTCTTGTGCGAAATTGCAAAATCTCTATTTCGCAAGTGCGAGATTGTTCCTTTCCGCCGCAACTCTCGCGAGGTGTGCTGTGCAAGGTGGCAAGCCGCGAGTACGTATTCGCGGGCGACAAACTCCCGCGGGAACACGCAGCAAGATCTAAAATGGCGCGTCACTCGCAAAGAAAAACAACTCGGCAAACGCTAAAATGACGGAAAGTGAACGCCGTGCACCACGCCGCGCGCCGCAACCAAGCAAAAAATCCGCCGCGAGCGGATTCACGGATTTTCGACAAATTCGCGAGCGTTCGCGGATTGCGAATTTGCCGAAAATCCGAAAAATCCGCGAGCGGAGCGGATTTTACGCCCATGCTTAAACTGGATTCATTCTTATTGATTATTGATCTTGCTTGGAAACTGGAATCCTTTTTATTATTGATCTTGCCTGGAGCTGGATTTACCTGCTTTTGGTTCTCGCATAATTTTTAGATAAAGAAATTCTTATTCTTATACAAAACTGGTGTGGTGTTCCTTTTGTGAGTGTTTTTACTGTGTCATCGCCGTTGTGTGTTGCTCAAATACTTTACACATTGCCTCTGAAGTTACGCCTTTGCTGCTCTGTGCCAAGCTACCAGGTTGGAAGCGGTGGTCCCTACTTGGACTAGGGTGCATACCCCTGCCAATTGGAGACCCCGGTTCTAACAATATCCCTGCCAGCTACTGGGATCAACTTCCAGAGGAGTGAACCCCAGTATTTGGAATTGACCCTTCTCATCTTAAGGGCCCTTTCAAATGCAGTCAGCCCACTCTACATACTTGGGAGGTCTGGGATCAAACCCACCACCTCTGGACATCTCAACATTTTCCTCTTCGACACTGCCACCATTCTTGTTCTCCTGCCTTGGCCACTTTCTATTTACCAGGTCCAATTTCTTCTCTTCTATAGCTATGTAAGCTGACTAGACTTCCAGCTCCCTTTCTCTAAGCCCCCATCTCTGAGTTCATGAGCTGAACATCTGGACCTGGTTCTACAAGCAATAGACGAGTTTGCATCCTCCTCCTGGAGGTAGCTGGAAGGGCCACCATCCCCCTCTCCTTCATTTACTGGGGCTGCCACTACCCAGGTTTAAGGGACCTAATAATTTCTGCTCTCCTAATTCTATTAGCGGCAGGTAGTCCTTTGGCCCTACACTATAACCTAAGCTCAGCTACCGTGAGTTTAGACAGGTTACCCCAATCAAACTCCATGGTATCCCTAGTTTTGGGTCACAAAAAATAAATCTTTGCCACCAATTGACCACAAGAACAATTTAGAAAGCTTCCAAAATTGACGTAATAAAAAATTTTGTCAAAATTTCAAAAACTCAAAAATCTTTTTTGCTCTAGATCAATTTAGTGGCTTTTTAAAGATCTTCACTTTAAATGTTGTATGGTGTGGTTAAACACAGGTACTATCCTCACCGCTAATCAGTTCCAATATTTGGTGATCAGCGGCGAGGATAGTATTTGTGTTTAAACACACCACTAAATTGACCTAGAGAAAATAGATTACTGAATTTTTAATTTTTACACATTTTTTTATAATCTTTGGAACTTCAGTGGGACAATCCTGAATCTCAGGCCGAGTCATAGTTTGACGTTGCGGGCTTGACTCTCATCAAAAGGTCGCTCACCTTCTGGAACCAATGAACTACAACGGAGAAAAATTAAACTGGAAGTTTTTCCCTCACCGGGGTATATAAACCATCTTTTAAAATGTCCCAGCTTATTTATACATTGGACCCTACACTGGGGGCACCTAGGATAGACCATAGGGGTGACATATTTAAAAATATGGTAATTTATTCTTTAAAATGGCAGCAGGCAACACTGCAGTGCACACTTAAGTGCATTAAATCTACTGGGCCTCTAAACCTACATGCCCTACCATATACTTGAGGCTTACAGGCAGCTTGTCAGTACCAATTGTAATTATACCTAATTACTATGTACTTCTAATCAGACACAGACCCTGGGTCTGATTAGCAGAGACTAGGGCACAATCAGAGTCAGAAAACCAGTATTTAGTAGTCAATATGGGGGGTCATTGCAAAGAACCCTGGTTTCTCCCATTTCTCTAAGCTAAGGTCCAGAACATTTGGTGCGTCCATGTTGCATTTTGAACCATTTCCTGTCACGGGCACTAGGCTTAACCACACAAATGGGGCACCATATCTATTGGAAAACATGGAGATTTCTGGATCCCCACAAATTCCAGAAATTTCCACCACAGAAATGTGAGGAAAATATATTTTTTAGTCAAAGTTTGGTAAGAGCCACGCACGTCACCCAATCTTGGGCATTGATTGGTGTCTAGTTTTCAAAATATACAGGTTTGCTAAGTTTTCCTAGGTTCCAGCTGGGCTAGGGTCCAAACTCTACAAATATCCCCATTGGAAAAAAGGGTCAGTTTTCATTGGAAGGTAAGGATGCATCAATATTGCGCTTTAGGCGGTTATCTATCATGGGTACTAGTCTCTAAAGACACAAGTGGGGAGCAATTTTATTGGGAGACTTGAAGGAATGTCGGTTGGATGTAAGTTTGTGGCTCCCCATAGACTCCAGAACTTTCCATCATAGAAATGTGAGGAAAATGTGCTTTTTTGGTCAAAGTTTGAGGTTTGCAAGGGATTCTGTGTACAAAAACCTGGTGAGAGTCATGCAAATCGATCCATCTTGGATATGTCTAGGTATCCAGTTTTAAAACATGTACAGGTTTGCTAGGTTTCCCTAGGGGCCAGCTGAGTTAGGGTCCATAACCTACAACTATATACATTGGAAAAAACGTGTTTGTTTTCAGTGGAAAAATGTAATACGTTCATGTTGCGTTTTGGCTGGTTACTTGTCAA
This sequence comes from Lissotriton helveticus, assembly GCF_964261635.1. NCBI lineage: Eukaryota > Metazoa > Chordata > Amphibia > Caudata > Salamandridae > Lissotriton > Lissotriton helveticus. Next base: position 1,714,174,239 of record NC_136059.1, read on the forward strand.
TGGAACTAGGCCTACCCACACACGTGAGGTACCATTTTTATTGGGAGACTTTGGGAATGAAGAGTGGGCAGAAGTTTGTGTCTGCCCACACATTCCAGAACTTTACTTCACAGAAATGTGTTTTTTGTCAAAGGTTGAGGTTTGCAAGAGATTCTGGGTGCATAAACCTAGTCAGAGCAATGTAAATCACCCCACCCTGGATGTCCCTAGCTGCCTAGTTTTTAAAAGTGCATAGGTTTGCTTGGTTTCCCTTTGTACCGGCTTATTTAGGGTCCAATATCAACAGCTACACACATTGGGAACAAAGGGTCAGTTGTCAGTAGAAAAATGTGATGAGTCCATTTAGGACCATTTCCTGTCACCTGTATTAGACCTACCCACACAGGTGAGGTGCCAGCTTTTTTTAGGGAGAGTTGAAGGAATGTCAAGTTGGTGAAAATTTGCAGCTCCCCAGATTCAATAACTTTCCATCACAGAAATGTGAGAAGAATGTGTTTTTGGTCAAGGTTTGAGGTTTGCGAGTGATTCTGGAAGTTACCCCACCCTTGTATCCCTAGGTATCTAGATTTAAAAAAATTACAGGTTTGCTAGGTTTCCATAGCTGCCGGCTGAGCTGTCTTCCAAAATCTACAGAAACCCACATTTAAAAACAGGGGTCAGTTTCAGTGGACCAATGTGATGCGTCTATGTTGTGTTTTTGTTTCGTTTTATGCCACAGGCACTAATCCTACCCACACAAGTTAGGTATTATTTTTTTGGTTAGGCTTTGGTAATGCTGGGTGGATGGAAGTTTGTGGCTCTCTGCAAATTCTGGGACTTCCCATTACAGAAATGTGTGGAAAATATGTTGTTTTAGTCCAAATTTGGGTTACAGAAGGTATTCTGGGTAAAACAATCTGGTGAGAGTCATGCGCATCATTTCACCCTCGATTTTTCAAAAATGTACAGGTTTTCTAGGGTATCCTAGATTCTAGCTGAGCTAGGGTTCAAAATCTAGAGATACCCACATTGGAAATAAAGGGTTAATTTTCAGAGGAAAAATGTGATGCTTCCATGTTGCATTTTAGGCCGTTTCCTTTTGCTCGCACTAAGCCTAACCACACAAGTGAGATACCACTTTTATCAGGAGACTTTGCGAAATATTGGGTAAAAGGAAAGCTGTAGCACCCTGTAGATTGCATAACTTTCTATCAGAGAAATCTGGGACAAATGTTTTTTTAGTCAAAGTTTGAAGTTTGCAAGGCATTCTGGGTAAACAAAACCAGTGAGAGCCATGCAAGTCACCCGACCCTTGTTACCTCTAGGTGTCTAGTTTTAAAAAACGTGTAGGTTTGCTTGCTTTTCTTAGGTGCAAGCCACGCTAGGGTGCAAAATCTATAGCTACCCACATTGAAAAAAAGGGTCTGTTTTCAGTGAAAAAATGTAGCATCATTTTTATCGGGAGGCTTGGGGAAATGGCGAGTGGATGTATGCTTGTGGCTCTCCACGTTCAATTAAATTCAATATCACTTTATTCGAATATAATAATATCCATTAAAAGTAATACATTCATTTGTTATAAAAACATTACGCTCTCTTTCATATTTCATTTATCCCCACAGATTCCAGAACTTTACATCACAGAAATGTGTGGAAAATTAGATTTTTGCCAAAGTTTGAGGTTTTCAAGGGATTCTGGATAAAGCAAGCTGGAGAGGGCCATGCAAGTCACCCCAGTCTGGCTACCCTGAGGTGTCAAGCTTAAAAAAATATAGAGGTTTGCTAGGTTTCTATAGGTGCTGGCTAAGCTGCGGTCAAAAATCAACAGCTACCCAGTATGGAAAAAAGGGCAGTGGCAAAACTGATGCATTTTGGGCCATTTCTTGCTGTGGCCATTAGGTCGACCCACACAAGTGCCGTACCATTGTTGTCAGGTGCCTTTGGGAATGGAGGGTGGACAGAAGTTTGTGGCTCCCCGCAGATTCCAGAACATTCCTTCACAGAAATGTGAGAAAAATGTGTTTTTTTTGTCAAAGGTTGAGGTTTGCCAGAGATTCTGGGTACAAACACCTACTGAAAGCCATGCAAGGTACTCCTCCCTGGATACTACTAGGTGTTTTGTTTTCAAAACTGTACAGGTTTGCTAGGCTTCTATAAATTCTGGCTGAGTTAGGGTCCAAAATCTATAGCTACCCACAAAGTGTGTTTTTTAGTCAAAGTTTGCTGTTTGCAAGGATATCTGCAGCAGCGGTTTCTCTGGGTGGGCGGAAGGCCTTCAACCTCCTAATTACAGCTGAAATGGATGGTAATTGCAAATGGCAATTAACATCTTCTCTTTTACATTATAATAAAGTCACCCGGGGCCTTAGCCAGGACGTCAGGCTGACCAGGCAGTTTCTCATAGGCACATGCGCTAGTGCCCATGTGCCAGTTATATGGCAGCCATTGCAGCATTGAATTGTAAGCAGCCTTTGGGTTGACATGCTGCTTCCCAGGTCTGCAATACTTGGGGTCCTCAGGGACCTCCTATAATGTTGCATTGCAGTGTCACATTTCTAAGCAGCCCCAGGCGTTTACAGTATCAGTCATTTACTCTCAGGGCTGCTTGTGAATCATCTACAGCTGCCTCTCAACACCCCTAACTGTCCCACCTCATCACAGGGTGACAAGTTGGGAAGAGGAAAGTTTGCAAAAAATAGGTCTGTTTTGAGTGGCAAAATATGATGCCTCCATGTTGTGTTTTTGGCAGCTTCCTGTTGCGGGTACTACACCTACACACACAAGTGAGGTGCCATTTTATAAGAAGGCTTGCGGAAATGCTGGGCGGAGAGAAGTTTGTGGCTCCCCACAGATTTCATAACTTTACTTCACAGAAATATTGTGAAAATGTGTTTTGTTAGGCAAAGTTTGTGGTTTGCAAGGAATTCTGGGTAAAAAAAACTGGTGCGAGCCCTGCATTTCACTACACCCTGGATACTCCTATGTGTCAAGGTTTAAAAAAGGTACAGGTTTGCTAGGTTTCCCTAGGTGTCCACTGAGCAAAGGGACAAATTCTAGAGTTACCCACATTGGAAAAAAAAGAGGATGTTTTCAGTGGAAAAATGAGATGTGTCCATGCTGTGTCTTGGCCCATTTCCTGTCGCAGCCACCAAGCCTACCCACACAATTGAGGTACCATTTTTATTGGAAGGCTTGAGGCAGCATAGAATAGTATAACATGTTTTATTACCAATTGAATTTTGCTTTATTTGTGCCTTTCAATTGTAAGTCATTGTATTAGAAAGAAGACATTTTGAAAATAGCCTCTAAATCATATGCTGGTACGGGTACCCACAGATTCAGAAATGTGCAAATGACCACTGCTCCTGCACTCCATGTCTTGTGCCCATTTCAGAAATGCATAGCTTTCCTTGATACCCATTTTTCACTCTTCATATAGTTCACTATATGTATTGCTATACTCGTTACTCAATGAAAACAATTGTAAAATGTAGCTCAGTTGTTGGCTCGGGGTACCTTGGGTTCTTGGAACACATACAATCACAATCCCTATATATCCACCCACCCAGATGGGTCTAACAAATGTAATGGTATATTGCCTTTGTAAATTGGCAATCGTGAGAAAAAGTTACAGATGAAATTGCTGTTACCAATAGCTGTTTTTTCCTACTTATTTTCATTATTTCTTTATTTCAAAATTTATTTTCCTAGGGAAAAACTTGAGGGAGCCACACATCTCACAAATCTATAGCTTTTCTAGGATCACCCAGGGGTTTCAAACTGGTTTCCCCCACAAACTGGAAGTAGGTTGAGAGCACAAAAAGTAGGAAAAAGGGGATGCACCTTTGAAAAATGCCACAATTGTGGTAAAAAATGTGATTGTTCGATTCTGGAGGAAAATGCCTCTGATGACTGTTTCAGTGCAAGTAGGTGTCCCTTCTTCCACAAAAATATTCAGGCCTACAACGCAGATGCCCTTGCACCATCAAGCAAGAGTGCCTGCGTTGCCGCTAGCCAGTCAAAGTACACCAGCGCCAGAAAAGGACAGGAATGCACCGTATAATCTTAATTACAGCAGATTCCTGTCCTTTCCCTATGAAGCAATATAGCTAGGTGTTTGCTGCGCTGCACTGCGTGAAAAAATGATAAATAGGAGCCATAGTCTCTACTAATAACCAAAGCATGTTGTACCACAGTATAACTGAGCGACACAACACCATATGAAAGAATATGCACATGCATATTGGAGGTTTTAGCGAGATTTAAGCTTACACAGAAACCTAGAGAGCGTTTAAACAAATGTAATTGAAATTCTGTGTCAGTACTAGCAACCTAAGAATGTTCAGTGTTTTGTCTGGCGCGTTTCTCCTTTGCATGAGTTGCATGCAAATTATTTCAATTTCTCTGCTTCATCAAAAATGTTAAACTCCTCTGGCAGCATTGATCATTTTTATGCATGCAAGACGTCTAACAAACCCAATTGCAAGGTCAAATAAGGCACAGTACTTACACTCATGTTTTTTAATATTCTTTTGAAAGATTTGTGAACGAGGCCCTGAGCGTATTCTTTTTCTTAATCTCCTAAAAGATATTAAAACTCATGTTCCGGAAGCATTGCTGCAAGTAAGTAAAAAATAAACAATTACCTGTACTCTGTAATAAAACAGATTATTACACCTGGTCATGTTACTTTTTAGATATTACAAAGGGACCAGTTAAACGCATATATGCAGTTCACTTTTTAATTATTTAACGTAGCTCGGTTATCTGATAGAACAATGTGTTCCAAAGTCTGCAGCCCTGGCCATAACGCCACGCAGGAGACTAGCACCGTGGGGGATTCAGATCACGATATTTAAATCCCTGTGATGCCGCACACCGCAAGATTTGGTGTAGAATGTGAGGTTATGTGTGCTCTTTAAAAAAAAAAAAAGATGAGAACATGGGCCGCAGCTGTCAATAAGCAGCCCCTGCAGACTCATGCCTAGATAAGTGGCTCTTTTTGTGTGTTGTAATTCTTTGTTAAAACTTTTGCAAAAAATGTCATCATGAAAACAATGACTTCAGTCAAATTTGACAGTAAATAAATAAATGAATGCGAAGCAAATGCAACTTAAGTCTCAAAGTGCCATATGTAGGTGGCCAAATACCGGTGGGTAACACCGAAAATGGGTCGTTTTCGGCGTTACCGAACGGTATTTAGCCATGTGAGATGTACGTAATACCAAATTGAATCGATAATAACGAATCGGTAAAAAATGACCGATTCCTTATTTACCGATTGGAAAATACCGAAACAATGAATACCGATTCGGAATTAACGAATCGGTAAAAACCCCAAAAATGCGATGTAGCAAACCTCGTTATTACCGAATATGACCAAATTCGGTAATAACGATTTGGTATTTACCACTTTTCAAGAGCATGTGGTAATCAGGTGCAGTGCATAAAAACAGGCCCAAAATGCATCTGCGTGAACACAATGGCGGCCCTCTACCTCCTAGCAAGGCGGCTACGCTTGAGAGCAGCAGGAGTGAGGATCTGGAGCCGTGAAGAGCGGGTGTACAGACTACACATCACATTGTTCCAATTGACAGAACCTGAAATCCATGAAAGATACAGACTGCACCCAGATACCATCCTTGACCTAATACGGGACCTAAAACCCTATCTGGAGCATCAGACACCAAGGGCCCACGCTATCCCCACCCATGTCCAGGTACTCTGCTGCCTGCACCTCCTTGCATCAGGAAGTTTCCAGGGTGTGATAGCTGCAGTGGGTGGTGTGTCACAGAGCTGTCTATCCCGTTTCTTCAACACCTTCCTGGATGCCATGATGGACAGAATGGAACATTACATCACCTTCCCCAGTACACAGGCAGAGGACCAAGCTGGAGTTCTACCAACTTGCGCAGTTCCCACACGTAATTGGCTGCATCGATGGGACCCATATACCCATCTGCCCACCTGCAGCAAGTGAATACATCTACAGAAACCGCAAATCCACCCACTCCATCAATGTGCAGGTGATATGTAATGCCAAGTACATTATAACTGACATCGTGGCAAACTTCCCCGGGAGTAGCCACGACTCGTACATCTTCCGGAACAGTGGCATCCATACACGTCTGCTTGCTGGTGAATTTGGAGACGGATACATACTAGGTAAGTCAATGTGACACACCCAGATGTACACCCTGGCTCAAGCTGTTGGTCACACAAATTAATGCCACTTACTTCTGTACATAGGTGACAGCGCATATGCCCTCCAGCCTTATCTACTCACACCATATCTCAACCCAACCATCCCAAGGGAGAGGAGATACAATGTGGCACATAGGAGCACACGCAATGTGGTGGAGCGCAAATTTGGATTGCTCAATAGCAGATTCTGTTGCCTCCACAAAACTGGAGGTGCATGTCTGTACAGCCCCATCAAATGTTGCAAGATAATTGCTACATGTGCAATGCTACACAATCTGGCCACGAAAAAAGGAACAGCAGTGGAACTAACTGACTCAGAGGACGAGGATGAGGATAACCCTCAGCCAGAGCCCTGAGCAGCTGATGTTGCAATTGAACATGATGGGAGACAGAGACGGGCAGAGATTACGTAAAACTATTTCTGAGTGAGTAACGAGACAGACAGTTACATGTTAAGGTGTTTATTAGGCACACCTCCAGTATTGTGATCAATGTCCAATTGGACATGGGTTACATCACCCATCTCCTGCATGGTAACAGCCATAGGTCTCTACTTCCTGCATTCACGCGCTGCACGTGCACGTTCCCTATCGACACTGTCTGGTGTGTTGGACTGTTCCTGTGCAGCCACGTTGCGTTCACTACGCCTCCTGCACTCGGTGGGTGAGGGCGTAATGCTACCACGGCTGGTAGCCTCCTCACTGTCCCCCCCTTCCATTGTGGCCGCCTTAACATTTTGCAGGAGCTCTAAAGCTGAGGTCATAGACACCATCCCCCCCGGCCACAACCCTGCTGCAAAGCGCCATCTCCTCCTGCATGGCGATGGACCTGCGACACATCAGTGATGGTGCAGTGGCCAGCCGGTTCACGGACTTGGTATAGGCCTGGAGCCTCTGCCTCTCCCTGCGCCTGCCAAGACGGTCCTGCTCCAGCTGGCTGCAGAGGTTGTCCACAGAGGTTGCTACTCTCTCCATTCCCGCACACAAGTTATCTCCCAATGCACTGATGCCCTTTTCCATCCTGTGCATGTGTTTGTTGATGTGTGCAACCTCCCTGTGTATTGATTTCATCTCCCTCCATTGCAGGCGCTGGACCTTAAGCATGTTGCCTTCCAGTCCAGCAAACACACTTTCACCCTGCTCGGATGCGTCTGGACTGTCCGGCCTTGCCCTGCGGCGTCTTGATGAAATGTGGGCACCCTCAGATGGAGTACCAGCCTTCTCCCTGTTGGATCTATCTTCTATTGGACTTTGTTCGCCCACTGTGCCCTCCTCCTCCGACTCCTCCATCTGCTGGAGGGTGGCGACGGCATGCCTCCTGCCTGACTGTGGTGGTGGTGGTGTTTGTGATCGTCGCAGTGGGGACTGTGTGAGAGGGGATTGCGGCCTTCCCTGGTGCTGTGGTGATGGCTGTGGTGGAGGAATAGATGGCTGTGATGGCGCCGAGCTTGTAGTCCCTGCAGGCATGCTGACATCTTCATTTTGCCTCCCCTCTGGCCTGGCTGACTTAGCTCTGTTGCCCTCTGCTGCACTGCGAGATGACTCGCCTGTAATGACACAAATGTAGATATACTCACTGCTCTGTCTGCAATGGAATTGGATTAAACATCATGCCTACAGAGCACAGTGGTTGTCCTGACGTAGCCAATTACTTTACCATGCAATTGTGTTTGCTAGCCTGACTGTCCTATACATGTGTTCCCTCTGACTACATCACCCATAATGCATTGCAGGTAATCAGTAAGACATGGGGTAGAGTGGGAGCCCCTATGCCACTATGGGAATTGGGGTTGGGGAGGGGGTAGCACAGCATGCTGGGCATGCTTCTTACCTTGTTTTCTTGCTGCTCTGGCGGAGCTGTCTGCGTCTCCCACGCCACTCACACTCTCCGGCTGGATGGTGGACTCCACCATCAGTTCCAGTGGTGTTGGTGCTGGGGCTCGGTTTTTTACCTCCACCTGTTTTGCCAGCCTGCCTCTGTCTCTCTGCCATCCTTAGTTTTGCAGTCTTCCTGAGGTCGTACCACCTCTTCCTGATGTCCTCTATGGTGCGCTGGGTCACACCTATGGCATTGATTTTGTCCTGAATGCCACACCAGATTTGCCTCTTCTGTGACTCGGGCACTTGGTGGGACTGGGCTCCAAAAAGCTTGTGGTGGTCTTGGCTGACATCCTGCTTCAGTACCTCCAGCTCCTTGTCACTGAACTTCAGTTTTCTTTTCCTGTCACCTCCCTCCTTCTCCCTGTCCTGGCTTGCCATTTCAATGCTTGTTATGTTGTTTTTCAGTCTTGCTTGTAGCTGTGTGGCTGTGTTGCTGCTGGCTCCTCAGCTCACCTGCCTGCCTGCCTGCCTCACAGTGAGCTCCATGTCCTGTGCACCTGGCTGGGTGTGGCCACTTCCTGTTTGGGAGGTAATTGGGTGATACAGCATTGGCTTATTCAACAAATTACGATTTTTTGAATTACCGAATCAGTATTTACCGAATCGGTAATGGATTCTGTAACACCGATTCGGTATGTGACTTTAGGTATTTTTTTTTTTTTACCGATTCGTTCACATTCGGTATTTAATACCGAATTTTAACGAATCGGTAATGTTTAACACATTTTTCTCTACATCGCGTTTACCGAATTCTTAATACCGATTCGGTAAAATTCGGTATTAAGCATTCGGTATTCTTGATTTACCTACATATGGCCCATAATAGGTAACGAGAATATATACATATATAAATGAGTACATAGGTAATGAGCCCAAATGGAAAGGAAGAGGAGGAGGAAGGGCAAAAGGGGAACGAAATGAGAAGGTCAGAGAGCTGATATATATATATATATATATATATAGAACCAACAATCCTGTTCCGACAAGACAATGGAAGCCGGAATTCCTTCAGGTGCAGACCTCACGCCAACCTCATTTCTGCAGTGCAGTCATACCAAAGAAGATTCAATTTCTCAGATATATAGCAGAATGGAGTTATTTATTTTTTTGAATTTTTTGAAAGTAAAGGACAAATGTCCATCCGACGTCGCGTTACCAAGACGGCTTGGGGTATTGAGATGTGACGGCAGCTATAACAGTTATAATGCTCTACAACTTACTATGGTTGGTTGTTTGAATTACTAGTCTGCACCGAGCGTCCGCATTTGGAATCCGGTAGCACATCTTATATTCGTGACGGAAAATATTATGCGTTACAACTTACTATGGTTGTTTGTTTGAATCATCATTTGGCACCGTTTGTCCATATTCGGATTCCGGTAGCACACTCTATATGCGTAATTGTCAACCTTTACTTATAATTAGGTCAGCCATTACACGTGGTGATCCTTTTGCTCCATACTCCACGGCCCGCATCTCCAGCCCTCTTTACTACTTATGATTTTGCCTTGAAAAAGTCCTTGTGTAGGACGAAACACGTGTTGGTGATCTCTGGTGATCTCTACTTGTTGCTGGAAATACCTGTTTAATTGAAAGAATAAAGATTGAAGAAAAAACAAATAAGTGGACTATACATTTTTGGACTCCCTGTCTTGATATAAACACATGCTGATATCTTTAAACAACTCTAGAATTAATAGAGTCTGATATAGAAAATTTTCTTTGAAATTGGCAGGGCCGTCAACTTTTGCCCTAATTGTTATGATTATTTGTTCATAGGAGTGCTGATATTATTTCTCAAAACTTTGTCTAAATTTTGTGTGTATCACTTTGTGTACACTAATGGCACCTCAAGGTGGTAGGTGCTTTGAGATATTCTGGCACCCTATTTGGGTTATTTGTTAGATAAACATATACATTGTGTACGCAATTTTGGAGATATTACAAGTGTGTGTAGAGTGTGTGCGGACGTTTCCCTTTTAGGGAACACTACCACCAGTCCTTTTCCATCCGACGATGCGTTTCACTCCAAACAAGAAGGGTTCTGCTGAGATCCGCTCCCAAGTCAGGTGGCGCACTAACACGGCGAACCCATGCCGTTTCAATTCAATCCAAATTTCAAAAAGCGCTCGTAAGCAATGCGCACTCGGAAGCAGGTTGCTGAAGAATTTTCTTTATTCTCAGAAAACGCTACGCGTTTCGACACTAACTTGTGTCTTGTGTGACCAAGACACAAGTTAGTGTCAAAACGCGTAGCGTTATCTGAGAATAAAGAAAATTCTTCAGCAACCTGCTTCCGAGTGCGCATTGCTTACGAGCGCTTTTTGAAATTTGGATATATATATACATATTACCTACTGGCGATAGCCAGTAGGTATATATAGTTAGGATTGTTTTCCATAGGGAAATCGCAACATTCTATTGGGATTAACTTTGGCGCCGGTTGAGGAGTCTTCCTGAAATTTTCCTTAACTTTGCCTCGCGGCGCTCCGGTCCTTCCCTGAAAGTTTGGGGGGATTCGTCAAGCGGGGGCCGAGATAAAAGGGGGGTTCCAAAACATGTTTTCCCCATGTTAATTTCCATAGGGCGGTTGGAATCACTTTTAGCCCGAACAGCTGAATGGTTTTCCACCAAACTTGGCAAAATTGTAGGGACTGGTAGCCCGATGTGCCTTTGCTATGTCTCAAGATATGTGCTCCAGTGGTTTTTACGAAAATTAACTTTGAAAAAATATATATTGGGCTACATTGGGCTATATATATGTTAGAGCCCAAATGTAGCCCAATGTAGCCCAATGTAGCCCAAAGTTGGCCACCAGAGACAAAAAAAAACAAATGTAGCCCAAATATCAGCCAGATGTAGCCCAACTATAGCCCAATGACAGAATGTCCCAGAGTGTTCTAAAGAACAACTAGAGCGCTAACAGTCTTACTTATGACAAAAGTATGGCACACCTGAAGTCATCTTGATTGGAATAAAGTGTTAACACTTAAAACATTTAATTTGCAAACTGACATTTTACTCATATAAAATCATTGAAATTGCTCCTATGTTGTACTAACTATATTTCGCGCACCCGCAATCCACTGCTGATGATGTCACATATTAGATCATTCATGACATGGTCAGTGACATCACTGATGACATCTCAAATGACATCACTGATGACATCCCTGATGACATCATCCAGTGAATGTTGTTTGCTTCGTTATTTAAATATGCATTATATATATAGCAATTTGCATTGAAGAATAAGTGGATATATATAAATAAATATTTGGATGGAGGATTTAGTAGCAGTGTAATTGACTGTTTACTTGACCAATTTATAATGTCTCACTAAATATAATGGATAGTGACTAAACTGTGTGAATATCTGTATCACTTTGTCAGTTGTTGTGTAAACTGATTCTACAGTTGGTTACGAGCTATGTGAAAGTCTATATTAGTTATTGATTAGTTAACTGAGTATTTGTATGGGAGTGTGAAAGTGTGTGTGGTTCGGTGGGGGGGGTGTGACTGTCCAAAGATGTGTGAATAGTTGATTCAGTAGATATATGAAGTTAAAACTACATGTTCTAACAGTTGTTTGGGTGAGTGAATATCTTTATGGGTGTGGTGATGAGCACATATATTTCTCAATGGTACAGGTCCAACAAACTAGAAAAATAAAAGGCAGCGTATGTGTCAGTTATTGTATATAAATAAGTATACATAAGACACAATGATTGTGTGAGTGACTGTATGGATAACTGTATACTTGTAATAATGATTTTATAATTCACTAAGTATGACTTACTATCCAAATGAATAGAAGAAGTGGTCTTTGTATAAGTGTTTTGCTAAGTAAATATGTAAGTATGATCCATTGTTTGCATAAGTGAGTAGGATGACTTCATATGTGAATAGGATGCGTGCTGTTGTTTAATGTCGATATAGATGTATAAGTATTTTTGATAGTGTTCTATTGTTCATTGACAGCATGTATGAGTGAATCCATATGTAAGTGATTAGATGTGTGTATACATCTATGAATCACTGAGTGGATTTTTAGATACTTGTATTGCTGTGACAATGGATTTAAATATGATACTCTGTATTTTACAAAGAGTGATGAAAAATTGTAATAGTGTATGAAAAGGTATATGTGATTGTCACGTGGATGATGTCATCAGTGATGTCATCAGTGATGTCATTTGAGATGTCATCAGTGATGTCACTGACCATGTCATGAATGATCTAATATGTGACATCATCAGCAGTGGATTGCGGGTGCGCGAAATATAGTTAGTACAACTAACTATATAGGAGCAATTTCAATGATTTTGTATGAGTAAAATGTCAAGCTAACTATAACACCACTAAAACTTATAGTTTTTTGAGTGAATTTCAAAGGTTTTTAAAAGCTAATTCCTAACTATATAACTCCTGAAACCTATGGTTTTTTCAGTGAATTTCAAAGGTTTTTTAAATGCTAATTCCTAACTATATAAGGCCTGAAACCTATGGTTTTTTCAGTGAATATATATATATATATGGATCCAAACACACGATCTTGAACTTCCAACCAGTGTCCAACAGAGACCAGCGAATCCCAAAAGTAAGGCAAGATGTTTTATTGCACCAGTTTTCAAAAAGCAAACAGCGAAATGACGCGTTTCGGGCGGATGCCCTTGATCACAATAAAATGCAAATGCAAATGCCTTATTCTTATATGCTGTGATGTACACCATGTGACTAATGAACACAAACAACAAACTGTGAAAGTGAACATGGCGCCATGAATGGTCATGTGGAGGAATCCCTTATATATAGATTATAAAATATATCTTTGTTCCACTACTAAAACATAATTGTTTCTAATTACATTCATTCAAGAAAGTATATCACTGCATAAATGCCATAAATGAATATTGGTTATAACAGACTAGCTGGGTACAGTACTTAGTGATCTAAAAACATTGTATCAATATGTTAGCAGCATGATATTAATGTGCAAAATCTCGCATATTTGTAACCATTTGTGCAACGTGCAACTTGTATAACATGTGTTAAAAGTAATATTTTGAATACTTAAAAACCACATACAAATACACTAATTCCTAAAAACTATTTTTTCCATTAATGGAATGTGCAAAATATCACAATGTAAACAAACAATTCATACAATGTCTACTAATTGATTCAAGTACTGTCAAGAATAAATCAACTGACTTTATTGTTGATGGGGACATCTGAACTAGATGGCAGCCCCATAGTGTTTAAGGCCTGAACAACCCACACCTACAAAATTAGATGAGAATAGTGGAAACCGTGATGGTATATGGGAAAGCCAACAAAAATTGCCATGAAAAAGTTAAATGTACCTATACAGCTGGATTTAATAAACCAGAGCTGTATCACCCCGTGTTATAAAAAGAAGGAGATTATTTCTGATAAAAGGAAAAAAATACTTAAAGAATAAGATAAATGTAATAGTTCATGAAAATATATAATGTTACAGAATGAAATCAAGACGGGCAAGGGAGGCTCAAAATCAAGGAACAGTGTATATAAAGTATCTACCCAAAGAAGTCCATCAAATATGACCATCCCCTCATCTTCCATAGAGCCCTATAAAAAATGGTAAAGGTCCTCAGTCGTGTTAAGTCCATTGGGAACTTTACTATCCAGTTCTAGTATCATCTTTGATTCAAGTTGTCGAAGCAATTTGTCCCTGTCGCCTCCCCTTCGAGATTTGGGTACAGAGGTGAGTACAAAATAAGTGAGACACTGTAAGTTGTTATTGTGTGTGCTTCTAAAACATAATATTATCAGTATAGATGTACAATAGAAAGCTAAAAACTGCAATTTATAATTAAGAACATACACTTAAGTGAAACATTCTTAATGGGAATTATTTCAAAGTCATTTTAGAACATTGAAATATGAAAAAACACTATAAGCCAAGAATGAATAAAAATATAAGGGCTTGATGCATTTTATGTATCGGAATATTTCACAGTGAGTTAGAGTGATATATACTTTAATGTTTTTTACGGAACAAATATAACAGCTGATGGGTCTGGATGAATACTTACCATTCTTCCAAGATATTTGAACTAATGTAGAAGGAAAAAGGAAAGAGAAAGAAGAGAAAGAGAGAAAAAGAGAAAAAAGAAAAAAGGGGGAGAAAGTTAGTAGTCAAAAAAAGCAAAAAGTATAAGAGGTCTCATAATATTATTGTCCAATCTTTGTGGAGTATAAAGTAGTAATGCCTAATATTACAAACCTGTACTTATGATGTGGCGGAAACAGGGAAGGAAGAAAGAGTAGCAAGAAGAATTAATAGAGGAGAGAAAATAACATTGTGATATAGATATCAATGTATATAAAAGTGCAGAATGGATGTTTCAAAACAATGTCAATCAAAACATATATAATTAGAGAAAGGTAAAGGTGGATTTATGCACTTGCAGACCTACAGCTATATACACATACACACACATACCTCCAAATGTGTGCATAAATATACAAGTACTAGAATGAAAAGTGTGGAAGAATGTTCTCCAAAATCAAGGAAGAAAAGAGATATGTTAGAAGGCATGCATTATTAATCAGAATGATCACTTAATTAACTTGGGTTAGACATTACAAAAGTTAATTATTATTATCATTTCCTGGACTTAAAAAAGTTACCATAATTGAAGAAACAAGTCCATTTGATCATGGAGGTTATAAATGACACGTTCATAAGAAGCTGAATGGATCATGGCTACTATCCACATTTCTTGCGTTGGTGGATTCAGTGATTTCCACTGCCAAAATATACACATTTTTGCCGTGGCCAAAGTTGTGTGTAAAACTCGACGTCGAAGTTTGGAGAGTGTTTGCGATTGACGCATATCTTGTAAAAGTATAGTGGCAGACATGAGTGGGAGCTTCAATGGTATAATTTCATGTAAAGTTTTATTCACAGAGGCCCAACAAAGTTGTATTAAGATACAGTCGCAAACGACATGAGTTATGTCACAAGTAGCATTATCACACCTTCAGCAGCTAGCATGAGAAAGCAAGCCAGCTCTATGTAGCTTTGTTGGTGACAAATGCCAGTCATGAAGGATTTTGAAGAGACAAAATGTCAATCTAGCTTTATGTGTGCCCTTGTTTATATAATTTAGGATCTCTATCCACTCATCATATTCATATGAGACTGATAATTTGATCTGCCATCTGATACTTAACTCCTGTGATATAGATTGTGAAAAGAGGTGAGATGTGAGCACATCATATAAACCAGACATAACCCCAGGTGAGATACGTTACCACTGGAGAATTCTGTAGCAGCCGAGGTTGCGATCCTAGGCTCCTCAACAAACATTTTCAGAGCTGTGGGTATTTCCCGAGTTGTGAGGTAGATAAATCAAATTTCTCTTGTAATTGTGCAAACGTCATAAGATCACCATCAATGAGGAGTGCTGATCTAAAGTATGAATACCTGCTGCCTTCCAGAGGCCAAGATATTGCTTGCCTATTAATGCATATGCTCGCAATGTCCCATAAAGGGGCTTTTCTATGAAAGTTGGGATGTGAACCCAATAATCGGTGTGCTCGCTGCCAGGACCCATGCATAGCTGATAAAATTAGTGGGATCATAGCGACTAGTCCCTGTCCCATATAAAGCAAAGAGACCGTTTCTGCTGATAAAAGATGACGTTCTATATTCACCCATTGCGGTACGTCAGGAGCTTGTGACATCAAATAGGTTATTTGGGATAACTGAAATGCAAGGACATAATGTTCCACTGAGGGTAGACTCATTCCTCCATAAGAACGATAAGCCTTTAATTTCAGTACAGCTAAACGAGGTCCAGCTGAGTTCCAAATAAAGGGTTTTATCTTGGAATCTATTGAACAAAGTGTTGTCAGAGGAATCTGAACAGGGAGCATACCAAGAACGTATAGAAAACGTGGGAGAGTAACCATCTTTATGGCTTGTACTCTACCCCACATTGACAGCCCTAATACTTTCCATTTTTCAAAGTTGCTTGGCATTTGTGCGATGAGGGGATTTAGGTTATCCATCATCATCCCTTCTAAACTTTTCTTCACTAAAATACCTCAATACCTGAGGTGCGAGGGTTGCCAGTGAAAAGGGAACCCATGTATGGCTGCTTCACTCTTGTCCCAAATTATTTTGTAACCAGAGAAGAAGGCAAAATCATCTATGATTTGGAGTAGGGACAGTTAGGAATTGGACAAGTCGGTAAATGTAAGTAAAATGTTGTCTGCGTACGAATAGAGTTTCGATTCTCCAGTTGGAAGTGATATTCTCGTAACATTAGTAGCTTGGCTTATTGTGGCTGCTAAAGGCTCCATAGCTAAAAGGAAAAGGAGTGAAGAGAGGGGGCAGCCTTGAAGGGTGCCTCAACGGATTGGAAATGATTCAGACATAAAGCCCCCGCAGTGTACCTATGCAGTAGGATTATAATATAGTAGACGTACTTTGGCTATAAATTGTTCACCCAATCCAAATGTTTGCAGCACTTTAAAAAGATATTCTCACTCGATACGGTCGAACGCCTTATCTGCATCAAGTGACAAAGCTAGTTCATCATTTTGGAGGCATTTGGCAGACCATAACGTGTGGGCTAGAGTGCGAAGATGGTTCCTGGAAGAACGTCCTGGAACAAGCCCGACTATTGACTGATGAATCAAAGAAGGAAAGACTTTACGTAAACGAGAGGCTAGGATGCTGGCCAAAATTTTGATATCACAATTTAATAATGATAGGGGATGATAACTGCTACAAATTAAGGGGTCTCTTCCAGGTTTGGGTAATACAGCAATTATAGCTTTATTGGATAAAAGACCTAAGGAGGCCTCATGTTCTGCTTCCTGAAATGCGGAATGAAGTGAATTATTCACCTCCATTCCCACCCATTGATGAAATTCTGAGGGGAAGCCATCTTCACCCGGAGCCTTATGATAAGGTAGGTTGTTTATTGCATACAAGATCTCTTCCTTAGTAATTTCTCCTTCAAGTAATTTTCTACCTTCATCCGTTTAACAGGGTAAGTTTGCTTTTGTAAGAAAGGTTTCTAATGTATCACCTTCAACTTGAATCGCAGCTGAATAGAGAGATTTATAAAGCAGAGCAAATTCATTAACAATGTCCCGAGGCCTAGTTAATGTGGTGCCTCCAGCTGATTTGATAGCCGGAATGGCCATGGCTGCTTCTCTTTGTCGCAGCTGTGCTGCCAATAACCTCCCTGCTTTTTCTCCCTGTTCATAATGCCACCGTTTCATTCTTTGTAGGGCATATTTTGCCTTAGAGGCCATACGAGCTTGTTCCAATAACTTACGGTTAAAAAGTATAGGATTGGCTGTGTATAACTGAGTATAAGACGCAATATCTTGTTCTTGTTCTTTCTGTCGGGTAGCATTTTGTCTATTAGCTTGTGCAGCATCTCACATGAGCTGGCCACGTATCGTAGCTTTTGCAGCAGCACATAAGATTCTGCCCAAGCCAACAAAGCCTTGATTAAGAGAAATGTAGTCTCGAAGATGAGATTATAATGGGACTTCACTCTTAAGGGTTCTATATCGTTGGATATATTCATACGCTGGGCTTGAGTCCTGGTCTGGCTAACCCAATTTCCAGTGAAAGCAAAACAGGGGAATGATGAGAAAGTGCTGATTCTAAAATATTGGATTTTTGTGTCAACCAAACCACATGTTGAGAAACCAAAAAGTAATCAAGACGAGACAGTGTACCATGAGTAGGTGAGATAAAGATATATTCTACATCCGTCAGATGAGAAAAACGCCACTGATCTACCAAGCCATTATCTGCCATTATATAATTCATCAGAGCTCTATCTGCTGCGTTAGTCTTATCCAAAGGACCTGTTTTATCCAGATCTGGATCTTGCACCAGGTTCCAATCTCTGCCAATAAGGAATTGTGAAGCGCCTATCTCCTTTAGAAGATGATTCAGCTGAAAAAAGAATTACCTTTTTGTTTCAGTTTTGTTTTTTACCCTCCCTTTTTTTAAATCAAGCTGATGGCTGAATTGAATTGACATCGAATATGTCCTTTTGAGATCTACCCGCTTATGACAGCATATTTATTTTTCTGTTCACGGTTCCCGCAGGTAGACAGGTTGAGCGGATCCTATTTTTACAGCATTAAACCACCCATATCCAGCGATTGCTTCGGTACACTCCTTCAGGTAAAATCCATTTCAGGATGTATTTGCGTACTACTGCTGCATTGTGGTCCTTTGATGTATCCTTTAGGTGTTCACGCACGCTCAATTTTCCCCATAGGAAGATGCCTGGGTGTGTTTCCAAGGCCTTTCTTGTCCTGGAACCTTTTTTCGACGCATAGCCTCCGCACCTCCTTTTCACCAGGTAAACCGACCCTGGAACGTAATAAAAACTCATTAATGCGTGTGGTATGTTGTATGACTTAGAGCTTACGGGCAACTGCCAAAAGGTGCAATTTATGTAGCGCCCGATAGAAGAGTGTTGGCCCCCGCATTTTAGCGATATATCTCTTCATTTTGCGATATCTCTCTTCATTTTGCATTGTTTTTGGTTTAGGTTCCCGTTGTGAACTTATCTAATCGACTACCTCATAACAGGGAGTGCAGATTTTTAGCACCATACAACGTTGCATGCCCTGAGGGGTCTTCGGGGACGTCGGTTCTGAACCCTTGGTAAGTTTGTACAAATGGGCTTGTATGTAGATAAAGTACTACCACTTTATGGTCATCATGTTGTGAGTAAGGGCCCCTTTAGACACTAATTCGGGGCTTCATCCCTGCAGGTTCTTTGTATACGACTCAAAACTGTGCTGCCGCCCTTGATCGCTTTTGAAACCAGAGGGGAACGTTAGAGGCCCTGGACATCTTGTCTCTAGGCTTTGAATTTGCTTTTCTTTCGTAAGTCACTAAGCTAGTTTCTTTGTTTTTAACTGACTCTCGTTGTCTCATTCTCAGGAAACATGTTTCGAATTGGCGGGCCTTTTGATTGTGTGGGATTTTTTTCCCCCTATATCTATATTCCACCTTTTTCTTTTGGACTACCCCAGCCGTCCCGCTGATGCCTCTTTTGGGGACCTTTATTGCTCTTTTCTAATTTAATGATTTGCTAAAACTGTCCCTTTGTATTTTTGAAAAATTATATGTTTTTGTTTTCTTTGCACCTTGTAACAACTAAGCATGGGCGTAAAATCCGCTCCGATCGCGGATTTTTCGGATTTTTGGCAAATTCGCAATCCGTGAACTCTCGCGAATTTGTCCAAAATCCGTGAATCCGCTTGCGGCGGATTTTTTGCTTGGTTGCGGTGCGCGGCGTGGTGCATGGCGTTCACTTTCCGTCATTTAGCGTTTGCCGAGTTGTTTTTCTTTGCGAGTGCCGCGCCATTTTGGATCTTGCTGCGTGATCCCGCGGGAGTTTGGCGCCCGCGAATACGTAATCGCGGCTTGCCACCTTGCACAGCACACCTCGCGAGAGTTCGCAATTGCGAACACGTAGTTGCGGCGGAAAGGAACAATCTCGCACTCACGAAATAGAGATTTTGCAATTCTGCACAAGAAAATCACCAGCGAACAGGATAAACCTTCAGAAAATTATGATTTTTATCAGAATCACTCCTCAGGTTGACATTTGCATGGCCTTTTTTTTTGCAAGGAGTCCATTTTTTGGGGGGGGGGAGGAAGGAAGTGCCCCACAGTCTCCAACTTCCTGTTCCTGTCCAGCAGGCTCCTCCCAGTGCTTTGTCCATCTCCTGGTCACTTTCATTTGGATCTGCAGCTGGAAGGATTACTTTTTGTGGGTGCTGCTGGATATTTGGATTTGAGGCCTTTTTGACTGTCTTTGGATCACTTTTGGATTAGAAATCAACTTTCAGAAGTAAGTTTGTTTGGGGCATTACAGTTGCTGCAAGTACAATTTTGGAACTTTTTCAGAACATTAAATAAATTATATTGTGGGTAGCCACAGTATCCAGTAGGACCAGGGTTGGTTAGGGGTGCATGATACAACTGTTTTGTTGAATTTAAACACCATTGAGGCCATGGATGGGCTGGGATTGTGCTGATTTTTGTCGTTTTTTTGGGCCTGCTGGTGTGGCCCTTTGCCCAGGGGTGGTGAGTGTTGCATGGGCCTAGTCTTTCTGTGGGGTGTCTTCTTGAATTTAAACATCATTGAGGCCATGGATGGGCTGGGATTGTGCTTATTTTATTGTTTTTTGTCGTTTTTTGGGGGCTGCTGGTGTGGCCTTTTGCCCAGGGGTGGTGGTGCATGGACTGAGTGTGCCAGTGGTGTGGTCTCACTCTCTTTAATGTAAACATCATGGATGGCATTGGATTGTGGTGATTTCTGGCTGTTTTTCTGTTTTTTGGGGGTGTACTGTTGATGTGGACTGGCCATGTGGGTGGTGGTGGTGGCCATCTTGAGTGCTGGCTGGTACAGGCAACATGTGCTTGGGGTGTAAGGGGCCATTTTGAGGAGAGGCAGTGTCTGAGGCCTGCACTTATTTTGCCTACTTTTCATCCATTATGCCCAGGGGTAGTGAGTGTTGCATGGGCCTAGTGTTTCTGAGGGGTGTCTTCTTGAATTTAAACACCATTGAGGCCATGGATGGGCTGGGATTGTGCTGATTTTATTCTTTTTTGTCGTTTTTTTGGGGCTGCTGGTGGGGCCCTTTGCCCAGGGTAAGTGGTGCATGGACTGAGTGTGCCTGTAGTGTGGTCTCACTCTCTTTAATGTAAACATCATGGATGGCGTTGGATTGTGGTGATTTCTGGCTGTTTTTCTGTTTTTTGGGGGTGTACTGTTGATGTGGACTGGCCATGTGGGTGGTGGTGGTGGCCATCTTGAGTGCTGGCTGGTACAGGCAACATGTGCTTGGGGTGTAAGGGGCCATTTTGAGGAGAGGCAGTGTCTGAGGCCTGCACTTATTTTGCCTACTTTTCATCCATTATGCCCAGGGGTAGTGAGTGTTGCATGGGCCTAGTGTTTCTGAGGGGTGTCTTCTTGAATTTAAACACCATTGAGGCCATGGATGGGCTGGGATTGTGCTGATTTTATTGTTTTTTGTTGTTTTTTTGGGGCTGCTGGTGGGGCCTTTTGCCAAGGGGTAGTGGTGCATGGACTGAGTGTGCCTGTAGTGTGGTCTCACTCTCTTGAATGTAAACATCATGGATGGCATTGGATTGTGGTGATTTCTGGCTGGTTTTCTGTTTTTTGGGGGTGTACTGTTGATGTGGACTGTGGCCATGTGGGTGGTGGTGGTGGCCATCTTGAGTCCTGGCTGGTACAGGCAACATGTGCTTGGGGTGTAAGGGGCCATTTTGAAGAGAGGCAGTGTCTGAGGCCTGCACTTATTTTGCCTACTTTTCATCCATTATGCCCAGGGGTAGTGAGTGTTGCATGGGCCTAGTGTTTCTGAGGGGTGTCTTCTTGAATTTAAACACCATTGAGGCCATGGATGGGCTGGGATTGTGCTGATTTTATTGTTTTTTGTCGTTTTTTTGGGGCTGCTGGTGGGGCCTTTTGCCAAGGGGTAGTGGTGCATGGACTGAGTGTGCCTGTAGTGTGGTCTCACTCTCTTTAATGTAAACATCATGGATGGCATTGGATAGTGGTGATTTCTGGCTGGTTTTCTCTTTTTTGGGGGTGTACTGTTGATGTGGACTGTGGCCATGTGGGTGGTGGTGGTGGCCATCTTGAGTCCTGGCTGGTACAGGCAACATGTGCTTGGGGTGTAAGGGGCCATTTTGAAGAGAGGCAGTGTCTGAGGCCTGCACTTATTTTGCCTACTTTTCATCCATTATGCCCAGGGGTAGTGAGTGTTGCATGGGCCTAGTGTTTCTGAGGGGTGTCTTCTTGAATTTAAACACCATTGAGGCCACGGATGGGCTGGGATTGTGCTGATTTTATTGTTTTTTGTCGTTTTTTTGGGGCTGCTGGTGGGGCCTTTTGCCAAGGGGTAGTGGTGCATGGACTGAGTGTGCCTGTAGTGTGGTCTCACTCTCTTTAATGTAAACATCATGGATGGCATTGGATTGTGGTGATTTCTGGCTGGTTTTCTGTTTTTTGGGGGTGTACTGTTGATGTGGACTGTGGCCATGTGGGTGGTGGTGGTGGCCATCTTGAGTCCTGGGTGGTACAGGCAACATGTGCTTGGGGTGTAAGGGGCCATTTTGAAGAGAGGCAGTGTCTGAGGCCTGCACTTATTTTGCCTACTTTTCATCCATTATGCCCAGGGGTAGTGAGTGTTGCATGGGCCTAGTGTTTCTGAGGGGTGTCTTCTTGAATTTAAACACCATTGAGGCCACGGATGGGCTGGGATTGTGCTGATTTTATTGTTTTTTGTCGTTTTTTTGGGGCTGCTGGTGGGGCCTTTTGCCAAGGGGTAGTGGTGCATGGACTGAGTGTGCCTGTAGTGTGGTCTCACTCTCTTTAATGTAAACATCATGGATGGCATTGGATTGTGGTGATTTCTGGCTGGTTTTCTGTTTTTTGGGGGTGTACTGTTGATGTGGACTGTGGCCATGGGGGTGGTGGTGGTGGCCATCTTGAGTCCTGGCTGGTACAGGCAACATGTGCTTGGGGTGTAAGGGGCCATTTTGAAGAGAGGCAGTGTCTGAGGCCTGCACTTATTTTGCCTACTTTTCATCCATTATGCCCAGGGGTAGTGAGTGTTGCATACTTGCATGGCCCTAGTCTTTCTGTGGGGTGTCTTCAATGTAAACATCGTGGATGGCATGGGATTGTGCTGATTTTTCTGTGTTTTGTCGATTTTTTGGGGTGTATAACTGAACTGATGTTCCTCTGTCTTCCATTTCTTTTAGGTGCACAAGACTCAAGAGAACCACCAGTGCCAGGAAGAAGTCCTGCAGCGGTGTGTGTGTGCAGCATAACGTCACGCGACGTCACGTCTGGACACAGACAACTCTGCAACTCGTGCAACTGCTGCCTGCTGTTCTGACCTGCTCTGAAGAAGATGGCCCCAAAAAAAGTAACCCGTAGCTCCTCTAGCAAGAAAGGTGCCAGTAAGGAGCAGAAGAAGCAAGTTACCAAGGAGACTGGTGTGCCACCCGCCCCTTTTTTTGGGAGTAAAAAAAAAAGTATGCCTGCGGCAGCAGCGGGATCTGCTGGGGACCAAGCTGGCAGCAGCACCCCCGCTCCATTGGGCTCAGTGCCACCACCACCACCACACCAACTTAAGTCCAAGCCCTTGAGTGCTGCAGAGGCAGCCAGTATAGTTCTTCAATCACCATCGACCAGTGATGTTGGCTCATCGCAAGAAAGCAGCAGCAATGTCCCTCAATCAACACAGGTTGTTGTAGCTCATCTGACGAGTGTTGAACAACCACAGCCGCAACAACAATCACATGTGCAAGTACAAGCCCAAGTACATGTGGAAGGAGAGGCAGCGCAAGGAGATGCGCAAGCAGAGGTGCATGGAGGGTCACAAGTGCCCACAATAGTTGTTCCTCCCGAAGTAGGGGCACATCAGGAAATCGACAATCAAGGCGAGGTATCATTTGAGGAAGCCACTCCTCCTGATGATCCTTCATTGTCTTCCACACCCCTAGCAAGGAAGAGATCAAGGGTGGTGTCTACATCTTCTTCAAGCACACCTCCTTCTGATGATACGGATCAAACTTGGGAACCAGCAGCACCACTGCCGTCTGAGAGTGAGGCACACCATGATCCGACAAAGGTAGTTAAGCGTAAAAGGAAGCTCGTCCAAAGTCTCAGAGTTATGGAGTGTGATGAGGCTCAACAAGAAGTGGCGGATACTGCTGCTGATGAAGACTCTGACAACGACCAGGTCACTGCAGCCCCAGCGGGCATGCAGCAAACAGACATTTTGACCCTAGACCGAAGAGCTGCTGAGCGTGATGATGATGATGTTGTCGATGAGGAGGCAGTGGAAACACCACAATCATTGGAGTTAAGTAGTACACCAACTCGTCCCGCTTCCATATTTCTTTCTGGCAAGAAGAGACCTCCATCCACCTCGACCTTATTTAGTGGCGGTGAAAGTGCACAACGTACAAAAGTTGGGCAATCCAGATCCTCCACTTCATCTGGCATTAGCTTCATGACCACCACCACCAGTATCGCCGCCTCCTCCAGGTCCCACAGACACTTCAAGTCCCCAGTTTGGGACTTCTTTACTGTTTGTCAAAAAAATCCAAAGTTTGCCATTTGTACCCTTTGTAAGGTTGCAGTTAGTCGTGGTAAGCCAGGTACCAACTATGGTACCGGAGGCCAGAGAGGTCATCTTAGGAGACAGCACACTGTCCAATGGTTTGCGCACCTAGATGCGATCAAGAAAGGCCGAATTCAAGGAAACATTGATGTTGCATCTGATGATGACGAGGAGGAAGAAGACGTGTCAAACACTTCCCTTACACCCAGTACCCCTGTCAGCAGCACACCCAATGTGAGGCACACTAAGAGTGTTGGAGCGAGTGAGACACCAACGCACAAAAGTTCACCAGCGAGCAAAATTGGGTCAACGAAGTCATTATCAGCCCGTAAATGCTTGGTCCAGGGCAACATTAGAACAATCCTTACTTCAGACGTGCCATATGAACGCAACCACCCACTGACGCGTCTGTATAACACTAAGCTGGCTAAAATGCTAGCTGTGGACCTTCTCCCTTTTTCTTTTGTAGAAGCGGTAGGTTTTCTAGAATTAGTGGCAACGCTCTGCCCTAAATGGAAGGTTCCTAGCCGGTTCTATTTTGCCAGAGTTGCGGTTCCAGCACTACATGAAGATGTGCTGGAGGCGATTGTGGCAGCTTTGCAGAAGAGTGCTGTTCACACAATACATCTGACAACAGACATGTGGACCAGTGGTGCAGGCGCTGATTACATGTGCATCACTGCACACTGGGTCTCTTTTTCAGGTGTTAAAGCAAAGCTAATCGCAGGTGTTGACCCGGACAAAGTTTTCAAAGCTGCTCGGAAACATGCAACACTAGCCATGTTTGGCTTGGAGAAAAGTCACACAGCAGAAAACATTTTGGAAGAGTTTGACAAAAAGGTCTTGAAAATGCTATCTCCAATAAAACGCAAGATTGGTTATGTTTCCACGGATAATGGCGCCAATGTAGTTAAGGCCATGTCGCTGGGTAACTATGTTAGAGTGCCGTGTTTGGCGCACTGTATCAACCTGGTCATTCAAAAATTCTTGAGTGATAGAGACAGTGCAGCGTTCGCGGTAATGGCCACCTGCCGCAAAATGTGCAACCATTTCAGCCATTCCTTTAAGGCCCGGAAGCATCTGAGGAGGCTGCTACTTCAAAGTCGAATACCAGTGAAAGCACTCATCCAGGAGGTGGCAACACGTTGGAACTCAACCTTCTACATGCTTGAGCGTCTGTATGAGCAGTATACGGTACTCGATCACTATTTCTTAACAGAGGGTACAAGTCAGAAGGAGGACCTGCGGATGGCTGCGGCGCAATGGGACATAGTTAAAAGCCTGACAGACATGCTTCGTCCTTTTGAGTTCTTCACGCGTGCAGTCAGCCAGGAGGACTGTAATTTGGGAAAAGCTATCCCATTGTTGTGCATGCTGGAGCACCAACTGATGGCGGTGTCTTCTGAGTTTCAAAAAGATGTACAAAAAAAAGACCATTTTATTTTGTCTGAGAAATTATTAGAGCGCCTACGTGGTGATGAACGTCTTCAAAAGATCAAGTCAGATCAGCATTACATTTGTGCTACTATTCTGGATCCACGCTACAAAAAGGCGCTGGCAGGCGAAGCATTCTTTCCTTTTGCTGATGCAGATGTTCAAAAGTACAAACATTGGTTAGCCTGGTCAGCCAAGAGGTTTGAAAAAGAACGGCAGGTTATTGAAGGAGAAGACAGTACATCAGCATCAGCAGGCCATCCCCAGTCACAAGAATCCACTTCTGCACCTGTGGCTGGGGCACAAGTGACCTCTCAGCCGTTAAAGACACCGGCAACTGGATCATCTGCACCACACACAACACTAACAGTGGCTGCTGAGGAGGATTGGCTAAGTTTGCTTGGGTATGGTTCTCGAAAAAATGTCAAAGGCACAGCAAAAAGTAAGCAAAGTGGAGGAACCGTTGATGACCTTGAGTCGATGGTGCAGGACTATATGAATGACTCAACAGAGGTCTTTCTTAATGATGAGCCATTGCAGTATTGGCATGGCAAAACACAATTGTGGCCACAGCTCTCCAACCTGGCTATAAACTATTTGTCTTGCCCACTCGCAAGTGTGTCTTCTGAACGTGTTTTCAGTGCTGCTGGTGGCATTGTAACTCCCAAACGGAGCCGCCTCTCGCCCAAAAATGTGGAGCGGCTGACAATGATCAAGATGAATCAGCACCTCATACCACCAGATTACAAAGTACGAGAAAGCACGCCGCATGAAGACGAGGAGGACGGCAACGTAGATGAGGGGATTTGTTCTCTGTTTGGTGGCACTGACCTCATCCTGCCTGAATTCGCAGAGTATGATGACGAAATCTTCTTCTTATTCCCTGACACCGAGCCCTGAAAATGAGACAATGAATAAAGAACTTTCTTTTTCGTCCTTATTCACTTTTATTCCTGTGTGTCTCTCTTTCTTTGTTTTGCACAGTTAATTTAATTCAAACTTTAATCACCTAATCCCAAAAACAAGACCATCAGCAGAACTGTCTTCACTTGTTTGCTTATTGATTTGAAGGTGCCGCAGTCTACATTCCTCAGGTTCACAAGTTCTGAAGAACATGCTCCTCTATCCTCCTCCTCCAGACTGCGATTTCCCTCAAAGCAGAGTGCTGGATTACGCCCAATGAAGAAAGACTCAGCACTTGTGGGGGTGTTGTACTTCTTTGCGGGTGAGATGACGGATTTGGGCCCATTGCTGTGAAGCTCTAATAATGGACAAAAGTGTTTTGGACCATGAGGTGGAAATTTCTTGCCGTTTTTGCTGACTTGCTTGCCTTTGAGGTGCTCTTTGGCGGGGTTCCGGGTGTTTGTGGGTGATTTTTGGTGTCTGGGAGCACTGCTGCGACAGTCTAATCTTGATTGCATTTGCTTTTCAGGAAATCCGTGGTGGAAAACAGGAGTTATGATGATTGATGATGACCTAGCTGCACAGCGCCGCGTTTGGACCGAAGGCCGAGAGATATTGTAAGTATGAGATTTCGCTTTTTCGCTGTTTGGGGGTGTTGTCGGGTGGTTTTTTGCAGGTGGGTTGGCGGGTCTTGCCTGGGGCATTCCTGGGAAGGCCTAATACCGGATAGAAGTGTTTTGGACAAAATCCTTAAGGAACAGCCTTTTTTTTGCTATTTCTTCTGACATCTTGTTCAATGTAGCGTTTTGGGGGGCTTCCTGCTGTTCGTGGGTGGGTTGCGGCCGGGGTCTCTGTCGAAGCACTGCTGCGACAGTCTAATCTTGATTGCATTTGCTTTTCAGGAAATCCGTGGTGGAAAACAGGAGTTATGATGATTGATGATGACCTAGCTGCACAGCGCCGCGTTTGGACCGAAGGCCGAGAGATATTGTAAGTATGAGATTTAGCTTTTTCGCTGTTTGGGGGTGTTGTCAGGTGGTTTTTTGCAGGTGGGTTGGCGGGTCTTGCCTGGGGCATTCCTGGGAAGTCCTAATACCGGATAGAAGTGTTTTGGACAAAATCCTTAAGGAACAGCCTTTTTTTTGCTATTTCTTCTGACATCTTGTTCAATGTAGCGTTTTGGGGGGCTTCCTGCTGTTCGTGGGTGGGTTGCGGCCGGGGTCTCTGTCGAAGCACTGCTGCGACAGTCTAATCTTGATTGCATTTGCTTTTCAGGAAATCCATGGTGGAAAACAGGAGTTATGATGATTGATGTGATGAATCTGATGACCTAGCTGCACAGCGCCGCGTTTGGACCGAAGGCCGAGAGATATTGTAAGTATGAGATTTAGCTTTTTCGCTGTTTGGGGGTGTTGTCGGGTGGTTTTTTGCAGGTGGGTTGGCGGGTCTTGCCTGGGGCATTCCTGGGAAGGCCTAATACCGGATAGAAGTGTTTTGGACAAAATCCATAAGGAAACACCAGTTTTGGCACTTTTTGTAAGTTAGGGTTCGTTAGGGTTCGCCCTAGCAGCAGGATTGCATGTGTTTCGGGGGGTTCTATTGCAACGCAGTTCTGGGGTTTTAGAGCACTGTTGGAGCGATGCTGGCTATGGATACTTTTGCTTGCTTGCAAGTGGTTTGAATACAATCCACGGTCTGTATTTGGGCCTACTGTTACTTTCAAAGTACGTTTTGTCACCATTTTTCTGCTAGGCATCGTTTTTGGAGATCTGATTGGGGGTCTTCTACATTTTTGCGACTGGCTTTAGTAAGGGTCTTGGTGGGAGCATTGCTGGAAAGGTCAAATTTTGTTCTAAAACACAGTTTACAGTACACCTACCTTGAGGGGAAAGATCCGCTATAATATTTTGGCCATACTTATTTATCCTTAAAAAGGTGACTCAGACAGAGCACGCAATTTCAAAAATATTGTACTGTCTATTAGGGAAATCAAAGTGTCACTTTTTGCACCACACAGCGTACATACCTTTCATTTATTTATCAGTGGTATTGTAATAGCACTTCCTGTTTTCCGTTCAATAATTACAGGCCGGGTTTCAGTCAACATCCGCCAGGCAGGCAGTGGACAGGGTGTCTTCTGTCAGTGGTCACCAACATTGATGGACGAAGCGTCAGCTGGAATGGAGGAGTGCCGCCAATAAGAGGAATTGATTGCTGCATGCAACTTACTTACCAAATTCAACAGGACAACTCCAACAACATACGCAATACAGATACAGTATCCATTGTTTTATTCTATGAGTGTGACTGCATGTGCTTAGCTTTAGTTTGTACCCAAAGATTCTCTTTATCTTCAATTATTGTTTGTCCATGCTTTGCTTTTTTTTTCTTCTCTCAACAAAACCTACCCAAAAAGAAACCCCCATTCCCATCCATTTTCCAAACCCTAACCCTCTTCCCCCGGGCTGTGTTGTTTTGCTTGATGTCTGACTAAAATGACATCAATAATTCCACACACTTGCTGGGGAGGATAAGGTCATAGCAACATGCTGGTGAAGGAATACGAGGATATCTTCTAGACTTACTCAGCTTCAGTACTATATCTTCTAGTAGTAGGAGCCAATGTCAAATAAATTCTACGCAAGTACTAGTTATACTTGCAAGCAAATACTTTACCATTTGTTAGGCTACATTATGGCACTGTTCTAGTGTACTGTCACCTGCTATATTCTCGATGGTACCGTAACCGTTGTAATGCTACAGTAAGGACAAAACAGGTTTCGTTTTCTTTTTTTCCATAGGCATGCAACTGCCACTGTGTCACACCACTAGTAACACCGCAATGAGGAAATTTCACCCGCCCAGGATTGCCAACGTTAATCCCCATTTCACGTGGAGCCAGCCCTGGGCCTAGCCCTAATTTCTAACACAAATTACAGGTAAGATAAGCGTTTGGTGGGAGGTAGTATAATGGAGTATTATTTAGGACTAGACGAGAGATTGACGGTAGTACTACTAAAGTCCTACGACTGTTCAGGAAAACAAACTTACTGTTACACCCCCGTCCCCCACCCACCAGACTGAAAAGCAGTAAAAAACAGGTATGGTCAGATAAAGTTTAAAAATGTATATTTATGTAGCCCTAACAAAATAATCTCCCTCAAGACCCACCCTAACCCCAACGATTGTCTTTGAAAAGTCCCAAAACGATCCCAACTCCCAAATCCCACCCCCCAAAAGTCTGTAAAAAAAGGGCAAGGGACACTCCACTACTGGAGGGTGCTGGACCTGGTGCATTTTGCGGCATGGGCATCATACTCCTTGCGGAGGGTGGCAAGCTCGGAGCGGAGGCCCTCTACCAAGTTCTTATAGTTCAGGACCTCCTGCTCCAGGTAGGACATTCGGACTCCTAGGCGGCGTTGGCGTGCCTTGCAGCTCCTGTGGGGGGCAGCTGGTCTTTGTGTTGCTTGGCGGTGGCGGTTGTCTTTGTTAGCCCGGCTCGGTCCCGCTGGAGCACTGCGCATGCTGGCGTCCCGTGGGGTCACGGAGGAGGATGCAGCGGTCCCAGTCGAGGATGTTGTTGTTGCACCGGTCGACTGCGTGTCCTCCTCCTCCTCCAGGGCCACCAGCCGCCGATATTCGGCGACAGTGGCATCCAGCCTCCGTTGCCGGGCCATTCGCGCCTGCTCCCTCCGTGATGTTGATTTGGAAGGAGCAACTATATGAAGAAAGAAAGACATAGTCTGTAACCAATGCTCCTTAGCATTAATAGCACAAAGTGATTGAGCCGAAAGTTGGGTCACAGTACAAGTAGCAAATTGAAAGCACAGTACATAACTATTGAGGACAGTATCTATGTAACCTCCCACTTCTGCATCCTTGCTCTAACATTAGTGGTAGTTTAATGAACAAATTCTACGACCACTATGGACTTCCATTACAGTCGACTATGACAGTACACCAGTCTTATTCTTCTTCTTCTCTCTTGTTTAGGAAAATTGGTACGTTATCTTATGCAAGCCGGCAGAATGGCAGCACAGTGAACTTGCACCCGAGAAAAACAGTTGCACACCATGATGAGTGAGACAGACTTGCGTTACTGTACCCGTCCAGTACATGCGGGTGGTGAAGCTATTACTTTTCTATTACGGGTGGCACTGAGAATACTCTGTTACAAGGGCTACTGCTTAATTAATTTACCTTTCACCCTACAGTGCAAATGAGTACTAGAAAAGGAAAATGAAGAAGCTAAATAATTTGATTATCTATCACTTCACATGGGACGTATTTGATGACATATGGGATGACTTTAGGTGCTTTGCTTAATATTGAGTGAACAGTGATACACCCACACATGAATGACGCACTACAACTAAACTAAAGTTATTAAGAGAGGTACGGAGTGTCCACCGTAATAACCAGATATATGCTGTGCTTGCAGTTGCAATACAAAGTACTGCTACTATTCATGGTAGTATTGGACACATTTACAATTTCTTTTCCTTGCCTTCCCTACACTGGAACGGATGTGCGGGTGCGGTGGTACATGCTCTTCAAGGTAACACTTAGTTCATCCAGCGACCATCTACTCTCTATAGATACACATGTGCTATCTAAGAGTCAGAGACTACCATGCTCCAGGCATCCATTCATTCAAAGTATACGCACACATACAGTTTCTGTTTCACCCATCCAGGCTGATGTCCTTCCACCCATCCTTGCTTCATCATTGACCCAGCCATGCACCATACCATATTCTTTCCTTCCCAGCCACCTCGGGGGCCAAGCAAACACATATCGTTCTTCTTTGCCAGCCATCATACAATTTCGCGTCCCACTTACTTACACCCTTCTTTCGCTTTTCGTTCATCCCATCCATCACGTTCGTCTAAGAACTTATTGGGATTCTTCTCACCAAAAACTTCACAGCTAAGTCGAAGTACATTTTGAGGAGGCTACTACCCCGTTGATTTGTAATACACCCGTGCAGAAAGCACACTATGCAGTCTTCAATCTCAATAAGTAAGGAATATATAGCTTACCTGTTCCCGCCACCACCGTGCGAACCCCCACAGGACCGTCCGCCGGCTCTTGCACCGCCTCCTCCCCAGAGTCCTCCGAGTCCTCGCCCAACACCGCCACCTCCGCGCTGGCCCCGTCACCAGATGTTACACCTACAAAGTACATTTAAGAATGTTAGAATACACCACTCACTACTATATAATATTTGGTCTAGGAGAAATGTTAAAAAAACAGAATACAATGTAATAATTTGTGACTGTCTACTCTAAAGTAAAAATGTCCCTTTTTCCAGGGAAGGCTGTTGTCTTGCTGCACTTTTATGCACAACTGATGAATGCTTGCTTTTTATTTTTAACACGCACCACTTTTTCTCCTAACAGACAGAAGCTTGACTCCTAAGAACACGACCAGGATCAAGTTCAAACCAGGTGAGAGCTCGGCTCGACCACAAGAAATGTGTCCAATTAATCGTCAGCACTAAGCACTTTTCCGTTTTCAGTTAAATAGTTTTATGACAAAGTAGATTTTAATAAATGTGTTTACTTTTAATAAAGCTTTTAAACTTAAATAGACTCTGTGGTTTTTGGTCCTCCAGACTAGAGTGGATGAGCTAAAGGTTTTGGAATTTTTGCAAGCATGAGTGCCTCTGACACTTCTTGACTGTGCTGTGACTCCGTACTCTCTTGTCCTGCGTACGATAATCTAGAGATCATTGGGGATCAATCATCGGTGACTTCGGGACTCGGGAGCTGAATGACTCTGCCACACTATCTAGTCAGTAAGGAGACAGTGCATAGAGCTATTGCTGAATAGAATGGGAGTCCAATGGAATTGACAAATGTCCAATCTTAGTTAGCTACACAGACAGACTAATAAGAATAATCTACTAATACCACAGGGAGTCATATTCGAGCCAGGATAAGAAGTTATATCCAGTCTACAAGAAGATCAAAGACGATTTAGAAAAAATCGAATGAGGAACGCTAGGAAAAAATAGGTACTCTTTATTACAATTAAAACTTACTGGGGCCAGCAAAGGAGTCCTCGCCTGCCCGATCCTGGCCTGCATCCTGAACAGCACCCTCCTCCTCCTGTGTCCTCTTGCCCTTGGGGGGAGCTGATGTACAACATGAAAGAAAGAAAGACCAGAAAACATGGATGAGATTTGTCAACCAAATCAACCATTTCAAAAGAACAATAACAACATTTTTTGGAGAAATAGCAAATAGATAGACAACTATTCCACGGGATCTATCTCATGTGGTATACTACGTTATTCGTATTGCCTGATTTGCGGACCGTTGACTTAGAAAGTTCCTATGTAACTCAATAAACAGACTACTAAAGAGGTTTGCCTAGGCCTGGCACGGCAGGCAGCAGTCCGCAGCACGCGAAGTGACAGACAAAGTCCATCCTGCTTGCAGATCAGTGAATACTCAAACTATCAATCCACCCACCACCACCACTATTTCTTCTTATAGCCATGTGTCTAAAGGAAGGACTGGACTTCAGTCTGTTGGGGCTGATTTAGAAGTCCCTTGCGGCTCATTTTCCTCCATTGTTGCGTGACTTTTGTGACGCAGCGGCAGAACAAAAGACTCGCCATGGTGTTGGTGCGGCGTATATATTAAAAATAAATATATGGGCGATGCATCACGTTGTAAAGCCCTGCGCCATCAAGGGGCGTTCCGGCGCAAGGGAGGGCGTACCTGCGCAGGAACGAATCCTAAAAGTGGCTGAGGGAAATCTACAAGATGTCAATCAGTCACTTTTAAGACAATGATGCATGAGTCAAACCCTGCGAGCTTGAAGCCGACGTACGGCTTGATGCAGCATTGGGGAGATAGGGTACCCCAGAGCATTGCTGGAGCTGCGCCATCGTTGGCACGCAACTCCAGCAATGCGCCGCCTTTACGGCACAGATGCGTAAGGCTTCTGTGACGTTTTGGGCCAATGGGTGGTGGTGGCATGGCACACAATTACTGCCGCATCCCTGCTACTTTGCAGGGATGCGCCGGTAATTGAAAATATGACCCTTAGTGTCTAGCATTACGCAGTTCTTATCTTTACACTACACTCATACATAATTTCTCAGGCCAATGAAATGAACACAATTTACAAAACAAATAAGCATAGTAGCAAGCAAGGCTACTGAGAAGGAGAGCAGTGCACCTGAAATGCATAGAAGATTTTGAAATATAATTTACCTACAATGTAATCGGCAGCATTATTGCTCTTGGTAAAGAACAAAGATTTGCAAATAACAGAGCCGGATAAAACAGAGTAGTGATGAATAGCTACTACTACTAACCAAGCCCGGGGACCTCTACGCCGAGCGCGTCCAGCAAGTCCCGTTCCCGGTCCATGACATCGGTCCAGCGGTGGGTGGCCTGGTTATATGTGCGCCGGACCTCAGAGAGCTTATACATGGCCCGGCACACCTTCTCCCACCGCTTCCGGCGCTCCCGGATGCCATAGCCAGTTGCGATCTTGCCGCCTCCCAGGATCGTCTTGGGGAGGCGGCGCTGGACGTGGAAGATAAGCGCGGCCATCTCCTCCGCGCTGAAGTTCTCCCGTGGCACCACTTGCTCCCCCCTCAAACGCCCGCACGGGAGCCGGGCACGGGGTGCGGGACCCTTCCCCTTCTCAGGGTGCTTCCTGGCTCCCTTTACCATGGTCTGGGCAGAAATAAACTTAAATGATAAAGAAGAAATAGAATAGTGAAGAAGAAAAGAAAAGAGTTTAAAAAAGTAGTTTAAAAGTAACTAAAAGTAGCAGAAAACACAAAAATATACAGCTAGAAAAATAGAGGGATAGATAATAAGTAAAATAGATTAAATAAACTTCAAACAAGCAAAGGATGGCAGAGATTCAGAGAGGATACAGAAAGCATGCCCAGAACCATAGCAATGAATGAGAAACAAGATGGCCGCGCCCGTTCACAACCGCGTGGGTAAGTTCGCGCGAGATTTTCCTCGCGAGCACGCGCGAAATTGTACTAGCGAGCAGCACAGTTTGCGAGATTACACATAG
The DNA here is from genome assembly GCF_964261635.1 of Lissotriton helveticus. Classification (NCBI taxonomy): domain Eukaryota; kingdom Metazoa; phylum Chordata; class Amphibia; order Caudata; family Salamandridae; genus Lissotriton; species Lissotriton helveticus. The sequence goes on from NC_136059.1 coordinate 1,714,208,909, forward strand.
CGGCCGGAAACGGAATTACGTCACGCAAACAAGATGGCCGCGCCCGTGTACGACCGCTAGGGTAACTTGGCAAATGTATAGCTACAAGCGCCTCGCGAACACGCGCAAAAGCACGCGAACATACACGTCGCAAAACAAAATTAGTGTATTCGCAAGCATTCGCGGCTTCCGAAATCGATCTCGCACGGATTCGCGCCCCAAAAAACGCGCGAAATTGCAGAAAAAACGATTTTTGCTAAACTGAAAGCAATGAGCAGGTGCAAAAGTTCAAACTTAACATTTGTAACATTCACTGTAGTGCTTCCTGAGGGGCCCTTCCAGAGTTTGCAACTATTCTATGACCCTGCTATGACCCAAACAGCAGGCTCATAGAATAGCTACAAGTAGACCATAAAGGTCCTGTGAAAAAAAAATTCACTGCAATAGAAAGCAATTTAGAGATAAGGAAGGAAGCAGGTGCTAGCCAGACTGGAACTTGCTAAATAACTGACACATTAATCAACCCCAAATTAATTCATGGCAGTTGAAGTAGGGGAGGTGTGCTTGCTTTTTTCACCCCCCATAAACTACAGTGATAAACAAACCTAATGGGTGGCAGTGAGGATGTACCAGAGGGTGGCATGGGTGTCCCAGAGGGTGGCAGTGGTGAAACAGAGGGTGCTGTGAACCTGTGAGATAAACCAGACGTAGCAACAACATAGTCGCGGCCGTTGCGTGCAGAAAAGTAAGTTTGCAATTGCGAAATTGTCCCAAAATCGGCGCGAACGCTCGCCAACACAAAAAACGGGAAAATCCGCAAATCCGCAAGAGTTCGCGTATCTTCGCGGATTGCGAATCCGTAAATCCGCAATTTTGCGTACGCGAGATCCGCTAGATCCGCCCATGCTTAGTAACAACTAATTAGTTAAATTTGTGTTTTGTCAAATGTGGTGTTCTGATATTGGTCCGTTTTGATTCCCTGGATATGGCCCCTAGTTTTTTATATTTAATTTTGATACGCTATGCACTGTTTAGAGCTCACTGTTCCAGACAGACACAAATTCATGATTTTCATATTGATGTATTATTTGAACATGAACCTTAAATGACAATAGGTCATTCTCAAAAAAGTTGAATGTAAAACTGAAGTTTGTTTTTTATTCTTTACAGATTGTATGCTGTGTTCTCTGTACTCCCACTACCCCACCCCTACTCCGAGTGCCCTGATGAAGGTGTAGCCCCTAACCTGGCATTACACCAAAACGCGCGTTGGCGTTTGGTTTCCTGTACAGTTTTGACTCTGCTTGATCTCCTATTCCCTCTCTTGGAGATCAATCTGGGCAGTTGATTAGTGCTACATCCAAGTCCTAAAGATTGATGAGTGTTGGAAAAAAAGTGAAGGATGCATGGGTATGTGTGTTTTTAGTAATTGTGGTGTGTTACTGGAGTGAGGACCCCAGTATGATTGTCTCAATGCAGTTTAGTGATGTGCGTGTGGGTGGTTCTGTTTTGATTGTTGGTTTTACATCATGTTGTGGAGTACGACATAAATGTCAATGTTGACAACTTATCTTATATTTACCAAAAATAATGAATAAAAACATGTTTGTACTTTCTTAAACATGCGTTGTTGTCTCTGGTGTCAGTGAGCTCTTCTTTTCATTTTTGAACCATGGACTCTTATTGAGCCATTATATAATACGTAGGGGGCAGTCTTATTCTGTGTTCTATAGAGTTTCCTTTACCCCTGCTTGTCTGCCCTGCATCAGTACCCCCAGGGGGCCCTTGTTCTGCTTTTTAGGGGTGAAGTCTAACTCCTTGACTTCTGTCCATGAGAAAGGAAGATATCCACTAGAAGGCCAGTATGCCGATACCTAAGTGGTGAAGCTTTCTGAAGTGTGACTAACGGGAGACTATATTGAAAGCTTTAGAGAGGTCAAGGAAGATGAGTGCGGTCATTTCTCCTCAGTCATCGATGCTTCTGATGTCATCAGTGGCCACAATGAGGGCTTTCTCTGTGCAAAAACCTGATTAAAAGCTGTATAGGAGTTGATGGAGTTCTAGGTGGTCTGCAAGTTGGGTATTAATGGCTTTTTCAATGACTTTAGCTGCTGAAGGTGTTGGGATCTGTGGTTGGTTACTTCAACAGGGTGTTGACTTCTTGCGTTCTTCCAGCAAGACCCAGATTTACTAAGCACTTCGACTGCCATTGTGTCACACAAGTAAACTCAAAGCAACATACGTTTTTAAGTGACATTTACAATCCATGCACATCGAATATTATTTAGCCTTGCATACCTTTACACCAGCAAGGTAACGCAAAATGCTGCCATGTGCTACCTTGAATTGCCCTGTATTGATATGGAATAGTCCCCAGTAAGGTTAGAGACATGTACCTTAGCTCAGAGTGCCCCAGATGCATGTAGATTTGGAACCCAGGTTACGAAATGTAACCTTTTACTTGAACAGATCATACATGCGTGCCGTGGCCTAGGCCCTCCTTGATAGAATTCAGTCCACCATAGACTGGGAGAGTTACCAAAAGTGCTTTCCTTGGAATGGTTTGGAAAACTGCCCTCACCCAGAGTTGCAGAATATGAGTGCAGTGGTGGCAGCATGCCCATTTTGTGAACAGTAGAATGACCAGGTTGTGTCTCGTATCATTAGAGTAGAAACCGGTCGGCACACTTGGGTAAAGATCTGTGGCTATATTCACAAATCACTTAGAAAACATTAGAGCAATGTAGCCCTGTGATGTGCATGCATATTTGTGTGTGCTAAAGACTACATGCATGCGTTCTGTTGTGAGTACGTAACATTGAGGCAGTGGGTTCCATTTTGGGAATCCCAGGGCCTAGAAAATTTTATGGTGAGGTGAGGGCTGCAGAGAGACAGTACATATGGATTGAAGCAGGGACTTAGATTCCAATAGAGAAAGGGGGCATCAAAGAAGGTTACTCTACTATAGATCATTGTTTTAGTTTTTGGGCAATTACTCACAAATCATTTGAAGGGGATGAGTGCTTTACGCTTGTTTTGTTGATTTTTGATCAGTATTTGACCTGGTAAGCCTCAATACATTGCGGACAAAATACATTTTGAGGGACTTTCACACAAACAATTAGGCCAGAGTAATAATGGACAATGGGGGAAAGTCTTTCAAGGAAAATAAATATGGAAAACAGTTTGCGCCAGGGACGTGTGTTGATCCCAGCACTCTTTGCACTGTATTTTGCCGATCTCCCTAAAATATTACAGGCAACACATTTGTTTTCACCAAAAATAAGGGGCTGCCACAGCCCTTACCTTCATTATGTGGATGATTAAATAATATTAGACGGTATTCCTATTGGCCTTAAAAAGATTAGTGGAATTTACGAGGTATTGCGAAATAATGATCTTTTAGTAACTTTAGATAAGACTGAAATTATGACATTTGACAAAAAGAAAGTGGGGAGTGAGTGGAACATTGCGAACAATTCATTTGAGGAAACATCAGAATATATGTATCTGGAGATAATGTTCAATACATCTCTCTCCTGGAGATTACTCATTGATATGCTTAATTCTAAAACTAAAGCAGAGATAAGGGCCTTGATAATATGTCCTTGTGAATTCCCATAGCAGCCCAGGTTCTGGTGTTAACCTGGGCTGCTATGGGAATTCACATTATCGCCACTTTAGCGGCAGTTTCCTGCCGATAAAATTATTGCCGCTTTAGCGGCAGGAAACTGCCGCTAAAGCGTCGATAATGGCGATAATGTGAATTCCCATAGCAGCCCAGGTTAACACCAGAACCTGGGCTGCTATGGGAATTCACAAGGACATATTATCAAGGCCCTTATCTCTGCTTTAGTTTCCTTTCTTGATAATATGCCTCATAGTTCCAAATAAACCTAAATTTAGGAAATTAACTAACATTCTTGGGACAGGGAGGAGAAGTTCCCTGAAGGGGAGATTATCATCCCCACTGTGCATCAAAGGCATATTAGCGTGAGATTTTTTATCGCTGGAAATTATCGCCATGCTAGTGCTGTATGACCATCGCATAGCACAATGGTGATAATTATTCCAGCGATAGCGGTGTTATCCATGGAACATCGCTGGTTTTCCAGCGATGTTCCATGGAAAACTGCGATAACCTTGCTGAAACGACCCTGTGGTAATATCAGCATAATCCACCCCAATGTAAAATATAGGTAAATCAGCATTTTAGCAGACATTACATTTTGGCGAAAACCGTGGCATTCGCCAAAAACAAACGTCTGCTACAATGCTTGGTCCTCCTTGTAAATATTGCGATGTGCACATCAGCGATAATGTACAAGCAGTACTGCCCAGTGACGCCAACTTTACATCTCATTAGAGATGTAAAGCAAGGCTTCGAGAAAACGGGTGCTAACATGCCCTAATCTATGTTAGCACCCACTTGTAAATAGGGCAATAGTTTTATCTCTGCTTTTTTGGCTTTTAAAGCCAAAAAAGCTGAGATAAGGCCCTCGTTGATATGCCCCCGCTATCGCTGGAATAATTATCGCCATTGCGCTATCAGTTGTTAATACAGCGCTAGCATGGCAATAATTTCCAGAAATAGCTGACGATAAAAAATTTCACGCTAAGTGCGGCCAGTGATAATTATCGCTGCTGCTTGATAAAATGACCCAAAGATAGATAAGCAAGCTAGGTAGTGAGAGATGATGGATGAAATAGAGGAGAAACGCAATTGGATTAGTGTTTTGTTTATATGTGTTTTAAGTATCTTAATTTACAAAACTAGGCTCAGGACTATCAGCAAGCTGGTCAGGGGTGATGTCTCCATGAGGCCAGAGCAGCGTTGCCTCTCCGCTACAAGTGCAGAAAACATGAAAAATAAAATTATTAAAAAAACAAATGTATTACCATTTTATTTTTCATGCTGGCAGCAACTGAGTGTGAGGGAGGGGTAAGCAGTACGGAGGAACAATGTGCACTTTAGTTTAAATTGTGCATGTCACTTTGGCTGGCTGTCTTGCGACTGCCAGCCGACATGCACACTTTAAACACTCCTATCCAAGCTGTCTTAGCCAGCTGGGTGGAGAGTAAGCACAGGCCCCCTGTGCCTGAAGGAGCATTGAACCAGCGCACTCCAGTGAATCCTGGTGCTTCTGTAATGTTGCTCTGGCAGCATGAGAGCAGCATCTGGACTGGTAGAGGGAAGTTGGATGAGGATCTGGGAGAATGTGGTGTAGCCACCGACTGCCGAGATGAAGAAGAGCACTGAGCATGAGACAGTGGGTAAGTGTAACCTTTATTTATTTATTTTAAGTTGATTTAACTCACTGACAGGCACTATGAGAAACTCCCAGTACCTTCAGCCTCGACTTCAGAGCTGTCAATCGTGGCCTGTTATAAACACTGTTTAAAAAGGGACCACGATTAAGAACTTTGTAATTAAGCCTAATTAAGCCTAAAGGCACAATTTTTTTTTCCATAAGTGCCTGTAAGTAGGTAAATATTCTCCTCACCAGTTTTATTTGCTGCTGGCTGCCACTGGAGCTGATGTGGGGAACCGCAGTGATGGATGGGCACTGAGAGGCGCCAAAAGACCACAGCCCATTGCAGCTCTATATGCCTCAACCTTCTTTCGAAAGAGAAGACAAACATCAGTAATGAGGACCCAGCCCTGCAATTAACGACAGATGAATGCACTCTGTGTTGACCGTCAACGGGTATGTGACTGGGCCATGAAGGTCTGCGACTGTTGGCATGGAAGAAGGTGCAGGAAGGAGTTCACATTTTTGTGGAAAGAAAGTCTATCATTTTGGACGAAGCTCCCAGGGACGGCTGGTGCCCAGGGGCAACATGGGCATCTCCCTGCTACCCTAAGGGTGTAATAAAGTGTGAGATGAAACCCCAAACATCTAGCAATAAATTGTGGTGGCTGCTCAGTGAATAAACTTGTGTTAATCTGGTTTTTCCTCGAGGGCGTGGAGAAGGATGACCCTTGGCTCTGTGCATGCCTTGGCTGGGCGAAGATTTCATTGACCTGGAGGCACAAATCAGGGCAGTGATGACAAACTGGCGGGTGCGGGGGTTGTATTACTACAGAGATTAGAGTTTGACATTTGGCTTTATTCACAGGCCCCATTTTCAATGGCTGGGGGCAGGGCAGCCCAAATGAGACAATGTAGGCGTGGGGGTGTGTCAGTGGCATCTGTCTCTTCCATTGAGACCCAGCAACAGTTTTTTATTTTTCAAAGATAGTTGGCTAGGGTCTGGGAGAGAAGTCCATCTCCAGCAGCGTCCAGTTAATTCCAGGCTTGTGCCAACGTCTGCAGTCCAGTCACAAGGAGACTGGGGTGAACGTTCCATAGGTGAGTATATTTTAAAAGAAGTTGACTTTTCTCTGAAGTTGTAAAAATCAACAGAAACAATTTTAAGATGACTGACTAGCGCTCTCCAGGGCTTTTGTTCTCCAACTGCACTTGAGCACCATCTATGACATCGGAGGTAAAGGTAATTCAGTTAAAACTTTTTAACCCAGATGTGTAAGTCAAATTAAATGACCAACCTATCTACCATTAGTCCCTGACTTCTTTATTGTGGTGTTTCTTTGCTGCATATCCCAGCCCTTCTCATTCAGAATCTCTGCCCACAGCGATGCCGGGCTTCAGTTTAATTAAATACTCTACACAGAGAGATGCCAGAATATTAGACAAGGCACCTCTAACTGCCTTGAAGGTTTGTGTTTTCAGGTTTATAGTGCAAACTCACAACAGGGAGAGCTTTGCATGAGCACATGTTACAGCATTGCACAAGGTCCCATTTATATTTTTTAAAGGCACAGGGAGAAGATTTGCCCAGAATCCCAGGTGGCGGTCGTACGGATTTACTCGTAAAAGTGTGCCCCTAGAGTGAGGTGGTTAGATGCGTTTCTGATTGTATATGACTTGTGATGATTGTATTGGGGCTATCCACCATTTCACTGTGGCTGAGTAGTGCTTTCTTTCTCTCTGCCCTGCACGCAGCATGCACTGTGACAGGCATTTCTGTCTGTCCAGCTGAGATCCCACCACCCCAGCTTTCAGCCGAGGTATGCTTTTCACTTCTCAGAGTGTACGCTCATCTGGGGGACTTTACTAAGGGAAGATGCTCAAGAAAATAAGCCACTGGCGGTGATGGAACTCTTCAACCATTGAAAATGAGCTTCGCAAACATGTACTGTTTGCTGATACATGCTATAATGAAGTGTTTTGGTTATGAAATAAATCAGTAATAGGATTACAAACACAAAAGATGGTTTATAGATAACAGTTTTCCATTATCTTGAGTACATTATTCTTCAGTGAATTAGAAAATACATTTGTTGTGGGAGACGCCCGAGTGCGCGATCCAACATGGCCGCCACCGTCTGAGCTCCGTCACTTCTACAGCCCATATTTCTTTAAAACGACGGTTGTTCAGCCAGCATTTCAGCTCAAATGAGGTCGCTGCAACATTGAAGAGGATTCCTACCTTTTGAGGAGTTTTGGAGCTCTTTTGTTTGTCGGAAGTGCAGTTTTATGCACCTTGGTTCCTGCTCCCAGCCTCTCATCAAGGTACTGCCTGATCTGTCTATCAGGGGGGCAGAGTGTTAGTCAGGAAAGGGCCTGGCTTGGGCCTAGCCACACCCACAGTCCTGTATAGCTGCTGCACCAGTGCATTCGAGGAGTGCTTCACACCTTTCTTACTTATTTACACTCATATTGCTCATTTGACCTTAATTTTAATTTATTTGTGATTTGTTTCTCCTCAAAATGGAAAATAAAAATCCAGTTAATAATAAGAGGAGACAGCAAGTTTCACCTCCTCCAATAAAATCAAAGGTGGTGGAGTCATCTGAACCTTCACTTTTGTTGGTTTTGGAAGAAATTCAAGCACTTCGTGCTAATACTGAGACTATTGCGACGGAAGTTAAAAATGTGCGTAAAGAAATGGCATGTTTGTCTATGAAAATTTCTGATACTTCCATCAAGAGTCAAGATAATAAAGCTAAAGTAGATGCTTTTACACCATTAGTGGCGAAAATACTTACTATGCATTCACAGCTTTTGGATATGGAAAATCGTAATAGGCAGTACAACCTTCGCATATTTAATTTGCCTGAAGAAATTGAGGGATGTAATTGTCGATTATATTAGGAAAATCTAATTCCTGGTCTTTTAAATATCAAATTTCCAGAAAAATCTGAAGTGGATAAAGCTCACAGAATCCCTTCTCATCGCAACCCTCAACATACTAAACCTAGGCAAATGATATTTAAAGTCCTTCGTCATCACCATTTAGCTATGATTAGAAAAGCAGCAAGAGAAATTCCCTTACTGATGGTTGCTGACAATAACATTTTCATTCATCAAGACTTTGCTAAAGAAACTGTTTGATTACGTAAGGAATTTACTGATCTTCGCCCACAGTTACGAAGTCTTGGATTCAAATATGGCCTTTTTGATCCATCTATAATGCACATATTGAAAGATAACTTCTCCAAATCCTTTCACCGACCGGATGAATTGTGACATTATCTTGATCAACAAGTTCAACATTCAATGGATACTCATGACTCTACTACCTGACTCTTTTCTAGTATGATCTCTGCTGACAAATTTATGAATATTTTATCAATTTTTGGGCTCCAGAGGTTCTGGCCATGATTGTAGAACGTGTGTGCGTTTCACAGTTCCTATTTATGTATTTTGTTTGTCGTTTTTTCCTTGTTTTACCTTTTCCTGTCTCTTTACTTATTCTGGAGTTACTAATTTCTCATTTTATGTGCTTTTTCTGACGATCCTCTTCTTTCATTTGTTTCTCTTCTTCATCTAGTATGGCTAATATCAAACTAATTTCCTTAAATGTTAAAGGTTTGCGCCATCCAGTTAAGTGTACTAAATCTTAAATTATATGAAAAGGAAATGGGTTGACAGTATTGTTTCTTCTCCTGCTAATGGCAAGAAAAATGGGGTAGCTATACTTTTTTCAAAGAAATCTCAGTGCCAAATTTTGAGTAAAATTATAGATACAGAGGGGAGATAATTAATTGTTGAAGTTAAAGTTCATGACTCTATTATATTTTTATTAAATGTGTATGGGCCCACGGCGGATAAACCTGGTTTTTGGAATAATCTTGCAACAGAGGTGTTAAAAATTGGAAATGTCCCTTTAATTGTTGCTGGTGATTTTAATGTTATTTATGATCCTTTATTAGATAGACTATCTCGTACGAGATTCCATCCCCCTAAAGTTTCTTTTGCTTTTAAGACGTTTCTTCAAACTACTAAATTGGTTGATATCTGGCGTCTCCACTTTCCTACAGAAAAAATGTTTACTTTCTTTTCAAATCCACACAATTTCCATTCTAGAATTGATTATATCTTAGTCACAAGACAACTTATTAATTCTATCAAGACCCCTATGATTGGTAATATTAATTTTTCTGATCATGCTATGATTTCTTGTATTTTAAGTGAAAATCCGTCCTTCACCAATCAATCTAGATGGAGAATGAATTCTAGCATAGCCCTCAATGACCGTAACAAGCCAAAACTTTTATCTGCCATTATTGAATATTTTCAACTGAATCCTGAAGGTTCTACTTCTATGGTTAATAGATGGGATGCTTTTAAGGCTTATGTTCGAGGTGCTACCATCTCTCTAATGGCTCACGAAAATAGGACCTTCAATGCTAATAAACATTTTGAAAAACAAATTGCAAAATATGAACGTCTCTTTATTACGTCTAATGATCCTAGTGCTTAATTTGTAAAATATGAAGTCCAGGTGCTCAAACATTTGTTGGAGGCCACACCCACTTTTCCTGGCTCCACCCACTGCCTCTACTGGCTCCACCCATGTCCTTTATTGGCTCCACCCACATCCTCAACTGGCAGGCTGAAAGCCAGATGTAATATACATTTTGAATTTCAGCAAGCGAGCCTTCCTCAAATAAGGATTTGATAGGAGGTTCCTCCGCCCTGCGAAAATTTTGAAAAAGATGAAATCAAAAGTGCATGTAAATCACAATTTTAGAATGAATTAGCTAAAATGACTAATATATTGAAAAGAGACACGTGAAATATTCCAGTGCCCTGTGACGATTTAAGGAACGGACAATACTGGAGTATGTGCAAAAGTGCTTTGTATTGTCATTCTTAGCAGAGTCTAATTGTGTGTCATAAGTTTAAAGATATAACTTTTACATACTTGCTAATATATCAGAATGGAATTTTCAGAAGCACTATGCTGCAGTACCACATTGTTCCCGCTATTGTCCCCTGTGATGTTAAACACACCATCCCCACACCAGACCCAATAACTGATATCCTACCTTACCTGAACATCTGCAGCTATTATCGAGTTACAGGGAATTCCATTTGTCACTACCTTTGCTAGACAAAACAAGAACATTTCACACCAGTGCCTGAATCCATCCAGTGTCAAAGATCAGGGTGAAAGCTTTACCCATCATGACTCCTAGTGTACCTTGTAAACAAATGCAGGCCACTCAGTCAATTCTACACAGCACTTGTTCACCATCTGTGAGTTTGCACAAGAACCAGACTGCCACACCTACCGAAGCATCATACCTTTCCAACTCAAGATATTTCTGCTATCAGATCAGTGGTACAGAAATAAAGGGCCTCATTTATGAGAAATGACGCATCACTGCGTGAAAGCAGCGATGCGTCACTTCTCAGTGTGCACTCCTTGTGACATACCTGATGCATCATATTTAATGTATGATGCATCATGTCGCAAGGAGTTACAGATACGTCAGTATTGCTGGAGTGTGTCACAAAAGTGAAGCAACTCCAGCAATGCGTTCTTTCACATGAGGCAAGCCCCATTTGAAAGGGCCTGCATCAGTCCTACTCCTGCTGTGAGGCAGGCGCAAGATTTTGGCGCAACGGCGTCCTAGAAGTGACGCAGTGAAATCTCATGGATTTCACTGCGTTACTTCTACGAGGCTTTTTGTGGGGCAACGCCCCTCCTGCATACATTATTCCTCACGCAGGTATAATGTAGGGCAGGGGTTTACAAAGTTATGCATCTGCTTAGATGCGTCACTTTGTAAATAGTGCACAACAGGAGGCATGTTTTACGCCGCCGATACGTCCCAAAAAGTGACGCATCCGATGCGCAAAATTGACGCAAGACCTCATAAATGAGGCCCAAAGTGTTTAAGGTAATGAGGTTATAGGCCCAAAACCAGAAGGGACTATGAAATATCTGAGAAACTATTCAGGCAGTCTCTGTTGCCACGGAACGAATAGAAGTGAGTGCAACATTAACACCAAGTGACCTTTCAATATAGTCAAACTGGCTGGTCTGCGCCTCTAGACTGTACTGCAATCAAGGGGTTGCAGTCTGTCAACCACTTCTGGGGAAGGTTAGGAAAGCACAAACAGAAGCATCTACAGAATGTCATTGTAATTATTGTACAGATATCACAACAAGAAACAAGCGTGTTCACAACATTAAACTAGATACACCTGGCACTGCATGGACCTTAGCTCCTTGCTGACAAAAAAACAAACAAAAAAAACAAGTCCAAATTTCTACATGCCTCATGTCAATTCAGACTGACACATGCAATATTAGCCACAAGATTGATCCCTCCGCAAATCATCAAAGGAAGATCATAATTGCCAAATTATTGCCTGATTATTTGTTAGGCTTGTCTTGAACCCAGGAACATTTATTAGCAGACCTGCCATGATAGGTGGCTTTGGCATGAGGGTGCAAAATATTTAAAGGAACAGTGTACTGAAAATTGGTAGTCAACAGCAGAAGGGCGCTCAGCAAAATTATGGGGACAGTCATAAAAAAGAGTTCTGTAATAATGGTGCTACCAGAGGAGAGGGTGCGGCTACCATACACAGCAGCTGCAGTATATATTTGTGAATTTGGAAAAGACTAAGGCTGTATTGGACGTGGAATAATAAACCTTTTTCAAGAACACGAGGATCTAGCATATTGGATTTATATATGGACTGATATACTTTGTGACTGTGCCATTTTGATTGTTTAACTTTAACAGATATAGAGGCCGATTATGATGGCGGACGGACCTGAGTCCGTCTGCCACCATAGAGAAGGAGGGACCGTCCGCAGGGGCAGCGGCGGTCCCTCCGTGCTTATTAGGATGTGACCGCCACCCTGGCGGTCACATCCTGTATATTTATCATTGCGACGGGTGCTGCTTGAAGCAGCACCCGCCGCAATGATAAAAATGCATGTTGTGCATTTGCCTGCACAAAGCGGCAGGCACCTTGCGGTGCCTGACGCTTTGTGCATGCAAATGCAGGGGGGTACCATAGGTACCCCCATGTGCACCCCCCACCCCCCTTCACCCCTGGGGGCCCGCAACGGGCCCCCAAACACAAATCCGTATGCCTTTACACGGCGGAAATGCCGCCGTGTAAATGCATCTTTCTGCTGCAATCCTAATATGGCTGGCGGTGTCTGATAGACACCGCCAGCCATGTTGAAGCTTTTCCGCCGCGGACGGAAGGCGTCCGCGGCGGAAAAGCTGCGGACTGAAAAACGATCCCTCAGCCATCCTAATCTGGCGGGGGGTCTTTTTCAGTCCGCAGCGGTTTTCCCGCATCCTCCGGGCCGGCGGTGCCTTCCGCCGGCCCGGAGGATGCGGGAAAACCGCAATCGTAATCAGGCCCATAATTTGAAGTAAATTTGAGTGCTCTGGGGGGAATTAGGTTTTATTTCAAGGAACAATTGGCATCACAGAACTTGACATTGTGCTTTTGGCTCTTCTTAAAACAAATAAGGTCAAAGCCAATGGTCTGCCTTTCACAGAGTAGAGCAAACACAGGCATGTCCAAATGCTACAATGGTGGTAATGATGACAATGGTAATCATAGTGATAAGGGTGGTAGGGAAGTTGTGTGGCGTTTTAGGCTCCTATTGAATTTTCCCGATTTATGCCCTTATGTAGGTACAATTCACGTTGCCCTTATATAGGCATAGACATCAAGCCCTTATTTAGGCACAGCCCATGCTACCCAAATACAGGCATGGCTACTTCCATCCGTTCACCAACCGTCACAATGAATTCTTGGAAAACCAGCATAAGCCGTTGGGGACTTCCCCTTGCTTGAATATTGATTTCTTCAAGAACTCGGTTAGTTTTACAATGAACAACTATTCCTTAGGAGTTCATTTATGATGTTCATATGCCCGACTTAATACCTTCAAGGTATAAATCTACCTTCACTTGCTGTAGCAAGATACGGTGGTTCGGAGCAGTTCGACAACCTACTTGCACGACGCAACTCGCCACAGCAAGTGCCGAAGGAAGCCGACTCTCCAGCTGATGCACTGATCAGGAACCTTCCCTTTTCTGCCGATAATCCAGCTCCAGTGTTTCCTGCTCCCCTTGCGGGGTGTTGGTAAATCGAGTCCCGAGAGAGAGATACCAGACCTTCTTCATTCTAAAGGTATGGAGCTGATAAGAACCTAGAGAAACCTTCGGTAGATTCTTGGCAAAACTAAACCTATGCTAAACGACAAACACTTACTTCCTCCCTCGTACTAGACTTAGGTTAGGTACATTGGGGTAGGCGTATTTTAGAAGCACCAGTTGAGTATTTTAGTCTATGTTATTTATGTATGTATTTTAATATGGCTTAGAAACCATATAATGCTCTTACGGTATTATTTCATATTACTGTTTACACTGCATGCATTATACTTTGCATTCTGCATAACGATTGTAGCAGTTCACCTCTCTTGCATGAGAAAAAAGACTGTTCAATAAACCCTTTAATTCAAAACTACCCATCTCAAGAAAGTTTCTAGTGACTTCTGAGCTAGCTGGCACACACAATTAAGTTTAGTATATTCGATAGAGACTTATTGAGTTAAGTCCTACATCAAATCTATAGGATAATCTATTCCAATGCACACAGCCTATTGGGAATATAGGAACTACACTACAGGGAGGTTGGTGGCGATGGTGGTAATGGAGGAGGCAAGATGATAATGGTGATGTTCGTAATGAAGGTGGTAGGGATGGTGATAGTGACTATGGCTTACTGAATTGTGACACAATCATTTAAAAAGCCTACTACAATAAAAGAAATACTGAAAATAATCCCCTCTTCTATAGACTGCATATGTGAGCTAAATACCTGAGTGAGTGATGACTTCAGATGAAAAATAACCCCTCACGCTTGGCAATCCAAGCACCCTTTAGGAAGTGGAATCATATGCCAAGCAGGCAACTGCAAGAGGTGTGAGATAAATTCTCATCTGGGAGTAGCAACACCCCACTAAATGCATATTTGAAAGAACTAGTAAGAATATTTCTACAAACAGCAGCACTATCAAGCCAGGCCAAAAAACCTAGAAATAGGCTAGTTTGTCAAAACAGGAGATTTGTGCGTGGACCTCCCAAAGGGCGAAGGTGTGTGTGTTTCGGTGGAAGCAGGCAAGGAAAAATATCTCAACTCAGAGTGGTAAGTTTAAAATGATTGTTCACTTATAAAGAACAGAAGTGGGGAAATTGACTAGCCAACAAGAAAATCAGGAAGTTACTTGACAGAATTATGCCTTAAAAAGGTACATACTGCAGCATAGAAAAGAGGCAAACAACGTCAGGCTCAGCTTCACATGTTCATGAGCTTGTCGCATCTACTGCATTGTCACCTCTTAGAGCACTGGCCTTTTAGGAGATGTTGCGATTTCCATTTAAGGTAATTTTGGTCAAGTGCCAGATAAGAAAGATAGTTAGTGCAAACCTTTTCCAAAGACATGTCTTGGACTGTCAAAGATGTTTGTCGTGTGACAGACAATACAGTTGACTATTCATTAGCTTCTGATGGCTATTGAAATGTCCTTCAAGTTCCACCACAGAATGCAATTGTACCTGAATATATTTTGGTGGTTGAATCTATTGCTAGCTCTCTTAACTCCTGCTGCTCCACTGCCACCTCCTCAGACCTGAATTGGAATATAAAATCGGCCCTGGTAGGCACCAAATTAAAAGTGATCCACATTAGCAAATCAGGGCAGTTATGTGTACAGACATGCTCTACAAGTGTTTTGCAAGGTATGCAAGCATGCATCCATTTATGCTTGCTGCAAGAAGTGTTTGTGTAAAAACTCGCCCACCAAACCATAAAACAGCCCATTCACAGATCATCGAGACCAGCCCTTCAAGCACTGCCAAATTTTGCTGTAGGCCAGTCTACCCCGGCACCTATTATGCAGATAGCAGTGCAGACTGTTATCCTGCTCATGTTCCTCTTGATGCCATGTAGAAAGATACAGTTGTTAATTGTATGTTGAGTATCATCAATGGCCTTTTCTTTGTACACCAACCACTGGGGCTCTTGGGTTCTGCACATCCATACACACTAATGTGCTGAGGGTACCCAGGTGCTGTTAAAAATGTTATTAGTAGAGGACATCATGCCATGCACCTCAAATAGTGTTTTTTTTATATATGGAGAAATCAAAGCCACTGCATTCTCTGTAAGTGAATCTAAAAATGCAGAATTTCTTCTCCCTACTTCCTACTTCCATTAATGCCTGGGAAGGTGCACTCATAAGTCCCATGGTGACAGGGCAGTAGTTTGTTTACTCACTGCCACATGGCAAGACCCTCACTAACCTAATAATATGGTGACACTTTCCATTGCCCATTACATAGGTGTCAGTTAATGGCAGAGTAGAGAGAAATCAATCTGCTAGCCTAGGAAAATATAGCTTCAGTCCTGCCCACTGAGCCTCTAAAATGCTATATACGTGTTTTGCAAGGTATGCAAGCATGCATCCAGTTATGCTTGCCGCAAGCAGTGTTGAGTAAAGACTCGCCCACCAAACCATAAAACAGTACATTCACAGATCATCGAGACCAGCTCTTCAGGCACTGCCAGATTTCGCTGTAGGCCAGTCCACCCAGGCACCTATTACATAGACAGCAGTGCAGACTGTTATACTGCTCATGTTCCTCTTGATGCCATGTAGAAAGCTACAGTTGTTAATTGTATGTTGAGTATCATCAATGGTCTTTTCTTTGTACACCAACCACTGGGGCTCTTGGGCTCTGCACATTCATACACACTAATGTGCTGGGGGTACCCAGGTGCTGTTAAAATGTTATTAGTAGAGGACATCATGCACCTCAAATAGTGCTTTTTTATATATGGAGAAATGAAAGCCACTGCATTCTCTGTAAGTGAATCTAAAAATACAGAATTTCTTCTCCCTACTTCCTACTCTCATTAATGCCTGGGAAGGTGCACTCATAAGTCTCATGGTGATAGGGCAGAAGTTTGTTTACTCACTGCCACATGGGAAGACTTTCACTAACCTACTAATATGGTGACGCTTTCCACTGCCCATTACATAGGTGTCAGTTAATGGCAGAGTAGAGAGAAATCAATCTGCTAGCCTAGGAAAATATAGCTTCAGTCATGTCCACTGAGCCTCTAAATGCTAACAGTGGCTTTGTTGATATGAAAGGCTAATGTCTTATATCACACTTTACATTAAACCTTAAGTGCAGCTAACTCCAGCCAATTTCAGCTCTATCGCCGGTGAAAAGTAAAATCAAAATACATTCTGAAATCAAGCAATCACCACATAATAGTAGGGGGTTTTAATGCATTGATGTATGACAAAGGCACTGTTCAACCAAACAGTAACAACAAACCGACATTACGCAGAGAAGCATGTACCCCAGCTGATCTCAGGTTTCCACAAAAATTACAATATGTATCGAAACTGTAATGTTCATACACTGTCTAGACCCCCATAAAGTAAGACCATCAGTAAGACAACTTACAAAACCTGCAAAGATTTTCACAACTGTTTTTCCGATCTCAGGACACCAAAATCTAACCACCTCTCATTGCCAAAAATGGGAACACATTAACCTCATCCAAAAGCTCAAAACAAAATGAATAATTAAAAATAAGCAGACAACCCTGATTTGTGTGGAAGTGGAACACACCATACCCCAATATTTAGAACTGTATTTACAATATTCATGTCACTCAAAAAGTTTATTTACAAAAATGTAGGTCAGTGACTACCCTCAAGAAAAAGCAGTGCTGGTTACTTACAGGGTTACATAATGTTAATGCAGTTACAGTTACTTCCTTTATTAACAGGCCTGCTGGCTGTGGCACTGTGGAGCCTGGACTTAATATACTTATTTTCCTGTATTTTCAAAACTCAAACTTTCACAAGACTTCCATCTCTCATAAGATCAGGAGTCAAAGTATAAATATGGTCCCCCTACGGTGCTTGATGCTGGGCATTTGGAATTTGAGGGGATCGGCTCAGAGGACGCATCACTGAAATTATTAAAAAATAGATTTTGACTCTAGTTCTGGACCCCACCCAGTCCCCTTCCCCAATGGTATGTCTCATTTGAAATTACTGATTGAGTTTTTGGAGTGCTTAGAATGGGACCGTCTGTGACCTTGTAGAAAGAACGTTAGAGTACTGGGGCAATATATGGACTTGAATCTTAAAATTCATTTAATGCAAGGTATTTTTATTGCATTTTCTAACCTTTGTCTTTTCCAGGATTGCACAGAGTGCCAAGCGAAAGCAGCATGATTGCTCGGGCTCGGAGGAGTTGTTATGTAAATTTCATTATGGCTCGCTCATTCATTCCAAGTTTATACTGCAACCACTACGGTGAAAAGCAGCCTTTGCTGATTACTTACTGTGTTACAGTTATGGTGAATGCCTTTAAAGGCCTGCTGCTGCACACTGCACAACACACTGCCTCACATAATAGTGCTGTCATGCTCAACTGCTGGTGCATGTGTTGTTACTCGTGCATGTGTACCTCGCCCTCATGAATGACGAAAAGGAGGGCTGGCCGGCTGGGGCATGGAATTTAAAAATGGTCACACATGCTGCCTTGCCTGCCACAGCGGAGACTCACAGTCAGAACCAAATCCAGCCCAATCTGTGACTTATCCACCGGCACAACTGACTGAAGGGCAGGCTTGGAATTATTATCGGCTAAGCGCTGAAGCACTTTTCATTGGGTAGAGTGGAGACAGAATGCATTTTGATGCAAGTCGTGCACTGCAGTCAATAACGTAATTTGCCACCCAGGTGTAGACCCGGCCCTACTAAATAAGTGCCGGTGCTTAGGACCGGCATGCACCGGCACAAATTAAGCACTTTATGATCCACAATATAGGGATAAGTTATACAAGCTCTGTTATGATTTCAACACAATTCTTAGTAAAAGAGCTGGTATTCAGCTTACTAAGGCTAAAGCTAAATTTAGTTTCAATGCAAATAAATCCGGAAAACTTTTAGCAAATTATCTCCGTATTAAAAAAGATAAAACTGTTCATGGCCCCAATGGTAAAATTGCCTTATCTCATAAAGATAATGTTAATGAATTCTTGGAATTTGACTCTAAATTATATAATAAACCTGATTTTAATGATAGTTCTTTGGTATATTCTTTCCTTTCCTCCTGTGATGTACCTAAGATTTCACAATCAGATAAACTCGGACTAGATTTACCCATTACTAAGGATGAAATTCAATCTGCGATAAAATCTCTCAAATTAAATAAATCTCCCGGTCCTGATGGTATAACTGATGGTATACCTGCAGAATTTTATAGAGAATTTCAAGCCCAACTTTCACCTTTATTTCTTCAACTTTTCACAGCATTTAGTTCATCAGGAAGTACATCTGGGTCTTGACTGAGGCTTTAATTATTGTTCTTCCTAAACCAGCTAAAGACCTCACTCTGGTTTCTAATTATCGCCCTATTTCTTTAATTAATCAAGATTGTAAATTATATGCTAAAATATTGGCCACAGGTGTATCCCCTATATTGAATTCTATCATACATTCAGATCAATCTGGGTTTATGAAGAATAGATATTCAGCTAATAATACAAGAACTTTTTTACATGTCATTGAACAAAGTCAGTTGTTGGCTAGTCCTTCAGGAGTCTGGCTGAGGAGGCAAGATGGCCGCGGGTGGGTTGTGGTGAGCAGTCGCACCAAAACCTCTCTCCCATCTGGTCGCTATAACATGGAATAGCTGGGCGCTACAATGATAGTGCTAGTGCTAGACCTTCCGGATGGCCGCTGAACTTGTTCATATGAGAGTCGGAGTCGGATTCAGTACTCAGAGGTGCATGGTACTTAATCCTGGTTACGGTTCGGTTCATGGTCAGCCGATTACCAGCCGGCGTGGAAGTGAAGTGCTGACTGAATTTGGCAGGCTTACATGGAATTTGAAAGCTCTCACAGGTAGCCTACTGCGGCAAATTAAGTACATTTCAGCACGAGGTCTTAAAGATCTAAGTGATTAGTGGCGCGCTAAAATGTCACTAAGATCTGCGAAGATTAAGACTAAGGAAGGGGTGGAGATCGGCAAATCAATCCCTGCTGTACCGGAGACACCCGTTGCACCGAAGGCACAAATGCCAGCGAAGAATCCGGGTGCTATTAAGAAGACGACAGCGCCTCCTATAAGAAAGAAACCGGACCCAAAAGGAAAAGCACTGGGCGGAGAGGAGTGCGCTACGGGAAAAGGGCGCACTAAAGTAGTGGAAAAGCCTGCGATTCTTGGGAAGGACAAAGGAACCCCCCTTAGGCAACCCACCTTACCGGAAGCGTTTACTCGCCCGGTCAGCACGGAGATGGCGGCCTTGGCAGCAGGACCCCCTGGGGATGCAGAAGCGGACTCTGGAGCAAGTCAGAGGAGCGTCCTCGAGGACGCAGCGGCAGCAGCAGTAATGGGAGCGGGAGACGTGACAGGCGCCGGGTTGGAAGCCGCGCTAGCTGTTGCTAAGCAACCACTCTCGGTGAGCCCCGTGCAGAGCGCTGTCAGGAGCTCAGAGGAGAAGGCTCATGAGAATGCGGGACAGAGGGTGGCGAGTGCTGCCGAGCAGAGAGGGGTGGAGGCAACTCCACAGAGGACGGTTACTCTGGATAAGGAAAGCGGTAAGGGGGAGTCAA
The DNA here is from genome assembly GCF_964261635.1 of Lissotriton helveticus. NCBI lineage: Eukaryota > Metazoa > Chordata > Amphibia > Caudata > Salamandridae > Lissotriton > Lissotriton helveticus. The sequence goes on from NC_136059.1 coordinate 1,714,228,880, forward strand.
GGGGGCAAGAAAATGCAGATATGTTGCAGGCAATCATGCAGGTGGAAGCAGAACTTTTGACTAACTCTCTAATTCCCACATGGGGTAGCTCGATAAGCCTAGCATCAGGAAAAGTAGAAGATGGACACCCCAGGGAGAAAGAAGACGTAGGCTCACTGGAGGGGGAGCATTTCTACTCAGTGAATGAGGATTCCAATGGTATACAACAAGAGGGGGAGACAACAGATGATGAGGTGGAAGAAGAGGCAGAGAAGGAGGAGGAGGACGAAGACGAAGAAGGATCATTGTCAGCATCTACCTCCTCAGGAACTGACCTAGGCAAAGATACTACACAAAGAAGGAAACAGATAAGGCGCTGCAGGTATGAAAAATCACCCACAAGAGGCGCTGAGAGGAAGTTGGTTTGGGACTATTCGGCAACATCACAGACATATCAGGAAGAGCATGAAATTGGTCCAAGGCAAGACGATGCACTAGGAATGGTATTCAACATGTTGAAACAAATACAATCTGAAGCAAGATCTACAAGGTGTAAAACAAGACAAGACTTTAAGAAGATTCAAACGACGCTCCGGAAAACAAACAAACTATATGAAGGTCTGTCGGGGAGAGTTGCGGAGGTGGAGGAAAGAACAGGCAAAATGGAGGATGATTTTCGTAGCTTTAGCGAATTTAAAACACAACAGGAAAGGAGGGCAGACGATTTTCTTTGGAAGATGGAAGATTTCGAAAATCGTCAGAGACGCAACAATGTTCGCATTTTGGGGGTGGAAGAAGGGCTCGAAGGGCAGGACCCTAGGGGATTCATTGTCAAACTACTAAAGGGTGCTTTTCCTGAGTCCCAGTGGCAGTGGGAGGCAGAGATCCAGAGGGCGCATAGATTCCCCTTTGTCCAGCGTAAGACATAAGGAGCCGAAGGAGGCTCGAAAGCGCCACTCCCAAGAGCAATATTAGTGTACGTCGGTAATTTTCTGCTCCGAGAAGAAATTATTCAGAAAATCAGACCTGACAGCAAAAGAACGGTGGAGGGGGTTACCTTCTTTTCAAGACTGGACTTCTGTCATGTGACAGTTGAAAGGAGATGGAGGCTTAGAAGTATGATCCCGCAGTTTCAGGCTGTAGGTTCAGAGGCGTATTTGTTATTCCCAGCTAGACTAAAAGTGATTACAAAAGGCAGAGTCAGGATGTTTATGTCGGAAGTGAAAGCACAGGAGTTTATACAAGAATTGGGAAGGGAGAAGAAATAAGAAATAAGGGGCTGATCTCTGCTGATCTCTGCTAAACCGGTTGAAGGTTTTCTCAAAGTAAATTTATGGTCCCTTGAGGAGAAATGTAGTTGGTAGAAAGGGGGGGGCACTAGAGAAGATGGGAAAGGGGTGCGAGTAACACAACCAGGAAGTGACCACACATAGGTCATTGCTGACCTATTTGCCTGTAGGGAGGGGGATGGGGAGGTAAGGGGGGGGAGAGGGAAGGGAGGGGGTGGGAGGAAAAAACTCAGTGGAAGGGTATGGTTTGGTTAGGCTTTGTAGCACACATTGATTGCATATATAGTTTGGTGTTTATTTTTTTTTGAGTAAAGAAGGGAGGAGAAAGAGTGGAAGAAGATATAGGATGGCTAAAGAAGTAGCTGGTTCACGAAGAAATGTTTTTTTTTTTAACCATAATATACAATGTCATGTAAGTTAGCTTCTATAAATGTATGTGGGTTAAACGATCCAAGGAAAAGGGCGAATGTAGCGGCGTACATTAGAACTCTACAAGTAGACTTAGTATGCTTACAGGAAACGCATATAGAGGAAAAGCATATATTTGTAATGAATCAACTGGGCTTTGATGTACTGGCAGCTAGTAGGCAAGGATCTAGGACAAGAGGAGTTGCAATCCTGGGGAAAAGAAGAGATGCGGTAGTTAAAAGAAAAAAAGAAGATCAATGGGGGAGATGGGCCATCGCGGAACTATGTTTTAAAGGATTCAGGCTAACATTAGTAACAGTATATGGATCTACTGAGGATGATCCGGAGATTTGGCAATTTATAGATACAGAATTAGCACAGTGGCCTGAACCAGTGATATGCTGTGGTGATTTTAACTTACATGACCCCACAAGTTCATTCATGAATACAGGAGGGGTGTACAGGGGTAGAAAGAGAAAGGTAAATAGGGCTATCGCTAACATGGTCAACAATAATCTTTTGGTAGATCCCTGGGCGATGCAACATCCACTGTTAGATAGTAGTACTTTTTTTTCTGCACCACATCATGTGTTGGTAAGATTAGACTATTTTTTAGTTTCAAGGTCTTTGATTTCGGAGACACAAATTGAAAAACTACCAAGGACTATCTCTGATCATAGTCCATTAGTATTGACAGTGAAGGTTCCGCAATCACAGAATAAGAGGTCAACATGGACTTTTGAGAGGAGTCTTCTCCAAGATGTCGAATATAGGAAGCACATGGAGGGATGGATTAGGTCGTTTTGGGAAATTAACCATGGTACTGCCTCTATAGGGCAAACTTGGGATTGCTTCAAAGCTGGGGTTAGAGGAGAAACATTGTGTTATGTTTTGACAAGACGCAAGAAGGAGAGGTTAAAGACTGAAACCATCCGACAAAAGCTGGATATAGAGGAAGGAAAATTAGTTGCTGCAATAGAATCTAAATCCTGTTTGGAACATATACTATTAAACTTGGTAGAATTGAAGGCAGAAGCTGTGGAGAGCTTCTCTAGAAAGCTTGCTGAAAAATACTTAGCTAAAAAAGAAGAAGCCTATGAGTGCAGCGAGAAAGTGGGACATATCCTTGCGATTAAAGTTAGACAGCAGAGGGCAGCTGCAGAGATAAAGGAGATATTGGATCCACTGGGTATTATGGTTACAGACCCGGATATGATAAGAGATGTTTTTAGAATATTCTATGAAAAATTGTATGCACGGGAAGACACAGGGGGAATAGCGGAAATTAGTGACTATCTTAAGGATATAGTCCCAGCATCTATCTCAAGGGAGGAAGGAGAAATGTTAGAATCTAACCTAGGCTTGGAGGAATTTATTGAGGCCTTAAGTAGTTTACCATCAGGAAAGGCATCAGGGCCCGACCAAATTCCGGTCGAGTTTTATAAAATATTTCGCGATTGTTTGTTGATTTACATGTTTGAAGTTATGTTATATGTACAACAAGGGGGGCAGCCACCAGATTCATGGGGAGGGGCTGATATAATTGTCATAGCTAAAAAAGGGAAGCCCTTAACTCTCCCGGGATCATATAGGCCAATCACACTGATGAACTCAGACGTTAAGGTATATTCTAAGATGCTGGCAAAGAGATTAGCAGGTTGCATTGAACATTTGGTGAGCCCATCACAGCATGGCTTTATACCTGGGAAGGGTACTACACAGCATATTAGGACAGTGATTACTATGCTGGATGCTGCAGAGGTCACAGGCGACCCTATTTCAGCACTCTTTTTAGATGCCGAGAAGGCTTTTGATAGGGTCGCCTGGGAATATCTGTGGGAAGTTATGAAGAGGTGTGGTATCGGGCCAGGTTATATACTTGCCATACAGGCCTTATATAGAGATCCGGTTGCAAAAATCAGAGTAAATGGAGGGCATTCAGATCTAGTGCATATACAAAGAGGGACTCGGCAGGGATGTCCGTCTTCCCCATTGCTTTTTGCCCTATACATAGAGCCACTACTCCGCAAATTAGAGGCAAATCCGGTAATTCGGTCTATGTCATTAAATGGTTGCACTATGAAAACTCTCGCCTACGCTGATGACGTGGCTATATTGACTCCGAACCCGGATACAGCTATAGGGGGAGTAGAAGTAGAGGCGCATGGCTTTGGGCGGGTCTCAGGATATAGCCTAAACAAAACCAAAACTCAGATTATCATGAATAGGTTTGCAAGTAGTCAGTACAACAGAGTGGTCAACAGCGCAATATATTTAGGGATCGATATTTCTGCAAATTTGGATAAGTTAGTCGAGCGTAATATGGAGCCACTGATAGTAAAGGTAAAAAGTGACCTGGAAAGGATAAACAACCTGCACCTTTCTTTGGTTGGATGCACGAATGTGTTGAAAATGATGGTCCTACCTAAATTTTTGTACCTATTTAGGTCAATACCCTTAATTTTTAAGAATAAATGGTTTAACACGTTGGAAAGTAGGGCTAATAGATTTATTTGGGCCCAAAGAAAAACCCGTAGAGCCTATAAATTCATGACTTTGCCGAGGGATAGAGGGGGTTGGGGTGCACCTGATTTTAGACTATATTATTTGGCTGCTGCTCTCCAATATATGCAGGGACTAATAGGAGGAGGTGGGGGGCTATCAAAGACTATTAATATGTCAATTGAAGCTTATACACTGGTATTAGGGCAAAATACAGAAAACTGTTTTCTGTACTTTACGGATTTGGGCTTTCTTAGAAGACAGACATATAAGACTCTTAGGGCGGCATTAAAAATCTGGAGCTCCTTTCTGAAAAAGACGGGTATGGGTAGATTCAATAGGTACACTAAAATTTATAAAAATAAGTCATTCCCTGAAGAAATCTTTGCTGATTCTGTAATGGCGGGTTGGGAAGACAAAGGGATACATCAAATTGGGGACCTAATAAATTCAGAGACGATTGTACAATTTGAGGATCTGGTAAATGTATATAAAATAAATAGAAGGGACTTTTTTAAATACCTTCAGATTAGGAGTTTTTAAAGAAATAAACAAGGAGGGCCGTTGAGTTTTCAACCCAATGAATTGATGGAAGGGATAACTACGGGGGAGGAATATTCTATTAGGTTGATCTATGCTGCGTTGGCAAAAAATAAACCGGATGATCTGAACAAGCATAGGGATAAAGGGGGGGAGAGAATAGAGGCTACTCCCGAATCCTTCAATGAATCTCTGGAACGAGGTCGGACAATGCTCTGCTCTGCCCCCTTGCAATCCCAACATTACAAAACATTGTTTTCGCTGTACCACACTCCAGCTAGGATTGCAAAATGGGGGGGTACCGAGGGTATTACCTGCCCCAGATGTAATTCCTCTGAGGCAGATATTGTCCACATGTTTGCTACATGCCCCCAGTTATATACTGTAGTTAAGGATATTGAGCATTTCTTAGGCAACTCACTAAGGATAAAGATAACTCTTACAGTAAGCCTAATTATGCTGGGAGTCGATGCGGGAAATGTCCAAATGGATACTAACGATGCAATGTTTCTCTTTATGGTAGCTGCTGTCTTTAGATTAATGTTAGCCAGAGTATGGCTGGATAAGAGCCCCCCATCCATGCAAGTATGGTTATCAAATCTTATTGCCATACATAATTTAGAAAAACATGTATACGCAAGAAAAGGTAGGGTGGGGAGAGCGCTAGGTATCAAAATTTGGGGTCCTTTGGAGAAGTGGAGAACAGGGATAGGCTGATAGGATGGGCTGATGATTTACTAATTTGTTCTCATAAATGTGGCAATGTGATATTTTGGTACCTTGATGTATTGGTTGTTTTTCTCCTGAGTTTATTTCTGTTTCAATGTAGGTTTCCCTTTTACTATTGTGAGATGAACAAATGTAAGAAGAAAATTTGTATTCTTTTAAGATGTGTGCTTTGGTTTTGAAGTGTAAAATAAAAATATATTTAAAAAAAAAAAAGGAGTCATGGCTTTGGATGCTGAAAAAGCCTCTGATAAAATTAATTGGCAATTTCTATTTCATACCTTATCATCTTTTAATTTTGTGATACTTTTATCCGCATGGTTTCCGCTTTATATTTTGCTCCTACTGCACGTTTATTTATTAATGGCCAAATTTCTAATGCATTTTCCCTTTTTTAGGGGTACTCGTCATAGATGTCCTCTTTCCCCACTATTATTTTTAATTGGTATTGAACCCTTTCTTGCAACTAGAACTAAATGTGAAAATATTAAAGGAATCAATGTTAAAGATGTTATTATTAAAACCCTAGCATATGCCGATGATGTACTTTTATTTATCAGTGATCCTCTGTCCTCATTTCCTTCCCTAATTTAAATAATAACATAGTATTCTATGGATTCTGGATATCAGTTAAATAATACCAAAACTGATTTTTTTCCTTTAAATGTGTACTGTACTCCTGATATGATTTCTAAATTAAAATATCTGCGTATTTTTTTCTCTTCCTCTATAAAATCAACATTAACTTTAAACAGTAACTTTGTGTTAGATTATCTGAAAGATAAAACGCCTAAATGGTCTTCATTACATCTGTCACGGGGGCCGCTCCTTCAGTTGCAAGGCACCCCAGTTGTGGAATTCTCTTCCACTGGCGCTACGCAGTACCCCCAATCTGCTTCAGTTTAGGAAGAGCCTGAAGACTTGGCTTTTTAATCTTTAGTATTCTTTGGGTGGGCCTTTCTGTTTTTCTTGTATCTGTTTTTCTCTGTTATGTTATTTTATACTGAGCTGCCGTGGAAAGCGCCGGGACACTCTTTTAGAGTAGCCGTGCGCTATATAAACTTATTTTAACATAACATAACATGGTGGGGTAGATTGGAATCTATTAAAATAATATTGCTCCTAAAATCTTTTACACCCTTGCTATGATCCCAATTCAATTCCCATTAAAGTTTTATAAAGATGTTGATAATCTTCTTTCCGAATTTCTCTGGAATAACAAAGCATACCGTATTAGCTATAAAAAATAAAAAATGTCTAAAGGTAATGCTGGATTTGGTGTCCCAGATTTTCTGCTTTATCATAAAGCATTTATTATAAAACAAAGTGCCATATGGTTTAATCAATCCTTTTTACTTCACCCACCTGCATGGTTCCATATTGAAAAATCCATTGTGAAACCCTTTCCTCTTCCCACTCTGTTAACAATGTCTAACAAATCTTCACTTTTTCATAAGTCTCTTATCATTAAATCCACTAAAATGATTTTCAATGATTTGGACACAATTTTTCAATATCCCATGTATAGTACTGATGAATTATCTTTATGGTATAGCAATGTTATTAAATTAAACAGAAATATTAGTTTTTGGTTCGCTTGGATGAAAGCTGGAATTTTTTACCTTAAAGATGTTTGTTCTAACAACACTTTGATACCATTTGAGGATTTACAAACTAAGGGCCCTATTAGGATGGCGGACAGACCTGCGTCCATCCGCCACCCCCAAGGTAGAGGGACCGTCCGCATGGGCAGCGGCGGTCCCTCCATGGAAATTAGGATGTGACCCCCACCCTGGCGGTCGCATCCCCTACATTTAACATTGCAGAGGATGCTGCTCCAAGCAGCACCCGCCGCAAGGTTAAAAAGTGCATGTTGACCTTTGCATGCACGAAGCGGCAGGCACCGCGTGGTGCCTGCCGCTACGTGCACGCAAAGGCAGGGGGGTACCATAGGTACCCCCCATTTGCAACCCCCACCCCCCCCCTTCACCCCAGGGGTCCCGCAACGGGCCCCCAAAGAAAAGACCGTATGCCTTTCCACGGCGGAAATGCCACCGTGGAAAGGCATAGGGCCGCCGCCATCCTAATATGCCTGGCGGTGTCTGATAGACACCCCCAGCCATGTTAGAGCTTTTCCACCACGGTCGGAAGGCACCCCGGCGGAAAAGCTGCGGACAGAAAAAATATCCCCCAGCTATCCTAATCTGACAGGGGGTATTTTTTCAGTCCGAGCGGTTAATCCGCATCCTCCGGGCCGGCGGTGGTCTCCGCCGTCCCGGAGGATGCGGATTATCCGCGATCATAATCGGCCCCTAAGTTTGGTTTGGCTAATTCTGTTCTTATGAAATATGAATATTTATGTAATTCGATCTTAGATTCTTTTGAGCAAACTATTCCTTCTAATACTCAAGCTTTTTTATCCGTACTGTATCAAAGAATCGTCATGGTGTTTCTATTCTATATAAGAAATTGTCTAATAATCTAGGTAGTAATATAAATTTGATTGCTACGTTCTGGAATAATGAGTTATCACTTACCTTATCTGATACAACATGGGAAAAGATTTGACTTAGTAATATATCTGGATGGTTACTCGTTTCGCTTTTCCAAACTAACTCTTATATTCTTCTTAATTGTTTATGGACTCCATTGCGTTTATTTAAGGCTGAATTTCTTCAATCTGATACTTGTTGGCATTGTAATTTACACTCCGGCTTGCTTCAACATATGCTTTATTCTTGTCCTTTAATCTCCAAATTCTGGGAAGAAGTTTGGGTTATTATTAAAAAGATTCTAAATATTCAGGAAGATATACCATATGAAATTTTAGTATGCAAAGCTGTTATTTTATCGATGTATTTAAGTGATCCTGAATGTAAACTCTTTAATTTCTTAATCTCAGCTGCGTTAAAATCCATTACATTTTGTTGGGAAGATGTTTCAAAGTTATCAGTTCATGCTTGGTGGTCATGGGTTATTTTTACAAGAAAAGGTGCTCAATTATCTATGTCTGGGGTTTGTCATAATTCTATTGCTTATCATTCGTTCTGGATTCCTGTTGATATTTATTTATCAAATTATTAGTATATTTATTGCTTGTTCCCTATTTGTTACTCTTGTATTGTTTTAATTGAAATTGATTAGTAACTCAATTTGTATTTTACTATCAATTTGCTAATTTAATGTTTCCCTCCCTCCCTCTTCCTTTTTAGTTTCTCTATGATTATGTTTTTCATTATATCTATTGAAATGTGTAAACAAATATTGTAATTTAGGTATTGTAATGGATTGTTGCTGATTAATACTCTTTTTTTCTCTTACTTGTTTGTTTATTATGAAATAATTTTATATAAAATATTTTGAACTCAAAAAAGAAAATACATTTGTTGTAAGATGACCGCATAAATGATGGACATCCTCATTCGACACTCTCTGTCTCGGCGGAGCCGGAGTAGCAAAGTACTGCTGGAGGAGTGCAGACCTTTACTCCCACGGATGCAGGAGGGCCAACTCAGAGCACGGCGATGGAGATGATGGAGTCAGATTGCTGATGCCATCTGCACCTTCTCTCCTCCTCTACACTGTCACTCCAAATTCTCCACTTTCCTGTCCGGTCCATAGTTCCTGCTCCTCTCATCCTCCAGTGTCTGTTCTCATGAGTAATTTCCACACCTGCCAGCAGATATCAGGATCTAATAGAAGCAGTTTTTTTACTTCCTGGGGACCTCCACTCCACAGACGAATCCAAACAATGTCACATTTTAACTGCATCCAAATACACTCTGGTGAGACTGCAGCATTATCTCGGCTCCAATGCATATGCTGCTGCCAGTGCCATGGGTGCAGAGTTATCCTGAGGCATTCGCTGTAAAGTGCACACTGCTGTCAGTCACGATTGAAAGGAAGTTCACTACTGACAGTGTTGCTGAGTTACTTCAGTGGTGGCCACTGACTGACAGTATTTGATACACAGGGCTCGTTGAGCCTTCTCTCCTTCTGGGGTAGGTAAATTAAGAACCATAAATTGGACAATGGTAAAAGTTGTTTGTTGTATGAAACACGGCATGAAAAGTTTTTATTTATTTATGTTTTTTGAGTTTTAAATGAACAATTGCATCAAAGGTTACGTGTTCATCTTGCCAAATAGCCTGACTTGTTTCTCGCCGAGAGTATGCACTAAATTGACTGTGTGTGTGTGCGTACAACTCTGAATTGCAGCCGGATTGCTGGTGTTATTATTGTTGACATGTGCAAAGCTGACGATTTGTTTTTGGTGCGTATTGCAGCGCTTTCCGAAATCTTGGGGTGACAGTTCGAAGAAGTCCCAAGTCTTAGTGTTCAGATTGCACACCGCACCGCGCCTGGTTCTGTAGTGATGTTGGCCGCATGCGCAAAGGAGACCACTGAAATTGACTGATCGCACCAGGAGCATGCCAGTTCCGATCAAGACAACAAAATCCCAAACAAAAATGTATGTATCGTGTGTAATGATTGATGCTCAATCATATAAAGTGCTCCAGTACCTTTGGATTGATTTTGCGCTTTATAAAAAAATGGCAAATAAAATACCTAGCCTCCGGTCTACACAGAAAAGAGTCTCTCCTACAGGTTGTCTCCTATTGGCACCCACAGGTTGCGCACCCCTCCCCAAGGAACACTAGCCCCTACAGTCCCTACGGCACAGGGGGGGCAATTCATCTCAACACTAATGAATATCGATGAAATACGAAAAGCTGAGGGGCCCCTCATTACATTCCTCAAGGTCCCCATTAATTTTGTGTTACCCCACTGTGACGCTCCTTCCCCCTATATTGGTCAGACAACTTATTCCACCCAGTCAAGTCTACCTCATCGAAACCCTGTGGTTTGCCTTCTGCATTCAGCCAATCAGTGTTGTTACCTCTAGAGGCCTGTTGTGTGCCTCTGGCTGCTGCACCTCCAACAACCTGCCCACTCTGCATCCTGCCACGGGCCTCCTTCATCTCCTAACCTGAACCTTGCCTCAGCTACCTGCTGCGCTTGTACCTTGCCTGGGGATACCCTGTATGTGTTTCAAATATCATCTAAGTGGTGAAGAGCGCTGTATCTCACAGAGCAGAAGATAACCAGTGGTTTCTATCAAATAGACACAGATACACATCTGTCTTCAGGCAGGCATGCACTGCACACCAAGGAGACAAAAGCTAAGAACGGCTTGTGTAAGAAACTCCACAACATGCAGACAAGCCTTATCCACTCTAGCAGAAATAAAAAAACACTCCTCAGGACCTTCAGCTTGGCAGTAGAGCCAGGGGCTATGTACTTGTGCAACTGGTTGCTGCAGCAGGCCCCTAATGACACTTAAATGTCGGATGGTCAAGGTATGGAGGGTTGCCACTGACGTTAGCAGGGGGACGTAGGAAATATAGCAATGAATTAGTCCAGGACAAAAGGCTCTTGCGAATTACATACATTTTCAAGACTCTTCATTCTGAGACGGTAATGAGGCCTTGGTCCTCATAAATGATATCCATACACTCTCATATCCCTTTATTATTATCTTCCCTCCCTCATCTTGATAAGTGCTTTAAATGGTCAAGCATTCACAGCTACTGAGTACTTGCACTTGTGTAATTGGAAATGGAGCAAAATCAACACTATGAGGCTGAAGGAGCAGTGAAGTGAGATAGACAACAAAGCCACCCAATCATGAGCAAAGTACTCAGCCCATGCCTACTCTATGGGGCTAATAAACAAACGTCTTGCACCGCCAGTGCGTCACTTTTAACATGGGAAAAAGTGACGTAGTGGCGGCGCATGGGGCTTGTAAATAAGTCCCTATGTATTTTGGACATAATAGGTCAGGGCTGCAGACAGCTAAAGTTCTTCAAAGCTGAGACCTAAAGAGACCATGTGTCTGTACTACATACAACATTTGATCAAGAGTCTGACATTTTATGAGAGAGCAAGTAGACGATTGGTACAATCATAACTCATTGCTTTATCATGATTTGATTTTATATACAAGTGTGCTTATCCACAGTAGGGATATATCATCCTGATTTTATTTCACAAAAGTGCTTTTTAGAGCTCATGTGCAAGTTGACTGAGTCAATAGGTTAGTATAAGTACTGTCAATATATATTTGTAACAAATCCATGTCTCCATTAGATCAAGACAGCTTCATACACAATTTCTGTCATACTATGGTTTAATTCTTACTGTTAGCTTTTTTAGTGAAACATGTTTTGTAGATCCTGGCTTAAAAAGACATATTGTTTGTAAACAACATGTCCCCCTTTCTTGTATTGAATCTTGATTGCCAGAGTGAACTTCTCAATCTGCTCTACAGAAGCTTGCTCTGCTCAACTGTAATGAGCATTTCTGTATCTCAGATTTCCCCCTCAATAGCTTGGATAGAGGACTGATCCCTTCAGTTGAAAGAGCCCTTGTATGAAACCTTAGAGCAGATGATTTCGCAAGCATTTTACCCTTAAAGGTGATCAATGTTTTCACTTGATTCAACAAAGACAAAATGTATGAACTTCATATCAAAGATAAGAGCCATGTTGGGTCAGTGGACTCCATCAAGACAACATAAATTCACCAGTCTTCAGTTTAAAAGGTCAATAACATGCCTCAGTAGCTCCCCCCAACCTAGGTCACATCACCTGTCAAATCCTTGTCCACTAGTCAACCAAATCTGGCATCCTTATTCTCAATCAGTTGTGTCCCTTAGTGTGTGTTCTTACATGTGCACCCTTAACTAAGGGTGAATAACGCCATTTGCACCTCTTGTCTGGACCTCTTAAAGCATATAAAAGACCTAAAGTCCAAACCCCTACTCTCCTCTTCTCCTGTTTAATCAAACTACCCTATCCACATTACATATTTTTCTCAGACCACACTATGGCGCATCACAACCATCAAACACAAGTGCAACGACCTGAGTGACTTCAACCTGCAAAGCAATGCTCCCCCAAAGTCTTTGAAGGATTGTTTTCACAACCTACTGAAGACAACATACAATATACAGAGAGTCACTTACCACCTCACGGCAAAAGCAACTGTAAGAAATTGGGTTATTATTTTTTGGGAGGGGTAGAAGCCCCACTCAAATAATAAATACAGTCTTTGTGAGGGTGATCCACAAAAGTCACTAGAAAAATATTTGCTTTACAGTCTGGTAACTTACCACAAAAACACTAAGGCTGAACTTAGAAGCAATGTGTAAAATATGTAGGCAGCACTCAAACAGTAATATAGTGAAAACACAACACAAGAAAAATCCCAAACCAATTTATGTAAGGTAAGAAGATAAGTTTGTTGAGATAAATGTCCAAACAACTTAAGAACAGAGCTTAATTTGAGCAGGTGCTTTCAGGTGCTCAGCACCGGCACTTCTTTCACTGGGCCGGGGCTACAATTTCTGACCCTGCAGGTGGTGGTCTCAATATTAATTGTTCAAATTCAAAATAAAAAGAATAACATACATTGCATGGTGACTGGCTGTTAAATGTTCATAGACAGGCCAGCATACGCCTGTCCAGGAAGGCATGATTGTGTATCACTACGTTAGTGATGATGCCATAACGCCGATCACAAATCCAAGAAGTTATCAACAAACTACGGCTTGCATTCTATTCCCCGAGTCCGCTGCGCATTGCCACTGCCTGAGCCTAAGCCACCCATTGGATAATTGTAGCTGGGGGCTGGCTCATGACGGAGTTGAGGCAAGGAAGCTGCAAGAGCGCATTTGGAACTTGGGAGTGAGGGCTCTTGAGGAAGAATAAACAAAAGTAAGTGTGGACTTTCCACTTGCTGCATAGCCAGAGCTGCGTAGCCAGAGAGGCATTTCCTGCAGCCCTTTATTGCTGCTATCCTCAACGTGCTCAATGCGGCCCAAAACAACTTTTGTGTGCATTGCGTCACCTGTAGAATCTTTGCGCTGCATCGCAGCATGGTAATTGCTGAGCATGCATGAGTCCAGTAGGCACCACTGCTATACAGCATTGGCAGAATTATGACTGGGGACAATGCCTGTGCTGTAGCAGGCAGGGTCACAGCAAGCTGAGCCGTGGATGCCGATGCCGTCGCCATCCCTGGACCTACTAATTACAGGCAGCACTAGCAGTGACATTACCGGCTGTGCTTGAGAAGCCGACTGTTCCGCAATAAACCCAGTCATACTGCACTGATTAATATATGCAAAAAAAGCATTTTCATTTGGTGTACATTTTGTTTTTGCACTCGGTGTAGGTAAGAAAGTAAAAACACCATCTTCCACTTCTTTAGGAATAACAACAGGAAAACGCAGAGTTCAAAATAGCAGGGACATGTATAGGCTGACGACAGGGGTCACAGGCAGCAGCAGGGTTATAGATGAGAAAGAGAGCAGGAGTAAAGAGGCGAATGAAACAACAGGAGAGGAGAGAGATAAGACCGAGCTAAGTAGAAGAAAAGGAGAGCAAATCAGATACAAAGAGAAAGCAGCCATGATGTGAAGAAGAGAGCATTAAGAAGAGAGAAGATAGAATGAAAGGATGTAGAGGACAGGACAGACGAAAAAAGCAGACAAATGATAAAACGGAGATACAGCTAATCACTGCTAGAAGAGTGATAGTAAAGAGCCAAGATCGAGGGGAGAGAGAGCAGAGCATGGATAAAAGTGAAGAGGAAAAAGGGCACGGCTAGAATGAATAGACGGCAAATCAGAAATACAGGGAATAAGGTAACAGACCAGGTGTGACAAAGATAATAGAAAACAATTAAAGAGGTGAGAGGATAGACTCTTAGAACAAAGACAGACAACAGATCAAAGTTAGAAGATAGAGATTGAGGCAGAGAGGAAGAAGTGAGCTGTGCCCGCCTTGGCAACATTTTCAGCACCTGCACTTCTTTTTTTTACAAACTAAGCACTGCTTAAGAACAATAAATTGCAGTCAAAATTCAACTTTAGATATGATACATACAACAATCAGTATTATGGTTTACAGATTCCTGTCAGGTAGACTCTAACTTGGGTAACAATTTGGAAATATGCTATCCCAACTGCAACATCAAAAAGTTCATATTAACCAAAGTGCAATTGCTTCATATCTAGACTGTTCCTGATATTTTAAAAAGAAATTTTTTAAAAACGTAATACGAGTAGATTTAAAAAAATCAATAAGAACTTGATATATCGAGCAATTCACATTTAAACAACATTGACACTGACCAGTTTTATCCTGCAGGTTTTTAGGACATTTTGTTCTAAAAAAGATCAGATTACGCCCAAGCCATAGGTTAAGAATTTCTTTTGAAATCTGGTAACCATGTGATGTATGGAAAAAAGATCTACATGCCTTTGATTATTCAACGTAAAGCTAATGGGTTTACCAAAAAATACTTAACATTCAGCTTGTGGGACACTTGTAGTGATGATTCTCTCTGAGCAAGTTTCTTTGGGAACAGCACCCCCAATGAGCTGGGCACAGTTGTAATTTCATTAATTGTATTGATCAGAACCCTGACCCATTTTCTTTTGCTGGAGTGAATTTCATCCCAGCATTGTTTTGATGTTTTTGTTGAGTATTCATTTATATTCAGCACCTGCCATGAGGAACCATAATGGGGGTTGAATTCCCACTGGATGCTTTGTACCATGGTCTTCTTAGGTACACTAACTATAGGCCTTATTATGATGTCGGTGGGTCTGACACCGATGGATCGGTATCGGATTCACCGACTTATGTCCCTGTGGTCTGCCTGCCACATTACGATGCAGCCGATGGAGGCATAAGGATGAGGGACTGCTAGCGGCACTTCTGAAAGGCTCAAGGAGCCCGCCGGCGCTCCGAACCCACCATAATCCCCTAATGACGGCAGAACCAGGCTCAACTCTGTTGTCGGAACTATTATAACACTTTCTGACTGCATTTTCATGTTGCCGTTCTGACATGAAAAGGCTGTTGGAAAGTGTCTTTGGGTGCCCCTAGCAGGGCCCTCTTCCCCTCTGGCCCTCAGCTATGGAGCCTGGCCCCCCCTTAACAACCCTGAACCTTGTGGCAGGCACTGTAAGGTGCCGGACACAGAGTGCAGGGAGGTTTACAAAAATCCATTTGTCAATGGAAGCTTGTGCTGCAGGCCATTTCCGCCCACTGCACAATCATCCATTAATAAATGGATGTTTGCGACCACTTGATGGGCAGTCACATCTTAATCCTGAGGTCAGAATGGCCGACCTAAGGTCGGACGGTTCCAGACCAATATGGACATCTTAATCAGCCCCTATACATTTTAAATCCCCGTTTTGAAGAGACTCCCAAGATTACCTTGATTGCAAGCATAGAGCCACTTCCCTGTACAAAGGTAAAGGAGGTATTTTACCACCTTACGCTTTAATAAGTGAAGCCGTTGAGAGTCCACCATAAGTCTGAATAAATATCGAAAGTGAACCAGTTTGTAACAAAACTCTTGATTTTAAAATCTTCATGTGGGCATCCCACTTTAAATTACCTTATAAAGTAAACCTTTATATTTATATTTATTCAAAGACTCAATTTGAGTTGCATCGAGTAGCCATTTAAAATTAATTTCTTTGTTCCCAAAGATCATATTCTTTTTTTTCTTTAAATGTATTTTCAAGAAATTGTCTTTACACTATAATCCTAGGGTGTCATCCTACCTCTGTAGACCAATAGCAGTATAATTTTAGAGGATCAGATCATCTGCATGGAGAGGGGATATGCATGGACCCCGTTTTGTGTGAGAAAGACTTAATGGATTTTAGGGCAGCAGACTGATCTTCCACATATAAGCTAACAAGGCTCAGTCAAGGACACAGCCTTGTTGTAAACCATTCTGTATTTTGATTTTCTTTGATAATCTCCTTGACCTGTCCAATTCTGTTTGTGCTTAATTAGCAATACACAGTACCTGGATCAAAAATAGAAGGTCATGGGGTATATTCCAAGCTCTCAATTTTCCCCTAGCCATCCTCTTTCAACTGTATTGATGGCAGTGTGAAAATCAAGAAAACAACAGCACAGCCTCTGATTCACAGCAAAAGATTTTCTAATATTTGCCTCTATGGTAAAACAGTGATAAGTGGTGGTATAATCCTCCTGGAACCTGCCTTGTTCAATTGGGGAATGACACAAAGAACAATTGATGGACAGAATGCAGAACAATGTCATACATTCATGTTCTGCATTCTGTCCATCAATTGTTCTTTTTGCATTGGTCACCCCGAGTGGGACGGGTATGCTCAGACATGAGTCCTGTGCTCTCCATGCCACTGGAGTCAAGCTATCCTGGCTGAAGAGGGGTGAAATCCCGAAACCGGTCCTAGGATGCTTGTTTTTGGTCCAGGGAGGACCTGGCTTGGCAGTTCAGGCTGGACTGTTCCCATGAGGCACAGGGTCAAAACTGATTTGCATATGGCCAGTTCTAAACTGGGATGGCATGGTGAGCAAGGGGGTGAATGTTTTGATTTGTTCTGCATTCCGTCCATCAATTGTGTGTCTTTTGTTTAATTGGAAGAAGACTACTGGCCCAAATACATTCTTCAAGGTGATTAAATATGATTTTCGAGAATACTTTCTGTGAGATGTCCAGTAGACCACTTAGGGCCTCATTTATGGCATATTGGCATAGGGCAGAGAAGCAAGGCATCTTGCTGCGCTCCCCTGCGCTAAAGTGAAAGGGCAGGAATCAGCCATATTTAAGCATTACAGTGCATTTCTGTCCTTTGTGCCTTGCACTGTTTTGGCAGCCTTACACCAACGTTGGCCATCACCTGCAGGATTGTTTTTGTGCAGGAAAGGGCCATCTTCCTGCACACAAACAATCCTATAAGGCGTTTTCCTCTTTTTATTGGGCTGCAGAAAGCAGCACACATTGAAAGAGGAAAAAAAGGAGAATTGCAAATATTTCTCCTTGTTGTACCTCACCTTGGTTGGTGTAAATATATGATGCTGCCCAGGTTTACATGATCTTGCAAATCTGGGACAGCTTCGAAATCCATGGGTTCTGTGTGGAAAAATCTGCCACAACGCCCTTGGAATGCCTCCTGAGCTCACAATAAGGCAATGTAGCGATTTGTGCTACCTTGTCTCATAGCTGTCAAGGTTTCAGATTGCTATGTGTGACATTTTCATATTTTCAGTATAATTATGAGTGACATTCAATGACAGTAAGTGACACTTTCTCACGAGAATAATCAACAATGAAGACGAGCGAAACATATAAATATCAGTACTGACACTCATTTGAGCAACATCAGTTGCTGCAGTAGCAATGATGAAGTCAGAGTTCGTCTTGAGTCACAGCTGCTGAATAGAGGTGCTGCTCTCTATTGCAGAACTGGTGGCACTGTGATGGAGATAAGACTATTCCTGGACACATATTGAGGAAATGGCCCAGGCTGGGGCACACTAACTGAGGCAGGAAAATATTGAACCTGGGCTACACAGGCTAGTGGGTCATCTCTGCGTTGCTGGGTTGACCAGCAGAAACTGAATTTGCCTTAGTCATCCTTGGCCGACTGCCCCTCTGGCTTCTCCCTTGCAATTAATGATGCTACTTAGAGCATCACTCCAGGAACTCTCTGTCCCACGTGGTACCCATCCCTATTCCAAACAGGCTGTGAGGCCCCAAGAGAAGTAACTCTTCTCACTGGCGCCTGCCCTGTGTAGCCAGGTGGGCAGGCAGAAATCAAATTAAAACATATTGCCAGCATTTGGACCCTTTCCACTGCTAGCAATCAATCAGGAGAGCATCAGGACTCCACAGCTACATGTTCTTTACAGCAGATACATTAACTCTTTGCGCTACTTTCATGGAGTGAAAACTGCAACTGACAAAGCTCAGGTCTCTCCAGCAGGAGCATTATTCACCAAGTTATTTTGACACTTTAACTGTTGCCTGAAAACTTGTGGACAAGCAAAAAACTCTGCAGTACCTGCTTTTAGCCCATGAGTCATTTTTAAACACAGTGGCCCTGAGGCAGGCCGGGACTGGAAATGCATACCAACCCTGGCCATTGAGTCAGCCTGGTCGCGGGGTGGGGGAGGTGGGGGGAGTGCGTGATACTCAATGCAGCTGCTTTTTTACAGGGGGCCGATATTGTGCCCCCAGTAACAAAAATAGTCCCCCAGGGGTCCAAAACTGGCCCCCACCTTGGTGGCCCACCAGGGTAACATCCGGTGCCCACTACTGCCAGTCTGGCTCTGCCGGTGCACTGACCTAAAGCCGCCCCTGCATGTGTGATTTCTGTCTTCCCCATTTAATCAAGGTAACTTTAGCTTTACCAGTTCCATAACGGCACACTGCATTTACAGCAATGCACAAAGTAACTACTTGTGATTGTCACTCGAAATGTCACCCAGTACATTTCAGGCTACGTATTTCTAATGTTGTATTGTTCGTCCAGAAAAATATGTTGGGTATAAGGATAACTGTTTAGGCTTTGATAAGAGAGCTGTAGTCATTTTCTATCTTAAAGCCGCATCCAATATGACCGATCTATGTGCCCACAGATGTATCACTCCACATATTTTCCAAAGTTTTGTGATGCAGCACATCATGGGTCTGAAGGAGGAGGGGGCGCTGATTGGTGTTTGCTGTCTGTGTTGGCCTGGCAACTGTAATGTGGCATCTAAGCGCAAGAGTCCCTGACAGGAAGCCCCCGTGCTAAGCCCCGCCTTATTCAAGAACACCCATCTCAAAGTCAATGCTGTGCACTTGTCTCTATGCCGATAGAGCCACGGAAACAATCATGTCCTTATGAACGCTGCCACGTCTCTTCATTAACCTGGGCAAGGAGAAGCTGTACATCCTGGACCTGCGGCTGCGGGTGCAGAGCATCCCAGGGGACAAGGCTCAGAAAGGTGAACTGTCTGCACAGCACACCCCACATACCTTCACTACCAAATGCAAACTTGTCTATTTTCCCCTAAACCATAAGGCACAGATACTTATGGGGTGTAATAGAAATCTTTCCATCGCACTCACGCTGCCAAGACCCTATAAAGGTGAGCTCCTTGGACGTCAAATTGATCCTGCAAACTGAAACTACACTGGTCCAGCTGTCAGGAGATTAATCCAATAAAGATGTGTGACTTCTCCACTGCACCCTATAGTAGTTGATCTCTCCCCCTTGTAAAGTGACCTCCTTACCAGAGGGTACCATAATACTCATAAATGTGAACATGCCCTAATCACTCTCCACCACAAACGCAGGGCTCAAATCAGTTAGAAAAGCATTCAAACTGAACCTACCCTATTCCCCCTTATCCAAGAGACAATGCTTTACAAGTGGACATTTGCTGTTTGCCATAGGGCACCACCCTGTTCAGTGCTCTACATTCAGAGTCGTCACTCTTCCCGACCATGACTGCTAGACTCTGAATCAGCACCTCAGCCTCCTGCCTCCGACGAGTTAACTGAACTCTGGCGGCAGGAGGTGATGATGGTCTCCACGGCGCCTAAGTCAGGGTTGTATCACACAACCTGATAGGGCTGTCTTCATGTCTCGGTAGTTGCCATTGGACACTACCGCAACGTGATGTCATCTGCAAGCCATGTGGCGGCGGTAATACAATATCCAAAAACTTTACTTAATGGCACACTGAAGCATTAATCAGCAGAGCGGAAGCCCCAAGCCTGCAGGAGCTGCAGCGCGGCACACCACAGTGCTGCCACTGACTCCTGAGTTATATTTTGGCAGCTGAGGTGAGCGCTAATAAAACTGCTTGTCTTACAGCTGAGGCACTATGCATTATGCGTGACAACGCATTTCAGTGCGGTGATGCGGAGCACCACAGTCAAATGCATTTGTCCAACGCCTAATGAGTGGTACTTGGCAGGACTATTGTCTTACTCCATATCTATGAGACTATTAAAAGACACACATAGTGGCATTGCGTTGCCTCATAGATATGATTTTGTAATCTGCACTGCCTGAGCATCACAAAAAGTGATGCACCGGCCACGCAGGGGGCTCCTAAATAATCCCCTGAGTGTCTCTAAATAAAAAATAATTGGTTAGTGAACCTTCTAATGAATAAGACTGGTTACTCACTTGCATGGATGCAGTTCCATACAGACCATGGAAATAAGATATCCAGGTGTCCTCCTCAATCAAGCAAAATAGTGCTCCTGGGTGGCAATTAGAAGAATTGATCATATTTCCAGAATTGTTTTTGATTTCCTGCCTCAATCATTTCATCCAATGAGTATTAAAAAACTGTCTTGTTTTCCTAATAAATTGCTTTTATTGATTTATTAAACACAGGACTTTTGTTTGTAATACCTCCTAGCCTTGCCTACAATTTTTGGACACAAATTACTTTCAAATTTTCGGCATGTTGAGTCATGCAAATTATAAGATGCTGTCTTCATTGAAGCTTTCTTCCAACTAAAACAGTGGTTTAGATTAACACATAAAGGAAAGCAAATTTTCCACCAGGCCGTTATACAAATGCTTTTATCTGCCCACGCCTCAGGATCTATATCAATACATTTTAAAGATTGATAGTCAGTAGGATGTTGGAGATGTAAGGGATCCAAGCATGCTGTGAGCCTTCAAGGGAAGTTTATGACAAGAGGTAGAGCATTCTCATGCCCTGCAACCTCCTCAAAATTACGATTAGCGCAGGCGGCCAATGATCGATCCCCTTACAATGGATTGAAAAATGCTAAATTGCCAAACAAATCCATAAATATAATCAATGGGGAAACCATGACAACCCACTTGAAAAGATTGGACATCAGGAGTATCATTATCATAAAGGCCAATCAGACAAATCAATCAACACTTTGAATAAAAAGCGGAGTTACTGCCGCGTGTGAAGATTTGGCAAGTATGAAAAAGCACCATTCTAAGGCAGTAAATGTCATCGGCACTGCTAACGCCTCCCCCACCTTCACCACAAAACTAAATGATGTGCCTTACAAGCAAAGTCATCTAACGGCCGGGCTAACCGCTGTCTGCAGCTGAGAATAGATTCTAAGATTGCTGCACTGCTGACTGCTAGCCTGACTAGTGATCAGAATGGGAGTGAGAAAGAGGTCAGTCAGAATGTGGCATTAGGGCATTCCTCCACAGGGGCTGAACCAGTAGACTCTGGTAAGGAGATGCAAGTGGGGAATACTGTGGAGGCAAACTCGAGCTGATCAAAATCCAAGGAATACCCTTTGTTCTCTAAGCTAAGTCAGCAATGAATTTTCTGCTTCTTTATTGCAGGCATCTCCACCTTCAAGTTGAGGGCCAAGCAGCAAGTCCTGCAGCATCCGGGGACAGCTATCCCTAGAGGCAAGTGTGGAGCAACATGTACAAGACAGCATCAAGAGCACAGTGGGACTGCAGAATGGAGGACCACTATGTCAAAAGTATGCTCAATATTTTTGTGACAGAGATAAGGGAACAAAAAGATTCTCAGGCACATGCGATTGCTGCTCTACGTGAGAGGCTATCAAAGATTGAGGAGAGTATGATAGAACTTCCAGCAAGACTGTAGGAGGCTGAATCTAGAATATCTGCCCTTGAGGAAAAAGTGGTATCTATACAGAAGGAATACCACCAATTTGAAAAGAAAAAGGGTCTCCTGGAAAATAAGATTGAGGAGCTTAAAAATTACCTACCACATTCCAATTTACACATTGTCGGTGTACCAAAGGGGATTATAGTTCAGCAAGCACCCCAATGGGTGGACTTTTTCATCAAAACCAATGTACGGCCCAATTTTTCAGGGAGCTCACCGAGTTCCAGCTCAACACTCCCTCAGCTCTAAATATCCTTGCACCATTTTGGTAAACTTTTCTGATTATCTTATCAAGTAGCATATTTTGACTAAGGCATTTGAGAAGAAAACATTTTCAGCTGCAGAAATACTTCAGTGTCATATTTTTTCAGATATGTCAGCAGCAGCGTTTCATTGCCGAAGGGAGTTTGTAAGGATGTTAGACTCATTTAGAGCTCAGGGTGCCCAAACATCCATTGTGCAACAGTCCAAATTGAAGGTGCTGGTGAAAGGGCAATTCTATCTTTTTACTAACCCATGGCCCACAGAGGCCCAGGAGTCCCTGCAGAAAAAAATGCACATATATGTGGTGCTGTTTTTTTCAACAAAAAAACCTGTCACCTGTGTCTTTGTTTGCTGAATGTTTTTTTTCAGTAGGTTGGACCGCCCACTAAATTGAATAATTCCGTGGGACAGATGTGTTTTTGGGGGGCTGGTGTACATTTTGCAGGATCAAGAGTGAAGGTGGGTGCAATACCATTGCACCCTTTTTTGTTGGAGTGTGTGGGTGGGGGTAGTGTGGGCAATTCCCCCTGACAGGCTGGGGTGTGCAGAGGGCCACTGGGTTATTTGAGGGTGGGCATGAGGGCAGGGAGGGAGCACGTTCAGTAAAAGGGAGCAGGATTGAAGCAGGCTTTGAAGTAAAAGTGGTGAGGAATAAGAAAAGTACAGGTGGCACATAAGGTTAGGTTTATTTCCTGCAATTCTAATGGCATTTTAAATCAATAAACATATATGGGGTTTGATAAGATGGCTGATGTCATTGACTCCTGAGGTAATTGTATGCAAGAGACCCACCTCAAGAGTCGTTTTCTAAAGATTTTCATTCTGAAGCAGTATCCCCATGCCTATTTTGCTTCAGCAGGACTGGTAGTACAGGGTGTCATGATCTATTTGCGGAGAGGGATTGACTGGGCATTATGGATCCCCAATGTAGGTGGCTATGCTACCCCTCTTAATCTGGTTAATTAGTATGGCCCAGTTACCGACAAGGTGGATTCAATATTGCAAATCCACAACATTGCTATGGGGGCCGAGGACTGAATGATTACATAGGGGAATTTCAACTATATGTAGGATTTGACATTGGATACATCAAATAAAGCTAAAAGGCAGCAAAAGCCCCAAACTAAAAAAGCGAGAAACACCTTGTAACAATGTTTTCAGTGAATGGATCCATGGCACCTGGACCATCCAGGTTCTACACAGTATACATGTTTTTCATACTGCTTGAAAACTGCATCAAATCTGGATATTTTTAGCCTCTCAGTCTACTTAAAGGGCAGGGTCAGACACCTGGGTGAATGCCTTTTCTGCTCACTCAGTGGTTTCTATCATGGTAGAGTTGGCAACAGATAGAATGGAAAGTCCTAGGTAGCAGCAAGCTAGGTCTCTTCTTTCAACCCGAGTGGCTGGATGGCATGAGGAAATTCATATCAGAGTTTTTTCTTATTAATAGAGATACAGACTTGCTGGTCTCACTCTGGGAGGCCTTTAAGGCAACAGCAGGTGGGCAGTTCCTTTCATATAAAGTGAACCAAGTAAAAGAACGGGCTCTAAAAATATCAGACTTGCAAATAGCGGTGAATAATGCTCTACAGGCCAAGAGTAGGTCCGCGGGCAATAGGTCTCAGCAGAACAAACTAGAGAAGGATAAACAGAATCTTTGAGATTTTTTTACGCCAGAAGAAATAAATACCTTTAAAGTGTACCAACAACAACTTTACGAGAAGAACAAGCAGATAGCAAGTTTTGGGCTTGGTCTACCCGAATCAAGCAAGGTAATTCAACGGTCAGGCAAATCAAGAATCAAGTTACCCATAGGATAGTTGCAAAAAAAAAAGGATTTATCTCAGGTCTTTTTACAGCACTACCAGAATCTATTTTAAACTAAGTATTTGGTTCCATTATCTAGTATACAACAGTATTATAGTTATGTATAGTTGCCTTAGCTGCAAAGCTCCCTGGTAGCCAAAATAACAGTGACTGAAGTTCAGGAAGCTCTCCTAAAAATGCCAACTGCTAAAGTCTTTAGAAATGAAAGGTTTCCTTCAGGATTTTATAAAATATTTACAAGAGAATTGGTACCCTTCTTAACAGATTTATTTAATGTTATAAAGGAAGGTGGCTAAGTTTCCCTACCTTCAAGGAATCCACCATAGTGACTTTTTGAAAAAAGACAAAAATCCCATAAATGTGACCTCCTATTGATTAATCAGCCTCCTCAAAGCAGATTATAAGTTATTTATGAGAGTATGGGCCACCCAGATTATTCCAGCTGGTAAAGTTTAAATTCATAGGGACCAGAGAGGGTTTGTTTCCAATTGTCTTATGTCAGCAAATACTAATTTTCAAATACAGGCGATAGATTTTTGTTATGTAATCAATCTAGTGCTGTAATAATAATGGTTGATGCTGAGAAGGCGTTTGAACTGGTCAACTGGGAGTGTCTGTTTTTTAGCTCACATAAATTTGGGTTCCCTCCACAATTTATCTCAATGCTTGCAAATCTATATATTGGTGCACAGGCCAAGCTATCCGTCAACTCCAGATTGGCGGGAACAGTGGCAATTAATAGAAGCACCCGCCAGGTGAGCCCCCTATACCCGATTTTGTTAACATTTTTTATAGAGCCTCTAGCAGCTTAGATCTGTAGCAATGAGGGGATATGTGCACCAGTGTAAGAGATGGCCGAGTTGAAGTTGTTAGCAAATTATATAATCTAGTATTTGAAACCTGATAATGAGAATGCACAGGGAGCTCTTGATTTGTTTGAGGAATCCTATGGTGGAATACTCTGTCTTGCAATTGGATAAAGTACACTTATTATCAATCAGCACTTTTGGATATTATGGCAAGATTTTTGGATGGCAGAGGAGTATTAGACTTTTCTTTTTGAGAGTGAATGGTGCAGGATTCAGCAATTCATTTACCAGCGTTTATTAAAAAACCGAAGGTATAGGTCGCTCTCACTCTAGGAGATGGGTAGTGGGATGATAGCCCTGTTGAATTCACATCAAATCTCAATAGGGTAAAGGTAACTTAAATTACAGAAGTGTCAATATTTCGAGTTGACTATATCTAGAGCCAAGATAAAATGCTGTAATTTCTGGGGCTTCAAGAAGCTAGGTCATTTAATTCTGATGTGCAAGCACATTACATGGGAACAGCTTATTGTGAGATGCAGGGATCAGTGAAACAGTTTTTTTCCTGAGTTTTCAGAAGATAATCTATTTTATGGTCAATAATTTTCAGGGCATAAGTTAAAATGCCCACATGGCTATACGTATGCTTGTAAAAACCAAGCTTCTGGGTGTCGGTAAATGGTACAGGTTGCTACGCAGTCATGGGACCCAAGGACCTAGTGACCAGCTTCTTGGATAAAACCTGTCAAAAAACGCAATGTTGTGTATTCAAAAGTGATTGGCAGATTATCTCAGATATTTTGCATAAGTCCTTGAAAGTGACAGATTTGAGAAGAAGAAATGTCCTTCTTGTCCCGATGGATGATGTATTACACACCCGCAGTCCTTCATAGAATGTATCCAACTGATCTGTATCAATGTTTTCGTTGCCAACACAATGATGCGGGGGATTGGCTTCACACTTCTTTACATGTCAATTTTGGGAAGAGTTATTTTCTGTGATCAGCTAAGGCCTGCAGACTAAGATAGTACCGGAAGCATGTTTGACTCAATTTGTGGCTTCTAAGAAGAGTCAGATTATTAGTAAATAGGGAGCAGTTTTCAAATTTCCTTGCACTAACGATATCTCGTTCATTGATTCTCCAAAATTGAAGAATACGATTGGTCTAAGTGGTACAGGGCTGGAGGGAAAAAATGTCAAGGATGAAGAAGTTCGAAGAGGCATATGCGAAACGTGTGGGTGACTCTAAGAGGTTTGCCGCCA
The DNA here is from genome assembly GCF_964261635.1 of Lissotriton helveticus. Taxonomy (NCBI): domain Eukaryota; kingdom Metazoa; phylum Chordata; class Amphibia; order Caudata; family Salamandridae; genus Lissotriton; species Lissotriton helveticus. The sequence goes on from NC_136059.1 coordinate 1,714,254,999, forward strand.
TAAGGAGTTATTCAAAGCTCATCAAAATAAATCAGCAATGAACTTCTTCAATAGAGCAAGTCTGACTTGTCAAACTGTATTCTGAAGTTTTGTATTTTCTGATGGAATACATTCTGCTTACACCCAGATTTAGTATCCAGGTGTTAGTGGACAGACACAAGAACTTTGAATTGACAATTTACAAAACGAATTTGGTAGTGTGCCCTGCATCGCAAAATGCGATGCAGCGTGCGCTACGAAATTCGTTTTATTAATTGAATTATTTACTTACCTCCAATTATCCATATGCCGGTTTTTAGCACCCCCCCACTCTGCCCCTCCCCCGCCCCACCTCTCTGCCCCACTGCAACTCCCTCCACGGGCCACGGCTGCTTATATGTATTTAAGCTATGCAGCACATTAGCCTGGTTGCTAAAACATCTACTATTCTTTAACATGGAGGGAAAGTAAACACCAAACTGCGTGACACACCCGGTATGGGAAATGTTATGGTTACTGTCTCTTTAATGGAACACTGTGTATTCTACATCATTGATGGAGTGTTTACATTCTGAATACTGAGTCAGTTGCTGTGGCTTGCTGTTGATGGTTGTACCAATAAACCTGCTCTTCCAACTTATCCTGTTTAATTGCTTTTATCACTGGCGACGTGGGTCAAGGCTTGATTGAGGACAAGCATTTACAACCATCAATTCCCCTACATTTTTAATTGGACTTGGTTTGGACTTGGCTTGGGCAAATTTTTATTTTGGATTCATCTTGGACTAACCACTGTACTGGAACACTGTACAGGTTCTTCCTACTATTTGGACTTGGATTATTACTGCACTTATTATTTGAACTGGGATCTGGATGTTTAAAACTGCTTGAAATGAGCTTGATGCTTGATGCTCAAATCTGCTTAAAAATCGGCAATTTTACGATAAATTAGGAAATATTTCTACAGTGCCACACAGAAAGGATGACTGGATTGTTTGCACGTTACATGAATATTTCTTAAACAGGTAAAGAATTTTTTTTTTCACTTGTTTTCGTTACCTGTTTACCTGTTTCGGTTGCCTCTCGAGACTTTGTTGTTCTTTGAACAAGCTCCGCGTGTGACATCGCGTGTAGTCTACCCGTTTCCTCAGCGCGTTCCCTGACTTCTCCGGCATCATTCCAAGAGTGCCTCCTGAATACGTCACGACACTGGAAACGCTGAGAACACAACGCTGGAGACCTTTGGAGAATTTTGACCTTTGACGTTTAACGCACGTAACATGCAACGTCACAGCGGCCATTTTGGATCACCTTGACAACGCATCTTGTTTCGGAAACGCCGATTTCACAGTAACAACTGAACACGCAGATGCGCACAGCAGCGCATTTTGGGATTTTAATCACGCCGATGCGCACGGCAGCGCATTGATATGTCTTCAATAATTATCCTTAATTTACTACAGCACTGCATTTTGATTGCTCATCACGCCGATGCGCACGGCAGCGCATATTAGGATCACCACATTGACTGATCACGTCAATGTGCACGGCAGCACATTGATTTTCCATATTTTGTGTGTAAGTCATAGTTCTTTTATTTGACACTTTAGGATTTAACTCATTTTTATTCCAACTGGTTATTAGTTTTTCTAATTATAACATTATGGCTACTACTTCCAGCATGTCACAACCCCCACCATTTCTTTCTGAGGAAGGAGAACCCATACTTCCGTGGAAGAGATGGCGGAATCTTTTTGATTCTTATTTGGTGGCAATTGGAGGAGAAAAGTTTTCAGCCGTTAGGAAGCAAGCGATTTTATTGCATAATTTAGGGGTTGAAGTTAGGCACACTTATGATAGCATGGATACCATACCAGTGGGTGGAGCTGATGGTGAACCTTGAGATATTTTTTAAATGTCTATGTCTATGTTAGAAAGTTATTTTGGTCCTAGAATTAATGTTGTCTTGGAACGCCATAGATTCTTCACTCGCGTACAAGGTCCTGTAGAACGAGTAGGTACTTTTGTAGCTGTTCTCAAAACTCTTGCACGCACTTGTGATTTTGGAGATCTATCAGAATCACTTGTGAGAGATCAACTTGTTAGATGCACGAACAGCACAAGAGTCCAAGAAAAACTATTATCAAAGAATCCTACTCTGAAAGAGGCTATGGATATTGTAGAAGGCATGGAGAATACTTCTACTTGGGTTAAAGAAATAAGGAAAAATAAGGAGGAAGCCAATCACACGTCAGTTGACATTAAAAAGAAAAGTCAAGATGTAGTACATAGACTAGAAGAAGATGAATTTTTAGAAGAATGTCCTGATGCTATTGCCAAAGTTTCTGTTACTACAAAAAACAAATTGCTTCAAAAGAACTTATCAACTCAGAAGGGTTCTCAAGAGAGTCGTCCTCCCTTTAGTAGAGAGACTTCTTTACCCAAAGAACGAGATTTTCGGCAACAACGCACATATTCTAACCAGAGAATGCGTTGTTTCAGATGTGGTTGTTTTTCTCACACTTCTAATTTTCCGAATTGTTTTGCAAGGGATAGTATTTGTAACAATTGTGGGGGTAAAGGTCATTATGCTCGTGTCTGTAAGTCTAACAAAAAGAAAGAGTCTAATGAAAATGTATCTGACATTGTACGCACAGTAGTGGTATCAAATGTAAAGGATATTGGAGAGAATGTTGATTCTGGACGTATTACTATGCCTTTCTGCGATATAGGTATTGACAAGCATGTATTTAAACTTATGGCAGACTCAGGATCTCCTTTTACTTTGATAGGAAACAAAATTTGGGATGAGGTTGTCGGCCTAGAAAATGTTCCACTATTGCCTCCAGATATTGCTCCTTTAAGCTATGGTCGATCGAAAATAGATATTTTGGGATATACAGTTGCTAAGATTTCTTTCAGAGGTAATGAAATCACTGGCAAAGTTTATGTGGCTGTGAGAGAAGATAATCTTCTTGGATGGAAACATCAACATGATTTTGGTATAATCCTAAATCCTTGTGCTAAGAATCCTCATGATCAAGTCATGTTCATGGAGGACTTAATTTCTTCTACTCTTCTTGATAGACTTAGCAGTGTGTCTGAATCTGACAAGATTTTTTCAGTGTTTCCTAAAGTGTTCTCGGATACACTAGGATGTTTAAAGGGATTTGAACACAGGATTATTCTTAAAAATTCAGCAAAACCATGTGTACATAAAGTTCGAAAAGTTCCTAATATGATGGTTGAGCCTTTGAAGTTGGGAGTAATAGAATAAATAGAGTCTTCAGAATGGTTAAGTCCAATAGTTTTGGCCCCCAAGGATGGTGGTAAAGCGGTAAGAATGTGTGTGGATTTGCGTGGGCTGAATGAATGTATTTGGGTTGATCGGCAACCTTTGCCGAATATATCTGAATCAATTAGTATTTTGAAGGGAGCAAACATGTTTAGTGTTCTAGATCTCTCTTCTGCGTACCACCAAATTGTTTTACATCAGGAGTCCAGGCACTTAACATCTTTTGTTACTCCCCTTGGTGCTTATCAGTTCTTAAGGATGCCCTTTGGATTGGCCTCGGCTGCTGCTTGCTTTCAAAGGGTGATGAAGATGGTTCTTGGAGATCTACGGAATGTGATGTTCTTCCAGGACGACATTTTGATTTCTGGAGTGGATGCAAGGGAGCATGATGTTGTGTTGAGATCGGTGTTAGACAGATTATCTGACTGGGGACTCACAGTTAAGAAAGAGAAATGCAGAATTGGTTTGGACACAGTTACTTATCTTGAGCATGTAATTTCTGGTAAAGGGATACAACCGAAGTTAGAATTGGCTGAGAGTATTGTTAAGGCACCAGCTCCAGAAGATAAAGACCAGGCTAAGTCCTTTTTGGGCATGACGGAATTTTATTCCAAATTTATCAAAGGTTTTGCAAGCATTGTTGAGCCTATAAGATCTCTTCTAAAAAAAGGGTGTACGGTTCTCTTGGTCTAGTGATTGTGAGGAAGCATTCCGTTTGATAAAGACTGAAATTGGCAAAATGCCCACTTTGGGTCATTTTGATTCTGAATTAAAAACCATTGTCACTACCGATGCCAGCCTTAAAGGTCTCGGCACGGTACTTTCTCAGATTGTGAATGGGGAGGAAGTTGTGGTGGCTTTTGCTTCAAGAGCTTTGAAGGATGCAGAATTGAATTACTCTTGCATTGAGAGAGAAACTTTGATTGTATGTTGGTCAATACATCATTTTAAATTCTTTTTATGGGGCATTCCATTTGTTGTAAGATCTGATCATCGCCCCCTTGTTCAGATATTTTCATGTCATCAAAGTGATCATATGACACCTAGATTGAAGAGATGGAGTGAAGGTCTACAAGAGTTTAACTTTATTGTACAGTATATTCCTGGCCATAACAACAAGCCTGCAGATTGTTTATCCAGATTGCTGATTGAAGGGGATGTTTTTTCAGGTAGTTTAGAGTGTGTAAATTGGGTGCTGGAATCTTCTTTGTCTAAGGATGAATGGTCAAGTTGTGTTGCGAATGATGTTGTCTTTTAATCTTTAAGAGATTACATTAGAAGTGGTTGGCCTAGGTATGATCAACTGGATAATGAATTAAAGCCTTTTTGGACAGTTAGAAATGATTTGACGTTTTGTCAAGGAAACTTGTTGAGAGGGGACAGATTAGTGCCTCCAGGTGATTTGCGAGAGAAAGTTGTCAATTTGGCTCATGAGGGCCATCTGGGGAGGAATCTCACCAAGGCTCGCATCAGAGAGAGATACTGGTGGCCTAGTATGGATCGAATGGTGGAAGTTGTTGTAAAGGATTGTCATTTGTGTGCTGCTAATGACAAATCACACACCACTAGTCATTCTCCTCTTTCTCCAGTAGAAGTTCCTGCCACTGTTTGGACAAAGGTGGGGTTGGACATAGCGGGTCCTTTTGAGCTCATGCCCTCACATGAGAGGTTTGTGGTATTGCTGGTGGATTACACTTCCAAGTGGGTGATTTCAAAATGCATGGGCACGGTGAATTCTAGAGCCATTATTGAGTTTCTTAAGGATGTATTTGTGTCAGAAGGAGTGCCTAAGTACGTGCTTACTGACAATGGGGTACAATTTACCTCCAATGAGATGGACTGTTTTCTTAAAGATCTTGGTATTGTTCACCAGAAGACAGCTCTTTATTCGCCTCAAGCGAACGGACTTACTGAGCGAATGAATATGGTTGTATTAAAGTTGTGCGCAGAGGGCTTTGCAGTCTAAGGTTTCTTTCAGTAGTGTGTTGAGGGAGACCTGGTGGGCACATCGCACTGTTCCCAATGCTATCATGCAAAAGTCTCCTTTTGAAGCATTGAGGGGGAGATTGGCTAATTCCAAGCTCAACCCAGCTTGGCTTCCGGAGAGGGTTTGTGATGATAGTGTTGAAAATGAATTGAGAAGGAGAGATGCATTGGCTGAATATCAATGGAAGTATAAACAACGTTATGATGATAGGATGGCTGTCAAATTTAGGAAATGGAATGTTGGGGATAGTGTTCTTGTGAAGAAGCCAAAATATGGACACAAGGGTACTTCCAATTTCAGTGGTCCTTTCATCATTACTGCTATTAGGAAAAATGTTGTGACTTTAGACAATGGGTGCACTTGGAACATGTCTAGATTGGCAAAGTGTACCGAGTTTAATAATCGTTCCACTAGTGGTTCTGTGCCTATTGATAATTCCAGTCATACCTGCAATTCTCCTAGCCAAAGACAAGATAGTGTTCTTGGTAGTTCAAGACCAGTTCCTAGGACAAGACAAGTTCCCAGGATGTTTGAGGATTACGTTCTTTTATGCTGTTTTTGTCTTTAAATCTTACTTCTCTTTTCTTTTCTATTTTGGTTGGGGGATGTGTTATGATTACTGTCTCTTTAATGGAACACTGTGTATTCTACATCATTGATGGAGTGTTTACATTATGAATACTGAGTCAGTTGCTGTGGCTTGCTGTTGATGGTTGTACCAATAAACCTGCTCTTCCAACTTATCCTGTTTAAGAGCTTTTATCAGGAACACATAGAGAGAAATATTGCCTTTCAGCGGAAAATGGTATAGTTCAAAGCTCTGCTTTTAATATAAAATCAGGGCCTTTGGTGGTCATATCACTGAAAATACAAGTTTTGAAAAAAAGATTATTGTCTATGGGTGCTGGTGGAAGACAATTTCTATGGACTATAATCTAGAGAATAATGAAGTGATCCTGGTATTTTACTGACCTCTGCTAATCGCTTTCTATCAAGAAAGTTAAATAGAGGCAGTTGCCAGAATTAAAAAAAAAAAGAAAGTCCCTCAGCAGAAAGCAATTCTGGTCTTTTACTGACCTCTACTGGTCGCTTTCTATCAAGCCAGTTAAATAGGGGTAGTTGAACAGGAAAAAAGTCCCTAAGCGGAAGCAGACAAGCCTAGGGCTGATCTCCGGAGCCCACAAAGTACATACACATTTAAGATATATATGTGTATATACTAAAGTATATACAAGGGGTCTCGAATGCTCAACCTAAAAATGTAAGTGCCAGAGTACAAATATAGCAAATGAGACATGCCCAATCGACAAGAGAGTGGTGAGAATATAGTACGTAGCTGAAGGTTAATTTTGGAACGCATTGTCACAAATATATTACTATAGCATGGTGTGGTAACACACTGGTGTAATGAAACTTGAGAGGGCCCCCCTGCAAGGCACGTGGAGGGGCCCCCTCCTCACTCAATTAGGAGCCCTCTGGCCAGAGTATTAGCCTGAGGGGGCCCGGGGAACTTGGGGGCTGCTGGGCCTGTGTTAAGCCACTGTGGTAACACACTTTTCTCTACAGATAGCACGTTCTCCATTAAAATAACGACTACATTTGCAAAGCCCTGCAGTTTTAAAACTGTGTAGTGCACAAACAATAAAGTGCGCAAATTGGGTTTCAGCGAATACTTTTGTATCACCAATTAAAGCATCTTGATGTATTTTGCTCCAATAAAATCTTTGTTTTCCATCACACTTTACAATCACAAAAAACACTTCATTTGTTCTTTCCTAATTGGTGCTATTTTGTTTAATATTTGTACTGTTCATTTAGATGTATTTAAAAGCTGTGCGAGAGAGCAAATTACATACTTCAGCCTTCCCTTTTAGAGTCTATCACACAGTTCATTTTACATAATACTCTAATTTTGCAGTCAGAGAATGAAAATGAGTTAATATTAATGTCCATGTTAATACAAATACATTGCAGTTTAGTCTGACATCTGACCTGTCTTTGAACACACTGCAACTGTGAAAAGATTGCATCAAAATATACAGGAATATTTATTGCTCATTCACCTTCAGAAGCATGGTTATTTTGGGGGTGCTGCAGCATGCCCAGACCCCTACTTCCAATGCTTATGTATTTTCTAGAAATGTAAGATTTTAACTTTTTGTATTCCAGACAGGGGGTCTTGAATGCCACCTGATATGTTAAAGGAAGAATGAAGGTTGTGAAACCTTCTGGACATTTGAGATGAAGAGTTGAATTTAAACTTCATGTCAGCCTTCATTCCATGTGCATCCAGTTAAGCTGATACAGCTAACATGTTTATCTTGCTGAAATGGACTTGTAAAGTAGTTCCAATGGTTGTTAATTTGATTGAGGAGAGAGAAAGATGTGTGAGTTTCGAAATGAAAAAAACCCTAAGGGGGTTGTTAGAAATGGGACTTCTGGTTGGCTAGGATATGCACTGAAACCAGGCAGAACCCACCAATCTACTCGGGGTACGGGAGTTACGCACCCAAGATAACCCAGGCTCACACCCCTTGGTAACTTGGCAGAGCAGTCAGGCTTATACCAGAGGCAGTGTGCAAAGCAGTTGCACAACACACACTCACACACCAGTGACACACTAGGCACACTACATAAATAGACTCCATACAAGGTTATATAAAAATATCCTTTATTTATATACACCAAACACATTAGACCACAATCACATAAATCACTTTGCCACTAGGCAATGATCATTACAATGCATAGATCATTAACCGCTTAGCCATACGGCAATCGTCATAAACATTTAGGGGTCGATTAGGATCGCGGACGGACTTGAGTCCGTCCGCGACCCCTGAGGAGGAGGGAACGTCCGCATGGGCTGCGGCGTTCCCTCCGATCTGATTAGGATGTGACCGCCAGGGTGGCGGTCACATCCTCTATCTCTAACATTGCGGCGGGTGCAGCTTCAAGCTGCACCCGCCCCAATGTAAAAAATGCATGCACAGCATTTGCGTGCACAAAGCGGCAGGCACCGCGCGGTGCCTGCTGCATTGTGCACGCAAATGCAGGGGGGTACCATAGGTACCCCCCATGTGCACCCCCCACCACCCCTTCACCCAGGGGGCCCGCAACGGGCCCCCGAAGTGAAGGTCCGTATGCTTTTTCACGGCGGAAATGCCGCCGTGGAACAGCATAGAATTGCAGACATCTTAATATGCCTGGCGGTGTCTGATAGACACCACCAGACATGTTAGTGCTTTTCCGCCGCGGTCGCCTTCCGACCGCGGCGGAAAAGCTGCGGACAGATTATCAGACCCACCAGCCATCCTAATTTGGTGGTGGGTCTGTGGAGGCTCCGCTGCGGTTTTCCCGCATCCTCCGGGCCGGCGGTGGCTTCCGCCGGCCCGGAGGATGCGGGAATTCTGCAATCATAATGACCCCCTTAGTGCACTCGATAATTAGCTATGAGTTGCTCATGTAATGCACACCATCACCAAAAATGACACTCTTCTTGTGCTGCTTATGCCACTCCAATATACATTATTACATTAGGTAATTTGTTATAGGCAGAGCATTATTCACTAAGCATCATTATAAACAAGTGTCCAGTTTCCCTGCACTCCTACAACACGTGATGGGAAGGCCAAATACACGTAAATCACTTCTGGGCCTACATGCCAGCTCTGGGGAGGTGAGGAAGAACAACATGTACCCCAACCATAGGGCATACTTCCAGAAGTCTTATCTGTCAGAGCCCCGCACTCTTTTCGCTGGTCACACGGTACTTCGGCACCAGGTGCAGGGCATAACAGCACCTGTGTGCCTCTTTAGCATATATATGTGATAATTCTATACTTTTTCTTTTAGTATGTGTGCACCAGGCCATCCTATCAGGGACACTACAGTAATGTCTGTGAGGTTCGTGTTTAATGTGGACCGGTTCCGATTGGAAGCACACCCTGGGCTCTCCCCGCCACCATTAGCAAGTTTGTCCGCCGGATATGGAACACTATAAAGGCAACTGCTTGCGAAGGTGCGGTGCAGATGCTGCTGGCTCCGGAGATATGTCAGTAAGCAGGCTCTAAGTGTGAGGTGCCGGTCAGCTGGTCAACCGGGTGCTAACACGCCGGCCATGTGCGGGCCGGGCTGGTCTGGGCTCCTTCCCTGTTACACTGGGAGCGCCCAGCACCATATTCTCCTCTCAGTGTTGTTGGTGGCCGGTTCTAGCATCCGCATCACCTATGGCTTCACCTGGTTGTTGCGCAGCAACCATGGCTCCTGGGCTGCTGTGTTGGTTGCAGGCAGGTGGCACTGGCAACACTGTTGGCTCTTCTGTTGCCATAGCAACAAATGTAGTGCAGCTCTGACTGCCTTTGAGGCGACCACCGGGAGCCATGCTGTACTTCTCTCCGGCCACGCTATCATGGTGGGGGGATCAGGGCAGCATTCCACACGCTCTTCCTTCCCATTTCAGGGCACAGAGTAGTGCTTCTCTGGCTGCCAATACCCAGCCATAGAAGTGTGCACCATGCCAGGTTCTAAATGGTGTGGATTTTCCTAATGTATCGATCCCCACATGCTATGTTTTCACTTTTCTTTAGCACTTCCTCAGCTTGGAAATGACAAGCAAAGTTCTCCACACGCACTTTGAGAGGAAGACAACAATAAAGCACTCTTGTAGGCTTTCTCTTTCGAAAAGGTGAAGAACAGTCCAGTCAATGTTCTGCTCCAGGCAAGAGCAGCCACTGCAGGCCACCCGACACACATCAGGGGAGGCTCTCCTCACACAGCTTCTCAAGCTCTTCTACTTGTTTCTTAAAGCAATCTAAAGACCTGAGGTTTCAGGTCTAATACTTGTTCTCTTTGTGGCAAGGGTCTCTGAACCCAATCCAAACCAGTCCTGTCCTCCCTGCAGCATGACTGCAGGGGGCAGAGACAGCATTGTGAAAAGGAGACACAGTCTATTCAGGCGGAAGCAAAACTCCTTACACCACTCTAAATGTAGACCAGGTCTATTCAGCCCAGAGATGAGGCACCCAGGCAAGGCAGGAAACACCTCACCCTGACAGTGATTGTCTAAAGTGAATGCACACACCCAGCTCCTGTCACCCCAACACCAGACACTGAATACACAAACATTCAGAGGCACACACAGCCCCGGAGACCGCCACCTCCCCGGGGCTTTTTCATAAAAAAATGTGTGGGGGGCTTCTGCCCCCACGCTGCTCCGTGGACTGCCACCTCCCCGGGGCAATCCTAATTATGTGGGGGGCCTTGCAGCCCTTCCAAGACCACCACCTCCCCGGAGTCATTTAATTATTTGGGAGGGGGCCTCCTGGGCCCCCCAAGCCCCGGGGACCACCACCTCCCCGGGGCTACCTGTTCTAAATGCAGGGGGGACCACCACCTCCCAGGGGCACTAACTATTTACAAAGGGGGTCCGTTACGGACCCCCGTGCCCCGAGCACCACCACCTCCCGGGACTTCAAAAATGCTGGGAGGAGGGCCACGCGGCCCCCCTCCTAGAGCCATTGATGGCCCTGGGGACCGTCACCCACCAGGGCCAGCTCCTGCAATGTCCCTGGGTGCCCAACCCCCGGGACGTTGCTATTTGCTATGGCAGGGCAGGAGCATGGCTCCCGCCCTGTCATAGCAAACTCTGCTTTGGTTTTTGGAAACGAGAGCTGGAAACCTGCTCTCACTTCCAAAAACCAAAGCAGAATTGCTTTTGCGCAAGGGGAGCTGCATGTCAGCAGCTCCCCTTGTGCAAATGTAATACCAGCTCCCGCAGGAGGTGGGGAGCCAGAGGGACCTTGGGACTTCAGCCACGGTCCCCAACGGAGAGATCCGAGGCCACGCCCCTTTTTACATCACCAGAAAAAGTGGCATTTTCAAACACGGAATTTAAAAAACACCTTCACCAAGAGGTGTGTTAAGAAATTCTGAGTTCAGAGAGCCTAAAGTTCATTTTTCCATCTTGTCCTTACTGAAAGCTACCCATGTAAAATGTTACAGCGCAGCCCCAATGATAAGCCTATAGGACACACCAGACTTTCAAAAGTGAAAAATGAGATACATAGTATTTCTTTTAAATAGTTTTCTGTGATTCGTCAAATCACCCCACAGGGTACGCGCCGGGAAACTCCTTAAAGTAGCTGTCCGTGCTACAAGTGCTGGTAACAAAACAAAACTTTTCACTATCAGGACATGTTACACACTCCAGTACATGTCCTACATTTCACATACACTCCATCCTGCTCAAGGGTGTACCTTGGGTCCACCTTACGGGTGCCTTACATGTAAGAAAAGGGAAGGATTGGGCCTGATAAGCGGGTGCACTTGCAAGGGCAACATGGCAGTTTACAACTGCATGCGCAGACACTACTGTGGTAGGTCTGAGACACATTTACAGGGCTACTCCTGTGGGTGGCACAACGAGTGCTGCAAGCCCACTAGCAGCATTTGATTTACAGGCCCTGGCACACATTGTGTACTTTCCTAGGGACTTACTAGTAAGTTACATATGCCAATCATGGAAAACCAATCATATCATAATTATACAGAGAGCATATGCACTTTAGCACTGATTAGCAATTGTAAAGTGCCCAGAATCCTATAGTCAACGAAACAGGGTCAGACAACTAGGAGGCAAAAGGCAAAAAGTTTGGGGATAAGACTATGAAAAGGGTCAGGTCTCACAGGGGTAATATGATTGATGTAAATAGTTGGTTTATCTCACGTATAATTTGTTTTACACGAAGTTGCAAAGTTTGTTACATTCATAAATAAAGTCAGAGAGGCAACATTAACATTTGGTGCCTCCCTTGCCTTCATTGTTTTGTTTTTCCATTGTTTTGGGAAGCGATAGACCCTTAAAGCGCAGTTTCTTAGGCCAGTCTGCCTATTATTCTTGCCCAGTAACATTGATGTTTTTTCCTCTCCCTTCCATGCTCTGCCCCTAACTAATGTTCCTTGCCTGCATTTTGCTTGTAGGCGTACGCTATTTGTAACCCCTTTTCATTTTTAAGGTTGAAGTTGAAAATATTTTATGAAACCGATTGTCAGAGAAACTTTGGTTTGACACAAACCTACTCTCTTTTCCGAAAAGGCTTGAAAACTCATCTGTTTTGCAATTAACTTCAAGACCAACTCTTCGGCCATATCTTATGTAACTAAGGGTCTGAATTAGAGTTTATAAGACTGGCACTCCATCACAAACTTTAATTGATATCTGCATCCATTAATAGAAGTACATGATATCCTACTACCAAGGAAGTAGGAAGAAAATTAAAATACCTCCCATTTTGAACCAAAGTTCTGATGGCACCAAGCAAGTAAAGGAAGTGAGTCCATCCCTCCCTATAAGAGCTCTATTGTCTCTTCCATCCAATTATCTCTCCATTCATCCGTTCACCCTTCATCCACCTGTTGATATCCACAGTTTCATCTTTACATTTTGTCAACCATTCATTCTTCATCCATCATTCATTTTGTCACCCTTCCTTCCATCCATCATCTATGCATTCCAGTGGCGGCTGCCACCGAGTGGTACGGGTGAGGCGGAGGATAGAAATAGTAATTAAAAAGTTACTTACCTTGCTGCCGGCCACCACCTCGCCTCCGTCCTCTTCCGTTCCTGCTTGAAGCAGGAAGCACACACATGCTTCGCTAAACAAAACGCGATGCTGCTATCATCATGACACAAAATGGGGGTTTTACCTATGCCTCTATTAAGAATGTCACGATGAATGCTAGCTTTGGGTAAACCAAAATTTATTAGTTTATCCTGACATTTAAGTCTTTTAGTTTCATTCAATTTTGAATTTTTCAATTATTTTAGTATAGGCAGAACAAAGAACGTCGTCAACTTCATGTGCTGGTCGCACGCGCCGCCCGTGTGAAAACGCGAAAGTGAGTACCCACGGCTTAGACCACAGTTCACTTTAAGTGCAGCCCTGGAACTTGAAATTACCAGTTTCCATGGACCAGACTCTGACAGCCCTGATGAGAGTCTCTTGATTTACCTACGGGACTCGAAACGCGTCGGCATCTTTTCACTCTTTGACATTTAATGCCAGTGATTAATGCAGAACTCTTTGATTTGCATAGAAGTAGATGCACTTTGTATTGGGTTGAAATACTCTTTACATTTTTTCTGTTCAAGAGATGGTTTGATATTCAGGATTGAGACTGTATTATTGAGTAACAGTTCCATGTTTCACTGTAATTAAGAGCACTTTGATATTGTAATTGTTTAATATTGTATTGTCATTTGTGTAGTAATGTTTTCATCATTGTAAAAATGTTCATTATTTGTTTTTGAATAACTTTGTAATGCGGCATTATATGGCAGCACATGAAGTTGACGACGTTCTTTGTTCTGCCTATACTAAAATAATTGAAAAATTCAAAATTGAATGAAACTAAAAGACTTAAATGTCAGGATAAACTAATAAATTTTGGTTTACCCAAAGCTAGCATTCATCGTGACATTCTTAATAGAGGCATAGGTAAAACCCCCATTTTGTTGCATTTTACAGTGGCCCGACCTACCCTCTTTTCCAGTGGGCCCAACCCCCAGTTGTTGCTATCATCATGACAGCAGCATAGAAATTGGTTTGAGCATGTGGTTCAGCACTCAAACGGGGGCGCTGGGCATGTACAATACAGCCGTTGGAGAACATGCAAAGTGCGCATGACAGTTTGGCCAGCCCAAGACGGCCGGCCAAACCATATTGTACACTTAAGTGCCCCAACCACATCTCCCTTGCAGACTGTGATGACAGCCAAGCCATGCCCTGCCGCCCAATAAACATGCCTGACAAAAATGACATAGTGTTATTATCATTTTAATTTTTCCTTTTACCACTGCCGCTGATGCATTCATCCATCCATCCATCCATAAATCCATTCTTTGACTTTCCCATCCATCAGTAAATCTGTCCATCCAGACTCAAATTCCCCTTTTCTCTGCCATTCGTTCATCCATTCATCACCTCTCCTTCCTCTTATCCTTGCCCCAGTCATCCATCCACTCATCCATTCACCCTTCCTACCTTTCTTTCGCCCATCCTTTCACCTTACCTTCCTTTCAACCTTCCATCTTCGCTCCCTTTTCAAATAACCCCCCATTTTAATGGGTTAATTATGAACTTTCAACTGCCCAGTTGCAGACACAAGAGGCCAATAAGAAGCCCCAGCCCGCTCATGGGGCTCACGGCGCTCCTGCCTTTAACCCCCTGCTAAACTATAATACAGGCCCTAAGTTATTTTAGAATGTTTTATTGTAATTCTGATTTCATGAAAAACACCCTGCTGCCCCTGTGACTAGGATTTCGTTTTACAAATATCCTTGGTAAAAAAATGTTGCTTATTGTCGCAACTTTCTTTTTAAAGGGGGACACACTACACCAATAAAAACAAAAGTTTATACTGATTTTACACCAGCCAGTGTTTCCGATATTTTCTAAGCACACTTTCCTTCAGTTCCTGCCCACTTTTTTTAAAAACGAGATTTTATTTTCGCCCCCAGTGGAACTTATACTGTAGGCAAACACAAAACAGATAATTTCGCCTAGACACGTAAAAACCATACAGCAATAACTCTCAAATCAAAAGCATCAGGCACTTCCAGCCACATCCAGTAACCGAACGCAATCGGTGAAACATCCTTAGAATACCCAGAACAGCAATGAACGTTCTTCCGGGAGGATGTGATCAAACCTCTATTCATTGCCAACACAGTAAGTAAAAAATGAAAGCTGGTAGTAAGGAAGTTATTCTGTATTTTTTCAAAGGAACTACCTCTGGGGATAGCCAATTTCCTGTTAGCATAGCTAATTTCTTCTTCCCACTGTCATATTACTATGAGGACAGGATGCAGTGCTTAATTTGAGCTAGTGATTTCCAGTGCTCTGCACCAGTACTTAATTGTC
Source organism: Lissotriton helveticus (assembly GCF_964261635.1). Lineage (NCBI taxonomy): Eukaryota > Metazoa > Chordata > Amphibia > Caudata > Salamandridae > Lissotriton > Lissotriton helveticus. Next base: position 1,714,270,183 of record NC_136059.1, read on the forward strand.
AACACTGGCACTTATGACAGTCTGCCACATGGTGGCGCTGCTCATCGGATTCAGAGATGAGCAGGACAAAGCTTATTTATGAATACAATCTACATTAAAAATTACCAATCTTTGCCTCCCCAGCCATTCCTATAGCGTTGGGGATCTGGTATAGCCCGAACTGTGACACTTGCAGGCGAGGGAGATGGTTAGTAGTTGTTTTGGTGCCATCATTGGCAGTGATGACAAGGGCAAGGGGTGGTGCAAGCTGCAGTGCCCTCCTGTCCAGGGCCCTGGTACTTATTATTTTACAAATTAAGCACTGACCCCATGTCATAAGTAGCATAACAAAGGCTCTGATACACAGTTAGACACTGCAGCATATATACGGATTAGTAATAGGGCGAGATCAAGCATGCTCTGCCACCTGTAGAGGGAAGTTGTGCCACTATTGACTGCACCTCATTGCAACTATGTCATACAAATAATGATATCACACTTGGCTGTATATTTTTTATGGTCGCATAAATTCAGCACTTGTCTCATTAAAGCGAAGCCTTCCAGAATGGATATTTTGAAACAGCAATTACGAGAGAAACACGCACAGCCACTAATGAAGAACGTCTTTTCTGCACGTAACAGGGAGAGCTGATTTATGGCTTTCATTAACCCAAGTACAAAGACCGAAACCTTTGCATTTAAATTATACCTCTTTGCTTGCACCAGATTTCATCAATTAGCTACTGCAGGTAAACTTCATGAAATAATAATCTTAATTGTTTAAAAAAAAAGAGAAAAATCAATCAAAGTAAACTCTACTGAGATTCTGCTTCTAGCTCCTTTGATGCTTACTTGCAACCCTTGGGCGAGCAGAATTAAAAGAACACGTGCAAAAATCAAGTATTTTCTTCCTGCATCCCTTTCGCAGAAAAAGAAAACTATACATATCTTTAATTTCTCAGGAAGTGTCCAAAAAAAAAAAAATATTTCCTCATTTTTAAAAATAGGGGGAGACAATAACTATGTAGAACTACACCAATAGGTTACCTATTGTAGCCTCAATCAAAGAGTTGCTTCTAATTGTATTGTATTTGGGTTAAGGTGGCACAGAGCAGTCAGGCCTGACATGAAGGCAATGTGTAAAGTATTTGTGCAACACTTCAAGCAGTAAAACATTGAACGCACCACAGAAGAATAGAGCTTAATTCAATAAATAAAACAAGACAGAAGTGACAACAATCTAACCAGTAGAACCAGAGGTATGAATTATTTAAGAATAAACTGCAATATAGCGCCACAACGCATAAAGCTCCGACTGTGGCTATCTGGTCATGTTGGACCAGGTAAAAGTTAAAAGTTCAGCCTGATCGCAATGTCGTGCTAGTTGGATACAAACTCAGATTAGTCCAGCTGAAGGTTTACCTTGTCAAGTTTTGTGCCTAGAGCCCCATTCACGTTAGAGAACGTCACATGGAGCAAGGAGAGTGTCATGCGCAGTTGTTTTCCTGGCACGAGGAGCAGGCCAGACATCGCAGATGGGTTGGCTGGAGCTTCGTGTTTGCGGTCCCTCGCAGGCTGTCAATGCTTCTGTACAAAGTGATGGACTGTCGGCAGCTCATGCTGAATTTCGGTTTTAGCGGTATGGTTATGGTGGGAACAGGCCCATTCACGGTTGCAAAGAGCCAAAGAGCTCGAGTGCCACACCAAGGGGGTCATTAGTATGGCGAGCGGGCACCCCGGGAACCGAGACCACCCTTAATGCATGCGGTGGTCCTGCACCAACAATTCGGATGCGCCTGCCACACTGGCGGGTGCATCCCGTATTTGTAACATTGCGTCGGGCGGTGCCTGCCACGTTGTACATTGAAATGCAGCGGAGCACTATAGGTACCCCCCATATGCACCTCTAAGAATCCCTGGGGGCCCGCTATGGGCCTCCAATGGTGAAGACTGCATGCCTTTCGGTGACGGCGTTGCCACCACGGAAAAGCATTCCTCCGCCATGATGCTAATATGGATGGCGGTGCCTTGAGGCACCGCCACCATATTCCTGGGCTTTTCCGCCCGGTAGGTAATTGGGCGGATTGCCTACTGGCGCAAACCCCCCCGCCATGGTATTGTGGCGGGGGAATTTCTTTGCGGGCGGTGGATTTTAGCGGGCTGATCTCCACCGCCATACGGGCGGTGGAGATACGCCCGCTATCCTAATACCCCCCAAGTGTCCAGGACCTCAGAGGTACCACTGGTGGGTCAGGAATTTACAGCAGCTGGTTCCAGGACCTATTGGGGAGCCTTTTATGTCAACGAGACTCAGATAAGGAGGCCAGCAGACTAGCCCTTTAAGTCATTTTGGGGTCCTGGGTTCAAGAAGAAGTTGCAGGTCCAGTTCTTCTTACCCGGACAAGAGGCCATCAGGCAGCAGGTCAGCACAATAGGGCAAGGGTTCTTTTAGAGCAGCAGCCCAGCAGAGTGGCAATGCTCGTTGCAGCATTGCAGTCTTTCTTTCTGGCAGAGTATACACAGGTCCAGAAGTGTACTGAAGAGTTGGTGACTGAGGTCCTTCATTTGTACACTCCTGCCCTGGTCTGGAAGGTGAGAGAAGCTTCTAGACTGTGGATTTGAAGTGGATTTCCTGCCTCCCCCGCCCTGGCTCCAAGCTGGCTGAAGTCACAATTCAGGGTTGTTAGATCCTTTTTTGAAAGCAGAGCACAGTCTATTTAGGTGTAAGTGGGGATGTGCTCAGCTCCACCCCCCATCCTGCCAGCAGATGACTCACTTAAGCACACCTAAACGCGCTATTGTGTCACTGTCTGGGAGGAATTGAAAAAGTCTAGTTGTCAGTTACACCCAGTCATATGAACAAGACCAGGCTAAAGGCTGAAAAGAGCTAAGGGCAGAAAAATGCCAACTTTGTAAAAGTGGCATTTTTAAAACTGTGATAAAAACCTGAAGTCTCCACTGAATAGAGCTTTCATTACAATTCCAAGGACACCAAACATCAATTGATTAACTCTTCCCATTTGGAAATTACACTTATAAAATTTAATAAGGCAACTCCAATGTTATCCAATGGGAGTAATGGGCCTTGTAGAAGATTAAAAATTAATTTAAGAGTTTTTCAATACAATGACGTGTAAAACTTAAAAGTACATGTCCCACTTTCTAAATACACTACACTCTGCTCTCTGGGCTGTCCATGATCTGCCTTAGGGTGGATGACATGTATTAAAAAGGAAAGTGTGGGCCTGGCAAAAGGTTTATTTTGCCAGGTCGAAGTGGCAGTTTAAAACTGCAATTGGGTGGCAGAATCAGGGCATTTAATTTACAGGCCCTGGATACATATAGTACCACTTTACTTGGGACTTACAGTTCAAATAATGATGCCTATTTGGTATAGTGAATGTTGCTAAGCAGAGAGCACAAGCACATTAGCACGGTTTAGCAGTGGTAAAGTGCCCAGAGTTCCAGGACCAACAAAAGTAGGTTCAGCAAAATGGGAAGGAGGAAAAATGTTTGGGGGAAGACCACCCTAAGGCTGACATATTTAACAGAAGGGGATGAAGTAGGTCTTAAAATAATGCTTTAGGGTGAAATTACCTACATATTAACCTTGCTTTATTTGGTATCCAGCTTTTAAGACCTCATTTGGAGTTGCCTAGAATATTGGAAGGGAAATATCACATCCAAAATTAATGATTACTGCTGATTTATGCACAATTGAACCCAGAAACTACAAGTAAGATGTTTAGAATGGGGAATAGCACGTAGACCCAGGAACATGGGTCCTTTATGTAATGTACATTCTCGATATCAGAGTTTTTTTGGCTGATAGTTTCCACCTTTTATGACCAGGTGGAAAATATCAACTGAACAGTATGTGGTTTTACAGGGAACGGAAATGTGCCTGGTAAAGCTGACCTAAATATTCCAGCACCATATAAATTCAGTGCAGGAACAATGGACCACTGAGACACAGCTGGGACAGAATACGCTGACTCATATTTAGGGTTGTTGGTACCAGTGACACAGAGTAGTAGAGGGACAGGGTGCATTTAAAATATGTGTTTTTAAATTGAGATGCCATACAAAATAGAGTTAAAAGTAAAATGGTGTCAGTTTCTGGGTGTGAAGCAGAAGCCAGTGATAGGTATGTTTTGGGCGTTAAGAGTACGCCAGTTTGCCTATTCAGAGGACAGATGTGCAGTCTCAAACCCTCTGAATCTCTAAATTACTAGATTTTTGATGGCTAAATAACTTTTTCTTATGTATAAAACACCTTTTTGATTAGAAAAAGTGTTATCCATACCAAATTACAATTTGAAAGGGAGTGTATGGGAAGTCCATTCCAAAGGGCAAATGGGTATCCAATGTAGCAATGTTATGTGACCGTAATTTTGGTTGAAAACCATTGATCGGTCACTGACTCCAAAGTTGAAATGGTAACTTATTTGAAAAGGAGAAGCATTCCAAAGAAACAGGGCGTCAACTTCTGGGGGTGTAGGCAGTAGCCCATGGAGACACTGTCATGGTTCACTGAAGGTTTTCAAAGTGGAAAACATATTTTTTTTATGTTTCCCCTTTTTCTTAAAGGAAATCAGGATGCTCATAAAACGCAATCACAGGGATGATTGTCTGCTGTCCCTTGCGCACCGCCATCCCTGTAATTGAGGCCAATGACAGGAGACAGCACATTTTGAACTGCATAATGAAAATTAACCAGGCAGGTTATTCAGTGAACCCCAGTGATTCTTATTTTGAGAACCAACCTATTAGTATATAGGTTAGTACGCAAAAAGTCAGTGCATAATTTGCAACTGTGTTTTGTGGTCTGTATGGAAGAAATTTGGCTCTTTGGGACACAGGTGTGAAGCATTTGTGTGGTCGGAAATGGCAGATCGGGCCATAGACCCTAAAAATGCTCTTACATATGTACAAAACACAAATTGCGATTCGGTAAAATATTACTGAATCACAATGCAAGCTTGAGATTCTGTATTTGGAAGAGGAGTGTTTAGGGTATCCCTTCATACTACTGAATCTGCATGACATATACAAATGTATTGTGACCGAAATGTGGTCAGAAAACATTTGCAGTTTACCACCAACTTAAAGTTGGTGGCAACACATTCACAAATGGGAAGAGGTCCTGAAGGCACCCCTTCCTCTTTGAAAATGGTCGAAAACATATTTTTTAAGACCCACGGATACTACCTACTCTTCAAAAATGGAAAGGGAAATGTTAACTTTTTTTGGAAAATGCATTCTCTTTTGGGCTGCATTTAAAAAATAATAAGATTGCTTCATTTAAAAGCAATTACAGACATGGCGGTTTGCTGACCCCAGCAGGTCTTCATTCTTGTGATTTTAGATATTCCCTATGGGTTTCAAACTGAGACCTACCTCATTAATATTCTTGCGATAAGCCTATTTGCGACCCACTGGGAGTCGCAAAAAGGGTAAAACATTTGCGATTCCCAAATAACGATTCGTAAAAACTAAAGTGTGCCAGGAATAGTTTTTTTAGGTAGGTCAGCTGTGAGTTTCAGCTCTGCAGAGCACTTCTTAGTACCTAAAACATCCTGGACATTTGTGGAATGCGATTGTAAAGCCATTTGGTTTGGCTCTCTTTGGTGTTTAGGTGAGGAGTGAAGTTCGTTGACAGAAAAAAGTAAGGGGCATATTATCAAGACAGGCGATAAAATTATCACCGCTTTAGCGCGCCGCTAAAGCGGCGATAATTTTATCGCCTGTCTTGATAATATGCCCCTAAGTCACTATCCCAGTAAGGCAGACACAGCTAAGTTATTATAGGGATCGTAATGAACTCGTTGCCTGCAAAACGGTAATCAATAATACTGAATTAAAAATAGTTGACAAAGAACATATTTGTATTCCTCCAGTTTCTATAGCAATTTAATTAAATAGATTTCTAACAATGAGACTGTTGTATTCCAACATGATTATGCGTTTTAATTACCTGTATTGGGATGTATGGATGAATAGATATTTAAAAGAAATGTAATGTCATTCACGTTTAAATAAGGCACTGCTGCTAGTAGACCTTGGATACAAAGCTGGCAGCTTTTCATCGCTTGGACAAAATAAAATCGAAGTCTTCCATAGTAACTAAAGCCTTTAAAAATTCTCACAATTATATATGACAGCTGCTCTATTAGTCTGGTAATTAATGTTCTAAATGCCAAACGTGTTACAGCTCTGTCATATGCTTCTATTACAGGCTATGACCAGAATTTAGACGAGCTGGATAATTTTTAGATACAGTGAGATCCCTTTTTAACCTTTGCATCTTGACTCCTCATGTTATGATTCGAATCGAGCGCAGTCTTCCGTTCTATTAAATCTGTTTGCTTATCTCAAAAATCAAATACTTTTGTGAATGTGTTATGTCAAAAGGGATTCAATTAGGGGCCCGATGTATAAAGATCGTGTGCTGAATCCGTTGATCCCTTCTCCACTTCCAGATGACATTGTCGGTTCACTTAAAGAACACAGTGTACCACCAGCTAAAGATTTACTTAAAATCTAAAAATCTAACAGTAAATATAATATTGTACTATAGAATATGGCAGACACAAAAACACTGAAGTTGTAACAAGTCAGAGTTCTGACTAAGGAGATGACCACAGTTGAATCTTAGAAAGTAGTGTCAACTAGGGCCTACAGTGTGACTTGTGGTTTCTTGTCTTAGGTGTATGCGCTGTGACTTGTTTTGATACATTTATTTATTCTATGTTGATACTTTACTAAGAAAGGAGCTGCAACTGTATATCTAGTTTGCAGGCAATGTCGTGATTTCTTTTTATTGTAATGAATTTTGAAAATGTACACTATAAATTATTACTACTTCTACTGCTACTAGTACAGTAGTAACTATAGTTTTGGAAGCTGTGCTACACAGCACTAATTGGACACGCCCCTTCTTTGAATGGAGGCCTACTTAAACTCAGCTGGAGCATGTCCGCATTCCACCTGTGGCATGTCAAAGGCAAGCCCATCAGCGACCACCTGCGCTCAGATCATGCCCTGGGCCAGCCCGTCTGCCTATTTGGTATGTGATGTAGTACATATTACACCATACTCCAGCTTGAAACAGCATGCCTGCAATCATAAGGGTAAGAGTACCTACTGTCTGTGTTTAAACTTCAATCCCTCTGTTAACTGCTCACAGATTCTATGTCAGGTATGCAAATCCTAACTGCACATGTTGCTCTCAACTGGGGTTAGCCAAGGCATTCCTATTAGCCCAGCAATTATCACAAAAAAAGCCAACAAGCATTTATGCTGTTCACTCATAAATTACAGATCACTGGTAAAGCCCAGCATGAACTGAGCTGGACTCCTAGAAAGCCAGCAGCTAGATAAAGCGTTTGTCGCTGAGACATTGACCGATGCTACCACGGGACAGGACCTGATAAAGGCTGTACCTTCAGGATTTGCTCGTTACACACTCGACAGACCATTAAAGAGGGGAGGAGGTTTAACCATTATTTACTGTGAATCCTTCAAGGCCTCCTTTAGTTAGGTCCACTCTCCAGTCTGTGAAGGGCTTTCCTTCTGCATTCACCCTACTAAGCATCACTCATATAAGGGGATCTTACTATATCGCCCCCTGGGCTCAAGACATTTATTTACTACCAAGGTGGACTCTCTATTAGAAGAAGGGCTATGCATAAAAATGTCACCATGCTTGGTGACTCTAATTTCCATGGTATACACCTGTTACAACGCATTTTTTACTCCGCACTACCACTACAACGCGACCATTACTCCGCATACTATTACAACGCATTGCGCTGGGGGGCGCTCTAGGATAGGGAATAAGTTTAATTTTCTATCCAACACCTTCCCTAGTGTCCACGGGGACTGGAGTTGGAATAGAAAATTATACTTACCACTATCCAGCACCTCTAAGCGCTATGCGTTGTAACGGTATTCGTTGTAAATACCGCGTTGTAATGGTATGCGGAGTAAAAGTATGCGTTGTAACGTCATACATCCAATTTCCATCTTGAAGCCAACACTGACCCCCATACTGCTCGCCTCATAGACACTATGGACAGCTTGGGCCTTGCACAATGACTTCATCTTTTCTAATCACTCTCTTCTTAAACATCTTGGTTCTCTGCCATTATCATGGCCTGGCCACTTTGCGGTTATGTTTGAATTATCCCTCCCACTTAGCCTGCACGCCCCGAACACTTCCTCCAAGCCACTCGTGCCTGGAGCAAAATAAACCCAAACCTACTTTTGCAGAAGCTCTTCACATCTCAGCCGACATTTTCAGACAATGTAGAAACCGCCACTGCCTTGTACACTGAATGGCTCCATTCTGCCTGCTCAGCTCTTGCCCCAGAAAATGTATGCAATCTCTTCACCATTACCCCACTGCTCCTTGGTATTCAGATAAACTCAGGATTCAGAAACAAATGTGTAAATGGCAAGAGCATTTATAGAGAAAAGGCTGCAATAGCCTAGAAAAGACCAAATAGAGACAATGCCTGACTAAGTATAAATTCTTACTATTCATAGAAAAATCAGCGTACTATACTAAATAGATAGGTACCTCAAACAATTTGTACAAAGAACTGGTTAGAATTGTGTCGAAACTTACCTCGCCTAGCAAAACCAAGGTCACTAGCAATTATTCACTTTGTGACAACATCGCAAAGTTCTTTTTAAATAAAGTAGAGCATAATTAGTATGGTTTCAAATGCCCTAAGGACACTTTGGCTGATGTTCATCCATAAGTAGGAACTGAAATAGCACAGACTACTCAGTTTCCTCAGACTACGTTTTCCGAATTTGCTCCCCTCTTGCCCAATGAAGTCCTTGGTCTAATTCAAGTAGAAAAGTCAGGTTCCTCAGTGGATCCTTGTCCTGTAGCAGTTGTTAAAATGGTCCCAGAGTTATTGGCCAAGAGTCTTAACACTCTGTTTAATTCTTCGTTAAAAAACTGTCCATTTCCCCAAGGGATGGATGAGGAGTCCGCACTGCCTCTATTAAAAAACCAAGTCTGAACCCCAATTAACCTAACATTTTTTTGCCTTCTCACGGCTCCTTTTGCTGACGAAGTTAGTTGAAAAGGCCATGAACATCCAACTATCTAACTTCGTTCAGGAACATCACTTGCTAGATGCTAGGCAATTTGGCTTCAGAGGTGGCCACCGCACAGAATCTGCTCTGATCAAACCTTCGGAAGAAATCAGAGAGGCGCTGAATGCTCGAGGTAATGCTGCCTTGATACTGCTAGATCTCTCTGAGGCATTTTACACGGTCCATCATGATCTTTTGATGGACCGTTTAGCCATGATCGGAGTGCAGGGGACAGCATTGACATTGCTGTGCTCGTCCTTCCCGATAGGAAATACTCGGTAATCTTGGATTCATTTGTCTCTGAACCTTTTTCTCTTCCATGTGGGGTCCCACAGGGGTCCTCGCTCAGTCCGACCCTGTTTAATGTATGTGTCATCACTGGTATGTCTAATAAGATCTTACGGGTTCTCGCTTACCTCCTATGTCGATGACACACAAATTGTTCCGACATTATCAAACCAAGACACTAACACAGGAATTACATTTCAAGATTGTATGCTGGGAATCAGCAAGTGGATGAGAAATAACTGTCTAAATTTGAGAGAGGAAAAAACTGAAGTAATTCTGTTGGAAACACAAAATTCCTTGTGGCCTCCAACCTGGGTGTTGAAATGGACAACAACCTCACATTTGGTGCCCAGGTAAATTCAGTGACTGCCTCTACCCTCTTCACACAGAGGATGATGGAAAAAATTGCATTTAGTTCCCTATGAGTCTCGAAAAACGGTTGTTACTTATTTTGTCCTGTCAAAGTTGGACTATTGTAACTGACTATACATCAATATGCAGCAGCAACATCTCAACAAGCTTCACTTGCAACAAAAGGCTGCAGTTAGACTTCTGTCTGGTACACCTAAATTCAAGTCAGTCAAAACTGAAATTCAAAAACTTAATTGGCTACTAATAAGACACCGGATCAAATTCAAAGCTCTCTGTATAGCCTTTAAGGTGTTACACAATACTGGTCCCTTCCACTTTAGGCAGATGTTTAAATGGCATGAACCCAATGGAACACTCCGTTCCTTGGGAACCAAAACACTTGTTGTTTCCAAATGCAGGAAAACTAACTGGGGTGGTAGAAGTTTTATCATCTGCACAGCCAAGGCCTGGAATATGCTTCCTTATCCTATTTGCTCTGCCCCTTAACAGCTCACCTTCAGGAAAGAGTTGAAAGAGTGGTTGCTTAACAACTAGGCCCAGTCTTGCTCTCAAGCCTTATTCCAGTTCAATGCTTTGAACTAGCACCTGGACACTTTCGGTTAACCGTGCGTTCTACAAATCCAGTTAACATCAACATTAACATAGTAGTGTGGACACCAGATGCCATAAAGTTCTATCCACCAAAATGCCAGGGATAGCAGAAGAGACGGATATATGACGGTACAACGCGTACCGTCACAACGCATACCTTTACAACGCGGCCGTGACAACGCAAGTCGTTACCACGACTTGCGTTGGGGGGGCGCGGATTTCGAATAGTTTAATTTACTATTCTAACACCAGTCCCCGTGGACCCTAGGGAAGGTGTTAGGATAGTAAATTAAATATTTTTAGACCTTGAGCGCCCTCCAGCGCAAGTCGTGGTAACGACTTGCGTTGTCACAGCCGCGGTGTAAAGGTACCGCGTTGTGAAAACATCGTTGTAAACGATGTTTACCGAAGAGACATCAAACACCATTTAACCTCAATGACATGAAAGTAGCATCATTTGATGGCCTTTTAGCTCTGAATCCCGGAAATTGATGCCATGATTCTGCTGGCATCAAAATAGTTGATGTCGCTGAAGCCTAGTGTTTTTCTCAGGAAGGAAGCGTATTGCTAACTCACACAGAGATGCACACAAAATACATTTAAAAAACAATAATTGTCTGGCCCATTGATGCTAATTCGTATTGCTCACATTCTGCATATTAACCACCTTTTTGGTATGAATTACTCTGTATCATTCTTACTAGGTTTTGATTCATAACCACTTGTAAGAACTATCACATTTGATTTTTACTTTGCTTAATTTTATTTTACATTCTAAAGAGTGCACATTGCACTTCTGAATGCATTTATACTACCAATCTGTAATCGCCCAGTGGAAGCTTCAGAAAGTAGACCGTGCTCATCATAACAATGGTTACTTTCTGTTCTTGCACTGTTCTTGGCACTGTTTTTGCAACCGCTGAGGCCAGGGGTCGCAAAGGCAGTGCCAGGGGGTGCAAGGGACAAGATAGGTGTTGCAGCTGCGACGTCTGGCAACCTCTAAATGACATCCATGGCAGGAGGCATAACCTTAGCCTCAAAAAGCACATCATACATGAGTGAACAGGAAAGAGTATGATTAGCATCACTTACATGTAAGGAGTTGAGTGATCAATATGGAAACCAAAGAAGCTCCCATGTTGTGCCGCTGTAAACCTGATGCCATGTTACATGTAGAGATTAATTAAAGGCTATTCTTGATAAGAGCGCTTAGCCAGAGGAAGGTAAGGGTGTCAGGCAAATGTGTGTGGGTAGTTGCCAGGGCATCGGGTGCAAGACTGTGGTGGATGGAGGTAGGTGCCTGTTTAGATGCTATGTATGAGAGTCAAGGATGTTTTTGGATTGTGGAAAAGTAAACAGGATGCACAGGTAGATTCATCCAATAAAACCCACCACGATTGTACAGCAGTTCTTTATTTGTATGAGTGGCTCACAGAGTTTGTGAGAGGTAGACATAGGACTAATGGAATGACAGAGGAATGAATGATGGGCTGGTTTGGAAGGAGTGAGATAGAACGGGGAAGGGTAGAGGAAAAGAAAAGAGGGAGAAGTGGGTAGGAAGTGTATCAGTGTCGCGAGTATAGATTAATGGAATGGATGGTGGCTTGTATGAGTGTTATGTTTATGTCACATTTTAGTATACTATTGTTGCTGGTTTGTTTTACTTCTACCACCTAAACACAAAAATACAATGTCAAATTTGACACAGACTCCACAAACCACTTGCACGCATAGAGATCTTGGAACTTGGGGGCTCATTGTGATGTATTCCTGTAGGCTCTGTATCGATCCCCCTATTCCTGACCCTATTCTGGTTAACAAACTAACAAGTTAACTAGCAGCCATCCCATGAGGCAGAAAACCCCCATGATGCAGGAACCGTTATCTGATAAAGCCACACTACGGCACAGGAACGTGTTATCTGATTAGGTCATAACGCTTGCCATCTAATTAGACAAGCGATATTCCTCCAGCCCCTGATAAGGCATACGGAGTTCTCAAAACAAATCAAACCTATGACAACCTGGGAAAAACCCTGCGGCCATTGTTTTGATTTCACCAAGAACTTCAGCAAAAGAATGTGCTAACGACCTGGTCGTATGACATCCTTATTGACGTATCTATGTCCATCCTTACGTCAATCTCGGCACCTTAAAGGTATAAATATTACCGATATTGCCCTATGCAAACACACGCGGTGGTGACGAGATCGGTGCAGCCAGACTTGCCGAAGCCCAGAGCAGAGCAGACCCCGCTGGCGCAGCCCCGCCTTCCTGACGCGCTGAGAACGAGAAGCTGTCTATTCTCCTGCCGAGAAATCCAGCTCCGGCGCTTCCGGGTAGCCCTCGCAGGCAGCCTGGAATATCGAGGCCAAAGACGAGAGATACCATCCCTCATCCATCCTAGACTCCAGGTACAGAACTGAATAACCCCTCACAGAGAATTCTTTAGTCAGTCACTTGGCAAAACAAACTTAACTTAAACTGTAACTTTCTATTCCCGCCCACGCATTAGACTTAGGTCAGGTACACGGGGTAGGCGTAGTTAGAAACACCAGTTGAGTACGAATAGTCAAATGTATATGTGTATGTAATATATCTTATTCATTTTAAACCTTCATATGGCTTAGAAACCATATCAATGTTTTTACAGTATTATTTTATACTTCTGCTTTTAATGTATGCACTTTACTTAACCATAAGTATTGCAATAATATCGATCCATTTCTCTTGTATGAAAAAAGAGACTGATCAATAAATAACATCTTTTATTGAACACGCCCGTCTCTTCCTTTTCTCTACAATCTGATGAGACTAAGAATGCACGTACTGACTGAGTAAAATAAATTGCCTTTTGTTCACACGACTCTCGAGATACACTCTTGATTAGGGGAGAGCAAAGTTGTCAGGTTCTATGGTTGTCAGAAACTAAATCCCTTCTTGTCTATCCAGGGAGGTTCAACTCCTCCTTGCCTATTCGAGAAAGTTTCTAGTGAACTCTGAGCTAGCTGGCAAACCCAAAACTTTAAGTCTAATATCGACAGTAGTAGACCTAGTTAACGTCTGGTCTAGGCCTATACTATTGAAGGTATTATTCCAATGCGCAGAGCCTATTGGGATAATAGGAACTACACTACATGGCGCCCAACGCGTTTGGAAGGGCGATAAAACTAACGTAAGACGTGCTTTCTCACTCAGACCCCTTTTCCCATAATACTCCAAAGACGTCTGGAGTGGGTGAAAGGTAATATCCGCCAAACCTCGCAGGAGGAAACTCCTATGTATGGTACTTGGTTTAGTCAACGTTGAAGGATAAACCGTTCCAAAATATTGTGCATCTAATCTTTGTTTCCATAAGAAACCTGATCTGCAAACAAACAAAGTAACCATCCTGTCGGTAAAATGGTAGACAGTGATGATGAAAGAGAGGCAGTTAGATTAGCAACTGAACTCGCAGCAGCTGATACTGCACTGCAAGAAGCAGACCAGGACATAATACTCATCCCGGTCATCAAAAGGAAATCTATAACCTTAAAACTGATAGAAAATGGACTGACACCTAGAGGTGGTACAGTCATATTCGTAATTGAGGCACACGAATATCGGCAGACAGAGGTATACTATTCATGGATACATTTTCCAGCAGCAAATGCTGTAACAAAGTACTTCCACTATTACAAAACAGAGGAACCTCCTAATGAGTACACTCCTTTCGAGGAGGTGGAAGTACCACTTAAATTTCAAGAGCACCTGCTCTTATTTAATGGCGCCCTAAAACACAATAATCACATCACCAGGCTCGGTCCTTTAGGTAGACCAGGAGCAACGTGGCCGGTCCTAGCCGGATACACACCACATCCAGAGTTCGAAAGAATGCCTGCAGCAGATCTTTTAGTACAACTAAAACAATTAATAAAGATACATAGACAATTTGTCCAATATGTGATGCGGACTTCAACAATTCAGCCAGCAATTAAAATTCCACAGCTGACCCCTCACCAGGGGAACACAAATAAAATTACACCACAGAACATACAATCCTGCCTAGGTAAAGTACCAGCTAAACGGGAACAAATACCATTCTGGTTAGCACAAAAAATCACCCAAATAGAGGCTGTGTTTCCAGACACGACCCCGTTAGAAAAACACAGGATTCTGACTATCTGTCTTCCAATGGGAATCGCACCACACATTGAGGACTGTGATACTTGGGGTACAGTCTTTGCTTCCATCTACACAAAAAGGCACGGTGTTCCATCCATTTCGGTAATACCAGATGTGCTAAAACAAATTCAAGACGAATATGGTCCAGAACCCGCTTTAACTCTTGGTATGAAATTACTAAAAGACTTCAAGCAGGTCTCGGCTATATTATTAGCCAACATAAAGGGAGAAGCAGCGAACGTGGCGATCCGCCAGAGGCTAAAAGAGACAGATATAGCAGACCAACCAGCTGAAATTGCTAGAATCATAGAAAAATCCTATGAGGAACTAGGTAGAGATAGTTTAGGTGGAATACCAGTAAAACCACAACTGATTGAAAGTCCTGAAAAAATATTTTTTTATAATAACTCAACATCACAAAAAAAGAGCTGGGATGGAAACAAACAATCCAATCCTAAAGAAAAGAAATTCCAGTCCAGAGGAAGGTCTCCTAGGCGAAGAGAAAAATCTCCGAACCAAAGACACAGGTCACCCCAGAGTGACCCCTCTGGGAAAAGATATAACCTTAGAAATAGGGATAATATACAGAAGCCTGATAGATATCAAGACATTGATACACGTCCCTCTCAATCTTTTCCGACTTCCACGCAGAAATCGGAAAGAAGAGGACGATCAGAACAAAGAGAAGAGCACGCCAAGTCCAAAGACAAGGAACCTGCTCAGCTAAAAAAGAAATCACAATTTCCAAAAAAGAAGGTAGCCAGTATCAAGGTAGTTAACAATGCCGAGAATACTGAGGACACAACTGAAAAACGGAGAATGGTCTCAGACAATGCTAGACAGCGCAGCAGAAGTGAGCATAGCTCGCAAAGTCCTTATGAATCATCTGGAGACAGTGGACACGAATGAATATCTTCAAGTGGAAACTGCAGACACCAGAGTTAGCAAACCTCACAAAATATATGAAATAACTTTACGTATAGAGGGGGATAAGACTAGAAAAATAAGGGGACTATTTTGGGATAATCTCTCCAAGGGCTATGACATCCTTCTAGCTGAAAAAGACTGGCCACCAGAGTTTGTCAGGGATTGCCCTCATGGCGAAGAAATAATTATGCCTGCCTTCTCAAATCACATCCCAATTCATAAAAAATACACACTTGCTAGGAAGTGGGCAGTAGCCCTAGCTCCTGCTTTATATAAAAATCACGTAGGATGGGATGAGGACTCTCCTCCTCACAAAATCCAGTTAAAATCACAACCTACTGCACAGAGACAGTGCCCAATTAAGCAAGAAGCAAAAAAACAGGTAAAAGAAATCCTAGATCAGCTAGAATACCAGGGGGTGATTGAAACTTGCACCTCACAAATGAACAACCCTTTGTTTCCGGTCTCCAAACCAGACAATTCATATCGTCTAGTTTTGGATTACCGACACCTTAACTCATGTTGCAAAACTTTTGCAGTGCAAAACTCGCATAGTGCTGCACTAATGAATAACATAGTGCGCAAAAAATACAAAACAACATTAGACATCTCTAATGGATTCTTTTGTCAAAACATAGCACCAGAGAGCAGATATTTGTCTGCATTCTCAATAAATGGCACTCAAAAACAATTCTGTCGGTTAGCCCAGGGGTACAAGAACAGCCCGGGAGTATTCTCAGCGAGAGTAACAGAATTACTACAAACATATGACGACGAAGCATTATCGTATGTCGACGACATATACTTAACAGATGATGACTTGGAGACTCACTTGAAGAGAGTGAACACCATAATACTTGGGTTCGCAGCAGAGGGTTACAAATTCAACTTTAAAAAATCCAGAATTGACCATCTGACAGTCCTGTTCTTAGGATATGAATTATCAAGTGAAGGCAAAAGCCTGGCTGACAATTTTCTAGAGAAATGTGCCGTACTCCAAGCACCTAGAACACTAAAAAACCTACAGTCAATTCTAGGCTTCCTAAATTTCGGAAGAACATACATTGCAAATTACGCAGAAAGGGTCAAACCCCTTTATGATCTAATAAAACCTGATTTTAAAAGAACCAATTGGACTCAAATACACACAGAAATTCTGAGATCCTTACAAACAGACATGCTAATTAAAACAAAATTAGAAACACGTGATAACACATGCATTCTTGTGATTCGAGTCATCCGAGGAAGATGCGGATTCACATACCTGACCTCTAATGAGGGAGAAAAGGTACCAATTGCATTCAAATCACAATTGTACACAGAAGCTGAACAGAAATTCAGCATTAAAGAAAAAATTGTTCATGCAGTTCAAACCGCAATAGCTAGAGAAAAAGATCAAGCTGACGGTAGACGTATCACAGTCAGAACAGCAGAATCAGCCTTTGAGGCATTAACAACACCGTGTAATTTACCAACAACAACATTGGATCCGGAATGGATACAATGGGTGAATTCCATTACAACGGACAAAGTATACTACTACTTTGATCCAGAAGTAGAGGAACTAAAAAATCTAGAATATGAAAGAACATTCCCTCTGCCAATCGACATTCTGCCCTTACGACAATACGCTTGTGTAATCTATACAGACGGACATGCTCAACCCTCCGTTTGGGGAGAACAAGCATACAACCCAACATGTGAGATTACAAAAGAAGTGTGGCGCGGAGGTAAACTAAGACCTCTATTAACAAAAACACACTCAGTAGAAACTAATTCAGAACAACAGACTGAAATAATAGCATTGAAAATGGCGCTAGATAATGCGGATCGCGAATTCCCGACACTTATAGTGTCCGATTCATATTACTGCGTCAAATCATATAACAACGATTTTCAGACATGGATTCAAAACGGTTACAAAGATGAAACAGGTGCAACAATAAAGCAAAACTGCTTTGGGAACAAATAGCTCTTTTACAAAAAGAACTACCAAAGACTCACGTGACACACTCACTGAGTCATCAGCGTGATGGCGTTCACGTTGCAGGGAATTCATTGGCTGAGACAGCCACAGCGGTAGCAACTAAATCGGCTTCCGTAGTTCGAAAAAAGCGTACAGTGAAGTATATTGACGGTGAAACAATGCTGGCAGTAAAAACGTCATCAAAAGGTGACTGCTCAGCGCTACCGATCAACTATCCACTCAATTATACATACATAATCGATGCAAACTCCGTCCCTTTTGCTCGAATCCCTGGAGTGGGGGATAGAGTGATTCCAAACATGGACAGGAGAAACTTGTTAATCGCAGACGCACATATGGGCGAGGGTCTCAGACACCTCAAACTAAAAGATTCTCTGGAAGAATTACAATCAAGGTACTGGTGGCCAGGCATGAGCCTGCATCACACCGTGTTTGTCAAAAAGTGCCCCAACTGCAACAGGAATCGCAGTGGTGAGAGAAACGGTGTAATACCGTGTCGTTTCACTCCAGAAAAAATCAACAGTAAAAAGCAAGGCTTGCGATTAACATATACAGGCTAGTTTCCACTTATAATGTAGATCACCAGCCCTCGGCTGACGTCTGGACTGTTATACAAAGATTTGCGAGTCTAAATGGCATATACGCTAAGAGCATGCTACGTTTGACCATTGTTTTCACTCTAGCCCTCGAGCCTGAGGGGAAACATGGCCAAATGAGCATAGCACAGCGGGAATCTTCTCACTTCCTTCCTGAGGGATACGGGATGGTGTAAAGAAAAAACCAAGGCATAAAGCAATCTATAACGGAAAGGATATTAGGTTCGGGAGCTGGGTGGGTCAAACATCTAATAAGTGTCCAACGTAGTCTAAATAACCTGCCAAGAAATTCTCTGAAGGGATTCAGTCCGTACGAATTATTATTTGGAACTAGGATGTTAATCTCTGACCTTGACAGTCAGACTTCAGTGGTAAAGGAAAAAAGCTTTGATATCAAAGATCGTTTGGCTATTTTACAGGACTTAAACGAAACAAGAAAAGACCTGAGCAACATAAAGTTGAAACAGCAGCCAACAACCACTGAAGAACCACCACCTGTCCCAGCAAGACCTGTCTGGATTCCAAAAGTCGGGGATCTAGTCAGAGAAAAGATCGCGGTAAAGAAGGAATTTGGGCCTTCTTACAGAAAAGCAGTTCCTGTCTTGTCTGTCAACGGGACAAGATCAGTAGTACTACCGCCGCTTGCTGGTAAAAAGGAGAACCGAGTTGTATCCATCGACCTGGTAAAACCACAATCATGTGGCCGATAACAAATAGTAGGCCAAGTGGACTCCCCATAAGTAGCAGAACACCAAGGTTCGCTACCAGTACAGAGGTCCTAACAAAGAGGCTAATCACATTCGAAACGCCTACAGAAGAACGACAAGGACTATGCAACAATGCAATGGAACTTAGACCTCTGAACACCCAAATAAAAACATTTAGCAGAGACACACCAACCTATAATGAAGTAACAAACGACTATGCAAGAAACAGTAATCCTGAAGCAATTGGAACAATTGACAGAACCGCATCCGGCTACTTCATAAACTTCGATGATTCCTCCGAAGGCTTCACTGAATCAAAAACACAGCCATCATCAAAAACCTTTAAAGATAAAGCTAAAGAACTTTTGAAACAACTGAAAGAAACATATCTGATTTCTCCATGGATTGAATTTTGGGTGGGTTTTGGTGCATTTATCCTCATACTTTGGCTCATCATGTTACTAACTTTGGGACGCTTCATTGAGGGAAAATATGCTAAAATGGACACAGCAAGTCAGAAAATCAACTTGATCCTCAAACCACACACATCTTCACACGTCGAGAAAAGAGAACTTTCTTCAGTCAACTTCACAGCCAATCCTATACCGGGTGGGGTAGCATGGGACAACACTGACTACGAAATCTATGGTCCGGTTGAAATCCTGAAATATCCACACCAAATTAAAATCTCATTGGGTGACTTCGTAAAACCAAGCACATTTGCTGATGATTGGGACTTTGAAAGTATAAACAATATGATGTCTGACAGTGATGTCTGCTAAATTTACCAAACATGATTATTTGCAGGGTTCTACAAATTATGATAGTATGTATTGCTACAACCACTATGGTAACCATTTTTTACATAGATCTGCACAACCTAGAAATGTTTTAAATTATAATCAATGGGAACATTGTGCAACCCCTCCAAAAGAAAGCTCAAGAACCGTTTATGACAAATATTCATACTTTTCAGGTTTTAACATAAGTAATGCTGAAGCATTTTATTTCAAATTGTCAAATAAGACAGGGACAAAGACCATGATAACCAACACAAAATTGATATATTCAGACTCATTCTTTGAACAAATGAATACTTTTGGTTTTGATTATTGGGACAAAAATGTTGAATTGAAAAGTGTTTGGGGCACAAGAGAATGGCAAGTACAGGGTATAGAATCTTTGTTTAGAGCCTGCATGATCCCAGAACAAATTATATTTTTAAATGACACTGTTCAACAAACTACCTGTCTTGGCTTAGCCAAAATCAAAGACTTAAATAAACCGTCTATTCCAAAACCAACAATGAACAGCAATAGCTCTACAGATGAGGAGATAGACATAAACTATGTATTAAACCAAAACAGAACACATCCAGATTGGAAACAGTGGTTGATCTGGCCCACAGATACTAATAACTGTCAAGACAGATTCCTGAACAAAACACAGGGGTTCAAAATGACCAGGCCAGACCCTAGATATCCCCAAAGACATCACCCAGGGATAATAACCACCAACAGTGTGGGCAAATTATGCCTTCAATGGCTACAAACTTCCACACTGGCAGAAATTAAGCAACACCTAACTTTACTTACTGATGGTGCTGACTTGCGTGATTTCACTATGGGACCACGCAAACAGCGTCAAAAGCGTTTCATAGCAGCCTCTGTATATGCAGCATACAATGAGGCCTGGAAGGTTACTCAAATTGAGACAGCAGAAAGGATACGGGAAATAGACCGTATTAATTTGGAAAAATCACTTTCTGTAGTGGACAATGGGTTAATGACTCTGTCCTCCAGAATTTTTTCTCTGGACAGCATTGTGTCTTCAGCAATCGACATAATGTCGCAAGACTTACTGTTGTTACAACACGGTCAGTCTCAATTGCGTTCTATTGTACAGCTTGGCTGGACGTTACAAAATCTGCGTTCAGGCTATGTGCCTTGGCGTTTAATCAACACAACGTCACTTTTCAATATCTTTAACCTTACTGATAAACAAATCAGTATGGCCCAGAAGGGTGCTGATTATACAATCCTGAGCATTGAGAAACTCGAAAGATTACCAGTGACAATGTCAGAACGACCTGTCAGTGAATGGATAATACATGGGATAATTAATATTCCAATATCAAGCTTCAGGTTTCAATACTGCCAAAAATATATACAGGCTGGCATGTACGAAAAATTGGGAAAAGGGTACATTAAAACAACATGGAACCTGCCCTATTCACATGCATGTGTCAGTAATAAAGGACAGAAAGTGTTTCTTAGTGGCAATAATTGTGCGATGTCACTAAGCGGTACACTTCTGTGTAATGGAATTAGTTTGCATGGAGCCTGTGAAGGGAACTCAAATAACCTTTCATGTCACCAGCTAGGCACACCTGCTACAGAGATAGACCCATTCTTTCAAAGACTCTATAATGGGAGTTACATTCTAATTGTGGACCGCAGATGCTGTAGTCTTATGCCCGGGACTCCTTATCTCGTAACTACGACTGCGAAGGTCAAGTGCTGTGGACGCTTATTGTTCCCCAGCTCCTTTCCAGACAGGGAGGCAAGGGCATGGCCCAACTTGAAAATTACTTCTATTCGAATAGATACTTTAAGCAGAATGAAAACAGTGCTTCTTCAGACGCCGACAAGGCTCACGTCATCTAAAGAAACGTATGATCTCCTAGTCGCAAGGACGACTGCAGAGATACATTCATTGTTATCGACTAATTCCCCCATACATTTCGCAGAAATCCTGAATGAAATCTTAAATATTTCTGATACCAGTGGAGTCTCAAAAGTATTTAAGACAGTATTTTCGATGGCATTAACACCATTCAAAGCCATACTGGGTATTTTTCCAGATTTCGTCCATTCGATTTTTGGCGGACTTCCCCTCATTTTAGGACTAACTGCAGGAATCCTATTCTTGGTCCTTATATTTCGTTATGGCAAACCATGTCACAGACAAAACACCTGCGACAAGGGAAGAAACAATCCTAGCCATTGGATACCGGGACCGGATATCAAAAATCCTGGGACTATCCCGGCTTAGAGACCTGAACATGACTTGGTTTCTTTCATTTCGACCAATGTGGCATCAATGTGTTTTACCTGTATTAAGGTGCCTGCTATGCGGAGAAGAATGCGTGTTAGACACCTGTCTGACGCTACAATCGGATGCGCCAATGGATGCAGAAACATTGTTGAGTCCAACAAAGGCTCATGCTTTGTGCTGCCCTCAACGACTACCAATCCTGATGACGGCATTCGTGGAAGCTTCACCACTACGATTAGGAAGTAGTGAAGTTCAAAATGAAAGCAGCATCGATCAGGTACGACCTTCTGTCAGCAATCCAAATCAGAATGTCAATGGAGACAATCATGCGCACGAATGCATGGTTACACCTATTTCCGAGTTAGTGGAACTCTCCCAGGAAGCTGTTGACAACTTTTTCGAGAGTCTAAATGATATGATGTTCTCACCAGAGCAGAAATAGAGACTTTTGAGCAAGCTCGTACACGGCGTTCCCTGAATTTGGCCTTCAACTAGAAAAGCAAAATACCATGAACATTTTTCCCTCCAGTTCACGGACAGCAATTTTTTCAGCAGCCCCAAAATATTTTTGCATATTTTTCGGGACACTATCTTCTGCTTAAAGTAAGAACTATTATTAGAGAACTAAGATTTCTACTTTTTAGATAGCTTATAGACATTAGCTGCCCGCTGGTATGTTCATAATTATTTTATTCTGTGATGGAATGGTCTCGAACTTTTTTCTGTATTAAGAGCCATTTCATGTGTAAATTCCCATATACCATTTAGCAATAATGTATACAAATGCGTGATTACTTTAGCATTATTTCACAGCTTGAGTGCATACAATACATGTAAATGCTTTTTTTTCCCGTATATTTGATCATTTCAAAATGCATTTATGTATTTTGGGGTGGTAAGGTATACACGATACTCTACCGTATGTTTTACTATGCATAGATTAGTAAATATGTCCATAGTTAGCGTGGAGTGGGTGTGATGTATTCCTATAGGTTCTGTATCGATCCCCCTATTCCTGACCCTATTCTGGTTAACAAACTAACAAGTTAACTAGCAGCCATCCCATGAGGCAGAAAACCCCCATGATGCAGGAACCGTTATCTGATAAAGCCACACTACGGCACAGGAACGTGTTATCTGATTAGGTCATAACGCTTGCCATCTAATTAGACAAGCGATATTCCTCCAGCCCCTGATAAGGCATATGGAGTTCTCAAAACAAATCAAACCTATGACAACCTGGGAAAAACCCTGCGGCCATTGTTTTGATTTCACCGAGAACTTCAGCAAAAGAATGTGCTAACGACCTGGTCGTATGACATCCTTATTGACGTATCTGTGTCCATCCTGATGTCAATCTCGGCACCTTAAAGGTATAAATATTACCGATATTGCCCTATGCAAACACACGCGGTGGTGACGAGATCGGAGCAGCCAGACTTGCCGAAGCCCAGAGCAGAGCAGACCCCGCTGGCGCAGCCCCGCCTTCCTGACGCGCTGAGAACGAGAAGCTGTCTATTCTCCTGCCAAGAAATCCAGCTCCGGCGCTTCCGGGTAGCCCTCGCAGGCAGCCTGGAATATCGAGGCCAAAGACGAGAGATACCATCCCTCATCCATCCTAGACTCCAGGTACAGAACTGAATAACCCCTCACAGAGAATTCTTTAGTCAGTCACTTGGCAAAACAAACTTAACTTAAACTGTAACTTTCTATTCCCGCCCACGCATTAGACTTAGGTCAGGTACACGGGGTAGGCGTAGTTAGAAACACCAGTTGAGTACGAGTAGTCAAATGTATATGTGTATGTAATATATCTTATTCATTTTAAACCTTCATATGGCTTAGAAACCATATCAATGTTTTTACAGTATTATTTTATACTTCTGCTTTTAATGTATGCACTTTACTTAACCATAAGTATTGCAATAATATCGATCCATTTCTCTTGTATGAGAAAAGAGACTGATCAATAAATAACATCTTTTATTGAACACGCCCGTCTCTTCCTTTTCTCTACAATCTGATGAGACTAAGAATGCACGTACTGACTGAGTAAAATAAATTGCCTTTTGTTCACACGACTCTCGAGATACACTCTTGATTAGGGGAGAGCAAAGTTGTCATGTTCTATGGTTGTCAGAAACTAAATCCCTTCTCGTCTATCCAGGGAGGTTCAACTCCTCCTTGCCTATTCGAGAAAGTTTCTAGTGAACTCTGAGCTAGCTGGCAAACCCAAAACTTTAAATCTAATATCGACAGTAGTAGACCTAGTTAACGTCTGGTCTAGGCCTATACTATTGAAGGTATTATTCCAATGCGCAGAGCCTATTGGGATAATAGGAACTACACTACACATTATGATGGCGGAAGGACCGCCACTGCCAGGCTGGTGGTGAGGTCTGCCGGCCCTGAGGACTGCAATTATCTCACCGCCATATTACGATGGCGGTGGGATTCAGACAACGACGGCATCAGAGGCAAAGCCCTTCCGCTGCAGAACCATCACAGGCAATCATTACGGTTTAGCGGTCTGAATTCATAAAATGTTGGTGGTGCCTAGCAAGCACCTTCTGCCAAATTATGATGAGTTCTCCAGCCAGCCTTTCAGCAGCGGTGCAACTGCCGCTGAAAGGCAGGTAGAGTTTTGGGGGCCGGTTGTGGGTCCCCCTTGTGTTGGGGGAGGTGAGTGTGCACTGGGGGGGACCCATGGTACCCCCCAACCTTTTACTGCACCAAGTGGCAGGCACAGTGTAGTGCCTGCTAGATAGTGCAGTGAAATGCACAACATGCTAATTTTGAAATCGCGGCGGTGCTGCTGTCAGCAGCCATCGCCGCAATGTTAAGGGTGCAGAACAGGACCGCGGCGGTGGCAGTCCCATCATAATAGGGTATGCGGGACCGCCGCATGCATGGCGGACAGTCCCGATTTCCACCACCATGGCAGACAGAGCCAGTCCGTCCGCCATCATAATGAGCCCATTGGTTATAACCAGTGGATGTTCTTGCAGCATAGACAATAATGGCACTGGTGTAACGAAACTTCAGGGGGCCTCCCTGCAAGGCACGTGGAGGGCCCCCTTTAGGCTCAAACAGGAGCTCTGCAGCCAGAGTGCTGTGCTGAGGGGGGCCCCTGGAGCTTGGGGGCCCCCCGCTCCGCAGGGGCTGATGGGGCCTGTGTTACACCCCTGAATAATGGTGCATAGAGGATCACAAGTCATAGCAAGGACCTGCAAGTGCTCTTTCTTAGTTTAATTTCCTTAATCCGAAGAGCATTCATTTTCAATGGGCGTCTGTGCAAGCGGTGTGCAAAATGTGGTTAATTCCATTGTGCGCTATCATGTGACATTTTTAAAAAATTGCATAAAATGACACATAAATGTATGATATGCAAATCTTCCATTCTGAGCTCATTGTTTGGGAAAAATGCATTCTCGCATTTTAGATGCAAGGGCAAACTTCTCAATAAAAATAGTGCAAAACATAATCGTCCAGCAAACGCGAGCCGCTTGCTTAATTTCAGATCGTGTTCCAGTTCTCCCGCAAATGAATTTTAACCCGAGCGACCCCCATTTACACCAGTGACGTAATGGTATAAGTTTGCGGAATTCCATATAAAAAAGTGTAATGCGAAATGTCATATATTACACGAACTAAGTTGCCATATTGGAAATTCCACCCCGACCTCATATGTGCCCCAGCATTGCGTAAATGCACCCTGAGATTTTGCGGTATGGATTTAGGGAGGGTTAACTGCATTTTACAAGAGAACAATGCTGCACAAACAAGTAAATACAAGTGTGGAACTAGGCAGCAGCTGCAAGCCACTTGGAAGCAGTCTAGAAAACATCAATTTGCTGTACGACTTCTGTCAAGCGAGTAACCGAGAACATTTTACATAACTGTCCATTTCTCGGCTGACAATGATACTGAGTTTCAAGCTCCATTGACCTCGTGGCTGCTTTTTAAATTGATATCTGATTGCTCCGCACCCTCCTGTGAGACAGGCAATAAATCAGTTGCATGATTCTGCCTTCATTACAGTCCCAGCTGCCACAATGTCTCCAGAAACTATTAACACATTAAAAGAAGGTGTGCTGCATTATGGATTACAGCCAAACAAGGCTAGCTTTTCATTTACAGAGAAAGCCAGCAGACCATGGCAAGGAGCTTGCAGGAGAGGATGGCTGAGCATAAAACATTTAAGGCGAAGGAATGGGATTATAGAGGGGTTTCTAACGTAAAACATGAGGTATCCGCAATGGATTCATATGCAAATGCTTTCTGACATCTGTATGACCTTTTAGACCAGACTACTCTGAAAAATTGAAGTTGGGAGGACATCCTACCCAACAAAAAAAAATGGTGAGGAGGCAGTTCTTGTTTTTTCCAGTGGGGGACGAAATCGTTATTTTAGATTGTGTGTGACTTTTGATAGCATATTTTAAACGAAAAAGTAGGGCCCTCTCATATATACTGGGATGCAAAACTAACTTGGTAAAAGGTTCCAGGACAGCACCACTTTGGTACCTTTGAGCTCTGTCAATTTTAGTCGAATAGCAGTTTGTTGACGGTAAGCAATATTTTTAAAAGAAGATCTATTTATGTGAGAGACTCTAATTTGGACCGATTTATCCCTGGAACTGAAACAGAAAAGGGTTTCCCTATCCTTCAGAAATTAATTTTGGTCCCCATCTAGTTTGTGCATTTTAAGTCATAATTCCAATAACAAGATGCTGTAAGTTATTTAGGACTCTCACAACAAACGCATTCTTTAAAAATGCATTTCAGTGACATGCAGAGCTCTCAACTTTTCCAGGTCCAGGGATCAAGAGCTCATCATCCCAGATTTCTTTCTTTACAATGTGTCAATTATAGCTCTGTTAAAGATGTCTAAAAACCCTAAAATAAAAATTAAATAATAACTTGACTGCATGACTTACTCAAACAAAAACCTGAAAACATTCAGAGCTATCGTACCGCAGTTGAAGAGAGCTATATGATTCTTACTTGGCTTAAAGGTGCATTGGCAACATCCGTATACTATTTCCAAACTACTTGGAGCATCATGTAGCATCACTGCAGATATTCTTTTTTTAATATGATCAAAACAATAAGAATCATTTCTAGGCTGCAACCTAAAATAAATGATTTCTAAGGGCTTCAGTTAGAGGTGGGTGGTCACAGGACAGATAGGTTATTTGACCTCATTTAGATGTAATGGATGCACTGTGTTTGCCTCTCAGAGGGACACTTGCTGCAAAACGACTGGCCTGCTGATGCATGGTGTTATGAAGCCCACCCTGTTTACGGTGGGGCTTCCAAAGGCTGTGGAAGGAATACAACGTTCCCTGGGCATGTGGAGAACATTTTGAACTCACCAGGGACATAGGGCCCTATTACCGCCACCTTAGTGGCAGGAAACTGCTGCTAAAGTGGTGATGAGGGGCTTGATAATACGCCCTAGAGAATTCCAATAGAAGCCCAGGTTTGATGTCCTTCCCACCAGAACCTGGTCTTCCTTCGGAATTCTATAGGGCATATTATCAAGCCTTTTATCGCCGTTTTATCGGTAGTTCCCTGCCGCTAAAGCGGCGATAATGTTATGCCTGCTCTTGATATTATGGCCCATTGCGTTTTCAAAAACAAATCTTACACTGTGGGTGAAGTAGCTTTTGAAAAAGAAAAAAGTAGCGAGCAAGTCTGTCATGACAGTATGGTGTGGAGCTCTGGCGTACATTGAACAAGTGCGATAAAAGTGCTCCTGCCATGCCAGAGGGAGCAATTTCGGTGAAACATTCCCACCTTTATGGCAGGGATCTTAGATTTGGTTGAATGGCTGCTGTGGAGCTAGTAAAGGTGGAACCTCTGCCACCCAACAGCTTGGCAGATCTCCCACTGGGACCTAAATTAGCAACTTAAACTTTCTAAATGTACAGTTCTCTCCTTGATTCTCTGTGGCTATTTCATAAAGCTATTCGTACATGTTAATTAAACATACAGGCATAAATGGCTTGAATTATGAATATAATATAATCACAATATAGTAACCTTGCATTCAAAAATATATTTGCTCATGTAGTGTCCCCAGACCCAGGAAAACACGCAGGACACGATAGTGTTGTACAGGTATGCCTTTATTCTTGTTCCTTACAGCATATGCAGATCACGACCTCATGCTTCGAGGTCCAGTATCAGAATGTCTCTCTCTCCACCCCTTGACCGGATGTGGTGTCCGGTGTCCCCTCGCCCCTGCGCTGCCCCAGGGTCCTAGTGCCCTTGTCCTGGACAGGACATCTCCCCCCCTGTTGCAAAACAAACATTTTTGAGAAAGGAAAGAGAGAAAGAGAGAGAGAGAGAGAGAGAGAGAGAGAGAGAGAGAGAGAGAGAGATGTTGTTCGATGGCCCAGAGGCCTCTTCGTTTACACCTCTTCAATTAGTCTCTTTGGTTCCATGTGTTTCCTTCTTGATCGCTGTTTTCTGATATCCGCTTGAGCTTCTTCCTTTTGTGTGCCTTTCTATAGTTCTTGCTTTGACCTTTCCGCTTCTCTTGCGTCTGCCTTGCTGACATGCGAAAGGTGCCCTGTGACGTGACACTGGCCAAACTGCCGCCTTTGCCATCCGTTCTTTTGCTTTTGTCATCTTCAATTTGCCTCCGGGGATCTCGTTGCTCCATTTCCTCGCTTGTCCTTCTTTGACCATCGCAATGCCTCCTTTCTTTCTTTTCCGTTTCGTCGCATGTCTTCCCTTTTTCTCCTGAGCCTTTGTTGTTGCGTTTGCTGTTTGAGCTCTTGCAGCAGTGTCTTCTTGTTCCACGCTTTTTCCTTTCTTGTGTGTGATAGTCTCACTCTTCTTCATTCTCTCATTTCCACCACCTGTCTTCGGTAATTTTTTTTTTTGTTGATGTTGTGTCACCTTTGCTACCAGTTCTATTTCGTTGCCATTTGAATTTGGCTTTCTGCGCTGTCCCCGGTCAGCATGTGCTGCGTCGTCCTCGGCCGTCATAGCAAATCTGATCTCTTTCAATTCTTTGTGGTGCTCTTCGGTCCATGTGACACGTTTTCCTTTGTTTGTTAGCCCCTTCGGTGGGGTGCTTGTGATGGCATCATCTTCTTCCAGTCTTTCAGTTGCCATGAGACCCATCATTTGCGTTGTGACGTTGCTCAACAGGCACGGCGCTGTTTCTTCTGTGAAATTTCCTCGCTCCATTTCTTTTGCGTCTGCTGTCGCTCTAGCCTCCGCTCTTGCTAGGGCCAGGATGTTTTCTAGTGATGTTGGCTCTTTTAGTATTTTTGCACGGAAGCTCCTGTCACGGCATCCTTCTATTATTCGCAATCTTATTGCTTGTGTGTTGTCAAATTTGTCAAATTCACAATGTGTTACAAGTTTCCTCAGTCTGGTCGCAAAGTCATCTGGTGTTTCGCCTATTTGTTGAGACGCAGTTGCGAAATTGTATCTTTCAAGATCAATATTTCTTTGCTGGTCAAATTTCATTGTTAAACATTTCTTTAGTTTTTTATAAGTAGCTGTTTCCTTTGTTGGTAGCGTCACTAGGAGGTCCCCAATGTCATCGCCTGCATAATTTAGTAATAGACCCAGTTTCTTTGCCTCTGTCACATCAGTCTCTTCCATGTATCTCTCCAGATGTCTGATCCAATTCTCCCACCTTATTCCTACTTGTGGCTCCGACAAGTTGAATGGTGGTGGTTTTCTGTATTGTGCACTTTGTCTTTCTGGCTTGGGGTCTGTCATTTCTTCTTTTCTGTGCCCTTCTTGACACTCTTTCGTGTGCGCTTCCTGGTATTTTTTTGTTGTTTCCCGTGCTCTTTCTGGCACTCTTCTGTTTCCTGTGCTCTTCCTGGCACTCTGCTATTCTCCGTGCTCGTCCGGCACTCTTCTATTCTCCGTGCTCTTCCTGGCACTCTTTTTTTTTTTTGTTTTTTTTTTTTGTTTCTTCTACTATCTTTTTCTTTTGTTGTTTCCCGTGCTCTTTCTGGCACTCTTCTGTTTCCTGTGCTCTTCCTGGCACTCTTCTATTCTCCGTGCTCCTCCGGTATTCTTCTATTCTCCGTGCTCTTCCTGGCACTCTTTTTTTTTTTGTTATTTCTTCTATTGTCTTTTTCTTTTGTTGTTTCCCGTGCTCTTTCTGGCACTCTTCTGTTTCCTGTGCTCTTCCTGGCACTCTTCTATTCTCCGTGCTCTTCCGGCACTCTTCTATTCTCCGTGCTCTTCCTGGCACTCTTCTGTTTCCTGTGCTCTTCCTGGCACTCTTCTATTTTCCGTGCTCTTCCGGCACTCTTCTATTCTCCGTGCTCTTCCTGGCACTCTTTTTTTTTTTCTGGCACTCTTCTGTTTCCTGTGCTCTGCACTTTGTTGTCTTTATTTTCTCTTATGTGTCTTTATTTTCCTTTCTTTCTTTTTACTTGTTGTCTTTTTCTCTTATTCACTGTTTTTTTGTTGTTTTTGTTTTTGTCTTCGCTTGTGCTTTATTAGCGCTCAATTCCTTTAGTTCGATTCTCTTATTCGTCCTTGTCACCCTTTGTTCTTTCTTTATTTTCTTCTTTGTCTGTGCTTAGTTCTCTTGTATCTTCTTTATTTGCACCTGTTCGTTGTGCTGTCACCTTCTTTTCTGTTCTTTGTTCTATTGCTCCTTGTTCAACCCTTATTCTCTTATTTTGCCTCTTTTTGCCTTTGCATATGCTTGTTTGTGCCTTTTTCTTGATTTCCTTTCTTTTCTTTCCTTTGTCCTTTTATTTGCCCCTTGCCTCTTTTTGCCTTTGCATATGCTTGTTTGTGCCTTTTCCTTAATTTCCTTTCTTTTCTTTCTTTTGTCCTTTATTTTGCCTCTTTTTGCCTTTGCATATCCTTGTTTGTGCCTTTATCTTAATTTCCTTTCTTTTCTTTCCTTTGTCCTTTTACTTGTTGTCTTTTGCTCTTATTCACTGTTTTTGTCTTCGCTTGTGCTTTATTAGCGCTCAATTCCTTTAGTTCGATTCTCTTATTCGTCCTTGTCACCCTTTGTTCTTTCTTTATTTTCTTCTTTGTCTGTGCTTTGTTCTCTTGTATCTTCTTTATTTGCACCTGTTCGTTGTGCTGTCACCTTCTTTTCTGTTCTTTGTTCTATTGCTCCTTGTTCAACCCTTAGTTTCTTATTTTGCCTCTTTTTGCCTTTGCATATGCTTGTTTGTGCCTTTTTCTTGATTTCCTTTCTTTTCTTTCCTTTGTCCTTTTATTGGCCCCTTTTCTTCTGGTGTTTCTCTTATGTACATGTATTTATGTATTTATGCCCACTTGTCGTTATTTGTCCTTCTTTGTGCCTTTTCCCCTCTTTGATCGGCACTTTCTGATGTTTTTCGCCCTTCGCCTGACTTTAAGATGGCCGCCGCGCCCGTTCTCTGTTCCTATTGGCTTGTACAGCCTGATTCTAAGATGGCCGCCGTCTTCTCGCGGGACTTCGCGGCCAATCGCGATGCAGCCTGACCTCAAAATGGCCGCCGCGCTTGTTCTTCGTCCCTATTGGCCCTCGCGCCTGGCCCCAATATGGCCGCCGAGACTCTCGCGAGAGCTCGCGCTGGCTTTTCTTTTATATCTTGAAGCTCGCGCTCTTTTAGCTGGCGCTTACCGGGCTCATTTCTTCTTCGTTTCCGGCGGTCGGGGTGGGCTCCCACGTCGCTGCTTTCTTCTGGATGGCGCTTCACTCTTCCCTCTTCCTTCTTGACCACGACGCAATCCAGGGTGGGCTCCTGGTTCAACTCACGATGTTCCGATGGCACAGCATGCGGTCCGTCATCCTCGTCGCCAGATGTAGTGTCCCCAGACCCAGGAAAACACGCAGGACACGATAGTGCTGTACAGGTATGCCTTTATTCTTGTTCCTTACAGCATATGCAGATCACGACCTCATGCTTCGAGGTCCAGTATCAGAATGTCTCTCTCTCCACCCCTTGACCGGATGTGGTGTCCGGTGTCCCCTCGCCCCTGCGCTGCCCCAGGGTCCTAGTGCCCTTGTCCTGGACAGGACATCTTAGTTCGATTCTCTTATTCGTCCTTGTCATGCATAAAATTACCCCATGATGGCATAATATTGCACTTGACTAAACTCTACAACTGGGCAGGCAGAGTAATTCACAGGATGAGGAAGACCTGTACACTTTAGGAACACCCAGAATCTTGGTATACACATAGTGGCCGATTCACAAAGGACCTCCGCACTCGAGGAGGAGGCCCCACAGTGGAGTCAAGGGGCCTGCACTTGTGGCAGGACCTCCAAGTTGCAGTTTCTCATTGCAGCGGTCCCGCCATGAGTGAGGGCCCCCGCCACAACTGTGGGACCTCTGTCAAGAGTGCCGAGGCCTTTTGTGGATCAGGCCCACACTTTTTTCAGCCTTCTTCCCACTCTGGGAAACGGTTGGAAGTCGGAATTCTCTTTCTGCAGTGGGAATGGGAATTGAATAGCCACAATATTGGTGTGTGTGTGTGTGCTGTAATGGGTTCTTCATAGGAAAAAAATATGTTCTGCCTATAGACACAAAAAAGAAAAAAGTCTCAATGCAAAACTGAGTGTCATTTCACATGGAGATATGCCTCTGCATAGTCACGAGAGCATGAAACCTGTGACTGTAATAGAAATGTTGAAACACTCAAGGACAACTCTGTGAATTACTTTAAATCAGGATGGTGCTCCCAGATAAGATTTCCGAAATGTCCTGGTAATCTGAAAGCTTGTGTCCATATTATGGCTGACATTAATCTATATAGCTCTCGGTCTTCCGATCCATTTTCTTCTCAAATTTGATAATTGAAGACTGGATCATTCCCCAGGGCACTTTAACCAAGGATTGACTTTTTGAATTTAATATAATGTAAGTGCAAGTGTGTATGCTTTCAGAAAAGCATTGTAAATGTAATGTCTTCCTTTCTCAAATGTTAAATAATGCTCAGAGAATGTTCATCTAAAAATATTTATCCCAATACCAGATGTCTGCATACTCTCTTAAATTGAAGAAACAGAATACCGCCTAAGGGGGCATTGCCAAGTCTCAAAAATGATAACAGGCAGCACTCTGCAGTAAACTTGTTTCATTTACTTTTTTGAAGGAGTCCGAATCCTTGTGCTTCTTGTATGATGAACACATCTCTATGGCCTCTCACATCAAACATATTAATGATTAAACCTGGGATACCTCATTTGCCTTTAAAGAGCTCTACTTTTCCTTGAGACCAATGCCTTTAGGATATGCATCCAATCTCTAGATTTATTTTAAAAAAATGACTATGGAAACTATGCCCTTGCATGTGTAACAGCTTCCATGGTAACTTCAATTAAAGCAAGCTTACATTCCAGTTGCAGACTTATCCCTGGTACCAGAAGTTGCACTCATATCACCTCAGCTCTCAAAGATCCTCACAGGAATTCCAGAATAAAGTTCAAGTTGTGATGCATTGTATACATAGCTTTAAACCTCAACAGACCAGAATACTTACTCCTCATCATTAAACGATTGAGAGGAGCAGCATCCTTGGTTTGGAATTCCCTGCCAATTACCTTTAGAATGTATCCATGCTTATCGATGGATGAAAATTAAAAAAATTTACTGAAGTATTTTTTTTATAACTTCTGTATTATAGTCTGGGAGATTTACTTGTTTAGCCCGTTTTCCTTCTGGCACTTCCTCCTTGTATTCATCTGCTCAAGGTGTTCAAGACATTACGAATTGACTCCAGTTTCCATCCACCTGACCTTTGTTGTGTGACCTTCTATTCTATCATTTAACCCCTTCGACGCTCATGACGAGCTGGGCTCGTCATGAGGTAGCCTCCTGCTACGCTCATGACGAGCCCAGCTCGTCATGAATAATGGGTTTTTGTAAAGAAGAGCACAGGAGGGGAATTTCGCTAGCGCTCATGTGGTTAATTAGGGCTGTTGCCATCTGATTCTCATTGACTTTCATGCTCTCTGTAGGATGAATTTTCTCTTCGCCCAGTGTTATGTTCAGCATGCTAATACTCATAGGTTGAGTGAACTTTCTAACATTGGATAAACACATAAATACTGATTACTCTCTAATTCTGGATGTCACCTAATGCCCTGGTGTTGGAAAGTGGATCATTAATAATGGCAACTTTATATCTGCCACTGACAATAAGGCCAATAATACAGTCCAAGGGTCAGAATAGGTCTTAGAAAATTATTCCTATGCTCTACTCTTGGTAGCTTTACTGCGAGCACGCAGGCTTAACTTCAAAGACAGGTCTGTAAAGCATTAAAGAAAAAACACCAATTCACAAAATAATTAAGTCACAACACACAATAAAATAAAATCCAGCACCAATTTATAAAAATAGTAAATAGTTTTATCTTAAAAATTACACCAAACCAAACAAATTCGAGGTAGGGAACCAGAGATATGAATTTTTAAAGATTAAGGGCCAGATGTAGGTAGGCTTTTACCGGGTGGTAACGGCCGAATTCGGCCGTTACCACCCGGTAAAAGCAATTTGACATGTAGGTCCCTGTAATTTACAGACTCGGTAAATTTACCGATAGGTAAATTTACCGAGTATGTAAAATACCGAGTCGGTATCATTACTGATTCCGGAAAATTGGTATGTAGGTGGGACTCTTCTGAGTCCCACAAGCAGTACAACATCGGTATTTTACCATCAAATACTACTTGATGGTAAAATACCGTTTCTGGTGTGCATGCACATGTGTGCATGCACACCTATGCCATATGACAGGCAGACCTGCCCTTAGGGCAGGTATGCCTGCCACATGGCACCCGAGCCTCTTTTGGGGGTGCCAGAGGGTGTCAAAGTGACACCCCCTGCACCCTTGTGACAGTCGGTATTTTCCGATGTGGTAAATACCGACCGGTAAATGCCCAATCAATCCTATGGGCTTCAAAGCCCGTAGGAATGCATGGGCATTAACTGGTCGGTATTTACCACATCGGAAATTACCGACTGTTTCCGATTCGGTAATTGCACATCTGCAATTACCTACATCTCGGTATTTTTATTTTCCGACCTCTTAAATACCGAGTCGGTATGACTCGGTATTTAAGAGGTCGGTAAATAAAATTTACCTACATCTGGCCCTTAGCACTCTATAGCACATTGGGACATCTAGTCACGCTAGACCAGGTCAAAGTCAAAGTTTCAGGCTGACTGCACTGGAGCACTGTGCGGCTACCCTGCGGTTGATCTCTTTCAAAGTTTTTTCCTTTTGCCTCAGAAACCTTTCTGGATCTTTTCTTACTGGGATCCCTCGAATCTCTCAGCCAGTCCAGATTCGGTGAGGATTCGCCGACTTGCCTTATGATGAGCTTCCTGTCAAACTTATGAAAGTCACACCTTCAGAGCTTTCCAGCGGGATGAACCAGAGATCCAGGGTGGCTCGCGGTTGAAGGTGTGTGGCTTGGCTCTCGTGGTTGGTCCCCGTCACCCCGTCACCTTTTCTAAGTTCGGACTTAGAAACTTTTACTGAGCTTTTTCTTGCGTGGTCCCTCAATGATCTTCACCAGGCTGGATTCGGTGAGGGATCACCGGCTTGCGTTCAGCCTACTCCTGGTAAAACTCTGAAAGCCGGACCTCCATAGCTATTCAGCGGGGCACACCGGGCCAGCAGGCCGGCTCACAGTTGAGGGTCGCAGGCTTGGCTGGCCAGGTCGAGTCGGTCCACTTATGGAGCTTTTTTGCAAGGTTGCTCCAAACTTCTCCAAATTTCTGGAACTTCTTCCTGAAATTCCCCAAAGGGTCCCGATGTTTCCAAAACTTACTCCAAGGGCCTGGAAGCTCCAAGATGGTCCTTGGAAGGTTGGGACCTCAGTTCCCACAATCCACTTGGACAAAACCCTTGCAAATCCCCTGCCACATAGATTAGCAGGGCAAGGAATTATTAACTATTAAT
Organism: Lissotriton helveticus; assembly: GCF_964261635.1. Classification (NCBI taxonomy): domain Eukaryota; kingdom Metazoa; phylum Chordata; class Amphibia; order Caudata; family Salamandridae; genus Lissotriton; species Lissotriton helveticus. The sequence continues at coordinate 1,714,305,873 of NC_136059.1, forward strand.
TCCCACTAGGAGAATCATAAAAATAAGTTATAAGACTTTCTTGTCTGTAAGCCAAAATTCAGCCTTACAGTGGTCTGTCCTGATTGGTCAGAGTTAAGTGGATTATCCAGGGTCCTTTGATGAGGTGATAAAGAGCCCCTGGGGTTAGTCAGCTCTTCTGGGAGGGCAAAGGTCTGCTACACAGGAATGCCAGAGCAGAGGAAGGGGTTGTTAACAATATACTTCAATGGAAGGAGGAGACAGAGTACTCGATTACTCTCTAATTCTGGATGTCACCGAGTGAGCTGATATAGTGCATAGTTTGTGATTGTGGCAAAAGTTGCATTACCCAGAAGGACATTGGGTAGTAACAAGTACATAACTCACATTATCCAGCAAATTAAGTCAGAGCAAAGCTTGGTAGGTGGTCATTCAACTATAACATTTGTACCCCACAGGGAACAACATAGACAACGTATACAGTAACCAAATCACACTTTCAATTGGAACATGGGAATACCAATATAATAAAAACTCAGGCAATTCATTTTCCTCCCTAACTCTAACTGGAATCCATTACAGTATTTTGAAGAACATCCTACAACACTGGGCATGACCCACCTATCTCTGAGAATTTCACACCCAAAGCTTTCAAATCTTGCCATCAGCATTTCTGCTCCTATAATGATTTACAAATAAAAGAAGGTAACTGACTAGTGCAGCACACATATGAAACTTACAGGCTACTTCTAAACAAATCGGGAAGCCAATTATTTATTTACGCATTCTTAAAAAGCCCACACCACCCAATGAGTACCAGCATTATTTACCCTAAGCAACACAAAAATCATAGCATCATTACATAGAACAAAATTAAGCTGATCAATATTAAGCCACCACCTTTCTAGAATAATTGTGTTCATTTAAGCCTCCAAACAACAACATGACACACCAGGAATGCAGGTGATATAGGACACAATAGGTCAGGAGGTAGGAAATAAGTGGAGAAGTGTGGCTCACTGGTTAGAGGAGGCAGACCCGGGCGCTGAGATCAGACCCGGGACCAGGGTTCAATTCCCGACGCGGCATGGTCTTGAGCCCAAAACGTCTACGGACTCGGTAATTCTCGCTTCGGTGCCTACTCGAATCACAGGTTCACACTCTGCAACTCTGGGCAATAGCTTGCTTAATCTCCACTACGGCCCCCTGCGGCGGGATGCCTGGCTTTCACCTTGGGGATACCCAGTAGGGGCTATCTCACAGGGAAAAAAAAGGACAGGTTCCCAATGCAAAGCGCTTTGAGACCTGGTGGTGATATTGCGCTATATAAAAAACCGATCCATCCATCCAATAAACTGGAGGGTGAGCAGTAGAGAAGAGGTTGAGAGAAGATGATTTAGCCAAAACATAGTGCAGAGGAGAGCAATACGTGAATGTAAATACCAGATAGCCCAACCACCAGAAAGCTAAGTTTAATTATCTTTCGAAAGTGGAGTAATGCTTCTGAACATCTCAAATCAATTGGGAGAGAGTTCCAGAGGGTTGGTGCTGCATCTGAAAAGTATTGCTTTTTTGCTTTTTGAGTTATGAACTTCTTAACCAACCACAAATAAACAATATCATTATCAAAACTATTCATCACATCATTCCATGGTCTGCTCACCCAACTGAACAAAGTTGGCCATATGGTCTATAAAATTATACATACACCTTATTAAAACATGGTAGAAAACCTTTACATCTTTTGACTTTTCCCAAAAATGTAGAGCTATAGATTAGAGATGACTATTACTGCTTGACAATGTGTAGACAAATCAAGGACTTGATATTCAAAAGTAAGGAACGCTCACATGCTAATTCATTGTTTTTATGGTCATTGCAGGCGGTAACAAACTTGTTACACTTTTATCAAAGTTAATTAAAGCTCTCAAATTATTAAAATGTATGATATTGATAAATTTGGAAGTCGATTCAAATAACTTTATTTCGATTCCTCATGGAAATCATAAAAGTATACATCAATTTAAAAAATACATAAACCATAAACCATAATAAAATCACAAAAACATTTCTATCTAATCTTATAGAAACATCATGATACATAATTCTGATTTCCACAGATATATTCAATAGCGGTTTCTGATTACAAGAGCGGATCTAATGAAATTCAATACAGCATTACAGATCTTTACATTTGAAAGTGATAACAAAAATTCGTAACCTTCTTTATAATAAGACGTTCCGAGGGATAATAGTAATGGTCTGATGAAAGAGTTTCTTGGGTCCTTATACAAAGTACAAAAAAGGATAAGGTGCAGGGTATTTTGCGAAACCTTAATATTACAAGGACAACAGGGTAACTTTTCCCTCCAACCGGCCTGCTTTGGGAAAGCAAAGAGGAAATGTAAAGTACCAAGACGAAACCTTGTAAGATAAAAACGCCCTTGAGTATTCATGATGTATGTTAAATAAAATGGTCGCACTAAAAAAAAATAAAGTAAAAGAGGGAAACAGGGTCTGTCAGCGCCCTCAACAAACGGAGCTCGATTCAGCAGAGTGTCCCACGGCGGTATCTCATCCCCCGCCTTTTCAGGTGTGCAGGCGGGGCGTGGTGGACATTCATATTATGAATCTCTGTTGGGCGAACAAACTTGGGAGTCAATAACACCCATTTCACTGATCATGAACCTGGCTACGATAGCTATGAAGGAGAACTTTTTCGAATTTGAGGGTCAGTGCTACCTGCAGACGTCTGGGACAAGCATGGGCAGCGTTTTTGCTCCGTCCCTGGCGAACCTCTATATGCACAAGTTCGAACAAGACTGTGTTCTAAACAATGAGAACCCGTTTTCAACATCGATATGCTCATGGAAGAGGTATATTGATGATATCTTGGTGATTTGGCGTGGAGATGAATCCTCTCTCCGCGCGTTCCACAGTTGGCTTAATGACCAGAATAGATACCTACGCTTCACATTGGAGAGCAGCCAACACTCGTTGGCATTCCTAGACCTGTTGATTACTGTAACACCACAGGGTCTCAAATCTGAACTATACAGAAAGCCTATGGCTCGTAATTCCTTACTGCAATACACCAGCTGTCATCCTAAATCGCTACGCGATAATTTACCGTATGGACAGTTTCTGCGTGTGCAGCGGAATTGTACCATCAAAGAAGATTCTATCAAGCATTCTGATGACCTGGCATTAAAACTTGCCGAACGGAGTTACCCTAAGAGACTGATTAGGCGCTCAATGAAGAGAGCAGCTAACAATAACAGGGAAGCCCTACTGGAACCACCCGTTCCGAAGACAAAGAACGAGAGGCTGACATTCGTGAATACGTTCAGCACAAGATCTAACGCTATTCAACGCATAGTCCGAAAGCATTGGAGGATATTGAACACCGGTAAAGATTCCTTGCCACAACCACTATTTGCTTTCAAAAGAGCAACTAGTCTAAGAGACAAGCTGGTACACACCAGACCTCCACCTAAGGAAATCCAGCAAGTGGGTACAATATGGAACATGCCACCTGTGACAGGGCACCATCCGTGTGGCAATTGTGCCGCGTGTCCACAGACCAGACACACCACCTCAATCGACATAGGAACGAATCGTCCGTGGGAACAAAAACGGTTCACAAATTGCAATAGTAGCAATCTCATCTATCTCATCACCTGCCCGTGCGCACTGAGATATGTCGGAATGACTACTCGGAAGATCAGAACGAGAATCTCAGAACATAAGAGCACAATAAGGTGCAAAAAGCAAGCAACAAGATTGACAAATCATTATATCCAAGTGGGCCACAGACCTACGGACTTCGAATGGACTGTGTTAGAACAACCCAACATTCCCACGCACATCACAGATATATCTAGACATTTGTTTAAAATTGAGCAAAAATGGGTGTACAAACTCAACTGTGATAAAGGCGGGCTCAACGAAGACATCCCATGGATGACACTGTAGAAGCATCATCGGATGATTTCATGTACATTGATATGACTTCGGAGATGCATGACCAAATAGACTGATTGGCCACCTTCTATTATCCTGAGCTATTATCCTGAGGTACTATAGTAGGGTTGTCCTACCTAACGAGTTAAAGATTACATGATCACTTTTACTGATTATATTTCCACCATCTATATTCAGGCTAAATAGCCATGAAGATGTCTGTCTTGTAACTGTGCTAAGAAGATGGCGACATCTGTATAAATAATACAATCAGCCGCCTCGGGACACTCATAAGCCTTCCTTTTATAGCGTTCACACCTATTACCTGCACTTTCTATAGCGAGTTTTAGTTTTTCAGTGCTGACACTATATCATTAATACATTAATTTATGTATTTGCCGCGTTTTGAATCGATACTCCCATGCCCGGTAGTGGTCTTAACGCAGTGCGACTGAGGGGCACTTCTCAAACTACATTTCCCAGAGGCGAGTGTAGTTTTCATTGACGCGCGCCAGAGGACGCCTGTCAGGCGCGTGCGGGACCACATTTCCCAGAAGCATGGGTAGTTTCAGGAACCATCGCGCTGGCTCTGAAACAATAAGGAAGTGCTCGTCTCCCCCCGCGGCACCTCCCCAAACAGCCCAGCTGGCTGTTTGTAGTACCGACGGAGAGGTAAGGGTGCGGGAGGGGCTCTGATTAACTCCTTATATGACACGATGTGCATGATAGACGCTGCGTGTGAAAATCTAGTGAATGCGCTTTAAGATTCAGCGCATGGGCGCACTTTTAGACAGACAGCGCACCTTTATCTGTGGCTGATTACTATTGATCGTAGCCACAAACAATTAATGCCTGGATGCGCTATGTGTTAACTCCAAAGCTGATGATACTGGAGTGAAGGCTAAAGTGCAGATATCATGTTATGACAGCAATAGACACTGAATGGCTAATGAATAGACCATCTTTATATTGCATGCCTGACGCCATTGAATTAAATTTGCCTAATCTTGGAGAATGATAAGACAATTGACCCTTGTTGGTTTGCTGTTGGGCATCCCACAGGTTGTGACTCTGCACTGACCCGACACAGGTTTTTAATACTGACTTTTGTATATATTTTCTGCACTCTAGAGCGGTGCTTCATTTTCCTGAGCTGTTTGCCAGGTGAGGCGAGGCAATTCCCCTTACAAATTAAGGTGAGGCATTGATTACGCTGACAATGTTATACACACTAGGGTCATTTGACCCAGATGCAGTACTGGAATAATTTTAGCAATGTCGCTTGTATAGCCCTTACTAACGAAGGTGTTATTATTGTTTATGTCTCATTACATGTGGATTTGCTGGCTTAATCACAGCTGGACTTTCACAGGAGAATAATGGAAGTGTACAGGTGACACTTTTTTCTGTTCACAAATGTCCTGTTTTTTCACACATTATCACGTAAGCAGTAGCAATTAAGTTTATGGGTCCTGAGGAAGCGGTTGGTATAGTAATTGACCATTACCCGCAGAAACATGTCGACCAGATAGCCCAGTCAGAAGGTATTTGTTTGAACCACCTGACTTTTTTGCACTATTGTTGTTTTTAATATTGGAGGTGCATGACCCTAGAATAAAGTAATAATTGTATGCACTATCCAATCTTACACTTATATTTTTTCTTACACTCACTTTTTATGCACTGCTCTCAGTTACATACAAATAAAACCTACCAGACATCCATCCATCACTACGTATCTCCAATATATATCTATGGGGATAGAGTGGTGGTCAAACTACTGTGGAGTAGACCAAATGATGTACTGGGTGTCCAAGAACGAGTAACTGATGGACATTTTTCACAGTGGTTAACTGTCCAGTCTGTCTTCTATTTTTAATAGTAGTAGCAGACACATAGCCAGCAACACTTAGCATGTCTTGAGTTTATTACTAGACCCACAGTTATTTGTTGTTCTCTAATACTTGCGTGGGGGGTATAACTGTGCCCAGGTCTTTAAATACTTCCCTTGAACCCTCGAATAATTGTTTGTTGATTGTAGATGTGAAACATGCCAAAAATAAAGTTCAGTATATCTTTGTACTGTCAAGATATAAAAGTTATTTCACTACATGAATTCTTGTTAGCCCCTTGCGTTTGTAAAAGCCCACTTGTGTATAAAACTCTTACCACAAGTTGCTTAGGAAATATCGACAGTAATCACCTGTGCAATGTTGCATTATTTATCAAAAATCCAATTCAGTGTACATTTGGCACATTGATGCTAAACAGGTCCTTATTGTGAGAAAGGCTTTGATGGTAACCTGTTTCTTACTAATGTGTCTCAGCTCACAGGGGACCTGACCTTAAAAACAGGCAGGACTAGTTTTTGAGGGGAGTTTCCTGATTTGAAGAGAACATCACCAAGGCCTCTGGAAACTAACAATGAGTTTATGCCACTTTGAACCCCCTCCAATAAAATGTTGTTGGCATTGTTTACGGTACAAGAGGTGTTGTAAAATAATGTAGTTCGGTTGAGGGAATATTCCAAGGACAAGATTAGGAGATATGAGCTATCAGCAAACACTGGGTAGTGACCTCTAAAAGAAAGTTTTACCACCACCAGCAACTGGACTTGCAAGAAGAATAGGAACTTTTTGCTGCGAAGCTCAAGGGAAGCACCAAGGCCTTGTATTGTGCTTCCCTTTATTCCCAGGCTTTGATAGCGTTTTTATTCAGGTGGGTAGACCATTGGGGTTAATTTCTAAACATGGAAACTTCACCTTTTTCTCATTGCAGAGTGGTAGATAAAAAGAAGCCCAGATCCCAACACAATATCTTTAAAGAGTACTGTCAGCGGATGGACAATGTTAATACCTTTAAGATAACTGCATTTAAATAGTTACATTTTCAGAACGCTTGTCAGTGGTCTTGAAAGGAACTTTTCCAGTCTGAATGCCTGTGAGTTGGCATACTAACAGTAATGTGTCATGGAAAGGCTCCCCTACTGGAGAACTTGATTTCAAGTGCATCCAGAGGCCAGACAGTATACCTAACTTAGTGCAACTACCATAAGGTAATTATATTGCACTGCCCCTCTGTTAGACTTGGCTTTATCAGCAGGTTCACGCCCAGACTTTTGCTTTTTGGCCTCCTGTTTTTGTTGGTTTCAGGACTCTGCGCACTCTACCACTGCTATTTAGTGCTAAAGTGCTTATGCTCTCTATGTAAACTGTGGTAATGGATTGGTGTTTCCATGATTGGGATATTTGATTTACTAGTAAGTCCCTAGTACAGTGCCTGTGTGTGCCCAGAGCCTGTAAATCAAATGCTGTTTGTGGGCTTGCAGCATTGATTGTGCCAAAGGGGTTCTCAGACCAGCCACTGAGGTGTCTGCACACAGTTTCCACTGCCATGTCGACCTGGCAAGTGCCCTCACTTGCCAGGCCCAAACATTCCCTTTTCTTACATGTAAGGAACCCCTCAGTTAGGCTCAACATACCCCCATGGGCAGGGTGCAGTGTATGTGAAAGGTGCGGACATTTACTGGTGTGTTTTACATGTTCTAATATTGAGAGACTGTGTATTTCGTTTTCACTGATGAAAGGCTATCTATTGCTTAGGTTAATATGGGATCTGCCTGGTAAGACTTTACCAATGTAGCTTGCCAGTGGGAGCTGATAGAAAGATGGAGTTAAGTATGCCTGAACTCAGGATTTAAAAATACATTTTTAGTAAAGATAATTTTTATATTGTGTGTTTGAAAATATCACTTTTAATAAATGGGTATTTTCTTGTCTAACCATCCTGTGTACCTCTGTGTTTAGTGTAATCCTTGTCTGGGTTTAGAGTAACCGGAGCAGAGGATGTGCATTCACACTAGACAGACACAAGGGAGGGGGGAGTTAAGTTGTGTCCTGCCTTTCCTGGGTGACTCATAGCTAGGCTGAAGAGACCTGGCTGCATTTAGAGTAGTGGGAGGAGTTGACACTTTCCCTCGAATGGACTGTGACTGCCCTTCACAAAGCTGTTTCCACCGCTGGTGGTGAACCTAGCCTGAGCCAGTCTAAACTGGTTTATGTGTTGCAGAAGAACTTTATTTGTACCAACTTCAAAAGAAAATGTGGTATAAATATTGGGGTCCTGACTCCTGAAATTTAGATAACTGCTGGACTAAGGAATCTGCCAGGAAGAAGCTGGGAGGAGAGATTACTACTTTGCTGCTTGATTTTCTGGGTTGGCATGCAGTGGCTGCTTCTGTCTTGGGCACGGGACACTCTGAACATTTTCACTGGATTCCTGCTATCTTTTGGAGACTTAATCTGCTTTCTCACCTTTGTGCCGCCAAGTGATCCTGAGGCGAAGCCCTTGCAGTGCCTAAATCTTCACCATCCCCCTTCCCGCAGACCGCGCACTGCCGGGGCACTACAACCCCCAGGAGGCAGTGCGGCCGCGCGGAATCTGCCGCGAGAGGAGGTCCAGCGCCACCTACTAAAGCACTGGTGAGCACCAGCCGCGCGGGACACTCTGAACATTTTCACCGGATTCCTGCTTTCTTTGGAGACTTAATCTGCTTTCTCACCTTTGTGCTGCCAAGTAATCCAGAGGCGAAGCCCTTGCCGTGCCTAAATCTTCACCATCCTCCTTCCCGCGGACCGCGCACTGCCGGGGCACTACAACCCCCAGGAGGCAGTGCGGCCGCGTGGGATCTGCCGCGAGAGGAGGTCCAGCGCCACCTACTAAAGCACTGGTGAGCACCCGCCGCGCGGGACGCGTGCGGGCGAAGCCTGGGCCAAGGGCGGGCCCGTGCTTCCCCGTCTGTGGCTGCCTGAAGCTGGGATGGGCCCAAACTCTTGGTTTTGCCGCCGAGAAAGTGGCAATCACTGCAATTAGTAAGAGCTTAACTCGCCTTTTACTGTCTTCCTGTCATTTTGCTGAATTGACTTGAGACTGTGGACCAATTAGCTGATTCGAACTATTGGCTTTTTCTGCAGGGGAGGGTGGCTTCTTTGCTTATTTTAATTGCATTGGATTGTACCAATTGTGTTCTTCTCTTGCGTTTTGTAAACCTGGTAACTTTAATGGGTCATGGGGAAAAGGAAAATGTTGAGCTCGAAGGCCTCTTTGGGTAAAATAGGTATAGCTGCCTCACAACATTCTTTATTAAGCCACCTTATGGGGGCTATGGGGGCTTTAAACAAACAGATCACCTCAGTAGAAGAATCGCTAGAGGCAGGTTCTTCCCGCCTATCCACTGAACTAGAGCAATTAGTTGAACATGTGTCATCAAGGCAAAGTAAAGCGCCTAATAAGCACACAAATGGTTGTATTCAAAACATCTCTGACGACATATCAATAAGTGAGTCTGATTCTTTTTCACAGCCCCCCCCAGAAAAAAACATAACACCCCATCCTGTATTGACAGCTCACGTATCGTAAAGGGCCCTATCATGAAGGACAAGAACCCCTCAGATGTAACTATAACCACCATAGCGAAACCTATCTACCATGGGAAAAAAAAGACAACTGTGAGGAAAAGTTCTTATAGAGGGAAAGAGGACTCTTCAAAGAGATTAGAGGCGCTGACTAGTGATCTAAAGAGACTATTTACTTTGGTGGAAAAGCCTGTATCTGTACTTAAGAGTGAATTTAGACCAAGTCCGGGCTAGACTGACCCTTATTGAGGATCACGTGTCCCTAGATAAAGAAATAATGTAGATCCTGCACCTGACGCCCAAGAGTTAAGGAAGGGAAACAAGGGAAATTCCATTCAGACTAGAAATAGCCGATCCCCGTGGAAAGCCCACCCTAATCCTAAGGATAGCGAGCCCCCCATAAATGATCTACCCACGAAAACAGCTAGCACCAAACATCCTGCATCTGTTCCCACCTATAAGAATTCTTTATCGACCTCTCTCATCGATGATAGGCATGGGGGCTTAGTTTGCCACCGAAAACACACAGGCCATATATTTTCATCGTCCTCCTCACAGGCCCAACAACAAGCACTGCACCTTCCATTGGCCCAAAACCGGGCACATTCAGGGGCAGATCCAGTTCTCAATCTTCCACCATGCGCTAAACTGTACGTAATTGTGTTAGCAAACGTGCCACCTAAGGGACTATCAGAGATCGAATCCTGGGAATCACTAAGGAACAAAGCCCTGTATTGGTTGGGCAAGAAGACGGGCTTAGACGTCCAACTGTTTGAAGAATTTAAGATGGCGAGAAGGGTCCAGTGGGTGGGCAGTACCAGGAAATCACTGTCGGGGGATTGCATAGTACTCACATTCAGATCTCCCATGCCGGTCAAGAACCTTCTTTGGGGGGCTGGCAATAACACTTTAGCGGCAGGCTTGGTTAATATCCTACCACTTGTTTTTTTTTACCCTCCCCGTTCTAATCATCCAAATCTGTTGATGATTAGATATATTGCTCCAATCCCAGTCGTTTATTACGGCGTTCCAACCTCTAACTGATTTAATCTGTTATCTGGGTTGGAAGGCATTGATTGACTGGATAAACACAATTTCATAGAATTAGGCTCACAGGAACTCGGGACTGTCCCGCATAAGAAGAATAACTTTAACCATTCTCCCTCCTTTAATTCCTTCATTCAAAATGAGGCAAGTAATAGTAAGAGGAACAAGGAGAGCTTAAACCATGCGCCCATTGCTGGAACTCTAAGCCCAACACCACTTGTCCCTATAAGTACGGACAATGAAGGAATCAAATTTACTACAAATTCTGATCTATGTGAAGGACCCATTAAACAAAGTCTTGGGCCCCCCTTACCCACGCCTGACTCAGAGCTAAAAGTTGTTTTTTGGAACATAGCTGGACTACGTTAAAAATTAACGATTGATATCTGGCTCCAATTTGCAGGACTTTTTAACGTCCTTTGTCTCCAGGAGACCTGGGCCAAGGCCCCCTTACATATAGAGGGCTACAAAACATTTTGTTCTAGCGCGCTCCCCTCTGCTTCCGGGAGAGCTAAAGGTGGACTGTCAATTTTTATTTCTAATCTCTTAGCAATCAAGAAAATTGTGACTTATAAAATCGAACCTAATTTCTAAATAATAACATTAGAACAGAATCGTTATGATATATACGTCTTGGTTAATTTCTATAACAATCTTCACCAGACTGATCTAATAGTTATCTTAAAAGAAATAGTGTACTCTCTACAGGATTTAAAAAATAAGTTTGACAAAAATGTCATAATTATTTGGGGGGGTGATTTTAATCTTACTTTATGTCCCCAAAACAACAATTGTAACTGTGGTCTTCTAGACGAAAACGGAATCACAATAACACATTTCTCTCACACAAACACGGGTGAGCAATTAAATGAGGTATTATGTGCTCTGGAATTAGAGTTGGCAAATAATTTGGTGGTACCTTCGGTCCCACTAACTAAAACCTATAACGGGAGGGGAGCTTTTAGTATTATAGATTTTATATTTGTTTCAGTTACCGCAGCGCCCCGCATTGTTAATTTTGACATTCACGATAATTCTACCAGCGACCACTTCCCAATTAGTGTAACATTATTATTCCCAACTAATCAACACAAGCGGAACCCCGTGAAAATGTATGGGCAAGGAACTTTATCCATGGAAAGACCGAATGGATATTCACTTAAATGGGCAAAGATTGACCCACTTGTAATAACTACCGAAGTAGTGAGAAATTCCCTACAATCAGTAAATAATTGTTTGGATCTCAATACTACTGATGCTCAGATCTTAAAGAGCTTTTCTAATATAATTACAACAGTAAACGTAGCCCTCCACAGGAAATTAAAGGAAAGGCCAGGGAAAAGTAAAGGATGGTTTAACAAAATCTGTACGAATGCTCATTCTAATTTAAAAATAGCCTTCATAAAGTGCCAAGGGACAACCAGCAAATCCCCCACTGCAGAAGGGAATATAATAAGGCCATAGAAACCAGGAAAGCAGAACTCAAAGAAGATCTTCGGACCCAATTGCACAGTAGCTGTACTACTAAGAACAATACTGCTTTTTGGAAAGTCATTAGGTCACCTTTTCTTTCAGATGATACTAACAATGCCACCATAGATATAGCTATTGACGAGTCGGAATGGGTCCATCCTTTTCTTGGAATATTTGGCCTTCCATTACAGGCTCAGCCATCTCCCAATAACAAAGAGAATTCAACTCTGCCCCCACCCAAATCCGTTTTTCCTATCCATTTAGGGATATCCAACCAGGAAGTAGAGCAGGCCCTTTTAGTGACCAAAGCTGGAAAGCCCCAGGATCAGATGAGTTCCCCGTGGATCTTTATGAGTACAACATGGACCTGTGGACCCCGATACTGACAAGCTAGGCGGTATGTCCTATTTGAAGTTTTAACACCACTGCTGCGTGGTGAAGGAAGCAACTCCTTTTGTTATTTTATTCCCTCACACACCCTAGTGGTGTCATGCTTCATCATCGGGACACCCTAACAACTAAAAGTCAAGTGGGCTTGACCATATTTCAGGGAGCGCTTAATGAGATCAATGTCAGATCCAAGTTTCCCTTTATTCTTGGATCTGGCAATGATAGTAAAAACAATGAATTTAGGGTCTCTTAGAGATTATCACCCACATGCATCAAGCAGAATTGCATTAGCAAACGGTGTGAATCGCATTTTTGGGCCGTTTGCGAATGCAATTCTTACATTTGGGATGCATCATGCAAAATTCACTTTTTCGCTATTTAAGAATTCGCAATTTGGTGTGCGATTTCTTAAATATTCGCAATAGTAAGGAATCACTAAAAATTCTCTAAAAAGTGTATGCATCAAAAATCGCTATTTGCGAATTGCATAAAAATCACTATTAGGAATTCTTATTTTTAGAAGTACTGAGAGCAGGTGGTAATTTTTTTTTTTAAGACACATGTGAAACTAATTATCAGTGTATTTAAGGAGTCCTTCAGTAGTCCCAGATCTCTTTGAGGATGGCAGCAATCATTGTTCTGGCACGGAGGTTTAGGTTGAGAGCAGCAGGAAGGAGGAGAAGGATGCTGAATGAAAGAATTTTCAGATTGCGCATAACTTTATTTGGACAGACACAGGCTGAAATTTATGACAAGTACAGACTAAATGCAGACTCCATTTTAGACCTAATTGCAGAACTTGACCCAATTTTGCGTAGGCAAACACGTAGGACCCTGGCCATACCTACCCATGTGCAGGTGCTATGTTGTCTTCACCTTCTAGCCTCTGGGTCCTTTCAGGGAGTCATTGCTGTTGCTGGGGGTGTTTCACAGAGTGCTCTATCTAGATTTTGTAATGATTTCCTCAATGCAATGCTGCTGAGGATAAGGCATCCTATTTTTTTTCCAAACACACAGCAAGATCTGTTGGAAACTAAGTTAGACTTCTACAACCTTGCTAATTTTCCTCATGTAATAGGTTGTGTAGATGGCACACATGTACCTATTTGTCCCCCATCTGTGAATGAGTATATATTCAGAAATAGAAAACACTACCATTCATTAAACATACAAGTAATCTGTAATGCTAAAACAATCATAACAGATGTAGTTGCAAGTTACCCTGGGAGTGCCCATGACTCCTACATTTTTAAACATAGTGCCATCCATGCTCGTCTGCTTTCTGGTGAATTTGGAGATGGTTATTTGCTTGGTAAATATAGTTAAATATACCTTTGATCACAATTTGTTCCTTGTACTTGCTTGATATTTTAATTACATGTCTACTATGTCGCCTCCCCATAGGTGATAGTGCTTATGCTGTGAGGTCATATATACTCACACCATATCTTACACCCTCAACCCGCAAAGAACAGCATTACAACCAGGCCCACATATCAACCCGCAATGTGATTGAAAGGACTTTTGGAGTCATGAAGTCTAGGTTTCGCATCCTGCATAAGACTGGTGGTGCACTGCAATATAGGCCAGAGGTGTGCTGCAAAATAGTTGCTGCATGTGCCATGCTGCATAACATTGCAACTAGGAGAGGCCTAGAACTTGACTCAGATGACATTCTACCTAACATGGACAATCAGCCACAACAACCCCATGCAAGACTTCATGGTCCAGATGCCGCAGAAGGAAGAAGAAGAAGAGAGGAAATTACAGAACATTACTTTTGACTTAGGTAAGAGCCATGACACTTTTGTGCAAAATCAACTTTTTTTTATTTGCAAACTTTAAAGCAGATCTGCTGCAACTCAGGAAACATTAATGCATGTTTACTTGATTTAAATTAGGAATTTTGTCAATGTTTTTTGTAACAAAAAAAAAGTCCACATGTGGTTTATCATCCTGATCATAGGCATTTACTTTTTATAAGAGTTACTTTCTTCCACGCACACCTAAAGCTTTATTTTTTAAATTACCAACACCCTTTGATGTGCTAGGTTTTTGGTCTAGATGTCTTGAGCTACGTCGTTCACCAACTTTTTTGGTTAGGTCATAAGCAATACTTTTTGCAGGAGTATCAATTGTGTCATCTTTCAATGACTGCAGCATATTAAGATCATGTTCCTTGAGATCATCAGCTTGTCTTTTTTCCATCAAACCCATTGTGAGTTGTTTGCAACACTGACTTAACTCTCTCTGCATGCACATAGTTTGTTTCAAAATATGTCCATTAGTATTGGTTAAGCGATGTAAAGCACTGGTGTAAGTGTGCATACTAGACATTAGTCTTAAGTGTCTATTGCAATGGGCAATGTTTTGAGCCTGTATTGCCTCAGACATGGTTTCAATTGCTGATGCCATGCGCTCAAGTTTGATATTTGTGGACAAGTGTGCATTTTCAAAAACATTTGAAAATTCAATTACACTGCTACTCATGGCACTCATGTCTTTCCTAATTCCAAACAGAATGCCCTTCATTATCCGCATGTCTTTTCTTTGGAGTCTTTGAATTTTTACCAGCTTCATTTCAACCACACTGGCATTGTTTTCATCTTGTTAATTTGTCCTTTGGTTTGCAGGATGGGACCTTCGCCTGTAAAACTGTTGGATTCTGAAGCGACGACTAAGTTTAGCTGCTTGACGGGCACTATTTTGAGGAGTCATCTGTTCATTAATTTGTGCAATTTGTTCCTCTTCAATGTCTGAGTCTTGAATTTGCTACACTTATTTTTTTTTTTTTACCACCAACAGTTGGAGAGGATACCAAATTACTTTCTGCTGGGATTTCCATCTCTATGTTTAATGTGTTTTCAACTGCAATGCTTGACTTTCCTTTTTATGTTCTAAAAAAAAATAAAAAAATATTTTAAATTGGTTTGCATCACTTTCAATGTGTGAGTGCACTGTCAGACCCTACACTGCATTTTAAATAAACATGCTTTATGCTTGCAAAGTCACATTGCCTTCTTTATTTATTTGTTTAAAAAATTTGTGATCAATATGTTCTCAGTACTATTTCTGAAAAAGTTGAGAAAACTACATTTCCTACAATGCATTGCTACACTGCATTGACATGACCCTATTTTCACTGTTTGCAAATGTCCATTTGTGAATAATGATGGAATTTAAATATTATTGAGAAAGATTAAAAAAAGGGGCATGTGCAATATTACCAACATAAAAATAAGTGAAAGATTATTTAAAAACCATACCTTGTGATGTGGCAGCATGCTCTGAGGTGTCTATTGCTATCACTCCAATGACAGCTTCAGTAACAAGGGTCTCCTCTACCATGTCCTCCAGAGGGGTATTAGGCCTATCCATGGGGGAGCCTCCACCAGTTTTTTTTACACTTTTCATCCTTGTCGCAATTTTCTCTTTAGCACGACTGCGTAAATCATACCAGCGTTTCTGAAGATTGGTAATGTCATGGTGGGCAACACCCACAGCATTCACTTTGCCTTGAATTGCCAGCCAAAGCCTTCTCTTCACTGCCTCAGGAACTTTAAGGGAATCCTTTCCAAAAAGCTGCTCATGCCTCAAAGTTACCTCTTCTATTAAAATCTAAAGAGCTCCTGGTCACTAAACTTGATTTTTTTTTTCCTAGGTTGCTGGTCTTCTGTAGAACTTTCTGTAGCCATTTTACTTGAAGCAGCAAACAAAAAAACACTCCTTCAGCAACTGCAGTCTGAGCTCCAACTGCCAAAAGCCACTCCTGCAGTTTGAACTGCCCTGCAGGTGTCTGTAATTAGTCTCCTGGCTTCCTAGGTGTGTCTTTCAAACAATGCATGATTATGCGTATTCGCTAATTGCGAATTCGCAAAATGCAAATTCGCAATTACAGAATTCGCATATTTATGCGATTCGGATAAAATTGCGAATTTTACCGAATCGCTAAAAAAATGCGAATTTTATGATGCATTCCATTTTGCGATTCTTTATTTGCGATTCGCATTTTTTCGCAAATAAAGAATCGCAAAAATGAACAATGATGCATGTGGGTGTATGGTCCTAAGACCCTATTGCCAACATGTTTCTGTCCCTTGCTGCCCCATAGAGGGTGCTTGGACTTTCTTTAGGGCGTGACCCCCTGGAAAATGGGTAAGTAAGAGAATTTCCCTATACTATTCTGCGATAAGGGCAGATAGCTGCTCCTTATATAAAAGTGACCTTTGTCTCCAATAATTCACTCCATCTGTAAGAGGAACAAAGACAAAGGGGAACAAAACAAAAACAGACAAACACATATTTGTATTTGGATGTAATTGCATGAATCTAGTATGTATTTGTGCTGATACCACCGTGTTTCAACGCTTCTATTATAGGTGAAACCCAAAACAAATGTGCCCATGATTGTTGCATTTTCACACAGTCACATACCACATCTTTTGTAGCTTGTGCAATCAAACAGTAGCGGTTTCGTACCGCATCCTAATGTCATGTACTCAATAGTGCGTGATTATTTAAGGTCGGTCATGGCTTACAAAAACACACACAAAAACGAAAACACCCATTTAATAAACCCTCATAGTCACTTCCGTGATGTTCACAGTGCATTTACTCTCATAGTGATTTTATCATTATTATGTTTGAGCTTTCCACGGTTTGGGAGAGGATTAACTCCACGTAGGACCTCTTATAAATGGGTTAGTCCTGTAGTCAAACCCTGTTGGTGATTGGGTTATCAACGTAACAACAGGCATGCCGGTACATTCATCGTGTTGATATCCCACATATATGACATGTCCGTAATCCGATGGTTTTTAAGGCAGAAGGGGGAAGTAAAAACAGCCTGTGAGGGCAATTGCACACAAGGTAATAATCAGAGGTCCGGTTTTTTGACATACCTTCTTTTTCTATTAATCAGCAGGCTCTACTTATGCCAGGGTCCTGCCCCATATCCACGCCTGGTAGGTCGAGTACCCCGCCGCTTGGAGTAGCCATCGTCCCGGTGGTCACGTCTTTTAAACTAAGTACAGGCAATCAACTATGCTAGGCAGCCCGCTTCCGGGGTTGCATAGCCACGCCCACAGGGAGACGTGAGGTTGTGCATCTGTGTGCTACGTGCAAAAAATCTGGGAAATGTAGTTCCAGTTCTCCACCAGGAGTAATACCATCGGCGAACTTTATTATTCCAATAATATTGACAGACAACAACACTGATGTGTCTCTCATTCTTGGGCTTAAATTTATTAGGTACTTCCAACGTATTCACATCGCTTATGGCATCTGATTCAACTGCCCCATTTCATTTTATTCTTGTATCACCATTAGTACGTTCTGTTGGAGATTATTGTCCTTATTATGTTATAAAATAGCCTGACGTGATAAATTACTTAATATTGCTATGGATATTAGTGTTGTCTAGGTTGCAAACAATTGCGTATGATTATTATTGAGGGCAAGGGTTTTATTGCGATGTACGCATACATTGGGAAACTGCTCTGGAAGTCAACAAAGACCTAATAATGTATTGTACGGACCTCGTTATTAACGTGGTCTAGGATCATAGTGAATGGTGTATGATAGAGTTATGACTGGCAATGTAGGTACAGCAACTAAACCTAGGATTTTGAGTTCCACGGAATACCATCATTAAGGCCTGTGATGTGAGTTTTCAATCTGTATACCCACCGCTGTTCGCATTCTAATAGGGTCCTCGTGATGTCACCCTCACCTTTGACCCTTTCAATCACTGACTACCATAAGTCATTATCTGTATGTCCTTTCTCTACAAAGTGTGTAGTTAGTTTGGTGGCAGTTACAGATCTTCTGATGGTGCCTCTATGTGCGGTTATGCGCACTTTTACTTTTCTCCCTATCATCCCTATGTACATCAATAGGCACGGGCACTTGATCACATAAATCACTCTGTCTGAGTTACAATTCGTGTGTGACCTTTGTTCCCACGCATGGTGCATGCCTAGATCAAGTACTTTCATGTGTTCCGTAAAGGCATACCATGTTTGTTCCTGTGGGAAGTCTTTCACATTTTCTTCAAAAATCCATATCCCTGATTGTTTTACCTACTTTCTGTCGCTTTGGTGTTGTATTAATCATTAAATCTTTTGTCTTTTTGCTAAACTGGCTTCGAGATTTTACCAAATCGGTTTGTTGATTTTATTGTTTTGTTTTCTGACTCATGTCATTGTGGTTCTGCCTAAATACTTATCCTACTTTTGTGATGCATTGTACCATTGCAACCAAGGGCTAAGCCTAAGGGATCTCGCTGAACTGTATTTTACTTAACAAAGTGATGTTAAAAATTTTGTGGTAGGTCATAGATTATTCTTCCATCAATGTATATTTAAGGATCACACTACACTGTGTGTGTATAAACATATTAATGGCAAGCAAAAATTATTCAAAAGGAACATTTCTAATGTCCATAAAGTGCTTAATGGTAATGCCACAAAGTTGACGCCCCTCAGCGTTCTAAACAGCGTGTGAGATTGGCCTCTCTTTACCTCCTTGTAGTACACCATCACAGATCTAAAACACTTTGCTAAAGAACACTCCTTACACAGGAGTCAGCCCGTTGGAGCTCAATACCTCTCTCTTGAGTGGGAGAGGTGTGGCGCCGCGGCCAGGGCGACTGACGCTGGAATCTGGGGACCACGGTTCGATCCCCGGCTCCGGCGGCAGGTTAGCCCAGCACCATGTGACTCTGGGCAATAGCTCGCTTAATCTTCCCGACGGCCCCCAGCGCCTAGAGACCCTTACGGGTGATTGTGCGCTTTACAAATGTGGACTTTACTTTTACTTTACTTTCTTGAGATAGAAATATAATTACCTTCGGTATAGGTAAAGCCTGAAAACACTCCTTTTTTAATTGATCTGGAGTTGGCCCAGAACTAGGTAAACGTGATCAAATAATTCCTTCCTGCACATTACCTGGCCATGCCACTAGTAGATCAGGTACTTAAGACTGGTTTAGTACCACTTTGATTATTAACTTAAGGCTTTTATTAATTTATTTCGACTGAAATGTGGTAAATAAATAATTAATTGCCAGTACTATTTTTGAATACATGAAAGAAAACAGATAGCTCAATAAATAAGAGGCAGGATCCGTGGAATCTGAGTCTAACAGGCTTTAATCAGGCACAAGGGAAGGGGCAGGATCGGAACATTCAACTACTGGGAGTCAAGAGGGGTAAAGAAGACTGGATCGCCCTCCACTCAATCAGACACTAATCCAAAAAATGACCCAGTCCTCAAGGCAACGTAAAGGTAAGTCCTGCTATAAACAGTTCTAGATCGTCCAAAGCGCTCTCTAGTTATATCCCTATTCGTAGAGATTATACCACCGTTTCAGGCTGTTGCCAACGTTAAAAATTAAGCCCATCTCTGATAAACAGAAAACCTTTTAACACAATACAGACATTCATTCAAAGGGACAACATTAAGAAAAAGGTGTGAATAGCTAGATGACACCTCACGGGCGCACCACCAATGGGGCCCCTGGTTGGTACTCACCAGGTTAGCCCTGTTCTCATCATCGGTGTCAAATAGCTTAACGCAAAACGTGTCCAAAACCCAAAGTAAGGAACATAACAGTGAATGGTGCAGTGTACAAACAACATATATGTGACACAAGACTAACCGCATTCAACATATAACATACACTAAACTGCGCAGCAAGCTATTACTCATACTTTATTGATATCTTTTTGTTGCATTGCAGTTCAACATGTAATATAAAAGGGTGAAGTATGAATACTACCTATCGCTTCATACTCAACCCGCAGCCGACATGTTTCATTGCCTTAGGTATAATATCGGCGTTTCCTCAACTCCGGTGTTGAGGAAACGCCGTTTGCTGGACCCCCGCGAGCACCTCAGGAAGGGAGGCGGGACCCTACTTACCGAGCGGAAGGGGGACAAAGTCTTTGCACAGAGCCAGAGCGGTAACGGTATGAGAGCAACTGCCTTAGCTAGCATCTAAAAGCACAGTACCGCTGGCAGTGACACCGTAAATGTACGTTGGCCCTGAAGAAATTGCCTGATATTATACCTAAGGCAATGAAACATGTCGGCTGCGGGTTGAGTATGAAGCGATAGGTAGTATTCATACTTCACCCTTTTATATTACATGTTGAACTGCAATGCAACAAAAAGATATCAATAAAGTATGAGTAATAGCTTGCTGCGCAGTTTAGTGTATGTTATATGTTGAATGCGGTTAGTCTTGTGTCACATATATGTTGTTTGTACACTGCACCATTCACTGTTATGTTCCTTACTTTGGGTTTTGGACACGTTTTGCGTTAAGCTATTTGACACCGATGATGAGAACAGGGCTAACCTGGTGAGTACCAACCAGGGGCCCCATTGGTGGTGCGCCCGTGAGGTGTCATCTAGCTATTCACACCTTTTTCTTAATGTTGTCCCTTTGAATGAATGTCTGTATTGTGTTAAAAGGTTTTCTGTTTATCAGAGATGGGCTTAATTTTTAACGTTGGCAACAGCCTGAAACGGTGGTATAATCTCTACGAATAGGGATATAACTAGAGAGCGCTTTGGACGATCTAGAACTGTTTATAGCAGGACTTACCTTTACGTTGCCTTGAGGACTGGGTCATTTTTTGGATTAGTGCAGGATCGGAACAGCCTGAAATAGAATGGCATGGACTGGCAGCTGCCCTGCTTCATTAACAGTACATAGTATATATAGGAAAACATTACAATTGCATTGAATACAGTAGGCGTAACAAGTGACAAACGTAAGATAAGAACACATGGGCGTAAAAAGAAGGCGTGCACAGGGCGTGCACGAAGACATGTGATGAGAACGTCACAGAAGTGTCATAAAATGGGTGGATACATGGAGGGGGCTACCTGGGCAGCTGGAACCTTTAACCTAGTGGTGCGCGCAAACGGGCCATGACGTGTAACTGGGGAGAGCTGGGGGCTCTGACTTCTGTGCTAGAAGAGGAGACTAAAGTCTGCGATGTCAGGACGACATGTACCTATAGCATATCTGGTATCTTGTGTTTGGAGTACATGTTGACAGAATAAAAGTTATCAGAGCAAAGGCTACTGGACACTAAGGCTAGTGTAGGCATATATTCTACATGTATTGCGTGTGCTATGAATCTTCTATGAATATTAATACAGTATTTCACTTGCATGGAGACAGAAAGACTAGACTATAATTGAAGATGTTTATGCGGTTCGTTAGCTTAGGAATGTGAAGACGGAGAGCTGAACTGATAACTAGAGGCATAACATATTCTTGGCAGACAGGCAGGCAGAGCCAGGCCGGGCACTGCGCTGCGCGGCAGGAAATAAGCGAAGGGTCAGGGATGCAGGTGGGGGCTGCATCGCTCCTCGGAATGGTTTCAGGAGACTGGAGCTTGAATCTGGTGTCCGGGCCCTTTTTGAGGCCTGGAAACGGGGACAATTCAATGAATAAACGTGCATAATGTAAAACGTTGGCAACATAGGCCTAATACTCGTTGCTTTCACGGGGACTGGAAACTGGCATACTAAAGTTGGACACAACTAGAATTGCGTCTTTAATCGATCATAGGGGGATATATGCATATCGATCATGCACATATTACATAGGATGTGGAACACGTAGGCACACATGACAAGGCAAAATTCAATTTTCCTCATTCCCTCCTTGTGCCCTACGTTTCCATCAGGAAACATCAATATTCATGATACCATCTATCTGTTCATATAGCATCATTTGCTCGTCTCGAATTTTCTTGGAACGGGACTTAGGACTAGGACTACAAGAGGTAGCACACAAGCCGCAAATCGCAGGGCCACATTGTAAACAGAGACAGCAACTGAATATGATCATTACTGTTATACCCAGGAATGACAATACTTTCCATCCCCAGGCAGATATTATATTCCAGAGCCAACCGGACCATGTCCAGGTGCCTGGATTCTGGTGTAACTGATGGGCAATTTTATGAAGTCTGGTTATAGCTGAATAAACAGACGGTGCGTTATTAGGAATGAAAATGCAACAACTAGATCCGATGACTCTACAAGCTCCGCCCCTATCGGCCAGTATGACGTCAAGGACGAGACGATTTTGGAGCACAACAAATCTCATAGCAGATTGCTCTTCAGTTAAGTTACCTAGAGCGGAAGTAGTCTCATTCACTACTACTTCAAGGGTTCTGGTTAGCCTACGTATTAGCTTACTATTCTGGACAGGACCTATGAAGAAAAAGAAACCTTTATTGAAGTCTTGATACTGTTCTAAAGCAGTTTCAGTCTGATCGACAATTTGGGGACTCGATCTCCCTTCTATGTCTTACGTGTACTAGATGTGTGTTTCTGTGATAATCGGATGGGGCTAGAAAAACTGGTGGCAGTAGGAAGGCAATGTAACATGTTCCATCCCAATCGAGGGGCAGACGTACATATGCGGTCTGACCACACACAAAATATGAATGACGTGAGGCTTTGAAAGTAGATTTCGCACTGTCACTATACTTGACCACAGTAGTACAATCACTGTGTCCTAGATGTACTGAACCATTCTTTCTGACACATAATTCGCCTTTCACTGGTAGAACTGTAATAGCAGGCAAATCTGGAGTAGTCTCGGACTGAACATTCAAAACCATGAAATTCGAGGAATAATTACCTAGATCATATACTTCATTTCTCTAGATCTAACCCTGTTCTGTGGGAAAGACCTTCCTTGTCTGGGAAACATGTTCTATTCAGAAGGGACATATCAGCCGAAGATGACGTTAACGTGGACCATGCTCCACACGAACCATTGTGTGAAAACGGGTAGGGAAAGAGTGGCAGAACTCCCTTCGGTGTCTGGAAAGGGGGGAGTCGACCACACACCCAACAATTTGTGGTATTGCTGGTCTGGTGTGAATAGTGTAACATTCGGATAAAAGTATTATTGTGCATGGCAAGACGATAGGATAACTCTTGAGGAGGCAGTTCACTAAATGTGTGCTCTACTGTAACATTAGAGAACATATGTACATGTGAATTAATAGGAAAACATAGATGTAAGGCATAACTTATGCAGGTAACCATAAGACTCAGAAATAACATTAATAATAGAGTAATAATACATCGACTTCGAAGATTTTTACAATAACGTATTCTCTTAGAGTTTTGACTAACTCTCTCACTGGGTTGGTCTATCTCATACATGTCAGGAACCTGTCTAACCGTTTCACCCGAGAGGGACTTAGACAATTAAACTGGCTGACTTACTAGACCTTAACTTTTCTTTATACTCCTGCTGCGGAGTTTTCTCTAACAGAGGAAGTTTAGAGTCAGTATCTGGGCAGTCCTTGAAAACGGGGCAGTCTTTGAAAACAGTTTTTGGAGAGAGTCCATGGAATCGATTCACGTGACTGGAGTGCAACCACCCCTTGCGACCTTCGACCTTGATTGCAGTCCTTGTTGTTAGCAGGACGAGTTTTGGCTCTTTCCAGCGGGGCTCCAGCGGACTGGAACGATCAAAATTACGAATCAAAACGAGGTCGCCTGGTATGACCTCGTGCGGTTTCACTTGAGTGTTGTCGGGAAAAGCAGCGGCGACCTGTGAACGACAAGAGAGTAGTGCAGACATCAAGGAAGCCAGGTAATCTGTCAGCATATTACTGTCAACATCTGTAATTGTACGTGGCCTAGGTGTACCCCACATGTTCGGGGGACGACCGAAAACTACCTCGAAAGGTGAGAGACCTGAACGGGAGTGAGCGACCATTCTCATGTAAAAAAGGGCGACTGGCAGGGCTACCATCCAATCTACGCCTTTTTCTGCGCATACTTTGGCAATGCGGATTTTCAGAGTCTGATTATGTCTCTCTACAAGACCAGCTGCTTCAGGATGTCGTACACAGTGGAACTTCCACTGGTACCCTAACAGAAGGGATACTTGTTTCATGAGTTCGGATGAGAATGGCTGGCCGTTATCTGAATACACGACCCTAGGTAATCCATAGCGGGGGAAATACTCACGAACCAACTGCCTGGCAGTGGTCGCGGCAGTGTAATCTGGGACTGGATATGCTTCTGTCCATCTGGACAAAGCGCATACAACTACGAGGACATACTTGAAACCTCGACATCGATCCATCTGAATATAATCCATCTGGAGGACTTCAAAAGGGTGGTCAGGAGGATGGAATCCACCTTGTTCCACCGGGACACCTTTACCTGGATTGAACTGACAACATATCATACAGGTACGCGCTTTCTGCTTGGCTGCTGCTCGTAAATGCTTGTTAAACCAAAGGTTCTGAATACTGTCTATCATGGCTTTTTCTCCCAAGTGTGCTGGACTATGTGCGGTGTTAATAATGACTTGAACCATAGAGTCGGGGAGAAACCATGTGGCTTTTCCCTTCGTCAACCATCCTTGATCTGTCTGGACCCCTCCTTGTTCAGACCATTTCTTGATTTCATCGGGAGTAGCATGTGACTGTATATCTAGTACGTCTTGTGTAGGGTCCTTAACTGTCATACAAGTAGTCTGATCGGGAATGTCTGTCTGTGTCGTGTTAACTGGAATGTCTGGAGTCTGAGCTGTAAGCTTGGCTGTTCGATCTGCCAGGTCGTTACCCTGGGAAATGATATCAGTGACTTTCGTATGTGCCTTGCACTTCATGATAGCTGTCGGTAAATGTATTGCATCTAACAGAGCTTGAATGAGGGGGCCATGCTGAATCTTGGTTCCATGAGAAGTCATGAAACCTCTTTCTTGCCAGAGTACTCCAAAGTCGTGTACGACTCCGAATGCATAACGTGAATCTGTGTATATGTTTACTTTCAGGTTCTTGGCTCGTATGCAGGCTTGAGTCAGAGCGACGAGCTCTGCTGCTTGAGCAGACAGGGTGTCAATACGATGTGTTTCTATAACTTCAGTTTCAGTAGTCACTGCATACGCGGCTACTAGTTCTCCTGTACTTGTCCTCATACATGAACCATCCACATAAAGTGTCAGGTCGGGATCAGGTAATGCGATGTCGGTCAAGTCTTGTCTTGGCTTTGTCATGGTGTTAACAACTTCCACACAGTCATGTGTGGCAGGATTTGAAGTAACTGAGGGTAACAATGTAGCTGGATTTAAAATGTTGCAGCGTCTGATTTCTATGTGTGGCTTAAACAATGTCAGTTCATATCCTGTTAAACGTGCAATTGTCAAGTGCTGAGTCTGTGTTCGGTTTAAAAGAACTTCCACGGAGTGTGGAACCTGTACTGTCAGGGAGTGTCCTAACACTATGGAATCACTTTGTCTGATAGCTAGAGCTGTGGCTGCAACTGACTTGAGGCACGCAGGCAGAGCCTGGGCCACCGGATCTAATGTGCTAGAGAAATAAGCACAGGGCTTGTATTGTCCTGCTTGATCTTGTGTGAGAACAGATAATGCAGTACCATCACGTTCAGTAACAAAAAGTGTAAAAGGCTTACTGTAGTTTGGTATCGCTAGAACAGGTGCTTGGCATAAAGCTTTCTTTAACTCATTGAAAACAAGTGTATGTTCTTGGGTCCAAGGGAGGACAGTCGATGTGGCTGCCTCCTGTGTCGTTAACTGTATCTGTGGCTTGGCTAGATATGCGTACTGAGGAATCCATTGTCTGCAGTATGAAGTGAGGCCGATAAAAGCTCGCACCTCCTTTTGAGTCTTGGGCTGTGGAAGATGTGCTATTAACTGGATACGGTCTGGTGTCAACTGCCTACCCCTCTTGGACAGTAAGTGTCCTAGGTAGACCACTTGCTGGACACAGAATTGCAATTTCGAAGGGGACACCTTGTGCCCCATCTCGGCCAGGAAATACAAGACTGTAAGTGACGCACGTTCGCAGTCACGTTCAGAACGGGCTGTGATCAAGAGATCATTGACATACTGGAGCAGGGCAGTGTCAGTTGGCATGTGAATATTGTCTAGTTGTCTTTTAAGTGCTTGACTGTAAATGCTAGGACTTTCTGTGAAACCTTGAGGAGCTCGTGTAAATTTATAGCTCCTTCCATTTAAACAGAATCCGAAAAGAAACTGGCTGTCTGGATGAATGGGGACACTAAAGAATGCGTTCTTGAGATCAATAACAGTAAAGAACGTAGCTTCGGAATCAATGGCAGTCAATAGGGAAGAAATATCTGGAACCACTGGGTACTGGGGTATGATACATTTATTAAGTTCTCGAAGGTCAATCACTAATCGATAAACTGGAGGTGCATTGGGATCTGTACGTTTTAGAATTGGAATGATAGGAGAATTACATACATTGGAGTCAGTTTCTACAACTACTCCTTGAGCAATGAGTTCGTCAATAATTTTGGATAAGGCTGCTACAGCCTCAGGTGGCAATTTGTACTGTCGGATTCGTGGTAATACAACCCCTTGCTTTAGAGTGACACGATAGGGTGTAATGTGCATACAACCTACATCAGTTGGACCTTGCGCCCATAAATGCTGAGGTACATTCAATAATCTTGGATCAAAATCACGTAATACATAATGACCTTTAAAATCGCGCAAAAACAATTGTACTCCTTCTGGGGAACAGCATATAACTGCTCCTAATTCTTTCAGAGTCTTAATGCCTAGTAAATTCTCTGGACATGATTTCGTGAGTAACAAGTCTGTAGTTTGGGACAAGGGACCAACTTCTAGGGAAACTGGTTTCGATATTTCATTAACAATAGGCTTTCCTGAAAATCCAAGGGAAACATTTCTAGAGCCTGAGAGTGGAGCCCCTGGAACCTCGTCATGACTGATGGTAGTCCTACTTGCCCCTGTATCAATCAGAAACTTTCTGTCTTTCCCTAATACTTGACTGTGTACATAGGGACCCTCTTGATCTACAGGTATCTCGATGAGAGGCAAGCCAACCTCCATCTCTAGGCTGTTTCATGAATACTGCTGGTAATCTGGATATTCTGACTGTGCATACTGGTACATCTGCTGTGTAACGTGCTGTGTGGCAGCTATAGGCTGCGGTACTGTAACTGTCTGTTGTGCGTTCTGTGGTAGCTGAGAATTCTGCGGAACCTGTTCTTGTCTAGGCGGACGTGGTCTCTCTTTCGTTTTACCAGTAGCTATGTTGTGTTTCAGAACTGCACATTCGTTTATATAATGACCTGGCTGTTTACAGTAATTGCAGGTCCCTTTAACGGGAGCTGCAGGATGACTAGCTTGATTCGGACCCCTCTTCTGACTGTCTTGTGGAACAGACTGTGCCACTAGTACTTTCATTTTCGTGTCTTTCATACGTCTCCTTTCATGTTCCTGCTCCTCCCTAATTCTGTTCTGGTGATACTGGAGCATCTGGAGCATTTGTGACGGAGTATTAGCTTGCCAGGTACTTTCGACTTTCAGTACTCGATTTTTAACTTGTGGTAAAGAATTCTCAACTAGTTTGGTAACAAAAAGATGTGGATACGATTCACTACTTGTTTTCAGACCACTATTTATAATGAAACATTTCTCAAATCTAGAATAAAAATCACTAGTGTCTTCGTCTTGTTTCTGTTTACAGGCTGAGATGGCATCCCAGTCTTCCTTTTTCGTGGCTAGTAATCTTGGCAAGACTTGTATTAACAACTCGGGTAATGCTTTAGCTTTTTCCCCAAGACCGGTACCTGGAACTCGTGTGTTATCTTCAGTCTCTAATGCGGTCCAATCTATCTTTTTCTCTCCCACCTCCCATTCTTTTTCTTTAAGTTTTTCATATATGCCCGCAGGCAACAGGACCTTTAACATTTTAATGATATCAGGATACGTGTATTCTCCCATACGGAGCATGTCCTTTAGTTCACGGTGGAACTCTGCTGGATCTTTATCGTGACAGGGTATTAACTTTTTCATTTCTAGAAGTTCTATTTTCGTGATAGGGGTGTAAACAAATACTCGTTCTAGATCACCCCCCTCTCCCTTAACTGGATGTACTTCTCTCAACGGATTCTGTCTATCTATGTAGAACGATTTCCTTACTGGGGGTGGAACAGGAACAAAATGTGGATTCAGGAACGTTCTGTATTTGTGGCGCTGTTCTAAAATGACACTAATTAAATCGGTACCTAGACCTTTCCATCTGTTTAGGAGTAACTCGTTCAGTACATCATGTAAAGGACCTGGATCAGAATGCTGATCCTCATACAGGGTAATGAGGTGCTGGATCATATACATACCCACCAGACGATGCTCGGCTGGGGGCAGTTTCAGAAACGTTTGGGCCACTATTTCATCTGGAAACGTGGTAGAATCACTAGTCCATCGGACTGCTGATCGGGCTAGTTCTTGTTCATGCATGGTACTAAGCTCACTATAACCTATTCGTAATTTCAGAATTTTATCGGTGGCCTGGAATACTTGTTCAAGAGAACACTGTTCTGGTACGGGAGGAGGAAAAACTTTCTTGTAATCTAGGCGTGAATGTCTGTCAGAAAGTCTAGTTCTACCTACATACGCTATTCTGGAGGGATTCTCGCTATCTACCTCTTCACTTGAAGAGTCATTCTCTTTCTCGGTTGCTCTTTTTGCTTCCTCCTTTTGGTGTATACTTATAATTTCCTTACGAATTTTCCTGTACATATTTTCTATACTACCTTGTGACTTGTGTTTTCCCTCGGCTATATTGTCACTCCACCTAGTCAGGCCTTTCATCTCGTCTTGGTCTTTATCAGGATAATCTTGTTCTCTTATTAAACAGTTAATCAAGAACTGTAAAATCATATTTTGAATCTCGGCTTTCCTGTGTGCCATAGCTTCGTGAATACTTCCTGGATTCTCCCCTGTACGGACAAAATTATATATTCTGTCTAGATGTTC
The DNA here is from genome assembly GCF_964261635.1 of Lissotriton helveticus. Classification (NCBI taxonomy): domain Eukaryota; kingdom Metazoa; phylum Chordata; class Amphibia; order Caudata; family Salamandridae; genus Lissotriton; species Lissotriton helveticus. The sequence goes on from NC_136059.1 coordinate 1,714,334,973, forward strand.
TTTCATGTCGGGCAGGGTGGCCAAAAAGTTGGCAACCCGTCTTAAACGTACTGAATATAATATCATGTGATCTTCGCCTGGAACTGGATCATATATGCAGTCAGTAAGAAGTCGCTTGAGGTCTGCGTATGTAGCCACTTTTGGCGTACGCTGTAACGCTGCTTCTCGCGGCGTCAGTCGTCTTACTTGAGGCGGGGTGATAGGAGCACCTCCCCCCGCACCTCCTGAACTGGAATCGTCAGTTAATACTGTACGTGCTGGTAGAGTGGCTGGCAAAACGGGCACACCTAATGTGGGCTGGTCCGGGGGCACTGGCACATTAACTTGGTCCCCGGGACCAGTGGCTGGAGGAGCAGGAATTACATTATTGACAGGGTGCTGCGGGTGAGCGGGCGGAATAGGATTTGTATATTCTGGGACTGTATCATCCAAGTAGGACGAAAGAAAAATTTCAGCTGCAGTCGGTTTATGACGTAGCTTAATCGGGACCAATGGTGGCGGTAAATTACAGGGTGCTTCCGGGGTTGCCTTCGGCAAGCCCTCGGCAAGAAGAGGATATATACCTTTAATAAGGGAATTTCTCTGTCTGTCTGACTGTTCTGCTCTAACTCGTTCACCTTCTTCTAGGAGTTCCCTTTCTTGGGCTTTTTCTGCGGATTCCCTACTTAACTCTGCTTTTCTGAATTCTTTTTCGGTTCTTCTATGAGATTCTTTGCGCCATAACTCGATGGCATCTTTCTGGGACTGTCTGGCTTTCTTTTTCCATAATGCTTCTTCTACTCGCATGATGCACTCGGCATCCCATGTACCTGATACAGGCCATCTATATTTCTCTTCAAAATCCTTGGTGTAATCCACCCATAAGTCTAGATATAATATGGCATTTAAGCCATGCTTGTGATACATAAAATGTCCAGGACTGTCCCTAGGAGGGACAGGAACTGATTCTTCGAGTAACCCTTTTCTGGTTTTGATCTGACGTAATTTCGAAAATAGAGGCATAATCGGGTCGTACTTAAACTAAACACAATACACAATAATCACAGTAATGGAATGGCAAACAAATCACTCATACCACGACATAGAAATACATTAATAACAGTTCGAACAGAATACTACCTGATACACTGAAAACATAACACTTGAATTTCTCGAGAACGGACTTACTAGAATTACTGGATGCACTGCTAAAATAGTACAGAACATACCGGTCTCGTAAAGAGACACGTCATACCGTATCCACCCAGGTGGACACGTCGGACTGGATCTGCGTACCCAAACCCATCGGACCAGGAACAAACTAATGAACCTGTCTAGATACTTCCCCCGCAACGGTACTCACCGGGAAGCAGAAACTGAAGGCCTCGGACTGGACTGGACTGCTACGACGTGTGGTTACTACGCATGCGCTTCGGACCTCGGGCTTCGGTTACAGGTGGGCCTCCGGATACCTCGGACCTTGCTCTCTCGGCTTGGGCTCTGGTCGGGACGAACCGCATTCCTCACCGCCTCGTCTGGATGCCGGACCGCAGTCTCCGTCTCCTCCGTGGGCCTGAGGGAGACTTGATGAAGCAGAAATATCTGCACGTGCACGGTAGAGTTCCGTCACGGCTGTAGAAGGGTCAGGGGGCCTGCGTTACATCGCCGGCGCGTGGGGAAGGGGCTCGTCCCTATTCGGGCGCCATTATGTGGTAAATAAATAATTAATTACCGGTACTATTTTTGAATACATTAAAGAAAACAGATAGCTCAATAAATAAGAGGCAGGATCCGTGGAATCTGAGTCTAACAGGCTTTAATCAGGCACAAGGGAAGGGGCAGGATCGGAACAGCCTGAAATAGAATGGCATGGACTGGCAGCTGCCCTGCTTCATTAACAGTACATAGTATATATAGGAAAACATTACAATTGCATTGAATACAGTAGGCGTAACAAGTGACAAACGTAAGATAAGAACACATGGGCGTAAAAAGAAGGCGTGCACAGGGCGTGCACGAAGACATGTGATGAGAACGTCACAGAAGTGTCATAAAATGGGTGGATACATGGAGGGGGCTACCTGGGCAGCTGGAACCTTTAACCTAGTGGTGCGCGCAAACGGGCCATGACGTGTAACTGGGGAGAGCTGGGGGCTCTGACTTCTGTGCTAGAAGAGGAGACTAAAGTCTGCGATGTCAGGACGACATGTACCTATAGCATATCTGGTATCTTGTGTTTGGAGTACATGTTGACAGAATAAAAGTTATCAGAGCAAAGGCTACTGGACACTAAGGCTAGTGTAGGCATATATTCTACATGTATTGCGTGTGCTATGAATCTTCTATGAATATTAATACAGTAATTCACTTGCATGGAGACAGAAAGACTAGACTATAATTGAAGATGTTTATGCGGTTCGTTAGCTTAGGAATGTGAAGACGGAGAGCTGAACTGATAACTAGAGGCATAACATATTCTTGGCAGACAGGCAGGCAGAGCCAGGCCGGGCACTGCGCTGCGCGGCAGGAAATAAGCGAAGGGTCAGGGATGCAGGTGGGGGCTGCATCGCTCCTCGGAATGGTTTCAGGAGACTGGAGCTTGAATCTGGTGTCCGGGCCCTTTTTGAGGCCTGGAAACGGGGACAATTCAATGAATAAACGTGCATAATGTAAAACGTTGGCAACATAGGCCTAATACTCGTTGCTTTCACGGGGACTGGAAACGGGCATACTAAAGTTGGACACAACTAGAATTGCGTCTTTAATCGATCATAGGGGGATATATGCATATCGATCATGCACATATTACATAGGATGTGGAACACGTAGGCACACATGACAAGGCAAAATTCAATTTTCCTCAGAAAGGTTACATTGCAGCTTTCATCATTGTCATATCCCATCCAATCTAGCTAGTTGTTTTGGTCATCAACAGTTAATTATTAGCATGCTCCACAATTTGTTTAGCACTCAATAAATCAACCAATCAGGGTTAGTAAAGCGCAGCTACTCACCCATGAGGGTCTCACGGTGCTGGTGGGGGAGGTGTGAGTTATGTTGAGTGCTGGGTACATCTGAACCAGTGCAGAGTGGGGGCTTGCCGGAGGTGGTGGTGGAGGGGGAGGTCATTCTGGGCCTTGGCTGCGAGGTAAGAGAAGGCTTTTCTTCCAATTCTGGCCTTGTAGATGCGTGGGAAGGTAGCCAGAAAGAGGTCGGCTGAACGGAGGTGTCTTTTTGGCGCGTCAAAGGAGAGTGTGCTGTTCAGGTATGTTGGTCCGGTGTTGTGAAGGGCCTTGTATGCTTGGGTGAGCAGTTTGAAGAGTATTCTTCTTTTAACTGGGAGCCAGTGGAGATCACAGAAATGTTGTTTTATGTGGCTGCAGCAGGGGATGATGAGGATGAGTCTGCCTGCGGCCACCTGGGCAGTTTGGAGTCTGCGAAGGACTTTCTTGTTGATTCCGGCGTAGTGAGCGTTGCTGTAGTCCAGTCTGCTACTGATGAGAGAGTGCATGACAGTTTTTCTGGATTTGGATGAGATCCATCTGAATGTCTTTTGAACCATGCAGAGGGTGTTGAACCAGGTCGATGATATGGTGTTGATCTGGTGGTTCATTGAAAGGGATGAGTCTAGTGTGATTCTGAGTTTTCGTGCATGGTCCGTCGGAGTGGAGTGGTTTCCAAGGGTGGGGGCCACCAGGAGTTGTCCCACATGGAGGAGGTGGAACCAAGGATGAGGACTTCTGTTATCTCAGAGTTAAGATTCAGGCAATTGTTCTTCATCCAGATGGCAACAGCTTTCATCCCTTCTTGTAAGTTGTGTTTGATGATGTTGGGTTTGTTGATGAGGGAGGTGATAAGCTGGGTGTCGTCGGTGTAGGAGACAATGTTGAGCCTGTAGTTCCTGACGATGGGTTCGAGGGGGACCATGCAGGTGTTGAAGAGGATGGGGCTAAAGGAGGGGCCCTGGGGCACTTCTGAGTAGGGTGTAGTCCATGGAGGCAAGGGCGTGGGGTGCGTTGAGGTCGGTGATGGATATGTTGGAAGGCGCACAAGGGGCCGCGTGGCCTGTAGATGAGGGTTCCACAGAGAGACGTTTGAGGGTTGGTCTAGATTTGGAAGTGGAGGTGCTCCATGATGGTCGTTGTGTCGTCTGGGGAGGTGGTCGTCGTGCAGAGAATGCTTTTGTGAACAATTGGGATGCCTCCTCCTGGACAGATGGAGTAGTCCTTGCGCAGGATCTTGTATCCATCCGGAATGGTGGTGGCAATGTTGGGTGCACAGTTGGCATTGGTCCAGGTTTCTGTGAGGAAGGTGACATTGGGCAAATAGGTGTTGATGAGGTCCCAGATTTCTATGGTGTGCTTGTGTAGGGAATGGATGTTGAGGAGTATGCAGTTGAGAGGCTTGTGAGTGGTGAGGTCTGGACTTCTGGGGGCTGCTGCTGGGGACCGGATGTGGCTGAAGGTGTAGCAGCAGTATAGACAGGAGAGAGGTCCTTGGGTGTTGTTCAGTGTCAAAATCTGCTAGTTGCTGCGGCGTCTGGGGTTTAGAGCATGGAGGGTGCAGGAGTCATAGCGGAGGTGGGCCAGAGGACCAGGGTCCCTGCCGCTGGTAGTGACTGGGTGGCAAACATGCGCAGACGGGCTTGCCTTTGTTGTGCCTTCAGTGCGCCAGCAGTGCGACCGCACAGTGAACACCATTAAGTATGGACCAGGGGATGGCGGGTCAGCTGGGAGGCAGCAAGTACACACTGGAGGTGGGAGGGACCGCAGGGGCAGCAGCAGCAGGGAAACACATGGGGAAAATGGTGAGTGAAAAAGAAAAATAAGGAAAGGAATGGAAAAAGAGGGCATAGAGAGGCAGAGAAGGAAAGGAAAGGTCAAGAAAAAGAGTAGTAATAGATGAACAGATTAAAAAGAGGAAGAGGCGAGGAGGAACAGCAGAAGAGCAGAATTCTCTCCCACTGGACCACCAGGGATGAGGTGCAGGCAGGAGCCTGCGGGTGGAGGAGAGCCTTGAACACCCTGCAACAGAGAGCTCAGAGGACAAGACTTAGTGGTGGAGCTGCGCAGGGGAAGAGCAGTCACACTGACCAGATCAGTGGTCTTGCTCTACTTGCCACGCAGCAGCCACCATTAAGTGGAAGGCAGAAAGGCAACACTGGAGGGGGGAGGAGCCATGGAGGCAGCAGCAGGGGGAAAGTGCAAGAAAAACGGCGAGTGAAAAAGAAATAGGAAGGAGAAGGAAGCAGAAAAGAGGCTGCAGACAGGCAAAGAAGAAAAGGAAAGGTCAAGAAAAAAGACAGGGAAAGATGAAACAGATGCAAAAGAGGAAGAGTCAAGAGAGGAAGAACAGCAGAAGAGCAGAGTGCTCTCCCACTGGACCACCTGGAATGAGGTGCAGGCAGCAGCCTGTGGGTGGAGGAGGGCCTCGAACACCCTGCAACTGAGAGCTCAGAGGGAAGCACTTAGTGGTGGCGCTGTGCAGGGGGAGAGTAGTCACACTGACCAAGGCACTCACAACTAATTGCCTAATTGTCTCATTTTAGATTCCTGAATTCCCTTACACCATGGACCAGTGACGAAACATCATTACGAGTTTTGAGGCTCTGCTCACCCCCTGACTTTCCAGTGCATGGTAAGTGTCTGTCAGGCTGAACAACACTCAGCCTGACAATCAATCAAATGTCATGGTCAGATAGTCAGGCACTTCACAAGCGCTAAAGTGCAGGGACCAGTCAGTCAAGGTTTGCTGTGCTGAAGATCTTACAGCCCTAAAGGAGCAGTGACATCATCAGATGGGCAAATCCAAGCAAGGATTTTTCTCCTGGTGACAAGGGGGAGAGTCACTGATCAAGTTAGCCCTGGCCACTTTAGTTTTCAGACCTAAAGTTCCCATGACTGATCATCCTTCTGTAAAAACAAACCATGTGGGGAAGGAATTCTTTAATTCATCTCAGCCACCGGTAATCAAATAGGGTCACATTCCAGACCATGTGAAGAAATGAAAATAGTGCCAAAAAGTGTTAAGTGCCAGGCATGGTCATCTGGTTGCCCTTGACCACTACCTAGGTGCAACTTAAAGCCAACTGTGATGGAACACGGGTCAGATACAGAAATCAGGTTCAAACCGGTCAGATGTTTTACCATCTGACTTAATCTCTAAAATAGAAGTCAAAAATCCTCAGCAGTGCAAGGAAGAAGACTATATCTGCAGTAGGCTCCTCATTGTTGGATAGCAGCTGGATGATGTCTCTTGGAAGCTGTTGCCTTTTGGTGGAGAGAGCCGAGCTGGAGAAATTTAAATTTTGTGCCCAGAGAAGACGCCTTGCTGACCTGATACTTTTGGAACCTTCTCTCTGTAAAGAGTTCTATGTTGGGACCCCGTCACTTTTCTGGAGCCCACATCTCTTCAGCGGGGGAAGGCTGCAGGCTATAGGCAAATGGGGCTCTGCAAGTCAGGATACCTTTGTGGGGAAGTCCCGTTGAAAAGGTTTAGATATTGTGGAAAATATCCGACTGGGAGCTACGACAATCTTTTGGCCATCAGCAACACACCTTCATCAGATCATCTTGGCAAGTTGGTCCTAGTACTCTGGAGGTCTTTGCATCCTCAGAGTTTCCAATTCCAAGGTTTCTGGCAAAGATAAGAAGAGTACATTTTGACCCCAGCCAAGGTCCCAGGACCTTGAAAACAGCACTTGATGGTCAAAAGTTACTCCAGCAGAGGTCAGCAGCAAGGTCCATAGCAGGTCCAGTAAGAACTGGTCAGATGGGCAGTTAGAGAAAAGGCCGCTTCTTGTGTACCTGGAGCTTGAACAGGAAATCAGCCTTCTGACCCTTGGAGTCCACTCCTGTGTCCTGGATACAAGGAGAAGAGCAGGTTTAATCTTCTAGGTTGTGTAAGGTCACAGACAGCAAGTTCTATTCTCTTCTATTTTTCCACAGACCTAAAAATTTGTTCTGAAGAGAGTAATGGGAATGCCACATTTATGCCTGGCACCAGCCTGTGGGTTGCAAAAACTCCTGCCACTCCGTAACCAATGGGGTAAAAGTTTCCAGGGGTAATGTTACCCACTTTTGCAGCATCTCTTCTGTGCCCTACTGCAAACAACCACACAGTGCCCCTCTCTACCTAAAATCAAGAAGACAGAACCATTCATCCCCTGTGCAGAGATCCTGTGCGCAACCTAGATGAGTGGCCAGGGAAATGAGCAACTGCACTTCAGTAGCTACCCAAAGCCAGTTCTGGGGACAGCTCTTCTCCCATTGGCATTGCATTAGTGCCTGGCTGACCTGGGGGATAAAGGAGATTCCCTGCCCAGGTGTCAGCGAACATTTGTCTGTGACAGGGTAGGTCTCTTTGAAGTTAATCAAATTCCTGGGCACATCCAAGCTGGTCCTCTTGACAAAGGGACAAAACTCCCTCAGACTTAAGGCCTTTGTCTCTCAGCTCTGGGAGCAAGTTCACTCATCATCAAAGGCTTATTCAGCTCCAGGTGAAAGTTGAAGATCATGTAATTGGACCTCTAGAGGCTTTAGGAAGGGAAAATACAACTCTTTAAAATTACCTTTTCCAAAATAGTTATTTCAAATACGACTTTACCACTGATTTGGGATTGTAATAAATATTTTAAAAAGCCCAGAAATGAACTGTGCAGCTCTTTCCTTGCTAGAGATAAAAACGAATACATTTAATGATGTATCCCAATGCCTTGCTATGGATCAGCCAACGCGTCTACAGTGAATATAGCTTGTAGGCCTTTGTAGGGACAAGTTTAACATTAAACTTTTACATGCCTTACTTCGAAATGCCATGGACCCTGCCTTATAAGCAATAAGGTCTACCTAGGGATGACTTATTAATATTGAAAGAACAGCTTAGGCCTGTCAAAAAGGTTTATTTTGCACGTTATAAATGTACAGCCTGGTTACAGAAGGTAGGTCTGCAGTCCTGTTTACATTAAACCTGCAGTCGGTGGCACAATGGGTGAAGGAACCCGATGTTGACATATTACCTTACTGGTCCTGGGTACCCTTTGTACCATATACTATGGACCTATCTCTAAGTTAAGTAAGCCATTAAGGGGTATGCTAATTCAATTGTGTTTAAAGGGGAAATGCAGCCACTTTACCACTGTTAAGCAGGGGCACAGTGCACCGAGTTCTACAGCCAGGAAGGACAGTCAATTAAAAAATCTGAGAGTACGTCACTCAATAGATATTAATTTCCAACAGTTAACCAATTGGAGGAGGCCGAGTGTCTCATTGAATGTTTTGGCGTGTGTATGTATGAATAACTTTACATATATGTGTGTGATAGTGAATGAGTGGGTGTAAGTGAATGCATGTATGTGATAGTGACTAGGTGGGTGTGAGTGTTTCCATATGTGCTCTTGTGAATGGATGGGTGTGAGTACGTGTGCCTGGGTGTGCTTATTGATGAGTGGAAGGGAGCATGAGCCACCCCTGCCAAGGAATGCATTCACTTTTGTGGACAGCTTGATTCAGTGCATGTCTCCATTGAAACACAGTACGCTTCCTAGAATTGTAACTTCTTTCATCTGATTTATTCATTCTCCGCAGTTTACTTCCAGCAGACCAACTGTAGAATACCATATTATGTAGTTCACAGACTGGCTTTAGGAAGTAAACTACGCTAGACTTGGTGGTTTATTGGCTCTCTGTATTTCACATTTTGCCCTGTGAGTTTTCATGGTGAGTTTGTGTGACTGTGTTCACCACACTGCTTGAACATGCCCTTCATTCAATACCTCTGTCTTTGCACAGTGTTCATCATCTACCGCAAATTGTTCTTGTCCTGAATTGAAGTCTCACTACTTTCATCCACCAGATTAGAGTTTAATACTTCTCCTCTATTAACTGCATTGCTTCATTCACTTGATTCATTGCTCCTTTACACTCTACTGGCGTTTTCTCTCCTTTCTTCTTCCTCCTCTTTATCTGCTCATGTATGAACTCCTGACATCCCTAGCCCTTTTCTCCATCCATTACTGTAGAACCATGCATTACTCACCATCCAGGCTGCTCATTCTCTACTGTTCACAAACATGCAGGTCGTTTTCTTTTTGTTATATCTTCCAGTGCAAATTTTCCTTAAAATGCTCTTACTTCTCTGACTAGCAAATTCCAACACATGTTCCTAAACTCTGCCTTCGTGCTGAAATACAGCTTGTGTTTAATTTGTGCCGGTGTTCACTGGAACTCGGCGCTGGCATGTGTTTCTTAATACTGGCATATACTCATAGCAGTCCAGCATATGCTGGAGTTACCAGTCTGGTTCTAAAAGAGCACATGAGCAGAGTGTTTAACGATTCGATATACAATTAAAATTAAAAGATAATACCCTTCTTATAGCCTTGGGTCTCCTGGTATACCTCAAATGGCCTTCTGTGAGTGTATTGGCATTTGGCTGCGCTGGCTGGGACCATAGGCAGTGCAAACTGCACTGGCCTCCTGGAAAATATCTTGGGGCTGGCAAATATGTTTTTTTTTTAATGAGCACTGTGTAGTACTGTCGTATTTAAGCAATTTAGTAGGTTTTTGCACCTAGCAGCGGCCCATATTTCTCTCCCTTTTTAATCATTTGTGATTTTCCTTGTTATCAACTAAGTATAAAACCGTGGATTAAGTTTGTAACGAATTTTGAAGGGTTGAGGAACAGGGGCAACTCGCATTTTGGGGCATATTACCAACAAATAGCGATATTAATCGCTAAGTAGGGTTAGCGGCAATATTTTTATTGCCGCGCATCACCGTTTTTTATCGCTGAGATAACTTGCTATTAGCAAGGTTTATCTCAAAAGCGATAAAAATCAGGCGAAATGCGTGAATATTGCTGAGAATACAGCGATATTCACGCATTAGTGACGAAATGCTCTTAGCCATGTTATCCACCTCCCATTGGATAACATTGCTAAGAACTGGTTTGAGCAGGCGTTGGTTGTTGGCGATAGCGGGAATATTTCCATCGCTACGCCTGCCTTGCTAATAGGCGATAGCGACGTTAGCGACTGCTTTCAGTCGCTAACAGGTTGGGTACGCCCACTTTGCATGTCATTAGCAATAAATATCGCTGACATGCAAAGCGGGCACCAAAACGCTCGCTATCGCCTAAAAGCTGTCGCTAACATCAGTTAGCGACAGCTTGCTAATAGAGCAATAGAATTATCGCCGCTTAGCGGCCGAAAACGGCCGCTAAACCGGCGATAATTGCATTATCGCCACCCTTGGCAATATGCCCCTGTATTCTGTGGATGGCAACTCGGCTATGTAAGTAATTTCAAACAAGCCCCTTTATCTATCCATGCACTCGTTTATAGATGCATACTTTCAGATAATCCCCTTCTCAGTCATCTACAGAACTAAAAACACACAAACTTGACAATAACTAAGAAGCATTTTTCTTAGAAAAATCAGAGCTAGAGGATATGTCAATACTTGTTGTTACACATTTTTAAAAGGAATAGACAGGTAGTTAGAAAATGATTTTTCATATTCTAAAACACAAAAGTGCTACATTTCCAAATATTGTGGAATATGACAATTCGTGTGCCGTATTGAATCAGGGATTGCAGAGAACTCTTTGCCAATTCTGCACACATGCTTGCAAAAAACATGAATATCAATCATCATTTTACTGTTGTTCATAATTTCATATCTCCATCAAAATTCTGACCATCGTCTTGCAGGAAGATGAACCATTAATAATGTGAGCCACTTTGATGAGTTTCTGTCAATTACTATTGTCTGTATGATTTGTGAGGAAAGTGGGAATTGAATGCAAATCAGTGGATGAGTGTTACAGATTTAATAACTATAAAACAGCCATTGGATATGCCACACCTAGGCTTTATAAGTTCTCTCTTATTTGTAAAGAGAGACAAACGGAGGCATACTAAGAATGTAATAATAAAATAATTAAGAATGAATGATTGAATGAGAGAAAGATGGGAATAATTCTGTCTTTAACACCCTAGCACTTGCAAACAGCATTTGTGCATGCCTTTGAATACACTTGGGACATTATATGTGTGGAGTTCTTTGCCCCGACTGTGCAGTCGCCACTCTCGTAAACTTACTAATAAAATAGAGTTTGCAAAGAGCGAACAAATAGTAAACTTACACAAAAATGTAAATGTACTCTTATGACTCAGGCTCATTATATTCTGCATGTGGATAAAATTCCTATATTCTGAAAGCGACTGAAACACGTCATGTACATGTAACAGCACAAAAAGCACTTACTAATTTGGAATCTGTGCCCGACTATTTGTGGATGAAAATTTCGGGATACATATATTGAAGTGAAACAAATACCAAAGGGATTACACATCTTCACAATGCCTACACACCCGGACACGAAAACTGAACTGTTGGGAGAGTGGGGTGAATACAAGGGGGCATATTATCAAGTAAGGGCGTTACATTATCGCCGCTTTTATCGGCAGGAAACTGCAGATAAAGCGGCGATAATGGGCTTGAATATATTCTCTATGAATTACAATCGAAGCCCATGTTAGATGTCTTCAGCATCTAACATGGGCTTCGATTGGAAATCATAGAGCATATTATCACGCCCATTATCGCCGCTTTATCGGCAGGAAGGCGGCGATAATGTAACGCCCTTTCTTGATAATATGCCCCAATGTTCCCTAAATATGATGAGAATACTCTTCAAGCATACAAAGATTGACTTGGATGAATTAACAAGAAACATAGAGGATAGGGAAGAGAAAATCAATGCTGAACTCAACAAGGAAGAAAGCTCCAAACTGAGGAAAGACATGGATATATGCCTTTAAAAATATGAGGCAGAGATACAGGAGCGGAAATTGAGAAAGTTCAAAAGGGACGAACAAGATTACAAATATGGAAGGATTCTAATATTTGCCAAAAGATTTGAAACACTAAAAAGAAATTACTCTGTCAAGATCCCAGTCACAACAGGTGAAACAACGAGTGAAACAGACCTTAGTGAAGGAGAAGAAGCAAGTGGCACAAATGGATCATCCAAAACCACTTTTTTAGAGGAGATGCAGGTAATGCACATGGATCAGACATTAATGAGGGGAAGAAGATGTGGAAGGGGCACAAACCGAAGCCGAGGCAATGGAGAAGAAAGTACTTTGAAAGTATAAGAAAAACCAGACGCTCTAAACAGAAAAAAACAATACCCATTACACAATCTGAACAAAAAGAAATAGAAAACTCTACTCTGATTATAAATCTTTCGAAACATACACTTAGGTATTGATCAAATACTAGATTTAAAAAACATGCTCGATCTAATGTTCAACTTAAGTGATTATGAAATGACAGAAAACAAGTATCGCAATAATTAGCTATTAAGACTGAAAAAGGAATTACCAGTGGTCTCTAAAGGAAGTTACAATATTGTCCATCCTTATCCCCATGTAACAAATTTGATATTTTTGCAAAAGCCACTATTGGAGAAATTGATAAAATATAAAAAACGAGACATTAAAGATATAAAGAGAATTTGAGCTGTGGAGAAGGTGAAGTCATGTAAGTATTAATAGAAAACCAAGAAATCATAATAACATCCGCTGACAAAGGGGGGCCACATTGTGCTTATGGATAAAAAAGACTATATGATTGAAGCATATAGACAACTAAATGACACCACCAATTATTTGAAGATCCAAGAAAATCCAATTAATGAAATGACGTTGGATCTAAACAAAATATCACAGGAATGGCAAGAAGCAACCCTTATCAGTGATGATGAATTCCAATATTTATAAAAGGACTTCCTATTGATTCCAACAATATATTTTTTACCCAAGGTGGAGTCCATAAAACACTCCACCATCCTCCTGGTAGACCAATTGCTGCTTCATGTGACTCACAATATGAAAACATATCAAAATATGTAGATACATTTTTAGCACCTATAGCGCAAAGCCTCTGTTCTTACATCAGAGATACAGGACACTTTCTGGGGATATTAACAGGGATAATTTGGAACAACAAATATTTATGGGTAACCATAGACGTGGTCTCCCTGTATACATCCATTAAACACAAAATTGGGTTGGAAGCATGCAACTATATCCTCAAACAGAGATGGATAATGGAATTAAAACATACACAAATGTACCTATCAATGATTGAAATATGCCTAACCAATACAATTTTTCTCTTCAGTAAAAAACTTTTTAAACAAAGTTGCGGAACTGCTATGGGCATATCCTTTTCACCAAATTATGCTAACATCTCAATAGGTTGGTGGGAGAAGACAGTAGCCTGGAACACAGAATACCAAAATGAACTGGAAAAAATTATTCTCTGGGTCGATACATTGACTACCTCTTCATAATATGGAATGGCACGGAAAAATAATTCAACTTAATGTGAATGAAGTAGGTCTATTCGTTACATGCACAACAAGTAAAAAAGAAATCACATTTCTGGATACACTTATCTATATCGAAGAAGACCAGATTCATTCTACACTATTCGGGAAAGAGACGGCTACGAATAGTGTTCTACACGGAACAAGCTTTCACCCAAAAACATTAATAGACAACATTCCTTATGGAGAGTTTGTACGAATGAAGCGGAACTGCTCCAAGAAAGAAGATGCAGAAGAGAAAATTATGGAAACTATTATTAGATTCAAAAGGATAGGTTACAGAGAGACAACCATAAAGAAAAGTAAAAAGAAAATAGATAGAAATTAAGAGAGGAAACCTTGATGCCAAAAAGAGAAATAGATCCAAATAAAAAGGGAAATCAAGAAGCACCCAGATTCATTACAACATACAGCAAAAAAGTGGGAAAAACATCAATAAAATACAAAAGTACTGGCATTTGATTGCAAATGATCCAGATGTAGGTTCACTTCTGGGATCTAGACCGTTAGTGACCTAGAGAAAACCAAGTCACTTAAAGATCTACTAGCCAAAAGCCACTTTCAAGAATCTCTAAATCCAACTGGCTTCTTGAACAACAAAGAGGTTTCAAAAAATGTAACTCATGCAAGGCATGTAAAATTTGAAAGAATGTGAGACATATCACTAATCGAGATGGAAAGGCAATAAACAGTATTCAAAAGATTACCAGTACCACTCAATATGTTAAATATGTCACTGAATGCAACTGTGGATCAAAGTACATTGAGAACCCGATTTCCATGTTAAAGAAAAGGATCCTCGACCACATTAGAGCAGTTAAAAACAAAGACATGACGTACACCACTGCAAAACAAATGGCACAGTGCCAAATGGCAATTGGAAAGCAATGAGCTACTGTGGCATTCATGCAATAACACCTAATGATCGCGGAGGAGACAGAATGAAAAAACTACGCCAACTGGAATCTCGGTTTATTATAGAATTAAGAACTAAGACACTGCAAGGAATTAACAACAATAAAGAACTTTTTGTACATCTGGATTAAACAAAGGACAAAATACAATATTAGTACTGAATAACCATCACCCTGGAGTGAGAAAACTGAGAGAATACAAAGAAATCATTGATAAATATTGGGAACTGGGGTGCTATACCAGTAAATGTGAAAAAGTTTCATAAAGTGACAATACTACTTAAAAAAATATGGCTACTATGCCCAAAAAACATTTGTGAAAAATGCTATACTTACAACGAAAAATGCACGAAGGATATTATAGTACTAATCTACCATTATGTATAAGATAACATCAAAAATGTTCTCTCACCCAGTGGCTTATCGCTTCTGCCTCAAAGGTTAAAAATTATTTCTATTTGGTTGAAAAGCATTGTCAGCACCGCTCGCACGCTGCCAAGTCTTCCTGCGGTTCAGGTCCCCATGGTCCTTAACGGCGCTTGAAGTACAAGAATCAAGGAACGCTCCAATGGCATCAGGACCTCCTCGCGGCCGGACCAGCCGCTATAACATTGTACACCAAGGTTGCCCAAAAGAGGGGGTCACACACCATGAGGTACACGCACACTCACCGCAGGCGGCATCAGTGGTGACAGGCTGCACGGGTTTCAGGCCATACGCGTTTCGAGCTCCTTCGAGCTCTTGTTCACTGGCAGGAATGAAGCGGTACCTCTAGTGAAATGAAGCATGCACAAATATCTTTCTATTGTTTCCACGACTCTGAAGATAAGTTTTATCTTGGGGAAACAAAGTTGTCATGTTTATGCGGTTGTCAGAGACTAATCCCTTCTTGTGAATTCGAGAAAGTTTCTAGTGACCTCTGAGCTAGCTGGCACACCCAATTAAGTCTAGTATATTCGGTAGAGACCTAGTCGACCTCAGTCCTAGGTCTAATCTATAGGATATATTATTCCAATGTGCAGAGCCTATTGGGAATATAGGAACTACACTACAGTACAAGCATCAAGGAAGCACCACTGCCGCCCAAAAAAGCATTTTTTTTAAATCAGCCGAATTTGCGTTGGGTGTGCGAATCTGGCCCTCCCAAAAATATATTGTTTTCTATAGGCACCCGGGTGGGCCAGGTCCCAGGGACAATGCCCAATTAATTAGGGGGGCCTGTGGGGTCCCCTGCAGACCCGGGCACCACCACCTCCCTGGAGCTTAGATAATTATATGCAGGGCATGCGCCCCCTCGCAGCCCCAAGGACCACCACCTCCCCACTGCTTTTTTTTTTAAATGCATGGGAGGCTCCTGCCCCTTCATGCTGCAAAAGGGATACCACCTCCCGGGGACATTTGCATTTCAAGGTGGGGTCTCACAGGCCCCTCCAAGCCCCAGTGACCGCCACCTCCCGAAGCTTTAAATTATTTAGCGAGGGCACCTCAAGCCCCGGGACCCTCCACCTAACCGGGGCTACATGATTTAAATGTGGGGGCCACATGGCAACCCCGAAGCCCCAGGCACCGTGCCCTTAACTGGGCTAATTTCAAGATCAAAATGTGTGGGGGTGCTCAAGCTCCCCACACTGTGGGGCATTGAATATGTAAATATGGGGCTCAGTAGTGGACACCTGCCCCAAGGACCACCACCTACAAGGGGCTATTTACATGTAAGGAGGGGACTGGCACCTCCCTGCCTGCCACCTCCCCAGCTTTGTTTAAATTAAAAAAGTTTGGGGGGGCTCCTGCCACCCCACACTGCCCCAGTGACCACCACCTCCCCGGGGCATTGAATAATTAATATACGGAGGTCTGTTGTGAACCCCTGATCCCAGGGACCACCATCTCCCTGGGGCTTCACACTGTGCTGCCCCTGTCCAGGAGCCCTAGATGGCCCTGGGGACTGCCGCCCCACAGGGCCGGCTCCAGCAATGTTCCGGGGTGCCCAGCCATGGGGAAATTGCAGTTTGCTATGGCAGGGTGGGAGAACTGGTCCCTCCCTGCCATAGCAAACATCTGCTTCGCTTCATGTAAGCAAACCAGAATTGCTTTTGGGCAAAGGGAGCTGCATGTTACCAGCTCCCTTTTTCCAAAAGCAATGCCAGCTCCCGCAGGAGGCGGTGAGCCGGCTGGGACTGCTGTGGCACTGAGGCCAAGGCCTGGGGGAAGCAGTCCCCTGGGCCGAAAACAGCCTCAGGAGGGGACCACATGGCTCCCGTCCAAAATGTTTTTTCTAAAAGGTTGGGTGCTGACCCCCCTCCCTTTTTATTTTTTGAAAGAAATTTAAAATCGGTCAAGCCCCAGAAGATAGGAGGCAAGGGGACTTCATACCCCAACTCAGAGCACACCAAGAGGCATGTTTGCAGAGTGGTGGAGAAAGGGGGCGTGGCTTATGTCCACCTCTGAGCAATCCCACTGTGTGGTGCTTACCGCAGGTAAAAGGTAGGCTTGTTGGCCCCTAGCAGCAAAGGGGACTACACACCCCATCCAAGAGCATGCCAGGAGGCAGGTTGGCAGAGTGGTGGGCAAAGGGAGCATGGACTGCTTTGAGAACTTAGAAATCCTGCTGTGAGGGTCTTACCAGAGGTAATAGAAGGGGTAGTTGGCCCCCCAAAGATCACTTTGGGGGCCAACGTCCCCTCCTGTTACCTCCAGTAAGTCCCACACAGTGGGATTGCTAAGAGGTCTTTTGAGGCCATGCCCCCCTTTCACCACCACTCTGCAAACGCACCTCCTTGCTCACTACTTGTTGGGGATGAAGTCCACTTTACTCCTGAGGGACTTTGGTGGGCCAAGAAGCCCTCCTAGTACCTCCTGTAAGTACTACACAGCGCAATTCCAGAGTCGTAGGCCCAGCACCCTTTCTCCACCACTCTGCAAACATGACTACTAGTTAAAGAAGTATTTGCAGTGTAATAGCTTTCACATTTGCGAGAGTTAGAGCTTTTTGTCGTGGTAAATGTAAAAGTTTTTAACTAATATTTTTGGGAGTGGAGTGGATGTAGTGGAATTATGTGGTATGTTGTGCAGTGAAATTATGTGGTATTTAGTGTATAGGAATTATATAGAGTGGGATTATGTGGTATGGACAGTAATTGTGTGGTATAGTAGTCAGTGTTGTGGAGTGGTAATCTCAGGTTTAGACTTCCTCATTTCCAAAGAAGCTAAACGATAAACTCAATGAGACACAAAAAAGAAATAACCACTGAGGAGCACTACTGGGCCTAGTCAGAGGTATGAGCAGGGCCACTGGAATTATGAAACTGTTTGGCTGCACCGACTTTCGTACAATTATACATTTTCCGCATTTGCCACATAATCCATCATCTGCTGCATAATCTGCAGATTTGAACAAAAAAAAACTTGTTTCTCGCTCAAACGGCTCAAAGGTTACTAAAAATGCACCGACAAGTGTTACAGCGTGCTGGAAGGCCCTTGGCAAACATAGAATTGTCACCTGTTACTTACTGCTAAATGTGGGTGTTAAATTAGTACTAATGGTGTGCAAACCACTCTAGCATCTTTCTATGCCTCTCTTGCCTCTTTCTACATTTCTGTTGGTTCTGCCTCTACCTTTCTTCCCTTTTCTGCACTTCTCTTGCCTCTTTCTGCATATCTCTCCCACTTTTGGTACCTCTCTTGCCTCTTTCTGTGCCTCTGTTGCCTCTTCCTGCACCTTACTTGCTTCTTTCTGCACCCTTCGTGTCTCTTTCTGCATCTCTCTTGCTTCTTAATGCTCCTCTCTTGCCTCTTTCTTCAATACGCTTCCCCCTTTTTTCATCTGTTGCTTCTTTCTGTACTTCTCTTGCTTCTTTCTGAACCTCACTTCTTTGTGCACCCCTCTTGCCTCTTTCCATACCCTTCTTCCCCCTTTCTGCACCTCTATTGACTCTTTATGCATCCCTGTTCCCTCTTTCTGCACTGCTTGTGCCTCATTCTCTCCTGCCTGTTTCTGCACCTCTTTTGTCTATTTCTGCACTTCCATTGCCTCTTTCTGCACCTCTGTTGCTTTTTTCTTTCCTTCCTTTCCTCTTTCTGCACCACCCTTGGCTCTTTCGGTTCCTCTGTTGCTTCCTTCTGCACTTCTCTTGCTTCTTTTTGCATCTATCTTGCGTCTTTCGGCACCCCTCTTGCCTCTTTCTCCACCCTTTTTCCCTCTATGTGCATCTCTCTTCCCTCTTTCTGAACACCCTACCTCTTTCTGCACCTCCGTTCCTTATTTCTGCACTTCTTTTGTTTCTTTCTGCACCTCCCTTGCTTATTTCTGCACTGCTTGTGCCTCATTCTGCACCCCTCGTCCCTCTTTCTGTACCCATCTGTCTCTTTCTACAGCTCTGTTGCTTCTTTATGCACGTCGCTTGTTTCTTTCTCCATTTCTGTTGCTACTTTCTGCACCTTTCTTTCTTTTTCTGCACTTCTATTGCCTCTTTCTGCACATCTCTTCCACTTTCTGCACCTCTGTTGCCAATTTCTGCACCTCACTTGCTTCATTCTGCACCATTCTTATGGCTTTCTGGCCCTTCCTCCTTTTTTCTGCACCTCTCTTGCCTCTTTCTGCACCCCTATTCCCTACTTCTGCACCTCTCCTGCCTGCTTCTGCACCTCTCCTACCTCTTTCTGCACTTCTCTTGCCTCTTTCTGCTCCTCTGTTGTTTATTCCTGCATTTCTATTGCCTCTTTCACATATCTGTTGAATCTTTCTGCACTTCTCTTGCATCTTTCTGCACCTTTCTTCCCTCTTTGTGCATCTCTCTTGCTTATTCTTTACCTCACTTCCCTCTTTCTGCACACCTATTGCCTCTTTGTGAACCTCTATTCCTTCTTTCTGTCATTTTTTGTTTCTTTCTGCGCCCTCTTGCTTCTATCTGCACCCCTCGTGCCTCCCCCTGCACCCTTCTTCCCTCTTTGTGCACTTGTCTTCGCTCTTTCTGAGCGCCCTACCTCTTTCTGCACCCCTGTTCCTTATTTTTGCACTTCTTTTGTTTCTTTCTGCACCTCTCTTGCTTATTTCTGCACTCCTTGTGCCTCATTCTGCACCCCTCTTCCCTCTTTCTGTAGCCCTCGGCCTCTTTCTACAGCTCTGTTGCTTCTTTCTGCACGTCTCTTGTTGCATTTCTGTTGCTACTTTCTGCACCATTCTTTCTTTTCCTGCACCTCACTTGCTTCATTCTGCACCGTTCTTACCGCTTTCTGGACCCTTCTTCCCTCTTTCTGCACCTTTCTTGCCTCTTTCTGCACCCTATTCCCTACTTCTGCACCCCTCTTGCTTCTGTCTGCATCCTCATGCCTCCTTCTGCACCCTTCTTCCCTCTTTCTGTACCTCTCTTGTGTCTTTCTGCACCCTGTTCCCTCTTTCTGCACCTCTCCTGCCTGTATCTGCACCTGTCATGTCTCTTTCTATACTTCGCTTGCCTCTTTCTGCACCCCTCTTCACTCATTCTGCACCTCTGTTGGTGTTTTATGCACTGCTCTTGCCTCTTGATGCACCACTCTTGCCTCTTTCTGCACCTCTGATGTTTCTTTCTGCACTTCTCTCACTTCTTTCTGGATCTCTCCTGCTTCTTACTGCACCCTACTCTCCTCTTTCTGCACCCCTGTTACCCTTTTCTGCACCTTTTTGGCCTGTTTCTGCAACTCGCTTGCCTCTTTCTGCAGTTCTCCTGCATCCTTCTGCACCTCTATTGCTTCTTTCTGCACTTCTCTTGCCTTCCTCTATACCCCTCTTGCCTCTTTCTGCACCATTCTTCCCTCTTTCTGCACCTCTCTTGCCTCTTTTTGCACCCCTGTGTCCTGTTTCTGGTCTCTCTTACCATTTTTCGCAACTCTCTTGCCTCTGTTTCCACTTTTCTTGCCGCTTTCTGCCCACCTTTTCTCTGTTTCGGCACCTCCTCTATTGGTTCTTTCTGCACGGCTCCTGCGTCTTTCTGTAAATCTCTTACAAATTTCTACATCCCTCTTGCCTCTTTCTGCACCCCTCTCGCCTCATTCCGCACCTCTGTTGGTTCTTTCGGCACTACTCTTGCCTCCTGCAGCACCACTCTTGCCTCTTTCTACACCTCTGGTTCTTCTTTCCGTACTTCTCTTACTTCTTTCGGGACCTCTCTTGCTTCTTTCTGCACACCTATCACCGATTTCTGCACCCCTCTTCCCACTTTCTACACCTCTCTTGCCTCTTTCTATACACCTGTTACGTTTGTCTTCAACTCTCTTGCCTGTTTCTGCAACTCTCTTGCCTCTTTCTACAGTTTTATTGCCTCCTTCTAGACCTCTGTAGCTTATTTCTGTACTCTCTTGTTTTTTCCTGCACCCCTCTTGCCTCTTTTTGCACCTGTGTTTGTTCTTTCTGGACTGCTCTTGCTTCTTTATGCACCTCTCTTGCAAATGTTTGCACCTCTCAAGCCTCTTCTGTACCTTTCTTGCCTCTGTCTTCACCCCCTTTGCCTCTTCATCCACCACTTCTGCTTTTTTCTTTATCCTTCTTTCCTCTTTCTGTACCTCTCTTGCCACTTCCTGCATACTTGATCATTTTTTCTACTCTGCTCTTGCCTGTTTTTGGAACTCTCTTGCCTCCTTCTGACCTCTCTTGCTTCTTTCTTGGCTTCCCTTGCAAATTTCTGCACCCTTCTTGCCTCATTCTACACTTTTCTTGCTTCCTTCTGCACCTCTGTTGGGTCTTTTCACTCATTTTGCCTGTTTCTGCAAGTCTACTGCTTCTTTCTGCACTTTTCTTGCCTCCTTCTGCACCTATGTTGCTGCTTTCTGCACCTCTCTTGCCTTCTTCTACACTCCTCTTGCCTCTTTCTGAACCTTTCTTCCCTCTTTCTGTACCTCTCTTGCCTCTTTCCGCACCCCTGTTCCCCTTTTCTACACCTCTATAGCCTGTTTCTGCAACTATCTTGCCTCTTCCCACAGTTCTCTTGCCTCCTTCTGTACCTCTGTTGCTTCTTTCTGCACTTCTCTTGCCTCTTTCTGCACCCCTCTTCTCTGTTTCAGTACCTCTGTTGGTTATTTCTGCTCTGCTCTTGCTTCTTTCTGTAAATCTCTTGCAAATTTCTGCACCCCTCTTGCCTCTTTCTGTACCTCTGCTTCTTCTTTGTGTACTTCTCTTACTTCTTTCTGGACCTCCCTTGCTTCTTTCTGCACCCCTCTTATCAATTTCTACACCCCTCCCCTACTTTCTGCACCTCTCCTGCCTCTTTATATACCCTGTTACGTTTTTCTGCACTTCTCTTGCATGTTTCTGCAACTCTCGTGCCTCTTTCTGCAGTTCTCTTGCCTCCTTCTGCACCTCTGTTGTTTCTTTATGTACTTCTCTTGCCCCTTTATGCACCCCTCTTGCCTCTTACTGCACCTCCGTTTTTTTTGCACTGCTCTTGCTTCTTTCTGCACCTCTCTTGTAAATTTCTATACCCCTCGAGCCTCTTCTGCACCTTTTGTCTCTGTTTCAGTACCTCTGTTGGTTCTTTCTGCTCTGTTCTTGCTTCTTTCTGTAAATCTTTTGCAAATTTCTGCACCACTCTTGCCTCTTTCTGCACCCGTCTTGCCTCTTTCTGTACCTCTGCTTCTTCTTTGTGTACTTCTCTTACTTCTTTCTGGACCTCCCTTGCTTCTTTCTGCACCCCTCTGATCAATTTCTGCACCCCTCCCCTACTTTCTGCACCTCTCCTACCTCTTTATATACCCCTTTACGTTTTTCTGCACCTCTCTTGCATGTTTCTGCAACTCTCTTGCCTCTTTCTGCAGTTCTCTTGCCTCCTTCTGCACCTCTGTTGCTTCTTTCTGTACTTCTCTTGCCCCTTTCTGCACCCCTCTTGCCTCTTTCTGCACCTCTGTTTGTTTTTTTGCACTGCTCTTTCTTCTTTCTGCACCTCTCTTGTACATCTCTATACCCCTCAAGCCTCTTCTGCACCTTTCTTGCTTCTGTCTGCACCACTTTTGCCTCTTTCTCTACCTCTTTTGCTTTTTTCTGCACACTTCTTCCCTCTTTCTGTACCTTTCTTGCCTCTTTCTGCATACCTGATTCCTTTTTCTGTACTGCTCTTGCCTGTTTTTGGAACTCTCCTGCCTCCTTCTGCACCTCTGTTGGTTCTTTCTGCACTGCTCTAGCTTCTTTCTTGGCCTCCCTTGCAAATTTCTGCACCCTTCTTGCCTCTTTCTCCACTTCCCTTGCTTCCTTCTGCACCTCTGTTGGATCTTTCTGCACCTATGTTGCTTCTTTCTGCAAGTCTCTTGCCTCTTTCTGCACTTTTCATGCCTCCATCTGCACCTATGTTGCTTCTTTCTGCACTTTTCTTGCCTTCTTATGCACCCCTCCTGCCTCTTTCTGAACCTTTCTTCCCTCTTTCTGTACCTCTCTTGCCTCTTTCCGCATCCTTGTTCCCCTTTTCTGTACCTCTTTTGCCTGTTTCTGCAACTCTCTTGCCTCTTTCCACAGTTCTCTTGCCTTCTTCTGTACCTCTGTAGCTTCTTTCGGTACTTTTTTTGCCTCTTTCCGCACCCCTATTTTTTGTTTCTGTACCTCTGTTGGTTTTTTCTGCTCTGCTCTTGCTTCTTTCTGTAAATCTCTTGTAGATTTCTGTACCCCTCTTGCCTCTTTCTGCACCCCTCTTAACTCCTTCTGCACCACTGTTGGTTCTTTTTTTGAACTGCTCTCGCCTCTTTCTGAACCTCTGGTACTTCTTTCTGCACTTCTCCTACTTCTTTCTGGACCTCTCTTGCTTTTCTGCACCCCTATTTTCTCTTTATGTATCCCTCTTCCCACTTTTTACACCACTCTTGCCTCTTTTTGCATCCCTGTTACCTTTTTCTGCACCCCCTTGCCTGTTTCTGTAACTCTCTTGCCTCTTTCTGCAGTTCTCTTGCCTCCTTCTGCACCTGTTGCTTCTTTATGTACTTCTCTTGCCTCTTTCTATACCGCTCTTGCCTCTTTCTGCACCTCTGTTTGTTTTTTCTGCAGTGCTCTTCTTTCTGTACCTCTCTTGCAAATATTTGTACACCTCTTGCCTCTTCCTGTACCTTTCTTGCCTCTGTCTGCACCCCTTTTGCCTCTTTCTCCACCTCTTTTGCTTTTTTCTGCACTTATCTTGCCTCTTTCTTCACCTGTCGTGCTTCTTTCTCCATCCTTGTGCCTCTTTATGCACCTCTGTTGGTTCTTTATGGACTGCTCTTGCTTCTTTCTTCACCTCTTTTGCAAATGTATGCATCCCTCTTGCCTCTTTCGGTACTGCTCTTCGCTCTTTCTGTACCTCTCTTTCCTCTATGTACCCTCTGTTCCTTTTTTCTGCATCTCTTTTACCTGTTTCTGCAACTCTCTTGCTTCTTTCTGAACTTCTCTCACCTCTTTATTTACTCAAATGGGAAGTGCAAGCTGTCAAGTTTAAAGGTCTGCATGTTCTTGTGAAAGAAGAATATGTCTGCTAGTACATGAATTCTTACATGTGTTAAGCATCTGAAGGTTGTAGCTTAAAAAGCGGGTAATTTCTCACATAGGTGATCAAATCTTCTCAGTTCTGCTCTGTCATTCGGTTGCACAAGCAGACATGTCTTATGTATATGGGTGTTATAGAGCCCCTCAAATATACTATTGAATACCCATGTGCCCTGTATTGTGAGCAGAAAAAAAAGCATACACCTTTTTGTACACACATTTACAGAGTATGCTGTTTGAATCACAGGTATTCAAGTATTTGTATGTTTATTTTTATGTAACATGTCACTAGGTAAAAGCAGAGACAATGCATGCATACCTTCAAAAACTTGGTGAGACTTAATACAGTGATATGGTTAGGATTGCTGTTTTACATTTGGTAGGCCTAACATTCCGAGCAGTCGATGAATAGTGAACCTTCAAGAGAAAAGTGAGGTTTAAGACATCTTGGGAGAAGGATTAGTGATTAGGCTACTTTTTGTATAAGTCTGTGGAAAGGTACAGTCAAAGTAGACCTTTTTCTGCACCTCTGTTGCTTCTTTCTGTACTTCCCTTGCTTTTTTCTCCACCTTTCTTCCTCTTTTAGGACTTCTGTTGCCTCTTTCTGCATTTGTTTGCTTCTTTCCGCATCTTTCTTCCTCTTTCTGCACCTCCCTTTCTGCACTTCTCTTGCTTCTTTCAGCACCTTTCTTCCTCTTTCTGTACATTTCCTACCTATGTAGGCCTAGATAAAAATTAGCATTTAAAAAACCTTAGAAATTCACTGAAAAAACAGATTTCAGGGACGTTATAGTTAGTAATTAACATTTAAAAAACCTTAGACATTCACGGATAAAACCACAGGTTTCAGGGACGTTATAGTTAGGCTGACATTTCACTCGTACAAAACCAGAGAAATTAAGCTGTTATAGTAAGCTGAGCTAACTATAACTCACACCCCTGCAATGCACTGCTGATGATGTCCCATATTACATCACTCATTACATGGTCAGAGATATCACTGATGACATCATTGATGACATCTCAAATGATATCACTGATGACATAATCCAGTTACTGTTAGTGTTTCTAAAAAGTTTAAGAATGTTATATATATATATACGCCAATGTGTAGTCAAATAATGAGTGGGTGTATGAGTGTCTGTATGGATGATTTGTTGGGTGCTTGACTGACTGTATGAGTGAGTGATTAAACGTGTCTTAGTGAATGTATGGGTGAGTGACTACTTTCTGTAAATGTGTGTATCAGTCTATCAGTTGATGTGTAAGTGGCTGCATGGGTTGGTGAGTAGGTACATGAGTGTCTATATGGGTTATTGATTAGTTGTCTGAGTACCTGTATGGGTGCCTGAGTGTCTGTGTGGTTGGGTGAGTGGTGTGTGACTCCCTGCATAGATGTATGAGTGGGTGAATCCCTGGGTGTATGGGTTCATGAGTGTGTCTGCGAGGGGCTGTATAGTTGAGTGAGTGTGTGTATGGCTCTGTTGGTGAGTGCATCGGTGTCTCATTGGTATATGGGTGAGTAACTGCATATGTGAAAGGCAGTATATGTGAGTGTTAAAGTATATACGTGACTGTATGTGTGACTGAGTGAGTGTGAGAGTTGCTGTATGGGTGAGTGTGTGCTTGTGTCAGTGATAGAGAGTAAGTATATGTTACTATCTATATGAGTATGTGAGGTGGTGTGTCTATAACTATAAAGGTGAATAAATGGCAGTGTGATTGACTCTTTGGGTGACTGACTAGGTATGTGAGTAACTCTATGGATGAGTGACAGTGTGTGAGTGTCTGTGTGGGTGTATGAGTACATATATCAGAGGCTGTATTGATGAGGGACTGCGTGTACGAGTAACTGTATGGTTGAGTGAGTGGATGTGTGTGTAGACCTATGAATCAGTGAGTGGGTATGTGCTAACTGGTATTGATATCTTCATGGTTTCAAACATGGTAGTCTGTATTTTAGAGTGGGTGTATGAAAGGTTATATTAAGGTGTGAAGAGGTGCATCAGTTAACAAGTGGATGATGCCATCAGTGATGTCACGAGTAATGTCATTCGAGATGTTATCAGTGATGTCATCATCGATGTCACTGACCATGTCATGAGTGATGTAATATATGACGTCATCAGCAGTGCATTGCGGGGGCGCGAGTTATAGTTAGCTCAGCTAACCATAACCTCTGAATTTATCTGTTTTTTTTAAAATAAGTCTTTATTGAAACATTAGTTTTACAAAAATGACCTCCGTCCCCCTCCCCCCCAAGCTTGAGTATATACAAAATAAAACACAGTAAATGATATATAACATTTTTGTATCCAAATTGTAACAATCATTATATGCAATTCCTTAATACAATTACAAACGAGTTAAATTATGTTATCAGACCAGATTCTGTATCCAACTTGTCAGTGGGTCCCAGATTTCCAGTCCCATCCTTTGTCTCCTTCTACCTTTCCACCGATATATGGCCATTTCTAAGTTATATGTGGACAAGAGTCTGGCCCGCCACTGTTGAAAAGCAGGAGGATTGGGGTCTAACCAAGCTATGGCCAAGCATATTCTAAATACTGCCATAGCAATAAATATGAGCCCTTGAATTTCTTTTGGATGCGTATCTCCATCTAAACCAAGTATTAATTCTGCTGTTGTAAATTCAATTGTTATGTTAAGAATTTTGGATAGAAAGGTGGAAATTTCCCTACGGACTGTACCCAATGTAACACATGTAGCAAATATGTGCACAATGTCTGCTTCATATTGCTTACAGCGTGGGCATTCCATACCTCTACCCGTCCCCCATTTAGCGATCTTGTTTGGGGTATAATATAACTGAAAATAAGTTTTATAGTATTGGACTTGGAGATTGGCCAACATTAGCCATAGTTGAGATGCCTTTAGTGACTTCTCGCAGGTTTCTTCCACCACATCCAATTTATCATGCCAATTTGCTATAGATTTGTCAATGTCATCTGGTAGTGCGGATGTTAGGTTATTGTATATTACACCAATCTTTATAGTGGTAGTTAGACTTATTATTTCAATTAAATGTTTTTTTCTAAATTTGGATGGGCCTCCCCCTTTTTTGATTAAGAAGTCTCTAATTTGTATAAAATTGAGAAAATCTGTTTGGTTTAGTCCAAATTCTGATTTCAGTTCCTAGAATGATTTGAATCCTGTATTGGAGTAAAAATTGCCACACTGGGTGACCCCTGCCCTTTGCCACCTTATCATGGAGGCATCCCTAAATGTTTCTGGGAGGTTAGTATTTCCCACTAAAGTTGTGTAATAGGAGAATCTTCCAATGCCCAAGAGCTTTCCAACATTGTTCCATGCCGAATATACACCCCTAAGGGTTTTAAATCAGACTTTTTTAAAGTAGCAATTGTAGGTTAGTCGTCAGAGATGTTCTTTTGCTTCGTTACCTAATATTAATTCCTGTGGTGTTGGTATCGCTCCCTCGTGTTTTACGGTCTTTTTTGGGGTGAGCAATATATTACTATACTTTATTATCGTGGCCCACCAATACACTTTGAGATTGGGTAGTGCAAGGCCGCCTCTTTCTTTTGGGAGTGTAATGTATTTGAGTGCTCTACGTGTTTTTTTGTAATTCCACATAAACTGAGAGAATAGGGTATCTATGTCCTTGAATAATTGTGGGGTGAAATCTAAACATATGGTCCTAAAAAAATATAAAAATTTGGGAAGATATAACATTTTTATGGCATTGCACCGTCCCACTAAGGTCAAGTGAAGATTATCAATTCTGCTGAGGGTTTTACCTGTTTGTTTTATAAGAGGTTCCAGGTTAATTTTGACCAGGTTGTCTAGGTCTGATGTTATGTTCACTCCTAAGTACATGGCATTGATAACTACCCGGTCATCCTGATATGCGATCTTACTGTTAACAACTATTTGGGTTTTGCCCTGGTTAAGTTTGTATCCTGAAACCTCCACAAATTGTATGGCTTCTTCTTCCATTGCTTTCACTGCTTCGCTGGGATCTACTGTGACTATTGCTATGTTGTCCGCATAGGCTAGGGTCTTAGTATTACTGTTAATAGTTTTAATTGGTGGCATCGCCAGATTTGAATCTAGTCTGAGGATGAAAGGGTTAATGAAAATTGCGAATAATAACGGAGAGCACGAACATCCCTGTCTTGTCCCTCTGGTAACTCTGATATTCCCAGACATCTCCCCATTTATCATGACTACTGCTTCAGGATTTGTGTATACCATACGGGTAGCTTTAACGAATCGGTCGCCGATACCACTCTTCGACATTGCTGTCCAAAGATACTGCCAGGAGACCCTATCGATGGCGTTCTCGGCATCTAAAAGTATCAAGGCAATGGGGTCTCCTGCCACTTCTGAAATGTCGCAAAGTGTGATGACCCTCTGGACATGGTCAGTGGTGGATCGACCCGGAATGAAGCCATGTTGGCGTGGAAAAGTAATTTTATGTATATGTTGCGCCAATCTGGTTGCCAGTAGTTTTGAATAGATTTTAGAATCACAATTGATTAGTGTGATAGGGCGATAGGATCCCAGTTGTGTAGGGTCTTTGTTTTATTTGGGAATACAACAATTTTTGCCCTAGCCCATGAGCCTGTTGGCTGCCCCCCCCATGAAAATATGTGTCATTAATATTGTTATGATCCCCTTCAATGGTTTATGAAATTTAGCGTAGAATTCCACAGGGATCCCGTCCAGCCCGGCTGCTTTCCCTGGGGGTAGACTATTAATCAATAGCAAAATTTCGACCCATTCTGGACTTTTCGCCAAGCTTTCTTGGTCTTCCTCCGATAGTCGGGGTCTAACAGACTGATCTAAATACACTTCTATTTTTCTTTGATTCTTATCAGTTTCTGTGTACAGATCTTGATAGTAATCTTGAAACACCCTTTTTATCCCGTTTTTGTTTTGTATAAGACCATTTTTGGGGTCGTTAATTTCTTTAATTGTATTGGCCATATTTTCTTGTCTTATTCGTACCGCCAAGTGGTGCCCTACTTTTTCACTAAGTTCATATATTCGTTCATTATTCACTATAGCTTTATTGATTGCTTTTTTAGTAAATATACCTGATAAATTGTTTTTTGCGATAGCCACAATGCCCAGTGTTTCTTCAATTTTGTGCCCCTCTTGTACTGCCCTCATAAGATCTTCCTCGGCAGTTACTAATCTTTCCTGTAACGTTTTCATGTCTTGTTTTTTCCGCACGGTTAAGATTAAGGGAGAATCTTAAGGTCTCTCCCCTTATTCCTGCTTTTAAGGTATCCCAGACTATTTCGATTGGTGCGCTCAACATGTTGTCCTCGAGGAACTCTGGGATCCATTTGTTTAAACATTGACAGTACTTTTCATTTAGAAGTAAGGCCCTCTCGAAAGTCCACAAATTCAGACTTTGGTCCCGCCCTTCGATATCCATACTGAGCATCAGTGGATTGTGGTCGGATAAGACTCGGGGAAGTTTCTCTATTATACATTTTGATAACATTTTATGGGAGATGAATATGTAGTCTAACCTCGCCAATTTAGTGTGTGAGTGGGAAAAAAATGTATAACCCGGATCAGTGGGGTGTTTTACTTGCCAACAATCCCCTAAACCATGAGTGGTACATATTTCTTGGAGTGTGCTAAATACTCTGGGTTTCCTTCCTTTATATGTGAAGTCTGGACTTGATTGCCAGTCCGACGGTAGATTCAAGTTAAAGTCGACACACATGATAAATGGAGGTGACCAGTGAGCTAATTCATTTAAGACGAATATCAATAAGTCTGGGTCATCTGTTAGTGTCCCATATATGGAACATATCGTTGCTTCCTTTCCCTGACCATATTGGCATTCTGTTATTGCCCAGCGCCCTAATTTATCGGCTGAAGACCTGATGAACTCTAACCCCCAACCGATTGCCAGGTTGGCTACCCCCCTTGTCTTTGTCGCCTGCGTTGTTGATATGATCAGTCTATATCCCATGTTTTTTAGTAATTGTTGCTGCGACCCTTCCACATGTGTTTCCTGCATGCATATAATATTAGGACCCATTGCCTTGAGGCCGATTGCCACCCTTTGTCTTTTTTTTTCGTCATTGAGACCGCAGAAATTGATCGTTAAGATCCTTAGCTTAGCCATTTTTTTTTAGATATTTCTGATTCATCCTTACACCAACCTTTGTCTTATGATCTTGGTTTCTGTTTGTAAGTTTATAGCATGATTGCGTTGTTTTCTTTTTTAGTTTGGATCTTGGTTCTGACTATGATTACCTGTGTTCTGTTTGTTCGTGTTCTCTTCCCTCCCGCCCCCCACCCTTTTCCTCCCCCTTAACCACCCCTTGAGGCTTGAAGTACATAAGTGACTGTATGTGTGAGTGAATGAGTGTGAGAGTTGCTGTATGGGTGAGTGTGTGCTTGTGTCAGTGATAGAGAGTAAGTATGGTGATGTGTCTATAACTATAAAGGTGAATAAATGGCAGTGTGATTGACTCTTTGGGTGACTGACTAGGTATGTGAGTAACTCTATGGGTGAGGGACAGTGTGTGAGTGTCTGTGTGGGTGTATGAGTGCATATATCAGAGGCTGTATTGATGAGGGACTGTGTGTACGAGTAACTGTATGGTTGAGTGAGTGGATGTGTGTGTAGACCTATGAATCAGTGACTGGGTATGTGCTAACTGGTATTGGTGTGTTCATGGTTTCAAACATGGTAGTCTGTATTTTAGAGTGGGTGTATGAAAAGTTATATTAGGGTGTGAAGAGGTGCATCAGTTAACAAGTGGATGATGCCATCAGTGATGTCATGAGTAATGTCATTTGAGATGTTATCAGTGATGTCATCATCGATGTCACTGACCATGTCATGAGTGATGTAATATATGACGTCATCAGCAGTGCATTCCCGGGGCCCGAGTTATAGTTAGCTCAGCTAACTATAACATCTGAATTTATCTGGTTTTGTATAAGTGACATGTCCAACTAACATTAACGTCCCTGAAACCGGTGGTTTTTTACAGTGAATATCTAAAGTGTTTTAAATGCTAATTCCTAACTATAACATCCCTGAAACCTGTGTCTTTTTCTGTGAATATATACATATATATGTAATGTAAATAGGCTTTTATACCGCGCAACTATCACTCCAACGAGCATCTTGGCGCTAGAACGGAAACACCAGGGATGATGGAAGACCTGGTTAACTGCTCTTATAATTGGGACAGAGCATTCAGATCAAGGCTTTACACAGTGAATCGGGAGCACTGTAAATCCAGGTCTTAAGTGTTTTCCTAAAAACTGATTCGGCGGCAATTTGGCGGAGATGGGGGGGAAGTTGATTCCAAGCCTTAGATCCCATGACTGCCAAAGATTTCCCTCCTTTTGAGATCAGTCTAAAGGTAGGAATGGTCAGCAAATTTGCATTAGAAGAACTTAAGTTACGGGACGGGAAATAACGTTTGAAACTCTTTTGAAGATATTTAGGACCCCGTGAGTGAAAGGCCTTAAAAGTGATGATTAGGACCTTAAACAGAACACGTTTATGAATTGGCAGCCAGTGAAGGACATCCGATGCTCCTGTGGCAGAGCATTTCCTGAGCCACCTCAGCACCAGTCGGGCAGCTGCATGCTGCACCATCTGCAACTTATGCATAACTGCTTTGTTGGTTCCCGCATAAAGGCTGTTACAGTAGTCCAGCCGGGATGTTATAAGGGCAACCGTCACCGTTTGTCTGGCTGAGAGTGGTAACAGGTCAAATAATTTTCTATGGCTTTTAATGATGTTGAAGCAGGTGCCTGCCACAGTCAGGGACTGTTGTGTGAATGACAGGGTGGTATCAAACTTGATTCCTAAATTCCTGGCAGCATTTATTGTGTTGGGGGAGGGGTGGCATCTTCAGGCCACCACCGTTTAGGAATGAAGAGATTTTGTTGGCCAAAAGGCAGAATTTCAGTTTTTTCCGAATTGCACCTCAAATGGTTGTTGTTCATCCATTCAAAGGTTGCTGAGAGGCAGTTTTTGAGATTTTCTTCTGCATCCGTCATATCATTGTCCAGGACCAGAATAAGCTGCGTATCGTCCGCATAAGAGATTGTATTAATCTTGAAGGTCGATATTAATTTAATCAAGGGGGCCATATATACATTAAAAAGAGTCGGGCTCAGGCTGGATACCTGAGGGACTCCTGACGTGAGCGCTTTTTCTTCTGAGCTAAACTGCCCTAGAGTGATCACTTGGCGTCTGTTTTGCAGAAAGTTCTTGATCCACTCCAGTACATTCCCTGCTATGCCAGATGTTGCTAGACGGTCTATGAGAATGGCATGTGAGACCGTATTAAAGGCCGCGGACAGGTCTAATAGTACCAGAACTGCCTTCTTGCCCTGATCCATAGCTGTACGTAGGGTTTCCGCGGTGAACAGGAGGGCGGATTCTGTTGAGTGTTGGGAGTGTATATATTATATATGATATCATGAAGATGATTACAATTATCAGTAGGGTGTTCAAGCCATTAGCCATTGGTGTAGGATCTTTCAGATGGTGAATATGTAGCATTTAGGCGAGAATATGCCCAATGTAATCTATTTTTATGTCTATGGTTATGTTCATTGCACTTGCACTTTAAAAGGCGGTAGTACAGTTGGGCTGTGTCATGTGATCAAGGTCGTTGTACGACCGAAACACGTCATGGCGGACTACATGGTGGCAATAAACTGAAAAATACTGCACAAATTACTGGTCTACGCTTGTTTGTATCCGAAGGAATTTCTGGAGTTAATGTGAGTTTTCTCATATATATATATATATATATATATATATATATATATATATATATATATATTCACTGAAAAAAACATAGGTTTCACACCAGTTATAGTTAGCTGGACATTTTACTCATACAAAACCATTGAAATTCCCCCGTTATAGTTAGTTGTACTCACTATAACTCGCGCGCCCGCAATCCATTGCTGATGATGACACATATTACATCATTCATGACATGGTCAGTGACATCACTGATGACATCACTGATGCCATCTCAAATGACATCACTGATTACATCACTGATGCTAATTCCTAACTATAACGTGTGTGAAACCTATGGTTTTTTCAGTGAATTTCAAAATGTTTTTTTAAATGCTAATTCCTAACTATAACGTATGTGAAAACTATGGTTTTTTCAGTGAATGTCAAAGGTTTTTTAAATGCTTATTCCTAACTATAACGTGTGTGAAACCCATGGTTTTTTCAGTGAATTTCAAACGTTTTTTAAATGTTAATTTTAAAATGTATCAATTATTGCCTTTTTTGTGTTATTATCCAAATGTTATATATTTTTAACAATACTTAAATTTTGATCTATGTATTACTATGTACAATTTTTTTTTTTTAATTCTGGCCTTTTTTTGTGTGTTTTTTAAGGTGCGCGCACCATGTTCGCACGCATGCACGCACGGTGTTTGCACGCATGCGCGCACGCTGCCCGCACTCCGCGAAAATTTATTCATTCCAAAAAGTCATTTCTGTAAATGTAATGTACATAATAACCCAAGACATTCTGTGAAATAACTGTAGAAATAGTATTTTTGACTTGTAAGAACCGTATATTAGCTTTAAAAGCATTTACGAAAATCGGGTAAAACGTCATTCATATGCGACTCGTGCAAACACCGTGCGCACATGCGTGTGCGCACCCTGCGCGCACGTACAGTCACGTGACTTGAAAACAACACTTTTGATTGGTTTATAGTAGTTTCTTTTCCAAATCTTCAAAAACCCCACCCACTCCCTCACTATCTGTTTCTTTTTCCTGGGAGAAGCATCTACAGTATTTTCTTCTTGCTTGGAAAATGGCAGAATAGGAATCTTCAGACTCTGATGTGGAGTTTTTGCCTGAACAGCCAAAACAGAAGAAAACCAAAGAGTCTTTTATATGGAAGTTTTTTACTTACCCATAAGGGCAAAAAAAAGTAAATGCCTCCAAGGTCACTTTCAAAATCTGTAGCACCATCCTTTCAAGAGGTGATGCCTTCAAACATTATTCTTTCAGCATTGCAACTATGATTTGTCATCCCAATTTGGGTCAAACAGGACTCTGGAATCATTGTAAGGGAGCTCATCTCGAATCATAAGGATATACAGATTGTGTCCCTTACGCTTAATCGGGCTAAACCATTAGACATTTACAATGTGTATGCTAGGAGTACAGGGAGGCGGAAGTCTGATACCCTTGCCGTCCTTGATGGCCTTATCGAAAAATTCTCAGCACATTCGCGTTTTATTGTTGCAGGAGATTTTAATGTAAACTTTGAACCTTTGTCAAGTGGCGACTCTCATTTTGTAGATGAACAAGACAGCCAGTGGGGGGTTCCTAAGCTAGAATTGGACCCAGTGAAAAGGTGGACTGATCTGGTGATTCAGATTAACTCTACCTGCTTACAAAAAGGATTAAGGGCGGCCAACGGCAGAACCCCTAAAGATAGGGTGGGTGCAGTCACATTCAAGAGCGGCAACAGAGAAAGTAGAATTGACTACATACTAGTCCATCTTGAGTTGTGGCACCATCTAGAGGATATGATGGTTGTTGACCGCCCTGAGAGTGACCACAACCCCCTATGTATGACTTTTTCCTACTGGGAAGTGCCAGTGACAACAGTGGGCCCAAGTGATGGAAGCTCCCAAGCCGTCCTCCTTGCAAACGATATGCGCCACTTGAAGTGGGCCAAAGTTGCCCAAAGCCAGTCAAACATTGACTTTATTTTAGAGAATTTAGAGCAAGCCATCATGGAACTAAGTGCCTGCGCCAATGCCGAACCTTCAACCCCAGAGAGAGATAGTGCAAACAAGGTGCATGAAGCCTTGTTTTCACAAATAAAAGGCTTATTTGTTAAACCAAACAACCCAAACAAAACTATGACTGATAAATCTCCGAGGTGGTATAACAAAGAATGCAGGAAGGCACAACAGGATCTATTGCAGGCAATCAAAACCGGATCCAGCGCCAGTGTTCATATAGCTAGGAGCACGTACAAAAATGTTATCCAAAAATCTAAGTGCGCTTGGGATGTAAAAAAATGGGGGGAGCTCAAGGAGGCTAGTTCAATCAAGAACTCCAAACAATTTTGGGACTTGCTGAAATGGGGATCGGAAGGCCGCCCAGAAAACCCCCAACATTGGGTAGCCCAGAATGACTGGGTAGTTCACTTTAGGCCCCAATACGCCAAAGGGCTGGAATTACCCTCAGAACAGAGAGAAGGGATTGTACATACCCCATGGGTGGAAGATGCGTTTACTATTATGGATATCCAGCAAGCACATGACTTTATCACACCTGGAAGGGCGCTAGGAATAGATGTTGTCCCGGCTGACATCTTCCTAAACAACAGAGAACTCTGGGGAAAGTATATATTATTACTGGCAAACATGATAGCCAGCAGGTCCCCAATACCTGAATCCTGGAATGGGGCTGAAATTATCCCTGTTTTCAAGATGGGCGACAAACCGCTCCCTGGCAATTATCGCCCGATCAGTCTAATTGATACCATCCAGAAGATCTATGGTAGACTGGTACTAAATAAAGTCCACGAGTGGGAGCGTGAGATGAATATCTTGACTCACCTTCAAGCGGGATTTAGAGCCTGTATAAGTACAGTTAACCAAGTCCTACACTTTGCCATGCTTTATTGGAAGGTTGTTCAACTGGGGGGGGGAGGGGGTAGCTTGTATGCTGCCTTCATCGATCTGAGGGCAGCCATTGACCTTGTCCCGCGTACAAATCTTTGGCTTGTACTGAATGACATGGGCATGCCTCCAACCCTTCTTTCCTTGATTGTCAAACTGCATGAGCATAACTATGCCCAGATAAGATGGGGCCCCCCTGGACGTGTCACAAACCAGTTCCCGGTAGAGAGAGGAGTGTGCCAAGGTTGCGTGTTAGCGCCGACCCTCTTCTCTCTCTACATAAATAATGTGGCAAAGGTCTTGATAGAGGCAAATGTTGATGCTCCAATTTTAACAGGCGCCAAAATACCAATCTTAATGTTTGCAGACGACTGTCTCATTATTTCCAAGACCCCAAGTGGCTTGCAATAAGCACTTGGGATCTTCGAAACATTTTGCATTGACCACGGGCTGGAAATTAAGGTTTTAAATTCTAAATTCATGTCTTTTAACCAACACAAGTCATTTAGAGGGAAGGTATTGATTAATAACCTACCCCTAGAACAAGTAAAATCATTCTCATATCTGGGTGTAACCATCCAGCATAATCTCCGATGGAACAAACAAATTAACCTAGCAACCCTAAAGCAT
Organism: Lissotriton helveticus; assembly: GCF_964261635.1. Lineage (NCBI taxonomy): Eukaryota > Metazoa > Chordata > Amphibia > Caudata > Salamandridae > Lissotriton > Lissotriton helveticus. The sequence goes on from NC_136059.1 coordinate 1,714,371,031, forward strand.
AGGCAAATCGCAGGGGCACTGATCAGTGAACATGCCAAGTCTCTGACAAAACCGGTGGCCCCCGCAATTATGGTCTACAATGCGAAGGCTGTGAGTGCAGCACTCTATGGGATAGAGATATGGGGGCATGGGAATCTAAGCAATTTAACAGTTTCTGAAAACAGGTTCCTACATAATCTTATCATGCTACCACATAGTACCCCCATGGGCCCGGTTCTCCAGGACCTTGGCATGAAACCAATTGAGATCATTGCAACCCTCCGCCCAGTATTATACTGGAGGCGAATATGGGTAACGCCGGAGCTGAAAATATACGCCATGGGACTTCTGGACATTATTAAAAGTGATGTTTTTCACCAGATAAAATGGATCTCTCTGGAATTAGAGCGGTTCTCAGAGAGCTATGTCTGGCGGAGACCTGGGAAGACCCAACCAATGCTATATTCCCCTCGAAGAAGGCAATTAAGGGATTGCACTGGGGGATGATATCCTCAAAACTGTTAAGGACCACTCCCCCACTTTCACTAACGGGGGTGTTTATGGAGTTCAAGGATGAGACTCGCTTTGAGTCATTCTGGTACGACATAACGAAGCCACTGGATAGAAAGCTCTATTTCCAACTGAGACTCGGTAGTATCCCTGTCAGAGCATTCACATCCAGGTGGTCTAATGGAGGAAGCGCCTCTTTTCCTTCTTGCCTAGACTCTAAAGAAACAGTTAGTCATCTACTTTTTGTGTGCCCTGCATACACTGCTCTGGGCAGAGTCTGGTTGCGGCCCATGGCTAAACTGCTGGGTACTCGGAGTGAAATAGTGGCTGTTAGAATTATCTGTACAAACCCAAGTCCTTTAATATATATAGCTGTGGCAAACTTTTTAGGATGGGCCTGGATTATTAGAAATAAAAACCTAAAGGGATAGGTTATTGAATGACTAACTTCCTCCTGAACACTTGATGTATTTTAACATGATGAAATCTTCTTATTGTAATGAATTTTAAATGTTTAAATTTTTGTGTAAATTTTAACTCTATCTTTATAAATACATTTTTAACTGTAATGCTTTTATGACATTTGTCGAATAAAGCTTGTTTGACTGATTATATGCAGAAGATCCAAGGTTTCGCCAATGTATTCCATATTTGTTTCATCTTCTGTTTGAGAGTGACTTGTCTGGACTTTCTTATGCAGTGAACCATATACTAAAAAGTGGAGGACATCTGCAAAATGTTTCGGCAAAGGACTTTATGGATAAAGTCCAACAGAAATATACTGTTTTGGAATCACAGCTAATTAATCTCAATGACATGTCAGAGTGGTACTAATGAGTATTGGTACCGTCGTCATGGGGAATTGAAATGTATGCTAAGAAACTTAGGAACTCCTACATGGTTCTTTACTCTAAGCTGTGCAGAGTATGCTTGGGAAGATTTACTTCAATTTCTTCGAGGGGCAAATGCAAACATAGAAAATATAGAATACAAGACACCTGGAGAACTGTGCTCTTTGGATCCAGTTAATGTATGCAGGTATTTCAATCATAGATTTGAAGCTATGATGTCTTCTATCACAAACAAAAAAAATCCTGCTCTTGGAGAGGTTCTGGATTTCTTTTGGAGAAAGGAGTATCAAGCAAGAGGTGCTCCTCACATACATATGCTGCTATGGATCAAAGATGCCCCCAAATTTAGAACAGAATCAGATGACACAGTGATGAGTTGTATTGAACAATATTCTACATCTGCTGTACCAAAAAGTACAGAACAAAAGAATTTAAGACATCAAGTCTTACGGTTTCAAACCCATCGTTGTGGAAAATACTGTCGTCGAAAGTACAAATCTAAGGATAAGTTTTACACAAAATGTCGTTTTGGATTTCCATGTCCAGTAATATCAAAAGGAAGAGTGAACAATTTTATGTCATCTTTGCGACATACTGTCACAATAAAATCACCGAAAAATACCTACAACTTAAGAAGAAATGAAGAGTCAAAATACATAAATGACTATAACCCAGTCATTTTGTCCATGTGGAATGCTAACATGGATATTCAATATGTTGCTGACAACTCCATTGCTGTGGCTCGATATGTAACGTCTTACATTACTAAATCTGTAAAGACGGAACTAAAGGAAATGTGGGAAGAAATTTCTCATGAAAAGAGCCTAAGTAACAAATTGTACAGCTATAGTTTGAAGATGTTGTCTCATCGAGAAATCGGAGCATATGAATGTTCAGATCGCTTATCATCTGCAAGTCTATACTCCAAATGTAGAACAATCATTTGGGTGAGTTTAGGTCTTGCAAGAACACGAAACCGAGTTTTGAAATCTGTAGAAGAAATTGAGTATTTAGCAGAGAGAGAACCAGTCAGTACAGATATTTTGAAGACAAATATTTTGGATACATACTATCCAAATAGAAGCAATCATCTTGAGAACGTTTGTCTCTATGAAGTTCTGCAAAGCTATACTTTTAAGAGGAATATTACAGAAGATATCAATAAAGGAGTATATGCTGTGATTGGATCTGAAGGATGTTTAGTGAAACAAAGAAAAGGCCATTTGATTAATCACCGAAAACTGAGTTGTGAAACTCCTGCAAAAGGGAATTTTACTATTTAGCACTTTTGAAACTCTTTAAGCCATGGCGAACAGAACTGGAACTACTTGGAGATTTCGACAGTTATGAAGATTCATTCAATGCAACTAAAAATACTATAGAATGTCTTGTTTTTACTAATTATCTGAAAATGTTGAACAACGAAATACAGCAAGAAGCTAAAATTGCAGCAGAGATTGCTAGAGACAGTACTCAAGACAGTCATAGTTCTGCTTTGTTGAGTCAGGATCCACTAGGAGAACCAATTATCCAAAATGAAGCAGCAACTGCCATGGATGAGGTGGAAACAGCAATGCAACAAGCTCAAGAGGATGTAATAAACTTAGAAGATTTGGAAAAACAACTAAATGTTGAGCAAAAACAAATATATGATCAAATGACAGAACAGATTGAGCATGGTTTATATCATGAGAAAAAAGAGTGCTCATGTACGTCATTTAAACCTGTCCAACTGTACGTGAGTGGAGAAGCAGGAACTGGAAAAAGTTTTCTAATTAAAGGAATTGCAACTTATATACAGAAAAGAACAGAGTCGTCACTCTCTTGTGTTGTTACTGCTCCAACTGGGTTGGCAGCACATAACATTAAAGGGATTACTTTACATTGTTTATTGATGCTGCCAGTAGAGCATGAAAATAAATTAGAATACCACAAGCTATCGGGAGAAGCTTGTTGTGAAGTTTCTAGAGTCTTGAAAAAATGAAACTTCTCATTATTGATCAGGTAAGCATGGTATCAAATGTAATGCTTGCCTTTGTGCATTTAAGAATGCAACAAATCCTTAAAACAGAGTATGATGTGTTATTTGGAGGCAAACACGTAATAATTTTTGGAGATCTACTACAACTAACTCCTGTGAAAGGACAACCAGTATTTAAAACAGTTACACATGAAGACACCAGAAAGTGCCTGGGAAGCATTGGAAATGTTAATATTTGGTCATATTTCAAATATTCAGAACTCATTACAAATATGCGACAGGCAAAGGACGCTGATTATAAAAGTATTCTTGAAGATATAAGAATTGGAAAAGTGACTAAACATGTCAAAGAAGCTTTACAGGCATGATTACTTATAAATTTGTTTCCAAACGAAAATATTCTTCCAGAGAATATATATAGAAAAATTGCAGAAAAGAAATCAGTGATATGCTTGATGCCAACTCTGCAAGAATGTTCAATATTCAATGAAAAATGTTAAAGTTAGAAAATCAAGAAAATATAAAACTGGAGCTACTATTATTTTGTCAGAAAAGTTGAAGTCAAAATTGGATTCAATATCTAAAACTGCTGGTTTAGAAAAGAATCTATATGCATGTATAAATTGTCGGATAATTTTACGATGTAATTTACATGTGGAAAGAGGTTTAGTAAATGGAGCAATGGGTAATGTTGTTGATTTTGTGAATTACCCAAATAGAGATGACATTGAATTTTTGAAAATCAAATTTGATGAAATTGAAGAAGCACATCAATTGAGTTGTTGTTCAGCTCGATTTTTGCTTGTAAAAGATTTATATGTCCGCCGAAAACAGTTTCCTATTTGTTTGGCATATGCGGTGACTATTCATAAATCTCAAGGTTTAAGTGTAGATAATGCTTTGGTGAATAGTGGAAGTACTGTGTTTAAAGAGGGTATGGCATATGTTGCTTTATCTCGAGCCAGAACTTTATCTGGATTATACTTCGTGATGAGACAAAGATTAGTGCAGATGTAATTTGTGTAAAACAGTATAATAGGTTAAGAAGAGAACATGCTCCCAATTTTAGGTCAATATCCAGTATTTGAAAAGCATGTGGTAAGTCAAAAAAGAAGATATGAGAAAAATTGTAGCGAGGTTGCAGAGAAAAGAAAAAAACTAGATGACCCAGTGATAGAAAGCAAAAAAAAAAAGGATTCTATTGAAGAGGTTGTTGGTTTTCAGTTTGAGAACAATTCTCGTTTTAACTGCTATGCTAATGTAGTGGTTAATGTTGTTTTTTTCTTGAAACTTTACAACAACAAATTATTGAAAATCGGGAGAAAAGATGTTGTTGTTTGTTGAATTCTGTGTTTGAGAAATGTAGTAGTGATAAAACTAAAATAGAAAGTGTTTCTTATATTTGAAATGTTTTAGACATATGTTCTGGTTTAAATCAATTTTCACAGAATATTCAGCAAGATTGTCAGGAATTTCTAATGCATATGCTTGTTGTATTGCAAGATGAAGGTATAGATATTGAAAATCTTTTTGGCCTTTCTTATAAATGGCAACATGACTGTGAAAATTGTTTGTTTTCAAGTAGTACTAAAATAAACACTGAAAGATTTATATATTTGACTTTACCAGACTGCAAATCAGTGTATTTTAATAATCTAGTTAGAGAAGTAAATCAAAACATGGTCTGTACCCAATGTAACTCTCAAATGTTATCAACATTATTTACATGATATGGACATTATGTAATTTTAATGATGCAACGATGCAGACCTGATGGAAGAAAACTGACAAATTTAATAAAAAAAATTGTGGCTTCTCAACTATCAATATCAGGAAGAACTTTTGTAACTGTAGCAATTATTTTCCATGATGGTCTTTCTACAACATCAGGACATTACACAGCTTATTTAAAATGTACAAAAGGCTGGACTCATTGTAATGATACTCAATTGATTTTTAAACAACGTTTGCCTTCTGACTTACCAAATTCTTACCTAGTGTTTTTACAACCAAAATTTTAGGGTAAATAATTGGCCTGGGAAAATTACTGCTGTTAAGAAAGGGTAGTCCGGTGTTGAAAAGTACTTTGTGAGTAAGGGTGATCAGGTTAAAAAAATTATTGTAGTTGACGTAGACATAGTGTAAGTGTACCAGATAGTGGGGGATGTGGCTATCACAGGAGATGTTGATCATCAGTGAGGCAGAGGTGTTTTAGATTTGTTGTAGTTGTTGAGGATGTGGGTGAAATTTTTTATTCCCTTGTAGAGGTTTTTTTAATGGTATACAGCTCCTTGGTAAGATAAAGGATGAGTAGAGTGTCATCGGCATACCTAATGATGTTGAGATTCTGACAGCATGCTATTTGTTTAAGGTTTATGTACATGATAAATAGCAGCGGGTGAAGGTATAACCATTGTTAGATGGTACAAAAGATGTAGGTGCTTTTGATTCAGAAGGTTGCGAAATGGACGCTTAAGAGTACTATTAAGTATCTTCCAAACTAAGGATTTCACACATACTATTTGGCCATGAGGAATGGTATCTGAAACAAAAAATGACTATTTCGGGTAAATGTTGTTAGCATATGTTTGTACATAACTTTATTTAAAGTGTATAAAAAAGAAGTAATAATGTTTTGTTACTTTGTGATTGTTGGAGATGTCCCATATTTACGTAAGAAACTGCTGTTCAAAAAAAACATTTAAGATATGTTTTTTTCTAATTTTTACTTTATTAATGAAAATGTTGAATGTTTTTTTTAAAGACAATCTTATTGATTGTCTTTTTTTTGCCCGCTGTTATATGTGAAATCCAATATATTCGGAGAACAGCAAAATAAGATACATAACATATTGTACAAATTATTTTGTATTGTGAAATATATATTATAACTCAATTTATTTCTTCTCTTCCACAGATACTATATTTATAAAAAATTAATTATTAACTTTTCATTACTTTTAAGGTAAGTATGACAAATAAAAAAATGCTTTCTCATCACTCTCTTACTTCTCTTTCCTTTTTTAACTTTCTTCATTCTGTCCCTTACTCCCCTTCCTTTGCTCATCTTACTCCCCTTCCCTCACTCTCCTTACTCCCCTTCATTCACTTTTACACTCCTTCTCTCACCATCAGTACCCTTCCCTCACCCTCACTCACCTTCTCCTGCTACCTCTTTCCCCTCTGTGTCCCTCACTTCTCTTTCCTTTCTTCCTCCATCACTACCCTTTTCTTGCTCTATCCCTCACTCTATTCTCTCTCCCCCCTCACTCTCTTTCCTTCACACCATCCCTTACTCACTTTCAGTCACCCCCCTTCTCTCACTCCCTCACTCCTTTTGCTCACTCCTCTTCCTTTATTCCCTCCTTCACTCCCCTTTCCTCCATCCGTCTCTAAGTCTCTTCCTCTGTCTCAGTCACTATAACTGCCTCACTCCCTCACAGTCCCTCACTCTCCCTCTCTTTCTCTCTTTCACTGTCCCCCTCTCTCTCCACCACTCTTCCTTTTCTTTCCTCTCTCTTTCCATTAATCCTTCTCTCTCACTCACTACTTTTTCATCTCTCTTAATATGCTTCTTTTTCCCTCACTCCCTTTCTCTTACCCTTATACCCCTTCCATCACTGTCACTGCCCTTCACTCAATCTCACTCCTCTTCCCCTACTTCATGTTCTCCTCTCTGTGCATCACTCCCATTCCCTTTCTCCTGCTCCCATTCCTTCACTCCCCCTCACTCTTTTTCCCTCACTCCATCCATCAGTCCCCTTCGCTCACTCCCCTTCCCTCATTCCCTTTTGCTAACTCCCATTCCTTTAGTCCCTCACTCCCCTTCACTCCATTTCTCTCTCCCTCTCTCCCTCTGTCTCACTCAGTGTAACCGCCTCACTCCCTCTCAGTCACTCACTCTCCCTCACCCTTCCTCTCTTTCCCTTTCTGTTTCCTTCACTCCTACTTTATCCCTCAGTCCCCTTTCCTCTCTCGTAATCTCCTTCCTTCTCTCTCATTACCCTTTTGTTACCCTCGTACCCCTTCTCTCACTGTTACTGCCTTTCACTCAACCTCAGTACTTTTCCCTCACTCCCCTTCCCTCACTCCCCTTCCTTCACTCCTCTTTCCTCACTCCCTCACTTACTCCCCTTCGTTCACTCCCTCCCTCACTTTTTTTCATCCTTGTTTCTCTCCCTGTCTCCCTCTGTCTCACTCACTCTAACTGCCTCATTCCTTCTCAGTTCCTTGCTCTCCCTCTCTCTCCCTCTCTCCCTCTCTCTCCCTTACCCTTAATCTCCTTTCCTCTATCTTTCTATCACTCCTCCTCTCTCCCTCACTCACTTTCCCTCTCTCTTAATGTCCTTACTTCTCCCTCATTCACCTTCCCTCACCCTCATACCCCTTTCCTAACTGTCACTGCCCTTCACTCACCGTCACTCCCCTTCCCCCACTCCACTTCCTCCTATCTGTATCTCACACCCCTTCCCTTTCCCGCTCCCTTTCCCTCACTCCACCTCGCTCTCCTTCCCTCACTCCATTCCTTACTCCCCTTCCCTCACTCCCCTTCCCTAACTCCCTCCATCCCCTCACTCCCCTTCTATCTCCTTCACCCCCATTCTCTCACTTTCCCTTACCCCCTTTTCTCATCCTCATACCTCTTCCCTCCATCCCCTCACTCCACTTCCCTTACCTTCACTCCCCTTACCCTGCTCTACTTCCCCCTCTCTGTCCCTTACTCCCCTTCACTGTCTCCATCCCCCACTCCCCTTCTCTCACACCCCCTCCCTCACTCTCCTTTCCTTACTGTCATTCCTTTACTCTTTAACTCTCCTTACCTCACTCCCCTACCCTTAGTCCCCTTCTTTCAGTCACTCTTTCACTCCCCTTTCCTCACTGACCATACTCCCCTTTCCTAAGTCATTCCCTCAGTCCCTTCCTCCCCTTAACTCAGTCATTTCAGTCATTCCCTCTTCCAAAAACTGCACCTCCCACAACTAGATTCAGTCACACTAGACTCGCTAATGCATCAAATAAAATCCGGCTCACCCTGTGATCCTGCCCCACCAAACACACTGATCTCGGTCGGACAGGTAATTCTCCCCACGCTACTGGAACTGCTGAACTCCTCGCTAACAATCAGCACAGTCCCACTTGCATGGAAACATGCAAGGGTACGTGCACTCCTAAAAAAAAAAACCTCGACCCTTGCAACCTCAATAATTATCGACCCATCTCACTACTCCCCTGGGCAAGCAAACTCCTTGAAAAGCATGTCAACTCCTGTCTAACCGAGTTCTTCGAGAGTAACCAACTGCTGGACACTACACAGACTGGCTTCCGACCCAAGCACGGTACAGAGACGGCCCTGGTAGCGGTTACAGAGGAGGCAAGGCGGATCTTAGATTGGGGAGGAGCAGTGGCAGTGATCCTCCTCGATCTGAGCACCGCATTTGACACGGTGAACCATCAAATCCTCCTCCACCGTCTACTAAGTCTGGGAATATCGGGAGAAGCCCTAGCCTGGCTCAAATCCTTTTTAAAAGACCGTACCTTCAGCATCTTTGAAGGAGCTTCAGTCTCCGCAAGCAAGCCTCTGGGGTTTGGGTTGCCACAGGGCTCCTCACTTAGCCCCACGCTTTTCAATGCATACATGAGACCACTGGCAGAGATTGTTCATCCGCATGGCATTACCATCGTTACCTATGCGGGCGACACTCAGCTAGTGGTCTCCCTTGCACACAAGGACAGCCAGCAATCGCAAACCAACCTAATTCCCTGTTTGGAGCAGGTAAAGAGCTGGATGACAAGCTCATGCCTAAAGCTCAACGGGGACAAGACCGAGCTGATGCTCCTCGGCCCTCAAGCCCCTTCCACTCTAGAGCTTCTGTGGCCCCCTAGCCTAGGCGATCCCCCCGCACCCAAAGACAACATAAAGAGTCTTGGAGTATGGCTAGACAAAGCCCTGACTTTTAACACACAAGTCACCAAAGTGTCAGCAACCTGCTTCGGCCTAATTGGGCAGCTGAAAAAAATCCTACCACTCCTCTCTTTTGAGGCAAAACAGGTAGTCATCCAGGGCCTAATCCAGTCGCGTATAGACTACAGCAACGCTCTGTATTTGGGATCCCCAGAATACTGCTTAAACAAACTTCAGCGGATCAAGAACTGCGCTGCACATACCCTCCTCGGAATTCCTCGTAGAAACTCTATAGGGCCTGGCCTGAAGTTCCTGCACTGGCTCCCTGTTAGGGAGAGGATCAAATTCAAGGCCATGTGCATTACCCACCAAGCCTTCTGGAAATCGGGGCCGCCGATCAATCATCCCTTGATCACCCCCTACCATCCCAAAAAAGAACTCCGCTCATCGAAAGCCTTTCTAACTGCTGTCCCACAGATACGAAGAGCCAGAGCAGGAGGTCGTTGCTTTTCCTATAACGCATCCAAGCTATGGAACTCTCTCTCCCTCCACCTAAGATCCAACCCGAACCTGCTCACTTTTCGCAAACAACTAAAAACTTTTCTCTTCAACCAAAAAAATAACTAAATAAAATCATTCACCAGCGATCCACCCCAGCAGAAGTTCCTCTACCTACCAGCGCCTGGATGCCTCTGGGTAACTGTCCGCGCTTTACAAAACTCCTTTCCATTCCATTCCATTCCATTCATTTATACACTACACATTCATTCAAAAAAAGTATGACACAGTAAGTATATAAGAAATATAGCTCTTCTTGGAGAAGTGAAGTTAGTTCTTAGAAGAACTGTTTTTTTTGTCTTTTTATGTTTTAAATTTTTTGTGTGTTTTTTTTTTCAATTTGATATTTTTGGGGGATTTTCTGTAACAAAAAAGAAAACAGGTAACCAAAAACTGCTCAACAGGAACAGGAACAAAACTAATAAAAGAAAAAAAATTAACGGCGGGAGCATCTATGCTGCCTCTTCTTTGCCAGAATTAAATCAATGTTTTGCTCTCCATAGCATCAATAGTTGCAACGTATATGTAAGTCTGCAAAATCCGGCCGGATATCTGGAGCAGTTGAAGATGGAGATGCTCCCAAAGAAGAGGTGCTGGGACAGCAGCTGGAGGATTGTCCTTGAGGTCTTGAGTAGATGCCCGAGCATAGTTGTTGGGATGACAAATTGTTAATCCACCAGACTGTCGTCCTCTATCGCTTTTTTCAGCGGGGACACTAAAGTTTAGGAACCCTGGGAAGTACAGGGGGTCAAGGAGCCACGTTTCTTGAAATATACATATGGTGAACTGGCTGACAAACAAAGCCCACTCTGGGCTTTGTACCTTGGCACTCAGCCCCGCAATATTCCATGAGATAATGGAGCCAAATGCATCGAAATCTGTCACCAAGCTTACATCAAGGCTCTGATCTAAGGGGCTACCCTCCCCAGTGTACACCCCTAGATCTTGTATTACATGAGGTGTTCCCTTGGGGGTGTCCTGTGACGGAGTTAGGGTGATTGATGATATATCATCAAGGGGTTTGGAATTAGTGTCATCTGGCATTAGTCAATCATTGGATTCCAGGGACGACCCACCCACACCTACACCCTGCGATTGAATTCCCCTATCTTTCAACCACTGTTGGGGGGGTGAAGATCTAATTTGAATGGATGAATGATCAGGGGAGCAGGACCTGAACTCCAATAGTATTAAGTTTTGTGCCATGTTTTCACTTTTAAATGTGAGTTCAATGCAGTTGGCTCCATATCCTGGTTGCGAGAGCCTGGTGGCCCTAACAATATCTTCCCTTATCACTGATCAGCATCCTCTGGTATGCCTGATCCAATGGATAGCTTTGTTTATCAGGGAATATTTTGTTTCTGTGTCCTTCCCTGGGCTTATTTTTGGGACATTTACCATGTATACTTTGGATAAATCAGGGGGATAGGTCGAGGCAGGGAGGGGCATCTACCCCTCCACTTTTTGGGGGTATACCTGGTGGTATTGGCGATATTAATAGGCCTAGCGTTATGCTTAATGTACCCACTATTTTTTGCTCTATCAGGAGATTTAGGTTTAGGGGTTTTCGCAGGCAAGGGATTCGCTGGCGCCTCTATATCTTTACCTGCTTTACTGTGAGGCGTGTGTACTTTTTTCAGGGTACTACCCCTAGGTTGCTGAGTCGCTGGGTGCAGAAATATTGCCTTTTGGTTCTCCATAGTAACAGTGCTCGACTGTTTTTTGTCTAGGCTACAATTGGGGCATGTATTTACATTAGTAATTACCTTGTGCACTTTAGAAGTTAAAATATCAACTTTATCTTGTATGCAATGAATAAAGTTACATAAACGGTTCACAAGGCTACATAACTCAGAAATGTCATTCCCGGTGCCAGAAATAGGTCTGTACGAGTTTGATTCCAACCCCAGCCCTTGGGAAGCATCAGATGGAATTAGCTGAATCAAGGGGTCCCCGTTCTCCTTATTTGAACAGTCAATGTCAGTGAGAGGAGAGAACCTATTTGAGCACAGTACAATTGAATCAAGGAAGCTAGGGGGATCTTTTTCAGCCTCTACATCTACTCTTGTTGACCCAGCATTTAAAGCATCCCCTAAGCCTTCATCAATATTGCGACTGTTCTTTTTCTTCAAAAACATCCCAGGGATAACAGTCGCACCCCGTTTGCCGTTTTTCTGCAATAGATCAATTACATCTTCCCCATTGTTCTCACTCAAGATATGCTCTGAAGGGGGCTTGGATGTGAGAATAAGGCTACAGTCTTCTATCAATTCTTCAATGTGTGACATTACACAGTTCTCTCCCGCATGTTTTGGTACTTTGGTGGCCTTCTTAGACTTTCTCCTTTTCACCCGCGTGCTAGTACCGTCTGTGACACCCTCCATACTTTTCCTCTTCCCCATTGCAGTTATCCGTATTGATACAGTACCTTTGTATGTGATGGGGCGATGCAGATGTATATGGCGTGGCCCTGCCCTGCCTCCTCCTGCCCCGAACGGCCACAGATGGCCCGCCCTCTGCCCAGGCTCAGCCCGGCGCCGTCCGCGCGCATCCCGCGAGGCGGGAGGCACCCCTTGCACTTGTAGCCCCTCCGGGCGCAGGGATGCCGTCACAGATGCAGCGCCGGGGACCGGGGCAGCTGGGAGATGTAGTTTCCCACTGCAACCGGTCCGGCAAGAAGGAGCCAACAGCCGTTGCCCTCACGGTGCGGAAACGGGAGAGGAGGTGTCGTTTCCCCAGGAACAGGTAGGAGCAAGCCGTTCCCCTCACGGCGCGTGTCCACAGCTCTGCGTCCCCCCAGCATGCTCGGCGCCCCTTGCACTTGTAGCACCTCCAGGCGCAGGGATGCCATCACAGATGCAGCGCCGGAGACCGTGGCAGCTGGGAGATGTAGTTTCCTGCTGCAACCGGTCCGGCAAGAAGGAGCCAACAGCCGTTGCCCTCACGGCGCGGAAACGGGAGAGGAGGTGTAGTTTCCCCAGGAACAGGTAGGAGCAAGCCGTTCCCCTCACGGCGCGTGTCCACAGCTCTGCGTCCCCCCCCAGCGCGCTCAGCGCCCCTTGCACTAGGAGGGCCTCCGGGCGCAGGGATGCCGTCACAGATGGAGCACCGGAGACCGGGGCAGCTGGGAGATGTAGTTTCCTGCTGCAACCGGTCCGGCAAGAAGGAGCCAACAGCCGTTGCCCTCACGGCGCGGAAACGGGAGAGGAGGTGTCGTTTCCCCGGGAACAGGCAGGAGCAAGCCGTTCCCCTCACGGCGCCTTCCACAGCTCTGCGTCCCCCAGCGCTCGGCGCCCCTTGCACTTGTAGCGCCTCCGGGTGTAGGGATGCCATCACAGATGCAGCGCCGGAGACCGGGGCAGCTGGGAGATGTAGTTTCCCACTGCAACCGGTCCGGCAAGAAGGAGCCAACAGCCGTTGCCCTCACGGCATGGAAACGGGAGAGGAAGTGTCGTTTCCTCAGGAACAGGTAGGAGCAAGCCGTTCCCCTCACGGCACGTGTCCACAGCTCTGCATATAATCTAGATGTGAGGTATTCAGATGCAGGAATTTGCTCAGGTCGTTCATCATATCGCCCACCTTTGCCGGTTGGAAATAACTGAGGGAAACAACAAGCTTCCAAGCTTTCTTCCCATACACTAATGGGACTTCCTTTTGCTTCTTTCATTTGGAATAACGCAATAGTATTCCCCATCAATTCTTTAGAGTGAAGTGGATGCACACTAAAATGTTCAGAAATGTCTTCAGTTCTGGACACATCCACTTTTTCAATTTGTGCAGTAGACAAATCACTGTCCTCTTCTACAGTTGTTTCCTCTTCAGCTACATATACATTTTTATAGTATTGATTATTTTTTGCCAAATACAACGTTGCCTTTTTCACTTTCCTAACATCCAGTAATTGTTGCCATATTTTCTTACTCTTCATAGGAACGCCATTAACTAGAATAACTAGAGGTTCCTCTTCCACATTTTCTACACCAATTGTTTCAATATTTTTCTTTAAACCTAGAGGCAAATATACAACTCTTCCCTTTAATCCTCTCTGTAAATCTGAAGGAGGCAATTTCCCTGTCTTAGGCTCCATACGAACAATAGCCTGAAATGGATGCACACATTGAATAAGAATAGACTCATAAGTATTTAAATCCATAAGTTCAGAAGGAATATTTACCAACTCAAGATTATTATGTACAGCTCTAGCAGGCATATTGTTTTCATTTAATTTGTTATAACAATACTTACAAATACGTTGATCAGAACCCAAATCAAAACAATTCTCTACCAACAAATAAGTTGCAAATTCCTTCCACTGATTATTATTCTCCTTTTCACTTTTTAAATATAGATCAACTAACCTGGTCTGATTTTTATAATGAATTCGTCTACAACAAATACAAGAAAAGTTTGGCCTTTCACCCGAAATGACCTTAAACCTTGTAATTTCTTGCTCAACATTTTCTGTACTAAAATTCTGTACATTTTCTTCCACATTTCCTTCTATTACTGTATCTGTTTCTGCACTGTCTTCTTCAGGACCAAAGTAACTAACCTCAATGTCTTCACAAATGTCGATTACATCTAATACAGATCCATGCAAAAGAGCACTGTTTAACTGTTTTAGCTTAAGTGCTGTACTTTTTTCATAATACAACCTTCTCACTAATTTCCTCACTTGAGTATGATGCACTGCTAACATCCTGAAATGGTGAAAAACACTCTGACATACTTTTTTAGAAAGACAAGCCAGAGAATGACCTTGCAAACCCGTTTTTTCCCTCACTCTGCAAGGGACTCATTCTTGCAACATCTTAATCATTTGTTTAATACTTTTCTTACTATACTTACGTAAGAAATTGCGAAAAAAAATCAATTGAATCCTGTCGTACACTACAAATACTATTACAATTCCAAGTGTACACTGGAGCCTTAGGACTTCTCCCTAAAACTTCATCAGCTAACACCTTTTCTGCATTTCTAGGGACAATTTTCTCTTTTTCAATCGGACAACCATTCTTAACCTCATAAGCTCGACAACTGGTGTCAACTGCATGCAACAAATCATTACTCTGAAGGTAACCCTCTTCATTAAAAAACGGCTCACAAACTTGAACTATGTTTCCATTCTCCAGAAAAAACATTACAAAAATTAGTTCTATTAATTAGTCTTTTCCACTTACTTTTGGCCTTCATAACATTGATTGGCTTATCTAGTGTTCGAATCCTATTGATTGCTAAAATGAACAACTTTTCTTTTTATTCAAAAGCCTTCTCAACAATTGTTTCAATATGTTTCTTTTTCTTATAAAAAGCTGATTTTCTTTTACAATTCTTTATATTTTTTAATAAATTTAAAACAACTCTGTTATAAAACATTCGCTTGCGAATTTCAACAAACTGATTTTTTCGTCTATTACTATACACAATATCTTTACCACATAGTTTTCCATCATTTTTCTTTTTGTCTGGTTTTTCTTTGTAGTTACAGATAATTTTTCTTTCCTGATTCTTCACACTTTTTTTAGTTTGTGTTATTTTCCTTATAAAAACGTTTGTTGTCTGACCAGGAGCTTTCTTCTTTTTTTCCACACATTGCTGTTTAGATAAATCCTGTACTTGTTTTTTCTTGGAAAAGTGAGCCTGTTTATATCTTTTTCTTTTCTCACTCTTTGAAGGCATGTTGTTTTTTCTTTCTGTAGATAATTAAAATCTGTTGTGAAGAAATTATAGACCACTACTAGCATACTACATAGCAATTAGAAGCACTATATGTTGTAAAGTCTGGTTCACTCCATAAGTAATTTTAAGGCACAGCAGCAGTGTTCGGGCAGTGAAGGAGATCATGAAGGGAGTGCTGTTTCAGGGTTTAGGGCAGTGCAGTGGTGTTTGAACATTGTAGGGGCTTTCACTGAGAATGGTGTCTCATGGTTTACAGCAGTGCAGTAGTGTTGAAAGAGTTTAGCAGGTTTTGCTAGGGATGGTGTTTCAGGGTTTAGGACAGTGCAGTGGTGTTCAGGCAATGTAGGGGGTCAAGGTGGGACTGATATTTCTGAGTTTAGAGCAATGCAGTTGTGCTTGGGCAGTGTATGGTATCATGCAAGGGCTAGGAGTATAAAGCACTGCATGTCCTAAAGCCTAACTCACTCCATGAGTACATGTATTCCCATGTCTGCAAACACATGCACCGAGCAAGTGATTCTGTCACAATATTCCCAAAAACACACTGACTCACATTCTGATTCTAGACAAATCAAAATATCCCTTGCAATTCACTGAAATGATTACTAAATGCTACAGAGAGAGTTGCTATGGCATTTCTACAGCACACCCAGGATCTTTATTACACAGCATGGAGACTATTTGGGAATTAAGAGGCCTGAAACACATGCTGCATAGGACTTTCTAGCGCTACATGTCCTAAACCCTGACTCACTTCATGAGTACATGTATTCCCATATTTTTAAACACATCAACTAAGCAAATTATTCTGCCACAATTTTGTGAAATGAATACACACTGTGATCTTAGAAAAATTACAGTATCTCTTGCAATTCAGTAAAATGATTACTACAGTGAAAGAGGGTCTTGCTGGGAGTGCTGTTTCAGGGTTTAGAGCAGTGCAGTAGTGTTGAAAGAGTTTAACAGGTTTTGCTAGGGATGGTGTTTCAGGCTTTAGGACAGTGCAGTGGTGTTCAGGCGGTATAGGGGGTCAAGGTGGGACTGCTATTTCTGAGTTTAGAGCAATGCAGTTGTGTTTGGGCAGTGTATGGTATCATGCAAGTGCTAGGACTATAAAGCACTGCATGTCCTAAAGCCTGAATCACTCCATGAGTACATGTATTCCCATATTTTTAAACACATCAACTAGGCAAATTATTCTGCCACATGCTACTGAAAGATTTTCTATGGCAGTTGTGCAGCACACCCAGAATGTTTACTAGACTGCAAGGAGAGTATCTGAGAATACTAACCCTGATATACAAGTGTGTAAGTGGTTAGACCACTTCATGTACACACTCTACATTTTTAACAACAGCACTGTACTGCAAACAAATATCTCCTCAAACACATTAACATGCTCCTATCACAATGTTTTTCCCAAAGTAGACACATTCAGAATCAGACTCTATACAAATAAACTCCTGCTTCTACATTAGAACACATTTTTCTTATTACCTTAAAGTGTATAACATAGATCCCTTTACAAATTAACAACTCACCTTTAATAATCCTTTTGTAGATTTAGAACAGTGTCAATCACACATCAGATTTTCTTAAGCAGAATCTCTGAATTGTGCACCAGTCACTGAAACCAAAGAATGGCATTGCTTCCCTCTCATTTTCCACACATATTCAAGTAGATAACCAATGAAATTTCTTCCCACACACATTCAAAACCAAACTAACATTTTAATTGGTTCTACATTGCAACACTTTCAATCTCACATAATATTCAACTTTCCCCCACTGCTCTCTCTGCCTATTACCATGGTAACACTCCATAGAACACCTAACTGAACACACAGGTGAAAGGTTCATCTGCAAACCAAGCCAGCAAGGCTGTTTGACTTCTCAATACACCAGCTTATCCTGTGCAATGTTCCTATCAATTACTTTTTCTCAACCATTAGCATTTCTCCTTTTAAAAAACAGTAGCATGCACCCTAGTTTTCAATGTTGAATTTTCAGAAACCACCAATCATTTCTTTTTTTTCAAGTGCACTGAATCTCATCCACATTTTTTTCTAAACTCCTACTTTTCAAACTGCCATTTCATTTCCAGAGCCCATCTGAGTACAACCAGATCTCCCTTCAAGATGCTTAGAGTGTGGATTGTAGGACACAGCTATATTTTCTGGAGTGAGAGGTATTCAGCAAATAGATGCTTTCTCAACCTTGATTTACCAAATGTGGATATTATGTGGATTGGCCAGAGAGGATTGAGATGTCACCAATTGATGCCATTGGTAAAATCCTTTTTGCATCCCCCACACCCTGACCTCATAATTGTGCACTGTGGTGGCAATGACCTAGGCACTTTGACTGGGGTAGGTCTGGAAATGCTTTTAAAGGACACCTTTGGGCAATTGATGTCACTTTTTCCACAAACTGCCTTTGTATATTCTAGGATATGCCAAAGGCAAAAATGGAACTGGTCCAACCAATATTGTCCACAGTGAAAGCAAGGAAACATGTGAATAAGTCTGTTTCTGCTTTCCTCAGAGACTAGGGTATGGGTTCTATATACCACAACAACTTGCGTTACAACATGCAAGGCATTTATAGAGGAGACGGTGTACATTTCACAGATGAGGGAAACAGAGTCTTCCTCTTGAACTTTAGACTCTGCATCGGTACTTACTTGTAGGTACAAAAAACACTCAATGAACACAACGGCTCTTTTTAGAGCCAACCAACATCTAAACACTTAAACTTGTTATTTAACTGTATTTTTTGTTGTCTGTTTTTTGCCAATGTACGCGCACCGTGCGCGTACGGGTGCGTGCATCGTGCACGCACATCTTGATTTAAAAAAAAAAAGGGTTTTTTGCCCTTCGGGGTCCTTCAGGGACCCCCTGAGAAGGCCTAGGGGGTCAGGCAGCCTCTACCCTGCCCCCTTTTCACGTTCTCCACTTTTGTTTTTGACTCTCTTCTGCCTCGGGGGTGCGTGCACCATGCGCGCAGCTCGTGATTTAAAAAAAAATGTTTTTTTGCCCTTCGGGGTCCTTCAGGGACCCCCTGAGAAGGCCTAAGGGGTCAGTGAGTCTCTACCATGTCCCCTTTTCACATTCTCCACTTTTGTTTTTGGCTCTCTTCTGCCTCGGAGTGACAAAATGGCATCCAACACTTCCTGGTTTCCACCGATTGTCAGACGTCTAACAGCAAATCAGAATTCCACTCGCGCACACCCGATACGCGCACGGTACGCGCTTCTAGATATATATAAATATTTTTTCTTTTGATTTTCTCAAGAACTACTGGAGGGATTTACACCATTTAAGCAAAAGCGTGATCTGCGAATCAGACTCCACCATTTTGCCAAATTTCTTGTAATTCCGTTCAGCAGTTCGGGCTGTAGCCGTGTCAAATCGTCCTATGGAAAATAACATGGGGAAAACACGTTTTGGGACCCCCCTTTTTTCTCAGCCCCACTTGACAAATCCCCCCAAAGCTTTCAGGGAAGGAGCGGAGCAGAGCGGGCCATCTTCTTTGAGAAATTCGCTAAGATTCATCAACCGGTGCCAAAGTTATTCCCAATAGAATGTTGCGGATTTCCTATGGAAACTAGGTCCTAACTATAACTACCTACTGGCAACCGCGAGTAGGTAATATATATAGATATATATATATTGATTGAAACTTTGATGGCACAGCGCTCCTCAATTAATAAAGCATGCCCTACGTGACACAACCTACTTAAGGTATTTAAAAGGATATGCACAATTGATGAATGAACATTCGAACTTACTGAAAGCATTTAATTTTTTAACGCACTGAAGACTCCAAGTCCCAGACATCCCTGGAACAACGATGCACTTAACATACGCCCACAGGGGGGCTTGTGAAAGGAAATGAAATAAAAGAGCCGGAAATGAAAACAGTGCGCTTTTCGTGTGTCATTCATGCAGCCCAGGAAGAAGGGGTGAGAAACCCTGAAACGCGTTGGCACAATAATTATTGGTGAAACGGAAGGCATTGTATGAGCAGAAAACTGGAAGGTTGAGCAATGTTGAGTGCTTTTCCAATGCTTAGGGCAATTTGTTCGATGATATATATATATATATGTATATATATATATATATATATATATATATATATATATATATATATATATATATATATATATATATATATTTATATATATATATATTCACTGAAAAAACCATAGGTTTCACACATGTTATAGTTAGCTGGACATTTCACTCATACAAAACCATTGAAATTCCCCCATTATAGTTAGTTCAGCTACCTAGAGTTCGCGCGCTCGCAATGCACTGCTTATGATCTCACATATTACATTACTCATGACATGGTCAGTGACATCACTCATGACATCACTGATGACATCTCAAATGATATCACTCATGACATCACTGATGACATCATCCAGTGAATGTGTGTCTTTCTGAAAATTACATATTTTTTATATATGTATATCTAAAGGTCAATGGAAGAATAAATGGGTAAATAAGTATCTAAATGGATGGGTTTTTTGTAAAAACGATTGCATAACTGACTTATTAAGTGTATCTCAGTGAATACATGTACTAGTGAGTAATGTTTAAATATGTAAATATCTGTATCAGTGTCTCACTTTGTGGCTGCATGGGTTGGTGAGTAGCTACATTAGTGTCTATATGGGTTATTAGTTGTTTTTTTAAGTATCATTATGAGTGTCTGTATGGTTTGGTGGGGGTATTACTTGGCGCATAGATGCAGGAATGAGTGACTCACTGTTTGTATGTGTTTTGAAGACAGCATGTGTGCAAGACTGTATGGGTGGATGAGTGTGTGTATGGGTGTGCTAGTGAATGAATGACTGTCTCAATAGTATCTTTATGAGCAACTACATATGTTTTAAATTAATATATGTGAGTATTGATGTATATAAGTGAATATATGTGAGAGTGAGAGATTGGAAGAGTTCCTGTATAAATAAGTATGTGTTTCTTTAAGTGATTGTTTAAGAGAGTATGTGTACGTTTCTGTAGAACTAAGTGTAGTGGTGTGTGTATAGCTGTATATGCAAGTAAATGGATGTTTGATAGTTTTTTTGCATGTGTGAGTATGTGTGTGAGTAACTATGGAAGAGTATCGGTGTGTAACAGGATGTATAGGTGTATGAGTACATATGATGAGTGAGTACATGTATGAGTGACTATATAGAGCTGTTGGTGAATGAGTGGATGTGTAAGTAGATTTTGGAATTACTGAATAGGTTGTTGTAACTGGTATTGGTATCTCCATTGGTTTGAAAATTTTAGTTTCTATTTTTGAATGTGGGTATCAAAAGTTATATTACGGTGGGGGGAAAACATGGCGGCCGGCTAGTTGCGGGTCGCGAGTGCACGGAGGTGGTGGTGCTTTAAAGTTGGGAGCAAGGAGCTGTCTCTAGACCAGGAAACTGCGGAATATTGCGGAAAAGATTGTGGAATTGGGCTGAGCTGAGCAGAACGCTTACCCGGTGCACGAAAGAGATCTCGTTTTGGTTCCCGGCGTTTCTTTCTCCCCCGCGTCTACCCGAGCGGCAGTAACGCATGGAGACGCATACCGCGGTGCCTGTAGGAGAGGACGGCAGCGAACCCCTGGAGGCGGGGTTAGTAGTTAGCAGAAGCGCCGCGGAAGAGAAGGGAGAGTCGAGTCTAGAGGTGAGCCTCGTAGCAGGAGTTGGAGTAGAAGCCGCTGTCGGCTGGACAAGGGCAGCCCAGGAGATAGGAAGGGGGAGAAGGGCGGCGGCAAAAATTATACTGAGAGCCGGGGGCGGACGTGGTAAAGGGCTTGAATATACACAGGATCTGAATGCTAAAGCAGGGAACAACAAACAGGCGTCTTTAAGCGAAGATATTTGCGTAAGCACTAAGACGAAGACGAAGACGAAGACGAAGACGAGGGTGGACTCAGGAAGAACAGCATACACATTGCGAAGTGCAGGTTTAGCTGTTACAAGCAAAGCAGAGCTGGGAGATATACAAAAGCAGCCTGAAAAGCCTAAAGAAAGGAAGGTGCAGACTCGAGGCAGATCACTAAAGCGCCATAACACAGCTTTAAATAAAAAAGAAAAGCTTAAAGTACTCCCTTCTCCTTCTCTTAACGCTTACTTTAAAACAATTCCAAAAACGCTAATTTTGCGACCAAACACTGATAAGGAAGGTTTTGAGCAGGACCAGATACTTCCATTAAGTCCTAATAGATATCAGGTTTTAGGGGAAGAATTGGGAAGTCTCAGTCAGGAAGAAGGGGAGGGAGAGGAGAATATGGCCGACGGAGGCGAGGAAGACAAAGCTATAAAAAGTTTATCTAGCAGTGAAAATATGGAGTCTTCTGGAGTGGTTGTGAGTAGCAAAGAGGCCATGGAAGGGGCACAGGAGTCCTCAATACAAGAAAATAGTAAGCACCCTGGGGATAATACAGGGCTGTCTGAACAAGAAGAGGTTAATCTAGATAACCCAGATAACTCAGAAAACTCAGATACATATATAGTTACCCTTTTGAGGAAACTAGATAGGGACATGAAGGAAGGATTCCATCTTGTCAGAGCTAATCAAGCAAGTATCCAGGCTTCCTGTAACAGTTTGGAGGCCAAGTTTAGTGAGTTAAATCAGAGAACAGAGGCTCTGGAGTCAGAGGCAAAGAAACTTCGCGAAGAGGTAGTCGCTAATCAGGTTGCCAATCAAAAAGAGATTGAGGACATTAAATTCTTAGGTAGAGCACAGGATGAAAGGATGGAGCGTCTAGAAAATATGCAGAGGCGCAATAATTTAAAAATCTTGAAATTACCCGAAAAAAGTGAGGGGACAGATATAAAAAGGTATGTGGCGCATATTTTGAGTACAGAGTTAGAGTTAGAGGTAGATGAAGAGATCATTTTTGCCGATATACAGAGGGTACATCGAGATCCTTTTAGGTTAAATGCAAACAGGACTAAACCAAGAAAAATTTTAATTAATTTCTTAACATACAACTTAAAAGAGAGTATCCTGTCAGCAGCCTTGAAAAAGAAATCTCTAACAGTCAATGGAGCAAAAGTAGAGATTAGATCAGATCTGTCTCCCGTAACGGCAAATAGGCAGTGGGAAATGGGAAAGAGAATAGAACCTCTAAGAAATCTGGGTGCTACAGTCCAGCTCAAATTTCCGGCTTTTCTTAAAGTCATGTGGCATAATAAGATGCACTCTTTTCGGTTTGTTGAGGATGTGGATGATTTTATTGAAAGATGTACAGAGTTGTCAAGAGAGGCATCTATTATAAATCAGGGATTGTAATGGCTAACCTTTTTGCAATAGCCAAGAGACAGACGAACATATAAAGATATTTTTGGTTCTAGAGAAGCACCACCACTTTTGCACTCACAAGGCCTATGGCCATAGATAGACAGGAAGGGTTTTCCAGAGGGAGAGGGGATGGGGGAATGGAGGGCAAAGAAAGGGGGTGGGGAGGGAAATGGGAAGGGAAAAAAAAAAAAATAATAATCCTCATAGGTCAAGAAGCCACAAGCGATGTAAGGATCAGTTGGTTCTTTAAGGAGAATGATGGGAGCTAATAAAAAAGAACTAAAAATTTTTTCCTGGAATGTCAATGGGCTAAGGGTGAAATCCAGGAGAAGGATTATTTTTAAATACTTAGAAGACTCACTGGCTCATATAATTATTTTGCAAGAGACTCATTTAAATGAAGAGGAAAGCAAGGATATGTTTGGTAGACAGAAATGGATAGCGTATAAGTATTATACACCTCAGACTATGGTGACTAAAGGGGTTGCAATCCTAGTCAGGGTGGGAGTGCAGTTCTCTTTTGGAGCTATGGCGGCAGATCCTGGAGGGAGGTGGCTCATAGTACAAGCCATGGTGGCTGGGAGAAATCTTGTGTTGGTTGGGTATTATGGACCAAATATCGATGATTTGGTCCCTTTGGATAAATTAGCATCAGAATTATTAAGTTTTTCTGGAGATATAGTTATGGCAGGAGATTTCAATACGGTTATGAATAAAGATCTGGATCGTTCAGGAAAAAGAGCACAGAGAAATGTTAAGATGTCTAACAGAGTAAAAGAGCTATTAACACAGTATGGAATGTGCGACATTTGGCGTATTAAATCGGGCCAGAAGGTGGGTTACACATATTACAATCAAAAATATAGACACAGGTCTAGGATAGACTATGTCTTGTTAGATTTGAGGATGGTGGAGTATGTTACAAATATTAATCATGTAGGGGTACACCTATCAGACCATTCAGCTATCCATCTGCATTTGACATTTGGCCAAAAAGTTTGTGAACCTGTTTGGAGATTGGATCGCACGATTCTGTTAGATCAAGAAGCTATAGAGATTATAGAAGGGGAATTGGATGCTTTTCTGAATGCAAATATAGACTCCGCCAAGCTAGATGTGGTATGGGACACATGTAAGGCATTTTTGAGGGGGAGGCTGGGAGCCTTAGGGGCGAAGAAGAGAAGGACATATTATAGTAGAATTTTCGACCTAGAAGAAGAGATCAGACAGAACGAGGCAAGGATTGTGGAAGAAGAAGAGCAGCAACTAAGAGACCAGGCTATCCTTGACATTTCAAAACTGAAGGTGGAATTAGCTACAGTTCTTGCAGCCAGAAACAAAGAAAAGTGGGACGCTAGTAGTTTGGCACATTTTAGCTATGGAGAAGGGTGTGGCAAACTTTTGGCATGGAAAGCAAAGAAAGATCGGGTTCGAAACTTTATTAAGGAAATTAGAGTAGATGGGTTAGATGGAGACACAGCTATTACAGACAGTGGAGAGATTTCAGAAGCTTTTTATGAGTACTTTTCCAGGATTTACAAGGAGGACTTAGTACCAGATCCACAAGTGATAACAGCATGGGTACAGTTAATAAATCCACTCCCAATTCAATATAAACAGATCCTAAATTCAGAGATCTCACTGATGGAAGTGGAAAAAGCTATTAAGAAGGGTAAGGGGGGTAAGGCTCCGGGACCAGACGGTCTCCCTTTAGAAGTTTATAAAACTCTGGTTGGTCTAATCGCTCCTTTTTTACAGCGAGTTTTTAACACCATCTTTAGAGGAGAAATAGCAATGCCAAAGTCCTGGAATGAGGCAGTAATAGTACTGGTCCCAAAACCCGGCAAGTCACCCAAATATTTAGACGCTTATAGGCCAATATCACTATTAAATAATGATTACAAACTGTTTACCAAAATCATGGCTGATAGATTGAGTCTAGTTATTCCCCTCTTAGTACATGATGACCAAAAGGGTTTTATGAAGGGTAGATATTTAAAAGAACTCACCTTCTCAGTGGTTGGCGCAATAGATATGGCGACAGCTTTTAATCTTCCTCTAGCTCTTATTGCCCTTGATGCCGCCAAGGCATTTGATCGTGTGAACTGGCTATATCTGAAGAAGCTTATTCAACATCTAGGATTGGGCCCAAGCTATACCAACACATTGTTATCACTGTACAGCTCCCCCACTTCTAAGGTGTTGGTAAATGGCATTTTGACACCCTCTTTCAGAGTAATGAGGGGTACCCGTCAGGGATGCCCGATTTCCCCTTTGCTATTTAATTTATATATAGAGCCGCTTGCTAGTAGGATTAGAGCCATGGATACAATAGCTCCCTTTAGGGCAGGCGAGTGGAACAAAAAGATCGGTCTCTATGCGGATGACATTATTATTTTTACTTCAAACTTGAAAGAATCTACGGGAAATATTTTTAAGCTCACTAAAGAATTTGGCAAAGCTTCAGGATATGAGATTAATGAAAGTAAAACAGAACTAATGGCATGGAATTTAAATACCGAAGGTTTTAAATGCAAGAAGGAGATGAGATATTTAGGAGTGAGAATAACACAGAACATAGCAGAATTAACAAAAATTAATTTTTCACGGGTGAAGAAAGAAATAGGGGAGACATTGCGAAGTTGGAGTCATCTACCTCTTACTCTGTTTGGTCGCACCAATTTGATTAAAATGGTGATTCTACCAAAGCTTACATTTTTGTTTGAAACAATTCCCTGGGACTTTGACAAGAAAGGGCTTAAGAGACTACAAAGCGACATTTGTTCTTTTATATGGGCTTCTAAAGGAGTTCGCTTATCCTGGAAAAAAATTAGAAGAAGATGGGACAAGGGCGGGTTATCAGCCCCAGATTTTTTGTTATACGACTGGGCTTTTCGTTTAAAAAATTTGAGAGAACGAATGGGAACACCAAAGGCTACAACCATCGGGTTTATGTTTCTGGCTATGTTGAGTTTGAGTAACCATAATGATGACGGATTCATGTATAAATTTTCAGATCCAAAATACTTCAAAAAGGTGAAATTGAAAACTCTACGGGAGGCAGCAGAGCTCTGGTATAAAATTAGGAAACTAGCAAAGCTTAGCTATTTTGGATATAGGTCGTCTATTTGGGACACACCAGGCCCACTGTTATGGGTAGAAGATGCATTGGCTGTCCCGTTAAAAACGGCAGGTTTAAAAACTTGGGGAGACCTATTCCCTGAGGGAACGTTGATTGGTTGGATACAAGCTGCACAGGTGTGGGGTCAAGGACTATCTAAGTTTAAATATATGCAGATACAAAGTTGGGCAAAAAAGACGGATATTGCTGTAGGTCTCCAAAATGACTTTGAAGATAAGATTTTTTCTTCACAAACATTCAAGAAAGAAGTTGCGATGTGGTACTGGGCAATGGTGGAAATGGAAGATGGCCCTTTTAAATTGCCGGAACAACTATGGAGAGATTGCTTGCCGGACATCGCCACAGAAAATCAATGGCAAGTAATGATGACTATATTATATAAAACAGTAAAATCTGCAAATTTAAGGAGAAATGTTCTGTTTACCATCCATAGAGCCTATTGGACTCCTCGCAGACTATCGAAGTTTAAGGCCGGAGGACGGGTTGAATGCCCAAAATGTGGAAATATAAATGTGGATGACTTGCACATGTTTGTGGAATGCCTAAACATCAGGGAATTTTGGGAGACGGTAAGCAACTGTCTATCACAATCAATTGGCCACATGATAGAGGTAAGCCATGAACTAATTATTACCGGGAGACTTGATCTATATGACAACAGAATGAATGATAAAGTAAAGTTAGTTTTTTATGGGGTTCTGCTAGCTCGTAGAGAAATTTGTAAAGTATGGGTAGAAGCCAAGTCACCGACACTCACAGATTGGTTAAAAAGCATGAGACACTTTGCGACATTAGATTCTAAAGGCCAGGTAAACAGGAAACACAGATTTTGGTTACTTTTTTTGGAGCACTTTGGATAAAAGGTAGACCTTTGTTTGGGTATAGGGTAAGAGAACAACACATAATGGAAAAATTCCTATGATTAAGGCCTCAGCCTATCTCGCAGGCCGGTGGAATAGGTCCGTCCTTCGTGAAGGCGGAGTTAAAGATCGGGTTGCGGCCTTCGGTCTGGTTGGGTCACTATCCATACAGGGTGGCATAGAAGACTGTGGCCCAGTCCGGGCTGGAGAGCTGCATATACTCGAACTCCACAGCCAGCATATTGAGATAAAAAAGCCCAGGGCGGAGACTACCGAACATGGGTGGCGTAAAGGCTAATGAGGATTAAAAAAAAAAAAAAAAAAAAGTTATATTACGGTGAGAGGTGGTCTGCCACTCTTTCACAAGGATGATGTCATCAGTGATATCATTTGAGATGTCATCAGTGATGTCATGAGTGATGTCACTGACCATATCATGAGTGATTTAATATGTGACGTCATCAACAGTGCATTGCGGGCGCAAGAGTTATAGTTAGCTGAACTAACTATAACGGGGGAATTTCAATGGTTTTGTATGTGTGAAATGTCCAGCTAACTATAACGGGAAACAGCCTGAACAACGAATCCTTAACAACGAGTTTATTAAACAACGAAGCCTTAACCACGACCTTTACCAGAACCACGAATTCATTAACAACTACTGTACATTACCGACCACCTGAACCACGACACATTTTTAAAAATTTAGGAATGTGTAATATTTATTTGTACATTTCAGGATTTTAATTACGATGTAGAAATATTAGTTTGTTTAAATTTGGCGTGTTAGGCCAATAGATGGCAGTGTTGGTTTGTTTTACAGTGATGTGCTCAAGAACAGTGCACAATGCAAATTATCTCTGCTTGTAAAAGTTGAAAGAGTTACAAAACGGTGGATATGCATTTTTATCTATGTTTAATTTAAGTGAATTATTTATTTAAAAAAACTCTGTAGTGCAATCGAATAAAAAAAATAAAAAAATCTGAGACCTGTTTGTGAAACGGCCGTTGGAGTTATAAAAATCTTTTAAAAAAAGTAGTTGATCAAAAGAAAACATGTTTTCTGATGCACCTAAAAATACATTTACCCACCGAAGTTCAATCAGGAGTTTCCTTAATAAACTATTATTAAATAGCTACCCTGGATCTGATGTTTAAAGTCTTAAACAAGTTTGAAAACGCACCTGACATAACATATTTTGGGTGCGAGTCTCTTGACCACATGACTAACAATCGTAATTGATTTTTATGAGGGAGACGTTTGTAGTATGCTTGGAATTGCTGGATGACCTAGAGAACAATCAATTGGTGGGGGCCAATATGCTCAAACAGCACATGTAAAAAAAGATTTAAAAAATTGAACACTTAAAGATTATTGAAATAAAAATATTTAAGTTAACCATGAATCAAACATGCAATTTTAAAAATGTAGTGGTAAATTCAGGAAATATGAAAAATGATACATTTTCGTGGTTTAGGCATTCGTTGTACAGAAAGTAGTGGTTTGGCTTTGGTAGTGCTTTAGCCTTCGTGGTTGAGGCATTCGTTGTTTAAGTGGTACAACCAACTATAACATGTGTGAAACCTATGGTTTTTTCAGTGAATATCTAAGGTTTTTTACATGCTAATTCCTAACTATAACGTGGCTGAAACCTATTTTTTTTCAGTGAATTTCTAAGGTTTGTAAATGCTAATTCCTAACTATAACGTGGCTGAAACCTATGGTTTTTTCAGGGAATTTCAAAGGTTTTGTAAATGATCATTTTTAAATGTATTGTTATATTATTTTTATACTGATTTACTACATTGTTTTAAACTATTTATTTTTTTATATTTTATTTTTGAAATTACATTACATATTTATAATAAAAATTGGAATTAAAAAAAATATATTGAAATTGTAATATTTGTTTTTTTTATTTTATATATGTTTTTAATTTATAAATATTTTATATAGCAGGCAATGACATCCTATGGAAGGAAATTCAAGTTACTGGTAAGTACAGTTAAAATTACTTTTTAGGATCAGAACTGGGCTGAAAGATGCAGCACTGATGTCTCTCCTGATAACAGGTGAGTAAATCGGAATTCGTAGTTTGGCTGACTTTAAAGGAATGTGGGTATCAAAAGTTATATTACGGTGAGAGGAGGTCTGCCACTCTTTCCCAAGGATGATGTCATCAGTGATATCATGTGAGATGTCATCAGTGATGTCATGAGTGATGTCACTGACCATATCATGAGTGATTTAATATGTGACGTCATCAGCAGTGCATTGCGGGCGCAAGAGTTATAGTTAGCTGAACTAACTATAACGGGGAATTTCAATGGTTTTGTATGTGTAAAATGTCCAGCTAACTATAACATTTGTGAAACCTATGGTTTTTTCAGTGAATATCTAAGGTTTTTTACATGCTAATTCCTAACTATAACGTGGCTGAAACCTATGGTTTTTTCAGGGAATTTCAAAGGTTTTGTAAATGATCATTTTTAAATGTATTGTTATATTATTTTTATACTGATTTACTACATTGTTTTAAACTATTTATTTTTTTATATTTTATTTTTGAAATTACGTTACATATTTATAACAAAAATTGGAATTTAAAAAAAATATATTGAAATTGTAATATTTTTTTTATTTTTTATTTTTATTTATAAATATTTTATATAGCAGGCAATGACATCCTATGGAAGGAAATTCAAGTTACTGGTAAGTACAGTTAAAATTACTTTTCAGGATCTGAACTGGGCTGAAAGATGCAGCACTGATGTCTCTCCTGATAACAGGTGAGTAAATCGGAATTCGTAGTTCGGCTGACTTTAAAGGAATTTTTTAAAGTTCCAAAACTCCACACTTAGAAGAATTTCCAAGTGAAACCAGTCAATGTTAGCCTATGGAAAGAAATTCAAGTTACTGTAAGTATGGTTAAAATTACTTATCAGGATCAGTAGTGGGCTGAAAGATGCAGCACTGAGGTCTCTCCTGATAACAGGTGAGTAAATCGGAATTCGTAGTTCGGGTGATGTTAGAGGAATATTTGTACATTTCAAAAATCAACACTTAGAAACTTTTCTGCTGAAAACCACACAATGGATTCCTATGGAAGGAAATACAAGTTACTGGTAAGTACGGTTAGAATTACTTTTCAGGGTCAGTGCTGGGCTAAACGAAGCAGCACTGAGGTCACCCCTGATAACAGGTGAGTAAATTGGAATTCGTAGTTCTGCTGATTTTATAAGAATATTTGTATGTTTCAAAACTCCACACTTAGAAACCTTTCTGGTGAAAACCACACAATGGATTCCTATGGAAGGAAATTCAAGTAACTGGTAAGTACAGTTAAAATTACTTTTCAGGAGCAGTACTCGGATTAAAGTTGCAGCACTGAGGTCACTCCTGATAACACGTGAGTAAATCGGAATTCGGAGTTCTGCTGATTTTATAGGAATATTTTAAAGTTACAAAACTCCACACTTAGAAACTTTTCTGGTGAAAACCACACAATGGATTCCTATGGAAGGAAATACAAGTTACTGGTAAGTACAGTTAGAATTACTTTTCAGGGTCAGTGCTGTGCTAAAAGATGCAGCACTGGGTTCTCTCCTTATAATAGGTGAGTAAAGTGGAATTCGTAGTTCGGTTGATTTTATAGAAACTTTTCTGGTGAAAACCAAACAATGGATTCCTATGGAAGGAAATTCAAGTAATTGGTAAGTACGATTAAAATTACTTTTCAGGATCAGTACTGGCTTAAAGTTGCAGCACTGAGGTCACTCCTGATAACAGGTGAGTAAATCGGAATTCGTAGTTCAGCTGATTTTAGAGGAATATTTGCACAATGCTGAAGGAAGGGGGTCGGTGCCTGAGGTGACATGTGTGAAAACACGCCCTGTGGAGCGTTTTAAGTTGGGGAATTAGTTCCTCTTCGTTCCTGAGGTCCCCTGTGGCCCAACTAGCCCACCGGGTACCTCCTGTATTCGCCAGGGAGCTGCTTTGCAGAGAGGTGTTCAGAGGCCACGCCCCTTTTTACAACACCCTGCAATGCAGCTCCGTGGCGTTTACTGGACGTACCTGGTGGGCTAGTTGGCCCCTAGGGGACCTCTGGATTGTAGAGGAATTCATTCCCCAACTTAAAACGCTCCACAAGGCGTGTTTGCACACACATCACCTGAAGCCCCGCCCCCTACCTTCACCACTGTGCAAACGCGCCCGTGGCGCGTTCTAAGTTGGGGGATTAAGTCCCCTTGCATACTGGGGGTCCCTGGGGGCCAACTAGCCCACCAGGAACCTCCAGTATACGCCAGGGGGCTGAGTTGCAGAGAGGTGTAAAAAGGGGCATGGCCTCTTTACACGTTTCTGCAATGCAGCCCTCTGCCACGTTTGCATATGGTGAACCAATTCCCCTTGAATACTGGGGGTCCCTGGGGGCCAACTAGCCCACCAGGAACCTCCAGTATGCGCCAGAGGGCTGTGTTTCAGAGAGGTGTAATGAGGCCATGCCCCTTTTTACAACACTTTGCAATGCAGCCCCCTGGCGCATACTGGAGGTTCCTGCTGGGCTAATTGCCCCCCAGGGACCCCCAGAATTCAAGGGGAATTAGTTCCCACTCTGCAAACGCGCCAGGGGCTGCGTTGCAGAGAGGTGTAATGAGGCCACGCCCCTTTTTACACCTCTCTGCAATGCAGCTGCTTGGTGCATTTGCAGAGGGGGAACTAATTCCCCTTGCATACTGGAGTCCCTAGGGGCCAACTAGCCCACCTGGAACCTCCAGTATGCGCCAGGGGGCTGCGTTGCAGAGAGGTCTAATGAGGCCACGCCCCTTTTTACACCTCTCTGCAGCGCAGCCCCCTGGCTCATACTGGAGGCTCCTGGTGGGCTAGTTGGCCCCCAGGGACGCCCATTATGCAAGGGGAATTAGTTTCCCCAGTGCAATGAGGGGCCGTGGCCTCCTCCCGATCCCATTTATTTAAATTTACTTTTAAGAAGGGGGGCTGTGTAAACCCTCTTCTTTTTCTTTTTTTTTGGCCCAGGGGACCCCATCTTCCAGAGCCTGCCCTCAATTTTTTTAACAACAAATCGGGAAGGGGGCCCCTCCCAAGTCTGCCCCGGGGACCCCATTCCCCGGGGCATGGGCCTTTTTTTAAATATATGTTTTAATTAGTTGTGTGGCTGCTTTGCCCCCTCCTGTGGCCACTTTTGGCCCCGAGGACCCCATCCCCCGGGGCCGGCCATTTTATTTATTTTAATTTTTTGGGGGGGAGGGGGCCGCGTGGCCCTCCTTCAGGGCCACTTGTCGACCTGGGGACCCCATCCACCGGGGCTGGCCCACTCCGTTGGGGACCGTGGGGGGGTCCCCAAGCCCCCCACGGTCCCTGCCGGCTCCCCGCGTCCTGCGGGAGCCGGCATTGCTTTTCTGCATGAGGAGCAGCTAACATGCTGCTCCCCATGCAGAAAAGCAATCCGCTTTGGTTTTTGACTCCTATTGCTATGGTAGGGCGGGAGCCGCGAGGCTCCCGCCCTACCACAGCAAACAACAGTGTCCTGGGGATAGGCACCCCGGGACACTGCAGGGGGGCTGGCGGTCCCCAGGGCCACCACACGGCTCCAGGAGGGTGCCCTCACGACCCCCCTCCCAACAGTTTAAAGCCCCGGGGGTGGTGATCCCTGGGGCTGGGGGGTCTGTCATGGACCCCCCAATTTCAAAATGTAGTGCCCCGGGGAGGTGGCGGTCCCCGGGGCGTGTGGGAGGGCTTGAGCCGTGTCCAAAGGTCCCTAAGGAAAATTGCATGGGGAAAACACGTTTTGGAACCCCCCTTTTTTCACGGCCCCCGCTTGACGAATCACCCCAAAACTTTCTGGAGTGCCCCATATTCTTGGAGAATTTCGCGAAGATTCGTCGACCGGCACCAAAGTTATTCCACATAGAATATTGCAGATTTCCTATGGAAACTAGGTCCTAACTATAACTACCTAGGTAGTTATAGTTAGGACCTAGTTTCCATAAGAAAATAAAATATATATGTGTGTGTGTATATATATATATATATATATATATATTCACTGAAAAAACCATAGGCTATAGACCATATATAGTTAGGAATTAGCATTTTTAAAACCTTATTTTACTCACACAAAACCATTGAAATTCGCATATATAGTTAGTTGCACTAACTATATATTTCGCGCACCCGCAATCCACTGCTGATGATGTCACATATTACATCATTCATGACATGGTCAGTGACATCACTGATGACATCACTGATGACATCTCAAATGACATCACTGATGACATCACTGATAACAACATTCAGTGTCTGTATGTTTCTGTAAACTTTAAATATGTCTTACATATTGAAGAATGAGTGGATGTAAAAGTGTCTGGATGAAGGATTTAGTAGGTGCATGACTGACTGTATGAGTGAGTGATTAAATGTGTCTCACTGAGTGCATGGGTTAGTGACTAAACTGTCTTAATTTGTGCATCATTATGTCTGTTGTTCTGTAAACTGCTGCATGTATTGATCAGTAGCTATATGAGTAACTATATGGGTTATTGATTGGTTGCCCAATTATTTGTATGGGAGACTGAGTGTGTGTGTGGGTGGTTGGGAGGTGTATAACTCTGTGCATAGATGTGTGAGCAGTTGATTCACTAGATGTATGGGTTCAAAAGTGCATGTGGGAACAGCTGTATGGGCGGTTGACTGTGTGCATGAGTGTATTGATGAGTGAATGGATATCTCAGTGCTACATGTCAAAGTAAGAACATATGTAAAACACAGTATATGTGAGAGTTGACATATATAAATAACTGTGCATAAGAGGCAGTGAATGTGTGAGTGGCTGTATGGATCATTCTGAAATTGTATCAGGGATTGTATAAGAGAGTAAATATGTGTTAGTATCTGTTTGAATAAGTAAGGTGTGTATAACTGTATAGTTGAGGAGATGGAGGTGTGATTGATTCTTTGCATGACTGACTAGGTGTGTGAGTAACTCCATGGATGAGTGACACTCTGTGAGTGTCTGTTTACACTGAGTGTATATAAGGTTATGTTAGAGTCTGAAGAAGCTAATCGTATTATCACATGAATGATGTCATCAGTGATGTGATCAGTCATATCAAATGAGATGTCATCAGCGATGTCATTTGAGATGTCATCAGTGATGTCATCAGTGATGTCACTGACCATGTCATGAATGATGTAATATGTGACATCATCAGCAGTGGATTGCGGGTGCGCGAAATATATAGTTAGTGCAACTAACTATATATGCGAATTTCAATGGTTTTGTGTGAGTAAAATAAGGTTTTAAAAATGCTAATTCCTAACTATATATGGTCTATAACCTATGGTTTTTTCAGTGAATTTTCAAGGTTTTGTAAATGCTAATTCCTAACTATATATGGTCTATAACCTATGGTTTTTTCAGTGAATTTCAATGGTTTTTTAATAGCAAATATTAAAAGCTGTTAAATGTATTCTTTTTTTAAAGGAAAAATATATTTTATATGTGTTTAATATAATTTTTTTATGCTACCGGTTCGCGCACCGGGTAGCTTCCCGTTAGCTCAATTTTATGCCGCGACCCGGTCCGCGCACCGGGAAACGTCCCGTTTGCACAACTGCCGCGTTCGAGAACAACATCGCGACGCGTCGCGTAAGCGCGACGTATCGCGTTGCCGCGTAATGCGTCTTATGACGCGCCGCGTTCGCGCACTCGGAAGTGCTCCGGAGCGCGAACGAGGCACGAAGCGCAGCAACCCGGAAGCGCTCCGGGCGCGGAGCGGGACGCGTAACGTAAGCGTAATAGGTCATGTGACCTGTAAATAACACTTTTGATTGGTTTAGAACTATTTTTTTTCCCAAATGATGAAAACCCCTCCTTTTTTCCTCACTCTGACTTTCATCTTTGTGAGAGGAAGACCTGTTTCTCCTTGTTGAAATAATGGCATCTGTAGTAGCTGCAGCTGGTGGACCCCCACCACAACCACCTAGGAAGGAAGGA
This sequence comes from Lissotriton helveticus, assembly GCF_964261635.1. Taxonomy (NCBI): domain Eukaryota; kingdom Metazoa; phylum Chordata; class Amphibia; order Caudata; family Salamandridae; genus Lissotriton; species Lissotriton helveticus. Next base: position 1,714,405,824 of record NC_136059.1, read on the forward strand.
CCACCTGCGCAGTTCCTTCCAAACCCAGAGGAAGAGGAAGAAGAAGAGGAAGAGGACGTAGAGCGGAGGCAGTTCTTGCCTGAACAGCCCCGCAAATCACACCACAAAGACCATTTTATATGGCAATTTTTTTCTTTTCCTCGAGACCAAAAAAAGGTCAATGCCCGATATGTGACATGCCTCATTTGTAAAGATGTTTTGTCTAGAGGTACAAACAAAAAGTATAGTTTTGGTAACTATACTATGCACCGCCACATGCAGAGGTGGCATCCAAACAATTACAGCGCTGCTGAGCTGCGTCACCTCCAAGATAACCTACCAACTCCTGTGGCCAGTACATCGTCGCAGGTAACTCTATCGGGACCAGAGGCGAGGGAGACGGTCCCAAACATTCAACAGAATTTTGTGCACATGAAGCTAGTGTGCATTTATTGTGGTGAACTAATTTCATATGGGAATATGAGTATCATTTTAATTAATAGAGCGTTTGAAAACCACAAGTGCTCAAAACGCCCCAAGAAATAAATTTTTTTTTGCTCCTGTTGAGCCCTTTCTAATGCCTGTTTTTCGTTGTTCCCCCCCAAAAAACCCAAAAAAACCATAAAATTGTTCAAAAAATCCCCAAAAAATAAAAAATGTTCAGAAAAATAAAAAAATATATAAAACAACAAAAACATTAAAAAAAAGTTCTTTTCAGAACTACCTCCCATTTCTAAAAAATTACAATTTTTTTTAGCACTCTTGACTTCATTTTTCTCATAGGTGCGCTTCCCGGTGCGCGCACCGGAGAGCGCCCCGTTAGCGCAATAAAAAAAAAAAAGAAAAAAATAACAAGAGAAGGAGAGCATAAGAGAAAGAGAAAGAGAGAGTAATGTTAAGAGACAGACAGCAAGAGAGAGCAACACAGAGGTACTGTATAATACATAGTAAAACAATGTAAAAGATATAAGAAAGTGTAAGAGAGAAAATTAAAAAAATATAAGGCTGTGAAACAAAGAAAGAGAGAAGAATAATACTAAAGCAGAGGTACATGAAGAATGTGAGTGGCTGTAAAGAGTAAAAGGAAAGTGAAAAAATGATGTACAAATAAAAGGTAATAACGGAACCAGATTTAAATAACACTGGTGAGGGAGAGAGAGAAGAAAGTAGTGTCCATAACTAAAGAGGGATGAAATAAGATGGATAAAATCGACTAAAGTTAAAACATGTGGATTGAAAGAGAGAAAAAACTGAAAGAAGAAAAGAAGAAGTAACAGAAAGGGAATAATTGAAGCAGCAAAGAAATGTAAATAACGTAGTGTGCTTGAACTTCAGGGAGAAAACATAATGAACAAGTAGTGAAAGAGTGAAGAGACAGAGACAATTAGAGTAAGAGAGACGGACTGAGTGAACGGGAGTGAGGAACTGTGAGCACAGAGGGACTGAGAAAAGGAGTGGAAGGAGTGCAGTAAGTAAATCACCCACACAACACAACAGCTACCCTACCTCAAAGCACTCTAAAATATTATTTTACTGTTTCTCTTGGTTTTCCCCTTGTTACGCTCCCCGGTGCGCTACCCATAGTATAAGTAAAGAGGGGTGAAAGAGGGAGAAATATTGAATTAGGATAACACATGGTGAATGACATAGAGAGTGGACATAGAGAGTAAAGGAAACAGTACCTGAATGGGCTTGAGTAAAACAGCAAAAAAAGTTAAGTAATGCAATGTGTGTGACTTACAGGGAGTCAGTGGGTGTAGGTAGGAGTTTGGGTGTGTAAGGTGTGTCTGTGGGTGTGGTTGTGTGGACTGTTTTGGTGTGGGTAGAAATGAGGGTGTGTGAAATATGTATGAAAAGTGTATGAGTGTGGGGTGTATATGTGTTCGATGTATGTGTGTGTATGGAATGTGTGTGTGTTTTTGAAGAGTGTGTGTGGGAGGTTTTTTGTGTGTATGAGGTATGTGTGTGGTGTGTGTGTGGGTGTATGTTACAGGTGTGTGCATGTGTTGGGAGGGGGATGAGCTATATGTGTAGGAGTAAGGTAAATAATTAAGAAAAAGAGAATGAGTGGAGAAGCAAAGGAAGGGAACAGAGGGTAAGTGAAGTAAAGAATAGGGATAAAAAGAAGTTGAATATGAGAGGGTAAATAGGGAAAGGGAAGTAAACATGGAGAATAAGAATAAGTGAAAGAAGCAGAGTAAAAACACAGGAGTGAGGTAGATTGAGAAAATGTTAGTGACCTTAAAGCAAAGGGTGATAACAAACTACATTTTTTTAGTCATACTTACCATATAATAAATGTAACTTTAATTTTTTTTACTACAGTTGGTATCTGTGAAAGAGAGAAGAACAAATAAGTTATAATTAGTAAAATATGTGTTTTAAATTAAAAGATACAAATTAAGAGCTAAAAACATCATAACACTCTATTTAGAAATAAAGTGAGAGTGAAGAACACAGAAAGGGAAATAAACTAAGGTAGAAGGACAAAAAGAGGGAAAAAAAATAGAAGGAGAGCAAATTACAAAGAGTAAGGCATATAGATTCACTAAGAAAAAGAGAGAGAAGTACAGAGAAATGAACTGAAGGTAAGAAAGATACTAAAACAATGTGAGTTAGCAAAACTAAATCAGGAAACAGAAGTAAGTAAAAAGATAATGACTGAGACAGAAAACAGTCTAATTAAGGATACATTTAGAAGAATGAGGAATAGAAGATAACTGAGAGTAAGAGAAGAACAGTCATACAGTGAAAGGATGAAGGGAGACAGAATAATATACAACAATTGAAGAAAATGGACTGAGGAAGTTATAACGTAGACACACTAAGAGAAAAACTGAGTGAGGTGGAGTACAATGAGTGAGAAAAGAAAAAAAGTAAGTCTGCAAAAAAAGGAAAGAGAGGAGAAGACGACTAAAACAGTGGTACTGAGAGAAAATAATTTGGTGATGAAAGTAAAGAGAAGGACATTGAAAGAAAGGAAATGATGGATAGTAACGGAACCAGAGTAAAAGAAATGGGATGAAGAACGATGAGAGAGGAGCAGTGAAGTTGTTGTAAAAGTAGTGATAGAAGGTAGATAAACACAAGTGAAAATAACACAAGTAGAGTGAGGCACTGAGGACATAGAAGTAGTGAACGAAAAACAGAGAGAAGAGGTCAAAAGTAAAGAGCAAACAAAGATAAGCTAAGGAGAGTGGGTGATTTATAGTGAGAGAGTGCAATAATACTGCTGAGTGAGTAAACAGGAATTACTAAAAGAGCAAAGGAGGAAAATACGGAAAAGAGAAGAAAAGCAGAAAGACTGAAAGCTGAAAAGTTATGCAAGGGAGAGACCGGATACACACAGTTGAAATGAAAATGAGGGGTTGTCAAAGAAGTGGAGTAAGGGAAGGGGGGTTACAGAGAGTGAGAGAAAGACATAAGTGAGTAAAAAGAGCTGAAAGAAGATGAAAAAAGGAAAGTAAGTGTCAGAGAATGGGAATACAATTTAATATACACAATCCAAAGTATAGAATAACTTCTACAACATGTTACATAGTTTATTTTTGCTGTTCTCAGAATATATTGAATTTCACTTAAAGTAGTGAGTTCAAATTACTCATCATATGACAGCGGGAAAAAAAACACAATCTAAAAGATTGTGTTTTAAAAAAACCCTTACATACTGACAAATTACAAATGTACGCTAATCTTTGATTGACTTACTTTTCCTTGAGGCCAAATAGTATATCATGGAGGTCCTTTTCTCGTTGCATAGTATTTTGCTGTTCACTTAGAAATCCATTTCATCGACTTTCTACAAGAAAAGCTCCAAGAACATCTAAATATTTTCAAAATTTTAATATACTCCTTTTTTTCAGTCATAACTCTTTACTCATTCTTGCACCTTTCCATTTGGCCAAATAGTGTCAGATGTATGAGTATATATGAGTACTCCTCCCGTCTTCATAGGCCAATTACCTTTACCTAAATTTTGGCTGTAAAACACTAGATATGAATTTATAAAGCCAATAGGCAAACGTTGTTTGAAAGTCAAATGATTGTCGTAACATTGGGTCCAACCTTTAGAAGTTTTTAAATAGCATGTGTAATGCCATGATGTTGTAGAAGGACCATCATGAAAAATAATAGCTACAGTTGCAAAGGTTCTTCCTGATATCGATAACTGAGAAGCCACAAAATTTTGAATAGAAGTTGAAAATGAAATGAAATGAAATGAAAAATTGCATTTGTATAGCGCATAACTGCCCTGGGGCCTCGCAGCGCTTGAAGATAAAATGGTTTTAGCGCAGGCTCGGGGCAGATCAGCGAGATTTAGCAAACAAATGCGTTTTTAGGGCCTTTCTGAACGAGAGGAGGTTGCTGTTACCCCGTATGGCAAAGGGGAGGGCGTTCCAGAGTCTGGTTGCCGAATGGGAAAAAGAGCGGCCACCCCGCCGGAGCATCCTCATTAGTCCGAAGCAAGTGGCAGCAGTCTTAGTAGCCTGGACAGAGAAATCAAGGGCAGTGTCAAGCCAGATCCTGAGGCTCTTTATCTGGGACTTGGGCGCAGGAGGAGCGCCAAGACATGGTGGCCAGACGGGTGCAAGAGCAGACGGGGAGGGATTTCCAAGGAGAATGATGTCTGTCTTCTCCCCGTTAAGCTTGAGACAGGAGGCTTGCATCCAACTGGCAACAGCCTCTAGACAGGGGCCTAAGGTGTTGGATGATCCATCTGCGTGGTCTAACGAGACCACCAGCTGCGTATCATCCGCGTAGGTGACTATACGCACACCAAAGGGATGGACTATCCTGTCCAGAGGTTCCATGTAGGCGTTAAAGAGGGTCGGGCTCAGGGAGGAGCCCTGAGGGACCCCACACCTGAGAGGATGTTTAGGAGAGACTGTCTCACCCTCAAAGACCCGGAAAAAGCGCTCACTCAAAAAGGAGGTGAGCCAGTCCAGAGCCGCGCCCGACACGCCCATGCCCGCCAGTCGGTATACTAGCGTGGCATGGTTCACCGTGTCGAACACGGCACTAAGGTCTAACAGGATAATGGCCACCTTTCCTCCCCGATCCAAAGTTGTTCTTGCTTCCTCTGTGACCGCCAACATGGCAGTTTCTGTGCCATGTTGAGGGCGAAAACCTGTCTGGGAGGCACGCAACAGACAGTTGGACTCCAGATAGTCTGTTAAGATATTGTTGGTGTGCTTCTCCAGCAGTTTACTCAACCAGGGAAGCAACGAAATGGGGCGGTAGTTGGACAGGTTGTTCTGGTCCAGGGAGGGTTTCTTGAGAAGCGCCCTCACCATGGCACACTTCCAAGCGAGTGGGACCGACCTGGACACAATGGAGGTGTTTAAAGCTTCCAGGATCACAGGACGAATAACGTCCAGTGCCTTGACAAGGATCCGGGGGGGTGCCGGGTCATTGGGAGAGCCAGAAGAAACTTTGGAGATTAATCTATCCAGGCTGGCGGCATCAAGAAGCGGAATTGTGTCCAGTTTGCAGGGAGCCGAGGAGTCAGCTGGCCTAGGAGGGACGGAGGGGGTGTTGACCGTAGGATTACTAAAAGAAGAATATATGGTCGAGATTTTCTTGGAAAAAAAGGCAGCTAGCTCATTACAGCGGTCTTGTGCCCCTTCAACAGAAGGACGCTCAGCCGGAGCTGAAATGAGGGACTTAGCTATCCTAAAGATTTCTCTAGGCGCGTTTGCTGCAGCACTAATTTTACCTTCATAGAAGGAGGTTTGCGCCATTTTAATCTCTGATTTATAGAGCCTCATTGCGGACCTGTATTCGTCTTTCCTAGACTGAGAATGGTCCTTCCTCCACGCTCTCTCTAGTTTGCGGCAGTCAAGCTTTAATAACCTCAGAGCAGGAGTGTACCAGGGTGCAACTTTAGGTCTTCTGATGAGATTACAGGGGCGTTTGGGAAGAACTTGGTCTAAAGTGCTGGAGATCCAGTGATCAAAGTTGCTAGAAGCAGAGGCAGGGTTCAAGGCCTTTCTCGGGGGGTCTTGAGTAAGGGCCGTTGTCCAATCGGTGAGGGGAAGTGAGGACCATTTCCTGCCCATGTACTTTGTAGAGGCTTCAGGAGGGGGACAAGAGTTAGAAAGCCAGGTGAACGGTATCAAAAAATGATCGGTCCAAGGCAGAGGAACCGGGGACTCTACATTAAGGTTGACATTACTGTATATGTGATCGAGGAGATGTCCCTTCTTATGGGTCGCCTGATAGCCTCTCTGGCAGAGGTCTAACGCTTGCATGTTGGCCCGCAAGTTATTAGCTGCCGTATCCTGGGGGTCATCTGAATGGATATTAAAATCCCCAAGCAGAGTGAGGTTAGATGAGGTCACGGCTGCGTTAGCGGTGAGATCAGTAATTTGAGTGATAAAATTGTTGAGGGAGCCTGGTGGTCGATAGAGTAGAATACCAGAAAAAGTGGTGGTAGGGGAGAGATCAAGTGCAAAGTGTAAGCTCTCACAGGTCAGCAAGGAATTAGAAGTGACCTGACACTTAAAGGTGTCCCTATATATATTAGCTAAGCCCCCGCCTCTCCCCGATTGGCGGTCGAGGTGCTTAAGGGTGTGGCCTGGAGGAGTGGCCCATATTAAGGACGGGTCGTTGTCAATCTGAAGCCAAGTTTCCGTTAAAAATAGGGCGTCAGGATTAAGCTCATCAATCAACAGATGCAACTCTGTGGAGTGTTTAGGTAGCGACCGGCAATTAAGGAGATACAATCTCCAAAACTCTCCCAAAGGGAGGGAGCCGCTACATGGGCGGGAGGTGCTCCATGTACAGTGCTTGCAGTGATGGTCGGTGTTAGCTGGAGAGACGGAATGGCAGCAGGAAGGACTGACAGGGGGGCGTAAGGAGACTAACCACAAAGAGTTGTAGACAACTTGATTACCGACCATGATGCCGGTCACCACCCCAGACCAGGACCAGCGAGAAGCGTCTGGACGCGGACTGGCGCAGACTGGCTTCTCTTTGGCGCCTCTTCGGCGCGTATACGGCGCTACCGCTGCGTGTCACCGCTGCGCGGGATAGGAAGAGGTCATATAGATTAGGCGAGGGTGGAGACTAGCCCGTCAACCTCCCCAAGATGGCTGCCCAGAATGGGAAAACCAGGAAGTGGTGTCGCTTAAGCCTCCCTCCACACAATCAGCACAAGCTGTGGTGGACCGGGGAGTAGCGACCAGAAAACAGGTAAGAGGCACAGCAATGTAATTTAAAAACACATATTCTTCAATCAATAGGTTTTTAAATTGTTAAAACGAAGTAGCAGCAATCTAATTTTAAAAACACATATTCTTAGTCAATAGGTCTTTAAAATTATTAAAAACGAAAGTAGCAGCTTGCAGAACTCCTGGTCGCATTCAAGCACTAGCGCTATGATCTTTGTTGGTAAGTGATCGTGCGCGCAATACTCCCGCCCTAAAATAGTGAGGGCGAGGGGGGAGACTAGCCCGTCAACCTCCCCAAGATGGCTGCCCAGAATGGGACAACCAGGAAGTGGTGTCGCTTAAGCCTCCCTCCACACAATCAACACAAGTTGTCAATTTAGTTCCATCAGGTCTACATCGTTGGAACATTAAAATAACATAGTGACCATAATTTTGTAGAAATAATGTGGACAGCATTGCAGACTTACAGTGGGTACACACCATATTGTGATCCGCTGCTTTAACTAGAATATTGAAAGACACTAATTTGCAGTCAGGTAAAGTTAAATATATAAATCTTTCAGAGTCTATTCTAGTAGTACTTGATGAAGCACAGTTATCACAGTCATGTTGCCATTGATAAGAAAGGCCAAATAGATTTTTTATATCTACTCCTTCATCTTGTAATCATTACAATGTAATACATCAAACATATATATTAAAAATTCCTGACAATCCTGCTGAATATTCTGTGAAAATTGATTTTGACCTGAACATATATCTAGAAGATTTCTAATTTCTGAAACACTTTCTATTTTTGCTCTATCACTACTACATTTGTCTAACACAGAATTCAATAAACAGCACAATGTTTGTTCCCGATTTTCAACAATCTGTCTTTGTAAATTTTGAAGAAAAAAACCAACATTAACTACTACATTAGCACAGCAGTTGACACCAGAACTGTTTTCAAACTGAAATCCAACAACATCTTCAACAGAATCCTTTTTGTTTCTCTTTACAATTACACTTTTATCTACTTTATGCCATTTTGCTGATACCTCACTGCAATTACTCTCATTTCTTCTTTTTCGGCCTACCACACGTTTTTCAATCAGAGGATATTGAGGCAAATGTGGAGCATACTCTCTTCTTAACCTATTGTATTCTTTTACACAATCTAAATCTGCACAAATCTTTGTTTCATCACACTCAATCAAGTACAATCCTGATAAAGTTCTGACTCGTGATAATGCCACATATGCCATACCCTCTTTAAACACAGAACTTCCAATGTTCACCAAAGCGCTATCTACACTTAAACCTTGAGACTTATGAATTGTCACCGCATATGCCAAACAAATAGGAAACTGTTTTCGGCGAACATATAAGTCTTTCACGAGCAAAAATCTAGCTGAACAACGACAAATTTGTTCTATTTCATCAATGTCATCAAATTTAATTTTTAAAATTTCAATTCCATCTCTATTTTTGTAATTCACAAAACCAACAACATGGTCGTTTTTGACATTACATTTAGGAAACACAGCACAGATCCTATTTACAATCATCTGCCTCACAGCAGGGATAAGACTGAGGCAAAATCTTGCACCTGCCTCACAACAGGAATAAGAGTGAGGCAAACGCTTTCTCATGGAGCTTCACAATTTTACAAAATACAATTCCTCTATGCAAACAAACTCAATATGCTTCCTACACTGTTTTAAAACACAGCTAACATCATTGTAAAGAGTCAAATTGACACCTGTGTCTAAGAATGCAGCAGAGATAGGCTTCATGAAGCCTAGTCCACTGCACACTTAGATACAATCCTCACCACCTAGGCTCCCCAGGAAAGCCCAAACATGTACCTTTTTTCCCCATATTTAAAAAGTGACGCATGTATGCGTCATTTTTTAAACCTTTGCGCCACATTATACTCAAAAATGTAAAATCCATTTATTTTCCCCAAAATCGTTTTTGACATCACATTTAGGAAACACAGCACAGATCATATTTACAACCATCTGCCTCACAGCAGGGATAAGACTGAGGCAAAATCTTGCACATGAAGCTTCACAATTTTACAAAATACAATTCCTCTATGCAAACAAACTCAATATGCTTCCTACACTGAGTTAACACAGCTAACATCATTGTAAAGAGTCAAATGTATTTCTATTAAACATGCACACATTCTTTATTCCTTTTAAAAAATGTAAAAACTATTTTTATGCTTCATGAAGCCTAGTCCACTGCACACTTAGATACAATCCTCACCACCTAGGCTTCCCAGGAAAGCCCAAACATGTACCTTTTTTCCCCATATTTAAAAGGTTACGCATGTATGCGTCATTTTTTAAACCTTTGCGCCACATTATACCCAAATATGTAAAATCCATTTATTTTCGCCAAAATCGTTTTTGACATCACATTTAGGAAACACAGCACAGATCATATTTACAACCATCTGCCTCACAGCAGGGATAATACTGAGGCAAAATCTTGCACATGAAGCTTCACAATTTTACAAAATACAATTCCTCTATGCAAACAAACTCAATATGCTTCCTACACTGAGTTAACACAGGTAACATCATTGTAAAGAGTCAAATGTATTTCTATTAAACATGCACACATTCTTTATTCCTTTTAAAAAATGTAAAAACTATTTTTTTCCCCCAAAATCGTTTTTTACATCACATTTACAAAACACAGCACAGGTCCTACGTAGAAGCATTCCATGTCACGACAAAAAATTCACAATTTTACAAAATACAATTACTCTATGCAGTAAAAACTTTTTACCAAGCATTATCAAAAAGCATGACACAAAGCAACATGTAAAGACCACAATTTCCTTCCAAATCTTCTCCATAGAGTATACAAGTCTCTATGTATATTAAATGAATCATAACTCACCTTTACAAATATTTTAGGAGATTCAGAACAGTGTCAGATACACACACCAATATTTCTTTAGCAGAGCAAAAGATATGTTCTCCAGACACTGCAAACCATAAAGGCACAGAAAACCTCTAATTCTACACAGATATCCCTTTTTGTTAACCAATCAAATCTCTTCCCTCTCTATTTTCAAACCAACACCCTTCCCCCCCTCAGCCCTTTCTACCTGTTACCATAGCAACTCCCTCCTCACTGAGCTCCCAGGGTTAAAAGTTTATTTTACAATGTTGCAAATCACCTCAGCAAGGATGTTTGACCTGCGAATACACCAGCTTATCTGGTGCAATGTTTCTTTAAATGACTTTTTTTTAACCATTCAAATTACTTCTTACACAGAACACAACCATGCACCCTAACTTTCAGTTTTCAACTATCTCATTCTACCAATCATTGCTTGTGATTCAATAGCACTGAAACTCCACAGTTTTTTTTTTGCAAACTCCTATTGTTCCAACTGCCATTTCTTTTCCACACTTCATCTGACTGCATCAGAATCTCCTCTCACCATGTATTCTGTCTGGATTATTGGACATAGCTATATCCACTGGGCTCAAAGGTATGCAGCTACCTGAAATTTCCACAACCTTGACTTACCAAATGTGAAGATTAAATGGATTGGCCACAGAGGATTGTCACCAATTGATACCATTGGTGAAAACCTTTTTGCATTTGCCACACCCTGACCTGTTAATTGTGCACTGTGGAGGAAATGACTTGGGCACTTTGACTGGGGTAGGTCTGGAAATGCTTATAAAGGACACTTTTGATCAATTGATGGCACTTTTTCCTCAAACTGCCTTGGTATATTCCAATATATGCCAAAGGCAGAAATGGAAGTGGTCCAATCAATTTTGTCCACAATTTGAGAAAGCACGGAAACATGTGAATAAATCTGTTTCTGCATACATGAGAGACTATGGAATGGGTTCAATATACAATAATAACTTGCGTTACAACATGCAAGATATCTACAGGGGAGATGGTGTGCACTTTTCTGATGAGGGTAATAGAATATTCCTCCTGAATTTAAGACTGTGCATTGGTACCTACTTGTAGGTACCTAAATCAGCCACAGAACCCAAAAGCCCTTTTCAGGGCTACCCTATCTCTGATCACTCCAAATGATTATCTTTTTCTAACTTTTTTCACTATTTTTCACCAAAGTACGCACCCCGGAACGCTTCCCGGTGCGCGTACCGGGCGCTACCCCCGTGAAAATTTTAAAATTTATATTTTTTTTGGCCTATATGGGCCTCCTAAGACCCCCTCAGAAAACCTAGAGTGTCAGGGAGTACCTACCGTGCCCCCTTATACCCATTCCCAACGTTGTTTATCCGCCATTTTCTGACTCAAATCTACCGAAACACAAAATGGAGGACTACCGTTGCGCTTACCGGTACGCATACCGGGGCGCTCACCGGTAAGCGCTCCCAAAAACATGTTAAAAATTAATTTACATAAAAACCACTGGAGACACTTTCACCAAATATAGAATAGCTCATACTACATAGCAATCCCTACCATTTTCCCAAATTCGATGGAATTCCATTGAGCCATTTGAGCTGTAGCACTGTCTAAATATCCTGAGGTAAATTACTTCACAAAAACACATCTGAAGTGTTAGAATTGACAGCCAATTAAAATGTTACTTTCATTTTCTACTTTTTTTACCTGACATTTGATTGGTTATGTACCTGAATGTATATAAAGAAAGAGAGGGAAACACAGCCATTTTGACTACTACTTCCTGGTGTACAATTCAAAAGGATTTTCACTAATAACTTCAATTGCTTTTTCAAAGGTAAGATGTTTTTGGGAAAACTGAAGTATATTGTGCACTTTAAGTTAATTTGGAAAACATTTTCTGATAGTTATATACTATCCCTCTGTAATAGTTATAGATTGAGATAGGCTTCTCTGTTATAGTTATGGATGGATTTAGGCTTGTCTTGTATAATTATGAATTTACTTAGGTTTCATCACATACACTTTTTTATATTTCTACTTCCAGCCTGATACCATACACTGCCCAAAGATAACTTCACTATTAAAAAATCAAAACTACCTGTCTGAACTTAAACCCAACAGTGCCCTATCTCTACTGATATATTTATTTTTTATGCAATTTACAGCAACATAATGGAAGGAGATCAAAATAAATTTAATATTTCATTCGAACTTGATCTTCAGGACAACCCAGAGGAAGAGATTAACAATTCAGATGTTTTCGATCAGTCTCTTGATGAAGAGTTTCTGAAATATGTGGAAGAAATGGAATCATGTAATCCAAATGAGGACATTCCCGACGAGATAATGTTGGAAGTCTTATTAAATTTTGAAAAATCAGAGCAATACATTTATATTTAATAATTAAAAATTGTTCCAGACATTATTCTTTTTTATATGTAATCAATGAAATAGTACCAAAATGAATATAATATAATGTGAGACTTATAGTATACTGGGCAACTTTTTTGTTTTACAGAGTAATTGTGTTCATAGATACTTCCTTTCTCCCACTATATTATCTCCAAAGTGTATTTGACATCTCTTTTTCATCTCCTGCCTCCATGTTCTTTATGTTTTCCTGACAGACTATGGTATGTGGGTGTATAGGTGTGTGTAGGTGCGTGGGGTATGTGGGTGTTGGTGGGGGTGTGGGGGTGTAAGTTGTGTGTGTGGGTGTGAGTGTGTGGGTGTTTGAGTGTAGGTGGAGGTGTGGGTGTGTGAGGTGTGTGTGGGGGTGTGTGGATGTGGGGGTATGTGTGTAAGATATGTGTGTATATGTGGGATGTGTGGGTGTGTCTGTGAGGTGTGGGTGTGTGTGTGTGAAGGGGAAGTGTGTGTGTGGGATGTGTGGGGTGTGTCTGTGACGTATCTGTGTGTGCGTGTGTGTGTGTGTGTTGGGGGGGTGAGGTGTGTGTGTGTGTCTGGGTGTGTGGGATGTGTGGTTGTGGGTGTGGATGTGTAAGGTGTCGGTGTAGGGCTTTGGGGTGTTTGGGTGTAGGTGGAGGTGTGCGTGTGTGAGGTATGTGTGGGGAGTGTGTGGGTGTGGGGGTGTGGGGTTGTGTGGGACGTACTTGTAGGTACATAAAACAGCCACAGAATCCAAAAGCTCTTTTCAGAGCTACCCTACCTGTAATCACTCAAAATGATTATTTTACACTATTATTTTCACAATTGTTCACCAAAGTACGCTCCCCGGTACGCTCCCCGGTGCGCGTACCGGGCGCTCCCCACGCGAAAATCGAAAAAAAAAAATGTATTTATTTTTTTACCCGAGGGACCCTTTTATGGCCCCCACATCAAACCTAGGGGGCCAGGGGGGGGTCTACCCTGCCCCCTTTTCACTATTTTCCCTTTTGTTTTTACCACCTCTTGTGTCTCGATCCTACCGAGACACAAGATGGCGGCCGCTGCGGACTGTTTCGAATGTTTACAGACACCCGAGAACCAATCAGCTTGCCGTGCGCAAGTCGCGTGGCGCGCCCGGAGCGCTCCCCGGTGCGCGTACTGGGGCGCGCTTACAGATATATACATTTTTTTAAACCTAAATTACACAAAATCCACTGGAGCACATATCTTGAGACATAGCAAAGGCACATCGGGATACCAGTACCTACAATTTTGTCAAGTTTGGTGAAAATCCATTCAGCCGTTCGAGCTAAAAGTGCGACCGACCGCCCTATGGAAATTAACATGGGGAAAACACGTTTTGGGACCCCCCTTTTATCTCGGCCCCCGCTTCACGAATCCCCCCCAAACGTTCAGGGAAGGAGCGGAGAGCCGCGAGGCAAAGTTGCTGAAAAATTCAGGCTGATTCCTCAACCGGCGCCAAAGTTATTCTAAATAGAATGCTGCGATTTCCCTATGAAAATCAATCCTAACTATATATACCTACTGGCGACCGCCAGTAGGTAATATATATATATATATATATATATGTATATATATATATATATATATATATATATATATTATTTTCTGAGTACACATTTATTAAAACAACTAGAGACTCTACTACCAGGCCAGCTAACACTTCCATGGAGCAGACATACCATCGCCTATAAAGAGTTAACCACCTGTCCTTAGACCTAGACCTAGCTAATCTAATCTAGATTTACAGTTACATAGACCCATGGTTGGTTATATAATCACCAAGGGGCATATTACCAAGGCAGGCGAAATAAAATTATCGCCGCGTTTTCGATAATTTCATTGCCCTATTAGCAAAACTGTTGCTAACATCAGTTAATGACAGCTTTTAGGTGATAGTGAGCAGTTTGGGGCCCGCTTTGCATGTCAGCGATTTTTATCTCTAATGACATGCAAAGTGGGCGTACCCAACCTGTTAGCGACTGAAAGCAGTCGCTAACATCGCTATCTCCTATTATCAAAGCAGGCGTAGCGACACATTTTTTTCCTCTAAGCGTGAATATCGCTGAAAGCTAACGCCTGCTCAGACCAGTTCTTAGCCTGTATGTCCAATGGGAGGTGAATATTCAGGCTAAGTCCCTATTAGCGATAATGCCTGAATATCACTGGATTTCCAGCGATATTCACGCATTTCGCCGCTATCGCTGCATGTTTTATCGCTTTGGAGATAAACGTTGCTAATAGCACGTTATCTCTGCGATAATATCCGGCAATGCGCGGCGATAAAATTTTTTTTGCTAAGCTTATGCCCCCAAATTCACAACTCTGTTCCTTGTATGCCGCTATTTCTGTTACATATGATTTTGTATTATATTTTATCACTACGTTCTGTTCCAAACATACATATCAGGAAGCTGTGAAATGTAATGTCACCACTGACTACTCTTTATTGATGACATATGCATGCGTATATATAAATATATCAGACTTGTTTCATTCTGCTATACTTCTTGTATCACTGGTATATATTATTATACTTCTTGCACTATTAAAAAGTTACAAAAAAAAATACTACAAATATTAGTTTTAGCAGAATATTTACAAATTACATCTAAAAAATGTAACTAATCCATGTGAATTATTATACATTCCTGTGCCTGCTAATTAAACTCAAACATTGATTTAGGCTTGTGAAGAAAACAAACCGATTTGAAGAAATATCAGCTAGAAGAAGAAAGCGATGGTATAAATATCGTCACCAGGCAAGAAACCAACAGAAAAACAATTTGCAATTTCAATCTACTAAGCACCACAATAACAGCCTGGATGCGTTCTTTGGATATTATCGTTAACATGCTAGAGTGGATTTGTCAAAGTGGCGTCAATGCTGTGGAGGAGAGAGACAAGATGGGAGTCGGTGAGCCATGATTCTAGAGGAGTTTAATGATAGTACTACAAAGAGCAAAGGCAATTATGGTGGGCTCTGCTATGCGATAAAAGGGCATATTTCCTATTTCTCTAACTCGCTCCCAATCACAACATAGAAATACATGCAATTAAGTCAAATAGGTGGGTGAAAGGAATTGTAATAATGTTATTTTGCGATTTTACACGCCTCTGTTACACAGAAATGGAAACTCTATCTAAATATTCTATTCAGCCGGATGGACTGTGTTAACAACTCCTGGACTATAGTTTTCTGCACTGAAATAGTATTTGACTGGGACCATGTTGCTTCACTGGGGCAGACTGGCTTTGTTCTACAAATCATTGTAAGATGGTTATATAACCCAACTCCTCAAATAAAAGTGAAACAATACTACACCTTGCAGAATGCATTAGTATTACCAATGAAAACCCCGAAATAGAAACATAGGGGCATATTAACAAGATGTGCGTTAAAAATTGCACATCGCACATTTCACTATCGCCAGCTATCGCCGGTTTGTCTCGCCTTGTTAGCGCGATATTATCAACGCGCAACACGTAGGCGATAGTAAATCCTGCGATAGCCGGTGATAGTGAACATTAGCGCGTGAAAACAATGCTTGTTTTCACGCGCTAATGTGTGCCTTGATAATATGGGGGGGTGGATTCAGCTTTATGATCCACACCCCCATGTTAATAATGCCTAACGCCTGGTCAGAGCAGGCGTTGGGAGACCTGCGATAAACAAGTTTATCGCAGGTCTTTTCCTCCCAACGCCTGCCTTGGTGATAGGGTGTTCCCACCTCTAACCACATTTTACATGTGGTTGGACGTGGGAACGCCCACTTTGCATGTCATTAGCAATGTTTCTCGCTGACATGAAAAGTGGGCTTGTGGCAGGCGTTGCAATGCCCTTGTTAATAGGGCGCTGGAAGTATCGCCGCATTCTCGGCGAATTGTGCCAAGAAAGCGGCGATACTTCAGCTTGTTAATATGCCCCCCGGTCCCCTGTTGTATTAGAAATTATCGGTATCCAGTTACAACTAAATGTAAAACAGAATGTAGAGAAAATTACCTGTTAAAATTAAAAGGTATAATAATGTGGTACAAAGCACTGCACAGCATGATTTATTTATGTATTTGCTTGTTTGTTTATTTGTCTACCTTTATTTATAGTTTTATTTGTGTGTTGCTTTGTATAGAGTGGAAAAGATCTACAGGGTTACAATGTGCTGCGAGACGTTATAAAGTCAACTGTATATCTTTTACGTTCCAGAGGAGGAGTGAATAAGATATACAATAGAAATTCTTTTGCAGCCGAGGAGGTCTGTATGAAATCAAAGTAAAAGCCGTTCTGGTGAGGATGTAGGCTAGAGTCGGACTTCCCACAGCCAGGAAGAATCATGCCTTCTGGTACCGCTACACTTTCATATTGAGCCTTCATCCTGGCTAGATACAGCTTTCAACCTTGATTTCACCCAGAGTGTCCTTTTTAAGCCTTGGAGAACCCCAATGCTTAATAGCGATAGGGCAAAATATGCTTCGGTTAAGATATCTATGCATATACAAGCAAGGCGACCGCGGCGGAAATGCGGCGGACGGTCTTCCCGTCCGCCACGGTCCCCCCCGCCATTGTAATATGGTGGGAGGGAAATAGGTGGCGGACGGGCAAGGATGGCGGACGGATCGCCACCGCCTGAATGGCGGTGGCGATCCGTCCGCCATCCTAATTGACCCCTAAGTTGGTAGACTAGTGTTTCTGATTGGATTCAGGGAGGTTGTCAAACAAGTGGAAATCATTTCAAGGAGACGTTTTCCTATTTTTTTGAGGCAGTCCACAGTCAATATCTACTAAACATCCCCAGTCAGGAAAACTGAAGCCTTCACTCAGGAATGCTTGCTTGGAAACCAGACGCTTCGATAACAGATTGGCTAAATTTATCTGTCATGGAAAATTGCATTAATTAATGTTGTTATGGACTGGTAAAACAATAAAACATTTGTTTGAAACAAGAAAAGGCATCACAACAATGGTTTAAAATATAACCCCTAGCACAGCAGCAAAAACACAACATAAACTAATTGCATTGCTATATGTTCATGATGATGTGTTGTTGTATTGTGTATGAGGAACATTGAGCTGGGTAACAATAAATATCTGTTATTCAGTGCCAAGATACCCTTGGGCAAATGTGCGCTTTGCAAATACACGTTATGTTATGTTATGTTATGTAGGTAATGCTTCATGCAAATGTATTATGTATAGTTTTGGTATGTTGTCTGCTTGTTGTTCCGTTATGCTCTTTTAATGTATGATGAGTTGTACAGTGTTGTTGTATTATAACATATTAGTGTGTTATTATGTTAATCTATTCTGTGTGTTATGTTCATGTGGTGTAGTCTGTTGGTGTAGTGTATTTTGTTGTTCTAGTTTTGCTGGTGCACATCGGTATCACATTGTGTTTTCTTGTACTGCTGTAGTTTATGTGTTATGAAGGTCTTGCAGTGTTGTTGCTATTATGTTGCATTGTCATGTCTATTAGGATAGTCCTGTCATGTATACCCCATTTTTACATACATTGTCCCATCCAGACAACAATAGCAACTCTAAACAGGTGACCTTTCACCTAGTAGCTTACTCCTGTCTCTTCTACACCAGGCTCTAAGTATTCTATCACAGTGCCTGTACCTGACATACATAAACATGTCCCAAGGCACAGCAGAATTATTCTGTATAAGGGTCACCACTTTTTTTCTTCCCTGGCCAACAGCCAGCTGTGCATGATCACACTTGTTTAGAAAAGCATTGGTGACTGTTTTAAAAAAATGTATGATTGTTTTCAAAACATCCATGACTGTTTTAAAATCATATTGATTCTAGAAAAATCCTGGAGTGACCACTTTAGTAGAAAAGACCCTGACTCCCCCTGACAAATTAGAGGAGAATTCCTTCCAAGGTGACAAGGGGTCCTGCAATGCTGAATCTTCAACATGCAGTAGTCTGAGATTCCTTGCCGGGGTCATCCTTGACGCAGATACGGGGTCCTTCATTCTCAACCATGAGGTGAGGGGGCTGGTTCTTCCCTAGGGATTTCTTGGCTACAGATACACATAGCTACACAAAGATACATGCTACAACCACATACTTAGGCTACACACATTTAGGAAAATTACTTGGGTGCATTTTAGGAATGTGCAAGTGCTACTGTTTTTATCTGAACTGCTTATGTTCATCTTATTAGCACTATGGTAGAAATGTATCTACTATTTACTATATTGATACTAGCAATCTCTTTTGAATGCTTCTGCCTCCTGATTGTTGCAGCACATATGTTTTAAACAAGGCTGTCGCAGGACCAGAAAATACTTATTGAAACGTCCTAATCCCCATCTTGTGTATTTTCTGAGAGAAAGCCAGCACAAACGTCTGAGCACTGTTTTCCACGATCCCTGAGGAATCAGGGTTGTCATGTTTAGTGGTTGCCAGAGACTACCTATTCCACTGTAGAATACAGGGGTGTGGTAGTGGCACTGTAGAGCTAGCTTGTCTAACAGCTGAAATATCCTGTGGGCGTGTCTGGAAGATGTTGGGACACCAAGCCCTCAGTTTAGGTAATCCAAAACACACAGGTCCTGGGGGACTCCTAGGAACAACACATGATGCCCAACGTTGGTTTGGTTCCTATATTAATAGTTAAAATCTGAGTAGTTCAGTCGTGCTTTTCTCAGAAAAGCCCTACTCACACTTTTCAGAGATGGGAAGGGAAATACGCCTCAGCTGAGCAGATATATTCTGTGTATTGGCTGCAGTTTTAGCCAGCTGGTAAGGATAAAGGGTTCCCCACATTGTGCAAAACCCTTCGTACTAGAACCTTTTTCCTCTCCTGAGAATGACTGAGTCCATGAGTGGTGGTTCGGGCTGAGGGGAAGAAGAATTTGCTAATGCTCTTAACATCAAAGAGAACTTGCAGTAACTATGAAATTGTTAGAACACAGCGTACCAGCAACAGGTGGCTGTGTTACCTTCGTGATTGAGGCACACAAGGTGTTCGGATCAGAGGTATTCTATTCTTGGGTTTAGTTCCCACCTGCAGATCCAGTGACTAACTTGTTCCAAACATACATTGTCGTTGAACCACTAAATGAATACATTCCATACGAAGACATTGAAGTCCCGTTAACTTACCAGCAACACAGAAACTGGTTTAAAGGCGCCCTCCCATACACAACATCTGTGGTGAGACTCGGTCTGCTCAGCATAGAAGGAGTGACCTGGCCGGTCTTAGTGACATACACTCCACATCCTGAGATAGATGCACGACTAGTGGATAAAGTCTGCATAATTTATAAAGACATAATCAGGCTATACAGACACATTGTCCAGTTTGTCATGCGAACATTCACAGACCAACCTGCGAGAAATGTTCCAATTGGTCCACATTAGACCACACCTACAATTAACCCACAGACACTAAAATCAGTAATAGGGAGAATTCCTTCCAAACGGGGGCAAATTCCATTCTGGATTGCACAAAACAATAGCACAGCTGGATGCAGTACTCCATCCATGTGGGTCCGCAGGTAAAACATAGAATGCTAACCATTTGCTTGCCAATGGGGATGATTCTCTCGATCGAGGATTGTACCACTTGGCCAACAATCTTTCCTGTGTTTACATCAGAATATACAGTACCCCTTCCATAGCAGTAATTCCAGAAGTATTGAAACAGATACAGAATGAGTACGGGGCAGGACATGCCCTGGACTTGGGGATGAAACTGATGGGTAATTTTGCCCAAGTCTCTGCAATCATACTGAGCAACATAAAGGGAGAGGCAGCAGCAGTGGCCATACATTGCCGCCTAAGGGAAAAAGCTCCTATCAATAGGGAGCGAGAATTACCAAAAAGTATCAAAGAAACCTATGTTGCATTAAGTAGAGATAATTTGGGAACCAAAGCCAGAATGCCACAAATGACAGGTACTCCAACAAAGACAACTCAAAGCAAGCTCCCTCTTTTTCTAAAAAGAAATGGGAGAACAAAAATTCTAAAAATAATAATTCAGAAAAGAATTCATGATCAAGGGGTGGGTCTCCCAAACAAGAGTCCTCTGAAAAGAGGTACAACCTTAGGAATCGTGATAACATTAGAAAACTTAATAGGTATCAGGACAGATACACATTCCTTCCATTCCTTCCATAGTTCATAAAAAAACTCAGAGAGGGATGGGCAATCAGAGCAAAAGCAAGTAGATCGACCAAAGATAAAAATGGAAACCCATCAAAATTCAGATTATATTATCAATCAGGAAGAACAACCTAAAATGAAACCTCAATTCAAAAAGAAGAAAGCAGCTGGCTTTAAAATTAGATTTGCCCAAGTTACTGAGGACTAAGCTTCTGAATGGGCTCTTACCATGCTAGACAGTGCAGCAGAAGTAACAATAGCTTGCCACAAACTGAAGGATTTTCTGATGGCAGCAGTGTTGAAATAACACATCATAGTGAAAACACCTGATACCAGTGTTAGTGTCTCGCATAGACTGTACGAAATTACACTTCAAATAGAGGGGGACATCTCAAGAAATGTTAAAGGTCTCTTTTGGGATACCTTAACATATGGATAAGATATACTGTTAGCAGAAAAAGATTGGCCATCTGAGTTTGTAATGGATTGCCCAAAGGGAAAAAGCGTCATTTTGCCTGCTTTCACTGACCTCGTTCCAGAATCTTTAAAACTCTCATACACGCAGGAGTGGGCACTGACACTAGCTCCGGCATTATACTGCAACCATGTAGGGTGGGAAGTGGAGTTTACCCACCACAAAATCCTTGAGAAAGTACCCTATAAAAATGAAGCAAAAAGACAGGTTAAAGACATTCTAGACCAACTTAAAAACAAAGGAGTAATTGAGACTTGCACCTATAAAACTTTCCTCTTCCCTTCAGTGTAGTCTATTGGTTCCGTGACATTTGTTACGACCTTTCCTGCTGTGTGTGTTATTCAATTTCTCGCAGCAGCGCCGGGACGCCCCTTTGCTGGGGCAGCTGTGCGCTATAGAAAATCACTTAACATAACATAACATAACATAACCTCCCCAATGAATAATCCTTTGTTTCCCGTAATGAAACCTGACAACTCATATCATCGAGTTTTAGGCTACCGACATTTAAACACATGCACACAAACATTTGCAGTTCAAAATGCACATAGTGCCGCATTAATGAATAACACTGTGCGGAACAAATACATAACAACATTAGATATCTCAAATGGATTCCTCGACCACAATTTAGCTCCAGACAGCAGATACTTGACAGCATTTTCTGCCCTCGGCATTTAGCGTCACTTCCGTTATTTGCCTCAGGGTATAAGAACCGCCTGGGGCTATTCTCTGCAAGAGTGTCAGAAATATTACAAACATGCAATGAGGAGATAGTGTGGGTGAGGAGTCTGGGATAGTGTTGGGAGAGGAGTCTGTGATAGTGTGGGGGGAGGAGTCTGGGAACATGGCGGCCAGCTGAACGGCTGGTTGGGAGCTACCCCCGAGGGAGGGCTGTAATTCATCGTTGAAGCCTGCTAGCTTTCAGGTATTTGGCACCCCCTGGCACTCACCGGTCTTTTACTGTGCTTCTTTGTACCCCCGTATGGTTGAGGGCTGGATAGTGGGAATTGGGAGCCCGTGCTGCCGTACTGCTGCAGGGCTGCTCAGGCCTGTTTGTGCTGCTTGGGGTG
Source organism: Lissotriton helveticus (assembly GCF_964261635.1). Lineage (NCBI taxonomy): Eukaryota > Metazoa > Chordata > Amphibia > Caudata > Salamandridae > Lissotriton > Lissotriton helveticus. The sequence goes on from NC_136059.1 coordinate 1,714,427,961, forward strand.
GGCTTCTAGGAGGCGGCCGCAGTGTAGGGGTCATGAAAGGCAGAGTCAGCACAGGCCACGTGGGTGGGGGCGACCAGAGCATTTGCTGTATCTGGGGCACAGTTTCAGGAAGTAGAAGGGCGTGGAGCAAATAATACTGTCTGGGGAGAATGCCCTAATGGACATCGTACCAAGGCCTGAAGGTAACCCCCAACCAGCCCACATTTTGTGGCAGGAGAAAGTGGTTAGAAAACGTGATAAGGGAGTTGGTGGGGCACAGGTGGGGAGTCAGAAAGAAGCGGTTAATAGGTATACTCTGAGGTCGAGGAACTCTGAGTAGATGGAAAAAGCTGAGTTAGGAAAGAAGGGCACACACACATCAGCAAAGGGGACTGTAAAGGGGACTGTAAGGCATATACAATCTGGGGCCAGTAAGCGATCGATTAAGGAGTTTGTCAGAGCAGACATAGTTGTGAAACATATTGAACAACAGGACCAGACAGGGTCTAAACCCCTAAAGATCACCCCCTCATTAAAATCTTATTTTAAAGGGCAGATTTGTGCAAGGAGAGAGGGGGAGAAATAGCGAGGCTTTTAAGAGCTACATAAGGGAAACCGAAAGCACAAGAGCCATGGAAGCTGATGGGGGAGCTGGGGGGTGAAGTCCTACATTAGTACATCCAGATGTCCCCACGTCAAACGCATATGCCTGTTTAGAGGTAGGAGAGGCAACTGTGGTAAGGGAGTGCCACCTGGTGGCAGCAGGGGATACTCCCTGCTCCAATGCAGAGGTCGCAGGGCCCGGAAAGGGGATGTCAGGGGAAGTGGACGCGGTACAGGGGCTGTTGGGCAAACTGGTCCAAGAGGTGGAGGGGCGCTTTGCAATTTCCGAGGCCAATCAAAAGGAGATCCAAACTACATGTACCATCTTAGAATCAAAACTAGAAAACTTAGCCCAAAAGACACAGGTTTTTGGAATCCGGATTTAAAGAACTACAATCTCTAGTCCAAGAGAACAGTCAAGAAGTGGTACGTTTGAAGCAAAAAGAGAAGGCTCTGTCAGATCCGCTGGAGAGGCCGGAAAATAATGCCTGGTGTAATAACGTAAAGCTGTTGGGGGGTTGAGGAAGGGGCGAAAGGAACAGATGTCAAAGCTTTGGTTATCAAACTACTCAAGAGTGTCTTCATATAGGAAGAGAGCCTTGTTAATCTGGAAGTAGAAATGCAATGAGTACACAAGAACCCTTTCAAGCCTCGTCACGGAAGAAAGAACCCCCGAAAGATATTGGTCAACTTACGGTGATATACCATTAAAGAGAGGATTTTGAGCCTGGCTTTGAAAGAGAAATCACTCCAAGTTTTAGGTGTCACTTTAGGATTAGGTCTGATGTCTCCAACGAAACTGCAGATAGGCAGTGGGAAATGGGAAACAGATTGGGAGGTTTGAACGATCTTGGTGCACCAGTTCAACTCAGATTCCCGGTCACTTTAAAGGTGATGTGGCAGAATAAAATGTATAACTTTCAAAATCTGGATGAAGTGGATAATTTTATGGGGAAAATGAACAAGGGAGGGGGTACAGCAACCTGGAAGTAGAGTAAGGAAATATGGTATTGGTTTCTCCCTCGAGGGAATGGCTCAAATAGGCTATGGAAAGGCCTAGCGAAAGGGTAGGGAAGGTTCCCAGGTGGGGTGCACGAAGGGTGGGGAGCAGCTGGAAAAAAAAAAGTTACGTCCTCCAAAGGGGATAGAATGAGCACCATTGATGAAATGTTGTTTTGGACAAAAAGAAAGTCAAAAAGGGAAAAAAGTCAAAAAAATGGAAAAAGCAGAAAAAATGGGCATGGGGCTGACGGGCTCCAGCTGTTAGAGGTATTATGCTGGAATGTAAATGGGCTTTGGATCAAAAAGAGTAGGCAATCTATCCTGCAATATTTAAAGCAACACAGTACGCAAATATTCATGTTACAGTAAACTCACTTGAGGAGACAGGAATGTAGAAATTTGTTCCCAAAATAAAGATGGGTAGAGGGAGTAATTGCTACAGACCAATAACACTGCACCAAGGGGGTAGCCATGATATTTAAAGTAAGGGTCGGTATTGAACTGGTTCGATATAAGCCTGATGATGGGGTGCGATAGATTGTAGCCAAAGTCAATATTTATTGGAATTTTTATACATTGGTGAGCTACTTTGGCCCAAACACTGATGATGTTTCACATCTAGGGGATCTGTTCTCTGCCTTAAAAGATTTCAAGGCCCCTGTCATTTTATGAGGTGATTTTAATATTCTTGTAGATATCAATTTAGATAGATCATCTGTAAAAACACAGACCAATTCCCCTAAAATGAGACCATACCTGGTGGGTATGCTGGAAAACTGCAATATGTGAGATGTTTTCTGTAAGTTACATGGAATGAACAGGGACTATACTTTCGATAGTAAATGAATAGCCGCTTTTCAAGGTTGGACGCTTTTTTCATGGATAGAAAACAGGTGGAGAGAGTGGTGGGTATGGAGCATCCCCCTATGCACCTCTCAGATCACGCAGCGCCGTCCCTAAAAATTGATCTGAGGGTCTCACGGGAGCCAGGTAGATGGACTGTAAATAGAAGGGTTTTACTCTCGGAGGAGATAGTCGCCAAATTAGCGAACGACTCAAAGGAATTCTTTACCTGGAACCTGACATCAACGCCCATACATGTGGCATGGGATGCTTATAAGGCATGGTTAAGGGGGACACTAAAAAGTATAACGATTAATTGGGCAAGGAGAGAGAATTTGAAACTTACCAGGCTAGAGGAAGAGATAGGGATGGCTGATATAAAGATGAAAAGCACGTCCTTGGACATAGAAGAGAGGCAAAGAATAGCTGCAAACTTGGAAGATATACAAACAGAATTTAAAGCTAAAATCTAAGGAAAAGTACAGCAATCATAGGAAGTTAGTAAAGCAAGAGATATAGTGCATGGCGAATCTTGTGGAAAACTTCTTGCATGGAAAGCAAGGCTGGAAAAGAGCTGGAACTATATAAGGAAGATCGAATTGGGGAACACCGGTCAGATCACGAAAAATTGCTGCAAGATAAGAGAGGCTTTTACTGATTTTTTTCAAGAAGTGTATATGGAGGAAAGCATAGTAAATAGAGCTAGTATAGAAGCATGGCTCATTGAAAAGCATCCTCACAAGCTGTCTCAGGCGCAACAGGATTTCCTTGGTGAGCAAATAACGGGGGGAGAGATTGACAATAATAAAGAGAATAAAGAAGGATAAAGTGGCCGGCCCAGATACGATTCCCAGCGAGCTTTGTTACAACATTGTGGAGGAGATAATCCCAATCTCGATTAAGCTCTTTAACTTAATCTTGTTGGATGGTAATCCAATTCCAGAATCATAGAATGAGGCGGTGATAACATTAATTCTAAATTCCCTCCCAATGCCAATCTTTCCATCCCATCTCCCTACTCAAAAGCGACTATAAGATCTTTACTGGTATCCTGGTGGCACGTATTAATAAGGTTGCAGGGAGTTTAATTCATGAAGATCAAAGAGGTTTCATCCCCGGTAGGCAGCTAAGAGAGTTACATCATGCCCTGATTGGTACTATTGATCTAGCTACATCATATTGGGTCCCCCTAGCAGTAATAACAGTGGATGCGGCCAAGGCCTTTTACCGTGTCAACTGGAGATACCATATGGCAGTCTTGAATAATTTTGGTATGGATAGGCCCCTAATCGATATATTGGAGAAGATCTACAGAAAGCCAAGGGTACGTATCTTGGTGAACGAGAGTTTATCAACACCAGCAACGATTAGTAGGGGGACGAGGCAAGGCTGTCTCCTATCACCTATTTTATTTCACCTGTATATTGAGCTATTCGTCAAACGTATCAGGCTGAATGATAGAATAAAAGATTTTAAGGCAGGAGAGTTGCGTTGTATGCAGGCGACCTGATGCTTTTTACTTCTGATGTTCACTCAGCTCTTTCTCAGCTCATAGCAGAGGCGAGAGCGTTTGGGCTTTTGTCAGGATACAAGATTAATGAGGAAAAAAACTAAAAAAATAACTAAGGATCTAGGAATAGTAGCTGCCCTGAATCTGGAGAAAATCAGTGTTGAAGTGGGTAAACTGGCAAAGAGACGGCTGATCTGCCATTGACTATCTATGGGCGGGTTAATCTGGTGAGAATGTTCATCCTGCCAAAAGTTACTTTCTTGTTCGACAACATACCTTTCAATTTTGATAAAAAAGCATTCTAGTGCTGCAAGGAAAAATCACAGCTTTTATTTGGGCTAATAAAGGTGTGCGCATTTCATGGAAGAAACTAAGGAGGAAATTGCGAGCAGGGGGTCTTGGTCTTCCCGACTTGCAGCTGTTTTGTTGGGCTTTTCAGCGAAAGAACTGTAGAATGTCAATTTTAAACCCCGATGAATCCATAGTGGGAAGCATGTACAGAGCAATGTTGGTGGGGTTTTCCAAGGAGGGTTTTCAGTATAAATTTGGGGCCCCCAAATCTTTTAAGAATGTCAGGTTAAAATGTGTACAGGCCACTGCTAGAATGCGGTTTGAGGTTAGATCACTCTTGGGAATGAATATCACAGCTTGCTATTTCCTGTATGGGATGCACCTGGTACTCTGGAATGTATGCTTGATTCCCTTACCCTCCCACTAAGGCAGACAGGCATAAGTAGATGGGACAGTTGATAGATGATGGGCAATGCTTGACATCGGAGTACTGGAATGAGAGGACTGGAGGGGAACTCTCCAGATTTAAAATAATCCAAGTAAATTTGTGGTTGAGAACTCAGACTTGGGTAAAAGTCAAATCTAAGCAAATGGAGATAGACCTCCACGATCCTCAACCCAGGAAAAAGGAGGTAGCAATATGGTATCAACATCTCCTACAGCTGCCAACGAGGAGCTGAAAGCACCCTTCACTGTATGGGATGGACATTTGCCGGACGACGAAATGGAATAGTTGTGGGAAGTATTTCTTTCTACATTATATTCCATATTTAAATCTGCTGCACTAAAGAAGAACTATTTTTACACCCTGTACAGAGTCTATTGGACAACAAAACGATTATTGAAAATAAGGGGAGATGTTAATTCTAAGTGCAAAAGGTGTGGGAGTAATGATGCAGATGACGTGCACATGTTCACCGCTTGCCCGATGTTGGAAGGCTTTTGGTCAGCTGTAGGTAAGACCATATCGGATGAGCTGGGCTTAGAGGTAGAGGTAAGCACTATCCTGATTATGTTTGTGATCAGGCAGCAAGACGTGTGGGGTTCAAGTCTGAACAAAAAACAGAGAAATTTGATGTTCTATTTTATATTGATTGCAAGAAGGAAGATATGTAAATTGTGGAAACAAAGTACTTCACCCGTATGGAATGCTTGGAAGAACTCAGTGGCTTATTTTGAGAGGATGGACAGGTAGGAGGACAAGACATGAGGGGGATTGACTGGTAAGATAAACAGGTTTTTGCTCTCAGTAGGTCAAACCCTCGTGTCTTTGTTTTTTGGTACTGATCTGTCGAATGATTGCATCTTCTTATAGCAATGGGCGGCAAAGGAATATAACACAGCCCAAGAATTTATGTGCTAGAAGAAGAAGGTCCAATTTGGTTGATGGGCGGCTGCCACAGTACGCTACCTAAGGTGCCGGTCACTTTGTGATTGGAGATAGTATGAGGACTTAAAAAAGAAACATGCGATGAGGAGGCAGTGTCCTATGTAGATGATATCTATCTGACGGGCAATGAATTACTTAAACACTTGTGCAGGGTAAACAACATAATTGTGGGAATCGTCAATTTGGGCTACACATTTCATTTCAAGAAATCTAAAAAAATCCATCTCATTGTCCTATTTTTGGGATATGAGTACTCACGTGAAGGAAAAAGCCTGGCAGTCAGCTATTTAGAAAAGTGTGCGCTGCTCCAACCTCCAAAGAATCTAAAGGGTTTGCAATCCATTTTAGGATTTCTACATTTTGGCAGAACATACATTCTAGATTGCTCAGAAAGAGTAAAAACTTTCAATGACTTAATCATACCTAATTTCACACCACTTCAGTGGACACAACAACACACAGATACTCTATGTTCTGTTCAGGCTGACATGATAGCATCTAAACATTTGCACACATGTATAAATACTACTAACTTGGTGATCCGAGTGGTTCCGGGTTTGTCAGGATATACTTACATCATTTTTAATGAAGGTGAGACAGTTCCAACTGCATTTCTACAAAAATGCTGAGATGCAATTTGTGGCATCTGAAAAAATATTGACGGCAGTTCATGCTACTGTAGTGAGAGAAGGAGCACTAGCACAGGGGAAATGCATTATCATTGTAACCCCGGTACCAACTTTAGAAGCTGTTGCAAAAGCAAGCATTCCAAAGGCAAAAGCACTACATCCACGATGGATGCAACGGCCTAATTCTCTCACTGCAACAGATGTAGATTAGAAATATGATTCAACATTAACAACACAAGCGTTCCTGCAGTATGAAAAAGAATACCCTCCCCCAAATGAAATCTTGTGTCTAGAAAAATATGAATACATCATTTACACTGATGGATCTTCTCAGCCTGCCATAGGAAGTAAACAGCAGTATAGGTCAGCATGTGCTATAGTGAAGGTACGTATGTGGGACGGTAAGTACCATCCCAGCAATACGACTAGTTAAACCTCTAGGATATTGTACAGCACTGTTGGCAGAGCTGAAAGCCCTGATACTATCACTACAAAACACAGATCGGGAATTCCCCACACTGATAGTGTGTGATAGTTTTATTGTCTGCAGTCCTATAATGAATATCTTCATTACTGGGGCCAGAATGGGTTTTGAGATTCCAAGGGTTGCACAATTAAATATAAATTGTTATGGGAACAAGTGGCAAAGCTCAAAGCATGCCTGCCATGGGCTCAAGTTATTCACACCTTGAGTCACCAGCATGTTGGCATACACATTGAAGGGAATTCACTGGCTGATGAAGCTGCCAGGTTTATAGTGCGAACTGCTGCCATTGCTGCAATCATTCGTTCTAGCAAGAGGATAGACGGAAACATACTGATAGCTGTCAATGCCTCACAGAATGGCCGTTCCAAAAGGCTTTCCACTCAAATACTCCTATAAATTAGATGTGCAAAAAACACCATATGCTCAAATTCCAGGAGTGTGGGATAGAGTTATACCAAACACTGATCGCAGATTAGGTTTAATTCTTGCTGTACAAGAGGGTCTGGGCTCTGCACACGCAGGAGTCACGACTACGGTTTCTTTACTGAATTGGCGATTCTGGGGGCCAAGTTTGTCTAAACAAACAAAGGCTTATGTCTTATAAAGTGCGACATCTATCAGCAGTAGCACGGCCACCACAAACACCATTACTCATCTCAGACAGGCCACTCGCATGTGTGTACTTGTATCCCTGCAGCCCCTAAATTTAGACGGGGCTTACAAGTACATCTTGGTGGCTGTCGATTCATGCTCTAGATTTCTATGAGTTTGGCCTCAGTGCTCGGCTGACGTTCAATCTATTACAAAGGATTTGCAAGTCTTCATCGGGACATACGCAATCGGCATGTTACATTCCGACCATGGCCGTGCGTTTAGCTCTCGGGCTTACAAGGAAGCCATGGAAAGTATGGGCGTGGCCTTGCTTTAATCTTCTCCCTACCATCTTGAGGGAAATTGGGAGGTGGAGAAGAAAAACTGGGACCTAAAGCAGTCCTTCACAACAAGGGTATTAGGTGCGGGCAGTAGTTGGGTCAATCACCTATATGGGGTCCAGAGGGCACTAAACAATATGCCAAGAAATTCCTTGGGAGGACGTACCGCCTATGAGATTCTGTTTGGGACAAGAATGTGGGTACCTGACCTCAATTTGGTCAGCACAGTGGCAGATGTAAAACCATTTAATTGAATGATCGTTTCACTGTTTTCCAGGAACTCAATAAATTCTGGGCATTACAAAGCAACGTCCAAGTAAAACGCACTGGCACTGGGAAAGTGAAACAAGTTCCAGAAAGACCTTTCTAGGTCCCAAAGGTCGGAGACTTGGTCAGAGAAAATATCGTGGACAAGAAAGAGTTTGGGTCATCCTACAGAACACCTGTCACTGTCCTGGCAATTCAAGGAACAAGAAAAGAGAAAAGATTTGTCTCCATTGATCTTATAAAACAACACTATGTGGCCGATTCTCAACAGCAGGCCGCGTGGAGTCCTAAGTAGAAGCAGATCTCCTCTTGCTACTATATAGAAAGGTCAGATGGAAAGACTAATAACGTTTCAAGACTCCTCTGCGCAAGATGCAGGAGTAGCAAACAACAGATTACAAATTACACCTGTTGAAACTGAACAATCCAAATGAAACGGAAACACAAATTGCAAATTGGATCAATAATGAACATTACATCAACGTGTCTTCACAAGAAGTACCTGCCAGTTCTACAAACACTGCTGAGCTCCCAAAGAGAGATCCAACTGCATCTGGCTACTTCATCAACTCAGAAGAATTTTCTTCAGATCCCAGCGAACCTGAGCAAACGCCACCATTTCCAAGAAAGAACAATTTTGACAATTCTATCTATTGCTGAAAAATACTTACTTTGTGTACCCTTGGATGCATCTTTGGCTTGCTTTAGGGATCCTGTTCCTGTTAATTTGGATTGGTATAATAACTGTCTTTTTCCTACTACTGAATGAGTATTACCTCCCACAATGCTCTGTAATACAACCTGTGAGCTTGGTCATGAAACCACATAAGTCATCACACCATGAACAAAGAGACTTGTCACTAGTGAACATTTCAGCAGTTGCAATACTAGATGGAATAGTTTGGGATAGAGTTTCGTATGATGTATTTGGTCCTACTGAACATTTGAAAATTCCTCATGTGTTTAAAATTTGAATGAATGATTTCATTACCCCGAGTACTCTCTCTGATTATTGGGACATTGACCTGTAAATACTATGCTCTCAGATTTAGAACAATCTGCTGCATTTTCCTACAGGGAATTGTATGAAGATATACCTGACTTCGACAGTATGTATTGTTACCAGTATTATGGTCATCACTTTTTGCACAGAGCTAGTGTTCCACGCAATGTAAGCACTTACCATCAATGGGAGCACAGCCAAAAGGTAGTTCTGCTACATTTGCACACAATTTAAAAAGAATTCAGGGTTTAATACATCAGACCCAATGTCATACTACTATAAGTTAGTACAGACTAATACAACTTCGAAGAAAATTATGCTAACAAATACCAAGCTCATATATTCAGCACCTTTCACCTCCCAAGTGTCTATACAAGGTTGCAACTATTGGAGGGGCACAATAGACACAAAATCCATCTGGGGGAAGAAAGATTGGCAGGTTCAGGGAACAGAGGCTTTATTTAGAGTTTGCCTCATACTGTTACAGATAATATTCCTGAACAGAATAGTGCAACCAACATCCCGCATACGGGTTTGCAAAAATTAAAGACCTGAAAATACCATGCACCCCCTCACTGTTTCCTATTGAAGGTATATTGAATGACACACCGATTAGTGAGGAGGTACTGGGTACAATGATACAGAATGGTACATATAATTTTTCAGTTCCCAATTGGAAGGGATAGTTGGTTTGGCCTACCAACACAAATAGGTGTCAAGCAAGATTCAAGGGTGCCACCAGAGGATTTGCTATCCACAGGCCGAACCCATGCTATGTACACACAGATGACCTAGGGGTAGTGACTTCTTATAGTGTTTAGAAGTTGTGCGTAGAATGGCTAAAAGCCTCAACACTAAAACAGGTGAAACACTTGTCCCTTCTAGCAGAAAACATGGATCTTAGGGATTTCTTGCTAGGTCCCAAGTAACCGTGTAAGAAACGCTTCTTATGTGCCATCTACAATGCTGTAGAAAGTCTCCCAACAGGATGCTGCTGAGAGATTAAGTGAAATTGATAGGATTAACCTAGAAAAGGCCTTGGCTGTGGAAGACAATGGTATGACCACACTTTCTTCTTGAATTTATTCACTGGGCAACATTGCGTCCTCGGCAATTGGCATAACGGAACAAGATTTGTCTACAACATGGGCAATCCCAATTGTGCTCCATTATGCTTTTTAGCTGGACACTACAATCATTGCTTTCAGGCCATGTGCCATGGCGATACATTAACAGCACACGTTTTTTCTCAGTTTACAATCTGGCCCACAGAAAGTTGACTATGGCACGCAGAGATGCAAAGTATACCATGCTGCTCATTGAAAAGTTAGAGAAGTTACCTTTCACAGTAGCTGAGTCACCGTCTACTGAATGGTTAATTCATGGCTTTATCACACTGCCAATCACCACATTTCAGTTTCAACACTGCCTCAGATACATCCAAGGAGGCAGGTATGAAGCGTTAGGTGATGGGTACATACAGGAAACCTGGAAGTTACTGTATAGATATAGGTGCAGAAATAAAGATGCTGAAGTTTTCTTAAGTGGTACTGACTGCGTGAAAACTTTAAGTGGGTCTTTGTTGAGCAAAGTAGTGTTGCTTAATGGAACATGTAATGCGTCAAAAGTGAACTTCGCTTGCTACTTGAAAGGCTCCCCTGCTGCTGTGATTCATCTAGTTTTTTAATTACCTTTGAATGGAAGTTTAGTACTGAATGATCAAGGCTGTTGTGGAATGGTGCCAGGCATCGTATATCTAGTCACAGTAAACTTCAGGTTAATTTGTTGTAAGCAAGTAATGTTTCCCCCGGCTCGCACAGTTAGGAAGGCACCACTGTGGCCATCATTGAATGATTCCAGTATAAGGTTCGATTCGCTGTGCAGACTGAAAGCCATGTTGTTTCAACAAAATGAGTCCTTAACTTCAGCCCGAGAGACTTTTAATCTCCAGTTTGCAAGGTCTTCGGCAGAGATACAGGCTCTGGTCCATACGAACTTCCAGATCCAATCCGTAGAATGGTTCATCGTATCTTTAACAAGTCTGATACGAGTGGAATCATACACTTATTTAAGCAAATTGGATTAGGTCTCTTACTGACCTTTCAGACCATCTTCGGAGTAATCCCAGCTTTCATATTCTCTGTACTTGGAAGCGTTTTTGGAGGGCTTCCTATGGTTCTTCTATCAGTAGCGGGCATCCTGATTTTAATTCTCTTGCTTCACAATGGATATCTCAATCCCTCAAGACATGGAGGGAACACTGCTGGAACAACATTGTTGTGGGAGCATGGTGTTTTACCTGACTGCATCTCACCTTCAAGAGCTGAGTGAGCATTGGTTTCTGTCTTTTAGACTGGTGTGGCTAGACTGTGTCCTGCATGTGTTCTGTTGTCTCTTCTGCAGATTTGGCTGCGTGTTGGACCTGTGTGTGATACTTCCATTAGTTGCGATGCCAGACATAGAAGTGCTACTGGCGCTTTTGCAGGCCCACACATGCAGTTGTCCACAGCATATTCCCATGTTGATGGTGACATTTCTAGAGCCTCCAAGGGATGCTTTAACTCCTGTTGGAAGGGAAATCGACTCTACTCCAGAGGTACAGGCATCGGTATCAGGCGTGCAGGCATCTAATTCTTCCACGGCGGCCGCCATGGGAACCAGAGATGAACATCTTTGCTCACTCCACATGATACTGGAAGTTCTAGAGGGACTGCCACCAGCGGATACAATGCTCAGTGATGTTTAGTCTTTAGCGCAGGATTCATAAACAATCTGGCCTCTCATTTGCTGGGAACCATTTGGCAACTTTTTAAACAATTACTAAATTGAAGGTTGAATGTGACTTTGCTTTATTCTTTCTCGGCTATAACTGAGCTTCATGGCTTTCAAGATGCTCAGTGCAATAATCACAACATATACAAATTTAGAGGACCTTTTGAATGTTTTTTAGGGAAAAATTACTTTTCTTTTATGGACATTTTTTAAGGCTATCAAAGTGCTTTTTAGTATGTTTTATTATTAACGATTTTTCTGCCTTTTTAATAGCATTCGCTTTCTCATTTCCTAGCTGACCTAGATGACCTTTTGATGATGAGTGGGTGTCATGTCTTTTAGGATAGTCCCCTCATGTATACCCCATTTTACATACATTGTCCCATCGACATGACAATAACGATTCTAAACTGGTGGCCTTTTACCTAGTAGCTTGCGCCTGTCTCTTCCACACCAGGCTCTAAGTATTCTATCATAATCCCTGTACCTGACAAACATAAACATGTCCCCAGGAACGGCAGAATTATTCTGTATAAGGGTCGCCACTTTTTATCATCTTTGACCAACAGCCAGCTGTGCATGTTCACACCTGTTTAGAAAAGCATCAGTGATTGTTTTCAAAACATATATGATTGTTTTAAAAACATCCACGATTGTTTTAAAAACATATTGATTCTAGAAAACCCCTTGGAGTGACCACTTTAGTATAAAAGACCCTCACTCCCCTCTACAAATTAGAGGAGAATTCCTTCCAAGCTGACACATGGTCCTGCATGCTGGATCTCAGACATGCAGTGGTCTGACATCCCTTGAGGGGGTTAATCTCGATGCAGAGACAGGGTCCTTCATTGTCAACCATCAGGTGAGGGGGCTGCTTCTTCCCTAGGGGTTTCTTGGCTACATACACACAAATCTACACACAGATACTTAGGCTAGGTACATTTAGGCAAATTTCGTAGGGTGCATTTTTGGAATATGCAAGTGCTACTGTTTGTATCTGAACTGCTTATGTTCATCTTATTAGCATTGTGGCAGAAATGTATCTACTATTTAATATATTGGTACTAGCAATCTCTTTTGTATGCTTCTGTCTCTTGATTATCGCAGCACATATGTTTTACACAAGCCGGCCGCTGGACCAATAAATACTTATTGAAATGTCCTAATCGCCATACTGTATATTTTCTGAGAGAAAGCAAGAATGAGTGTCTGAACGAACATACTGTACTGTTTTCCACAATCCCTTAGGAATCAGGGTTGTCATGTTCAGTGGTTGCTACAGACTACCTACACCACTGTAGAATACAGGGATGGGAAGTGGCACCTTAGAACTAGCTGGTCTAATCCCATTTCACGACACAGTGGTTAAAGGTATTTGCACCAAGACACGAAATGGTGCCAAGCCAAAAGTGTTTTGTGATCTAGCCACTCTACTCTTGAAAGTTGTTGAGTTAAAGCAGCGTAATGCTACATGTTTGGATTGATAAACTTTTCTTGGTACTGTAAAGGACGTGATATTTTTTACTGGAAAAGTAGCAACACGTGCTGAAGCCTGTTAGGATGCTACACAACACAATAGCAAAACATTGCAGACATAAATTTAAGCATCATTGTGACAGATTGGTGTAGTTGCGGTATATCTCAGCAACATTAATGATAGACTGGTATAGATATTAAACTGCACTTACACATATTTGATACAGTGTTAATGAGCATGCAGGTCTTTATTTGGCATGTGCCTAATGTTTTTTAGGTGGATCTATTTTGTCTTGATTCGGATTTGCGTTTTGCTCCACGCCAGTGCAAGATATTCACATACATTAAAATCAAGAAAGCGGAAGGGAAAAATAGGATAGAGTTAAGAAAATGGAAGTAGACGGGAAAGAGAAAGGAAATTTGAAATTGAACACAACACTTCAGACAATTCACAAAATCCTCAGGACAAGTCTGTGTAGTGATATTAAATACCAATGCAAGAATACACAAATTATAAACACAGTTTCAGAAATATTGTCTTTCATTTATTCTTTTCTTTCTGATCAGAAAATATGTGTTTTGTTGCACAAACTAGGAAATCGCCCCGCACCTTTCTCAAGGCTTCAATGTCAATGCCTCATACTTGAGGACCGGACAGACTGATCTAGTTGCTGCTGCACTATGGCACGGGCGGGGTGCTTTTACTGAAAATTATGGATTTGTTCACTTCGATGCAAGGATACTCGCAGTCTAAAGTGTGTGGGATGGAATTATCACCACATGGAAAGTTTCTACCAATGACATTGAAGCCTTGAGACAGTTGCAGGATGATATTCCAGTTTGTGGGACAAAACACGTGTTGGCTGATCAGAAAGAAAAGAATAAAAAAAGAGAAGATTTCTGCGTTTATAATTTGTGTATACTTGCATTGGTATTTAATATTACTCAATATTAACCAAGGGGGGGTCAGAGGGAAAGTTTAACGACCTCAATGCTACGTCCCTCAAGATCCCTCATGGTCCCTCATGGTCATGGTCGACATGTTTCTGCAGTTTTATCTGTGCCCCGGGGTCACTTACTGCTTCGTCAGGACCTACAATGCTACTGCTTAATTAGTGCATAAACATATAAGGGAAATCAAATAAGTTAAATATCACCTTCGATTCTCCTGATGAGAAGACCGTGGGATTTCACAAAACAGCACAAACATAGAAGGAAAAAGAGAACACGCCTGTTAGCAAGTATCTCTTGCGAGGCTAAGATTATATAGAATGTCTCGCTATAAATGATAACTTATCCATTATCTTTAACACTTATCTTGTTCTAACAAGAAGTCACAAGAGAGCAAAATTACCACTCGTGTAAAGCACTCACCCGCTATTCAGGAGAATGTTGCCCCACCTCACCCGGCATTAGCTCAGGTACAACGGAGCCCCGCTCTGTGTAAACATGCAAAGCAAACAAACAAAATAAACGGATTAAAGGAAGCACTGTTTGGTTGAGACAAGCCACTCGACATTAAATTGTTATTGGAAGCGCCAGTTTATAACACACAACTCACCTATCCGTCGGTACTCCAGACGTCCAACTGGGCTGTCTGTGGGAGGTACTGACGGGGTGAGTTAGCCCGCTTTTATGAGTGCCGGTGTACATCCCAAAAAGTAGACGCCGCGCCCTTAGCTGGAAGCGTCGTGCGGAGACTTCCGGGTATTGAGAGATGTCTCCCGAGCGGTCGGCGCGGCGCGATGACGTGACTGCGTCGCGCATGGACCACTGGGTACTGTAGTTCTAATAAGTCCAATATTTACTCGCAATTGAGAACTACTTGATCTTAATTCTTATTATGAGGAGTATTCTCATATCTTTACTGGGTGGCGTCATTTCGCCAAAACACAGTGTGTTGTGTCACCTTTATGGCGGGATTTATGGGCAATCTAGAAGGAGGCGCTTATCTCGTATTACCCCCGACGTCTCGCTCGAGGGAATACAAATCTTTTGTATAGTTGATATTTGGTGTCATGTTGGAACTAAAGAGACACACGACGGAGAAGTGCGAGATAATGCTTACGATGTCAATATGTAAACGCGCCACTCAGACACTCAGACACTCCAAGCGCATTCCAAGAGGCTTACGTTTATCAATAAAACCAATGCTATTTCGTTTCAATCTTAATTCAAAATTCATGGAGAAATGGTTTAGCATTTTAAATAAATGTTCCCTGGATCTTATATTATTGATAATCGAAGAACTAGCAAAAACCATCAGGGAACTGGAGGAAGAAATCTATGTACTTAAATCAGAGCTTGAATCTAGACTGGAGGCGGACACTTGGAAAATGAACTTGGAGGGGATTAATATTAAACTGGACAAATATGAAAAGGAATTACAGGAAGGAAAATTAAGAAAGTACAAACGTGATACTATAGATTATAAGCTCAACGAAGTTTATACATGGGCGGACATTTATGCCCGACGTCAATACATTCCAAAAAAAACAACTCCATCAGCACGCTCTTCCGAGGAAAGCCTAGTGACAGATAAGGAGATTTCTATACGCAGAGGACCAGTTAATGCCAATCAAGAAGGGATTATCATACCAACAGAAAACACCAATCAGGCAACTACCAGCAGAGAGACATCTTTTTTGTCACAGGCACAAGAGTCAGGACAACCACCAACGGCACCACCACAGGTAGGAGCAACAAGCGGAAAACAAGGCGAGGAAACGGCCGGAAAAGCGTTGAGAAGCGGACGGACATTGACTTAATTATCAATATATCCTCCATTACATTGACTCAACAACAAATAACAACTTTAAATAAAGGTTTATCATTCGTTCCTACGGCCGCCACTAATGAGATGGAAACTGAGGGGGCATTTTTCAGATTCATGCGAACATTAAAACTGAGACATTATTTTGAAAATGTGGTAGAACCCACAGAGAATAAGGATGACAACACCACCAAACTGTTCAGACTTAAAAGCACATTTCAAGCACCAGTGTCGCATAAGATGCTTGATACATTCGAAATAATGGTCAGGAAAGACCTACAGACATTGGATTACAAAAGAAAACGACCAAACAATTTGACCAAATTAGAACAACACACAATAAACAATCTGGCAAATGATCCATCTCTGACGATACAACCTGCGGACAAGGGTGGTGCATTAGTATTGATGGATACGGTATTTTATGATCAAAAAGTCAATGAACATGTGGCAGATTTGAATACATACCTCAAACTACCATCAGATCCCACAGGGACATTACAGCTTATGCTGAATGACATTCTAAAAACAGCAACAGATAACGAATGGATCGACGAGCAAACTTCAGCCTACCTCATGCAAAGGAACCCTAGACGTCCTAATCTTTATATGATTCCAAAGATTCATAAACACCCAACAAACCCGCCGTTCAGACCTATAGTATCAGGGTGCGGGTCAATCTTTGACCCACTTGGTCGCTACATTGATCATCATTTACAACAATTTGTTCAAGGCTGGGGATCCTACATACGGGACACGACAGATTTTCTCAATAAACTGAAATGGATTGAAGCAGGGTTTCAACATCATTGGATAATGTGCACCATCGATGTGGTGGCACTATATACCTCCATACCTCACCACGCAGGACTGGAATCCATCGAATGGGCACTGCTTAAAATGGAGAATGTATCCATGAACCAAAAAATCTTCCTGATACAGTTACTAAAATTTTGTCTACATAACAGCTATTTCATATGGAAAAAGGAGTACTTTGCACAACTAAACGGTACATCCATGGGATTTGCAGGGGCACCTGCATATGCAAATACCTATATGGCACAATACGAGGCGAATCATTTGATGTCATTGAGAGAGTGGTCACACGTTAAAATGTATAGTCGATTCATTGATGACGTGTTTCTGATTTGGGACGACACAGAAGAAACCCTGGAACAACTGATAATGACCTTGAATCAAGTAGACACCAGGATTCAATTCACTCACAAGATCAGCAAAACAGTTATAGATTATTTAGACGTCAGAATCATCAAAACACAACACGGCTTTGACACAGCATTATACACGAAACCAACTGACCGAAACAGTGCTCTTGACTACACGAGTTTTCACCCGAGGAGTCTCATAAAGAATTTACCAGTATCCCAATTTATCAGGATCAAACGTATATGTTCAGACCCCCAAGAGTGTCAAAGGACACTAGAGAAACAGGTTCATAAATACATGGAAAGAGGATATCCAGCGGAAGAACTGGAGTCACAACTAAACAGAGTACAATCAATGAGTAGACTGGATTTATTGAAACCTAGCGTGAAGAGAACACATGACAAAATGGTTTTTGTGACTAAGTACACAACTTTATCGACAAAAATTCGAAATATAATCAACAAAAGATGGGAACTATTATCTGTGGAACCAGATTTCCATGGCATTTTCAAAGAACTTCCAGTACATGTGTATACAAGAGGACCAAACCTGAGAACAAGGCTCAAATATAAACAACCTCCAGAGAACCCAGCAATATACAAGGGAACTACAAGATGCTTAAATTGTATAAATTGCAACAATGTGATTACAGGGAGCACGTGCAGACATCCAACCACAGGGAAACTTATTCAGTTGAAGCACACCAGTGACTGTAACACCAACAATGTTGTATATGCAATTAAATGTCCCTGCGGGAAAATGTATATTGGCAAAACGGAACGAAAGGTCAAAATACGCATAACGGAACATAAGAGCAGAATCCGTAATCAGAACTTAACTTCCCCGTTAGTCCTTCATTGGAGAGATGAGAAACATTCCATTTCGCAACTGAGATTTTACATCATTGAAAAAGTTTCAATAAAGCAAGGGATTGACAATCACCAGAGACTAATGCAAAGAGAACTATTTTGGATCAGATATCTTAAAACATTAGCCCCTACCGGGCTCAATGATAAATACGACCTCTCATGTTACCTATAAATTAACTCTTTGAGCTTTGTCTTTATACTGATCTTTTTTAGTGACATAACGTTATCAGTCCAAACACAGCATACATTAGGATGATAACATCACATGAGGCTATATACATAGAGTACTTTCGTGATTATCTGATTAAGCACATGTTAAACCAGTAATTGTAGATCTGAGTGTGTATTGTTTATTCAACATTGTTTATTATTGCGTTCAACATCAATATCAATGATTGTTTAATGTTTTGACTGATCAGTAACATTACCGATATACCCATTGTGACACAGTCATTCAACCGCCCTACACAACATCAACCATAATTGAGCATATGTCCATTAACCACATTGGGATTTACTTAGTTTAGTGGTCTCTACAAGAGGAGGTGTAATTACAGCATTACCTCATCGCATAGAGCAGCGCGACCATTTTTTGCAGTCCGCGTTTCATACTAAAGCCTTTTCACATCGAGTCTTTGTTATTTGGTTATTTTGCGGCTTTCTAGCATTAATATAAACACATTTTATTTTAGCATTAGAACGTCTAAATAATAAGCGTGATTATTATCACGAAGCAATAGCCTACCCTCAACGTTCTAAATTTGTTCACGACGATCAGATTTATGGAAACAAAGCGGTATCCCGCTGACATTAGTAGGATTCACATGATGAGTCACACAGCAATTTGTGCACAGCACAATGAGATATATTAGTGATAACAACATGGCGGTCATGTTTGTAGACACATCGGTCTCTGGCCCGAGATTTAGTCCGTTTTCTATGTTTTCAACTCCGCACTCCGGCGGAGTTCACGGAGTCTTAATGGTGATCAGAGGCACAGGGGATAACCCGGCGTGAGCTTTGGTAGCAGGAATCCAGACCAGGAGAGAACCTTTGGCATAGCAGGTATGCAATTAGCAGCATAAAATAACATCTAACGTCTCTAACTAAACCTCAACATAAGTTAGTAACAAAACCCCTTTCTCACCATACAGATTACTATCGATGGTGAAGATAAGGTAAGGGCTTTGAGATCACCAGTTCGAGTAAACCCAATTTTAGTATGACTTAGACCTGGTTCTGACTGGTGTTTACATTTTCGATTGCAGAAAGCACCGAACACGTTTACCAGGTATGTTTTTAATGAGATTCTACCTGCATCAACATTAGCTGATATTTGAGGCTTAGTATCTAATTAGTATAGGTAATTTACTATTTTTCACAGCGTTTCACCATGTTTAATTGAGAGCGGCGAACATACATGCTTCACTGCGACTATAGACATAAGGTAGGACCGTTACCTATTCTCTAGTCACACACCCCCATGAATTATCACAGAAATGATTTTCACAAATTCTTATATGTTTCATTTCAGAGTTGCCCCTGACGAAGGCACTGTAGTGGTGCCGAAATGCATTGGGCTCGCTTGTAAATTTATGTATATGATGATGACAAATGCCAAAGTATTGAAAACGTTGAAATTGTAAAATGTATCATTGTTAAGGTGATTTTTGAAACGTACAATATGCTTATGTTATGAAGAATGTAAATAACATATGAGCAGTTTCACTAACACATAAAATACGAAATTACAAATATAAATAAAAGAATAACAATATCATCACAGAGATAGTGTTATGAGTGATTAAGGTGCGGAGCACCACGTGAACAGTGCATGATTGGGCGGGTCCAACAACCCATCATAACACATCATTTATAGCGAGACATTCTATATAATCTTAGCCTCGCAAGAGATACTTGCTAACAGGCGTGTTCTCTTTTTCCTTCTATGTGTGTGCTGTTTTGTGAAATCCCACGGTCTTCTCATCAGGAGAATCGAAGGTGATATTTAACTTATTTGATTTATATGTTTATGCACTAATTAAGCAGTAGCATTGTAGGTCCTGACGAAGCAGTAAGTGACCCCGGGGCACAGATAAAACTGCAGAAACATGTCGACCATGACCATGTAAACTGTCTAGGTAGTTATTTGCTGACACTACCTTCTGCACTGTTTTTAGATAGTGGGAGCAGAAGGTTTCTATTAAATTCATTTTCCTTCTTCTACCCCTTTTTAAACCACCACTTTTGAAAAATTCTTTATTTTCTACACTAATTAGCACTGCTTACCAGTTTACATCCTGATTCCTATCTGCTATATAACATCCATTGGGTAATTAATCCCTACTAGGCTAACGCTGTGCCAAATCGTACATTGGGTCTTTCCAGGTGTACTACTGGTGATATTCCCAAATGATGTAGGGCGGTACAGGATGGAACTCTGATGGGAACACTATAAATAACTTAAAGGTGCCCCATGAATGATTTTGCTATCAGCACACGCATCCATCCAACCCTCACTGAGAGGGTTTTGACTTAATGCTACTCGTTAGTTGGTTTCTATTTAATATTACTCTACAAACTTGTGCTGAGGATTTTGTGACTTTCTATGTTGGCTTTGGCCACAACGTTGGGGGAGGTTGGTGGTTCTTCTCGCCGCACAGCACCGTAACTCAATACTATCCTGAACTATTGAATGTGCGATTATTCCTAAGGCACCGTATAACCTATAACTATACCACTGTCTATTACATTTCAACACTTCAGACAAGTCTCTGCCCAGCATGGTACCGGTGAGAAATTCCAGGAAGGAAGAAGATTTTCTTTGTTATTCCCTAGAGTATCATTTGCACATCCAATTGAGAAGGACAGCTGCCATTTTGAGCAGTTTTGTTATATTATTTCAATCTTGCTGCAGCGCCTCTAGGGCCCATCTCTGATTCAAAGATCATCATATTGGTGGCTCTTCACAGTGGGTGTGTTCCGTGTCTCTCATTCGAACTGGGAGGAGCTTATGCTGGTTTTGCTGTTCCCCCAGCAGCCCTCCAGTGAACCTGTCTCACCCAGCATGGTACCGTGGGGTAGCTTGTGGGCTGTGTTGGGTATTCTGTAGCATCTCACCTCTCCCTGTCCTGTAAGAGGCATCTATTTTGGAACTGTCTCACAGCTGACGTATCCTCTGATGTCAGAATTGGAATTTTGGAGTTGGAGTAAAGGGAATGCTAGTGACAATTTGTGACACCGGGACAGAAGAAGTTTAGGGTTGCAAAGACAAGAGGTGGAGGTCAGGAGAGAGAGATTTCATGCACCTAACCCTGAAGAAGCCTACACACACGAAGCCCAGTGGTAACTCATAAAATAGAAAGTTTACTGTTTGCTGATTGTTACATTTGAATGTTGGATAGCACTGAAAACAATGTGTAGGGCTGAGTGGGACAAGGTTGATAGCAGTAAGTCAAAAGGTCCAACCCTATCATAGAAAATATCTGGGACTGTACTGAGATTTCAGTTTGCAAAATTGCAGTGCTTTAGAGTAGAAGCACACTCACGCTAATGTATTCAATAAAGTCTATCGCGGGAATAAGAATTAAATCCTGAGTTAGTTATTCTCATCACGTCTTCCTATAGGAAGATTTCAGCATGAATTATATTTAAGAGAGTCAGGATGAGCAATTGATCTGTAGTTTTGCATCCGCTGTTAAAAGTTAATAAATCAAAGAACGCTTTCTTCTGACTGGACTAGTAGTATTTTACTTCAAAATTGCAACTCACTGTACATTTTCTCCCACAATTTCTTTGTGCAGTAAAGTTTTGGAACAGTTCTCTTTCTCCTGGTTTCTCTTTCCTGCTTCACTACCTGCTGTGTGTGTGACTTTATTCTAGAAAAATTAAAAAGCTATGGTTTTGATGTGCAGCGAGTTTTCTCCCTGAGTGTAAGGTCCACTGACTTGGGGCCATATTATCAAGAAAGGGCGATACATTATCGCCGCTTTTATCGGCAGGAAACTGCCGGTAAAGTGGTGATAATGGGCTTGATAATATGCCCTTGTGAATTTCCATAGAAGTCCAGGTTAACACCAGAACCTGGGCTTCTATGGAAATTCACAAGGGCATATTATCAAGCCCATTATCACTGCTTTAGCGGCAGTTTCCTGCAGATAAAAGCGGCGATAATGTATCACCCTTTCTTGATAATATGACCCTGAATTCCTTGCCCTGGACTACCATCCCTCGAATTGTAATGCATCTGGTGAACACAAAATCACGTCTAGTCTGCTTACCCTTTCGTTCGTACCACTTTTTTCTTTAATTTATTAATGGAAAATTCTAGGTCTTGCACTTTCGCTTCCTTTTGAGTTGATATTTTCCCGATTGCTGCAATCACTTTATAGGGATTATGCTGCTTGTCTCCTATTAGTATCCAGGAATTATCTTCTCAGGCTGTGCTTCTTTTGTATCTTCCCTAGTCTTTGTTGTTCAACTCTCCTTCTTGCTGATGTGGGTGCAGGGGACCCTCCGATTTTGACACCCCAAAATGTTTCTCAACAGAACACCCACAATTCAATGAATCGGAGATGGTGTGAAACTGCAATTTCAATGTGTCCTAAGGGTTGTATGTAGGAATCATGCAAGCCATTACACCGCATGGCTTTAAGCACAGGGGCATATGATCAAGGACGGCGTTAAAATCATCGCCGGTTTAGCAGCAGAAAACTGCAGCTAAACCGGCGATAATGGGCTTGATAATATGCCCTGGAGAACTCCAATAGAAGCCAATGTTCACACCAGAACATGGATTTCTATTGGAATTCTCAAGGGCATATTATCAAGCCCATTATCGCCTCTTTAGCGGCAGTTTTTTTCCGCTAAACCGGCGATAATTTTTAACGCCATTCTTGATAATATGACCCACGGTCTCTACAATGGCCCATTTTACCACTGCATTCCTTTACCACTTAAGTCTTTACAACAAGCAATGACTTGCCTTAGGGGTAAGCGCTAGACTTTGGTGAGGTATCAATTACTATTCCATCTCCTGTCTGCGTAACAGTAGGGAAAGCATTAGACTTCGAAGTCCAACGCCTCTTATCCTATGGAAAGTCGTTGTAAAGACTCTTGTGGTAAATGAATGCAGTAGTAAAGACGCCTCTTTGTAATTACCATGTTTTAAAGTCCGTACGTGGTTTACATTTTGTTATAAACGTTGTTACCCTTCCCCGAGATAAGGCACTCTCTAACACAGCAAAAATATCAGGAATACATTAATAACAGTGACCACTCAGTAACTGATTTGTGGATTAGCAGATTAGCTAAAGAGATTTATCACAAAAATTTGACAGTAATGCCATGAAGGCTTTCAGCAAATAAGACATTACAGAGAAGTGCACAATAAAAAAGAATTCTAAATCAAAGTGGACAGCTAAATCAAGAGAACAATGGACAACATCTCTAGTAGCGTAGGAAAGATCATTGGCTCAGCCCTAAAATGAGGATTTCTACACATTATTTTTGCAATTGAAATTAGTAAAACTACAAAATCATAGTCATATGGTATGATCAAATATGTTACATTCTTAGCAATTCAGAGCACAGTTCTATTAAGAGTCATATTGCCTTAGCATCTAAGCACTATTCCATTGTATGAATATTTATTCTGACCACTCAATGCTAATGCCATCTGGAGAGTGGAACATATTAGATACATGAACAACAGCAATCTAATTTGAGTGAACAGGTTACAGTGAGCATGCAGAAGGACGTTGGATAAAAGAAACAGTTCCGTGACTGGGCTGGGGAGGATTAATTGAGAACAGAATGAACAATGATAATAGAAATAAAGAACTATGATTCTGCTTGACTATGTGCTGCAGAAATAACCAAACAGTAAAATGTGTGGGGTAAAAAAAGCGTGACATCTATTTTTTAAAATATAGCTGCTAGACCCAAATTGAGGCCTAGTTAACAAGGGTTGGGAAAATACACTTTGACATATCATAGGTAACTCGTCTTAAAGACAGCAATACTTTCTCAGTATTCAAATGTAATCTAGTGCAAACCTACATTATGTATGTTGTTCAACAACATAAATGCATAAATCTACTCAACTCTGACTTTGGTGCCCTGTAATACCATTATGTGCCTGACTTTTATCCATTCTACCCTGTCTGGTGCTCACTGCCCTGTCTGAGCCCAAGCTACTGTACGATATTGAAGCATAGCAGTCACCATTCATACACTTTTAAGGTGTGTAGGAGCTGCGTTTTTCCTCTCTTGGAATAAAGTTACAGCTCCTAGGTATGTGTTGTAATCTGATGTTGTGGAACTCTGCCCATGTCAGGGAATGTAACGATGCATGACATGTCATGAATCACTCATTCCTGGGCTAGGCGTCTTGCTGTATAGTTGGTGCTGTTGTCTCTGAATAAACCGCTTCCTCCAAACTGGTGTCCAGAAACTTTGTACCTCTGCCAAGAGGACTTTACACTGCCTGTTTGGGGACAGGCAGTGCAAGCAAAGATTCCCCTGCCTGCCTACTTTCCACCTGTGTAGAGGACTGAACTCTCTCATGACGGAGCTCAGTGGTCACTGTTTTTGTTACAAAGACTGTGAGCTTGCTGCATTGAACCTCAAACTCAACTTCAACAAAAAATGTTGAGTCTACATTTATTTGCAATTCCGATAGATTGGCGCGAGGCCTACCTATATACAGCCACATCGAGAACATCTACAACAGACACATTCCTCGTGCTGGCCTCACCGCAAGCTTCTACCCTAGATGCGAGCATCAGAACAGCCTCTGCCAAAGCTGAAACGCATGCTGGAATACACTTCACACTCCAACGCGAACGTAAGCGCGTTGTGATTACGCGGCGTGCAGCCATTTGGATAATTTTACTTTCTGTTCCCATGAGGAAATCCAGAAGTCCTCCTTTGTTTACCAGTTCCTTATCTTGCGGTGAGAGTTGGCAGAGTTATTTTTTTTAATTATTGACTTTATGTTGAGTTGACAGTGATTTGATTAAGTTTATGCTTGGATCGCCCAATTTTCCTTGTTGTTTTATTGCGCTGGAACTGGAGTTATTATTGTAGTGTAGTTCCCAAAGCACAATCTACAGTGAAAGGAACTAAGCACAGTTTGCACTTTAAACAGTTTGTTGTGTACATATTGTACCACTACCATGGCAGCTACGACAAGTATGTCCCAGCCCCCTGCTTTCCTGTCAGAAAAGGGCGATCCAATTCTTCCTTGGAAGAGATCGAGGAATCTTTTCAATATCTACATAGTAGTGATTGGTGGAGAAACATTTTCAGCTTTCAGAAAACAAGCCATAGCCCTGCACAATTTAGGCGTGGAGGGGAGAAACATTTACAACAGCATGCACTTGATCCTAGTTGGCAATGGTAAAGGAGAGCCAGCTGATGTCAACGAAATGTCAATGACTATGTTGGAGAGATATTTTGGTCCTCGCATCAATGTGGTCCTAGAACAACATAGGTTCTTTACCAGGGTTCAAGGTCTAGTTGAATGAGTAGGAAGCTATGTTGCCTCCCTGAAAACTCCGGCACGTACGTGCGAATTTGGAGAACTGTCTGACTCCCTAGTTAGAGACCAGTTGGTGAGGTGCACCAACAGTACCTGTGTTCAGGAGAAACTATTATCCAAGAACCCGTCTTTGTCTGAAGCTGTTGCCATTGTAGAAGGGATGGAGAATACTTCTACGTGGTGAAGGAGATAAGGAAGAATCAAGGGGATAAGAATGATGGACAAGGAGACGTTCATGCTTTATTGGATTCTGACTCTTCGGAATCTCGTGACAATTTCATCTAACAACAAGAATAAGACTGCAGAGAAGGACACACGTATTATGCATGGTCCTGCCAAAGGATTATGGGGAGAATAGAGCGAGAAGTTTGTTTTCCCAATGTAGATTGTAATGCAAATGACAATAGTGTGGGGGAATTTCCGAAACTGAAGTGTTTTAGGTGTGAAAGCTTCTCACACTTTTCCAACTATCCTAATTGTTATGCCAGGAGGTCACTGTGCAACACATGTGGTATCAAGGGGAACTATGCTCTGGTTTGCAAGTCCTCTGGGAAAGCCTATACCCCAGAGAAGGAGTCTGAAACTGTGCACACTGTTATTCTCAGTGTTAAAGAAAGTGAGAGTGGCATTGATACAGGGAAGATAACAATGCCAGAGTGCAGTATTGTGTGGACGGTCATGATTTTGTAGTGTTGGCTGACTCTGGTTCGCCTTTCACCATGATTGTCAACTAACAATGGGATGAGGTTGTGGGATTGAACAGTATGGCACTCTTGCCCTGACATTATTCCTGTCGGTTATGATGGTTCAAAGATTAATGTTCTTGGATATGTCACAGCTAAAATCCAGCAGAAAAGCAGACATACGGTTGGTAAAGTTTACATAGTTGAGAGGGGTGATAACCTACTGGGGTGGAGGCACCAGCGTGATCTAGGTATCATATTTAACCCAAGTGAAAGAGACCCTGAGCATCAGGTCATGTTAGTAGATTGTGAGAATCAGGGTAGTGAATATTTTGGTAAATTCCCTGAAGTTTTCACAGATGCTTTAGATTGCCTCAAGGGTTTCGAACACCGCATTGTTCTCAAGGAGAGGGCTGTACCCTGTGTGCATATGTTGAGGAGGGTGCCCAACATGATGATGGAGCCTTGAAGGCTGAGCTCAAGAGGCTATTGGATTTGGGGGTCATTGAGGAAATAGAGGCTTCAGATTGGCTGGCCCCCCTTATTTTGGCCCCTAAGGATGGTAGTGCCAGTGTCAGGATTTGAGGTGACTAAACAAATAGATTTGGGTGGATCTCAAACCCCTGCCCAATATTTCAGAGTCCATTAGCATGCTATGGAGAGCCCAGGTCTTCAGTGTGTTGGATCTTTCATCAGCATACCACCAGATTGTTCTACACAAAGACTCCAGACATCTCACGTCTTTTGTGACACCTCTGGTGGCCTACCGCTTCCTAAGAATGCCCTTCGGCTTAGCAGCAGCCGCAGCATGCTTTCAGAGAGTCATGAAGATGGTCCTGGGGGAGATACCCAATATCCTGTTCTTCTATGACGAGATTCTGGTTTACGGAAAGAATGAAACAGAACATAGTACGACTTTGATCTGTGTGTGGGAAAAATTGAAAGAGAGTGGGCTCACTGTGAAAAAACAAAAGTGTTGCATTGGGTTGAGATCTGTTACATATCTACGACATGTCATCTTGGGGGAAGGGATTCAACCCAAAATGGACTTGCAGAAAGTGTTGTGAAGGCTCCCACTCCCAAAGACAAGGAACAAGTGAAATCGTTTCTTAGGACTCACTGAGTTCTATTCTAAGTTTGTGCTGAGGTTTGCGAGTGTGCCTGAACCCTTCAGGGCTTTACTTAAGAAAGTTGTATATTTTGAATGGTCTGATGAGTGCCTAGAAGCTTTTGATAGAATCAAATGTGAAATTGGGAAGATGCCCACCGTGGGGCATTTTGACATCAACCGCAAAATCATCATGCCCACCGACGCTAGGCTCAAGGTGTTGGGAGCGGTGCTCTCCCAAGTTGTGACAGTTGAAGAGAGGGCGGTTGCCTTTGCCTCCTGGGCGCTCAGGGATGTAGAAGCCAATTACTCCTGTATTGAGAGAGATGCATTGAGTTTGTTTTGGGCTATAAACCACTTTAAATTCTAATTCTGGGGAAACCCATTTCTGTTCAGAACTGATCATCGCCCCCTAGTGCAGGTTTTCTCGTGCCGCCACAGTGAGCAAATTATGCCCAGGCTCAAGCGCTGGAGGGAAGGACTCCAGGAATATAATTTTTGTGTGCAATATATACCTAGTCCAAACAATAGATCTGCTGATTGCCTTTCCTGGCTGCCTATTGAGCATGATCAGAATGATGTTGAAACCGAGAGTGTGAGCTGGGTTGCAGAGGCGGTGCTGTCCAGTGGTGAGTGGTTGGAGAGTGTGAGGAAGGACAAAGTACTTTCTTCCCTCAAGGTGTGGACAACTCAGGGGTGGCCTGACTACAAAACCTTGGATCAAGAAATTAAATTGTATTGGTCTGTGGGAGATGATTTGTCGTTCTATTGTGGCAATCTCATGAGGTGGGACAGAGTAATTCCTCCCATTGATTTCAGGGGCAAGATAATTAACCTTGCCCATGAGGGTCATTTGGGGAGAAGCCTCACAAAAGCTCGTGTGAGGGAGAGATACTGGTGGTCTAGTATGGATCACATGACTGAAGATGTTGTTAAAGATTGTGTGTCCTGTGCCTCCAATGACAAGTCTCATGTCCTCAACCATGCGCCTCTATCTCCTGTTGAGGTCCCGGATGCTGTGTGGTCAAAATTGGGTCTGGACATTATTGGTCCCTTCGAACTCATGCCCTCCTATGAAAGGTTTGTCCTCTTGTTAGTGGATAATACCTCCAAGTGGGTGGTGATGAAATGTGTGTCTGTTGTTAACACCAAGACTGTCATTGATTTCCTCTGAGACGTGTTTGTGTCTGAGGGTGTGCCTAAATTCTTAGTCACGGACAATGGAGTTCAATTTGCGTCCCAATAAATGTGTACGTTCCTTAAAGATCTTAACATAGTCTTTACCTAGTTTGCTCTTCTCCTTTATTGTGAAGGGGATGTGTTGTAATCTGATGTTGTGGAACTCTGCCCAAGTAATGGAATGTAGTGATGCATGACATGCATTGAATCACTCATTCCAGGGCTGGCCGTCTTGCAGTACAGTCGGTGCTGTTGTCTCTTAATAAACCGCTTCCTCAAAATTGGTGTCCAGAAACTTTGTACCTGTACCAAGAGGACTTTACAGTAGGCTGGTTTACATTCCCTTTGGTAATGCCCTTGCATCCTGGCTCCCAGCTTCAACAGAACCCCCACCAGATAAGGGATTTGTAGATATTTTTTCCTCAGAAGAACCTGTCATACCTGTCTTTTCTACAGTCATGGTCTCCATTATCTCACAAAGTGCAATATTCATAGTTCTGGCAAGTTGCACTTATTTCAGAACTGGTGACTGTAGAGCTAACCAATTGTATTCTATAGAGGCTTTGAGTGAGCCTTGTGTCTGCCATTGCTCAATTCAATAACTTTTCTCGATTTTCTTGTCTTGTCCTGCCCGGGGAACATTTCAATATTACTTTGTTTTGATTGGAATCCTTCCACTCAAACCTTGCATTTCAATGCATGGGGGCTATTTTCTCTCTCTCTGTCTCTTCCTGTGTATCCCTCTTGTACCCATTTTTTCCACCTCCACTCTTTATTGAAACATTGACCTGTCCCAGCACTGCTTGCCCCCCATGTCCCCTTCACACTGCCCACCATCTTTAAGGTCCCGATTTACATAAGGATGTATGACTCGTAAAGTTCTGAATGTGGAGTCTCAGCACTCATAGCGGAATCTCCACACTGCAGTGCTCTGTGCAAAGATTCCACCCGAGTGCAGAGATTCTGTCCCAAGTGCGTAGATTCCACCAGAAGTGCTGAAACTCTGAACTCAGAACTTTATGGGTCACATAAGTCCCTTTGTGAATCGGGCCCTTGATGTTTTAAACCATTCTAAAATGACAGTTCATAGGCATATGCACACAATACAACCACTGTGTCATATGCTTTAAAATTAATCATAACAAGATTTCCATCGTGCATGTGCTCTCATGCATGGAAGACATCTTGGAATGACATGTTGGTAAGCACTTGGTAAGAAACAACTTGATCTCATTCTTTTATTCTCCTGGAACTGGGAGATTCACCTACAACATCGTATTCTCACCCACTGATCAGAGTGTCCGTGTGTAGATTAACAAAAAATTACAGAGGTTGGCCATGATATTTCCATGACTGACCCTGAGAATGTACATGAGTAAGGTGACAGAAAGGGACGATTTTTCCCTCTATACTTAATCAAGCTTTCTATAACATTCAAAAACATATGGTTGTGTATTGTCTTGTATTTTGGATGTATGTTATGTGTTTGCCATTTCAGAAATATATGAGTTTGTCTACAAAGAAAG
This sequence comes from Lissotriton helveticus, assembly GCF_964261635.1. Lineage (NCBI taxonomy): Eukaryota > Metazoa > Chordata > Amphibia > Caudata > Salamandridae > Lissotriton > Lissotriton helveticus. The sequence continues at coordinate 1,714,457,993 of NC_136059.1, forward strand.
TGACATTCAAGGTCATTGTATACACTTCTTTTCAAACACACAAATCCCCTTGAATATTTGGAGATTGACCAGATAGATGAATTGGCAAAATATGGGATCGCTAGTCCTGAGGAAGGCCAAACGACCGTTTAAGGGCAACAGTAGAGGTCAAAACTTGTCAACATAGAAGCAGAATAGGATAAATAAGGGTTCCTAACTCTCCCCTAGACCATATCAATTTGTTTACTTTTAATCCTTGCCACGGAACCCATGAATAACATTTTAGAAGGGTATATCTAAGTTAGTTTTATATTCACATAATCACTATCCGTTTGTATGTATTTTGCCGCGTGGACCCCAACACATTTATGTTTGTTTTATCTTACCCTTCCCTTTGCTCCATCTGGGGCGTTGGTCTGCTCAGATATGTTGTAGCAGCCCTATGATGTAGCATGCCACCACTTTGTGGGTGAGGGCAGTTTAAAAATAACACCACATTTTTTGAAGGAGAGGTGCTATGTTTGGACACTATCTCTTTCTCCTTTTCCTCAGTTTGTGTTTATGATGTGTTTATGACAGGGAGGATGGAAAAGGAGCAGGACCTCTCTCCCCTTCTTTTTTGTGTGTTGGTATGCACAGTGGCCATCTCAGAATTATTTTTTGAAGCCTAAGAAACACACAACTATGGTCACTGCTCATGTATGCAAGCACAGGGATCTTTTGGCTTTGCTGATGCTTGTATTTACTTTCATTGTCGAAGACATGTGGTGGTATGTTAGCACAAACAGTTGTCAGAGACCAAAATGACTTTGTTCGTACCTTCCTTTAATGTTTGGTATTTATCAAACAATCAACAAGATCATATTAGAAGGTACATGGTATTGTGATAAGTATATCATATATATGGAAGCCTGCAATACTAGTAAAAAGATTGTCTCTAATTACTTTATTACTGTTGACTTGTGACTTCCCTTGTCAACTTTTAATAAGAAATTTACATACCTCTTCAATTGTAGTAACCTATTACAGTTGACTTATGACATCATCATAATGCTTGCTATCAGAGGCCGCATCCATGGTGCACATAGAGAAAACTAGAATTGCTTGTTTTGTGTTTATGATCTGATTTTCCAAAATAAAGACTGATTAGTGCAACGGATATAAACATGGCAGCATTTTAATTTTTATGCAATATTTCACTACAGGAAGAATTCTCTGTATGTGTTACCACTCATTCTGAGCTATTCTTGTGTTCTGGATCTGATGATTGTATGTTGTGCACTGGGGAGGAGCAAACGATTGAGCGAGCAAGCGGTGCATGAGCAGAGTAAGTGGGAGACGCCACCGACACAATGAAGGGGCGTTTGTGTCATTTTTGTGCTGGTACAGAGGATTGGTGGCAACCGGAGCAGTCAGGATTGACTCTGTGTAATGCCCAGCCTGCCCTGTCTGCTGCCTGCCACATTGCTGTATTGCCACATCAGGAGGAGGTGGTAAGTGAGGAAACACAGTAGGGTGGGTGCCTAGGGCATCCCAGGGGGACAAGCCAGACCACACGGTAGCAGCTCACTGGGTGGAGTGCAGCATGTATGACTGCATGAGTGGCTAGTTGGCTTACTTTATGTAGCAGCCTCCGGCGGCTCAGTTCTCCTACATGTGGTTACTTGTGGCTGCTTGCTGGCATTGAACATTTGCCAGAGGCCCCTTTGGCCTTGGGTGAATTGTAATTGGAATCCCAGGCATGCTTGTGTCCCTCCCTGGTCGCTAGTGGCCTGTTTCCTACTGAGAGGGGGAGTGGCAGCACCTATAAGAGACAAAGGTCTGGGATAACAAGGGCGGTTGTTTCATTAGTAGCATACAATGGAAGGAAGCTCCCCGTAACTCACCAAAGCGGCCCATCTAGTTTCGGGTTTGGCTTACGGATCTCGGGGCACCAAACACCCTACTCTGGTATTTAATACAGCTGACTTTATCTGACTGCATCCCTCGTGAGTGTTTCTGGGGAAATTATGAGGGCGAAAAAACTTCGATCCAGGAGAATTCTCTCGTCTAGACTTTGTCAAAAAACAATATCTAATCTGATAAGGAATAGACCACCCCCACCTTGGAATCATCAAAGGGTGTGGGATTATCCCTGTGTATTTCCAAAGAACTGCTGAAGAAATTTCCACAACCAGGTCCAGGATGCTGCCAGGGTCGGCCATGATTCCAAAGATGAGGGAGGCATCTCAATCGGTACCTTGAGAAAGACTAGGTGGGCTAAATAGTTTTAATCAGCAACAAAATGTAGCGACCCATTTAAATCCATCAATCACAAGGTTCTCAAACACCTATTGTGTTACATTATACACTATCAATATATCACTTTATAAACCTAGTCCTGGGACAATAAATAGAAGATTGAAGTCTCCACCGCTTGAAAGGCCTATAACACAGAAAACATCAATGGTCTAGTTTCCAGCTCCCTGAGTGAGACAAGTACTCCAATGCCTAACTTTTTTAACAGTCAAAATAATATTCTGTCTCGGAGCTTAGCGGGCTGCTCCAAAAGTGTTGAGAAAATCTTGAACCTTGGTCCACTAAACCTGGACATAATAAGTATACAGGAGTAATGGGTAACTGATATATTAGAGGTGAAAGATTATGAGGTGGCATAGCCACTTTGTTGAGCACAACTTACTCATGGTCTTATAAAGTGTTCTATCATCCTTCGATTTTACTTCATTGTATACTCTTTTGCAATAATAAATGGAGAGAGTATTCCATGCCCAAGGGAGTAGCCAGAAAATTAAAATACCCCACTCGAATCTTGAACCATACCTATATTCATAGAGAGCGTGAACAGGAAAAACCAATCTTCCTTAGAAGTGTTCCCTTCACCCTTCTATTTATCCATCCTTTCAATATACAGTCCATTTATTTCCATCTATTCATTCATCCATCGGTCCATCCCTTCACCGTTTCGTCTATCTATCAACCATACATTCTTCCATACACCAATTCTTTCACCCTTTCATATTTCCTTTATTTCAATGGTCCAACTATCAATATATTCAATATTAATCCTTCCATCCACCCTTTCACTGTCCATTCTTTCATTGGCCCTTTGCCATCATTTCACTCAGTTGCTAATCCTTACATTCATTCACCATTTTGCATAGCATTCTCCACACTTTTACATCCATCCTTTTACCCTTTTATTGTTTCACTATTGCACTTATCCATGCTTTCACCCCTCAATTATAACTTTGTATTTTCCTTCTTTTAAAGTTTCCTTCCTTCCAACCTTCTTTACTCTTCCTATTTATTTTACCTATACCCATCTTTTTTTCTCATGCATTCTTTTTCCTCTCACCTTTGTCTCTCATGCTTACCTTTTCTATTTTGCCCTCCTGTTTTTCCCTATTTTCATTATTCAGCTTTGTTTTAGTTTTCTTTACTGTGCAGCAGCCCATAGGCCACATCCTCTGTTTTTTCCTACCTGATATTTATAAGAATTTTCTCTGCAGACAGAAGAGGCCCACAAATAGCAGGTTATTGTTCTATTAGGATGCAGTTCACCAGACCATTCAGCCAAGAGGAAGCCCCCACTTAATCTGCTAGAGTGGGGGGTTGCCTACACCACTGTCCATATCCCAGTTTATTTTGGCGAATATGTACATACCGCCTGGTAAAGAGAATTACTCATTTTTAAAAGATATTTTTTATATAATCAAAGTAATTGTCAAAAAGGTAAAGATCAGTGATATAATTATGGTTGGTAACCTTAATGCCACTATCTCCAATCATGCGATACGCCTTCTTACTGAAGAGAAAGAGAGGAAGCTATGAACATTTCAAGGGTGTCCTTTCCATTGGGGTCTAGAGTAGATAAGAGAGGGTTTATATTGCTGGAATCATGAAGGGAGTTAGATGCCATCAATGTGAATGGTAAAATAGAGATTGTGGGCCAGATTCACAGAACTAACTTAAGACAAAATCTTAAACTTACTACCATTTTGGTATTCACAGAAGGCACTAACTCATTTCAGTATTCGGTCCTAACTTTAGGACTCCTAAATGCCTTCTGTGAATACTGAAAGTCTTAAAGTTAGGATTTTTCTCAGTTTAGGAGTAATAAAGTTAGGACTCCTAACTTTAGGACTCCTAAATGCCTTCTGTGAATACCGAAAGACTTAAAGTTAGGATTTTTTTCAGTTTAGGAGTCCTAAAGTTAGGAGTCCTAACTTTACTACTCCTAAACTGAGAAAAATCCTTACTTTTCGACTTTCGGTATTCACAGAAGGCATTTAGGAGTCCTAAAATGAGGACTCCTAACTTCTGTGAATACCGAAATGAATAAGTGCCTTCTGTGAATACCAAAATGAGTAAACACCTTCTGTGAACACCAAAATTGTAGTAAGTTTAGGATTTTGTCTTAAGTTAGTTCTGTGAATTGGGCCCTGCTATTCCGGTTTCTCTGCTCCATGGAACGTCCAATGGTTTCTCGATAATTAATTACATCATAAGCTCTTGCTCTGCCTCTTCTGCTATAAAAGCTGTTGCAGTAGTCAATAATAAGTGGAGCGATCATAGTATTCTCTTCTTTTCCATTAAGGGAAAACCCAGGGCTATCCTGTATTGACAGATTGGACATGAGGAGCAGGTACAGTTAAATGCTGCTAATGGCATTGTATCCTGGAATTCAGCAAATAAACTAACCCTATCTAGTGATTTAAGAAGGAAAGTAGAGGCAATTCTCAAACAAGGGTGGGTCTCAGCAGATGTATTTACTGAGGATATGAAAACATTTGTAAGGGCAAACTCAACTTTCTCAGAAAAGGGATGCACTAAAACCACGATGCAGGGGAAAAGCCTCAATATGGTTTTATGCTCAAAAGGTTGATAAATAGACTATGAAGACACCAATCTATTCTCAATTCCAAGGACCATAATAAAATCATAAACTGTCTTAGAAGGAGGAAATCAATCTGGTTATTGACACAAAAAAGGAAAGATGCTGATAAAAGATGGGTAGAAATCTTAGAACCTGCTAAGCAAAGAAATTGTAGGTCCTTCTGGAGTACCATTGAGGAATGTAGTGGTAGAACATGTAAGCCTACAATTAATAACATCTCTAGGGAAGATTGGAGCAAGTATATATTCTCGATATATGCCTTGAATAGCTTTGAGGACCTTTCAAGAGAACAGAACTTGGACGTTGTGTTGAGGCAATCTGTCCTTGTCCATCGATGTCACAAATTATTATCTACTTTATGCTGCATTTATTGACTTCTCTATGGCCTTCAACCTTGAGGAGTAGCATACCCTGTGGAAAAAACTTATGGATTTGGGTATTCCAGCTGGTCTCCTAATGCTCATAATAGCCTTACATTCAGCCACATAGTGACAAGTAATGTTGGAGGGCAACCATAGTCTTACACCCAAGATTGGAACAATCATGGCTTAAAACAAGGCGGTTTATTAGCCCTTCTCCTTTTTCACTATACATGGCTGACCTGCAGTGACAGATGGACAGCATGGGAGGAGATTCACCAATGGTTGGGTCTTGCCTAATAGGCACTCCCCTATATGCAGATGATATAATATTACTGGACTTGACCCCCAAAGGTTTGCAGAAGCATCTTCCATGTCTAGCAAGCAGCCTATGCAGATAGATATTATCTGAAAGTTAATCCTAATAAAAGTAAAGTAACTACATTTTGTAGGAAGGGAGTACATCGGAGGACGAGCTACAGATGGCTCTTGGGTACTCTGTCTATAGATAGAGTTAAATCTTATCAGTACCTAGGAAAAATTGTTACAGATAATCTGAGCGAGAAAGAACAATGTGTCCATTTGAAAAATAAGACTTTAAATGATGCAAACACACTCTCAACATTCTATGGCGCAACAGGCGGAATGCACACTTGTTAGCTGTTTAGAAGATGAAAATGCCCCCTACAATATTATAAAGAGCGGAATCCATACATACCAGGCACCGGCACTATATGCAAGCAATTTGTAATTTAAACAGTATGGCACCAATAGAGGCAATACATACCAAAATGGGGTTGGTCAGCACCTTTTTAAGGGGTTGCCTTCTCCAGTATGGTCGGGCTATCATCTTACGCATTCCAGAGAGAACTCTCTGAGAAAACTTATAAGTATTGAATGTTTCACTTTGATAATGCGAAAATATACTTTGATGTTTAACCTTATTAAAGCACTTGAGCACTTTGGCCTGAAATTGGTACTCCTGTAGAATATAAGCTGTGGTTGCATTAGAGGCTACCTAAAATTCTCCATGAAACTTAAGTATATGGATCAGAAAATTTGCCACTGTATGAAACAAAAAGGCTGGTGGAAGTAACAAGATCAGCTCTATTTAAGGCAAAACATGGGTTTCGCACCTGCATGTTTATGTTTAGACTAAATTGTCTCCACTTATGTTGTGGATGTGTGGAAGCAAATAATTTGGACTGATAGTAGATGTAATTTGTGCAATGGCACAGTGCAGACGGTGGTTCAAGTACTTTTTGTTGCCCTTTTTTAAAGCCTGCTAGTTGTCGTTTTTTGAAACCTCTGGGGGCATATTATCAAGGGCAATATCGCCACTTTTGCGGCAAATTTTGCCGATAAAGCAGCGATATTTTTATCGCCCTATTAGCAAGCCTGCGCTAATATGCGATATTGCAAGCTTTCAGGGGTTAGCTGTTGCATTTTCTATTGCCTTGTATGTCAGCGATATTTATCGCTAATGAAATGCAAGGTAGGCATTTCTAACCAAAATGTACACGTTAAACCTGGTCTTACTCTGGCGCAGCGAGGAACATATGTTTAATTTCTCCTCGTTTTTGCTGTTTATGTATGTGCTGCATTGTGTAGCACACAAAGAAACGGCAAAACACCATTGATGGTTTATGTGCAGGAAGATGTCCCTTTTCGCACATAATCAATCATCAAAAAATATGTATGTTTTGCAACGTCTATGTGCGCTGCATTAAGCAGCACACATGGAGGTTTCAAAACACCATTTCAGATTATTAATTAATGTGCAGGACGGGACACCTTCCTGCACATAAACAATCACTCCCCTCAACACAGGCACCCTTGAACTATGCTGCAAGTTTGCCTGCATTGGTGCCAGGCTGCTGAAAATAGCGCCAGAGCAGGGGGGAACGCAAGGCTGCACTGTATTCTTGTAAATGCAATGCAGCCCTGTGTTCCAGAAGTGGCGGAGTGCGGCGTTAAGCCACTTCCTTGTAAATATGACCCCAAGATTATAAAGGCTTTGTATGAAGGTTGATGGAGTGACTGTGTTTCTACGGAATAAAATACCCTCTGTCATACTTCAAAAGATGTATTGCAAGTAACCCCAGAGTTCTATGACCTATCTATATGGTTGCAGAACTCCACACTTCATTGCAGTACCTAATAAGGTACAACCTGGGGTATTTTATAAAATATGTAATGTGCTCAAGTCTCTGCACCCTTCCAAATCCTGTCACAGTATGTTTTACTCATAATGCTTGAGACTACTTGCATGTGAACATCTCCAGGTTCCCCTCATGTAGCTCTTAACACTGTCAACTATGCCACAAGACATCACTTTTAAAACTCCCTTCCTTGACTAAGACTTTCATCAGGTTTTCCTTGTTTTTGAACATGTGGTTCTGTATATTGCATATCAACAATTTTTCCACAGAATACTGTACTGATGATTGCACTGATGATTACTGTAGTTATGTTTGCTGTTGCCTTTCCTGCAGTCCCTACACTGTCGCAGGGATTCTGCTCCTACACAGAACTGTGCACAGAGACCCAGGACCTCAGTGAATTGTGGTGTACCAAAAAATTCACCTTAGTGACTAGAAGCCCTAACCAGCTAGCATCAGTATCACATTAGCTCTTGGTCCTATAGCAAAGGAACAAATGATTAGACAACCCAGAATATGCGACTTAGGTTATACTCAGGAATGGTGGGAAGCAAGAACACTCTTTCGTTGTATTCTCACACCAGTCCAAAACAGGAGTAAAAAAAGTGACACAGAAAGGTTAAAATATTTATTTTAATGACGTGCTCTAAGATGCAGTATTTGCTAACATAAGCAGACATATGATTAGGAATAATATGATCAGCATTGTTACAATTCCATAAAACACAAAAGGAGAAATACTATTACAATGATGGTGAAAATAGGTGCTATATTGCCTAATAAATCACCCTCCCTAGCTAGGAACTATGTTTTATAAAACATAGAAGGTCTTTTAGGCTTTTTCGGGGGACCCCATACCATCAAGATCAGCAGGTGTGAATCACATAAGGATCTGTAAAAGCTCTCTGTCCCTCTGGAAAAACGGGCTTCTTCCAAGTGTCTGAAATCATGCTTACAGTGCAGTATTAAAGGCGCCAGAATGACGTTGGCTTGCAGCTGCATATACGTTATGGCTAAAACGTGAGCAGATCAGCCTGAAGAACAGCTACCTTGTTATGATAACCGTGGAGGCTTTAGCACTCAGTGTGCAGACTAGAGTCACGATGTAAGTCTAGGGATGCTGAACACAAGCCATTCTCATGTGAAGCATTTTCACGCAGCCTAACTTACAACAATAGTTATGTGCAGTGTTGTGTGCAAAAGCAGCAAAAAGGTAAAATGGCGTTTAAACTTCTAATAAGCCTATACTAACAAAGCAGTGTGAGTAACAAGGCCCAGCCCTCACTACAACACTACATCCAGAAAAACCATCATCTTTATTCTCCATCTCTCTCTCTCTCTCTCTCTCTCTCTCTCTCTCTCTCTCTCTCTCTCTGTTGCCCCCATCAGTAATAGCATTGCCCGACCCCCCTGTCTACCCCAAAGCATCAACAACTATTTTGAATTAGTATTGGGTTAAACAACCATTTCTAATAATTTTCTGGGTATTTACAAAATGACATTGGGCGGAACATATCACACCACACTGCTTGCTTTGAGTGAAAAGGCTGCTTTATTTACAATTGGCTAGCAATGTGCATAGGACTTCTGCTGAGCCACACAATCTACCCTGCCATTGGACAAATACAAAGTTCTAACCAGCCCGCGTCCCCTGAGTAACTCCCAACCCCCAAACACTTCTGTATTTCATGTAATCTTTGAAATATCACAAGTCCTTGTATTCCTTGCACCAGAAACCACATCAGCCACCTTGTGGTCCTCGCACCGGAAACCACATTAATCATCTTTTCGAGCCTGCCCACTCGATGAAGCAGGCCCTCATTCTGGCCCAAAATCTTGGCTCCATTATTCTTTGCGAATCTATGACATAATATCGACAGACAGAATATCTACATACAAAAATATCGACACAAAAATATCGAAATCAAAAATATCGGAGTCATATCTTCATAAAGGTAAGTACAAAAATATCGAAAAATTAATATCGTAGTACAAAAATATCAAAATTAAAAATATTGTTTTTTTAAATGTATAAATAATAATGTAAAAATAATTTTAAAATACATATAATTTTACAAATATTAAATAAAAACAAAACATAATTAAAAAATTAAAACTAATACATATACATTTAAAATAAATTAAAAACGTAATAATTTAATGTAATTTTATTTTTTTTAATTTCATTTAATTGATTTAATTTAAATATAAATTTATTTTATTTTTACCCTGTACGCCTGTACCCCAAAAACCCAAAACTGACCCTGAACCCTAAAAATACCCCTTTACCCAAAAACCCAAAACTGACCCTGAACCCTAAAAATACCCTTTTACCCAAAAACCCAAAACTGACCCTGAACCCTAAAAATACCCCTTTACCCAAAAACCCAAAACTGACCCTGAACCCTAAAAATACCCCTTTACCCAAAAACTGAAAACTGACCCTCAACCCAAAAAATAACCCTTTACCCAAGAACTAAAAACTGACCCTGAACCCTAAAAATACCCCTTTACCCAAAAACTGAAAACTGACACTGAACCCTAAAAATACCCCTTTACCCAAAAACTGAAAACTGACCCTGAACCCTAAAAATACCCCTTTACCCAAAAACTGAAAACTGACCCTGAACCCAAAAAATACCCCTTTACCCAAGAACTGAAAACTGACCCTGAACCCTAAAAATACTCCTTTACCCAAAAACTGAAAACTGACTCTGAACCCTAAAAATACCCCTTTACCCAAAAACTGAAAACTGACCCTGAACACTAAAAATACCCCTTTACCCAAAAACTGAAAACTGACCCTGAACACTAAAAATACCCCTTTACCCAAAAACTGAAAACTGACCCTGAACCCTAAAAATACCCCTTTACCCAAAAACTGAAAACTGACCCTGAACCCAAAAAATACCCCTTTACCCAAGAACTGAAAACTGACCCTGAACCCTAAAAATACTCCTTTACCCAAAAACTGAAAACTGACCCTGAACCCTAAAAATACCCCTTTACCCAAAAACTGAAAACTGACCCTGAACACTAAAAATACCCTTTTACCCACAAACTGAAAACTGACCCTGAACCCTAAAAATACCCCTTAAAAAAACTAAAACATATAACATTTAAAATATTATTATATACTTACCTATACTTACGTTGTAATGGTATGCGTTGTAAAGGTACCTGCGTTGTAAAAACATGCGTTGTAAACACATGCGTTGTAATGGTGTTTGCGTTGTAAAAATGTAGTTGTAATGGTAGTGCGTTGTAAAAGTTGCGTTGTAAAGGTTGTTTCCCCGTTGGATAGCGTAGGGGTAAAAATTACTATTCACACTCCAGAGGGTGCAACAGTAGGGAAAGTGTTGGATAGCATGGGGGTAAAAATTAATTCCCACACTACTCCCACTTTAACACACAACACACTACACATATAAAAAAGACAATTAATATAAATTTCAATTAATCAATTAATAACAATTAATATTACTAAATTGATGTAATTATAAATGAACTAAATAACACATATTAATTACTAATTATTTAACACTAAATACCAAAGAAAATTACAATCTCTTTAATTAATTACATTTAATTATATCACACCCTATCCCCCTATAAACACACAACCCACTACACAGAAATAAATCATATCATTTAATCACTTAATAATTATTAATTACCAATTAATTATTATTTAACAATAACAAAAAATTAAATATATTAGCACATTAACTCTAAATAATTTAATTACATAATTAATATTATTTAATTACCAATTAATTATTAATTAACAATAACAACACATTAAATATATTAGCACATTAACGCTAAATAATTTAATTACATAATTAATATTATTTAATTACCAATTAATTATTAATTAACAATAACAATAAAGTAAATATATTAGCACATTAGCTGTAATTAATTTAATTTACTAATTAATATTATTGTTTCCCAATTAATTAATTAACAATAACAAAAAATTATATATATAAAAAATTACTCTAATTAATGTAATTAACTAATTAATATTAATTAATTACCAATTAAGTATTAATTAAAAATATTTACAAACATATATTAATTAATTAATTATTATTAAATTACTTCCCACCCTATTCCCCTATAAACCCACAACCCGCTCTGATACTAAAACGCAAAATGTAAACAAATTTACAAATTTTCAAACATACATTACAAAACATGTTTAACAAACATATAAACAACACATTAAAATACATAACACTAAACAAAATTTCGATATTAGTAAAATTCGATATTAGTAACATACATACCTTAAAAAACGATATTCTGTCTGTCGATATTTTGGACATGATATTCTATACTATCGAAATTAAAACATCGATATTATTGTATATCGATATTTTAATTTCAATATTTTGTCTCACAAGGATTCTTTGCTCTTTCTTGCACCTCCCTATGTAAATCTAAATTGGTATTTATAACAGTGCACATCTACTCAGAGGAGTGTCCCGGTGCTAAAAACCGCATGACAGAGTGCTGAACTATACTGATATAGGGAAAAGCTTATGACTATTGCTGAAATATCCAAGTTTTTAGTCTTTTCCGAACAGTGAGTAAGTTATGCACCTGTCTATGGGACAGTGGCAGGTGATTCCACTGACAAGAGGCCTGTACTTGGAAGGAACGGCCGCCCTTGCGGGCAGGGAAGGACTTAGGGATAATCACCTGCTGCTGCGAGGACGATCTCAGAGTTCTGCCCGGAATATAGTGTTGGCCTCTCTTTCTAATGTAGGAGGCACTGGTGTCACATAAGGCAATAAATGCCAATACCAATGCTTTAAACTGGATTCACTTTCAGACCAGCAGCCAGTGTAAAGCTTTCAAGTGGGCGGTAACCCGTACTCTAGGGCCTAACAGGAGAATCGCCCTGGCTATGGCATTCTGAGCCACTTGCAGCTAGTTCAGTAGATATTCAGGGAGACCCAGATACAGTACGCTGCCATAGTCCAACCGTGAGACAATAAGTGCCTGGCCTACAGTTTTCCTGTACGCAACTGGCAGTAGGGGGAGAATGCTTTTGAGCATTTTTAATAGGCTAAAACATGTCCCCCACTACCGTTTGGATCTGGGCTTTCATAGGCAGATTATCATCAAGCTTTATCCCCAAGTTCTTGACTGTACTCATTGAGGAAGCAGGGGGAGACATGTTGACAGACACCATGGGTGCCAGACGTCACTGGTGGAGTACCCTAACAAGATGATCTCCGACTTCTCCGGATTGCACTTTAGTTGGTTACTTCTTAGCCGGGAAAACACTTCTGACAGACATTTATTGATCTCGTCAGTCCTGAAGTCAGTACCCTCAGTGCAGGTAAACAGCAGTTGGGTATCATCTGCGTATGAAATTATTGTTGTGCCATGTAATTGCGCTAAGTGGGCCAAAGAGGCCATGTACAGATTAAAAAGGGTTGGGCTCAAAATAGTGCCCTGTGGAACTCCAACCTTCATGGGGGAAGTGGGGCAGCAAATGGCGGATAACAAATTGTTTGCTGTCAGTCCTCCAGAAAGGAAGTAAACCACTTAAGTACCTTGCCACCCGAAGTCTTTTCATGAGGCGTTCATGGGGCACAGTATCTAAGGCCGTGGTAAGGTCCAGTAGGATCAACACAGCTTTACAACCCTTGTCAAGTGACTCTTTTATTATCTCAGAGACTTTCAGGAGGACTGTCTCCATGCTGAAGTTTGCTCTAAACCCAGACTGGCTGTGGTGGAGCACATGATTAGCTTCTACAAATTCTGTAGTAAGTAGATTCACGTATTTCTCCAGGACTTTAATGAAAAAAGAGAGTAATGAAATTGGCCAATAAATAGAAGCAACCAAGGGGCCGGCCAAATGTTTCTTTAGCAGGGGAAGAATTTGTAAGTTTTTCCTTCTGCCTGGCACCTGCCGCTTTTCCAGTGAGGGTTTGAGGATCAAATTAACGTGGGGTTTATCATCCCTGCTACAGATGCCAGTACTCTAGCTGGGTATGGTACGGTGGGAGAGCTTGACTTAAGGGCTTTCATTATCTCCAAGGATTGCTCCAGGGGAATTGATGGAAACTGTGTTAGAGATGGCCCAGTCACTGGAGGGCCAGGATAGAGAGGTCCTGTTTTCATCCCCTTGACCAGGGAGGGAGTCTCAAAAGACTCCTGGATGGTCTTGATTTTCTCATAGAAAAAAGAGGTGAGGTGGCAAGTCCACTCCCAAGTGAGGGTGAAAGGGCTCTCCACCGCACTTGGAGATGAAAGCTCTCTTACTATATTGAAGATTTCCTTGCTTTTGTTCCCTGCAGACTCAATTTTCGTGCAGTAGAAGTTTTTCTTTTCCTTAGAATTTTATTATAATGGATTTTGAGGGCTTGTTTGTAAGTGATTTTATCAGCAGGTTTCAAATCTTTCCGCCATACTCTCTCCAGGCGTTTACAGGTGCTCTTGCTCTTTCTGAGGGCTTCTGTAAACCATGGGAGTGAGGCTCGGAGGATTTAGCTGCGCGCACGGTAGGAGGTGCGAGCTCCCTGGTACGGCGCTGTAGCCAATTCTCCAAATGGAGCACATCGTTCTCAAGATTGCCACCAAGGGGAATTGGATGCGACACAAGCGCATTAGACAAGGCTTCAGAGGTGATGTGGTGGAAAGGTCTAAAACTAATAGGGAGCACCTTCCCATAGAAATGGGAGTCATTCTTTCTCTTAATCATGCCAGCAGTTTACTTTCCTCACCTTGCCCTTCAACGACATGAATACACACCACTTACAGCCCCAGAGCACCAAATCACACAAACCAAACCCCCAACCATATATATCAGGGTAGGCGGTGGGCTTCCACTCAGCAGCGGGTGCAACCAAAAGAGCATTTGTTGCTGTGCACTCTGACACTACATGGGTCGGCCCTATGGCTGTCACATCACTATATCATTCTGCCCCTTCCTCCCAAACCCCTTAAATACAGAGCAAGCTGCCCTTCCCGTGCTCAGGTCCAGATTGGGAGGAAATGATCATAACACTCTACTTGCTTCGAGTGCAAATGGCTGCTTTATTTACAACAGGTAAGCAGAGTACTTAGCACTTCAGCTGAGCTGCACAATCTACCCAGTCAATGTCAACTGGGCTAACACATGGTTCTAACCAGCTCCCTCCCCTAAGCAACTCCCACTTTCCACATCTCACTCCACAAACTGTATACAACCTTTGAAATGCCATGAGTCCCTGTGGTCGCACAGAAACCCACATTAACCACCTTGCACCAGAAGCCGCATCAGCCACTTTGTGGCCCTCACAATAGAACCCATAATAACCACTTTGTCAAGACTGCACACTCATTGGACCAGGCCCTGGTATTTTCGACAAACATTGGCTCCATAATTATTTACCATTTCTTACACCCTCTATATGTTCCCCAATCAGCTGAACAGTTTGCCTTCCTCCACCATCAGAAACACCCTCCCTGAGGTGTCATTTCTGTCACCCTCCAACTCAGACCTTCTTTCAGTTATTCATCAATCCTTCCAAGGCCCTCATTAACCTATTCAGATATAGGTTATTGCCATGCTCAGACAAATGCACCACATCATGGCTGAACAAGTCTGGTGACTCAAACATCATGCTGGTGCTCTTTCACCCACACCCCTCCCACCTTGCAAAACCCAGTCATCTCCCTATTCAGATCCTTTTTGGCTCTGGCTATTGCAGCCAGATGCTTCACACCCCTTCAGAAACTCCTAGGCAATAACCTAGTACAAAATACATCAATGGGACCCCAACTGTCCTTCAGAATTTCCAAGTCCCACTACATGAACTTTAGCAATTCCAACCCAGTGGATTGCAACAAGTCAATCAATCAATCAAATTGTTTTTATTCAATTGCTGTAGTAATCATAAAAGCACTGTACAAATAGTGAACACAATTACAAATCTTCAGTAAATACATAAGCTAGCCGGAAGCTTCAAATTCATATATAACCATAAAGTATACTTGATAAAAAGCTAGATAAGTTGCAGCATATATTATGAGTATCTAAAAGTTGCAAATACAGTAATGCTTGTGTAGCATATTTAAAATTTAAAGGCAAACACTGTGAGACATTTAAAAATAAGGAATAAATGGTTGTGAATGAACAGTGAGGGGCTCCTTTTAATAAAACCTAACAAACAAAAACCTCAATTTTAGGTTCCACCATGTTAGAGGTAAATAATCGGTGTCACCTAAAACCATTAATCTAATCATCATCAACCTAAATATCTTTATACAATGTGCATATACATTCATAAAAAGCACACTATAAAGACAACGTATTAATAAAATAATGCTATAACACAAAATTTATGATATTTCCACAAATTAGCAAAATACACCCCTGCCAGAAACTGAGATAAAAAGCAGCAGACTTTAGGCTAGTCTAATACCTTCAGGTACAATAGGGTTGGTCTCACTTGAATGAAATTGACCCAAGCTATGTTCGATTTACATATCAACTCCCGAGTGCTGACAGCTGAGGTTTGCCCAACGCCCCTGGAGTTGTCTCAGGTCCATATTCATACAGTCGTACACAATATTTCTAATATTTCTAACTCACCCTTAAGCCAAATAGAGAACCAAAGAAGTATTGAGCGGAGGTAAATAAAATCCGAAATAAAATCTGCTCCCATCTCTTTGTTTTCAATTTCCTCTGGAGCACTATCGGGAATTCGTAATAACCTCCTAAAAAATGTGTTTTCAGCTGTTTGTATTGGGTGACAGGTATTATATCCCCAAATCTCTGTACCAAACACAACGATCGGGACCCACTTCATGTTATAGAGATGTAATATAGATTTAATGTGGCTATGTCCCAGGCGCTTAGCAAAGGTGTCTATGCCATGGGCTACCCTGCTGGTCGGCTGTCGCCTCTGCCCCTCACACTGAAAGGAGTTCCCTATACCAGTTGTAGCTGGTTGTCACACTGCCTGCACCCTTCTAGACAAAGTATTTTTGAGTATAAAAAGGGTGCTGTGACACTCTAAAAATGTTCTTGTTTCTGACTTGAATCCTGCCAGGGGCGTGCTGCTGCTTGGGCACAGTGGAAGGCTTGCCTCCCTGGGCCCTGCCCAGCCCCTGGACCCCTGAAGGATTTTTTGCTGGGACCCCTTTGCTATGGAAGTCTTTGCCTTGGGGGCTTGATGGACTCTGCCCCCTTAGCGCCTGGGAGCGCTTTATTTTTACTTGGACCTTCTTTTTGCCTGCTAGCGCTTGGGAGCGCTTGATTTGTATTTATAGCGCCTGGAAGCGCTGTATTTCCCCCTGAGCGCCTGGGAGCGCTCTATCTGATTTCTAGCGCTAGGAGCGCTGTGGATTGCCCTTTAGTGCTTAAGAGCGCTTTATTTGCAGAAGCCGGTGCTCACCCGGCATTGCCAGCGAAATCGTGGATTTCCTTACTAGCGCTATGGGAGCGCTTTATTGGTAATTAACACCGGTGCCCACCCGGCATTGCCCCGTGTTTTCACCGCCGCAGCCCAGGACAAAGAACTACCGGGAGAAGCTTCCCGGAACAGCCGCGCCACCATTGGTTGGCTGCGGGAGGCTCGTCTCGGTGAGCAGCGCTCCGATTGGTCAGGAGCGGCCGCGTCAGGAGAGGCTCGGCTGGCGGTGCCGCGCTGCTATTGGAGGGGAGCCCCGAGAGAGGAAAAAGGACTATGGCGGCCCTGCAGGGCTCCCATGAGCGGAGGGAGCCCTGCAACATGGAGGGGTTGTCCTGGAAAGAAACGCGGTTCAGCGGACCCGACGAGGCTCCCCCCGAGCGACAGAGAGCCCCGCCCACTGCTGCAGCGCCGAGTGCTGCCCAGCCGTGGTCCAGGGAGTGAAGAGACCACCGGCAGCATCAGGAGACCGGTGAGTGGGGCCTCAGTGTGTATTGTTGTGCAGGGGGCGTCGGGGCACATTGCCGGTGCCCGCCCCTCCCCTATTACCGGTGCTGACTTCGAGTGGGAGCCACGAGGCTCCAAGGGGGGCCCGCTGTTCTTTAAAAGCCCCGTAGGGGTGCGGGCAGTTATTGGTTCAGAGCCCACGAGGGGCTCAGGTGCCACATTTGTTAAGGAGCTCACGAGGGGCTCAGGCATTAATTAATTTTAGACCCAGCGAGGCTGGTGGCCGCATTTACTGTATTTGGAGCCCAGTGAGGCTCTTGAGGGCATTCTATATTTAGAGTCCATTGGGGCTCACCGCCCACATGATGTTTAGAGCCCAGTGAGGCTCTTGGGGGACACAAGTGTTTTGTTCAGAGCCTGGAAGGCTCCAACGTTGGCATCCTCAGTGTTTTTCAACTGCCCAGCACTTTGTGGGCAGTTGCCACGTTTAGGTGTGTGTTCTCGGCTGCCTGCGCAGCCTGCCTGACATTTGGGCACAGGGCGTCCTAGCCCCATCAAGGCCAGTTGGCCTAGGGACCGCCACAGGTGGTGGCTTATTTAAGTTTTTGCGCAATTGTGTGGTTTTTCCTTGCACCCCTGAATGTTTTTAGGCATCATGTGTTTTTGCGCTATTGAGTTGTGTTCTGGCACCTCTGAATGTGTTTATGCATCATGTGTCTTCCTTTTCCTTGCACCTCTGAATGTGTTTTTGATGCATCATGTGCCTTGTTCTCACACCGCTGAATGTATTTTTATGCATCATGTGTTTTCTTTCCTTACACCTCTGAATATTTTAGGCATCATGTGTTTTCCTTCCCTGCACCTCTGAATGTGTTTTGATGCATCATGTGTAATGTGTTCTTGCTGATACCCCTAAATGCATTTTATTCTTAGGTGGTTGTTCTTTCCAGTACAGGTGGTCCTAGTGAGGTCCTGGTCCCCTGCGTGACATTCTCCTAAGATGGTTAGGGTTGCGTAGGGGGTACTTACCTGGTACCAGTAGTTACTGGTTGTGTGCTAAAGTGATTATTATTCTATGATCTACAACTTGCTAGTTCTAACAGTATTCTAAGTTCTAAAAGTGCTGATTCTGACAGTGGCCCAGGTGGCCCTGTCCTGTACATAATCCCTTGTGAATATTGCCCGTGCCAGTTGGCACAATGTACATGTGTGATTTCTATCTGATGTGTTTTGACAATACAGAAGTTATTTTTATATAACCTTGTGTGGAGTTCCTTTTGTGGTGTGCCTAGGATGTTGTTGCTGTTGTGTGCTTGCGCAAATGCTTTACACATTGCCTCCGGGATAAGCCTGTCTGCTCGTGCCAAGCTACCAAGGGGGTGAGCAGGAGTTATCTTGGCGTGTGACTCCCTTGCCCTGACTAGAATGGTGGTTTCTGCCTGGCTTTGGCGTCAGCCTTAGCCTACCAGAAATAGCCAGTTCTAACAGGCCTCCTCTGCGATTCCTACTGTGAGTTGCACTTATCACCACAGGTGCTTCTTGGGACCACCCTGAACATGAGGTCTAGCTTGAACCCATTCAGAATGTGTAGGTGGTGTGGGAATCAGATTAAGTGTATCACAGGGGGCTTATTCCTTTGGGTTTGCTCTAGTAATCCTGGCTGGCCTATAACATCATGGCTCTAATTAACTTGGTGGGGAGGAAAGGCTTCCGGATTCCCTTTCATGTTTTTGAGGTCCTGTAAGGCAAGGTCTATGGTGTCCAGTCTAAAATAAATTGGACGCAATTACTCCCGAAGGATAGTAGAAATGTGTTTAATAAATTCTGCTTCCAAATGCCAAATCCACCCCGTGTCATTGGCAGGTTCTTCCTCCACCTCTAGGGTTTCCCGATCTATGGGAACAGGGAAACTTCTTTGATCCATTGTGGTCTTTGATCCCTTGGTGGGCTTAGTTGTGTGAGTGTTTTTCTTCAAATTTTGTGTATTGTGGGCCGCTTAGCTTGGCTTGCATAGAGCATTTTTGGAAAAAGGAGGATTCAGGGAAAATAACCCACCCTCAGGAGCCTCCATGACTGAGGGGTGGAGCAGCTGTATCAGGCTTGCTTTGCCTGGAAGGGCTATTCTTCCCAAGGTGAATGACTAGCACACCAGACTTGCCCCACTTTGCCTTATACTCTGACAGGGCTGGCAATATTTGCCCTCAATGCATCCACTCAAGACCAAATCAATAGACCTTGGCACCATCTTTTATCTCAGACTGCGCTCTGGCTCACATCACCAAGGAGTGCTCATAGATACATGTATCCCCCAGGTGAGACTGCACAAACAGCACCGGCAAACACGCAAACAGCCCATTAGTTCAGGTCTTGTTGAACATACCCCCACACACAACTGCCCCTCCAACTCTTCAAACCCTTCAGTCTGTCCTTCCCTATCCCCATCCAGAATCCCTCAGTCGCTGCACCTATCTGAAGTGAGTGCATGCCAAAGTCCTGTGCAGGCAAGCCTGAAGCCTATAAGCATCTTCTCAACACTCATGGCACTCACCCCGAGCTTACACCAGTGCATTTCTCATGCAGGCAAATGGGACCCTCACCCCAGCCCCTTAACTTCAAAAATGCCTATAACTGCAACCAAGGGCATACCTATGTCTCATTCAAATGAAGTAGGCACGCCACTCCCTCTTTCTCTTCTGGTTAGTATTAGAGCTCCTCAAATGTATGCCCAAACTATTTGCCCTCCACATCAGGTTGGCCAACACCATCCCCCACTGCCTTTCCCACTTACCAACTCTGAAACCCAGAAGGCTTTAAAGAACATAAGACTAAATATTGCTCTGGAGAGCTGTGCCTCCAAGACAGAAGAAGAAATTACTCTCGCCTGCTCCACTATTTTCCTAACGACCCTGAACGAAATTGGGCACATCAACTGGGATACCTTTCCATGCAGTTGGAACAGCCGTTTAACATTCTCTGACCCAGTTCCCTACAACGTGTCATACTCCCATCACACCTTCCCATAGAATGCTATATCTACCCCTTCTCTCTTTGCCACAAAATGCATTCCAGCATGTCCTTGTGTTTCAACCATAACCCTATATCATGTGGTGTCACGCTATCTGGCAACCAATGATATGAACTTCCCCCGTCTTTTTCGGTAATTCCTTCTCGTTTATTCCACCAGCAAATATTCCACTGTTATGTATACTTTTTCCCATATGTTTTCCCGAACCCAAAGCAGCTCTCTCACAGCATACAGTGCTAAACTACAGAGCCTCTCCCACTGTGAGGAAGAAAGCACATCAGCCACTCCATTGTTCTGACACACAATGGGCCTAGCTCAAAACAAGATGTTATCTCCAAGCATAGCAGGCCAAATTCTTTCAGAATCATCAACATTCAAGCATCAGAAACAATCATGTTCATCATTTGTTCCACTGCCACATTATCAGACACAAACATAACCCTCTTGCTTTTCAGTTCAACATCCCACAGACGTACTGCAGTAACTGAAAAAATCCAGAAAAGTAATACTGGGTCCCTTGTCTCTCCAAGCTTGGAGCCAGCTCTCTGTATACATGCGCCACTCCCAGTATACCTCCCAACCCCTGCTCCATAGGCATCTAAACAAATCTCCACCTTCCATTGCATTGGGTCATTTAGCAACCACCTGATCACTCCATCACACCCCAGGAACCGCTGAAAGGTGAACAAGTCATCCTCACTCACCAGGATAAGCAAATTCTATGACGAGGCTTCACAGCCTCCCCACATCACAAATGCAATGCTCCTGCAAAAAGTGCAACACTACCCTACATACAAATTTCATATGACCCAACACCTTTTGCACCAGATTTAGCTGTTAAGAAACACTCACCTGAGCTCCAGATTGTTTCACCTGACAACGATTCTTTGGTTGATGATAGTTCCCAAGACCCTCCAGAGACTAGCAGTGTGACACCAAGATAGGAACTTAGAGTCAATCTGAAAGTTCCCGGGGGGGGGGGGGAAAGGGGTTTGGGACAAAATAACAAACGAGAAACAAGAACAACTCTGCAGTCTTCTTTGTATTAACAGGTTCTTGCGGAACTGCGTGGTTATCGGGACATCAAGAACTAAGGTGTGGACGATGCTTGCTATTTCTGAGGTTTTCGTAAACTCCTAAACACAGAAGTTAAAAATACTATGTGAGAATTGTCTGAAAATTCTATAACAACAAATATCATGACAATATGTACACTATTCCTTGTCTGCTTTCTTACCCAAAAAACTATTTAGGTTGTTCTAGTTTCTTTTGGTCTTTTATAATATGGATATGAGCCAATATCATCTGCAAAAGAAAAGATAATCAAAACCTTGTTATAATTCTAAATAGTAAATGATCATAAAATGCTTTTTATTATTATCTTTCCAAATAGTACCTGTGACCTTCTCAGATCTGTCTGTACTCTATACCTCGATTTAGAAGAGATTCAAGTGCTGTGAGAATCAGTTTTCAGAGTTAAAAAAAAATAAAGAAAAGAAAACAAGCAAGAATACTAATACACAATGATTACTACAAAATCACATTAGTGGAGTCTTTAGTCCTGGACGATGAAGTTTTGCTGCATAGAATATTTTAACACTTTATAAAAAAAAAAGTCACGAGACTCTTCCGAAAGGGGAAGATGGCGGCGGCTCACTAGACCGCTGTGAGACACTCTCCGCGCCGTGCCTAACTAATGGGCTAGGAGAGGGGTTAGGACCTTGTGGCACTCACGGGGGCACGATGAAAGCAATAGTAGCAGATACAGCGAGGAACGACATCAGAAAGCAATCGAGCTGAGACTGCTGTGGCATACAAGGTTAAAAAATGAACGATGAGTGGCGCTTACCTTGCAGCTTCAGATGACCCGTCATTCTCACCGGTGCAGTCACGACCACTACTTCACTGGATTGCATCAGCCCTCGCCCTTACAGTGTTAAGGCTCTTTATCCAGCTTCGTGCCAGTACTGAACATTCTGGCGATCAGGATAAGCCCAGAAGCGCCCCTGTTAACGACCTCATACTACAGAGTATACAGATGGCCCCGAAAAATGCTGCAGCGGTGGCAGCCGCCTCAAAGACCCGGGCGGCCAAGCAATTGCTCCGTGACCAAAAACTAGCAGCAAGACGCGCTGGCTCCCTGACGGACGAAGCTGTCGGATCCGATGGGGGACAGGCTCAACCTCAACTGAAACAACAAAGGGCAGCAAGAAACATCAACCCCCCGGGCCCGGGTCCCTCCGTTGTGGATCTGCTTCGAAAAACACCGGCCGGAACTGCTCTCTCCCCCTCCCTTCAACATCCAACAAGCGGACCGCTGATTGCAGCGCCACTCGCAATCCCGGCGGCACCTTCCAACACGGATTCGTCGGTGTCAGCAGCGGCCCGTTCTGAGCCTTTCGAAGGAGCTAGCCTCACAGTAAGTGGCCTGTCCATACCGCCGCAATGCTTAACAGCCATAACAGAAGGGCTAGGGAGTTGCACTGTAGAGACAACGTCGGGGGAAAAAACTTTGGCAATACCGGCGCAAATACAAGCACAAGCTTTAACAACAGTAGCAGGGGCAAATGTACCGATACAAGAACCAGGCTCAATAATAGCTGAGACTACAGCACTTACACCTACCATATATGAGCCTCTACAAGCAAGGGTTATACAACCGAAGCTACAGTCACAATTACAGTCACAGGCTGAAGCTACACTCGCCCCTACAACTGCCCTTACAATTGGCACAAGTAACATAACAAATATGCCCGACCAGCCACGGCTTCAAACGCATTCTACACTACTTAACCTGGTTAACGTGGGGGGCAACTTAACAACGCCCCCTCAAGCGCAAACACTGGCTCAGATTCAAGGCACTCCTGCATCAACCACATTAGTGGAGAAGGAAAATAAAGAAGAGTCAGCATTGCCTTTACCAGACTATATTGGTGGAGCCGGAATCGCTTCTGACACGGATTTGGAACTACTAGAATTCTATACTATTTCTGAGGGCCGCGAGGACTTAGGATGGCACCATGACTTAGACTCTGATTTAGATCCCCTATCCGATCTGCACACAGGTTCTAGCACCAGCACACAGGACAGTGATGCAGATGATCTACTGGGCGAAGCTACACTGGGAAGGCATACAGTGATTAAAAAAAAAAGAAGCCATCATGCAGCAGGCCCCCACCGGGATTGTACTCCTGCAACAGCCTCCAGCTCTCAGGGGGCTTCTTTCTTGAAGGAGCAAGATACTACCTTAACTGCAGTAATGGACACGGTGCTGCAGGCGATCGCATCCCACAGGGAACAAACCTCTAAAGATGGCCAGAAAGCTCAGCAAGCCCTACAAAAGGTACAAGGAGTGGTGCGTAAGCTCTCCAAAACTGTGGCGGCCTCCAATGCAAGAATGGCCGATATGGAAGACCGAATAGTGGTTAACGAGGCTGAAGCAACTGTGGTGAAAGATCAGGTTGATGCCCATGACGCTGAACTGACTGATGTAAGGTGGAAGCTAGAGGAGATGGAAAATCGCATGCGCCGAAACAACCTCCGAATACTGGGGGTTCCGGAGAAAAGTGAAGGGGACAACATACGCGTTTTTGTGATTCAACTCTTTAAAGATACTTTCCCCGAGTTATCCTCATGGAATTGGGAGCTAGAAGTTCAGCGTGTCCACAGAACCCCGGCTACATTACGAGCTATTAACTCGCAAAGCAAATATCCTAGGGCGATATTGGTCTATTTCGGCAACTTTCTATTACGTCAAGCTATTGCAGAGAAAGCGAGGCCTGATGCCCATCGGTCTCGAGGCGACATTTCATACTTTGTTAGGCCGTATTTCTGCCACACAACTGTGGAGCGGAGATGGCGACTCCGACAGTTAATCAAACCCTTTTTGGACAAAAAGGCCAAGGTTTATTTGAACAACCCTGCCACACTCAAAGTTCTGTATAATGGTCAGGTAAAAAAAATTTCCTCTGAAATCAAAGCGAAGGCCTTTCTAGATAGCCTGACATAAATACGAAATAATAGTACTTTTTTTCTTTTTCTTCTTTTTTCTTTTTTCAAGAACTCTAAATACAGTGACTATTATGAACACTATATAACCCCCGGACGGAGGGTTATGCTTAATGACATAGGAGGAATAAGTACAATTAATAGAATTATGAAGTCCTAAGCTTGATACTAACTCCTATTTTTTCTGATAGTCACCTAGAATATGAATAAGAATATGTTGTTTCTATCACTGCTCCGATGTATGATTGGCTAGCACTTACGGGTTCTCTTTTCGGCTCAGTGGGTACCACAGGGTCCTAGATTGATTATCCTATTCTAGATTTATCTGTTTCCTGCTTTATACCTGTCTGTTAGTCCGCACATGTGTTATTAGGTGAACATGGAAGTAATAATATGGCGCGGCGCAGGGGTGTTTCTCCATCACTACAGACTCTAGTAAGAGTCTATATGCCTCAAAGGGTGGTGTTTGGGGGGAGGGGGTTGGGGAGGGGTTTGGGGAGGGGCTTGTGGAGGGGGGGGAAATGCAAAAAAAAAAAAATTGGCAAGTTCAGTCACAAGTTACGATGCACTAGAAGATTATGGTATGATGTGAACCAATATAGCTTAAACAAAAAACGAAATTGTAAAAAGCAAAACTGTATTATGCATTTCAAGATAAATGGAGGTTTTTGGTTCCAATATATTAAATCTGGGTCAGATTCTTATGCTAATAAATGGGGAGAATAAGTTTATGCACGTGGAATGTGGCAGGCCTCAATCATAAAAATAAAAGGGCCCAGTTATTTCAATTAACACGTCAAAAACCAGTTGACATAATATGTCTTCAAGAGACACATATTGCATATACTGACAAAGATTTACTCAAATTACCTCGTTATAATTTAATGGCAGCTACATCCCAAACATCCAAAACTAGAGGGGTAGCCATTTTAGCTAAACCTATAATAGGCTCCCCAATTCGTAAATTGGCCGACAAACATGGTAGATGGGTCATAATTCAGCTACAGGTGGGTATTACTATCTGTGCAATTTATGGCTCAAACCTAGACGATCCTGATATTTTTCGGGAGCTCGAAATCGAACTGGCCTCTTGGTCTGGCTCTCTGGTTCTTTGCGGGGATTTTAATATTGATATAGGGTTGCCCACAGGGAATCACCTATCTTTAAATTATAAAGGGCGGAAACCGAAGGTATACAGCGCACTAGGTCAGATGATGAAAAGTCATAACCTAGTGGACGTCTGGGGATTACTCCAGGGGCCTAATGCAGATGGTTTTACTTACTTCTCTTTCCCCCACAATAAATACGTCCGAATTGACTATATTATGTCAACTATAGCGGAGAGGGACATTATAGAAATAACTAAATCCCCGAAAACAATATCCGACCACAATGCGCTGACCTTCATCTTCGATACGGCCAATTTGGTTAAACCAATGACCCAGTGGACTTTTGACAGGAGGTTACTGGTTAATCAGGAATACATAACGTATATTAAATCATGGGCTCAGTCCTTTTTTGATTGTAACCAGTTCAGTGCATCCCGTGTAATAGTTTGGGACTCTTTTAAAGCAGCATTGAGGGGTGAAACTATTTCATTTGTAGCTAATAAACGAAAGAAGGAAAAGCAGACTAATATACAACTGATGCAAGAGCTCTCTAATCTCGAGACCCTTCATGCCTCCCAAATAAATCAGTCTCAAAGAGGGCAAGTCGATTCTACCTTAGATCCTGGGAAAACTTTAAACAAAATAATGATTATTAAAAATGAGATCAATAGTATGCTCATCCAAAAAGCTGCCGAAACTTACCAGGTTAATAAGACTAGACTGTATGAATCAGGAGAAAATGTGGGGAAGCAGTTAGCATTACGTACTCGACAAAAACAATCACTAGGTAGTATTAAGAAGATCGAATTTGAGGGTAATGAGCATACAACTCCTAAAGAGATTGTTAAAGTATTCCAAAAATATTATCAAAAACTCTACGGTAGCGATATTTCACATCCTAATAATGAAATAACAACATTCTTAAATAATTGGCTTCCAGATCGGACTGTACATAAAATTATTGATGATGAGACTAAGGCTAATCTGGATAGAGAAATTACGATCACTGAAGTGGAAATTGCTCTAGCCGAGTTGGCCAAAGGCAAGGCTGCAGGCCCGGATAAAATCCCATTGGATCTATATAAAATTCTTGGTAACCAAATAACCCCTTTCCTGCTTGATTTGTTTCTTGGAGTGCAATATCACACAATTCCTCCAGAGTCATGGAAGCAAACAAATATAATAATTTTTCATAAAAAGGGTAAACCACCTCACCTCCCTTCTTCATATAGGCCCATATCCCTGATTAACTCCGACTCAAAACTATATGCTAAAATACTCGCAAATCGACTGAGCAGGATCATCGAACATCTTGTGTCCCCGTGGCAACATGGCTTTATCCCCGGCAAGGGCACTACAGACCATACTCGGAGAGCCATAACCCTGTTTGACATCATGGGCGCCACGGGGGGTGAGATGTCGATGATCCTCCTCGATGCCGAAAAGGCATTCGATCGAGTATCATGGCAGTTTCTTTGGAATATCTTGGAAAGAAAACATTTTGGAAACAACTTTATTAAAGCCATTAAAGCCATTTACATCAACCCCACGGCCAAAATCTCTATAGCTGGTGTCGAGTCGGAGTTTATTAAGGTTCAAAGAGGCACAAGACAGGGCTGCCCATGCTCCCCGGTCTTATTTGCCCTATATATTGATCCTCTTATTCAGAAATTATTAACCTCACCCGCAATTCAACCAGTTATTACTGGATCTTTTTCCACTAAAGTCATGGCATATGCTGATGATGTCGCTGTAATAACCACCAATCCGTCTGAAGCAATTTCTGAAATCGAGACAATTACTCAGGCATTTGGGATGTATTCAGGGTACTCTTTGAATAGAGGTAAAACGGTGGTATTAGCCACTAATAACACCCAGTATGAAAGTACACTCAGGGTTAAACAGGCTACATATCTAGGAGTAGGCCTCTCTGCGGAGATAAGCAAGATTGGCGAAATAAATTATTCTCCCCTTATTGATAAAATCAAAAGTGATCTTAGAAGGATTGATAGCTTGCACCTTTCGATAATAGGAAGGGCCAATTATGTTAAAATGAACATATTCCCACGGGTTTTATATTTTTTTAGAGCAATCCCCCTGTTGCCTGGAGAACACTTTATTAAGACTATAGATTCCCTTATTGCAAAGTTTATGTGGAGCTATGGTAAAATAAGACGGGCCCTTCCCCTGTTAGCGCTCCCTCAAGATAGAGGTGGCTTAGCTCTACCAAATTTGAGATTATATTTTTGGGCAACACTAGTACAACATATGGACCCTCTTCTGACTACTAAACCTGGAGTCTTAACCCCTATAGCTCCATATATTCCATCAATATATGAGCTTAGTTTAGGTGAAAAACACAAGGGTCTGTTCTTAAGGCAGCCAGAACCATCATATTACAAAAAAATTAAATTAAAGACAGTTCTAGACGCTCGAGTAGTATGGAAAGCTATTTGCAAACATCTGGGTATTCCTACATTTACGAAATATACACCATTATGGCAATGCAAAATTTTTTCCTCCATTCTTAACGACAATAGATTTCAGAGTTGGGAGCTCCTAGGCATAAAATCAATAGGCGATTTTTTTGGTAACAATATTCCACTATCCTTTGAGTCTTTTCAAGAAAGATACAACATTCCCGCTTCTGATTTTCTAAAATTTTATCAAATCTCATCTATTATCTGTAATACTACACCAAAAATTTTACTAGATAATATACCACTACTGGATATTATAGGGAAAAACTTCACAAGAATCGGGGTCCTATATCAGCTATTTATGGTCAACGCCCCTGACGACCTTGAGCGCACGGAACAATCTTGGGCCTTGAAATTAGCTAATCCCAATGTAGATATAGATCTCTCCTTAGCCCTCTCAGCAAAATATTTTATAGCCTCTAATTTAAAGGCTCAATATTACAGAACCATTTATAACCTATACTATACGCCAGCTAAATTGCTTGCTTGGGGGCTCAGGACTGATGATAACTGTCCTAGATGTAATCAGCCACTTGCAAATCTCCTGCATATGTTTTCTGAATGCCCCGCATTAACAACAGTCAAAGCTATGATGCTGGAATATTGGGCCCAAATCTTTGGGCATCAAATAAAAGATTCTATAACATTGCTCCTATTAGGCCATGATGATTCCTTGGAGCACAACAGTGAAGAACAGGCGGTGCTTTTTCTGGGATACGCCGTGCTTCGTATAATTTTGGCAGCTAGATGGAAAGATGCAGAGCCCCCTACCTTTCATATGTGGCTCAGTCGATTTATAGCTATTTATAAACAAGAAATTGCAATTTATGCCACAAGAGGTAGGAAAATGAGGGCAATAGGGAAACAGTTATGGGAACCTATTATTAGGTGGTATAATTGCGAAAGTGGAAATCAAGTGTTGGATGTTTGATGTATTTTGATATTATGTTCCTCTTCGCTTCCCGTTTTATTTACCTTTCTTTTTTTTTTTTTTTTTTTTTCCACTTCGCATTATAATGATGCACGCCAAGTTTAAAAAGTATAAGCTATAGGCTGCATTGATTTCTAATCCATTAAGATATCTTTAATTTAAAGATGTTCTATATTTTCTTGGTATTATATTGGCTACTTACTTCAACATATATGTTTCTATGCTGTACTCCATGCACATCGTACCCATCTGCATTGTTTATTTTTGTGTATTTGTTTTATTTGTCTGAATTTGCCAACGAATAAATAAAAAATAAAAAAAGTCACTATCTTTTCTTTAGTTTTCAATGTCACTCATCTTCTAAGGAATATGGTGATTTGCGGTGTAATGTTCAAACTGAAAATTCCTTTTAAGTTCCCCAAGCCTTTGCCTCTAGGAATATGCTCGTGCTAGGAGTTTGGACTGTTGCCTGCCTTCGCTGTACCAGGAGCATTTGGGTGCACGGACTAACCTTGGGGATTGCTGTTGTTTGGACCGGCCGCAGCGGAGGTGAGAGGCGGAGGCGAGCGGGACTGCGAGGACCAGCAGTCCATCTGGCAGCGCCAGCTGGTTCCTCTTCCCGCCGCGCCTCGCGCCCCCTCCCAGTGCCACGCCCCCCTGCCTGATAGAGTATTTCACTCCTCGCGGCCCCCGCTTCGCGGGTGCCGCTCGTGCTAGGAGTTTGGACTGTTGCCTGCCTTCGCTGTACCAGGAGCATTTGGGTGCACGGACTAACCTTGGGGATTGCTGTTGTTTGGACCGGCCGCAGCGGAGGTGAGAGGCGGAGGCGAGCGGGACTGCGAGGACCAGCAGTCCATCTGGCAGCGCCAGCTGGTTCCTCTTCCCGCCGCGCCTCGCGCCCCCTCCCAGTGCCACGCCCCCCGGCTATACTTAGGAGAATCTCCCCTCACGCGCAGCGGGACGCGCGCGGGGCGGTCACCGGGGCGAAGACCGGGCAAAGAGCGGGCCGTTTTAGGCCGTTAGAGGCCGGAAGAGACCGGACCGGGCCACCCCTCTAACGCCCCCGCTATTTTGCTCCTTATTCACCTTACTATGGCATCCAGAGCTCTAAGGAGTAAGTCGGTACAACATGGCACAAGTACTTTGGAAAAATTCTTCCCCAAGGCGAGCTCCCAAATTAGCAAGTGTCACTTATCCACGGACTCTCACCTTGAGATGGGTCCCGAAAGTGTGTTTCTGGACCTTGAGGAATCTGCCTCAAATGATGCTAGTACACCCATCACTACGGACGCTACCCATATGTCCCTGCTGGATAGCATCGACCAGACTATTGAGTCGGTACTCCGGCAGCTAAGAACCCCGGTCACGCAGAGGGATCGAGATTCCCCACGGTCAGCAGGGATTTCCGACCACTCTGCTGTTCCGGATAATATGGGTTTAAACACGCTGGAAGCGGGTCAAGTGGTCTTGACAACAGTCACTGTGGATAGCGGGGTGACTCAGCCCTTAAAAAGGAAAAGGCCTGCTGAATCAAAGAGGGCAAAAAGGGCAAAATTTGTTGCATCTGAATCAACACTCGAAGACAGTACAGACATTTCGGTCTCCCCTGAGCTCATTTCACCTGGGACTGGGTCGGATCTTGGGGCCTCGCCAGCTCCTGTGTTATCACCAGTGGTGGCGGGCCCATTTATCTTTGGTGGGCTATCTTCTAATAGTTCAGATGCAGTAATAAATTCCCTCACAGCCACTATCAAGAATCTGTTAACCCCCATTTTAGCTAGACTAGAGGCTATAGAGAATCTACTTCAGTCCCGGGGAAACATTCTTACTAGGAGTAGCTCTGGCATAGCTTTAAATGTTCCTGTAGCCACCGGGGAACCATCTGGGAATAGTCTACCTCCTTCTACATCACCACAGGCTTCTAGCAGGGCATTGCCTAGCGCAAATGGTGTGTCTACTTCCCAAACGCGCACTTTGCTACCTCCAGTGCCTGGGCCCCCTATTCCGGCACCTAGGAGATCTAAGCCACCCCCTGTGTCGCGGCCTGTGTCGCAGACAAGGGCGACAGTGGGTCCTACAAATGCCCGAAGTGATGGTTGTGTCCCTCCCTTAGATAGACGCAGGGAGGTCAATCTGCCCCCAGAAGCTGTCCCATACACGGCAATCATGGTGGGAGTTCCTGAGCTAGCTGGTGGTGTTAGGGAGTCCCAAGACTCCCTACGTAATAAGGTTGTAAGCTGGCTCAGCATCAATAGACCGTTGCCTCCAAACTTGAAGGGTGAGGTTCTGATGGTAAGGAGGATCCCGTGGATTGGCCCTACCAAGAAGAACAGGTCAGGGGACTGTATTGTTTTAAGTTTTAGGAGCCCGCATGTTGCTAATTACATCTGCAACTGGCTTGTAAGGCCTGATAAGGCCGCAATAGAACTTGTACCCCTTTCTTATTTCTACCCTAGTGGTGGCAACACGGTGGGAGGGAGTGAGAAGGGATGGACCAGGGTGGGCTTTGCTATAGATGGTTCTCGTTACAGACCAAGGCCCTCCTTGCCAATTGCTCAGGCAAACTTCACCCATCACAACAGGTTCTCCTGTCTGGACCAGGTTGATTGACCACAAACTAGGCCAATCTTGTCTGGTCATGAGAATGGGGTGGATGAGGTGCAAAGTCATGTGGGTTTGGGTGTGATCCCCACGTCGGAACTAACCCGGCTCCAGGCTACTAATGAGCGAGGGGCTGATACGATTGATAATCCGTGCCAACTGAGTCCCCCACTTAACACCGGGCTAGCCCATATTCCCCAAACAGGGGTAGCAGAGCGGGTTGGTCGCGCCGCCACCGCTGTCGGCGGAACCGGCGCCTCAGACGTCGGTCCACCCAAGGCTATCCTGCAACCTCATGCTGGAGCTAAGGGCAGCCTGCCACTTGACCCAGGACTGAGAATTCTCTCCTGGAATGTGGCAGGAATAGCGAACAAGGAGGGCTCTTCGGAATGGGACTCCCTGGTGGGTGAATGTGACATCGTTCTCCTTCAGGAGACTTGGGCGAGGGTCGCTCAGATCAGGAGAGGGTTTGAAGTGTTTGAAATCCCTGCCACATGGGCTGGGAGGGGGAGGCCCTCTGGTGGTTTGGCAATCTGGATTGCGAGTCACACTGGGTGTCAGGCGGAGCGGGTTCACACGTGTTCGCAGGACATCCAGTGTGTGCGGCTCACTTGGCCTGGTAAAACTCCGTGGGCCATTGTCAATGTCTACTCGCGCCCGGTTGCCTTGTCAAGTGAATCACCTACCTTAAATGATCTGGCCTCCTTCCTGGGTCAACTTCCGGGTGAATACAAGGTGGTACTTGGAGGGGACTTCAATTGCCACTTTGAACCCTTGGAAGGTTTACTCGATGGTGCCCTTACGGCCGAGGACGACCATTGGGGGGTTCCACCCTCTTCTTCCCCTCACCCTAAAGCCTGGTCCCCTCTAGCCTTACAGCTCATGTCCCTTACTCTGAATGGCGCGCTGAGGGCGTGTAATGGTCGTACTCCTTCCGATACCCCCTCGGTGTGTACTTTCAACAGGAGGGGCCATGAGTCGAGGCTAGACTACATTATGGTGGATATTTCACTCTGGCCCAAAGTGCGGGACTTTAGGGTTATCAAGAGGACAGACAGCGACCACAACGCTCTCTGCTTAAGTATTCTGTGCCCTTCGCCCTTGACGGACTCAGCCCCAGTTGGCCAAGGGGCAGATATGGGGGATTTGCTCCTGACCACAAATAGGCGCCGAGTTAAGTGGGGGAAGCTTGTAAATTCGGAGGAGTCAATCAAGAAACTATACGAGCTGGCGCTCCCTAGCCTCATGGAGGTGGAGACCCTTCTGAACGAACCAAGAACCGCTGAGTATTGTGAGAAACTGGGAAATATTCATCAGGTTTTAGTGAGGGACTTGGCCGAGGTATTTCATCCGGAGGTCCCAATTCGAAAGAAAAGGACACCTCTTCCCACTTGGTACACCCCAGACTGCAGGGCAGCAAAATCTGACCTTATTGCAGCCATAAAAGAGGGGTCAGATAAGGCCAAAGTGCGTGACCTGAGGAACCACCATAAATCAGTGCTGGTGGCTGCAAGGACCGAGTGGGATTGGAAGTATTGGCAGGACCTCTACGATGCCCTTAAATTCAGGGACCCCCGGCAGTTTTGGGCCCTTATAAATAATGGGTCAGGGACACTTAGTAAAGCGATTGAGCCTAATATAGCCCCTGCGGTATGGGAGTCCCACTTTGGGGCTCTCTACCTAGATACCAGTCCCTGCCCGGCCGAGGAGATGCAACTGCCCTTGGGTACTGAGGAGTCCGGAATGGAATTATCCCTGGGGGAAGTGGAGCTTGCCCTTGAACGTCTAGCAGTGGGGAAGGCGCCAGGCCTGGATAGGCTACCCGGGGATCTATTTAGGCATCACCCGGATATCTGGGGTCCATACCTTCTTGTTCTATTTAATGCCATTCTTGGAGGTATGGCGATCCCTGGGTCGTGGTTGGGGGCAGAGATTGTGCCCATCCACAAGAAGGGCTCTACTCTGCTCCCCTCCAACTACAGGCCTATAAGCCTTATAGATGTGCCCCAAAAGATCTTTGCGCGCCTCATTTTGGACCATCTCCTAGACTGGGTCGAGGCCAATGACATCTTGAGCCCTTTACAGGCTGGCTTCAGAAAGAACACGTCGACCATGGATCAAATCTTTCGCCTCCTTCTTCTGTACTGGAAGACGGTCACGTTAGAGGGAGGTCGACTGTACATGGTCTTCGTGGATCTGAGGTCAGCCTTTGACCTCGTCCCGAGGGGGAAGTTATGGGAGGTCCTCCAGAAGCTAGGAGTTCCCCCCCACCTCCTTAGAATCATCATTAGACTGCATGAGAACAACTTTGCGGTAGTAAGGTGTGGGAGGGATGGCAAGCCCTCGGGCAAAT
The DNA here is from genome assembly GCF_964261635.1 of Lissotriton helveticus. Taxonomy (NCBI): domain Eukaryota; kingdom Metazoa; phylum Chordata; class Amphibia; order Caudata; family Salamandridae; genus Lissotriton; species Lissotriton helveticus. The sequence goes on from NC_136059.1 coordinate 1,714,491,763, forward strand.
TCCCGGTCCGCCGAGGTGTCAGACAGGGCTGTGTTCTGGCTCCGACACTGTTCTGTCTGTACATCAACAGCGTCATTCAACACCTTGACGCTGTCGGGGACAATGACGCCCCGGTTTTGGCAGGAAGGAGGGTTCCGGCAATTATGTTTGCCGATGACACCCTCCTTCTTTCCAAATCCCCCATGGGGATCCAGAGGATCGTGGATGGTTTTGGTCACTTTTGTAGACAACACGGGTTGGAGGTGAACACGGAAAAAACTAAGTTCATGATCTTCAACCCTCCGACCAAGACCAGACCCAACCCAAAACTCGAGGGAACCAGTCTGGAAAGGGTTTCCACCTTTACATACTTGGGGGTCTCACTTCAAGAAAATCTGACCTGGGATTCCCAGGTGGCTAGATCTAGGCTGAAACTCTCCCAGCTCTCGGGCGCACTCCTGAGGGTATCTAATAAGTCCACCTTCAAGCCTGTCAGCCCGGCCTTAGAAATGTACAGGACTCAGGCGAAGGCGGCTGCCTTGTATGGCAGTGAGCTGTGGGGCCATAAAGCTGGGAAGGTCATGGCAGGAGTGGAAAATTGTTTCCTCAGACGTCTTCTTGCTCTCCCGCAGGGCACACCACTCCTCCCCCTAAGACTTGACCTGGGCCTCCCGTCAATCGCAGAGGACTTGCGGTCGAAACCGGTGAAGTACTGGCATCGGTTATGGTCCACTGAGGAGCTGCATCACTATAGGCAGGACCTCACACATGTCTTGAGGCTAGATGTCAATGGTAAGATCCCTTGGCTGGCACTTATCAAATCGGAATGTTCCAGCTTGAAGTTGCCAGACCTATGGGATGACCCAGCTCAGGGATGCAGAAGGATTCCGCGCAAAACCCTGGCACAGCTCTACAAGAACAAAACCCTTGCGGATATGGACAGTGCACATGATAGTGGCACCCTGACGGGATGTTTTATTGTATCCAAAAATTCCTATGTTTTCGAACCTTTTATGGATTTTATCTATCCTCTTTTGGCGAGGAAATTGTTCCTGCAATGGAGGTTTGGTACGCTCCCTACTAAAGTTTTTACCCACAAGTGGTCGCTAGGGGGCGACAAGCTGTGCCCTTGCTGTAAAGTTAAGGAAGAAGATGACCTACACATAATGTTCTGTTGCCATGTCTACCGGAGTCCGAGGAGGCGCTGGCTAGCCCCTCTATGTCGGAATCTGGGCTTCAGTAACTATTTACAAGCCTACAGGGTGCTGAAAACTAATACCCTGGGCCACATTGTGTTTGCGGTTTCCAAATTCTTAATGGCAGCATGGATAATAAGGAAGAAAATGTCTGGTTAATTTATTTTACCACGCTTCTTTAAACTCTGCAGGTCCAGTTGGTTTTTTATTGTATATATTGTCTTTTATCTGTATGTATTTTTATTGTTTCTTTTATGGCCCATGAGGCCGAAATAAAGAATTTTTGGATTGGAATATGCTCATCCAAAACACCAAGCTATAGAGTGTCAGTTTAATAGACAAACTCACTCACTGTAGTTTTTTGAGAAAAGAAAATACCTAATGCGTGCTTTTCTTTCTGTTCTTCTTTTACAGGGAATATGCCGTCCAAGCGTTGCTGGATGAAGTCTTGGGCCGGGACCGAGAAGACCTCTATCCGGAAGCAGGAATCCGAGGACTCCGGGAGCTGAGGAATCACAGGGGTGGAGCCCAGCAGATGCCAATCTGGAAGAGCTGGAGCCAGGTAAGGATCTCGGAACAACTAGGCCAAGCTGAGAGTTGTGAATGAGAGAGGGTCAAATACCCTCTCATTCACGCTCTGGGAATTTTGTATGCACACGTCTTTCGCAGTTGCTGCGTGTACTCATCTGTTGCATATTTATAAGGCACATTATCTCTTAGGCACAAACTCGTGCTGAGCGCCTGAGTCAAGCTATTGAATCCTCATTAAACTCACATTGCCTCAAATAATTACAATACACGTTGCACGTTGATTTACAGATGTGGTGTAACTGTATGTTCTATTGGTTTAGATATGGTGCAAAAACGTGTACAAGAACATAATTACAATAGGAACGTGTACATAAACATGTTTCCAGATACAGTGACAGTCCCTAACCAATCGTAACATTGTAAAACCATATCGGAATACGCTGCACCATATTACTCAGGATTATTTGGAAGGAGTGTCAACTCAAGGGGGACAGGGAAGGGGGTGAGTGTGGGAAAGAATACCCATAACAGTTCCTTCCCACAAAGCCGCCTTACTGGATGGGGCTTGTTAGGGTGAAGGGCGTGAAACTTCCTGACTAGTCAATCAGCATAAATATGGGAAGCAGGTTCCCATGAACGTTCGGAGGCGTCATAGCCCTTCCAGGCAAGGAGATTGTACAATTTTCCCTGTATTCTTTTAGAATCAAGGATTTGCCAAATTTCGAATTCTGGTTGGTTATTAATTATAACAAGAGGAGGGGGAGTGTCTTTACGTGTTAAGGGATAATGTTGTTTCAGAAGAGATACATGAAAGGTAGGGTGATGGCAAGTTCCTCTGGCAATTCTACAGTGACTGGGTTAATTCCCTTTATAACTGGAAATGGACCAATAAATTTGGGTTGCAATTTTTTAGGACCTTCCAATTGAATATTGCGTGTAGACAACAACACAAGATCTCCTACTTTTTACACAGGATCGGGCAATCTATGCTTATCTGCATGAATCTTGGCTTGTGTTTTATGCTTAGCTAGACTCAATTTAGCTTTCTCCTGCAAAGTATGAAGCTGATTGAGACGCTCTGTGACTGATGGTAAAGTTGCTGTGGAAGGTAAGGGCACAATAGGGAGAGAACGTGGGGGAAAAGCAGTAAAAAAATAGAATGGGGAACATCCTAGTGCCGAATGGATACTATTAATATAAGCAAATTCTGCCAAAGGGAGAGCTTCTTCCCAGCTTGAAGTTAAGGTACAGGTCACATAACACAGACTTTGTTCTAGGTATTGATTTACATTTTCCGTTTGTCCATCGGTTTGTGGATGGAATGCAGAACTTAATGCTATGTTAATCCCTAGTTGGGCACATAAGGTTTTCCAAAATTTTTAATTAAACTGGGGCTCCCTATCTGAGATTATTTGAGTGGGCAGGCCATGTAATCTCACAATGTGTTGTAAGAAGATTGAGCTAAATTCTAAAGCAGTTGGTACCTTGGGAAGTGAAATGAAGTGACTCATTTTGGATAACAAGTCCACAATTATAAGTATTGTTGTGCATTTGTTTGATTTTGGAAGATCAGTGATAAATTCTACACTAATGGGGTGCCAAGAAACCAGGGGAATGGGTAGGGGATGTAGTAATCCAGCCGGGCAATATATTGCACTTTATTCCATGCACTGGCTGGGCAAGACTTTACAAACTTTTTGACATCATTCTGCATGTTTCCCACCAGAAGTTTCCAGCACATAAGTCTAATGCCTTTAGCACACCAGGATGGCCTGCCAAACTAGAATCGTGATGCCAAGTAATGATTAATTGTCGTAAGGCTTCTTGCGGGATGAAAATCTTATCATTATGGAACAAATAATCATCTTTTTTAGAGTTCTTTGAATTCTGTAACCATTTCTGAGTGTCTATAGATTTGGACTCCTCATTGATCTCTTGGAAGAAGGAGTCAATCTGAGTCAGGGCGACCAGCTTTTCTACCGGTATGATACTGGGGGCAGTCGTTGGAAGTTCTCAGATTTCTTTTTCGTTTATTCTGGGTAGTGTGTCTGACAACAATTGTTGTTTACCACGACAATAGGTTATTAAAAAGTCAAATTCACTGAAAAAAAATAACCATCTTATCTGCCTGCGGGTTAGGGCCTTCATTGAGGTGAAAAAATAGAAGGTTTTTATGATCTGTAAAGATGGTTATAGTGTGTTTGGTACCCAGCAAATGATGTCTCTATTCATAAAAGACTGCCTTATTTGCCAATAGTTCACGTTCTGCTATTGTGTCATTTTGTTCTGCCTGCTGTAACTTTCTGGAAAAGTATGCAATTCGATGTAGGTGTACTGTATTGGGATTATTCTGTAACAGAACACCTCCCAAGGCAGTCTGTGATGCATCTGCTCCTACAAAGAAAGGATGATCTGGGTCTGGGTGGCAAAGAATGGGGGTTGACGTGAAAACTTGTTTTAATTTCTGAAAGGCTTTTTCTGCTTCATCAGTGCATAAAAATACTTTTCCCTTTTTAAAAAAATGTGTTTTAGGTGATACGATTTCTGAAAAGTGAGCTCTGAACCATCTATAAAAGTTGGCAAAACCTAAATCCTGTTGAATATCTTTGACAGATTTAGGGGACGGACAATTTTAAATCGCATCCACCTTTTTCAGATCCATAGTGCTCCCTTCTGGAGACAAAAAATAGCCTAGAAATTCTACCGAAGTGGTATTAAATATACACTTTTATAATTTTGCATAGAGAGAATGTTCATAGAATCTTTGTAGAAGGGCACGGACATGTTGAATATGTTCCTGTTTATTCTTGGAATAAATCAAAGTATCGTCTATATAGACAATAGCACAAGCATCGAGAAAATCTGTCAGACTTCATTGATAAAGTACTGGAATGCTGCTGGGGCATTGCATAACCCAAACGGCATTACAGTACACTCAAAGAGTCCAAATTCTGTGCCAAAGTACGTCTTCCATTCGTCGCCTTCCTTGATACGAATGAGGTGGTAGGCCCCTCGAAGGGCCAATTTAGTATAAATGGTAGACCCTTTATCTTGATCTAACAATACAGGAATTAAAGGCAAAGGGTAATGTTTGTTTTTCATAACTTTATTTACCGCGCAGTAATCTATACATGAGCGTAGATCTCCAGATTTTTTAGCCACGAAAAAGAAAGGAGACAGGAGACGTGGAGTGTCTTATGAAACCTAGTTTTAGTAATTTGTCAAGATCTTTTTTCAAATATTGTGTTTCTGGGTTTGCAAGGGCATATATTCGACTACAAGGCAAAACTGCCCCTGACACTAGGTCTATTCTACAATGATACACCCTATGGGGTGGCAATTGTGTGGCTTGCACTGGGTCAAATCCTGCAGAAAAATCTTGATAATGTTCCGGTAAAAGTGTAGTTTGTTCCTGTGTAGAGGCACTATAAAGTGGATGAATGGGGTCTTGCATTTCTTTGTAGCAATGTCTTCTACAGAATGTAGAATCCAAAGTTACAGATCGTTGTAACCAATCTATTTTTGGGTTATGTAGCTCTAACCAAGGGATTCCAAGATTTATGCTAAAAGTAGGAGTATTGATAAGATTAAACACAGTTTGTTCTGTGTGACCATTTTCACTAACAAGTGTCAAGGGTGGAGTGTGGAAGCGAGTAAGGCCAGAGGACAATGCTGAGCCATCAACTGCTCTTACGGGTTCCGGATGTTCTTTAGGTACATGAGTGATGGCCAATCTTTTGGCTAAGGTCAAGTCAAAAAAGTTACCCGTAGCTCCTGAGTCAAGAAGACCGGATAAGCAATATCTTTGATGATCAGAGCTAATAAAGGTAATTCGTATGGTCATGTGGCGAGGAATACGATTGATGGTATTCGAAGCATATTGAGAGATCTTATCATTATTACTTCCTAAAGGAGCGATCTCTTCATCCTTTGAGATATTTAGCTTTCCAACTCAATTGGGTTAGAAGTTACATTACCTATTGCCTTTTTCTTCTTTGGTTTAATTAGACAGTCTTGAGCGAATGACCTGCCTTGCCACAATAGAGACAGAGATTCCCTTTTCTTCGCCTATCTTTTTCCTCAGTTGTTAGTGGGCCTTTAATGCCTCCTATTTGCATGGGTTTAGATTTGTCTTCATTACTTTTTTCTCTCACTTAAGTGACAGAAGTTTAGTATCAAATCTGGTCCTATCATGTTTTCGTTCTGCAAGTCTGTGGTCCAGTTTTTCAACCAAGTCCACACATTCTGAGTAGTCATCAGGTAAGTCTACAATGTGGGCCAATGAGTCTTTTAGATCCTCTCTCAACCCTCTATGAAAAAGAGAGACATTATTTTCTCTTCAGGCCTATGTGTTTCTAACAAGAGACAGTTGACGGTAGTCATGTAGGTGATGAGATCCTTTGAATCCTGGCGCAGATTTAGAAGCTTGCTATCGCTAGGCTGGAGAAACATGTTTCGAGCAAATAGGCGAGATATTGCGTCTTTGAACCGAGACAAATTATGGAGAAGGGGATTTCATTTTCTATTAAGGGGATTGTCCAATCTGCAGCTACGCCACCTAACTATGAAATAAGAAATGCCACTTTCTCTGTATCAGAAGGGAAAATATACAGTTTGCATATAAAATGCAACTTACATTGACTCATGAAAGAAGCACATTTAGAACTATCACCTAATAATTGACCAGGATTGGCCAAGGGAGCAGGACTAGGGGCAAGCACTGTTACTTGAACATTCTGATTCGAGCGTTGGTGACTGGTATTCGAAGTAGTGAAAGGACCTTGACCAAATTTTGATTGTGCTATAAGAGGATGAGGGTCTGATTTTTTGAGTTCCCTCAATTGTGTAAAATCTGATCTACATTTAAACAGTTCTTCTCTTAATGCATGATTCTCTTGTTTAATGTGCTGCATTTCTAGATGTAAATCTTTAATGATGTCAGTTAACTGCGACGTCTGATCAGAGACATCCATCCTTTGACTGTAGTCAGGGTGAAACAAGTTGGGCTTGGCATTCTGTTAAGAGACACTCAACAGGATCAGTGGAAGCCCTCCAAAAAAACTGCCAAACACGTATGTAGTTGGGAATAACTCCGAAGATTGTCCGAAAGGTGCTTAACAGTCCAGAACCTATGGTCTCAAACAGGAATACTATACCCGTCGTATCAGATATGTTTAAGAAACGTTGTAGCATTTCTCTGAAATGGAATGGACAGTTTGTTCACACAAGGGCCTGTGTCCCAGCTGAGGACCTTGCGACCTGAAGATCAAAAGTCTCTCGGGCGGAAGTTACGGGCGCGGTTTTCTGTAAAAACATAGCTTTCATTCTGCTCAGATTATCAAGGAAACATTCAACAAAGGTGATAACAGTCCCTCCGTGACTATTTGGGTCGGTGGAAATAATACTTGCATATAGCAATTAACCCGGCAGATTACAGTGACAAGATATGCGATGCATGGGAGCATTCCACAACCTTGATCATTCAGCATCAAGTAACTCCCATTTGAAAGTAACCTGACACCGTATCAATCACAGCAGCTGGGGACCCGTTCAAATGACAAGATAAGTTCGCAACTGAACCGATACAGGCCCCCTGAAGCATGATATCCCGGCATATAAGAGATCTACTTGAAGAGTCCTCGCAGTTTGTACCGCTTAGAAACACATGTTCCTACTCCTGCAGAGAAATCTGTATGGCAATTCCCAAGATTCCTTGATGAATTCCCTACCCATCGCTTCATATCTGCCCCCCTATTGTTGTTCTAGGCAATACTGCAACTAGAAAGTTGTGACCGGTAATTGTATATGGCCATGGATTAACCATTCTGTGGATGGTGATTCTGCCACAGTAAAAGATAATTGGTCTGTATTTTCAATACGCAGCATTATATAATTTGCTCCCCTATGTGCCATTGTTATCTGTTTTGTAGTCAGATTGTATGCAGAGAACAAAGACGCACTGTTGATAAATCACCAAGGCACATAACCAGCGCACAATGTTTGCAGCATCCAGCTTAACAACATAATAGAACGTATTTGAGATTGTCCGTGGTGTAGTATGGACAAGTCCTGTTCTAGTATATGTATAGCAAAAGATACAATGTTTCCAGTGAATAATTCTTGGATGTTAATGTAGTCATACCATTATCGACTACAGCCAATGGTTTCTGTTAGTTAATCCTATCTATTTCACGGAGTCTCTCTGCGGCTTCTTGTTTCGAGATTTTACAGATTTAATTATAGACAGCATATAAGAAACATTTCTGACATGGCTTTCGGGGACCTAATAAAAAATCCCTTAGATCCACCTAATCTGCGAGTAAGGATATGTGCAGTTTCACCTATGACAATCTAGAGGTTTTTAGCCAATCAAGAAATAACTTTCCAACACTGTGTGATGTCACAACCCCCGGGTGTTCTCTTTGTACACAGCCTTGGTCTGGCCTATGGTTGTACCGCTGTTTCTTGATTGACATCTGTTTGTGTCTGTAGGCCAAACTAACCATCCTTTCAGATTGGGGTTTGATGAATTGTACTGTATGATATCATCTGTTATATCCCCTCCTTGTGATGTAAAATTCATTTGAGATTGTGTGGGAACCCGGGGTATGTTCAAATCCTTGTTCTTGGCTTGTCCAAGACAGGAAGTCTGTTGCACTGTGTCATTCAAAAAAGATGATTTGCTGTGGGCTGAGGCAAGCATGAAATAGAGCCTCTGTTCCCTGAACCTGCCATTCCTTTGAACCCCAGACAGATTTTATGTCTATAGTGTCCTTCCATCAGTCGAAACCTTGTTCAGTCTTTTGGGTGAAAAAGGATCCATAATAAATCTGTTTGGTGTTAGTTAGCACATTTTTCTATGCAGTTTTAGGTGCAACCTTATAGTAATATGAGGTCTGGTCAGAAGTGTTAAACCCTGAAAAATATGAACATTTCTGTGTTAATGTTTTTGAACTACCTTTTGGTGTTGTGTAAGGTTCCCATTGGTGGTATGTAAAAACATTGCGTTGGATACTGGATTTATATACAAAGTGATGACCATATTGATGGTAACAGTACATAGTATCATATTCTGCGAATTGTTCTAAATCAGACAACGTATTATTTACAGTTTGACAATCCCAATCATCAGAAAATGTACTGGAGGTAATCATCTCATTTAGAGAAATTTTAAATAAATGTAGTATTTTGAAACGTTCAGTGGGACCAAATACATCATAATCCACTGTGTCACCAACTATATCATCAGGAATTAGAACATCTGTAATGTTCATGAAGGACAGGTCTCTCTGTTCATGATGAGATGACGTATGAGGTTTCAGTGCCAAGTTCACGTTGGAAACTGCAGTGCATTCTGGGAGATAATTTTAATTCATGAGTAAGCAAAAAAAGTCACTAGGCCAATCCAGAAGAGAATAAAAAATATTCCTGTTATTATCCAGAGTTGTAGCTAAGGTGATACTAGGTAAGTCTTTTTCAGAAAAGTGTATAAATCATAAACTTGTTGCTTACAGAAAACTGGATCTGGCATTTTCTCAGGTTCACTGGGATCAAGAGAGAAAAAATCAAAATCGATGAAGTAAGCAGGTGCAGTTCGATCTATCTTTGGTAGCTCACCAGGTTTTGTTGAACTAGCAGATGTTTCTTGTAGAGGTATATTTATGTAGACGTAGGTGTTAGGCCGAATTAATATATGTCTTTCATTTGTGCTTTGATGTTCTTTTTCAACAGGAACGAGTTCCATTTCATTGTTGGAAATTCCGTTACTTGGTATTGGTGACTCTTCAAATGTTATGAGTCTTTCTGTCTGAACTTCCTGTATGGTGGCAAGAGGAGAGTATTGGCTACCCTGGAGCCCACGAGGCCCACTTTTCAGTATCAACCACATAGTGAGGTTTGATCAGATCAATGGAGACAAATCTCTTTTCTTTTTTGCCGGCAAGAGGCGGAAGAAGTGCTGTTCTTGTTCCTTCGATAGCCAAGACAGGGACTGTCTTTCTGTATAATAGCTCAAATTCTTATTTGTCCACAATCTTTTCTCTGACCAGATCCCTGACTTTTGGGATCCAGGCAGGTCTTGCCGTGACTGATTTGACTTCCCCAATGGCAGTGCGTTATACTTACACATTGCTTTGTAGTGCCCGGAATTCATTGAGATCCTGTAAAACAGCCAAACGTTTATTGATGTCAAATGGTTTTTCATCCGACACTGTGCTTTCATAATTGAGATCAGGTACCCCATTCTCGTCCTAAATAGGACCTCATAAGGGTCGATATGTTCTAGGGATCTTCTTGCCATATTGTGAAGGGCTCTTTGGACCCCGTATAAGGGATTGACTCAACTACCACCCAAACCTAATACTCTTGCTGTTAAAGATTGCTTCAAGTCTCGATTTTTCCCCTCCACAGCTGAATTTCCCTCGGGATAGTAGGGAGAGGAGAACCGCAAAGCTGCACCTAATCTTCCCATGGCTTCCTTGTAAGCCCTAGAGCTAAACGCGGGGCCACGGTCAAAATTTAATTTGCCAACTGCATATGTCTCTATAAAGACTCGCAAATCTTTTATAACAGTTTGAGCATCAGCTGAGCACTGAGGCCATACCCATAGGAATCTAGAGCATCAATGCACTACCACCAAGATGTACTTGTAAGCCCCATCCGATTGTAGGGGACCGCAGTGGTCCAAATAGACACAATTGAGTGGTCTGTCCGATATTAGTAATGGTGTCTGTGATGGACTACCTACAGTGAAACCCTTTATCTGCTGGCAGTTGTCGCAATTTAGGACAAAATTCTTTGTCTGTTCAGTTAACCCTGGCTACCAATAGCCCTGTTTCAATAAAGAAACCGTTGTGGTAACTCTTGCATTTGCAGAACCTAGACCCTTGTGTGCAGCTAGAATTAAAACTAATCTGCAACCATGTTTGGTATTACTCTATACCCTACTCCTGGATATTGAGTATACTGAATGTTATGTACGACTTACTTTTAAGAGTACTTGAGTGGAAAACCTTTCAGTAAGGCTCTGCCAGTTTTGCGTGAAGCAATGACAGATACCATTATCTGTCAGTCTATTCACCTCCTCCTGCTGCCTTAGACCCTATTTGAGCACCTAGGTATTGTACATGATGCTAAGAACACCCTTCCTGGAGAGTGAGCCCATGAGAGGCCCCATCCCCACACCTCAGAACTCTTTGCTGTGGTGAGGTTTCTGAGGGGGCCCTCACCTGGTCAGCCGGGGGCTCCATCCTAACATCTTCAGCATAGGCTGCCATTGGCTGCACCCTCCATCCTTTGGCCCTGCAGCTCCTGCTTGCTGATGACTGTTATGAAGAAGTGGTGCAGCAAAGTCCGCCAAAGCCTGCCCCCTGCTCCGCCCCAGCTCTGGCCATAGGATTTTGCAAACTTTGGGAAGGTTCGGTACCAAATGCGCCTTCAACTCTCTCAACAACCACGGAGTGAAACTACGATGACCTGGACTTCCGTTGGTACCCTCTCACTGGTGCAACCATCTCATCTGGCTGCCCATGCCCCTCTGCCCCCAATACAAAACCCAAAGGAGCCTCACACCAGACTTACTGTGTGCTGTTGTTCAAGGCTTGCCCCAGCTGCGACTCACACCAGGGTCATCTAGGTCTTCTTTGAGCCCTCCATCGACTGGGCCCTCATTTCTCCAGAACTCCTTGTCCAATACCTGTCCACCCCAGCCCTTGCATTGCTATTTCTCCACTAAACACCAAAGGGGTGCATTGCAGCAGCCCTCCCTACCTCTAACTACAGGTCCACTGCAATTCTCCTGCACCTCAGGGTCACACAACAAGACATTTTGCTACCAAACCCCTGCAGAGGCAGCAAAACGGAGACTCTCACTGGGCACTTGATCACTCCGAACGAGAAATGTCAGGGGCAAGCTGTCCCACTGCTTTTAAAAGTGTGAATGTGTGCTGATATTTTAATACTGTGGGGACAACAGTAATCATTTAATCATTCAGTGTTGCACCTAAAAGAGTTACGTTCTGGCACCTGCCTCTCCCAAGTATTGCCTTCCGATAACTGCGCCACAAAATTGGGAACTAAAGGGATTTATTTTTATTCGATGGTGAGCGCAACAGAAATGGTGCTTACTGCCGCATGCACTGATTATAAGAGGGGCAGTCTTGTAGCCGCCACTTCACCGCATGGTTCCCCACCTTCCTTCCTCCCCCGAGCACAGAGCACAACAATATATTTTGTTCTTCTTAAAAAGAGAAAGCAATGCATTTGTCCACTCTGTTGGTCTTTTCCAAAACAGAAAGACAAGGTTAGGTTTAAATCCTGTGACAGGATCACTTTAAAATAAAATCTACAATGCATTTTTAGGGTAAAGTTGCCTGTAACGAAACTTCATAACTCATAATCTAAGTGCATCTTCCATTGAACCTACTGATGGAACTGAGGAAGGGCTTTAATATCTTTGAATTCACAGCTCTGTGCAGTGACACTAGGCATGTGTGCATTATGAGCTGCATTCCTAATTCACTGCAAGTATTTGCCACTTCCTTTCTGTTAGAATTAGAATTTCTGGTTGGCAGAGTATACACCCTGTCCAAGCAGGAACTGCAGTCCTAGTTAGGGTAAGTCAGATACACCGGAAAAACTTAACCTGTGCTCACCCTATGGTAGCTTGGCTCAGAGCAGGCAGGCTTAACTTAAGAGGCAATGGGCCAGATGTACGACCCTTGTTTGCAGCCGCAAACGGGAGAACCTCCCGTTTGCGGACGCAAAAAGGGGTATTAGCATGTACAAATGCTATTTTGCGAGTCCCTGACTCGTAAATTGTATTTGCGATTCTTGTGATTAGGAAGGGGCGTCCCTTCCTAATAGCGAGTCAACATGATATGTACTAGTGTTTTGTGACCGCATTTGCGGCCACAAGACACTCGCAGTTTACCACCTACTTCAAGTAGGTGATCTGCTGATCCCAGCAGGCCACCATCCCTGGGAGGGCTGTCATTCTCAAAGGGCTCACAAATTGCGAGAGGCTCCTTATTATTATTGTGCCTCGCAATTTGCGACCCCATTGGGAATCACAAACAGTGTGAAATACACTGTTGTACATCAGAAATTGAGCCTCGCAAAAGAGATGCAATTTGCGATTCGCAGTTTACCTGTTCGTACATCTGGCCCAATGTGTAAATAAATTGTGCACTCAGTAACACAATGAAATTACCACAAACAGACTCCCCACCAGTTTAGAAAAATAGAGTATTATATCCTGAACAACAAAAACCAAAACAACAAAAATCCAATAAGTATAAGTTAAATTAAGAATTTTCAAAGAATAAGTGTCAAAATAGCGCTGAAAGGTGTAAAATGGTCATGCTGGATTGTTGCCCTGAATGGAGTGCAGGCCGGCTACAGGATTCATGTAGGGCCCTCTGACAAAGTACCTTAATCCTTGTTGCAGCACCAAATGCCGTAGTCCTGTTAATGAAACGCTGTTTCCAAGTTCAGCAGTTCTGGATGTAATCTTCACTGGTGGGGGAGATTTGTAAATCTTCTTCATTCAGTGGTGGTGATGCATTGGTTCCAGTGCAGTGATTCCAGAGGCGGTGTGATGGTTCAGAGTACCATATGCTGGTCCCAGTCCCCAAAGTGGAGTTGATGCGCAGGTTCTCGGCAGATCAGCACTTTAAACTCACTTCCAAGCACCCTGGACTGGATTGGCACCACTTTGCAAGGCAAGACTTACAGCAAGTAAAGTTTGGGTGCTGAGTGGAAGATGAAAGTTAAGTCTTTGATATCCCTGAGACTGAAGCAATGAGAGGCAAGCCAAAAAGCCCCTGGAGAAATTAGGTTAAAAAATGTAGAGAGCAGGTCCAGGCAAGAGGTAGCAAGCAGTAAGCCAACAGAGCAAAACAGGTTAGCAAAGTGGCAGTAGCTCTTACAGCACAGCAAGCAGCAGGCATCAGGCCAACACAACACAGCAGGTTAGTAGAGTGGCAGTCCCTCCTACAGCACAGTGGCTCTTCTTCATGGCAGAATGTCCTTAGTTCCAGCAGTGTTCTGAGTTCATGGTGTTAAAGATCCAGTACTTATACCGAGTTTGATCTGTGAAGTAAGGAGACTTCAAAGAGATGTTTTGAAGGGCACTATACCCTGCCTTTCCTGCCCTGGTGGCTCCAGACTCACAAAATTGGGTAATGTACCCTTTGCATGGGGGCAGACAGAGCCCTTTCAGGTGCAGTGTGTCAGCTCCTCCCTCTCATCAATCCTCAGGACGACCCATCAACATGCACATGCCTGCTCAGTCACATCAACCATTCCTTTGTGTGCTGCTGTCTAGGAAGGAAGCCAGCTGTCACCCACCCCAGACATATATTCCAGAGAAAAGCAGAATGCACCAAATGGTTTAAGTAAGAAAATGTCAACTTTCTAAAAAGTGGCAGTTTCAGAACTACAACTTAAAAAACAGCTTTGCTATGACTGTGTTTTTAAATTGTGAGTCCAGAGACACCACATATGTTTTTCATATCTTTTCCCAACTGGCAAATGTAATAAGGCAGTCCCAATGTTCCTATAGGAGAGATAGGCATGCAGTGAAATACGACTTTAAGAGTATTTCAGTATCAGGTCATGTAAAACTTTAAAAGTACATGTTCTACTTTTCAAATACACTTCACGCTGCCCATGGCCTACATTAGGTGTGACCTATATGTAATAAAAAGGAAGATTTGGGCCTGGCAAGTAGGTTAACTGGCCATGTTCACATGGCAGTTTGACACATCAAACACAGTCTCTGCAGTGGCAGGTCTGAGACATGTTTAAAGGGCTACTTAAGTGGGTGGCACAATCAGTGCTGCAGGCCCACTATTGGCATTTGATTTCTAGGCCCTGGGGACATATAGCTCCCTTTTACTGGGGACTTAAAAGTAATTCAAATTTGCCAAATGTGGATTAGCCAATGTTGCCTCATTTTAAGTAGAGGGCACTAGCACCTTAGCACTGGTTAGCAGTGAAAAAGTGCAGAGTCCTAATGCCAACAAAAATGAGGTCAGAAAAAGACAAAACGTTTGGGGTAACTATGACAAAAGGGCCAGAATAGTTAAAAGGTGCTAACGTTTGATTGGCAACAGGTAGAAAAGTCAAGTTTGGTTTGAAACAAATTGCAATTTAAAATTCCCTTTAATAGTAAAGTCGGATTTAAGAGACAATTCTGAAAATGCTTCTGATAGAAAGACAGAATTTTCTTATCCTTACCACTTGTTACATGTAACCTGTGTCCTGGGACTCATGACTGTCCCAGGACATGACTGTGAATAGTTAGCAGTTAGACTTTTTGTATTCCTCTCAGGCAGTGAGAGAATGGAGGACTAGGTGTTGTCAAGATGGTCCTTCCTGCCAGGATGGGATAGGCAGAGCAGTCCCCAGCCCCACTTGCATTTCAAAGGGGCTTCCTCAGCACACTCACAACGAACTTGACAACACTCTTTTATCACCCTACACCTTTTGGACCCTGGGCAGGGGAGGAATGAAAATCAAGAAGGAGGTAAGTGTGGAGGTAAGTCTAGAAGTTTCTACCATTTCAATGGCTGGCAATAGGTATAAATTGTACCCACTTTCTGCTCATTCCTGGACCGGTTGAGGAAACCCCCCCCCCTGCCCGAAGGGGCGCCTTGTACTTCAGAGGGCTGCCCTGCTGCTACCAGAGGACTGCCCTGCTGCTTGAAGCCTGTCTTGTACCCTTAGAGGACTGCCCGAATGCTTGAGGCCTGCCTTGCTGCTTGATCTCAGGACTACCAGAGAGACTCCAAGAGCCAGTTGACTGG
Organism: Lissotriton helveticus; assembly: GCF_964261635.1. Taxonomy (NCBI): domain Eukaryota; kingdom Metazoa; phylum Chordata; class Amphibia; order Caudata; family Salamandridae; genus Lissotriton; species Lissotriton helveticus. The sequence goes on from NC_136059.1 coordinate 1,714,507,277, forward strand.
TCTCCTGTTCTGAGCTACGGGAATAACAAACTCCAACATATTAAACCCTGCACCTAGACCCTGACCCTGTCAGGTGAGTCCTACCCTCCAATTGGTGCCCACCCAGTCCTGGACCTTTAGAAGTGGTGCTAAAGGTGTTCAAGCAGCCAAAAAACTAAAACATTTAGCTTAAAAAATGTTTTACCAAAAAGTGGTTACACAAAAGGGTTAAACCCAATAAAGCCACTGGGACCTGAGTAAGAAACAGTACAGTAAAGAATTGGTCCCAGTAGAAAATTTCTTGAGAACACAAATCATGGCTATGTATTTTTTATCATTTAACTGTGTGTCTTAAAAAAGCTGTGTTTCACTGTAAATAATTATGTGATGGAACGAATGTCACTACTTTCCCTTTACACTTTTCCATCTCTCACTTGATGCACAATACCTTTTCCCTTTCCTTTTCTCCGCCTAATGTGGGGCACTTGTTTGGTACGGCTTTTCGAGTAATTTGCGCTGAGTCATTTGCTGATGTATAAGCATTTGCAGATGTTCAATGTGATTAAATAACATTGTTCTATATATCCATAGTGTACTCGTGTATTCATGCCTAATGAGTTCAAAGTTTGTGTGTTCTCAAGCATTGTCCTACTGGGACCAAATCTTTACTGTACTGCTACCACAAAGTGGACTAAGAACTGACAGGAGACTGGGAGCTACCTGCTCGCCAATCCATGCAAGGTGGATCGCCGGTAGGTCTGACTTTGAAGTCGTGCCCGCTAAGGTCTTCTTCTTTTCAGAATGCCCTGTTCAGTGGCTCCTCTTCAGAGGGTTATCCAACCTCATGGAGCCCTTGTCAGCTACAGCATGCAACTTCGTCCAACTGGAGATTCTTGACTTCCAAAACAGTCACTAAGTTCGAATGGAGGAATTTTCATTGTGACTATGTCCAACAACTCTACCACGACTATGCCTCCTCCTCAGACAACACATGCTGCTTTTTCCACTGAACTTTCTCAGACATTTTTCTTTTACATTTCTTTTATGTCTGAAAGTAAGCCAACACCAGGCCCAATCCACTCCATCATTTTCAACTTTGCCCCGGTCTTGAGGTACTAGATACCAGTCATTAGCACTTTGATCTTTTTGTCACCAGTTTTCACCTAACACTTTCAAAATTCCTAACTCCTATTCTACTAATTGGATATAATTAATTTTGGTGTAATTTTATTCATTAACATTTTTTATCTATTATTCTAAATTGTGTGGGATATTTCTTATCTTGTGTTTTCACCTTATTTCTGTTTGAATGTTGCATAAGTACCTAACGCATTGCATCTAAGTTCAGGCAGACATTTTTGTGCCAAACTACCAAGGGGCATATCATCAAGGGCAGTATCGCCGCTTCAGGAGCATAATTTTAACTCCCTATCAGCATGGACACGTTAGCGCGTGTTTCCATGCCTTTTTGCCATTTCCCAGAACGCCCAGCTGTGCATCTCTAATCTGATGCAAAGTGGGGGTTCCTCCATCAAATAACGTGAGAAATGTTGCTAACCGACATTTCTCCTATCAGCAAGCTGCTCGCTAACCTGCGCTACTTTACTTACGCCTGCTTTCAGTCTGACTTTTTGTTGTATTAAATGACAGGAGCAAAACCCATAAACTTCGTTGAGATTAGGGTAGGTACAGGAAAACAGTAACAATATCTCAACTGGTATCATTAGGTAGGACAGTTAGACACGCATGTGCAATACATTGCATGAAAGAAAGGGAGATTCATGGTTGTTTTTTTAGAATGTGCACATGGCATCATATATTGGAATACAAATTATAAGAAGAAATACAGTTGTGACAGCACTGTGGGCAAGAATTGTACAAAACAACCTGAATTGGACTTGGTGTTCGATTGTGTACGTGACACAAAAAGTGGCGACGCAAGTGATAATGTGTTATCAGCAGTTTCATTTGAACCACGACAATGGTGTGCCATCAATTGCGCAGACAAGTCCACGATGTTTCGATCCAATTATTTAGGATCATCTTCAGCACTGGGTTGAAAGGAATAGACGGTGATGATAGGAATAGGTGTGAAAATTCTGTTTAGGAGGACATCAGCAGGATGGAGAAATCACAATGAGAATTAAGCTCGGGACATTGGCGCGGCCATGGGTATCCAGGTCACACAGGGATTGTGTGCATTCAGGATCTAGTGGCTCAGAAGTCTCTGGCATGGGACTTCGAGGAAATCGACTGCGTACTGCACACGATCGTGGCGGCACAAGGTCAATATAATGGCTAAGTCTGCCCTGCCCTATCATCAAGCTATCGCCAAATGTTGTGCGATTGCGATAATCACACATTTGGCAGCTTGCGCATGGAATTTTATCGCTTTGGATATAAACGTTGTTGATAGCACGCTATCCCAGCCATAAAATCCTGCGATAGCCGGCGATAATCATCCTCGCACTAAGTGCTCTTATCGATAATTATCGCCGGCCCTTGCTGATATGCCCCCAAGATGGTCAAGCACAGGTTAATTTAGCAACTTTTGGACTTCACCCTGAAAGGGATTTTGGTTGTTGCATGTGAATGGTCTTCTTCCCCCAATCAAAGACCACATGGCAGGGGCACCTGGCATGAGACATTTCCCATCCTCCAGGAATAGGCAGATTCATTCTTAGATCCTTCTGCACACCAGGTAGGTTTACACACTTGTATAGAACTGTTGGAAGGAAAGTAGTAAAACAACAATCTCTGTCACCTACCTTCTTTCTGGCTGTAAACACCACTCCGTGCCAGGCAGCTTCCTTTAGGCTGTGCTGTAACTTGTTCATAATTATTCATGACGTTAAAAGCAGTATAAAGTCAGGGATAAATCAGTAGGAAATGTGGCTGCTGCAAGAGCATAGTCTACCATCTAAATACATGGGGTTGGAAAGTATGCATCAGACTCGGGTAACACGTTTCCTAAGAATATCGGGGCATATTAGCAAGAACCTCGTTAAAATGATCGCCGTTTTAGCGGCAGGAAACTGCCACTAAAACGGCGATAATGGGCTTGCTAATATGCGTTATAGAATTCCAATAGAAGCCCAGGTTAGATGTGCAGGACATCTAACCTGGGCTTTTATTGGAATTCTATAACGCATATTAGCAAGCCCATTATCGCCGTTTTAGCGGCAGTTTCCTGCTGCTAAAACGGCGATAATTTTAACGAGGTTCTTGCTAATATGCCCCATCCTGCTTAAATACAGCTTTGACCATAGAAAAAAATCACAAGAGTGTAATTTTCACGGAATGCATGTCGATGCCTGGATCATGCTTCAGACTCTCACATACAAGAGAATGGCGGAGGGGAAGGAGCTCTAATCCGGAGCTCCAGACGCCAGGATCATGATTCAGTATAAATCCTCGCCTCCACCCCTCGCAGGAAGAACAGAAACATAAGTAATGTTAAAACAGAACTTACGGGCCACAAGTAAAACAAGAAGCTTGTAAATCCAGAACGCGGATTTGACTCAAATGGTGTGTGCACTTCAAGACAGAAGTGCTCGACGATCCGCACCTCGTCTCCCCCAGGTCACCTAGAGACATCATGGAGGAGCGACCAGCGAATTACACCGCCGTCGGTCCCGAACCAAACTAGACAACACAGGACCCCCGGAGAGCAGAGGGAGTCCATAGAGACTGACGGATATATGCCCCCTTCCAGATGGTGCCGCTCCCACATGCGCCAAGGTAACGGCAAAGAAGATAAGTGACTCACCGTCCTTCACAGGATCTCCATCCTGAAGAATGAGCTGCCGACCCTGCACATGCAAGCCTCCGGTCTCCTGCTCCCTAAGAAGGAATCTCCGTCCCTCTCAAGATCTCTCAATTAGAAGTAGCCGCCAACCCTGCAAACACATGCCTCCGGTTTCCCGCTCCCTAAAAGAAACGGTGCTAACGAGGCAAAGGTCACAGGTCCGATAGTCGGGTCCCCCAAGGAATGCATTGAGCACTTGGTGCGCGGCTCCGGGGACTGGGGGGGAGCTGCTAGAGCGCTGAGGTCCGGGTGAACCCACGAGGCTGCCTGACTCGAAAATGGCGACTGATTGAGTCAGAGAACAGCAAACTCAATAACTGCTTTTTAACAAAGCCAAACAAGGACTGATCCCACCACCAGCGCAAGCAACGGCCACCACAAGCCCCCTAATCAGCCCTATCCAACCAATTCACGCAAATTTAAGACCACAACCTGGACATCCGGGAGGCCTGACCCCAAAATGGCGGCCACTCGGAGCTAGTCCCACCGGCAATTAAATTCACCTACAGCCCGGGCAGTCACAGAGACTTCAGCGGTCACCAGGCATGACTATTTAATAAAGACTTAAACAACAACCATAACAAAACAAAAGGGAATCCACAACTCGAAGCCCCACAAGCTTAATAGACCAAAAGCATAACCCCAAAGTGGCGCCATTCGGGACCAATCACTCCGGAGACCTCGCCCTGCTACCAAGCAGTAAAAAATTGAGCCACTCCAAACAACCACTACCGCTGGCTTAAGGGGACCAGAATTTTGAAGCAAAAAGAACCGGGACATTTCACAAAAAAATTTGAATAAAGTACTATTATTCTATGTTAACGGTAACCACAGAATGACAGAGCTCCTCAACAGAGAAATACAAATCAGGCAGTAAGAACATACATAATGATGCTATTTTAAACTCAGATGCCTGCCTGTGAACTAAATTGCTTTCCTGGAACAACTGTTAACTATCCCTGCTTTGTAAAAATAACCTCCTGGTGTCAACCTAACACTGCATAATCCACGAGTAAACTGAAGAAGTGCGGTACTACAAGCAGGCTAAATCTAAACACCCCACATTACCAACAAGGCTACAAATGGAGCGATTCAAACATCCTCATGACTACCCCGACGGAACAAACCCAAGGAATTACCAGGAAGATGTCTAGATTGAGTCTGCCACCAAATACACCACACCTTCAAGTCAACCTACTGGATAAAACTCAGGACAGGCGTCCGCAAATATCTCCCGAAATGTATCTTCTAGCTCAGTAGGCTTCTCCATTCCCTGCCTCCTTGCCCCCAGAGATCAACAATGCACCTGCATAACAAAACAAATAGATCACAGGTCAGCCTAACCCCCCTGCGAGCTAACTCAGCACATGGCTTAAAATCCCATGGCAGGTACTCCTTTTCCATCACTTACTCTCCCAATCTCTCACCTAAAGCGAAAAGAAATGTTAAACACAGGCTGTTAAGACAGCACCAAGAATCACTAACTGCCGACATATACCACTACTCAAAAGGCCTGCAGAAAATAGATCTTATTTTCTACACCCAGAACCCAATGGGATGGAACTCCATCCTCAGATCCCACCTCCACATATCTAAAACTACCAGCACCCCTCTCAGCTGTAAACTAACGTTCCTAATACCCAACCACCACACACGCAGCAGAAACACCTTTGCAACTATATACAGCAATGGCACAATCCTGATCAAGCCAACAATGACAACCTGGAGGCTTTCGACTCACTTGTCCCCACGCTACGTATTGCCCTCACCCATCTATCCAAGTCCAACGCGAACGTAACCCTATCCTCAAGCCACACATACGGGGAAAACCATCTAACCAATCTATCCACTCAATCCTTACCCGCCAACCTACAGCCCCACCATCCCCTTCAACTCCCCCACCAGCCCGCGAAATTCATACCGTTTAGATACACCCAACACAAGGCCCACCCAAGACGATACACTACAGCCCTGGTCCAGTGTCCCCCTCTCCCTTTACTCCCAACCAGCAACTAATGATCCGCTGATAACAGCTCCGAACTCCCCTCCAGCACTAAAACCAGCGAACCTGCCACAAATCTCTGAAACGCTCCTCCACAACCTATACCTGCGACTTCCAGCAGAAACCACACAGATACTAGAAGCACAGGGAACTGCATCCACACAGATATGCTATCGTTACCGAACACAACCAAACACCTCCCAACCACAAACGGCCTGACCCTGGTTACACAGAGACCAAACTCCTCCACCCGTCCCTCCTTGAACACAAGCCAATGATTGGCGCGACTAGAATACCAGTTAGATATAGTTACATAGGAGATTAACAAAATCTTTTCCAACCGCAACACCTCCACCACCCTACGCCCACCCCCCACACTCTCTGGCACTCCCAATAAACACAGATACTACCCCAAAAATCAACAACTCAGATCGAAGACAACCCCCTTAGAAACCAGCCACATAGACCCAAGAGGACGAGCGCTGTAATGTCCTTGCAAGAGGCGTGGGATCTCGCTGAATCCTATAAAGCAGCTCCAATGGTCGCCCCCAGCTCTGTGATCCTAGTAATCACTGGATTTGGTAGAAAACCTACAACTACAAAAATAGCGAGACCTCCAGCGCACCTCACAAATATTCCTAGGGCTCCCCCAAAATAAGGAACTCAACAACAAGAAGGTGGCTAACTGCATGCTCATAAACTGCAGATTTGCAAACAAACATGCAACCGAACTGGCAGAAACCATCCTAACACACGACAGAGACATCACGTTCATCACAGAAACATGGTTGAACGAATCCTCTCCCCCTATCTTCGATATGCTCGTACCCCCGGGGTTCTCTATCATCAACAAAGACAGGAAAAACCAGCGAGGTGGAGGGACTGCAATCATACATAAAAGGAACATCTCTATAATAGAAAAAGACTCCTTTAAGTACCACACACTGGAGTACCTAGCCGCCACCATTAAAACATCTGACAACAAAATGCTTCACTGTCACCTAATCTACCGCCTACCAAGTAAAAATTCCGTATTTGGCGAACAGCTGGCTGACCTGATCGCACACTGCTCACTCTCAAACGCTAACAACCTAATACTAGTAGACCTAAACCTTCACTGGAATGAGACCAACAACCCTCAAATACAAACCTTAAACAAGCTCCTTCACAATATCAACTTGACCCAACACTGCTCCGAACAAACCCACAACAAAGGCTCAATCCTGGATGACATCATAGCCCACGAAGATGCAATCACCATCGACCGTACCCTCCCTGCCGACTGGTCAGACCACCATCTCATCCTCTTTCAGATCAATCAAAAGACACATCGACCACCTTGCGCGAATGATCACTTTCACTGGACAAGAAACCTGAGACAGATCCCCTGGAGGAACTAGAAGCAAGACTAAGTACACTCTTACCCTCCAAAGTAGGAGACAGGTCCACAGCAGAACTTACCTCACAATACAATGAGGCTCTGACCGACATGCTGGACAAAATAGCCCCCCTGAAACAGAAAAAATACAAGATCCTACCATCGAGATCGTGGTTCAACACTGACGTAAACCTGGAAAGAAGGCGACTAAGAGCGGCAGAAAGACTTTGGCACAACAACCCCTCTACAACTCACCTCAAGCTACTCAAAAAGGAACGTAGGAAATACAATAAACACATCGCACATGAAAAATCCTCCTTCTTTTGCGACACACTTAACAATGCGAAAAACCACCCCAAAGAACTCTTCAACATCATCAGACAGCAAACATCCAAACCATCACCTTTTGAAATTCCGGCCTCCAAAGACCTATGCAACAAATTTGCCAATTTCTTCATTGAAAAAATACTAAAGATTGAGCTCCCACTTTCAGACCACTCTCGTCCCCCAAAGGAAGGCCTGCTACTTATCAAAGAAGACATGAACCCACTCAGCCAACCCACCAACATCTGGCTAACCTTTGAACCCACCACTGAAACGGAAATCATTGAACTAACTACCGGATCCAAGCCCTCATCACACCTTGATGACCCTCTCCCTGCTCAACTGGCAAGAAAAAAACACTCCTTAGCCCCTCTCTGGACTGAGATTATAAACAGCTCCCTGGAAACAGGAATAATGCCTGACTGCCACAAAATCGGTCAGGTAACACCATTACTGAAAAAAGCAGATGCCGACCCTAACGATCTCAACAACTATAGGCCTGTTTCCAATCTCCCATTCCTAGCAAAACTACTAAAAAAATTGTGTACTCCGTCAACTCACCCATCACATGGACAATAATTACATCCTCGACCCTCACCAATTAGGCTTTAGAAAAGGATGCAGCACAGAGACTGCCATCCTAAATGTCATTGATGACGTTCACAAATCACTGGACAAGGACCGCTGCTGTCTACTCATAATCCTGGACCTTTCGGCGGTCTTTGACACGGCCGACCACAAACTACTCATCAACGTTCTTCAAGAAAGGGTAGGAGCAAAACGGGTGGTCTCGCAATGGCACACCTCCTTCTTGCAAAACCGCTCTCAAAGAATAAAAATCGGGAACTTCACGTCCGACCTACACCCTAAAATCAGAGGTGTTCCCCAAGGTTCAGTTCTTTCACCCACACTGTTCCATATTTACATGGAGCCACTTACCATCATCCTCAAAAAAGCCAATATTCCCTTCCACCTCTATGCCAACGACACCCAGATCTACCTAGAAACCTCCACCATAGCGGACATGCAAAGGCTAAATAACACCCTAATCGAAGTCCAAAAGTGTCTCTCCCTAAACCATCTGAAACTGAACCAAGCCAAAACAGAAATCCTCCTCATAGCCAACAAAGAACAGACCCCCCAAATCATGGAATGGATAAAGTCTATTGATGCTCTCGACTGTACCCTAATCCCGGCAGACTCAGTAAAGTCAATGGGTATCACTCTAACCCCAACCTTGATATGATCAAACACATCAAGAACACCGCAAGATGTGCCTTCTTCAACTTAAAACAACTGAACAAAATCAAACCCTTCATCCCACCAAATGACATTAAGCAAGTCACGCAATCCCTTGTCCTATCCAGATTAGACTATGGGATCGCCACCCTCACAGGCACGGCTAAACTACACCTTGCTCCTCTCAGAACAACCCTAAATGCAGCAGTCAGAATGGTGACTGGAGTAAAGAAATACGAACACATCTCCCCCGCTCTAAAAGAACTTGAGTGACTCCCAATAGAAATGCAGGCTAACTTCAGAACTGCTTGTCTCACTCACAAAGCTCTGCACACTGGTAAACACACCTATCTAGCCACCAAACTCAAGAAAACTTAAACTTAAACAGGAAAGCGGGACAGACAAGAAACCTCAGAAGCACCAACACTCTGCTACTCATCCCCCTGAAAACCTGCAAACAAAAGACCTTATCTCGGTCCTTCTCCGGAAACGCACCCAGAATTTGGAACGCCATCCCTATACATATCAGGACGAACCCTTCCTTTAAAGTATTCAAAAGCCAGCTCAACGGACCTACAAGAATATCCCACCACAAAACAGAGGACCTAGTGACTATGAAAAGACCACTCCTTACAACACCTTCCTCTTGACCTGCACAGTATTCCCCCTACTTTTACCACAAACTTTACAACTCTGCATTGAATGCTACTTGACTTATACTGATTAATGAACCACATTTGAACATTGTGTGTACTCTGACACTCTTTGTATACTGGTCTGTTACTGACTAATGTTGTAAAGCGCTCCGATACCTCCGGGTCTGGGAAGCGCTATATAAAACTCCAAAATAAATAATAAATAAAACACATTGCAACCATGATTAATATGGGGAGGTCAATGATCTGGCAACAACGGCCTTTCAAGCCACTAGCTATCATTATTCTCTCCGATTGTCACAAATGGTGATCATTAAAATGCAGGAAGCAGATTCAATTGACTTAAAAGTGAAAGAAACTTACATTGAATTATACTGTTTCAAGTGTCACTATTATGGCTCTCATTAAGAGTGCATCAGTTTATTGGTGTATGAATGCCTGAAGGCCAGAATCCACAATTTGTCTGGTAGCCCACCACCAGAAACAGATTATTTTCAGTTTTCATCGAAGAACTGGTAATAACCACCCACACACAGAGGTACTGGGTCCTTTTCTGTGTCACTTTCCCCAGCTGAACCGTTAGTGAGGTTTCTGGTGTTGAAGGGGAAGGCAGTCTTGAGTGTGCCCAGAGCCTGATGCAAGGGTTGATGGGTCCTGGACTGTGATCCTGCCCACAACCATTGCCCTGCAACCTCTAACAAGGTGCAGTGTCTCCAGCCCTGGAATAATCTAGTACAGATCTTCAGCACCTGATGATTCTCAGAATTGTGGGTGGGTAGAAGTTCATCCAGATTTATGAATCCAGGTGAAAATCATCCACTTACAATGAGGGCCTTTGAGGCAAGGTACCCACCAGTTTAGAACGGGAGGGAGCAGGATTGTAGAGTAATGACTTTGTATGATGTTGCATTCGTATTCAGCCCTGCAACGTAGTTATGTGTGTTACCTCAAAATAGATGTCAAGCACTTCTCAAAGCTCTGTAAGATGTGTCTTTAGCTTCCAGCTTTCTTATTGTTTCCCCATGGTGGATTCCAAGGCCTCACTTCCAATGCAACCATTTTTGCATTTCTTGGTAGGCTGCAAAATGGGGCTATCTTTTAGGGTTAATTAGGCCGTGTGATTGCTCAGCCTTGAAAGCGCTCATGGCCATGCCAGTAGCCATACAAGACCATGCTGCTTCCTAGCTCCCCCGTCTGAAAACAGCATAAATTGCATGTATCTTATAGTGCATGCACAACGTGACATTCATTCCTCCCCACATTCTTGTCACCCTTCCAACCCACTGTGCCCAAGAACTCTCAGACTCAGGATATGTCGTTCAAGGGCGTAGCCTTTTCTTTATTCACATCAATCAGGGTACTTCACCACAGTTCATTACAATAGTAAACTTATCTTCCTGGTATATATCAAAGTATTCGCAGCTTCACAGTTTATCAGCATCAACATGTCAGGCAGTAAGAACTTTTAGTCATGACATTGCACTTGAACGTCAACGTGTCCATACACTTTACTTGGCCGTACATTTGAACTTGGCCATACACTTGAACTTTGCAATGCACTTGAACTTGGCCATACCCTTGAACTTGGCCATACACTTGCGCTTACCCTACTTGGCCCACCCAGCACCCACTCTGCTGCGTCCATTGTGCCAGCAGGCCCCAACGGACTACAGCCAGCAGTGGCACAACTTCAAATCCAGGGCACTGCATACCGCACCTGCCCACCGGGGTACCTGAACACAGGCAGCCCCCCTCCAATACTCTACTCCAGTCCATCCGGGTTGGATTAGGGCAGTAGAGTCCAGGACCACCAGCAGGCCAGCAGCCAGTCCCCTCCCCGCCTACCCTTTTCACACGTGGAAACTACCCCCTCATGGGGTCCATCCAGTAGCTGAAACACCATTCTTTATTGTTAATTGTCAGCGCTCCGCCACCGGACGAGAAGCTCCCTGGCGCACTAGCCCTCCCCCCGCGCTGACTGTCCTCACCAAGAGCCACCAGTACCGCCTGGGTAAGCCAGGATAAAATCTCCTGCCTTTTCGCTTGGAGTCATTTTCATAGGTTGAGACCAGCTCCCCAGCTGCCTCTCTTGCTAATCAAAGCTATTACTATCGACGAGGCAAGTCCTATGGATTGGCTATCTTAATGAACAACCCCATGTAGAGACTGCTAGTGCCGACCGCGCATCGCAATGGAATGTAGCATCGTTTCTGGTCCTTGCCTCGCTTTCCCCCCTTGCCTCGCTTTCCCCTAGCATCAAACTATTCGATTTAGACATATATACATGCACCACTGCGTGCATAACTGACCATGGCACCAAAAATTATCCCGTAGTTTTGCTTGAGATTGGTATGGAAGAAAACTGATGAAGCATACCAGATGGAGCATCAAGCCCATTCCACATCACGTGCCCACATGTGCCCTGAAGTACACGAAAGCTGAACTATTACATCTGCATGAAGGCAATTGTCCTTGACTGCTCAAGCCATATGAAGAATTCATATGCTATGCGAGTAGTACTTGTACGTTCTGCAGGCCCATTGCCTACTACTGCTGGCCCCACCAAGCCACGATCCCAAATTGGTAAACAACCTTTACAACGCAACTTTTACCACGCAGTGCCTTTACAATGCAACTTTTACAACGCAAACCATTACAACGCATTGCGCTGGGGGGCGCTCTAGGATAGGGAATAGGTTTAATGTACTATCCAACACCTTCCCTACTATCCACGGGGACTGGAGTTGGAATAGTAAATTAAACAATTCACTATCCAGCGCCTAAAAGCATTATGCGTTGTAATGGTATGTGTTGTAAAAACCGCGTTGTAAAAGCATGCGATGTAAAAGCATGCGTTGTAATGTCATACATCCTCCCAAGATTCCCTGCACGTAACAGACTAAATGGGGCCATTGATCTTTTAAAACTTTGCATTATAATTAAGTGAAATTGACTCCAGCAAGATCAAATGAATGTTTATACTGGTGTCGACGATGAGAGACATGTACTTATTTGTAAATCGCTATATTGAATGACCGCTCCTTGTACTATAACTATTCACAGCCAGGCTCCCAAGACTTTTTAAGAACCTTTAATTATTACTAGCTGCACCAACCTGCAATCCTGATATGCCCAATGTTTTCTTCTTGTGTGTATCAGGTACCGGTGCGAGAGATAGCAGCAAATCATAATAAAAGACCAGGTGCAGTGAGATCCCAGTAGGAAATTATAAATCCAGGTTTGTGATTCACGGTATTTATTAGAACCAACCCTCGCACCATGGCCTGGCCCTGTTTGCAACCGGAAAATATGGTGTGAGTTAGCGGCAAAGCCTAAAGGAAAAACCGCAGTGATGCCACACCCCTGGGCTCGCTGAATGTGCTCCGGTCACCCCAATGTGGTTACTTCTCAGATAACGCCATCTTTATTTGTTGATGTACCGTTAACATTTAACCAACTTTTATTAAGACAAACCAAGTCACATTGAAGAACCTAAGGTTAACTAGGCCGTGTACCAGCAGGCCACAAGCCCTCTACACTGCTTCCATTTGATGTAACTATCCATCGTCAACCCCCTTAGAAGCGGCCATCAGAGCACTGCTTAGCGCCTTCCTGGCACCCAAGCTCTCACAATCTCCAAGCACCGGCTACTCGGGTAGGGCCAGAGAATCCAGGACCACCAGCAGGACGACCCCCTCTCCCACCAGCCCGGAGCCCCAATGACTGCCTCCCTGTTCCCGGATCAGACAGTCCCCACCAAAAAGGAGTCCCCGCCCTTTTCTCTTTCCCGGGACCCCGCCAAAACTACCCCTTAACTCCAGAGATGGTCTGAGGACAAAGAGGGCTTCTCCCTCGTGTCCGGAGCTTTTATTAGTTTTAGGGAGGGGTCACCTGCGCACCTTAATGAAGCTAAGGACCTCCCTGCCTTCTCACATTTCACAACAACCTCTCTCCTCCCTTTGACCAGATACCCGAAACTTAAACCAGTCGCCTCTTGCCTGACATGCTACTAAAGCCCGAGCACGGGGTGCTATGTACAGGCACCGTGTATAAAGTTAAATGTCTAGGATCACAGGATACTAACCACTGCATTGGTCCCGCCTGGCGAAATTTGCTATATGTAAAAGACAGGCATAACACTTTTTGGGTATATGTATTGGCCAATTGCCCGTTCACCCAGAGGCATCTTGACGTTGAATAAGAGACGTTTATTGCTACCCAACCTAATGAAGTCATTTTTTCGACCTCCAGTGGATGAAGTCCGATGAGGTAGAATCTTAAAAGCACCATGTGCTATTCTGATCAAAGCGTAAGGTTCGTCTTAATGCATTTCGCAACTTTGAATGGATTTAAAATGCAATAGAACCATGCAAAGTCAACAACACCCGTACCTTTGACCCCTAGATTCTTGCAATCTAAATACCACCTATTCGTAAAACATTTCTTTATGCTCTGTGTCCGTGGCTGACCGTTTTTTTGAGGGGGGGGAGGGCGGTACAAAACCAAAACAAATGGCTACCTAGAGGCCTACCTGCTGACTTGTCAATTCTTGGTTGACTTGAAATTGCTAGCTGCATTAATGCTAGCCAAGACCAGGAGCCAAGTTTCCTGTTCTTCCATTAAAGTTACCCCCTCAAGCTCCTTCTTTCTCAAGCTCAACAACATATAAAGCTGTCGTAGAAAGGCAGAGCCCAGCCCACAATACTATGTGCAATAATGCCTTGGGGTCTTTTGCATTAACTGCGGGCACTCCCAGAGACTTAGAAACTGAAGCATTATAAATGGCATGAAGGAGGGCTGCACCATTTTAACCAACTGGCACTCTGTGTGGCACTCAGCCTGGAGCTGGCCCTCACCAGAAATTAGTAGAGTACAATGTACCGAAAATACTACTGCCCCATAGAACCCACATCCTAGTGTGCGAACCTAATCCAGAACCACATGTTGAAGCACATTCCATATAGCAGAGTGGCGGCAACCGCGTACTAACTGCCAACTGCCAATGAAATATTGTAATACAGCCCTCTGAACAATGGGACAATCTTTGGGCTTTACAGCATCATGCTGTAGATATAAATTCCACGCAATGCTTATACCACGCAAACAGAAGGATATCCTTCCAACCCACAGTATACTTTGTCTGATTGCACCGGGCCAACGACGGCGAGTAAACCTCAATATTAAATGCCACACAGATCATGATAAAGGGGACTACCAAAGCGATCTACCATCAAACACGCCAACATCATCAATGTGTACATGTTGATTTTCTCCCCAGAAAAGCTTAATTTACATCCTACCGAAAGTCAAGACAAGAGCAGTTGACATTAACCGAGTGCGCATGCCAAAATATAAAACTGGGCATTATCCTGCCACATTGCAAGATCGCTAAGGAAACAGGCATGCAAAGCCCTGGACCTTGGAACGGGGGCAGAAACGCACTTCCCGGCACCCGCCGTGTAAAGAGTTATGATTGCCTTTGCCCCCAGCATGCCCGCAATCAGGGCCGGCCTAAGGCATGTGCAAGCTGTGCACCTGCACAGGGCCACCAAACCCCAGGGGCCGCCACGCCAATATATATCCTTAGATACATATTTGCGTGGCGGCCCCTGGCAGGGATTTGGCGGCCTCGGGCCCCCTACCTACACTCCCTGCTCAGGGCCTCCGTGAGCCTAGAGCCGGCCCTGCCGCAATTAAATTCCTGCTTGGGTGAAAAGCTAGGCATAACAACAGCATTTTGAATTATCAATATAAATGCCTAATGTACGACTAACCACTCCCCCAACGTCTCCACAGATACTAGCAGCGCGCACGCTAGCGGGAGGCGGGAAAATTAAACAACAACTCCTCGACGTGGCAGGGAAATGCTTTGAAGAACGAGCTTCGTATAAAAAACCCAGGAAAGGTCAGCGGTGAATGGAATGCAATCTCCAGACCATGGCTATCTCCAGATTCAAAACCAGACCGTAACCACAGCAATATGCCATTCACCCATGCCCACCACAAAGAAAGCTTTAACCAAAACCTCAGCATCCAGACAAAATTCCTTATACATCTTCCACCTCCCCACATCGGCCCCCCTAAACCCACTGAGCTTTCTGCGCTGGAGCAGTAAGTTCTTAAATCATTAAGCCATTGCACCGCGCATACTACATGTGAGATTGCAGCTCCCAGGGGAAGTGAAGGTCGCAGACCAGTCTTCCCCTGGGGAATTTGCGTGAGACCGGAAGGACAAGGTGGGGGGTGGGATTAGAAGGGTCAAGGGGAAGGGGTGGGATTAGGAGGCTATAAGGAGTCGGAAGAGGAGAAAACAGCCTCTTCTTAACTCCTGAGCACCACCGGGGGGTCATGTAAAACTTTGTGGTCAGTAGGCGGGGGTTTAGGGCGGGGGCCGACTGGTCGATCGGCGGGGAGAGAAGTTCGTTTTATGGCTGCGGTTTGTAGGGTATAATGCACTGAAGTTTAAGGGGGTTATGGGCTCTGGCCCCCTGTTAGGGTCTGCGGTCTGCGGTGCGGGCAGGAGAGAGGCTGTTGCCAGCGAGTTGATCGGGCGGGTGAAGGGCCGGCCGGAGGCATCGGCGTGGGTTAGCGTAGGTCTTGCTGTTGATGGGCGCACGCTGCGATTCGGCTGTGTCAAGCTGGGTGGGCACCCTGTTCTGGCGTCCGGCGGGAGTTTGGGCGGGGGCGGCAGGCCCGGTTTTTATATTTTGCTGCTTGCGCGCTGCGCGATTCCTTTGCCGCGCGGGGGGGGGCGATGTTGAGGCGCAAGTGGGCCGGCGCTGGGCGGGAGGTGGCCCGGTGGGGCTCTTGATATGCCGCGTTTCGAGTAGGATGGCCGCAGGGAGGGGGTTGGGGTCGTCCGCATGTGGGCTCTGGCTCCCCTGCCCGGTATTGATGCGAGTTGGCTGCCCTTGGGTGTGGAATCGCGGAGCAGGGCCCCGCCCGTACATATTTTCAACAAAAGAGCGAGACCCGGCTAGAACGCACGTGGGCGGGCGAGCGGGGGGGCAGTGCGCTGCTGCGGCTCGCTTTGAATTGAGGGCCAGGGGGGGCGGTCGAGGTACGCAGGTGAGGTTTGGGGCACTGGGGTAGTGTTGAGGGACCGCCAGCACGGCGCGAGGCCCGGTGGTGCTCGGGCCCCACCTGGTTGGAACGACCTGGTGGGGGGGGAACCAGGACCGGTATTGTCCCGGCAGAGGGGGATGCCAGCGGGGTGCACAACGGCCTCCGGACGCTGGCCTGAAGCAGTAGGGGGGTCCGCGGCAGCCTGCCCTCCATCACGGGATCGCGCAGCTCAAGCATTGCAGCGTTCGGGAATTTATTGAAACAATGACCAGTTTGTGACAGTTGACGTGCGGCATGGTAGTCTACTGAAGAGTGCAGGGTGCGGACATGAGTGTGGGGGGTATGCCGTGTGAATAGGGAGTGAGTTAGTGGAGTGCTGGATGCAGTACAGAAGGGTTGCCCAAGGGTGTGGGGGGGGGTTCCAGGTAATTTGCTTGTTTTGTGTTGCTACAGGAGGCAAGTACGGTTATAGGCGAGTACGGGGATGACAAATGCGGGAACACCAGCGACTGGAAAAGCGACGGAGGTCCTGGATGGACTCTCAGGTACGGATCTAAGGATGGGGGCAAAAGGGGGAGCTGCACGGACAAGGGTCTACGGCTGGTTGGCCGGGGTGCATTGGGGGGTGGTGTGGGACAAGGGAGGCTGGTGTACGGTTTAAGGTCAGGTGACGGGTAGGCATAGGACTGGACTGGGGACTGACAGGGCACGCCGGATGCTAGATTGGAATGTTAGGTAAGAGGGTTTTGTTGGTTCGGCGTGGTTGAAATACATTGCCAAGGGTCACGGTGCATTTCTTGGAGCGGGGGGAGCGCTTGGGGGCCTGAGGTGCCGACTGATGCAACGCAGTAATAGGTGGAATAAGCGGCCTGACAGGTAGGGGATTGAGGGGGCTAGGAAGTCCAGCTGTGGTTCGAGGCCATGGGGTCCATGGTGTTTCATGGTCATAGGGAGGAGGCCGGGAGTCCGGAGCAGAGGCAGGATTGGATCCGGGGACACTGGGGGTGGGATTGGATAGCTGCGATGGGGGCCCCGCCGGGGGGGGGGAGGGTGTGGACGTGGATGGCTGACACAGATGCTGGAGATTCTGTAGACCGGTGTAGGAGTGGTAGGGCGTGAGGTTTGCGCTATAAGGAGATGTATTTTTGCCTGATATGCTGCCCCTGTTTGTTAAAGTACAGTTTTATATAGAACCTGCGTGCAGGGCAGTGGCAGGAAGACTCTGGCACTGTGCTCTTCTCATGATTTACAGGAGACCTGGAAGTGCATTAGTTTCACCCTGGAGGCGGTTTTTGAAGTGGTCAATGTTGGGCAGCGGATAAATGGGTGACCGGCATTGTGGCTGGTGTGCTTTGGGGTAAATGCTGGGGGCACCTGATTCTCAAGCAGGGCGATTTTGGTGCTTTAGGCGCTTTGTGAGGATGGTTTGTCTGGGTGCCTGGAATCAAGGTGGGTTTAGGGGTTACGGTTGGGGGGGCAATCTCCGTGGGCACTGAAATTATTTGCTTGAGATTGGAGGCATAGGACTGGGGGTGTTTGTTTGTTTTTTCGAAGGAAGGAGGTGGGAGTTCATTTCTGCAGATCGTTCTAGGCTTCATACGCAAGGGGGTTGCCTACGGTGGAGGACGTTTTTTGGTTTTTCTGGGGGCCGTTACAGAGTTGACAGGTGGAGGGCCCCGGGGGGAGGGGGGGAGTGGCTGCAGGGCTGCGCGTGTCCGTCACAGTGTTTCTGTGTTGACGTGGCGACTGGACACTTGTCGGCCGGGGCGGGTAAGGGACGGTGGATACACTTCATGCAGGACTAATTGTTCTTTTCTACTACAGCAGTTGGGAGTGGAGCAGGACCCCAGGCGGTCGCCTGGCGGGAGTGGCCCCCTTTTTCTCCTGGGCATCGATCATCAGAAGAGGTGATTTAGCCAGTTGCCCAAGGGCTGTACAATGATGTAGGAATCTGAGGGATGTATTTGAGGGTTTTGGTTTGGATGTTGACAGTGTGTATGTGAAATGAGGAGTCGCCCCAATCCGACGTTTTGGGTGGGAGACGGATGTATGCTGGGAGAGCTTGGTTATGGCTTTACACGATGACGCACGGAGTGGGACATGGTGCGAAGATGCAGATAATGGTGGCAATCAGGTCGCTGTGATGACTTTGGGCCTCTCAGCGGAATGAGTCGACGGGGGGAGCTATTGACTGACGAAGGTACAGGTTGGGGTAGTGAATTGCACGGGGGGCCACCTGCATGGTCAGGGTCGGCCCGTCCATACGTGTTATTGGTGTGATTGAGTGCGAGCCCTGGTGGGGGATGGTCGTTCACCGAAAGGGGGCTCTTGTCATAATCAAAGTTTTGGCCTAAATAGTTCTGAACGGTCTACATGGGATGGAGGCAGGAGGTGGACTGGTCGTTCAAAGCAGGGGGGGCAAGTGTCACAAACCAAGTTTCAGTCTGATCAAATCTTATCTGTCTACAATGGTGGCGAGCGGGAGGGTGGATGGTCATCCATCCTGAAGGGGACACTTGGCACTAATAAGGTTTTTGGGGTCCCAGCATCCTATCTATCTACATTGAAGGCAAGCAAAAGGGTGGATGGGTGTTCACCGATGAAGGGGCTCTCGTCAAAAAGCAAAGTTTGGGCACAGAATTTTCCCTTATACTGGTTGCATGCAAGAAGGTGGATGGTCGTTCACCGCAAAGGGGGCGCTTGGCACAGGATGACATTGGGAACAAGAATGCTGTCTGTTTACAAGGGATGCGGCCATGTGAGGTGGATGGTCATTCAACATGGAGGGGGTGCTTGTCGCATGCAGATTTGGTCCCACAAGAATCTTCTGTTACGCTGAATACAAGCAAAGGGTGGATGGTCGTCCACCGCGAAGGGGGCACCTGTCACAAATAAAGTGTCGGTCACATTGAATCCTATAGGTTTACAGTGGAGGCGGACAGAAAGGTGGATGGTCGTTCACCAAAAAATGGGGGACTTGGAACTATCTAGGTTTGGCCTGAGTATCCTATCTGTTTCAATTTGGATGAGCACATGGGTGGATGGTCATTCGCCGCGTGGGGGTGCACTTGTAACGCATAAAGTTTTGGTCCCAGTCATATTTGTTTTTTTAGTGGAAGACAAGCGAGAGGGTGGATGGTCGTTCACCGTTAATGGGGCGCTTGACATGAGCAAGTTTCTGCCGCGAGAATCCTGGCTGTTTCGATTGGAGGCAAGCAAAAGGGTGGATGGTCGTTCACCGCGAATGGGGCTCTTCATGAGCGAGGTTTTGGTCCAAGGATCATATCTGTTTAATTCGGATGAGCAAATGGGTGGAAGGTCATTCACCGCGGGGGGGAAGGGTGCACTTGTAATGCACAAAGTTTTGGCCCATTCAAATTTTTTTCCAATGGAGGCAAGCAATACAGGGATGGTCGTTCACCGAGAAAGGGGAGCTTTACATGAGCATGGTTCTGGCCCGAGAATCCTGGCAGTTTCGATTGGGGGGCAAGCAAAAGGGTGGATGGTTGTTCACAGAGGCGGGGGACGCTTTTTGCAGACTGTGTTTGGCCTGTGAATTTTCTCTGTTGTGCTGGATGCAAGCAGAGGGTGGATGGTCGTTTCAGCTGGAGGGGGACTTTCGTCGCGCTCAATATTGGCCAAAATTCCTACTTACTTACTTGAGGTGCAGGAATGGTGGTGGATGGTCATTCACCATGGGGGGGGGCACCTTTTAAGGGGACAGAATGGCCCACATAATGTGCTTTGTTTATGCGGAACGCAGTAATGGTTGGTGGATGGTCGTTCACCTTAAAAAGCGGGCAGCTTCCCGACCACAGATTTGGCCCGACGTAATGTGATTGGTGAATTTGGGCACGGATTCAGGTGGTGGATGGTCGTTCACCGACAAAGGGGGACTCCTGTCACTGACATGGTTTGGCCCGACGAAGGTCGGATTACACGGCTTGCAAACAAAAGTGGGCTTGGTCTTTTACCGCGAAAGAAGGGCATCTTTCCCGGTCGGGCATTGCCTCGAATAGGTTATTTGTGTGCCCGAGATGCACGGTAAGGTGGTGGCTGGTCAGCCACCGGACGCCACAAGGTGGCGGATGCATTCGATGCACATGGGGGTGGGGCAGGGAACCGCCCTCCGGGGGTTCCCTGGTTGGCGGTTCTTTGGAGGGTTGGTGAGTCACATACGGGCGGATCCACCCCTCGGGGGGAGAACGGTACACGGGTGACTGATAGCGGGGCGCGGGAGGCAATGAAGGAAATTCAACAGAGGATGCGCAGAGGGCAAGTGAAGGTGAGAATGGGTAGAGGAAGGAGGTCACCGAGTGAATGGGGAAGAGTCAAAGAGGTGAGATGGTTTGAGAAGGAGGAATGGAGAGTGAGTCGGAAGGAGATGGGGAGAGTATATTTATTGCATTTATGTACTATGTAATAAAGTTTAAAGGATTGCAACCTTGTCCTAATAAAATGGCCTTTTACGCTTCAAGTAACAGCGTGGAGTGTGGTTCTTGCGCAAGACTTCCCATAAGCACACGCCTGCATGGGGCGGGCAAACTCTCCGAAGCTTGCTGCGTACTGTTGCCTGGGCCTTGTAACTCACAGCACATTGTTGAGGGAGACGTTAAATTACTGCTAAATATTTGAGCCTACGCTCCTGGTAGCCCCCTCCTTCGAGCCCCTCTATTCCCCATGTTCTGCCTATGAGATATATCACAGGGCTCATGCCGCGCCTGTGGCAGACTTTAAACCTGGTTGCTGCGTGGGAAGGTCTGTACGCCCCGACATCGATACTGACATCTTTGGGTTTCCCCTCCCAGCACTATCTCTCGCTTTCTGTTTCTGTTGACACGCAATTCACTCCTCGCAAGTTGCCCCTTAAAACCGTCACTCTGCAAGACATTCCTTCCACTGTCCCATTATTATTTATTTTTACAAAAAGAGCCTGGTCCAGCACTCTATTTGAGACCCAGGATGCCCTAACTGGCTTCCCTGTCTATGTAAGCGACCTGCTTCTCCGGTAAGTCAAACCAGCCTCAACACAAGCAGTTCTTAAAACCCTAAGGCATAATTCCTCGTTTACAAGAGAGACATTTTGAAGCTTTAGCTGTCCGTTGTGGTGCTCCCCTAAGACAGCTGCCTAAAGTCGCTTTAATGTGACACCGTTGCTGTCTGTAAATGTTTGACCATGGGGTAAGCAGCCCTTAACGCCAGCCCTGCTCGGCCTCTCTCTATGCTGACCTCTCAGCCCCACAGCCAGGACACGCTTTTTAGCATCAGAGTAAGGACTGTTTCATAAGCATATCCCTCTCAGCGCAGCCCGCGTTATCATCTCCTGCACCAGCCTTGATTTTTATCGTAATTCAAGTATCATTAGCTCTTTCACTGAGGACCCTTTGGCCCAAACTCAAATTAATAATGTCGCTAACCTATATTCTCCAACCTTAAAATAAAATCGTACTACGCTATGACTGGCCCCCTTGAACCCACCGTTCTACCATCCACCCGACAACCGGAAACTTGTTCCCTGTCGACGACGCTCCTGCAACTTCGAAGACGCTCATGCGGACATGGTAAGGTCAAAGAGGACAAAGAGGCCGAACCACTGGGACGCATCCTTATATACTCTACTCATCTAGGATTCCCTGCCCCGCCTGATGATGTCAACTCCGCCCTTCCTTTATCCATCTACGTTCCCTGCCTTTGTAGGAATCTCAGCCACATGGCGCGACTAAGGGCGCCCCTCCCCTAGTTGAGGGGGGAGCACCTGTTCATTCTTCTTGGCTTGCACATGTGCACTAAAGGTTGCATTCACACATGATATGAGCATAAGGCTCATGCTGACCTCTACTAGTGCCACAAGAGAAGCAACACTGAGAAAGGGGAAATTTGGAATACAGCCTATTTCCACAAAATCATACGAATCATATGACACTTGGAACAACGGCAGGCAAGCCCTGCTGATCAAGTACAAGCTGTGGTTGGTAGCAATTTGCAAGGTCGCGTGCACTCAAGTTATGCTTTCCGTGTGAGAATATTTTGATTTCTGGAATGAAAATGCTTCTTTTTCCCAATGGGGCTATTTGGACTGCAGCATCACTGAGCGACGCAATGTGCATGTGTATATTGCATTTGTCCTTTGCACAACAAAGAACTATAGATTTTGATATATAATGATGTTTTATGTACCAGGTCAAGTCGGGGTTTGTCATAACAATGGCATTTGCAGCAGTATGGATTCTGGGTACGATATTTTTAAGGACAGTTCCAGGTTTCAGTTCCTTTCCCACCAATGACATGTGGCTCATAAAATGCACCTACATTACATCAGTCTGTCTCGCCATTTAATATCGGACACTGCGGTAACACACTTCTGCAGAGGGATGTGTTTGATTGATTAACAGCACCTGAGCTGAAACTAACATCAAGCTGACAAAGTTGAGAGGAATGCTAAATTGTCAAAATGGCAATCATCCCTTTAACTGTGTTGCAAACTTATTTGCTGCTGTAACCTTACCTAACACAAGCACAAACTAAGTTCTTCCTTTGCAAAGTTGTAGCAAATATATTTGCAACAGTTCACAAGCACCAACAAAGGCTTGAAATTGCTTTCCTATGAAGTGTGAAAAACAGAAATGTTGTTCATTGAAAACAGCAGATACAATAACTATAATAAAATGTTGCCTCGTGCATAACTTGGACATCAAGGAGAGAACATACAATCTATCCACATATGAACCACTTAAGGCTAAGTAGTCAGTTGTATGAGACATGACAAATTAACGAAAAAAGACAGTAAATATGCCACAGTTACTCATTTTCCCACTCTCCTGTTTACTTTCATATAGCTAAAAGCATTTCTGCTACCTAAAACACTTGGGGACTTATTTACAAGCCCATTGAGGCTCTGGTGCATAACTTTTTATGGAGCACTGGTGGTGCAGTGTGCCTGCCCATTTTTACAAGGCCACGTAAATCTGCCCTCTGTGACTTTTCATGGCCTTGTAGATCTGGCCCCCTTTCCTGCATTACTCTGCGTGAAAGGGGCTTTCCATGGTTGTTGCTGTGGGTGTTCCCACACAACATCCATGAAACCTGACTCATTCCCAGATTTACAAGGTTTCATAAACCTGGGAATGCATCAGATTCATACATCTCTCCAAGGGAGGCATAAGGGAGGTGCAACATGGACAAATACCTTTATTTCTATGCATTCTGCAACACACATAGAAAGAGGAAAATACCTCTTGTGAATATTTTTGTGCAGGAAGGTGTCCCTTCCAGCATGCACTCCTGCCCTTTTTTTAACATACGGCAGCACAGCAGGAAGGCTTGCTGGTCTGCCATGCATCAAAATATTCAGTTTCAGTTTCAGATCTTTATTCGGATACATTTTATCCATAAAAGCACAAATCATCATAATAAAAAAGGGAAATATAACAATCCATGGACAAGAGCCAGATAAAACCGAAGTCATGCATAACAATTAATATAACATAAAAGCAATTATATACAGCAAGTCCCATAAATCAATTACTTTTACAACTCATTCTCTATATAAAAACAGAATGTCATAAAGTGCACATTGAATTTCGAGCGCGTACTGACAATTTGATAAAGTTACCTACATTGGCCATTAACTCATCATTTTCTAACTTACGGATTGTTAAGTAGGCTTCTTCTAAAAGTATGGGTCGTGTGTTCTTAAAAAATGAGAGCAAAAAACTGATGGGTATATTGGGTATAAATATTACAAAAGAGTGTTATCTGCCCACTCCTGTCATCACATGGGCAAAGTAATAGACCCAAATTCGCAGTGTACCCCAAAGGAAAACAAAGCAGAAATTTGATTGTATCAGCCCTTAGACAAAACAATAATCCTCTCTCCCAGCGTCCGATTGGCTTTAGGAGGTAACTAGGCAGGGTATTTGATTCTTCCTAAACTGGCAAATAACTTTCTACAGATTTTTTCTGGATTTCCCTTTTGAATCTTAAAATCCTGTAATGATCATATAAACCCCCCAAAATCACTTTTCTATTCATGTCAACAAAGTCTTCCAGGCTTGAAAAAATCTGAGCATGGTTGACACTACTCAGGGCATCCCTTGTAGCAGCAAGCCATGGTATATCTTTTCCCTTTTAAGTGATGGGACTACTTGTAGCCCCAAAGAACCATTCGCACAGCTTCATGCCGCCCCTGGCGTGCATGATTTCACCAAAATATTTAACCATTACTTTGTAATATTCCAACTTTTCGCCGTAATCTTTTTTCTTTCTCTTTAATCATTATTTTCACTTTTAAATCCAAATCCACAGACCGGATAAAACTGCCAATTTTCATTTTTCTAGTATTCAGACTGTGCCAATCCAGGCTTTTCGTAAGAATATGGATAATGCAAAGTTCAACGCAAGCAGCCTTTATTTCATATAAAAAACCCAATGCATTTCGGGCCGCTCATGGGCCCTTCTTCGGGGGTCACTACAATAAATAAAAATAACGAAATGATTGTTTAACACTCTTGAATACAATTACGACAAAGTTTCAAAAAAAATAAAAAATAAATAAATATCTTTTCCCTTATCACACTGTAAGCAGGTTCTGGTGATCTCTCTAGTCAGAGACGCTGCAGGGTTCTTCCAAATCGCAAGACACAAGAGAATGGGTCGCGCATTTATAAAGTTGTCCACATAGTGTCATTTTAGTTCCGCATGACAGATGAACTGTGAGGTCGAGATCGGGGCTCCCAGTACTTTCCTACAGAATCTGTTATCTTCAAGTTAAATACTATTGCACTTTCTATGTTCCCATATCTCTGGGCCATATGTCGCAGATGGAATGCACTGTGTTTTATACATTTTCAGAAGTGCTAATATTATCCCTGTCATTTTAGGCTGCGGAAGACTAATAATTGAGTTGATAACTATGTCTCACATGGTCAGTCCATGAACCATTGGCACAGAAAACAAGCCCAAGATAAGGGAAGGAACTTGTATGGTGAAGTTTGTGCTCCACTACGCTAGTAGAATTTAAGATATGCTTTTTTTGGCCCACAAGACATAATAAATGATTTTTTTAAATAAGTACACAAATTAAACTACCCATAAAATCCCCAAAATCCTGCACTAAAATTTGTAAGGCATTTGGCGTTCCTCCCATTAAAACAGCGTAATCGGCATACAATAAAGTGGGTACTGAATTGCCGTTAATTTTGGGGACATCATTAGTAAGTGCGATA
This sequence comes from Lissotriton helveticus, assembly GCF_964261635.1. NCBI lineage: Eukaryota > Metazoa > Chordata > Amphibia > Caudata > Salamandridae > Lissotriton > Lissotriton helveticus. Next base: position 1,714,532,952 of record NC_136059.1, read on the forward strand.
AGGGATTTATGCAGATTGTTAATATATAAAATAAAAAACAGGGTTGCCAGAACACTCCCCTGTCTTACACCCCTATCAATTCTGATGCGCAGAGACTTCCCCACTAGTATTGATCTTTACTCGAGCCCGTATGTCCCTATGCAGGTATGCTAAAAAATGAACTAAAACGTCATCTAATCCATACTCCTAAAGTGTAGACCATAACCGGGACCTATTAACAAAATCAAAGCTCAAGGTAGGATCCATAAAAGCCATATATATAGGGGTTTTCTTAGCTACAGTATATTTCCCAATAATTAATTTGAGGTTCAGACATTGCTCAATAGTCCCCACTTTGCTTTGGAATCCCAGTTGGCATGGTTGTAAAATACAGTCATCCTCGGCCCAAGTCTTTATTCTATTGTACAAGATCCTTCCTTACATTTTCATTGTGTTGTCTATTAGGGAGATAGGCCTGTAACAGTTTGGTTGCGAGCAGCCACCCTTTTTTAAAAATTGGCACAATAATGCTTGTCGACCAGGTACGTGGGAATGGGGCATTAATTAAATTATTAAAAACATTTAATAAAATGGGCACCCAGAATTCAGGTTTAAGTTTGATCAAATCAATAGGCAGCCCATCTGGACCTGGGGGTTTATTACACAGACTCTGATTAATAGCATCTTCAACTTCCTGCAAAGTTATTTCAATCGCGGGGGGATCTTCAGGCTCTAAGGGAGCTTAGCTCTGTGTAGGCAATGAGGAGATCATCAAAAAGTGGGCTTCCCAAGCCTCACTTGTCATATTGCAGCTTATGGGAGTTAGTGGTTGAACGAGGGATCTCATACTTTTAACTGCAGCCCAGAAAGCGTTCCCATTATTTAGGAGAGCGACCACTGCTAGATCATCCCAGCGCTCATTCAAAATCTGCTCTTTCTGCAGTAGGACGGTTACCTTATACTTTTTTTCTCAACAATTTACCCAGAAGGAGGTCTCTTGGGGTTTTTGATAAGGCCAGATGTGACTGTCTATTAATTTGTGAACATTCACCATTAAACCATCTTAACCTGGGTTCCACTCTCGACAATGGTTTTGACAATATAGACTCGATCCCTTCACATAGTTTCCCAAAGTCTCCAACTACCTCCAGGTTGGGATCCTGAAATGTCAGACATGAATCGATAAGACTCAAGTAGTCGCTAACTGTTAGAATTGGGGGTCTCTGGTTGGCACAGGTAGGTACTTGTGACAAGCAGGGACCTTCTCCTCTAGTCAAGGCAAGGGAATTACTCTCTCAAAATAACCCCTGCTCACCCTCTAGGCAGCGTGGCACGAGCAGTCAAGGCTTATTTCAGAGGTGATGTAAGTTAGGCAGTTGTGACCACATACAGTAACCCAGTGACAACACTACAAATGGACACCACACAGGTTTTATATAAAAAATTAAGTATACTTTATATGGAGATATCACCAGAACAATAAACGACAAAAAGAATCCTCAGTACTATTAAGTTTCAAGAGTTCAGGTTAAAAAGGCTTATTTCAAGGTTCTGTGCGAGCCGGTAGCCTTGTCCGGCTACAGCGTTGCGGAAGAGAACACAGAGTCTAACAAATCCAGTGGGCTGCGGCGGTCCAGGCCCACTCAAATGTCCACAGACTCAGTCACAGTACCTTTTCCTTGAGGCGGCCGGCACGGATGTGCGAGCTGGTTCCGAGGTTCGTCACGGGGTGGAAAAAGAAAGCGTTGCAGGTCATGGTGTCCTTCCAGTCACTGTGCAGGCTACGGCTCGTTGACGGCGTCGAGACAGAGTCGGTGAGCTCAGTGCTTGCGTTGTTTGAGGCGGACGCTGCTCCTTGCGTTGCTTCCAGCTTTACAGTGCGGCGACAGAGACGGAGTTTGGGAGCTGGCGTCGGTCAGTCCGGACAGCGGTGCAAGTCGGGCGGTGCGTCGCAAAGCGTGCGAGGCGGTGCCCAACTCTGCTGCGGTCACAGGACTCGAAGTCAGCAGCAGTGACCGTGTCGGTCAGACCAGTTCGATTCGGTGTAGCGAGGCATTGCAAGTCACGGTGTCCTTCCAGTCGCGGTGCATGCTACGGCTCGTTGATGGTGTCAGGACTGAGTCGGTGAGCGCAGAGCTTGCGTTGTTCGAGGCGAACGTTGCTTGGTGCGGTGCCTACAGGACACCGGGCCGGCTGTGAGAGTCGGTCACAGCTCCCTGCCTCTGTAGCCACTTGTTTCCAGCAGCAATTCACAAACGCTGGTGAAGTCCACTGGTCCTTGGACTTCGGTCAGGGGGCAAGCTCTCTTCCAAGCTCTTGGAGATCTTTGCACAAGTTGAAAAGAAAAGTCCACAAAGTCTTTTTCCTCCCTTTGGCAGCAAGGCAACCACTGCAGGCCAATCCCCCAAGCAGCACTTCAGCTTGGAAATAGTCTCTCCTCAGTTTCTTCAGGTTCCTTCTGCTCAGCAGAGGTTTTGTCTAGTAAGTTCCAGGAGTGATCTAATTTTATGGAATCAGGGTCCCAATACTTATACCCCGAAATCCTTTGTTCTCTGAGGGTAGAGGGGCTTGTGCCCAGTTCAAGCCAGTTCTGAAGCACTCTGTTTACCAGACTTCTCCTTTTCTTTCACCACGCAGGGCAGGCACATCAGACGCCCCACAGGAGGTGGAGCCAGCATTGTGGAAGGCAAGTACAGTCCAGGAACACTTTTTTGACAGTTTTCCTTCTCTTCTTTCAGTGTGCAGGGCAGAGACATCAGACACACCACAGGGGGTGGAGTCAGCATTGTAGAGGGAAGGCCCAGCCCTATTCAGGTCCCAGGTACAACTCCTCCCTCCCATCTAGATCTCCCTATTCACCACCGGGCAGCCTCAACCTGTCTCCTGGAATTCCCCAGTCCTGTCACACACAAACCCAGACAAGGAATAAACAACCTGGCAGAGGCAGGCTCAAATGGTTAGGCAAGCAAATACCTACTTTCTAAAAGTGGTATTTGCAAACACAGAATATTAAAATAAACTTTACTAAAATATGTATTTTATTATTCTGAGTCCAGGCATACTAAACTCGAATTTCTATCATGTTCTCTGAGTCTGCTAGGATTATAAACATGTAACAATCCAGCAGCCCATTCTGGCCTAGGGAGAACAGGTCGCCTTGCAATAGTGAAAAACTAAAACGGCTGTAATTCACTATTAGGACATGCCAAACACATCAGGGCTTGTCCTACCTTATACTTACAATGCACCCTGCCCTGGGGCCTACCATAGAGGTGACTAATATGAAGAAAAGGGAAGGTTTAGGGACTGGCAAGTGTGTGCACTTGCCCAGTCAGCATGACAATACCAGACTGCACGCAGGCTCTGCAATGGCAGACCTTAGACACATTTTACAATGCCGCTTCTGTGGGTGGCACAACCAGTGCTGCAAGCCCACTAGCAGCATTTGGATTTACACCCCCTGGGCACACTGAGTGCACTGTACTAGGGTCTGACAAGTAAACCAAACATCCAATCATGGAACCACTAACAATAGATCAATTTACAGTAGGGAGCACTCGCACTGTAGCACTGGACAGCAGTGGCACAGTGCCCAAAGCATCTAACACCAGCAAAAATGGAAGGGAGACCCATGCCAATGATGCTAGGTCTAACACTAACCATTTTGGCGAAAAGATCAATTAAGTTGACTCCCCACCAAACCAGTCTTAAATTATCAGTAGATGGTGTCAAATCCCTTGCACCACATTCATTATTATAGTTTGGTTTAGGGGTGATTCGTAGTTCTATCATGATTGAATTATGGTCGCCATAAATGGCAGAGACAACCATAGCTTGGGTTAAACAATCCTCGATAGTAGGAGAAATGAAAACATAATCAATGGTGGTGGCACTACCCCTTCCTCTAAATGTTGGTTCCAGGGTATCCCCATTATAATTTACCTCAGCAATTTCCATCACATTTAACAAGTTGCAAGGGTGCCTGCATTGGAGGCAGGATTGCTTTTGGGCGGGAAGGCACACCTTACTCACAAACACAATCCTTAAATACTTTTTTTCCTCTTTCTAAATCTGCTGCACAATGCAGCACACTTAGAATGAGGAAACAACTACACAGAGGAAAAATAAATATATTACTTCTCATTGCATCTCTATCGGGAAGGTATAGCATTCTGAGATTTACCAGTCTTGGAAATCTGGGCATACACCAAAATCCATGGGTGGATGCATGGGAACTATCACATTCCACCCATGAAATGCCTCTTTAGGGCAAGGTAATGCAAGGGAGTGACTTTTGCAGCCCTGCGTTATTCCAGATTTACTGAGCAATGCAGGGGCATGCAAGGAGGCCTTGCGTTGTTTGTTAAATCTGACTTAAGGATTGTGTTTCCTTTGTGACATAATGTACAATGCAAGGGCAATGCTAATAAATCTGGCCCTTGGTATTTAAAAACAAATGCAGTCATGTCTGCTTAAGTATGGCCTATAAATTGCAGAGCAAGAGCTCATCTGTTCTGATTGAGGAACGTTTCTAGGAAAACAAATTTTCGCCTTCCTTCATGCTTCAAGGATTAATGAATCTGCTTCTGCAAGTCAGTTGTGAGAAGTATCGTAGGGCAGGTATCTAAGCATGCATACACAGCAATATCTCCTCCATGTATAATGTATATCTTTATGCACTTGGAACACAAATATCATTGTTAAAAATGTTGATTTTAACTCTGTCGAAAACAAATAGATTGCGTACAAAATTATTGCTACATTTAAATAAAAATATATGTCAAAAATATTGAATCACACAATATCGATTGCAATTTTATCATTAACATAATGTAATAATGATCATTACATATATGAAAACACTTTTTACATCAAACAATGACAAATACATATTTTATACACAAAGCTAAATAAAATAAAAATATATTACAAAAATGTTACTATTCACTCCCAAAAATATATAATTAAAAATACAACACTCAACAAATATTTACATGAACTACAAACATTTAAACTACAACCACCGTACTCACTATGGCCATCTGACTGCCATGTCCTTGGCAAACTGATTCGTACCATTGCAGTCAGACTAGGATCCCATGCCGGTGTTGGTGGGGAAAGGCGTGATCTGTGGCGCCATGAGATCCCAACCTTTCTTTCCACTGACCTTTTCATGGTGGGGACCTGCCAAGAAAATGTTGGTGGGAAGGAAGGTAGGGGCCCCAAACAGGGCAACAGTGCACTCGACAATGGAGGCACTGCAGTGTGGCGGCATTGCCTTCAAGATCTGTATATGAGTCAAAACATGCCGTCACAGCCACTGGCACACTGCTAACCTGGTGATAAAGTCAATATCCAGTGGTCGGGATACCACCGGTCTGGCAGTGTTCTCCCGACTGCCGACGGGGCAGCCTGGCGGTTTAACCACCAAGGTCATGCTCAGGCCCTAAAGCTAAACCAACCAATAAAATAAAACTATAAACAACTTTACCCAATAAAATTAAGCAAACAATGAAATTAACAAAATAAAATACACACTAATTTAAACAACTACCTACTTAAAAAATGACACATGCTGCAAGATGAGGAAAACATCAAATTTTCTCATCAGACGTTAAAGAAAAAATATACATTTCAACAACTACTAAGTAAAATTCATATTTAAACTAACACGTAATTGCTATTAGAGTTAAAAATGTTAAATAACAAATAATTAACAAGTATTTAACAAAACATTCTCCAACTTCTTTTTCTTTGCATAGAATTCCTAAAAAAAACATGATTTGAAAATGCGATAATCTTCCAGAAAATTATAATTTGAAAATGCGATAATCTTCCAGAAAATTATAATTATCACAAATTAAGAAAAATATTTGAAAGTTAGTATATATAAGTTAATATAAACTTATACAATCACCCAAATAACGAGTAAAACAAAACCTAATGACTTCAACTTCTAAAAACTCCCAACAAATTAGGATTTAGAATGAAACTTACAATTTTTTTCATCCAACAGAAAAGAAAGCACCTGTTCCACATTTGAACACCCCCAAGAGAAAATCTGTAAAACAGTGTTTAACATCTACACAGAAAATACATGTAAGTATACAAAATAGAAGTTGCATCTTTTTACATGTAAATAGCAAACTTTAAAATATTATATGTATTTATACTATTAAACTACTTTCAGATTCAATGATAGAAGCTGCAAAGTAAATTACTTCACTGAAATGAAAGCAGTTACTAGCTCACATGGGCAAAACCTACAGCCAGGAAAGTGTCACATGGAAATACACTAAATGTTATTCTAAAACATGTTATGGGAGGGCAACAACAAAATATGATATTGTAATTCATGTAAGCACAACCCTCACCCAAATGTAACATAAATAGAAGTAAGGGAGATATTGCAGGATATAAGAGAGGGAAGCACTATCTCACTGGAACCCAGAAACCCACACACAAAACCCTTAAAAATATACTACCTAATGTCCCTGAACACATTACAGGCCAACTACCATCTATTCACACTTTAAATTGCTTGAGTTAAAAGCCAACAGCGATCCCCTGCCTGCAGCTAGAAGATACCAAGACAAACACATACCTGAATATGTAGCAATGACACATAATTAGGAACCTTTCCTTTTACATGACAAGCCCTATAATGAAAAAATAATCCTAATATTCTCTACAACAGGGGCTTATTTATGAGAGGCTTACGCTGCCAGAGCATCAGTTTTTCCGGCGGCACAAAAGTCTCAATCATATCTATGATGGCCTCATTGATAGAAGTGAGGCAAGGCAGACCAAGTCGTTGCGCTGCCTTACTCTGTGCTGGGGAGGCTTTCCATGGGTGTTGCAGTGGGTTTTTCCATGCAAAACCCATGGATTTTGATGCAGACCCAGATTTACCTAATCGCGTAAACCTGGAGCAACACCAAAACTTTATGTTTCACCACAGATGTGTAACGAGGAGAAATATTTTTATTTCTCCTGGTTAGTTTTCTCTTTACATGTGTGCTTCGTGGAAGGAGGAAAATGCCTTGTGCCCCTACCCGCATAAAAAACAATCTTGCATGCAACAGAATCACCTTTGCACCATGGTGCAAGGGTGCCTGTGTTGGTGCTAGGCAGCAAATTGTGCAGTAGAGCAGGCCGAAAATACAGGAATGCACTGGTGATTCCTGCCCTTTCACATTGGCAAAGAGCAGTGCAACAAGAAGCCTTGTGGCATTGCCCTATGCAAATTACCCATAAATGAGTATTTTAGAGTATTTGGTCAATACCATTTTGTCTGGTAAATTACCATGCCGGGCGGGAAGCTATCTGACAGCTTGTTGGAGGGTTTCCTCCTGACATCGTTGGTTTCACTCTGACAACCATATTAAAATAACAGTGGTCGGAGGGAAACCTGCAGTGGGATTCTGCTGCACTGTCCACGGGTTCAAGGTGCCCATCGGAGAGTCAGAAAGACTCAGAATCCCATAAGGAAGGCGGAGCCAGCCATTGGCTCCACCGTCAGGATTATGATGGCCCTTTCCCACAGCCTTTCCATCTCAGCCTTTCCAATTAGTTATGTAATTTACAATCAAATATGTAATATGTGTTTTTTTCTATTTTAGGTGAGGGTTGCTAGGTTTGTAAGGGTATAAGGTGGCAAGTTAATTAGGCAAATAATAATTCACCATTATTTTTTCATTGAAAAATAATTATTACATATTTTATGAATTTTGTAAATTGGTTAATAGTTTTTTACTTTTTTATAAGATATATATTTATTTTATGTTAAGTACTAATGTTTATATTAAGAGTTTTATATTTTTCTAAATGAATATGTTTCTTTAAATATGTAACGTTTTGTAAGTGAAGTAGTTTACCTACTGCTGAGCATACTGGAGTCAGAATAGTAAATATTACCCCTCTAAAAACCAGCACTTTCTCTACTGTTGCTTAGACTGGAGTACGAATAGTATTTTAACCACTCCAAAGTCCCACACTTTCCCTACATTTGCACAGACTTGAGTGAGAATAGTAAATTCCACCCCTCAAAAGTCCAACGCTTACCCTTCTGCTGCACAGACTGGAGTGGGAATAGTAAATTTAACCCCCGAAAGTTGAACGCTTTCCCAAATGTTGCACAGACTGGAGTGGGAATGGTAAATTTTACTCCTTTAAAGTCCCAACACTTTCCCTATTGTTGCTTAGACTGGTGTGGGAATAGTCATTTTAACCCCTCTGAAATCCAATACTTTCCCTAATGTTGCACAGACTGGAGTGATAATAGTAAATTTACCCCTCTTAATGTCTGAGGTTTTCCCTACTGTTGCACGGACTGGAGAGGAACTAGTAAATTTAACCCCTCAGAAGTCCACCGCTGTCCCTGCTATTGCACAGACTGGAGTTGGAACAGAAAATCTCACTGCTCCGATGTCCAACAATTTCCCTGCTGTTGCATAGATCAGGGTGGGAATAGTAAACTCCCCATGCCTCCAATGTCCAAGGCTTTCCCTATTGTTGCATAGTTTGGAGTGGGAACAGTAACTTTAACCCATTCAAAGTCCAATGCTTCCCCTGCTGTTGCACAGACGGGAGTAAGAAGAGTAAATATAACCCCTCCAAAGTCCTACACTTTCTCTACTGTTGCATAATATGGAGTGAAAATAGTGTATGTATTATTCCCAGGCTTGAATATATTTCATAATGAAGGTTAAATATATTTATTATTAATAGTTATATTTGTTTATCATTTTAATTTGTGTTTATATTTTTATTTGCTTCTATATTTTTACCTATTTTTTGATAATGTCTTTTTAATTTTAATTGTTTAGCAGTTTATTTAATGTTTTGGAATTAAGTAGTTATTATTTGTTACAATATCTAATATATATATATATATATATATATATATATATATATATATATATATATATATATATATATATATATATATATATATATATTACCTACTGGCGATAGCCAGTAGGTATATATAGTTAGGATTTTTTTCCTATGGGATTTTTGAAAATTCTATGTCGAATAACTTTGGCGTTTGAGGACAGAATTGGCTGAAATTTTCAGGAAAATGGAACATTTTGTTTCTGAGCAGCCCCTGAAAATTTGGGGGGGTTTCGTCAAGGGGGGGCCGAGAAAAGAGGGGGGGTCCCAAAACGTGTTTTTCCCATGCAATTTTCCATAGGGCGGTTGGCCTCACTTTTAGCCCGAACGGCTGAATGGATTTACACCAAACTTGGCAAAATTGTAGGGACTGGTAGCCCGATGTGCCTTTGCTATGTCTCAAGATATAGGCTCCAGTGGTTTTTACAAAAATTAACTTTGAAAAATATATATTGGGCTACATTGGGCTATATATATGTTGGAGCCCAAATGTAGCCCAATGTAGCCCAATGTAGCCCAATGTAGCCCAATGTAGCCCAAAGATGGCCACCAGAGACAAAAAAAAACAAATGTAGCCCAAATATCAGCCAGATGTAGCCCAACTATAGCCCAATGACAGAATGTCCCAGAGTGTTCTAAAGAACAACTAGAGTGCTAACAGTCCTACTTATTACAAAGGTATGGCACACCTGAAGCCATCTTGATTGGAATAAAGTGGTAACTCTTAAAACATTTAATTTAAAAAGGAACAAAATGAGGGGGTTCATTTTGCCATAGAAAGTATGATTAGCGAATATATGATGAAATCCCGCATACCATCAGTCCGTAAAAAAAATCCTGCATGTACTATTAGGCCGCAAATTAAAATAACGAAAACTTTTAGAACGAATATGCCTTTAGCATACACTAAACAACTAAACTACCCTAAACCCTAAAACACTACCCCCAGCATGACCCTACACTACACAAACAGTACAACACTACCCTAAACCCTAAAACACTACCCCCAGCATGACCCTACACTACACAAACACTACAACACTACCCTAAACCCTAAAACACTACCCCCAGCATGACCCTACACTACGCAAACACTACAACACTACCCAAAACCCTAAAACACTACACCCCAGCATGACCCTACACTACGCAAACACTACAACACTACCCTAAACCCTAAAACACTACCCCCAGCATGACCCTACACTACACAAACACTACAACACAACCCTAAACCCTAAAACACTACCCCCAGCATGACCCTACACTACACAAACACTACAACACTACCCTAAACCCTAAAACACTACCCCAGCATGACCCTACACTACACAAACACTACGAAACAACCCTAAACCCTAAAACACTACACCCCAGCATGACCCTACACTACGCAAACACTACAACACTACCCTAAACCCTAAAACACTACCCCCAGCATGACCCTACACTACGCAAACACTACAACACTACGCAAAACCCTAAAACACTACACCCCAGCATGACCCTACACTACGCAAACACTAAAACACTACCCTAAACCCTAAAACACTACCCCCAGTATGACCCTACACTACACAAACACTACAACACTACCCTAAACCCTAAAACACTACCCCCAGCATGACCCTACACTACGCAAACACTACAACACTACCCTAAACCCTAAAACACTACCCCCAGCATGACCCTACACTACGCAAACACTACAACACTACCCAAAACCCTAAAACACTACACCCCAGCATGACCCTACACTACGCAAACACTACAACACTACCCTAAACCCTAAAACACTACCCCAGCATGATCCTACACTACGCAAACATTACAACACTACCCTAAACCCTAAAACACTACCCCCAGCATGACCCTACACTACGCAAACACTACAACACTACCCAAAACCCTAAAACACTACACCCCAGCATGACCCTACACTACGCAAACAGTACAACACTACCCTAAACCCTAAAACACTACCCCCAGCATGACCCTACACTACGCAAACACTACAACACTACCCTAAACCCTAAAACACTACCCCCAGCATGACCCTACACTACGCAAACACTACAACACTACCCTAAACCCTAAAACACTACCCCCAGCATGACCCTACACTATGCAAACACTACAACACTACCCAAAACCCTAAAACACTACACCCCAGCATGACCCTACACTACGCAAACACTACAACACTACCCTAAACCCTAAAACACTACCCCCAGCATGACCCTACACTACGCAAACACTACAACACTACCCTAAACCCTAAAACACTACCCCCAGCATGACCCTACACTACGCAAACACTACAACACTACCCTAAACCCTATAACACAACCCCCAGCATGACCCTACACTACGCAAACAATACAACACTACCCTAAACCCTAAAACACTACCCCCAGCATGACCCTACACTACGCAAACACTACAACACTACCCTAAACCTTAAAACACTACCCCCAGCATGACCCTACACTACGCAAACACTACAACACTACCCTAAACCCTAAAACACTACACCCCAGCATGACCCTACACTACGCAAACACTACAACACTACCCTAAACCCTAAAACACTACCCCCAGCATGACCCTACACTACGCAAACACTACAACACTACCCTAAACCCTAAAACACTACCCCCCAGCATGACCCTACACTACGCAAACACTACAACACTACCCTAAACCCTAAAACACTACCCCCAGCATGACCCTACACTACGCAAACACTACAACACTACCCAAAACCCTAAAACACTACCCCCAGCATGACCCTACACTACTCAAACACTACAACACTACCCTACACCCTAAAACACTACCCCCAGCATGACCCTACACTACGCAAACACTACAACACTACCCTAAACCCTATAACACAACCCCCAGCATGACCCTACACTACGCAAACACTACAACACTACCCTAAACCCTAAAACACTACACCCAGCATGACCCTACACTACGCAAACACTACAACACTACCCTAAACCCTAAAACACTACCCCCCAGCATGACCCTACACTACGCAAACACTACAACACTACCCTAAACCCTAAAACACTACCCCCAGCATGACCCTACACTACGCAAACACTACAACACTACCCTACACCCTAAAACACTACCCCCAGCATGACCCTACACTACGCAAACACTACAACACTACCCTAAACCCTAAAACACTAGCCCCAGCATGACCCTACACTACGCAAACACTACAACACAACCCTAAACCCTAAAACACTACCCCCAGCATGACCCTACACTAAACAACCACCACAACTCTACACTACACTAACACAACACTACACTACACAACACTACACTACACAATCACTAACCCACGAAAAAATTAACACAAACCCACTTACCTCTCTCGTCATCGTGGTTTTCACAACGCAAATGCATTTACCATACATGCCTTTAAAACGTAATTCTTTGTAAAGGCATGCGCGATAAATGCACATGCGTTTTGAAAAAATGCGGGATAATGGTATGCGAGGTCAATGACCTTGCGGGATAATGGTATGCGGACTGAAAGTCTGCGGGATAAAAAATGCGGGAAAATGGCTGCAAACCATGATTAGCAGCAGACTTCCCTGGTGAGCACTAGCTTTACTACAGTGATCTAATGAGCAACTAGAGTGCTAACATTCAGAATTTATGGCAAATGTGTGACACATCTGAATGCCTTCTTGATAGAACCAAAGTAAACAAGCATTGAAAATGCAATAGATCTCGCCCTCGTTTAAGTTAAAGCCATTCTGTTTGTAATGAGGTGGCTTTTTAGCTTTGCTTTTATTAGTGTTTTTAAAACTTTCATGTAAATAACATGCATATGTATGCATATATGTATATGTATGCATGCATTTATATTTATATAGATATGCAGATTATATATGTTTATATATGTATATTACCTACTGGCGATAGCCAGTGGGTATATATAGTTAGGATTTTTTCTCTATGGGATTTCTGAAACTTCTATGTCTAATAACTTTGGCGTTTGTGGACGGAATTGGCTGAAATTTTCAGGAAAATGGCACATTTTGTTTCTGAGCAGCCCCTAAAAATTTGGGGGGGTTTCGTCAAGGGGGGGCCGAGAATAAAGGGGGGTCCCAAAACGCGTTTTTCCCATTCATTTTTCCATAGGGCGGTTGGACTCACTTTTAGCTCGAACGGCTGAATAGATTTACATGAAACTTGGCAAAATTGTAGATATGGTTTGCCCGACGTGCCTTTGCTATGTCTCAATATATGTGCTCCAGTGGATTTTGAGAAATTAACGTTTAAAAAAATATATATATCTGTGACAGCGCTCCGGTTAGCGCCCCGGTTCGCGTACCTGACGCGTAACGGAACTTCGCGAAGTGAAGCTGATTGGCTCTCCGGTGTCTGTCAACATTCTAAACAGTCCGGAGCGGCCGCCATCTTGTCTCTCGGTAGGATCGAGAGACAAGATGTGGTGAAAAACGAAGGGGGAAATGAAGGAAAGGGGGCAAGGTAGACCCCTCCTGACCCCCTAGGATTGATGAGGGGGATATTAAAGTGCCCCGCGGGGCAAAAAATAAAAAAACATTTTTTTTTGCGATTTTACGCCGTAGAGGCGCGTCCCGGTATGCGAACCAGGCAGCTCACCGGGCAGCTAACCGAGCAGCTAACCGGCAGCGTAGCTGTCAACATTGTAAACAGTCCGGAGCGGCCGCCATCTTGTCTCTCGGTAGGTTCGAGAGACAAGATGTGGTGAAAAAAGAAGGGGGAAATGAAGGAAAGTGGGCAAGGTAAACCCCTCCTGACCCCCTAGGATTGATGAGGGGGATATTAAAGTCCCCCGCGATTTTTCGCGGTAGAGGCGCTTCCCGGTACGCTAACCGGGCAGCTAACCGGCAGCATAACGGGAGTCCGCCATCTTGTGTTTTTGGAGCGTCCGGTTCGCGTACCGGGTAGCGTCCCGGTAAGCGTTACAAGGGGAAAACCAAGAGAAACAGTAAAAAAAAAATGAAGGGAATAGATTTCCAGCAAACTTGGCAAAATTGTAGGGACTGTTTGTTTGATGTGCCTTTGCAAGGCCTCAAGATATGTGCACGTGTGGATTTTGTCTAATTAAGGTTAAAAAAAATATATATATCTGTAAGCGTGCTCCGGCACGCTTACGTTACGGGTTTTGTTTGCGCTGCAGAGCCGATACGTCACGGTTATGCGACGCGTCATGAGGCGTCTCACGTGGCTACGTGATACGTCACGTAATAAAGAATATATTTTACAGCTATAGATATTAGCTTTTAAAAAACCAATGAAATTCACTGAAAAAACCATAGGTTATAGACCATATATAGTTAGGAATTTGCATTTACAAAACCTTGAAAATTCACTGAAAAAACCATAGGTTAGAGACCATATATAGTTAGCTGGACATTTTATTGACATAAAACCAATGAAATTCCATATATAGTTAGTTGCACTAACTATATATCGCGCACCCGCAATCCACTGCTGATGATGTCACATATTACATCATTCATGACATGGTCAGTGACATCACTGATGACATCACTGATGACATCTCAAATGACATCACTGATGACATCTCAAATGACATCACTGATGACATCATGACACACCAATACCAGTTACTACATACGCACTCACTGATTCCTACGTCTACACACACATTCACTCATTCACCCATACAATCACTCATACATACAGTCACTCATTATTACAACACTATCATATGCACTCATACACCTATGCAGACACTCACACACTGCCACTCATCCATGGAGTTACTCACACACCTAGTCAGTCCTGTAAAGAATCAATCACACTTCCATTTCCTCATCTATACAGTTAAACACAGAACACCATACTTCAGTGACATCACTGATGACATCACTGATGACATCTCAAATGACATCACTGATGAAATCTCAAATGACATCACTGATGACATCATGACACACCAATACCAGTTACTACATACGCACTCACTGATTCCTACGTCTACACACACATTCACTCATTCACCCATACAATCACTCATACATACAGTCACTCATTATTACAACACTATCATATGCACTCATACACCTAGTCAGTCCTGTGAAGAATCAATCACACTTCGATTTCCTCATCTATACAGTTAAACACAGAACACCATACTTTTTCACACATATACTAACACATACTTACTCTCTTATACAATCACTGATACAAGTACACATTGATATGCACAGAGTCACACACCTCCCAGCTAGCCACACACACACTCAGTCTTCCATACATCCACTCATTCTTCAATATATAAAACATATTTAAACTTTACAAAAACACACAGACACTAGATGATGTCATCAGTGATGTCATTTGAGATGTCATCAGTGATGTCATCAGTGATGTCATTTGAGATGTCATCAGTGATGTCATCAGTGATGTCACTGACCATGTCATGAATGATGTAATATGTGACATCATCAGCAGTGGATTGCGGGTGCGCGATATATAGTTAGTGCAACTAACTATATATGGAATTTCATTGGTTTTATGTCAATAAAATATCCAGCTAACTATATATGGTCTCTAACCTATGTTTTTTTCAGTGAATATATATATATATAGATATATAAATATATACATATATGTGTGTGTGTGTATATATATATCTATATATCAATGCTCGAAGGTGTCCACCTTTGAGTAGCACGCAAACAGCAGCTTGGTTTATGTATAGGTGAGGACGGGGATCCACTCGTGGACGCCGCTCCATATGGAATCTGCCCGACGCGTTTCGAAGCTCCATATGCTTCTCTTCAGGGGCTTTAACGGAAGCTGTGTGCGGTGTGCGCAACCACCGACCCACTTCTCCATTTCATATGTAACACTAACCATTTTGGCGAAAAGATCAATACAGTTGACTCTCCACCAAACCAGCCTTAAATTATCAGTAGATGCTGTCAAATCCCTTGCACCACATTCATTATTATAGTTTGGTTTAGGGGTGATTCGTAGTTCTATCATGATTGAATTATGGTCGCCATAAATGGCAGAGACAACCATAGCTTGGGTTAAACAATCCTCGATAGTAGGAGAAATGAAAACATAATCAATGGTGGTGGCACTACCCCTTCCTCTAAATGTTGGTTCCAGGGTATCCCCATTAAAATTTACCTCAGCAATTTCCATCACATTTAACAAGTTGTGTTTATACAAGTGGTCACGTAATTCAATACCCCCATGACATTAATGTACCTTGTTACTAATCCCAATGGGTGTCATAAAATATAGGCATTTTAGCATTAAAATCCCCCCCCACACAAATACCCATAGTGTTACTGAGCTGTAGGGATGCAATGAAATTAAGCAAATTAATAAAGTTCATATTAGGTATTGAATAGAAATCATATATTATCGCTTGGAATTTATCATCTTTAGTATCTAACACCTTTACGGTGCCTCCAGCCGTAGTGCTCACCCAGATTGAAAGGCCTCCAGATGGATAGCCAAGCCTTGGAGTAAGGGCTAGTATATTATGACATTCAAACACGTCAATCTAAAGACCTTTGGTAGCCCATGTCTCCTGAAACAACAGAATGTCCTGCTCCTGTACAAAATGTATCCACTCTGGTAAAATCAAAATATTGTAAATGAGGCTCTTGAACTGTAAAAAGAAGGAAGACAATCAAACCATCAGCAAGCAATGCTGGCAGGCAAGGCTTTGGCCCAGATTTATCACAATTTGACACAACGCAGCAAAACTTGCTGCGCTGCACTGCATACAACGGGGTAGACAGGAATGCACCGTATCTATGAGTTCCTGCTCTCTCTTTGCCCTGGCACATTATGTGCATCATAGAAGCAACGCTGGCACCCATGGGCCATGGTGCAAGGGTGCCTGCATTGGAGGCAGGATTGCTTTTGGGCGGGAAGGCACACCTTACTCACAAACACAATCCTTAAATACTTTTTTTCCTCTTTCTAAATCTGCTGCACAATTTAGCACACTTAGAATGAGGAAACAACTACAAAGAGGAAAAATAAATATATTACTCCTCATTGCATCTCTATCGGGAAGGTATAGCATTCTGAGGTTTACCAGTCTTGGAAATCTGGGCATACACCAAAATCCATGGGTGGAAGCATGGGAACCATCACATTCCACCCATGAAATGCCTCTTTAGGGCAAAGTAATGCAAGGGAGTGACTTGTGCAGCCCTGCATTATTCCAGATTTACCGAGCAATGCAGGGGCACGCAAGGAGGCCTTGCTTTGTTTGTTAAATCTGACTTAAGGATTGTGTTTCCTTTGTGACATAATGCACAATGCAAGGGCAATGCTAATAAATCTGGCCCTTGGTATTTAAAAACAAATGCAGTCATGTCTGCTTAAGTATGGCCTATAAATTGCAGAGCAAGATCTCATCTGTTCTGATTGAGGAACGTTTCTAGGAAAACTAACTTTCGCCTTCCTTCATGCTTCAAGGATCAATGAATCTGCTTCTGCAAGTCAGTTGTGAGAAGTATCGTAGGGCAGGTATCTAAGCATGCATACACAGTAATATCTCCTCCATGTATAATGTATATCTTTATGCACTTGGAACACAAATATCATTGTTAAAAACGTTGATTTTAACTCTGTCGAAAACAAATAGATTGCGTACAAAATTATTGTTACATTTAAATAAAAATATAAGTCAAAAATATTGAATCACACAATATCGATTGCAATTTTATCATTAACATAATGTAATAATGATCATTAAATATATGAAAACACTTTTTACATCAAACAATGACAAATACACTCAAAATATTTTATACACAAAGCTAAATAAACTAAAAATATACTACAAAAATTTTACTATTCACTCCCAAAAATATATAATTAAAAATACAACACTCAACAAATATTTACATGAACTACAAACATTTAAACTACAACCACCGTACTCACTATGGCAGTCTGACTGCCATGTCCTTGGCAAACTGATTCGTACCATTGCAGTCAGACTAGGATCCCATGCCGGTGTTGGTGGGGAAAGGCGTGATCTGTGGCGCCATGAGATCCCAACCTTTCTTTCCACTGACCTTTTCATGGTGGGGACCTGCCACGAAAATGTTTGTGGGAAGGAAGGTAGGGGCCCCAAACAGGGCAACAGTGCACTCGACAATGGAGGCACTGCAGTGTGGCGGCATTTCCTTCAGGATCTGTATATGAGTCAAAACATGCCATCACAGCCACTGGCACACTGCTAACCTGGTGATAAAGTCAATATCCAGTGGTCGGGATACAACCGGCCTGGCAGCGTTCTCCCGACTGCCGACGGGGCAGCCTGGCGGTTCAACCACCAAGGTCATGCTCAGGCCCTAAAGCTAAACCAACCAATAAAATAAAACTATAAACAACTTTACCCAATAAAATTAAGCAAATAATGAAATTAACAAAATAAAATACACACTAATTTAAACAACTACCTACTTAAAAAATGACACATGCTGCAAGATGAGGAAATACATCAAATTTTCTCATCAGACGTTAAAGAAAAAATATACATTTCAACAACTACTAAGTAAAATTCATATTTAAACTAACACGTAATTGCTATTAGAGTTAAAAATGTTAAATAACAAATAATTAACAAGTATTTAACAAAACATTCTCCAACTTCTTTTTCTTTACATAGAATTCCTTAAAAAAAACACGATTTGAAAATGCGATAATCTTCCAGAAAATTATAATTATCACAAACTAAGAAACATTTTTGAAAGTTAGTATATATAAGTAAATACAAACGTATAAAATCACCCAAATAACGAGTAAAACAAAACCTAATGACTTCAACTTCTAAAAACTTCCAACAAATTAAGATTTAAAATGAAACTTACAATTTTTTTCATCCAACAGAAAAGAAAGCACCTGTTCCACATTTGAACACCCCCAAGAGAAAATCTGTAAAACAGTGTGTAACATCTACACAGAAAACACATGTAAGTATACAAAATAGAAGTTGCATATTTTTACATGTAAATAGCAAACTTTAAAATATTATGGCCCACATGCATCAAGCATTTTTGTAGTCGCAAACGGTGCGATTCCTTAAAATCGGACGTTTGCGAATGCAAAAGTGCTGTTTGGGATGCATCATGCCATTTTAGAAGTCGCATCTTTTTTACGATTTCTAAAATTGCGTTAGCATATAAGAAATCGCAATTGTGCGATTTCTTAAATGCTATGCATCATTACTGAAAAATGTGCGATTTTTAAAATTGGAAGTGCAAATTACCACAATTGCGAAATTGTTTAAAAATGCACAAAAATGCATTTTTTAAACTGTTAAGCTACAGACACACATGTCCTTAGGACATGTGTGTATGTAACTTATGCTGAAAAGTACATTTCATGGGTGCAGGGGGGGGTCATTTTGACCCCCCTCTCCACCCTTGAAATGCATTGATGAATTGCAATTGCACATTGTGAATTCGCAATTCCCATTCATTCCTATGGGCATTTTGGCCCATAGGAATGAATGGGAATTGTGAATTCGCAATTGAAAATTTGCATTTTTTTTGCAAATCGGTAAAAATAGCGATTTTTACCGAATTGCAAAAAAAAAAAAATATTCATGCATAGGCTTTTGCGAATTCTAAATTGCGAATCGTTATTTTTCGCAATTTAGAACTCGCAAAAGCCGATATTGATGCATGTGGGCCTATATGTATTTATATTATTAAACTACTTTCAGATTCAATGACAGAAGCTGCAAAGTAAATTACTTCACTGAAATGAAAGCAGTTACTAGCTCACATGGGCAAAATCTACAGCCAGGAAAGTGTCACATGGAAATATACTAAATGTTATTCTAAAACATGTTATGGGAGGGCAACTACAAAATATGATATTGTAATTCATGTAAGAGAGCACAACCCTCACCCAAATGTAACATAAATAGAAGTAAGGGAGATATTGCAGGATATAAAAGAGGGAAGCACTAGCTCACTGGAACCCAGAAACCCACACAGAAAACCCTTAAAAATATACTACCTAATGTCCCTGAACACATTACAGGCCAACTACCATCTATTCACACTTTAAATTGCTTGAGTTAAAAGCCAACAGCGATCCCCTGCCTGCAGCTAGAAGATACCAAGACAAACACATACCTGAATATGTAGCAATGACACATAATTAGGAACCTTTCCTTTTACATGACAAGCCCTATAATGAAAAAATAATCCTAATATTCTCTACAACAGGGGCTTATTTATGAGAGGCTTGCGCTGCCAGAGCATCAGTTTTTCCGGCGGCACAAAACTCTCAATCATATCTATGATGGCCTCATTGATAGAAGTGAGGCAAGGCAGACCAAGTCGTTGCGCTGCCTTACTCTGTGCTGGGGAGGCTTTCCATGGGTGTTGCAGTGGGTTTTTCCATGCAAAACCCATGGATTTTGATGCAGACCCAGATTTACCTAATCGCGTAAACCTGGAGCAACACCAAAACCTTATGTTTCACCACAGATGTGTAACGAGGAGAAATATTTTTATTTCTCCTGGTTATTTTTCTCTTTACATGTGTGCTTCATTCTGAAGCACACTTGGAAGGAGGAAAATGCCTTGTGCCCCTACCCGCATAAAAAACAATCTTGCATGCAACAGAATCACCTTTGCACCATGGTGCAAGGGTGCCTGTGTTGGTGCTAGGCAGCAAATTGTGCAGTAGAGCAGGCCAAAAATACAGGAATGCACTGGTGCATTCCTGCCCTTTCACATTGGCGAAGAGCAGTACAACAAGAAGCCTTGTGGCATTGCCCTATGCAAAATACCCATAAATTAGTATTTTAGAGTATTTGGTCAATACCATTTTGTCTGGTAAAACACCATGCCGGGCGGGAAGCTATCTGACAGCTTGTTGGAGGGTTTCCTCCTGAGATCGTTGGTTTCACTCTGACAACCATATTAAAATGACAGTGGTCGGAGGGAAACCTGCAGTGGGACTCAGCTGCACTGTCCACGGGTTCAAGGTGCCCATCGGAGAGTCAGAAAGACTCAGAATCCCATAAGGAAGGCGGAGCCAGCCTCGGCTCCACCGTCAGGATTATGATGTCCCTTTCCCACAGCCTTTCCATCTCAGCCTTTCCAATTAGTTATGTAATTTACAATCAAATATGTAATATGTGTTTTTTTCTATTTTAGGTGAGGGTTGCTAGGTTTGTAAGGGTATAAGGTGGCAAGTTAATTAGGCAAATATTAATTCACCATTATTTTTTCATTGAAAAATATTTATTACATATTTTATGAATTTTGTAAATTGGTTAATAGTATTTTACTTTTTTATAAGATATGTATATTTTATGTTGAGTACTAATGTTTATATTAAGAGTTTTATATTTTTCTAAATGAATATGTTTCTTTAAATATGTAACGTTTCGTAAGTGAAGTAGTTTACCTACTGCTGAGCATACTGGAGTCAGAATAGTAAATATTACCCCTCTAAATACCAGCACTTTCTCTACTGTTGCTTAGACTGGAGTACGAATAGTATTTTAACCACTCCAAAGTCCCACACTTTCCCTACATTTGCACAGACTTGAGTGAGAATAGTAAATTCCACCCCTCAAAAGTCCAACGCTTACCCTTCTGCTGCACAGACTGGAGTGGGAATAGTAAATGTAACCCCCGAAAGTTGAACGCTTTCCCAAATGTTGCACAGACTGGAGTGGGAATGGTAAATTTTACTCCTTTAAAGTCCCAACACTTTCCCTATTGTTGCTTAGACTGGGGTGGGAATAGTCATTTTAACCTCTCTGAAATCCAATACTTTCCCTAATGTTGCACAGACTGGAGTGATAATAGTAAATTTACCCCTCTTAATGTCTGAGGTTTTCCCTACTGTTGCACGGACTGGAGAGGAACTAGTAAATTTAACCCCTCAGAAGTCCACCGCTGTCCCTGCTATTGCACAGACTGGAGTTGGAACAGAAAATCTCACTGCTCCGATGTCCAACAATTTCCCTGCTGTTGCATAGATCAGGGTGGGAATAGTAAACTCCCCATGCCTCCAAAGTCCAAGGCTTTCCCTATTGTTGCATAGTTTGGAGTGGGAACAGTAACTTTAACCCATTCAAAGTCCAATGCTTCCCCTGCTGTTGCACAGACGGGAGTAAGAAGAGTAAATATAACCCCTCCAAAGTCCTACACTTTCTCTACTGTTGCATAATATGGAGTGAAAATAGTGTATGTATTATTCCCAGGCTTGAATATATTTCATAATGATGGTTAAATATATTTATTATTAATAGTTATGTTTGTTTATCATTTTAATTTGTGTTTATATTTTTATTTGTTTCTATATTTTTACCTATTTTTTGATAATTCTTTTTAATTTTTTAATTTTAATTGTTTAGCAGTTTATTTAATGTTTTGGAATTAAATAGTTATTATTTGTTACAATTTCTAATATATATATATATATATATAAATATATATATATATATGTGTGTGTGTGTGTGCGTGTGTGTATATATATATATATATATCAATGCTCGAAGGTGTTCACCTTTGAGTAGCACGCGAACAGCAGCTTTGTTTATGTATAGGTGAGGACGGGGATCCACTCGTAGACGCCGCTCCGTACGGGATCTGCCCGACGCGTTTCGAAGCTCCATATGCTTCTCTTCATGGGCTTTAACGGAAGCGGTGTGCGCAATCACCGACCCACTTCTCCATTTTATATGTAACACACCCACCAATGGGAGGCTCAAATGAGACTGTGCATTCTGGGAAGTGTGGTCAGGGAAGCACACAATCAAGTCCTGTATTGACTCCACAAGTGGGCCCGTTCTCGATTCCAAGTACGACTGCTGCTTCACTTTCGTGACCCCCAGGGTACCGGGGTGGTGTATACTCCGCGGCTGGACGACCGCGTATAAATCAATGCTCGAAGGTGTCCACCTTTGAGTAGCACGCGAACAGCAGCTTGGTTCATGTATAGGTGAGGACGGGGATCCACTCGTAGACGCCGCTCCGTATGGGATCTGCCCGACGCGTTTCGAAGCTCCATATGCTTCTCTTCAGGGGCTTTAACGGAAGCGGTGTGCGCAACCGCCGACCCACTTCTCCATTTTATATGTAACACACCCACAGATGGGAGGCTCAAATGAGACTGTGTATTCTGGGAAGTGTGGTCCGGGAAGCACACAATCAAGTCCTGTATGGACTCCACAAGTGGGCCCGTCCTCGATTCCAAGTACGACTGCTGCTTCACTTTCGTGACCCCCAGGGTACCGGGGTGGTGCATACTCCGCGGCTGGACGGCCGCGTATAAATCAATGCTCGAAGGTGTCCACCTTTGAGTAGCATGCGAACAGCAGCTTGGTTTATGTATAGGTGAGGACGGGGATCCATTCGTAGACGCCGCTTCGTACGGGATCTGCCCGACGCGTTTCGAAGCTCCATATGCTTCTCTTCAGGGGCTTTAACAGAAACTTCCCATGATGCACAGTCTCATTTGAGCCTCCCATTGGTGGGTGTGTCATATGGAAAATAGAGAAGTGGGTTAGCGGTTGCGCACACCGCTTCCGTTAAAGCCCCTGAAGAGAAGCATATGGAGCTTCGAAAGGCGTCAGGCAGATCCATTACGGAGCGGCATCTACAAGCGGATCCCCGCCCTCACCTACACATAAATCAAGCTGCTGCTCGTGTGCTACTCAAAGGTGGACAACCTTGGAGCGACAATATATATATATATACATATATATATATATATATATATATCCAACACAAGTTGCCTGCTGTAAGGGAGCCACCTCAAGTCGATTTCATTACGCTGTCAAATTTATTGCAGGAACGACAATATTCAAACAGCAGGACAGCCTCACACAATGAACTGCTGCCGACGCATTTCGTACTGTCCGTACTTCTTCGTAGGCTGCAAGCAAATACCAGCTAAGTTTCACGGACGTTTATAAAGCACTAAATAAGTACTTCAGTCCCCGCCCGGTTGGGCGTGGCCATCCACATGGCCTGATGGTTACTGTAGTGCCATAGTTTTACTTCAGTGAGTCGCCGTGTACTTGCTGTCTTTTATGCAAAAATAAATCCCAGGTGGGTTGTAATGACTAATCAAACTGTTCGTCATGTCAAATCACATTCCTGCAATCAGCCGACTTGTTCTGTAAGCTGCAACGCAGGATAGCGTCGCAGCCAGACCACACCGAGGCATGGCGGGGCACCCCTCGCGGCTCAGGCGGGGCCGCACCACAAATCCAACACAAGTTGCCTGCTGTAAGGGAGCCACCTCAAGTCGATTTTATTACGCTGTCAAATTTATTGCAGGAACGACAATATTCAAACAGCAGGACAGCCTCTCACAATGAACTGCTGTCAACGAGTTTCGTACTGTCCGTACTTCTTCATAGGCTGCAAGTAAATACCAGCTAAGTTTCACGGACGTTTTTAAAGCACTAAATGAGTACTTCAGTCCCCGCCCGGTTGGGCGTGGCCATCCACATGGCCTGATGGTTACTGTAGTGCCATAGTTTTACTTCAGTGAGTCGCCGTGTACTTGCTGTCTTTTATGCAAAAATAAATCCCAGGTGGGTTGTGATGACTAATCAAACTGTTCGTCATGTCAAATCACATTCCCACAATCAGCCGACTTGTTCTGTAAGCTGCAACGCAGGATGGCGTCGCAGCCAGACCACACCGAGGCATGGCGGGGCACCCCTCGCGGGTCAGGCGGGGCCGCACTACAAATCCAACACAAGTTGCCTGCTGTGAGGGAGCCGCCTCAAGTCGATTTCATTACGCTGTCAAATTTATTGCAGGAACGACAATGTTCAAACAGCAGGACAGCCTCACACAATGAAATGCTGTCGACGCATTTCGTACTGTCCGTACTTCTTCATAGGCTGCAAGCAAATACCAGCTAAGTTTCACGGACGTTTTTAAAGCACTAAATGAGTACTTCAGTCCCCGCCCGGTTGGGCGTGGCCATCCACATGGCCTGATGGTTACTGTTGTGCCATAGTTTTACTTCAGTGAGTTGCCGTGTACTTACTGTCTTTTATGCAAAAATAAATCCCAGGTGGGTTGTGATGACTAATCAAACTGTTCGTCATGTCAAATCACATTCCCGCAATCAGCCGACTTGTTCTGTAAGCTGCAACGCAGGATGGCGTCGCAGCCAGACCACACCGAGGCATGGCGGGGCACCCCTCGCAGCTCAGGCGGGGCCGCACTACAAATGCAACACAAGTTGCCTGCTGTAAGGGAGCCACCTCAAGTCGATTTTGTTACGCTGTCAAATTTATTCCAGGAACGACAATATTCAAATAGCAGGACAGCCTCACACAATGAACTGCTGCCGACACGTTTCGTACTGTCCATACTTCTTCATAGGCTGCAAGCAAATACCAGCTAAGTTTCACGGATGGTTTTAAAGCACTAAATGAGTACTTCAGTCCCCGCCCGGTTGGGCCTGGCCATCCACATGGCCTGATGGTTACTGTAGTGCCATTGTTTTACTTCAGTGAGTCGCCGTGTACTTGCTGTCTTTTATGCAAAAATAAATCCCAGGTGGGTTGTGATGACTAATCAAACTGTTCGTCATGTCAAATCACATTCCCCAATCAGCCGACTTGTTCTGTAAGCTGCAACGCAGGATGGCGTCGCAGCCAGACCACACCGAGGCATGGCGGGGCACCCCTCGTGGCTCAGGCGGGGCCGCAATACAAATCCAACACAAGTTGCCTGCTGTAAGGGAGCCACCTCAAGTCGATTTCATTACGCTGTCAAATTTATTGCAGGAACGACAATATTCAAACAGCAGGACAGCCTCACACAATGAACTGCTGCTGACGCATTTCGTACTGTCCGTACTTCTTCATAGGCCGCAAGCAAATACTAGCTAAGTTTCACGGACGAGGGGCAAGTACTGCAGATCGAGGATGTGAGCAGCTGGACGAGCAGCAGTTGTCGGCAGCGCAACCCACATGGGACACACAAGCCCAAAATCTGTGACAGCCTGGCAACTCACTAGAGGAAATAACGGCACTACAATTTCCAAAAGGCCACGGGGTGGCCACGCCCATGGGGGCGGAGTGAATTACTTTAAATTGCCATTACCAGAATCTGCCGAGCTTTCACTGCGAATTGTCCTGCGACCCTGAAGAAATGCTGGCAAAGCATGAAACGCGTTGGGAAGGACGTTTTATTTCAGCACAGCGCTGCAGCTGTTTGGACTCAGCTTTCCTCTATCCATAAAGTTGGCTTACGAAAAAGTACCAGTGAGAGGCTCTCCTTCAGCAGGCATCTGTTGATATATATATATATATATATTCACTGAAAAAACCATAGGTTTGAGACCATATATAGTTAGGAATTTGCATTTATAAAACCTTGAAAATTCACTGAAAAAACCATAGGTTTGAAACCATATATAGTTAGCTGGATAATTTAATCATACAAAGCCATTGAAATTCCCATATATAGTTAGTTGCACTAACTATATATTTTGCGCACCCGCAATCCACTGCTGATGATGTCACATATTACATCATTCATGACATGGTCAGTGACATCACTGATGATATCACTGATGACATCTCAAATGACATCACTGATGACATCACTGATGACATCTCAAATGACATCACTGATGACATCACTGATGACATCTCAGTTGACATTACTGATCACATCACTGATGACATCATTCATGTGATAATACGATGAACCTCTACAGACTCTAATATAACCTTAGAAACACTCAGTGTAAACAGACACTCACACACTGTCACTCATCCATGGAGTTACTCACACACCTAGTCAGTCATGCAAAGAATCAATCACACCTCCATTTCCTCAACTATACAGTTATACACACCTTACTTATTCAAACATATACTAACACATACTTACTCTCTTATACAATCCCTGATACAAGTTCACAATGATCCATACAGCCACTCACACATTCACTGGCTCTCATGCACAGTTATTTATATATGCCAACTCTCACATGTACTGTGTTTTACTTATGTACTTACTTTGACATGTAGCATTGAGATATCCATTCACTCATCAATACACTCATGCACACAGTCATTCGCCAATACAGCTGTTTCTACATGCACTCTTGAACCCATACATCTAGTGAATCAACTGCTCACACATCTATGCACAGAGTCACACACCTCCCAGCCACCCACACACACACTCAGTCTCCCGTACAATTACTTGGGCAACCAATCAATAACCCATATAGTCACTCATATAGCTACTGTTCAACACATGCAGCAGTTTACACAACAACAGACATACTGATGCACAAATTGAGACAGTTTATTCACTAACCCATGCATTCAGTGAGACACATTAAATCACTCACTCATACAGTCAGTCATACACCTACTAAATCCTTCATCCAGACAGTTATACATTCACTCATTCTTCAATCTGTAAAACATATTTAAACTTTACAGAAACATACAATGACTCGATGATGTCATCAGTGATGTCATCAGTGATGTCATTTGAGATGTCATCAGTGATATCATCAGTGATGTCACTGACCATGTCATGAATGATGTAATATGTGACATCATCAGCAGTGGATTGCGGGTGCGCGAAATATATAGTTAGTGCAACTAACTATATATGGGAATTTCAATGGTTTTGTATGATTAAATTATCCAGCTAACTATATATGGTTTCAAACCTATGGTTTTTTCAGTGAATTTTCAAGGTTTTGTAAATGCAAATTCCTAACTATATATGGTCTCAAACCTATGGTTTTTTCAGTGAATTTCAATAGTTTTTTAATAGCAAATATCTATAGCTGTAAAATATATTCTTCTTTATAATGAAGACTATATTTTCTATGCATATTTCAATTGTTTTGTGTGAGTAAAATATCAACTTTAAAGGTTTTCTAAATGCTAATTCCTAACTATATATGGTCTAAAACCTATGGTTTTTTCATTTTATATATATATATATATATATATAGCAATCCGCATTGAAGAATAAGTGGATGTATAAGTGTCTAGATGGAGGATTTAGTAGCAGTGTGATTGACTGTTTACTTGACTAATTTGTAGTGTGTCACTAAATATATTGGATAGTGACTAAACTGTGTGAATACTATTTTTTCTATGTATTTAATATTTTTTTTTGGATGTATGAAAGTATTTTTTATTTTTTTATTTTTTTGCTTCGGTACGCTTCCGATGCGTTCCCCGGGGAGCGCCCCGTTAGCGTAACTTTGCATCGTGCCCCGGTTCGCGCCCCGGGAAACGTTCCGTTAGCGCAACTGATGTGATCGAAAACAACATCGTGACGCGTCGCGTAAGTGTGACCTATCGCGTAGCCGCGTTATGCGTCTTATGACGCGCTGCGTTAGCGCACCCGTTAGTGCTCCGGAGCGCTACAGAGCACGACACGCAGCGCCCCGGAAGCGCTCCGGGGCGCGGCGCGGGGCGCGTAACGTAAGCGTAACAGGTCATGTGACCTGAAAATAACACTTTTCATTGGTTCAGACATTTTTTTTTTCAAAATGATGAAAGCCCCCACCTTTTTACCTCATTCTTACTTTATACTTCCAGAGAGCAAGACCTGTTTTTGACAATGGCTTCTGTAATAGCTGCAGCTGCTGCTTCTCAGCAACCACCACCATCACCACCACCACCACCAAAAGGACCACCTCCAACACTGGACTTTGGTGCAGAGGGAGATAATGAGGACGAACAGGAGGAGGAGGAGGAAGAACAAGTAAGGAAGTTCCTGCCAGAAACACCAAGGCAGAGCCATATTAAAGAGCACTACATATGGCAATTTTTTTAATTTCCATCTGGACAAAAGAAGTTCAATGCACCCCAGGTGTCTTGTTTGATATGTAAAAATGTACTTTCTCGTGGCAACCCCAACAAGAAATACAGCTTTGGGAATCATACAATGATTCGCCACATGGAGCGGTGGCATCCTAATAATCTTTCCCAAGCACAAGTAAGGGATCTTGCTGCCAACCCCCCAAATGTCATCCTCAGCACCTCCAGTGGACAAAGCTCATTCGCCGGACCAGAAGGCCGAGAAATGATCCACAATATTCAAACTCCTTTTGAAAACTACAAAATAGTTTGTATATATTGTGGAGGAACTATTTGTTATGGAGAGAAGAGTATTACTTTGATTAACCGAGCTGGAGAAAATCATGAATGCAACAAGAAGAGAAAACAATGAATCCTTTTTATTTTTTTTTGCTCCTGTTGAGACATGTTCAAACCCTGCTTTTTTGTTATTTCCCCTAAAAAAACACTAAAAAAACACAAAATAGTTTTCAAAAATCTTAAAAAATCAAAAAAAAATTCAGAAAATTAATTTAAAAAATTGAAAAAAAGAAAAAGAATAAAAAAACAGTTCTTTTCAGAACTACCTTCCATTTCTAACAAAATTGCTAACATTTTTATACCCTGTGTTTCTTTTTTTTCTCTTTGTTGCGCTTCCCGGAGCGCTGCCCGGTTTTGTACCGGACGCTTAACCCGCGAAAATAAAAAAATTGTTGTTTTTTTTTGCTTTATATGGGCCCTTTCAACCACCCACAGTAAACCCAGGGGGTCAGAGGGTGTCTACCATGCCCCCTTTTACCCATTCCCAACATTCTTTGCCCTCCATCTTGTGTATAAATTCTATCGAAACATAAGATGGTGGACTCCCGTAGCTATCCGGTGCGCGAACCAGGCGCTTAACCCGCGAAAATAATAATATTTTTTTTTTTTGCTTTATATGGGCCTTTTCAGCCACCCACTTCAAATCTAGGGGGTCAGGGGGTGTCTACCCTGCCCCTTTTATTCATTTCCCCTTTCGTTATTGCCACCTCTTGTCTCTCGATCTTACAGAGAGACAAGATGGTGTCCGCTCCGGACTGTTTGGAATGTTGACAGGCACCGGAGAGCCAATCCGCTTCTCCTCGCGAAGTTCCGTTACGCGTCAGGTACGCGAACCGGGGCGCTGCCCGGAGCGCGCTTACAGATATATATTTTTTTGAACGTTAATTTCTCAAAATCCACTGGAGCACATATATTGAGACCTAGCAAAGGCACATCAGGCTACCAGTACCTACAATTTTGCCAAGTTTCGTGGAAATCCATTCAGCCGTTCGAGCTAAAAGTGAGGCCAACCGCCCTATGGAAAATTGCATGGGAAAAATGCGTTTTGGGACCCCCCTTTTTTCTCGGCCCCCCCTTGACGAAACCCCCCCAAATTTTCAGGGGCTGCTCAGAAACAAAATGTTCCATTTTCCTGAAAATTTCAGCCAATTCCGTCCTCAAACGCCAAAGTTATTCGACATAGAATTTTCAAAAATCCCATAGAGAAAAAATCCTAACTATATATACCTACTGGCGACCGCCAGTAGGTAATGTATATATATATATATATATATATAGTGTACGAGTGAAATTCCCATCTAACTATAGCACCTCTGAAACCTATGCTTTTTCAGTGACTATTCCTAACTATGACAGGCCTGAAAATTATGGTTTTATCAATAAATTTTAAAGATTTTTTTAATGATAGTTTTTAAACGTATTAATTGTTACATTTATTTTTTTCGTATTGTTTTAATATATATTTTTTAATCTATTTATTTTTAGATATCTTATTTTTTAAATTACATTACATATTTTTAATACAATATATATTTTTTAAAAAGGTAAAAATATTTAATTTTTATTTTTTTATATTTTTTAAAATATATTTATAATATTTCCTTCATTGTTTTTTTTCCCAACTTTTTGCGGGAGTTGCGCACCCAAAGCGCACCTTAATCGACTACCACGTGGAACTTAGGATTGTTGTGTAGGATCCGCATAGGGTGTGCGATGGGTGCGTATTTTCCTGTGTGATCTCTATGCGACCCGTACACGACTTCAAGCACGTACGCGACATATATATATTACGCTATGCGACGCTCGCGCCTTTCCGCTTGACGTCATCAACGTGTTCGCCGCGGTGGGTGCGCGACGTCCGCTAATTTTTTTAATGTACAAAATGATATATATATGTATTTAATATAAATATTAAGGCAAGACATTATCTGAACTAATTCTTTTTGTTTTAACAAACTTATATTACTTTTAAATGCAATTTTGCGAAGTCGCGCTGGGTGCGTGCTGCGTGTACGCACACAACGCGGATCCCATGTGACCAAAAAAAGA
This sequence comes from Lissotriton helveticus, assembly GCF_964261635.1. Lineage (NCBI taxonomy): Eukaryota > Metazoa > Chordata > Amphibia > Caudata > Salamandridae > Lissotriton > Lissotriton helveticus. Next base: position 1,714,564,057 of record NC_136059.1, read on the forward strand.
GAGATTTGAATGGTTCATAATACTTCCTATTTTAACTATGGAAGAACCCCACCCATTTCAATCACTCTTCTTAGACCTTCCTTGGGTGAAAACCTCTCCTGAGAAGAACCTCACTTTTTCTTCATTGGAGACCTTAATTTCCTTTTTGGGGAGACAAATGGCTACATCACTGGTAGAATCATCTGATTCTTATCATTCTGTTGCTGAAGAATTTCTACCAGTACCTCCCCCTCCCGAAAGATATACATCCATCGTATGGACATTTTTTACTTTTCCGGAGGGTCAAAAGAAAGTAAATGCAACCAAGGTGACATGCATGATTTGCCAGGCAGTGCTTTCCAGAGGAGATCCTAACAAGAAATACTCCTGTGACACTGCTAGTATGCGCAAGCACCTCCAATCCCTGCATCCTGTGAACTATGCTCACAAAGAATGTAAAAGACTGCGCCAAAATGCACCTCCACCACCGACAATACCAAGTACCTCTGGGGCATCACCCTCAACATTACCACCAGACATACGTTCCCAATTTGAGAAAGTTAAAATGCACTGCGTGAAGTGTAATCGTTTAATTTGTTATGGGGTGCAATCGGTAGACCTGCTTTGCAGAGCAATTGATAACCATTGATGCTAGTTGTTGTTTTTTTTCCTCAAAGGTTATGGTTTTGTTCGTCCTGTTGACCTTTTTATCTTTAAAAAAAACACAAAAAAAGAAAAAAGTTAAAAAAATCAACGAAAATATAGAACTACAAAAAACAAAAAAAAGTTCTTTTCAGAACTAACTACTCTGGTTAAAAAAAGAGCTACATTTGATTGCTAGTCTGTGAAAGTTTAGATGAATGTATGCGTAGTGCATAATTGACTGAAAGAATGCATTTGTGGTGTATGGTGAATGTATAAGTGCAGAACTATAAGAAAGTGCCTTAGCATAACAGCTCCATGTTAACATAAGCTCTTTAGCTACAGCGTGCTGAGGTACTTCCGAAGCACAGGGATGCAACATATGTACATAAATATGTTGCAAGTCTGGGCTTCCCTCTGCACTGCTGCTTAAACTGCAGCCATGTGGTGACACAGGCACCCTTGCACCATGGTGCAAGAATATCTGTGTCATGTGGAGTTTGTTTTTGTGCAGGAAGACACACCTTCTGAACAAAAACAATCAGTGTGCGCATTGTTCTCTTTCAATGTATGCTGTGCATTGTAGCATATACTGAAAGAAAAAAAATGAGGAGAAATGAAAACAATTCTCTGTGTTATGCCTTGCTACACCAATTGGAGGATGGTGCAACATTCACACACATGTCCAGATTTATCGTTTCTGATAAATCTGGTGATTTGTCTTGTTCTATGAGTGTTCTGTGCAAATACGCACAGCAACACTTATAAAAGGCCCTTTCAATGTAAAGTGGTATGTATCATGAGGTCGTATTTACATGGAGAAGAAAAGGTACACAGAGTGCCTTTTCCTCTCTTTGTAAATATGAAAAAGTTTTTTGCGCTATCACTATGTTACAAAAAATGACATATTGTTGGCACAGGATGCTTTCAACACATATCAGGTGGGTTAGTTGGCCCCCAGTGTCACTCAGTATTCATGTTAACTTTATCCTGTAACTTAAAACACCCACAGAGCATCTTTCCACACATACCTGCTCCGTCCTTCTCCACTTTCTTCACCTGTGTGCAAACACAGGTTATTGTGTATTTTAATACTAAGTTAAACTTACAGTCACAGTAATAGAAAAAAAAATGCTAGACTTTGTTTTCCAGTTGTTTTTTATAATATAAATTTGTGAAAATTTGATATTTTAGAATTAGAATCTGTAAAAGAGAAGAGTAAATGCAGTTATAATACATAATAATATATTTTTTACAATACAGCATATTTTTTACATTTTACAAATTATTTTATTTGCCTATTTTGCTGTTCTCAGAATATATTGAATTTGACTAGAAACAGTGATTTCAATCGTACTGATCACATAACAGCGGGCAAAAAAAAAAAAATCAATAAGATTGTTTAAAAAAAATAAGACTGCATCATCAATAACATACCATATAATTGAAATCACACATATATAAAATGCTTACTCCTAAGAAAATGTTCTAACAAGTTTATATACACTGTAAATGTTGTTGTTTAAAAATATATGCTGAGAGAATGTGCAAGAAAAAGTCCGTTATTCAACCATCCACCTTTCTTTGATGCCAAATGGTATTTTTGAAATCCTTTTTATTTAAATTTTCCAATAGTAATCGTATTAAATCATATTAATAAATTCCTCAAAGGCCAAATTATGGGGTCGATTAGGATGGCGGACGGACAAAGTCCGTCTGCCATCCTGTCTGGGGCAGGTAACGTCCGCCACAAGGGCGGAGGAACCGTGCCCCCAATTAGGATGCAACCGCCACAGTGGTGGGTGCATTCCGCGTTTTTAACATTGCGGCGGATGGAGTATAAAGTACCGGCCGCCGCAATGTGAAAAATGCATGTTGTGCGTTTCACAGCACAACATGACAGACACCGCGCGGTGCCTGCCATGTTGTGCTGTGAAAGGCAGGGGGGTACCATAGGTACACCCCATGTGCACCCCCGCCCCCTCCCCCCCTTCACCCTGAGGGCCCCGCAACTGGCCCCAAAGCAGGAACCGTATGCCTTTTCGTGGCGGCATTCCCCTCAGTCCATCCTAATATGGCTGGCGGTGTCTGATAGTCACCGCCACCATATTAGAGCTTTTCCGCCACGGTCGCAAGCCGGCCGCGGCGGAAAAGCGGGGAACGGTCTTCCCGTCCGCCATGGTCCCCCGCGATTGTAATATGGCAGGGGGAAAAAAGGTGGCGGATGGGCAAGGATGGCGGACGGATCGCCACCGCCTGCATGGCGGTGGCGATCCGTCCGCCATCCTAATGGACCCCTTTGTTCCTAAAACTTTTGTTTTAAAAATATTAGGTAGGACTTTGGTAATTCGCTTGGCAAACATTGTTTAGAAACCAACTAAGCATCATTACAATATGTCCAGCCTTTATCAGATTTTAAATAGGCAGTGTAATGTCCAGATGTTGTGGAAGGACCATCATGGAAAATTATTGCTACTGCTACAAAAGTCCTTCCTGATATTGATAGTTGACTTGCTACAAAATGTTTTTTTAAATTGTCCAATTTTCTTCCATCAGCTGTACAACCTTGCATCATTAAAATTATTTATTGTCCATATCTTTGTATTAATAATGTTGATGACAATTCTGATTTGCATTGGCTACACTCCATGTTTTGATTTGCTGCTTTAACTAGTTTATTGAAAGACACTGAATTACAGTCTGGTAATGTCAAATATATTAATAGTTCAGTGTCTATGTTAGTGCTACATGTAGACATACAATTTTCACAATGATGTTCCCATTTATAACAAAGGCCAAAAAGATTTTCAATTTCCATGCCTTCATTTTCCAATATGGTAAGCATATACATTAGAAAGTCCTGAGCATCTTGTTGGATATTCTGCGTAAATTGTGTAGAACCTGAACATACATCCAAAAGATTACGAATATCACAAACGCTTTGTATTTTACTTTTATCAGTTCTCAATTTTTCATAAACAGAATGCAACAAGGAACAAATATTTTTTCCCGTTTCTCCATAATTTGCTGTTGCAAACCTTCTAGAAAAAAAACAACATTGACAACTACATAAGCATAGCGGTTGACTCCTGAACTATTTTCAAACTGATAACCAACAATTTCTTCAACAGTGCCTTTTTTCTTTTTGCTTGCAATGACAACATTATCTTGTTTTCCTTCTCTATACTTTCACTACAGATATTCTCATACCTTCTTTTTCGAGCTACTACACACTTTTCAAATACAGGATATTTACCTAAATTGGGAGTATACACTCTTCTTAACCTATTATACTCTTTTACACAGTTTGCATCTGCAGTAACCTTTGTGTCATCAAAATCAATCAAAAACAAACCAGATAAAGTTCTGACTCGCGACAAAGCAACATATGCCATACCCTTTTTAAACACGGTACTTCCAATGTTCACCAAAGCACTGTCTACACTTAAACCTTGAGATTTATGAATAGTAACTGCATAAACAAGAGAAACTGGAAACTGTTTTCTACGGACATATAAATCTTTAACAAGCAAAAAACGAACTGAACAACGCCCAATTTGTTTCACTTCTTCGATCTGATCAAATTTAATTAAAACAAATTCAATACCATCTTTATTTGGATAACTAACAAAATCCACAACTTTGCCCATTGCTCCATTAACTAAACCTTTTTCTACATCCAAATTATTCCTTAAAATGACCCGACAGTTTCTACATGTATATAGATTCTTTTCTAAATCAGCAGTTTTAGATATCGATTTTTCTAAAGAATCCAATTTTGTTTTCAACTTTTCTCTCAAAATAATAGTGATTCCTTCACGCTCTAGTTTATCAATGGCTTCCATTTTTATTATTTCTTCATTTTCCAACTTCAAAAGTTGTTAGTTGAATATAGAACACTCACGCAGTGTTGGCTTTAAGCAAATTACAGATTTTTTTTCTGCAATTTTCATATATATTTTCTTAGGAACTATATTTTCATTTGAAAACAAATTGGAAAGTAACCAACTCTGCAAAGCTTGTTTGCGATGTTCTGTCAGTACTCCGATTCTTATATCTTGAAGAATAGTTCCATAATCAACATCATTTGCCTGTCGCATATTTGTAATGCGTTCTTTCTATTCAAAATATGACCAAATGTTAACATTTCCAACACTACCCAGAGACTTTCTGGTGTCTTAATGCACAAGTGTTTTAAATTATGGTTGTCCTTTTACGGGAGTAAGTTGCAGTAGATCTCCAAAAACTATGACATGTTTTCCTCCAAATAACACGTCATACTCTGTTTAAGAATTTGCTGCATTCTTAAATGAACAAAAGCAAGCATTAAGTTTGAGACCATGCTTACCTCATCAATAATCAGAAGTTTCATTTTCTTTAGCACTCTTGAAATTTCACAACAAGCTATGGCTTGTAAAATTCCAATTTGATTTCATGCTCCACAGGTAGCATCAGTAAACAAAGTAATGTAAGTGCTTTAATGTTGTGTGCTGCCAACCCAGTTGGAGCAGTTACAACACAAGATACATGTGACTCCGTTGTTCTCTGTAGATAACTGGTGATTACTTTAATTAAGAAACATTTTCCTATTCCAGCTTGTCCACTCACATACATTCGGATAAGTTAGAATGATGTGCATGTGCATTCTTTCTTTTCATGTAGAAATGCATTATTTATTTATTTATTTATTTTATTTTAACGACTTGTAGAGCGCCTGGTGACCCGAAGGCATCCACGCGCTGTAATGATTTTGATATCCAGATGAGATGGAGGAGAAAAAAAAGAAAAGGGGGGGACGTTATTTCGGAAATAGAAGTGTTTTCAATTTTTTTCTGAAAATAAGATAGCTGGGTTCCAGTCTGAGGGTACGGGGGAGTGAGTTCCATTCGGTGGAAGCTTTCACAGAGAAGCGTCGGCCTCCAGTGCGTGTCTTTTTAAATTTGGGGATGTTGGCTACATGTTCATTCTCGGACCGCAGGGATCTGGGAGCTATATAAGGAGTTACCAGGTCGCTGAGAATCGGAGGACCAGCTCCATTAATCAGTTTGTAAGCCGTGCACATGGCTTTGAATTCCACCCTTTGACGCACCGGGAGCCAGTGCAGGGCTTTGATGGCAGGTTTAGCTGACACTCTGGAGGGAAGGTTCATGAGTAGACGGGCTGCAGCGTTCTGTGTTCGTTGTATTTTAGCCAAGGTGGCCTCTGGGGCACCCAGTTAAACCATGTTACTGTAGTCCAACCGTGACAGTATTAGCCCTTGGACTAGGAGTTTTCTGGAGGTGGGCGGGAGTAGGGGAAGAATCTTGCGGGTGGTGCGCATAAGCCCAAAACAGGTTCCTGCAGTTTTGGTCGCTTGTGTTTCCATTGAGAGCTCGGGTTCTAGCCAGACTCCTAGGGTCTTAATTTCTTTTTTCGGGGTGGGAATTTCCCCGAACACGTCTGGCCAGGCTGATGGGGGGATGGTCACCCATTGCTTTCCCATGAGCATCACTTCGGTCTTCGACCCGTTTAATTTGAGTGATGATTCACACATCCAGCCATAGATTTTCGTAAGGCAATTTGCCAAATTGTCTGGGTGGTCGTCTAGTTGGGATAGGGAGACGATCAGCTGTGTGTCATCCGCGTAACTCACTATTTTGATGCCGAGGGGTGTCACCACGTCTTCAAGGGGGGCCATATAAGCATTAAAAAGCGTAGGGCTTAGAGATGATCCCTGGGGGACCCCGCTCATGAGGGGGAGGGTGGACGAGTGGTGATTGCTGTCCCATACCTGGAATGTGCGCCCGGCAAGGAAGGACTCTATCCACCTGAGCGCCATCCCGGTGAGCCCTGCTGCCGCCAGCCGTTGGAGAAGGACACGATGGTTGACTGTGTCGAAGGCTGCACTAAGATCCAGGAGGATCACTGCCACTGACCCTCCTGAATCCAAAATGCGCCTTGCCTCCTCGATAACGGCCAGAAGGGCGGTATCAGTGCCATGACCCGGGCGAAACCCAGTTTGGGATTGCCGTAAGATGTTATTTGCCTCGAGAAACTGAGACAATTGTCTGTTGACCAATTTCTCGGCTACCTTGCTGATGCCAGGGAGGAGTGAGATTGGCCGGTAGTTTGCCATGTCTGCTGGGTCTAGCTGGGGTTTTTTAAGGAGTGCTTTCACGACTGCGCTCTTCCAGCTATCGGGGGACAGATCCTCGGGCAAGCGAGCTGTTAATAAGCTCTGTGATCGTGGGAACTATGACAGGGGCTACGGTTTTGAGGAGTCTAATTGGTGCGGGATCCAGAGGTGATCCGCTTTTCATTTTGGCCAAGGTTGCATCTACCTCGTTGCAGGTTACTGCCCTAAATGTAGCTAGTTGGGGGCGCATGCTGCTTCCTGCTTGGCTGGAGGGTGATTTATTGTCTGTGTGACTAGAGGGACAGGGGGGGGGAAGGGATGTTAAGATTCGGGCAATTTTGTCATTAAAATAGGTGGCTAATTCGTGCTTCGGTCAACAGGGGGGGCGTTGGAGGAAGGAGTGGTTGGTACTTTCAGTAGTTCTTTTACTATTAGGAAGGATTCCCTAGCTAAGTTGGTAGATTCTCTTATCCGAGTGTCGTAATGGGAGGCTTTAGAGCGCTTAATGGAGGCTTTGTATAATCTAACTGAGTTCTGGTAGGCTTCCTTGCTGGCGTGCTGCCAGTCTTTCCTCCATAGCCGTTCGGCTTTCTTGCATTTTTTACGTAGTAATCGAAGTTCCGGGGTATACCACGGGGCGGAACCTGGTTTCCCGTTTTTGTCCTCCCGGGTTCTAAATGGGAGTACGGAATCCAGGGAGGTAGTAATCCACTCTCTGAATTTACTATCTGCATGGGCAGGGGTAGTTGACTCTAGGGTCCTGGCCCAGTCTTCGGTGGGGAGCTTGGACCAGGCCCTGTCCCTGGTGTAAGTGGGAGGTTTTTGAGATTTCCTGAAAGGTCCTGATAGTTGGAAAGAGACTAAAAAGTGGTCCGTCCAGGGGAGGGGGAGGGATTCGCTAAATTGCATGGTGGGGGTGCTTGTGAACACCGGGTCCAGCAAGTGACCTTTGTTGTGTGTAGCTCCGGAGTTTAGGAGGTGGAGGTCGAGAGCCGCCAGATCGGTGATCAAGTCGGCTGCCCCAGTATCTAAAGGGTCATCGAAATGAATGTTCAGGTCTCCTAGTATCATGAAGTTGGTGATGGAGTGGGCCTGTGTTGCTACCGTGTCCAGGAGAGCACTAGAAAAAGAACCAGGGTGACCGGGGGGGGCGGTACAGTAGGATGCCTGTGAGAGAGTTAGTCGGGTCTAACTTAATTGTGAACTGTAGGCTTTCAGAGTCGGGAACCTGCGCGTCGTTGTATTTGCTGGGGAGATAGTCCCGGTGGATAATGGCGACCCCACCACCTCTGCCTAAAGGGCGAGGTAGGGACTGAATGAGGAAGCCCGGAGGGGTAGCTAGAACCATGTCTGACGCCGAGTGTGCATGGTCAATCTGTTGCTTCACTTGCTGATATATTTCTTTCTGTTCAACATTTAGTTATTCTTCCAAGTTTGCTAAGTCCGTTACATCTTCTTGAGCTTGATGCATTGCTGTTTCCACCTCATTCATAGCGATTGCTGCTTCATTTTCAACAATTGGTTGTCCTAGTGGACCTTGACTCAGTGCGGCAGAACTTTGACTGTCTTGAGAACTGTCTCTAGCAATCTCAGCTGCAATAGTAGCTTCTTGATCAATTTCATCGTTCAACATTTCCACATAATTTGCTAAAACAGTGCATTCTATGGTATCTTTACAAGCATTGAAGGAATCTTCATAGCTCTGAAATTCTACAAGTAATTCCAATTCTGAATGCCACGATTTGAACAGTTGCAAAAGAGCTAAATAGTAAAATTCAGTTTTATCAGCAGTCTCTCAACTCAGCTTTCTATGATCAATCAAATTTCCTTTCGTTTGTTTCACCAAACATCCTTCGGAACCAATCACTCCATATTTTCCATCATCGATATTCTCTGTTGCATTCCGTTTAAAAGTGTAGTTTTACAGCACTTCATAGAGACACATTTTCTCAAGATTATGACTTCTGTTTGGGTAATATGTATCCAACATATTCGTTTTCAAAATATCTGTACTTTCTGGATCTTTTTCTGCTAAATATTCAATTACTTGAACAGATTTCAGTACCCAATTTCGCATAGCAGCAAGACCTAGACTCACCCAAATGATTCTTCTAGATTTGGAGTATAGACTTGCAGATGGTAACTGATCTGAGCATTCATATGCTCCAATTTCTCAATGGGATAACATCTTCAAACTGAAACTGTATAATTTCTTACTTAGAGTCTTCTTGCGAGAAATCTCTTTCCACATTTCTTTCAATTCCGTCTTTTCTGATTTTGAAATGTAGGATGTTACATATCGAGCAACAGCAATGGAATTGTCCGCAACGTACTGAATATCCATGGTAGCATTTCACATGGACAGAATAACCAGATTGGAGTCATTTATGTATTTTGACTCTTCGCTTCTTCTCAAATTGTAGGTATTTTTTTGAGACTTTCTTGTGATGGTATGTCTCATAGCTCACATAAAACTGTTCACTCTTCGTTTGGATATTACAGGACGTGGAAAACCAAAACGACATTTGGTATAAAACTTTTCCTTAGACTTGTACTTTCGTTGACAGTATTTTCCAAAATGATGGCTTTGGAATCGTAAGACTTGTTGTCTTAAGTTGTTTTCGTCTGTGCTTTTAAGTACAGTACATGTGGCATATTCTTCAATAAAAGACAAAACAGTATCATCCGAATCTGTTTCAAATTTTGGGGCATCCTTGATCCATAACAGCATATATATATGAGGAGCACCTCTTGCTTGATACTCCTTTCTCCAAAAGAAATCCACAACTTCTCCAAGAGTTTTTTGTATTGCAGATAAAAGACATCATAGCTTCAAATCTATGATTAAAATACCTGCATACATTAGAGCACATCCAAAGACACAATTCTCTAGGTGTCTTGTATTCAATATATTTTATATTGGAATTTGCCTCTTGAAGAAATTCAAGTAAATCATCCCAAGCGTACTCAACACAGTTTAGGGTAAGAAACCATGTAGGAATTCCAACGTTCCATAGCATACATTTAAGTCCTCCATGATGACGGTACCAATATTTATTAGTGCCACACTGACATGCCATCAGATTAATCAGCTGAGATTCTAAGTGATCATTCTCCTGGTGCACTTTATCCATAAAATCCTTTGCAGAAACATTTTGCAGAAGTACTCCTGTATTCAATATGTGGTTGACTGCATATGAAAGTCCAGACGAGTCACTTTCAAACAAAAGATGGAATATATAAGGGATACATTATTAAAATCTTGGATCTTCTGCATATAATCTTGTTGTCTGATATTCAGAAGCAGGAATCTGCACAGGTCGTTCATCATATCGTCCTCCTTTTCCTGTTGGAAACAACTGCGGAAAACAACGAGCTTCCAAGCTCTCTTCCCATACACTCATGGTACTTCCCTTTGCTTTTTTCATTTGGAACAACTCAATAGTGTTCCCCATCACTTCTTTTGAATGAAGTGGATGTACACTGTAATGTTCATAGATTTCTTCACTTCTTGACATGTTCACTTTTTCAATTTGTCCACTTGACGTTTCAGTATCTTTCGCTAAAAGTATTTCTTCTTCTCGCATATATAAACATTTTTATAGCACTCATTGTTTTTTATCAAATACAAAGTTGCCTTTTGCACTTTCCTAACATCCACTAACTCCTGCCAGATTGTATTACTCTTAGTAGGCACAACATTTACTAAAATGACTAGTGGTTCATTTTCTACACACTCTACACCTATAGTTTCAATATTTTTCTTTAAATCTAATGGTAAATATACAACTCTTCCTTTTAATTCTGTTTGTAAATCTGAAGGAGGCAATTTACCTGTTTTAGACTCCATACGAACAATAGCCTGAAACGGGTGTACTCTTTGAATGAGAATAGACTCATAGGTATTTAAATCTATCAGTTCTGGAGGAATAGCAGCCAACTCTAGATTTTTATGGACAGCTCTAGCAGGCCTTTTATTCTCATCTAATTTGTTATAACAATATTTACAAATACGCTGATCATAACCTAAATCAAAACAATTTTCTACCAACAAATAAGTTGCAAATTCCTACCACATATCATTATTTTGTCTTTCACTTGTTAAATACAGATCAACAGTCCTAGTCTGATTTTTATAGTGAGTTTGCCGACAACAAATACAAGAAAGTGTGGCCTTTCACCTGAAATCACCTTAAACTTTGTAATTTGATCATCAACATTTTTTGTACTAGTATGTTCCACATTCTCTTCAATATTTTCTTCTATTAATGTATCAGTTTCGGCAGTCTCTTGTTGAGGACCAAAGTAACAAAACTCAATTCCATCACAAACCATCTTCACATCTGATACTGATCCACACAAAAGAGCATTGTTCAACTCATTTAACATTAGTGCTGGACTTTTTGCATAATACAATCTTCTAACTAGCTTCCACATTTGAGTATGATGTACTGCTAACATCCTGAAATGATGAAAAACACTTTGACAAACTTTTCTAGAAAGACAAGCCAGAGAATGACCTTGAAAACCAGTATTTTTTCTAGCTCTGCAAGGGTCTAGTCCTTGCAACATCTTAATCTTTTGTTTAACAAATTTTTTTTTACTATATTCTCATAAGAAATTACGCAAAAGATCAATAGATTCTTGTCGTACACTACAAATACTACACTGGGGTTTTAGGACGTCTGCCTAGAACTTGATCAGCTATCACTTCTTCTGCATTTCTGGGAACCAATTTTTCTTTGTCAATTGGACAACCATTTCTAACATTATGAGCTCGACCACTGGTGTCAACTGCATGCAACAAATCATTGGTATGAAAATACCTCTCTTCATTAAAGAAAGGCTCTGAACTTGATCTGTGTTTCCACTCCCCCAAAAACACAGAACAAAAATTTGTGCTGTTAATTAATCTTTTTCTCTTACTTTTGGCCTTCATTACATGCATTGGTTTATCTAGTGATCGAATTCTGTTTAAAACTAAAATGAATAGTTTCCTTTTTACTTCAAAAGACTTTTCAACAATGGATTCAATATCCTTCTTCTTTTTATAAAATATTTCTCTCTTTTTATATTTCTTCATATCTTTCAGCAAATTATGTACTACTCTATTATAAAATATTTTTTTGTGTATCTCTTTATACTGATTTTGTCTTCTTTTACTGCATGTTGAATCTTTAGACTGTACAATTGCTTTTTTTCCTTCCCTATTATTTTGATTTCTTTTTCTGGTTGAAGCATTGTCATTGGTTTTAACATTCTGAACATTCTTTTTGGGCCTAGAAAGATTTGTAATAAATTCCTTAGTAGGCTTACCAGAAGATGTTGTCTTTTTAGCCACATTATGTTGGTCATCCAATACTTGTTGTTGAGTTTTCTTCAAGTAACTGTCCTTTTGCTCTCTTTTTCTCTTTCTTGAATTTTCAGGCATGATAACTTTATTTTAATGATGATAAACAATATCTGTAAAAAATAAACATAAATAAATGTATATTAATAACTTTATGAATTATATTTTCTATTACTATACAAACACATTCTATATAGATACTGACAGAGGAATTGTAGACCTTAAATACAAGTGTGAAGGTGGTTAGACCACTACATGCATAGTGCCAAGGAGTTTGAAGCAGTTCATGTCCTGAGACCTGGCTCGTTGCATGAGTACATGCATACTGACTGAATAATTGGAGTAGTACAAGGAAAGACACTGGGTGAAGTTATAACTGGTTGAGTTTTACTTTAGTGAATGGATTAGTACATAGTATTGAAAGAGTCACTATGGCATTGCAAGAGCAGTTACAGGGTGTTTGCTGCAGTGTAGGTATACTGACTGGGGAATTGTAGGCCTGAAACACAACTGTAAAGGTGATTAGACCACTACATGCATTGTGCATAGGAGTTTAAAACAGTCCATGTCCTAAGGCCTGTTTTTTGTTGTTGAAAAAACGGAGAAAATCTGCGCAGGGTGCATGGATCTGCCGTAAAAAAAAAGAAAAAAGAAGCGCGGGCTCCTGTGCTTTTTAAAAAATTAGCTACCTGGGGGGGGGGCAAATCCCAGCATCTAAAATATTAGATTTGATGGTGGTCCAGAAGGGGCCCTGTAGCCCGGGGACTGCCATCCCTCGGTGCTACACAATAAACGGGTGGGGGGGCTCCCATGCGCCATGGGGAGATTGCATTTGTGAAGAAAGGGGCCCCTCCCTGCACAAAAGAAATCACTGCAGGCATTTTCCTCTTTCAATGAAAGAGGAAAAAACAAGGAGGAATGAAAACATTTTGCCTCGTTTCGCTTGGCTACGCCACCCCTATGGTGGCACAGCAAATTGACGCATTTCCAGGTTTCCGATTTCTCGTAAATCTGGAAATGCATCAGTGGACATAGGCATTGTGTGGGAACAGCCACTGCAACACCCAAGTCCCGCCCCTAACACGCAAAATGTTGTGTGAACAGGGGGTATATTTACAAGCACAGGGTAAGTCACGCAGGGTGACTTTAACTGTGCTTGTAAATATCCCTTAGCAGGCTGTGCCACTGGTGCGTCATGCACCGTGATGCACTGGCGGCGCATAGGGCTTGTAAATCTGACCTCACATAATTTAGAAGTGCACTTTAATGTGGAAGCCTTACTCGTTTTACAAATACATAAACAATGACTGCCTTTTAATGCTACTAAAACTTTACATCATTACAAGTTTTAAAGCACTTAGCTGTCAACAAATACATGAAGTTACCAAATGCTTCTCCCACAATGATTCCCAAATGAACACAGTCTCACAATGTGATTCTAGACAACAAAGACTACTCCCTGGACTTTAGCAGAAGAAACACATTAATCGTATTAAAAACAATAACACCACATACAACCCCTCACAAATTAATAACTTACCTTTCAAATTGATTTGTAGATTAACCCTTTGTGTGCAGACGACAGCCCCCGCCCTCCGACATCACTGTGGGCGTGTGCGGAGTACAGCCAGGGGCTGTCCTGACCACCCTCAGTGATAAATCACCCACACCGCGGCGGAATTCCCGCCATGGTCAACGGGTTAAGAAGTATGTCAGTAACACACCAGATTTTCTTATACAGAATGTTTGTACTGCACTACTCAGCAAAACCAAAACATTGCAAACTTTCCCTCTCATTCTGCACACGTATACATGTAAATATCAAATCACATTCCTTACCACATTATTTCAAAAGCTAACACACATATCTATTGGTTACACATTTCAACCCTTTCCAATTGACATAAGTTTCAACCCTACCCCAATCTGCTTACTGCCTATTACCATGGTAACAGTGCATTGAACAGTCAACTGAGCACACAGGTCACAAGTACAGCACACAATGTTGCTAATCCAAACAGCAAGTGTGCTTGACTTTTCAAAATATCACCTTATCTTATGTAATGTTCCATGCAAATAGTTTTTCTTAACCAATAAGAAACATGTTTTGAAAAAACTGGAACATGCACCCTAGTTTTTAATCTAGAATGTTTTCAAACAGCCAATCATTTCTATTCTTTTTTCAAAACTACATCTATCCACCATTTTAGAAAAATCTTACTTTGGAAACTGCCATTTCATTTACAGAGATCATCTGAGTGCATCCAGACCTCCTTTCAAGATGCTTAGAGTTTGGATTATGGGACACAGATATATTTTCTGGAGCCAAAGATACACAGAAAATAGAGTCATTGACAAAGACCTAGGTTTGCCAAATGTAGACATTAAATGGATTGGACAGCGAAGGTTAACGTGGCACCAATTGATACCATTGGTTAAAGGCCTAGCAGGCACCGTCCACCATATTATGATGCTGCCTCCCCACCAGCCAGTGGATGACGGTGAAACCGCCATTCACAGGCTGGCGGCGATTACATTTGGCAGGCCGTAGCGGGCCCCTCTTGTGTTGGGGGAGGTTGGTATGCTCTGGGGGAGATAACTATGGTACCCCTACATTTGCCTGTACCAGGTGGCAGGAACCGCGTGGTGCCTGCCACGTATTGCAGGGTAATACAAACACAGTATTTTTGACATTGCGGTGGGTGCTTCAGCCAGCAGCACCGGCCACAATGTCAGAGATACATGATGTGACCTCCACGGTCGTAATCTTGTGTGCTGCACGGTCACAATCCAGGGGGGCGGTCCCAGTATCCACATCAATGCCATCTGCTATGGTAATGAACCCCATAGTGTACAAAAGCGCAAAATGCCAAACTAGTGAAAAACGATAACAGTAATGTATTTAAATATACCAAACACCCACAAGCAATAAGATACCTACCTTTAAGACTTCCCTCCCAACCTCCCTCTACCCTCAAAACTCTTAAAAAATCCTTAAAAAAGGACTTATCTGTTCCGATATACAGCAGCACCTTAAGACATCATGGTTCTGGGACAATAGACTTAAAATGACACAAATAAATTACAAAATGGAAGGTAGTGGTAACAAATGGCCTCTAAATGAAACAAAAAGAATACTCTCCCCTCACAGAAATGAATGGGAAATATTGCATAGATGTACATAAAATATTGGAAAATATTAAACATGTTAAACATGTCAACATTTTTAGATAAAATGTTAAAAATGTATAAAGGCTTAATAAATTGAGGCAGCTGGTCATGAAGCTGGGATTGGCTGAATGTTTGATCTCCCAGTCCCCACCTCCCAAGCAAGTTGTTAAAAAAATCTATTGGGAGTGGGTACATGCCAAGGAATTAAAGAGCACAAAGCGGGGAGCTCTAACTACTTAATTTTTGGAACATAAGCCCACTAGGAAGCTTGAACCATTCTTAGATTTTGTCCAAATTCCAAAAGACAGATCACTTTTCCTGAAAATGAGGTATGGGACACTCCCTCTTAACAAATTCACAGAGGGCTGGAAAGGAATGCGGGTTCCACATCCTATCTGTCCAAGCTGCTCATGTGTGACTGAATCCTTACCCCACTTCTTGTTCGCCTGCAAAGCATACAAGAGGGCTAGATAAACATGGTTAAAACCAGTGTGCAGGGAGCTGTGTCATCGCATCTTTGGAGGTAGAGCACCAGCTCCCCTAAACAGCCTCATCACCCCTTATAAACCAGAGCGGATGCTTAGATCCTTTGGCACTGGTCTGGCTGTTGTCCCCAAAATCAGTAAAGCTCGTATGGGGGGCAGATCGTTCAGGCTTCTCGCAGCCAAGAATTGGAACCTGCTCCCCACTGAATTACGCCTCGAACCCTCTGAGGCCAAATTTCGCAGAGCCCTCAAAACCTACCTTTTCCGCCTAGCACTGCTCTAACCTCCTTACCTATCTCACATGCTCACTCTCAGCACGGGGACACGCCTGAGCGCGTAACCAAGCGCTTTATAAAATTCCATAATAATAATAATAATAATGGGAGTCAGTGATTATAGGGTTGCCTTACGCATCCTCTCATCAGACACAACATCTTTGTTTATCGTATGTGGGGTTGCAAAATATTTAACAAGTGCCTGGCTCACACGTACTATGCTGATAAATACAAATAAAACCTAGATCTAGCCTGCATAGAAAGTTCATATGTATACCACTGCTGTTGCACTTTAATTCCTGGTATCAGGTTTTTTATAATTGTATATAGTACTTTTATTGTCTTTTATATTTGTGAACTGGATAGATTATTTTAAAAGCGATTTCAGGCTCAGAATGTATGTACTTTTATGATATAATTATATCGAATAAAGTAATTCAAACCATAAGGTATGAATTAAATATTCACATAAAATAAATATACAGCTAAATATGTTAAATTAATATTGAAAATGTTTATATAAAACAAATTAAGAAATGTTAAAAAACTGGTAAACTATGTAAAAGAAAATTTAAAATGTACACCAGAAAATGATTTACATTGTTTTAAATAATAAAAAAAAGTGTTATTTAATTTTATGGGAATGTTTGTTTTTGAGATAGAATACATATAATAAAATTGTTATAATATATAGTAAATAAAAACTTAAAACAAATAAAATTAGAACAATATATGACATATACCTTCATTATACAAAACAAGTAATTAATAATATTGTTTACAAACATGCAGCTAACAATTTTCTTATTATATTTCTAATGACCAACAATAACACAACACAACACAACAAGTAACAGAGTGTTTCTTCAACATACAAATAAAAGTAAAATAAAAGATTGCAGAATAAAATTATAAAATGAAATATTAATACTAATAACTGGGTTGATGGTGATGTGGCAAGTGATGGCGCCTCTGATTCCAACATTAATATAGTCCAACACAAGTTTTCAATGGTGCTACAGGTCAGAGGATAACCCACAACCTCCAAATCAGATCACAGACCTCAAAACATAAATACAGAAGACCTTTGCACACGTAATTTTGAATTTACAGTATTAATACTGAGAGTATTGCAACAATAACACGATCACGAAATATAAGATCCAAATGATGTTTTTCTCCTTTGTCAGGTTTATTAATTTTCCAGGTGCCCAGCCAACACGTGTTTCGTTAGGGTGTAACCCAAGACTTCTTCAGGGCTATTGGACAGATGGCTATAATGTCAAGATACCTCTCCGCCGGTTCTACTTCCGTCCCGGCTGTAACGTCAGACGTATCCGAATAAATAGTTGGGTAAAGCAGTGACTGGTAAGTACCAATGTGGAGCACTAATACAGCTCTCGGCCACGCGGTGTACGAGTGAATCCTCTGGCGGCGTGCTGCTAATTCTGCAACCGGACGCAGGTATCTGACACATCCAACATAAATCATTTAAAAAAAAATGGTTAGGCGCTAAATAAATGAAATCTAATATTCCCGCTCCAATGTAAACCAATCTGGGGAAGCATTTGACACTAAAGGGGTGACATTTACTATTCTGACTCAAATCCAACTATATTGCGGTAAGATGTTAGACACTAAATAGGTGACATTTACTATTCATACTCCATTCTAAACCATTTTGGGGAAGGCATTGGACGCTAAACAGGTGGCATTTGCTATACCCACTCCAATCCAACCATATTGGGGGAAGGTGTTGGACACTAAAGAGGTGACACTTACTATTCCCACTCCAATATAAATCGATTCAGGGAAGGTGTTGACAAAAAAAGAGTTACATTGACTATATCATCTCTAACATAAACCAATTTGTGGAAGGTGTTGGACACTAAAGGGGTGACATTTACTATTCCCAATCCAATCCATCTATATTGAGGGAAGGTGTCGGACAATAAATGAGTGACATTTACGATTCCCACTTTATTTTAATCCAATTTGGAGATAGTGTTGGATACTTAAGAGGTGACAGTTGATATTCCCACTCCAATCTAAAACCAATTTAGGAAAGGTTTTGGACATTAAAGAGGTGACTTTTATTATTATCACTCCAATCCAATCATATTAGGGGAAGGAGTTCAACACTAAAACAGTGACATTTATTTACCCCACTCAAATCTAAGGATGTTGGAAAATGGTGTTAAAGCTAAGGAGGCGAAATTTAGAAAAGCCACTTCAATATAAAACATTTTAAACGAGTCAAACACTTGCTTTCCCATACAATAAAATCAACCAAAACTACAAACCTATATATATTGTGATCAAGGACCTTGACGGGCTGAAACGCGTCAAGGCTATGGAGGTCTTTGGGCAATAAATTATTTACCTTGCTGCACTACTTTGTGGTCCGTGCTACGTTGTTTTTCAGCACCTTAGAGCAATTTTACACAATGATCAAGCCTATCCGGTAGCACGCCATTTTAAAAGATTCCATGACAATAACCTGGCATGTTTGAAATATTACGTGGTAGCGGCCATTTCAAAGTCACGTAGAGGTGGAAATAGAGGTTAAGGTAACTTGAAACCACCATGATTCTGGAATTTGATAGCAAACGGCAGAACTTTTCAATTGCTATTTCAGATCTGAACGATTGCCAATTTATTGTTGGTATCTATTTTTGATGTTTATATTCTATTTATGTGTATTTTATATATATTTTTTAACATACATATATTAGAATACCTGAATAACATGTCCTGACATATTGCCTGTATTCCACTGATGCTCATTGTTCATTTTGATTTCCCAGAGTATCATAGAATCATATAGTTGAAAATGTATAAATATTAAATATTTATAGAAAGAGTGACTTTCCCCAGTTTTCTAACTATATTTCTGCTTTCCATCACCACTTTTTATCACTTTTTTGCACTTTTCTAACTGTGTTTATGATAAAATATTATTTATATGATTTTAATTATGAAATCAGGTGTTCACCTGCTTTTATTGTTATTTATGGCCATATTGAATATTTATCACACAGTCAGCACTTTAGAATATATTTGCACTAGTCTTTTTTGCACAGTTTTGCACTACAACCATACTTGCTGCTTGTTTCAATAGAGAAATTGTACTGTATGCCAAAATGAATTTTCCGTCTATTTTACTATTCATGAATTGTAATGAATCTAAATCATTCTGTTTGCTTTTTATAGAGATTTTAGGATTTATCCTTTGACTTATCTCAATTATAAATGTATTTATACAGATATATGTGGTATTACTATGCATTTATGCCATTATTTAATTATTGATACAGCTAGAATTTGTGTATCAATTTTAAGAATGATGTTATATCAAACATTCACATAATAGTATTTTTTCAGTGTCATTGGATCACGTGATCGGCACTGCTGAAATGTGGAGGCGGGTTCTCTTTAAATATTCAAAGATGGCTTGTGGTTGTTGTTCTCTGCTTGTGAACAAGGGCTTCCGAGCCCGAAACGCGTCATTGCTGCCTACACTTAAAATAAAAATTCCACTTTACCTGATCCTGTGGTCCGTCTCCTGCTTCGCCGATCTACGCGATTGGAAGTAGCCTTGGAATTTGTCCTGCGTATATATATACATATATATATATATATTCTCCAAAATGCAGTTTTCACCCTGTTGCGCTGTGCAAGGAAACGCCAACACAGTTGAGCATAAACACATACTTTATTGTGGGCAGCAGACACAGCACGTGATCCCCACCACAAGTGAGAGGCCAAACATGTTTCGAGCTCCAAGCCCTTGTTCACTGTATGTAATCAACACTGTCCTGGCAGCAGTGAGGACTGTTATCTCAGTGTCCCCGCCCAAATGGGTACCTGATAGGGAGATGAAAAGCATTGTTTTTTAAAAGTGCACATTTCTTTTGTAGAAAAGCATCAATGTGATTGGTTAAGAAAAAGCAGTTTGAACGTGGAGTACATATTACAGGATAAAATTTGATCAACTCAACCACACCTGCTACTTGCATTTGGAATGCAGTTTTCGAACTTAAAACAATTGTGAACTTTTAACCTGCATGTGCCGCTAAGTGTTCGAGAAAATGTTGCAAAACAAATCATTACGTTTAAAAAAATTGATGAACTTTTAACCTCCACATGTTGTAGAATGTACTAGAAAGTATATTAATAGAATACGTTGCATTTCTGACTTGTATGTGTACTTGAATAATAATAAAATTGTTTATGTGGAAAATTAGAAAGATGGTAATAGAGAGAAGTTTTGAAAGCTAAAAGAATCAAGGAAATATTCTAATTTGTTCTTTATTACCTACTGGCGGTAGAGTTAGGACCGAGTTTCCGTAGGAAGAACATTTTTTGTTTTGCTTATAACTTTGGCGTCATTTAATGAATCTTCATGAAATTTTGAAAACTAATTCTTACTTCATATCAGCTCATATGTTGAAAGTGTGGGGGTGATTTGTCAAGGGGGGCCAAGATAAAAGGGGGTCCCAAAATGTGTTTTCTCCATGTTAATTTCCATAGGAAAGTATAGACTAGGCTACAGGTCGAACCGGTGAACGGAATTACCCCAAATTTGGCAGGGAGAAGGGTCTTGGTGTAGAAAGCACGCTTGTGTTTACTAGGTGTAAATCTGTTTAGTAGTTTTTGAGAAATATCGAAATTTACAGATATTGATATTTGGGAATTCTGCCATCTGATTGGCTGAGGCGTTAGGAGCAGGAGCTTGCTGGTAATTGGCTGTGATGGTGCTGCAACTCGGAAGTGTTGGCCGCAATTTTGTGATTCCGTTGAAGCGAGTAGCGGAAAACAGGGCAAAAAAAGTAGGAAAGGAGGGTAGGAGCACTATAAGCTTTGTGGGGGAGTGCGAAGCGAAGTAGTCACTGTTACCGGTCTGACATTGCGGTGTTGGTCATAGTGACATGGTGCTGATATGATATGGTGCTACACTTGGGTATGAAACTGAGAGCCTAAACCGTGAGGTCATTGCTGTAAAGTGATGTGGTCTGGTGTTTGTAGCATTCGTGTGCAACTAGTGTTAGTAGGCGTTTATACCATACAGGGAGTGAGAAGCGAACTACTGACCGCTACTGTGTGTTGATAGTATACCGGAAGCGGGAAGCGAAGTAGTTACGCCTACCGGTGTGGAGACTTGGGGATGAAACCAAGGTGATTGCTGTAAAAGAATGCGCTCTGGGCGCTGTATTATACTTGTGCAAGTAGTGTTAGTTGGCATTTATACCATACACAGAGTGGGAAGCGAACTACTGACCGGTACCGTGCGTTTATACTATACCGGAAGTGGGAAGCTAAGTACTCAGGCTTACCGATGTGAAGTTCCGGGGATCAAACTGAGCAGATTGCGGTAAAGTGATGGGCTCTGGGCGCTGTAGGATACTAGCCGCTGTAGTATAAGTGTGTAAGTATGAGTTTATAGTATATAGGGAGTGGGAAGCGAACTACTCACCCCTGCTGGTGTGAAGACTCAGGGATTAAACCGTAAGCCTAAATTGTGAGCTCATTGCTGTAAAGTGATGTGCTCTGGGTGCTGTAACATACCTGTGGAAATAGTGTTAGTTTGTGTTTATACAATATAGGGAGTGGGAAGCGAAATACTTACCCCTACCGGTCTCAAGAGTCGTGGATGAAACCATGAGCTCATTGCTGTAAAGTCATGTGCTCTGTGTAGTATTCCAATGTAAGTCATAGTAGAATGTTAGTATGTAATTCTACTAGAATCTAAGTATGTAATGTTAGAATGTAGGAATGTCATGAGGGGAACCTTGCAGAGTTTGTATATGGTGCTGGAGAAGAAGGTTGACCTGCTGTGTGCTCCTGTTGGTGGCTGTTTCAGGTGTCTTGTTTTTCTATAATAAACCTACTTATTGGATCAACTGCTGTCTTTGGTTTAAAAAAAAAAATTAGGGGACAGGCCCTGGGGGATGGGGTCCCCAGGTCCAATAAATTACAAATGAAGGGGGGCTACACAGCCCCCTTCTGATAAAAAAAACTTAAAAGACCGTCATTGCGCCGGAGGCCACGCCCCCTTCTTGCAGCACTGCAAACGCACCCCCTGGCGCTTTTGCAGATGGGGAACAAATTCAACTTGAATACTTGGGGTCCCTGGGGCCAACTAGCCCACCAGGAACCTCCAATATGCGCCAGGGGTCTGCGTTGCAGAGAGGTGTTGTAAGGTCACGCCCCTTTTTACACCTTTCTGCAATGCAGCTCTGTGGCGCTTAATGGAGGTAGCTGGTGGGCTTGTTGCACCCCAGAGATGCCCAGGATTCAAGGGGAGTTAATCCCCCAACTTAAAACGCACCACGGGGCGCATCTGCACAGTGGTGAAGGGAGGGGGCGGGCCTGAGGTGACTTAATAATAATAATATTAGGCACATTTATAAAGCGCAATGGTTACACTATGACCAGTGTGTCCCCGCACTGCGGTAATGTTGCAGAGATTCTGCTACCCTCCACCGCCTCCCTCGGGGGAAGAGGAATCTAAATCATTCTGTTTGCTTTTTATAGAGATTTTAGGATTTATCCTTTGACTTATCTCAATTATAAATGTATTTATACAGATATATGTGGTATTACTATGCATTTATGTCAATATTTAATTATTGATACAGCTAGAGTTTGTGTATCAATTTTAAGAATGATGTTATATCAAACATTCACATAATAGTATTTTTTCAGTGTCCTTGGATCACGTGATCGGCACTGCTGAGATGTGGAGGCGGGTTCTCTTTAAATATTCAAAGATGGCTTGTGGTTGTTGTTCTCCGCTTGTGAACAAGGGCTTCCGAGCCCGAAACGCGTCATTGCTGCCTACACTTTAAATAAAAATTCCACTTTACCTGATCCTGTGGTCCGTCTCCTGCTTCGCCGATGTACGCGATTGGAAGTAGCCTTGGAATTTGTCCTGCATATATATATATATATTCTCCAAAATACAGTTTTCACCCTGTTGCGCTGTGCAAGGAAACGCCAACACAGTTGAGCATAAACACATACTTTATTGTGGGCAGCAGACACAGCACGTGATCCCCACCACAAGTGAGAGGCCAAACATGTTTCGAGCTCCAAGCCCTTGTTCACTGTCTGTAATCAACACTGTCCTGGCAGCTGTGAGGACTGTTATCTCAGTGTCCCCGCCCAAATGGGTACCTGATAGGGAGATGAAAAGCATTGTTTTTTTAAAAGTGCTGTTGGAACTGGCCCTTCTTGCAGGGTCATCCCCAAACTTTTTGCTTCTTCCTCCCTTATTTTTCCTGACCCGTGGCTGTTGGCAATTGGACTCTGCGCACTTTACCACTGCTGATCAGTGCTAAAGTGCATATGCTCTCTGTGTAAATTGTTATTCTGATTGGATATACATGTTTGGCATATTTGTATCACCATGAAGTCCCTAGTAAAGTGCACTGGGTGTGCCAGGGCTGGTGATGACAAATGGTACTAGTGGGCCTGCAGCACTGATCGTGCCACCCACAGGAGTAGCCCTAAAATGATGTCTCAGGCCTGACACTGCAGTGCCTGTGTGCAGTTTAGAACTGCCATGTTCTCCTGGTCAGTGTCCCCACTGACCAGGCCTAACCATTCCCTTTTTGTGCACATCAGTCACCCCTATGGAAGGCCCAAGGTACTCCCCTGGGCAGGGTACAGTGTATGTAAAAGGTAGTGCATGTACTAGTGCAGGTGACATGCTCTGGTAGTGAATGGCAGCCATTTTTGTTTTTCACTACTGTAAGGCTATCTTGCTCCATAGGTTAACATGGGGGATGCTGGCTACAGTGGTTAACAGCATTTCTTCCCATAGGAACAAGATAGGACATAAGTATCTAGTATCCCTGAACTCAGAATTTAATAACACATCTTTTAGGAAAGGTTGTTTTTAAATCCTGTGTTTGAGAACAGCACTTTTAGAAAGTTGCTGTTCTCTTGTCTGACCCTTCTGTGTGCCTGGGCCTGTTTGTGTATTGACTGTCTGGTTTGAGAGTGACAGGGGCTGGGGAATTCCCCAGGAGGCTGGATGAGTCAGCACTAGGCTGAATGACTGCAATTGCAACTGGAGTGGTGGGAGGAGTTAGCACCTGGGCTGAATAGGGCTGTGCCTGCCTTCCACAATGCTGGCTCCACCCCCCTGCTGGGCGGCTGATGACCCTGTCCCTCACTCTGAAAGGAAAGATGCAGCCAGCAAAACAAAGTACTCAGGAACCACCCAGAACTGGTTCAGACCGGCCTCAGGGCCCACATGCACCCAGAGAACAAAGACTTTAGGGGTATAAGTACAGGACCCCTGACAACAGAAAATTAGATCATCCTGGAAATCAAGAAGGAACCTCTGCCAAGGAGAAAGCTGAAACTGAAGAAGGAAGACTGTCCTGCTGTTGCTCTGCTGGACTGACCTGTTGCTTTGCTGCCAAGGAGAGGGGAAGGACTTTGCTTTGTGCTGTGTCCCCTTGCTTGAAGGAATCTCCAAGGGCCTGAGAAGAGCTGGCTCCCTGTTTTGAAGTCCCAGGAACAAAAGGACTTCACCCCCAGCTTCCCTGAACTCTGCTGAGAGAGTTCTGTCCTTCCTAGAGTGCTTGATCCAGTTGTGGGGCCTCTGGAAGTTGTACCTGAGCTGGGAAGCTTGAAACTAAGCTTGAGTGACTTTTGAAACTGAAAAGTGTCGCATCGCTCGCTTGCGGAGCGCATCCCCGACAGTGCGAGAAGTTTCCCGCCGCTACGGAGGTCGAGATCGTCTTCGCATCCTTCGTTTGCGGGACGCACCAGACCGGTGCGGGAGAATCGAACATCGCTGCGAGTATCGTCGCAGAGCCTGTCGTCGCTGGGTGAGAACGGCGCACCGCTTGCTTGCGGACCGCATCACGTCGCTGCGAGCATCGTCGGAGAACCATCGCATCGAGGAGCTGCGAGAGAGAGGATCACCGCTGGACTGCGCATCGTCGCCCCGGAGATTGTCGCAGCCCCTACGAGATCGTCGCATCGTGCCTTTGCGAGAACAGACTTCCTACGGAACCTACGCACCGAAATCCATACAAGTGGCCTTCCTCCCCATACAGACCGGATTCGTCGCAACACGCCCGCTGCTGCAGCGGGGCTGTTGCATCGCCTCCCCAGGGTCTCAGGAGCAATGCATTGCTTTTTTTTCACCGCACCAGATTCTGCTTTTGGAACTTTGTTGCAACTAAAAGGTACTGTGAGTAAACGTGACGCAACTGTGAACTTTTCACGCATCAGTAGAGAATTCTATCGGCCCGTGCCCTGGAAGAATTGAATTTGACCTTGGCCCATGAATTAAGAATGAGGAAACTTGAGATGGAGCTCAAGAGGTGTGAGGCCATGAGGGTCTCAGCTGAAGAAGAAACATGGGTAGCTCAAGAGGTGAGCTTTGCTGAGTTGGAGGTGGACTCCAGCTCAGATGGTGGCAGCATTTTTATGATATCTAGTGCTGAGGGAAAGGTACAAACACCCAGAGATGTGGAGCCTGACTTGAGGGAGGGGGTCGACATACACCAGGGGGTTCAGGTTTATGATGTAGTTCCAGTGGAGTGCAGTGTCCCTGAAGTAGATTGGGGGACTGGCACAGGGGACCATATTCCTAGTGGTGGGAGGGACACTCTACTGACTCTAGATGAGAGGTACAGGGAGAGGGGTTCCCCCATGGTAGAAACCTTGGTGTGTGTGTGTGTGAAGACCAGCCAGAAGAGTGTGGGTTGTGTGACAGAGACAGTCAGATACTGTCTTGCCAGTCTCAGAAGAGTGGTGTGGGGTACTTGTGTGAGGCACTGGAGGGTGAAGCAAAGGGTAGCTTGGTTAACAACTGTGGGGGGCTGTGTGATTCATTTGTTGGAGAGCATATTTTAAGTCCCTGTTTTCCAGAGCTATGCCAACACCCGGTAGAGTGTGATCCCAGAGAGCTTGCGCTGGAGGCAGACCTCTTGGTGGATTCCAGAGAGTCTGAAGAGGCATTGGGGAGTGATCCCAAAAGGAGTGGCTTAGATATCTTCCAGACCTGTGAGGTGGAAGAGGTTCAGTGTAGCCCAGTTAGGTCCCAGTGTAGTGGGAGGGGTGTAGGGGCTCATGTCCGGTCTCAGTGGAGAAGGAGTGAGTGTGGGACGGTGTGTCTCATGGTGCCCGAAACCCAGTCTCAGGGCCTGGAGGGTTCCTTAAGGGAACACCAGGTTGGGGACCTAGACTGTACTTGTAGGCCATTTGAGGAGGATCTCCTAGTGTCTGGGGAACGGGGAGTGCCTGTAACCAGGCCTCCATCAGTTCTGGTGCCTGGCAGTGCCGCTCCACTTGGGAGGGTACAGAAGTCCAGACTGAGGGGCAAGAGGGGGAAGGAGTCCCCAGTGGGAGAACCAGTGGGTCAGGGACCAGTCGGAAGGGCTGAGTCCCCAGTGAGTGACCATGGTGACCTCACTTCTGTCCTGGGGGATCTTCCCGCACTGTCAGGTGGACAGGGGTCAGGAGATCTGCGCCAGGCGGACTGTCACAGGACACATGAGTTGTGTGTCGCCCTAAAGGGGGTACTATGTGAGTCCCCAGAAGTCCTGGCGTGCCAGGCAAGTGCACAACCACAGGTATTGGTCCCTGGGTTGGGAGACCAGGTTCAGGATTTGCCTGACCTGGAAGGAAGGACATCTGTAACCAGTGTCCTGACCAATATGGTTCCATGGGGTACCCCTCCAGTAGGGAGGGTGCAGCGCTCTGGAAGGGGGTGCAGAGGGAGGGAGTCCTCGCCCCAGACCCCGGTACAACCTGAGGGGTTAAACCCTAGGTTGGGAGACCAGTTGCTGGAGGGAGGTCCTGAACTGGTAGGAAAGTTGTGTTCTTGGTTGTCTTGGTGGACAGGGTTTCCCCTGGAAGGAGGACAGGAGTCTCACCTTGGGGGTGTACTGGGCCACACCGTTGTGTTGGCCAGGTGGGTACTGTCTACCAGTATAGGCACCTCAGTGAGTGAAGTCCTGGTGCGCCAGGCAAGTGTTCCACTGCAGGGGTTAGTCCCTGGGTGGGGAAGCCAGGTTCAGGTGCTGTCTGACCTGGAGGCTTTGGAGCCTAGGTTTGAGGGCCAGGTCTGGGGTGTCCCCCCTGACCTAGAATACCAGTTGCAGGATAGCACCCCTGACCTGGTGGGTGAATGGTGCAGGATACCTGCCACAGGTGTCCTGACTATTCTAGAAGGGGGTACCGCTCCAGGTTAGAGGGTACAGAGCCCCAAGGAAGAGGAGGGCCGGGTGTGGGGAAGCCCACCCCAGCCTCCTGTCCAGCCACCGGATACTGGTCCGGGACTGGTGGGTCAGTGCCAGGATGTCAGACCTGACCTGACAAGAGAGGGAGTGGACAAAGGGTGCCAAGCACCTGGGGCTACTGCCCCCCACCGTCTGATGCCACAGGGGTTTGAGAGCCATGAGAGGCATGAGGCCTGGGTCTCATCCCTGATCACTGTTGGTGGTCACTGTGGCTTGCTGTCGGTCTGTTGGGACACACCTGTGAGTAAATTAAGGTTAGGTGCTGCACAGGTGTTGTCCACAGGTGAAGAGAAGGTTTCCACATGGATTGGCATGGTGGACTCTGAGAGTATGGATAGAGTGATCCAACTGGGTTTAGGACGGCGTAGACCAGGACTGCCCTGCTGTGTGGGCCAGTTTCCGTGTTCTATCGCCTTAAGCAGGGAATCCCATCGAGGTATCGTTTGGTCTACCCTGGCTTTAGGCTGGAAGGGGGTTGTGTTGGAACTGGCCCTTCTTGCAGGGTCATCCCCAAACATTTTGCTTCTTCCTCCCTTATTTTTCCTGACCCGTGGCTGTTGGCAATAGGACTCTGCGCACTTTACCACTGCTGATCAGTGCTAAAGTGCATATGCTCTCGGTGTAAATTGTTATTCTGATTGGATATACATGTTTGGCATATTTGTATCACCATGAAGTCCCTAGTAAAGTGCACTGGGTGTGCCAGGGCTGGTGATGACAAATGCTACTAGTGGGCCTGCAGCACTGATTGTGCCACCCACAGGAGTAGCCCTAAAATGATGTCTCAGGCCTGACACTGCAGTGCCTGTGTGCAGTTTAGAACTGTCATGTCCTCCTGTTCAGTGTCCCCACTGACCAGGCCTAACCCTTCCCTTTTTGTCCACATCAGTCACCCCTATGGAAGGCCCAAGGTACCCTCCTGGGCAGGGTGCAGTGTATGTAAAAGGTAGAGCATGTACTAGTGCAGGTGACATGCTCTGGTAGTGAATGGCAGCCATTTTCGTTTTTCACTACTGTAAGGCTATCTTGCTCCATAGGTTAACATGGGGGATGCTGGCTACAGTGGTTAACAGCATTTCTTCCCATAGGAACAAGATAGGACATAAGTATCTAGTATCCCTAAACTCAGAATTTAATAACACATCTTTTAGGAAAGGTTGTTTTTAAATCCTGTGTTTGAGAACAGCACTTTTAGAAAGTTGCTGTTCTCTTGTCTACCCTTCTGGGTGCCTGGGCCTGTTTGTGTATTGACTGTCTGGTTTGAGAGTGACAGGGGCTGGGGGATTCCCCAGGAGGCTGGATGAGTCAGCACTAGGCTGAATGACTGCAATTGCAACTGTAGTGGAGGGAGGAGTTAGCTCCTGGGCTGAATAGGGCTGTGCCTGCCTTCCACAATGCTGGCTCTACCCCCTGCTGGGCGGCTGAGGACCCTGCCCCTCACTCTGAATGGAAAGATGCAGCCAGCAAAACAAAGTTCTCAGGAACCACCCAGAACTGGTTCAGACCGGGCTCAGGGCCCCCATGCACCCAGAGAACAAAGACTTTAGGGAATAAGTACAGGACCCCTGACAACAGAAAATTAGATCATCCTGGAAATCAAGAAGGAACTTCTGCCAAGGAGAAAGCTGAAACTGAAGAAGGAAGACTGTCCTGCTGTTGCTCTGCTGGACTGACCTGTTGCTTTGCTGTCAAGGAGAGGGGAAGGACTTTGCTTTGTGCTGTGTCCCCTTGCTTGAAGGAATCTCCAAGGGCCTGAGAAGACCTGGCTCCCTGTTTTGAAGTCCCAGGAACAAAAGGACTTCACCCCCAGCTTCCCTGAACTCTGCTGAGAGAGTTCTGTCCTTCCTAGAGTGCTTGATCCAGTTGTGGGGCCTCTGGAAGTTGTACCTGAGCTGGGAAGCTTGAAACTAAGCTTGAGTGACTTTTGAAACTGAAAAGTATCGCATCGCTCGCTTGCGGAGCGCATCCCCGACAGTGCGAGAAGTTTCCCGCCGCTACGGAGGTCGAGATCGTCGCAGCGCCTGACGCCACTGCCAGAGACGTCGCATCCTTCGTTTGCGGGACGCACCAGACCGGTGCGGGAGAATCGAACATCGCTGCGAGTATCGTCGCAGAGCCTGTCGTCGCTGGTTGAGAACGCCGCACCGCTTGCTTGTGGACCGCATCACGTCGCTGCGAGCATCGTCGCAGATCCATCGCATCGAGGAGCTGTGAGAGAGAGGATCTCCGCTGGACCGCGCATCATCGCCCCGGAGATCGTCGCAGCCCCTACGAGATCATCGCATCGTGCCTTTGCGAGAACAGACTTCCCACGGAACCTACGCACCGGAATCCATACAAGTGGCCTTCCTCCCCATACAGACCGGATTCGTCGCAACACACCCGCTGCTGCAGCGGGGCTGTCGCATCGCCTCCCCAGGGTCTCAGGAGCAACGCATCGCTTGTTTTCCACCGCAACAGCTTCTGCTTTTGGAACTTTGTTGCAACTAAAAGGTACTGTGAGTAAACGTGACGCAACTGTGAACTTTTCACGCATCAGTAGAGAATTCTATCGCAACGTAGAGAATTCTATCGCAACCTTAAGAACTCTTTTGAAACCATAGTCTTGAACTGTGTATGTTGGATTTTTGTCGTTTTGGTCTTGTGTGGGTTTAGATTAAATACCTTTATTTTTCTAAACTGTTGTGGAGTCAGTTTGTGGTGTTTTCACTGTGTTACTGTGAGTGTTGGTACAAATACTTTACGCATTGCCTCTGGTTAGCCTAGACTGCTCATGCCAAGCTACCTAGAGGGTGAGCAGGGGTTATCTCAGAAGGTTATCTCCTTGCCCTGACTAGAAGCAAGGGTCCCTATTTGGATAGTGGTACCTACCTCTGCCAACTAGAGACCCCCAGATCTAACAAGTGCACATTTTTTTTGTGTAAAAGCATCATTGTGATTGGTTAAGAAAAAACAGTTTGAACGTGGAGTATATATTACAGGATAAAATGTGATCAACTCAACCACACCTGCTACTTGCATTTGGAATGCAGTTTTCGAACTTAAAACAATTGTGAACTTTTAACCTGCATGTGCCGCTAAGAGTTCGAGAAAATGTTTGAACGTTTGGGGGTGATTCATCAAGGGGGCTGAGATAAAAGGGGTCCCAAAATGTGTTTTCTCCATGTTAATTTCCATAGGAAAGTTTAGACAAGGCATCAGGTCGAATGGGTGAACGTAATGACCCCAAATTTGGCAGGGAGCAGGGTCTTGGTGTAGAAAGCACGCTTTTTTTTATTTGGTGTAAATCCGTTTAGTAGTTTTTGAGAAATATCGAAATTTACAGATATTGATATTTGGGAATTCTGCCATCTGATTGGCTGAGGCGTTAGGAGCAGGAGCTTGCTGGTATTTGGCTGTGATGGTGCTGCAACTAGGAAGTGTTGGCCGCAATTTTGTGATTCCATTGAAGCGAGTAGCGGAAAACAGGGCAAAAAAAGTAGGAAAGGAGGGTAGGAGCACTGTAAGCTTTGTGGGGGAGTGTGAAGCGAAGTAGTCACTGTTACCGGTCTGAAATTGCGGTGTTGGTCAGAGTGACATGGTGCTGATATGATATGGTGCTACACTTGGGTATGAAACTGAGAGCCTAAACCGTGAGGTCATTGCTGTAAAGTGATGTGGTCTGGTGTTTGTAGCATACGTGTGCAATTAGTGTTAGTAGGCGTTTATACCATACAGGGAGTGAGAAGCGAACTACTGACCGCTACTGTGTGTTGATAGTACTGAAGTGTGTGTGAAGACTTGGGGATGAAACCGAGGTGATTGCTGTAAAAGAATGCGCTCTGGGCGCTGTAGTATACTTGTGCAAGTAGTGTTAGTCGGCGTTTATACCATACACGGAGTGGGAAGCGAACTACTGACCGGTACCGTGCGTTTATACTATACCGGAAGTAGGAAGCTAAGTACTCAGGCTTACCGATGTGAAGTTCCGGGGATCAAACCAAGCAGATTGCGGTAAAGTGATGGACTCTGGGCGCTGTAGGATACTAGCCGCTGTAGTATAAGTGTGTAAGTATGCGTTTATAGTATATAGGGAGTGGGAAGCGAACTACTCACCCCTGCTGGTGTGAAGACTCAGGGATTAAACCGTGAGCCTAAATTGTGAGCTCATTGCTGTAAAGTGATGTGCTCTGAGTGCTGTAACATACCTGTGGAAATAGTGTTAGTTTGTGTTTATACAATATAGGGAGTGGGAAGCGAAATACTTACCCCTACCGGTCTCAAGAGTCGTGGATGAAACCATGAGCTCATTGCTGTAAAGTCATGTGCTCTGTGTAGTATTCCAATGTAAGTCATAGTAGAATGTTAGTATGTAATTCTACTAGAATCTAAGTATGTAATGTTACAATGTAGGAATGTTATGAGGGGAACCTTGCAGAGTTTGTATATGGTGCTGGAGAAGAAGGTTGACTTGCTGTGTGCTCCTGTTGGTGGCTGTTTCAGGTGTCTTGTTTTTCTGTAATAAACCTACTTATTGGATCAACTGCTGTCTTTGGTTTAAAAAAAAAATTAGGGGACAGGCCCTGGGGGATGGGGTCCCCAGGTCCAATAAATTACAAAAAGAAGAGGGGCTACACAGCCCCCTTCTGATAAAAAAAAACTCAAAAGACCGGCATCGCGCCGGAGGCCACGCCCCCTTCTTGCAGCACTGCAAACGCACCCCCTGGCACGTTTGCAGATGGGGAACGAATTCAATTTGGAATTTGGAGGGGTATTTATAAAGCGCGGCGTTCGCTCCGGAAGGAGCATCATGGCGCTGTCAGTCCTTGTACCAGGTTGCGGAGGGATAGAAGAAAAGGACTAGATGGCCGCTTTTGTCCAGTCATCAGGAAGATTGAAAATCCAGGTTTTAAGAAGTTTCCTGAAAGGTTTCTCAAGAGTCTGAAGTCTGAGATGTCTAGGCATGCTGTTCCAGGCTTTAATGGCTAAGGTGGTGAGGGTTTTCCCACCTTTAGACTTCAGATTAAATTTGGTGGGAGTCATGAAATTTTCATGAGAAGATCGGAGGGTGCGAATCGGATTATAATGGGGGAAGCGTCTGGACAAATAGGAGGGACCGGAATTGTTAAAACCCCTAAAGGCTATGATGAGAATTTTGAAGAGTATTCGCTTGTGTAAGGGGAGCCAATGCAGGGTTTTGAGGGCTGCAGAGATTGATGATTTGCTTGGAAGTTTTAAGACAAGGCGGGCAGCGGTGTGCAGAACACTTTGAAGTTTCAAAAGAGTGTACTTCTTAGTCCCTGCAAGAAGACCATTACAGTAGTCTACTCGGGAGAGTATAAGTGCTACCGCCACAGTCTTTCTGGAGTCTAGGGGGAGAAATTCAAAGAACTTTCTCAGGGACTTAATTATGCCGAAGCATCTTCCTGCTACGGTCGAGGCATGGAGGTCGAAAGAGAGGTCGGAATCGAAGAGGACCCCGAGGTTTCTAGCTGATAAGACCGTCTGAGGGGGGGCTGCAGAGTTGTCAGGCCACCATAAGGCGGGGCAGAATGAGGCATTTTTTCCAATGGGGAGGATTTCCGTTTTATTTGAATTGCAGCGTAGATGGTTGGCATCCATCCATTGAAAGACAGCTGTTAGGCAGTGCTTGAGATTGAGCTCTGCCTTGTTGGAATTGTTCTCTAGTGGGATAATAAGCTGAGTATCGTCGGCATAGGAGGTAACAGTTATGCCGAACGATTCTATGAGGGTGAGAAGGGGAATGAGATAAATGTTGAAGAGAAGGGGGCTTAGAATGGATCCCTGAGGGACTCCGGAGGATACCTTTTTCTCATTGGATTGGAAAGGGCCAAGGGTGACGGTTTGGTACCTATCGCTGAGAAAAGATCTGATCCATGACAAGGCTGAATTGGTAATGCCGATGTCCATAAGTCTATTGATCAGAATGGAGTGGGAGATAGTATCGAATGCTGCCGTGAGATCAAGAAGGATCAGGATGGCCTTCTTCCTTTGATCTTGAAGGATTTTAATAGTCTCGGTCAGTTCGATGAGGGCGGTCTCGGTAGAATGTTTAGCCCGAAAACCAGACTGTTGGGGATGAAGTAGGTTATGGGCGTCCAGAAAGGATTTGAGCTCTTTATGGACTAGCTGTTCAGTGATTTTACCAAGAGCAGGTAGCAGAGTGATGGGACGGAAATTAGTCAGATCCGTTGGGGGTTTGGACGCTTTTTTCATGAGCGGCTTGACCACACCTTTTTTCCAAGAGAGTGGGACAGCACCGGAGTTGAGGGAAAGGTTGATTATTTCGTTGATGATGGGGTTGACTTCATCGATGATAAGGTGGAGGATCTTAGGGGGACAGGGATCGGAGGGGGAGCCTGATTTGCAGGAGAGGATCGCCTCTCTGGTCTGAGACAGAGTCACCGGAGTGAAGTTTTTGAGACTGTTAGTAGACGGGCACAATGTGTCCGAGTCCGGAATTACATGCGCCGCAGGGGAGGGGGGAAAGTTTTTTTGAATAGAGGAGATTTTGTCGTCGAAAAAGTCAGAGATCTTGTCACAAAGTTCCTGAGATGGAGGGATTTCAGGTTGGAGGGCTTTGGGGTTGGTGAAGGTTTTGACAATTGAGAAAAGAGTTTTTTGTTTTTGGCTGGCGTCTTTAATGGCGTTTACGTAATAAGTTTTTTTAGCTGCTTTGATGGAGGAGAGATAGTTTTTCCTCTGTAGAGTGTAATGATTGCGGTCATCATTATCATAGGTTCTTCGCCATTTGCGTTCCGCTTTCCTGCAGAGTAGGTGTGCAGCTGCTAGGTCGGATGTGTACCAGGGGGCTTTGATTTTCGTGTTTTTTGACGTATTGTTCAATTGCTTAGGTGGGCATAGTTTGGTGATTTCTTGTGAAAGCCAGCTGTTAAGGCACACTGCGTCAGTATCAATGTTACCGGACAGGAGGGGGGAATTAGTGGGGGAAAAAGGATGAAGTATAAGATTTTTCTGAACAGTTTTCCAGTTTATAGAGGGGGCGTGGTGGAGAGTGCGTTTATTCCTGGTTGGGGGGGGGGTGGCTGAGGATGTGAAAAGGGATCAGGCAGTGATCGGTCCAGATCTGAGGTAAAGGGGGCAGGATGATGATGGACGGGAAGTTGGAGCATACCCCGTCTAAGGTGTGGCCAAGGGAGTGGGTAGGCAGTTTAACATTTTGTGATAGGTTGAAAATTTCCAATGTCTGCAGGAAGCTTCTAGTATGAGAGTCGGTTGGAGTCTCGAGGTGCAAGTTGAAATCTCCCAGTAGGGTAAAGTGTGGGTAGCGGAGTAGGAAGTGCCCAAGAGCGTCGTTCAGGGAGTCGAGGAATTTAGTGGCATTGCCGGGAGGGCGGTAGATTAGGCCGCCAGAGAGGGAGAGAGAATGACTGAGTTTGATGGAAAAGCCTAGTCCCTCTGCATCGGAAAGAGGGTCGAGGCAAAAAGTATGGCAGTTAAAGGTGTTCCTCAGTATGATTGCAACACCTCCTCCTCTACCTTTCTGTCTATCCTGCCTATGGAAGGAATAGCCTGGAGGGAGGGAAATGGCAATGTCAGGGTTACTGTCATTAGTGAGCCAGGTTTCAGTGATCATGAGACAATCGAGGTCATGATCAGTGATGAGGTCGTGAATGTCCTGGCTATGTTTGCACATGGATCTGGCGTTTATCAGGCCACCTGTAAAGAAAGGTCACTGGGTTTTGTGGGGGGTTGTCAGCTGGGAATCGACATTGAGAGTCCAGTGACATTTGTAGCATTTGGTAGAGCCAAGTACTTTTGCCAGGTCGAACCTACAGGGGCAGCCGGACTCGCCTCGGAGTAGGTGAAGGTCGTTGGGGGCATATCTGATGGTGGGGGGGATTAGGGCAGGGGTTCCTGCGCCTGGCGCGGTCTTGGCGCGGACGGGCGCAGACGGGCTTACCTTAGGCGCGCCTTCGGCGCGCAAACGGCGCTCCCGCTGCGCTCGTCCGCTGCGCGTCCTGTGTAAGCACATTTATAGGGCGAGGAAGGGGGCGTGGCCTCAAGTGGGCGGAGTCTGTTTGCACGCCGAAGGTAATGGCGGCAGTAAGCGGTGCGCTGGGGTCGGCGGACAGCTTTTAAAATCAGCTGAGCGCTGAAAAGGTAGGAGCGGGCAAGCGTAGGATTCTGCTTTGTTTAAGTTCGTTTTTTAAAATGTGCAAATAAAGAGGGTGACACCACACAAAGAACTAAGTGCAGTGACACGTACAAGAATAAAAACAATAGAGTACCTCCAACCCCGGCTTTCCGCCTCAGGGTTGGGTCAAGGTTTGATGCAGACCGCTAGTAGTCAGCGGTATATGTAGGGCGAGGAAGGGGGCGTGGCCTCAAGTGGGCGGAGTCTGTTTGCACGCTGAAGGTAATGGCGGCAGTAAGCGGTGCGCTGGGTTCGGCGGACAGCTTTTAAAATCAGCTGAGCGCTGAAAAGGTAGGAGCGGGCAAGCGTAGGATTCTGCTTTGTTTAAGTTCGTTTTTTAAAATGTGCAAATAAAGAGGGTGACACCACACAAAGAACTAAGTGCAGTGACACGTACAAGAATAAAAACAATAGAGTACCTCCAACCCCGGCTTTCCGCCTCAGGGTTGGGTCAAGGTTTGAATTCAACTTGAATACTGGGGGTTCCTGGGGGCCAACTAGCCCACCAGGAACCTCCAATATGCGCCAGGGGTCTGCGTTGCAGAGAGGTGTTCTAAGGTCACGCCCCTTTTTACACCTTTCTGCAAAACAGATCTGTGGCGCTTAATGGAGGTAGCTGGTGGGCTTGTTGCACCCCAGAGACGCCAGGATTCAAGGGGAGTTAATCCCCCAACTTAAAACGCACCACGGGGCGCATCTGCACAGTGGTGAAGTGAGGGGGCGAGCCTGAGGTGACATAATAATAATAATAATAGGCACATTTATAAAGCGCAATGGTTACGCTATGACCAGTGTGTCCCCGCGCTGCGGTAATGTTGCAGAGATTCTGCTACCCTCCACCGCCTCCCTCGGGGGAAGAGGAACGTTTTTAAGTTTTTCCTGAAGCAGCTCTCCTTGACCTCCATACGGAAACCCACCGGGAGAGCATTCCATTGCTTAGCAGCTAGTAAGCGGAAGGACCATCCACCCATCCTAGCTCTCTTGACAACGGGTACACACACCAGACCCACTCCACCCGATCTCAGCTGACGTGTGAGGACATAGGGGGTCAATAGATCAGAAAGGTATGTTTGAGCACTCCCCTGCAGGATCCGGTGATAGACACAGAGTGCCTTGAATATGACTCTTTCCTTTATCGGGAGCCAGTGTAGCGCCGCCCATGCTGCCCTCGCAGACGACCTTCCTGGGCGCATCAGGATTAAGTGGGCTGCCACATTCTGCACTACCTGAAGACGGAGCATACATTTGGTCGTCGCACCTAGATAGAGAATGTTGCCATAATCCAGGCGCGACGTCACCAAGGCATGGACCATGGTCTTCCTGGCCGCCATGGGCAATAGGTCCAGAGTTTTCCACAGGACCTTCAAGACCCCAAAGCAGGTGCCTGCCACTGGCCTGGTTTGATAGTCAAAAGAAAGGTTAGTGTCTAGCCATACTCCCAAATGTTTTGCCTGCGCACAGGGCATGGGTGTCGTCCCCAGATTCTGGGGCCACCATGCCGAGGACCACACTGTCGGTGCTCTTCCCACCACAAGTACCTCCGTCTTGTTGCCATTCAGCTTCAGGCAGTTCTTTGCCATCCATGCAGCCAGTTCTTGCAGGCATGCAGTGAAGTTGGAGGCAGCCGTCTCAGGTGCCTGGGTCAGGGAGACTACAAGCTGTGTGTCATCGGCATAGGATACGACCCTGATCCCAAACCCATCTGCAATCTCCGCGACGGGAGCTACATAGAGATTGAAAAAGGTCAGGACAGGGTCGATCCCTGCGGCACTCCCTAAATTAGCTTGATGACTCTAGAGTAGTGATCACCCTGTCTCACCTGGAAGCAGCGCCCAGACAAAAAAGATTTTAGCCAGCTCAGGGCACTACCCGACACCCCTCCATTCCTCAGACATTGCACCAGCGTATGGTGAGCCACAGTGTCAAAGGCGGCGCTTAGATCCAACAGGATCAAGGCCGCCGTTTGACCTGTGTCCACTAATTGTCTGATGGATTCGGTGGCAAAGAGCAGAGCAGATTCTGTAGAGTACCGTACTCGAAAACCAGACTGGGTGGGGTAAAGGAGATCACATTCCCCAATGTATGCCGTCAGTTCATTCACCACTTTTTCCGCCACCTTCGCAAAGTACGGCAAAAGTGAGATTGGTCGTAGATTGTCTATTTGGTCTAGAACAATATGCAGTTTCTTAGGGAGCGGCAGGACCACAGCTTCCTTCCAGCAGCTGGGTCCTCTACAAGTCCTAAAAGATGTCTGCACCAGATGTCTTATATAGGGCTTCAGGCACTCCAAACTCCCGTTGAGCCTTTTCGGTGGTGCCGGGGCCCTGGGGGATCCGGACTTGATGCTGCTGCAGATTTTAATTAGCAGTTCCGGGAGGGGCATCAGAAATTTCTTCAGCCCCTCTCCCTCCTCCGCAAGTTCTCTCTCCTCCGTCCCTTCCTCTCCAGCTCTGGCCGATTCAGGAAAGCTGGAGTCTATTTTCTCCACTTTATCGGAGAAGTACTTGGCTATCCGATTACAGAGCTCCTCTGAGCCCACAGCCAGTGTAGCTAGAGTAGTAAGGGAGGATATCTCCTTATAGACCTTAAATAGCTCCCGAGTAGAGTTGCTGACTGAGTCAATTCTCTCCAGATAGTGAGCAGCTTTGGCCCTTCTAATTAGTATATGGTACTTCCTTAGTGCATTTTTGTATTGCCCTTTCCCCTGTTCTGAGAAATCTGCCCTCCAATGCCTGTCCAATCGTTTGCACCCGGCTTTCGCTGCTCTCAAGGCGTCTGAGTACCACGGGGCAGATTACTGAGCTCTGCCCGGTTTCCTCTGTGCCCAGGGGGCAGTGCAGTCCAGAACCTCCGTAATCCATCTCTCAAAGTTCTTACATGCCGCTTTGGCATCTGTACCACCAGGAGGGCCCCCCCTGAACCAGGGCATTACTAAAAAGTCCCTGCGAAAATCCCCCCATCTCTGGCAAACTATTGTCTTATTACCAGTCTCTTGTCAATTAGACCCAGGTCGTATTATCGCAAAGGGGACCAGGGAGTGATCTGTCCATGTGACAGGAAGAGAGGGGTGGACTACAATGTCTTCCCAATTCACAAACAGGGAGTCCAGCAGATGTCCCTTTGTGTGGGTAGGGGAGTTGAATCTGAGCCTTAGTTGCAGTGTGGCCATTTCTTGACAGAGTTCAATGGCCGCGGTGCAGGCACTATCCTCAAAATGCAAATTGAGGTCCACAAGCACCATGAATTTCTCATATTGCAATGCCGGTTGAATAAGGTAGTCCAACAAGTTTGCCGAAAAGCCCTTGGAATGGCCAGGTGGTCTATAGATTAGGACCCCCTTTACAATGTAACTCCAGTCCACCTTAATAGTAAAGGCCCCCGCCTCACTATCAGTCAGGTTGAAATCTTCCAGCGTGCATTGAATGGGGTGTTTATGAATAATCGCTATTCCGCCCCCCCTACCGACCCTTCTATCTATTCGGCTAATCGCATAGCCCTTAGGAACAGCCTCTAAAATGTGAGGGGCCGACTCCTCATCCAGCCAGGTCTCAGTGAGAAACATTAAATCAAACTGAACGTCTACCAGCTGGTCATAGACCTCCAGTCTATGTTTCCTAAGGGACCAGCAGTTCAAAACATGTGTGCAAACAAGCCCTGTGGCGCGTTTTAAGTTGAGGAATTAATTCCTCTTCAATCCTGAGGGTGCCTGCAGTAAGCGCCACGGAGCTGCGTTGCAGGGTGTTGTAAAAAGGGGCATGGCCTCTGAACACCTCTCTGCAATGCAGCTTTCTGGTGCATACTGGAGGTACCTGGTGGGCTAGTTGCCCCCCAGGGACCCTCAGGATTGAGGAGGAATTAATTATCCAACTTAAAACATGCCACAGGGCATGTTTGCAGACATGTCAGCTCAGGCCACGCCCACTTCCTTCACCATTGCGCAAACACACCCTGTGGTGATTTGTAAGTTGGGGAATTATTTCTCTTTCAATACTGAGAGTCCCTGAGGTCCAACTATACCAACAGGTATATCCAGTATGCGCCAGGGAGCTGCGTTGCAGACAGGTGCTCAGAGGCCACGCCCCTTTTTACACCGCTGTGCAACGCAGCTCTGTGGCGCTTACTGGAGGTACCTAGTAGGCTAGTTGGACCCCAGGGACCCTCAGGATTCAAGGGGACTTATTCCCCCAACTTAAATCGTGCCACAGGGCGTGTTTGCACACATGTCACCTCAGGCCCCCACCTCCCTTCACCAGTGTGCAAACACACTCCGCGGAAAAAAGTTGATGGTACAGGATGATTTTGCAACAAGGCCTCTTTCTGCTCCTCTGCTTGTTATTTCTGCACATCTTCCTTCTTCCTGCACTTGTCTTCGTTTTTGAGGACTTCTGTTGCTTCTTTCTGCATTTCTTTTGCTTCTTTCTGTGTTTTTTCTTCTTTCTTCACACGTCGTACCTCTGTAGGCATTGGTAGAAACTAGCATTTAAAAAACCTTAGAAATTCACAGAAAAAACTATAGGTTTCAGACACGTTATAGTTAGGAATTAGCATTTAAAAAACCCTAGAAATTCACTGAAAAAAACATAGATTTTAGGGGCGTTATAGTTAGTGGGACATTTCACTCGTACAACACCATTGAAATTCCCCCGTTATAGCTAGTTCAGCTAACTATAACTCGCGCACCCGCAATGCACTGCTGATGATGTCACATTTTACATCACTCATGACATGGTCAGTGACATCACTCATGACATCACTGATGACATCTCAAATGACATCACTGATGACCTCATCCTTTGATAGAGTGGCAGACCTCCTCTCACCCTAATATAACCTTTGATACACACACTCAAAAATAGAAACTAACATTTTCAAAACAATGGACATACCAATACCACTGACAACATAGCTATTCAGTAATTACAAAATCTACACACTCATCCACTCATTTACCAACAGTCCTATACAGTCATTCATACATGTACTCACTGATCATCCATACTCATAAACCTATACATCCTGTTACTCAGTGGCACACATCCATAGAGTTACTCACAAACAGTCACACATGCAAAGTATCAAACATCCATTACATTTCATATACAGTTATACACACACACCACCACACTTACTTCTACAGAAACTTACACATACTTACTCTATTGAGCAATCACTTATAGAAACACATACTAATAAATACAGGAACTCTTCCAATCTCTCACTCTCACATATACTAACTTTTATACACCAATACTCACATATACTAGTTTAAAGCATATGTAGTTACTCATAAAGACACTATTGAGACAGCCATTCACTCGCTAACACACCCATATACATACTCATCCACACATACAGTTCTGCAAACATGCTGTCTTCAACACATACAAACAGTGAGTCACTCATTCATGCATCTATGCACTACGTAATACCTCCCACCGAACCATACAGACACTCAGACATTAATACTGATACTCAAAAATCAACTAAAAACCTGTATAGACACTCATGTAGCCACTCACCAACCCATGCATTCAACTTATACACACAGTGAGAGACTGATACAGATATTTACATATTTAAATATAACTCACTAACCCATGTATTCACTAAGATACACTTAATCAGTCAGTTATACAATCATTTTTTTTAAATCATCCATTTAGACACTTATATACCCATTTATTTTTCCATCGACCTTGAGATATAGATATATAAAACATATTTAATTTTCAGAAAAAACACACATTCACTGGGTGATGTCATCAGTGATGTCATTTGAGATGTCATGAGTAATGTCATGAGTGATGTCACTGACCATGTCATGTGTGACGTAATATGTGACGTCATCAGCTGTGCATTGCGGGCGTGCGAGTTATATTTAGCTGAACTAACTATAACGGGGGAATTTCAAATGGTTTTGTACGAGTGAAATGTCCTACTAAGTATAACGCCCCTGAAACCTT
This sequence comes from Lissotriton helveticus, assembly GCF_964261635.1. Lineage (NCBI taxonomy): Eukaryota > Metazoa > Chordata > Amphibia > Caudata > Salamandridae > Lissotriton > Lissotriton helveticus. The sequence continues at coordinate 1,714,605,465 of NC_136059.1, forward strand.
TGGTTTTTTCAGTACATTTCTAAGGTTTTTTACATGCTAATTCCTAACTATGACATGCCTGAAACCTATGGTTTTTTAAGTGAATTTATATATAAACACACATTTTAATAATAAAGTAGAATTTTTTTTTATTACTACTAATAGTTAAAATATTTTAGATTTTTGTCCTACCATTCTTAATGTTTAAACCATAAAATAACAAGTACAATATAATTACAAATTTTCCAATCATGAAATATAAAAATATATGATAATTTCGACATATTAATAAATCTAAAATTTATTTTGAAAATAAAATTCTTTTAAAACAAAAATAAAATTATAAAAATATTTTCTAAATATTTCCTTTTATTAAGCATTCTGTTCTATTTTTTAACTTTCTTTAATTGTGTATCATAAATCAATCAATCAATCATAGCATTTATATAGTGCACTACTCACCCGGAGGGTCTCAAGGCGCTTTGGGAGGGGGGGTCCGCTACTGCTCGAACAGCCAGGTCTTGAGCTGCTTCCTGAAGGCGAGGTGGTCTTGGGTCAGGCGGAGGTGGGTCGGGAGGGAGTTCCAGGTGTTGGCGGCCAGGTAGGAGAAGGACCTCCCTCCTGTGGTGGCTCTTCGGATGCGGGGAACGGCGGCGAGGGCGTGGCTGGTCGATCGGAGCTTGCGAGTGGGAGCGTAGAAGTTGAGGCGGCTGTTGAGGTAACTCGGGCCTTAGTTGTGCAGGGCCTTGTGTGCGTGGGTGAGGAGACGGAAGGTGATTCTTTTGTTGACCGGGAGCCAGTGCAGGTCTCTCAGGTGTCCGGAGATGTGGCCGTGATGGGGGACGTCGAGGATGAGTCTCGCCGAGGCGTTCTGGATTCGCTGGAGTCTCTTCTGGAGCTTGGCGGTGGTTCCGGCGTAGAGGGCGTTGCCGTAGTCCAGTCGGCTGGTGAGGAGAGCCTGGGTGACCGTCTTCCTGGTCTCGGTGGGGATCCACCGGAAGATCTAACGTAGCATGCGCAGGATGTTGAAGCAGGACGAGGAGACGGCGTTGACTTGTCTGGTCATGGAGAGGGAGGGGTCCAGGATGAAGCCCAGGTTGCGTGCGTGGTCTGTCGGTTTGGGTGCGGTGCCCAGGGCGGGGGGCCACCAGGAGTCGTCCCAGGCGGAGGACGAGGAGCCGAGGATGAGGACTTCCGTCTTGTCTGAGTTCAGTTTCAGGCGGCTGGTCATCATCCACTCGGCTACGTCTTTCATCCCTTCGTGTAGGTTGGCTCTGGCGGTGGCGGGGTCGTTGGTGAGGGAGAGGATCAGCTGGGTGTCGTCGGCGTAGGAGATGATGTTGAGGTTGTGTTGGCGAGCGATGGCCGCAAGGGGGCTCATGTAGACATTGAAGAGGGTGGGGCTGAGCGAGGAGCCCTGGGGAACGCCGCAGACGACTTCGGTGGCCTCTGATCTGAACGGGGTAGGCAGACTCTCTGTGTCCTTCCAGCGAAGGAAGGAGATGATCCACTCCAGAGCCTTCTCCTGGATTCCGGCGTTGCTGAGGCGCTGCACTAGGGTGCGGTGGCAGACAGTGTCGAATGCCGCGGAGAGATCCAAGAGGATGAGGGCCACTGTTTCTCCATTGTCGAGCAGGGCTCGGATGTCATCGGTGGCTGCGATGAGGGCGGTCTCGGTGCTGTGGTTGGCCCGGAAGCCAGACTGTGAGAAGTCGAGGGATCCATTCGTTTCGAGGAAGGCAGCCAGTTGCATGTTGACGGTCTTCTCGGTGACTTTGGCTGGAAACGGGAGGAGCGAGATGGGGCGGTAGTTTTTGAGTTCGGTGGGGTCTGCTGTTGGTTTCTTCAGTAGAGCGCTGAGTTCGGCGTGCTTCCAGCTCTCTGGGAAGGTGGCGGTGTCAAAGGAGGTGTTGATGATGTCCCGCAGGTGGGGTGCGATGACAGCGTCAGCCTTGTTGAAGACGTGGTGAGGGCAGGGGTCGGTAGGAGATCTGGCGTGGATGGAGTTCATCGTGCGGATGGCGTCTTCGGTGCTGATCGGGGTCCAGGCGCGGAGGGTGGTGGTGGAGGGCGTAGGTGCGGTCGTGGGGAGCGCTGGTTGCGTGCTGAAGCTGTTGTGTATGTCGGCGATCTTGTTGTGGAAGTGAGAGGCGAGGGTTTTGCAGAGGTCTTGAGATGGGGTGATGTCGTTGTTTCCGGCGTTGGGGTTGGAGAGCTCTTTCATGATGTTGAAGAGTTCCTTGCTGTTGTGTGCGTTGTTGTCCAGTCGTTCCTTGAATGCGTTTTTTTTGGTGGTGTGGATCAGATGATGGTGCTTACGGGTGGCGAGTTTGAGGGTGGTCATGTTGTCCGGGGTTGGGTCTCTACGCCAGGCTCTCTCGAGGGCTCGGCAATTCTTCTTGGAGCTCTTAAGTTCGTCGGTGAACCATGGGGCTTTCTTGCTGCCGGGTCTGTTAGGCGGGGTCCTCAGTGGGGCGAGGTCGTCTGCGCAGTTGCTGATCCACTTCGTGAGGTTGTTGGTGGCCTGGCTGGGGTTCGCTGAGCTGGTTGGAGGGTGCTGGGTCAGGGATGCGGCGAGCTGGTCGGCTGTGATCTTGTTCCAGCTTCTGCGAGCAACCTGTTGCTGGTGGTGGTGGGTCGTTGTTCTTCTGAAGCTGAAGTGGACGCAGCTGTGGTCCGTCCAGTGGAGTCCGGTGGCGTGGCTGAAGGTGATGTCTTTGCTCGATGAGAAGACGGGGTCGAGTGTGTGTCCGGCGTAGTGGGTGGGGGTGGTCACCAGCTGCTTGAGACTGAGGTTGGTGAGGTTGTCCAGCAGGGTGGTGGTGTTGCAGCCCTTGTTGTTCTCCAGGTGGAAGTTGAGGTCCCTGAGGAGGATGTAGTCAGCGGAGGGGAGGGCGTGCGGGCTGATGAAGTCGGCGATGTCTTCGCTGAATTGTGTGCGTGGTCCTGGGGGTCTGTAGATGAGGGTGCCTCTGAGGGTGGTCTTGGGGTCGGTGTGGATCTGGAAGTGCAGGTGTTCGGCGGTTGTGAGGGTGCCGTCGGTGTTGGTCGTGATGCGGATGGTGTTCCTGTGGATGATGGTGATGCCTCCTCCCGTCTGGTTGGTGCGGTCCCTCCGGGTGATCTTGTAGCCCTCCGGGATGGTGATTGCGATGTCGGGCGCTGAGGAGGCGTTCATCCAGGTTTCCATGAGGAAGGCAACGTTTGGAGCTGTGGTGTCGAGGAGGTTCCAGATTTTGACGGCGTGTCTGTGGATAGAGCGGGTGTTGAGCAGGATAAATAAATATTCTAACAAGAAAACACAATTTATGAAAAATATCAATGTAACAAAAAACATCTTAACATTGAAAATAATTAATTTGTATATATTTTAAATTATTAACGTACATTTTAATGTAAAATCTCCCCATCCTTATCCCCTAAAAAAACAAATATCCCACAACTAAAAACAAAGTATTAAACAAACAATGATTTATATACATTAGTACAACTAAGGGCCCTATTTCAGTTGTCGGTCAGAGAGCCTCCGACCTCTGGTCTTCAGTTTCTCTTCCAACTGTCAAAAGTTGATGGTACAGGATGATTATGCAACAAGGCCTCTTTCTGCTCCTCTGCTTGTTATTTCTGCACATCTTCCTTCTTCCTGCACTTGTCTTCGTTTTTGAGGACTTCTGTTGCTTCTTTCTGCATTTCTTTTGCTTCTTTCTGTGTGTTTTTCTTCTTTCTTCACACGTCGTACCTCTGTAGGCATTGGTAGAAACTAGCATTTAAAAAACCTTAGAAATTCACTGAAAAAACTATAGGTTTCAGACACGTTATAGTTAGGAATTAGCATTTAAAAAACCTTAGAAATTCACTGAAAAAAATATAGATTTCAGGGGCGTTATAGTTAGTGGGACATTTCACTCGTACAACACCATTGAAATTCCCCCGTTATAGCTAGTTCAGCTAACTATAACTCGCGCACCCGTAATGCACTGTTGATGATGTCACATTTTACATCACTCATGACATGGTCAGTGACATCACTCATGACATCACTGGTGACATCCCAAATGACATCACTGATGACATCACTCATGACATCATCCTTTGATAGAGTGGCAGACCTCCTCTCACCCTAATATAACCTTTGATACACACACTCAAAAATAGAAACTAACATTTTCAAAACAATGGACATACCAATACCACTGACAACATAGCTATTCAGTAATTACAAAATCTACACACTCATCCACTCATTTACCAACAGTCCTATACAGTCATTCATACATGTACTCACTGATCATCCGTACTCATAAACCTATACATCCTGTTACTCAGTGGCACACATCCATAGAGTTATCACACACAATCACACATGCAAAGTATCAAACACCCATTACATTTCATATACAGTTATACACACACACCACTACACTTACTGCTACAGAAACTTACACATACTTACTCTATTAAGCAATCACTTATAGAAACACATACTAATGTATACAGGAACTCTTCCAATCTCTCACTCTCACATATACTTACTTTTATACACCAATACTCACATATACTAGTTGAAAACATATGTAGTTACTCATAAAGACACTATTGAGACAGCCATTCACTCGCTAACACACCCATATACATACTCATCCACACATACAGTTCTGCAAACATGCTGTCTTCAACACATACAAACAGTGAGTCACTCATTCATGCATCTATTCACTACGTAATACCTCCCACCGAACCATACAGACACTCAGACATTAATACTGATACTCAAAAAACAACTAATAACCTGTATAGACACTCATGTAGCCACTCACCAACCCATGCATTCAACTTATACACACAGTGAGAGACTGATACAGATATTTATATATTTAAACATAACTCACTAACCCATGTATTCACTAAGATACACTTAATCTGTCAGTTATACAATCATTTTTTTTTTAAATCATCCATTTAGACACTTATATACCCATTTATTCTTCCATCGACCTTGAGATATAGATATATAAAACATTTAATTTTCAGAAAAAACACACATTCACTGGGTGATGTCATGAGTGATGTCATTTGAGATGTCATGAGCAATGTCATGAGTGATGTCACTGACCATGTCATGAGTGATGTAATATGTGACGTCATCAGCAGTGCATTGCGGGCGTGCGAGTTATATTTAGCTGAACTAACTATACCGGGGGAATTTCAAATGGTTTTGTACGAGTGAAATGTCCTACTAAGTATAACGCCCCTGCAACCTATGGTTTTTTCAGTACATTTCTAAGGCTTTTTACATGTTAATTCCTAACTATGACATGCCTGAAACCTATGGTTTTTAAGTGAATTTATATATAAACACACATTTTAATAATAAAGTAGAATTTTTTTTTAATTACTACTAATAGTTAAAATATTTTAGATTTTTGTCCTACCATTCCTAATGTTTAAACCATAAAATAACAAGTACAATATAATTACAAATTTTCCAATCATGAAATATAAAAATATATAGATAATTTCGACATATTAATAAATCGAAAATTTATTTTGAATTTTTTTTTATTTTAAAACAAAAATAAAATTATAAAAATATTTTCTACATATTTCCTTTTATTAAGCATTCTGTTCTATTTTTTAACTTTCTTTAATTGTGTATCATAAATCAATCAATCAATCATAGCATTTATATAGCGCACTACTCACCCGGAGGGTCTCAAGGCGCTTTGGGAGGGGGGGTCCGCTACTGCTCGAACAGCCAGGTATTGAGCTGCTTCCTGAAGGCGAGGTGGTCTTGGGTCAGGCGGAGGTGAGTCGGGAGGGAGTTCCAGGTCTTGGCGGCCAGGTAGGAGAAGGACCTCCCTCCTGTGGTGGCTCTTCGGATGCGGGGAACGGCGGCGAGGGCGTGGCTGGTCGATCGGAGCTGGCGTGTGGGAGCGTAGAAGTTGAGGCGGCTGTTGAGGTAACTCGGGCCTTGGTTGTGCAGGGCCTTGTGTGCGTGGGTGAGGAGACGGAAGGTGATTCTTTTGTTGACCGGGAGCCAGTGAAGGTCTCTCAGGTGTCCGGAGATGTGGCCGTGATGGGGGACGTCGAGGATGAGTCTCGCCGAGGCGTTCTGGATTCGCTGGAGTCTCTTCTGGAGCTTGACGGTGGTTCCGGCGTAGAGGGCGTTGCCGTAGTCCAGTTGGCTGGTGACGAGAGCCTGGGTGACCGTCTTCCTGGTCTCGGTGGGGATCCACCGGAAGATCTTACGTAGCATGCGCAGGATGTTGAAGCAGGATGAGGAGACGGCGTTGACTTGTCTGGTCATGGAGAGGGAGGGGTCCAGGATGAAGCCCAGGTTGCGTGCGTGGTCTGTCGGTTTGGGTGCGGTGCCCAGGGCGGGGGGCCACCAGGAGTCGTCCCAGGTGGAGGACGAGGAGCCGAGGATGAGGACTTCCGTCTTGTCTGAGTTCAGTTTCAGGCGGCTGGTCATCATCCACTCGGCTACGTCTTTCATCCCTTCCTGTAGGTTGGCTCTGGCGGTGGCGGAGTCGTTGGGGAGGGAGAGGATCAGCTGGGTGTCGTCGGCGTAGGAGATGATGTTGAGGTTGTGTTGGCGAGCGATGGCCGCAAGGGGGCTCATGTAGACATTGAAGAGGGTGGGGCTGAGCGAGGAGCCCTGGGGAACGCCGCAGATGACTTCGGTGGCCTCTGATCTGAACGGGGGTAGGTGGACTCTCTGTGTCCTTCCAGCAAAGGAAGGAGATGATCCACTCCAGAGCCTTCTCCTGGATTCCGGCGTTGCTGAGGCGCTGCACTAGGGTGCGGTGGCAGACAGTGTCAAATGCCGCGGAGAGGTCCAAGAGGATGAGGGCCACTGTTTCTCCGTTGTCGAGCAGGGCTCGGATGTCATCGGTGGCTGCGATGAGGGCGGTCTCGGTACTGTGGTTGGCCCGGAATCCAGACTGTGAGAAGTCGAGGGATCCATTCATTTCGAGGAAGGCAGCCAGTTGCTTGTTGACGGTCCTCTCGGTGACTTTGGCTGGAAACGGGAGGAGCGAGATGGGGCGGTAGTTTTTGAGTTCGGTGGGGTCTGCTGTTGGTTTCTTCAGTAGAGCGCTGAGTTTGGCGTGCTTCCAGCTCTCTGGGAAGGTGGCGGTGTCAAAGGAGGTGTTGATGATGTCCCGCAGGTGGGGTGCGATGACAGCGTCAGCCTTGTTGAAGACGTGGTGAGGGCAGGGGTCGGTAGGAGATCTGGCGTGGATGGAGTTCATCGTGCGGATGGCATCTTCGGTGCTGATCGGGGTCCAGTCGCGGAGGGTGGTGGTGGGGGGCATAGGTGCGGTCGTGGGGAGCGCTGGTTGCGTGCTGAAGCTGTTGTGTATGTCGGCGATCTTGTTGTGGAAGTGGGAGGCGAGGGTTTTGCATAGGTCTTGAGATGGGGTGATGTCGTTGTTTCCGGCGTTGGGGTTGGAGAGCTCTTTCACGATGTTGAAGAGTTCCTTGCTGTTGTGTGCGTTGTTGTCCAGTCGTTCCTTGAATGCGTTTTTTTTGGTGGTGTGGATCAGATGATGGTGCTTACGGGTGGCGAGTTTGAGGGTGGTCATGTTGTCCGGGGTTGGGTCTCTACGCCAGGCTCTCTCGAGGGCTCGGCAATTCTTCTTGGAGCTCTTGAGTTCTTCGGTGAACCATGGGGCTTTCTTGCTGCCGGGTCTGTTAGGCGGGGTCCTCAGTGGGGCGAGGTCGTCTGCGCAGTTGCTGATCCACTTCGTGAGGTTGTTGGTGGCCTGGCTGGGGTTCGCTGAGCTGGTTGGAGGGTGCTGGGTCAGGGATGCGGCGAGCTGGTCGGCTGTGATCTTGTTCCAGCTTCTGCGAGCAACCTGTTGCTGGTGGTGGTGGGTCGTTGTTCTTCTGAAGCTGAAGTGGACGCAGCTGTGGTCCGTCCAGTGGAGTCCGGTGGCGTGGCTGAAGGTGATGTCTTTGCTGGATGAGAAGACGGGGTCGAGTGTGTGTCCGGCGTAGTGGGTGGGGGTGGTCACCAGCTGCTTGAGACTGAGGTTGGCGAGGTTGTCCAGCAGGGTGGTGGTGTTGCGGTCCTTGTTGTTCTCCAGGTGGTAGTTGAGGTCCCCGAGGAGGATGTAGTCAGCGGAGGGGAGGGCGTGCGGGCTGATGAAGTCGGCGATGTCTTCGCTGAATTGTGTGCTTGGTCCTGGGGGTCTGTAGATGAGGGTGCCTCTGAGGGTGGTCTTGGGGTCGGTGTGGATCTGGAAGTGCAGGTGTTCGGCGGTTGTGAGGGTGCCGTCGGTGTTAGTCGTGATGCGGATGGTGTTCCTGTGGATGATGGCGATGCCTCCTCCCGTCTGGTTGGTGCGGTCCCTCCGGGTGATCTTGTAGCCCTCCGGGATGGCGATGGCGATGTCGGGCGCTGCGGAGGTGTTCATCCAGGTTTCCATGAGGAAGGCAACGTCTGGAGCTGTGGTGTCGAGGAGGTTCCAGATTTCGACGGTGTGTCTGTGGATGGAGCGGGTGTTGAGCAGGATAAATAAATATTCTAACAAGAAAACACAATTTATGAAAAATATTAATGTAACAAAAAACATCTTAACATTGAAAATAATTAATTTGTATATATTTAAAATTATTAACGTACATTTTAATGTAAAATCTCCCCATCCTTATCCCCTAAAAAAACAAATATCCCACAACTAAAAGCAAATTATTAAACAAACAATGATTTATATACATTAGTACAACTAAGGGCCCTATTTCAGTTGTCGGTCAGAGAGCCTCTGACCTATGGTCTTCAGTTTCTCTTCCAACTGTCAAACGTTGATGGTACAGGATGATTTTGCAACAAGGCCTCTTTCTGCTCCTCTGCTTGTTATTTCTGCACATCTTCCTTCTTCCTGCACTTGTCTTCGTTTTTGAGGACTTCTGTTGCTTCTTTCTGCATTTCTTTTGCTTCTTTCTGTGTGTTTTTCTTCTTTCTTCACACGTCGTACCTCTGTAGGCATTGGTAGAAACTAGCATTTAAAAAACCTTAGAAATTCACTGGAAAAAACTATAGGTTTCAGACACGTTATAGTTAGGAATTAGCATTTAAAAAACCTTAGAAATTCACTGAAAAAAATATAGATTTCAGGGGCGTTATAGTTAGTGGGACATTTCACTCGTACAACACCATTGAAATTCCCCCGTTATAGCTAGTTCAGCTAACTATAACTCGCGCACCCGTAATGCACTGCTGATGATGTCACATTTTACATCACTCATGACATGGTCAGTGACATCACTCATGACATCACTGGTGACATCTCAAATGACATCACTGATGACATCATCCTTTGATAGAGTGGCAGACCTCCTCTCACCCTAATATAACCTTTGATACACACACTCAAAAATAGAAACTAACATTTTCAAAACAATGGACATACCAATACCACTGACAACATAGCTATTCAGTAATTACAAAATCTACACACTCATCCACTCATTTACCAACAGTCCTATACAGTCATTCATACATGTACTCACTGATCATCCGTACTCATAAACCTATACATCCTGTTACTCAGTGGCACACATCCATAGAGTTATCACACACAATCACACATGCAAAGTATCAAACATCCATTACATTTCCTATACAGTTATACACACACACCACCACACTTACTGCTACAGAAACTTACACATACTTATCCTATTAAGCAATCACTTATAGAAACACATACTAATGTATACAGGAACTCTTCCAATCTCTCACTCTCACATATACTCACTTTTATACACTAATACTCACATATACTAGTTGAAAACATATGTAGTTAATCATAAAGACACTATTGAGACAGCCATTCACTCGCTAACACACCCATATACATACTCATCCACACATACAGTTCTGCAAACATGCTGTCTTCAACACATACAAACAGTGAGTCACTCATTCATGCATCTATTCACTACGTAATACCTCCCACCGAACCATACAGACACTCAGACATTAATACTGATACACAAAAAACAACTAATAACCTGTATAGACACTCATGTAGCCACTCACCAACCCATGCATTCAACTTATACACACAGTGAGAGACTGATACAGATATTTACATATTTAAACATAACTCACTAACCCATGTATTCACTAAGATACACTTAATCAGTCAGTTATACAATCATTTTTTTTTAAATCATCCATTTAGACACTTATATACCCATTTATTCTTGCATCGACCTTGAGATATAGATATATAAAACATATTTAATTTTCAGAAAAAACACACATTCACTGGGTGATGTCATCAGTGATGTCATTTGAGATGTCATGAGTAATGTCATGAGTGATGTCACTGACCATGTCATGAGTGATGTAATATGTGACGTCATCAGCAGTGCATTGCGGGTGTGCGAGTTATATTTAGCTGAAATAACTATACCGGGGGAATTTCAAATGGTTTTGTACGAGTGAAATGTCTTACTAAGTATAACGCCCCTGAAACCTATGGTTTTTTCAGTACATTTCTAAGGTTTTTTACATGTTAATTCCTAACTATGACATGCCTGAAACCTATGGTTTTTAAGTGAATTTATATATAAACACACATTTTAATAATAAAGTAGAATTTCTTTTTTAATTACTACTAATAGTTCAAATATTTTAGATTTTTGTCCTACCATTCCTAATGTTTAAACCATAAAATAACAAGTACAATATAATTACAAATTTTCCAATCATGAAATATAAAAATATATAAATAATTTAGACATATTAATAATTCTAAAATTTATTTTGAAAATAAAATTCTTTTAAAACAAAAATAAAATTATAAAAATATGTTCTAAATATTTCCTTTTATTAAGCATTCTGTTCTAGTTTTAAACTTTCTTTAATTGTGTATCATAAATAAATATTCTAACAAGAAAACACAATTTATGAAAAATATTAATGTAACAAAAAACATCTTAACATTGAAAATAATTAATTTGTATATATTTAAAATTATTAACGTACATTTTAATGTAAAATCTCCCCATCCTTATCCCCTAAAAAACAAATATCCCACAACTAAAAGCAAATTATTGAACAAACAATGATTTATATACATTAGTACAACTAAGGGCCCTATTTCAGTTGTCGGTCAGAGAGCCTCCGACCTCTGGTCTTCAGTTTCTCTTTCAACTGCCGCGTTACAATGCAACGGTCAAAAGGGAAACTGGACGGTCATTCCAGCTGGATTCCAACAGGCTCATAGAGCCCGTCAGCCAGATGGAGGCCCCACCGTGATTCCTGTGGACAGCGTTTTTGCCGTTGGAATTATGTTGTCCTAAAGGCTTTCCATGTCTGGCCTTCCGACATGGAAATCCTGTCAGAAAATGACTTTGGGGGCCCCTAGTAGGGCCCCCTTCTCCCTGCAGCCTCTGGTTGGGGGCTCTGTTAATCTCTGCACCGGGTTGAACAGATTCTCTCATTTCTCTATGGGAGCTTGTGCCACGTCGGGAGAAATTGGAGTATGCGACCGCACCATGTACTGTTGCCTTGTAATACTGTATTTGGGACCGCCAACTGGAGGTCTGTCGGTCCGGGTACTGCAATGGTGTCGGTCGGACGTGAGTCTGCCCAACATCGTAACAAGGCCCTATATTAACAAATCCCAACTATTTCATAACTAAAATTATCTTATAAAAATCACAAAGAAAAAAAAGAATCAACAGATAGAATAAAATACAATACATTAAATACATACTAATCATCACTTACAAACGATATTGCATACATTGATATTTTCTACATCAATATTTTTGACTATGTTAAAAATAACACTAAAAATACAGTATTTTTGCCTTCAATATTCCATGATATATTTGATATCCCTATATTCTTGACACAATAATTTTGTATCACAATATTTGTTTCCAATATTATGTTCAATTAACTAGTGAAGAAATACTTTTCTTGAAAACTCCACAAAACATTGGAGACTTAGGGGCTGATTTCGATGGGGGTGGGATTTCCATGCCCGACAAGCAGGCTGCGGTCTGACCGCTGCATTTCGATATGACCACCATGCTGGTGGTCAGAAAATGCTCTGCATCATGGTGGTTTGTGCTGCAGCCCAAAAAAAAGACAGCTGCACAAGCCGCTGTGGTATAGAGCACCTCTTGCACATCAAATGAGGCCAATACATGTGCACCCAGGGCCACTTTACACTGGCCCACGACACCCGGGGCCCTGTTATGTGGCCCCAATATCCCTTTACAACAGCATTTTCATGGCGTTCTTCCTGACATGAAAAGACCGTCGGAAAGGGATATTGTAATCCTGATGGCTGCTTCCCTCAGCACCACCACCATTCAAGAATATAACTCTGACCGCCACCCCATCGGGATCTCTGATCCTGGCAGAGGCAGTGATCTTCCCTCCGACCACTGTGGGCCCGACCGCTCAAGTTGTAATCTGGCCGTCGGACCGAAGGGCTATTGGCAGTTGGACTGCCAATGACGGCCTGTCAGTGGCCATCCGACTGCCTGCGTAATCAGCCCTTAGTATACATTATACGGCATTTTGGCATACTTACTTCAGTGTTGCTTAGGAGTACATTTATGTGCGCAAATAGGGTAAAATTAAACTTTAGGGGCCTCGTTTTGATGTGGGTCGGAAAACCTCCGACCGGATTTTGAAGACAGTCGGAAAGCCTCCAACCTGAATTCGGAGGCTTTCAGACTGGCATAATCAGTTTCACTTTTGACTAGTGTATTACAATGACCGCGGTCGGAAGTGAAACCAGAGGGTCATTCCAGCTGGCTTCCAATGGGCTCAAGGAGCCCATCGGCCAGTCGGAACCGTCACATAATACCTTAAAGAAGGCGTTTAAGCTGTCAGGATTACAATGTCAGTTTCCCACAGGCTTTTCATGTCGGACTTTCCGACATGAAAAGCCTGTCGGAAAAGCGACTTTGGGGGCCCCTAGAAGGGCTCCCTTCTCCCTAAGGCCTCTGTCTGGAGGCTGAGGTATCCCTTTGTTAATCCCTGCAACATGAGGCAGGCACTGTGAACAGGGATTTACACAAACTCCCATTTCTCTATGCGAACTTGTGCTGCGGGTGAGAAATGGGAGTTTACGACCGCATTATGTCAGTGTCCCAATATCGATATAAGGCCCTAGGTATGAGCTATAATTTTCTGGGTGTTCATCACATTCAAATTTGTCATTCCTGCACAGCTAACTCTGACCTAGTGATTGGAGAATCCAGCAGATTGTCCAATTAAAAAAAGAAAACAAAAAGAATTTCAAATATTTTTCTGTCTGCACGTCTACTAATCCCAAATGTGCATTTTATGCACTGTATAAAAGTAACACACACATAGGGTTGGCAATACAATTATAAATACTTTTTTGTACATACCAGAACAGGACAATGCATGCATTATAACTGTCTCTACCTACACATGAAAGTTCTAATTGCAGAATTTGGGTCGATTAGTTAATAAAGAAAATTAGTATTGTGAACGAGTGAGATCCACAAGGTGTTTGTTACATTCGTTTTTATTAGCATGGTCATTATGGATACTTTGACTTAGAATGATTTTGCAAATGTTCAATTCTCTGGTTCAGATTAGCATATCTCCTCTTCCTTAGAAGAGTGTGCCTTGCATTGTATTTCATGACTCCACATATGCAGAAAAGTTTCAGTGTAGAAAGAAATATATTACTTATCATTAAAAATCTGACTTACGGTTTGCATCGCTCATGTACTATGTTGCATGGTGCAAGAGCGACGCAAACCGGGTCATAAATATGGCCCACAGTATTTGCCTTATTTTAAGAAGTGACAGCGTGTCTCCATTGCACAAATACTGCCCTGTTTAGAATTCAGGATATGGTCTCAAACCGCTGCCTTATTAGAAGTATTCATACTATCCATAAAAACTTGTGCAGCTCAGTTGAAAAGTCGAATTACTGTCCATGTGAGTATAGCAACTCTTTTAAGTGGTACTGGTATCATGCATGGAAATATAATGCAGCCCCGCAGAGAAGAGGTAGACCAGGTTTTCTGAATGAAGCTGGAAACCCCTTACAGGCAGTGTGACTTGTGAGTCACAGCTTCAAATCTTGGCAATACATCCTTTTGAGTTCTGAGATTGATACATTGGTTCTTGTACATTGGGTAGTAGTAACATCCAATATTTATAGTACTAACAAACAAAGAAAGCTGTCATGTGTTAATAATCCCATGTACAAATATGTTAATATGGTAAAAGGTAATGCAATGTTGAAGAGAATTGTTAGTGCTGTGGCAAAGGTTAATACTGTGCCTTTTAAAGTATAGCAGCACTGATGAGATGGGCTTCTAATGTTAATGATGTATAGGAGCCCTTCGAAGAATGTGTGTGCTGGCCAACAAAAGCATGTGCACTGCATCCTGGGGTTTATCTTGTTTAGGCATAAAGGGGAAGGAGCAGAAATCATTATAGAAAAAAGTGCCCTCACAAGCTGTGAATTGTGTCTTTTTCTATATACACCACACTAAGACACAATTCATTGTGTTTCAAATTATTATGTTGTTAAATATGTAGCCCTATTAGTTAACATAGCTTCATCACATATAAAATGTACAAGACAAACAATATTTAACATAAATCATAAAAAGAATACTACAGAAACATCTATCTAACAATTAAAATGATGCTGATTGTTTCACTGCAAGGTGTGAAGGTGAGTAAAGATAAGTTTTGCCTTACATGCTTCCTTTTCTGCCAGCTCAGGTGTGGAAGCTTAACTGCCACAGTCATGTCAGCAGTAAGTCTTATCGTGATAGGGCGGGTGGGGGAACTGGCGGTCCGCCCTCAAACAGACGCATTGGCCTATCTTGCCGCAGTCAAGATTTTCTGGTGGTGGTGGCTGTACAGTGCATTTTTCCGCCTATGGGAGTGCATGCATCATAATAGGGCGGTCGGACTGCCAACTCGGCACCGGTGATTCTGACACTGTTTTTATGGCAGTCGCGTTACCGACAAACTCGTAATCAGGCCCAGTGTCCTAAATAGGAACTGTTCATGGCATTACAATTTAGAAAAAGTAAGTACTCTTAGGTGCAGTTCATGGAGTCCCTTGGTGAGGGCTGTTTTCCTTCAAAGAACAAGGCATTTTTTTAAATAAAAATGATTGTTCATCATGTGGAATATTAAGTGAATGGTTTAATTCTCCTCTATCCTAGATGATGTACCAATGCGTTTTGACCTCCGAGGGTAGGGTGCTAATTCTGGTTGAGGTCTTCCTCAGGGCAATGTCCAACTTACATGTTAGGGCACAACTCTGCAATTTTGAGGTGCATGAAAATTTTAAGTAAAGAAAATATACCAAAGAATATGCAAGTTAGTGGCCATGTGCATGAAAACCCTCACCACACTTCTTTGTGTAACTGTGTGAATTCAAAACTCTCCTTCGAGAAAGATCATATGAAAATCACTTTAAATAATATATGTGTGTACCCAGTGATTGTACACTCACATTTTGTAACAGTACTGCTAATACAAAATGAACCTATGATTTTACTTGTTCCCTGGTACTTTCAAAGGGTCTAACACTTTATTCTTGTGGCTTTTCAAAGTGCGTGTAGTACAGTAGCGGCCATGCTCTTACCTCGTGATGTACCTGATAACGGGGTGCTTTCTCAGATGCCTCTTCAGCCTGTCTGCTGTTCTCGCCAGGCTGGAGGTGAATCCTGATAATTTCTCTTTCTGCTGTGTCTCGTTTTCTTTTCTGTGTTGTAGTTATTGATTACTCATCTTGTCATATGTTTTTAGTATTTAGAATGGCAACTTTTGCAGTTTAGGAATTGTAGTCCCCTCAATGATTGTTATCACTTACTTCTTTAAACATTATACAGAGCAAACTTTCTTGACATGGGTGAGCTAATTCTTCAATATGAAGCCATAAGTGCGATTCCACAATAGTTTAGATATAGCAGATGGACCGTCCTGACTGCAATTCTCAATGGCATTTAGTTCTCCCATTCCATAGCTCTCCTGTTATTTGGCCAAAATTAGAGAATCTTCAAAAAAGATATATATTTCACAAATACTTGATGGGCTAGGAGGTCTTGGCTGCACGACGAAAACTAAGTAGCCCCTGTAATAAAAAGAAATATAGCTGATCTCGGATAGTTTGTTGAGCCCTGTTTCCACAGTTCTAACTTCTTGTTGTAGTAAGTGTGTTTCTGTGTTGCCTACATTATTCGCAAATTGTCTTAGTTCCATCCATTTAAGGTAATCCACAGAGTCGTCTTTGCTTCAGAAATGTTTCACGAGTGGGGCAGCCCTAATTTTGTATCTTATCCTCAATTCATGCTGCGCAATTCTTCTTGTGATTTCCTGATTTGGATTTGCCTATATAAGCTTTGTCACTTGGGCCGTTTACCAGGTATTCAACATTCCTTGTGTTGCAATTAATGAATTCAGGATGTTCTATATTCATATTGTTGTAGAAACTTTCTGACTTATGGATAATGTGCAACTGAGTCAAGTACATCTTCAGCACTTGACACTAAGTAGTAGCATGGGTCGAGCAGTCGAAGGGCCTGATTACGACTTTGGCAACCTAAAGCGGACAGGGCCACGCGCTGTCTGCTGTAGGACCGCAAAAGCCACTGGGGTTCTGTCTGCCAGATTGGGACTTCAATCTGGTCAGGCAGGCGGTCCTGCAGCATCCTGACAGCGGTGGTCTGTTAGTCTCATAGAAGAGCCTAACATGCAGATCGCCACTGCCAGAGAGCCAACTTCACCTTCCTGCATGGTGTGGCATACATGCCACACCGTGCAGGAACTGGGGTTGAAAAAATCCAGGGGGGCACAATATGTGCCACCCCACATGCATCCCCAGGACCAGAGGCACCAGGGGACCCCCTTTGTTGCCTCTCAATGAACATTTTCATGGTGAACTCACCGCTATAAAGAGGGCAGGGGAGAGGCAGCTCGAAATATGCTCGGTGGTACCGCTGTGGCACCACCTGCATATTTCAGACTCTGACCACTGCACGACTGCCACGGGTCCTGGATCCTAACGTCACTTTGGTCCGACTGCTACACCTGTAATACTGCGGGCGGTCCCACAGTGTGGCAGTAGTCGGACCACCACCACAAGGTTGGCGGTCCTATGGACTACTCCTCGCAATCAGGCCCCAAGTCTGCTCGGGGGGAGTTAGCTGCAGCGGGGTGAGCACAGACTCACAACTCAATACACATTCTATAGAAGTAATTAATGATTGTCAATTCAAATACTTGCTTTTATGAAAAATACAGCATTAACCTACAATACACACAGTCCCCTAAAGTCAGGGCTAAAGAGCTCGAAAGGCAGGTCTCTAAGCTCCACTTACCTTTCCCTAATGGTAGTGGTTATTCCCTATTCACTATAGGCAATATTCAGTTTAAGCCTCACTCATATATTAGTCCCAGGAGTCCAAATCGGACTCTTTTTTAAAGTCAAACGTTTTCCTGCGTCTGTAGCATTGAGTAGCAGGAAAAGTTCACCCATAGCCTTCCACTCCTACAAGAGTCTTATCTGCTCCTGCAAGCGTTGTGCGACTGGAGTCCCCAGGAGCGTTTCACTTGCGGGCATCGTGGAGGATTGCAGCAGCTGCTACTGAAGAGTAACACTTGTGGCTCTGCACAGATAGCAGCTGGGCATCCACCTTGCTTCCTCCAGAGAGACTGTAACTTCCTTTGATCCTTCGCATATGTGGGAGGGGGTCGACTGCTCTTGTTCTGATCCTCAGTTGGGGTCCGGACCTGCAAGGGTCACCACAGCAGCCTCTCCTCTCAACATTCTCTTGAAACAGGCAACAATCCCTGTCTTTCCCAGTGGCCCCCTGTGGCATACGAGGTCATTGTCCTCACTACACACACAGGCCACGGCCCGATTGGTACAGCTGCGAATTCCTCTTCACAACAGTCCCCTCTGGCATACATGGTCACTGACTTCACTCTGAACGTGGGCTATGGCCTAGTTGTCACAGCATTAATTTTCACGGCCGCCCCTCAGACATACCATGTTACTTACTTCACTCTGCCCACGGGCAAAGGCCCAATTGGTGTTTACCATGGGTAACTTCATGTTGGCCCCCTCTGGCATACTTGGTCTCCAAATTGAACGTACACATGGGCGACAGCCCAATCGGTGCCGCATTTGTCTCCTCACACCTCGCTACAGGGATCCAATCACAGGATCCCCCACTGGACCTAGCACCGTCAAAGTGCTCTCCTTTCTCAAAGGGCACAATGGTCTAGGCAAGCAGACAGGCACTGGTGTTCCAAGCTAAATGGGCAGGTGGCCTTGCATTTTCCTGGCTGATGTTCCTTCACCCAGCTGGGAGGCTGAAATGCCTTATCCCACAGCCCTGGTGACAGGCTAAAGGCTTGCAATGTGTACCCTTCTTGCACAGAGCACCTGGCTGCTTGACATTTGACAATTTTGGGTGCCTCGAGTTCCCCTTCTTATAGTCCATCTTCAGACAGCAAGGGCCGCGTTATAGGTGCTGGGCATTTCCCTTCATTGTGCTGGGCACACCTTTTTACATGAAAAATTGCACTGCCCCCAGGACAGCCGTGAACTCGCGCTGCCCCGAGGGCAACACATTCATGTGAAAACCGGAGCAGCTGCAAGCAGCCGCTTCATGT
Organism: Lissotriton helveticus; assembly: GCF_964261635.1. Lineage (NCBI taxonomy): Eukaryota > Metazoa > Chordata > Amphibia > Caudata > Salamandridae > Lissotriton > Lissotriton helveticus. The sequence continues at coordinate 1,714,624,111 of NC_136059.1, forward strand.
TTCAACAGTGCAGGTAGCAACCCGCCTGCACTTTGAAAGGGGTTTAGAGATCCCCTTGCAGGTGGGTGCAGTCAGTGACTGCACCTCTTTGCAAGGGGATGTCTGGGGGTCCATAGGATCCCCTTTACCTCCTGCAGAGGGCTGCTCTCAGCAGGTGCACTGCCAGTGCGCCTCCTGAGGGTGTCTCTGCGCCCATGTCTTTAATACGACGTAGGCGCAGAGGCAAGGGTTTTCCCTCATTTGCATGCGGCACGGTCCCATGCAAATGAGGGCACGCCCCCTTGAAGATAGAGATGGCAGTGTATGTGTGCCAGCGCTATTGGTATTACAGAAGGAGGCGCACAACTGTCTGCGGCCCCTTCTGTAATACCAAGGTGCCCCAGGGGCGGGCAAAGCAGGAGCAAATTCCTGTTGTGCCCGAGGGGGCGTGTTGTGTAATACGACCCCAAATGTGATTTAGGAACTGGAAGTCTGGGAATGACTGGAGTGGAGGGGCTACCCAATACAACATGAAACCAACCAACAGCCCCCATGGTCTGGCTACAGCACAACTCGAAACGGACACCGCAACAGAAGAAACAGTCGACTCCTACCAAAGATCAGTTGCAGCAGGAACTGTCTAAGGTGGTACAAGAATTGAAAGAGGGCAATCCCTGAACTGTGGCCACCACATGTTTAACGTCCCCCCGGGACTCCATTGACTTAGAGGCCATCAATGATGGCTCAGAGGCAGAGGCTGGGGACACCGATCCACCCATAGTGACACCAATGACACAAATTAAATTATTTGAAGCTCCTGAATTAAGGGCGGTTGATGCAGTGGAGTTTCATTGTGACCAATCAAGGGGCACAAGTTGACTGTCAGGCCTGCGGGTCCAGACTCCTTCACATGAATTGTTCTATATTTGATGTCTGTTGCTGAGTTGACCACAAATTTTAAAGAGGTGGTGACAAGTACCTCAGCCATTTGGGAGCTGGGTAGTTCAAACTTCTCAGCATGAGGGGACGGGAAGGGTACTGAGTCAGAAAGGAACTCTAGGGCTACAATGCAGAAGGAACAGATGTGTAGGCTATTGTTGGATAACCCCAAATGGTGGGTCACTGGGCGCACCACATCAAATACCGACATGGTCCACACGCAAAGGGTTCACAGTAACACACGAACACCCCTCAAGATCCTTTCATGGAATGGACTGGGGAACAAACTGAACAGAGAAATGGTGATGAAATATCTAGCACTGTGTGCCATGGACCTTGTTCTGCTGCAAGAAACCCACCTACAAAGTTATAACTGCAAATTTCTAAGATGGGACAGATATACACTCATGGCTCACTCAGGCTTCACCACAGGCTCCAGGGGTACATGTATCCTGAAGCAGATGCTGGCTACAATGAAGTCAAGCATCTGACCAAGGTCATTTAAGACCATACTCCGCTGAGTCTATGGTTGACGTAGCCCTCTCACCACATTGCCATGGGTTTGGGACTTGACCCCTGGGTGCTGACAGACCAGTCAACCAAAAAGTTCACCTAGTAGACATCGGACTTATTTTTTCAGGAAAATGAGGGTTCTGCGACATCTAGGGTTTGTCTGTGGCAGGAGGACAAAACGGTAATAAGGGGCCACCTCATTGCCCATGGAGCTTGAAACAGAAAAGATAGGGACAGACAGACTAAGGTGCTGTAACTGGAAACCTGGGAAACCCAATACACCCGGCATCTAGATTGGGTTACCTATATTCCTACTGGGCCGCACAGTCCTATACAAAATCATTAATGTCCCTAAATACATATATGCACTTCAGAACTCTCTCTCCCCGGTCCGCAAATATTTCTTCAGAAAGGCGGAAGCTGTCACCAGGCTACTCTTGTATAATAGGGGTGCCCACGAGTAGCACTGTCAACGCTCCCCCGGACGACCATTGATGGTGGCATAGCCCAACCAAACATATGTCTCTATTCTGGGCAACCCAACTGGTGGTAATAAATGACTGGGCCAGCATGCCATTGACCTTCTGGGGTGCTTCAGGTAGGTTTACAGATGGGGAGGTTGGGATCATTCCCATCTCTAACAGCGATGGTGATCCAAGCATGGAAGGAGGCCAAAAAAAAAGATGGGCTGAAATAGCAAAATTACAGTGGAAATGCCTTTGTGGGATGCAGTAACCTTGGATCTGTTGCTGCAAGTGGAGGGTGATCGGAAATGGAACCTCTGAGGAATATCAAATGTGGGGGATATTTGGCCTGAGACAGGCATGTTGTCCTTTGCAGATCTCCAGATGCTTTCTGAACGCATTAGCACCCAATACCTGTGACATCTTCAAGTCAGGCGCATCTTTTTGAAATGCATAGACACACCAGAGGTACCAGAGGAGAGCCCCCTAGAGGATAGAGTGCTGGGGTCTCCACTACACCGCCATGCAATCTCATAGATTCACAGCACCCTAGGGAGGGCTTCGACTTATCCAACTCAAAATCCTCCAAACAGCTTACTACTCTAGAATGCCTCTATACGTGACGGGTAAGGCCTCATCGGATCAGTACCAGACAGTGTGTGCGCAGCTGGGCACTCTAAGGCACACGTAATGGAACTGTTAGAAGTTGAGCCCCTTATGGACGGGGGTCCAAAACAGAATAATATAGGCACTTGAACAGCCCTGGAACTCAACCCTAAACCGGGACTCTTAGGAATTTGGGGGAGCAAACACAGGGCAGATAGACACTCCTATTTTGCAACATCGCCTTAATGGTGGCTAGGCAAGCTATTGTTGAATTATAGGGGCAGCAACCATGCTAAATGTAGACAGGTGGGAAGCAAACATGGATTGGTGCATGAAAGCTGAGTGACAAATCTACAAGGCCAGAGCATGCCCAAGTAAATTTACCAAGATATGGTGCCCCTGGCAGGGCCTAATGGAGGACATGGGCTAAGTGGTCTACCCCAGGAAGTCTGGAACTGACTCATATCACAGGCATCTGGAGACCATGAAGCAATCACCCGGGCTCTGAGGGGGACTAAAGTATAGGAAACTGTGCAAAACACTTTTGAACTGAACAACTTTTCTTTTGATCCAGTTGGCCAGCATGTTGTTGAGGGGGGTTGGGAGAGGAGGGTGGACCGGATAGTCCAATGTCATAGTTGTGTTTCTGTATTCGATGCCCAAGTGGGAAACCTTGACTAAACAAATTTTCAAGAAATTTGATTTAAGATCTGAGTCTTTGACATTTGTTATGGGGGTCTCCTTCCTTGTGAAGTGCCGACTCCTCTGTCCTGCTCTCCTCCACAATGCAGTCTGTCACAGCTGAAGGGACTTCAGATCTGATATCTCACAGCTCACGCCACGTGAGTGACTAGTGGTTCACATTTGGATGTCAGCCCAAGTGACACGTTCATTAAAGTGTTACCTCATGGCCCAACCTCACTCTATGATTTTCTTATCAGCCATCATCTCCTTTCTTAGAAGTGCCTCCCCCTTTCCAGTGACCTCTCCCTGAATTAAAGAGCAATCTTTGAAATGTATTGAAGAGCCTGGTTCTTCTTCCTCCTATGGAGAAAGCTTATAAGAATTCAGCAACCCTCAAATCTGTCCGAGGGATTTTGGAAATTGGGACTCTAGTTGGCAAAGGTTTGCACCATGTCAAATAAGGACCACACTCCTAGTCAGGGTAAGCTAGATACACACTAAAAGATGACCTGTGTTCACTTTTGCAACATACATACACTGTTACACAATGAAAACACCACAAAAAGACTTCACACAGGTTTAGAGAAGTAGAGAATATTTATCGGAGTAAAACAAGACCAAAACAACAAAAATCTAATAAGTAGATCCGGAGCTATGAATTGTTAAAAAATAAACCAAAAATAGTGCTTAGTAGTCAATAGCACTAAGGGGTTACTTGAGGTTGCTCTAGACAGGGTAAGATCCAAAGTTCCGACTGACCATGATGGAAGGCAGGCCGGCTACATGACTCAGACAGGTCCCCCTGACAAAGTACCTAGGATGGAGCACGTGTCAATGTAAGTTGATGAAAGCTTTGATGTCGAACCCCTTAACGATGCAGGTGCTGCATCGGTGTCAAACAGCACTGTCCATTGGTATTGAGCCACGCTGTTCATTGAGGCTGAGGCAATGTTTTTGATCGGCTCCTGCGTCGGTGTCGAAAGGCAGTGCATCAGTTCCAATCTGTGCAGGGTTATCACTGCATCAATTTTGATACAAAAACAGCTGAAGAAACCCACTTCTATGGCTTAGGGCTGGAGGAGGCACCTTAAGCAAGGTTAGGACTCACGGATGGCAGAGTTCAGCACCACCAGCAGAATTGCACAAAGTCTTTTATGACCCTAAGACTTCAGAAACATCAGGCAAGCCAGCAAGCCCTTGGAGTCACTATGGGATCAAGTGAGATGGGTCCTGTCCCTGTCTTTAGCAGGGCAGAGATCAGCAGGCAGCTGACAGCTCAGCAATCCTTGTAGCACAGCAGTCCTTACTCCTGGCAGAGCTCTTCACAGGTTCAGAAGTGTACTGTCTTGGTAGGTTCAAAGCCACAGTACTTATACACAAATGTGCCTATGAAGTGAGGGTGACGTTGAAGCAGCTCCTTGAAGCACACAGGTCGGCTTTCATTCCATCCCTGCCTACCAGGCTATCTGTAGGGGGGTAATCAGCATTTTGTGTGGGACATAGGACTCTGCCTATTCAGATGTAAGTGTCAGCTCCCGCTCCTTCTTCCTGCTCAGAACGCAGGTGAATGCAGATGAGCCATCTGTCACACTCACCTGTCCTGTGTTTGTGGCTGTCTAGAGGGAATACACAAAGTGCAGCTGTCACCCAGCCGAGACGTGTATTGGAGACAGAATTCAAGGCTCATACAGCAGTAAGAGCAGAGAAATGTCCGCGTTCTAAAAGTGGCTTTTCCAAAATAGTAATGTTGAATCCAACTTCACCATTAAAGAGGATTTATCATTACCATTCCAAAGATATGAAACACAATGTAGCTACTCCTTTCTAATCATGAATTGATGTAAAAAAAAGTTCATTAAGGAATTCCGAATGCTAGCTTATGAGAAGAGTAGGCCTCGCAGTAGTGAACATGGAATTTAGCTGTTCTCTACCCGGGCTTGTAAAACATAAAAGTATATGTCCTACCTTTTACTTAAATAGCTCCCAGGCCTTACAGCTACCTAGTGTGAGGGCTCAAGCATCATGCAGCATGTTTTGGGACCGGCAGCAGACAGAGTGTTAATGCGTGTCAAATTCCAATAGGTCCACTCTTTGTGGATCTCTCCTTTCCACTGCAACATGGGAATGAATCAGAAACTCTTTTGACATGGTCCCTAACTCACTTAAAGGGACGCATCAGCAGTCAGCCATTGCTTGGCTTACTGATCAGTTCATGTGACCACGCCTCCTTGGTCGAAGTATCAACTTTGTATCCTGTCGAGAATCATCCAGCATTTCCAGATTGTTTGTTTCTTCTGATTACGTGACAGACCCGATTCACGTAACTCTACCGCATTTCCCTCAAGTGTGTGATGCACGCATACGTGCTTCAGCTCAGCTGTCCACTGTTCTTCGATCTGACATTGTGCGTTAACCTTGCGGAGACTCCCCAGCTGCATTGTTTTTTCCCTCCGCTCCTGCTGCTTTAGTAGCCCTATTCCTTTGCCCCTAGGGCAGCGCGCACCCTCTCCTTCCCAGCACTCTACCACTTCCCAATCCCGAGTAGCAGGGAAAGTTAGGATAGTTTTCTCGTACCCTTCCTGCATGTTTATATGCCCCACTGATGCCCTGTATTACCAGGCAATACATGAATAGGGTGTCCCACTCTGTGCCACTCCTTGTCAGCTCCCCACTCTTTTGAGAGTCTTCATATTGAGCTCCTTACAAAAGACTCCGATCACCCTCTTTGAACTGAAGTATCTTCTTATTTTAAATAGAGCAGTGCTCTTTTGTTTTGGTCCAGCCTGCTGTGACGCCACAGAGTAGCCCTGAACTCCATTCTTTCCTTCGGACAGGGAAATGACGTTAACTTGAGCCTGTCTCTTTGGAGGAGGTTATGGACTATTAAGCTGGTGAGTGGACTTTTGCATTTTGCCTGGATTTGACATACATTATCACTGTAAGCTGGGGGACTACACACTTGAGTTGTAGTGTTAATAGGTGTGTATTTTCTTTGCAGCTCACTGTTGTATCCCATTCCTCCACACGGGCGCCACCTGTTTCTACAGCTGGGGAAGAGTGGTGGTCACTCTATGATTTATTTCCGCAACTCCTAGGGAACAGTTACCTGAGAGAGAGTCTGCCTGGACCCCTCGCCCCCCCCCCCCTTAGTATATTCTAGGCAGACCTTGATGTGCTGTGATTCGGCGGCTTGTCCGCTACCCGACAGAGTAAAACTGAAACTCAAATGGGAGGGGCTTCTGAGACCTGATGTAAGCTCTAGGTTGGTAATCAGGGCCACGTCACCAGCCTCTCCATCAATGCAGGCCAGCAGGCAGGGGTGTAGGTTCTCATTACTTAACACCCGCTCCCTACAGAGGCACTGTCTGGAGGTTTTCTCCCTTTTGCATGAGGATAACCTGGACCTTCTTTGTGTCACTGAATCCTGGTTGAACGAATCATCGACGCCAGATCTGGTGGCAGCCCTGCCCCTTAAGTTTACGGCTATTTATGCCAACCGCTCAGATAACATGAGGGGGGGGTGGGGTTGCCTTTCTTTTCAAAGACACTCTGTAAACGGAAATACTCTGTTCGGAGTGCATTGAAGGTGCAGACGTCCTGGGTGTGAAGTTCTGTTCCACCACAGATTGTGTGGTATTCTTCTTGGTATACCGTCCACCTAGCACAACAATTAGGTTCATGGAACCTTTCTTGAAAGTGGTTCATGACCTCCGCACCCGTTATGAAGGATTGGTGGTGCTTGGTGACTTCAATTTTCACTGGGAAATAACCCCGAAGGACGGCCAGGCTAAACAATTTGAAGAGGTTCTAGCTTCTCTGGGACTTACACAGCTGGTGGGGGAGCCTACACATGAGAAGGGCCATACTTTGGACCTGATTTGGTCATCCTGCCCATTTGTGGCCCCGCTTGTGATCTCCCCATGCTCCTGGTCCAATCACTACCTGATTGAAGGCCATTTTGCTCTCCTCACAAGACAGCGGGAAGTTAAACCAGATTGGAAACTGCTGCGTAGCTGGAAGCAGATCAAAGCTTCTGACTTAACAGCCATTCTATCACAATCTGACTATCCCCCGTCTTTGGTGGACAATTTGGAGACTGAAAGTGCTGCCCTGGTGTCTATACTTAAGGAGGCTATTGAGGTAGTTGCTCCGTCCCATACAATTAGATTGAGAGATAAGGGCAAGGGAGCATTATGGTTCAACAAAGCTCTCAGGGAACAAAAACAAGTCCTCCGCCAATTTGAGAGAGCTTGGCGTAAGTCTCGCTTGCCCAGTGCGCGAGAGGCCTATACTATGCAGCTCGCATCATATAAAAAAGCTATTCGTTTGAGGAAGGCCAAATACCATGAAGCAGCAATCCAAGAGGCTGCCAATCCACAGAAAGAAGTATTTAAAGTCTTAAACGACCTACGGACAGTCAAAAGGTCAAATCCGACTTTTAATTTAAAGGACTGTCAAGACTTTCAAAATTTCTTCATGAATAAAATAATGGATCTGATGGTAGAAATCAGGCTGACCCCAAATCTTCTTTGCTCTGTCGATCCTCCCTCTATCCCCTCGAGGCTAATAACGAACGGCCTGACGGGGCTGTCAGCCCTCACCAAGGAGTCTCTATCTACTATAATGAAATCACGTTCTCCAGCGGACCCCTGCCCGCCTAAGATCTTTAAGCTGGGATGGTCTGGGATAGAGGACAAAGTTCTTACCCTGCTGAACCGATCCTTGGAGATGGGACTTGTTCCCTCCAATCTCAAAGAGGCAAGGGTGGTTCCCCTTCTAAAGAAACCAGGTGCTGATCCAAAAAACCTAAAGAACTTTAGGCCAATCTCTCAGCTACCTTTTCTTGCCAAAATCCTGGAGCAACATGTGTTGCATTCTCTCACCCACTTCCTCGAAGGTAATCATCTTCTCGAGCTCAATCAGGCGTGTTTCAGAGCCCATCACAGCACGGAATTGGTGATGCTTCCTGTGCTTGACGACTTGAGACTCAAGGCCGACAAAAAAAACCCTTGTGCCCTGGTCCTCTTGGACTTATCCGCGGCGTTTGATACCGTCAATCATTGCCGACTTTTATCGCGGATTAAGGATCAAGGGATACAGGGCACGGTCCTGGCCTGGCTGACGTCCTTCCTCAAGGACCGCTCGCAACAAATTCAGCTAGCAGACCTAATGTCAAAACCAGCGAAGTTGACATGCGGTGTGCCCCAGGGTTCGGCTCTTTCGCCATTGGTCTTTAACATTTATCTACAGCCTCTGATTGCAGCACTGAACAGGATGGACTGTAGGGTCTATAATTATGCCGACGATACGCAAATTCTAATCCAGATTGACCACTCATCTATGGCCCACTTGAGAATGCAAGACATTCTCAAGTTTACCATCAACTGGATGTCGGAAATAAACCTGGATAAAACGGAGGTTCTGGCAGTCACCACAGCTTCCAATTCCGTGGAGCGATCTGTTCTGGCCGGCCGAACTGGGGCCACTCCCAAAACCGGCAGTAGCAGTAAAAAGCTTAGGTATCAGAATTGATGCCCTGCTATCCATGACACAGCAGGTATCGGCGGTGGTGGGCACCTGTGTTAGTCTGCTGCACCAGCTGCGGAAACTATCTTCACTGTTGTCCTTTTCCACCCTCAGGCTGGCTGTCTCTGCCTTGATCCTGGCACGGCTGGACTATGGCAATTACTTATACTATGGGCTCCCAAAAAACCTTCTGGCCAGACTTCAGACTGTGATGAATGATGCGGCCAGGCTCATTTTTACAAACCTAGGCGAACCCGGGCCTCGCCCCTACTACGCGATCTACATTGGCTGCCAATCGCTCAAAGAGCTAAATTCAAGAGCCTCTGTATTGCACACAAGGCCGTCTATGGCTCAGCCCCCAGCTACATCAAGGACCGGCTCCTCAACTACACGCCAAGTAGTACCCTTCGGTCTGCGGAGGCGTGTAATTTGATATGCCCTCGGTTCAACTTTGCATCCAAGGGTGGCACAGCCTTTTCTAGCACTGACCCCCTGGCATGGAACCTTCTCCCAGCTGAACTCAGGAAAGAACCCAATCTCCTATTCTTTAGGAAAAATCTGAAAACCGTGCTATTCTTGGAGGCATGGGGGCCCCTGTGATCGGGTGGTCTGGTATCCCACTGATGTTGTGTGTCCGCTGATAGCGCTTAGATACCTCTGGGTGATAAAGCGCTCTACAAGCTCGTAATAACATAACATAACATAACATAGTCCTCTAGGTGCTGTTTTGGGAGTTTGGGAGACTCATCTTCGTTCCTGTGGAATTCTGGCTTGGGGGAGGCTGAGACTCTGAATCCTGTACCGGCAGAACCCAACACCTAGGGCCTACCTTAGTGGTGACCTATGTGTAATAAGAAGATAGTTTAAGGCTTGGCAAGTGGTTTTAAATTAAAAGTCAAAGTGGCAGTAAACTGCACACATAGACCTTGCAATGGCAGGGGTGAGACAGGTTTTAAAGGCTACTTGTGTGGGTGGCACAAGCAGTGCTGCAGGCCCAATATTAGCATTTAGATTACAGACCCTTGGTATGTGGTATACCACTTTACAAGGGACTTATAAGCAAATAAAATATGCCAATTAGGTATATTCTAATGTCACCACCTTTTAGAAGAGAAGTACATGCACTTTAGCACTTGTTAGCAGGGGTAGGTGCTCAGAGTTCTAAGGCCAACAAAAAGATACAGCAAAAAATGGAGGTAAGCCAGCAAATTGTTGGGGGAAGATCACTCTAAGGATGACAGGTCCAACAAGGGATTCCTCTATCTCCACATGTCCCTTCCATCAGCCCTGGGTCTACAAAAATGTAGTCCAAAGACTTCCATGTAATGTACAGCTCACAGGCAGACATACACCTAGCATGTGATTGCAACAAACTAACTTGATGTAGGCAAATTGTGAATTATGCACACAGCAGTGGAACTTTACATAAATGAATCCGTAGGCCTCCAACCACTGATACAGGTGAAAAGGCCTGTTCACTTCTACTGATTAATACACAGTACGCTGCCAACACTGCCCTTGTGGTACCTAACTCCTGTAATGGCAGTAGCCTTTCACCACTATGAAGATAGCTCTTTAAGTACCCCTTCTAGTCCATGAGACAGATCTATGTCAAGGTGCACATGCATGATCTGTGTTCACCCATGACAACCAAGATCAACACCAAGGATCCCGATACCATTTCAGCTGGGGCACTTAGGGTAGTGGTGCACGTCCTTCTCCATGTGAGAGACTTTTCTATCCCAAAAGCCACTTAAGGTGGTCACACCGACTAGTTTACTTATATTGTTTTTCTTCTTGTGCACAAGTAGATATTTTCTGGCATTATACTAGACTTGTTTCATTGCTCTCCTCAGCAGTTTATATTGATAAGTTCTCTCATGTAATTCATCCAATAAAGTTTGGTCAAAATAGTCTACTTTTTTCAAGAAATTTCTCCTTTTCCATAACAATTGACTGAATTCTTTGTCACTTAAGTTTTGTTGGTGGAAACTAGAACAATGTAAGAATTAATTCCTATTTGTCTCCTCAGTGTGTTGGCTAGTATACATATGGTCTTGTTAATTTTTGATGACCAGGTCCAGGAATTGAATTTCCTTCCTGCTGTGTTTCATTGAAAACTTTGAATCTTGGGATTTGATGTTTAGCCAATTAAAGAAACCCAGTGGGCCTCTTTCCCTCCTCTCCAATCCGTAATGATATAATTGTTATATCTTTTCCAGTGTGCACGTAGTCCTTGAATGGGTTCTCACTGCATATCCATTTGTCTTTGTAATTTGCCATCAACTTTGCAAAAGGGCATCCCATTGCTGATTCCTTTACTTGCATATAAATGTATCCGTTAAAGTTGAAGAAATTCCTTTTGAAGCAGATATTTGTCAGGGTAAATATTTATGGTGTGGGGATCGGATGTGGTCTAGGTCTTTCTTCTAGGAACTATTCTGTACATTCCAATACCACTTTCTGGTTGATTTTAGTACACAGGCTCACAATGAGGAGAGTTACTAGTAGTTTGTCTTGATCATTGGAGTCCATGTTGTCAAGCTGCTAATGATGTCCATAGCTCACATAGCATGGTATGGCTTTAATCATTGGTTAAAGGCACACATCCATTCCCCACAGAAGCAGCAGACATAGATCGACCACAGAGCTTGTCGGTAATAAGTCACAGGTTGCTACAGCAATACATAAAGGATATTAATCAAACTAAAGTGGGGAGTGATGGTTTTACTGATCACACTTCTAATTGGCATGTGTCGTTCTTTGTGAAGAATTCACGGAAAAGTATTTTGAGTGTGGTGCTGTATGGTACTAGTGCATCTTACTACCCTATATGCACATGGTACAGGTGTAAAAAAACCTCTGTGTTTACACATACAAGACCAGAACTACTTGACCAGATAACCAGCCTTCAAGAAGCCACTTGTGTGACAAAACACGTGTCGGCTGTTCTTCAAATTCAATACAAGCTGCATCACAACACTTGGCTCCTGACTTTCTAATTTGTGGGATGGAGACATCATATGTTGACTGTTGTTTGAGTGCTGTGATACATAAACATTTCTCATATTAAGGATATTGGCTATTAGTAGATTGTGGTGCCTTTAAGAGATGTGAGCAAGGCCTATTGAGTTCGGAGGTTCTATAACATGGGATGATTCTTTGAGTAAATCTTCCAGCACTTCCTCTTATTTCTTTGAGGGACACGCATTCTCGTGTAAACTAGAAGATGTGCCCTAGTGTATAGAAGTGATGCTTCAAGAATTCATAGCAAAACTCATTAATTTTGCTGTGAAGAGAAAGGACAGTTGGGTATAGGTCCTGAAGACGGTGGTTGCCATTTATTGACCTAAACAAATCATCCGCTGGCCATTATCTGAGCTCCCTGGCTGAGACACAACAAAGGAAAGCTTCAAGTAGTGGTCTGACTGTGTATGATTTGGGGGTTTTGGTAGGATCCTGAGAAAGTAGTGGGGTTTTTGATGATTGAATATGATGTTTTTACAAATATGATTAAATAAGAGATGTATCGTGTTGTAGAGAAATTGACATTATCATGCTTTATCATGAAACTTTTATGAAAGAGTTAAAAAGTTAAAAATATTTTTTTTAATGAAATCAAAATAATATTGTGATGATTTTGTTGAGTCAGTGTCTATTGAGGATTAACCTCATGTAAGAAAAATACAGGCTAAGCAGGTATTCTCTGAGGTACTTCAAGGTTAAATGATAATGTATTGCCCTGTATTAAGTTCCCCATATTTGTTCTTCATCTCCAGTTTATCTAATCCTCTCACGTTTGTTTACTCAAAAGAGAGAATTTTAATCAGAGTGATTTGAGAGGGAGGGCGGAATGTAGACGATCGTTTTAAACCTAATAAATCTTGAGTTGGGAAACTTACAATGTTTACATTCTATGTTTTTTTAAGAAATGCATCATCACTATTCTCATTTGGACCACGTCAAAACTCTTGGTTGGCACAAAGGATAAGCCTTTCGCTTAGTGATTCTCAATTTCATCCAGAGTGCTCTGTGAGAGATTGTAGATAGGGATTATGTTTCGTTACCCATCAGTATATTTATTTCTGGGTTTTGATCCCCCATATGCTTTGGCTCTGCATCGCTCTAACTAACACCCTTCCTCTTCCTTGGATTGAACTGGTTGAAGGTTCTAAATCATCGGTGCTGTCAAATGCAGGAAACCTTTGGAAAAAGTGATACATCTTCTAATGCGTGATTCATTTTGTGGGAGAATCGTTGTCTTTTCTGGTTTATTGCAACAGGCCTTTTCCAGATATGGATACACAGCTACAAGGGAAATGTTTGCAATGTTGCAAACTAGTTTTTTCTGTTTCTTCTTTTCAGTATTTGTTTTGAATTCTAATAAGGCGTTGTTGATTTTAGCCAGGAGAGATGTAGCATTCGATATTGCAGCAATTCTTTTGCTAGCCATCTTCAATTCTTTGATGGTTTTAATTCTTTTTTTGTTAACACTTTCAGCAGTTTTCTTGATAAAACATCCAATACATGGCCATTTGGTTGCAATTACACTGAAATCGCTCATATATTCTGCGTCTTCAGCAAATATGACGAGGATGTTTTTTTGAGGCGTAGTCCTTGAGGGATTGCATTAGCTAGTAGATGTTCTAATAATACTTCCACATGTAAGTTGGTTCAAACTTGTTTCTTTTTGAGTCTCATTAACTTATCACGGTCTGTCTGTTGTACACTCGAGGTGCCGTCTCTTGTACTTGTAGTTGTAGTTGAGGGGCATTTAAGCAGTTCCTCAATTTCTTATTCGGTATAGCGCGGGGTTTCTGGTTCTGTCATACTAGTCTCCACAGGGTTGGGCGCAGGCTGGCTGTTCAGTTGATGTCTTCAAAAAGTGTATTCAAAACGTTTAATGAAAAAGAAATTCCCTATGAAAACAGCATTAAATGGAACTTATATTTTCTTGTTCATATATTCCCATAACGTATGTATGAAAAACTCCGACATTAAATAAAAAAAAATACTGTTATAGTGCAATAATACTTGTAATACAAAACCTAAAACTCCCTGATATTGGCCAGTTGGAGTAGCTTATAAATACCTTTACTCTACTACCAACTGCCAATCTTATGAACTCACACTATTTATACCAATAAATGACAGACACTTACAGTTTACATCATAATATAAAACACTTCTCAAAACAATGAAATCATACTGTGTCCCACAATGTCAATAGGTGATTATATAATGTCACCAGTGATGCCATCAATGTAATTCGTGATTTTATATGTCACATCATGTATGAGGTTGTGAGCAGTGCATTTGGTGGGCGAATTATATTTTTCATGGACTGGGCGCATTTTATGGTGACTATAAAGCGTAGTTGTCTGTGGTAAAAAGAAGGAACAAATACCTAATGATGTAATTTAAAATGAAGAATTTTATTTAAAAAATCCTTACTTAGTTAAGAACACATCCTGTGCTTAGCAGTCACAGCTTATTGAAGCTGACCTCTGCTAGGTGCAGCTATCAAAGGGCACTGATTGTAATTAGAACATTCACGTTTTGTTTACCTTTCTTGAATAGAATATTGATTCGATAATGGACAACAGCAAAGCTCGGCAGAGCAATTTGGGGCTGTCATTATGACAATAAACCCTATATTTCGCAAGGACTTTCAAATATTTTGCACATCTTGCATACGTGTTTGTATATTTTGCATCGTAAACTAGATTCATAAGCAGAAACAGAATCATAGCTCTGTGGTAATATTACACTTTATCATGGATAGACCGAAACTGGAGGAATCGTGATATTGTTTATCTGTCCCATTTCTGAAGTGTAGCGTTCAAAATGATAATACTGAACCTGTAAATTCAGCTGTCTGAAATATTAGTATTTCCTGAGTGCCTATTACATCACCAAAATCATGCCTCAATGGAATAAACAGCTTGAACTCTCCTGCACATTAAATTATTGTACATGCCCTTGAAAAGTAATTTATATGAAGCACTTGTATTTATCATCTATATAATGCTGACACCACTCTCCTCTAAGAATGGTAACTTCTATATAGCATTCACAAACATCATCATATCTTGAATATTAATGTGCAGATTGGTCCAACAGTCTAACAGAGTGTGCTGCCATTTCACCTTACCCCCACAGACTGCTTAAAATGATCTACAACAATACAGGAGATGTGGTCTACTGTTTAAATAAATAATCTCTTTTGGTATAGAAAACCAGACTGCTAATCCCATTTCCACAGTCGATTACCAAATTGCGGTCCGTGTCCTTGTGCCTCAGTTCTTTTATTTCACAAACGTGGAATCATTGACAGTTCATCTAAATGTGAGTTTAATGCGACATATTTGCATATATACTCCATCAAGTTAATGGGAAAAAACAGAGAAAGTATCACTAAAAAAAAATGAAAGCACAATATCATATGATTGAAAGAAACTTGCAACCCTAGACCTACTCTCACCAGATTAAGAACCATGCAAGAAACAACAGCTCACACCAGAAGGGCACAATACCTCAAACAGAGTTCCCTTCACCAGAATAAGTCAGTCCCAAAGAAAATATAGTACAACAGAGTTGCTGCAAGTGGTGGTAGACCTGCTGTTAGAAATGGGGCCTCTAGTTGGCAGAGGTAGGTACTTTTGTCCAAGTAGGGACCCTTCTTCCTACTCAGGATAAGGGAGTTACACTTCTAAAATAACCCCTGCTCACCCCCTTGGTAGCTTGGCATGACCAGTCAGTCTTATCTTAGAGGCAGTGTGTAGAGCATCCGCACATAACCAACTGTAATACAGTGTAAGCACTACAAAAGGACACCACAACAGTTTAGGAAAATATCCAATATTTTTATATACTTAAGACAAGACCAAAAACGATTAAAAAAATCCACAATACAGTACTTAGAACTTTTCAGTTAGCAAAATACATTTGAAAAAAAGTTCCTTGAAGTCGATAGCTCCGTCTGGGGATATCATGGCGTCTTGAACAACAAACTCTAAACAGTTTTGGCTGACCGCAGCGTCGCTGGCCAGGTACGGTGTCGTGGAGACCCGCAAAACAGTACCTTTAGATATGCAGGGCGTCGGTGACCTCTCGTTGAGCTTTGAATGCACGGTTTCCGCAGGTGTCGGTTCCGGGGGTCGGTGCAGGAGTCGTCGGCCCTTGAAGTCACAATCTCCTCACAGCTTCTACTGCTCTTCTTCTGGGCAGTCTTCTTGGTCCAAAAGAGTTCTAAAGTTCCGGGGTCTGGGCTCCAATATTTATACCACCAAATTCTTTGTTCTCTGAAGGCAGAGAGTGTCTGTGCCCAGCCAAAACCAGTTCTGTCCTCACTGGTGCAGCTTCCTGGCAGGGAGTGGAGACAGCATTGTGCAGGGCAGACCAGACCCTCCTCCCACTACTCTAAATGCAAACCAGATCTATTCCGCACAGCCCTGACCCATCCAACTTCTGCCCCTCTCCAGCCCCTGTCATCCAAAAGCCAGGCATGCAATACACAAACCTAGCAGAGGCATACTGGAAGGTTAGGCAAGAAAATACCTACTTTCTAAAAGTTGTATTTTCAAACACAGAATGTAAAAATCACATTCACTAAAGGATGCATTTCAACATTCTGAGTTTAGGCTGATGCAGCGCCCATGTAGAAAAACTGTCTCATATACTAATCCATTGGCGACAATAACCAACCATTCCTAAAAACATTCTGACTTGTCTCTGTGTTTTTGGAGGTTGCATTCCCTGAATCATTCTAATTCTCTCAATTGTTACCTGTCTAATTCCTTTTGCAATCCTGTGACCAAGATATTTAACTTCTTGTTTGCAAAACTGTAATTTTGCTGGAGACATTTTATGTCCTTCATCTGCCAAATGATTCAAAAGAGTAATTGTATCTGTAACACAGTTATCTCGTGTTTTTCCAGCTACTAGCAGATCATCAATTTATTGAACCAATGTTGACTTTCCAGGTAAATCTAGATTTTCCAAGGGTTTCTTTAACAACTGATTAAAGATAGATGGACTCTCTGTATACCCTTGAGGGATACAACACCATGTTAGGATGCGATCCTGGAACCTGAACGCAAAAATTTGCTGGCTATCTGGATGCAATGGAACAGTAAAGAACGCATTGCAGAGATCTATGACTGTGTACCATTCTGCATCATGCGGAATCTGATAAAGAATTACCGCAGGGTTTAGAACAACTGGGCAACATGGAACTACAATCTGATTAACTTTTCTCAGGTCTTGAACAATCCTGTAAGTTCCATTTGGCTTCTTTACACCCATAATCGGTGAATTACATGGACTACTTTCAATTTCTTTCAAAACACCTTGTTTTATGAATTTTTCAATCACAGGTATAACACCTTCAATTGTTTCTGCTTTCATTTTATACTGAGGAATGTTTGGAAAATCTACTCCCTGTTTTACTGTAATTTTAACTGGATCCACATTTTTCCATTAAACCCATTTCACTTCCTGTTAAATCCCAAATGTTGGCATTAACTGTCTCTTTTAATTCTTCTGGAAGATTTTCTTTATCAAACACAGGAAATAATTTATTTTCCTCTACTTCAACCATTAACATTGTTAATTAGTAAAGCCCATCTTCCTCTAGAGTTTGAAGCTCAATACCATCTGTCGAGCAATATATTTTGCAATTCATCTTGCACAATATATCTCTCCCTAACAGGTTTACAGGACTGCTGTTACAAACTACAAATCTATGTTTGTCTTTAAATTTACCAATTTCAACATTTACAGGATCTGTTAAATCTGTTTTAATTTGTTGATTAGCTACACCAACTACTTGAATTTGTTCACCCGAGAGGGGAAGGTTTTCTATTTCCACTGATCTAACAGTAGAACGGGTAGCACCTGTGTCCACAAGAAAAGTGATTTCTACATCATTCACTTTACCATTAACAAATGGACCAGATTGGTCTACCTCAAGAGTGGCTCCAAGCACACACTCTTCCTCCTCTCTCAGGCACCGTCATAAGTAATCATCAGAATCACTCCCTCCATTATCATTCAACAAATATTGTTGTGAAACATTTTGCACATTCACTCTTTGCGATCTGTTTACCTGATCACCTCCACAGAATCCCGTCTCAGAATTGTATCTCTGTACATTCACACAATTTGGCAATGGTGGTTGTGGAATCTGACTCTGGTGATTCACTACCTGTCGCTGTACCGGTTGCTGTAGCTGTTGCTGTAGCTGTTGCTGTAGCTGTTGCTGCAGATTTATCTCATTCTGCATCTGTGGATTTAACGATGCATTTTTAAACTTTCTGGGCAGATTTTTACATTCACGCTTCCAGTGTCCAATTTCGCCGCAATTAAAACAAGGGAGCTTTTGTTTCAACTCTTCAATATTAACATTAAACTTTGACTTATTATAATTACCCTTAAATTGACCTTGATTCTGATTTTGATTAACATTGACATTTTTATTTTCCAAATTTGCAATTTGCTGTTCAGCTACCTTCACCTGTGCCCACATTGCCTTTTCTTTAAGCTTCTTTTGCTCCGCGTCTATCTCATCACTGCAGTATTTTGCTTTCCTCAGAATGTCATCAACTGAGAGCGATTGCCAACCAACAATCCCATTTCTAATCATCTCACCAATTTCAGGTCTCAAGCCATAAACAAATCTGTATATAAAGTGACTCATGTCTTTTTTACTTAATTTTTCATAGCCACTGTACTGTTTAAAGACCAACAGTAAGCTTTCATAAAATGAATGTACTGATTCTTTTGGCTCCTGATTTGTTCTATCTATTTTAACCCAATCAACTTCTTTCGGGGGAATCTTGTTTTTCAACCAATAAATTACTTTATCATACAGGCCCATAACTTCTGATGATGGCGCACCTGTTATTGCATCTCGAGCAGGTTCTACTTTTGGCCAACTTACAGAAACTTTACATTCTGTCGAAAGATCTGATAGGACCACAATGTCAAAGAATCCATCAAGATCAATCCACAAAACTTTTGAGAGTTTTATGAATTTATCCACCTGTCGATACCATTCCACTGGTTTTTCTCTCAGTCGAGGAAAATCATTTGTGAACAATAAGATGTCCTGTCTTGACCAAGGAACATGCACATATCCACCTCCTGCTATTTCCCTCATTGGATACTGGTTTGCTATCATGCCCCTTTCTCTCCTTTCTTCCTCTCTTTTCCTTGTCCATTTCACTCTCCATTTGCTTAAATCTCCCAATCGTTTTATATATTCTATCAAATCTTTTATATGCAATATTCTTCCCATTGTGTTGAAGTTCTCAATGTCTCTTTCAGTGAATTCTAATCTGTAGTGTTTACCCAAATTCTTCTGTTTGCCCAAATCAATTTCTAATTCGTTAGCTAACTCTTCCAACTGCTCATATTTGTTTTTCGTTTTTCATTGTACACTTTTACAAATAAATAATAATTCATCATCTTGATAATGCTTTAAATTGTCAGGTCCAATTGTGCCAATTATTAATTCCTCCAATTCTGCTTTTAATCTAGCAACATCAAGTTTTTGGGTCATTGAATCTGTTTTATCAACACTCTTTTCTGGGGTTTCTGTATCAGATTCTGCACCAACTGGTGTTCTACATGATGAACTTTGATTAAAAGTTAAATCAGGCATCCTTATTTTCTCTCTGTGAATTTCAGATAAATCTGAATAAAAATTTTCAGCTACTTTCTGAATTTCTGCATTTAATGGAATAGTTAAAGCTGAATGTCCCATTTCTCTTTGACCAAAAACTGGGTGAACTGGACCAATCGTTATTGGAACCGTTACTGCTTCCATACTTTTAGTTAACTGCTGTATTAATTCTTCTTTCGATCGGAAGTATTCTGAAGTATCTGGTATTTCCTTACTTCTTTCTAATCTCATTACCTTTCTAGAAGTTTCATGTCTTAAAACTGGGGTTTCAGGGAAATTTCTATTTTCACCATATACACTAGAATTAGTTCTCGTTTCTACTCATTCGGGAGTTTCTGTATTATTCTAGTATAATCTGGGTGATTCTTCATTAAGTGGTGGTGCACTTGGAGTAGTTTCTGAAGAAACCATCGGGGTAGACCATGTACAAGCTGGTTTAAAAGGAGTCTGTTTCTAATTTGTAATGTAAATTTCTTCTAAAACTGGATCTTCTAATTCACTATCTTCAATATTATTTTTCTTTTGGGTGTTCTTTTGACCTGGTATCTCTGTAACCATCACTCTTACTGGGTACAAACCATCACACATATCTGCTTGCCTCCATCGACGCATTCTGTCTTCATGAGTTTCTCTATTAATGTTTAACTTTGGACCTCTTATTATACCACTGTTTTCTCGTGCAAGTTCAAACATCTCATCCTCCCATTCAACTAAAGCTTCAAATTGAGTAGGTCTAGGCTTTGGCACAAGAGCCATCATTTTTTCTTTCAAATTTTTCAAGACCCTTATATTAAATGATCCATCTTCCGGCCATGCTCAAACACCATCATCTTTGGTATAATCCATCCAATTATCAAACCAAAGGCACGTATGATAACCATATTCACCTTCCATATAGGCTGCAGGTGTTTTGTACTTATGAAGTAACTTTCCACCTCGCGTTTCAATTTTCCTATCAGGTGTAAATATATTTTTCAATTTCTGAAGCCATGTAAGCTTTTTCTCCTGTTTTTTTGTAGTAATAACTCATGTTTTTAATCAAATCTGCTTATTTCTAAATGTCCGTAAATGTTTCCTAGTTGTTCCGCAAAATCAACCAATCCGTGCGTGAAACACACCAACAAGCCAATCAAGTTAAGCTACGTCACCACCTTGCTCAACCAATAGAAATACTGCTTTCAGGATAAGCCAATCAGCTTACAGCTTGACTTTGTCACCTGAGCCAATCAGTGCGCTTGCTGTGACGTATGTTAGCCAATCACAGCGCGGACCCTTGTGACGTACGCTGCCGCTGCAGCTTCTCTCCTCTCGCTCTTCGAGTTCACCCCTCCTTCACAAAATATTTTCACAGTGCCATTTTAAACCAAATTTTTCAATGAATTTCAATTAGTAACTCCAGAAAAACAAACCATTTGTCTGTTTCGCTAAAATAAAGTGATAGTTTTTACAGTCATACAAGTATTCTTTGCGTGGAATAGACAACGCTATTCTCACAGAATATTCATTCGTTGATAAAGTAAGACTACTCTACCCTTCTTACAGGTAATAACAAACTCGATCCACTCTGAATGCACTTAAAGGGACAATTCAAAGTTTCACTTGAATGTAATTACAAAATCATGTTTGCACATTTAAATGGAAAATATCCCTAACCATACATACATGAAATCTTGGCAGGACTTTAACCAACCACAGATATCCTCACTCGCCAGTAAGAATAGGCGTCACTACCTTACCCTTCACTCAAGCTTGGATAAATTCTACTACTCTTTTCACAGTGAGTTTTAAAACAGGCACCAAGTCCCTATACTCGAAAGCTACAATTTCATAGACAATCCTCACTATGCATTCTACCTAGCACACCTAGAGTCCCTAAACTTGTGCTGTACGTCAACAACGCTAGTGATATATGACAATACCATTATTTTGAAACAAAACAAATGCACTGTGTAACTTCACCTGCTACACTACTCTTGTACCGGTACCAAACCAGGAATTTTCACACTGCTGGAAAAAACCTTTCGACAACATGTAACAAGTGAACAAACTCAACATGTGTTCAAACATTGATCCTATGTAACTACCATGTAGCATGTCCGTTACCATAGTAACCGTCCTCTGCTACCAAGAAATTGATGCAGCGCCCATGTAGAAAAACTGTCTCATATACACTACCTTACACCATAATACTCACCTTTAATCATAAATCTCTCACAAGGCCCATTAGCAACCGAGACAATTTTTGGGCGACTGAATCATGTGACCTAATTAAACAGAACCTATTCACAAACTATTTACACATTTATATACAACTGCAGTATATCCTCTTTTACCATGGTTGTATGCAAATAACGTTTTAATTAAGTCACTTAGGTAAATGGATCAACTAATGGTAATCAGACCTTAAATAAACAAGACCAGCTTGTCATTTCGAAATCTAATTTATTAATTTTATTTCTTCAAGGAAAAAGCATTTCTTTAATAAGTCATTATTTTATTAGCAAAATAGCAGCATTAAATCAGGTAAAGGCATATTAGACTGACATTTTAAAGAATCATCATTTAGCATGAATTAAAGCAAATAAACAGTTTTCCAAAACCTAAGTTCTACTTTCCCTGTCTAAAACTCACTTCATCTAAAAGGAATTAGTCATAAAGGCCTACAATCCTTACATGCTCCAATTGTCCGTCAGCACGTCACGCCATTCAGGATTCAGAAAGCGAGCAGCCCCCTCTTGCCCAAAGGGGCAATTTTTATACCTTTCTAACTAGCTAATCTCACCAAAATGTATTCTTTGTCTCAACCGTTCAGAGTCCGGATTGGCTGACAGATGTCAGTCCATATGAGATCACATCCTTTTCAATCCAAAGGTAAACTTTTCTAAAAGACCATTGTTCACTTTCTCACAAGACCATTAGCTTCCTCGGAAGTGCAACATTTCATTGTGCAACATTTCATTGCTTCCTTTGCTTGGCTGCTTTGCCTTATCCCGTCCTTGAGTTTTGTCACGTTCAGAGCACATCCTGCACAAAAGCCATTTTTCAGTTTTTTCCTTTGACAACAGTCAATGTGGTAAAAGTTTTCCACTCCAGAATACGTGCAGGGCTCCACACTGGACAGGATTCAATTTAGCATCTATCGCAGGTCTCAGGCCTTAGGCCTCCCTCATGGAGAACTAGTATTTAAAGAAACACAAGACATCAATTAATTAGAGCATTGAATACCCTTCTGTTACCCACCCCCTTTGCTAAATATTAACTCGTTAATAAATGTTACCTAGCTTAAGCTCAAGCCTCAGAACTCTCCACGAGCTTAAGCCACAAAAAAGATGAAAAACATAACATAAACACACAAAATAAGCACGTCATTATTAAAACAGCCGCATTTAATTCTGACACATGCAATTGACAAGGTTAATTCATTATTTTCCACAAACTTGCAGTTTGCTACATAAAGCACATATGTTAATCCCCTGTGTCGTGTGGTGCATTTTAATCTAGGTTGATTAGTACATTTCATTCCCAAGCTTATTAATATGATTATATTATGGAAGATTAACTTTACGAGTCAGAATAAAATGTTACTCTGAACCTCGCTCCATCAACTCATACTAAACTTTATTTTCCTACCTTGTTCCCAGGGCCAGTTATGTTTATAAGATGTTCTAAACAAACTCCCCATTCTGTCCCATGAGAACAGGCAGCCTTGCAATGGTGAAAAATTAAATACACTGTAATTCACCACCAGTACATGTCACACACAGCAGTACATGTAATACCTCTAACATACCCAGCACCCTGCCCTCAGGGGTACCCTGGGCCTACCTTGGGGGTGACTGACATGTAGAAAAAGGGGAGGGTGGGGCCCGGCAAATGGGTGCACTTGCCAGGTTGTCATGGCAGTTATAAACTGCGCTCAGACCCTGCGGTGGCAGGTCTGAGTAACCTTTTCAGGGCTACTTCTGAGTGTGGCACAACCAGTGCTACATACCCGCTAGTAGCATTTGATATACCATCACTGGCATCCTCAGTGCATTTTACCAGGGCCTCACCAGTAAATCAAATATGCCAATCATGGAAACACCAATCCATAACATCATTTACAACAGGAGCACTTGCACTTTAACATGGAACAGCAGTGAGAAAGTGTGCAGAGACACTAAACCAGCAAAAACAGAGTCCAAACCGGGAGGTCAGAAAGCAAAAAGACAGGGGAAACCTGCCAAAAGATGCCAAGTCTAACACCTGCTCATTTCCCACTTTATGAGAGCTGTGTACCACAATCCTTCAAACACCCTATGATTCTCCCACTTTTAAAATAGCCCAATCTCGATCCTACTAACTGGGCTAATTTTAGGCCCATCTCCTTGCCGCCTATCTTTTCCAAACCTTTTAGAAAAGCACATAAACTCACCGCATAGCATCTTTGTGGAACCCAGCAGCTTCTTCAATCCTCTCGATTGGCTTTTAGGGCTGGACACAGCACTGAGTCCGCTCTTCTGGGAGTCACTGAACATCCAAAATGGCTCCTGAATGAGGGTGAACCTGCCACGCTGATCTCATCAGATCTCAGCGTGGCCTTCAATACTGTGTCCCACTCCATTCTATTAGACTGACTGATGACAATGGGTCTTGATGGAACAACCCTAGCTTGGTTATCCTCTTTTTTGAAAGACAAGTCATTTCAAGTTTTCTCGTCAGATGCTAGGTCAGGAACTTGTGCCTTGACCTCAGGAGTACGTCAGGGTTCCACGCTGAGCCCTATGCTATTCAGTTTATATGTTTGGCCTCTGTTTAAACAGTGTTAGATGCGCAGCCCATTTCTTGCTCCTTTCTGGTCTGCATATACCTATTGGACAATGTTTGTCTTTCAGTCTGCCAAGAGCTAAAGGGTTGGCTTATATTTACAGATGTACATGCGGGTGTGGCGGCCATCGTGTAATGATGATTATCGAGGCCGTGTACTTTTATAAATGAATAAGAAATGCTTTTCGTTTGATTTTCCCTAAACTAAAACGTTAGTTTCTTTTTGTACATAAATAAATATTCTGATACGCTGGCCGTTTAACTAATGGTGTTCGCAGAAATGGCGTACCTCAAATTTGATATTCGATCTATGTTATGAATCCATCTTATTGCGTAGCCCATTTTTAATATCCTTTAAGGCTGTATATATTTAAAGGATAAACGCTTTGTTTCTAGTCTACTAAGACCTAAAAGCTTTGGCATATACAATGCTTGATCTTATTCTTATAGCCGTGATCGTGCTTACATACCCATATTCGCGGTCATGGTGGCCATCTTATAGTGATGACCGTCGAGGCCGTGCACTTCACAATCAAATAAGCACTGTCATCCGTTTGACTTGCTTAAAATTATAATGATTCGTTTTTAAATGTTGAAAATATGAAAACTTAATGAAAGAGACATGAATATGTATTTCATTTGGTTACAGACCAGGTGCAACTGTACCACATTGGGAGAAATTCGATGACATTTACAACGGGCCCAATAAAAAGAAAACATTTTGACTTATCAAAAATAGAACGGTATGAAAGATTTTTTTATATATTTTAGCACAAACTTTAGCTGCGTTTATTATATGTGATAAAATACTTTTGCAATAGAAGCTGATAACTACAACCCAGTGAATATTTTCTTTCTAGATCTTACTTTTAAAAAGAATATTTCATCTCACCATTGAAGTTTTGACGCTGTGATGCTCTAGTTTTGTTTTTTAATTCAAGAATAGACATAAATACAGAAAGGTATGCATGACAAATTTTAGATTTTTGATCTAAAAAAATGCTGGATGACAATGTTCAATTTAGGCAAAAGGGCAACTTCTAAAATGTGAATGGTCATTTCAAGCTATATGATCTCAACACTATCGAAAAAATTTGAATTGTTATTTTTTAGTCACATTAACATAGACAAAATGATCTAAAACCCTGTAAAACTGTTTTTGTTACCCTCTTGTTATGGAATATGCTGCTGTATATTCAGTGTAAACTTTTTAGTACAGGTATCATGGAAATGGGTCCCCATGTATGTTTCTCGATGTACATGTCACCATTATAGTAAAAAGATGATAAGTTTGAATCATGTACATATATTTTTGTTAAAAATAGAACAATCCCCTTGTATATTTGAAAAGTGTTTTTAATGATCAAAAGAGCAAAGTTTTAAATGTTGCATAACAATTTAAAATTGTTTGAATATTGGTTAACACAAAAAAAATGTGTTTTCCTTACGCACATTCTTATAGCCTTGAAGAAGTCTCATGGAGACAAAACGAGCCGCGTCGGCAATGATGGCTATGATTTTGCACAATATTTTAAATGAATGATCGTCAATCAAAACATTAAATGAAGAAGAAAACAAGTATTTTATCGGCCATTTTGAAGCAATATATTCGAGTAACCTAACGGAAGATGTGTCAGACAGTCTTCCTCCTTCTTACGAGATGCAGGGCGTTGTTTTTGAGGTTTCTGAGGTGGAGAAGGCCATTGATCAGACCCTAAAAAACAAAGCCCCTGGGCCTGACGGAGTCCCTGCTGACTTTTTTAAAATGGAGCCAAAGTTTTGGTCAAGGGTGTTGTGTGGTGTTTTTAATGCCCTAACTAGATTTAGTATCCCGGCCTCCTGGAAGGAGTCTGTAATTATTCCCGTATTTAAGAAGGGAAGTAGGGTAGACCCGGCATGTTATCGCCCGATATCTCTTATTGATTCGTCAGTAAAAATTTTGGGTAGGGTCATCCTACTTAGACTCCAGTCATGGCTGGATAATAGAGGGGTCTTATCCAACCTGCAGTATGGTTTTAGAACTAGACGGGGCACTATGGACCAGTGCCTTAATCTGCAGATGCTAGTGGACAAATATACTAGGGCTAAAGATGGGTCGTTATATTTAGGGTTCATGGATCTGTCTTCGGCCTTTGACCTCGTGAACCGTAATAAATTGTGGCATATCCTTGCAGATCTGGGTCTTGATCGAGCACTTGTAAATCTTCTTGCCGATCTTCACTCAGACCTCCATGCTTCCGTTAGGGTTGACCTTGGGGAGCGACGCACTAGCCATTTCAAGTCCAAAAGAGGGGTGAGGCAGGGGTGCATCTTGGCACCCCTGCTCTTCACAGTTTATATTAACGCCCTTGAATCAGAGTTAAAGACGGCAACACCGGACATACCGCGTATTGGAGAGACTTGTGTCCCTGTCCTCCTGTACGCGGATGACGCGGTGCTCCTGGCCAGTACAGGACTGGGACTACAGCGGTTATTGGATGCATTTGGGCTCTTTATGGCTTCTTTAGATCTCAAAATGAATGCAAAAAAATCTCAAACCATGGTGGTGGGTAAAGGCTCACGCTGTAAGAAAGCTAAAACCTTCTATTGTAGCAACGTGGAAATGCAAAGAGTTTCGACATTCCCATATTTAGGAGTCACGTTTGAGGATAAGGGGAGCTGGTGTCCTCAAATAAGAAACAGAAATAGTGCCCTAATAAGAACATCTTCTGCCATCTTGAGTTTCAGCAGAAGGCTGGGGGCTAGGCCAGTCCCAGCCCTCATGACCATCTATAACGCCAAGTGCGTGTCTGTTGCAACCTATGGCTGTTTACTATGGGGTTATGGATCAATAGATTGTCTTCAGGTTTCTGAAAATAAATTTTTCAGATCAGTTTTGTCTTTACCTCAGTCCACACCGTCTTATTCGGTTCATTCTGAATTAGGGGCCGATTTTATCTCAGATAAAATTCGAGTTGCCCCTTTAATCATGTGGCTTAAAATTTGGCTCAATAACGAATTATCTTTAAATCAGGCAATTTTGAAAGATTGTCTTTTACTTGATAACGCCCATAAAATTAAGTGGTTGACCTACGTTAAAAATGGCTTTAGTGCCCTGGGTCGACCCAATCTCTTTTTCTCACCGGAGTCTATATCCCGGAATGACATTGTTAGAACCAAAAATGAAATGCTTGAGAGGTTGTCATTATTAAGAGAGGAAAAAGAGTTGATAAAACCCTCGGTTAGAGCACATACTTTGGTTGCAACCTTTTCAGGCCCTGAATTTTATTTAAACTTGGTTACCCGCCCTTTTCATAGGTTTTTATTAACTCGTTTCCGCTTCAATATGATTCATCCAATACTAGGTCAGTATACAATTTGGGGTAAACCTGATGAACTTCCACCCTGTACCTGTGATAATTTTTCTATCCAAGATACCACTCATTTCACCATGTTTTGTGATCATTTTATAGTGGAACGGAGGAAGTATCTTGTGCCAACGTTAAAAAAGGCAGGGTTTATGCAAGTAAGACCAGCACTTCTTTATTTGAGCTGTTAAATCATCCCAGTATTGTTTTTTGTGTAGCCAATTTTTTGGTGTGTGCGGTGCGCACCAGGAAAAGACTTATGGAGAACGAGAGATTGGCAACATTGTTATGAAGTCTTTGTACCTAGCACTTTATTAGATAAATACTATCATATACTAAGTATTGGGTTGATAGCGGAATGATGATGTATTTTAAAATTTTAGGACATATCTTTTTATGAAATTAATGATGATCTTAAAAAATTTTAACTCTTTTTGTATTGTTTTTATTTAACCATGATATGCTGTTTTTAAACTCAAAATTGCTTGTTTTTAATAATGTATAATGTGTGTATTTTCTGTATGTACCGTGCCTTTTTTGATATTGATTTATCGAATAAAGATTTTTGACTGACTGACTGACTGAAGTATTTTATCCAAAAATTTGGAGCTTTGCATATTTTCTTTCGGAGGATGGTCTATTGGTTCTTGAATAACTTTGGGCTTGGGATTAATAATCCTGTGATACGCATTATATAATATATGGGTTTGTGCTGATCAGATCTGAACCTTCATTTCAAAGCCCTAAGCTTTATCTTCAAAGGTAGGGTTGGACTAGGCCCCCGTTATGTCCAGGATCTGATCTCCCTGTATCAACCGAGCCAGATGTTGAGATCTGAGAATCAGGCTTTATGCTGTGTGCCCAGAATCTGTCTGGCATGCACAGGAGGTCACTCCTTTGCATACCCATGCCCAAAACTTTTATAATACCCTTCCAGAATCTTTAAGACACTGTACATCTTTGTTACTATTTCACAAGAACCTTAAAACCTGGCTATTCTAATTTCCAGTCAGTCCTTTCTACCTATGCTTAGCGCCGGTAATCCCACTGTGTAGTTGTGCACACTGCAAACGGTAATTATAATAACAGAGGGCTGGAAAGGAACCGAAGTGAATAACAATATATTGAGGTCTAGACAGACAAAGCACATCACTCAGAGTTGCAAACACCACACCAGAGAAAGTTTTCACCCACTTTAAGAAAAAATGTCAAGGGGTGGAAAAAACACTAAATCTCACACTGAACTGTCTACACAGTAGTGTAAGTTATCAACCAAGTAAAATAAAAGACACATATCAGAGGGCTAGAGGGACATAGTACACCATCAAGCGCCGGTCTCATGAAAGCAAGCCATAACCCAAAGAATAGTGACAGAACAGAAATCTTCAAGGAGAAAGTACCTTACCTAGAGTCGCCTGCAAAATGGACACGTACCGATACAAAAAAGAGCAATCCAAAAGAGAACCGGAGGAGCACTGCACTTTCACAAAGCACATTATTACCCTTGAAATGCTGACACACTGAAGGCTGACTAGACTTCAGGCATCTCCCATCCTGCATAATGAGAGTAAGACAAACTGGATTATTATTAGGGGTGGGCGAATGCCCTCCTCAAGCAATAATTACAACTCTTGTCAGGATAAGGCCGCAAAGCCACTAAATTAACCCGAGCTCAACCCCCTCAAAGCCAGGGCACAGAGCAGACAGGCTTACCTTACAGCCATGTGTGAAGTACTTATGCAGTACCAAAATAGTAAGTAAATAAAAATGCCAGCAATAAAAACGCAAAACCTAAATAGAAACATACAGTGAAATGTGAAAAATAAATTAAAACCAAAAAGACAAAAATCCAATAAGGGGAGCCGGAGATATGAATTGTTAAAGTTTTAAGTACACGTAGCACCACAAAGTGCAAAGCACCAATGGCAGTCTTTTGTCATGGGAGACCAGGACCAGTGCTCAATTTCATGCTGACCCCAATGGCATGGCCAAATATAACATCCAGATTTAACTTGGTCAACTATTTTACCTTGTGACTTAGTATGTTAAGTCAAACATTTTTAGGGTTTCTGGAGCAGCTCCTGTGGGTCACTTCTAAGGTACCCATGACCTCAAGGGCAGTACTCAGGGCCCAGGACTTATTCCAGCAGAGGCTACCAGCAAGGTCCAGTTGATCCAGTTGATACTGGTCAGCATGACTCACCAGGGAGCAAGCCTTTTGAAGCTTGTTGTCTCCCTGGAGTTGAGACGAGCTGGCCATTGAAGTCCACTTCGTTGTCCTGGATACAAGAAGGAACAGGTACAGTCACTCAGATTTCCTCTCAGGTTGCAGACAGGAGGTCCAGCCCACTACTGATCTTCCATGCAAACACAAAAATTATGTCTGAGTTGATGAGGCATATTGTTTGATACCAAACATAACATATTTTGGCAGTACCATAATGGAGCTTCCAACCTCAGGGATGCTCATTTGCCAGCCCATGTTATTCTTTGGACCACTGATCACTTATAATAGCCCATAATGGAAAAGGCTACTATAGGGGCAGATAAGCTTGCACTTCTATGTCCTTATTTTCAATATAATGCACCCTGCCTCCTGGCCTCAGGAGGCCTTCCTTAGGGGGGACTGGCATACTAGTGCAATGACCTTGCCACACATGCTAAGGGCAGAGTCGAGTTTGAGCAGTTTGCACTGTTCCTGCATTTTGAAAAGGTAGAACTGCTGTCATCTGTTTACCTGAATCACTCAGGGTGGTATAAAAAGTGCTTCAGGCCCTGGTGACCCCTTTAACTCCCATGCCCTGGGTACCGGTGGGACCATTTACCAGGAACTCATATGAGGGTTAAAGTCATTGCCAATTAGGGTTGCCAATTCACATGTATCAGTTTTAGGGAGAAAGCACTGGTTAGCAGGCTTCAGATAACTGTCTGAGTCGAAAACCCGCATCTAGTAGTCAAACAGTTCCAAAAAGCTGGGTGACTCCAGCAAAAGGGCCTGTTTTCTTCCAGCATCTACCTGTCGAAATTCATATTGGGAAAAGGCTACAAAAAGGCAAAACGTGGAATTCAGTGCATTAAAAACCAGATGTTATGCTTCATTTTTATGTTTATGTTTAAAACTCGGAATAGGGAGCATTTGCCATGTGTGATAAATACCCCACCCTATTCGGACAAACTGATTATGAAGCAAATTCTGGCATACTGGTAATGAGGCATTTAAACATTTGGGCTGTCTGAAAGTCAAAAGAAACAAGTGGAATTAGAATAAAAGATTTTACTGTGACATACTTCCTTTGCACAGCTGATTGGTCTCATGACTTTAAAATGAAAACAGGGTTTCCTACTGAAAAGTACATTATTTACTTTACAAACCTGAAATAACACCCAATGACCTATGAAGTCAGCCGCAGCCATGAACCCGAATTCAGTTTCTGTAACTGTAAGATCTTTCAACATTAGACAACTCCTTCCCACCTCTAAATTTGAAGATACGAGGCTTGAATACAACTGTTAGGAGGTTTTTGCAAAACTTCCTATCTCAGTTCATACAAACAACGTGCAGATGGCAATAACTATTGTTGCATTTGCATTTCAAAAGGCTGGGCTGATCATTGGTAGGATTTCTCCTATTCGTTTTCTGTTAAGAGCAAAGCGGAGAACAGAAAAACAGTGATATCTATTGATACCTCATTAAAAAAATGTAGTTGTCCTTGTATGATCTGTACCTAACATCAAGGAGATTGGAGGCAGCTGGATCAGAAGCCTGACAACTACTATATTGTACTTTCCAAACTAAGGCACATCTGTAGAAAGAAAGAGCAGCTGTAATGGTTCCATGGTGAATAATAGAACTCAGGTGTAGGAGCATAATGACTTGCTCCTCTGTCTCAAAATCTGAGTGGAATTGTATTAAATGCAGCATTTCCAAATGTATAGACGTTGTAAAGCATTGACTGCATGGTTGGAGCCACATAAAATGGTGAAGAGGTGATTTAGAATTGTTCACTATTAAACCATCAAGTAACTTGGTCACTTACTCACTGAGATTCCACTGTGTGCAGCCAGCACTTACTCTTACAGTTATGTAAGGCTAGACACTGGTTGGAGGAGATTGAATTAACAGTTCATTACAGATTCATAAACACCAATGTACCACTTTCCTCAAAACAACTGTCCATCAATGAATCTCAAAATCTAACGTTGCATGCTAAAACCCCCTACCTCATACTGCATGTACAGCATACATTTCACTATAGCAATACCAGGCACATGCACAAGAAAGTCCCCTGCCCTACAGCCACCAAAAACTCCTGGATTATCCAACACAACATAAACCATTTAAAATAAAATTTAAGAGAAAATAAAATTAATAATTAATAGCATCTGATTTTTTTTAGATATAAAGATAGATTATCTTTTTAAGACTGAACGTTATGTAATATCCATCAAAAAATTAAATATCCTGTCTACCCCACCTTTGTAACCTCTGCCTTGCTTAGAAGTTGGGCATGCCCGTTTTCCTGAAAGCTGATTGACTTGCAAACCAATTAGACTGATCACAGGTGAGTACTGCATTGTAGAACCTGTGATATTCATGTCAGCCCAACCAATGTGATTCCGCAATGCTGTTTTCAGTCTTGGGCTGCAATGCTGTTCACAGATGTCAAAATTAGGCAAAAATGCTCTAATGTCCTCCACTTGCTGGGAGAAAACTCTCAGTGTGCAGGAGTATATCATTCTTATTTTTTGAAGACAAGGTAATACTTTGGTGGCCTGCCTTTGGATATGTTTTCCCAAAGTACAGAGTTGACCACCAAGCCTCCCATTGTAAAGTTATTCAGCTTTCTCTTCTTGGTTTTTGGGTGGGCAGTACCTCAACTGCCCGAGAATTCGGCAGCCCACCTACCAAACTCTACATAGCGCACAAATCTTCTCATTCTGCAAGATAATCAATGTTCATAGGCTTTCAGAATTGTAATTGACGTCCTTGCAGAAACACTTGCTTAGTGGCTTGTGCAGAACCTCAGCCATTTCCCTCCACGTTAAAAACTTGCAAACATTCCATATTTTTTCCATTTGCAGTTTTACCAGTTTTGTAGAAATTCTAGAGCCTGATGGGCAGTAGAAATTTAGCACTAATGTTTACCAAGTGCAAGCAGTATTACAGTTGACACTGAACATCACCCTATTTTAAATTATGCCTATGTGTAAACATACTTAAGATTGAACCATTTACCACCTGTTTTCCTACAAATTCCTCTGGGTCTTTGGGGACCTCACCCCCTTCCTATAAAAATATAATTTAATCCCATTGAGTTCAGTATTTGTGAACCGTAAATCATTGCACAATGATGACTAGCACTTTCACAGGGGCAAGTGGAATTCAGAAATTCTCAGTAAAGTTCACTTTATGTAGTTTATCAAGTTCCTACTGATTGTGCTGTTCCAGTGTGCATTGTTATGCCAATCTGACATACCTTTTGACAAAAAACCCTCAGCAGAGAACCTTCAAATCAACAATCAGATCATAGCCTCAATCTGAGTTAATTTTCCCAACAAATACTTATGGCACAGGTTCTTAACATTTTGACATCTGCGGACCACATTAAATCACAACTGGAAGTCAGGATCCCCAAGCCATTTTTAAAATTCGTACCTCTGCAAAAATAAATAACTAAATACACAAACAATTGTGCTCAATTCGAACTCAGCACATCTACGTACTTCTGCCTCATGTTTAAATATGAGAGCTCCTACATGCCGTATTTAGACCCAAGTCATATTCACAAATCAGTATGGAATCATGTGAAATCACTGCTCTCAGAAGAGGGGGGGGACAGAAGTGGTACCTGGATTGACGCTGCCCTCGGACAGACACAGGGGGCCTCATTTATGAAAAGTGACGCATCGCTGCGTGAAAACAGCGATGCGTTACTTTTCACTGCGCCCTCCTTGCACCACCACTGATGCGTCATATTTACAGTATGACGCATCATTGCGCAAGGAGTTACAGATACGTCAGTATTTCTGACGTATCTGTATGGCGCAAAAGTGGCGCATTGCTGGAGTGTGTCACAAAAGTGACGCAACTCCAGCAATGTATCCTTTCACATGGTGCAAGCCCCGTGTGAAAGGGCCTGCGTCAGTCTTACGCCTGCTGTGAGGCAGGCGTAAGAAATTGACGCATTTGTGTCCTAGAAGTGGCGCAGTGAAATCACATAGATTTCACTGCGTCACTTCTACGACCCTTTCTTTCGTCAATACGCCCCCCCTGCATACATTATACCTGGCACAGGTATAATGTGGCGCAGGGGTTTACAAAGTGACGCATCTACTTAGATGCGTCACTTTGTAAATATGGCGCAACAAGGCGCATTTTTTACGCCACTGGTGCATCACAAAAAGTGACGCACCAGCGGCGTAAAAGTGACGCATAGCCTCATAAATGAGGACCAGGGTAGTTAACGAGCTTGGTAGGGACAAAGATGAGGCCAGGCAGGGTCTTGAAGTAAAAAGGTGACAAAGATATTGATTGCTTCAAAGCTAGAAGATGAAGTGCTCATTGTGTCAGAGTACATGGTGCCTACTGGGAAGTTAGACCTGGCTAAAAAGTGCAGCATGTCCCCTTTTGATAAAAGTGTAAGTGCTAGGAATATGTAAGTGCCTTCTCATGTAAAGCAGTGGATGGAGAATTTGCAGCTTCAAAGTGGCTTTTTATGCAGTCTACTGCTTGTACATGAATAGATTACTGAATACATAGAACGCTGGCTCAATAAGTATATATATGTGTATGATTTTCTAGAAAATCATGAGCACTTCAAAATAGTTTTTAGTCTGAACTTGATCACTAGTTCAGGTAGGATTTTGTTTGATTGTAAACAGTGCGTGCAGGGGAAGATTTGGTATGTGCAGGAAGATCCCCCTTCCAGCACATAAACAATCTTGAAATGCAGTTTTGTAACTTCTAGGTGTGCTGCTAAATGCAGCACACATAGAAGTTGCAAAACAGCATTTTTTAATGATTGTTTAGATGCAGGAAGGGGGACCTTCCTGCACATAAACAATCTTAGGCAATTTGCTTTTTTATGTGTGCTGCACAAGGTAGCACACATGGAAACAGCAAAAAGGAGAAATAAAGGATTTCTCCTT
This sequence comes from Lissotriton helveticus, assembly GCF_964261635.1. Classification (NCBI taxonomy): domain Eukaryota; kingdom Metazoa; phylum Chordata; class Amphibia; order Caudata; family Salamandridae; genus Lissotriton; species Lissotriton helveticus. Next base: position 1,714,658,811 of record NC_136059.1, read on the forward strand.
TTTGCCTGTCTAAGACCAGGTTTTCCCTTGTCTTAATTTTGGCACTGGCTCCTATTTACGCTGCCCTTGTAAATAGGAGGCAGCGTCAAAATCAATGGGTGTTGAGGGTGGAACGCCCACCGCCAGTGATGCTGTGATGGCAATAGGAGCTTGTAAATATGCCCCCAGGTTTCACCACTTTTCTCGTGTTCTAAGTTGAGATTTTCATGGCATCCATATCTGACTCCCATGTGAGAGCATTAATGACCTATTTTGTGATATGTATTCAGAACCAGTTTTACAATGGATTTACAGATGGACACGATGTACACCTGTGTGCTGGATGCACATCCAACCTCACTCCATTTCTGTGGGACTCTCCTAGCACATAATCTCACTAGTTTGCTGGATAGAAGTCTGGATAAATTGTGTCCTGCCACTTTGCCACAGATGTCTCCTAAGTGTCAGCGATGTCACGTCATTTGCACACACGCCAACTGTGCTGATTTCTTCTAGGTGCTTCCTCAACACTGCTGGTCTTTGGGACAACACAATGCCTTTTACTAAGTATTTTGAGACATGATTGATCTCCACCTGCAGATTGGAACCCAACTGTAAATCTAAAGTCCTGTTGCTTGAGAAATTCTTGTGCTTGACTGCCATGGCATCTAAAGTAGGGTCTCAATTCTGATGGTGCTAGGAAAACTGGTTAACCAGCTCAGAGGAGAGTACTGCCTTTGAGATGCATTTTTGACATTCTTTTAAAGCGAGAGGTCTGGAAGGACATTTCCAAAGAATATGCATGTAAGTGTGGGTCAACTGTAGACTATGACTTGTCTGCAATTCCTAGGAGGGCAGGCTTTCTCTGGAAGTGTTTACTTTCTAATTGGCTCTGGGCACTACGATTATTGTTGACTGCAGAAACCAGAGAACTGACATTAATGAGAGGAGCTAAAAACATTCAAGTATGATTTCAGAGTTGTCATGCAGCCTTTCTGTTTTTCTAAAAAAATTGAATTTTTCCACTATTTTCGAAACGTGCTTTCTAGATGAACATGACATTCGGTTAAGAAGCAACTGTAATGATTTGCAAGCATTTCGTGCTGATAAATTATAAAAGTGTGGATCCAAGCGGAATATATAATGTTCCTGAGAAGTGAATATGCAGGTTTTGCCTCGTATTCAGATGAGCCTTTTGTGTAACGTAGACTCATATGGTTAGGCTTGAATTTTTGAAATTGGATTCTATGATCTTTAATTAAATGTTTATAAAAAGTTCATGAAGATAATAGATGGTTCAGTTACTTCGCATTTTTTTCTGGAATGACAGAAATGAATTAAGAAAGGCTTAATGCATGGCAAAGTCATGCATTATTCATTTGGAATTTTACTGACCTTTTCTATTCATAATTGCTCTTCTATGATTTAAACCCTGCTATACATCTTCCAGAATGGAAGGAAGGCATGGATGTTGCCTAGACTTTCTCACTCAGCATCCTATATATCCATCAATGGTGATAAGAAGAATCATACATGTACGATTGGTTCTTTAGGGTGTGCACCCTGAATATCGATAATATGGGACACAATATTGAGGACAAAATATCAAAAGTAAATTAGTGACAGGTAAGTAAGTCTAAATTTTCCATACCTAACTCAACATTAATATACCTTGATGATATATATAGCTTGCACCCTCACCATACACTGCTAATTAACCCACATATTACATCACTCATGACATTTTCTTTGGCATCATTGATAATAGCACTGCAACATTTGCAGTGAAATTATTGATGATAAAACTGTGCATGGTGGTGGCGAAAGTTATAGTTATCCTAGGGCACAAGTTGTAGTTACTTGAAATATATATAACTATAACTGCTGAATGTATATGGTTTTGTGTGTGTAAAATCTGAATCTAACTAGAACAACCTTGTAACTTAGTATTTTTTACATTCTATTTCCTAATTATAACATTGTCCATGTAACCTTTTGTTTTTTTAGCAAAAAAGCAAAACATTTATACATAAATATATATCTATATATGTGTGTGTGTGTGTGTGTGTGTGTGTGGGGGTGTGTGTGTGTGTGTGTGTGTGTGTGTGCGTGTGTGTGTGCGTGTGTGTTTGTGTATTTCTATCTTCAAGGTACGTAAATGGGGAGTTAGGAAGAGTAAACCAATACTTCCCTATATACGCCCACCTTTTGATATATTGGCCCTCTATATACTGTGCTCGATATTGTTGTCCCACAATTTTCTGGGAGTAGTACTATTGTTCTCTGAATATCTTGATTCTCTTCAGAGGGTGCTAAGGATACACTTCCCTTCTTAAAGCTTAAAGGACCCTACTGAACACAAATATGCTAATTGACTATTAGAATCTGGGGATCAGGGTTCGATCCCCGGCTCCGGCGGCAGGTTAGCCCAGCACCATGCGACTCTGGGCAATAGCTCGCTTAATCTTCCCGACGGCCCCCAGCGCCTAGAGACCCTAACGGGTGATTGTGCGCTATACAAATGTGGATTATTATAATGTAAGTCACCTAATAGTACACCTAGAAAATGATTTGCAGATTACACAAAGCCCATTAGGTGAATAATTGCTCAGGTGAAAAAGTTGCTCTCAGTACTCAAAAATGCATTGTTAGAAAACAATATGTTGCATTAAAGTTAATTGATGCTTTCATTTATGTGAGTCTTAGTCCAGAGGGTACAATTTGTAATAGATACAAATTTACAACATTTTGAGAATTCTGGAAAGATACTTCAAGAAGAAAACTAAGAGGATACTCTGTTGCACTGGGAATAGAGTAGCCTTTGTTCTAAAAGTCTTGGTCTACAAGCCCAATTTTAACCCCATCTGTGTAAACCTACCTCCAACAGCTTAAGTGAGTAGGGACTGTCAGAGGTGAGCTACCTGACTATTCATCCTACTTAAAGTGGACAGTCCGATGGCATTTGTTTACTGTCTGTCACTGCCAGTAATATGCTAGTGGTGATAAACAGTAAACCAAGAATTAAAAATTGACCCCATGCCATGGTGTGGGTCTCATTACTTTTTTATGTTTAAAAAGCTTTATTTGAGGGAGAACATGGCGGCTGCACGTTGAACCGCGGCAGCGCCTGAAAATGTTCACCCGATCCTTCAGCGCTCGTTTAGCCACTCAATGGAGTGCCGTGAATTAATGGCGAAGTAACCAACCTCCTATTGGTGCTCCCTGGGTTTGTTTCTTTCATTTTTTCCCCGTATGTGTAGCAGCGGGCGGCATGTGCGGCAGTGAGGCTGCGGAGGTTGTGTGGTCCTGGGTCCGCGAGTCCCGGATCAGGTTCGGGGCTTGGGGCTCCAGGCTTGGGGCTCAGGGCTGTGTCTCTGGGTGGAAGCGCTCTTTTTGCAGCGATATTGCGAAAGCTGGGGTTAGCTGCTAAAGTTGAGGCTGAGGTGGTGTTTGCCTGCAGACTTGTTCTTGCTTGGGCTCGGTCTTCGGCTCTTTCCCTGGTTTATGCTTTGCCTGGAGTTGGGGGTCCCGCCTCCCACGGATGTATATCCGCAGAGAGTGTGAAGACGAGGGCAGTCTCCCCGGCTTTCCTGGTACGGTTATCAGGACTCGCACCTCTTTGTCCTCTTTTGGTTCAACCTCGCTGGGGGCCGCTGCGCTGCGCTGAAGCTGAGGAGGAGTCGCAGAGTTGCGGCCCATGGTCTCCTCAGGGGAAGCATTAAAGGAGTTGCAGTAGTGGTCAACCTGGAGCGGATCGTGGAGGAGAGGCTTTTGGAGAGGAACTGTGATGGCAGCCACGTACAAAGTTCTTGTAAAGTGGAGTCGGGCCGGTGAAGGCTCCCACTCAGGACACTCAGGACCGCGAAGGCTTGCAGGCTGACGCGGCCAACGGGGGTCCTCCAACCTGGCGGGACGCGCTCCCGCTGAGGGATAAGTGGGGGTGAACATTTCTGTCTCTGCTCCTGCCTCTGCTGTTTACCCTGCCTCTCCCTTGAATAACAGTAAGAGCCATGGGGAGGGTAGGAAGCGTAGGGGGGAGGAGGGCTTGAAAGGATTAAGCCCGTTAAAAAAGCCACTGACCAGCTGCGGTTGAGTAATTTAGGGGGGTCAGATACCAGCAATCTTACCCCTGGGGGCATCTTGAGTGACAGTAATTGCAAGGATCTTGACAGTAGCAATAATGGCAGTAGTGGTGGCACAGATGGGGCTGGCTGGATGGTGAAAACCCGAAAAGGCGGGAAAGTCGGTAAAAAGAGCATCTCTACCTTCTTATCAGGGGAGGTTAAAAAGAAGAACCCCAAACTTTCTAAGGCCAAGACTAAGGGTCCTTTCTCAGATTCTAAGCCAAGGATTACCCCCTCCCTCAGGTCTTATTTTAAGGTTTTGCCAGAAGTACTGTGTCTGGGGGAAGCTGGCAAACCGGTAGGAGAGGTAGGATTTTAGTCAGAACCAGATTCAAGCGAGTCAGGTACCCCTACCTTAGTAAAAGTAAATCCAAGGAACTACAGGCTTGTGGGAGATCGTGCTTCAGTAGACGCAGACAGCCCTGGGCCGGCAGTATGGGACAACAGGATGGAGATAGTGAAAGAAGGTGGAGAGGATTTCGCGGGCGAGACACCTCATGAAGTCACCTCAGGAAACCTTCAGGATACATTCAAAGACCGGAGACCTGTCACTGTGGAAGAATGTTAATATGGAGTGGCGATGGCCCAAAGTTTAGAGGATCTCACCCCAGCTCCAGCCCCAACCCCAGCTCCTGTTCCAGAGGTACACTCAATCTCCTCTTTAGAACTTCTCATGACCTCACTGGTGGTGGATATAAAGAAGGGTTTTGAGGTTTCTGCTTCAAATCAAGCGGAGATTAGAAGCTTTTGTGAGTCACTAGATAAAAAATTAGATCTTCTAAATGTAAGTACAGAAACTTTAGAATCTGAAGTGGGGGCACTAACTGGTCAGCTGAATGTCATGAAGGGGGACTTTGCAGCCTTGAAGAAAGAGGAGGGAACGCTGAGAGATAGTCTTGGAATTATAGGAAACAACTCTCGCAGGAATAATTTACGGGTACTAAATGTCCCAGAGGGCAGTGAGGGGAATGATCTTAAATCCTTTATGACAAACCTTCTAAAAGATTCATTAGATTTAGAGATTTCAGCTGAGGAGTTGGATAGAGACATCCAAAGAATTCATCGGGACCCCGTCAGACGCAACCTGAATCACCCCAAGCCAGGGAAAATCCTTATTAATTTCCAAACCTACTCATGAAAGACAACATTTTGAATTTCCCTCTCAAACTTAAATCACTGAGAGGTAAAGATTTTCCTTTTCCGATCCGATCAGACTTGGCTAGAGCCATGCTAGATTGACAATGGGAGTTGGGGAAGAAGCTGTAAGAATTTAAAAAACTGGGAGCAGTGGCCCAACTCAAATTCCGTGCTTCTTGAGGGTTAAGTGCAAAAATAAGATGTACAATGTAAGATCAGTACAGGAGGCTGAGGACCTACTTGGAAATTTACAGTCGGGCTAAGCACACCTAAGCAATCTGCGATTTCAGCTCCTACATTAGCTCCCAGATTTGCATTTACATATAAAATAAGCACTCCTTTATAAGTACTCATTTATGTAGAAAATTTTGGGAGGATGATCGGTCGGGTTTTTCTAGATAACATGGGAAGAGGGAGGAGGGAGATGAGATAAGGGAGATCAAGACAGTCATTGATCAGGTCTTTCTCTTACCTTCTTGTTTTTCTATTTCTATTCCCACCCCTCTTATAATATGGCAGGCTTATACACATATTTATATTTAAGGTTTAGTGTATTAAGAGGCACATTATGGATGGGTGTGGGCAGGACGGTCTTTTTTTAAGGTGGGGTCTTCTTTTTCCTGTTTTGCACTCTTGGGTGAGTTTTCTTTTTTTTGTGAGGGGTTCTGGGTGGAAATTTCAGGTTGCAATTATCTGGACTACACCTGTCCGGATGATTGGGGGTTGAGTTCTCCAGGGGTGGGGGGCAGAGGGGGTAAAAATGGGTGGAGGGAGGGTGAACATTTAAAAAAAAATCCTCATTTCCGCTATTTCGAATATGTTTTGTCTTGGAATTAAGGTAAAGGGCGTAGGCAAGGTGATGAGGGCATTAACAGCCAACATCTTGCAGTTTGATATGGTAGAGAAGGGGGACCCACCATGACCTCTTTGCAGATTCTTTCCTGGAACATCAATGACCTGCGCACTGGGCCAAGGAGAGATAAGATCTTAAAATATTTGCAAGACTCTACGGCTCAGGTCATTGTCCTCCAGGAAACACATCTATTGGAAGATTGAATGACTTTCCTGTTAAAGCCCCCTACTTGGGTGGGCTCCCATGTCAGCACAAACCAATCAGCAAACATCCGAGGGGTATCAATTATTTTCAAGAAGTCAGCTAGGGCCCATGTCTGCTCTTATATAAAAGACCCAAATGGCAGGTTGATGATTGTTAAAACCTTAATTATAGATACCTTTTTAATCTTAACCCGATACTGCGGCCCTAACCAAGATGACCCTTCCAGTTTAAAAACCATTTTTTCACATTTACTGGATTTCCCAGAGCCAATGGTCCTTGCAGGTGAATTTAACATTGTTTTAAACCCTGTTTTGGACAAATCTCCATCTAACAGGGCAGTGGCCCTGTCTAAGTCTCGAGAGTTTTTGTTGGGGGCTATGAAACAGTAAACTCTATCGGACATTTGGAGAGATAGATCTGGGCAGCAGCAGGGGGTGTCGTATCAGAACTTTAAATATAGACATCAGTCACGTATTGACTTTGTGTTGGTAAGCTACTCACTAAAGAGCTAGGTTAAGTGTATAGTATATTTGGCACCCCACCTTTCGGACCATTCTGGGGTCCTTCTGACCCTCATATGCCAAGCGCCCAGTCCAATCAGGACCTGGTCTTTCAATCGTACTATACTCTGGGAGAAGGAAGAAGAACTCTATCTTTCACAAGAAGTGTCTTGGTTTTTAGAGGTGAATGTTGGCACAGCCTTAATCACCTCATTCTGGGACTCTCTGAAAGCATTCTTACGGGGCAAATTACTAACAGGTCCTGTTACAAGAACATCAGATATAAGGAGGAGATATCAGATATTGAGCATAGGTTGAAGGATGCAGAGGTAGATCTATCTGCTGCCATGCTTTGAAATCCTACAGGAGAAGCAAGATAAGATTAGGGATTTGAAATCCCAGCTCGAAAGAATTTTGAACACAAGGCTTATCCGAAGGTGGGAAGCCAGTAAAATCTCACACTTCGAATATGGGGAAGGAGCGGGCAAACTCCTGGCTTGGAAGAGTAAATCTGACCGAGCAAGGAGCAATATTAGAGAGATCAGAGATGAAAGAGGAACTTCAGCAACGGATGAGGAAATCCAAGATTCTTTTCAGTCCTTCTTCCAGAACAACTTCCTCGAGGATGGCAAAGTAGATAGCCAGAGTGCCCCGAGGTGGCTTGAGGACATGTCGCTTCCCTCCCTTAGTTCGGAGCAGTGGCAAATAATGAAAAAGGTCGAGCAAGGTCACGGGCTGGCCCAGCAAGGATCAGGAGATTCACCACAGCAAGGGGAGTCAGGACAGGCCTGGGGCAACCAGGGGAGCCCAAGAAAAGCAGTGTTGTTGCTCAAATGAACACATAGGATGAAGGCATAGGAGTAGCGAGGGGACCTCTAGCAGTTTCACAAAGTCACAGCTTGCAAGGTACAGAGTACGAGGAGGCCAAAGTCCTTTACATAAAAAGTACACAGAGGTTGGGGCTATTGATAGCCCAATGCACTTTGTTGGGGAACGCCAACAAGCCTATGTACTTACAAGAGTACGCGATGCACAGGGGTTTGGGTTAGGCGGGCCCCACGATGGATACTAGTATCAGACTTGGTGAGAGGGCAGCTTGACCTCAAGGAACATAAGATCCCACCTCCTGTGTTTCTGTAGCCTTTGGAGTCCGCAGGAGCTCAGGATCAGCAGACCGGTCAGTTGCATTATGGTGCCTGCGAATGCAGGGGAGTGACTCCTTCACCCCAAGGAAGACAACTTCCGTTGTCCTTGATACTCCATAGATCCTGCACAGAGCCTGAATGGTGCACAGACACAGACAATGCATTGGACGGAGAGGGAGACGAAACCAGGCCCTGTCGAAGTCAAGCAAAGTCTGGAGTTTCAAGACGGTCGAAGATCAATGGTTTCTTGTTCAGAATCTTGTCCACGTTGAAAATCGGGTCCTACAGCCAGGTAAGCCCTTTTTTACCCATGGAAGAGGGTTGGACAGAATCAGGGGAGGGTCAGGACAGTGGGGAGGATACTCCCATGTCCTCTGTCCAGTTTTGTGCCAGAGCAGGAGCCAGCGGCTCCCAGGAATGGTTTGAGCTGGACTATGCATGGGGACACCAAGTGTGCCTCAGGTGCAGACTTTCAGGTACTTTGGAAGTATACCCACCCAGGCCGTTACTATAAATCCTGTCTGGGGGTGATCACACCAACCCTGTGACAGGATGCCCATTGTCCTGCCTTCCCCTGCTCGAGCTTGGCTCAGCAGCAGGAGGGCAGAAATGTGTCTCTGGTCGGCGGCAACCATTTTGTGATGTCCGGGTCGAGAAGGCTTGTTCTGGGAAGACCAGGGACCCCATGAAGCTCGTTTCAGAAGGGTGGAATCATACCTCCCACACTGGTTACCGGTATGGAGGTATGATTCCAAGGTGTTTGATACCAAACGCAACATGTTTTGTTGCAGCCATTTTCGGATAGCATTTTATGCAAGCATATAATGCATCTCTACCTATATGTCTGGCTGCGTCAACAAAAAACTTGGAGAATGGTCTCTGAAGGATGCAGATGTGCTCTGCTCATGCTGGGGTACCCACTCATGTAAAACCCGACACCCTGCCGCCAGGATTGTCAAGGCCTGCTAGAGGGGTGACTGACTAGTCAAAATGGTGTAACATCAAGCACACAACCCCCCACAAATGTAGGGAGATGAGACTAACCCTGCCCAGTTGAGTCTTCATGTTCTTAGTGGAAATATCTGGAGAGTCCATCTGCATTGGCATGGGGTCTCCCAGGTCTATGTCCCACTGTATAGTCCATCCCTGTAGGGAAATGATGGACCGCCTCAAAAGTTTGGGGTTTTCACCTTTCATCTGTTTTAGCCACAAGAGGGGCTTATGGTTTGTCTGAACAATGAAGTGAGTGTTAAACAAGTATGGCCTCAGCTACTTCAGAACCCAAACCACAGCAAAGGCTTCCCTCCCAATAGCTGACCAACGTTTCTCTCTGGGGGTCAACCTTCTGCTAATAAAAGCGACTGGTTGATCCTGACCCTCTGCATTAAGTTGTGACAACACAGCCCCTACCCGCAACTCATATGCATCTGTTTGGACAATGAACTGTTTGGAATAGTCAGGACTTTGCAGAATGGGGGCAGTGCACATTGCCTGCTTGAGTTCATCAAATGACGTCTGACAGTTAACTTTCCACTGAACTTTATTGGGTATTCTTTTTGAAGTAAGATCATTCAAGGGAGTCACTATTGACCCATATCCTTTCACAAATCTTCTGTAGTACCCATTCAGGCCCAACTATGCACTAACCTGAGTCTGGGTAGTGGGGGCAACCCAGTCCTTGATGGTCTGGATTTTGCTCTGCAATGGTTGAACCTGGCCTCCACCCACAAGGTAGCTCAGGTACACCACCTTATTCTGCCCTATTTGGCACTTGGTGGCCTTGATACCCAGGTGGAGCGAAAGACATCTATATCATCAAAATATGCTGCACTAGAGGCTTCCAGACTTGTAAGGACTTTATTCACCAGCATTTGGAATGTGGCAGGTGCATTCTTCAAACCAAAGGATATGAAAATAAATTGATAATGCCCACAAGGGGTTGAAAATGTTTTGTGTTTGACATCCTCAGCTAGTCTGATTTGCCAATATCAAGCAGTGAGGTCAAATGTGCTCAAGAACTTGACTGAGGCCAAGGTGTCAATGGGTTCATCTGCCCTAGGAATAGGGTGCGCATCAGTCCTAGAGACTTCATTGAGCCCCCTGCAATTTACAAAAAACTCATTTATCGCCTATCACCAGTCATCAGTAGCCATGAGCAAACCCATGTCTGCCCTGTCCACAAAGGGTTTGAGCCTGTTTACATGGCTCTCCTTGGAGTTCCAAGTTCCACCAAGTAGGTGGCCTTTCCCTTCTGCTCATGAATAGTATGGGATCCACTCCACTTGTCTGGGAGGGCTGCTTAGGCCACCTGCTCCAACAACCATACTTTCTGTCCTGGCTGATAAGCAACCAGTGCAGCCTTTTGGTCATGCCAAGCTTTTTGCAATTCTTGACTTGCCTCAAGGTTTGTGCTGGCCTTCTTCATGTACTCGTGGAGAAGTGTGGCTCACTGGTTAGAAGCGGCAGATCCTGAAGCAGAGATCGGCCCGGGACCAGGGTTCGATTCCCGACGTGGCAGGGTCTTGGGTCAATGTCCGCGGACTCGATAATTCTCGCCGAGGTGCCTACGCCAACCATGGGTCCCACTCTGCAACTCTGGGCAATAGCTTGCTTAATCTCCACAACGACCTTATCAGCCCCGGGGAGGCTTGGCTTCACCTTGGAGATGCCCAGGAGGGACCATCTCACAGGGAAAGCCAGCGGTATACAGCGCCAGGACACTCCGAGATGGAGTAACAGTGCGCTTTACAAGTATACTTACCTACCTACCTACTCAGCCATCCTGGAGCAGAGACCAAGTACATAGTCCACAATGTATTGCTTAGGTGGTTTGAGAGGTAACTCCCATCCCTCTTTCACTAAAAACAGGTGACCCCTAATTGGATGCCCAAACAGAAGTTCAAAAGGGCTGTAGCCAACCACCTTCTGTGGGACCTCTCTGTAGGCAAAGAGGAGGCAGGGCAACAGGACATTCCATTTTTGCCTAACCTTTTCTGGGACGCCCTTGATCATGCCCTTGAGGGTTTTGTTGAATCTCCCAACCAACCCATTGCATTGTGGGTGATAGGGTGTGGTGAATTTGTAGTTCACTCCAAACTCCTTCCACGTAATAGTAATATCACTTGACATGAGGGCACTGGCCACCACAGGTGCTGTGGTGGTTGTAAGGGGTATTGCTTCTGGATTCCTAGGGGAATGGTCCACCCCCCATTAATATGTTTCTGTGCCCTGATGCAGTAGGAAGGTTCATGGGACCAATTATGTCAACCCCAACCCTCTCAAAGGGAACCCCTATAACAGGTAGTGGTATGAGGGGGGCCTTTAAGGTACCACCTGACTTACTACTGGCTTGACAGGAGGTACAGGATTGACAAAACTCCTTGGTGTCCTCAAACATGTGAGGCCAGTGAAAGTGAGCAACAAGCCTGTCCCAAGTCTAACTTTTGCCTAGGTGTCCTGCAAAGGGAATGTCATGTGCTAAGGTGAATAGGAAGCCCCTAAACCTCAGAGGAATGACCAACCATCTGGTGGCACCAGTCCTGGGGTCTCTACCCCCTGAGTAAAGGAGTCCCTCGTCCCATAGATCCTGTGGGATCCACTGACACTCCCAGCAGCCTCATCAGCAGCTTGCTGTGTGAGGGGTTAAAGAGCGGGGCAGGTTTGCTGCTCCTGGCTCAGATCTGCCATGAAAGGGCCCCCTGTCCCCAAGAACTCAGCCTGATCAGGTTCTAGTTCCTCTGAGGCAGTTCCTTCACAGGCACTGAGATCGTCTCCCTCAAGAGACTGATCTTCTCTCTGAGCCTGGGGGGTAAACACAACCTTACCCCTCCTGCTACGTCTCTTGGAAGGCACCTGGTCCATGTTTTCAGAATCCTGGGCCTGTTCAGTAGAAGTCAGTTTGGCCTGTGACCTGGTCACAGCAACCACATCTGCAGAGAGGACCAGCATTGCGATATGAGTCCTAAGTTCCACCTCAGCCCAGGCTGAGGTCTCCAAATCATTGCCCAACAAGCATTTCACTGGGAGGTCTGAGCTAACCACAACTTTCTGAGGGCCAGTTATCCCTCCCCAACTGAAATTAACAACTGCCAAGGAATGATAAGTCCTGACATTGTTAGCATTGGTCACTTGGTACATCTCACCAAGTATGATCTAGTCAGGGCCCACGAGATCTTTTGTCACCATAGTGTTACGTGTACCTGTGTCCCTGTAGGCCATGGCCTCCTTGACATATATCAAAGGCTGTTGCCTGTATTTGCCCAGGGTCCTGGGACTGACAAATAAGGTAGCAATATATATGCCACCATCACAAACAAGTAAAGCCTGAGATGGAGCCAATCTCAGAGCCCATGGTTAACCCTACTAAACCATTGTTCCCTGTACCACCACTTGAAATTGTACTAGGGGTGCAGTTGCCTTAGGGGCCTTGGTGGTTGGAGTTGAATCTTTGGCCTGTGGACAATTGGCATCTATTGTTCAATTGGTCTTTTCTTTACATAAGTAACATCATGGTTTCTTTTTGCCATATCCCTTGTTGGACTGTGACCCCCCCCCCCCTCCCCCCAGATGCAGGTCTTTGGGGCCCCGATGAAGACTTTTGATCTTTACCCTGGCCCCTACCCTTATCTGGAGTTTTAGAATCTTGCTTCTTTTGGTCACCATCAGTGTTCTGGTTTTTCTGCTTCACCCTAGTTCTGACCCACGTATCTGCCTTCTTTCCCAATTCTTGGGGAGAAGTCAGATCAGAGTCAACCAGGTATTGATGCAACAACAGATGTTGGCAATTATGGAGGATCTGCTCCCTCATAATCAAATTGCACAATCCTTTAAAATCATTCACTAAAATTAGGACTCCTAACTTTACTACTCCTGAATTGAGAAAAATCCTAACTTTAAGGCTTTCGGTATTCACAGAAGGCACTTAGGAGTCCTAAAGTTAGGAGTCCTAACTTTACTACTCCTAAACTGAGATTATTATTCTTTGTTGCCTAGATATATACAGTGCAACATTCCAAATACAATACCTCGCTGGATGGGGAATTGCTCTTTGAAGTGAACCCCTCCCCCCCTGTTTCCTACAAGTATTTGGAGGGGTTTGACTCCATCCTATTCTAGTACCCTGAAGAAGTCCTGTATAAGGACAAAATGTGTCAGCTGTTCGTTGTGTTGAACGCTGTGTTTTATCCTGAATGGAAATGAGATAGAAATAAAGAAAGAAAAAATAAAACATCAAAGCCTTTTTTGCTTTCTGCATGTGGACAATTTATTTGTTTGTGTTGATATAAGTGTCTCTTTGGATGGTGCACCTTTGCTTCTTTTGAAAAATTGTTAGGTCCCGGTTGGGAACTAGTACTGTGACGGTGGGTACCTAACAGTGTGCGTACAGCTCCCACTTAATTTATTGGGGACATCCTCAATAGAGTTGAAAATCAGGTAAGGTGCTGTAAGCTGGGAGGCTCCGCTGTCAGTTCTTCTGTTTACTGAACTAGGAAAATCATTAGTGAATGAGGCAAGATCACTAATACTCTAAGGTACTAGAACGTAACCTCAAGTAGGTTTCTCTAGTGAAGGTAGAATTGCAGTTCCCTCTCCCCCACTCAAAAAGGAGAGATGGACCCCCATTGACCTCTTGGACTGTTCCTATTTAAGTATCTAACTTTCCACTTATCCAGTGTGCTCCAAATCCGGATTATTTGAATTGATTCCCAAATTTGCATTTTCAACCCCTGCTTTCTCATATTTTCTAAATTCTGATCACAATAGGCCAGTCAGGAATTATTCTGCAAAGCTGTTGTCCATTCCAAATCTATTATATATTTCTGAGCTATTTCAGATACTTTATCATGAGCTTGCCACGTTCTCCTAAAGCATCCTTACTCAAAAACAAAAGTTAATTTTTTGATGTGTCTAATCAAGCCAATTTAAGACTTACACTTATCATTTCATCAAATTTGAGTCTTAATTTAGCTACAGCCACCTACTTAACTTCCAATGTTGACAGAAGCATTCTGTGACTCATCTCTGTGCCCCTACTTTCATTCGAGGTGGTATTAAAAACCTTTATCCATTTATCTAGCTCCTGAGCTTCAGGTATGTGTCCCCGCAGAAGTTTGTGGCACTGGTCCGTCTTTGCTGGTGCTATTTTGCCAACCAGGGGTGGCTCCCAATTAAGTGAACCTAATTCTGGATACCCCCAAAATGACCTCAAAGGTCCATATATGGTCTCACTCGCTGATGGGTCTGCACTGGCACCACAACGGGAACTCACATATATTGGGACCGAGGGGATAAACTTTACATTCAAACTGGAAGAGCCTTCTCTGCGGCTCCTAACTCAGTTGAAACAGCCAAATTATGTGTAACGCTCCCTGTGGGGCTGAGAACATATATAGGTACCACAGGACCAATGATAACCTGAACGGTTCGCACATCGGGAACATTCGTAGTTGCCATAATGTTCGTAACTATGGAGGGGCAGGGGCACAAATCCCCAAACTCCCTCCCATTGAGGTTTGATTCACGTTTGCAGGGGTGCTCTCCATTATATTAGAACTCACAGTTACTGGTGCCATAGGAATTCCAAAATGTCCACTAGTATTAGCACTTTCACCTCCCCTTGTTTGGGTCTCATTGTAGGAGGGCGGACGCTCCGACAACAACACTTCTAAGAGACTATCACTATCATTGCTTTCACTGTTTTGACTCTCTCAGCTGATTCTTTTGTTTCCTTACCTCTTTCTCTATATTACTTCTCTTGTCTACCTTTCTCAAACTTCTCACCTGTCAACACCGGATACAACTCAGCTCCCTCTATCATATCCGTTCTCCACTTCTTCTGTTCTGCGTCCCACCTTGCATCAACATAAATGTGTACTTCCTTTCTAGCACTCCCTGATATCTTTCCTTCTCTCTAGCATGAACTTCACTATTCGAGGCACGTAGCACTTCACACTGTGTAGGTCTAGAATGTGGTTCCATCTCATATAAAATCCTGCTCAAATTTTCAATGATTCACACATTAAATGCACAATAGAACGGAAACGTCAATGCACCTTCTTTCTCAGTGACCTTGTGCCATTGCTTAAGCTTCTTCTCCCTCCCTAAAAGGTATACACACATCTCCCCTAACCAGATTATTTATGACCGTAAAGCGTTTCATTTTTCACATACAATTTCAACATTCAAAATTAAAATTGTTTATTTCAAAATGGAACTCAATAGTCAACTCACAATCCTCGTTCCAAATCAACAACCAATAACAGTGTGGCAGTTTGTGACGAAAACAACCAATAGCAGTGTGTCTTTACACCAACCAACCAATCCCAGTGAGGCACACTGTGACCTCAGTCTCACTCCTTGCAGCAGTTCACTTTACAATTTTCATGAACACACACACTTCATCAATACACATAGAAAATATTCCAATAACATTAAAACAAAGAACAATTGTGTGATTTATTAAAGAACTCAACAGAATTCAATCACTCGTGGTATCATTTGATCTACTCTGACACACATTCAAAAGAAACCTTGACCTGCAAGGAATCACTCTGATCAGTACAGTTTCCCTCTTGGAAAAGGTTCACCACCTCACAGTTACACATAAAGTTATTTTCCCTATCTCAATTGAGCTGTTGATGAGGTCTCTTGAAAAACCCTACAAAACCATAACAGACCATTACAATACAGTGTCTTTTACACTTTTAATATCATCCAGGGATCTTAGGCCACGCTTGACCCGTTGAAAACTTCTACTTCTTGAAATAAACACCACTTTTAAACAACATTGAAAATACCTCCACCAAACATCACATAACTAATATATGTAATATGTATATGTGCAACCCGATTAATACTCTCTCCTCCACTGTTACCACTTCGCCACAAACCACTGGAACTCTGCCAATCTTCCAACTCGAACTATTGGCTATTGAATTGGGACTAGGACCTTGACTATTTTTATTTCAAATCATAGAACATGGACTCCACCTTCCTGGCTCACTGCAAAGGAAAGTTCAAGGTGCCTGAAGGTCTAACTACAATTTACCAATTACAGTGTGACCTATTTGGTCACACAGTAAAGCTCAGAGGCAACTTATAGTACTGAGTATGGATTTATCACAAATTCAAAGCCAAGCTGATATAAAACACCATCAACTGGGCCATCATCAGGGTCCTGTGAGAGGAGCTCCGGGAGTGGGTCATTCTCTTCCTCCTGTCCCACATCAGAGGCCATGAGCAAGCCCATGTCTGACCTGTCCACATAGGGTTTGAGCCTGTTTACATGGTGCTCCTTGGAGTTCCAATAATTATAGTACTAAGTATGGATTTATCACAAATTCAAAGCCAAGCTGATATAAATCTGTTGCAGAAACATAGTATAAACATACAGAATCACTAGAGGATAGCCGAAATAATACAATTGATCCTCAATAACAGTAAACAAATGAGGAATTCAGTGGCTGCTATGCACAGGATAAGGAATACAGTCTGCTGTGTAGATTAAAAGTTCCAATCCTCTTGCCTATACATGAATTTGTCTGGAAAGCCTACCAAACCATATTCTAAAGATTACACATTAGATGCACTTTTCTGTTATTGTTCAAGTGGATTACGTTACATTATCCTGTCAGCATCTTGCCTCCACTGCTATGATACCGTTGCCAGGCTGTTGTATAGGGGCCCCTGGCTCTTCATCTTTTGAATCAATGTCATCCACATTGAGGTGTAGTCCACCCCTGGTCGTTTATTGGGTAAGATGGCACAGTTTGCCACTATTTTGCTCTGGCTATCTCCAGAGAATACTGGAGTGCACCTCCACTTTTGTGAAGGCACCCGAATCTTGATTTGAGCATGCAGAAGGTCCTTTCATTGACAGCTCTAGTGCGTTGATGGAGAATGTTATAACGCCTCTGTCTCATTATGGTCTGCAAGAGCTAGTTCTGGGGTCCCAATCCATGGTCTCACCCAATGAATATGCTCTGTCACCTGGTGCTAAAAATTGTAATTGTGAGCAGAGCAGGACCTAATAATAGAGAGACACATATATACCATCACCTAGTAATATCCATCATCAAACTCCCACATTCCAGGAGTTAGTGTACTCCACTGTGCTTGAAGATATATGCATCACGTGTGCTCCGTGGGTATTTTGTCACTATATCTGTGATGACATTATGAGCATCTCATACCACCTGGATATTGAGAGAACGGGTAGTTTTCCTATTGACGAACAGATACTTGAGATGTGCAGGAGGACAGACAGGAACATGTCTCATCCACATACATTATTACATGTGGGAAGTTAGCTGTCATGTAAAATAGTTTGGAGTTGTGTATTTCCTCTGTATTCCTGGGAAGTTATATGTAGTTGCTCATGTGTAAGGTCCTGGCATCTAGGAACCTTCTAAAGAAACGTGACAAGGCACATTGGGGCAGTCCACCAGAGACAACAAACACCCCATGGTAGCTACCCGAGAGCAAAAGTTGTAGTGAGCACAACACTTGCACATGGGTGGGGATGGCGCAGCTGCACAGGGTACTGCTTTATAGATGAGGTTTAAGCATTTCTATCGACTCTAAGATCACTGAGCTACTCAGCCTGTATTTTTAATATATTTCCTCTTCTGTCTGTTGGAACATAGAGAGCTTGGTTCTCTAGATCCTCTCCTATCACCGCATTCTCCTCCTATGCTGGGCGTCCAGGAATTGTCTCCTCATTGCTATCACACAAAGTGTAGCCATTGTGGAAAACCCTGATGCATTCTGGGGCAGCTTTTATAGTTTGAGGCTACTTACCACCTGAATGGAATCAGTGCTAAATTGCATGTTCAAATAGGCATTTTTGCAACTACGTGCAAATTGCGACACCCTGGAGCATAAGGTTTGCAACTCACAAATACCAATTCTATTTTGGCTGGAATATAACAGATACTGTTAGTCACGAAGAAATGGTTCTTCTTTAAGCTAGCTGATTTTGTAAATTTATAAAGAAGTTTCAATGAAGGTTCTAAAAAGTCCCCTATAGCTGATTCAAAGGGGGATTGATTCCAAACAGAAGTCTGTGATGGAATATTCTGATCATCTGCTTGAACCAACCTTCTGTACCAAATCGAAACTTCCCTCTTTAGCTGTAGAGCCGAAACAAATAGAACCTCTGTGTCCCAGTCTCCCCTTATACCCCCGCTGTCCAACTCAAAACATGATTTCCATTGTAGAAACTTAAATTTAGATAAGCCAGGACCTATCCTGGCTCTCAAAGTTTCCCACGAGTGGATCCCATTCATATCCCCCAAACCTGACCAAATAGAGACTCCAGCTCTCCTAATGGGAGCAGACAATCCGTCTTTAAGGCACAAGGGAGTCCCCGGAGAGTCCCAAACCGGGGCATGGTCATAATAATAACCTATCCCGCACCTAGTCTTTACATTAAACCAAGTTCCTAATGCGTTTTTAACGACCTTCAGGCGCACTCTTTTAAAAGATTTTGATGACCCAAACTTGAAAAGAAGCCCCTCTGCACTACCCCCGTTTTCATTCTTTGCCATTTCACTAAGCAGTGACCCCCAAGCTGAAGCCGCTGGGTTTGTCAAAAGCATCCGAGTAGCTTTAAATTGAAATGCTACCAGGTACCAACTAATATCTGGGAGGGCCAAACCGCCTTTTACTAGCCTCTGCCTCAGTTTCCTCCATGATAGTCTCACTCCCTTATCCCCCCATACAAAGCTCCCTATCTTGCTTTGGATTTTTGAAATGCCCTGTTGAGGAAACATATGGGGAACAGCATTAAAAATATAGGCAAACTTAGGGAGGATAGTCATTTTCACTATATAAAGTTAGGGGGAGATTTTTCCACCTAGCGAACGGGCGCTATAGTTCTTTCGTGACTTTATTAAGATTTAGAAGGACAATCTTCTCGAGATCTTGGACTATGGTAATGCCAAGGTATCTCTGTACTAATCTGCCCCCTCCCCCGCCCTATGTACCAGCACATTACCGCCGTTTTAGATGAATTGGCTAAATAGCCGGAAATTGAGCCAAAATCCTGGAGGAGGGTCTCGACCCGTGGCATTGATACATCCGGATCGCTAGTATATGTTATGTTATGTTAAGTTAGCCGGATTTGTAGAGCGCACAGATGCCCCAGCAAAGGGGCGTCCTGGCGCTGACAGAACAGAAAAACCGGGCAAAAGCAATAACAGGAGCTCAAAACACAACAACACTAAGGGTCTAAAGGAAAAAGGAAAGTTTTAACAGCCTTCCTGAACAACAAGAGTCCGTCAATCATACGGATATGGACAGGAAGGGAGTTCCATAACTTGGCAGCAAGCACTCTAAAAGAGCGGCCGCCAATCCTAGACCTCTTGAAACGCGGTACTGTAGCCAAGTGGAGACCAGAGGACCTCAGAGACCGTGATGGAACATATGAAGAGATGAGGTGGTTCAAAATCTGAGGGGAAGAGTGTTTCAGGATTTTGAACGAAAGACAAAGAGACTTGAACTTAATTCTCTGAGCAACAGGGAGCCAATGGAGCTTGTGGATGATTTTTTTGGCTGAGCAAAATCTTGGTAAGCCAACCAGAACCCTGGCGGCAGCGTTCTGAACGCGTTGAAGTCTAGAGAGTTCAGCCTGATTAGCTCCCAATAGAAGAGAACTGGCATAATCTAACTTCGACAGAATCATAGCTTGTACAATAAGCTGTCTAGTAGGCGCATAAAAGAATTTAAAGATGGATCTAAGCTTACGCAAGGTCCCGAAACACATGGCAGCAACCTTTTTTGTGTGGGTGGTAAAGCTAAGTTTAGAGTCGAACCAGACCCCTAGATTTTTAACCTCAGAAACAGAGATAGGGGTAGGACGGAGCTCTGATGGCCACCAATTGTCGCCCCATAGGTGACTCTGTTTCCCAACAATGAGCACCTCGGTTTTCTTAGCGTTCAATTGAAGGCAATTATCAGTCATCCATCGAGCCACAAAAATAAGCCCCTCACGGAACTTAGCAGCCTCAAGATCGGAAGCACCACTTATTGCAACCGCCAGCTGCATGTCGTCAGCGTAGGACACCATAGTCAGGTTCCCACGCTTGGCGACAGCAGCCAGCGGCTGCACATAGAGGTTGAACAAAGTGGGGCTAAGAGCCGATCCCTACGGGACTCCCTGGGCAAGCGCATAAGGTTTAGATTCAAAAGGTGGAGTGGCAACCTTGAAGGTACGACCAGATAGAAAAGATCGAAACCATTCAAGTGCCATGTTGTCGAGAGTATAGAGGATAGAGTATAGAGGATAATATCATCGAAGTGCCACAGGTGCATGACCGCTAATGCTAATGACATTCATATTTGAGTGTCCAGAACTGGGTCCGTTCTAGAAAGGGATCGGCAGCTATCTGTGCAGGATTTTTAATATAAACATCACGGTTAATGGGTCTTTAGTTTATTTTGCCAACGGTGGCTCCTCATCAATGGGCCTCGCAGCGACAGATAGAGGATCATTGCTATGCCTTATCCTGCTGGCGCGTAGAGAAATATGTATGAAATGGAAAGACCCGAGTCCCCCAAGCAATGGCGCGCCTTGATTTTGTTGACCCCAGTAACACCTTAACTAGCCTCTGGCAACCCCTTATCAAAATAGGCCGGGACTTGAGACTGCTTTGACTCCTTTTGACAGAAGGGTACCGGGTCCTATGATTACACCTTAAACTCCAGCACAAGGAGTTGGTTGGGAGACCTAAGCAAGTGCAGTTGGCTGGAGGGCACCCAGGGCCACAACAACGGCTGTAACATTCTGCAATGTGCTTAAAGGTGAGATGAGGTGAGATTATTTAAAAAAACAAATACCAATTCTATATTTGCAAGTCGCAAAAAACGGCCAGAAAAGAAAACAATTTGCACATTGGCGGCATCACTATTTGTGGATACGAATGGCGTTCGTACATACTGAAAGGCTATAATGGGTTTGCGGCCACTTTGCGACTTGCAAAATGTTTTGTATGTGGCCCTTAGTCACAGCCGTGACAACTGTTGTAGAATAGCTGACTGGGAGAAAAAAGGGTACTTAGGACGTCTAATGTCGCTAGATGGCCCAATTAATAATAATGTTTGCATATGCCTAAATAAACCATGGACAGGTTACAAGAGCAAGAATTAACACTGGCCTGCACACTTCATACTATATTCTGATTTCTTTTTTAAAAGGTTGATTTTATTTTCCAGAGGTTTTAGATCCTTCAC
The DNA here is from genome assembly GCF_964261635.1 of Lissotriton helveticus. Lineage (NCBI taxonomy): Eukaryota > Metazoa > Chordata > Amphibia > Caudata > Salamandridae > Lissotriton > Lissotriton helveticus. The sequence continues at coordinate 1,714,679,983 of NC_136059.1, forward strand.
TGCTTAACTTTCAATCTACCTCAAATCCTCGCTCACTGAACCTTTTCCCCACTCTGCCATTTATGTGTATAAATGCTAGTTGAAAATGTAATTAAATAAAATAAAAAGGATATATTTAATATCAAGCGAATCATGATGTTCAAACTATGCAAGTAGGTTAATGGCACTTTAAGTCAATACATTTTCAAAGTTGTGTTAATGTATCCAGCACATTATAGTGCTTTAGCAATCTGAATATTTATATTTTAATATATGATACATTGGCTGTGTGATTGATGAATGAATATGAGTACTGTTGATAGGCAGTCTGTTTATTTTGAAGACTCCCTTTGTGGTAGTCTCATTTGTGATTTCAAGGAAAGGTTTTCTTTCGTTCAGACCCCAATACTTGAAGAGAGAAAGCAAACAGAAGGGGGTCAGATGTGGGGCAGAGTAAGGGGAAATGGAACACAGATGTACAGAGGCAGTGAACTGCAGAACAGAGGCAGAGTAAATTAAAGGTTTAAGGTATGGCTCAGAGAGTCCCAGCCAATCGCTAATTGCACAAGCCTGGTCACAATCTAGAGAGGAGCCTTAGAGAAGCCTGAAAGGCAACTGAAAGTGGTACTGATGCTGAGTTGAAGCAGAGGGGGACGTTTTGCCAATAGCTGAGTCCAGTGAAGAGTGTCTGAAAAGTTTCAGCACTCCATCCATCATCTCCTTGTGTTTGCTTTGTTTGCCCTAAGTTGGCAGGGTGTTCCCATAAATGGGTATCTTGATCACTTTGCCACTGGATTCAAGCTAGCCTGGCTGATGAGGGGTGTTACCCCGAAACTGGTCCCTGGATACTTGTTTTCAGTCCAGGGAAGACCTGGCTTGGCAGTTCAGGCTGAACAGTTACCATGAGGCACAGGGTCCAGACTGATTGGCATATGGCTGGGTCTGAGCTGGGGTGGCGAAGTGAGCTAAAGAACGATGATGGATTTAACCCAGATCTGTGTCTGGGGGTGAGTGTCTGAAACGTTTCAGTGCTCCGTCCATCATCTATCTCCTTGTGTTTGCTTTGTTTACCCTAAGTTCGCAGGGTATGCCCATGCGTGGGTCCCTTGCTCACTTTCCTCTTGATTTAAGCGGGGTTCGCTGATGAGGGGTGCTACCCCGAACACAGTCCCAGGATGCTTGTTTTCAGTCTAGTGAAGACCTGGCTGATCAGTTTGGAGTGGACTGTTAAAATGAGGTCCAGGGTCAAGACTGATTTGCATATGGCTGGGGTGGTGAAGAGAGGTAAAGAACAATGATGGATACAACCCAGCTCTGTGACTGGGGTTGAGTGTCTGAAAAGTTTCAGTGCTTCTTCCATCATCTCATTGTGTTTGCTTTGTTTTCCCTAAGTTGGCAGGGTATGCCCAGAAGTGGGTCCTTTGCTCTCTTTGCCACTGGATTCATGCTAGCCTGGCTGATGAGGGGCGTTACTCCAAACCGAGTCCCTGGATGCTTGTTTTCAGTCCAGTGAAGACTTGGCTTTTCAGTTTGGGCTGGACTGTGCCCACGAGGGGTCAAGGCACCGCAAGCCCATTCGACAGGACCCTCAATGACGAAACATCAGGACCTTGCAATTGCAGCGTCCTCGCATCTCAGAACTGATGAATTGCCTCTGCTAGGGCGACACATCTTTGACGCGGATCCAGGCAAACTCTCCATAATCAGGATTTAAGGTACTTTGCTTCAGCAGGCAAACCTATGTGCCTGTAGCCAGCCCATGCTCTATTGCGGTCGGTCTAAACTTTTGACTTTGTGACGGTCTGGTGTGACTAGTTCTCCCAAATAGTGCATTTTGCTTCTGATTGGAATTTTGTCATTTTGGTCTTGTTTTATTTACTAAAGTAAGCTCTATTTTTGTAACCTGGTGTGGAATCTTATTGTGTGGTGTTTTGCTGTTTGAAGTGTTGCACAAATACTTTACACATTGCTTCTAAAGTTAAGCATGACTGCTCTGTACCAAGCTACCAGAGGGTGAATACAGGTTTATTTAGGGTTTGCCTGCCTCTTATGCTGAGTGGGATTGTGGTTATTGCCTGATCAGGGCTTTACACCAGTCAACCAGTAACCCAATTTCTATCATGAACCATCACAAGTGTGGCGAAGAATAGGCCCACAGATGGCCTCAACAGAAACAGTTTGTTTTTATATTTGGTGTGTGGCTAATGTAAAAAAACGTGAATGGGCAAGTGTGCATGGCACAGCGAGACAAACAGTAGGACACAACTATTTTAGCAAGTTGATTGAGTGGTGAGAGATGACCATGAAAGGAAACAAATTCAACTGATGGTCGGCAATAGACCTTGCAATGAGCAATCATATCAAGGGGCCCTTCTTAGAGTTCGGTGAACAGGGTACTCTTTCACAAATGGGAAGGATAACCCGCTCCACCAAACTTTGGACTGCCTGTCCTATCTGCAGTCAGTTTTCCATAAATGATGCCCCTGTTTGGCTTCACTGACAAAAGCTTACTATGACATCCTGGGTGAGTGGTTGCACCCAAGGGATCACACCGCCCGCCCTATTTAGGAATTAGGGTCTGATGGTCATTTTGTCACTGCAGGGGAGAAGATAGTGTTGAACAGAATATTTCTTTTAATGACTCTCATACAAAGGGAAAAACACTCCCTGACTGTGGAGGTCATTATTTATTTGTTCTTCGAAAACAAACTCTCACTTTGAGAGTTTTCTTTTGAAAAATAAACATTTGGTGAATGTCAGTCAAAACCAATGGCATTCATCTGCCAAATTGGGGTACCTTCAGAGATCCACACTGGGCCGGCGGTGGTCTCTAAATTTGGTGGGTGATAGTCCGTCAAGGACGCATACATAATGCCCTTCATCACCCTGATAGACAGGGGGGGTCAGCCTACCAAACCCTATATCAGGCAATATGTCTACAATGGCTGCCTCCATTTCTTAAATGAACAAGATGCCTGCCATGCCTAACCTTTCATTGCCATGCTTGGCTGTCAGTGAAGATTCAAAGGACTGCACTGCTTTATCATGTCTGCCGCTTCTAAGGGAAAGAGACGTGCATACTTAGGTAAATGGACACCACGATTGGAATAGGTAACTTGCATCAATGCATGCCAAAGGATGACTCATGTGATGGATGGGAGGGGCTTAGGTAAACTTGGAAGATAATGTTTTGGTAATCAGTATGGATGAACACTTCCACGTGCCACTGAGGGTGTTACTTGAGTGATCTTTTATTAATTGAAGTTCAGCATCTCTTCGTTCTGTTGAAACCTCTCAATTAATATAGAACAGAATAAGACTCAATTTCCTTCTATTTTCTTCTTCAAGATGTCTGCCTCTCTTTGGAAGATAATCAATATTGAAGTGCTTGCAACAACAACTGTGAGAATGCCTACCTGTAGGAAATGGGACTCAAAGAGGACTACACCTATTGAGTGGAAAAATGTGAATAATTTAAAGTAGTGCAGACTAGTGGCTCAAGATGAAAGTGGTTGTTTACATGGTGGGCAAAGCTACATTTTGGTATTGTTTGGTTGATCAGAGTACATGTAACTAGCTATCTGGTATTGTTACTAGATTGACACTTGTATGTCACACTCTAGCTCCTCATGCACCATTCTTACATTGATTCTCAAATATAATCAGTTTCTTTTTCATTTTTATTCTCACATATTGTCAGTTTCATTTTCATTATAAAGGCTGTCCCCTCCACCAAGAAACACTGATGTGCTCATGTTATCTGGTTTAGCCTTGCCTTTAGTCTTTGTCATTTAGCTTAATGTTATGTTGCAGAATGATAATCCTTTTGCTGGCTCACCTGCTCTATTCGGAGTAACAAGACCCTTTTTTTTCTTGTGACGTTTTCCATGTATGGGTGTGGTAGGGACACCAGCACTTGGTCCCTTTAGCAAAACCCCTACATCAACAATGAGTCTTGGGGGAGGTGGCGGACAATACAATACCATTTATGCTCAGGTAAGAACTGGAAGGAGGGAGTGGTTGGGCTTCGGGTTGAAAGCATATCTAATGTGACACTGTTCCTTGGTGGTGAGTGAATGAAGATGATAGAGCAAGGCACAGCTATTAGTGATAGGAGGGTGGCTGTTCAGTGCTCAATTGACATCAATTCATGAACAGTGGAGCATAAGGTGTGCCTGGTCAGTTTTCTAACACCTATTGCAGGTGGGAGGACTGGAAGTTCGCATTGGAGCTACCTTGGTAAAGATGCTCGGGTCGAACAGGGCCTAAAGAGAAGATGATGATGGTGGCCAATTATACAATTTCTTTTGATTGGCCCCGTACGTGGCTCTGCCTTTGTTGATAGGCAAGAAGGGCATTCTGGTAAAAGAGATGGTACAGTAAAGAGTAAAACAAACTAAACAACTAATAGCCATAATATGCATAAAAATAAAACCCATAATTTGGGGAAAAGCATTTATTCTATACAAAATATAAACCCACCTACAACAGGCCTTTCCCTTTCCCTAAGCCCTAAAAGACACTCATCCAATTCTACTTCTTTCCCAACTGTTTCCACCCACAGCACTGGCAACAGGCCCACCCTATCCCTAGTGAAAACACCCCTCTAAAACTGTAAGTTTATTGGCAATGTCTGTATGGGCCTCCTTGGCCTTTTCTTGACATTTCAAAATGTCCATGTTTCCTCCATGGTGGAGTGGGGGGAAGGGGTTGAGCTGCTCCGAGGGCCATTAGTACACTCGGTCGCCTGCGTGTGTGTGGCAATGTTGGCGCCTTCTGGGTTCTGCTAGCTAGGCACTGGAGGAAGTGGCCTCCTCCATCTAAAGAATAACCACCAACAAAAGGCCATATCTATGGCCTCCATCGACTGGCAGAGCAACAGAACAACTATTTACCACCATCACCGGTCCTCCTTATCCCTGAACTCCAGGGCCGGGCCTTCAGTGGGGACTGCTTGATGGTCAGTGGAAATAATAACAAGCATTTGCAATACAATCGGTCGCACCTTTGGGACCTTATATGTATTTAGCTATGCAGGACATTAGCCTGGGTGCTGAAACATCTAATGTTCTTTAACATGGAGGCACCAACTGCGTGACACACCAAGTATGAGCACACATGGAGAACAATATTGTCTTTCAGCAGGAAATGGTATAGTCCAAAGCTCTGTTTTTAATATAAAATCAGGGCCTTTAATGGTCTCTACACTGAAAATACAAGATTTAAAAAAATAATTATTATCTACAGGTGCTTGGACTATGGACTGGAATCTAGAGAATGCTAAAGTGATTCTGGTATTTTCCTGACCTCTGCTGGTCGTTTGCTATCAAAAAAGTTAAATAGAGGCAGTTGCCAGAAAAATTAACAAAAGAGGCAGTTGAACAGAAAAAAAAGTCTCTAAACGGAAGCAGACAAGTTCCAGGTCTGATTTCCAGAGCCCAGAAAGTACAAACACATATAAGTATATACTAAAGTATGTACTAAAGTATATATACTAAAGTATATACTAAAGTATATACAAGAGGTCTTGAATGCTCGACCTAAAAAACACAGATTGTGATACCCACTGCAAGCATGATTCTAGAGTCTGAAAAGCGTACAAGGTTGCTGGTCCCCAACGGCCTCTGGATTTTAATTTTCTGTGAATCTGTGCCCTTGGCACTTTTTTTACACATAATTCACATAGTATTAATTGAAGAAATGATTAATACACAATCACTTGCAAAATTATTATTATTATAAATGGTTTTTGCTAATATGGATGAAACAAGTGCACCTAGAGATATTCTCACACTGTGGAGATTCACAGCCAGATTCATCATACTAAAATCGGCTCGCAAAGGGCCAGATTCTGAGAATCTGGCCCTTTGCGAGCGCAATTTTTGCATTTGGGATTCATCATCCCAAATGCAAAAATCGCTATACTAGAAATCGCTATATTGCGGAGAATCACATTTAAGGAATCTCAATTAGAGATTCTTTAAATGCTATTCATGAACCTTTTTGAAATTGCGAATTCGCAATATGGGGCCGCTATTTACCGCGAAGTGTAACTTCGTGGTAAATAGCGAGAACTTTGAAAAATGCACTTTAGTGCATTTTTCTAAGTTGTATGTTACACACACACATGTCCTTTGGACATGTGTTTGCGCAACATCAGTCTACATTTTCATTTCAGTGGTGCTACAGGGTGTCCTTTGGACACCCCTGGCACCCTAGAAATCGCTTCCTTATTTGCGATTAGCAATTTGCTAATCGCAAATAAGGAAGCAGTAGAAATCGCAAATAATATTGCGATTTCTACATGAATCCCGTTTTGCGAGTCTTTAATGGCGATTCCTTAATAATCGCTATTAAGGACTCGCAAAATATGACAATGATGAATCTGGGGGTCAGTATACTAAGGGCCTGCTAATCTAAAAAGTGAAATGCATCCATCTTTTGTAAAACAAAATTGCAGAGACTTACTTTTCACAATCACGTTCTCAATAGCTGATGAGTGACAGTGTGGCCCCATCCAGTGACAGATTCTCCAGTGTCTATAGGACCAGGCAATATACCTCTCTTCGTTTCCCTATGGTCATGATATTCCTCTATAATGAAACAGAACGCTAGGCCCTATTCATGGAGCAAGGACTCGTATAAAAGAAAAAGAGACTTGCTTAGATGCAATCCTCTCATAAAAACCCATAACATTGTTTTGATAATGTATTGTGTAACTAATATGCACCACATGACATATTTTTAGCTAGACGAAGCTTGCACATGTGTTTTACTAACATGTAACCCAAGTGGAACTTAAAATGGCTGCTAACGCGGTAAACTGTACTGCGCATGCGTCAACTGCATCTACACAGAATGACGTCTTTAAGCTTGGAGGGAAAATTCTGCTTCTGCGCAAATGCATCTAAAATGGCCGCTTGAACGGTTACATGCTAAGCATCTGCTTTACTGAAATGAAAATGAGCTATTTACTAAATGCTAATGCGGGGAGAGTCCTTATAAGTAAATGGGATTAGAGTAGAGATAGGTGGTATACAGTGAAATCATTTTATTTCGAAATTAATACTTTTTTCTTTTGACCTCCCTATCAGTTAGTATTTGGGCCTCTGAATGATGCTAAAGTCTACACTACATGTGACTCCTCACGCAGGTGCAGTGATGCCAAGCCAGAAGCCATGATGTCAAATCTTGAAACCCGTCCAAGACATTGCCTGGGTACATGTCCTGGGAACCTGCTGAACATCCTGAAAACTCAATTGACAACTGTAATATGTATACATTGTTGTTGATAAAAATGTGAATACGGCTGGGAAATAAAGCTTTGGAAAACAAATTGATGAGCGGGAACATAAAACAAAGAACTAAAGAAAATTACTAAAACTTAGCATGGTGTGATGATCATTCCCCTTGGCTTGTCCAATCAAGGACATAAAGTTAAAACATTTATGGGTGGCAAATGCCCTTAGAAAAGATATAATTGAGGTAGTTTAGTTAGAACAGTGTGGCAGTCGCAGCAAGACTAGAACGCTGAGAGACCGGGATGCGGTCTGAGTGCTGATCGAAAATTGAAGAAGCAAACTTAGAAATTTAAGCAAAAGAATTAGAAGAAGATCGCAGAAGAATTGAGGAGTTAATCTTTTAGAAGAAGATCGCAGAAGAATCGAGGCGGAAGTTAGTGTCAGAGAGGTGTGCAACGCAGGCGTCGAATCCAGAAGAGGTCATCTATCCTATCCTGAATCCTGTCCTGAAGTCTTTGTCACCTGATCTATCCCAGGGGACCCATCATTTTCCTGGCCAAGTGTCCGATTTCCACACCATCCTAGGTAATTATATTTCTGTGTAGTATGTCAATGTGCTGCTCTCTCTATCCTCTTTTTCCTGAGGTACTGGTATTGTGATAATCTCATTTAAAATAGATGAATAAATATTGGGTAAATTGATCTTACTTCCTCAGAGAGATGGAGTTCGTACTGTAATTTGTTTGGCTCATATGGTTTTAACTAGATAAAACATTTAAACTTTTCCCGATTATGTGGTTATTTAATAAAATAGAAGATAAAATAAACCTATGTAATTTCACCATCAACTAGTTCAAACTAACAGGTTCATTGACCAGAGGAAAGAACTTTTTGATCAGTGAACAGATTAGTTAATGAAACAGGTACCATATCTTATTAAAGCATTTATAAAAATTGACCCCCAGGGGAGATAACCAGCCTATGTGAGTGTGTGTTTTTATGGGCCCATGTGAATATGTGGAGATAGAGTTCCTGAGGTTGGTAACCCGCTGGATCACTATATATTGTCTAAAAATATTTTGCGAGGTAAAGATTATGCACACATGGCAGACAGAACTCCTACTTGAACATATGCATGTAAGGGATTCCAACTCTCAGGAAAACGGAGGAAGATGTGTTTTGGCATCCCTGCCAGCTAGCATGTTTGTCATGGAGAGGGGCCTGCCAGAAATGTCCGGTTTATATGAATAATTCCATAGATATTCATGGGAACTTCATTTTAACGTGGTCTTCTAGACAGTCATTAATTAGTAATGCAACCCTGCCCACCCTAACCACCCTACATATCTAAAGGTATGTAAAATCTGAACATCGATCAGTTTGTTTATTTCTTTGCAATCACATGGTTGGTGTCTACATGGTGTCCAAAAAAATGTTTTAGGGATACAATTGAGTAAAAAAACAATATTTGCATTTGAAATATAGAGCCCCTAAATACACCTATGCAAATTACACAGGGACAGGATTCCGACAAGGCTTAGAAGGACCAGGATTTACATCTACTAACATCCAATTTCAGCAGGGATGCTTATTGTAATGCAAGCAGGGGCTTGGAAGTTTTACAATATACATTACAGATTCTACCTCCTCTAAGCCCTCCTGTGTTCTATAAAGAGAAGGGAGAGGCGATCCTGAAGAAATGATGCGGGCTACAAAATGGAAAAGAAGACCGATGGGCCATTGTCAATGCCTGGGAGCTGACAAAACCTCTTCAAAGACACAGGTTTGGCCTAGGGGAACAATTTAAATTAGCCACAGACATTCTCAACTACTGGGGAGATGGAAGGATATCATTTTGTGAGGAATGCTTGTGAAAGTTCTGAAGTGATTGTTTTCTGCAAATCCTTTGATGAAACCGGTCATGCAGAAGAGGGTCAGCCTCCCATCAAAGATTTGTAAATATGTCAAAAAGAAAAAGGTGAGTGTCTTACTGCATTTACTGAAGAATAAGAATTGTTCTCTGAGGTAAAAGAGGCCTACAACATCTTTAGTGCCTCAAAAATATCTGGGCTGGCTTGGAAAACGCTAGGTAGATACCACGAGCACTATGTAAAACATGTCAACTACAAGAGAGTAATCCCCACACAATCTCTTAACTAGACAATCTGGATGCGAGAGGTTTCCAACAGCAAATATTTTTAAAATGTATATACTGCATGAGTTCCCTTTGGTCATTGGGTCATTTTTCAGTGTAGCAAACCAGTGGGATCAAAATAGTAAATATAAAACTTTGCAGTCGAATCAGCTACTGCCTGATGGAAACTGAAGGCAATTATCAACTTTTGAAATAAAGTGCAGAGTTTCTGAAAAAGTAACATTTCTACTTTGTCCTCAGTCCAGACTATCATGGTGACTGAAGCCAATTACCCATCAATTGAGGCATATGGTTGTGGTATCTTTGAAAATGGTTGGTCTGTGATTTGGCAATCATAGATTACTTGAATGCTTGTTAATAGGTCAAAGCTGTGGACCATCCTTTTGGCATATGGGCTGGATGAGCTGTTGGTACACTTTTTAGCGTACCTTCACAAAGATCTCCAGGCACAGGTGAGGATTTGGCATGGGTGGAGAGGTCTCGGGTCCTATTAAGGTAGGAAGGGGGGTAAGACAGGGTTGTGTCTTGGCCCCCTTCTTTTTATTATTTATATTAATGGGTTGAATAGCTTATTGAAAACTGCAACTTATGACGTTCCCCTCGTTAATGGGAAACCAATTCCCGTGTTATTATACGCAGATGATGCGGTTCTTATAGGCCGCACCCCAAATTCTCTGCGTATTCTAGTTCAAACTTTTGTAAGGTATATGGATGACTTGGACCTGTGCGTTAATTTTAACAAATCGTTTTTAATGTCTTGTTGTCTAGGGAGCGACAGTTAAATTCTATTGTAGTGGGCAGTCAGAAATTGACATGCACCCGCATATTTTCCTATTTAGGTTTTATCTTTGCTGCGAACGGCTCCTGGACCCAGCATTTTGCTCACTCCAGGAGCAAGATCTCAAGGGCCATCAATTAAATTCTTAGCCTTCCCCGCCCAAGGACTGCTGGAGCTATTTTAGCCATTCAAAAGATTTACAAATTACAGTGCATTCCTGTGGCTACATATGGGGCTGAGATTTGGGGTATTGCAAATAGTTCATGTATCCAGCTGGAAGAAAACTGGTGCTGCAGAAAACTGCTGGGCATTCCAATTTCTACCCCACAATACATTACCATTGAGAACTTAACCTTAATTTCATATCTGACTTCATACATGCTTGACCTGCGCTTTTTTGGCTATCGATATGAAAGAATTCGGCTGCCTCCCTTACTAGACAAATTATTAATGACTGTGTTATGTGCGAGAAAGGGATGGATATCCCTTGGCTGAGTGGAGTGCAACAAAGATTACGTAGTGTTAATAAGGAACGTATTTTCTCAGATCCAAGCATAGTTGCCCTCTATTCTCTATATAACACAGAAAGGATAGATTTGGAATCTAAGAAATCTACTGTTCTTAGTTATATGACCATAGAACAGTATTATTATCCTTTACCTATATATCTCACTTTATCCATGAGTCACTGGGAAAGGAGCCTATTACTCCGTTTAAGAGCAGGAACTGTCAGATTTGCACTGTGTGTTCCTCTTGGTTACCACTCTAACCTCAATCATACACTATGTCCCTGCGATGGGAAGAGTGATCACTCAATATTACATTTTTTATTTTTTTGTGAATATTATACAAAATATTCAAAGTGGCTTTTAATCCCATTTTTTAAAAAGAGAGGGCCTATTAGTCTGGAGAAGGCATATTCATGCATAGTATCTTTGGCTGATGAAGAGTTGATTTTTCCTACAAGCACATTCCTCAGAATTGCTACTACAGCACGTAAATCAATGTCTGATCCCTGAGATTGTATCTTTGTATCATTGCAGGTTGATAGAATGTTTTTATATTAGTAATTTATTAATCTATTTATTACCAATGAAGTTACTCCTATTTTTGTAATTAATTTACTGTGGTCATATCATTGGGAATTTCCATATTACCTTGTGTTTTCAAAACTCTCTGATTGTCATCTTATTGTTATAATACTGTGCTTTAATGGGAACCAAGTTACCCGAATAAAGTTTATGAATGAATGAATTACTTGAATGTCTCCTAAAGGTGGGGGCCTGCACTGTGTCCAAATTAGAACCCGTGACAGCCCAATCCCCATACCCATCAATAATATACAAATGTCTAGTTTTCTGAAACGTAGCATTTGTGATGGCACACATATTGTACGGTATGCGTAATGTGTAATGCGTCGCTTCAACTTGCTACTGCAACAGCCCTAAGAGAAATACAATGTCTTACAGATATTTACAAATGAATGTATATTGTTTTTTCATGTGTTATCTCACCCCCTACTGGTAATAGCATTGAAGGGTATATTGTTGTAGATAAAGGTGGTTCATAATCTTGGACTGAAGAAACACGTTTGAAAGCTCAGACTGCTTTCTATTTTCATGTCTTCAATTTGCAAGTAACATTAAGGTATCCCTTCTTATATCAGATATACCATTGTATCATGGAACTCATCTGCTCCCTCTTAGCCTCTTCCCAGTCATGGCTAACACAAAACTCATGCAGTCTAAAAAGAAGAGATATACATTGATCTCCATCACCCTCCTTGCGCTTCAATTCTCAACCCTACCTATTGAGTGAGATTTACTCTATATTCTCCTTTCCTCCTTTTATTTCCATCAATGGCGTTAAGACATTTTTATGGGTGGGGCTAAGAGTGGGACACCCAGAGGCACTGCTAAATCTTTCCATTGTGCCACTGTTCTTATTTTAATCCCTGTCAACCAAAGAGGCGCCAAGACGACCCTGGGGCAACAGGTGAGCCATGTATGCAGATCTGGGATACCCCAGCATTCCGTACCACCTGGCTGACCGACCTGCTTCCAGCCTCCCAGATCCATCTCCAGTCTTAACAGTGATGAAGACCTCAATCTGAGTTTACACAATTCATCATGGCAACAACCAAAACAGCAAAATCTGCCTGGGCTTTCTTATCCCCTCGCGAATCTCCTTGTGACTTTCTATCTGATGCCCTGCAGTGCAAGAACATACCACACTTGCCACAACTTCCAATTGTGAGCAGGTTATGACAATGGATGACTTTGAAATGTTTCCGTGTGGTCCAACAGGTGATATTTGCTACATAAGAACAAGAGCACCAAACTAACCTTTAGAAAGTTGCAAAGGGAAGTCACCAGTAGTTTCCAGGCATAAATTGGGTGCCACCTGTGCACAACACAGCTGGTGCAGAGCGAATTGAGATACAATCTGATGCAACACGAAGCACTCCACAGCAACCTTCACAGAGTCTCAGAGGGTTTAATGAGGCTGGGTAGGTTTTGGGAAGTTTGAGCATTGTGTGAGAGGAAGTTAGTGAACTCCCCAACTTCACAATCTCTTCGACCTCCACTCAAGCCATGCCGCACTGCCAAGCTGCCTTCTAGCTGGTGAAGATTAACCACTCTTGTTTTTGCCACTTTTCAGCTTTCTGTATGGTAAAAACAGCACTCGAAGAAATGTGAATGCACACCATCAAAGGATTTGAGCATGACAAACCACTGTTTTTGTTGTAGTAGTCGTTGAGAGCAATGCCACTTTGTTATTTCATTGGGCCAAACTTGCAACCATTTTCCCATTTGTGATTGGTCTTTTTATAAATTAGTTTAGCAAAGTTATCTTAGTTAAGCCTTCTAGATCGGTGGTTCTTAATATATGGTTGGGGTCACCTGGGGTCTGCAAAGCCTACTCAAGGCTCCACAACTGTTTAGAAAATTAAATACTATTAAAGATTATCAGATTATTAAAGCCTATATAACTAAAGAAGCAAAATATGCAATTGAAAATGTTTAATTGTTTGGTAAATGTGAAGGAATTTGAAATTGGACGCTAAATATTAAGGGCCTCATTTACAAGGTCCTAGCAGCACTTTTGCACTGCTGAAGCATCACTTTTTTTTACGCCATGGAGGTGCAATGTGTAGCAACATATTTACAAGGCTACACAAAGCCACTTTACGTGGCTTTTCATGGCGTTGTAAATATGGGCCCCTTTCTGGCTGAACACTGAATGAAAAGGGCGTTCCTTGGGTGTTGCTGTGGGTGTTCCCATGCAAAACACAGCAGCCCGGATCCTCACTAACACCCCCGCCAGAGTCTCGGCCAAACCAGCTCTGAAGCGCCTCCATTGGCTCCCGGTGAGAGAACGGGTAAAGTTCAAAGCCCTCTGCCTGGCACACAGGCTGACCCAAAATACTGGCCCCTCAGGACTAAAAAAATTTATCAAATCCTATAAAGCCCCCAGATCCCTCCGATCCGATCAGGAACATCTAATCGTCATCCCTAGAGTCAGAAAGGCTCGAACTGGAGGCAGGCGCTTCTCGGTCCATACCGCACGCCTCTGGAATGCCCTCCCTTACCATCTGAGAACTGAACCTATCTACTTAAGGTTCAGGAAGCTACTGAAAACTCACCTCTTCCCTTAAACTTCCCTCTCCCCCCCGCTGACCCGCCAGGGGTACTGATCCTAGCGCTGGGATACCCACGGGTGACTACGCGCTCTATAAAATTAAATAATAATAATAATAATAATAATAACACCAATGGAATCTGAAGCATTCCCAGATTTACGAGGAATTGTAAATCTGTGAATGCGTCAGATTCTAACACCACACCAGAGGAGGTGATAGGGAGGTGCAATGAGGAGAAATATACTTATTCTGCCTCTTTTTTCCTCTTTTTATGTTTGGTGCATTGTGCAGTACACATAGAAGGAGGCAATCGCCTCCATTGATTGATTTTGTGCACAAAGGTATCCCTTCCTGCACAAAATCAATCATCCTCGCAACACAAGCACCCTTGCAACATGGCACATGGGTACCTGCGTCGGCGCTAGGCTGCTTTATGGGGCAAGGGTCAGTACAGGAATGCACCGTATTCTTGTAAATAGAGTGAATTCCTGCACTTTTAGAATGACGCAGCATGGCACTGCAAAACTGCTTGCTGCACAGCGCCACGCCATTCTATTGTAAATAACGTCCTAAATTAGTTTCCTCAGAATGATTTGAGGGAATAGTGCAAGTGCATCAAACAATATAATATAGACAATATGTGGCTCAACTGAGGTTAGAAAAGCCCCACCCTTCCCATTAGAATTTACATTTTATATTTGTGAATGAAAAAAAATATTTCATCATTGTTGTATGTTTGATGAATTCTTGTTTCTGTATATTTGGTGCATTGTTTTGCGATTCAAATCATCTAAAATACTTAGGTAGGGGTACTCGGCTTTCAGCAATTTCTCTTTGGGGGCTCCTAGAGTCTAATAATGATTCTGTGGAGGGTCCCTGGGTTGCAGGAATGATTACATGGGGAGTCCACAGAAGTCAAAAAGTTAAGAACCACAATTTTAGTGTTTCAGCAGAGGGGAGTTGGGCCCTTTTTATCCCCTCTGGACTTATGGGGTCATTAGAATGGTGGAAGGACCGCCACCGCCGGTGGCAGCACTTCCGACATCACTAAGCGTATTAGCCCACCATCCAATTAGGATGGCGGTGGGTACCACGGCGGATGCAAACTCCATCCTCCGCTTCACCGCAAAAGGCAATCCTACTGATTGCCTTGCGGACGGTGCAGGGCTGCTAAAATGGTGGCGGTGCCTAGCAGGCACCGTCCACCAATTAGGATGTAGGTAGAGAAAGGCCTTTTGATGCCGCCATGGAAAGACTGGCGGGGATTGGGTTTGGGGGCCCGTTGCGGGACCCCTTGTTTGGGGGAGTGTTGCTGCATTGGGGGGTAATGATGGTACTCCCCTGTATTTCCCTGCACTGCGTGGCAGGCACCGCGTGGTGCCTGCCACGCAGTGCAGGAAAATGCAGTGCATGTCAGTTTGACATTGCGAACAGTGCTGCATCCAGCAACACCGTCTGCAATGTTAAGGGCCCGAGATGCGCCCACCAGTATGGCGGGCGCATCCTAATATGTGTGGTGGGACTTGCAGTCTCAGCACTGCAACAATGGCGGGCGGACTGATGTCCGCCCACCATCGTAATGAGCCCCTAATTTTTTTTAGGGTGTTTGAAGAATAAAGGGGTTAGTTTACAGTTTACATTTTTAATACAGTGTAACCCAATTGTCTACACAGTAAAGCTCCAATTCAAGATTCAGATTAAGCTTATTTTTATTACAAATCAGTCAGCGTGATATAAATAAGTAAAAAAAAACATAGCATAACAATATAGGATTATCAATGGACTTCCAGCTCTGCGAAGAACATTTATTATCAACAGCAAATAACCAATGAGAACTTCAGTAATGATGGCACAGAGCAGTGAAACCACAACAGAATAAGGAGATTTAAAAGTTCGACCTTCCTGACTAAAACGCATGAAGAACTCTAGACCTTTAGTATACTATTCTATAAAGCTCCAATTCAATCTATATAATAGAAAGAGAAAGGTGTCAGCATGAAACTTCAGTAGAAGTTTCAGAATGGAGTATCGCACAGCTTGAAGTCATTCCATAGGAATGTAGGTCACAGAGGTCTAACCTCTCCTACATCTCAGCGTAATGTGCTAAATATGGTCACAAGCATTGCCTAGTTATACTCTCAAAGGCCCTCCTAAATTATCACTCTCAATCCAATTGAGTACAGCTTTCAAAGAATATTTCCTTTCATATGACCTAATTGAAATTCCTTCTCTTCAAATATATGGCTTCAAAAACATGTCAATAACTCTTCTGTTGCTCTCACATATCTTTAGCTGACCTTGAATTTATGCTTTCATGCCGTAAAGCCTTCCTTCTGATCATAACTTCACCCTTGACTTGAGTCACACAACCTTATAAACTTCACACAAAGGAGCCTTCTTTCCCATCCCTGAGCCCTCATACCAGGCGCCTAAAAGAAAGTAGAAAACCACATCCAAAAGAACATTCGTGTAAAAGATTAAACATTGCGAAATCCAATTGCTGAAGGCCTTTGCTCAAGCTAACTAATGGAGCTTTAATACACTCTACAAATAAATGAGGCTAATACATATATAATCAACTTTATGGAATAAATGTATTTCTCACATACATGTCCATTACATGCCAGAACAAAAACATCTCTCATAAATACATACAAAAATGCCTGTGATTACAGTACATGTGCACGTCACGATTAACTTTAAGTGCACTTTTCTCCCACAGATTTCTTTAATTTTCATGGCCACATAAGGGCATAATATACATGGGCGGCCTAATTGATAATAATGAGGGTAGAGACAATTTTATGCATTTCATGTATGTATAAGTCTTATTCCTATTGGACTCCCAATAGTCTAATTAAATAGACCAGCTAATGAATTACATCCTGGGGCACATTTTCCTTCAATGTGTTATACATTAAGGAAAAGAGTCTCTCAGCTTACCGAGCTACAGCTCAGCCTTGGTGCCTTTCATTTTTTCAAACTTATAGTTATGAAGTAACTGTGGAAAGAGGTTAACGGTGTTGGGAGTGGGAGGGGGCACAAGAGCAATGCACTTTCCTTTTCTTGTAATAAGTACTCACAGGAAAATGTAGCTCCTATCAGAACTGATTACAGCTTGTCCCTGGAGGACTCTTCCATCATAAAGAATGCATTTTTATCCTACGAAGCCCTTGTTCTCAGGCCTTTGTTTGATAGGTTTCTGCTGCACTGCTGATTGTGCAATGATTGCGTATTGATCTGTCTGTGGCTGCGTGTTAAGGGGAAAAGCTCTTTCCTACTATCCATATCTGTTGAAGCCTTCTTCTGTATCTTGTTTCAAATGCATGCCTTTTTCCCCGGGTCATACTGCACAGAATCTCTGGGCTTTATGTGTATTTCTTGTTCAGTTAATGTGTTTCTTTCCAGCTTCAAATCCTCTGCACAGGATTAATTCTCTCATCTAAGGAGGATTACATCACCTTGTTACTCTCATATCTAACTTTTACTTTTGCACATGGAAGGGAAGGTTGTTCATTATTCTCAATATCATTCTGACAGATTTTCTACACACCCAAAAATGAAATTGCAATCTTCAAGGAACTAATGTGAGACAGATTGGCAAATGTTGTTACTACACACAATAATACTTTATTTGATCTGTTTGTGTACAGTTTGTTCTTTCTGCCCTAAATGAGGAATCAAATACTTTCACGGTTTAGGGCTAAAATGTATGGCGGAGAGCAGTTGCATTTAAATTGGTAGTAAATCATCCAAGCGATCAGCTGAGTCTGCTATGGAGAATTGAAGTGTGTGACCCACTCATGTGCTGGACACTTATGCCCATATTTATAAGGTTTTGCGTTGCTCATGCGCCACACTGCGGGCTGTAAGTGCGACGCAAAACTTAACTGGCATTCATCAGGCCCTGCATGGCTTGATAAATCTAGAGTAACACAAGGCAGTGCAATTCACTGCCTTAGATTATTGCAGGTATGTTTTCCATGGGTGGACTGTGGGTGATACCATGCACCCACCCTTGGATTTTCCTGCATTCCCAGATTTACCATTATGAGATTGCGTCAAAATGCTATGCCTCCCCAGGTGAAGTGTAACAAGGTGAAATATCTTTATTTCTCCTTGCTTTTTCCTATTTCTACATGTGCTGCATTCTGCAACTTGACGCAAGGATGCCATTGTTGACCCTCAGCAGCCAAAAATGTGCCAGTGCTAGTGAAGAACAGTAATGCGCTGTATAATGGTAAATACACCACATGCTTGCCCTTTACCTTTCACACTGCACAGCAAGGTGGCTTACTGCATTGTGCTGCATGAAAGAATGATAAATCTGGGCCTAACATTGCCATCTTCGATTGCAAACGTACTGCCCCACTACTTAGGGTCACAGAAATTATGCACTAGGATAAGATCAAATTATGCAGCAGGGAGAATCAAATTATGTGACAAGAAAAGGTAAATTGTGCGCCATAATGCAGCACATTTTGTAGCAGTATAAAATCATTACATTGGCATTTTTGCACATGTTAATACTGACTGGCTAAAGCTTTTACCCCATTAATACCAGTGTAACAATCTAATACAGCAGTAATCTATTGAAAGATGACCAGTCAACCTTTGTAAAGGTCCTTCCACTGCACTGGAACACAATTGGCCATGGTTTTAGTCGCTTTGCATAATTCCAATGGCTCTGCTTATACCCCACAGCTGACTACTAATCTGATGCCAGAGGAGGACATGGCACCTCCTCAGGTTTAAAATCTTTCAAATCACCAGGTTCACACACACTTGAATCAGGAGAAATGGCTACAACTCAAGTCCCAGACTACAAATAAGATTATTCTCCGCACAGTTCTCCTTCTTATATAAATGCTTAACTTCCAAAGGTGGCTCCTGTTACTGTCTCTACACAGAAATCATAAATTTAGAAAACATCTTCAGCCAGATATACTTACTGCCAGTTTGGCAACCCAAAACACTGAATTCTGTTTTACTCTGTGAGCAGCCTGGTCAGTGGTGTTGATGCCCAGAGGGGCTGTGCAGTCATTTGATGACTCATATCATTATCACGTCCTGCTCCTTTGACATTGTCTATTTCAGCAGGAAAAGAGGAAACCTTCTTCCATAGATCCCTGCTCTTTACAAGTGGGATAGCAGGGGCTATATTTATGTAGGGGTCATGTTGTTTTTGCACCACACACTGTGCTCCATAAAAGACGCAATCCCAAAAGGCGATTTATCAAACCAGGCACGGCCACTTTTTTATGGCCCTGGGTGGCTTGATTAATCAGGAGTAACACAACACAGCACAAATCGCTGTGTTGCGTTACTCTGCCCCAGGGAGGCGTTTCATGGGTGTTCAGTGGGTATTCCCATGCAACTCAGAGAAGACGAGGTCCTCATTCTCGTACCCCACACCTCCACCTGGGAGAACACCTTGTGGCCCTCCACGCTCGGAAATTCACCCACTCCTACAGACCACGCACAAAACCTCAGCATCATCCTCGCCTCCTCATTCTCCATGAACCACCAGATCAAATCCGTCGCCTCCACCAATTTCAACTGCCTACACATCCTCCACAAGAATTTCGAATGGATCCCCCGACTGCAGAAAGATCGTCACCCACACGCTCATAACCAGCGGACTGGACTACAGGAACGCCCTGTACGCCGGAATCAACAGAACTCTACTACACAGACGCCAAACCATCCAGAACGCCGCTGCCAGGCTGGTCCTTGGGACACCACATCACAAACACATGACCCAAAACCTATGAGACCTCTACTGGTTTCCCACTGAGAAAAGGGTCAACTTCAAACTCCTCACCCACGCCTACAAATCCCTCAACAACATCAGACCCAAATAACTCAATAAGAGAGTATCCTTCCACATACCCAAGAGGAACCTCCGCTCTGCCGACCTCGCCCTGGCTGAGGTCCCTTGTATCCGCAGAAAAAGAACAGGTGAGAGAGCCTTCTCCTACATGGCAGCCAAGAACTGGAAGGAGCTCCCTGTGAACATCAGATGATCCCCAACCCTGCATACCTTCAGGAAAGACCTCAAGACCTGGCTTTTCAACTGATCCAGAGCTGCCCCTCCAGTGCCTTGAAACCCTCATGGGTGAGTAGCGCACTTTCTAAGCCCCTGATTGATTGAATACCTATGGATTTTAATGCATTCCCAGATTTACCATTGTTGGTAGACCTGGGAATGCACCAAAATCCTACGTCTTTCCAGGGGAGGCATAACGAGGAGGAATATCTTTAATTCTCTTTGTTACTAACTTTTTCTGCATGTGATAGAGGAGAATGCTGCAGGGGATTGTTTTGTGCATGAAGAGGCCCCTTCCTGCACAAAAGCAATCCTGCATGCAATGCAGGCACCCTTGCACCATACAGCTATTAGCTGATTAATACTTTGATGAACTTTGAACTGAGCGCAAAATATTATACTACATCGACAAAGATGCAAATGGGGAATGGCGCTCTGATGTTTAAGCAGTGTGCTCCTAACCCCATTTTCACTGTTTAAAAAGGCTCCCATGCGCCTGCAAGCTGACAAGCTTTAGAACCCCTGAGTGCCCATAGTGTGATTCTGCCTGAGGAAATTATATGGTAGCATGACCAGCAACCCCAAAATATTTTCTCTACTAATGATGAAGAGATTCAGAGACACATGTCTAGAGATCTGATTTAAAGCTGCAGCAATAGCTGATTAATACTTTAATGAACTATGAACTGAGCCCAAAATATTGTACTACATTGACTAAGATGCAAAGGAGTAATTGCGCTGAGATGACCAGTATGCTCCTACCCCCCCACCCCCCCCCCCCCTCTGACCATAGTGCATAGGTGCCTGCATTGGGACTAGTCAGCCCATTGTGCACCAGTGCTGGAAAAGCTGGAATGCACCATATTGTGATAATATGGCACATTCATGCCCTTTAACTGGAACTGATTATGCCCAGACGTGGGTCACTTGCTCACTGTGCCACTGGATTCAAGCTAACCTGCCTGAAGAAGGGTGACATACCCTGAAACCGGTCCCAGGATGCTTGTTTACGGTCCAGGGACGACATGGCCTGGCAGTTCGGTCTGGACTGTTACCATGAGGCACTGTGTCAAGACTTATTTGCATATGGCTGGGTCCAAACTGGGGTGGCATAGTGGGCAAAAGAACAATGGATTTAACCCAGATCATTTGACTGGGGGAGACTGTTTGCATTGTCAGCATTGCGTCCATCATTTGTTTACTGTAACACTTTACCTGGAACTCAGCACAGCGAGGTTACTGACTGCACTGTGCTGCACTAATTTTAGATAAATATGCCCCTAAATGTTTTCCCCCATTAGCATATGGAGCAAATTCACATTGTCTAACTGGCAGCACATGGCAAAGTCTTTCTGCAATAGGAACTAGAAAAATAGGCATCAGTATGCACATATGGGACCACATGTACATACATTTCATGTTGTGATTTCCTAATAGTGAATTTTTGTAATTCGTTATTAGGAAATCAAAAACACCTATGTAATAATGTGTCTTTGACACATTTTGCATTTCCAAATGGGGTCGCAATTGACCTACCTTATTAATAATCATGAGGTAGGTCACAATTTGCGACCTATTGGGAATCGCAAAAAAACACACAGGGATTGTAGCCTGCTGGGGACAGCAGACAACCATATCTGAGGTTGCTTTTAAATAAAGCAATGTTTTATTTTTTAATGCAGCCTATTTTTATGACTTTGAAAAAGAAAAGTGAAACGCTTCAGTTTCATTTTTTAAGAGTAGGCAGTCGTCCATGGGACTACTGCGTCCTCTGAAAAAATGTTTTTGCATACATTCGCAATGGGGAAGGTGTTTACTGGGGACCCTTTTCCATTTGCAAATGGGTTACCACCTACTTGAAGTAGGCAGTAAAACGCAAATGTTTTTCAACCGCATTTTGGTAACAAATCATTCATACATAGCACTGCGATTTGCTATTATTAAGAGACTCCATTGGCACATCCCTTCCTAACCCATTATGCAATTCGGTAATACGTTACCGAATCACAACATGGATTTAGTACATAGGAAAATGCTTTTTTCCAATTGGTAATGGCCCGATTCTGGGAATCAGGCCATTTGCAACTGGAAAAAATCTACGTACATGTGGCCTATGGTCACTTATCTTATAATTTCCACTGCTGGCATGAACAAGAAACGCTTCATTGAAAACGATGTGCTGCCTTAGAAGACGTCTCCCTGCAGCAGCGGTTTCTGAGCATGGGTGGAGGGGCCATGACCTTCTAATTACATTGGTTATGAATGGTAATTGCACAAAGCCATTAACATCCAATTTAAATTATGTTATGCTCATTCACTGCCTTCACCTACCTACAACATGCTAGTCCATTCTCTGAAATTGATGTCAGGCAGACTCAGTTTTAGTTAGGCATCTGTGCTAGTGCGCATGTGCCTGTTACTTGGTGGCAGCAGTGAGTTTTAAACAGCCTATGGGCTGACATGCTGCCAGCCTGGATGTGCAATGCTTTGGTTCTCCAGGAACCTTCCACTAATGACACAGTGTCACTTTCTAAAGCAGCCCTGGGCATGTACAGTATCAGCCCTGTCATCCTGAGGCTGCTTGTTAGTTATTTACAGCTGCCTTTCACCACCTCCATTTCCTAAGTAGTCACAGGGTGACGAGTTGTTAAGGGGAGGGGTTGCAGCTAAGTATGGGCGGATCTAGCGGATCTCGCGTACGCGAATTTGCGTATTTACGGATTCGCAATACGCAAGATCCGCGAACTCTCGCGGATTTGCGGATTTTTACGTTTTTTGTGTTGGCGAGCGTTCGCGAGGATTTGTGGACCATTTCGCAATTGCGAACTTACTTTTCGGCTCGCAACGGCCGCGACTATGTTGTTTCTACGTCTGGTTTATGATCACAGGTTCACAGCACCCTCTGTTTCACCACTGCCACCCTCTGGTACACCCATGCCACCCTCTGGTACATCCTCACTGCCACCCATTAGGTTTGTTTATCACTGTAGATTATGGGGGTGAGAAAAAGCAAGCACACCTGCCCTGCTTCAACTGCCATGAATTAATTTGGGGTTGATTAATGTGTCAGTGATTTTGAAAATTCCAGTCTGGCTGGCACCAGCTTCCTTCCTTATCTGTAATTTGCTTTCTGTTGCAGTGAAAGCAAGCACACCTGCCCTTCTTCAACTGCCATGAATTAATTTGGGGGTGATTAATGTGTCAGTAATTTTGAAACTTCCAGTCTGGCTGGCACCTGCTTCCTTCCTTATCTGTAATTTGCTTTCTGTTGCAGTGCAATTTTTTTTCACAGGACCTTTATGGTCTACTTGTAGCTATTCTATGAGCCTGCTGTTTGGGTCATAGCAGGGTCATGGAATAGTTGCAAATAGGCAACTGAACTCTGGAGGGGCCCCTCAGGAAGCACTAGAGTGAATGGTTACTAATGTTAAGTTTGAACTTTTGCACCTGCTGATTGCTTTCAGTTTAGCAAAAATCGTTTTTCTGCAATTTCGCGCGATTTGCGGGGCGCAAATCCGTGCGAGATCGATTTCGGAAGCTGCGAATGCGTGCGAATACAATTTTGTTTTTTGCGGCGTGTATGTTCGCGTGAGTTTTTGCGTGTTCGCAAGGCGCTTGTAGCTATACGTTTGCGAAGTTACCCTAGCGGTCGTACACGGGCGCGGCCATCTTGTTTGCGGGACGTAATTCCGTTTCCGGCCGCTATGTGTAATCTCGCAAAGTGTGCTGCTCGCTAGTACAATTTCGCGCGTGATCGCGAGGAAAATCTCGCGCGAACTTACCCACGCGGTCGTGAATGTGCGCGGCCACTTTGTTTCTCATTCATTGCTATGGTTCTGGGCATGCTTTCTGTATCCTCTCTGAATCTCTGCCATCCTTTGCTTTTTTTGAACTTTATTTGATCTATTTTACTTATTATCTATCCCTCTATTTTTCTAGCTCTATATTTTTGTGTTTTCTGCAAATTTTTGTTAATTTTAAACTACTTTTTTAAACTCTTTTATTTTCTTCTTCCCTATTCTATTTCTTCTTTATTATTTAACTCATTTCTGCCCAGACTATGGTAAAGGGAGCCGGGAAGCACCCTGAGAAGGGGAAGGGTCCCGCACCCCGTGCCCGTCTCCCGTGCGGGCGTTTGAGGGGGGAGCAAGTGATGCCACGGGAGATCTTTAGCGCGGAGGAGGTGGCCGCACTCATCTTCCACATCCAGCGCCGCCTCCCCGAGACGATCCTGGGAGGCGGCAAGATCGCAACCGGCTATGGCATCCGGGAGCGCCGGAAGCGGTGGGAGAAGGTGTGCCGGGCCATGTTTAAGCTCTCTGGGGTCCGGCGCACCTATAACGAGGCCACCCACCGCTGGACAGATGTCATGGACCGGGAACGGGACTTGTTGGACGTGCTCGGCGTAGAGATCCCCGGGCTTGGTGAGTAGTAGTAGCCATTTCTAGCTATTTCATCACTAATCTGTTTTATCCGGCTCTGTTATTTGCAAATCTTTGTTCTTTACCAAGAGCAATAATGCTGCCGATTACATTAGGTAAATTATATTTCAAAATCTTCTATGCATTTCAGGTGCACTGCTCTCCTTCTCAGTAGCCTTGCTTGCTACTATGCCTATTTGTTTTGTATTTTGTGTTCATTTCATTGGCCTGAGAAATTATGTATGAGTGTAGTGTAAAGAACTGCGTAATGCTAGACACTAAGGGTCATATTTTCAATTACCGGCGCATCCCTGCAAAGTAGCAGGGATGTGGCAGTAATTGTGCGCCATGCCACCACCACCCATTGGCCCAAAACGTCACAGAAGCCTTACGCATCTGTGGCGTAAAGGCGGCGCATTGCTGGAGTTGCGTGCCAACGATGGCGCAGCTCCAGCAATGCTCTGGGGTGCCCTATCTCCCCAATGCTGCATCAAGCCGTAGGTCGGCTTCAAGCAGGCGCAGGGTTTGAGTCACGCATCATTGTCCTAAAAGTGACTGATTGACATCTTGTAGATTTCCCTCACCCACTTTTAGGATTCGTTCCTGCGCAGGAACGCCCTCCCTTGCGCCGGAACGCCCCCTGATGGTGCAGGGCTTTACAACGTGATGCATCTCCCATATGCGTTTTTTTTTATATATACGTCGCACCATGGCGACTCTTTTGTTCTGCCGCTGCGTCACAAAAGTCACGCAACAATGGAGGAAAATGAGCGGCAAGGGACTTCTAAATCAGTCCCAACAGACTGAAGTCCAGTCCTTCCTTTAGACACATGGCTCTAAGAAGAAATAGTGGTGGTGGTCAGTGGATTGATAGTTTGAGTATTCACTGATCTGCAAGCAGGATGGACTTTGTCTGTCACTTTGCGTGCTGCGGACTGCTGCCTGCCAGGCCTAGGCAAACCTTTTTAGTAGTCTGTTTATTGAGTTACATAGGAACTTTGAAAGTCAACAGTCCGCAAATCAGGCAATACGAATAACGTAGTATACCACATGAGATAGGTCAATATATCCCGTGGAATAGTTGTCTATCTATTTGCTATTTCTCAAAAATATTTTGTTATAGTTCTTTTGAAATGTTTAATTTTTGTTGACAAATCTCATCCATGTTTTCTGGTCTTTCTTTCTTTCATGTTGTACATCAGCTCCCCCCAAGGGCAAGAGGACACAGGAGGAGGGTGCTGTTCAGGAGGATGCAGGCCAGGATCGGGCAGGCGAGGGCTCCTTTGCTGGCCCCAGTAAGTTTTAATTTTAATAAAGAGTACCTATTTTTTCCTAGCGTTCCTCATTCGATTTTTTCTAAATCGTCTTTGATCTTCTTGTAGACTGGATCTAAATTCTTATCCTGCCTCGACTATGACTCCCTGTGGTATTACTAGATTATTCTTATTAGTCTGTGTGTGTAGCTAACTAAGATTGCACATTTGGCAATTCCATTGGACTCCCATTCTAGTCAGCAATAGCTCTATGCACTGAGTGCAGTCCTCTGGGATTGTCCATAATGTCTTTTCAAGTCTTCTAAATGTTTATGCTTTGACAATTGCCAACAATAAAAAGGTGAATGACCACCAAGAAAGAATAAGATACTACTTTACTTTTGTTTTGGATAGGAGGACAATCCATGCTACTACTGTTGCAGGGACAAATCTGCACAAACCGAACTATGAACACTAAATAGTGCATTGTTTATCAATTATAATAGGCCCAGGTAGACTTTCTTTCCACATACCTCAGTGATATCAGACTTTGAAGAACCCCCAATCTCCTTACTGACTAGATAGTGTGGCAGAGTCATTTAGCTCCCTAAGTCACCGATGATTGATCCCCAATGATCATTAGATTATCCTACGCAGGGCAAGAGTACGGAGTCACAGTCAAGAAGTGTCAGAGGCACTCATGCTTGCAAAAATTCCAAAACCTTTAGCTCATCCACTCTAGTCTGGAGGACCAAAAACCACAGAGTCTATTTAAGTTTAAAAGCTTTATTAAAACTAAACACATTTATTAAAATCAACTTTGTCATAAAAGTAACCGTTTAACTGAAAATGGAAAAGTGCTTAGTGCTAACGATTAATTGGACACATTTCTTGTGGTCGAGCTGAGCTCTCACCTGGTTTGAACTTGAGCTTGACCCTGATCGTGTTCTTAGAAGTCAAGCTTCTGTTAGGAGAAAAAGTGTTGTGTGTTAAAAATAAAAAGCAAGCATTCATCAGTTGTGCCAAAAAGTGCAGCAAGACAACAGCCTTCCCTGGAAAAAGGGACATTTTTACTGTAGAGTATACAGTTACAAATTATTACATTGTATTTCGTTTTTTTTAACTTTCTTTATTCCTCCTAGACCAAATATTATATAGTAGTGAGTGGTGTATTCTAACATTCTTAAATGTACTTTGTAGGTGGAACATCTGGTGGCTGGGCCAGCGCGAAGGTGATGGATGAGGAGGACAACACTTCTGGGGAGGAGGCGGTGCGAGTGCCGGACGACACCAATGTGCCTGTGAGGGTTGACACGGTGGTGGCGGGCACAGGTAAGCTATATATTCGAAAAGCGAAAGAAGGGTGTAAGTAAGTGTGGAAGGACGAGAAATTTTATGATGGCTGGCAAAGAAGAATGATATGTGTTTGCTTGGCACCCGAGGTGGCTGGGAAGGAAAGAATATGGTATGGTGCATGGCTGGGTCAATGATGAAGCAAGGATGGGTGGAAGGACAACAGCCTGGGTGGGTGAAACATAAACTGTATGTGTGCATATACTTTGAATGGATGGATGCCTGGAGCATGGTATTATCTGACTCTTAGATAGCACATGTGTATCTAGAGAGAGCAGATGGTCACTGGATGAACTAAGTGTTACCTTGAAGAGCATGTAACACCGCACCCGCACGTCCGTTCCAGTGTAGGGAAGGCAAGGAAAAGAAATTGTAAATTTGTCCAATACTACCATGAATAGTAGCAATAGTTTGTATTGCAACTGCAAGCACAGCATTTATCCGGTTATTACGGTGGACACTCCGTACCTCTCTTAATAACTTTAGTTTAGTAGTAGTACGTCATTCATGTGTGGGTGTATCACTGTTCACTCAATAATAAGCAAAGCACCTAAAGTCATCCCATATGTCATCAAATACATCCCATGTGAAGTGATAGATAATCTAATTATTTAGCTTCTTCATTTTCCTTTTCTAGTACTCATTTGCACTGTAGGGTGAAAGGTAAATTAATTAAGCAGTAGCCCTTGTAACAGAGTATTCTCAGTGCCACCCGTAATAGAAAAGTAATAGCTTCACCACCTGCATGTACTGGACCGGTACAGTAACGCAAGTCTGTCTCACTCATCATGGTGTGCGTCTGTTTTTCTCGGGTGCAAGTTCACTGCGCTGGCATTCTGCCGGCTTGCATAAGATAACGTACCAATTTTCCGAAACAAGAGAGAAGAAGAAGAATAAAACTGGTGTACTGTCATAGTCGACTGTAATGGAAGTCCATAGTGGTCGTAGAATTTGTTCATTAAACTACCACTAATGTTAGAGCAAGGATGCAGAAGTGGGAGGTTAGATAGATACTGTCCTCAATAGTTATGTACTGTGCTTTTAATTTGCTACTTGTACTGTGACACAACTTTCGGCTCAATCACTTTGTGTTATTAATGTTCAGGAGCATTGGTTACAGACTATGTCTTTCTTTCTTCATATAGTTGCTCCTTCCAAATCGACATCACGGAGGGAGCAGGCTCGAATGGCCCGGCAACGGAGGCTGGATGCCACTGTCACGGAATATCGGCGGCTGGTGGCCCTGGAGGAGTCGGAGGACACGCAGTCGACCGGTGCAACCACAACATCCTCGACTGGGACAGCTGCATCCTCCTCCGTGACCCCACGGGCTGCCAGCCAGCGCAGTGCTCCAGCGTTACGGAGCCGGGCTAACAAAGCCAACCGCCACCGCCAAGCAGCAAAAAGACCAGCTGCCCCCCACAGGAGCTGCAAGGCACGCCAGCGCCGCCTAGGAGTGAGAATGTCCTACCTGGAGCAGGAGGTCCATAGGTACAAGAACTTGGTGGAGGGCCTCCGCTTCGAGCATGCCACCCTCCGCAAGGAGTATGATGCCCTGGCCACAAAATTCACCAGCACCCTCCAGTAGTGGAGTGTCCCTTGCCCTTTCTTTAGAGACTTTTGGGGGGTGGGATTTGGGAGTTGGGTGCTTTTTGGGACTTTTCAAAGACAATCGTTGGGGTTAGGGAGGGTCTTGAGGGAGATTATTTTGTTAGGGCTACATAAATATACTTTTTTAAACTTTATCTGACCATACCTGTTTTTTACTGCTTTTCAGTCTGGTGGGTGGGGGTGTAACAGTAAGTTTGTTTTCCTGAAGAGTCCTAGGACTTTAGTAGTACTACCGTCAATCTCTCGTCTAGTCCTAATACTCCATTATACTACCTCCCACCAAACGCTTATCTTACCTGTAATTTGTGTTAGAAATTAGGGCTAGGCCCAGGGCTGGCTCCACGTGAAATGGGGATTAAGGTTGGCAATCCTGGGCGGATGAAATTTCCTCATTGCGGTGGTACTAGTGGTGTGACACAGTTGCAGTTGCATGCCTATGGAAAAAAAGAAAACGAAACCTGGTTTGTCCTTACTGTAGCATTACAACGGTTACGGTACGCTCGAGAATATAGCAGGTGACAGTACACTAGAACAGTGCCACAATGTAGCCTAACAAATGGTAAAGTATTGCAAGTATAACTAGTACTTGCGTTGAATTTATTTGACATTGGCTCCTACTACTACAAGAAATAGTACTGAGTAAGTCTAGAATATATCCTCGTATTCCTTCACCAGCCTGTTGCTATGACCTTATCCTCCCCAGCAAGTGTGTGGAATTATTGATGTCATTTAGTCAGACATCAAGCAAAACCACACAGCCCGGGGGAAGAGGGTTAGGGTTTGGAAAATGGATGGGAATGGGGGTTTCTTTTTGGGTAGGTTTTGTTGAGAGAAGAAAAAAAAAGCACAGCATGGACAAACAATAATTGAAGATAAAGAAATCTTTGGGTACAAACTAAAGCTAACCACATGCAGTCACACTCATAGAAGAAAACAATGGATACTGTATCTGTATTCTGTATGTTGTTGGAGTTGTCCTGTTGAATTTGGTAAGTAAGTTGCATGCAGCAAACAATTCCTCTTATTAGCGGCACAACTCCATTCCAGCTGACGCTTCGTCCATCAATGTTGGTGACCACTGACAGAAGACACCCTGTCCACTGCCTGCCTGGCGGATGTTGACTGAAACCCGGCCTGTAATTATTGAACGGAAAACAGGAAGTGCTATTACAATACCACTGATAAATAAATATAAGGTATGTACGCTGTGTAGTGCAAAAAGTCACACTTTGATTTCCCTAATAGACAGTACAATATTTTTGAAATTGCGTACTCTGTCTGAGTCACCTTTTTAAGGATAAATAAGTATGGCCAAAATATTATAGCGGATCTTTCCCCTCAAGGTAGGTGTACTGTAAACTGTGTTTTAGAACAAAATTTGACCTTCCCAGCAATGCTCCCACCAAGACCCTTACTAAAGCCAGTCGCAAATGTAGAAGACCCCCAATCAGATCTCAAAAAACGAGGCCTAGCAGAAAAATGGTGACAAAACGTACTTTAAAAGTAAAAGTAGGCCCAAATACACCCTTACCCACCGTGGATTGTATTCAAACCACTTGCAAGCAAGCAAAAGTATCCATAGCCAGCATCGCTCCAAGAGTGCTCTAAAACCCCAGAACTGAGTTGCAATAGAACACCCCGAAACACATGCAATCCTGCTGCTAGGGCTAACCCTAACGAACCCTAAGTAACAAAAAGTGCCAAAAGGTTTTGCCTTATGGATTTTGTCCAAAACACTTCTATCCGGTATTAGACCTTCCCAGGAATGCCCCAAGACCCGCCAACCCACCCGCAAAAAAGCACGCGACAACACCCCCAAACAGCAAAAAAGCAAAATCTCATACTTACAATATCTCTCGGCCTTCGGTCCAAACGCGCTGTGCAGCTAGGTCATCATCATAACTCCTGTTTTCCACCACGGATTTCCTGAAAAGCAAAGGCAATCAACATTAGACTGTTGCAGCAGTGCTCCCAGACCCCAAAACTCACCCACAAACACCCGGAACCCCGCCAAAGAGCACCTCAAAGGCAAGCAAGTCAGCAAAAACGGCAAGAAATTTCCGCCTCATATTTGGTCCAAA
Source organism: Lissotriton helveticus (assembly GCF_964261635.1). Taxonomy (NCBI): domain Eukaryota; kingdom Metazoa; phylum Chordata; class Amphibia; order Caudata; family Salamandridae; genus Lissotriton; species Lissotriton helveticus. The sequence continues at coordinate 1,714,710,547 of NC_136059.1, forward strand.
ACACTTTTATCCGTTATTAGAGCTTCACAGCAATGGGCCCAGAGCGGTCAACTCACCCGCAAAGAAGTAGAACACCCCCACAAGTGCTGAGTCTTTCTTCATTGGGCGTAATCCAGCCCTCTGCTTTGAGGGAAATCGGAGTCTGGAGGAGGAGGATAGAGGAGCATGTTCTTCAGAACTTGTGAACATGAGGAATGTAGACTGCGGCACCTTCAAATCAATAAGCAAACAAGTGAAGACAGTTCTGCTGATGGGCTTGTTTTTGGGAATAGGTGATTAAAGTTTGAATTAAATTAACTGTGCAAAACAAAGAAAGACAGACACACAGGAATAAAAGTGAATAAGGACGAAAAAGAAAGTTATTGATTCATTGTCTCATTTTCAGGGCTCGGTGTCAGGGAATAAGAAGAAGATTTCGTCATCATACTCTGCGAATTCAGGCAGGATGAGGTCAGTGTCACCGAACAGAGAACAAATCCCCTCATCTACGTTGCCGTCCTCCTCGTCTTCATGCGGCGTGATTTCTCGTACTTTGTAATCTGGTGGTATGAGGTGCTGATTCATCTTGATCATTGTCAGCCGCTCCACATTTTTGGGCGAGAGGCGGCTCCGTTTGGGTGTTACAATGCCACCAGCAGCACTGAAAACACGTTCAGAAGACACACTTGCGAGTGGGCAAGACAAATAGTTTATAGCCAGGTTGGAGAGCTGTGGCCACAATTGTTTTTTCCCATGCCAATACTGCAATGGCTCATCATTAAGAAAGACCTCTGTTGAGTCATTCAGATAGTCCTGCACCATCGACTCAAGGTCCTCAATGGTTCCTCCACTTTGCTTACTTTTTGCTGTGCCTGTGACATTTTTTCGAGAACCATACCCAAGCAAAGTTAGCCAATCCTCTACAGCAGCCACTGTTACTGTTGTGTGTGGTGCAGATGATCCGGTTGCCGGTGTCTTTAACGGCTGAGAGGTCACTTGTGCCACAGCCACAGGTGCAGAAGTGGATTTTTTTGACTGGGGATGGCCTGCTGATGCTGATGCTGATGTACTGCCTTCTCCTTCAATATCCTGCCGTTCTTTTTCAAACCTCTTGGCTGACCAGGCTAGCCAATGTTTGTACTTTTTAACATCTTCATCAGCAAAAGGAAAGAATGCTTGGCCTGCCAGCGCCTTTTTGTAGCGTGGATCCAGAATAGTAGCACAAATGTAATGCTGTTCTGAGTTGATCTTTTTAAGACGTTCATCACCACGTAGGCGCTCTAATAATTTCTCCGACAAAATAAAAGGGTCTTTTTTTATTTCATCTTTTTCAAACTCAGAAGACACCGCCTTCAGTTGGTGCATGCACAACAATGGGATAGCTTTTCCCAAATTACAGTCCTCCTGGCTGACTGCACGCGTGAAGAACTCAAAAGGACGAAGCATGTCTGTCAGGCTTTTAACTATGTCCCATTGCGCCGCACCCATCCGCAGGTCCTTCTGAGCTGTACCCTCTGTTAAGAAATAGTGATCGAGTACCGTATGCTGCTCATACAGACGCTCAAGCATGTAGAAGGTTGAGTTCCAACGTGTTGCCACCTCCTTGATGAGTGCTTTCACTGGCATTCGACGTTCAAGTAGCAGGCTCCTCAGATGCTTCTGGGCCTTAAAAGAATGGCTGAAATGGTTGCACATTTTGCGGCAGGTGGCCATTACCTCGAACGCTGTACTGTCTCTTTCACTCAAGAATTTTTGAACTACCAGGTTGATACAGTGCGCCAAACACGGCACTCTGAAATATGCACCCAGCGCCATGGCCTTAACTACATTGGCGCCATTATCTGTGGAAACATAACCAATCTGGCGTTTTTTTGGGGACAGCCAGTGAAAGACCTTTTTGTTAAACTCGTCCAAAATGTTTTCTGCTGTGTGACTTTTCTCCAAGCCAAACATGGCTAATGTTGCATGTTTCCGAGCAGCTTTAAAAACTTGGTCCGGGTCAACACCTGCGTTTAGCTTTGCTTTAACACCTGAAAAAGAGACCCAGTGTGCAGTGATGCACATGTAATCAGCGCCTGCGCCACTGGTCCACATGTCTGTTGTCAGATGTATAGTGTGAACAGCACTCTTCTGCAAAGCTGCCCCAATCGCCTCCAGCACATCTTCATGTAGTGCTGGAACCGCAACTCGGGCAAAATAGAACCGGCTAGGAACCTTCCATTTAGGGCAGAGCGCTGCCACTAATTCTAGAAAACCTACCGCTTCTACAAAAGAAAAAGGGAGAAGGTCCACAGCTAGCATTTTAGCCAGCTTAGTGTTATACAGACGCGTCAGTGGGTGGTTGCGTTCATATGGAGGGTCTGAAGAAAACATGGTTCTAATGTTGCCCTGGACCAAGCATTTACGGGATGATAATGACTTCGTTGACCCAATTATGCTCGCTGGTGAACTTTTTCGCGTTGGTGTCTCACTCGCTCCAACACTCTTAGTGTGCCTCACATGGGGTGTGCTGCTGACAGGGGTACTGGGTGTAAGTGAAGTGTTTGACACGTCTTCTTCCTCCTCGTCATCATCAGATGAAACATCAACGTTTTCTTGACTTCCAATTCGGGCTTCCTTGATCGCCAGTGTGCTGTCTCCTAAGATGACCTCTCTGGCCTCCGGTACCATAGTTGGTACCAAACTTACCACAACTAACTGCTTGCTTACAAATGGTACAAATGGCGAACTTTTCCCTTTGTGGGAAAACAGTAAAGAAGTCCCAAACTGGGGACTTGAAGTGTCTGTGGGGGCCGGAGGAGGCGGCGATACTGGTGGTGGTGGTCATGCTGCTAATGCCAGATGAGGATCTGGATTGCCCAACTTTTGTACATTGTGCACTTTCACCGCCACTAATTAAGGTCGAGGTGGATGGAGGTCCCTTCTTGTGAGAAAGAAATATGGAAGCGGTACGAGTTGGTGTACTACTTAACTCCAATGATTGTGGTGTTTCCACTGCCTCCTCGTCGACAACATCATCATCATCACGCTCAGCAGCTTTTCGGGCTAGGGTCAAAATGTCTGTTTGCTGCATGCCCGCTGGGGCTGCAGTGACCTTTATGATGACTGGGTCGTCGTTGTCAGAGTCTTCATCAGCAGCAGTATCCGCCACTTCTTGCTGAGCCTCATCATCACACTCCATAAGTCTGAGACTTTGGACGAGCTTCCTTTTACGCTTAACTACCTTTGTCAGATCATGGTGTGCCTCACTCTCAGACGGCAGTGGTGCTGGTTCCCAATTTTGATCCGTATCATCAGAAGGAGGTGTGCTTGAAGAAGATGTAGACACCACCCTTGATCTCTTCCTTGCTAGGGGTGTGGAAGACAATGAATGATCATCAGGAGGAGTGTCTTCCTCAAATGATACCTCGCCTTGATTGTCGATTTTCTGATGTGCCCCTACTTTGGGAGGAACAACTATTGTGGGCACTTGTGACCCTCCATGCACCTCTGCTTGCGCATCTCCTTGCGCTGCCTCTCCTTCCACATGTACTTGGGCTTGTACTTGCACATGTGATAGTTGTTGCGGCTGTGGTTGTTCAACACTCGTCAGATGAGCTACAACAACCTGTGTTGATTGAGGGACATTGCTGCTGCTTTCTTGCGTTGAGCCAACATCACTGGTCGATGGTGATTGAACAACTATACTGGCTGCCTCTGCAGCACTCAAGGGCTTGGACTTAAGTTGGCGTGGTGGTGGTGGTGGCACTGAGCCCAATGGAGCGGGGGTGCTGCTCCCAGCTTGGTCCCCAGCAGATCCCGCTGCTGCTGCAGGCATACTTTTTTTTTTACTCCCAAAAAAAGGGGCGGCCGGCACACCAGTCTCCTTGGTAACTTGCTTCTTCTGCTCCTTACTGGCACCTTTCTTGCTAGAGGAGCTACGGGTAACTTTTTTTGGGGCCATCTTCTTCAGAGCAGGTCAGAACAGCAGGCAGCAGTTGCACGAGTTGCAGAGTTGTCTGTGTCCAGACGTGACGTCGCGTGACGTTATGCTGCACACACACACCGCTGCAGGACTTCTTCCTGGCACTGGTGGTTCTCTTGAGTCTTGTGCACCTAAAAGCAATGGAAGACAGAGGAACATCAGTTCAGTTATACACCCCAAAAAATCGACAAAACACAGAAAAATCAGCACAATCCCATGCCATCCATGATGTTTACATTGAAGACACCCCACAGAAAGACTAGGGCCATGCAAGTATGCAACACTCACTACCCCTGGGCATAATGGATGAAAAGTAGGCAAAATAAGTGCAGGCCTCAGACACTGCCTCTCTTCAAAATGGCCCCTTACACCCCAAGCCAGTCCACATCAACAGTACACACCAAAAAAACTGAAAAACAGCCAAAAATCACCACAATCCAATGCCATCCAGGATGTTTACATTAAAGAGAGTGAGACGACACTACAGGCACACTTAGTCCATGCACCACTACCCCTGGGCAAAAGGCCACACCAGCAGCCCCAAAAAAACGACAAAAACAACAAAAAACAGCACAATCCCAGCCCATCCATGGCCTCAATGGTGTTTAAATTCAAGAGGACACCCCACAGAAAGACTAGGCCCATGCAACACTCACCACCTCTGGTCAAAGGGCCCCACCAGCAGCCCCAAAAAACGACAAAAACGACGAAATTCAGCACAATCCCAGCACATCCATGGCCTCAATGGTGTTTAAATTCAAGAAGACACCCCACAGAAAGACTAGGCCCATGCAACACTCACTACACCTGGGCATAATGGATGAAAAGTAGGCAAAATAAGTGCAGGCCTCAGACACTGCCTCTCTTCAAAATGGCCCCTTACACCCCAAGCCAGTCCACATCAACAGTACACCCCAAAAAAACAGAAAAACAGCCAAAATTCACCACAATCCAATGCCATCCAGGATGTTTACATTAAAGAGAGTGAGACCACACTACAGGCACACTCAGTCCATGCACCACTACCCCTATGCAAAAGGCCACACCAGCAGCCCCAAAAAAACGACAAAAACAACAAAAAAACAGCACAATCCCAGCCCATCCATGGCCTCAATGGTGTTTAAATTCAAGAAGACACCCCACAGAAAGACTAGGCCCATGCAACACTCACTACCCCTGGGCATAATGGATGAAAAGTATGCAAAATAAGTGCAGGCCTCAGACACTGCCTCTCTTCAAAATGGCCCCTTACACCCCAAGCCAGTCCACATCAACAGTACACCCCAAAAAAACAGAAAAACAGCCAAAAATCACCACAATCCAATGCCATCCAGGATGTTTACATTAAAGAGAGTGAGACCACACTACAGGCACACTCAGTCCATGCACCACTACCCCTAGGCAAAAGGCCACACCAGCAGCCCCAAAAAAAAAATGACAAAAACAACAAAAAACAGCACAATCCCAGCCCATCCATGGCCTCAATGGTGTTTAAATTCAAGAGGACACCCCACAGAAAGACTAGGCCCATGCAACACTCACCACCCCTGGGCAAAGGGCCCCACCAGCAGCCCCAAAAAACGACAAAAAACAATAAAATCAGCACAATCCCAGCCCATCCATGGCCTCAATTGTGTTTAAATTCAAGAAGACACCCCTCAGAAACACTAGGCCCATGCAACACTCACTACCCCTGGGCATAATGGATGAAAAGTAGGCAAAATAAGTGCAGGCCTCAGACACTGCCTCTCTTCAAAATGGCCCCTTGCACCCCAAGGACATGTTGCCTGTACCAGCCAGCACTCAAGATGGCCACCACCACCGCCCACATGGCCAGTCCACATCAACAGTACACCCCCACAAAACAGAAAAACAGCCAGAAATCACCACAATCCAATGCCATCCATGATGTTTACATTAAAGAGAGTGAGACCACACCACAGGCACACTCAGTCCATGCACCACCACCCCTGGGCAAAAGGCCACACCAGCAGCCCCAAAAAAACGACAAAAAACAATAAAATAAGCACAATCCCAGCCCATCCATGGCCTCAATAATGTTTAAATTCAAGAAGACACCCCACAGAAAGACTAGGCCCATGCAACACTCACCACCCCTGGGCAAAGGGCCCCACCAGCAGCCCCAAAAAAACGACAAAAACAACAAAAATCAGCACAATCCCAGCCCATCCATGGCCTCAATGGTGTTTAAATTCAACAAAACAGTTGTATCATGCACCCATAACCAACTCTGGTCCTACTGGATACTGTGGCTACCCACAATATAATTTATTTAATGTTCTGAAAAAGTTCCAAAATTGTAGTTGCAGCAACTGTAATGCCCCAAACAAACTTACTTGTGAAAGTTGATTTCCAATCCAAAAGTGATCCAAAGAAAGTCAAAAAGGCCTCAAATCCAAATATCCAGCAGCACCCACAAAAAGTAATCCTTCCAGCTCCAGATCCAAATGAAAGTGACCAGGAGATGGACAAAGCACTGGGAGGAGCCTGCTGGACAGGAACAGGAAGTTGGAGACTGTGGGGCACTTCCTTCCCCCCCCCCCAAAAATGGACTCCTTGCAAAAAAAAGGCCATGCAAATGTCAACCTGAGGAGTGATTCTGATAAAAATCATCATTTTCTGAAGGTTTATCCTGTTTGCTGGTAGATTTCATGTGCAGAATTGCAAAATCTCTATTTCGCGAATGCGGGATTGTTCCTTTCCGCCGCAACTACGTGTTCGCAATTGCGAACTCTCGCGAGATGTGCTGTGCAAGGTGGCAAGCCGCGATTACGTATTCGCGGGCGCCAAACTCCCGCGGGATCACGCAGCAAGATCCAAAATGGCGCGGCACTCGCAAAATATGATCGAGAAAAACAACTCGGCAAACGCTTAATGACGGAAAGTGAACGCCGTGCACCACGCCGCGCGCCGCAACCAAGCAAAAAAACCGCCGCGAGCGGATTCACGGATTTTCGACAAATTCGCGAGAGTTCGCGGATTGCGAATTTGCCGAAAATCCGAAAAATACGCGAGCGGAGCGGATTTTATACCCATGCTTAGTTGCAGCCTTCGGAAGAGGGCCTGACAAAGGCCCAGGACACATGCTGTAAACAGATACACTGCGCATGTTTCTGCGCCTCGTGTTCTGTTTACAGCATTCAACCAAAGAGGGGATTTCACAAGCTGCTAGCTCATGGGGAAGAAGAGCCGCGATCTATTGGTGTGTAATATGTCCTGTGCAGTGCAAAACCAGCCGGACTACAAGACTGCAGAGGTAAGTGATTTTGACTTGTTGTAGTGTTTGGGTTCACACCTCATTTCCCCTCTTCTCCTCCCTTTCTCTATTCATTCTCCTTCGTTTCATTTTCTCTCTGTGCTTGTCGAGTCACTCTCTTCTCATTTTGTTGCTATTTGCTCTATCTCTCTTTAGCTCTAGTAGCAGCAGCAGCGCTGATCCTAAAGAGAGAGACAAGAAGAACGCAGAACAAAGAGCGAAGCAGGCAATTAATGTCTTGTTACTTACCGGTAATCTTCATTACCCCTATTAGGGTCCTCCCCGTCCCAGTCCTTACTACGTGAGGCAGTTCTGCCTCCACCCAGCCAATCACAATGCCAGTATGTTTAAACTACATAAGCCCCTCCCACTTACTGCCATGCCTGTTATCAACAAGACTCTGTCACAAACACAGCGGGGGAGGGAGGGTCGAGGACTGGGACGGGGAGGACCCTAATTGGGGTAATGAAGATTACCGGTAAGTAACAAGACATTACCCCCTCATGGGTCCTCCCAGTCCCAGTCCTTACTATGTGAGGAACTCACAAGCAGAGAACCAATAAACAACGCAGGACACCAGGGATCCATGCAGAGTACAAAACTTTAATCAATAAAAGATCAATGAACAACAGCGTTCAAGACGCCAACAGAAAAACTGTCAGCAGAGGCATGTAAAATATCAAGCCTATAATGTCGCACAAATGTGTGATGAGACTGTCAAATGGCTGCCCTACAGATCTCCTAGATCGAGACCCCCGCCACCTCAGCCCAGGAAGCAGACACAGAACACGTTGAATGACCCTGTACATGAGACGGAGGAGGCAAATCCAAGGACTTGTAAGATTGGCAGACCGCCAAACGCACCCACTGACTGATCGTGGAAGTGGAAACCTTCTTCCCTTTAGACACACCCCCAAAGGAGACAAACAGGGCAGGAGAAAGCCGGAACCCCAGGGAACGTTGGAGGTAAATCTGGAGAGCCCTGCGAACATGAAAGGAAGGGGGAATTAGGGAATCCCCCTCAGCAGGCAAATCAGGCAAAATCACCTCCTGCTTCAAATGAAAACTTGAAGAAACCTTAGGTAGGAAGGCCGGATCAAGCCGTAAAATGACTCGATCCGGAAGGAACTGCAAATAAGGAAATTAAATGATCAAGGCACCCAACTCGCCCAACCGGCGAGCGGATGTAATGGCCAACAAGAAAGCCCCCTTAGCCGACAGCCACAACAAATCCGCCTCCATCAAAGGCTCAAAAGGGGGCAAATGTAGACACCCAAAACAGTAGGTAAATCACAAGAAGGAACGAGAACAGGAGAAACCTGCCGACGAAGCCGAAAGCTCCGAAGAAGCCGACTGCCCAAAGGGGCAACACCCTCCAAGGAGGCCTCAGGACCCCGACAAGCACGAACCGCCACCCACTGAGCAGACAACGTGGAAGGGGAAACACCTTTCAAAAAACCATCTTGGAGAAAGTCCAACACAGAAGTAGGAACCCTCAATACAGGATCCACCCCATGAGAAGAACACCAAGAAACAAAAGAACGCGAATGACGACAATTGCACTTAAGGGACGAAGGACGTCGAGACAGCTGGATGTCTCGAGCCACCACCAATGTTCCCTCTAATTTGTTTCTTCTATGTGCGGCAGTGTATGGTCTCTGTGCGCTGCAGCCAATGCTATGTGCACCAAGAACCAGACCGTGCAAGTGGGTGCAGCGACAAATATCAGTGCAAAAATCACTCCAAACTTTTTGCTTAAATAGTGAAAATACTGTTCATTTCCACACATAAAGCACCACATGATGAGTTTTAAGTCAGGTTTGCAATTTACATACACACACCATGACATGAATTGGTTACACAAGCAAGCTCACTTCGTCTTTAGTAAAAGCACAAGACTCCAATGGTGGTACAAAGATAAGATTTTACTAAAGATTCTCAACTAGTGCTCTGTTCATAGGGTGGAGAAATGTTGGGAGCCTATACAAGATCGCGTAACTGGGGAAACATGCAGGGGGGCACATGTTATGCCCCACTGTGTGCATGCAGCCCTAGTCCCTGCAGGGCATGAACTGTTGACACATCGACTTCAAATCAATTCTTTGAATGCTATGAGAACCCTTTTGAATTACATTTGGAAAATTCTCTTTCCAATAGAGAAAGACTTGGTGGTTCTCCCTCCTCCAGGGCACCAAACGATACATGAACATTTAAGAAACTGACACTCATGAATATATTCTACCTGTAATGAGTGAGTTGTTTGTGCCTACATACCCAGCCACATTCCTTTTCTCTGTGTGTGTATATATATATATCGAAGCAATGAGTGTGTAACTCTAAAAAACCCAGACAGCACACAAAAGCTGAACCTAACGTTAGGTAACGCCTCCCCGATTTCCTTGACCCAATCCCCCTTACATCCAACCCACGTGCTTTTATAACACCTTTTTATTTTTACATCACTTGCTTGGTAATCCAACTAACACCTAACACCTTCCCTTTCCTAGTCACCCGACCTACGCTTTCCAGTGTCCACCCAATACGGGTCTTTTACCCCACACTTCTCCCAAAAAACAGTAAACCAGCCCTACACATGGTCAAACCTCGTAACATAAGCCAACTGGGGCAACACTGGAGACACCTATCCGGCCGGGTATAAAGCATTAATTAAGCATGGTCAAGGGATAAAGGGCAACATGATAAGCCATACTGACGTGACAGGGATAGCCGATTTTTGCCATATCATAGCTGACAAAACCATAATTACGTAACAAACATATGAGCATGCTGCACATTGTAGACACACTAGTGTGAGTAAACATATTAGCAGACTGGGGGAACATGACGAACACCAACCCCACTGACGGGAAAGCAGAATAATAAAGCGTACATCACAGATAGGTGCCATACAATTCTGTACGAACATGACCAAGTACAGGGATTTCAGACATAAAGATTACTTAATCTTTTTCGGGAAGTACAGCTTTCTGGGCAATAGTCTACAGTGGGGAAAAGGCATTGTTCGAATTGGTTGTAAACTCTATTGGAAAGCCGAATGTACATATGGGCACGAATCTCGCATAATAATTCACTGTTTATACACCAGTATTATCACTTTTACCACTGGCGAAAGTAGGTTTATCCTTAAACCATGTAGGAATCACCAATGTTATGTGTTTAGCAAATAAGTTATAATATGCTGAAATATTTAACAAATGAAGATAATTTAATGGTGATAGAAGAAACACTGTCAGACTTACCATGACTAATCACCTGTCACGCAGGCAGCACACCTCTTCTATGTCATTGTTTTTTGGAAGAGTATCCATGACAACGCACGTACACTGTTACCAATCAAAACCATCTGTATATCATGCACCATTCTTAGTGTAGCCAGATGTTGTGAACAAGGCGGTTCTACCGCCAAAACGTGTCAAAGCATATTGTATGGAATAAAACTGAGTCAGCGCCTGTTTGTACACGGAAAATTTCAGGATTGGAATTCTTATATATATATATATATATATATATATATATATATATATATATATATATATATATATATATATATATATATATATATATATATATTCACTGAAAAAACCATAGGTTATAGACCATATATAGTTAGGAATTAGCATTTAAAAAACCTTATTTTACTCACACAAAACCATTGAAATTCCATATATAGTTAGTTGCACTAACTATATATTGCGCACCCGCAATCCACTGCTGATGATGTCACATATTACATCATTCATGACATGGTCAGTGACATCACTGATGACATCACTGATGACATCTCAAATGACATCACTGATGACATCACTGATGACATCTCATTTGACATCAATGACCACATCACTGATGATATCATTCATGTGACAATACAATGCATCTCCTCACATTTTAATATAACCTCTGTTTCACCCAGTGTTAAAAACAGAGTATAATTTTTGAAACCATTGACACACCAATACTAGTTACTACATACGTACTCACTGATTCCTACGTCTACACACACATTCACTCATTCACCCATACAATCATTCATACATACAATCACTCATGTTTACAACACAATCATATGCACTCATACACCTATACAGACACTCACACTCTGCCACTCATCCATGGAGTTACTCACACACCTAGTCAGTCCTGTAAAGAATCAATCACACTTCCATTTTCTACTCTATACAGTTAAACATAGAGCACCTTACGTTTTCAACCATATACTAACACATACTTACTCTCTTATACAATCATTGATACAAGTACACATTGATCTGTACAGAGTCACACACCTCCCATCCAGCCACACACACACTCAGTCTCCCATGCAAATACTTGGGCAATCAATCAATAACCCATATAGTTACTCATATAGCTACTGATCAACACATGCAGCAGTTTACAGAACAACAGACATAATGATGCACAAATTAAGACAGTTTAGTCACTAACCCATGCACTCAGTGAGACACATTTAATCACTCACTCATACATTCAGTCATGCACCTACTAAATCCTTCGTCCAGACACTTATACATCCACTCATTCTTCAATATGTAAGACATATTTTAACTTTACAGAAACATAGTCACTGGATGTTGTCATCAGTGATGTCATCAGTGATGTCATTTGAGATGTCATCAGTGATGTCATCAGTGATGTCACTGACCATGTCATGAATGATGTAATATGTGACATCATCAGCAGTGGATTGCGGGTGCGCAATATATAGTTAGTGCAACTAACTATATATGGAATTTCAATGGTTTTGTGTGAGTAAAATAAGGTTTTTTAAATGCTAATTCCTAACTATATATGGTCTATAACCTATGGTTTTTTCAGTGAATTTTCAAGGTTTTGTAAATGCTAATTCCTAACTATATATGGTCTATAACCTATGGTTTTTTCAGTGAATTTCAATGGTTTTTTAATAGCAAATATCATAAGCTGTCGAATGTCAAGTACGTGGTAAGAATTTTTTTTTTCGTGTTTATGCACACTGATCTGCTTTGATTGCTGCCCCCCACCCCTCATTTCTATTAGGAGTACTCTCTCTTTGCAGATAGTGAAGGGTAGTTAACGCAGCCCTTTCCCCCTTTGTAATCCGTCGTGCCTGCTTCTCTCTCCATTTGATTGATTGTTCTCTTTGGTTCATTCTCTATTTACAAACAAGCACAGAGTCGCAATACTCTGTTTAGTCTTTGCAGATAGCGAAAAATCGTGTAAAAAAACAAAAGGAATCGAGCAAAATCAGTAGGCCACTAATGGAATCTCTTTTGACCTCGCTAAAATAGAAACATTAGGAACAACCTGTTGAAAATAGCAATGCGTATGTATATAAGCGGCGTTCATTTGTGTTCACAGTACCCCTTGTTGATTGTTTCAATCGAGCATTGAATTGTTCGAAGTTAATTCTCTTAACGATCTTCTCTACCTGCAAACGAGGAAGAATAGGAATATTCTATCTCCCTTTGCAGATAGTGAAGGGTAGGTAACGCAAGCCTTTAACACGTCGTACCTATTTCATTCCTCATTGATTGATTGATTGTCCGAACATTGACTGTTTGGGAATTAGTTCTTTTTGGAGGTATTCCCTGTTTGCAAATAAACGTAGGAAAATCTTTGCAAGTAGTGAAAAGGTACGTAATGCGGACCGTTCTCCCCCGTTGTAATCTGTCATGCCTATCTACTCCCCACTGATTGATGCACCTTTTTCACCCGGACCATTTACTAGAGATACGTCATCTGGCCCGACCAGAGAGCACCCCTAGTGAAAAGGACATATGCAATAATAACGAAGTGATCACTGTATCCTGTTAACAGAAACTTTACCATGAAACAACCTGGAAAGAAAAAAATAGGAAAACGAAAATCAGTAGGCCACTGATGAACATGAACTTTTATTAAACAACGAACAAAGAAACGATAACATAACGTAATGATAAAACCTATTAATGTCCTAGAAACAAGAAAACGTTAAAATATGCCAGTGGTGAGAGACCAGAAAAACAGTAAGAGAAACCAAATCACCCCTCGCTGTCCCACCGCCTGCCACGCCCAAAAAATCGATAGACTAGGGAAAATGCAAGTCAGTAGAACATCCACCCCCACTCTGGAAACTTCCAAGGTGGGGCAGGGTTCCGGCTACGCCCAGCCGGGAGCAGCCCATATAAGGCAGGTCCTGCTGCCACGCCTCGGCCAGGAGATCCTAACGTAGGGTGTAGCCGGAGGAGAGGCCGAGACCAGCGGGACCCGGCCAGGGGATTGCCTTTACAACGCTGAACAGTTGCAGGGGGGGGGAATGTCTCCTCGACCCTCCCCTCTCTCTCCCAGTCCGGCCGCGGTGGCCCTTGAGAGTTGCAGGTAGTCCCGCCACATGCTCTTCCGGTCCGACCACCAACGGTCGGGGGGCCGAGGCCGACGGGATCCGGCTGCAGCCGATAAACCAAGAAACCCGTTCATGGGGCCAGAGCCAGGGGCGTCCGGCCGACATCCACCGGAAGCCCGGCCCGAAGACGGACGGGACACTTCTTTCTTTTATAATGGCTGCGACAACACTGGAGGGGGATGTCTTGCACATGCCTCCGACCCCCCCCTCGTCCTCATCGCCTGGTCCGGCCATAACAAATCTCAAGCGAGACGCCGTGGGGTGCACTGGGAGGGAGAGACGGTGCGAACAGGCCTCTCCCGCCTCCCCAGGTGGAGGCTTCCCAGCTGCACCCTCAGGGCTCCAGGCGGTGGCATCCTAACAACTACAGTGCTGCACAGTTTCGGAACGACCTAGATAACGGTTCTTCCACTGTGGCCATGCTGCAACGTCTCGCCCGGCAGGGTGGAGCCCGTCCGCTCATGTGACCCCGCGATCGCCGGTAGCTGCCGAACTCTCAAAATGGCGGTCGACCTGGCAAGAGCGGGCCCAACATAAAGAAATGGCCCGGTCACTGGTTGACTCCACCACCGTAGTCCTCCACGACCTTGAAGATTCTAGAGGAGCCGCGGGAGTCTCCGACCCCCGATGGGGAATGACTGCCATGATCGCCCGTGGAGTGACGAAACTGTATCCGCGGGACGTCGGCGCTCCCATGCTGGCGCCAGCCTCACTTTGAATTACTACAATCCTGCAGACCTCACTTCCGGTGAAAGCACAGTGTGACCCGGTAGGAAAAATTATTGCACCCCCTCCCCTTTTTGACTGATAGTTCAAACCACCGATCCTTTCCTTTGCCCTTTTAACGGAACTTTGGACTGCCTCCCCCTCTTTTACATTTTCTAGAGAAAACAAAACATTAACCACTACATTAGCATAGCAGTTGACACCAGAACTGTTTTCAAATTGAAAACCAACAACATCTTCAACAGAATCCTTTTTGTTTCTGCTGTGACCCTGCTACAGCACAGGCATTGTCCCCAGCAGTAATTCTGCAATGCCGGTAAGAATAGCTGTGGTGCCTACTGGACTCACTCACCCCCGCGGCGCCCCACGCCGTTTTTTGCTGGGCGGCAACTTACTAGACATCACTTTCGTGCCATCTAGATTTCAGCGCGTTCTGCTGCCTTGGAACTATTCGCACAACAGACCGCTACTGACAAGAATATTTCATTATTGGTGCTGTCAATTTCAATAAATCTATTGGATAATTAAAAAGAAATTGCCACGGTCTCTTCGTTGTTTAAATGTTTTTACTGTTTTTGTTTTGTTGTATATATTTATATGTTATTAAAGTTTTATATTCCTACTACTTTGTTGGAGTGCTATATATTTTTAATGTGACACATAATTGTAAAAACTTTGATGTACAAAGAGTCATTCCTGGAATCTTCCGCTTCAGGCTCGGTCCCCTCCCCAATCACAATACAGGATGGTTTTCAGATAGTAGGAACGCGTGTGCTGTGACGGATCACATCGGGTGTGGGCCTTGATCTACTATAACTCCTTTGAAGAGGGGTGATTCTTTACAGCTGGGGCCATAAACTACATCTGCAGGGCTAGCTGATAGCCTAGGACCGGCCTGGACATTCGGACACAGAGGAAGAGGAGTGTCAAAGGGTGCGGTAGTGAATAGGGCGAAAGGGAGGTGTCGGGCGGGCACAGAGTGTGATTCTCAGGGAAGAGCAGCGCAGATGGGGGAAGGTTTATTGCCCATGCATAAGACAGAGAGCGGTGGTGACCAGTGCCTGGGGGAGATGCTTACGAGGGTGAGGAGCCATGCTACGAATCGACAGCGTGCAGAGAGTGGGTCTGGTCAAGACATCTAAAATGGCTGCCGTGCACGACAAAAGTGTGGCATTTCAAAAAAGGCAAGATGGCGCAGACAATGTTTTTCAACACTTCCTCATTTCCTTCGAATCGAACGTTAACAGACGTTGGGGCATATTACCAAAGTTAAGCGATATTTATCGCTAACGATGCTTACCAACCAATTTTTTACCACTAAGCATCGTCAGAAATTATCGAAGATAAACCTTACTATTATCAAGGTTTATCGCAAATGCGATAATAAACGGCCGCAATGCATGAATATCGCTAAAAACTCAGCGATATTCATGCATTACCGAGCTAATACTCTTAGCCATGTTATCCACCTCCCATTGGATAACATGGCTAAGAACTGCTCAGGGCAGGTGTTACTTTTTGGAGATATTCGCGCTTAGCGCGAATATCTCCAAAAGTTGGTAATAGGAGATAGATATCTTGCATGTTGTAATGCAAGTTATTGTGGTATATGGAACTCATACCATAATCTCTCAGGAAAGCAGAAACTGATCCTTTTGGGACCGCCTAAAAAGGCCTAGGGGGTGAGGAGTACTCTACTTTGCCCCCTTTTCACGTTCCGAACTATTTTATTTTACTCTCTTCTGTAATTACACAAAATACCAGCGATAAGATGCATCGGAGACACACACTGAGAGAAAGGAGGCCGGAGATGAAGAAGACATGTCAAATACACATTGGAGATAATATAGTGGCAGAAGGGAAGTAAATATGAGTAAACTTACCATGTAACATAAAAATGTTGCACTCTATACTATAAGTCTCATTTTATACTACAATCACTTCGCTACAACCTCATAAATTAAAAATAAAAATAAATAATGTCTCAAACAATTTTTGATTTCTAAATATAAATTTATTCTTCAGAATTTTCTAAATTTGAAACAACTAGTAACATGTCCTCATCAGTAATTTCCTCTTCAATCATCTCATCTGGAATCTCCTCATTAAAAGTCTGCAATGATGATTCTTGTAACTCTATGGTCTCCAAACACTCGATAAATTCGCCATCAAGAGATTGATCAAAAAAATCATTCAAGTCATCTCCTCCTTCTGACAATATTTCATTATTGGTGCTGTCCATTTCAATCAATGTAGTGGAATCATTCAAGTCATCTCCTCGTGACAATATTTCATTATTGGTGCTCTCAATTTCAATCAATGTAGTGGAATCATTCAAGTCATCTCCTCCTTGTGACAATATTTCATTATTGGTGCTGTCCATTTCAATCAATCTAATGGAATCATACAAGCCATCTCCTCCTTGTGACAATATTTCATTATTGGTGCTCTCAATTTCAATCAATGTAGTGGAATCATTCAAGTCATCTCCTTGTGACAATATTTCATTCTTGGTGCTGTCCATTTCAATCAATCTAATGGAATCATACAAGTCATGTCCTCCTTGTGACAATATTTCATTATTGGTGCTCTCAATTTCAATCAATGTAGTGGACAATTCAAAAGAAATTGCCACGGTCTCTTCATTGTGAGCCATTTTATTTTGAAATTGCTTGCTGTAAATTGCAGAAAAAAATAATCACTTTCATTTATCGTTTTTAGTAATACATAATATAAAACTAACTTCATCAAGTATTTAGTATAACAGAAGGACTGCAAATAAATAACAGAAAACATTTTTCAAATTATCTTCAAGTGTACAACATAGTTCCCCTTACAAATTAACAACTCACCTTTTTAAAAGTAGCAGAAGTGTTAGTACTGTGTAAATCAAACACCAGAAATTCACCACCAAAAATTCCTCACAAATGTACCTCAGACAGTAGTATCACAAAATGGCTGTGGTTTCCTCTCATTTGACATATATACATAACCAATTAACTTTCATCACACACAAATACAAAACCAAAGTAACATTTTAATTGGTTCTAAATTTCAACACTTTCAAATGTGTTTTCCCCATGCAATTTTCCATAGGACATTTACATACGTCTACAGCCTGAATGGCTGAACGGAATTACACCAAACTTGGCAAAATGGTACATCAAACCTAAGAGGTCAGGAAGGATCTACTATGCCCCCTTATGGTCATTTCCCCCTTCGCTTTGGCCTCCTCTTGTCTCTCAATCCTACCGAGGGACAAGATGGCGGCCGCTACGGACTGTTTGGAATGTTGACAGACGCCGGAGAACCAATCAGCTTCGCAAAGCTCCATAACGCGAAAAGTACGCGAAGCGGAGCGCTGTTACAGATATATATCTTTTTTTCAACGTTAATTTCTCAAAATCCACTGGAGCACATATATTGAGACCTAGCAAAGGCACATCGGGCTACCAGTCCCTAATATTTTGCCAAGTTTCGTGCAAATCCATTCAGCCGTTCGATTATTATTATTTTGGGTTTTTTTTGCCCCGCGGGGCCCTTTTAAAACCTCCACATCAAACCTAGGGGGTCAGCGAGGATCTACTATGCCCCCTTATAGTTATTTCCCCCTTTGTTTTGACCTCCTCTTGTCTCTCGATCCTACCGAGAGACAAGATGGCGGCCGCTACGGACTGTTTGGAATGTTGACAGACGCCGGAGAACCAATCAGCTTCGCTTCACAAAGCTCCGTTGCGCGAAAAGTCCGCGAACCAGAGCGCTAACCGGTCCGCTGTTACAGATATATATCTTTTTTTAAACGTTAATTTCTCAAAATCCACTGGAGCACATATATTGAGACCTACAAAAGGCACATCGGGCTACCAGTCCCTACAATTTTGCCAAGTTTCGTGCAAATCCATTCAGCCGTTCGGGCTAAAAGTGAGGCCAACCGCCCTATGGAAAACTCAATGTTAAAAACACGTTTTGGGACCCCCCTTTTTTCTCGGCCCCCACTGGACGAACCCCCCCCAAATTTTCAAGGGCTGCTCAGAAACAAAATGTGCCATTTTCCTGAAAATTTCAGCCGATTCCGTCCACAAACGCCAAAGTTATTAGACATAGAATTTTCAAAAAACCCATAGAGAAAAAATCCTAACTATATATACCTACTGGCGACCGCCAGTAGGTAATATATATATATATATATATATATATATATATATATATATATATATATATATATATAAACAAACAACCATTCCCGGCTGTTCCTCGTCTCAAGATACGGCGAGCCTGTGTGGGTGCCGGACACCCTTAATTATACGAACCAAACTTCTCCCAACACGAAGAAATACACAGGCTGCTTTCTGGATGCTTCAGTGTGAATTTATTCGAGGCACGAAATCAGGCAGCTCTCTACCGACGCGTTTCGCCACTAAGGCTTGGTCACGGTGAAAGTGATCAATGCTAGGTGCTATTTACATATCAAAACAATATACATAGAAAGAGGACTGTTGCTGGTCACTCCTTGCAGAGTTGTAACAGCCATCTTGGAGTGGTGTATGTTCTTAATATACACGTATTGTCACATTATACATGTTTTGAACAAAATTAATCGTCTTGCCCAAGTGGGCTATTACATTATTATGTCCTTTGTATCAAATAGCGAAGTCTCGCTCACACATATTTTTGTTGGTCTCGCCCAAGTGGGCTGGAAAAATGTCACCAAATGACAACACTTAATCAAAGATTCCCATGATGTCTCCGGATGTTGTATAAGGTCCTACACTCCTATGTAAAAAGAAAAATTGTGTCTTTTAAAACCAAATATAGTAAAATACATCATTATTTACATGTTAAAACAAAAATCGAGATATTCAGACGTGTTCAATTTTACATTTTCATAAGTGGACTGCAAGTTCTTCACTACAATTCATCCCAATGGGATGTAATGTCTCGAAATCAATGATGAATTTAGATTCCAAAATTCTCAACTGGCGCAGTCTATCACCCCCTCTTACAGTTTGCTTGACTGCATCCAACACAACATATTTCAGTAAATTGTCATTTTGGTTGTGGTGTGTCTTAAAGTGTCGAGCAACAGGATATTGTTCGTTGTTATTTCTGATTGCTCGTTTGTTCTCCAATATCCTGATCTTTGCCCTGTGTTTGGTACTCCCAACATAGAATTTCCCACAGGGACAAATAAGACAGTAAACACAATATTCGGTATTGCAGTCAAAGGGACCCTTGATGGTGAACAATCTGGAACTGTTAGGTACTTTAACTTTTTTACAATTAGAACTTCCCTTGCAGGCCATACATTTCATACAGCATTCAAAACCAACAAGACTCTTATTTTGTAATTCCTTTCTGGACGAGACCATATTTTTGCTCAGATTATCTCTCAGGCATTTCCCTTTTCGAAATGTTATCTGTGGGTGTTCTTTCACATGTTTACTTAGACAAGTGTCAGTGGTTAAAATAGGCCAGTTTTTAGTCAGTATATTGCGAACCCTGTATGCTTGACCTGAATATGTAGTGATGAACCTCACTGTGTCATCTTCCTCATTCAATGATTTCTGCTTGGGAACTAACAAGTCAGTTCTTACTACCTTGTCAACTCTTTCAACTGCTTGTCTGATTGTTTTGTCAGAATATCCCCTTTCTTTGAAACGGTAAATCATCACTGATTTCTCCGCTTCAAATTCTGTACTGCTGCTGTAATTCCTTTTAGCTCTTAACAATTCCCCATAAGGGATACTTTGGATAAGGCTATAGGGATGTGCACTGGAAGCAAATAATAGGCTGTTTCCCGCAGTTTCTTTTCTATGGAGACTAGTGGTTAGTTTGTTATTTTTGACCTCCACTTGTGTGTCAAGGAATATGACCTTATCTTTACTGATATGAGATGTTAATTTTACATTTAATTCAGTGTTATTAAGGTCTGCAATATATTTCCTGGCACTTATTTCATCTCCCTTCCAAATGCAGAAAATATCGTCTATGAAACGGGTCCAAAGTATGACCCTCTCACCCTGGTCACCTTGGCTGCTGGTCACCTGCTCCTCCCACCAGCCCATGAATAAATTTGCGTAGCTGGGAGCAAAGCAGGTGCCCATCGCCGTCCCTTGTATCTGCCTGTACAGTTGATCATTAAAGTAGAAAAGTTGTTAGTTAGGCAATAATGTGTCATATCAACCAACATTTCAGTATGTGTTGAAGTGTTGATTGATCTCGCTCTCAGGAAATGCCTTATTGCAAGAATACCAGTTTTATGCTTGATGGATGTATATAAACTGGTTACATCCATGGTGATCAATAGGTAGTCAGGTTCCCAGGCTAAGTCATTGATCAAATTCAGGAAATGCATGGTGTCTCTGAGATATGCAGGTAAAGACATTACAAATGGTCTCAGAAAGAAGTCTATATATTTCGATGTTATTTCCAATTGTGACCCCATAGAGGACACAATGTGTCTGCCTGGTGGAACTAGTGGGTCTTTGTGCAATTTGGGTAGGAGATATAGGACTGGTGTTTTCGGATATTTACAACTTAGTCCCATGTATTCCCCTTTTTCCAAAATACCACTTTCATGGCAATTCAAAAGCATTTCATCATATGTATCGTATGAATTTTGTAACTCTTCAACAGTCGCTTTACGATAACATTGTGTATCTCCTAGCTGTTTAAGGCCTTCAGTTAAATACTCCATCTTTCCCCACACCACAACATTCCCTCCCTTATCCGATTGACGAATTACAATAGAGTCGTCATTTCTAAGGGAGTCGAGTGCCTCGCTTTGTTCTCTAGATAGGTTTTGCTTCGCTAAGCCTTTGGTACAATAAGCGTATTTTTTTCAAGTCTCTAGTGACACTCCGTTCGAAAACATCTATGGCATCACTTTGGATCACTGGTACAAATGTTGATTTAGGTTTGAAACCACTTTTACAGGGTTCATCTGTTATCAATTCCCCATTGTCAAGATTAGGAATAGGATCGGATGCTTCATCTAGCCTAGATATGTTTTGTATGGTCTCCACATTAGATACAGGCAAGCTTTCTACAGGGTCTGCCTCGAAATCTCTTGCATGGTTGAGTGCATTGCATTGAAACCATTTTTTTAATTTTAGTTTGCGAATAAAACAAAATGTATCTATGCGCGTTTGTACATAGTCCATCTTGCGCATAGGGCAAAAGGACAGACCCAAAGCCAGTAAATCAATTTCAAAATTGTTCAACTCACGGTTGGAGAGATTGACTACAGTCATTTTGTCCCTTTTCTTGCTCTTGTCTGCATAGGTGCGGGCGTATTGGAATCGCCTTTTCTTTCTTCTCCTTGTTTTTTGGTTCCTCTGAATCCTCCGGCTTTGCCTCGAAAGTTTCGTCCTCGGCCCCTGTGAAAATCCTGGTCATCTTGCCCACCTTGTTGATTTTGCTTGGCTTTATTCAGCATTTGGAATTGTGTCAGAAAGTTAATCTGGCCTCTGCCCACTCCACGCATTGGTGTCCCTGTTGCGTTCCCTGGTGCATCCGAAAGGTTACCATCTGACACGTCACTCTCTTCAGGGGCAGTACTATCCCCTTCCACTGTGATATTAGCTCTGATGTTTTCATTTGAGTCAGCACTCACTTTTTGAAACAGATAATCGTATTTTTTGTGGAATGTCAAGGTTCTGCCCGTTTGATAATCCTTGAAGTCCCTGATAAATTTGCGTTGTTTCTTTGCTGTTATATCATCTTCAAGTTTTTTGAGTACCAATGTTCTGGCACGCAACAACACTACTCCCAAAAAAATGTCCAGTTAGTGCCTTTTCTTTTAAAAGGGAAGAATACACTTATTTCAAAACCACACACAACTATTAACTGATGAATATATACATCAGGTAGATGAAAATAACTTTGGTGACATTCTCATATCACATTTCACCCTTAAGGGGTACTGAACCACATCATCACAATCACCGCCACTTGTATCAGTTATAATATCACATTATAAGGTAGTATCATTATATAAAGCAGGATGACTGGTTTGCTCAGGTTATTACCTTTACCACATTAGTAACAGAAACCATGTAATACTGTGTAAAGGCTATACATTAAAAGGGATGTCAATAGGTAGAAGGCAGGCCTACAGGTTTGTCACGATTTCACCATGTTTATAAAATAGCATCGTATTGTGATTTACCCTTGTAACATAATTTAAACCAATGGAATTAATAAACATTTTGAAATGTGTTTATAAAATGTATAGGCATTGCATTGTTCATTATTAATACTGTCAATAAAGAAATGCAACTCAGAGCAACCATTTTGAGTGGAGGGGTCTTTGTTCCCTTGGCTGGGTAGCAGGGTAAATTAATTGTCCCAGTTGGTTGGTTGGGGGTACAAAGGCTTGGAATCTGATGAGAAGCAGAGTATGATAAATAAAACAATTCATGTAGCGCCATAAGATGTGGATGTGCTATGTTGAAGCCCTGTACGTTCAAACTCACTGTATGAGTTTTACCAATTTGAGATCTTGCGGGACTGTAGAAGCTTATTTGGAGGGAAACTCACTGCAGATTTTCCAATAAGCCTTAATGACCTCTGTAAGAATGCCTACTAATAATGTAGGGCCTACTCCAGGTCAGCACCTATTAATGCAGAGTACCTTCTGTGCCAGAATAGCTTTGTGCAATTACAAGGCTGTGCATGACTATAGTTTCACACGTGCAGCCCGCACACGTGTGTTTACATGTGTTCACGTTTAACCAGCTTGGTGCCTCTAACACTAACAAAGGCAGACACTGGCAGTAAACACGCCCACTCCACTTACCACGGATTTACCATGTGTCAGACTCCAGTAGTGAGACTCACCCACAGTAAAGGTTAAATAACCAGATAGTTAATTGCAATAAAAAAATTCTGGTTTAACTAAATGGCCAGAACACATGAAAAGCAAACAATTTAACTATGTGCATAGCTGTCAATGTTTCAGATTGCCATGCATGACATTTTCATAATTTCAGTTTAATTATGAGTGACATTTCAACGAACGACTATGAGTGACACTTCTCGCGAGCAAAAATCAAGGAATTAAGGCGTGTCCAATCTGTCGCGGTCACACACTGGCACAGCACCGCTGCAGGAAGCTCTCCCCTCAGCTGAGCGCCCAACAGGCCTCTCATGCGCAGCCATGATGCTGAGAGAGAGTCAGTGTTCATTCACGATGCTGTGCCGGGGTCCAAGGACATGGGCCAGCAATAGCAGTTTAAGCAGCAAATAAAGTAAGATAACAAAGACATGGTTTATCACACTCAGGCCTTTTATTATCTGCTACTTTCCCAAGCCATTTTCTCTTTTGTTCCTGAGACAAACCGCAACTGAGTTCACTCTGTCTAAAATAGATCCGAAAAGTTGAATACTGAGTTTCCTACCTGCTTGCAAGAAAAATCTCCTCAGTGTAGTGACTAATTAAGTTTTCTGCACATTGAGGGGATGATAGAGTTAAAACATGAGTTCCTGCTTTTATTGATGACCTGGCTACCGCTTCCTGCTTACACTGCTCAGGGCTTGACAGCGGAAGTGCAGAGCCCATTCGGTAGACTCTGCTGAAGCTCCCGTTCATCATCTCCATCAAAGCCCACAAGAAGAGCCCAGGATGCCGGCCTACCACTCTACATTGATGGAAGCAGAAAACCCTGGATGGCGGTCGATTGATCGGAAACATGATTCCTCTCTACCTGAACATCCCCCTGCCCTCCGAGCAGGGAGTAGCTGTCTGCCCCAACGCCGTATCACCTACAGCGATTAACTGTAATCGAGGGTGAGGGTCACGGCGCTGTTGGTCCAGGGGACCCGAATTTCCCGCCTGCAATTCTACCAATCTAATAACGGCTCACTCTCCCAGCCCCCACTGCTGCCCGCTGCCGCTACTTCTACCATACTGGCCATCTGCTCCGGTGTGTGCCTTCTAGGTAGGGGGGTGAGGGAGCTGCGTTCTGTGGACTCTTCAACATTGATGCCCCTGTGGACCAGAGCCTCTGCACAACTTTTTTTCAGCCTGCCGTCCACCTTTGGTTTCATCGCTGCGTGGCCCCTCTGATTCTTCGCACTTAAATCCTGCACTCTCGTTCTTCCTTATGAAATTTGGAGTTTTGGACATCCCGCCATTTTGTAGTTGGACTCCGTTGATACCCACTACTCAGACCCGCCACCTTGCCTGACCCCAGTCCTTTCCCTCTTCCCTCCGGTCTCCCACTGACGATCCACTATTGTGTTTTTCCTTCTTTCTTGTCTGCCTTAACGCCATCCCTCCTCGGGTTCCCTCCTCTCTCTACACCCTCTCTCACAGTACTACTCTTGTCCCCCTCTACCTTCTCCCCCCACGTTTTTCCACTCACTCTGTTATGATTGTGCAACTATTTGTTTAATTTATCGTACCCATAACTCGCTACTTGTTCTTCTCATGTTAAATGCTCCGATACCCTGACTCTTGGGAATTATTTACATCACTCTATTTCTTGGTGGAGATGGTCTCCGTCGATTCCCATGATCCGGACCTGCCATCTTGTATGACCCCTGGCCCCTCTTCCTTCCTGACTCCTTCTGATGACCCTCGAACGTTTTTCTCTTTTTTGCTGGTCGCCCTTACCCCATCCCCCTCAGGTGCCTTTCTCCCCTTGCAGCTATTCCCAGACTCCTATTCTTGTCCCCCTTTTTTCTTCTCTGACTCCTATTACTTGTCATTACTTTGTAAATTGCTGTGCAAAATGATTACAGTATTGTACCTTGTAATCTCACTATGTTGGTTCCTTATGTAAAGCGCTCTGATACCTCCGGGTCTAGCCTGCGCTATATAAAACTGAATAAATACAAAATACAAATACCAAATTAATTGGCAATATTGCCATGCTGCCAATTAAAAGTCAGTTCAAAGGACCAACACCGAGAGAAACCAAAAATACAGATATAATCGAGGAGGCTCTTTATTACCTCAAAGTAAATGTCTTTTTCAAAAACTATGAAATTAAGAACGAAGCAGACAGAACCCTGATCTATATAACACTCTACATTTCTGAATGCTTGACAAAGTTACAAATGTGTAATTCCAAAGGCCAGGGAGAGAAAGAAATGTACACATTGGGAATTACACTGTTTCCCATTCCAGGGGAGCCTGGTTTCCCACTCAATGCAATGTACAGCAAGCCTGCAAACAAACAGTGAGACGAGGTGATGAGAGCGTACCTGCAGCAGCTGAGGCAGGTAACCGGTCTAAGGCTCTGAGAGAGGGTGTTTGATCCTGAGACTGACAAACCTAGCAAGTGGTAGACCTGCTTCGTGAAGAGACAGTTCGTGAATAAGTCTCTCTCCGCACCCCGACAATGAACAGATACAACTGCAGTGAGGGCAAAAACCTCATGTGGATTTGTATAAAGTTTTTGTCGTACTTTTATATAACTTGATGAGAACCCATTGTTATCCTTTGATCACCTGGCCACACCGGAAGACACTGGCAGGAGGCACCAATGATAGCTGTAGCAATTACCAGCACTTCTCTATTAACAAATGAAAGGCAGGAAGTCTACAAGCACAACGTGTGTGACACACACGTCATGCATGTAGACTTGCTGCCTTTCATTTGTTGATAGGGCACAGCTGCAGGGCAGTTGAGTGCCTTTGTTAAAGTAATTATGTTAATTGCAGCGCATGGCGGGCACAGAGATTAACATGATTACTTTAACAAAGGCACTCAATCTTACTGTTTTCGCGTCGCACGCATTTTAAAAGTGGTGGCACCACGATCCTCAGTTGACTGTGCGCGCTTTCTATTTTACAGTGCGCGCTCCAGGAGATATAGGTGCGCGCCAGAGCACGAGCGCACGTTAGAGGGATCAGCCACCACAGAACACCAGCCCACAGGCTCCAATGTCAACCACTCAATAGCCAAGATGTCAGCTGCAAACGAAAAAGACAAGGCAGGGACAAGAGCGGAAAATGAAGAGGAGACGAACACAAAGGAAGCCGGACAAACCGACCCTCCGCCAGCCGCAACAGGAGAGGAAACCAAAGGCGGCGAGGCCAAAAAGGAGCAATCAACATGACCGAAACCTTCTCCCCCCGTATCTTCTACAGCACCCTCGGGAGGACGGGAATGGGAGGGAATGTATATAGAAGACCCGAAGGCCTGGGAATCGAAAGAGCATCCACCACCCAAGCCTGAGGACACAGTACCGGGGAAGGAGAGAGTTGAGAGGAGACGCAAAAAGATCGATCCATGGAGTCCTGAACCGAAGGCAAAGGGACTGGAACAGAGGAAGAGAGAGATGGTACAGAACAGAAGAAGCAATGTTGCGGCTCAGAGCGTCTGCATGAGAATTCAATTGTCCTGGAATCTACACCACCCTCAAGGCCAACAGATAAGATTCCCCCAAGCACAAATCATGGAGGCCAACATGTTCAGAGACGCGCACCTGGTCCCCCCTGACGGTTCAGCTAACAACAAGCCACTTGGTTGTCGGTACGAAACAACAGATTCCACCCAAGGAGATGAACCTGAAAGAACTGCACTACCTCCCAGATGGCCGCCAACTCCCGCCACTTCAAGAAACGGGTGCCGTCCCCCCGAGACCACCAACCCTTGGCTTCCAAGGTCCCCAAAGTGGTCCCCCAACCCCAAAGACTGGCATCCGTCGTCAACAAAAGGGGAGGAGGAAGACGAAACTGCACCCCCTTCTCCAGATTGGGAGTGCAAAGCCACCAGTCCGAGTCCCGAACCAGAACATGAGAGAGAGGAACCATAGCCTCGTAATCCACCCAGGAAGGGTCCCACCGAGCCAACAGATGAGTCACTAAGGGCTTGAGATGGAGGTAAGCCCAAGGAACCACATCAGTGGTTAGGCCATCAAACCCTGGACTCGCAACCAAATACGAACCATGCGGAGGGACGACTCAACAGATCCCGCAACAGAGTCTGCAAAGCAAGGATCCGGGCAGGAGGGAGAAACGCCGCCCCCAGAAAGGTGTCGAACAGACCCCAATGAACTGAAGTCTCTGCACAGGATCCAGATGAGACTCGGTCAGATTCACCTTGAACCCCAGCTCCTAGAACAGGACAACATAGCCTCCACCGCCAGAAGAGCCTGAGGAAAAGAGGAAGCAGAGACCGAACGATCATCAATATAGGGAAACACGGAGAAACCCTGATGTTGCAAATCCCCCACAGCAGGAGCCAATAACTTGGTAAAAGTCCTGGGAGCAGTGGAGAGGCCGAACGGCAGAACCTGAAACTGGAAATGCCTCCCCTGTACAGCAAACCCCAGGAACCGCTGGCTGGCAGGATGGACCAGAACATGAAAATAAGCGTCCTCTAAGTCCAGGGAAGCCAAAAAATCGCCCTCCTGGATGAGGGGAATGACAGACTGTAAAGTGACCATCCGAAAATAATCCAACTGCACCAATTTGTTCAGGGACCGGAGATTCAATATGGGGCGGAAGGAACCATCAGGTTTTGGAACCAGAAACAGATGGGAATAGAACCCCAGGACCACTTCCTCCACTGGAACCGGCACCACAGCCCCTTTCCGTAACAACATGGTTACGCCGGACAACATGGCAGATCGCCGCATGAGTTCTTTTGACAACGGGGTAACCAGAAAACAATCCAGAGGGGGAGTGCCCCGGAAAGGAATCTGGTAACCCCACCTGATGACAGACAAGACTCACAGGTCGGAAATCAGAGCTGACCAATGGTCCAGATACAAACGGAGATGAGCCCCCACAGCGGCATAGTCACTTCTGTCCTGCACCAGAGGGAGGCTGTTGCTGCTGCTGCTGTTGCTGAGGCCGGGGGTTATAATGGAACGCAGCCCCCCGACCACGGGCCCGACCATGAAAGGGCTGAGATGACAAAACCCCTTGAAACCCCTGCTTCTGGAAGAAAGACCTTTTCTTAGGAGCAGGCTGAAAAGGCTTTAACAACTTCTTCCCCTCTGCAGAGCACTGCACCATCATATTCAAAGCATCCCCAAAAAGACGGGGACCCTCAAAAGGCAGTTTATGGACCAAGGCCTTCTGTGCAGCCTCAGGACGCCAAGGTTTTTTTCCACAGAGACCTTCTTCCAGCCACCGCTGCCCAAGCAGCCGAGGAAAAAGCCCACAAGGAATAAAAAGTGACATCCTGGAAAAATTTCGCCAAGACCTCAATTTGAGCCAACACAGGAGTAGGGTCCCCCTGATCCTGAAGACAGTCAAACAGTTTATTGAAATCCTTAAGCAGGACCTGCTAGCACGCACCTTAAAGTGAGAAGCAGCGTAAGAACGCTTGAGAGCAGACTCCACCTTACGCTCCACCGGGTCAGACAGGGAAGCCTCCTCCGAGGACAAAGAGGAGGAAGAGGCAGAAGCCATAGAGAACAAAAGAGAATTAACCTTTGGAATCGCAGGAAACTGGGAATCAAAGTCCACCAGGCGATACCTCTTCTCCAGAAATCGAGGAATACCCTGCTTGTCCACCTCAAGCCACTCCTTTGTGAGGATATCCTTCAGGACATCATGGAAGGGGAGGTCATCCACCACAGAGGAACTATACTGAGCGTAAAATCCCTTCACAGCCAGGGATTTAGAGTCAAACCCAAGCACCTCTCGAATATGAACCCGCATGTCAGAAAAAACCTTGCCCTGGACGTACTTTCCCTTAGGGAAATTGTCCATGTCTTCCTCATCGTCCTCAGCCCTCTTAGCTGCAGGCTCCAGCAGCATAGACTGGACTGCAGAATTAATCAAGTCCTGCAAATCCGCCCTACAAATCTGCAAGATGTCATTCTCCTGCAGATCCTGAACATCATTCTGCTTAGAAATCGCCTTAGCAGGCACAGGTGGAGAAGCCCATTCACTCATGGCGAGAAATCCAGTCCCAAACAAACAGGAACTCACCACACAATCAAAGGAAGTGCCCAGCAACCTCCAATAAATACTGCCCCCAATCATCCAATCACGCAAAGGTGAGACAGGTGAATGAAAAAACAAAAAGGGCAGCACTGTAGTCTCCACCCACAGCCATAGATCAAAAGACATTGGCCGCAGGGGCCGGACGCTGCACGACAGCCCCAGCGCCGGAACGAGCCAGGGCCAGGACACCAAAAAACTCTCTGCCCCAGCCCAGCACATGAACAGGGAGCGTCCCTGACCCCAGAACAGGAGCGCGGTTGACCGGAATACCGGAGCGGCCGCGCCGATAAAATAACAAAAAAAAATGCAGAAACATAAAACTGCAAATACAAACACTCACTGCACCGTCCTGAAGAAAATCCAGACCAGGAAACAGGAACCGGGAGCACCAGCGTTCCGACCGCCGTCGGAGCAGAAAAAAAACAGGAGGTAGGTGGGCAGAGCTTATGTAGTTTAAAAATACTGGTGTTGTAATCGGCTGGTTGGAGGCAGGACTGCCTCACGTAGTAAGGACTGGGACAGGGAGGACCCATGAGGGGGTAATTAGACAATTGCAGGGCTTTTGGCAGCATAAGCATCCCAAATTCTGCCAGTCTGAGAATGCTTCTTAAAGTCATTTATCCCGGATGTACATTCTGTGTCTACAAAGCAAGTCACCTATTAAATTACGCAATTTGCTTTCTGGACACAGAACATACGTATTTAAGAAATGTGTTAATTTATCCCAGAGATGTGTTTTATGTCTAGAAAGCAAGTTTCCAATTTAATTAGGCAACTTCATTTTTAGACACAAAACTTATGTACTGGATAAAAGCCCAGTTTTTAACCTTTTGGGTGCCGGGAATGTAACTTTTATGTCCTCGGCTGTGGCACTAGTGTGCCGAGGACATAACCGTTACATCCTCTGCACACCAGTGAACAATCCCTCTGCTGTAAACAGCAGAGGGGTTTCTTTTTTTTCAGCCTCACAAGCTAGGGAAGAGCTTCCCCAGCTGCCTGAGGCATTTTGTTTTCAGTACAATGCGCGCCAACGTCATTACACTGAAAGTGAAAGTGCTGATTGGCTTATCTCACTTTCACTGCCTATGTGCTCGCGGGCTTTCTCAGCCCACTGAACAAGTAGGCAGAAGGGATGGGTACCATTGGAAAGGGGAATATCTCCCCTTTCCAATGGTACCCTTCCCTAGTTGAGTCCTGCTTGGGGATCACCACAAGAGGGGAATCCCCAAGCAGGGATCCACCGCTAGACAACAGGGAGGAGGGAGCAGACCCTTGGGGAAGGGCCTGTGCTCCCCCATATACATTTGGGCATAGTCAGTCTTGTTGCCCCCCTGGGGGTCAGAAAGCACACTAGTTGACAGATATTATTTTCTTTTGAAAAAATAGGGATGGGGGCTGCCCACCCCCCAAAACAAAAAGGACAATCTTCTTTCCCCTGGAGGGCACATTGGTGTTCTAACACCTTACCTGCCCCCGGGGGCGAAAGGCTACTAGACACAAGTTTTTTTATTTTTTATTATAAATATGAGATGGAAGCTGCCCATAATGGGCAAGACCATTCTCCCACCCACAATAACAAAGAAAATGTATTTCCAACCCCCCCACCCCCAGGGGTGCAGAAAGCCCACTAGGCGCCAGGGATTTTTTTAAGAGCTACCCAAAATAGGCATGTCAGTGCCCAAGCCCTTCCCAAACAAAAAAAGGGACAGTCTTTCTGCCTGCTTTGGGAGACAGATGTTTTTTTTTTACCTCCAATCTGACACTGTGGTGGGGGGCAGCAGAAATTCCACTAGACACTAGGGTTCCATTTTTTAATATAAGAGGAGTGGGGACAGCTAATGGGCAAGACCTGGCCCCCACCCCTCCAAAGATTACCCGCAGTCTTTCTGCCTCCCAGGGACAGATGGGGAAATTGCCCCCAATTGAAAGCCCACTAGGAACCAGTGATTTTTTTAATGTCAATTTAGCGGTGGGGGCTGCCCTAAATGGGCATTGTAATACCCCCACCCCACCAAGAAATAGGCATTGTCTTTCTGCCACCCAGGGGGCGATGGGGGCATTAGCCCCTGATCTGCCTCCTCGGGGGGTAGACAGCCCACTAGGAAGCCAGAATGGGGATGCAAATGCCCACACCCACCCCCCAAAAAATAGCCACAGCCTTTATGCCCGCCTTAGCAGACAGATGAGAGTTATTAGCCCCAATCTGCCACTGAGTGGCCCCTGAACACCAGTTTTCTTTTTTTAAAAGGGGGGCATGAGGGCTGAATTCCAATCGAAGCCCATGTTAGATGTGAACACATCTAACATGAGCTTCGATTGGAATTCATAGAGCATATTATCAAGGCCATTATCGCCGCTTTATCAGCAGTTTCCTGCTGATAAAAGCGGCGATAATGTATAGCCTGTCCTTGATAATATGCCCCAATATTCCTCTAAAATCACATAATTTAAGTGCAGGAGCCATTATCTATATTTTCTGGTTTCAATCTATACAAATCAGTAACTAAATGAGTATCTGTTTCTCTTTCATCATGTTCAGGATTTCGTTTTTACCCTCTTTGTGCAGGTTTTATATAGCGCAAAGGCAACCTGCAGATACTGACGTGCTTTACATGCGTGCCAATTACATTAAACAAGGCCACACACATTTTTTAGGCACAGGAGAGAACAAGTGATTTGCCTACAATCAGAGGGCGTTGAGTCAATTCCCAGAGTTGAACTTAGGGGCATATTAGCAAGAACCTCGTTAAAATTATCGGCATTTTAGCAGCAAGAAACTGCCGCTAAAACAGTGATAATGGGCTTGCTAATATGCGTTATAGAATTCCAATAGAGGCCCAGGTTAGATGTCCTGCTCATCTAACCTGGGCTTCTATTGAAGTGCCTGTTCCTTTTCTATTAAGCTTAATACTTTGTATCATACCTTCCCTCAAAATATAAAAAGAGTTGGGTACAGAGCAATTAGCCTTTAGACATCTTATTCTTAAAAATTATTATCTGGAGCGGATTGCCATCACTGGAAAGGTCAAAGCGTAAGAGCAAATGATTACTGATGGAACAAGGTGTTCAACTTCTCAGCTACACCATGGGTTTTGTGGTGGCTGGTGTTCATGTAGAAAACTTTTAGATATCATTTGGAAGCAACCCAAGACTACTGAAAAACACATGATGAATTCTTCTTTTCGTCATATAACTACTGTGGGGCTTTCCTTCACAACGATGCAAAAAATCTAGTTTGGCAGCAGTAACTTGGTTTATTTGGTTGTCCAGCACATTAAACCTTACTGAATGTTTATCAAGTATAGTTCCAATATATACTGTGGAGCTTATTTATGAGAGGCTTGTGCCGCTGAAGCCGCATTTTTCCTGATGGTTTGGTGGTGCAAACCTCTCAACAATAACTATAGGGCAAAGCAAAGCCACTTTGCGTGGCTTTGCATTGCCTCATAGATATGAAGTAAGAAAAAGTCGCTGTGTTGCCTTACTCTGCACCATAGTGGCGTTCCATGGGCATTGCAGTGGGTTTTTCCATGCAAGACCGACCGATGGATTTTGACGCTGCCCCAGATATACTTAATCATCTAAACCTGAGGCAGCACCAAAACCTTACGCCTCCCCAGAGCAGGCGTAACAAGGAGAAATATTTGTAGAATTTGATTTCTCCTCATTTTTTTTCATCCCTGGTGTATGCATTCTGCAGCACACATAGAACGAGGAAGACACCTCTCGGGATTGATGAAGGGTGCCTGCATTGAAGCTAGGTGACATATTGTGCAACAGCGTTGGAGGAAAGGACAGGAATGCACCATATTTCATAAATGCGGTGTATTCGCTGTCCTTTCACATATGCATAGGCATAGGGCAGAGCAGCAAGAAGACTTGCATTGATACCCTACACCAATTCCCCATAAATGAGTCCATGAGTTTTAAGCTTTTGCTAGAAAAGTTGGACTCTTTCTTTTCAGACTCTCTAAGATTTTGTGGGCTGGGATAGTAAAGTTTGTGGCAAAAAAGCAAAATTTGTGAGTAAAAACTGCAAAATGTGTGCGATTTTTGCAGCAGGCAAAACATGTGCTTGTCAAAACAATTCTGCTCGGTAACTACTGGATAGTCTGACAAGTAACTTTCTGTGACCTGGCAGAGCGCCCAGCAGCACGTGCCTTGGAACAAGAAGGTGTCTGATGCCAGAGAGTGCAGATCTAAATTTGTAAACTGTGCTCTCTTCGGATCGGCCAGCCACTAGTCCTAAGGTGCAAGGGCATTAGGGGAAAAATGGAGCGTCAGGTATACTAGCGATTCAAGAGTGGGAGAGCAATGGGGGTAATGAGATGGGAGCCATGATTGTCCTCGAATTGTTGGTTGAGGAGTATATTTCACTGAGCGAGGAGGCACGGGGTGTCATTTTAGAGGAGAGAATGTGGTGTTATGCCCAGTTATACCGACTTTGCAACTGGGGTACCAGGTTTGAGTCCTGGCACCGGCTCAATATCCTGTGATTCTTACCAACTGATTAAATCTTACCTGTGCCGAAAAATACATGTTTAATGTAACTGGAGCTCATGTAATACAGCCCAATACATGTAGAATTCAAGCTATATAAAACAACAACAAATTAAGTGGCAGCAGGTTCCAGGAAACAAAGGGCAGGGGAGGACGGTGCCCATCAGCACAAGAGGAGGGCCCTGTGCATTTAAGAGGCAGGTCGACAGAGGAACTTAAAACCTTGTAACTCACCCTCTACTTATTGGCTCAGAGCAGAGCCAATAAAAGGAGAATTAGCCTCAATTTAATTATAGTGCCAATATTTGAAGGCACTTTTGTAAAAAGTACGATTCCGTGATTTCTTTTCTAAACGTGAAAACACAATATCCTGGTGTGTCAGCCTTTTATGTCTCATAGGTTAGGTCCTAACGTCTGTGCTCTATGGGAGCAATCATCATCCTGTTAGTTCATCGGTTTCTCCCCAACTCAGCTTTAACCCACAGCCTCATAGTTTCACCCCCCACTTGCCTTCAATATACATAGGGTAATCAGCATGTATCTCTTCGGTCAAGCAACTTTTTCCCAACTGACATTATAGTATTGATGTTTTTCTCTGACCTTCCATTTCCTATTGCAACTCCTGGACTGGGTCTTTGGAAGGCAATGTCTTGCCTATTCTGTGCTTGACTGCCCTCAAAGGGTGATGTAATTTTGTCCCAGTTGGATGCTCTGCACTCTGTAACAGAAGACTCTGCCCCCTGCCTAGAACATTGCCAGAACTGAGAAAGGATTGGACATGGCCACCAGATGGGCATTTGGGGCCTCGTTTACAAGAAGTGCCACATCAATGTGCTGTGGCAGCGATGCGTCAAAATCACCTACGAAACGCGACATCATTTTTTGCGACATTGATGCAACATATTTACTGTATGGTGCACCATGTCTTAAGCTGCGAGCTACATAAAAAAGAATGAGCTGCCACTGATGTAATGACATTGCAAAAACTGGCATATCTGCTGTAAAAGTGTAAGGCAGAATAGAGTCATGTAACACGAGCCAAACAACCTTAGCAACATGTTTTACTGGGTGTAACGTACAAAATGGATAAAAAACAATGGATATTAAAAAATAATAATAATCATTTCACTGAAGGCGGCCATGGAGCAGGGAAAGAGACCAGCAGCCAGGACAACAACCCAAACAACCCCAGCACCAGCCAGGAGGTCTAGTCAGACTTCCTGGGGAAGAGGAAAAGGAAGAGGAAGTGCAAATTTTGCAAGGAGGTTAATCAGATCCTGATCATTGAGGCAACAGACCACCAACACCAGCTGTTTGGCACCTCAAAATAGCCATTATCAAGGAAAAAAAACATTTGGCAGTTCATACTGGCCAGATAAACAGCGTGGGACAAGCGAAGAGTACAATGACTGACTTGAAGAAACGCTGGCATGAAATAAAGTGCAGGATGAAGAAGAAAATGGCAAACAACCTGAAGGCAGCAATGCAGGCTGGAGGAGGGAGGAGGGAGCCAAGTGGACTAGGAGGAGCTGAATGACCTGGAGGAGAGGGTAGAGGCTGTCATTCCAGAAGAGTTGGTGGCAGGACTTCCAGGACAAGACAGTGCAGAACATGATGAACATCCTGACCTACCTAGTAAGTCTCAACAAGGAGCAAAGTGGGCAAAAAGATCATGTCTTGAAATCCAGCTAGCTAAGTACCAGCACTCCACTGCGTCATGTGCAGGGTAAAGGGCAGGTATGCGGGTCATGTAATGTTAAGCATAATATATGCCAGTCACAATGGCCAGTCACATGTTGCACAGCTCACTCCAGTTCCGTCATGTTGTTCACTTCGATGTGTGAACTGCAGCACCAGTCCACAGTCACCTCTGTTAACCACCACTTGTAGTTGTATGTAGAACATGAGTCACCAGAACGACAAGTTCCCCAATACCAAAAGGCCTGTGCTACAGTGAACCTCCCTTTTCATTATACTCTGAAGGTGCTGGTCTCTTAATCATATTTGTGTTGAGATGCTTAGCCACCCCACGTGGCTTTGAATGGCCTCATAGGTATGGATTTTGGCAAAAAAGTGCAAAGCATTTCCTTGCCTTAATCTATGCCAATGTGGATTAGACTGGCCTCCAAAGTGATGGGTCTGCACTGCGAAACTCAGGGACATCAATAAAAGTGATGTTATAGGTGCACAATGGGCTTATAATAAGCACCTGGGTGTGGGGATGAATGCAAGTAATGCGAACCAGAGGACCATGTTTCAATATGGCCCCCTATCATGAATTTCTCTGCATGAAAGGGAGGTTCAATGGGTGTTGCTGTGGCTGTTACCACGCAACATTCATGGAATCTGATGCAATCCCAGAATTACATGCTCTCGTAAATCTTTGAATGTGTCAGAATCCTATACCTCTCTAGGGGAGGAGTAAAGGAGGGGCAATAAGGAGAAATACCTTTATTTTGTTTCCCCTTTTTTCTATGTGTGCTGCATTCTGCT
Organism: Lissotriton helveticus; assembly: GCF_964261635.1. Taxonomy (NCBI): domain Eukaryota; kingdom Metazoa; phylum Chordata; class Amphibia; order Caudata; family Salamandridae; genus Lissotriton; species Lissotriton helveticus. The sequence goes on from NC_136059.1 coordinate 1,714,746,802, forward strand.
GCACACATAGAAAGAGAAAAACAACTTGTGTTATTGTATCCCTGCACAAAAACAGTCACCACTACAACGCAGACACCCTTGCACAATGGCACCTGCATTGGCGCATGGCAACCAATTGTACAACAGCACTTGGGAAAAGGACAGGAATGTGCCATATTTTATAGAAAGGGCAGATTCCTATCCCCTTCGTTTGATGCAGGGCAGTGCAGCAAGAATTCTTGCGGCACTGCCCTGTGCCAAAACCTCATCAATAAAGCCCAGTGTGTGGCTCTGGGGGTCCTCTGCCTCATTGTAGAATCTGGGCTACATGAGTGTGTTGCAGTAAGTTGTGTCGATGGTCGAAAATAAGAAGTGCCAGCGGAGATAAGTACATGTCCAAGTGAGGGGACCTGATTCAAACAATGTGTGATACCTGAAGATAAACTACTCTTCCAATGATGAAATGTGGTGAGCGTTCGTGCTAGCAATCAACATAGTTTCACTGGCCCATCCCTAAAGAGTTACTACACTGTTCCCACTGCCCACTAATATGGAGCCATGTGTGTGTACTTAAATCACATCAGTGTCCACCACTCAGAAAACCATCCTAAGAGCATGCCCTCACACAGTCAAGGTTTGAAGATGTGAAGGGGACATGTATGAAGTACAGATCCCCTTGCCACATGAATGCACAATGTGCATGCAAGACACTACAACAAACCAAAGTGCTTTGATGTACTGCAGGTTTCCCAAGCCACATCACTTCCACAGGAGAGTACCGCTGAGTACTGATGGATCTCAGGGAATTCTGCCTCCCTGGGGATTATTGTGCAATGTGCATACTAGTGGTGTCAATACGTCCAAATACTTGGGGGCGTATTCACAAGCCCAGTGTGTGACTAGAGCTTCAATTTTAAAGATGTTGCTGCCATGCACTGGCCTTACACATATCTATAAGGCCACATTAAGCTACCCTGCATGGCTCTTCAAGACCACGAAGACACTGAGATAGGCAACACAGTGCAAGTTGCTGATTGCCTCACACTACTATGAGGCATGCCATGGGGCTCATGATGGGTGTTCCCAGAGAACAATTATGGCATTTAAGACATTCCCAAATTCATAACAAGCTGTAAACCTTGGAATGTGTCAATATCTGTTGCCTTCCCAGGGGAAGTGTGGGGGGGAATAACAAGGAGGAATCACATCATTTCACAACAAGTTTGCTTTTCCTATGTATGCTGCATTCAGCAGCACAAACAGAAAGAGTAAGTAGCCTCCATATCTTGTTCCTGGTCATGATGGTGCCCCTTCCAGCACAAAAACAACCATCCCAATAATACATGCACTCTAACACCATGGCACAAGGCTGCCTGCGTTGGTGCATGGCAGCAATTTGTGCACCAGCGCCTGCAAGTGGACAGTAATGCACAGTATCTCATGATATGGGGAAGTCATGTCCTTTTCTGTTTGATGTAGGGCTGCATGGCAGGATGTTTGTAATGCTGACCTACACCATAAACTTGTAATAGAGGCCCTGATTGTCAACCTTTTGACTCTGGTGAGCAAGTGACGAGAATCTCCATCAACATATATCTTTACCATTCCAGAAGATGAAATAACTGCTCCTGACCAGCTGTATTTGCTGGAAGTGGTTCTACGGAGGATGAAAGACTGCTAAGCCTCAATCAAGACACCCTCCAGGAAATCCTCAACTCCAACCAAATACCCTGTCCAATCACAAGAAGTGCCAACAGCATTGCACGGTCTCCACATGACCTGCCTCTCACACACCAAACACCACCTGCTAGCCCACCCCTAGCACAGGACTCTAATGACCCTCAAACAGTTTTCCAGCATTGTGTGGTAAGAGGGCAGCATGAGCTGGTAGATGAGAAGCAGGCTTGGATGGGGACCATCACAGCTCCATGGCTTGGACCAGTCCCTGGCTGAAATTGATGGTGTCATGATGCAGAGGCATGGGCAAATGCTCTGGCAAAGTGGCATCAGTGAGGTTGCCAACAAGCTGGGGGCAATCCAAAACATTCTGGAGTCCATGGAGTGGAAGTAGTACTGCTACGTTGCATCAATGGGTGCCTACCCCCACAATGTTGCTGCTGTCAAACCAGCAGGTCCTCAGTGTTTTGCTGCCTTACTTGGTTCAGGGAAATGCTGCTGGGAACAAGGGGTACAAATCTTCAGCCCCTGATGTGTGTATGTCACCATTTGCTCCTGGCGCTTTAACACCAGCCTCAAATGAGGCACCACACACATCAGAGGACAACGATGTAGAATTCAGTTAGAAAAACTGCCTGGTAGCATATCATTGTGCCACATGGCCAGTTTCTCCAATTCCCTAGGCTTATACCCATACCAGTGTACCCCTCAACAGGTACTGTCCTCCAATTATTTGCCTACCTGTTCATGCCATCCGTATGAAGACTATGTGGTGTACTTCATAATAACACTTGGATTCTTCCACCTCACTGGGCCATTCCTCTCCTCATCATGTCCTGTGACATGTATCCCCCATGGACTGTGTCTGGACACCTAATGACACATTAACTATTTTGGGGTTGTAGTTCCAAGGACTGTCAGTTGTTCTTTGCTCTGTGGTTGATGTGTAAATAAATATAGCTTCACTTATCAGCATGTTGGATTTCTAGTCATGAGTGGAGTAAGTAGTCCATGGTGGATGTACTGCCTCTCAAGGCCCTATCTGACATCTAAAGTATTACGTGGGTCTGAAATCCAAGGGTAAATATGCACAGTGCATGCAAAATAGTATATGTCATTCCTAACTACCACAAAATTAGCAAGTCATAATTCAAGGTCGAATGCATGAAGTGCAACAATAGTCAATCAGTCAATGGTAAGACTAAATATTGGTTCTGGCCTTTTGACTTATAAACCATGCATACTAGCCAGGAAACAACAGTGATGCTACTGCAAGTTGGTGCCAGGGAGAGTGTGTAAGTGACTGGCATCAGTGTGGCACCAAATGCATCCTAGATTAGTCACAATGGTTTTACTTCATCATCCATACAAAATATTTTGCATCACATACACACACAGTGCAACATCGCGTTAATATCTGTTTTGGCTTGTGTATCCATTCACAGAAAGAGTATCATTTGCAGTGACCATTGACGTTTGGATATCCCTTAAGTCAACCCCCATCCAATTATCAAACTACCCACCAATAGCCTCACCTAAATTACAGATTTCTAGTAAAACTATATTAAAACACTATCCCCAAACTAACCTACCATTATACGAATAACTATTCTACACTAAGCTAAAAGTCTATACTATGAAATGTATAAAAAAAGAACCGGGAAGGGTATGGAGGTTTGAGGGAAGGTCTAAATCATTTGCTGTATTCGGTCCAAATCCTGCTACAAAGTCTTTAGCATCTGCAGCAGTGTTGCCAGCTGCAATCAGACTCTGGCCAACTTCAAGATCGTGTCCTGCTGGACCTTCTGCAACTGCTGCACCATGTCCATGAATTGCATTTCTGGGATTGTGCGCCACCTGTCTGTGCTGCCACTGCTGGTGGGGCAGTGTAGGGTCCAGGCATTGGGGCAGAGGAGGTTCTGGATAGTGGGGCAGAGGACAGTCCGGGTAGTGGGGCGCAGGAGGGTCTGGGTAGTGGGGCAAAGGATGTTTCGAGTAGTGGGCCAGAGGAGGGTCCTGCGACAGGCCTGAAATGCCACCATGTCAGTTTAGCCTCTACAGTGGTGCAGGTCCCCGACCTGATGAAGTTCAGCTCCCTGCTGCCCTGGCTCTGTCATAGGTGTCCCCCATTTTCCGGTAGGCCTTTGCTAAATGCCGGATGTGCTGGTATCTCTCAAGCCTGAAACTATATACCTTCTTTTCTGCTGGGTTATGTTGGCTGTTGGAGAGGAAGGACACATGAATCAGATAAAGTTTCTTGTCACGCTTGATCATATGTACATGCATCATTTAATATTAGCAGCACAAGTGGCATGGCCTGCCTACAACACTAACATCTAAGTAACGTAGAATGACAAACCATCATGAGAAGCATGTCCTTCCCCTAAGATAACAATGGGTAATAATCCAGGTTGTAAGCGTTTGGGGGCAGGAGAGGCCAGTAACAGGCCTCATTACCATGTACCTATGTGCATATGAGGACAGATTTTGATATATACTGTTACATACACATGGAATGATACACATGGTCCTTCTACGTGCTCTTGGAAGTATGACATGACACATGCTAGAGGGTACAATCTATGGCCAATTAGCTAAGTAAACTGAGTGATTTGTACTCAGTACATGTATGGCGTATACACAGGCCGCACACCTACCAGCACAGATATTCTCAGTGCCAGGTAGTTGAAACTTAGAATGTTGTGATCTACCTCACATTCAACAGAGCTATTGTAAATGTTTTATAGAGATTGACAAATGGCCATGCCAACAACACTATACCATAGGTAATTTACTGAAAATTAGACAAAAACATGTGCTCCATGACATACCCCTTAATCTGTTCCAACCTTCCAGTACAAATTGTTACAGAGAAGCACATCAACTCATACTTAGACCATGTGATGAGTGTGTACAAGCATGCTGTAGAGTACACATTAGTGAGTCTTTTGAGCTGTATCTGTCAGTTATAATGCAAGAAATTGTTGAATGAAGAGGAATCCAGGGGCGAAAATATGGAGACCTGCAGCATTTTGAGTAGTGTGTAAGGACCTGTATGCTGACAATTCAGTGCATTCATGCCTGTTGGACTTTACACATTGGCCTTATGTCTCACAAAAGCCTACAGGGTAATTGAAATGTGTATAGTGCTGGCTGTTTGATATGTGGGACAGGAGTCAGGCATGTTACAGCATTGCCATGTGTGGAATGTTTACATGTCCCATATACACATTAAGGGCCTCATGTACTACAACTTGCCATAGAGCAGCGCCAATGGGCTTCATGCTGCACTGCGGTATAGCAAAATAAATGTTCAGAACTTCACCCTGAAAATCAGGTTCCTGTCCATTTCACCTGTACTGGTGCACAATGGTCTGCCATGCATCAATGCAGGCGCGCTTGCACCATGGTGCTAGGGTGCCTTTGTTATAAGGGTGATTGTTTTTGTGCTGGAAGGGACAACTTCATGCACCAAACAATCATGACAGGCGATTCCCCCTTTCTATGTACGCTGCTGAAGGCAGCACAAAGAGGCAGAGGAAAAATAAGGATAAATAAATAAATCTCTCATCTTAGTCACTCCCCTACACCACCCCTGGTGAGGCAGAGCCTTTTGATGCATTCACAGGTTTACAACATATTGCAAATCCATGGATTCGGCACATGCCATGTGTGTTCTGTGGGAACACCCACCATAACACCCATGGCAGACCACCATAACGCAGGGTTTGGCCACGCAGCCACTTGTACAGCGTTTGCCTCACTCCATATCTATAAGGTCATGAAAACCCACGCAGGGTGCCTTTATGTGTCGTTGTGAATGTGGCCCTGCAGTGTGCATCGCCAGACCGTCACTAAAAGTTATGTCCCGGCTGCGCACAGGCGCTCTTAAATTAGGCCCTCAGTCTATGGAAATCATCACTGTCTGTGCTGACCTGCCACACATGAGAGTTTCCTAAATTACCATGGGCCAGATTCATCAATGCTTTTTGTGATCGTAAATGGGCCGATTCGCAGAATCGGCCCGTTTGTGAACGCAAAAATGTGTCTGGAAATGTATGAAAAATTTTGAATTGCCAATATGGGTACTCGCAATTATTTGCGATTACCTAAATTGTGAATGCAGTTAGAGAATCTGTGGTAATGAGTTCCACACAGGTTGATGTAGTTCAAGATGTGTTTTTTAAATAGATACAGGATATGTAGATCAGCCCCACCTAGGATACTACAGAATCGCAATTTGCGATTCCCTAAATGCAATTCTTGTACCTATCGGAAATTGTGAATTAGCATTAAGGAATCGCAAATTACCACCATCTAGAAGTTTCGTAAATTCCTAACAAATGTACTTTTTTGCATTTTTCTAAGTGCCATGTGGCGCACATCGATACCCTTAGGGCATGTATGTGTGCCACATGTTCACACATGCATATTTCAGGGGTACAACAGGGTATCCTTCTGGCACCCTTAAAATTGCATGCGCAATTTGCGAGTACCTATTAGGTACTCGCAAATTGCGCATGCATTTCCCATTCATTCCTATGGGCCTCTAGGCCCATAGAACTGAATGGGAAGCCATTCCTTATTTGTGATACAATTTGCAAGTCACAATTATGGAATGCGTAGGAATCGCAAAATGTTTGCAAAAACCTACATACATTGCATTTTGCGAGTCTTTAATAGCGAATCGGTAAAATTCGCTATTATAGACTCGCAAAATCCAATGTTGATACATCTGGCCCCATGTGTACACATTCAGCAACAATATGCAGTAGACAAGCAGATAGGTTTCATTCCACAAATTCTATGTTAACATTGAATTCAATCACAACGTCCTTTGCACCATCGTGCCATATTGCCTATCTCTCCTCTGTCACACCATCTCACATGTCACTGATATGCAGTACTCTGAGGAACGTGCTTGTACCCATGATGCAGGGTGACAGCTGTAGCATATCAAGATCAATGTTGACTATGGGGTGAGCCCAGGTAACTCAATGACATGGACAATGGACTCATGGACTCACTAAAACAAATGGGCATATGCGACTTGACCACTCGCCATGTCATCTAAAATGATACATGTTAACTATGCCACCTCACTTATACATCTGCTGTATCTATACTAGGATGGAATTATGTATTGTTACGGGGAACCTGCTTACTCAAGTCCATTGAAGTCCAGACTTCGGCTAGAAGATGTACTACAGATACATGTATGGAAGGCCAAATAATATGCTGTTTGTGTGGCATGAATGTCTGACATGATTTCCATGAAGCGCATTTAGCCTGTATCCAATGTTAGTAGGGTAGAGGAAAGTAATTGGCAGCCATGTGCTTGGTATGATGTGAATACGCAATATTTGAACACATACATTGGTCACATGATCATTGGGCACATGTCAACATCCAATTTGCTTTTGAGTATTTGAGGGGTTGTGTGAGATATGTGTTACACTTCAACCTCTGTGTCCTGGCTTATATATGACTTGGGAAAACCAAAAGGAATGATGGACGGAGTGTTGAACATTGCAAGCACTCACCCCCAGTCAACTGATCTGAGTTTAATCCTTCATCATTCTATAGCTCACTCCGCTTGCACACACATACTGTGTCAGGGAGTTCATAGCCTAGACCATGCAACATTTGTGTCATGAAATTATAATCAATTTCCATCATTAGGGTTTGGGGCAGATGATGGTACATGTGCCATCAGTCTCTACACCATAGCTGACACAACGCTAGCACAGCATAATAAGAGGCATCCATCATGTGGGCCTGCATACATTACTAATAATTCCAGATAGCAAATCGGGCCTGTCATTGCCCATGGAAGTTTATCTTCCTCCTGTTATAAATCACCATGTAAGTTGCAGCTCATCTCCGCAGGCTGGTAATGCCCCTTGCAGATCTCACAGCAAACCATGTCAGCAAACACAATTGTTACACACCACAGTGATAATGAGGTGACACTCACCAGTAGATTTGGTATCTCTAAATGCCACAATCTCTGCAAATTTGTATGGGGTTATTGCACCCACAGGACAAAATCATGGTACATTGCTCTGTGAATGCTGAACATTTACACTGCGTACATGTGAAGGACCGTACATTTGGCCTTCTTTTCAATTTTGAGACACATGGCAGTGAAGCAAGCTTTCCTGCTGCACTGCTCTGCATCCAAAGAAAAGGACAGGAATGCACCATATCTACAAGATACAGAACATGTATATGCTTTTCCCCTGCACTGGCACCCAGTAGGCTGCCATGCGCCAATGCAGACACCGTTGAGCCATGGTGCAAATGTGTCTGCATTGTAGGGGTGATTGTTGTTGTGCAGGAAGGGACATCTTTCTGCACAAAAATAATTACAAGAGATATTTTCCTCTTTCTATATATGCTGCAGAATGGCAAAAAAAGGAGAAATAAAGGTAATTCTCCTTGTTGTGCACCTAGGGAGGAGAAGGAATATGACACATTCCCAGGTTTACGAAACCTTGTAAATCTAAGATTACGTCAGGGTCCATGGATGTTGCACAGGAACACCCACAGCAACACCCACAGAACACCCATTTCACACCGGGTAATGCATGAAAGAGGGCCATATTTACAAGAGCTTAAAAAGCCATGCAGAGTAGCTGTCGTAACCTTGTAAATATGGCCACGCACACTGAATCGCCTGTGCATACCAAAAAATTATGCACTGATGGTGGAATGGCATGTAAATAATCCCCATTGTCATAACAAATGCATGATATTGTCTGTATGTTAGACTTGTAGCACAAAGCACAGTTGGGATGCCCTCATGATGGACATATGTATGCCATGTGGCAGTGTTTTCAGATGATCGCAGGCACATCACATATGAGGTACACAGAGTGCAGACTAGGTACAAGATCAGCCTAGATTGAAACATGGTCAACATTGATTGACCACACTCTGCATAGTATGACAGAGCTGGAGCCATCAAAGGGTCATACATAAACTTTACCAGGCTACACACATCAGACTATGGCCATGCATGTTTGTCTCCTCACTTAGCTCCTTATATGTGACCAAGGCACTGTAAATGAACAATATTCAATCATGAACCCTAAAGGCTCATAAAGGTATGATGAAGAAGTTATGTAACAGAGCCATATGTATGACTATTTTTTTGGGGGGGGCAGACACCTGATAACATCTGAGTGTGAGCCCCTGCAACAAATATGGGAGGTGGGCCACACAGTTCAGAGTCAGTAATGATCTAGCAGGCTGGGTGACACTACTGTCTGCAAAAAAGTGCAGGATGGGTCCTAACACATATGGGCCTTCTCTGCACTGCATTGTGTGCTTTGGCCACTATGATGCCCTTGTGAACAGGCCCCTGTGTCATGTTCAGTGTCTGTAATTTAGTTACCACGTATCATGCCATAGTCACCTAGATAGATATATGACCCTCTCAATTACAAAAGCATCAAGAGTATTCTGCTACAGCCAAATTGATACAAATTTATGGTATATGGGAACTTTCCCACATTTTCTCCAACTTCTAGACCTAGGTGATCAAGGAGATCCTGCTCCCGATTGACAATGTCAGCCCACTGGTGCTTGTATTGTTTGAGTTTCTGGTCAATATTGAACACTTGTTCCATTTGGAAGCACATCTTCTCCCACTAGTGCCACATCTCCAGGGCTAGGTAACCCTGTAGCACCCTGCCTGCACTCCCAATCATGTTAGGCAGGTATCTCACAATCAGCCACAGCAGGCCCGCATACAGCTCCTCGGTCATGTTCCTGGACCTGCCCCTGCACTCTGATACCCTAAACCCAACTACAAAAAAAACTACCCCTTACCCCTACAACTATAACTAATAACCCCTATTTAGACAAACACCCTGCAATACACGACACAAACAATACAAAATACAAATACAAGACAAAAATAAAAATGTATGGACACTTCACATAAAGCACAGGCACCTGAACAACCAGGAAATACCACCAAACTCCCCAGCAAACTCCAAACACCTCTACCACCCAGCATGGACAAAAATAAAGTAAGCGAAAGAGAAAGAAACTTCAAACTTCCTGGTCTGCAGCATGGCTGTGTCATTACATAACTTCTTATGTGGATAAGGCATGTTTTTTGTTGTATGCATCGTTTTTATGAGTAAAGCGTGTTTTTTTTCTGACGCATGGCTAAACAAATGTCCAAATCACTAATTACACTATGGGCAAAGCATTGTTTTTAATGCTGTGACCTTGACGTGTGGCTTCCAGGGGATGCTCTTTCCATTCATGCATTATGTTTAGTAGTAAAGCATCTGTTTATCTAAAAAAAGTGGCACATTCAATACATGCAAATCAACTTGCATGCCATTGAGTCAAATCAAATCAAATCAAATCAAATAAGCATTATTCGGTTTTTAGTTTAAAACCATAAAAGCAACAAGAAAAAAAAATACATACATACATAGATGACTCATCATATCATTACAAGGTAAAAAGAAACCAACTATTAAAACAAACTAAAAACAATTTAACTAATCAACTAATCAAAGTGCGTGCATAGTCAAGACTAGTTAAAAAGTACAGGATTAATAGCACAGGGTACACGGAATCCCCTTTCACCAAGAATTATGATTCAATGACATTTGTCTTGGTAACGGATTGTATCGGGGGCCGGGATAAAAATCATGCAGGTCCCAAATGCAAATGGGGCCATCTCCTTCTTTAGGCTGGGAAGAACGTAGGTAGGGGACAATGTTCCTATTCTTAAATTTAATTAAAATCAAGTCCCCCGAAATGTCTTTGGGCAGCGTACCTAGCCACCCCACCCTCCTGACGCTCAGGATTCCACCATCTAGTGCAGGTGGCAACGGTCTGTTGTGTTTTAGCCAGAAAATGGCTTTGTATAGCAGGTCCTGGTGTGTTTCAAGTTTGCCCTGACTCAATGCCGGGACCCCAGAGAGAACAGTCACGTATGGGGCGGCTTCGGGAGGTAGATTAATGCGATGCCTTCTTTCTGGAGTGGTCCTGGGAGCTCTATGAGGTACGAGTACGGGGTTAAGAGTAGTATTCCGGCCACTTGGAATGAGTGTAGTGAAGGGGGGTTCAAGAGTTTGAATTTTCCTGCATGCAGTGGGCTTAGGCTTTTCATTGTTGATGGAGGGAGTAGGGCAAGTAGGTGTAGCAGATTTTTCAGTTGGTGAATAGTTCTTTTTTATTGTTTTTTCAATACTGGTCAACTTGTCCCCTAGATCGTTGATTTTTGTGATCAGAGGTGATAATGCCGAGATTAACAGTTGCTCGATCTGAGCCAGTAAGATCAATTGAAGGGGCGATAGCGAGTCATGTGTTCTGTTCTTAGCCGGTGTTAATATAGTTGAGTTGGAGGGGCATAATGAGGGGCTGGTGCACATTTTGTCTACATTAGGTAGATTATCATTGACATTATCCTTATCCTCATCATGCTTCCTTTTACTGGTTAATCCCCGGGACAGTGTGTTGACTTGAGCATGGGTTTTATTGGGGGATAAAGGTACATCCTGAAGAGTGCAGTTTAGTTGGTCAGCGTCTCTACCCATTTTAGGGGGGGTCGATCCGTCCGGGACATGCTTCGTGCCACACAGGGCATTCAGCTCCTCCCAGATGGACATGATTAATGGGAATCAGGATAACAAAAGCGACAATAGACAGTACAAATGCAGGAATAATAAGAAGGTAAAAAGTATCTGTACCTCCTCCTCCGATAGATCCAAGTGGGGTGGCCCGTCCCGTCCTCCTATGGCCTCTGAGGGCCACAGGGGGCCCGCCCTTTGCCCGGGCTTAGCTCGGCGTCCCTCTCGCATCCCGCAAAGCGGCGCAGAGCGCTGTTTATGGCGCCTGCTGGCGCTGCTGTGCGTCACAGAAGCTGCGCCGCCGCTGTGGCAGCCGGGAGTTGTGGTCCGGGAGCGGCGGCGCTGATCCCTGCAGCTGGTGACCCCTGGCGGTGGCGGCTTCGGTGTAGGGCTTCCTCTCCCTGCCCCCGGTAAGTGGTTTGCTGCCATTGAGTCATTGTTTCAAGTCCAATGTTACTCTTAATGGTAATGCGTGGTTTTCCATGCCAAAAAGTCATGTTTCATACAGAAAAGCCACCTTTCATGCCATTGAGTCACTTTTCCTAGTTCAATGTCACTTTTAGTGGTCATGCATGACAAAGAGGCAAATTGACTAGAGTCACCTTTCATTCCTTTGAGTCGTTTTTTCTAGTCCAATGTCACTTTTAATGGTAATGCATGACTGTCCTTGCCGAAAAATCATGTTTCCTACATAAAAGTCACCTGTCATGCCATTGAGTCACTTTTTCTAGTCCAGTGTCAATTTTAGTGGTCATGCATGACTTTGCATAACAAAAAGTCACATTGAGTAGTCACCGTTCTTACCATTGAGTAACTTTTTATTTGTCAATGTCACATTTATTGATAATGTGTGAATTTCCATGGCAAAAAGTAATGGTTCCTTCAGAAAAGTCACCTTTCTTTTCATTGAGTCACATTTCTTAGTTCTATGTAACTTTCAGTGTGCATGTGTGACTTTCCATGCCAAAGAATCACATTCACTACAGAAAATACACCTTTCATAGCATAGTGTAACAGTGTGTACCAGAGTGTCACCTTCCCTACTGAAACATATTTGTTTACTGACACAGTGCTATGGAATTGGTCAAGGTGCAAGAGACACACAACACTTGACAATGCACGGTGGCTTGTTTTAGGGGATTTGACATTGATGCCTGGCTTCCAAACTGAATGTACACTTCTGAGGGCTCCTTCTAGTTGACGAAATGTGTGGATGTAGATGTTTCATGGAAATGTGACAAGTAATTGTTTCAAACATTTATTATCATGTTGAAACATTCATTCATGTTGTTTCATGGTCCATTCACAAATGTGTTTCATGTAAGAAAAACATTGTGCAATGTGTGCACTTCTGTGGTTGCATGCAGCTGTATTTTGGATTTCTCAATCCTCAGCATCCTCCTCATCATTATCATCCTCAATCAGGTCCTGAAGTTGTTGGTCACTGTACCAGGGGAAATTAGTCCGCTCACAAATGTTGTGCGGTATTGCACAGGCAAAGATGATCTTGCGGACCATTGGGGGGAAGTAGAGCAATCTATCCCCGAAATGCCAAAGCAGCAGAGCATGGCCTTCAACGGTCAAAAGGTTATTTTGCCGATGTTCCGGGTCCTGCTGAGAGTTTGGCTATAGGCTTTCTCCAGCTCTGTCTGGAGGTATGCATGGGGTATTCTGACCCATGGCTGGATCCCATATCCCTGGTCTGCTGTAAGTGAAGCAAAAGGACAACTGTCAACACTTTAGAAAGCTGTTACTGATACATGGCAGGCCATGTGCGTTAGGTGTAGTTACATCGTCATACATAGTTCTAACATTGGTTTCAAAATACGTATTAGTCATACAGTTGATGATAGGTTGACACTTTTTTTGCTAAGCATGGGCTAATAGATTGTACACTTCTACATCATGACTGTGAAGCAGATCCTGTTATTTTATATGATGTCTATTTGGAGTAGCTCGTGACCACTCAATGGTATGTGATCAGACAACATATGTGAACTTGCGATTGTGATACATATTTGGGTACTTGGTCCTCCGCAGGTAGATGTTTCCCTAGGAGACATGCCTTAAACTGACACATGGATATGTCCATGGTTAATCACAGATGTGGGTGTTGGGATACATGACATGCCTGATGAACCATGGAAGGAGCATGTAGACACCCCCACAACTCCCATAGAAAACCTCCCTTACACACAAGGATGCTTCACTGCATTTGGGCCAGCAATGCATTGCTCTGTACCCTCCCACCATTAAATGGACACTATAGTGGTTTTGTCTGTCTTGATATTGGTTCCTTGTTGATTTGCCTGACATGTACCATGATACATGGTGCATGTACGAGCCCCACCCCTCTTACTTCTGCTCCTCACAACATCAGCAGACACAGTCAGGGCTATTATGTCATCCATTTCTGTTAGTGGTGTGTTAAGTATTAGAGATTAGCTTACCTACAATTAGGCTAATCCTATATTGTCCTTTCTGGAATCGGTCATTAATGATGTAGTGCCTGCCATGTATGCATCATGCACACTGCCAGGGTATATGGCCAGCACATTGGTGAAGAGGCCTGGATGGTCCACAATGGCCTACACATTTATGGAGTGGCTGTGCTACTGGTTTCTGTAGAGATGGGATGTGGCTGCTGAGGGTACAAGTTGCAAATGTGTGACGTCCATGGTGCCCAGCATGTGTGTGAACTCAACAATGGCATAACATCTTTGTTTGGTCTCTAGATGCAGTACCTGGGTGTTGGGGAAGAGGAAGTAGAAAGGTGATGGCATCCTGGATGGAGGGAAGGAATTATGAGAAAGATGGCTGGGAGATTCTGGCAACTCCCTCAGCTGTGATTTGAAAGGATCCTGAGGCCAGCATATGTAGTACAGCCATGAGCTTCTCCTGTGGAAGGATCTTGGTAGCCTGGTCAGTTGTTGGCTGGAGGATTGGGGCAATCAGGTGTAGCAGGTCTACAATGGACTGCCTCATCAGATGGTAATAGGTGATTACCTCATCCTCGCTGAGTCCTATTAGGGCAGTCCTCTGGCAAAATATGCACTCTATCCTCCTGCATTGCCTTCGTGGTGGTGGTGGACTGGGTAGGGATGGATGATGGTGGTCATCTTCGAGCAACTCTCAGCTGCAAAATAACTACTTCCATGGTGTAGTTCTGGTCATAAACTGACTGTCTATCTTTTCTTTATATAGCAAAATCAATGCATCATCTTCTTTGCTTGGGTTTCACAGGCACAGGAATGTATTGCACTGCTGCGTCACCTCTGCAGCCACCCCATCACTTTTCAATAATGTCATAAATATCCATGTATCTCATTTATGCTGGAAATTACAACAGAACGGCTACTTTGCATATATTAATACTTATGTGATACAAGAAATTCTGATGCAGGCTCCATTTGTGGCACAAGTCTAAAAAATCAGGCATCCTAAAAAAAAATCACCTTGTAAATATGCAGCAGTGATTCCAATACCAATGCATCAAATATTTTGAAGCAGTGACGGCTCAAGCTCCTTGTAAATAGGCCCCTTGGAGTATTCTATTTCAGTGCAGTAAATGAAGGGTCTACAGGATACAGCAGGCCAACACTCTAACTCTTGCATAAACAATGCCACTCCAGCCATGGGAGTCAGTGAGAATCCATTGGGGAAAACACTTATGGTCGCCATACTGCCCCAGAAGCCATAGCATGTGAGGAACTGTTTGTCTCGCAGTACTCCATGTCGTATACATCCTTCACCCTTCAATCAATCAATCAATAAATCAATCAATCAATCAGCGTTTTGTGAAGCATACTTCTCACCCGTGAGAGTCTCAAGGCGCTGGGTGTGGGTGTGAGCAGCTCCGTTGGGGTCATTCAAAGAGCCAGGTCTTGTGGTCCTTCCTGAATTGGTGTAGTTTCGGGGTCAATCAGAAGTGAAGGGGGGAGTTTGTTCCAGGTCTTGGCTGCGAGGTCGGAGAAGGAATTTCCACCTGCTCTGGTCCTGTAGAAGCATGGGGTGGTGGCTAGGGAGAGGCCAGCTGAGCGGAGGTTTCTCTTGGGGGCGTGGAGGGAGATTTGGTCATTGAGGTAATGAGGTCCAGTGTTGTAGAGGGCCTTGTAGGCATGTGTGAGCAGCTTGAAAGTTATTCTTCTTTCTACGGGGAGCCAGTGGAGGTCGCAGAGGTGTTGGGTGACGTGGTTGTGCCTTCACTACTTCAGCTCTGTCAACACTTCTGTCCGAGCAGCAGAGGCCAACAATTACACAAGCATCTCCTCGACTGTAGCTTGGGTGTTTGCAGCACTTCTCCACTTCAGAAGCGCATTTGTCACGGATACCCATATCCCTCCTAGATGGGCGTCAGCATTACGTGCTAGATGACAAGAGCATAAAGCTGCCTATTTGACTATTTAAGAAGAATCCACTTGACATAATTGCCTTTGATTTATAGATTTCTTCATTTGGAGAACCGTCATGGAGAAATTGCATAAGATTTAAACTGTTATTAGGAGGAAACCGCATTTGCTATATTTCCCCTTACTGCAGGTGCTCTTGATAGGCCCTATGGCATTTTGGGGGTTAAACATATTGCTGATAATGTGTAGTAGGAGCTCCATAAAAATTGCACTACTCATCTCTTATGTACTGGTCCCAGAACCCACGGACCTAGATAGTACTCAAGGCCTCTTCTGACTTTCAGCACACATTATCTGCTTGTTTTCAGGTTTAGAATAATCTATCTTCCATTGATAGGGCATGTCTAAGGCTGTTATTACTGCTGTTGTGGTGTAATTGTTTTTATCTTAGTGGCCCTGAGCCAGTGTTGCAGCAGTTTGCTCCCAAGATTAAAGAGTTCGCAGAATAAAGCGGGGTTTATGGGGTGCTACAATTTTTAAAACAGAGTAAGCAGGTTAGCAAATCAAATGCTGGGGTGTCGGGTCACTGAGGATCCAGTGGCCCCTGAAGAAGAACAACTGAAGGCCTTTGAGGGGGACAAACAAAGTTAAAATTCTCGGTGGTCTGTGCTCAGGGGAGGTATTACTGCATGAAAATGAATTAGCACCAATAGGGAGAGGGACATGCAGGGGCATCATGAACCCCCAGCTTTGGCAGCGGCAGCGGGGGTGGAGCACTTTATGGTCCTCTTTTGTCTACAACTTGGCAGAAAAAATCTCATAATTCACACGATGGAGGAATTCAGCGTCAATAGAAGAGCATGCAGGAGCAAGGACAAACAAAAGATGGTAAATAAAAAAGGGAAAGAAGGATGGAATATGGAATAGAAGGAAGGGTGAAGGGAAGAATGGAGGTATGTGTAGACAGATGAATGTGTAGGTAGATGGATGAATAGGTGATATTGATGAGTGGATAGACAGGTGTCAAGATGACCCAGTAGATGGATGGATGGATGGATGAGTGAATCAATGGATAGATATGATGGACAGGTGAAAGGATGGTATAATAAAGGGATGAATGAGTGGGTGAAAGGATGAGCAAATGGATGGTAGAGTGGACGGATGAGTGGAAGGATGGTAGCGTGGATCGTGGATGGAAGGATGATGATGGATGGTGTGGTGAATGGATAGATGGATGAATAGCAGAGTGGATGGATGTTAAGATGGATGGATGGCAGAGTGGATGGATTGATGGAATGGGGAAAGATTAACTGATGCCTAAAAAAATGAATGTATGTAATAATGTAAAGGTGAAATTGTGGGTATCAGCGGGTGCATGGAAAGTGAAAGGATGAATGGCTATATGTCTGGATGGAAGAGACAGGGGTGCTCTTCTAGGGAGGGGTACAGCTCACTTACTTTATTTACTTTTGCCAACAGAGCTTTCATTTCAAAATGGGTGGTACTTAAAATCTCTGGCTTCTCCCTTGGGGACATGTAAATATAAAACTGGCTGTAACTGTACAGTCAGATAAATGGTGAACTGCAAAAACATATAGAGTTGCACCTAGGCATGGTAGTAAATATGTAAGTGAGTAAATATACATGTAAATATTTACTTTTACAAATAGGCCCCAGAGACTCCACAAAACAATTATGGGTATTTTTTACTTCCTTAGTCTCATATACCTTTTCTGTAGGAAGTCTGTTTATAATTCACATTTTAGAGTGAGCTTGTGAGCGAGGGCTAAGGCACCTGGTGCATTTTTATAAATCATGATCTTCCTAAACGAATTCACTAATACTGAGATCCTTCAAATTTAACTGTGTTGTCAAGTGTAAAGAAAACAAAGATATGCAGAAGTAATGAACAAGTCCACCATGCACAGAGATAATCGAAAAATGCTCCACTCCAATCCATCACTGTGGCGTATCTGTACATCAAAGGTTACTTAAAGGTATGAAAATATAAGATTGTGCAGTTCCGGAATCTCATTTGCATAAACCTATTTCGTTTCGATTATTGCAATAGTGTATCACATGTTACTCATAAGAAAAATAGACGCTTGGTAATGTAAACAACTACACAGTTTCGTTATTCTAGTACATTTGCTTTTGCAAGATGAGAAACATATCTCCATTGAATTATCTTTAGGAAATTCCACCTTGTGAATTGCAATTTCGACAAGAGTTCTTGTTAGAAGTCTGTAATGTAGTGAATTATAAATTATTTTCACTCCAGAATTCTTTTTAGACAGAAATGCCCGGATTCATGGAATTGTACGAGCGGAGATTTATGCCTTCGCCGCAGTACTTTTCGGTTTATTTCCTAGTCACTAACATCCCCGGAACGACACCCTGAGAGCTTGGCTTTGAGAAACTTTTAGATTCAACAGGTCGCGAAGATAAATACTTGGAAATCCAGCAGCCGCAATGCTGCAAATTGGAGCCTTACAGAATAAGAAGTTTGTTGAGTAAGGAATATCTCTCTATGAAGGAATATCTCACAATGTGGAATAATTAACACTTTCTTTTGACACATTTTCATTTGTAAGGTCCTTTGTTCTTGCATTATCTTTAGAGTCCCAGGGGTGTATTTACTAAAATGTCTTGCAGCACAGCGCAGTAAACAAAACTGTGTTGCCCATTGTGTGCGAGGGAGAGAGCAGGAAACCTCCACGTCTCCAGAAATATAGTGCTGTCTTGTTCTCTCTAGAATGCTTGCTCACAGTCAGGCTGCCAGTGCCACACACACACATCTGTGCACCACAGTGCAATGGTGTTTATGTCATGTCTAGCACAGGTTTAGTGCTGCAATGGTACCCTTCCAAGTCAAAATACTATGCTTAGACTAACCTTTAAACCTTTCCCACTTTTGGATGTGTGCTGTAGAGTTCAGCACACATGGCAAGTCAAAAAAGATTGGAGAAATAACTACTCGATAAAGCAAATGTCAAAATGGTTATTTTTTTATGCCAAACCCTGTCTACCTTTTCAAATAGAAAGGCTTATGGGTTAAATAAATTTCAAATAAAAATGTCAAGCTGATGTGCATCACTCCTGTGATGCAAAGCCAGTGAAAAATGGTAATAAATATATCACACTCTCATGATCCCTTCCACAAATTCAAATGAGACATTGTAGTTTAGCTCCACCACCAGGTCTTCCTACACTGTTACTTAGAGAACTCATGGATATATTTTATTTAATTTTCCATGGAACAACAGTATTTGAGGCTATACATTTACAAACCATTTGGCCTGTTACCAGGACCCTAAGATGGCAATACACGAGCATAATGCACAGAATGCCTGTGATTTTGTTTATATCACAAGGCTTGAAAAAGTTGTTTTCTTCAAAGTGAAGCTAACAATAGGCACTTACTGAAAATAGAATGTTTGGATTTAGTTTAACTTTCATAAACAAATTGTAGATAAACAGGGGATAATGGTGAGTGCCAGTGGATTGATGTGATGCAGTGGATGTAGCATGTAAAGCGTAATTCTGAATATAGTGTATTTGCCACACAATTTTCCACCTATTATGCAGATTTCCCCAAAAAGAATGGGGCAGATTTACGAGTTCTGGCGCATCTCTGCAAATCAGCAGGGATGCGCTAGAACAGATGCAACACGCAATACCCTCCCTGCGACACCACAAATGCATCGCATTTACAATGTGGCGCACCGTTGCGCAAGGATAGGGCGATGCGTGTCGCGTCCTGTGGCCTAAGGGCAGCGCATTGATGAAGTTCTGTTGCAAGCGTGATGCGGCTCCAGCAATTCGCAGGGGCGCCCTATGCCTAACATGCTGCATCACTCCATATGCCTGCTTCAAGCAGGCACATGGTATTGACGCAGCATGGACGTAAAAGTGAATCAGTGAAATCTTGTAGATTTCACTGCGTCACTTTTACGAGGTGTTCCAGCGACCGAACGCTCCAACTGCGCAGGATCGCCCACATGAAACCTAACGCAGGTTTCATGTGGCGCAGGGCTTTAAAACGTGACACATCTCCCTGGATGCATCACGTTGTAAATAAGGTGCAACGTGGCACATGGTTTACGCCACCGCTGCGTCACAGAAGTGACGCAACAGCGGCGTAAATGTGGGGCTTGTAAATCTGCCCCTTCATTACTAGCTAAAATGGATTGTAATAATACTTCCAGAAAATGATTGCAAACTTTAAATTGACAGAAAATTTGCACCTGAACATTGCATAATCCCTATTGTTCTTAAAAAGGCAAAGCTATGCAGAGGCGTTTGAGAGGCTGCCATTTTGATAATTAAGTCCATATCTATCTATCTATCTATCTATCTATCTATCTATCTATCTATCTATCTATCTATCTATCTATCTATCTATCTATCTATCTATCTATCTATCTATCTATCTATCTATCTATCTATCTATCTATCTATCTATCTATCTATCTATCTATCTATCTATCTATCTATCTATCTATCTATCTATCTATCTATCTATCTATCTTTGTATTTATCTATCTATCTATCTATTGTTATTTGTATATCTCATCTCTCTATCTCTCTCTCTCTCTCTCTCTCTCTCTGTCTCTCTCTCTCTGTGTCTCACTCTCTCTAAGAACCCAAAGTGCATGATTTTTTTTTAATATATTGCACAGTGGTAGTCACCATTGTGTTGACATAGGACCAAGTTACCATAGGAAATTGATTTTTTTGTTTTGCTAATAACTTTGACAAATCTTCACATAACTTTCCCAAAAAAAGAGCATCCACTTGGCTTCACTTATCTTAAAAGTCCTTTGAGCTGGAATTGAATGCTCTTCAGCTGAAGTGTGGGCCAACTTGTGGTTGGCCCTATGGCTGCATTATGGGGCCTGAAGAATGTTAAATGAAGACTGAAAGATATGTTCATAGTTGTTTTAAGTTGGAGTGCCTAATTCAAAATACTTTAGTGACCATGATTATTAATGAGCAATGCAATGTGTATGAATGCATTGGACTATAGCTTTTGGTTCTGTTGGTTTTAATGGTAAATTATCACATGTGACTGATTTATTATTATGGTGGCCCTTGGATAAATCATTATAACTGCGTTTTATATATTGATGCGTTGACCCCTTGACAAAGGTGATAGGCTTGTCCTATTTAAAATGTTACCTCCTTATATTGTGATGATGCATCTGGAATAAGTAAGAGAGATTGTTATTATGGGCATAATTGACCCACTGTGGGGTTATTGTATTAACGCACCATATTTAGTAATGTGTGTAATAAATTAGCTTTTCTATTTTTTCAAGAAAGCACACTGGCTGGACAATAATTTATTCAGTGTTATTGTTGTGTACCAGCTGATTTTGGATTGTTAGTCCAAAACATCTACCCTGTATAGGTCTTGGACTGCTCTGCTATGCTACCATGAGAGTGTCAACTGCCACAATATGGTATTGGATGCTCAGTAAGAACAAAATTGTGGACTTATTACCTGAGAAATACACTTGAAACAATACCTTTTAAAGGGATGTTATAGTTAATAATTTCATACTGTCCCTAGAAATTAACCGTAAAAACAAAGGTTAAGGTGGCATTATAGTTAAGTCCGGTAATAAAATCTTACAGTGAATTTAAAAGAAATTTACTGAAATATCAAAGGTTCAAGTGATGTTATGGTTAGGTGAAAATGGCAATTAAAAGGCAACACTGCATCCTTGCTCTTGTAGAACTCCTATGGGAGTCTACAAGGCAGAGCTGGCTCCTGCGCATCACCCATAGGATTATTGAAAGGCCCCCAAAAATATTTTATAAAAATGTGAGCACCAGGGGTAATCTTGTGGAATCTTCCACAAGGTCCAAGTGGTCAGGGTATTCGGCTTTATTATTTCAGGACATGACGACAGAGTCCCCATGTACAGAAATCGTGTTTGCAACATTTCTCTTCATGTTGCGGTGAGCCAATCAGAGTGCAAGTTCCCGTAGGAGTTCGCAGGAGCCTTTCACACCTGTGAGACTGGGGTGACTGATGGGAAAAAAGCCCCTTCAGCCAGTCAGATCACTCTTTTGTGTGAAGATGCATAATCGCGGTACTCTACTGAGCATCCCACAAATAAAACAGTCCGGATATGCAAAGATTTTTATTTACAGTCCATTGAGCTGCTTTTCGCAGTATCACTGTTCCTTTTTTCCTTTTAAAAATTGCTTTTGGAAATTGTGTTGTGGAACCCACCTCTTTTCTCTGGGCCCCGCTCAAAACTTTCAGGAAGGAGCTGAGGTGGATAGTTTTTTGGGGGAAAATTTGTCACATGGTTATAACCGAACCAAAACACGCTCCTCATCTATGTAATCACTGAAAAAATCAAAGGTTTTGTCCACAAAAACACATTTTCCTCACATTTCTCTGATTGAAAGTTCTGGAATCAGTGTGGATCCACAAAATTCCCCGCACCCCGCATTCCCCAAAGTCTTTTGAGAAAAATGGTACCTCACTCGTGTAGGTGGGTCAAGTACCCGCAACAGTCCAGGGCCCTAAACGTATTGTGGTGACTTCAAAATTACCTATCATAAGCAACTTGGTTTTGCAGTGGGGGCACCTGGGTTTTTGGCCCTGGGCTCAGCGGCAATCAAGGGAAACCTACCAAACCCACACATTTCTGAAAACTAGACACACTGGAAAGTCCAGTGAGGTATGGCTTGCGTGGCTCCGCCAAAGTTTCCTTCCCAGAATCCCCTGCAAACCTCAAATATTTTTTTCAACTGTTTGTGTTGGAAAGTTGTAGGATCACTGGGCTGACACAAACTTCCTACCACTAACTAAGTGTTCCCTCCAGGTCACCTGATAAAAATGGGGTCAAGTACCCGCAATAGGCAAGGGCCCTAAGCATATTGTGGATGCTTTATAATTACCCATCATAAAATGACCTGGTTTTGCTGGGGGGGGGGCACCTGGGTTTTTGGCCCCGGGCTCAGTGGCCATCTAAGGAAACCTACCAAAATCACACATTTCTGAAAACTAGACACTCTGGGGAGACCAGTGAGGTATGGCTTGCATGGCTCCCCCAACATTTCCCTACCCAGAATCCCACTGCAAACCTAAAATCTTGCTAAAAAAATCAGATTTTTCTCAAATTTGTGTGTGGGAAAGTTGTAGGATCACTGGGCTGACGACTTCAAATTTCCTACCACCCAGCATTCCCCAGGTCTCCTGATAAAAATGGTACCTCACTTGTGTGGGTAGGCATAGTGATGTATGCCTGCCCACACAAGTGAGGTACCATATGCATACCTCACTAGACACCCAGGGGAATCCAGTGAGGTATGCAAGCCATACCTCACTGGACTCCCCAGGGTCTCTAGTTTTCAGAAATGTGTGGGCTTCTTAGAATAAACTAGATAGCGGCGAGCCCGGTGCCAAAAAACCAGGTGCCCCCCCCTCCAAAACTAGGTCATTTATGATAGGTAATTTTGAAGTCGCCACAGTACGATTTGTCATCAGTGATGTCACTGACCATGTCATGAATGATATAATATGTGACGTCATCAGCAGTGCATTGTTGGGGTGCGAGTTATAGTTTGGTGAACTAACTATAACGCGGGAATTTCTACAATTTTTTCCAGAGAGAAATGTCCAACTAACTATAACATCCCTGAAACCTATAGTTTTTTCATTGAATTTCTAAGGTTTCTTAAATGCTAATTTCTAACTATAATGTGCCCGAAACCTATGTTTTTTTAAGTGAATTTCAAATGTTTTTTAAATGCTAATTTCGAATTGTAATGTTCAGTAAACCTATGTGTTTTTCAGTAATTTTGAAATTTTTTTAGTGATGTTTTGTAACTTCAATATCCTAAAAATAGTTTTGGGATTTTTTTTGTTCTTTATTAAAGTAATATAATGTCTTCTGTGTACCTAAATATTAATATATATATAAATTTCGCGCACCCATCATGTACCTATCTCGGTGGGTGTGCGGATTCAAACTGCCATATTGGTTAAGTCGTGAAGGATGCGCGTTTCAGCCAGCCCACTCCACTTACGCTTACAGGGAGGGAACTACAACGCTACATGTCCCAGGTCTTCCCCGTAGTGATCTGCTGATCACAGGTCTAGTTGTCACCATGCCACAGCCACTCCTTCACGGCTGGTTTACACCCACACCACACCCGTGCAGCACAGGCATCACAGGACATGTGACCGCGCCAATAAAAAAGGCCAGGCGCACATGCTTGACGCCATTTCCACTCTCTATCTGGGTGTATCTGTGTGCTTATTATGTTGGTGGCAGCGGAGGCACTTTGGCCGACATGGGCCTCCCACAACGTGGCGATGACTTGAGGTGCACAGTGTTTGTGGCAGCCAAAGCACTTTGCCGGACACTGACCTCCCACGACGTGGCGATGACTTGAGGTGCACAGAGTTGGTGGCAGCAGATGCATTTTGGCCGACACCGGCCTCCCACCACGTGGCGATGACTTGAGCTGCACTGAGTTAGTGCCACCAGTGTTTAGCGGGTGTGCAGCCTGCGATGACGCGTAGGCCTCGTTACATCATCCTGCCAATCAAGACCCGATTTCAATTGTGTGCTCAGCTGGACCGCGTGTACGCCAAAGGCAGCTGGCTGTACAGACATGAATTCTCAGCACTGTGCAGCAGGATGCACTGGGGGCCTGTGCCGCGGTATCCAGCGACAGCTGAGGAGCTTGCTCCGGCATGTGGTGGGCCCTCTTGGAGACACACAGGTGGCGGCAGGTGAGCATTGGGGTCTGGGTACGCATGGTCGGGCAGCCATCGCTGGGCGGAGGACTGGTCTAGGCACCAGGGCTGGGATGTTTGTGAAAGATGTAGGAATCATGCACACTGCCTGAGAGGTTTGTGACAACATTAGTGTACAGGCTCCGGTAGTCCAATTTTGCCTGCACATTGTTGGAATGCGTGTGGTTTCAGTTTCGGTGGTTGTGTGCAGTGTCGGCAGGGGGCACAAGTAGTACATGTGAGCAGTCAGTTGCCCCCAACACGTGCAAGAGGGCTACTATGGCGGGGTTCCCTTGCTTTGTCTCCAGCTGTTCCTAAGCAGTGTGAGTGAAGTGAACATGCAGATGTATTAGGCTGAAATGAACCGTGATGCTTACAGGTGTGATAAATACTGTATAATGAGACCGTAACAGAAGTATGGGTGGTTGTAATGTTCCTTATGTTTCCTACGAAGGTTACGACCATGCAAACTTCTTTTACGGTCATTTTGTGCAGGATTGATCATACCTGTAAGCAATCCGGTTTGTCCAAGTGCAATACATTGTACCATATTACGTTTGTGACCATACTAACGCTTGACCATTGTCTTGATTTATCCAACAGGTTTCTGCTGAATACGGATTTTGGGGATTTCCAGAACGATCTACAGTTATTTTGATCCACAAGTTGATGTTCCCTGTTGGCAATGCCACTGTTCTTTCACTACCGTGAATACTAGACTTCATGACCTGCCACAACCCCATTTCCGTGACTACAATCTTGGATCTGGAGCACATAGGCGTCAAGCAATGGCTGGGGTTGAGGCTGGTTGTGCAGGAATACTACAAATAGGGAGGAGTGAGTGGTGCGGATACTGGGGCCCTACGTTACGTTTGTAGACATGCATCCAAGACGTGTGAGGTAGTTTAATACGGCTGTCTGTGAGACTCCTCTGACTCTCGCAGTTGTTAGTTAGTTAGTTGTTAGTTGGAAAGTACCAGAGTCCAACAGGTGCAGCACAGCCAGAAGCTTTGTCGGCATAAGGATGTTGATTGTCTGCTGCTCTGTTGGTACCATCACCCTGTGGGCAATGTGGCAGTGTGCACTAACTTGAGAATGGGGCGATAATTCATTTGCCACATTTGCTGCGCTAAAGTGCTGATAACTCAGCAATAAGTCCCCACTGTTGGGCTATAGGGTGACTCTAAAATGAGCCCTTGTGTTTATTAGGACTTTGTTGTAGTTACATGCCTGTCACAAGAAAAAAAATGAAAAAACAAGAAAAGTGGGCAGGGTACAAACACCCTGACCCCATAGGCCTGCTCAGGGGATCCCACAAAATCCCCAGGGCCACAAAATGATTACTATTTTTTTTTTAACGGGGCTGGGTGCACGAATCCGGATGAAAAAATAATAAAAAACAATGGCGTGTATTCTGAAGCTGATTTATAGGTACTTTAGGGCAGCGAAAGTATTATCATCCCATTCTCAACCTAGTGAAAACTGAAGATATAGCCAGTTTTCCAGCGATAGCTTCCGCAAAAACCCGCTGCAAAGGAGAGCGAAAACAAATGCAAATGATATGCAGAGTAGGTGTTCCCGTGCAAAAAAAACATGAAAACACCACTTCCCGATATTTTCAATGACCAGCCAAATCTGCGATGCGATCCAAAAACAGGTGATAAGCCGAGTTAGCAGTAAGTATTTAACATCTGCCTTTTACTGGTGTAAAGCAGGACAACTACCTACTGTGTAAAAGGGAGCCCAGAGCCACATCTGAAGACCAACACATGTCATAGAGCTACTGATCATGCAGCTCCGACACCCAAAAAAGCCAGAACACCCACCTCTACCACCCCCAGGACCTCTCTCTTGGACCACTCCCCTCCTACTACCACCGAGGCAGCGCAGAACAGGACAGCAGACCTTACCAAAATGGCCACGCAGTAGCTGAATGTTGGGAGACGTGGCAACCAAGTATGTGTGAGGAGGCAAGTCACCCTTCAATAACAATGCACACAATGCCAAGTGTACAGAGATGTGCTGGACAGACCTCACTATGCAGAGCACAGACCTCTCCATGTGTACATATACTGCTGGTGCTTGTAGTGTTGTGGACAGTGGATGCAACCATGTTACCTCAGGCAGTGGGGAGAATTTGGGTCGTGTAGCAGTGTCTTTCCCCCCTGTAAGCAGAAGCGGAGTGGGCTGGTCCAACGTACTCCACTCCAGCATAAGAGTGTGAATAAATTGGCTGGGGCTCTGGGTGTGGTTCACGTCTGGGAAGGCCAACGCATCTGCCAGAGCGGTGGACCTCACCCTGCCATGAGGCCGCCACTGTAACCCGCTGCGAACCCAGCGCACAGCACCGCAGAGTTATGTCAGTACAGACTACTGCCTCCGGCCAACACTGCGGTCAGCAGGGCTCACAATTCAGATCGAGTCGCGATGGCAGATGATGCAGTCCAGTAGACAACAGAGATTGCTCCCAGTGCGGCCCGCCTGGACCTCGCATCATCGCTGGTTGCGCACACGCTGAGTGCTTCAGGTGCCACTAACTCAGTGCACCACAAGTCATCCCAACATAGCCTTATTGAGGCAGAATTCATTAGGCAAAAGACATTGCTGCCAGTGCGGCCCGTCCGGGCCACGCATCATCGCAGGCCGCACACACGCTGACTGCTTCAGGTGCCACTAACTGTACATCTCAACTCTATGCCACATGGCTGTGGGCTCTTGCTGACCGCTGCCGTAGGCAGATGGAGAGGGTGTTCTAGTTTTTTGCGGCGAGGTGGGAGAACGATCTGCCACCAGCGGTCGGTCGATGGATGCGGGGGACGGAGGCGAGGGCGAGCTCAGCGGAGCAAAGCTGGCGGTTCGGGATGTAGAAGGTGATTTGTTCGTTGAGTTATGCTGGTCCGGTGTAATGGAGACCTTTGTGAGCATGGGTGAGAAGCTTGAAGGTGATCCAATTGTTGACGGGGAGCCAGTGAAAGTCTTTCAAGTGTGCTATGATGTGGCTGTGGCAGGATGTCATGGATGAGACGTGCAGAGGCATTCTGTATGTGTTGTAGTCGTTTCTGGAGTTTGGCTGATGTTCCTGCATAGAGAGCATTGCCTTAGTCCAGTCTGCTGGTGACAAGGGCCTGGGTGACTGTCCTTCTGGTATCGGGGGGGATCCATCTGTAGATCCTGCGGAGCATGCGGAGGGCGTTGAAGCAGGAGGAAGAGACAGCATTCACTTGATGGGTCATTGACAATGCGGAGTCCAGGATGACTCCCAGGTGGCGTGCGTGGTTAGTGGGCGTCCCCCCCCCAGTGCGGCCGGCCACCATGAGTCGTCCCAGGCGGAGGGGGTGGATCCGATGATGAGGTCCTCCATTTTGTCTGAGTTCAGTTTCAGGCGGCTGATCATCATCCATTCGGCGATGGCCTTCATTCCTTCTTGAAGGTTAAATTTGGAGGTGGTGGGGGCCTTGGTGAAACAGAGGATCTGCTGGGTGTCGTTGGCGTATGAGACGATGTTGAGGTCGTGCGATCTGGCGATGCTGGTGAGCGGTGCCACGTAGATGTTGAAGAGTGTCGGGCTGATGGACGATCCTTGGGGTACGACGCAGATGATCTTCATGTCTATAGAGCAGAATGGGGGGAGGCGGCACTCTGGGGTAGTCCAGTCCAGTGCTTTGTCGTGGATCCCTGCATTGTGGATGCATGTGCAGAGTGTGTGGTGGCAGACGGTGTCGAAGGCAGCCGAGAGGTCCAGGAGGATGAGGGCCGCAGTTTCTCCGTTGTACATCATGGCCCTTATGTCGTTGCGGCAATTAGGGCTGTTTCAGTGCTGTAGTTGCTGCAGGAGCCAGATTAGGACGGGTCCAAGATGTTGTTCTTTTTGAGGAAGGAGGTCAGTTGCGTGTTCGCGATCTTCTCGATGACTTTTGCGTGAACGGGAGGAGGGAGATGGGCCGGAAGTTCTTGAAGTTTTTGGGGTCAGCTTTGGGTTTCTTGAGTAGGGCGTTGATCTTGGCATGCTTACAGCTCTCCGGGACAGTGGTGGTCTCGAAGGAGCTGTTGATGATTTTGCGGAGATGCGGTGCGATGGTGGGGGGGACTGTAGATTATGGTGTGCAGTAATGCAAGTCAGCGACTTGCGCTGAATTGTGTTTCTGTGCATGTTCCAAGCAAAGCAGGGCAACGCGTGGTGTGTATGCATAGTTTGGTAAATGTAATGTAAGTATTGAGTTTCCTCTTTGCAACACTATGCAAACACGCATGGGTAACACAATAAAATCCCAAATTTGTCCCCTAGTGATATATAGTGTGCCACAGTATGCTACTCCAAGTTAATGGTATACTGTGGTACATTGTGATAAAAAGCCACTGTATAATTGGTTAATGTCCACCTTTACAAAGTTAAAAGACAGCTATAATCGTTTTAGTAGACTTTTGGAATGTTTTAGTTTACGGCCTTAAATATAGGTAACAAATTGCCATTTTTTAATGTGGAAACAGGCATGGGAATGTATTTATAATTTTCTATATATTTATTTAACCAATTGATTCTGTACCACGCATGTGTCCAGCACGTACCTTTTTTTTTTTTACAAAATGTTCCTTTTTTGGTAACTTTTTTAAGGAACGCAGAAATTTCTAGGTATTACTGTGATAATGCAAAGACTTTTTTGACATAAAATATGTAAAAAAATGAAAAGACACTATAATACACTATAAAAATTGTTTAATACAGTGTTTTTCAATTTGACTAAATATGATTTTATTTTTTTAGGATTCTGCACTCCTACTTTTCTAGTACCCAGGTAGTAGGTTTTCCTACCAATTTCCACTTAAAGCATGTGGAAATATATAGGGAAAACATATGAAACCTAATACTTACCTATATTTAAGGCCCTAAGCTACAGCACTGGCAAAGTGGCCTTAAATAACATGGCTGCCTGCAATTTTAGTAAAGACAATCATTATCCAATCAGATAATACGTTTTCTTTGTTCTGTACTGTGTGACTATCTCAAAAGTACTTTGCTAACAGACATCCCTAAGTTAAACAATGCTAATAACTCCAAAAATACTTACCCTTTCTAGTTTTCAACTGCACACTATAATCTTCAATCCTGCCAGATTTCATCAAAATCCGACTGACCATTTTTGTGCTACGTGAAATACAAACGACTAAGTAAAATGCATTGGAATCCAAGTGTGAATTGGGACCCCCTATTTTTCTTTGCAACCCTTTTAGCACACACTGCCAAACTTTCAATTCTTCATCAATGTGATAGTTGAAATAGGTCTGCAAAGTTTTGCAAAGATTCATCTAGTGGGTGCCACTCTGTAAGATGATATGGCAGCGAATTTCCAGCCTCACGGCCAGTGACTTTATAATTGCTCGTGCTAACGCTTTGTTCCTCCTGTGTCTCGAAGTTCGAATTGTGGTATTTAAGTCTATCATAGTACTGTCGATAGTCTTCGTGTTGCGCTTTTACTGACTGCATTTTAACCTTTTTTAATTGTATACACTTTATATTTGCTATTTGCACTCTACTCACCTCTTGCCTGTCCCCAGTCCGTCACAGCTCGTGCCGGTGGAGCGGAG
This sequence comes from Lissotriton helveticus, assembly GCF_964261635.1. Lineage (NCBI taxonomy): Eukaryota > Metazoa > Chordata > Amphibia > Caudata > Salamandridae > Lissotriton > Lissotriton helveticus. Next base: position 1,714,776,759 of record NC_136059.1, read on the forward strand.
GGACTCCAGGTTTCCTTCCACTGCTACACCCTCCGAGAGAGATACGTTTCTGGGCAGGTCAGTTTTTTAGCATCTGGCCCCGCCCCCTCCTGCTATTTAAACCCACCAGGGCGTGGATGCGTGCCTGACCGCCGCCAGGACCACTGTGTTATTTATATCATATTTCCTGGTAAGCTCCGGCTGATATCATGTTGTGTTATTCTAGTGCGGAGCTACGAGCTCTAAACCCCCTCATTCCACAAAATCATGTAAGTTCTTCTTTCACGATTAAGCCCCATGACAATAATCAGTCCGTCACCCATAGCGAGATAAAGACAAACACACTCACGCATGATATATTTAATACATGTGTCATTGACACAAAAGTAGCTCCAAAACCGCTCACGGCTTTATATCTTAATGCTAGGTCTATACCTAAACATGCATTGGAACTCTGGAGCCTTCTGCAGGCCGAAGAGCCCAACATTTGTTTTATACCTGAAGCATGGCTTTACAGCCAGGCTTCCTCTGATGTTACTATAGCCTTTCCCCCTCAGCACCATCTAACCAGACTAGATAGGGAGGTTGGTAGACGGGGAGGTTTTTCAGTTGCCACTAAGGCCCTGCTTGTGATCAATGTACTAGAGTCCTTTACTACTACAATACATGAGATACTGATTTTTAATATCAGAACTCTTGGTTCCGAAACCTGGAGAGGAGGCACAGTTTACAGACCTCCAGGCCCAAAAACCAAATTTGTAAATCAATTGTTGGAAGTGATAGTGCCACATGTTTTAGCTACTGATCATTTCTTTTAATTGGTGAATTTAACTACCATGTGGAGCAATTGTTGGACTCTGACTCCTGCCACTTAGTTGGTACTATGGAAACACTAGGATTGGCACAGAAGGTAGTAGGCCCAACACATCTAGCTGGTCATACATTAGAATTAGTATTTACAAATTCTTCTAAACTGACTATTGAACCACCTCTTCCAGCATTATGGACTGACCATCATCTTTTAAAATTTTGTATGCCCATAAATTCTCATAGTAAACCTGGACTGTACAAAAGTACTTTGATTCAGCCTTGGCATAAAGTAACTCCAGACGCTTTCTCAGCTCATTTAAAACCACAGCAGGTATGCCATTTCGATACTGTGGAAACCCATCCACAACTGTTTTAGAAACCTCCATCATTTCCGTATTAGACTAGGTCGCCCCTCTAACCAAGGTTAAAGTAAAAAGTAAAGCTTCACCCGGGTTTACAACAACGCTAAAAACTGACAAACAAATTAGAAGAATAGCTGAAGGTCAGTGGAGGAAAACCAAAACTGACGAAGATCGCAGGAACTACAGACAGTCTCATCTTAAATTTATAAAAAACATCAAATCGGCAAGCAAATTGTATTTAACCCAGCAAATAGGCCGCACATTCTAGTAAGGAACTCTATAAAATATTGAAAGAGTTCATATCCCCTCAGGTTGAGCACTCCTCATTTCTCTCCACCCAAGAGTGGGTAGATTCTGTATCCTCCTTTTTTGATAATAAAATTAAAACCATGTATTCGTCTTTTCCACATTATGACACAGATTTCCATCATCAAATCAGTACTATGTCTATAGCACCTACACTGTTGGAAATAAATGTTGTTCCCCCGCTAATGGAATTTGAACCTGTAACCATCACTGAAGTGTCAGAAGGTTTAACCAAGATTACATCAGGTTCCTCAGTTGACCCCTTTCCGCCCCACTTCTGCAGAAAGATTATGCCCCTACTTGTCAATATATTAACTGTAATTTTCAATATGTCACTAGAGCAAGCCAAAGTTCCTACAAGGTGGAAACATACTCAAGTCAAGCCTATTCTTAAGAAAACTTTGGCTGATCCTAATTTATCTGTTAATTATTGGCCCATCTCACTGCTGCCTTACCTTGGGAAGATATTGGAGCATCTAGTTAATAAACATCTCACATCTTGAGAACCATGCTCTCCTGGATCCCTCACAATCGGGTTTCAGGGCTGCTCATGGCACGGAGACGGCGGTTGTTGAGATCACCAATAACATCAGGCTCACATTTTATAAAAGAGAATCAGCACTCCTTGTTCTCTTGGATTTGTCTCCAGCCTATGATACCATCTCCATCAGTATCCTGAAACACCTGCTGTGGGAGATAGGTATCAGAGGGAAGGCCCTAGACTGGTTTGAAAGTTACTTGGTGGGTCTTACCACCACCGTTCTTGTAGATTTGATAGCCTTGTGTAGTCGTCCACTCATTGTGCACATGATTGGTGGCCTCTGGAATTAGGCCCATGTCCTTCCCCCAAGTTAGCAGTACGGAATCTCGGAATTACCATCGACAGTTTATTATCTATGAACACCCATGTCAACCAGGTTCTGAGTGTCTGTTATGGGACTATGCGTAATCTCAGCAGAATCTTCAAGTGGCTGCCCTCTGAAGCTAGGAAACCTTTGGTGCAGGGTCTTGTCATCAGTCGACTTGACTATGGGAACGCCTTGTTCGTGGCACTCAATGAGGACCTACTTTCCAAGCTTCAGATTCTTCAAAATACCGCTGCCAGACTTATCCTTAATCTTCCCCCTTGATCCCCCTCCGCCCCTAACCTCAAAACCCTTAATTGGCTCCCGGTACGACAAAGAGGCCATTTCAAGATTTTAAGTCTTACACATAGCACAATATATGACACTGGCCAAAATACCATGCAAAAAAACTTCAATGGTACATACCGGGAAAATCTTTAAGGTCCGGCACCAAACTGCACCTTGTTCAACCTCGTATTCCAACTTCTCGCAATGGAGGCCGTGCATTCTCTTACCTTGCCCCCATGCAATAAATTACCATTACACCTTTCGTCCATAGTTGACCATAGATGTTTTCGTAGAGAATTGAAAACTTGGCTATTCCCTCAGTAAGCTCGCCTCTAGTGTTCTTTTTGCTGTCCATATCGCTGTTTTTTTGTTGCTAGCGCATGAGACCTCCCAGTGAGATGTGCGCTCTACAAGAACATTTGACATTGACATATAGACATATATATTATCTACCGGAAGTCGCCAGGAGGAAGTTATAGTTAGGACCATGGTTTCATAAGAAAAGCTTTTTTTTACTTGCCTATATCTTTGGCACTGTTTGACTAATCTTCCCGAAAAAAAGTGTCAACGTGAGTCTTGTTCTGCATGGAAATTTTGGGGGATCTGTAAATTGGGGATTGAGAAAAGAGGGGGTAAAAAAAGTGTGTTTCCTATGGTAAATCCCATAGGGGCTTTGAACACTACCCCAGCCCGAACCGCTGAACGGAATTGCACCAAATTTGGCAAAAAGGTAGATTTGGTTATGTAGATCATGCTTTCAGTCAGTTGGTGTAAATTCATCCAGTAATAAATTCATTCAGTAGCTGTTAAGAAATTTAAGGAAATCAAAATTTGTATATCTGCGATTGAGGCTAAATCGTAAATAATAACTAGCCCGTGCAGGGAAATGCAGAGCTTTGATTGGCTGCAAACACTTTAACTAGCAACTGTTGGCAGTCATTTTGAGACTCAGCTGTAGCCGAGTCTCACAAAAAAGCAAAAACATAAAAAGAAAAGGGGGCAAGTTAGGAATACCTTGACACCCAAGGTTCGGTCTTTGGGATTTCAAGCATAAAAGCATTTTATTTATTCACTGCGATTTTTGTGAAATATTTATGAATATCGCTGTTAAATTTTTTTAAAGTCCTTGTTTTCATTGTAGGCCCTCGATGGGCCCAGTCCTGGGGGTACGTGGGATTTAATGAAAAATGGAGAGGGCACAATGGCCACCCCTACTAGGCTGTTCCCGGGGTCCACCACCTCCCCAGTGAGGCCTGTGCAAACAGAAGAAGGCACTGGGGATCGCCACCCCCCAGGTCCGGCTCCTGCTATGTCCTGACGTCACCTGGGAAAAAGCTGTTAGTTTTTGTTTGGCGGGAGCTTTGACATCTCCCTCCAAGCAAAAGCAAATACTCTGGTTTCAGTGGGTGGGAGTTGTCAAAGTGCTCCTGCCCACTGGTAGTGGAGGTTTCATTTCTTTCCCTGCTTGCAGACATGCGGGCAGGGAAAGAGTTGAAACAGTTGCTTCTGCATGTAGAGAGTTGTCTTTCCAGCAGCGCCCTCTGTGCAGCAGCAATGGTGGCTCTTACAGGAGGCAGTGAGCCGGCAGGGACTGCAAAGGCATTTACTTCCCCCACAGTCCCCAATGCTGATGACTGGGTGCCCGGGTGGGCTCCAGGGCACCCAGCATTACATAGCCGGGACCAAGGGATGGGGTCTTTGGGCTGAAATTCGTCTGGGGGTGGGGCCCCTGGGACCAAAATCAGCCAGGGGAGGGAGGCTTCCCCATTTAAATATGGCCTGGAAACTCACACGGCCACTCTCAGCAGGCCCTCTCAGACCCATATAGACAGTCACACACCCCCTCACTAATAAAAAACTGTTATTCAATTATTAATAAATTAACTTCCCACCCTAAACATTTTTACAAAATGTGCTTTCCTCAGTACACGCTAATGTCAACATGTATTACATAAATAACAAATATCACCATTTCTTGTCTTCCTTTGTATTTGTTAGGTTTATTCTCATAAGTATTTTTTCTGTTCTTTTTTTAGCCTCTTTTTAGCCAACATGTGTTTTGTCGCCCATGGCAGGTGGCCGCAACTTCTTCAGGGCTGTTTTGTCGGTATGGTTAGTGTTATATTTTAACCGGTTGTAATTCCGTCCCGGTTTCCCCAAATAATTTATTGTCTTCGTTGGTTTTCCTCTCCCAATTGTGTCAGTATTGTCCCATATTATTTGTTGTCATCCATATTACCGCCTTCTGAGCGTTTGCTTGTGCAGCCCTCCGTCGTCCCAGCAAGTACGATTTTACCTAAAACTTTAACAAAAAAAATCATATGTCAGAATTTTCATACTTGAAATCAATTAAATAATTAACAATTATCATTAATTAATTATTACATAACTTACAATCCTAGACCATTGCACACCTAGCAGCTCGCAACCAAACTATAAATAAAATAAATAAGTATTCCATAATTTACAAATTTAAATTCAATTAAATCATTATTTTGCTAATAATAGTTAATTAAGTATTAGTCAATTAACTTCCTAGCAAATACCTCAAAACATATAGCAGTCCACAATTAAAATATACTTTCAATAAATCAGTATTTCATCATTTACATAGTTAATTAAAAACAATTATATTATTGTACTATAAATATAAATTAACTGTTAATTATTTATTACTATGTTAACTTCCTACCCAAGACTCATACAAACCTAGCAACCTGTAACTAAAATATAAGTAAAATAAATCTGTTTTCCATAGTTTACATAACTAAAATTAATTAAATTATTAATTGTTAATCAATTGTAATTGAATTAATTTCCAACCCCTAATCCTACAAACCTAACAGTCCACAAATAACATATAACACAAATAAATCAGTATTACATAATTTACATAATACATATCAATGGTATAATAAAATGTAAATTATTTAGCAATTCATGATTAATTATTACCTAATTAACTTACCACTTTATACCCTACAAACGTAACAACCTGCTACAACACTAAAAGTTACTATCAATCATTAAAGATTTTTTTCTAAAGCACTTTAAATTAAAAGGTATGTTAAAAAAATCATAAGATTTATATAAACAATGGCAATTTAACATTTAGCAACTATATTATTGAAAAATATATTAAGAGATTGATATTCTTTAAAACTAGATGATTTGCCTAAAAAAAACTATATACTTGTCAACGATATATTTGTGCATTATGATATTTGTGTATCACAATATTTTAATTTCCAATATTTATGTCTCCCGATATTTTATACTCGATATTTTGTCTAAACACCTTCACAAATGCACTTCATTCAGAACATGCACTCTGCACTACAGGGGAAGCTTCCTAGCATGCCACATGGCTGTGATGGGTATTGTTTTGTTAAATGGATTAATTGTGGAAGAAAATGAAATTGTGGTTTTATAATACATCGGGTCCTGCATTCCCTGTGCCAAAGCAGGTCTCCAATTTCCGTAGTGTATTAGAGTTAGTACTGTCTGGTCCTTGTAATAAGAAAATTATGCAGCTGCTCAATTGTAACAAATTATTACAGTTGAGTTGTGATGGCATAATGCCTACTGCCAAAGCCAGCAGTCAGTGTGAAAGGCAGATCACAACTCTTAATGGCAGTTGGAAGTTAAACCACCAAAACCGAGAGCTGGCTTTTTCTATTTCTGATCTGTTTCTGTAATACACACAGTGATTAGAAGAAAGAAGATATTAATGGCAACATGTTTAATTGTTACAGTCATTAGAGGACAGATAGACTCTCTACTCGCTTTTACATATTCTGAGCTGTTAGCATTTCTATTCTAATTTACTTAAAACTGATTCTAGTATTTTTTTTATAAAACAAATTAACTGTTTCTTGTGTTTAATTTCGTAGTACATATTCTGCTTTTATATTTCAAATCTTCAGTCATACTATCTGTTTCACGTGAATATTGTGGAAAAGGTGATGTGTGACGTTATTAATGATTAAAACGATATTGCAAATCACCTTGGAGTTCCTAACTTTATAAAGGAGTTTGGCCGTCAGCCTTTTTGCTGTTTGTGTTACGGAAGTCCTCGTGACGTGAGGCAGGGCTAGTATATCTCATATATAAGCGAACAAGAAGCCCATTAGTGCTAGAATGTGAATGTCAACATGTGAACGTAAATCTCCACTTTGCTATTTACTTGACGGATAAAATTGTGATTGCCCCAAAGAATAAACGAAAGTTGACAAAATTACTTTTTTTTTAATATTGCAAAACTACCTAGGCTATTTCAAATGTGGTTAATGGTTGTTAGAGATCCACAAAAAACTGTTCACATTTTTATTGAGAGTGCACACTTTTTTCTTTCATGCATAAATCACGCTTGATGCATGCACAATGACTAACCACCAATTTATTTTAGACAGATTGAGTTTTAAGCATGCACATTAATCTCACAACCAAAAGGATTGTGTAATTCCTGGCTGTCAGGCTGTCATTTTACATTTTGCTTGTTTACCCTGTCTTGACCTTCAGCACAGATCTCAAGTTGGCCAATGTCAGACGGCATTTTTCTCTTTATACTTTGCATTTTGGTCCTTGGTTAATCTAAATGAAAAACCTCAAAACACGACTGGTAGACCTTTTTCCTCATGAGACTGAGGTATATGTGCAAAAGTTATCACTCAGTGAAAGATATATTATTTCCTTGCTTCACAACCAGTAGAGATGGTAGAGAAAACCTGGACTGTAATATAACGTCTGTTTCTGCATTTTGCGTGAAGTATGCATTTTGCATAAATCATTTTTGGGGGTTTTGACTAAATTTGATTGGATTTAGAAATTTCTTGACTGATTTTCTACCCATGACAATTTGCATCGTGCCACAGATTATTACGCATTGACCCAACCGTTGTAATTGAAACTGAACCAGGTACACATGAATACCAGACAAAAAAACATCGGAAAAAAACTAGGCGAGAAAAAGGTATAGTGACCGAGAGATGGCGACAGGGAAATATGCAGACATAGGGGCAGAAAATTAGATTAACGGTGAGATAATAACAATGATAATAAAAAAAAGGGTTAGGGAACTATAAGAAGATAGTACCAAGAGAAAAACAAGCATTTACAATGCAACGGTTTCGCCTTTGCAAAAGTGAGCTATTGGCATTGTAAATGGCAACCTTTTTATTTATGAGTTGATTTTGAAAACAGATAAATAAATGGCATTGTCATTTACAATGCCAATAGCTTAATCTCTCGCAAATGCCACACACACACACCGAGAGCCCCCCACACAGAGCCCCCCCACACACACACAGCCCCCCCCACACACACCCACACAGAGCCCCCCCCACACAGAGCCCTCCCCACACACCCACACAGAGCCCTCCCCACACACCCACACAGAGCCCCCCCCACACAGAGCCCTCTCCACACACACCCACACAGAGCCCCCCCCACACAGAGCCCTCCCCACACAGAGCCCCCCCACACCCACACAGAGCCCCCCCACACCATATACGTTTCCGCTCTCAGACTGGCTAATTTGCCGAAATTGTAATTTTGAGGCCTGCGTTCTAATCCTATCTTCAGTTAGAAAGTCGAGTGATTGTGAGCTTATTATTTTCTCTCTGCTTCTAAAATTGTACATATTTATAATAGTGCAATATAAAAATGTGAACAATGGACTACTTTGCCATTTATATTCCCCAAACCCAGAAAAAAGCAGTCCTCTTTTCTGGTAAATGACCCCTGTGCCTCCCTCACATGCACCATATCGTTCCGTTCCATGTACAGACCTGTTAGGGTGCGCCTGATCCAATAAAATGCTGTCTGTACCATCAAGCCACTGTTCATCGGAGCTCCGCGAGTTCTATATCTTATATATACAATTCAAGCTACATTACAAGGTGTAGTCCACACCACTTTTAATTGCTAATAAAAGATGTAGGAAGGAGACGACGACAAAGCATTATCAACAAACAAGCAAACACCCGCGCACGTATGACGAAAAGAAATGTGTTCATAAAATGTCAGAAACAAAGCAAACAAGCTCCCTTCGTGCCCCCCGCTATTTTCTCATTTAACTCAGAGGAGAAAGGGAGCGCATTAGTCGGACATGGTTCTCTCGCAAAACCAGTTCTATCGAAGGCGTAAACAATGTAACTGTTCGGAAAAATAGAGTCGTTTTTCAATCGATTCAATAAAAAACGTTCTGAACTTATATCCACATTGGAGTTGGAGTGCACAACAAGGTTTTGTACGGAAAATGCAAAGAGAGGAACTATCATGTGAGGATGTGTGTGCAAAAACGTAATAATACAACCATTTAAATCAGAGTGGGACACAACAATGTTCTTCCTGTAAATATCTGTGGAACTATATCAGCAAAGGTCTTAAATGCAGGTCAACATACCTTACTATAGGATTTTTTTATTTGCAGAATGCCGAAATAAAACTCGTGCTGAAGAAATCCAGTTGCATTCATTTATTCTCCCGTTTGAGTTTTTACGTGTGTGTGTTCTTGTTGCTTTTCAGCGCGTCTTGCGCATTCTGCAAACGTGTCCTTATGTAACGTTACTAGTGCTCATATAAAGCCTCCACTACCTTCGAGGCAAGTTTGCGCTATATAAAACTGCAAAAAATAAAAAATAAAATACCCGGAGCAAACGAGTGTTGATGGTTTATTTTTTGGATGATGAAAATGAATAGATATCGGACGTTTTGTGCCTGGTCGAAGTGAGTAATATTTTCGTGTTTCTGTGAGCTAAACAGGCTTTTCGTTGGGGAGAGATTTGCTCGTAAACGCCGGAGCCACCTTGTTAAAATTATGCCCTACAGGCCTCTTCTTCAGACAGATGTCCTACAACGGAGCCATATTTTCTCTTTACAGGGAAGAGGAGGCCGAAGGGAATTGCGTGCAAAAGGAAATGGAGCTGGGGGGATAGCTCAGAGCTCGGGTGACAAACCGTGGCAGGAGGTTCATGAAAAATACTTGTCGGGCCTGCTGCATGTTAAGGGCGCGGCGGAACTAATTTGGGTCTTTGGCCCTGTCACTCCTTCACCTTGATAGCCGATTAGATTATAGCACCTTTAAATTACTAGCACTGCTGTCAAAGTAGGGCGCGCAAACTCAAATTACTAGTACTACAGCCAGATCACATGCTGCTAGTCTAGTATCTTCACGAACATGCTGTTAGTTACACTACAGCCGGGGCCAACACAGCACCCACGGTTATAAGTAGCAGTAATGCATCCGTGGTCAGTGCCTCCACGGCAAGCGGGGGCGCACGCCCACGCTGCTAGCACCGCAGCCAGCTAACGAATACACGCGGCTCCCATAACCAGAGTAAGTGCACACATACACTTTACTAGTACTGCAGCTAAGGTGTGTGTGTGGGGGGGGAGGGGCACAAAAGGGATGCACACAGTACTAGAGAACGCCACCGCACACAGTACTACACCCAGATTTTGCACACACGCACTCTTAGTATAGCAACCACAGTAAACCCACTCATTACAGCCACAGCCGACTCCTCCCCATCTACTGTCAGTATACTACTAGCACAGCAACCTTCCTCCTGACAGCCAAAGCGGCCACTAGCACTAAATACAGGGTGAAGGCAACACAACAAGCAGCTGTCGGCCATTACATACAATGCACTATGCAGCGCTCGGCGGTCATGTCTCAAGCTCTCGCATTCGCCTGCAGCGCCGCATTGTCCATTCCAAAGCACGGGACCCTGCACGCCCGGCGCTGCTCCCTGGGCAATCCGGGGCGCTGGGGAATAGGAAACCCTGCTCGTCCCTGTCGGTTCCGGAACATAACCCCCTGGTATCTGAAAGGCAGCACCTGCAGCTTGCTCTAACACCCTACTCACCTCCCGGGTCTGAAGCGTTGGCGGCGTGACGCGCTAGCAACCCCGACACATATAAACAAGTCAGGTCCCGGGCCGCGCTGTGATTGGCTGACGTCACGGGGGTGTCCCGGGCGGCAGCCAATCACAGCGCGGCCCGGGAATGACGTCACGGGGGTGTCCCGGGCCGGCAGCCAATCGCAGCGCGGCCCGGGACAAAGGGGCGGGGCTTAAAAAAAGCACCAGAAACGCCCCCGAATCGCGTTTTCGAGAGAAAGCGCGATTGACAGCCTCTGCCTCCCAATGGCTAGCCTCCATTTATGGAGCTAGCCAATGAGAGGCAGAGGCGGTTCTAACATCACTACTGAAAACAAAAGATTTCGAGCTGGGAGGGGCTTCGCCCCTCGCCAAGTCGAAACCTAAACAGAGAAAGAAAGAAAGTGAAAGAGAGGAATACATATTGGTTGGAAAAAAGGCAGAGAGGGAAAAGTCCCAGAAGAGAGTGAACGAGAGGGAAAGATTGAAAGGGATACAGTGGCGGGTTGCAAGACAAGTGAAGGGGTTAAGAAGCAAACCCTTATGGTTAAATGTTCTACTGCTTCTATACCATTAAACACAATATAAATTAACTGTGTTGAATTTAAATACCAGCTTAGAACTTCTCAGTTTATTATCAGATATCGAATTTCTTGCTTCACAAAGGAATTTTAGTATTCAGAGGTAAACTTGATTTATTATTTATTTTCCGCTCATTTGTGCGTCAAATCCTATTTTTATATGAGGCTTAAATGTGAACCCCTTGTGCTCAATCTATGTTATTCGCCATGTTCACAATTCCTCCATTAATGTGCACCTCATCAGCACCTTTTTGTTCTGGATAATGTAAAAATAAGGGACAGCACCAGGGTCGTGCTGGTCTTTATCACAAACTAGCAATGTTGTATTGGCCAGCCTGACAAGTCTGTGTGTGGGCTGGTTTTGTGGCTATGTGTGGGGTCAGTTTTGTGGAGACGTGACTCGGTTTGAGGCTGTAGCTAAGCCAGTGTTAGGAACTTCGTTATGTAATGACCAGGAGGCAGTAGCAGGTAGCACTGTGCTGGCAACAGTCATGTCATGTCATGTCAAAGGTTCTTATATAGCGCCTTATCAACGCAAGGTCTAAAGGCACTTGCTTTGGGAACCCGTCCTGCCTTTTCCCTGTGAGATAACCCCTACTGGGCATCCCCAAGGTGAAAGCCAGGCATCCCGCCGCGGGGGGGGCGTAGTGGAGATTAAGCAAGCTATTGCCCAGAGTTGCAGAGTGTGAACCCGTGATTCAAGTAGGCACCGAAGCGAGAATGATCGAGTCTGTGGACATTTGGGCTCAAGAACCTGCCACGTCGGGAAATGAACCCTGGTCCCAGGTCTGACCTCTGCTTCAGGGTCTGCCTCCTCTAACCAGTGAGCCACACTTCTCACACCTCACCAACAGTAGGTTGCAGTAGAGACACAATGCAGCTGTGTCATATCTCAGATTGTATGCATCTAGGGATGTATTACATTAGGTGCCCCGGAGGCGCAACTGGCATTTGCGTCCGCTTTCGTGGCCTCAGGCCACTTTGGTATTATACAAGAGGGCGCAGACGCTTGTGCGTCCCCTTCTATAAAACCGATAGCGCTAGTGCTTTAAGTATAAACAGACGTTTTTCCCTCATTTGAATAGGGACATGTCCTATGTAAATGAGGGAATTCCTTTGACTCTGCTCACGCGCCATATTACAGACATGGGCGCCATATTTCAGACACTATTTAAAAGGTGGTGCACTGTCAGTGCGTCTCCTGAGAGCAGCCCTCTGCAGGGGTTAAAGGGAGCCCCATGGCCCCTATGACATCCCCTGGAGGCGGGTGCAGTCACTGACTACACCCACCTGCAAGGGGATCTCTAAACCCCTTTGAAAGTGAGGCTGTGAAAACATGGAGCAGCTGCTCCGTGTTTTCACATGAATACACTGCCCCCAAGGTAGCGGAAGTTCGCTGCTGCCCTGGGAGCAGTACATTCACCATAATGGGGCCCATTGGTATTGTTTGCGTCCGGTGCACCTTTGCAAAGGTGCGCTGGGCGCAAACAATACGTAATACGGACCCTGGTGTTCAGCGGCAGGCGGTGCACCTCAAATATTAAAATCAATTCACCCGACTTCCCATGGTTGCTAAATACAAACCTACTCTGAATTCCCCACTATCCAACTTTGTGTAAATCCTACTCATGCAGGCACAGAATGCACCCATGAATGTCCAATGACCATTGCCTAATCCCGCCTGAAGCTCCAGCAGCTTCTTATTGGCAGGATGTGATGGGTGGGGAGAGTGGACAAGCTGGCTGTACGTGCAGCAAGAAATCCACAGAGGTATGAAGGGAGAGATGCTGGCTGCCTGCCTGACACGCTGTCATGCAGTGATGTTTTTTTAAACTTATTTACGGAAACATGTTTTGTTTTTTTGCACTCCTCAGGTAGTTTTAGAAAAGTTAGAATCTGTTCTTTTTTTATCAGTTATCATTGCAGGAATAAAGTGAAACAACAAAAAATCGTAACAATTTACACACATTTCTTATAGCTGTTATGTTCCAGGGGCCTCATTTATGAAAAGTGACGCATCGCTGCGTGAAAACAGCCATGCGTCACTTTTCACTGCGCCCTCCTTGCACCACCAATGATGCTTCATATTTACAGTATGACACATCATTGCGCAAGGAGTTACAGATGCGTCAGTATTTCTGACGTATCTGTATGGCGCAAGAGTGGCGCATTGCTGGAGTGTGTCAAAAAAGTGACGCAACTCCAGCAATGTATCCTTTCACATGGGGCAGCCCCATGTCAAAGGGTCTGTGTCAGTCTTACGCCTGCTGTGAGGCAGGCGTAAGAAATTGACGCATTTGTGTCCTAGAAGTGACTCAGTGAAATCACATAGATTTCACTGCATCACTTCTACGACCCTTTCTTGCGTCAATACGCCCCCTTACATACATTATACCTAGTGCAGGTGTAATGTGGCGCAGGGGTTTACAAAGTGACGCATCTACCTAGATGCGTCACTTTGTAAATATGGCACAACAAGGAGCATTTTTTACGGCACTGGTGCGTCAAAAAAAGTGACGCACCAGTGGCGTAAACGTGACGCATAGCCTCATAAATGAGGCCCATGTTTATTTATTTCATTTGCGTATGTTGCGCTCGGGCCTTTAGTCTATATTCCACGACATCATACCCAGTGGCTTTTAGTAGTCTTATGATCCATTATTAGCAGAGTCATGTTGTAAAACTTCAGGAAACGGCATCCAAATGTCTCTTGGTCGGGATGCTTCCGGGAGTAGTTCATTATGCAGTTCAAGTTGTTCACTACAATAAGTCATCTATCTTGGACAGCTTTTGTTTTAATGTGGGGACCAGGCCGCAGACCAAGTGCTGCGCCACCAATTGCAAAGCCCAGGCTGTAAATGAACGTTTAAAGTAAGGAATTTTCTGTACCCATCCTAGTAGTGCGATTTGTGGAAATGACTGTACAAAGATATTGATTTACTGTTTCCCAATCTTTCCAAGAACGTTGGTGCATTATTATTATTTATTTATTTAGTATTTTGTAGAGCGCACAGCTACCTCCGACGGAGGTGCCCCGGCGCTGAAGACCATATCTCAGGAGGGTCAGGGGAGTGTGACAGGAAGGACTGAAATTAGATCTGGGAGAATAGCCAGGTCTTTAGCTTTTTCCGGAATAGGGGTTCAGATGTCAGAAACCTTATCTCAGATGGAAGCTGATTCCATAGTTTGGAGGTGGACACTGCAAGGGACCTACCTCCCGTGCGTGTGAGACGAAAGCGGGGGCAGTGCATGAGGCTGAGGTGGTTGGATCTGAGGTTTCGAGGTGCTTGTGAAAACCTCATTCTGCGGCGTAGATAGGTGGGGCCTCGGTCATTGAGAGCTCTAAAGGCCAAGGTTAAGGTTTTAAATTGAATGCGCAGTTTTATAGGGAGCCAGTGAAGTTTGATCAGGTGAGGTGAAATGGAATGGCGGTAGGGGATATTGCAGATTAGTCTAGCGGCCGCATTCTGGACTTTTTGTAGTTGGTAAATGAGGTAAGTGGGGGCACCTACGTACAAGCTGTTGGCGTAGTCCAGATGAGAGGTGATAAGGGCATGGATAACTGTTTTGCGAGAGTCAAGCGGTAGGAAGGGGATGATTTTTTTTATCATTCGTAGCTTCCCGAAACAGGCTGAGGTGACTTTGTTGATTTGAGTCTTGCAGGAAAGGGCGGTGTCAAATTGAAAGCCTAAGTTACGGGCGGCTTGAACTGGTTCCGGGGGAGGGTTGAGTTCCGTTGGGGCCACCATAGGTTTGAAGGTAAGGGTGATTTTTGATTAAAGAATAAGACTTCAGTCTTATCTGTATTGAGTTTTAGATTGTTGGCAGACATCCAGGAGGCGATGTTTAGCATACAGAGGCGGAAGTTGTTAAATGATTTATCTGTGTGGTCTTTGAAGGAGAACACCAGTTGGGTGTCGTCAGCGTAAAAAGTTACTTTGACGCCCCAGGATTCGACTACTTTTGCTAACGGTTTGAGATATACATTAAAAAGGAGAGGGCTAAGGGCAGAGCCCTGCGGTACGCCCCAGATCAGAGGTTTTTTGGAGGAGAGAAAGGATCCCAGCATCACTTGTTGCACTCTGTTAGTCAGAAAGGATTTTACCCATGCGAGGGGGGCTCCACAGATACCTACTTCTTGCAGGCGAGTCAGTAGTTTATCATGAATTTGAATTTAAAATATTTGTATAGCGCTACATTCACCATGCGGTTTCTTGGCGCTTATGGAAGCTAAATTAACAGTTGGAACAACAAGCCAGTGAAGGGGGAATTAAAATCAGATAGCATTGGGAAAAGCCTGGGTAAACAAAAAGGTCTTGAGATCTTTCCGAAAGAGGGGGTAATGTCTAGCTAGACGCAAGTGATCGGGAAGGGAATTCCAAAAGGATGGTGCCAAAATTGAGAAATTGGTTCCGCCCCATTTCTTGCGTCGGTAGCGGGGTACCTGGAGAAGAGATTGGGAGGATGATCGGAGCTCCCGAACAGGGGTATACTCCTTTAGCAAAGAGGAAATGAAGGCAGGAGCCGTACCCTGGCGCGCCTGGAAGACCATGCAGCCAGTTTTGAAAAGGGATCGCTCCCTAACCGGTAACCAATGTAGTGCCTTCAGTAAGGGGGTGGAGTGATGGGAACAAGAGAGACCATACACCAATCTAGCCGCCTGGTTTTGAACCAGCTGGAGCTTCCGCAGACTATACGCCGGTATGCCGTTGTATAGCGCGTTAGCGTAGTCCAGCCGGGAGATCACCAGAGCGGACATGATGAGTTTAAGTGCAGGGGAAGAAAAAAAACGAGAAACAGAGCGAATAGTTCGAAGAACGAGAAAGCAAGAAGAAACAACAGAGTTAATTTGTGAATGAAGATTAAGCTGACTATTGATTTTGACACCCAGAGTTTTAACTGAAGAAGAGGGAGTGGGAGTGGATCCTAAGGAAGAAGGCCAAAATAAGGAGTTCCAGGGACTGGAGGGACCACCCGTAAGGACCAATTCCGTTTTATCGGGGTTCAATTTCAGATGGTTGCGGTCCATCCAGTCCCTGATGAAAATCATAGTAGACTGAAAATTAGAAATAGAATGGGGAGAGGGAGAAAGAGAAAAGATAAGCTGGAGGTCATCCGCATAATTATACACGGTGACCTCCAGTTGTTGAAGAGCAAAGATCAGAGGATAAATATAGAGATTAAACAAGAGAGGGGATAGAGAAGAACCCTGGGGGACACCACAAGTGACCTTAAGTTGTGTGGCTGAAAAGTCCCCCAACCGGACCGCCTGGGTGCGGTCCCTCAGGAAGGATGATAGCCAAACCAGGGCTGAGCCCCCGACCCCCGCCGCTCAGACACGGGAAAGTAAGATGGTATGATCAACCATGTCGAAGGCGGCGGAAAGGTCGAGGAGCACCAGAGCCTGGTAGTTGTTTTGGTCCATACCCTCCCTAAGGTTGTTCAGGACCGACACCACGTCGGACTCGGTGGAGTGCCTAGGTCGAAAACCTGCCTGACGAGATGCTAGGACTCCATTGGCTTCTACATGGGCACTAAGAACCGATGCTACATGTCGCTCCAACACCTTGCCCAAATAGGGCAAGAGGGAGATGGGGCGGTAATTGACTGGAGTGGAGGAGTCCGCACCCGGCTTCTTCAGGATGGGCACTATGATGGCAGATTTAAGAGCTGGAATTACCACACCCTGAGCCAGCGAGCTATTAAGGAAAGAAATTGGTGGATTGGGGCAAGTAGTGTAGATTTGTTCTAGTATGTGAGCTGGGCAGATATCTGCCAGGGAACCAGACTTAACTTTAGGAAGTATTGCGAGGAACACCTCTTTGGTAAACAGGGGAATAGAAGAGAGACAGCCATGGGCAACCGGGGGGTGAGGCTCAACAAAAGTAGGGGAAGGGAGGGGAATGTTGGCTTTAATGTTGCTAATTTTTTCCAAAAAATATAAGTTTAATGCATCACAAAGGGACTGGGTAGGAGGGGGCTTAAGAGTGGCCCTATCAGAATAGGCCAGGTCATGGACAATGGAGAAGATCTCCCTAGGTTTATTTTCTGCCACCAATATTTTGGCAGAGAAATAAGCAGTTTTAGCATCTAAAATGGCCCTTTTATAATCACTCAGTAGAGTCGTATAGTGAGTTTTTAACAAGGGGCAGTACTGCCTTCTCCATTGTCTCTCGGCTTGCCTGAGAGTCAACTTTTTTTTCTTTAAGTCGTCGCCGAACCATCGATTGGACTCCTTAGGTCTCCAGATTGATATCCGGCGAAAAGGGGCTACCTTATCGCAGCCTCCAGCGAGCCAAGTCTCGATGGCAGCGGCTTGAGAGATGGAAGGTAGACCCTCTAGATTAGGTGCAGAATTCAAGAGGGAAGAGGACAGCGCAGGTAGATCTACCCTGTTCCAATTCCACGCCCAGGTGTTTTTGGCAAGCGGGATTTTTGCTATCGGCTTAAGGCAAAGGGAAAAGGAGATCAAAGCATGATCAGACCAAGGGCAGGGGGACACGGTCATGGAAGAGACCAAGGTATTGAGAGACCAGACCTGGTCTAATACATGGCCGTGAATATGTGTGGGAGTCTGTGAATGAGAAACAAAGTTCAGAGATAGGAGAAAATCCGAAAATTGCTTGGAAGCAGAACATTCGTGAGGGTCTAGGGGCCAATAATTAAAATCCCCTAATACCAGGACTGAGGTGTGATTAATGGCTAAAGTGGCCAGTAAGTCCTGGAATGCTGGTAAAAACAAATGGGATGGCTGGGGAGGACGGTACATTAATAAACAGGTAAGTGGGGGAGAAAAAGCAAAGGAACGAGCCACCAGGTGCTCGGTAGGGATAATGGGAGAAGAGGACACAAGTTGAAAATTGTGCTCAGTTCGAGCTATTAAGGCCACACCACCCCCTGCCTTACCCCCAGACCGGTCAGCACGGAGGGCCACATAAGATGAAGGAAGAGCGGCCAAGAGGGAAGGCAGGGAGGTAAATGCATCAATGCCTAGTAAATGTGTCTGTCAAACAGACGATATAAAGTTCCTAAACAATTCTTTTTTTGGTTGGAATTGTTGAAGTTTGGTACTTATAATTGTGATTTGGTTATCTGTAAACTAATTGATTTGCTCAGAATAATGTTATTATGGGAGATGGTGTCAAATGCTGCGGATAGGTCGAGGAGGACCAGCATGGCCTCCTCTCCCTTATCCGTGCATTCTCGGATCGACTTAGATACCTCGAGAAGCGCTGACTCCGTACTGTAGTCAGGTCTAAAGCCTGATTGGGTATCCTGAAGTAAGGAGTTAGATTCCAGGTAATGGGACAGTTGATTTTGAACAGCTTTTTCGAGAACTTTTGCAGGTTTGGGTAAAAGTGAGATTGGTCAGTAGTTGTTAAGAGATGTAGGATCAATGCCAGTTTTCTTCTGGATAGGGATCAGCATTGCGTGTTTCCAAGCGGAGGGAACAACTCCCGTTTGTAGAGAGGAATTCCAGATGTCAAGTAAGGGGTTTATGATTAGAGGGGCAATTTCGTTCATGATAAGGGCAGGGGCTGGGTCCAAAGGTGAACCAGATTTGCAGTCCAGAAATAAATTCAGAGCCAATTCCTTGGTGAGTGGTTGGAAGGCATTGAAAGAATGATTGCAGTTGGAGGTTAGGTTTTCGGTGATGTCAATGCCGTTCTGCATCGCCCTGCGAAATGCATACATGCTGCAGCTTCCATTTTATATAACTCACATCTATATAACTCACATCTAGAGTCAGCTCTCAGTCCCAACTTATGCAGTTTAGTATACCCCATGAATATAACGTTAGCTGCAATCTAGTATTAAGTATGGGCTCACTGTTTGTTCGCACCAAGTTTCCAAAATCGGGTCGTGAGAAGAGTATCCAAATATTCGGCCCATTCAACCATGGCATTCAATTAATTCCGAGTGAGCATCTCACCCTGGGGCAAATGTACAATGGAATTGCATCACTGGAATGTCACTTTTTGATGTTCTGGTGGCGCAATTCCCCTCACCATATCTATAAAGCGGCTTTAATGATACTTTGTGTAACTTATTGCCGCTTTGTAAATATGGTACCCTTTCACGCAAGTATCTGTGTGAAAGGGGCATGCAATGGGTGTTCCTTTGGGCGATCCATCACAACACCCATTGCTTTTTGATGCTCCCCAGATTTACAAAGATTTGTAAATCTGAGGTAGCTCCAAAAACTAACGCCATGCAACAGGGGCGGCCTTAGGTATGTGCAAGCTGTGCACCTGCACAGGGCCGCCAAAACCCAGGGGCCGCCACGCCAATATATATCCTTAATATAATAATCCTCTGAGGCTGGATACATATTTGCGTGGCGGCCCCTGGCAGGGATTTGGCGGCCTCCGGCTCTGTTCCACTTCCAAACACCCTGACCTCCCCCCTCTTCACTGGCCTCCGTACCTGCATTCCTCCAGGGGTCCCCTACCTACGCTCCGTGCCCAGGGACCACCATGAGCCTAGAGCCGCCCCTCCATGCAAAAGCAGGTATTAGATTGGCGCAATGCGGATAAATACATTTATTTCTCCTCATTTTTGCTCTTTCTACATGTGCTGCATTCTGCATTCATGACTGATACTGAAATTAATAATGTTACAGCAAGGGTACCATGGGTCCTAGTGAAAATAAGTAATTCATCTCTACAAACCAACAATTCAATTCCACATACCTCTCCCATGCTTTGCCTAACACCTCTTTGCACATTCCCTTTTCATATATTATTTTCCCTCATTTCCATGTTATCTTTCCATCTTTCTATTTCTTCTTCTGCCTCGCATTACATTTGTTTCCTATCTATCCTGTCGCCTCTGTTGTACTCACATTTGTGCTGGCAAAAGTGATCTATCTACAAACCAGTGCTAGAAAAGAAAGACAAAAATAGGTAAAATATACCACTATCCACTCCCTCTTTTGGAAAGCCTGGGTAGTATGTTTAAGCTTTAGTTGTATGAATCACATGCAACAGAGACAGACTGAAGAAGTCACAGCAGGCATCTCCCAAATGTCCCTACTAGCTGGCCACAATCAGGGAGAGGAGGACTGTGTCATCTGCCTGCCATTTTTGAAGTGCTATCACATAGAAAGCAATGACTACTTCTGCTCTTCCCTGAGTTGAACAGCCAGCGCAATGTCGCTATGCATCCATTGCAAAAAAATGATGTAAAATTATCAAAGGTGTGCATGCCATTAATCTTCACCCCAATAGCTGAGTTGCCATTTTTGTTTATTAATTCAAGCGAGAGAGGATATTTGAAATAATTCTAGGAGACATGGAAGGAAGAAATAATGGTCTATGTATCCATCCATGTGTTTGACTCTGTTTTATATCTTATAACACATAAGATAACCAAAAGCACTTGTCAGAACTGCTGGGTCTGGTGGAAGACCTCTCGACCTTGGAAATTGTCCAGGGTGTGTATCGGATTTGCAAGAGGTAGGCTTGTCACTTTAACTAAAAGTGAAATTCGGAGTTTATGCTCTGCCCACCTGAAAGTGACGCTACTGTTTATAGCACACTTTTATTTGATAGACATTAATGTAAATAGACCAATGGCGTAGCCAGTGCTTAATTTGTGAAATATGAAGTGCAGGTACTCACAGTTTTTATATAGGCCACACCCCCTTCCCCAGCCCCACCCACTTCCTCCAGTGGATCCACCCACTTCTTTTATTGGCTTCACCCACATTTAGCACATTTCGAGCAGACAAAGGGAGAGGGCCTATTTATCTGAGGAGACTCCACCCCTATCAACAAGACAGACCTGTAAGATCTGCTCAAAAAAGCTTTCTCACCACACTGCCATTGTAAAAGCAAGAATGCGAGGCAGAACATTCAAAGTGGGTACCACCAGATCTTGGAATAATCTCCCCCCTCACATTCGCATGATGCAGTCCGTACTGGAATTCAGAAGGGCCTTGAAGATCTGGCTTTTTAATCGGAATGACTAGTCTAGCGCTGTCCTCTGCCTTGATCACTGTCTACTAAATTGCCGGAACACCCCATTTGGGGTACCTGCGCGATCAACAAATGCCTTTTATTATTATTACTAGCAGCCCCCCGACGTTGTCCGGGGCAGAAGGGGACTGGGGGCAGCACCGCTGCAGGAGACGTGCAGCAGAGCGGCCATCAGCGGGAGCAGCAGAGCGTACTTACCAGCTCCAGCTCCGCCGCTCCTCCCCGCATGTCGGGTGTGTGTCCCTTGCTCCTTCCTGTGCTCCCACCAGCATCGCCGCTCCTCCCCGCACTGGGCACTTCAGTGTTGTGTGTCGGTCCCGCGCCACCGCTCCTCCCCGCATGTCGTGTTTTGTTCCCTTGCTCCTACCTGCACTCCGGTCCGGACAGCGAATGTCGCGTTGACGTGACGTCACGCCCACACGCCATTGCGCCTCTCGCAAGCGTTGTGACGACGCCGAACGCCGCGTGCAATCACTGTATCCATACGCCCATGCGGACTACTTTTCCCCTAACGTCCCCCCACCCCCTAATGTATATGGTGTGGTTTTCTATAGCCTATGTCCATCTCCTGGACCTCCCCTTTCCAACGCTGTTTTGGGTGTTGTGATTGGTGGTGTACTTTTCGAGTTTACCTGGCTCAAAAGGCACAGTTCTCTCTTTATAATAGTAGTATAGATTATTTATTTTTATTATTATTATTATTATTATTATTATTATTATTATTATCATTATCCACAAGTGTCAACAAATCAGAGCCACCTCCTCACTACTTGATTTCCGCAAGAAGCTGAATGCCTGACTATTCACAAAAGCACCTCAGGCACCTCACACCTGCCAAGCCCCTGGGTACCCTCCTGGGTGATTATTGCACTATACAAATCAATATAACATAGCATAACATAACATGTAGGAAGCCTATGACAACAACTTAAAAGTGAACTCAAATTAGAGAATGTGTGTAAATCTCAAAATGCAGCTTTAGAAAAGGTCATTTGAGGACTTGAGGCAGCTTTGCAAATTAACGGAAATGTGCTTGTACTGTGCTGTTTAAAGGAAAGGAAAGGATGAAGGAAGGAATAAATTAAAGAAGGCAGCAACAAATGCAGGCAGGAAGAGGAGCCCTAGACTGGGGAAATAAGAATGGATGAAAGAAGGAAGAAATAAGAAAAGAATGTGAAAGGAAGAAATTAAGGGATAGAGGGAGAAACACACCACGTATGTTTGTACAGCACATATTTACTAGAGGGGGCCTTAACACCAAATTAAAATGTTGCTATCCAGCACAATTGCACTAATTTTATCTAAAGATGAAAGATTCAGTGGCCACACCAAGATTTCAATGTATGACCCTGCAATAGAACACAGATTCCAGAGTGGATATAAACATATGTGCAAGAAGAAAAAAATTAAAAGGGAGAGTGAGGAAGGAGAAGAGGTCCAAAGGCAAAGACAGATATGGTTGGCTAAGAATGTGAAGAGAAATGTGGAAGGCAGAGATTGGGATTACAAGATTGGAGTGGAATGTGATGAGAAGAAAAAATGAAAAGAGGAGATAGGAGAAAGGAGAATGGCAAGGGAAGAAGAGTGGACAACGGGGAGCGTGTAAGAGTACAGTGGAAGGGAAAGATGGAAAGATGAACAAGCTTTTATTGAGGGGAGGTGGCGATTAAGAAGGAATGTGGATGTAGGGCAGAAAGTAAAGGAAGATTGGAGAGAAGGGAAGGAGTGAGGTGTGAAGGGGGAAGAAAAGCAGATACTGAGGGAGAGCAAGAAAAGACTACACCTCTGCTTCATTAACTATACAGTAATTAATTATGTAAAGTTGAGGGGTTACAGGAGTGTATCATTCTTGGCCCGTCTCATCAATGCATAGCAGTGTTGTCCAAGACACACAATAGCGATTATTTGACTGTTTTACGTTTTATGCCATCAAAAGATGTTTTGTGCCATCACAATAGGTAACATAATAAAGTGTCATTTATACTATTGGGATTATGCTTTGTTGGAGAACCATGCTCTCATGCTTCAAACAAATAGTTCTATTACATGATCATGCTATAAGCCGTGAAATGCCACTGCCACCTATTTTCAAACAAAGTCAGACATTCAACTCCATTTAGAGAGACTTCCACACACACTATTTAACTAACAAAACAAAAAAATCGACTGAGTCGGCCGCCTGTGTCATATTAGGATTGTAATTTATGATCAGCGAGTAACAAAAGGAGGTCTGTGACAAAAAACAGAAACCCACTGAGCTATCCACATAAATAAAGTTGTGTCATCTGCATGGTACATGTTCTACATTACTCCTCTGCACTACAGTCAAAACTACAACTAGACAAAACTCTGATCTCTCTCCAACAGGGACATAAGGTTGTAAGTATGCAGCAGGGGTTTACATGACATGGATCTTTGGAGGTGAAGAGACAATGTGGGGCGATAGATCTCAGCAGGCTTGTGGGGGTGGTGCGAGGTACAGAGCGCGTAACATAGCCTAGCCCCTCTGCTAGCATGTTTTGAATCAATGCTATTTTTCTACAGGTCGAAACTAATACATTCCTCGTGTATCCTCTCTCTGGTTGGGGGAATTGGGAAAGCTTCCCGGTTTGAGTGGCCAAGACTGAGAAGGGCTTCATGGTCTCATGTGCCAACTCTTAAAGTATGGGTGCTCAGGACCCAGTTCAAGCTTTAATTAAAGTGATGGTGGGGAGGGATGTCTGTGAGAGCAAGGGCTGGAGCCAAGGTGCACTGTAACAGCAATGAACAAGTGCTGTGGCAGGGAGGGGCATTGTGATACAGAGGTAAAGGGGAATGTAAGCAGAGGGGCACTGAGATACAGGTAAGAAAGGCACTGTGGAGAGAGGAGCACTGTGATAGCTGGAGAAGGCCACTGTGGAGCGAGGGGCACTGTATGAGATAGCAGTGGGGGAGCAGTCACAGTGGCAGGGATGAGAGGTATTCATCAAGGCGTATGTGGCTGCAAAGGGTGCCCATTGCAGAAGGGAGAGGATGGGTGTGATAGGGACGAGACAGTACTGGGACAGGTAGGAGCGAGTATGAGTATACAAATACTTTCCCCACAAGCCTGTGCCTCCTGCCAGCGTAGGGCAAATCCATTGCCTGCGCACGCCTCATTACACTGCCCCTCTTGACAGAATGCTTTATTAATCACTCAGTAACATGCAGTGTACTGTTCACACACTTGCCGCCTATCATGATTTACTTAAAATAAAGCTTTCTCCATGTCAGACAAAACTTAGTGAAACCAGATTGCACTCTACTTCTTATTGCAGTGCCATCAATATTGAATAATCTAGGTACTAATACACTAACTGGCAGGAAGAAAAGTTTTTACTTTTGGACCACCCTCAGCTCCTTCCCACATTTTGCATTGCTGCTGCAAGGCCTGGTCTGTGCTACTGAGGCAGGCAGTTTGCTGCAGGTGCCACTGTGCAGGAATTCATTGATGGTGTCACACGGCCAAGGAACACAATTCTGTCACTCTATTACCTGTAGGACAACAGTTGTGTGTAAAATAACGCACACACAACTCATCTAACCTCACAGCTTCAGATACACTGGAAAGCGCAAAAGTCTGGCTGGCGCCGCTGAAATGTGCTTCCAGTTGATTGTGTGTGCAGTTTATACTGCGTATGACACAACACACCTGCCCGTCCCCCACCCTTGAGACCAGGCACTGGCATGCACCAAAGCTAGATTAGAGAAAAGAGAGTATAGCAAACCAGTAATATTTAAACTACCTTTGTAGTGCACATAATATTGTGCGACTTTAAATAATTGTTGACTGAGACATTGATATATCAAAAATAGGAAACCATTTTATTTGATTTTATATTTTCTTATGCATTGATAGTGCTTTTTTTTGGTCTGTTATTATTATATATATTATGCACCAAAGCTAGCACACTGGCAGCATGAACCCAATTTGAACATGCAGGTGCACCAGCCTCGCACCGGGGCAGGGACGTTTTAATGGCCTGTGCACACTGCTGGCTGTGCTTTAGAGAAAAATTCGATAGGCCCTGAGAAATAGGTGCCGGTGCTCAGCACCTGAAAGTACCTGCACAAATTAAGCACTGGGCATAGCTAGAGCTTCTGGCGCCTGGGGCTTGCTGCCCATGGCCGGGGTGCTGGGGAAAAAGAACGGCGAGCAGCGGGGTGGATTGGCAAGGTTTACGTTACAGAGCCACTCTCTACTCCACTGCAGGTAAAAGCAAAAGTCGAAGCGGAGATGCTCCGTGGGTCCACCCACTATTTTCACAGGGTGAATGCCATCCACCCTGCCAAGAAGTTGGGCCACACAGAACTATGCTGAACTTGTCCCTGTGTCATTTTCAGACTCCTGGACACGTTCAGCAGCACCTGCACATTGTCTGCTTTTCATTCCCATCAGCAACGTGCTGACAGCGAGGGGGGCTTTTTTATCTTCACCTCCTGATGGGCCAAAGATAAAGGCCAAGTTAAGGGGCCATTGGGCCTCCTTTTGATGGAGTGGCCTGGAACCTCACACTTAAATATAAATGCAACAGAGGGAAACAAAAGCACACAGCTTGTTATCTAGATACTTAACAGAGGCATGCTTTTGACTTTTTTAGGTCCCTTTATGTAAGTGCATGAACTGTAAGAATATCATATGTGTTGGTCTTTACCAGTATGTAAACACAATTTAAATAGCAATATTTTCATGCAAGTGTGTAAATCAGTGTACAAGATGTGTTGCATGAGTCAGTGAGGGTTAAAAGGTGTAGCAGTCACATATCTCACTGTGCTATATTGAAAGGCTTACTATTTATGAACTGCAAGTAACGAAAGGATCTGTGTTCAAAGCAGTAACCCACTTACCTAGCTACATTAAAAAAAACATTCTATCATCTGCATATTACATGATGTGCTTTGCAAGCACATTAACCTTCTATACTACTTCGAGTTAGTTCTGGGATTAAACAAAACAGAAATCTCTCCAAGAAATACTTTAACCACCCAGGTTATCTCAACAATTATTATTCCATGGTATATACTGGGCACCTCTGCAGCAGATGTCTTTCCCCAGACATTGTAAGCAATTAAGCATAAAAGATATACCATCATGCTTGTCCTTGTTGCCAATTTCTTTGAGGCAGGGTTTTAGAAAATTTGTAAAATTAGTTGAAGGTCAGATTACGCATTGAGATTGCGTCCCTTTTTTAGCACAACCCCAAAGCAAAATCTAATTTGTTAAATCTCATAATGCGCTTAAATGCACTCCTGATATGTGATGTCACTTACTGTGATGCCACGTGTGAGGTCATGCATTGTGACATCACAGGCTGTGATGGCACATACTATGATGTCACTTGCATACTGACTAACTAGGTTAGTTCCCCCCCACATGCTGGAGATGCAAGAAAGTCCATAGCGTAAAAAAATAAAATGGACAGATTTTTCCCACAGCACAGGCAGTTTCATGCTTTCTCACCCACCGCATGCATTCCAAGAAGGCCTGCCCCGGGCCCTCGCCTCCAAGTAACTTCATGTTGTGTCAGGCAGCCAGCACTGAAGTCCAGCAGTCATTCAAGACTCCTTTGAAAATCACCACCACCAACCCACCTGTTGCCCCCAGGTCAAAACTAGAGATCCTTGCAACCGTCAGTGTCATCCATATCCAACAAGTGATACCTTAAACTGACAGCCACCCTAAACTGACAACCACCATTAAAAGGTTAAGTTCCTTCTGCTGCGGTATAGGACAGAGGAATACAAATGAACATTTCATTCATTTTCACTTACCTTAATTAGGCTGTCAGTGTCATAGCTGCCAAGGTTTCAGGTTGTTATGTGTGACATTTTCAGAATTTTAGTGTGATTATGAGTGACATTTCAATGACTAGGAGTGACACTTTCTCCTGAGCAAAATCCAGCAATGAAGAGGAGGGAAATATATAAAATTAAATTAGAGCAACAAGAAAATCGTAAAAATGCTGCAAAGCACCAGGCATGCATTAAGCCGCAGGCTGAGAGACAGGGAAGTCTCAGGCATAGCCAGCAGCTAAGGCACTGTAGTGTTTATATTTTTAGAAACGTGTCTCTCTCAACACTTACACAGGTGTTTTGAAGTTCAAGGAATGGCTGGTTCAACTTGAGGCTGCCAGCATGAATTAGTTAATATACTGAATAAACATCCTGTTTCCACTTTCCATCTGCATGCTCCAATACCTAGTGTATGTTTGATGCGCTTCAACTTCAGTTTAGTTAGCCATTCACAAATATTGGCACCACCTTTAAGAGACACCCATCAGCCTCTCCTGAGCCGGATTTAATTGCCTATTGTGACTAAAGTAAAGCACAGTTAGTTGTTGGCTGGCACACAGCAAAGTGAAAACAAATTGTGGCAGACTGCAGCATGTACGCTGGGCATCTGGGGCAAGGCAGCCTCGAGCCAGTGGGCTATTATATGAAGATCGTGCAGTTGCATTAGTAGATGTCAAGTGACTGTTTGGGCCAGCACAGAGAAGTCATGCTACATTAGCTGAACCGCCTGAGAAAGGTGTCACGCCATGCATGTTGTGTGTGCGCGTGCATCACTGACTGGCCGCTATGTGCAAGTCTGTGTGTGGCTGCGAGTGTGGTGTGTGACCTGTGTGTGCGTGGAACTTGGAGGAAGTCAGAATGCAAAGCCGGGAGCACAGATTATTCGGAACATTATTGCCAGAAAGGAATCTTATTTTACTCCCCTCTCTAACTTCCAGGGCAGCTAAGCACACACTTACTTGAAAAGAAATTGCAGCTGTGGCCATCTCAAGAGCCACTCCATTTCACGAGATGCCAACCCCCTGTCTTGCCTCTCTCTCCCTGTTGTGACCGGCCGCCCAGATCAGGCTCGCTCTGGCCGGCCGGCTCAGCTGCACGGGCCATTATGGTGGGACAGGCTGGGTCGTCAGGTACGCGTGATGCAGCAGGCCAGGGGAATCATTACCTCGCCGGCTGTGAGCTCAGCAACAGAAGCTATGAGCCATTTCCGAGTTCAGCTGCTGCTCATGAACTCACAAAAGTGAAAGCAGTGTCTCTCTTGACTCTCGAGTAGACTCGAGGCGTCACTGCAGCAACGCGTGCCCTGGCCAAAAAAAAAAATGCCCAGGGCCATCCTTGGTAGCACTTTCGGGCGCTACAAGATTGACGGCGCTGGGACCCATATACATGGTACTCTGTGCGGCACACTGGCGCCACACCACCACTATGCTAGGTGGTGGAGGATTTGCTTGCAAGCATGTGTGCTTGCACTTTCTACTCGTGTGGTGTACTGGCTGCTCAGCAACAGCTGTTGTACATGTGCCCACCACCCCCAAAATAGTGCCTCCTGGGGCGGATCGCCCCCACCGACCCCCCCCCCAGCAACGCAAGTGAAATAGACACACACCTCAACTTTTTTTGCCACCTCCCACCTGTTACCATAGCCATGCAGTTAAGTAGCAAAGTTAATGGGAGTGACAGGCATCCGACTCAGGAGTGCTTAGTTTAGTCACACTAAAGGAATGAAAGGCTCAGTTTGCAGCCGCAAGATGCGAGTCTGTCACATTCTGGTTGCTGATAATCTGTAAAAACTAGACCAGTGCACTTCAGTTCGGTTTTGTGTTAGGTAAACAGGTGCTCCCTAGGTGTCGTCTCCCTTCCAGTTGAGGAGTATTACTGAAGTTATGAGGTGCATTCAATTGGCAATTGATAGCATCCCTGGGGGCACACTTCTTGGAAAAATGTTTCCTCAATTATTCCTTTGATTCAAATAAGAAACTCTTGTTGAAAGTTTTGAAACTTGATTTATTCCATGATAGTTGTTATATTTTCCATTGTATTCATTTTCATACAATATTTCATTTTTCATATCCACACATTTTTTAGCTCCAGTGCATTTCGGGCATTTGCCCTTCGTCTGGGAGCATATCTACAAAGACCGACATGTATTTAGTGTGCTGATACTAATAATTAAAAATTTGCTAACATTCGTGCCAAGAATTTTCAATTCTATTAAGGACAGGAGGCGAGGATTATGCTTTCTCTATTTCTTTACTGGCAAAAAACAGCAGCCAATCAGTACACAGTAAAGAACAAAACTCCAATACCCATGAGTACACCAACAGTATAAATAGGGTCACAGAGGTCATAACTTCCTCTTTCTTTGTCAGTAAAAGTTAATCATGAAAGTCGAAAACATAGAAGAAAAAACCAAGGATCCATGAAGAACATCTGGGTCATCCAGAAACCAAGGAGAAAGGTAAATCCAAGGACCAGAGGGGCGAACCAAAGCAGCAACCGAAGGTGGTTAATCCAATGATCATTTGAGGTCGGAACCTGAAATTGGAAACAAAACCGTAATATCTACACCCACAAATATGAAGAAAATAATCATGACAGGGTGGGATACATTGCATAAACAGTGATCAGAATATCAGAACAATCAGTTATAAAGAACTGAACATAACAATGCAATCAGTACAGCATAACAAGGGTGGGATAATCCTCGCCTCCTGTCCTTAATAGAATTGAAAATTCTTGGCACGAATGTTAGCAAATTTTTTATTCTATGGCAGGACGGAGGCTCCGATTATGGTTGTTTAAAGCTCATCCACCACTACAGAAGCAACATCAATAATCGGTTTAAAATAGAACGTCTTGAACACAGATTCAGATGACCAATCCGCAGCCTTCATGATATCATGAAGACTAGCACCCATGGAAAAAGCCTCTGAAGCCATAGCTCCTCTAGCGAAGTGAGCATCAAACAAAGACATATCAATGCCCGCTTCCTGAATGAGACAAAGTAACCAACGGGCCAGAGTAGCAGGGGTAACAGGCTTGAAAGGCTTTTGCAAAGCAATAAGGAGTTGACCTCGTAAATCCTGTCGTAAAGATGCAGTGCTTACCTCGTAATCCTTGATACACTGAACCACACACAACTGAGGATTGTGAGGAAAAGAAGGGTAAGAAATGGAGGAAGTATTGCATTTCGTCCGTTTAGAAATAACAAAAGTGACACCCTCAGGGGAGAAGGTGCGACCCGCGAGATCCAAGGCTCGCACATCCGAAACACGTTTGCAAGAAATTAAACACAAAAGCATTGTCAGCTTGGCCGAAAGTTGTTTGCGGGACAATAAAGTATTAGAAGGCCAAGAAGCAAGGAAACGTAAAATAACAGACACATCCCACAAGTCAACATACTTGGGACAAGGAGGCTTTACCATCCGAATGCCTTTCAACAACTTAGAAATCAAGGGATGTTCTCCTGCGGGCTTGCCATCAATTGAAGGATGACCTGCCGAAATGGCAGAACGATAGTTATTCACTGTTCTGTAGGCTAGCCCAGAGGAAGCTAAAGAGGCCAAAAAATTGCTAATCAAAGCGAGATCATCTGAAAGGGGATCCACCGATCGTTGTGAGCACCAATCACACCAATGTTTCCAACTTGACGCATAACGCTTGTGTGTGTTGGGGGCGCAAGCTTCAGTGATAATTCGGGTAGCGTCTCCCGATAACCCAGGGATGTGCCAGCGTCCCCGGAATCCTCCAAGCCACTAACCGGAGCTGACCCGACAGCACCAGAGGATGAGGCTCGTGAAGGGGATCCAAAAGAAGGTTCCGCATGTGCGGAAGAAGTATCAGCGTCGAGCAGCTCATCTCCAGAAGAGCTGGAAACCACGCCTGAGCCCTCCAAAGAGGAGTGATCAGAATGAGTTCCGAAGAGAACTGGCGCGCCCGAGCCAGAACACGGGGAATCATTATGAAGGAAGGAAATGCATAACAAAGGCGAGGAGGCCAAGGCTGGAGAAATGCGTCCGTCACCAGGGCTGCAGGATCCGGGCGCCAGCTGAAGAATTGGGGAAGCTGGGAATTGAGACGGGTGGCAAACAGGTCGAGATGACAGGACCCCCAAGCATGAGTCAATCTCCGAAACACCCGAGGGTGAAGCCTCCAATCGCTGAAGTCTCGTAGATGGCGAGAGTTCCAATCCGCAATCTGATTGCAAGAACTCGGCAGATACTCTGCAATAACCGTGATCTTGCGTTGCAGACATAGATGCCAAAAGTTTGTTCACATAACGGACTGCCGAAATGTTGTCCATCCGTAGAAGAATGCAACAATTCGTCTGATGAGGGGAAACACACCGAATTGTGAAAGAACCCGCCAGAAGTTCCAGGCAATTGATGTGTAAGGACAGTTCCTCTGGGGACCAACGACCCCCAGTCGTCACCGAACAACAACGGGCCCCCCAACCCCAAAGGCTGGCATCAGACTCGATCAACACATCGGGAGTCCCCCCGAATAGCGCCCAGCCGTTCCAAGCCTCCATGTGGTCCAGCCACCACAACATCTCCGTTCGGGCATCCTCCGAAAGGGGAACATGATCGGAATATCGCAGACCCTTCTGAAGATGCCGGATTTTGAGACGCTGAAGCGCCCGATAATGTAGTAGGCCCGGAAAGATCGCCTGAATGGAGGAAGACAGAAGGACCACAATGCGAGCCACCGCGCGCAAGGAAACAGTCTGTTTGGCTAGAAGCAACTGCAATTCTCTCCTGATGGACCTGATCTTCTGTCCGGGAAGAAGCAACTGGCAAGAGACAGAGTCTATGCGAAAACCCAGGAAATCCATCGACTGAGATGGTGAAAAGTCTGAATTCTGGGGATTCAATAAGAAACCCAAAGACTGCAAGAGATCTATGGACCATTGCTAATGAGTACGAAGGAGAAGAGGGCATAGCGTCAAAAGAAGGACATCGTCTAGATAAACAATCAGACGAACTCCGCGAGACCTCAGAGACTCCATCACAGGGCGGAGAAGCTTCGTGAAACACCACGGAGCTGAAGAGAGGCCGAAAGGGAGGACTTTGTACTCGTACCAAGCCCCCAGCCATTGAAACTGAAGATAACGGCGATGAGGGGCGTAAAAAGGCACCGAGAGGTAAGCGTCCTTGAGATCCAGGCGAACCATCCAGTCGCCCTCTTGAAGAAGATCTCGAAGAAGATGGATACCCTCCATCTAGAAATGGTGGTAGACCACTCTGCCATGGAAGTCTTTAAAATTTAGGACCAAACGAGACCCTCCCCCTTTTTTCTCGACGAGAAAAACATTGCTGACGAAGCCGAGGGGATGAGGAGTTGTTGAGACGATGGCTCCTTTGGCAAGAAGGGAAGCTATCTCTGCGGAGATAACCCTTTGATCGTGAAGGGAAAAAACAAGAGGCTGAGGCCGGAGATGCTGGCGAGGGCGAGAGTAGAACTCTATCTTGTACCTATGAACCATCTCCAGCACCCAGGCATTGTTTGAGATCAAACGCCAATTTCGGAGAAAAAATTGTAGTCTGCCCCCCAACACCACATTGGAAGCGAGAATTAAGCTCACCTGAGGTGGAATCCTGTCGACCTCCTAGATTACCGGTGTAACCACCTTTGCCATAGGTTCCTCTGCCCTTCTTGGAGGGGTAGAAATTGGACTTTGAAGTGGAGAAACTCTGGTCACCTCTCTGGGACTTGTTGCCCCGCTGTGAGGCCTGATCCGCACCACGGCCGGACGAACGGCCCCTTCGTCCGGCCCTGCCAAAAAGTGGGCGGAAAGCTCTGCGAAGATTAGCTTGGGCCTTGTCCAACCCACTGAAGGTAGAGACAAACTTAGTCAATTCCTTTAGAAAAGGTGCTCCAAAAAGAAGGCCTTGAGCTTGGGGACCGGACTCTGAGGACGCTAAATCAGTCAGTCTTGAATCCAACTTCATTAAAATAGATCTACGGCGTTCAGAGGATAATGCGCAGTTCGCAGTTCCAAGCATGCACACAGCACGTTGGGGCCACCCCACCAGCTCATCGGGCTCAATCAGAGCTCCAGACTCCTTGGCTCTGTACGCCAGATCGAGGATCTTCGTAAGAGGCCCTATCAAATCCAAAAGTTTATCCTGACACAGCCGCCAAGACCGATCCAAACCCTTAGTTGGATCTTTGGAAAATTTCCTCATGTTTGTAATCATAGTTGGATCCACCTTCGGAGTGACTTTTATTGGCAAGATCAGGACGAGAACACTCAGAGCGCAACCGCGCCCGCACATCTTTATCGAAAGGGGTGCGAATATGGTCCTGGATGTAAGTCGCCACCTCCGGAGAGGGCAACCAGGAAGATGACTTACGATGAATGATGTCTGCTGGATTAAAGGTTAGAACTTGCGGTGTGGAAGGAGCATCCACATAATGTTCCTTCCTAGTCTTCTTGGAAGGAGGTGGCTTTGCAGACTCCGAGGACGAAGAAGATGAAGAACCATTGTCAGAGTCAGAAGATGGAGAATCCTGAACAGGAGCAGGACGTTTCTTAGCCGAAGGCGTAGACAAATGTTTAGCCAACTTGACAAAATCGTCACGATGAGGGTTATTGGGCGACTTCTTGCTGCGGCCCGAGGAAGGAGGCAACCAACCCTGCTGCGCAGCATATTCAGATAAATGCCGTTTTAAAGGCGCAATCGCCTGGAACAAGGCTTGACCCATGAAGTCATCCATGGAGGCAGAGGGCTCATCCTCATTATAATAACCATATTCCTCATCATCATAATATTCAGACATGATGAAAATGTCGAAAAACAGTGCTCACTTGAAGAAATTTAAAGAAAATCCAAAGATTTCCACAATTAGCAATGGACAATGCCAAAATTTGGGGGAGTGGAACCCCTAAAGCAAGCCAATGCGGTGACAGGAGCAACCTGACAGACCAGAAATAAATAAATAAGTAAAGTGGAGGGAGGGCTTGCTGAAAACAAAGTTTTGCCACTCTAGGCAGAGCCTATGCAAAATTTTATACAACCCTCTAATTTTTCTGAGAAAAGGGCGTTATTCTGGGGCTCAACGGCAAGCTAACAGGGCACAGCAACCAAAGCGAAGGAACTCCGTGTGTGACGAGCGTCTGAGGAAGCGCGCAGCATCACAATAGTAAACAAACACCGTCGCGCATGCGCGAACGGCGACCTTGCCGCTAGGAAGAGGACGCGCAAGACACGCGCGTCCTTCCAGCCCCGAAATCTCCCACTCCACTGCAAAGATGTAGACGCCGAAACAGCGCGTCTACATGAGAGGTGACACGCGCGGCGGGAAGCCGACAACCGAAGACCCGCGATAGCGGAGAACAACAATGAAGCAAGCGCTTACACAAGGTACAGGCAATAATGTAAATGCGTAGCGCACAAAGCGTTAAATAAGCAATAGCAGAAGCGCAAAGGCAAGAAAGGTAAATGCACTTAACTGGCTGCGAAGCAGCAAAGAAAGAGGAAGTTATGACCTCTGTGACCCTATTTATACTGTTGGTGTACTCATGGGTATTGTAGTTTTGTTCTTTACTGTGTACTGATTGGCTGCTGTTTTTTGCCAGTAAAGAAATAGAGAAAGCATAATCGGTGCCTCCGTCCTGCCATAGAATCAAAAGTAAAACGTCAAAACGAGTGCTAATATGGTTGTCAAAACCTTATATCCCAATAGTAACAATCTAAAGTATGAGAAAAACGGCACCAAGGCAACACGACATGTAGAGTGTAAAAACAAAAGGTCTCTGTTAAATGAAATCTGACTTACTCATGTGGACAGTTCTTAAATGTTAAAGCGCGCATGATCTGAAAAAGAAAAAATTACAAGCGGTAAAACAAAATGAAACGTCAAGTATTAAGGCAATCTGACAGGTGGTAACTCAGTTGTCAAAAAACGAGAAAAAGAGCGTGAACCGCTATACTCACTTGCAGAATCTAATGTACGAAGCCACGGACGTTGGCTCAGAAAACTCCATTAGGTGCTCAGTTTGTGTATGGTTTGCGAGCAAGATAACGCGAGTTTGTAAAACGGGGTTGAGGTCACGTGAAGCTTCACGTGATCGGAATTCTGTGTGACGATATCAACAACGGACTAAAACCGAAAAGTGACCGAGCTGAAGAGTAATGTGATGTTAGTCAAGCGCTAAAAAGTGAAAACGGGCTATCGAAAACCATGTGGTGTATGTATACAATGTTGCCAATAAAATTACGGAAAATTGAAAACTGATAACAATACAGTAAAAAACAGTACAGTGATGATCTTCTACAACCCACAACCAAACGTAAAAGTGACAGAACAGTCATAGTGTCTAAATTTTCAAATGTAAGTTGCAAGTTCAAAGACATTGTACTAAAGCATTGGCCAATAGTGCAACATGAAACGGATTTTAAAGGCATGTTTGATCATCCACCACTATTCATCCTTTGTGATATGACCAAACCAAGTTGAAGCTTTTGAAAGGCGGCTTTTAGAAGTAATTCATGAGAATTCGGTCTCACACAAATGACAGATCAGCGTGCTGAATCCACATGCTATTTTTATTGCGCTCCCAAGAGTGCCCAATGGGGGAGGAATATGGATAGGCTACCAAGAAGACTTATTGGTCTGCATGGTGGCGCAGCAAGAAGCACACTGCCACCTTGGGTTAGCAAATCCCTGATATTCACACCTGCACTGCTACCCCAAGAACACACCCAGTCAGCCATGGTCATTCCCTAAAGTTTCCTGAAACCAGAGAAAGAGAGTGGGTTGATTTGAAAATCGTCAGCTCCACATTGGTGGAAGCATCAGATTATTTACCCCCATGGACCAGGCTACTAAGTCCATGTTGAAATGAGGTTGGAGTTATAGGTGGCGGAAAAAGTCTGGGATCATGTAGTTTAAGACACATCAAAACAAGGTGGACCAATGCTTCATTACTCTGATTACAAAGCCTACCGGTATCATTTTGTAGCCGAGTAGAAATGTATCATTTAATAAACTTGAAGTTACTAATGAACTGAAATCTATAATTCATAAATTCCAAGCTCACTAGGGCCTGATTATGACTTCGACGGTCGGACCGCCGCCAGGCTGATGACACACCGCTGCCACTGTCAGGATCGTGGATACCAACGGTCTGAACACCAGGTTCATAATTAGGCCTTTAGTGACATAAAGGATCATCCATATATCTATGAATGGCAGGCAGTTTATATACCTAGATGCACACAGATGCAATTGAGTGATACAATGTAGACTGACTACATTTCTCACAGTCGCCTAAAAAACTGAACAATGTCATATTAGTTATAATATTTTGTTTTTACCAAGAGTAGAGATAAAAGTATCATTCTTTTTTTTTTTTTAAATATATTTTTATTGCAGAATCAGGAAGAAACACAACCAACAAACCAACCCATGCTTCAGCGGGTCCCATCATACAGCACTATTGCAATGCAATACACAGCCGATTAGCCCACATCCCGGAGGCTGGGCGGCGCGTCAATGAAGCAGTTCGCTGGAGGTACCTCGGTGCATGCCCTATGCGGGACACGGGTCAAGAGTAGTACTTCGTTTCTGCTTTTATCCCAAAACAACCAACCATCTCCTCCCCACCCAATCCCAGGTCACTTCAATGTCATATCACAAAATCAACACGACTACGTTCCTGGGCCATCCGGTTCCGGGAAGTTGCTGGCAACCCACCCCTACCCACAACTCCTACTCTAAGCCCCCCCCCCCCCAACTGCTGCTAACGCGGGTATCTCCAATCCCCTCCTGCTCTAGGTTGACAACTATCAGGAAGTTGTAACAAACAAGCGGTCACATGGAATCCCCGTTCATAACTGATCAGTTTCGTCGCCTTCAGTTAAGTGGTCCCTCAATGCCTGCACCACCATCTCCCATGACCGTGCCAGATCCAAGCTCTTTTCATTACCCGTTCTAGTCGCCTGGCGCATTCGTGACACACTCTCACAGCCCGACCACTTCACCAATTCGTTCCTCCACCTCCGTGCAGACGGCCCCTCTTTAGACCTCTTTAGACTTCCAATGCCAAGTGAGTTCTCGCTGCGCCAGTATCAGACCCAACCCAATGAATTTACTCGTCACCTTGGTCTTTTTGGTATGCGGGAACCAAAGAAGCAGGCACGCGGCCATGTCAAAGTCCACCTCCCGATCTGTGACAGCATTCAAGAGGTCTCCCACCTCGGCCCAGTAGTCCCCTAACCTCGGGCAACCCCACAGCATGTGGTCAAGATCTGCCTCGGGCTCCAAACATCTCGGGCACATGGCGTCAAGCACTTGGAAGTGTCGACGTAACCTCTCCGGGGTCAAATATGCCCTATGGAGCACAAAATAATGCACCTGTTGGAATCTCGCATTCCTTGTCTCTTTCCAGGCCCTGTGTAGCACCTGACCCCAAACAGAGTCCGGAATTGGCCTACCGATGCTGGCCTCCCAACGCGACTTCAACTCGACCAACGGAGCCAGACCCTGGTTCAGCATCCTATTGTGGAGGCAGGTCACCGCCTTGACGGTGCCCGCAGCCATCACCACATATTGGCACACCGCCGACACCTCCGGTTCAGCCAATCCGCCCCCCCAGTGCTTCCGCAGAGCCGCGACCACCGCCGCATGCAGCAAGAAGGAACCATTCGGCAGGCCGAACTGCTCCTGCAAGGTCTGGAACGGGGCCAGCGTCCCATCCACATACAGGTCACCGACCATCTGCAAGCCCAGGTCCTCCCACTCCAACAATTGGGACCAATCACCCCCGTGCGGTAAGGCAGTGAGCATTCCCAACGGAATCTCCGGGGCGTACGGCCGGCGCTTCCCAGCCCTTTTCATATATCTGTTCCAACACAATCTGAGTGTCCACTCCTCCATCGTGACTTCCCTACTGGCCAGTCTCTGTTGCATCACGATAGACGACAAGACATGCCTCTGAACGCCGACCCCCCGGCCAACCTCGGGCCCCCTGAATTCTCTGGCCACGTTCTGCGTCAGGACCTGGAGCTGCGCTGCCAAATAGTATAACTCGTAGTCGGGGACAGCCATCCCTCCCTCACACTTGGGTCTCAGCAGGGTGGTCAGTGCCACCCGTCTGCGACCGTGGCCCCAGAGAAAACCAGTCACCATCGTCCTCAGCTCCCGAAAGATGCCCTGCGGGATCCACACCGGCAACGTTCTAAAATAGTAGAGCAGTCTCGGGAGTGCTACCATTTTCAACAGCGCCACTCGGCCCAGTACAGACAGCGGGAGGGAGGCCCAGAAGTCCATACTGCCTCTCAACGCCCTAATGCAGCGCCCCACATTCCCCTCAAGGAGGTCCGCCGTGGCATGGTAGATGCGCACCCCTAAGTACAGAAAACAAGACGGTTCCCACACCACCGGCCTCGTGAGCCGTGGGCAGAGCGTGGCCTTCCGCAGCGGAAACACACAAGTCTTAGTCCAGTTCACCCTGAGGCCTGAAAGCCTCCCAAACCTGCCCAGCATATCCACCGCGCCTTCCAGAGCCCTTCCAGCGTCCGCTAGGTACAGTAACAAGTCGTCAGCGTACAACGATATATAATGCGAGTCAAGTCCCTGCGTAATCCCGTCGTATACAACTCCCAGCCTTGCCTGTGCCGCTAAGGGTTCCATCGCCAGAGCAAAGAGCAGAGGGGATAGCGAGCAGCCCTGCCTCGTGCCCCTACATACCGGATAAACCGAGGAGACCAGCGTCCCTAGCCGCACCCGTGCCTTAGCCGATGAATAGAGCACTCTTGTCCAGCCTCGGAACCCCTCCCCAACCCCGAACTTCAACAGCACACCATCTAAAAAATCCCATTCCAAACTATCAAACGCCTTTTCAATATCAACCGCCAGCACCACCGGGCCCGGATCCGACAAGGCAGCACTATCCATGACCCCAATCAGCCGACGGATATTCATCGAGGTACTCCTGGAGGGGATGAATCCCGCCTGATCCCTATGTACCAAAGAGGTCATCAATGGCAGGAGCCGGGTGGCCAGGATTCGGCTCAGAATCTTATAATCCACAGTCAACATAGACAACGGACGAAAAGAAGCGACATCCAAAGCATCCCTGCCCGGTTTCAGCAGGGGCACAACCAGCGCCTCCGTCATAGAATCAGGCAGTCGCCCCAGTTCTTTCGCCTCCGCATATACAGCCTGCAGTCTGGGCGCCAGAACTTCGATAAATTTGGCGTAGAACTCGATCGGCAGCCCATCCACCCCAGGGGTCTTATTCCGCGCCATATGGCTAATCGCCCCTCTAATTTCGGCCAGGGTGACAGGGCCCCCCATACCCCGGGCCTCCTCCTCATCCAATACCGGCAAAGGAATCTGATCTAAATAATCGCTAATGTCCGTGGCTTCCACTTCGAGGTGGCTGGTATAGAGGCCCGTGTAGTAGGATTGAAAGCGCTCCAGGACCGCGGACTGCGAGCAAACCACCGCCCCATCCCCCTTTCGTACACTCAGCACCGGACAACCCCTAGGGTTCGGATCAGCCAGCTTCGCAAGGAGCGTGCCCACCTTATCACGTTCCTCATGCACTTTCACCGCATACAACTTATAGTCATAGCACCGCAGTCTCTCTGTCTCAGTCACCACCGCTTCCTTAGCACGCAACAGGCTGTCCTGCAGCTCCGGCTTCTCTGGACGCTGCTGTTCCACCCCTCTCAGCACCGTCTCCGCTTTCGCGAGGTCAGACAGCACGGTTCCCCTCACAGTCAGAAACCGGCCCATGCATATCCCCCTCACCACCACTTTCATCGCATCCCATTCATTCGCTCTGGTCGCCGTCGACCCAGCATTGATCGCGAAATAGTCGTCAACGCTTAGACGGACCGTATCGCAGAACGCTGGGTCCTCCAACGTCTCCGGGCGGAGTCGCCATGTGGGGACCGCCGATCTCGCCAACTGCCATTGCACCGAAATCAGCAGCGGGTTATGGTCCGAGATGGTTCTAGATAAGTACTCAGTGTGCCGCACCACCTTCGCCAGAGACTCACAACACAGCACTGAATCCAAACGAACATGCAGATCATGCAGCGCCGAGAAATAGGAGTAGTCCCGAGTGTCGGGGTGCTGCGCCCTCCATACATCCACCAAGCCCCACCTTTCCTGCCAGTCCCGCCTATGGGTCGCAAGTCTGCGCACTGGGGAGTCCACCAAAGGCGGGTGTGACCTGTCCAACTGCACATCCGTAATGGAGTTAAAATCCCCTGCCAGGAGGATAGGGCCTGCCAAGTAGCACGCCAGTGAGCGCGACAAGCTCTCAAAGAAGTGGGCCTGCTCAGCGTTGGGGGCATAGATGTTACACAGCACTACTTCCCTACCATACAGCCGTCCCTCCACCACTACATAACGACCCTCCGGATCTATTTTCTGACTCGTGACCTGGAATGGCGTGCCTGCTCTGACCCATATCAACACTCCCCTGGCAAATGCCGAGTAAGTCGTGCCAAACACCTGACCCCGCCACCTCCTCTGCAATGCCCCGCATTCCTGCTGTGTCAAGTGAGTCTCCTGAAGCATCGCTATCTGAACGCCCCGCCTCACCAAGTAGGCATGCACCTTGTGGCGCTTGACCATAGTACGAAGACCCCGGACATTCCATGTGACACATTTCAAATTAGGTAACGTCCCCATAGAGCATCAAACCCAACAGTGGCGCACGCCAATAAATGTGACCCGCATCGCAGCAATTGTACAACCCCCTCAAAACATCCCCTGCAACTCCCACCCTCCCCCTCCCCAGGACAGGGCCTAGTAACCAGGCTTCAGCCCCGTTCCAAACCTCAAACACCCCACACATCACACTAATCTGTGGTCGACACCACAGAAGACCTTAAGGGTCTGATGGGGACTATGGAGCCCCGAACCAGGACGACAGAGCAACCACCCCGCGCCCATAGCCCCGTGCTGCCAATGCTGCCCCATACCTGGCAGTCCAATAGAAGTCAGGAGCGTCCAGGCCATACCAAAGTTCAGCCGCCACAAGCCTCACCCATTAAAGATACCATCGGATGTCTGTGGAGTAACCTCCGGCCCCTGCGCTCCCCCCACCTCTGAGTCCTCATCACCAGTCTTCAAACCTTCACTCTCCGAAGCCGAACCCCTGGAGGCGTCCTCTTGCTGCGATCCCGTTATGCTCGCTGTGGCCTCCAACGCACTCCGTCTATCGGCCAGCATTTGCGCCTCTCGCTTGGCCCGTTGACGTCGATTCCGGGAGCGGATGCGCTGCGACTTCCTGACCCTGACCGGTTGTTCCCGATCTCTGGCCGGCCTGTGCGCCCGATCCGTCCCCGCTCGATACAGTTCCAGCCAGGACCAAGCTGCATCGGGCGTTTGGAAAAATTGAGTCTTGCCGTCAACGATGATCCGCAGCTTGGCTGGAAAAAGCAAGGAGTATTGAATCCCCTCCTCTCTCAGCTCCTTTTTCACCGACAGGAAAGAAGCCCTGTTCCGCTGCACCTCCTGCGTATAGTCCGGAAATATTGTCACCTTGCTGTTGTCCACTTGGAAGGGCCCACGATCTCTCGCCGTTTGGATCAGCAGATCCCGATCCTTATAGTGCAGCAGTCTGGCCACCACCGGCCGGGGCGGTCGGCCCTCCAGGGGAGGCTTCGCGGGCACCCTATGCGCTCTTTCCAGGGAGAAGAAGGGGGACAGGCCCTCAGGCGCCACCACAGTGCGGAACCAGTCTTCCAAATAGGCCACTGCATCATCCTTCTCAATTTTCTCCGGAAGCCCCACCACCCTCACGTTGTTCCGGCGGTTGCGACCTTCCGCGTCCTCCACCCTACGCTCCAAAGTCGCCAGTCGATGGGCAACGTCATCAAGTTTATGCTCCACCGTGACCACCGCTGGTTTCAGCTCCTGGAGCAGTTGTTCATTGGACTTCACCCGGTCCGAGAGCTTGGCGTGGTCCGCCCTCAGCAGGCCGAGCCCGGACGCCACCTGCGCAATATCCTGGCGCAGCTCCTCCTTCGTAGCGGTTATCGCGGCTAAGATTGCGTCAAGGCGGAGGTTGAGCCTCTGTTCTTGCGGCGAGGACTCCGTCGGGAAGCCGCCAGTCACGTCCTCCGGCCTCCGGCTCCCCCGTCCAGATGGCTCGGCGTCACCATTTCCCTGCGCGGCCATCTTGGATGCAGATATTCGGCCACTCGAGCAGCCCCTCTGGACAGAGGCGAGGCCCACCAGAAACGCCCAGCGGAGCACCCCCAAGAGCGCGGCTCACCAATCCTCAGGACAAGCGGGGGCTCGCGGCGTCAACTGCACCCCACGCACAATCCTCCGATCAGATCCAGTCCGGAAGTGCGCTCCACGGTGCCCCACAGTTACTCAGGAAACACCCGCAAGGCCCACCAGGGCTAGGGGGGGCAGAGTCCATGAAAGGGGCGGCCAGTGAATCAGGCGAGGCCCCGGGCAACACCGGCCCCCGCGAGACACTATGCGCCGTGGGGCTCAGCACCACGCCACCAGCCCGGCACGTCCTCGCCGCCCAGCGGGCGGGACCCCCGCCTCCGATCGGGCCGACAGCCACCTCCAATTCACCGGGCCCCTGGATGTCGAGGCGCCGTGGGCGGCCGCCCCCCCCAGCGCCCCACCAGCTCACTGTCCACTTCTGCGTCCCGTTGGCCCTTAGGACGGGTCAGCCAGCGGGTGGGCGGCCTCCCAGGCCAGCAGTTCCTCTGCCGGCACAGCGCAAGTGCAGGCTCCGCTCCTCTGCCGTCCCAGGATCAGGTGGGGGAGGGGCGCCACACATGCCGCACACGCCGGCAATTCTCCGCCGGTCTCCTCCGCGGCGCGGGGTCCGCTCCGATGGGCCCCCGCTCTGCTCACAGCCGCACAAGTGCTCCGCAGGAGCCTATAGCCGCACCGGTGCCCCACACCGCTCCGCTCCCGGAGCTCTCAGGTAGTCGGCGCCGCCATCTTGGCTTTGTCCGCTCGCCAAGCGAGCCGAGCACCAGGTCAGCCCGCGGCCACCGGCCAGGGTCCCGACGGAGCCAAATGCTCCTCAACAGGTCATCAGCCCCCCGGACCACGATTCCAACCGCCAGGCAGCTCGGGACGATGGTCAGCAGGAGAAAAGACGGGGCATGGCGCGGAGCAACTCGCTCACGCAGCCATCCCGGTCGGCGCTGTAGCCACGCCCCTCGAGATAAAAGTATCATTCGACACACCTTTCAAACTATTACCTGTCATTTTCAAATCCTTGCCTCTAGCAAAATACTCCCTTGCATATCCTAACAATGTGCCCAATGTCACCCTTTCCACACATAAACAATATCATAAAAGTGCTTTGTTTGGTAAGAACTAATAAATGGTGAGCACTAATTGCTTGAGGGAAGGTTTGCCTTAACCTCTTCAGTGCGCATGACAGCCCCCGGCCGTCATGCATCATGGTGGGCGTGTGCGTAGGATGACCAGGGCCCGTCCGAATTCCACCCACTATTTAAATCATCCGCACAGGGCGAAAATGTGCGCAGCGCCAAAGGTGTTAAATGAAACTGCTAATAGTTAACCCCACTATTCAATTTGTGCTGGAAA
Organism: Lissotriton helveticus; assembly: GCF_964261635.1. Lineage (NCBI taxonomy): Eukaryota > Metazoa > Chordata > Amphibia > Caudata > Salamandridae > Lissotriton > Lissotriton helveticus. The sequence goes on from NC_136059.1 coordinate 1,714,820,164, forward strand.
ACTCCTTTGGTGTAGCTGTGCGCTTTATACATTTATAGATAGAAATTCAGCCTAAGTACCTTTATGGTATTCTGTAAAGACATATAGTATTACAGAAGAAACTTTTGCTCTATATCAGTTATTGGAGTGATTTAAACTACTACGTGCAGCTAAGATATTTGTATGTAAGCACCACCATTGTAGTTTTTAACCACTCCAACCTCTTTTCATTAATAGACCAAGAAAAACACACTTGTCTTATCACACTTGATAACATTAGTTTTGTTGATAGGCAATTAGTTTCTTTTCACCTTTATAAGATGCTAAATGATCTAGCTGATACTTGATACCAATAGGTATCACTAGATCATCAGCATACACACACAATATAAATTGGGGCAAGATAATTTGGAAATTAACTCATCTCATATGGTAGGGTAAACCTGCCAAGTGCAAATTAAAAAGAGAGCTGTTTTAGTCTATTGTTAGTTTGTACTTTCCTGCTATACTGACCGGCCTTGCACAAACATAGCCAAACACACATGTCTATATGGAAAGCCTAGAGCAACATTATAAAGCTACCATTCAATCCCAATATGCCCTGTTTCTTCTAAAGCATGTGCTGGCTGATTTTGTTAAAGCCCCCCCATTGTCAACCATACACACATATACACTGGTGCTCTCCCTCAGTGCTTTGATTGCAGCTCGTGACAAGATCATTGTATCAGAGTTCTTTCTAAAGGCAAGTTACACTTTTTCAATCATTTCAGTCAAATGGCCCAAAGCAAGATAAGCATGGCTTTTTCTGTCGTTATCCAGCAAGGTTATTTATCTTTAATTGATTAGATCTATTCTTTCTGTGAATGGCAATCAGGTGACTACCGATCCATGATTCTGGAATCTTATCTTGCACCTTCTTGTCACTTTGTGAAATGTGTGTAAAATCTGAGAAGAACTGAAACCTAGATTACATTGATGTAACACCTTCACAAGTCCATTTGGACTAAGTGGGTCTTGATGGCTTAACTTATCAAGAATCTGGGAATTGTCCAAATAAGTATTGCCTTGCTCACCAGGGATAATATTATCTCTTCCATAGACAGAATCAATATATGCCACCCAGTGTCTTTAACTATTTATAGAACATAAAAAAAACCTTCACAACCATCTGCCAAAAGTGTTTATAAAGGATTGGCCAAACTCCACTAACAAGTGTTTCCCACTTTCTCATCACAAAATCTTGTTTGCCAGAAATAATTTATGTTTTATACTTTGGATCATACGGGCAAGAGCCAAGGTCTGTTTCCTTAGGTTATGACGTTTACTATGACACCAGTGTACACGGATTTAGAAGGACTTTTTTCTTTTGGTAGGAATGTTGTAGATATATGTTGATCCCTTCTTAGGGGCCTAATTACAAGTATGGCGATCCAAGGACCGCCAGACTCATGAGGGTGCAGCAGTGGTGGTCCAGCCACTGCCTCACCCACAGTCTGATTGACCCATTACAAGTTGGCAGTCAGAGTGCCATTGAATTGCTACAGCAGCCAGGGAACTGCTGTTCCCTGGTGGTGGCACTGTGGTCAGGGCTTCAGTAATATGCTGGGGGTGCCATGCATATTACGAGTTTCAGAACTGCCAGGGGTGTCATGGAGGTCTTTCCTACATGGAAAGAGTGCAATTCCTGAAACAAAGTGGCCTCTTGTTGCCCATGTGCATGGCGATGCATGCAGGGGACTCAACATGTGACCCCTGTGTGCATGCACCCCAGTTCCTGCACAAAACTTTTTTTGATGTACCCATTGTGGCGCCCGTTTTCAGGGGCACCGCAGTGGGACCGACAAAAAAAGCCTCCTAGACATGAGGAAACTTGTAATCTGGCAGGCAGTGGACACACAGGTTTGGCAGTGCAGGATCGGACTGCCGACATGGCAGTCCACTCCTGCACCGTCAAACTTATAATTCTGCCTGAAACCCTGAAACCTGTTGAAAATAAATTCCTCAGGAGGCTGTTAGCGGTCCCAAAAAGCACCACACATTTTATAATCCACACAGAAGCTGATCTCCCCTATATGATTGACACAATAAAAATCACGCCTCTTCTCCTTTGCTTGAAGGTTTAGAGTTCTCGTTACTCTAAATTGTCACGCCACATTCTTGTAGACTCTGCCAAACTAGACCATAAAGATGTTATCCCTTGGTTAGCTTACATAAACAGAAAACGTATAGAATTTGGTATTCCTAATCTATTTCACTCTCCAAATGTAATCGATAACAACACAAGGGCCATGGTAAAAACTCTTTTTCACAACCATAGAACATAAAGCAGAGCAACCAAGATTCAGACAATAGACTCAGTCCGCTGCTACATAGAGATTAACAATAAGGGACCTAACTCTATTTACTATGGATCCTTAATCTTGAACACAGATTTTATCTAACTCGTTTTATATTGAGCACAGTTCATTTCATCAAAGCTTTTCCACAACTGGGCACCTGCGTTTCTACTCTGCACTGCTACCCCTGTGATAACTTTACGCAGAAATCTTTTATTCATGTTATGCTTTTTAGTGACTTTCATGCCATAACTAGAACCCATATTTTATGTCCTATACTGCATGACATTAACCTTAATTCCAAACATTGGATGTTTGGGCTCCAGAAGAACATTTGGAAACTTTTGAGATCTTCATCCAGGGCATCAGAACTTCAGAGCTTCACACTGCCCCCGGCCCAGAATCTGTTTCTGACGGGCAGTGGCATATCATTGGATTGAGTTTCAGCAATGTCTCGCCTAAGGCTCCTAGCACCAACAAACACACAATTAACTGCATTGAGCTCCAGCTGACCAGACTGCTTTTGGTGTATAGTCTTTGGTTCCATAGCATCCGCCCCACCTAGGGGTAGTAAGCTCCATATACATAATGCAATACAACAGAATATAACTACAATTTCAGTGGCCGCCGAATTGGGGAAGATTCTTCTTCTCACAATGACAATGTCCAATTCTGCATGGGGATTTAGAAGAAATGTGAGCACTTTTCTCCAAAAAGTGACTACAGCTTTTTCTGAAGTGGGACTAAGATACAATTTCGAACTTTCTGACTTCCAGAATTTCACTAGGACCAATCCATTTGGTGTGTCCGACCACGGCATCATCGTGGTTTGCCTCAAATCACATCTAGGTCTCCGTCCACCACTTCCATAGGCAGCCATTTGCACTTAATGCTTTTGGTGTTATTTTTGGTTTTTTGGTGTCAATAAATAGTACTCTTTTTAGGTAATTCAGTTTGGAATTTTATTGATTGGTGTTTTTACATTATTATTGTTTTGGTAAGGCACTGATGCACTGCTCTACATGAAAGTTTGATAAATTTGGCCAATGCTTCCTGTCACTGCTGTGTCCTAGATTCAACACAGGGCTTTATTTACAAGCCCATTGCACCACCTGTGCACCAATTTTTTAGACACAATGGTGGCGCAGTGTGCTTCCCTTATTTACAAGGCCAGGTAAAGTCACCCTGCATGACTTTTCATGGCCTTGTACATATAGGCCCCTTTCACACATTACTCTGCTTGTAAGGGGTGTACCATGCGTGTTGCCGTAGGTGTTCCCACACAGCATCCATGGAACCTCACACATTCCCAGATTTACAAAATGTCATAAACCTGGGAATGTGTCAGAATCCAATGCCTCCCCATGGGAGGTGTATGACTGGTATAACGAGAAGAAATACTTTTATTTCTCCTGGTTTTAGGACAAAATATAATTACTGATTGTTTTTGTGCAGGAAGATTTCCCTTCCTGTACAACTGCAATCATGCCTTCAGTGCATGCACCCTTGCTCCACAACGCAAGGGTGTCTGCGTTGGCTCATGGCTGCTGTGTTTGCGTTGGTGCAGGGGCGAAGGACAGGAATGTGCCGTAACTTGTAGATATGATGCATTCTGGCCCTTTTATTTTGACACATAAAAGCACAGCAGGAAGGCTTGCTGCGCTGCTATGAGCCAAAATATAGTAAATGAGGTCCACAATTCTTTATTTTCTATAGTGATTTTGGCACAACCTTCAAACTACCATGAATTAGTTTCCTAGAATAGCACCCGGAGAATAAATAATTTCTGTTTGTGGTGATGCCGTAGTATTAACCTGTGCTCCTAACAAGCTACGAAGATTACTAGCAAACTTTGAAGAGCAATACCCAAAGAAGGACACGGTAATGGATGGACTAATGCAAAAATTAGGTGCTGTGGACAAATGAAGGAACCTTCCCTGAAAAAATGAATATATGTATCCATTAGTTGTATTTAATCATTATGGGCCCGATGTAGGTGGCTAAATACCGGTTGGTAACGCCGAAATGTGTTAAATTTCTGCGTTACCGATCGGTATTTAGCCATTTGCAATGTAGGTGACTTTAAACCTACATGCAAAATAAGGAATCGCAAAATAGCGATTCCTTATTTTGCTCTTGAATTTAAGGAATCGGAAAAACCGATTCCTTAAATGCAATGTACGCAGCACTGAAAACAGTGCACCTCAGCCTTAAGGAATCGCTATATACAACCAACTTCAAGTTGGTGGTAAGTAGGGATTTCCTTACAAGGGCGCACATCCATGCCCTTAGGGCATGTATGTGCACCACATGTGCACACATGCACATTTCAGGGGTGCAACAGGGTGTCCTTTGGACACCATGGCACCCATGAAATACCTCCTGCTATTAACGATTCGGGAATATCGAATCACTAATAGTGAATCTCCTCCTTCATTCCTATTGGCCTCCTAGCCCATAGGAATGAATGCCTAGGTATTCCTTAATAACGAATCAGAATTACCGATTTGTTATTAAGGAATGTTAAGGAATCGCTAATATTTTAGCGATTTCTACCTACATTCCATTTAGCAAGTCCTTAATAGCGATTCGGTAATAATTGCTATTAAGTACTCGCTAAATGGAAGTTAGCTACATCTGGCCCTATGTTATTAAGTTATGCCTTTCTACGCTCATTTCTGGCAAAAGAAGAAAAGAGCATCCATTTTATTAAAGCAATTAGCCATGCTTTCCAAAGTTTCAAATAACGGGGTACAAAAAATGACACAGTGACTATCAAAGTTTTCTGTGTATTTGTGAGGCTGAACTTTAGAGAGGGACAAATGTAACTTTCTTGTAAATTACATTTTATTTGTCTAAATGCCCAACTGTCTTTACTTTAAGGGAAAAGCTGGTTGTTGCAGGTAGTGATACAATAAAAGCTTTTGAAATTGTATTTTGTTTGGCTAACTATAAAAAAAATGGATGCATTGGTTGATGCTTTCAGGAAGCTCTTGGAGATCGCCCTGTGCACCCGGATAACAGGAAGATCATTTATTGCACCTATGTCAGGAGCACCTAAAAGAATTTGTAGTTGTGTTGAATGGAAGTGAGGTAGAGTGCCATATCTCTTCAATTCTCTACCTGCACTGGTGCACTTGAGGCTGCCTAGCACCAACTCAATAAACGTTGCGCTATGCTCTAAGGGTGCCAGTGTTACAGGTAGCATTGTTTTGTGTAGGGAAAGAACCTTCCTGCACAAAACAATCCTAAGAGGAAATTTCCTCTTTCTACTTATGATATAGAATGCATAATTCATAGAATAAAGAAGTAACAAAGAAAAATAGACATATTTCTCCTTGTTATGCCACTATCTGGTAGACTCACCATTTTGAATGAATGAATGAATGATTGATTGATTTATAAAGTGCAACAATGCCCTGAGGTGTCTAGGCACTACCTGAAAGAATGTGCAGCTAGGTAGAGGGGGGATATGTGTTTTATGCCCATGTTTGTAGTCTCTTTTTGGAGCAATTTCAGGTTTACTACTGGTAAATATGGGAATGTGTTAAAATCCATGGAGCATTGGAACGCCTATGCTCTACTCTTGGAGCACATACCACAGGAAATATAATCCAACAAGGCACAAGCTGCTGTGTTGAGTTACATTAATTTACAAATACAAGAAAGGTGGTGCAAATATTTCCCTTGCATGGCTTTGTAAATCCAATTAAAGGACTTGCATTGCATCATAACGACTTGCGTCACACAATGACAAAGCAAGTCTGTAATAAATCTGGAACCAAATATTGGCAAAATGCTTTGTAGATAGGACATTATCATGCTTATTTAGTCTGCATTTTGTTGTTCATTAATTTTATCTATTTTAATAACCAGCTCTGAGCAGCAACCAAGGAAAGAACAATGCAGAGTCATCATACTAAATACACTTGTTGCTGCTATCTTCTCCTATACTGGTGCTCAAAGATGCTGTTATTCCAACCCACGCATCACACATGGGATGCCACCCTGGGAGAGTAATGCAGCACAGCGATTTGTGCTGTGTTGCGTTACTCCAGTGCCATTCAAGGTAACTTTGTATGACTTGATAAATCGCACAAAAATGTTGCCTGTAGAACTATTTCTAAGACATTGTTTGGTCACTGATACTGTACTAAATGTAATTGTGCCAGTTGTGACTAGGGTCCAGGGCTTTCAAAAAGGATTTTGTAAAACACCCTCATGAAACTAAACTTTCACTGGCTCTGCACCTTGAATTAATATCAAGGTATTAAACACACAAAAGGTGATGGTAGGCTGCTTGTAATAGGTCTAGCCACTGGCAATAGCTGGGGGTAGCACTCACAACCCATCTTTCTGTTGCTCATCATGCCACCTCAGTTTGGAACCAGCAAAATGAAAAACAGTCTTGACCCTTTTCCTCATGGGAATAGTCTAGCCCGAACTGCCAAGCCAGATCCTCCCTGGACCGGAACACAAGCAACTATGGGGCATATTATCAAGCAGGGCGTTACATTTATCGCCGCTTTTAGCTGCAGAAAACTGCCGCTAAAGTGGCAGTAATGGGCTTGATAGTATGCCCTGGAGAATTCCAATAGAAGCCCATGTTCACACCAGAACATGGGTTTCTAATGGAATTCACAAGGCCATATTATCAAGCCCATTATCGCCGCTTTAGCAGCAGTTTTCTGCCGCTAAAACAGCGATCATTTTTAACACCCTGCTTGATAATATGCCCCTATATTATTAGATAAACAGTTGTACCGTTTCCTCCTGCCTTTTTGTTCATTTCTGGTTTTGCTTTAAATGTCCTTGCAGAAGAGAACCAATAACTTGTGCACCCCACTGCATCACTTCAGAGAGTTACTTATATGAAATGGACAGATATTGACTTTATTTGATGTGATCTCGAGGACCAATTACTCCAAGGGGAAAAGTTGATGGATGAGTAATCAATTCTGCAGTTCTGCAGAATCATTAAGCTTACCTCTAATTAAAGCATTTCCGGTGATTGTGGCGACATATTACGGCCACAAAGATTGTAAACATTTATGAAATGAGACATGAGGGAAAATAGAGGGAAATAGATTAATCCTACTGAATTCAACAAAACAGTGCCATGTAAAGGCTGACATTACCAGGGCTTTTTGAGATCATACAAACATTATAAAAAGCGCAATTTTTCCAATCTTCTTAACACCGTGTTGAAATTGACAACGAAATTAAGAACACATGTTTAAAAGGTCCATGCAGAATTAGATAAAACATCAGTGCATTATTTAAACCCAGTTACTCACTAAAATGATGTAATTTTACATCTCATTCTCTTTGTCAAATTGGCGCCCCATCAATCCAAATTGCATTCACTGGCTTTTACCCTTCAGCTGACTGCTAATAATTGTATCTATTATTTAAGATTTTCTGTCCTTTGTTTTTGAAAGATAAGTAGATTGTAAATGATAAACAAAGAGGAGTTTTACCCCAGCAAATAACTTCTAGATATTGAAAGTAGGAGGAGCCCTAAAAATTTCACATTTCTATATTATTTGTGACAGCTGGTAGCTGCCATAGTCTTTGTAGGAGACGAACAGTGATGACTCAATTAGAAATAAAGAAAAACTAAGGCTTTAAAAGAAAACATTTAAAGTAGGAATGGTAGTGTACACACAACTGGACTTCCAGCATTAGTCTTGAGGTGGTTCAGCAGCAGCCATTTGAGTCCAGGAGGCCCATCAGACAGTTGGAAATAATAAATTACTTCTCAAGAATTTGCTATCGTCCACTACTGATGTTTATTAAAAATCTTTTGTATGATTAATACCAATAAAATTAAAAAGGATCAACATTTCTCCATATTCCTCCTTAAATGGGCAGCAGTCTCAAGTTGTACACCTTGAACATGTCCAATACAGTTGAATATTTACAAAGTCTCTCTCACCTTTCCCACTCGCTGTCCATTGAATTGCTAATGGAGAAGTATCTTAGACCACAACCTCCCCCATTCAATTGACAATCATTGTCTCTATCTTTGGAAATGCATTACAAATGAATTTTCACTTTGAATTGGTGGTACAAAATTGTTGAAGCGAAATGGGCACATACGAACAGTCGCTAAAACACTAGGGTTGCGAGGCCCCCCTTCGCTAACTATTATAGTTCTGGGGAGTCGGCTCTGGGACCTAACCTTTACCCTGAGTCTCTGTTTGCAACAGAGCAAAAGTCTGCAGCCAGCTTCTGGGACCATTTTTAAAGCTCTCGTCTTGCTGGGAGCAAACTTTGTGCCTCATTTATGAGGCCCCTAGCGTCACTTTTGCACCTCTGGAGCGTCACTTTTTTGATGCTCCTCTGGTACAATGTGCTGCAGCATATTAACAAAGCCACGCAAAGCCACTTTGCATGGGTTTTTATGAACATGTAAATATGTGCCCCTTTAACGCAGAACATTGCATAAAAGGTTAGTTCCACTGATATTGCTGTGGATGTTCCCATGCAGCACCCATAGATTCTGAAGCATTCCCATATTTACGAGGAATCGTAAATCTGGGAATGCGTCAGATTTTAATGCCACCCCAGGGGTGGTACTAGAGAGAAACAGTGAGGTGAAATATCCTAATTATGCATTCAGCGGCACACATAGAAAGAGGAAAATACCTCTTGTGATTGTTTTTGTGCAGGAAGGTTTTCCTTTCTGCACAAAAACGATCACCCCTACAACTCAGATATCCTTGCACCATGGTGCAAGGATGCCTGTGTTGGTGCATGGCAGCCCATTGTGCGCCAGTGCTGGGGAAAAGGACAGGAATGGGGCACATCTCATAGAAACAGTGCATCCCTGCCTTTTTCTTTTGACACAAGGCAGCGCAGCAAGATTCCTTGCAGCACCGCCCAGCGCAAAAACCTCATAAATGATTGGCGTTAATAAAAAATGCTCCCACCATGAGGGTGCTGATGATTAGTGGCTCGGGGTGGGCGGCGCATGGCCACCCTCCCCTTAAGTAATACAATTAGCCCTGTGGGGATGTGTTCCCTAGGGCCACCATTTTTTCTGAGTTTTGAGCCCCAGGGGGTTCCTTCTAGGCAACCCTCTGTTGGGCCTAGAAGTTCTGGGTATCCCTAACCTGTCCCCTTATATTATTATTCTTTTTTTACTACAGGATAGGCGACTAAGCCCCTGAATTGTGTAATGACTGCCAGCAACATTTTTCTCATGTTGCTGGCAGCCAATCAGAGCTTTAGCTCCTGCACAGGAGTCTGGCTCCCTTGGGAGAAAGATGGCCCAAGGGAAAGAAAGCTATCTCAGCCATTTAGAATACTCCCTTTTTGAATTGGCGCACCTATGAGAGTCTCTCGAGCCGCTCGGGAATCCAACCATCCTGCTATACAGTTCTTTTTTAACCTTAAATCCTCATAAATTGCTGAACAGATTTACACCAAATCACAAGAAAGCACAATCTGGGGAGCAAAATCAAGCTTTGTGCCAAATTTGGTGTAATTCTGTTCAGCAGTTTTTGGTGTAGCCCTGCCTAAAGAAGTCTATGGAAAATGCATAGGGATTGTGTGTTTTGGGACCACACTTTTTTCTCGGGCCCTGCTTGAAGTATCACTCCAAAAACTTCAATACACAAACTAAAATATAGCACCTTTTTTGGAAAGATTCATTGCAGTTCACCAAATGGTACCAAGTTTATTAGCAACAAAAAAAGTACTTTTCCTATTGTACAGCTGACTTAATTATAACTACCCAGTGGTGATTGCCACCGGGTATATAGATAGATAGATATAGATAGATAGGATTACCAGGTATAGGAATTTCTCAGAAATTTAGTTGCTAATAACTTTGCCCCGTTTGATGAATCTTCACAAAATGTCCAGTTCTATTGATTTTTCTGGATTGGCGGAAGATGGAAAGTTTCACGATGATTGGTCAAGTGAGATGGGGTGCAAAGATAAAACGGGGTCCCAAAATGCATTTTTCCACCAATGCATTTTTCATGGACTTTTGCACCTTACATAGCACAAAAACAGATGAATGGGTTTATTAAATTTGCAGGATTACACATTATGGTGCATGGATGATACATTAGACTAATACAAGTACATAGGGTAAGTATTTTTTAAGTTATATAAGGCATTTAAACTTAGTGATATTGATTGTTGCTGTATTTTTGCCAAGTTTTGTGGTATTTCACAGTATTTTGCAGAAGTACAACAGTACACAGCGATGACAAGTCAATATATGATTGGCTAATGACTAACATTACAAATGCTAGAGGCATCCATGTTATTTTTCGGTGCACTTTGGCTGTGTTCTGCATTTCACACTTAGATAAAGGTACGCTTTAGGTTTGATATTTTTCCCCTACCTATTGCAACATTATTCAAGTGGAATTTGTAGGGAAAAATATTTCTAAGCTCTTATATATATTGTTTTTTAATTTCTTCTGTGGTGCCTCCGGAGTACTGCTGTATTAAACAAATGAAAAATACACTGTACTACCCTATAGTTTAAAATTATAGTGTAGTAGAGTTTATTTTCTATTTTTAACATATTTAAATCTTCACAAAAATGTCTAAGCAGCACTGCAGTAAGCCCTAAAAATGACTGCTGTACTTTAAAAAATTGCAAAAAATGTGAAGCTCTCCCTAAACACTTTAATAAAGTAGTAAAAGGTAGGGAACAACAATAAAACATAGTACTTACCACTGTCTAAGATCCTAACTCAGAATGCAGTGAAACGTAAAACACCAAAAGCAGCCGAACAGTGAATAAAACTACATGGCTGTGTTTTACGTTTAGTAAACACTGCTCCACCACAGTTATTATACTCTATTCTATGAGACTCTACTCAATGGTATTCTACTCTGTTCTACTACTGCACTCTACTCTCCTCCACTGTATGTTACTCTATGCCACTCAACTCTACAACAGTCTATCCAACTCTGCTCTACCGTAGTGTACCGGACTCTACTCTACTCCACGCCATTCCACTGTACAACACTTTATTCCACTCTGTGACAAATTAATCTAGCATATGCTATTCTACTCTAGACTACACCACTCCATTGGATTCAATTATACTCGACTCCACTTCACAACACTTTACCCCACTCTATATCACTGTATAGCCCTTAATTCTACACCGTCCCACTGTACCAGACTCTACTCAATTCTATACAACTCCACTGTAAACAACTTTATTACACTCTCTGCCACTATAAAAAAAGATGTACATCACTCTATGCTCCTACACTACACTGTGTAACAATCTACTCCACTCTATCCCCCGGCAACCCACTGTACAACGCTGACCAACACTTTCCAACACTCTACGACACACCACTCCTCTATACAGTACAAAACGACATTCCAATGTATAACACTTTACTCAATTCTACACTACTCCTGTCCACTCTGGTGCACTCCACGCCAGTGTACTATACAACATGTCACTACACTATACAATTAGGGCCATATTTATGTAGGGGTTGCATCACTATTTCGCCAAGTAAAGTAGTGCATGTGCGACACAATGCCAAAACTCGATTTATCAAACCACTCAAGGCCACTTTGTATGGCCCTGTGTGGCTTGATAAATCCAGAGTAAACCAACTCAGCGCAAAGCACTACATTGCATTAGACTGGCCTAGGAAGGTGTTTCATCGGTCTTGTCTGGGTGCATCCATGCAACACCCATGGATTTTGATGTATTCCCAGATTTACAGATACTGGTAGACCCGGGAATGCACCAGAATGCTGCTCCTTTCCAGGGGAGGTTAACTAGGAGAAATATCTTTATTCCCCTCATTACTTCCTCTTTCTATGGTTCCTGCATATAGCAACACACATTGAAAGAGGAAAATGCCTCAGGGGATTGTTTTTGTCCAAGAAGGTGCCACTTCCTGCACAAAAACCATCCTGCCTGTAACACAGGCCCCCTTGCACCATGCTGCAAGAGTGCCTGCGTTAACACTAGACAGCACATTGTGTGCCAGTGCTGGGAAAAGGCAGGAGTGTGCCAGGTTGTGATAAATACGGCTCATTCCTGCCCTTTCCCTATAATGCAATGCAGCAAGGTGACTTGCTGCACTGTGTTACTTTTTGATAAATTTGCCCCTAATTTTCTCAACTGTATACAACGCCACTCTACTCCAATCTGCTCTGCTCTACTCTACTATCCTCCACCCCACTTCACCTCACTCCACTGCACAACACTCCACTTTATACCACTCCAATGTACATCACTCTACTGTACGCTATTCCACTGTATGCCACACCACCTTACCACATTCCTCTCTAGTCCACTCTTTGACAATACACTACAACCGTACACCATATCACACTTTCCTTCATTCTATAGTACCACACTATACTTAATAACATTTCACTCAATAGCAGTAGATTGTATGATTTTAAACAAAATTTATTAAAAATAAAAAAACATTCATATTCAATAAAACAAAAACAAAGGTTAAACTTTTGTTATAGTTCGGAAGTCTTTATTTATGATTTCCACACAAGCCAAACTTAAAATACACACACATTACAAAACATACATAAAAAATGTATTTCCAAAATGTATACTTATACATTTAATTTAAAATGTTGCAACACCTTCAAATTATCATAACTCCACACACACTATATTGATAGCCAAGTCAGGAAACCCAAGACTAAGGGGATCTAGCACAAGCTGGTATTTCCACAGGAGATTTGCAGAGTTCAAACTCATTATTGCGAATGCAAATTGACAAACTTGCATCTCTAAATGAAGGAAGTGGCAAAATGAAAAAGTAATAGGATAAATCTAATAATTTATTCTGCTTGAGACACAGTCTAAGTTACTACATCATGATATGAGTTTGTGGTCAGATAATTCTAATGGAGCTGAGGTAGACTCGGATAGATCTCAAGATGAAGACTGGAGGAGAGAGGACCTGTTTTTCCCACTCCTGAAAGTTCAAGATTGGCCTGACTCATAAATAACTTTCATCAAAACAAGCTAGGTTTTTGTGTCTCATTTCCTGTGATAGAAATTCTGAAGTCAAAGATCTGGATTTTGATGGTAAACTATTTTCAACTGAAAGAGTTACCTTCATCATCCGAGGGGTTACCAACTTGCCGTCAATAATGGTTTGATACTCTTCTTTCCCAGACCAACCACAGCTCTGTGTAGTAAAATGTTAAAAGAATGGGAGGAGAGATGTTATGGGGTCTTACCAAGGTCTCTCAACTGTCCTTTTGGCAAGAGGGGTAAAATGGATAATGTGTAAGGCTAACATTAACGTACACCTGTTTAGTGCACATTCAGTGAAATGAGATAGGAGTAGTGGCAACCAAAGTTTTATGGTAGGAACTCATTTAGTACATATTATGCAAGCTGCGGATTGGTCTTCAGATTCAATGCTTAAGTAATGTTTTTCCACTGCTTGACTACTGTGACATCCAAAGTAACTGATAAGCTTTGAACCAGCATAATACACAACAGCCAATGAATATAAAAAGTCCTAGGGGCAGATTTATGAGTTCCGGCGCATCTCTGCAAATCAGCAGGGATGCGCCAGAACTGATGCGTCACGCAATTCCCTCCTTGCGGCACCACAGATGCGCCGCATTTACAATGCGGCGCACCATGGTGCAAGGAATGGCAGATGCGTGACGCATCTTGTGGTGTAAGGGCGGCGCATTGCTGGAGTAGCGTCGCAAGTGCGACGCAACTCCCGCAATGTACAGAGGCCACCCATACATAACGTGGTACGTCACTCCTTACGCCTGCTTCAAGCAGGTGTAAGGATTTGACGCAGCAGCGTCGTAAAACTGACTCAGTGAAATCTTGTAGATTTCACTGCGTCAGTTTTACGGGGCTTTCCTACGAGGGAACGCCCACCCTGCGACAGAACGCCCACATGAACCCTGACGCAGGTTTCATGTGGCGCAGTGCTTTACAACGTGACGCATCTGCCTAGATGCGTCACGTTGTAAATAGGTCGCAGGAATGCGCCACGTTTCCGCGCCGTTGCGTCACGCAACGGCGGCGTAAACGTGGCGCAACCCCTACATAAATCTGCCCCCTAGTTTTTATGCCTGAAAATTTGAATTCATGTGCGTACATATAGGTGAGTATTACCCCACTGGTCATGGGTATTCTGCAACTGTTATTGCTCAATTTTGCATTGAGTGGATCACAATAATTGGAAGGAAATTGTACAATACTTCTTCCTTTTTCTTCTCTCCCAATATTTTTAAAATAATGATAATGCCTGCAATTTCAAAGCAGTGTCATGTTGTAAATGAGTGCATGTATATACCTTAGGTTCGGGCCCCAAACTGGCAAATGAATGAATCTCTGAAGCTTGCAAAGGGGCCAAAATGGCCATGCAGCATTCTCTTATGCAATGGACGTCTGCTGATATGTGTGCCTTATTATATGAAGGAGGCCTGTTACCATGTTTAATTTGAATCATAGGAAATGTACTCCTCATTTCTGTGACGTTGTCGTGTTTGACTGCTATGAAAGTAAAGAGAAGCATGCATTAATACTCGCAACCCCGTCCCTAATAGAATTAAATGTTTCCGCCAGTAAAGCTAGGACAGTTTGAATACTGCATCTCCAATTCCAGCAACATGGCATTCAGTTGTGCATCACACTTGTCATGAATGCAGAATGTTACTATTGTGTTTTTCATTAGAAGTATGTAGTAAAGTTACAATGAAAGGCTGGGGATTTAGCTGGTCTGCTGTTGCTGGAAGCACATTTTTAATTTCGCATGTCAGACTTTTTTCTCACAAGGATGAGTGGGATATTTGTGAATTTATAGTAAAGGGTTCTTTTTTTCTGTATCACTAATCCTAGTTGCCCTAAAAAAATTAAACACCTCACTGGTTTCTTTGATTTAATGTAGTTTACTCTACAGGAAACGTTTTCAATTCTCTAGCTTTATTTCCAGCAACATGATGTTCTGGTATATCTCACACACTTTTTGCATTTTAGTTGTTCGTTAGATCTCCTTGCTGAATTTACTTTAGAAGATGGAGAGATCAACTGAGAGCTGCTGTTGGAAGTACGTGTTTTACGTACCATGTAATACTGTTTTTCTGACAGGCGTGAGGAAAATACTTGTCAAAGCACAGATATTCTGAAATGAAAACAAACATTTCTTCTCAAAGATGCTCACCAAATCCCAGTCAAGGATCAGCATTGTCACATCTTGATATCCTCTTAGACCTCTTCAGAATCCATAAAAACAATGTGGTATCACCGATAAGTTATTTATATTGCAACTAAAAGCTATTATTTCCCTTTCAATATGCCCCTTTTTGGGGACCCTCAAAACCAGCCATACATTACAGTGCATTTCAGTAGTACACAAAAATAATTCCCACAGGATTTTCGTAATCTTCTACCTAAATAGCGCCAAATGTTTAGGGTCTGATTTACAATAGCAATGTTATCCAAGTGGGAGAGAACACAGGGAATTTATTGACCAGGGTGGAGAGTAGCCATCTGATTTCTCTCGGGTCCTCTGACTCATCTATGGTCAATAACTACTTGGGAGTTGCACTATTAGCACCCTGGATTTAACGCTTGAGCTGGACAGCTTAATTGGGGGGCATTAGTTATGGTTACTGGCACTCTGAGGGAGCATTCTGTGCTGCCACTTCTGTGTGGGCTTACACCCCCAACCCCTATCCACAGTTGCCCCACCCTCAGACTTAGGTCAAGAACTGGTAAAAATTAGGAGCACATTGGAAGCAGGAACTGGCCGAATTCGCTGTTGTTTAAGACTTGACTATCGAGACTTCCATCCTTGCTTTACTGAAGGAGAAGCCCCATCAACCAAAGAAAAGTTAAAAATGTAATCAGCCTCACGTGTTTTTGTAGCAGGAGACTAGCTCTTCGCTCTTTTCTCTTGCTCTTTTCTCTTTCTCTTTCTTCTTTTATTTTTCCTCACTTTCTCTTTTACCTTCTTCCTTGTCTTTTCTCCTGTTTGATTTTTATCAAGTGATGCAACTGACTCTTTAGCATAGTTCAATTTCGATTTTATTTTTTACAAACATACTATTCGCATTGTTATATAGGAGCTATATTTGACAGTATTTAAACTGAATATGTATTGTTACTTTGTCAGTGTATTGCTTTTTATTATATCTTAACTATTTATATGTCTTTTTTAAATTAATAAAGATATTAGAACTGAAAAAATTTAATCAGCCTCACGTGTTTGTTTATTTTTTTCTATTACATGGCAAACAGGTCTACATTCGCTCCATTAAAGCAAGGGAAGAAGCTCGGACTGGCATGTGTGGACTGGTTGTTGGAGGAGACTGAATAAGTGCCAGGGCAGAATGAAGCTGTTGCTTTTCCTCTGTGCTTCAATTGAGAGCCGCAGCCTGCTCTCACCATTCTCCATATTTTGGGTTGGGATACCTAGTAGCCTGCGACTGGGACTCACTACTATGTTGAGGGGAATTAACAGATGTTATTGCCCGTAGGCCTGGGCAATAACTATTAACAACAATTACAAAGTTCCTGTAGGTAAAGTGATTTAGATGAAAACAAACTCTTGGTCTTGTTTTGTCAGTGAGAGAATGCATTTTTAAAGGCACTGTCATTAGCCAAAAGCTGGCATCTCCGTCAGAAGTCTGCATATATAGGATGTTGATATATTAGATTTGTTCCCTTTACTTGCTCTATGTAGAACAAACCCTCAAACGCCCATGGAAAGCCTCGCTTATGCAAGTAAGGTGACACAGCTATTTGCACTGCGTTGGCTTACTCCAGATGTATGAAGCCATTTAAAGCGACACAATGTGGTATTGCATGGCTACAGGTATCTTACTTATAGGCTTGCTTCATGCACGTACCACTTTGTGTGGTGCTAATGGAACAGAAGCCTCTCATAAATATGTCCCTAACTTCATATACACTCACAAAGCTTCAAAATGAATGCTTTTAAATGCAGTTCAATTTTTACGGCAATTCTTTCAGGTAGCAAAAGTCTTGGTTTCAATCAGCATTTTGGGATACAAGGGCACTGGTCGCAATGACAACAAGCTTCTCAACTAAAATTATAGCAACCATGGTCCATTAAACTCAAATAAATTGAGGAGAACATGAAAAATGTGGATTCCTACACAGAGGGAAACTACAAGCGCAATGAGCAATGATTCACACTGATGGTTTAACTAGACTGCTCCTCTACCCATGTAATTCACTTTAGATAAAGGAAATTAATGTAACGGCTGAAAGTAAGCCAATGAATAGCATTCCATTACCTAAGGGTCCAAGTAACGATGTAAAAAGATGTTTAGAATAGCTGTACGATTACCTATTAGATGCACTGCTTTTATCAAGAATTAAGCCTGTTAGCAGCAAGAAATGTCATGTGTTTCCTGCATTGCCGTTGTATTTTTCCCTATGTTAGCCTAAAGGTGCACGTTGTAGGCCGCATTTTACTTTGCACACGCTACTTTATAAACATACTTGCTTTTGTGCCACATTGTACTTTCACACAGAACCTTCATACGTTTTTGCCTTCTGTGCTTTTCTTGGAATTTAGTCACACTAGACAAGGTAAAAGAACAATGTCCCTTGTTATTCTCTCTGGTCAGACACTAGCACCTAGACATATCATGAGAACGCAGCTGCTGTTTGTGAGTGCACACGGTTTGTCATATAACTGAGCACACAAACTTGGGAAAACACACACATGCACACACACACACATTGAGCGAGGGTGATGAGACGAGATTGCTACGTCAGCTGAGATGGAGAATGTCCATCTGTGTATGCTAAGGTAAGGGGTCCCTAACTAATCCCAGAGATCTTTGAGATATAATCTTATAGCTTCAGTAGAAGGGAGGAAGGTTAGGATATTCTGTCCTACAATATACAAGGGCTCTTTATGATAAATGGTTTATTGACCATGCTAATAGTATTTAGAGAATGCATTTGTTTTCTAATTGTGGCATGAATACTGCATTTTAGGACACATCAGTTTGAATAAATGTTCTAAACTTCCTTTGTGTCAATTGTTTATTTTATTGTGGACGAGAAGGGAGCGAAAGGGTGTATCCTCTTACCGCTATCCCTGAAAGGGTCGAGAGTGTTGTGTTCTGGGTTGCAAATTCACTTGTTTCTGTGGTAAGGTTAGGAGGGCAAGTGGGGCATATAGCTAGTCAACCCGGACTTATAGGTACTGAGGTAGTATGGTGACTCAGTCCCTATATGCCGATGTTCTATGGTCCCAAGCATCATTCTGTTCCTGAGCAGAATCCCTGCAACAGAAATAGACAGATTATCCCACTATTCAAACAAATATAAGGCAAACATTGGTAGGGGGCGTGGCTTGGCGCCCAAGGGTGATGGTGGCGTCCGTGTGAGGCTCCGCTGTGACGCTGGGGAAATACCGTTTTTTTTACTCATTTTTCCTGCCCTTAGGCGATGGTCTGTCGACGGAGCACCTACGGACAACTTTGAGACGTTGGCAGGTCTCTTGAATGCTACAGGAGGCGAGGTACTTCACTGGAATGAGTTTCTGTGCGCCGCTGTAATCGCAGCCACCATTTTGTGCTCCTTTGCGAGCTGCCACATTTTTTCTTCATCTGACCATATGTTTACCGGAGCACTACCCCAGCACCACCAGAGGATCCTACAGCTTCCAGAGGCCTCCTACATGCTTTTCAACCCAGTCGCACGCCGCAGTGAGTCTCCAGCGGTCCCGTTATTTTGACGGCCGCCATTTTGTGCCTTATATTATGTGCGCATTTTCGTCTGCTCCCTGGCTTACGTACTCAATTATCTGTAGCAGCTTGCTCGTCCGTCTGCTCTTCTAATGTTACATGGGCCTAAGACTATGCTTTAATAATGCCTTCTAGCTTCAGCTACTCCTCTTTTGCTCTATAATTGCAGCAGATTACTTGTTGCTTTTTGGTCATTGTAACTATCACCATGTCCTACCTCAAATGTTCTCTTTCTGCATGACCTTTGTATTTTTGGGCGACGGAGGCTTTTTTCTTGCTTGTCTCCTACTACCTGGTGCTGTTCTTGACCTGCTGAGGACATTGTGATTTAAGACGCTGTCCTCCATCACTCCATTGTGTGGCTCCATGTGGATTTTTGAGGCCGTGCTCGCTTCAATTTGTGAGGGATGTGGTCTCCACAAATCCCTTCTGTCTCTCACTCTGCTGTGCTGGCTGCCTGATGGTTGGTCCTTCTTGCTCTCAAGGAGCTTATAACCCACTCATTTGACGACTTCACTTGCATACAGTGAGCTACCCCCTTCTGCGGATGTTCTCTCTACTGGCTCCTGCTTCACCAGCTGCAAGTTCTGGATCTTGTCCTCCTCGTCTTTGCTGTATTATGAGGTTTGCTCTGCCTGCCACATACACTTGGTTTCTCTTCTTATAACTGCCTCCTCTCAGTGATACGTTTTGCTTCATCCTGTTTTCAAGTCATTTTATGTGATTTTGCTGCCATTCTTACTGGGCAACCCTTCACTCTTCCGTGCATTTTTCTTTTACAAATTGTTTGACTATGCCACTATAACCTGCAATATATGGGCAGACTCAAGTCTATGTCACGTTTGCCTCAATCGACAAAGACTGTTTTTGTTAAGAACTCTAAAGTCTTCTCTGCCTTTTCAAAGTTAGAGGATTCTCTCTCTTCGGCAGGCTCAGACATTGCAATGGAGTCCTCTCACCCTATGCCGGGAAAATCTACTACTAAGAGACTGAAAAAGGACCCTCCTTCACCCAAACAGTCTACACCTGTCTCCTTGGAGGTTTTACTAGACAAAATTAGATCTTTCCGCCCTTTTTTGAAGGAAATTAGAGCCCTGCGCCCCTTTATGGAGGAAACTAAAGTCAAGCTTCAGGCTCTAGCGGACAATTGGTCACTGATGGAAACGAGGGTATCTTCAGTTGAGCAATCAGTTACATCTCTTAAGGAGACATGTTCCACTGTCTCCCATCTTAACTCCCAAGTATCTGCTCTTCAGCGAAAGGTGGAAGAGTTGGAAAACAGGAATAGGCGGAACAACCTACGCATCTATGGTCTGGTGGAGGGACTTGAGGGCTCAGACTCGCTTTCCTTTTTCAAATTGTTCTTGCCCAAACTGCTTCACCTTCCAGAGGACACCAATCTCAACATCCAACGTGCACATCGCTTGGGCCGATCCTCTACCTCTGCCTCCCATTCGCAGAGACCTAGAGGTGTTATTCTTTATTTCCTAGAATATACGGATCTTCTGAAGGTCTTGACAGCTGCCAGATCTTCTCCAAAGTTGACATGGTCTGGATCCTCTTTGTTTTTTGCCCAGGATTATGCAAAGGCTACTGCCAATCGACGTAAGGCTTTCTTGGGTATGAGAAATGATCTTCGTTCAATGGGAGCAAGATATGGCCTTTTCCATCCTTGTTTGTTCAGAGTCACCTATAACAACAAGACGACCACCTATGAAGACCCAGTTCGTCTACAGAGTTTCATCAATGCGCAGCAGACTTCCACCATGGACTCCTCTGGGCCTTCGTCCTCTTGCCCTGGCTGAGTTGCAGTCTTATCAGATGCTGCTTTGATGTTGCATTTCACTTGATTTCACTGTTTGAGAAGTTTTCATTCTCTGTTTCTAACCCTCTTTGAGTCCTGTTGACGTTCACTGTTGTTTATATTTCCGATTCATCTGTCTGTATCCTAACCTCTATTGTCCTTCTTCATATTTGCAGGAATCCTTTCTCGTCTGCTGATGTTCCCCGGCTCCCCGCCTAGCTGACCTTGGATGTGCTGCCTTACCCGTGTGGTCCCATCCCTCACCAGCTCCTTCTCATTCTCTCCTCCCGTAGGTATGTTTTCCTTTTGTCCATACCTTTTGTTCTTTCTTTTGTTTTGCATTTTCCCCTTTATGTTTCTTTTTCCCCACTTGTATCTATGTGATAGTTTTCTTTTTTCAGGATTTGCTCGTTTCTTTGTATTCATACTTTTCATCTTGGGCTTTTCTCATCAATTCTGTCAATTTTGTTATTATGTTTCTCATGGCTTACTTTGTATGATATGTCGTTAAACATAGTTACATGGAATGTTAGGGGTATTGATTCTCCCATCAAACGTCAACGCATTTTGTCCCACTTAGCTAAACTGAATGTTGATGTGACTTTTTTGCAGGAAACTCACCTCTCTGATGTTGAATCTGCAAAACTTAAAAGGGGTTGGGTGGGTGAGGTTTTCTATTCACAAGGCGATGGCAAGCGTAATGGTGTAGCGATTTTATGTCACAAATCTCTTCCACTCTCCATTATTTTTCAAAGAATCCGATGATAATGGCAGATGGACATTTGTTAAGTTATCTATCAGAGGTGTTCCAGTCTCTTTTCTCAATGTCTGCGCTCCTACGGTGGGTGAGCCTCTTTTTTGGGCTGAATTCTCTCAACGTTACTCGTCTTGCGGATGATAATTTCATCTTGGCTGGCGACTGAAACCATCCCTTAGATCCCTTTGTTGATAGGAACTCGGCTGCTCACTACATTCCTAACAAATCCCACAAGCTCTTCACTCAAACCATTTCCAATCATAAGCTTATTGACGCATGGCATTTGTGCAATCCGACTTTAAAGGAGTTCACTTTTTACTCTCCATCTCACATCTCCCAATCACGGATTGACTACATTTTTGTCTCTCACCATATCGCCCAAACTCTTAATACAGCTGAAATTGGTCCGATTTTACTTTCGGACCACGCCCCTGTTTTGATCAGCATAGACGTACTCCCTAAATCCGCAAGACCTAAGAGATGGCGCTTTAACAATGCTCTTCTTCTAGATCTCAAATTTACCTCTTCTTTTACTGCTTTTTTTGATGAATTTTTCTTACTCAATGAGTCTTCCTCCATTCCAAACACACTATTTGGGATGCTTTTAAGGCTGCAGCACGAGATTTTATTATTAATTTTGTGGCAAAGAAGCGTAAGTGTTGCTCGTAACATCACTAGAGATCTCCTTTGTGACATTAAGAGACTGGAACACGCCTACTTCACCTCGCACTTACTGGACAGTTGACTGCTCTTGTGAATGCCAAAATGAAGTTTAACAAGAAATCCACGGAGGATGCCTCATTGTATTTGTTGAAATCTAGTGTTAAGTTCTATGGGGGACGAAATAAAGCTGGGAAGATTCTTGCTAACTACCTAAAGGTCAAACATAACAATTTGAACATTGAATCTATTTACAACACAGACTCTGTTCTCAAGCACAAGGATGCCGACATTCTCACTGAGTTTTCCCTTTTCTATAAAACTTTGTATTCCTCTGAAACTCAACCCTCCCCACACTCTCTTACACATTTCTTCTCTACCATCCAGAAACCTGCACACTTCCCTATCGACCTTTCTCATTTAGAATCGGACATTTCTCAGAAGGAATTACTTACTGCACTCCAACACCTCAAATTGAACAAAGCCCCTGGGCCAGATGGTTTCACTGTTGAATTTTACCTCCATTTTCCCAAGCTACTTATTCCAAAACTTAATTCTCTCCTAGACACGTTCAATGCCCTTGGAAGTTCTCCTGGGTCTTTTTCTGACGCTCACATTTGCTTGATACCTAAAGATGGGAAAGATGTTCAATATTGCAAAAACTACAGACCTATATCCCTAGTGAATATCGACTATAAAATATTTGCCAAGTCGTTAGCGGTGCGCTTAGACCCTTTGCTACCCGACCTTTTAGGTGAAGAGCAGTCCGGTTTTGTGAAGGGCCAATTTATCACTGACAATACCAGATTACTGTTTAACATTTTGTCGAAATCCCCACGCCTACAGCACCCCCTGGCAGCGATCGCCCTAGATGCCGAAAAGGCGTTTGACAGGGTCGAGTGGTCTTACCTCTTCCACACCCTCGAATGGTTTGGCTTTGGCCCTCATTTTATATCCTTGGTCTCCCTTTTGTACTCACGCCCACGTGCGGCAGTTTGCGTGAACGGTCAGGTCTCCTCCTTTTTTGATCTTGGTAGGGGTGTACGCCAAGGATGTCCCCTTTCCCCTTTTCTTTTCAATTTGGCTTTCGAACCTATTTTGTCTAAATTACGTCAAAATCCTAACATTCATGGTTTTCAGATCGCGAATGTACACATTAAACTTGCTGCTTATGCAGACGATATTTTACTCTTCCTTTCCAATCCCACAATTTCAGTCCATGCTTTCCTGAAGGAAGTGTGTAGCTTTTCCCTCATTTCTGGCTACAAACTTAACAATGATAAGTGCGAGATCCTGCCCCTAACGAAATTCCCCTTTAAGCCTGACTTCGGTGCCTCTAATTACACTTGGAGCCCCTCGCATATCAAGTATTTAGGCCTTCACATCACCCCTTCCATTTCAAACACCGTTTCCCTTTGCCTGAATAAATGTATTAAAAAGATAACGGATTTAGTGACCAGATGGCACCCACTTTATTTGTCTTGGTGGGGCCGCCTCGACACCATTAAGATGATGTTGTCCCCCATAGTCCTCTATACAATCTCCAATATTCCTGTACCTATTCCCTCCACATTTTTAAAGAAAATAAGCAAGGTCTTGTCTTCCTTTTTATGGAATAACAAAAAACCCCGGATGTCCCTTGCTAGACTGATCCTTCCTGCCTCAGACGGTGGAGTCAATTTCCCAGACTTCCCAGCCTACCAAAAAGCCTTTCCGCTACGCCAAGCATCCTTTTGGTTACAGGACCCTCTTTCTCCCTGTCCTTTCTGGGTTAAGGTGGAGCGTCTTTTCCTCGCCCCTTCTCTTTTACGGAATATCTATCCTTTTCCCGTAAACCTTCCTCGATTCCCACTCCCATTCATAAATTCACCACCAAGCTCCTTCTTTCCTCTAAGCCCCCTCCTCCTCATTCCATCGCTGACTTCCTCTCCTCCACAATATGGCATAATGCGCATCTTCTAATTCACAACAAACCCTTTTACTGGAAGGCTTGGAGACAAAGAGGATTAATTTGGATATCGCAATTATTCTCACACTCTACCCTTTTGCCTTTTTCAACTCTTCGTTCTTCCTTTAATTTACCTGCATCTTTTGCCCCCAAGTACCTTTTACTTAAAACAGCAGTGTTGGCTGCACATACCCGGCTAATGCAAGCCCAGACGCCTTCCTCTTCCCCCACCTGCGCTACACAACTTCATTCTCTTCTTCGCACTACCCCCAAGGCTACTACTCTCTACAAATATCTTCATGTTCACGAGTCCATTAGACCCAAGTCCAGGGTGGAGGAACAGTGGGAACAAGATTTTGGTACTACTTGGGCAATTTCAGTGTGGGACAAAATATGGACCAAGTTTCGTAAATCATCCAGAGCGGCGACCCTAACGCAATCTCTGTTTTTCATCAACAATAGGCTACTCCATTCGCCCCTCACCCTTAGTAAGAGGTTTCCCACCACCCCAGATGTATGCTGGTCTTGTTCCTCCCCATATGCTAACTTATTTCATATGTTGTTTCTCTGTACATCTGTACATGACTTTTGGATGCAGGTGTGGGCTCAAATCAATGTAATTTTTTGCACTCGTATTCCCTTTTCTTATGCTTGCATCTTCCTAGGAAGCCTCTCGCCTTGCTGGAAGGACGTTGACCTTGATGTACGCATTCTTGACTTATTGTTAGCTGTGGCGTTTCAGCAGATTACTATTAATTGGAAGGCTTCATCTAACATTTCCTTTAAAGCATGGTGGTATAATGCCTGTCACAACCACAGGTTAGATAGCCATTATACTGTCTTTGTTCCAT
Source organism: Lissotriton helveticus (assembly GCF_964261635.1). Taxonomy (NCBI): domain Eukaryota; kingdom Metazoa; phylum Chordata; class Amphibia; order Caudata; family Salamandridae; genus Lissotriton; species Lissotriton helveticus. Next base: position 1,714,845,240 of record NC_136059.1, read on the forward strand.
TTTACTGCCCACGATTTGTTTATGCCATTGACTTTATTGTAATATTTTTCTTGAAAGCTTTTGTTTTCTTTTTCCTTTCCTTTGGTTTCCCTTCAATTCTCCTGTACTGTTGATGATACCTTATATGTTAACCAATAAACTCTTCTTGAACTTAAAATAAGTCAAACATCGGTGAGAGTCAAACATTTTGCAGACATTATTTTTCTCCTTGTGGTTATCCTGAACTTCTGTGTCGACAGCCTCATAGAATGGTAGCCGATGTACATTTCTCACTTGGGACTTTTTCAGGGAGTGAGATGTTGAGATGTTCTTCAGGAGAGTCAACATACAGTCAAGTGAAAACAGCCTATACTTGCTAAAGTGGGCCCCACAGCAGTTACAGGAAGCTTGAAAGTTGCAATACACAAGGATTTAAAATTAGAGCAAGCTTTCTAGTTATACATAAATAAAGTGTTACTGGATACTCCAACAGAGGAGGCTGAAGCTCCATCAGAAGCTATACTATGGAGTGACGATATGCTGAATCAGTGGAGTAAAGCTATGTTCTGAGTTGTATATTTGTATGGAAAGGAATTGGCATGATAATCCCCATATGATGGTGACATGTAACACATATGCATATCACTGGGTAGCTATATTCTTCATTCTCCCTTTTTAAAAGAAAGCAGTATTCATTCATCTATATGTTATGAGTTGGCAGAAGCATACTGTAATCCATCTATAATTGCTTTCTCAGGTTCAAGCAGCATTCTGATTTCCAGGTATTTGGTGCTTTACTTGTAATAGGAATCCAGCAGTGAGTGGTGGGGCCATAAGCCCATAACTGTAAAACTTAGATACTCTCCTTATATACATATATTTTACAGCAATTCCTACAACACTGCCACCAGCTTCCACTCCCTGAAACAAACTTTTAACTCTGAGATCACAGTGGTGGCTGACACACATAAAAAAGGTAAGGCAGGTGGAGGGGGCACGAGGCGAGCATAGGGAGGAGCACAGCGGCTAATAATAAATAAATAAAACGTACCTGATGTTGCTGGCTGCCTCGCGCCTCAGTGCTCCTCGGCTTCCTGCTCACACCAGTCCCTGAAACAGCATCAGAGACTTCCTATTGAATTACCAAGCTGCTCTCATGCTATATTACCAAGCATGAGAGCCTCACGGGGACTGGCCTGAGCGGGCTAGTTTGATGCTTGCTCAGGCACAGGGAGTCTGTGCTGTAGAGCTGGGCTGGAGAAACCTAACTGCACATGTCTGTTTGGTCGGCCTAAGACGGCTGGCCAAACCAACATGGGCGCTTAACAGTGCACACCACTCAGCCCAATCTGCCATGGTACGGCCCCACCCCTCCCTACATACTCTGGCTAAGCCGCCAGCTGAAAAATAAATTGATAATAAAATATATATCGATTTTTCAGCTGCTGGCTCAGAGCCAGTGGGGCGATGTTCTTCCACCATTGCGGAAGAGCCGCCGCTGTGAGATCAAACACAGGCAGATAGATAATGGTGCCCCATGAAGAATGACTGCGTTCTCTCAGGAACTTGGGGTTCAGGACTTAAATTATGTTTTGTTAATCTCTCAGCAACAGAAGCGTCTAACTTTTAAAGTTTATTAGGATAATGACTATTAATTATATTGTCAAATGAGAAAATCCAGATTTAAGAATTTCGTGCTGGTGCTGGCACTTGGGACAGTTTGAAACTGAGATTTTACATTTTATGAATATGTCTTAAACTGAATGGTTAATGATTCTGTATCTGATGTATTTATTTTTTTTATCTTTATCAGAGGTAATTGCCAGGACTAATAAACTAAATAAAATACAGTAAGCAACAGTTTGTATCAATCTATGGGTGTTTGATGTTTTTGCTATTAGTGCAATTTCTGCACAATTTTACTGTGCACTAACGTAAAAGCCAAATATGCTAATCAACGCATGGTAATCAGTCACAACTTTAGTGGTATAACACATGTATGAGTGATTGCAACCTCTAACTGCTCTGAGATCCAAAATGGCAACAATCCAGAGGCCAGTGCGCAAACAATTTTGGGGTTGCAAATCACATGCTGTGCGACTGGAAAAGACTGTTTTGAAATTTACAAAACCTGTCTTATGAGTTAGGTATGTCTATCCAACTCATATAAGGAGTTTTGCGTCTCTTCAAGTAGGAATGGAAATCTCAATTAGGAAGGGTTGTAAAAGTAGCTTACCTTTCTTATTTGGGAGTTGCAATGGAATGTGTCAATGTTTTGCCCTGCAATTTCGGGTGCGAACCATGGATCATATACCAAGACCTCACGGCAGTTTTAACCAATGTTCCCTCAAATTATTTTCCTCTGTGTGCAGCAGAGTAAGGTCTCTGTGCGCTGTAGCCAAGGCTATGTGCGCCAAGAACCTGACCGTGCATGTAAAAAACTAGGGGTCTCTCAAAGGTACGTGACATATGCAATTAAGGGCGTGGCTTAAAAGTAATTAAGCTAAAAATCTGTGCTTGTCGAAGGACAGCTTTCCCTTTATTATTTACAACTTGTAACTAATAAAGGGATAGCTGTCTTCGTGGGACATCTTTCCCTTTGAGCGTTGTGTCAGTTGTCTTCACAGGGGTGGGTACTGGTCCAGTGGGTGACTGCCTGCTCTCTCAAGTGTGTTGTGAAATAAGAAACATTTGCAGTTTAACAGTAATGAAAGTGTACCTATTGCACAGTACTGTGTATAATCTGCAGGTGTCAGTTTCAAATCCTAGTAAGATAACTCAGTTAGTTTTTCCAGTTGCAAACATCCCTGAATATTTTCAAGGTCATGAGTTTGGATCGTCAGAAACAGTTTACTGCTCCATGCATTGACGGCAAACGTGAACATGTGAACTGCTTGGCATAAGTTTGAATCCTTTCTTGGCTGGAATCTTCAGATGTTGCTAAATAAATGACAATAGACAATAATGTGAATACTTGAGGATATGTTGAGCTAGATTGCAGCTTTATTTCCCCTAATGACTTGCTTAGTCACACGGCCAAGAATGAAGGTCCAACAGAGCTACCAGTGACCTTAGACAGCTGCACTAGGTCCTTCAGAGCGGCCATTAGATGATTCGCTATGGTAGGCTAGGTTTCTTGTTTCACTAATCTCTGTTCTACTTTACATCCCATTGAGGAGATGCTTGTAGTATTATCACTGTTCTAGATAGCTCTGAGGGCAGAGACACTCCTTACCCCCTTATTCAGTAAACTCTTGAAAAAAATAATATTAATACATAAATGCAGCATTATTTGACTTCAGCAGATATCAAAGTCTTGTGCAATTCAGCAAGAACCTATGTTTTTTGATTAAATGGTGAGTCTCTGTGCCTGCGTGGTGTTGTTTCCCTGCTGCTCGCCACAACTACAAGCATCTTGATAAGTACCCCTGGTGGGACAGGGGTCCCAGGGGCAACGCTACTTTCGTCGTGCCTCTCATGCTGGTCCCTACACTCTGGGGTGGACTTCAACCCCCAGAGAGCAACGCTGCTTTCGCAGTTCCCTGCAGCTGCCGCGAGAGAGGTGGAGGCGGGGCCAACGCGCTCATAGTGCAGCCTCACCTAGCGCGATGTGGGACGTGTGTGAGACGCAGCCCGGACCAAGCCCGGACCAAGGGCGGGCCCGCCTGAGCCCGTCAGTGACCGGAAGAGATCGGACCGGGCCACCCCTCTGAAAACTGACTACTGACAAAAACTGACTACTGACAAATCGCGTGGTAAGCTCAATTGCTAATATCAACAGCTGCTTACTATCAATGTGGATTTTATGACCCTCTGAACTGAACTATTGGAACATTTATAAGTACTGTACTGTACTGGGAGCTGTACCATCATGAGTAACATGGGTAAACGTAAGGGTGCTTATGCCACTCTGGACCCTTTTAATATTAGAGCTGAATCTCTACTAACTCATGAGATACAAATAGCGGAAAGATGGCTATCGATTGATCCAGCCAATTTGCCTACACTTAGATAACTCTGCTCACCAAATTCGTCTGACAGTTTGCAGGTAACCCCTTCGAGACCAATAACTTCGGTCCCAAATGATTCATGGCAATTTGATGTATCAACTACCCCCCTGCCTGTGGTGCCAGGCGCTTCAAAAAGTCCAATTAGTCCCAGCATGACATCTAGACTATGAGTATTGAAAAAAACTGCAGGGAGCAAGGAGGGGGGGCAATGGGTAAAAAAAGAACTAACGCGGGTCTAAGTAAACCGAAAGGAAAGGAAACTGGAGGGGATGATCAAGCGGCAAAAAAAACGCCATACAGATGACCAAATCGTAATTATGAAATAAGTTAGTACACAGACTGAGGTAGATTTTGTTTTGCATTTCCCCCAATTGGAAGTAATCACTGGGGCATAGAGAGTATTACAACACAGTCTATAGAATCTGTACATAGGGTTTTGTTAACAAAGATTGCAGAACTTATGAATGAGAAACTTAGTTCTCTGGACAAGAAGATAGATCAGCTGAATATTACATTAGGCCAAATTAAGAATATTAGTGACATTGTTCCTTTCTGTGTACATGAAGGAGAACACCAAGATACACAATACCAAACAACAATTCAGCTATCATTACAAGCAGGAGGCCGGGCTCCATCGAGTAGGGAAACAGAGAGTTATATGAATAATATGGGTCGGGATCTTATCACGACAAATTTCCCCTCAACAGCTAACATTAGGGTGGATAGCGATCAGGGTGGGCTAGCAGACATACACAATATACAAGAGAGTATGGTTAAGAGACATTCTGCACAAATAGTCCCCGATGATCAGGGAGCTCGCACAGGTTTGGGAGCAATATATAGCCCTAGAGGAACAGATTTATTACCAAACACTGACGTCCTAAAACTACCGCCCGCTTCAGGTCCCTATGTGTTAATCCTAGCCGGAGAGCCTGTTTCAAGAAGAGAACAGAATGAGTCTTGGAATAATTTATGGAACAAAACAGTTGATTGGCTAACCAAAGTTAAAAGATTCAACTCATTAAATATTGAAGATATTCTTATGGTTCACAGGGTAGGGTGGGTTGGTGAATCCACAAAGAATATAAAAGTTGATTGTGTGGTGATAAATTTTAGACGGCCCCAGATGGTTGGGAATTTACTTAACATCCCAGAAGAGATTTCCCTTAGAAATACTTGCGTTTGTGCTCTCCCTCTAGGATATTTTTATAGACCCGCCCCTCGGAACAATGCCAATGGTGGGGATACTCCTGTTCCACTTTCAAATAGATTTGAGGGACTGTCATCATCATTAGACACCTTAGATTGACAACAAAAACCCTTACACCAAAAACTGAACAATTGCTCCGGTACTTCCCAGTCAAAGGACTATATGGCTCAGGCACACTTTTTATATGAGCAGAACGCAGAAATGCTTCAGTGTGCTCTGAAGATAAACGGGATCCATGAAGCTACTAACCGGGTGGGGGCAGGGGTTACACCTAGCTTGCAAGCCTCTCTTATAGGGTCATATTCTGCTCAGTTAATAGAAATCATTATGATAATTCCACCATGACAATATGGAAAATGAGGCATATTCGACTATAGAACTACGCAAGACCATGGAAGTACGCCTTACCTCGTGGAATGTAGCAGGACTAAGTAGGCTTCTAACAGATATGGTATGGAATGCATATATCGAGAGGAGCGATATCTGCCTCCTACAGGAGACTGGGGTTTAAGACATTCAGCGTGAATGCTAGACCCTCAGAAAAAGGTTGGCCATCAGGGGGCCTTGTAATATGGATAAGGATTACCCTTGAAATTCATATTATCCCTTTGTATATCCCATCACAGGACATGGTTGGTGTAAAATTTGTTACACAGGATGGTAAAGAACTATACCTAATAAATATTTATAATAGACCTGGTCCTGCCACCAAAGAATCATTAATAATTGAACACCTTGATTCTTTTCTGAGCACATTGGGGTTTAAGACGAGGGTAATTGTTGGTGGAGAGCTTAACTGTAATTATGAACCAGTGTTGGGCTTTGAGAATCTCTTTGAGGAGGAAGATATGGCAAGAAGTATTCCAGCCATAGAAAGCAACTTGGAAGTGCAGTGCACTGTAGCAGTCACACAAATTATGAAGCTTACTACAGGTCACGAACTTAGAGTGTGCAACGGTCATCTGCCCTCTGATAGACCAAATACACACACATTTTGCAGAGGCACCTTGCGGAGCCACATAGATTACATAATGGTGTCGATAAACTTTTGGTTATACGTTTTCGATTTAAAAATAGATCTGAGAACTGAGAGTGATAATCGCCCCCTACAGTTGTCACTAGTGTCTCAGCCTTTTCTTTCGGCTCCTTTGGGTGGCAGTGATAACATTATATATGTGGACGATACCATACTGAGTAACAACCGACGTGCCCTAAAGTGGCCATACATTCTGGGGAATAGTCAGTCTTTGACAAGCATTTATAATATTTTTGCAGATATTATTACATCTTCTATTCACTTACCCGTAGATGAAATTCCAATGCTAGACCTACATAACTTTCTTGTAGATGCCTTAGTTTCGGTTATAAGCAAAATACCTAAGGAGAGCAATACAGGAAGAAGGGGATGTGATGAAGCGGCAAACCCCTGGAATAATAAAGATTGCTGGATAGCAAAAGCAGAACTTATCCAGGCAAATAAAAATAAAAATATAATTGTAACGAGGGAAAAAAGGTTCAAATACAAGATAACTCTTACAAATGCAAAAGAAACATGGGATGATGATACCTGGGCAGATTTGATTAGTGCTGTAAAGTCCAAGGACCACTCTGGTTTTTGGAGACTAATAGCAAAGGGGAACCAATCATGAAGCGTTAAAAAGGACCTTTTTCTGGATGCTAATACCTGGACTGAACACTTTTCCTGTCTTTATACAGACATCAAATGTTTGCAACCTGATATAGTTGAAGAACTTCCACTTACTACAAAGGTTCCCAATCTACATTTTAGCTTGAAAGAAACAATAGTGGCAATTGAAGCAGTTAAACCAGGGAAAGCGCCAGGACCTGATAACATTCCGGGAGATTGATTTAAACATAATATTAGTGTTTGGGCGCCCTACATAAACCTTCTATGCAATGCAATAGTCGCAGGCACACCGATACCCAAAACATGGAAAGGGGCAGAAATTACCACGATTTTTAAAAAAGGCAATCAATATGACCATGCAAATCTATCGCTGTATTAGTTAAATAGATATTTTACAAAAAATCTTTGCTATGCACATTTTAAACAGAATAAATGAGTGGATTGGAGATAATAAGGTGCTCTCAAATTTCCAGGCAGGTTTCAGAATCAAAAGCAGTACGATTGACCAAGTATTCAGATTTACATGTTTATGCTGGAAATATATACATCTAAGAGGGGGGCATTTGTACATTGCTTTTGTAGATTTAAAGGCAGCATTCGATCTCCTACCCCGAAATTTACTTTGGGAATCGCTAAGACGACAAGGGGTCCCAGGCAAATTGCTCACACAAATAATTAGGCTCCACAATGACAATTTTGCCAAGGCAAGATGGGGTCTGAGGGGTGAATTTACTAAGGCAATACCGATAAGAAGAGCTGTGCGCCAGGGGTGCGTACTGGCGCCCACTCTGTTCTCACTCTATGTAAACAACATCCCTAACTATTTGAATGGCTGCCAGAACAGGGGGTGTAGTAGTGCCAGCACTTTTATTTGCTGATGACACAATCTTAATCTCACAAACCCCAAAGGGATTGCAATGCTTGATGAACTCCTTCCACACATATTGTGCTATAAAAGGCCTTGAGATTAATTCCATTAAAACCAAATACATGTCAGTAAACCCACATAGATCGTTTAAAAATAATTTAGTGCTTAATAACCAAAAATTAAAGTGCGTGCAAAGTTTTAGCTATTTGGGTATCACACTAGATACTAAGTTGTCTTGGAAGCCGCAATTGGAAAACAATAAGATAATTTCACTTCAAAATTCTTCCCCTATTTTAAAGAAGCATGGGGTGAGTATTTCGAAAGCGGTATCCCCTGCTCTGGAAGTATTTAAATATAAAGTACAATTAGCTTCCCTTTATGGAGCTGAAATATGGGGACCTTATTTTGAAAATAACTTTGAACTGGGAGAAAACAAATCTTTTAGGAAATTACTAAGTCTCTCCATTAGAACCCCTTTAATTCCGATTGTTATGGAATTAAATACCAAACCCACTGACCATCATGCTTTACTAAGACCTCTCTTATTCTGGGTGAGGATATGGTCAACTCCTGAGCTGTTACACTATAAAGAAGCCTTAGAAGAGATCATAAACAACGACCAGAGTAGGGACATCCCATGGCTTAAACATGTTGTATCATGTATGACGAAGTTGGGGTTATCTCACTACTGGGAAGAACCATCCCAGTTGACACCAGCTTGTAAGAAATTATTAAAGTCCACTTTTTGGGTTCATATCAACCACAGTGTGCTACATAGCTCTACTGTTGGGTCTTTAACATCAAACGTTCTTCTTTTTACAGATGAAGCACAGTTCGAACCCTTTCTGGACGAGGTACGCCCTCAACTAGCGAAATCCTTGTACATGAAGTTTAGATATGGGGTGCTCCAAACAAATACCAACAAATCAAGATGGGCCAATACTAATGGTGGCAAAAGTAGCGATTTGTGCTTACTATGCTCAAATGACAACAAAGAAAATGCTCTAAGGGCCGGATGTAGGGCCGGATGTAGGTCGGTCGGTAACGGCCGAAAATCGGTATTTTCGGCCGTTACCGACCGGTATTTACAAATCGGTATGTAGGGCCACATATTTTACAGATTCTGTAAATTTACCGATCGGTAAATTTACCGAATCTGTAAAATACCGAATCGGTATTTTTACCTATTCGTTAATTTCGATATGTAGGTGGGACTCTTCTGAGTCCCACAACCCTTACCGAATCTGTATTTTACCATCAAATATATTTGATGGTAAAATACCGATTCCGGTGTGCATGCACATGTGTGCATGCACACCTGTGCCATATGACAGGCAGACCTGCCCTTAGGGCAGGTATGCCTGCCACATGGCACCCAAATCTTTTTTGGGGGTGCTAGAGGGTGTCAAAGTGACACCCCCTGCACCCTTGTCAAAATCGGTATTTACCGATTCAGTAAATACCGACCGGTAATGCCCCATTCATTCCTATGGGCTTCAAAGCCCTTAGGAATGAATGGGGCATTACTGGTCGGTATTTACCGAATCGGTAAATACAGATATTTACCGATTCGGTAAAAGGAACATCTGGATGTTCCTACATATCCACCCCTTAGATTTACCGATTTTTAATTACCGAATCGGTAAAATTCGGTAATTAAAAATCGGTAAATCTATTTTACCTACATCGGGGCCTTGATGTATTATTTGTTTGTCCTGCTTATGACACTCCAAGGAAAAAATGGATTAAGCCAGTTTATAAAAACTTGAACACCAGATGTTGTAGTGAGGCAGAACGTATACTGAAGACAGATACTTCACAATTGATTGTTTTTATTGTAAGTAGATATTTATTTAATGTGAGCCTTATAAGAGCCAAAGCTGGGCTGAAGTTATGACAGGTCAGGATTATGTACACCGTCGTAATTGTTTCAGTAAACTTTGCACTTGAACTTTACAATCTATGTGTATCTATGGGATACTAGAATTCTGAAACAACCTAATCAAAGATACTGTACAAACTGAAATTTTCACTCAAATATAATTGAATGTACATATGGAAGAAAAAGCCACGAATTAAAAAAAATCTTGTTTTTTTTAAATTGCCTAGCCTTATTTTACCATATTTATTGTAAAATATACGTTTTAATGGCGATAGTTGGAATTGGTAATACAATTGTCATTTTATTTAAACACCCCTACAGCGTTGATCTGTAATTTATATATTTACACCAACTGTATTTTAAACGAAAAGTGTTTTAAAAAAAATGCATCTTTTATGGTTGAAATGAACCGAAATAAAGATTTTGATGATGATTAAATGACAATGCATTTACCTTTTAATTCTGAACCTGTAATTAAAGACGATGAGCGACTAATACAAGGGACTTTCAAAAATCATTTATGGTTGAACGCAGCGTTCCTTCTCTAGGTCAAGACAACATTTTGGAAAATATCTTCATGGCAATCTCTGCAGTTGAGGTCTAGACATTACGTAGCAAGTACTTAGATTAGGCCAGTATCCAGAGAACTGTACTGAGTGTGGGTGAAATCTTTCACAGATCAGCCTCTACTTAGTTTGTTGGGCCATCCAAACATGGTGGTATTCAAGGTAATAAGGTTTAAATTAGCATAGGTTTTCATTTATTTTGATTGCTATCAAAAGGGTTATAAGTATTAAAGATTAAAAAAAAAAAAATGAAACCAAGCTCCTCTCTCTGGCAGTTGCAGCTCCTGCATTTGTGGACTTAACTCCTGAAACCCAGTTTGAACTGCTCACTAAGCCAGCCCTCTCCACAGCCAAACTAGCTGCAGCTAAGGTTTACATCCCACCCCTTGCTTTAACTCCATTGCTATCTTCCCATCCTCTTCACCACCTGCTCTCCTACCACATCTCCCACATTTTTTCCTTCAGTTGTCCTCTCCTTTAACCCATAACCACTTAAACACGGCACGAATTCAGCCGCGGTGCGGCGGTTTTAACGAGTGGGCAGGGCCACGACGGCCAACGGATGTGCGCAGCACTAGCCAGGTAGTGCTCGTGATGGCCGTTGGCCGATGGGAGAAAGGAAGGGGTTAAGTTCTTCCTTTCTTTACTGCCTTGTCTCGTGTCTCACACATCTCCACAGCTCAAACCACATTCCCTCGCCCCACTTCCCCGAAATCTCTCCTTAAGTCCTCCTCCATTGCATTCCTGACATACAAATCCTTCTGTCTCTACATATACCTATGAGACCATTTCTAGTAAAATTAAATTAACGCTTATTTTAATTCAGTCTAGTTAGGATAACCGGTTCAGTTAACATGACTGTGGCCTATTCAACCTGCATTGACGTTTATTTTACATTGACCGAAATATGGGGCCTATTATGATTGCGGTTTTCCTGCATCCGCCGGCCCGGAGGATGCGGGAAAACCGCCGCAGTGCCTCGAAAAACCCACCGCCATATTAGGATGGCTGGTGGGTCTGGCATTCCGTCCGCAGCTTTTCCACCGCAGTTGCCTTCTGACCGCAGCGAAAAGCTTTAACATGGCTGGCGGTGTCTATCAGACACCGCCAGCCATATTAGGATGGTGTGAAAGGCATGCTTTTCCGCGGCGGCTTTTCCGCCGTGGAAAAGCATACGGACTTTCACTTCGGGGGCCCGTTGCGGGCCCCCTGGGTGAAGGTGGGGTGGGGGGTGCACATGGGGGGTACCTATGGTACCCCCCTGCATTTGCGTGCACAAAGCAGCAGGCACTGCGCGGTGCCTGCTGCTTTGTGCATGCATATGCGATGCATGTATTTTTAACCTTGCGGCGGGTGCAGCTTGAAGTTGCACCCGCCGCAATGTTAAAGATAGAGGATGTGACTGCCACCCTGGCGGTCACATCCTAATCTGCTCGGAGGGAACACCGCAGCCCTTGCGGACGTTCCCTCCTGCTCAGGGGTCGCGGACGGACTCAAGTCCGTCCGCGATTATAATCGGCCCCTAAGTGTAATCTTAAATTACAAGAGCAAGCTTTCTATGTGCATTTTTTTATTCTATTTTTCTCCATTTCAGAAAATAAAGCAAAATGTAATTCATTTCACAGTGTTATTTACTTGTCGAGCTTGAATGTATTAATTTGTATTACTCAAGAAGCTAGTCATGTAGAGAATGTTTCTGTATCTGCAACACATTGTAGGCTCTGTGCCTAAGTCTGCTGTAGAAAGCATTGCTCTGTTCTGTCTATTGTTTTTATTTGTTGCACAAATGTTATATTATTTCCCTCATTTCCTATGTACGCATTATTATAATTATGCATGAAATTAAGTGTTTCTTATTTGATGTATCATATTTTCTTGAGAAGACATTAGTTTATGTGTCTGCAATTTTATTATACAGTCGTATTATGTCAGACCTCACAGTATCGAGTGTGCGACCTTCACGGCTGGAAACCTATACAATGTACCCTTTTTAAGAGATGTGCCAGATCTAGTTTGCCTTTCTAACTGAGCAGACTCTGCACTAGTTTATTGACGTAATACTACTGTCTACGGACTTAATACTTAGGGGCAGATTTACGAGTCCCTTGCGACACTTTTACGCCGCGTTGCGTCACTTTTGTGACGCAGCGGCGGCGTAAACAATGCGCCATGTTGCGACTTATTTACAACGTGATGCATCTAGGCAGATGCGTCAAGTTGTAAAGCACAGGGTGGGCGTTCCCTCGTAGGAAAGCCCCGTAAAACTGACGCAGTGAAATCTACAAGAGTCAGTTTTACGACGCTGCTGCGTCAAATCCTTACGCCTGCTTGAAGCAGGCATAAGGAGTGATGCACCATGTTATGTATGGGTGGCCCCTGTGCATTGCAGTAGTTGCGTCGCGCTTGCGATGCAACTCCAGCAATGCGCCGCCCGTACGCCACAAGATGTGTCACGCATCTGCCCTTCCTTGCACCATGGTGCGCCGCATTATAAATGCGGCGCATCTGTGGTGGCGCAAGGAGGGAATTGCATGACGCATCGGTCCTGGCGCATCTCTGCAGATTTGCAGAGATGCGCCAGAACTTGTAAATATGCCCCTTAAACTATTTGAGCACATTCGTCATTAGTCCTCTTGCTGAGCTGTACTTAGCACTGATGTGTTACTTACTTTGGTCGTAGACCTCATTTGATTTTTCACAATTACATTATTTCATGCACTATTGATGCTGATTTCAATTTAACTAAACATGTATAGTTTTAATGTTGAATTTTGCCCAGTCCTGCATCTCAAAACGTTTGAGATGTTCATTAAAGGCATTGGCATTCCTCACTCTTCTTCTATTCTGTACACCCTCCTTCCTTCCGAAGCCCTTTTTTGGTTCATCACTTTATAGGCCCTCTATATGCATCTCTGCAAATTTCTTACATTAAGCTCTTATCTACATACATGGCTAAACGTAACCTTCCATTTTCTCGCCATCACTCATTTTCCCTCTCCACCTTCTTCTTTGTATTTCTTCCCTTACATTCATTATTCTGTGACCTTGTCTCAACTGACTCCTTGTCCTACATTCATTTCCTGTGGTCATCCATCAACCTCTTGTCTAGGCATCCCAGCTCACCCCTCACCTTCTTCCACTGCACTCAGCTTAACTGATCCCACCAGACATGCTCACAATTTCTGGTGTCTACCACACAATTCCTCCTAGCAATTTCACGTTTTTCACTCCTTTTTTCTTACCCAAGTTATTCCAGTACATAACCCCTACCTTCTTCCTCATACTTCACATATCTCCTTTTAAGCAGCTTCTCATTCTGCACGTTCACTACCTTGTACCTCAAATTCACAACGCCCACTTTTCTCTCCCACTATACTTTACCCCAAGCTTCCATTCTCTGCCCTCCCAAGCAACTCTCCCTTCACATTATCTTATGAGTAATCTCACTTGAATCCCCAGACCCACCCTCGTTCAACAATATGTACACCTCACTGTACATCTAAACTTTCCATCATTCCATTTTCAGCCCTAATAGCCCTGACGTTCCCCAGATTCACACACCTCTCCCCATTCCTTCTTTCAGAGCCCTCCTCTCTATGTCCATCATGTAGGGAGCACTACTCCTCTTCTTTACCTCTCATCTCAATTGGACTGCACATCCTTCCATGCAGCCCTTCTCCTTGATATCAATAGGTCATCTGCTCAGACCATGTTCACCACCTCACCATAACACAATCTTCAGTAGGTCAATGTGGAGAACAGAATTGACAAATGTCAGTCAGTTTTCTTTAGACCATACACACCGATGTAAAAAAACCTCAGTTACCCTCAAGACATAACCAACATAGTTTACTTACAATGGGGAAGAACATTCAAATCAAATCAAATAAGCTTTTTTCAGTTTACAGTAAACCATTAAAGCATACAAATAAAAACAGCTATATCATTAAAAACATAAACTAGAACTCATGCTGAGATGAAATAAAACCAAAGTAAATGAATGAAACCACTAGAATTACTTCACGAATACCAAAATCGAATAACACTGTGTTTTTATACCAAAATCTTATTATTCTTCTAAAAACTTAATTTAGGCTAGTTTAATTAGATACCAAAGAATCCTAAAATCAACTTTATGGTCAACAGTCAGTACAATAAAAGAAGAAATGCCGTAATCTGATAAAAGGAAATACGAGTCCTGACGTAATAAAATTCAATGTTTTTTGGTCCTGACCCAATTCAATTATAATATATTAAGGGAGGTAGGGGCAGATGTACGACTGTCTTTTGCGGTCGCAAAGGGGAATTTGGCCCATTTGTGACAGCAAAAAATGTCTGCTTAATGGACCTATCAGCGACTCGTAAATTATGGTCAGCGACTTGCTATTAGGAAGAGGCATGCCAAGGGCATCCCTTCCTAATAGCGAGTCTCAAACCTATGTATGACTGTTTTTCGACCACATTTTACCACCCTTTACAAGAGGGTGGCAAGCCACTCGCAAATGAGAATGGATCCCCAGGGGACCCTTCCCCTTTGTGAATGGGTTTGTAAATATTTTTTAAGAGCAGGCAGTGGTCCCAGGGACCACTGCGTGCCCTTAAAAATTAAACTGAAAAGTTTTATTTTTATTTTATAAATTCATCCTGTTTTCCTTTGAGGAAAACGGACTGCATTTTTTAAAAAACTGCTTTATTAAAAAAGCAATACAAAAAGGGGTGGTGATGGACGGAGCATCTGAACCAATCAAACACTCACACCCAGTCAAAATATCTGGGTTTGATCCATCACCGTTCTTCAGCCCACTCTGCCACCCCATTTCAGACATGGCTATATGCAAATCACTCTGACCCTGTGCCTCATGGGAACAGTCCAGCCCGAATTGCCAAGCCATGCCTTCCCTGGACCGGAAACAAGCTTCCGAGGACCGGTTTCTGGCATTCCAGCCGTCTTCAGCCCGGCTTGCTTGAATCCAGTGGCAAAGTGAGCAAGGGACTCACGTCTGAGCATACCCTGCCACACTTATGGCGGCCAAAGCGGTACAAAAGGGGGTGGTGAGTGTTTGATTGGTTCAGATGCTCCATCCATCACCACCCCCTTTTGTACCGTTATTAAAAAAGCAGTCACAGACATGGTGGCCTGCTGACCCCAGCAGGCCACCATCCCTGAGAGTGCTAGCCATTCTCAATGGGGTTGAAAATTGTGACAGCCTCATTAATATTCATGAGGCATGCAATTTGCGACCCCATTGGGAATCGCAAACTGTCTGAGATACTGTTGTACATTAAGTTTAGCGAGTCGCAAATTGCGAGTTGCAATTTTGCCCAATTTGCGAATCGCTAAACTTAATGGTCCTACATCTGGTCTGAAGTACTTTACCTTTTTTCTCCGCTAGCTACAACTTTAGAACACTTTTGCCAAACATTGGCTAAATACTAGCTAACAGGAAAATTATTGCTTCTGACATATCAGTTTTTAAGATTCTAAATGCAGTTTTGTTAGAATTCACCTTCAAATAGAAACAAACTGAGTGAATCTACCTCTTGCAGGGGCTACGATATAATGGGCAGAAAAACAAACCATGTTCCTCTGTGTCAAGGACTGTCCCGCAGGCCGGAAACCTTTCCAAATTTCTATCTCAAATCCACCGGCTCACAAAGGTTTTTCAAGGTAGACTGCCCAGCTTGAATCTCACAAACACTCTTTTGGCCAGGGGAGGAGCAATTTCATCCCGAAAAACCTCACACTTAAGACTAGACTTACACTCTAAAAACTGGTTAGTCAAACGACCTAAAGAAATTAATGCTAGTTGTTTTTCATGTAAAAAGGCCCAATATCTGGTTTGAAAACAGCACCCTCAGGTTTTCCAATATTCTTAGGACTGTCCCCCACGTGGTTCAGCCCCATTTTCCTACACCATGTTGAAATATATTATAGCCAGGGAGTACAAAAGCCCCCATTGGTCTTCAATAGGTCCCTTAAGGCATCTCTGTACGGATGTATGACGGTACAACGCCTACCGTCACAACGCATCCCTTTACCACGCATCCCTTACAACGCAAGTCGTTACCACGACTTGCGTTGGGGGGCGCGGATTTCGAATAGTATAATTTACTATTCTAACACCAGTCCCTGGGGACCCTAGGGAAGGTGTTTGGATAGTAAATTTACTATTTTTAATCCTTTAGCGCCCTCCAGCGCAAGTCATGGTAACGACTTGCGTTGTAAGGGATGCGTGCTAAAGGTACCGCGTTGTAAAAACTTCGTGGTAAACGATGTTTACCTCTCTGTACTGTACTAATTCTAGAGTAGACCAAATACATACCCAAACCATCAATTGTTTTAAATGTGTCATGTCTGCAATATGTTTGCTACCCAAGTCCAGAAAAGTGAAATAAAAGGAGTACTAGTGAGAACATAGATAAGCAATCTAATATATTTGCTCTCCACTGTAAGCTTGCTACTACCAGCATACCTCCATATTTTTGTGCCAAAAAGGGCAGCACTCAATGCTTTGGCGCATTAAACCTTCAAGGCTGGGGATATGGATCTGGATTGGGTCTGCTTATGCTGTCTGAGTATGGCATTTGATCTTTGTATCAAAGTCAGGGTACTTTTACTGAGCTGGAGTTCCCAACTAAGCTTGTCGGTCAATTTGACACCTGGATAATGAAAGCAATACATCATCAGCAACTCTCACAGTACTATTTCTAGTTCTAATGGGAACTTTGCCAAAGGTCATGTATTTGGTTTTTCACACAATCATTTCCAGTCCCCTAGGAAAATAATTGTTAAAAAAAATATTAATTATATTTTGAAGGCAAGCAGGTGTTTTTGAAATAAGCAAAGGGTCATCAGCAAAAAGCAAGAAAGGGGAAGAACAGCCACTACAGATCATGCCTACTATGTGGTTGCACTCAATGCTCTATCCCTACCGACTCCTGCTTCATTATCAAAACACACTCAACAACTAGGCAAACAATGGTTTCTATAATGCTCCCACTATCTCATATCCACCAGCAAACCAAAGCGTAAAAGGATGCTTATTGTGGCCACATAGGTAACTAATGGGGTTACCTTTCCTATTGCATCCATGGACCATACATTCTTTTGTGGTTCAGACTGCCATATTACCACAGGCTTTAGGCTGCAACTCTCACAGTGGACTTTGGCCTCCATTTTACACTGCCAAATTAAAATTAGGAGGGCCTTGGTCACCTTCATATTGAACTGGGAAAGGATTTTTGTACCTTAATGCTACTCTTGTTTCCATGCAGATTGATTAATATTATAAGAAAGACCATGACTTAACAGATGACCAGGGAAAGGCTAACCTTCACCTATAGCTGTTCATAAGCAGAGAGGCAGGTCTCACTACTTGCTCTGAATTTATCTCTGGAGTCAGGAGGTGTTATAGCCTCATAGCATTCTTACACAGTAGAGGAAGGTCATTCCAACTAAGAGTCAGGTGGTTTAACAGCCTAACATCCTCTCTGTTTTCTTCGAGAAAGTAGTATGGAGCTGAAGTGCTGCTATTGGATTGAAAAATCTGACTTTTCCAGAGAGGGTCTGTTTGTGCTGGCTAAAGAAAGCTAATAGTCGAGTCTGCTATCAAATGTTATCATTGTTCTCTTCTTGAGGTATGTCTTAAAAGAGCTGGTGCTTCTCTGCCTGCGAAACCGAACTATGCCCTCCACTAGCAACATCCCTTATCACCTGAAGGATGCCTTCAATAGTACTGAATCTTGGGACAGGGCATTTCTCCACATACACATGCCTCAGCAACATTCAACATTTTCCATATCCCTCTTGCAACATGGTTGTTTAAGAACTGTTTAGTCTTGGGCCCCTTCCGAAAGAGTCCTTCCTTCCTTGCTTCTAAATATTCTCCTCATTTCCAGATCTCCTGTCACCTGTCTGGGAACATCCCTTTACAAGTATACACATTACATTACATTACATTACATTACATTATATTACATTACACATTAAAGCATTCCTTATTCCTACACTGGGGCTGACCTAACCTACCATCTATAACATCCATGGGACCCAGTTTACCTGCATTGGCTGATTTGGGGACCATGCTTCCCTACTCAGCCCTAATTGTCTTCCAAGGAAACAGCTTGCTGCTAGGTGCTCCTTTCAACCCAGCTTTCTGCCATAGTACTACTTCCTAATGTCACTGACCACACCACAATATGTATGTTGGAAACACATAGAGCCAAGAGGAAAAAAGTTGGATCCTTCATTCTCTCACCTTTTTAATTATCATAGATTCAAACTCTCCATGAAATACATTAACACAGTAAACCACTGTGATACCACATCACTTAAAAGTCTTGCTGATAGTCAGACATCTGACCCTACCCAACAACATCCCTAAATACATTAAAAGCCCTAATGTCCATTCATAGCGGCAATGACACTCCTTTATGGGCATTTGTGATGGAGTAACTTGTCCACCAACATTTAAAAAAAGGCCATTAGTTGCAAAAGATGTCAAACTAAAAAAGAACCTAGACCTCCAAGCATCAACTATATATTTAGCATAACAATTCCACGATATGTAAAATATACCTCTCTCACCCTCTACAGCCCTTACCTTACACTCGCTACAGCTGCCCTAGAAAAGAATGCCCAAAGATCTGGAATTTAACACCACTCCCATGCATATTTCCAAAAGACACAAACATCATGTAGCTCTAGACACCATATTGGCACCTCAAATATTCTCTTCTCCACTCTCATTTGAATATTTTAGCCTGCCACCTGCATAACACTGACGACGAAAGCACCCACAAACATATCAGATCTCAGTGTAAACTCACTACACATGCCACCATAAACTGCTCTTTATATCATAGCATTAACATTTAAAAAACACCAAACCTTAAGTAAAAGCTACATATAGCCACCTCACCGGTTCACTAACCGAAGTCTTACAAAAAAACCTATGACCCTGCCCATACATACCCAAAACCTTTTTTTGCCACCTCTTTCCTCTCTTCAAAGTCAGCTTCAACTCCAAAAATTATTTGCTCCTTCCGAGAAAAATACATATTTTATTATTGGCATAAAAATGATCAGTATATTATTATACTCCCATTTTATATAAGATACTAACATTATAAATACAGGTTCCTGTGAAATGTATTGTCCACAATCAACTGACCTAAAAAAGCGTTCTTAGCTTACATGAAATGGATAACTAATAAATGTAAACCAGTCTTCACGCTTAAATGTGAAGCATAGTTCCAGCACTACTCTTTAGCACATAACTCCAACCTCTCTCTCCTCCTAATCGACAGACCATCTTCATCAATCCAAGATCTGAGCCACTGAAGCAAGCATCATGTTAGTGCATCCGCCCATCAACATTCTCGAAGTCTGCAAAATAAGGTTCATTATTCCCAACAAGCCTTCAACCCACTTTCATACCAACATCCCAGAAAAACTTAACTTAAGACAATTGAAACCAGACAAAGCCACAACAACTTCCTTTTACCAACACAGGATTTCTGTGTCAAGAATAACTCCATATAACAATTGTATCTGCTACTACCAAATTGAGACTCAAGAACCTCTAATCTAACCATGCAAACTAAAGGTAAGCGTTGTCAGACAATGGAAACACCTAAACATAGACACTGTAGCCAGGCTCATTGACAACTCTGAGTACTATACATTTTGCAGTAATTGTTCATAATTTGCTCATTAGCTCAACCAATTCCATCATTGACGGATTAAAAAAAATAATTCCCTAGCTCACATCCTCACTGCCTTATATCAAGAGAATTAAACATGCAGTGGAGCATAAATGGTGCAACTTTTAGGTCGAATAAGTCAAAATGATCTTATAGTAAGACCTGAGATGCTATAGAGGCTCCATACACCACTCTAGGAAAGTATATTCAACCAATGAAATTGGCGATTGCAACTGACAGAGGCGACTGCTGGGAGCACGCATCCTTCGGCTGATGTTTGTTAGTGTGCTGCCACTTGCTGAAGGTGAGTTGCAGAGTTCTGCAGTCTTTGTTCATTTAATTTATCAATTATCAGTGCACTTTGGAAAGCTAGGACTAGGGCTATGTGCTGGTTAGCTTAGAAGGCAATTGTCACTGCAGGGTTAGGGCGAAAGTATGCAGTGACTACTGTGAGTAGAGTGGGTGGGCAAGTAGTGTCTTACCATTTTGGTCTTACGCTGTCCAGGTTTCCTGATCACTGAGTGTGATGTCTCACATTACAGTAATACCTAGGCCAGAGGTGGCAAGTGTAAACTGCCTTGCCATGATGTCTTAGGTTTCCAATTAATTGCCTATATGTTAACATGTTAGTTATGACTTAAGAAAGCTAACACAATATTAAATCATATTTTTTCCATTCTTCCCTACACTTTGCATCACACTAGCAGTGGCGTAGGTACTGCCCTGTTTCCCACCCAGTGTTCCACTTTAGTGTAGGCTTGTAGGTTCTGCACACTGATGCTGGTTAAAAATGACTCTATTTCATGTTTTTGTGTTTGTCAAGAGAATGCAGCAAGCAATTTGTACAGCTCAGGGTCCCCCTCCTTAATTTTTAATGGGACCTCTTACCAGAGTCCAGATATAAGGACAGGAAAATTAAAAAATCACAGTTGTCATTGTTTCTACGAGAGGAACCAAGAAGGAGAAGTCTGGGCATTGAGTAGAAGAAACAAAGCACAAGAAAGGTGCCAAAAGACCCTCTGGTCCCTAAACATACTGTTGTGATTCAGGCAGAATACATGTCTGACACAGAAAGCAGCAAATGGGTGCAAAAGGTTCAAATGATGGCGCACACGAGTGAAAGAAGGCACAGGATACATACATTGGAAGGGCTTTGTTACCAGTGCCCAAATTAGATGTACTCATTGTCGTTTTAACAACCCCAACTCCAACTGTCTTCACTTCCCCATTCATTTGAACTCCCCAAAATAGGAGAGTTTGCTGAAACTTGTTGGATCTCAAAAGAAACTCAAGGAGGGACTAAGGAAGGAAAGAGACTTGCTAAATCTTGCTTCTTCTCCCACCTCTGCTTCTTGATAATTTAGTCACAGCTAAGCAAGATGTTAAAAACCAGACGGCCCAAACATTTCTAACTAAACTTTAAAAATGAATGGGCAACCATGCAAGTCAGAGACTTCCCCTCATCGACTATCAAAGGAACTAAATTCCATTCGTGCAAACTCTACCATACAGATACCAAATTTAGTGGAGCAATTCCTACAACATCCTCCAGCATAGTAATCTTAAAAACATTAGGCTCCACACAACTAATGTGTCTACCAGGCAAGTAGAAAAATGTGATAAATAAAGAAATTGCAAGAAATCGGGTCATTGGTTGAGGGGGTGAAAATCCTACTCAAGCAATAATGATAATCCTTGTCAGGGTAAACCAAAAGAGCCTCTAAATTAACTTCTGCTCAACCCTCTGGCAGCTTTGCACAAAAGCAGTCAGGGTTAACTTAGAGGCACTGCAGTGGAACTCATATTAAGAAGACTGTACTGTACATTTATGTTATCAGTATTCTGTATATATTGTATCAGATCATATGCTGTAATTTGATTGTAAATATCAACTCTTTTGAACATGGGTTTGTTCAAAGTAATAATGACATTTTTTATGTATATACTATTTTGATTACATTGTTTTTTGTACAAACTCTGCATTACAATGTGTAATTCTCAGTTGAAATTGCATTAAGATTAGGCACTGCATGATGCCTGCCACATAGTGCAGGGATATACAAAAAGTGTATTTTCTATACTGCAGCGTTTGCTGGAGCCTCCAGCACACACCACAATACAAAACATGCACTTTGCGACTGCCTTGAAGGTGGTTGCATTGTATTTAGCATGGCTGGACCACTGACAGCTAGTTGGGCGGTCCCGTCACCGATATGATGGCGGTCGGATGAAAATATGACTGACATCATAATGAGTCCCTTAGTCTGGAAGTCTGCACATTCAAAGAAACTCCCAATGCAAACTAGGAAGATGTATGCACCATTCTTTTCTACTGAAGTGTCAAATAACAGTGGACAGAGCAACAGGTTTATCTGATTGCTTCAAAAGCAATGAAGTCATGCCGTTAATTGCAATTAAGATAAGGGATATTTCAGAGTGTAAAATCTCTGATACACGGATGAAGATTAAGAGTGGGTGGAATACTCTATTGTACCTGTGAAATTAACGGAATTTTGGCCACTCCACATAATTCTTTAACAAGGAGTTCAGCCAAATTCCACCAATTGCCGCATTGCAGAATGTTTTGCCCATGAGGCTCCAGAATATGTGAGCTGGAGGGCATGAGTAAGATTTATTGTCCCCTAGATTGTTTTTTCTGAATCGGGTGGTCACCCGGCTTCGTGAGCGGTCAGAGGGCTGCCGTTCAAGTAGATTTGCTGCAGCTAGAGTAGATTTTCTCCTTGAGCAGCAGCAAAATCAAGTTAAATGGGTGAGTGATCGTGCACAAGCATGGTGCTGTATGCAGTGATTTCCAGGGCTGCTCGCGCGACCGGCGCAATATTGCAGCGCAAGCTGCATGGTTTCTGAACTTCTGTGGAATTCATCTGAGTGAAACTCTGCACGTTCTGCCAACCCCTAATGAAGATGAATACAATCCATAGAACCGTATCTGTAAAAACAGTGCATCACCTAATGACTGCGATTCCTAATTTCCTTGCACCTAATGTGATGCTGCTAGATTGACTCACATAGGAAAATGTGATTAATATTAATGTTCTTCATACTTACATGCTATGGTATTGCTTACGTGTAATGACTACTTGGCTACTATGTATTTGTCTCTAACTTGCATGGTTTAAGAAATAAACAATAAAACACTTTCTTAAATGAAAAAATGTGAGTGGTCTGAAACACTCAATAACGTTTCTTCCTTTATTCCCTTTTTTACCCGTTTCCACCCAATGTCTTGCCTCACCTCTCTACTGGCATGCACCTGATTAGTTCTCCCACCTCTCATACTGGTTAAATAGATTTGAGTTCCTTTATAAAAATATTGAACATTTAAAATGCATATCATAAATAATTAACAATATTTTACATTGCATTTTAAGGCAAACTGGTGTGCATCTATTTAAATTTGATAGAGTATTTGCAAATTTTTACTTTTAATGGGAAAATAAGTTTTAGTTCATGCACTGCCTGGCCGACTCACCGTTCACCTGAAGACACCCAACATCGTAGGGTGCCCACACAATAAAGGAAGGTATCTGGGAAGATCAAATGATATCCCAGGCCTGTTGGTGTAACAGCTGAAAGAACACCTACGCTTTTCCTTCTTTGCTGTATCTTGCAATCGAACGTGAGGAAAATATACAGTGCTGAGCGCGTGATGGAAATTGATGGATACTACTGGTGTGGCTTGTAATTATTAGCGATTCATAAAGATTATCAAGTTTCGAGGAATTTAAAGTGCCACCATCACTGTCCTCACCAGCACCACTTCTACTATCGCCGCTGCCACCAATACTATGCTCTCTGTTTTTGTGTTTTGGTTGTTGATCCAAGGAAGTATGTACATTTTTGCGCAGGTGTTTGCCTTTGTGTTTTAATGCCTCCACCCACCTAATACACACCACCCCATCCACCACTTCATGCACATACATCCTCCAATCCTGCTGTCAAAAGTTACCATACAGAGGGATCGTCCCAGAAACAGCTGCTTTCTTGGAAATTTGACCCCAATTAATGAGGAATCCACTTCTATCTGTGGTGTGCAAGTATTATTAGAGACGAGGTGCTTCCCACAAGACAACTGTTTCCTCTTAAACTTGAGACTGCCCATCTGTCATTTTTGTGTGAGATATTATAAACTATGTGCCATTTTTATGGGAAAGTAATGCAATGCAGCGCAGCAAGTCACCGCGTTGTGCTGCACTGAGTCACAGGGAAAGGGGAGGAATGTGCCGTATTTAAAAGAATACGATGCATTCATGTCCTTGTCCCTGTTGTTGCAGAATGCAGCCCACTTTGAAAGAGGAAGTACCAAGGAGAAATACATCTATTTCTCTTCGTTATGCCTCCACTTTAGTGCATTCTGGCAAATCTGGGAATGCGTAAAAAAAACATGGGAGTTGCATGGGAGCACCCACACAACGCCTGTGCTTAATTTGTAAAATATGAGGTCCAGGTGCTCTCGTGTTTGTCGGAGTCCACACCTACTTTCTCCCGGCTCCACCCACTTCCCCCATTGGCTCCACCCACTTACTATATTGGCTCCACCCACATCCTCAACTGGCACTGCTAAAAGTCAGATGTAATTCTCAATCTGAATTGCAGCAAGGGAGCCTTCCTTATAGTAAGGTTTTGATAGGAGTTTACCCTGCCCTGTAAAAACTTTGAAAAAGATTACATCGCAAGTGTATTTAAAGCACAATTTTGGAATAAATTAGCTAAAATGACTAATGCATTGAAAAGGGACACTTGAAATATTCCAGTGCTCTATGTGCCCATTTGGGGTCAATAGGGTATGCCATTTTTAACGGAGTCAATGACTTCAAAGATACAACTTTTACATCGCTTTTGTGACAAAATAACCCAAAATGTACATTTCATACAACTTTGTACATAAATACTGCTGCACTAAACAACATGACAGTGTTCTCTTTACACACTCCAAACCCACTCATGCATGGCTGATACCACCAGGATATAATTACATCAACTCATCAACTAGACTGGAGCGGGCATTTGTATTCTTTGAAGAAAGGATCACAACTTGGTGTACATAATTGGGGTGGTATGTCAAATTGTGACACAGAGATTCTTTAAGGCATGGGCAAAGTGGGGAATTAATCTGGGCCCCCCACACCTCCCAAGGCCCTCCCCAGTATTCTTTCTCTCTCTCACTCACTTCTATTTTGCTCTCTAACTCTCTCTACCTCTAACTCTGATCGTCTTTCTCTACCTATCCCTCCCCTCACCTCAAAACCCTGTCTTTCTCCATATCTTCCCTTCTCTCCTTTCTCTTGCTCTGTCATCTCTCTCTTTCTTTGTATCTGAGCTCACCCTTCTTTAACCCGTCTTTCTCTGCTTCCTTCCTACCCTTCCTCCCTACCCTCTTCTAAGTTATTCTTCACCTCACCTCCCTCTTGCTACCATGCTTCTGCCTCTCCTTCTACCCCACCTTTCTCTAAGCAACCTCAAACTTTAATTCTGTCTTGTTCTACCTCACAATTAAAATCAGTAAATCCTCACCCTTCTCTCAGCTCATTTCTTTATCACTGTCTCTGACTACTTCCAGTTCCAGGGCACTTTTGTGTACCACCCTCCACCATTTTGTGCCCTGCTGCCTCTTCATGTATCATGTATCTATCCTTTCTTCACTCCACCTCTCACTTTTCCTCTCTATTTATCTCTGAATTTGTATGTACCTCAGTGTTGGACTTGGTCCTTTTTGACGGGTCATCCCTGAACTTTTTGCCTTCCTCCTCTATTTTTTCTGACCTGTTCTTGGCTGTTTTATGACTCTGGGCACTTTACCACTGCTGATCAGTGCTAAAGTGCACATGCTCTCCCTATTGTAAATTGATGAATTAATTTGTGAGTCCATGATTGACTGATTTGGTTTATTTGTCAGACCCTAGTACAGTGCACCAGGGGTGCCCAGGACTTGGAAATCAAATGCTGCTAGTGGGCTTGCAGCACTGGTTGTACCACCCACAGAAGCAGCCTTGTAAAATGTGTCTAAGGCCTGCCATTGCAGAGCCTGTGTGCAGTCTCGTACTGCCATGCTGACTGGGCAAGTGCACCCACTTGCCAGTCCCTAAACCTTTCCTTTTCTTCATATCAGACACCTCTATGGTAGGCCCAAGGGCAGACTGCTTTGTAAGTATAAGGTAGGACATGCCCTGGTGTGTGTGGCATGTCCTAATAGTGAATTACAGCCATTTTCATTTTTCACTATTTCAAGGCTACCTGTTCTCCATAGGCCAGAATGGGCAGTTAGATTAAAACATCTTAGAATCCTAACTGACTCAGGGGACATGGTAGAAATTCAAGTTTAGTATGCCTGAACTGAGAATGATAAAATACACATTTTAGTGAAGTTGGTTTTAACATTCTGTGTTTGAAAATACCACTTTTAGAATGTAGGTATTTTCTTGTCTAACTATCCAGAGCCTGCCTCTGCTAGGTTGTGTATTTCTTGTCTGGAGTTTCAGTGACAGGGTTAGGGGATTCGAGGAGACAGAATGAGTCAGCCCAGTGGTGAATAGAGAGATCTGCATCTAGATGGGGGGGCGGAGTTGCACCTCGGACCTGAATAGGACTCTGCCCGCCCCACAGTGCTGACTCCACCCACTGTGGTGCGTCTGATGTCACTGACCTGCACTGTGAAAGAAGAGAAGGAATCCTCTCAACAAAGTGCTCCAGGGCTGTGCTTTCCCTCCACAATGCTGGCTCCACCTCTAGTGGGGCGTCTGATGTTTCTGCCCTGCACTGTGAAAGGAAAGAATGAGTCATGTAAACAGAGTGCTCCAGAACTGGTTTGGACTGGGCAAAGACCCCTCTGCCCTCAGAGGATGAAGGATTTTGGGGTATAAATATTGGGACCCTGATCCCAAGAAATTAGATCACTTTTGGACTACAAGAAGAAACCTTTGCTAAGGAGAGGAACATGAAGAAACTGAGGAGAGACTATCTCTAAGCTGAAGTGCTGCTTTGGGGATTGGCCTGCAGTGGTTGCCTGACTGCCAAAGAAAGGAGAAAGAACTTTGTGTGCTTTATTTTCAACTTGTGAAGGATCTCCAAGGGCTTGGAAAAGAGCTTTCCTCCTGCTTAAGTCTGAGGGACAACAGACTTCACCTCCAACTCCCCAGAGATCTTTGGAAGTGCCTGCTACTGTTTTGGGGACTTCTGAGGGATGCGTGTTGTAAGGAGCTGGAAGCGCGACTCAACGAGGAAGAAGAGTGTCGCTGTCGCTGCTGCTGCTGTCGCATCTTGAATGTCGGTGCTGTAGCTGTCGTATTGCACCGCATCGAAGAGAAGAGTCTCGCAACGAAGGAGAAGTGTGTCACCGTCACTGTTGCTGCCATCGCATCGTGGATGTCGGTGCTCTAGCTGTCGTATTGCACCACATCGAGAAAAGCGCCTCGCCTCCCTGGAAAAGTGTGCCGCCGTCAGAGCTGCTGCCATCACATCTTGGATATAACCACTGTAGTTGTCGCATTGTGCTGTAGCCTCTCACAACGTCGGAGAGGAGTGCTGCAGCTGAGGCTTTTGCCGTCGCATCGCTGAACAAGGGTGTTGCCACTGCAGCTGACGCATCGAACCAAGACTTCTCACATCCTCGGAGAAGCGTGCCGCATCTGGAAGATCTTCACATCTTTATTTCTTTGCACCAAATCTTTGCCGCATTTCCATCGCTGCAACATTGTTTGTTGTGGAAGTGCAACGCATTGTAAGGTACATAGACGCAAAGTGTTGCATCTTAACAACTGAACTGAACTAAGCTAAAACTATCATCTTAAGTATAGTATTGTGGATTTTTGTCGTTTGCGGTCTTGTGTTAAGTCTATATAAAGAATACTTATTTTTAATATACAACCGTGTGGTGTCCATCTGTAGTGTTGTCACTGGATTACTGTATGTGGTCACAAATGCTTTACATACTGCCTCTGAAATAAGCCTGTCTGCTCGTGCCAAGCTACCAAGGGGGGAAGCAGGGGTTATTTTAGGAGTGTACCCCCTTAAACTGACTAGAGGCAAGGGTCCCTATTTGTCACAAGTACCTACCTGTGCCAACTAGAGACCCCCAAATCTAACACTCAGTAACTCCTTCCTCTCTTAGCTCAACTCCCTCAGCCTCACTACTCTCTCTCAGGCACATCTTTCAAACGAGCCTCTCTCATGTTCTCATTTATCGAACAGTCTATGTGTCCATCTCTACCTCACCTCCCTCTTTGTTCTCCAGCCTTCACCGTGCACCACATCGCACTGTCGCTATCATCTCCCTATCTAGCGTCCACTTTCCATCAACCTCACCCCTTTCTCTCAACCATCTACAACTCTTTCCCCACCTATCTTTACCTTTCTGTACCTCACCTCCTAATTTTTCTCACTTCTCTAGCTACCCACTCTTTCTCACCATTGTCCCCCTAACTCAGTTCTCTAAGTCACATCTCACTCACTTCCTCATTTATTTCTACACAGTTTACTCTACTCTTTCTGTCTCCTATGCTCTCCATTCACATCACCATTCATTGCGTACCTCACTTCTTCCATCTCTCACGGTCGTACTTCTTTCTTACTTCACCTATCCTTCTCTACCTCTTTTTTTCTGTCCCTCTCTCATATTTCTGTGCTCCTTTCCCTGTATGAATCCACTCTCCCTTCCTCACTGACACGACACCCATCCCTCTACTTCTCCCCAGTTCTCTCTCTCTCTCTACGTATGAACTTTTATATATCACCTCTTTACCTCAACCCTGTATTCTCTAGCTTTTTTTTCACAGGCTCAGCTCTCTTTCACTACCTCACCTAAGTCTTTTTTCTTCAACTCCTTTCTCTCAACAGCTCCTCTTTCCGCCCTTTCTCTAACTTTTTTCTACCTCTCTTCTATTGAGGGCACTCTTTTACATGTCCCCTAATCACACAGGCATCCTATGAAACCTAGAGCATTTAAAGGCAGAGCATTCATGATTAAATTTTGGCACCACCTGTGATCACTGCTCGTCACTCTGTGGTTCACTTCACAGTTCATACGCACGAAGTGAACTGTGAAGTGAATCACCTAGTGATGAGTCCAAGGCCTGTGCTGAGCAATCATGCCTCCGGCACTTGCCACTGTGTGCAACAGTAGTCCAATGCCCTTAATGGCATTGATTTGTTGGCGACTTGCCCATGCTGCTAAAGTTCCGGGTTTAAATAAAGGCCCTGCACGGCCCTTGCCCTTCTTCCAGCCTTCTCCTGGCCCGGGCAGTGGCACTGTAACCCAAGCATTAGAAGTTTTGGAATCTGCAGCTACTATCTGTGTGGTGTTTTGCTTTAAGTGTGTGTTTTAAATAGCATTTCTTTTTTAAGTAAAACACTGATTTGGACATTTAGTTATTGCACTACTGGGTGGGTGTTGATTTCAGAGTTAGGCCACCCTAATCTATATCAGTGGGAAGATCGTGACTGTAACAACTGTGACTCAAATTCTGGAGGAGTTGTACTTGGCCCAGTTTACTGACCCACAGTACAAACGATCTTGATACATCAGAGGCAAATGACCGCAGCCCCCACTGTTGAGGCCCAGCAGTCTCCTGCATGCCCCTGAAACCTATCAAATGGAGTTTTAAGTTACTTGGGGGCATATTAACAAGCGGCAGCGATAATTATCGCTGGCCGCGCTTAGCGAGAAAATAGTTATCGCCGGCTATTGCAGAAAATTATCGCCATGCTAGCGCTGTATTAACTTCGCATAGCGCAATGGCAATAATTTCACAGTGATAGCGTTGTTTTCCATGGAACATCGCTGGTTTTCCAGCAATGCTCCATGGAAAACTGCGATAATCTTACTGATACGACCCTGTGGTCGTATCAGCATAATCCACCCCCAATGATAAGTATAGCTAAGTCTGCATTTTAGCAGACATTAGTTTCTGACGAAAACAGCAGTTTGCTCCAAAAACTAACATCTGCTAAAATGCATGATCAGCTTTGTAAATATTGTGATGTGCACATAAGCGCTATTTATAAGGTTGTACAGCCCAGTTACGCCCACTTTGCATCTCATTAAAGATGCAAAGGGAGGCGTTGGGTAAAAGGGTGCTAACATGCGCTAATGCGTACTATCACCCTCTTGTAAATCGGGAGATATTTTTATCTCCACTTTTTTAGTTTTAAAAGCCAAATAAGCGGAGATATGGCCCTTTTAAATATGCCCCAAAGTACCTCTCAAAACACTTGCTGATGTAAGGGCCGATGTCAGACATCAGAAGTGTAGGCAGCTGCTCAAGGCCACCCACTTTGGTACAACACCATGGCGACTCACCCCAATGTGCCATAAATGCTCTCTCTTTTTCACTCTTCCCTCAGCTGTGAAACCCAGCAGTGAGTGAAAAGGGGGCCTGCCTCTGGACTTCAGTGCAAGGGATCATAAATGCGAGGGCCACGGGAGGGGATCCCACTTTCCTGATTCTCACAGTGCTAAACCAAGAACGGGGGGAGTGGGGAGGCTCCACCAGGCTTGACAACAATTTGTTATAGCTAGGTGACTAGTGAAAGGAGGGTGTCATCCCCAGAGCATCAAAGTGCTAGCCGATGGCTGTGAGGCCCAGGGTAAGGGGGTCATGCGCATCACTAGGAGGAGCAGGAGAGGAAATCCCTCTATCTTGAGCATTACAGCACACAACGATAGCTCCTTCCCTTCCATTCACTTGCCCTCCTCTCCCCTGGACCAGGCAGCACTGGGATACAGCTACCAGGTCCTGGTCCAGCAAAGAGAGCATACGTCCACATGGCCTCATAGGGCTTGTCCTCAGCTGCAAGGCGCAGTGTTAGGGTATCCTGCTACTGTGAGCTTCTGATCTAGACAATAGCTGTGCGGCCTAGGAGAGGATACCTATCCTGGACGTTGCTGATTTGGCTGTAGGCCTCAAAGCACTAAGTTATAGCTGCAAGACAAGACGTAGGTGACTGGCAAGGTGCTTTCCTCAGTTGGCTTCCTAGTGTTAGGTCATGGCTGCGAGGCTGGGGCCCCTCCCCCTGGGCTTTTCAGCGGTAAAACATGGTTACGAATGCAAGCCCTACTGGGGACCCATGGTCTCATATCTGACTGAACCGTGGATTTAGCATTTGCAAAAACCGGTGCTCCAAGCCGCGAACATGTGATTTTTATCTTTGCAGAGCACCTTTCTGCTGCATGACATTCCCATTCAGAGCAAGGGCCATTCAAGCACTTTACTGTAAACAGTTTCACAAGACTTCAAAATGGGTGGAATTTTGCCTCTCGCTCTTTTCCACTCGAAAATGTCAGTTCCTATCATCTCTGTTGATATTTGTGGAAGTATTTGCTTTTAGGAGGGTTTCCCACTTTGTAGTCAGACCATGTATGGTGGTAGGTAAAAAAAAAATGCTTAGATACGAGGTTCCTCGTAGATTGTCATGTAAGCCTCGGTCTGTAGTGGGAGTACCTGTCGGGCAGTGATGTGGGGAAGGGGAGTTTAGTAATCAATGTATAATGGAGCTTTACAGATAAGTAAACATATAAATAAATAAAACAAATTTAGTTGCGTGCACTGCATTCCAAAATGCGATGCTGTGCGTGCAATGAAATTCGTTTCATTTATTTATGTTTACTTACCTGTAAAGCGCCGTAATCCATAGATTACTACCCCCCCACCCTGCCCCTCTCCCTCCCCACGTCAAGGCCCGGCAGGTACTCCCACTACTGTGGGCTGTGTCATTTAACGCCGGGTGCGCGTACCTGGGTGAGAGAAAGGAATGAAGTACTGGGTTATTTAGAACCCAGCGGTGCCAGGGGACGCACCCGAAGACTTCGGATTCTCCTGTCTCAGACTACAGAAACACAGAAACGTCTTGGTGACGTCAAAGATCAGATTTATTGGCTGCAGCCAGTAACAGGTATACTAGAAGTACAACACGGTGTATGTTCTCAGGAGACTGCTCAACTTTACAAAGCTAGCCATCCCTTTTTATACCAAATATTATGCTTCAGGCAAACATTCCTTATTTTACAGTTGGAAAATGGGGGAAGTGAGGCGCATGTCGCCTCAACCAAACGCACTGTCGAATATGCCTCATTGGCAAAACGTGTATATATATTTAGTCCAATGTTTCTTATTAGTTAATCAAATTTCATGCGGTATCCATAGTCTTATCGTTTTTACTCCAATATAAATCCCCATCAGGAAGTGAACGCCATTTTTCAAAATCTTCTATTGTTCAAACTGTGCCCCAAATGGCCTCTTGTAGGAACATGACAGAAGCGTAGTTCATCAGTAGCAGTGTTTATTCGGAAAAAACCCAATGCATTTCAGGCATCACAGTGCCTTTCGTCAGGGGTCACTACAAATTACAATCAAAAAAGAGTACATTAAAATTCATCCATATTATGTGACCCTTAAGTTCATCACAATCGATTTTTAGTCAAACCCAACATTCTTCATCAGACAGGTCGATCGAACCCACCATAAAAACGGGCACATCCCCATCGTAAACGGACCATAAAGAAAGGAGCAGAGACAGGTGTGAGCAAGATAAGACATAGTTGTGTGCAATAAAAGGTTTGATGGTGTCTTGTGTCTTGATCAGTAATCCTGATCAGCTACTGGGAAAGGTACTGGCTTAACAAGTTTGGCTTCAGGCAGGAGGGTTGCTTGCTCAGGTCATTCAGAAGTCAGATAAAGTGTACGTGTGGTTGGAGACTCGTTCGGCCACTGTCATCGGCCTTTGTGAGGGCAACCACAAAATGGCTGCCGTATACACAATGGAACCCGAGGGTTCAGAACGGAATCCCTGATTTTATGGTGATCTCGTCGCTCGAATATGATGAAAATGCTTGTATACCTTACACTTGCCATTTTCGGTCTAATGTTACCAAAATCGTCATGATGCGATGACTTTTATGAAAAGGGTTCACAATTTCAGTACCCCAGTCCCTCCTTTTGCCCTTACATAGGCAATTACCTAAACCCACGTCAGTCTGAGTCCAGGTCTATACTCATCAGGTCATCAAGATGTTGCTGTAGCATCATCCTATTACTTAGCACGTCCGTCGATACAGGTGTCCTTACACACGATGTTGCAAAAAACACAGTTGATGGACAGAATGTAGAACAATGTCATACATTCACCCCAGTACAAGGATATGGGCCTAAATCCATAGTTTTTTTGCACTCCACACCACCCTGGGTTAGACACTGGCTATATGCAAATCAGCTCTGACCCTGTGCCTCATGGGAACAGTCCAGTCCGAACTACCAAGTCATGTCTTTCCCAGACCGGAATCAAGCTTCCAAGGACCGGTTTCTGGCTATCAGCCTTCATTCAGCCTGGATAGCTTGACTCCAGTGGTGTGGAGAGCCTGGGACTCCCGTCTGAGCATACCCAGCCTACTCGGGGTGAAAATTGCAAAAAACACAGTTGATGGACAGAATGTAGAACAATGTCATACATTCACCCCAGTACAAGGATCTGGGCCTAAATCCATCGCCTCAACCAAACGCACTGTCGAATATGCCTCATTGGCAAAACGTGTATATATATTTAGTCCAATGTTTCTTATTAGTTAATCAAATTTCATGCGGTATCCATAGTCTTATCGTTTTTACTCCAATATAAATCCCCATCAGGAAGTGAACACCATTTTTCAAAATCTTCTATTGTTCAAACTGTGCCCCAAATGGCCTCTTGTAGGAACATGACAGAAGCGTAGTTCATCAGTAGCAGTGTTTATTCGGAAAAAACCCAATGCATTTCAGGCATCACAGTGCCTTTCGTCAGGGGTCACTACAAATTACAATCAAAAAAGAGTACATTAAAATTCATCCATATTATGTGACCCTTAAGTTCATCATAATCATCGTGTACTAACATGTCATCACTTTTTCTAACATCCCGTGTAGTTACTCTAACGCATAACCATGCTGTTGGAACCTCGCAAATGTCCTTAATACCACCCTCTCAATAATCACTCGTTTTAAGGTAGTATAACGTGCCTCACTTTCATAAAGTCTATTTTCTAAAGAGTCCATGAAATTGGCTCTGCATTATATTTTAAATAAATTATGTAATTCATTCGAGCGTTCCTACCTGCCACAAGTCTTTAAAAACCTCTTCATCATCACATCATTACCGGAAGTCAAACCCTCGTATCGCAGTTACTCCCACTTTTAAATCCCTCGCAGCTGGTTTGTTTTAATTAAGCCGTACCCGCCCTCGCGTTAACCTACTCGGAAGTGTCTGCACACTACAAGACCCATAATGCGCTATCTCGACAGTTACCACACAGTAATATTATTTCAGAACCCTTATCGATTTTAAAAAACATGTCTATAATTTAGCTGTTTCCCAAATGTAGTTTCTAAACTCTGAATAAACACGAACATTTCAAACGAACATTGATGTTTGTACCCCCCTGATGAGGAAATAATCC
Organism: Lissotriton helveticus; assembly: GCF_964261635.1. Classification (NCBI taxonomy): domain Eukaryota; kingdom Metazoa; phylum Chordata; class Amphibia; order Caudata; family Salamandridae; genus Lissotriton; species Lissotriton helveticus. The sequence continues at coordinate 1,714,879,548 of NC_136059.1, forward strand.
TATTAATCTTTCAGTGTCAACAAAGGTAAATGCTTTTCAAGTGGGTGCTATCCCGTGGGTTGGGCAACAGTGAAATACAATTATGAATGATATGGGATGCACTCGAGTTTAAACGTGTATCAACAAAGTTTTTCATTATATGCGTGCAGCTTGGTGAAGGTACCTTGCCCAGGTGGCACCTTGTTCAACATAAGGAAAATGGGGGAAGTGAGGCGCATGTCGCCTCAACCAAACGCACTGTCGAATATGCCTCATTGGCAAAACGTGTATATATATTTAGTCCAATGTTTCTTATTAGTTAATCAGATTTCATGCGGTATCCATAGTCTTATCGTTTTTACTCCAATATAAATCCCCATCAGGAAGTGAACGCCATTTTTCAAAATCTTCTATTGTTCAAACTGTGCCCCAAATGGCCTCTTGTAGGAACATGACAGAAGCGTAGTTCATCAGTAGCAGTGTTTATTCGGAAAAAACCCAATGCATTTCAGGCATCACAGTGCCTTTCGTCAGGGGTCACTACAAATTACAATCAAAAAAGAGTACATTAAAATTCATCCATATTATGTGACCCTTAAGTTCATCATAATCATCGTGTACTAACATGTCATCACTTTTTCTAACATCCCGTGTTGGACTAAATATATATACACGTTTTGCCAATGAGGCATATTCGACAGTGCGTTTGGTTGAGGCGACATGCGCCTCACTTCCCCCATTTTCCTTATGTTGAACAAGGTACCACCTGGGCAAGGTACCTTCACCAAGCTGCACGCATATAATGAAAAACTTTGTTGATACACGTTTAAACTCGAGTGTATCCCATATCATTCATAATTATTTTACAGTTGGCCATTCACATGTTTTCACGAAAAAAAACTGCGGAATCATGATGACAAGCCCATTTTTCAGTTTGTCCAGCCCACAATCGATTTTTAGTCAAACCCAACATTCTTCATCAGACAGGTCGATCGAACCCACCATAAAAACGGGCACATCCCCATCGTAAATGGACCATAAAGAAAGGAGCAGAGACAGGTGTGAGCAAGATAAGACATAGTTGTGTGCAATAAAAGGTTTGATGGTGTCTTGTGTCTTGATCAGTAATCCTGATCAGCTACTGGGAAAGGTACTGGCTTAACAAGTTTGGCTTCAGGCAGGAGGGTTGCTTGCTCAGGTCATTCAGAAGTCAGATAAAGTGTACGTGTGGTTGGAGACTCGTTCGGCCACTGTGATCGGCCTTTGTGAGGGCAACCACAAAATGGCTGCCGTATACAAAATGGAACCCGAGGGTTCAGAACGGAATCCCTGATTTTATGGTGATCTCGTCGCTCGAATATGATGAAAATGCTCGTATACCTTACACTTGCCATTTTCGGTCTAATGTTACCAAAATCGTCATGATGCGATGACTTTTATGAAAAGGGTTCACAATTTCAGTACCCCAGTCCCTCCTTTTGCCCTTACATAGGCAATTACCTAAACCCACGTCAGTCTGAGTCCAGGTCTATACTCATCAGGTCATCAAGATGTTGCTGTAGCATCATCCTATTACTTAGCACGTCCGTCGATACAGGTGTCCTTACACACGATGTTGCAAAAAACACAGTTGATGGACAGAATGTAGAACAATGTCATACATTCACCCCAGTACAAGGATATGGGCCTAAATCCATAGTTTTTTTGCACTCCACACCACCCTGGGTTAGACACTGGCTATATGCAAATCAGCTCTGACCCTGTGCCTCATGGGAACAGTCCAATCCGAACTACCAAGTCATGTCTTTCCCAGACCGGAATCAAGCTTCCAAGGACCGGTTTCTGGCTATCAGCCTTCATTCAGCCTGGATAGCTTGACTCCAGTGGTGTGGAGAGCCTGGGACTCACGTCTGAGCATACCCAGCCTACTCTGGGTGAAAATTGCAAAAAACACAGTTGATGGACAGAATGTAGAACAATGTCATACATTCACCCCAGTACAAGGATCTGGGCCTAAATCCATCGGGTTTTTTTGCACTCCACACCACCCTGGGTTAGACACTGGCTATATGCAAATCAGCTCTGACCCTGTGCCTCATGGGAACAGTCCAGTCCGAACTACCAAGCCATGTCTTTCCCAGACCAGAATCAAGCATCCAAGGACCGGTTTCTGGCTATCAGCCTTCATTCAGCCTGGATAGCTTGACTCCAGTGGTGTGGAGAGCCTGGGACTCACATCTGAGCATACCCAGCCCACTCGGGGTGAAAATTGCAAAAAACACAGTTGATGGACAGAATGTAGAACAATGTCATACATTCACCCCAGTACAAGGATCTGGGCCTAAATCAATCGTTATTTTGCACTCCACATCACCCTGGGTTAGACACTAGCTATATGCAAATCAGCTCTGACCCTGTGCCTCATGGGAACAGTCCAGTCCGAACTACCAAGCCATGTCTTTCCCATACCGGAATCAAGCATCCAAGGACCGGTTTCTGGCTATCAGCCTTCATTCAGACTGGATAGCTTGACTCCAGTGGTGTGGAGAGCCTGGGACTCATGTCTGAGCATACCCAGCCCACTCGGGGGGAAAATTGCAAAAAACACAGTTGATGGACAGAATGTAGAACAATGTCATACATTCACCCCAGTACAAGGTGTCCTTACACACGATGTAGCACAGAGGCCACATATAGCAGGAGCACACTGTACACTAAGGGTGGGCGTAGTTCGCGAAGTAGCGCTACGCGAAGCTACGCGAAGTGCACTTCGCACTACGCGAACTTCACGTAGCACTACGCGAGCTGCGTAGTAGCATGTTCGCACTGTGCAAGATGCGTTTTCAATGATTGCACAGTGCGGACAAGCATCCGGCACTGTGCAAGCATTGAAAACGGCATCTTGCACAGTGCGAGCTGTAGTTTTCTGCTGCTCGAGTAGATTATTACTCGAGCGGCAGCTTTCTCAACGCGAACAGGTAGTTTCTCATTGAGAGCGGTCGCGAGCATGCGCAACCACTCACGATGAGAAACATGACCTCCTCGCGTTGAGAATCTCGCCGGGGTGTCATTTTGCTTGCTCGCGGTCGCGAACATGACGTTCAGGACCGCGAACAAGCAAAAAATGACCGCTGCACTACGCATGTTCGCACTGTGCTACGTGCAGCTCACGTAGTGCGAAGTTGCAAAAACTTCGTAAACTCCGCGAGCGTAGCGTAGTGCTTCACCCAGGGTTACTGTACACACAGACAGAACAGGAAAAGAATGGCTAAGATCATCCCAATGACCATCAGAATTTTCCATCCCCACATGGATAACAGTCCCCAGAACCATCCCATCAATGACCAATCTCCTTTATCCACATGTATAGATTCGGAGATCTTATGCAGTCTTGAAATGGCCTGGTACACTGTCGGAGCATTATCTGGAATGAAAACACAGCAACTTGATTGGATCACTTTACATACCCCACCTCGATCTGCAAGTATGACGTCTAACGCAACTCTGTTCTGGAGTGTCATTAGGCGATCCGACTGGAGCTCAGCAGTCAAATTACTAAGGGCACTGGCAGTTTCAACTACGGTGGACTCAACCACCCTCGTCAATTGCCGTAGGTTCCTGCTGTTAACCATAGGTCCCCAAAACGGCAGAAAACCCTTCATGAAATCTCCTAATTCTTGTCCTGCAGTATCTTCCTCAGTGAAGACACCTCTAACTACCCTTGTTTTGTGGTAATCTGCTACAGCTGTGTAGGTGGGAGGCAACAGGAACGAGACAAAACATGTGCCCGAGAAATTAGGGGGCAACCATGTGTAAGCTCTATCACAACAGATGAAATAGGTACCCTTAGCTGCTAGGAACGATGGGGAAGTCTGAGACGCAAAAATATACGTCTCAGTGCAGATACTCTTCCGTAACTGAGCTCTTGGATTCTTGCCATTACCTTGCAGACATAGATGACCTTGATGGGGTACAATCAAAATTGTAGTGGATCTTTTTGCTCGCTGGTTCTCGCTCAGACTCGCTCCATATCCAGTCACGTTCCATCCTATATACGCTAGTGTCTCATCTTTCGGGATAGTCTCATAGGAACTAGCTCCCATAATCATGTTGACTATTCCCTTAACTAGAGCACTATTCTTTGGATTATCCTTCACAGAACGTAGGGGGTGAACTTCATGAGCATAGATGAACATCGTTCTGTATGCCCATACGGAACCATTGTAGCTGAATGGCAGGACCATATAAGGAATACCTTTATCAGTAGTATGAGGCATAAGATCACACACCCAACAGTTAGTCGTGTTCACTACTAATTGGTGTTGGTGCAGAAGCTGAACGAAAGAGTTATTAATGAATTCCAATCTTCTAATGGTCTCATGTTCAGGCAGAGGATGAAAAGAATGTGAAGAAACAGTAGAAGAAGGTATGGGCTATGTAGTGGTTGCAAACGTCACTTGAAAAGAGAATATAACATATCCCGTTAAAAACATCATTAAGCTAAGCAACATAAAAAGACACAATATTAAAAACCATTTTCTACTCATTAGTGTACACATTTTGGCTCTAAAATTCATTTCTTTAACAGTTCTCTCCATCCTCTAACCTTGCTGCTCGCGGGGGTAGGGTGTTCCGTGCTAAGGAATGCGTCTGTCAGTCCAGGGAATGCCCTAGGACCAACTAGAACCATCGACCTTGTGTCTTCGACTTGCACTCCAAAGACTTAACGCCGCGACCCTGCAGCTGAACCCGGATGGCGGTTCGAAAAACAAAAATCGGTCAAAACAGTTTCTCAGATGGGAGAGCTGAACTTTCAAAAATAGTAAAGAATAGGATTTTTATTTGTCCATGATTCTAGGTTTCAAATTATAACAGCTTTTTCCAGATAACGTCTGGTCTTGGAATAGGAGTTCAGGCTCGGTAGTGTCCAATCGAACTGACGGTGGCACAGCTTCTTGCAAAAGGTTGTCGCTTTCACGCTCATAACTTGTCCCAATTAAACGTGCATCGCTAAAAGGCAGAAAACGAGGCACAGTTTCAGTTTCAGAATCAGGAATGCCCTCCTGGACCCACTGGTCATACTGCAGAGGTAAGGGAACCCTCTTGCAGTGTATGCCGTGGATCCAGTTCTTTTTCCCATGCACTCGCACTGCAGTTCTCGTGGACAAAAGCACCAGGTAGGGGCCGATCCAGCGGGGCTGATCGTTCTTTGTCCGCTGGAAGTTCTTAATTAGGATCCATGAGCCAGGATCAATGACGTGTCCTGGATCTTCAGAAGCCTGAGGCAAAGTATCGTGAACCTCTTGGTGTAAAACACGCAATTTAGCCGTCAGATCATATAAGTAATCAAGCAGTACAGGGTGTTCAATCTCGATGTATTTTGTCGGCCTCGGCACTCCCCAATATGTTGGCCGGGCGACCGAACACAATTTCATAGGGACTAAGTCCCACTCGTGAATACACAGTCATTCTTGTCCATAAAAGTGCTAATGGCAAAGCATCAGGCCATTTAAGACCAGAGCTCGCTTGTATCTTGGCCAGTTTCAGTTTTAGCGTGCCATTATAGCACTCTACTAGTCCAGCTGATTGGGGGTGATTTGCAGCATGAAATTTTTGCCGGATTCCTAGCCCTTCACATACTCTCTTCATCACTTGACCTACAAATTCACTCCCATTATCACTCCAGACCATTCTCGGCAAACCGAATCTAGGGAAAAATTCTTTGACAAGGGCTTTAGCTGTGGACATGGCAGTGTTATCTTTTAGGGGATATGCTTCTACCCATTTTGAGAAGGCACAAACAACAACGAGTACGTATTTCAAGTTGTTGCACCTCTCCATGTGGATGAAATCTAGCTGCAAAACCTCGAACGGATACGTTGGAGGCGCAAAATGACCAGCTAGAGTTGGAGTTCCCCTACCGGGATTGTATCTCAGACAAACCATACAATTTTTAACCACATTCTCTGGACACTTGGGAATTCCAGCATTTTGCCATACTGGAGCCAACAACTTACAGATCCCTTTCACACTGATGTGAGCCATTCCATGCGCCATTGTAACCACTGCAAGCACGTACCCATCGGGTAACAACCATCGCTGATGCTCTGACAACTCAACCCAACAACCATTCGCATCCAATTTACCCGTACTCTCTCTCCACACACTCAATTCTTCCTCTGTAGCTTCAGCTTGAATAGACTTCACACTCTCTATCGTATCTTCACACATTCCAACGTCACCAATCCATCTTGCAGGGCCCGCAACATACATTCGACTCATCACGTCTCTTGCCGTTTCTTTCGCAACTTCATCAGCAAACGCATTACCGTGACCAGCGTCGTCAGTAACCTTCTTATGTGCACTGCATTTCACAATCGCAACTTGCAACGGCAAAGTAAGTGACTCGAGGAGCTGATTTACCAACTGACCATGCTGAATCTTAGTTCCATGAGACGTGAGGAACCCACGTTCCTTCCACAATCGTCCAAAACTGTGATCCACACCAAACGCATACTGGCTGTCAGTATATATGGTTACTTTCATTCCTTTTGATAGTACACACGCTCTCGTAAGTGCAATCAACTCTGCTGCTTGAGCGGAATTATGTGGGATACGTGCAGCTTCAACAATCGTATGCAAAGTCGTAACAGCATATGCCGCAGTCGTATCACCATTCGGAAGCTTGAAGCACGAACCATCCACCCATAAGTTACCATCACACTTCACAAGAGGAGTGTCCCTAAGATCTATTCTCCCTTTCGTTTCTTCTTCTGTCCTGAGAAAACAATCATGTTGTTCAGAAACCTCTGACTTTGCTACAATCGGTAACAAAGTAGCTGGATTCAGCGTGTTGCATCTCTTTATGTGCACATGGCTCGCTAAAAGTGTCAGTTCATAACCTGACAATCGAGCACTGGTTAAGTGCTGTGTCTTGGTTCTGTTTAGCAAAGTAACCACTGCATGTGGAACCATTACAATCAGCGTATTGTTCATCACCAAACCAGCAGACTGTCAAATAGAAACAGCTGCTGCCGCTGTAGCTCTCAGACAACTCGGCAATGCTCTAGCTACCGGATCCAAAGTCGACGAGAAATACGCACATGGACGCTGCTTGTCCCCAAAAGATTGCGTCAACACTGACAATGCACATCCTTCTCTCTCATGGACATACAGTGTAAAGGGCTTACTGTAGTCGGGGGTACCCAACACAGGAGCCGAACATAATGCATCGCGCAATTCCGAAAAACTTTTCTGACATTCTTCGGATCACGGAAGGGGATTCGGTGTATCCTTACAAGTCAATGCCACCAAAGGTTTGGCCAGTAGGGAAAAATTCAGTATGCTTTGTCTGCAATATGACGTGATACCCAAGAAAGCACGCACTTCTCTTTGTGTAATTGGCACACTCATTTTTGCAATTGCTTGAATTCGTTCTGGGGTCAATTTTCTTCCCTCCTTCGATAAGAGGTGACCTAAGTAGGTCACTTCTTGTCGACGATACTGTAATTTTGAGAGAGACACTTTGTGATGCAAATTAGACAAATGACGCAACAATGACAAGGTGGCTTCTTTACAAATTTCCTCAGTATCTGCAGCGACTAACAAATCGTCGACGTACTGAATCAGAGCTGCACCATCAGGTAAAACAATCGTATCAAGCTGTGTTTTCAAAGCCTGACTATATATTGATGGACTTTCACAATAGCCTTGAGGAGCTCTCTTAAACCGGAAGCTTCGACCTCCTAAAGAGAAGCCGAAAATATCCCTACTCTCCTCGGCAATCGGAATGCTGAAGAAAGCATTCTTCAAATCAATCACCGAGAACCACGTGGCTGAAGCTGGAACCATGGTCAGTAAGGCAGTGATATCTGGGACGACAGGAAATTGCGGAACTACGATCTTATTCACCTCGCGAAGATCGATCACAAACCGGTAAACAGGTGGCGGAGAAGAGTCAGTATGTTTTAAGACAGGCAGCACAGGGCTATTGCAAACATTACCTCTTGTTTCTTCAATTACATCTTTCTCAATCAGGTCATGAATGATCGCTAGCAACGCCCTTTCACCTTCACTCGAAATCTTGTATTGGGGAATACGTGGCATTTTAACATTTGCTTTCAATGTCACAACATATGGCGGTATCTCCAAAAGACCTATGTCATTAGGACCAGTAGCCCACAGAATATCAGGAAGAGATAACAATTCTATCGGAAGTTTATCCTTTGACAAATACATCGAGGAGACCACTTTCTTACCCAGTGTAAGTTGTACTCCAGAGGGAGAACAATACAATGTTGCGTACAATCTTTTCAACAGATCCAATCACAACAAGTTCTCACCACAACCTGTCATCAGAATAAGGGGTGCTTCGAATTCACAAGGTCCAACAGAAAGAGACATAGGACTAGAAATCAGGTTCCTAACCGGGGCGCCAGAAAAACCTACTGAAACATTCATCTCGCCAGACAAAGGTGTGCCAGGGAGTTTAGAGTGCATAATAGAACTCTTCGTAGCACCAGTATTCAACAGAAAAGGCTCTGACACACCTGATGTAATCACCTCAACATAAGGTCCACTCTGATCTACTGGAACTGAAACAACTCTCTCTCTTTGTCCATGGCTGTCCTAGCAATCACCACCCTCCATATTTTCAACTTCTGCGTAGTAGTCATCAGCATAATACTGAGTCGTCTTACCAGATGCGTTATTCTGCTGATCCAAAACGATTCATTGAATTTTGAGGGGGAAATGGACGTGTGTTCTGGGAGAATTCTCCACGCCCTCTACCTCTAAGAGCTTGTGGAACACCCCGACCTCTTGCGCAAGAAACACCATTCATACGCTGTAACAAAACAGGGCAGCTACTTTTGAAATGGCCCTCTTCTTTGCAATATGCACACTGATTAGGGCCTACAGGAAAACGTGGTTGAGAAGACTCGAACCTTTGCGAGTTTCTCTGAAATTGCTGAGGTTGCTGATAGTCACGCTGATTACTACGGGGCGGATACGCTTGCTGTAAAAGGACCTTCATTTTTAACTCTTTAGTTTTCTTGTCTGCTCTGTCCTTCTCATCCTTATCTCTGTTTTCGTAGTATTGTGCAGTAGCCAATATCTGTGCTGAAGAGGAAACGGCCCAAGAACTCTCTGAATCTTTCAATTTGTTACACAACTTGGGAAGCAAATTGTGCACAAACTTGTCAACGAACAACCGCTGACCGCCTTCTGTACTCATGTCTTGACCACTGTGGTCGATAAACGTTTCTTCAAACCTAGTGAAGAAATCAGACACAGTTTCCTCTTTCTCCTGCTTGCATGCAGACAATTTATCCCAATTTACACGCATCGCAGGCATTAAAGTCTTCATGTAAGTAACGATCTTACCAGGGAGTTCTGCAACCAAAGGCTCAGGTTTAGCACCACCAACTTGTCGGCCATCTGCAGCGGCAATATTAACCCAGGTATCACCTAACTCCTGCGCATGATCCGTGTGACGAATCAATCCCCATAAAGGCTGTGGAACCACATTTCCAAACAACATGTCTATTTCAGCTAGATTCATAACACATGAGTCTGCAGTCTGGGATAATTCCTTATAATACCATGCAGGGTTTTTACGGGGGTCAGGTAAGGTCTGTTTAAGGGCCAAGACTTCATCTCGCTTCCATGGAACATGTACCCAAACACGTTGAAAATGAGGCTGAACAGGTGGATTAGCGGCTAGATCCCCTTCTTTCCAAACTGGGGGAACTTCTCTCATGGGATACTGTCTCACTTTCCTCCTAACAGAGGGATCATGCTCAAACAATGATCGAGAAACAGCCTCATTCCTAAATGACAACAATGTCGCAACTGCTCTCTCAACGTTGGAACCCACAATCGTACCTTTCGCAAACTCGAACCGTACACGACACAACTCATGTGGATTGTGTTCCAAATCACGATCCTCCAATTCTTCGAGAAGAAAAACACACATTTTATCGAAAACATATCTCTGCTTCGAGGCTTCCCATTGGCGGAAGACATCCATGACAGACTCTAACTCATATCTTGTAGGGTCGGTAACCCATTTATGCGCCAAATGATCCAATACTTCCTTCTCTCTAGAATCAGGCAATTGGCTACGTAACTGTTTATGCTCTGAAACGGGGGTCTTGCTTAATGACCCAAAGAAAGGAGACAAAAGACTAGTAACAGTGTCCGTCATTCTCTGTCGGACAGAAGGGGAAGTTGACAGAACAGGAGATAAAGTGGACTGAGAAGAAGCTAGTGTAGGAGCAGTAGCAGAGGAAGCAGCAAGAACAGGTGGAAAAGTCATAGGTATTAAAGACGGAACAGGTAGCAAAGTCAGCAGCCCTTGAGAAGGCTGCACCAGAGAAGTAGGAGCCAGCTGAAGAGGAGCTGGCGGCTGTGCAATAGCAAGAGGCAAAGAAACCAGAGGTTGCGCCGCTAAAGGTTGCGGAGGTGCTGTAGCACTCTGCGCATAAGGGGGTGGCGAATTCAACAAATGTGACATTAAAGGATCTTTCTCAAGTTCCTTCGTTACATCTTGCTGAAGAGGTGGCAAAACGGGATAGCATTTATCAATCGCCAGTTTACGTTGCCTGTGCAACTGTTCACTCGCTTGTTCCTCTTCATCATCCTTGTATTGCATAGCAGCTTGCATTATCGAGATACCTCTTTCTCTTTTATTTCACTTCGCTAATTTAATCTCTTTTTGTTTGGCTTCCTTTCGCCATAGGCGGAAAGAGTCAAACATCGCCGGCCGGGCTTTCTTCTTAAAAAGTCTAACCTCTAGGTTATCTAAAATTTCCGTGTCAAAACTACCATGTCGGGGCCATTGTAGGACACCGTCCTTTTTTGTGTAACGAATCCATACTTCGTTATATGCGATGGGGCCCACGCCATGCTTCACATAGAGCTCATAGGTTGGAGTTCCAATTGGAGGAACCGGACACGAGTCCTCCAATCGGGAATCCCTATTATAACCACAACAAAACAAATTTCCAAGTCTGCTAAGACCAGGCATCTTCGCTTACTAGCCTAGCTTCAAACTTCAAGGGAATATCAAATACGATAGTCTCGTGTATACACAAGTCCCTCGGCTTTGGTACTTGCAAGTTCCAAATCAAAGATCCCAAGGGGATACCCAAAAACTAAGGACTGGGAGACGCTCCACTCATACTTAACTGAGGTATCGATGACGTCACCAGAAGACTCGTCTATCGTCTCGCTCTACAAATCATCAAAGGGTCCAAGACAGGGCGATAGTCAGGGCAGCAGTCCTTCGTAGCCGTCGGAAAGCGGGGAACCTCGCAGCAAAGACTTACGGACCACCACGACATGCAGGGGTCGATGAAGTGGTTGGCCTTCCTCCAGAATTTTCACACGAAGCTCCTCACGAACCTCAGGCTTGGACCGGTACCGCTGAAATCGCCCCATGTTGGGCGCCAAATGAAGTACTGGGTTATTTAGAACCCAGCGGTGCCAGGGGACGCACCCGAAGACTTTGGATTCTCCTGTCTCAGACTACAGAAACACAGAAACGTCTTGGCGACGTCAAAGATCAGATTTATTGGCTGCAGATAGTAACAGGTATCCTAGAAGTACAACACGGTGTATGTTCTCAGGAGACTGCTCAACTTTACAAAGCTAGCCATCCCTTTTTATACCAAATATTATGCTTCAGGCAAACATTCCTTATTTTACAGTTGGCCATTCACATGTTTTCACGAAAAAAAACTGCGGAATCATGATGACAAGCCCATTTTTCAGTTTGTCCAGCCCACAATCGATTTTTAGTCAAACCCAACATTCTTCATCAGACAGGTCGATCGAACCCACCATAAAAACGGGCACATCCCCATCGTAAACGGACCATAAAGAAAGGAGCAGAGACAGGTGTGAGCAAGATAAGACATAGTTGTGTGCAATAAAAGGTTTGATGGTGTCTTGTGTCTTGATCAGTAATCCTGATCAGCTACTGGGAAAGGAACTGGCTTAACAAGTTTGGCTTCAGGCAGGAGGGTCGCTTGCTCAGGTCATTCAGAAGTCAGATAAAGTGTACGTGTGCTTGGAGACTCGTTCGGCCACTGTCATCGGCCTTTGTGAGGGCAACCACAAAATGGCTGCTGTATACAAAATGGAACCCGAGGGTTCAGAACGGAATCCCTGATTTTATGGTGATCTCGTCGCTCGAATATGACGAAAATGCTCGTATACCTTACACTTGCCATTTTCGGTCTAATGTTACCAAAATCATCATGATGCGATGACTTTTATGAAAAGGGTTCAAAATTTCAGTACCTCAGACCCTCCTTTTGCCCTTACATAGGCAATTACCTAAACCCACGTCAGTCTGAGTCCAGGTCTATACTCATCAGGTCATCAAGATGTTGCTGTAGCATCATCCTATTACTTAGCACGTCCGTCGATACAGGTGTCCTTACACACGATGTAGCACAGAGGCCACATATAGCAGGAGCACACTGTACACACAGACAGAGTCGGTGCGGGAGCACACTGCTTCACCTCCCAGCAGAGTCGCCCCTGAGCATCATGGTAGATGCAGTTCAGATCGACAAGCGAGTACACTTGGAAAGTCTTGAGTGTTTCACCAGGTGGGTGCAGATTAGTGCTGGCCATCTCTGGACACGTGTTTCTGAATTATTATTCGTCATCAGCAGAGATTAGGCAAAATTAATCGGGGTTGCTCAGCAGGCTGCCGTATCCTTGGAACGTAGTATCTCTCCAGGCGCGCAGGTGCCTCTCCACGAGCTCGTCAGCCCACAGCGGCTCGAGGGAGCCTTTAAGTAAAGAGTCGGTGCGGGAGCACACTGCTTCACCTCCCAGCAGAGTCGCCCCTGAGCATCATGGTAGATGCAGTTCAGATCGACAAGCGAGTACACTTGGAAAGTCTTGAGTGTTTCACCAGGTGGGTGCAGATTGCTCTGCTGATGACGAATAATAATTCAGAAACACGTGTCCAGAGATGGCCAGCACTAATCTGCACCCATCTGGTGAAACACTCAAGACTTTCCAAGTGTACTCGCTTGTCGATCTGAACTGCATCTACCATGATGCTCAGGGGCGACTCTGCTGGGAGGTGAAGCAGTGTGCTCCCGCACCGACTCTTTACTTAAAGGCTCCCTCGAGCCGCTGTGGGCTGACGAGCTCGTGGAGAGGCACCTGCGCGCCTGGAGAGATACTACGTTCCAAGGATACGGCAGCCTGCTCAGCAACCCCGATTAATTTTGCCTAATCTCTGCTGATGACGAATAATAATTCAGAAACATGTGTCCAGAGATGGCCAGCACTAATCTGCACCCACCTGGTGAAACACTCAAGACTTTCCAAGTGTACTCGCTTGTCGATCTGAACTGCATCTACCATGATGCTCAGGGGCGACTCTGCTGGGAGGTGAAGCATGGTGCTCCCGCACCGACTCTTTACTTAAAGGCTCCCTCGAGCCGCTGTGGGCTGACGAGCTCGTGGAGAGGCACCTGCGCGCCTGGAGAGATACTACGTTCCAAGGATACGGCAGCCTGCTCAGCAACCCCGATTAATTTTGCCTAATCTCTGCTGATGACGAATAATAATTCAGAAACACGTGTCCAGAGATGGCCAGCACTAATCTGCACCCACCTGGTGAAACACTCAAGACTTTCCAAGTGTACTCGCTTGTCGATCTGAACTGCATCTACCATGATGCTCAGGGGCGACTCTGCTGGGAGGTGAAGCAGTGTGCTCCCGCACCGACTCTGTACACACAGACAGAACAGGAAAAGAATGGCTAAGATCATCCCAATGACCATCAGAATTTTCTATCCCCACATGGATAACAGTCCCCAAAACCATCCCATCAACGACCAATCTCCTTTATCCACATGTATAGATTCGGAGATCTTATGCAGTCTTGAAATGGCCTGGTACACTGTTGGAGCATTATCTGGAATGAAAACACAGCAACTTGATTGGATCACTTTACATACCCCACCTCGATCTGCAAGTATGACGTCTAACGCAACTCTGTTCTGGAGTGTCATAAGGCGATCCGACTGGAGCTCAGCAGTCAAATTACTAAGGGCACCGGCAGTTTCAACTACGGTGGACTCAACCACCCTCGTCAATTGCCGTAGGTTCCTGCTGTTAACCATAGGTCCCCAAAACGGCAGAAAACCCTTCAAGAAATCTCCTAATTCTTGTCCTGCAGTATCTTCCTCAGTGAAGACACCTCTAACTACCCTTGTCTTGTGGTAATCTGCTACAGCTGTGTAGGGGGTAGGCAACAGGATCGAGACAAAACATGTGCCCGAGCCTTGCAGCCATGACATAACGCTGGGAGGCCCAGGTCAGGTGAGGGAAACATGCCAAGGTATACTGCCACTGCCCAGCCAGGAGAAGGCTGGATGAAGGGCAGCAGGGGCTGGTGCGGGGCTTTTAAAGTTTAACCCTGTCACCCCAGACTTCATCGCCGAGAGGGAGCCAGAGCTAGCCTACCACGCCGGTGACTGTTGCAAACAGTGTCACACTACCCACCATGCAAAGAAAATTAAAAAGCACTGCTGCTACTTACGGTTGCTGCTGGTGGTGTTGGCGGCCGGGCAGTGGCCTGCCTGCCTTTAATTACGAGGCTGCCTAGGCCTGTTGCTGCCTGCATACGACGGGGCATAACATTTTGAAAACAATTCTACACACACTGCCTGCCACACAGCTCAACCCTACCCCCGCAGAACCAAATTCATCCCCCTGCTCAATCAGTCTCCCGCAGCCCGCCCATCAGCAGCAACACTAAAGGGCTGCAGCCCGCCACCCGCCGCGTAAAGCAAATTTGAAATGCGCATTGCCAATAAATAATATGAGTCGGACGGTCTGGACCAGACAGTCAGTAATGAACCATATGTGATGTGCATGCCGAGCCAGAGCTTGAGGTAATTATATTTTATATACTGGCAGTAGTAGTTTCTAGTCTACACCACATTCACATTGCCAGATATATAACATGTAGAGTCAGAGTTGCACACGCGTGGTGTTATGTAGATCCAGCGCTGATAAATAAGCACCAGAAAGCACCGGCACATATTAAGCACTGCCTAACACCCATGGAAGTGCTGTTTCCAGTGTTGAAAGTGCTTGCACTGCATTTCCCTGTACCACATGGCAGCCTACACGCGGTGCCTGCCACTTGGTCCATGGAAATGCAGGGCGTACCATGGGTACCCCCCAGTGCAGCAACAACCCCCCAACAAGGGGGGCCCACAAAAGGCCCCCAACCACAATCCCCGCCAGCCTTTCCATGGCGGCATCGCCGCCATGGAAATGCCACTCCAATACCGACATCCTAATATAGCGGGTGGCGCCTGCTAGGCACCACCACCATATTAGTGGCCCTGCTCTGCCGGCCAGGCGATTGTTATGATTGCACCGGCGGAAATGTGGCAGACGGACTTTGTGTCCTCTGCAATACCCACAGCCATCCTAATATGGCGGTGGCTAAATCTCTTTGTGATGGCGGAACGATTGCCACCACCGGCCCGGCGGTGGCGATCGCTCTATCATCGTAATGGGCCCCTATGTCCTCAATTGTTTGTGGCTGTCTGAGAGGATCACACAAAGCTCAACTGTTAGCTGCACCCAGTCATATGACCCAGAGACAGGCTGCAGGCTAAGGCAGGATAAAGGCAACTTTCCAAAGTTGGCATTTTCAAAACTGTAATTTAAAATCTGATTTTATCATAAGAGAGAATCTAGACACCAAACATGAACTGGTGACCTGTTCACAATTGGAATTTACAGCATATTAACTGTAATAAGGTAACTCCAATGTTATCCTATTGTGTAGATAGACCTTGCAGTAGTGTAAGAGTTTTCACTACCAGGACATGTAAAACTTAAAAGTATATGTCCAACTTTTAATTACAAAAATTAGTAATGGGAGAGGCACTCCGATTTCTTACAAAGATAAATTCTTAATTTTCCTTATTCTCTAAGCGTGCTGCAGGGGAGGACGCAATGCCCATACTGCGCCATAAACTATGAACATGAAAGAATCAAGCTGGACAGCTTGCCCTCTGCGCACTGTAGCTGTGACCCATAAGGGGTTACTACCTAATCATACTATACAAATTATTTATGAATTCAAAAATGAACACAACAACAGCTGTGGTTTCAATCACATTGAATTATATTTTCAGTGTTTAGTCTCAAATCAATTTACAACTCTCATATAAGGTTGTGCAACGAAATTAATTGAAAATAGATGTTGAATTCACATCTGAATGTAATTCTCATCTTACAATTTTTTAGCCATAGGTTCGCATGCCCAATGCATTTCGGGCCACACGGCCCTTCTTCGGGGGCAGTACCTGTAAAAAATATATATAAATAAATATAATATATAAATATATAAATCTCGTTGTGGTTTGAAATACTGGTCTATCGTCATACAGTGGTGCAGAGAGCCACAACAAAATATAACCATGTCTAAACACGCCTAAAAACTGAATTAATAAAGTTAAAAAAACCTTTGTTATCATAGAGCTCTAAAAAACATAGTCATCATAATACATGGTCATAGAAATGCAAACACTTAATGACATTGTAAACCTCAAAGAATACATCAAAACTCATGAAGTCAACTAAGTGACCTAAAAGAAATATAGTGGATATGCGATGACTCACTTGTTTGGCCAAAAAATGATATGAATGTCAGGACTGTGATATTTAAACGCGTGGTCAATCAAGGCTGCATTTTTTCTTAGTGCTGAAAAGAATGACGGAGAAGCGGCTATAACACCCACTCTTGAACAGTGCATGCAAGAATAAACGTTTAAATCCTAGAAAGTGCACACTCACAAGGAACACAACTACAACGTCCGAGACTCGGCGGGCCGAAATTCAATTCCAATTCTTTTAAAGAAACCTCGTGCACCCGACCTGAAAGAGACGAACATAAAGCGTGATGGAAACATGCTGTTTTCTGTCATTTCTAGTGAACCAACTTCACACTGTTTCTTGACGCACTCAGAAAATGCGCTCAACCCTCTACGGACCAGTGCCGTAATACTGCTGTAGTGCGATTTGAAACTAACCTTAATATTAGTCGCAAGGTGCCCAGAAAACTGTTTGGAGCTCTTTTCCTCGGCCAATTATCTACAACATAAAAACATACGAACTTTAGACTATGTACGCGAGCACTAACAAAGTGCGCCCTCCGTCTGCCTGGATCAAATCAAAAAGTATACCTGTGCATTACAACAATAAGCTTCTGCCGAACCAAACCGCTACCACCATTCCGTCTATCTTCACTGACGCTGCTCGGCGCCATTAAATGACGCGATTTAAATAATAAAAATAAACGACGGACCACGTTTCTAACCAGAGAGAACGCAATGCTTAGAGCATAGTTGGAAATGAAGGTTACAAAGCTCAAAAAGCGCCATATTGTAACGGGAATATGTGTGTTTTATGTGAAGTGAATGCATATCCATAACAAATATACAAATACAACAATATACAAACAGAAATAAAAAATAATAAACGAGGATATATAACAATACAGTTAGTCTAGCTATTTCATCTATCCTTCAGCATACAGTAGTTGTGCAGTATCCTAAAGAAAACAAATAAGGTCCACTCGATCATTGATCCCTTTAGGATCTTGTGTTTGTAGTCTGCGAATCCAAAAGATTTCCCTCTGTAAAAGAGTCTTAGTGAGACTTTTACCCGGTGTCGGAGTAACCACTTCGAGGATCTGGAATTTAACCTGCGCGATTGTATGTCTGTGGTTCTCCCAATGTAAAGCCAAACTGCTCTTGGGGTTCTTGTTTCTGATGGTGCTCTTGTGTTCCGAGATGCGGATTTTAATCTTCCTTTCTGTCTTGCCTATGTACAAGAGTCCGCATGGACACTTGATGGCATAAATAACATTAGGTGTGTTGCAATCTGCACTTATTTTAACTGGGATGGTTTCTCCTGTATGAGGATGTTTAATAGAATCAGTCACCATAACATTATTGCAATGAACGCAATTTTGACATTTTTTCATCCCCTTGTAGGTTTGCGATGCAGTCATGGGATGACTTTTCAACATTTCTTTTAGGTTTCTTGAACGCTTGTAAGCAAAAATCGGCTTATCCTGAAACAGATCTTTGAAATCAGTCTCATCTCTAAGTAGTTCCCAATGGGTGGTGATGCTCTTTTTGATCTCGTATGAACTGGTGGAATATTTAGAGACAAATACCTGACGATGTTGTTGTTTTTTCACTTGAGAGATAAATAGAGATTCACGTGGTAATTTATCAGTCTTATCCTTGGCTGTTTGTAACACAATAGAAGGATATCTCTTTGATGCGTACTTTGCTGTAATAGTGTTCATGTTACTTTGAAATGTTTCTGCCTGTGAACAAATTCTCTTTGCTCTTAACATCATGGAGTAAGGTAAGTTGTTAATTAGATTCCTGGAATGAAAACTATTATACATCAAGGCAGTATTCTTGTCAGTCGTCTTGTGATATACTTCCGTTTGTATGGTGTTATCCTCTATTTTCACCAGGACATCCAAAAACGCAATCTGTTCTCGTTGTATATTGCTAGTGAATTGAATATTTTCATCATATGAATTCATTTGAACAATTTTTTGTGTCAGTCTGTCTTTGGTACCCTTCCAAATCACGAAGATATCGTCAATATAACGACAATATAAAAGTGTGTTATCTGTCCATTCTTTATCCTTGATTAGAAACATGTCTTCATACCTTGCCATGTATGTATTGGCATATGCCGGCGCACCAGAAAAACCCATGGAGGTGCCCTTATTCTGCAAAAAGAAATCACCATTCCACTTAAAATAACTGTGATGTAAACAAAAATGCAAAAGTTCTAGCAAAAAATTTTTTTCTGCCGGTATCTCCTCCTGTTTCAACAAGGCCCATTCTACCGCCTCCATACCCTCAGAATGTGGGATGGAGGTGTAGAGAGCCTTGACGTCTAGTGTGCAGATCAATACATCTGAAGTTAACTGTGTATCCATGAGTTTTTTCAGGAAGTGAGTGGTGTCCTTAACATAAGAGTACCAACTTTGAACAAAAGGTTGTAGAAACTGATCTAGATATTGACCCAGAGGCTCGAAAATGGTGCCGCACCCGGTAACTATGGGACGGAACGGTGGGTTTGCAAGATCTTTATGGACTTTTGGCAGCATGTAAATTCCCGGTTGTTTTGGGAAGGAAACTGTGAGAAATGAGCGGGTTTTCTTGCTAATCCATTTCATATCTTCTGCTCGTTCTAGGATACTTTCCAAGGTAATCTGTAATTCTTTGATCGGATCTTGGTCCAATCTGAGATAAGTGTTGATATCGGATACATGCTCTGAAACTTTAGCATCGTAAAATATTTGATCCATGACGACAATAGCGCCGCCCTTATCTGCTTGCTGAATGTGTATCCTAGAATCTTCCGCCAATTCCTTAAGGATCATTTTGTCATTTATATATTTATATATATTTTTTACAGGTACTGCCCCCGAAGAAGGGCCGTGTGGCCCGAAATGCATTGGGCATGCGAACCTATGGCTAAAAAATTGTAAGATGAGAATTACATTCAGATGTGAATTCAACATCTATTTTCAATGAATTTCGTTGCACAACCTTATATGAGAGTTGTAAATTGATTTGAGACTAAACACTGAAAATATAATTCAATGTGATTGAAACCACAGCTGTTGTTGTGTTCATTTTTGAATTCATAAATAATTTGTATAGTATGATTAGGTAGTAACCCCTTATGGGTCACAGCTACAGTGCGCAGAGGGCAAGCTGTCCAGCTTGATTCTTTCATGTTCAACTTTTAATTACACCACACCCGCCATCTGGGCTGTCCAAGTTATATCCTGGGGTGACTTATGTGTATTAAAAAGGAAAAATTGGGGCTGGCAAAAGGTGTATGTTGCCAGGCCAAAATGGCAGTTTAAAACTGCACATACAGGCTGCAATGGCAGACCTGAGACAGGTTGATATTGCTACTTATGTAGATGTCACAATGAGTGATGCAGTACTTTTAGTAGCATTTAATTTACAGATCCTGGGCACAGGTAATGCCATTTTTCAAGGGAATTATAAGTAAAATAAATATGACAATTGGGTATAGCCAGTTCTACCATGTTTTACAGAGAGAGCACAAGCACGTCAGCACTGGTTACCAGTGGCAAAGTGTGCTTAGTCCAAAGGCCAGCAAAAATGTCAGCAAAATAGAAGGGTTAAAGTCAAAAAGTTAGGGGAAAACCATGCCAAGCATGCCAGGTCCTACACTCCAACTCTCTTTGCCTGGGCTCGAGTCTCCAGAGAGACATTAAATATTATTGCTAGGGTTCTTTCTTACAGAATGATGCTGCTAAAAATTGCTGTTATGTACAAGATACAACCATCACATTGACAAAGCAGAAAGCTTGAATAAAAAAGAATGTGCACGATTGAGATAAGGGGGCAGAAAGTCTAAGGCTTGGAAGAATGAGGCATGTGGTAGAATCAGGACTAGTCAGACTAGTTATTCAGCAACCTGACCTTCAAAACCAGCAGATGCAGTTTTCTGAGCAAAATGGGTGGAAGGGTGATCGGTGAATAGACAAGTGTTGATAGTGAGAGTGGGAAAAACAGTGTTGATAGTGAGAGAGGGAGAGAGAAGACATGTTAGTAAGTGACAGAAGTGGTTAATATTGGTACTCTCAAAGTATCACTCATGTAGTGTTCAGAAATGTCTCCTCAATATTTCTCCATTAAGCACTTTGGCCACACAAGAGATTCTCGACATTAGAGTCACAGTACATTTAAGTTCACAGAAGTTTTTCCTGCTCTATTTCTACTTTTTGACCAACATCATAATATTTTCACTGAAAAAAACAAGGAAGGAAGTAAGAAACCTCTGAATGACCATGGACTCCAAGCTGTCGATGAATGCCCAAGTGGACAAACTCGCAAGATCAAGCTTTGTCACTATAAAAACGCTGCGATGCAATTTCCCTTATTTGGTATTTCCAAACAAGGTCCATGCTACCATCTCCCTTGTTCTGTCCAAACTCGATTACGCCAATAGCCTCTACCACGGATCACCTTTAATGACCATGAAAAAACTAAACAGATTCAGAATTTGGCTGCCAGACTACGCTTGCATATCAAACCACAAGACCACATCTCCCCTGCCTTGAAAGCCCTGCATTGGTTACCGGTTGCCAGAAGATCCACGTTCAAGCTGTTTTGTATCGCCCACATAGCAATACATGGAATAGGACCACTCTTCATCAGGAAAAAAATCACCAAACACATTCAACAGAGGAACCTCCGCTCTAAAGGAGCATCTCGTCTCAATATCCCAAGATACACAAAAAAACATGGGTGGTATATCCTTCACTGTTCAAGCAGCCAAACTATAGAACTCTTTACCCCCAACATAAGATCCACCGACAACCACCGTATCTTCAGAAAACGACTCAAGAATTGGCTCTTCCCCACATAAGCACCATATGCAAACAGAAATTTACAGCATATCCCTCTGTATATAGGCATTTGTTTTCACTATAAATAGGTACCTATCTTTATGTATTGCTTTTTTATAAACATGTAGAATAATTATGTTGTTGAGAGAAAAAAATAATAATAATAAATAAAAATCATCTTTGGTCTACATGCCCTTACTTCCATGGTGCATATATGCAGCTCCTATGTACTTGGATCTGTGTATCTGTTACTTTTCTCCTGAAAAAGCATATCCAATGCACTACCCTATTTCTCATCCTGTGCCTCTATTGATATCTTTATTCTACATATACTTACCTCCTTTATGTATCTATATACTTTCAATGCAATTATGCATCTCTATATTTATCACTTTCTTATAATTTAGCATTTCCAATGCACTACCCTGTTTCTCAGCCTATACTTCTCTCAATGTATCTTCTAGCCCAACCTTCTGACTCATCTCAAACTTCTTTTGACTACTCTTTCCAATGCACTACCCTATTTCTCATCCTATACATTTATCAATATAATCTCTACATCCACTCTCTCATTTATCCCAAACCCCATACCACTACCATGATCCCCAAAATAACCCTTTCTAGACTCTCTCCTACTCTACCCCTCCTTGCATCATCTGACACCTCTTTTACTATACTGCTTCCCTAAAACAAACCTTTCTAAACTCTTCCCTCTGACTCCTCCCCTCCAAAACTCCTTTTTACTCATCCAAAAGCCTCCTCCTACAGTTAAGAACTTATAAAAAAACAGCCTACACTCTTATATCCCTCGACTATCCTTTTCAATCAAAATTAACAGACTAACATGTTCACTTCTCAAATTTTATATTCAACTATACTAATTCACCACTAATCCTTTATGGGTTCCAGAGTAGCGTGCTACTCGCTAATAAAGTGTTTCAACATCCCATCAGGGTTACAAGCGCTATATAAATGCAAACCTTTCCCCTTTTCTACCCTTCCCCAACCCTTTTCAAGTCAAATGCCTGACTATCATATCCACCACTAAAATTACTTTCATGATTCACCATACTAATTCAACACTAATAAGTATGAGTTCCAGAGTAGCGTGCTACTTGCACTTCAAAACCCCATCAGGGGTAGCAAGCGCTATATAAATACAAACTTCTTTCCCGCTTCCATTCCGCCACCTACCCTTCTCTACTCAAATAACTGAATAACATATCCACTTCTCAAATTACTTCATATTTTACTATACTAATTTTCAACACTAGTCATTTATGGGTTCCGGAGTGGCGTGATACTCACCAGAAAAGCGCTTCAACACCCATCAGGGGTAACAAGTGCTTTTTAAATGCAAACCTTTCTTCCACTTTTATCGCTCCGCTTTCTTTCTCACTCCAAATAACTGACTAATATCCACCACTAAAATTACTTTAATGTTATACCATATTAATTCACCACTAATCCTTTATGGGCTTTTGGAGTAGCGTGCTTCAACACCCCATCAGGGGTAACAAGAGCTATATAAATACAACATTTTTTTCGTCCTCTATCCTTCTGCTAGAATTCCAAATCCAAATAACTGACTAACCTATCCACCACTTAAAATGTGCTTGCATTTTTTACTATAGTAATTCAACACTAACCCTCTATGGGTCCCGGAGTAGAGTTCTACTAGCCGGTAAAGGGCTTTGTCGCCTCGTCAGGGGTAGTAAGCGCTATATAAATGCAATTCCAATACAATACTATGTTATAGTTACTTTATGGCATAAATTATAGTTACTTGAGATACCTATAACTGGTGAATTTCAGTGGTTTTGTTTATTTAAAACCATGGGGCCCATTAGGATGCGTCTCAGAAGGCTCCGACCAACGGTTGGAGCATTCTGAGTCGCATCATAATGGGCTGGTTGGATTCCTTTACCACCGCTTCATGTCGATGGATGTGGTCAGAAAGGAATCTGACTGGTCATTCCGGCTGGCTTCGGACAGGCTCCGACAGCCCGTCCTCCAGTTGGAATACCACAAGTAATCTCAAGGGCGCGCCTTTCTGCCCTTGAGATTACGATGACGCTTTCCAACATGGTTTCCATGTCGGAAAGCATCTTTGTGGGCCCCCAGTAGGGCCCCTTGGGTGCAAAGCCTCCAGTTAGAGGCTGAGGGGGCACCTATGGTGCCACAGTTGATCCCTGCCTCTTGTGGCAGGCACCTTAAGGTGCCTGCCGCAGGGTGCAGAGATGAACTGCGCCTCCCATTTTACTATGGGAGCATGCATTACAGCTGATTTTCTTCCAGAATGCATGCTCCCATAGTAAAAAGTAGGAATGCAACAGAACAATGTTCGGTCGCATCCTAATGAGATGGTCACCATGAAGTGGCCGGTCGAGAGAGTCAACAGCACAGCTTTTTAGATCATTCTCTGTTAATAAAATAATCTTTTCCTCCATCTAGGTTCTCGAAAATCTTGTTTAGATAAACTGCTTGTATTAGGTAAACACAATATTCACCTCCTCACTCTGGAGTGTAAGGTATTGAAAATAGAAAAATGTCAAAAGCATTTATTTGAGCTCTTCACTGCTCATACTTTCTAGGTAAAAAGTTATAAGGTTCTACAGTTGTTAAGTTCTTATTCCTGAAAGATGCCCCATGGCCTCATGGAAAAACAGACAATTTACATAAAATGTCAAATACAAATGTTATTGAAAAATTAGGCTGTTGAGAAAGAAAGATATTGCAGTCCTACCCGTTTCATGAGAAGCAGTTGTTTTGAATTGCACACACTGAAGTGGCTTTGTCCAGCCTGCAATATTTGTATGTATGTTTGTATGTATGTGTATAGAATTTATATAGCACAACCCTAGTTGAAAGGCCGCGCAGTACTGTAGACGATCAAACACAAGCACGAAGTCAACAAGTAATAGGAGAAGACGCTGAATTCTGGACAAATAAAGTATTGTGATGTAGTGTTCGTTAAACATATGAGCATTCAACCCTTTCCAAAAGTGGAGCAAACTTGGGGCAGTCCTGTTGGATAAATGAATGTTGTACCAGATTATGTGTGCACTGATGGAAAACGGCATACTGTCTTGTTTTTTCTTATTTTACACTTCTTAGGCCCTGATTATGAGGTGGTAGGTTAAATCCGACCCGTGAATAACCCCCTGTTTGCACACGGGTCGAAATTACCAGTTAAAAGTTATTTAACACATTTGATCATTATTGCATGCTTTAAATACCTCATACTTTGTTAAATTCTGGCAGCTTGAATCTGTTAAAATTTAACAGCGGAAATGTGTACGGTATTTACAGTACCATGCAGATTTTGGTGCTTCAAACACTAAAATCCATATGCTATTCCCCCACAAACACATAATGGATGCTATTAATCGCACCCAATAAACAACGTACTCTATGATATCGTTAGTTACCAGGTCCACTAAATAGCACCTTGTTAGAAACTGAGTCTCTTTCTACCCTGTCCAAGTAGGGACCACTATTCTAGTCAGGATAAATCAGATACACAACCTAAATTAACCTGTGCTCACCCTTTGGCAGTTTGGCACAGAGCAGTTAGGATTAACTCAAGAAGCAATTTTAAAGTATGTGTGCAAAACTTAAATTACAGTGACACAGTGCAAATTACCACAAAAAGACTCTACACAAGTAAAAAAAAAATTATAGAGGATATTTATCTGAGTAAAATAAGACCAAAATGACACAAATCCATAAGTAGGAGTTGAGGTATGAATTTTTAAAGAATATACTGCAATATAGTGTTTAAAACTCAATAGCACTAAGGGCTTTACTTGAGGTTGTGCTGGTGCTGGGTAATTCAAAAGTTTCAGGTCGACCATGATTGAGGACAGGCTGGCCAAAGGAGCAATGCAGGGACTGCTGAAAAAGTCCCTTAGATGGAGCAAGCATCTGTGTCAAAAGCTCAATGCATCAGTTCTGATTTACGCCGTCGGTTTGATGCGTCAAAGCCAATCCTCACAGTCGGATCCTGCATCATCGTCCAATCCCTTATAATGCAGGCACTGCATAGTAGTCGAGCCTTGCAGTCAAGACCTCGGACTGGCATTGCGTTGTCATTGAGCCTTGCAGACGGGACCTAGGATTGATGCTTCGTCATCATTGAACCTCATAGTCTGGTCCTGCGTCGTTGTTGAGCCATGGAGTGATGTTCTCGGATCGGCACTGCGTTGGCATTGAAAGGCACTGCTTCGGTTTCGATCAGCACAAAGTCGGCACTGCATCGATTTTGAAGAGAAAACAGTTCCAGATCCCGCTTTCAAGGCCCATGACTGGATTTTCACCTACCTCTTAGCAGGACAGGACTCACAGTTAGCTTAGTCCAGTAGCTGAAGCAGAGTTAAAGGAAGTTTTTGATGGCCCAAGGCTTCAAGAACAGGGGGCAAGCCAGCAAGCTCTTGGAGAAATTTGAATGTAGAGAACAGGTCCAGTCCTTCTCATTCCCAGGCAAGAAGCAGCATGCAGCAGGCCAAAACAGCAAACCATTTAGCAGAGTGGCAGTTCCTCGTAAAGCACAGCTGCTCTTCTTTTTGGCAGAATTACCTTAATTCCAGCATAGTTCAGATTTGGTTGTGTCAGGGGCCCGGTACTTATACCCCAGGTGTGCCTTTAAAGTGGGTAGACTTCAAAGAGGCCTTTGAAAATCACAGTGTCCCTGCCTGCCTTGCCCTGGTTTCAGACTGACTAAAGTGGGGTATGCAACTTTATGTGTGGGGACAGGCACAGCACTATTCAGGTGCATGTGGCAGCTTCTCCCTCCCAATCTGCCTTTGAAAAAGGCCCATCAGCCTGGTGATGGCCCATAAGGATACAAATGTCACACCCCAGTTCCTTTTGCGTGACTGTCTAGAGGAAATGTACAAAGCCAGGGGTCATCCAACACAGACATGTATTTAGAGACAGGCAGGGGCACAGAATGTTTAAGTCTGAAAATGTCTACTTTTTAAAAGAGGCATTTTCAGACTTACAATTAAAAATCCGACTCCATCACAAGTTGTGATTTCAAATTGTGAGCCCAGAGACACCAAACTCCAAATCTATGGGGCGGATTATGATGGTGGGAAGTCTGCCACCGCGGGGCCGGCGGCGGCGGACTTTCCAACATCACCCTTAGAATTCCCACCACCAAATTAGGGTGGCGGTGGGAAGGGGAAGGTACCTCGGTGGACGGAAAGACCGGCCGCCGTGGTCCCGCAAGGCGGGCCTTTTCTACCCACCTTGTGGGACCAGGTACAATGAGTCTATGGAGGCGGTGGAGGATGTCTGATGTCTGAAATTGCCTTTGGGGGCCCGTTGGGGCCCCCCATGGGGTGGGGGTGTGTTGCGCTGCACGTGGGGGGTTCCAATGGTACCCCCCTACATTTGCATGTACAAGGTGGCAGGCACCGCACGGTGCCTGCCACGTTGTACATGCAAATGTAAAACATGTATTTTTACATTGTGGCGGGTGCTGCCATCCACCACAATGTAAACATACAGGATGTGCCCGCCAGTGTGGCGGGCGCATCCTAATTCATTTTGCGGGACTGCCGCACCTATGGCAGGCAGTACTTTTTCCAGCAGCGATCCGCCCGCCATCGTAAACAGACCCTATCTCTTTCCCCAATTGGAAATGACACTTAAAAATGTTTTAAGGCAATCCCAATGTTAACCTGTGGGAGAGCTAGTCCTTGCAGTAGTGAAAAACACATTTACCAGTTTGTCACCACCAGGAAATGTAAAACTAAAAGTACTAGGCCTACCTTTTAAATAAACTGCACCTTGCCTATAGTGCTGCCTAGGACCTATATTAGGGGTGATTTATATGTAATAAAAGGGAAGGTTTGGGCCTGGAAAATAGGTTAACTTGCCAGGTCAAAGTAGTTGTTTAAAACCGTCACACAGGCTCTGCAGTGGCAGGACAAAGACATGTTTAAAGAGCTACTGAAGTGGGTGGCACAATCTGTGCTGCAAGCCCACTAGTAGCATTTAATTTATAGCCCATGGGCACATGTAGCTATGTAGAGCACTTTATTAGGGACTTATAAGTAAATTAAGTATGCCAATTGTGGATAGGCCAATGTTACCATGTTTTTTTAGCACGGAGCATATGCACTTTGACACTGATTAGCAGTGGTAAAGTCCCCAGAATCCTAAAAGGCAACAGAAATAAAATCAACAAAAGACAAGGTCAGAAGGCAAAAAGTCAGGGGAAACCACGCCAACGGTGCCAGGTCTAACACACCTATACTTGTAATATATACTTGTGTCCTGGCTGTGGGTGTGCTGAGTACCAACAGAGATGGTGAGATTGTCTGCAAGATAAGGAGGACTGCTGGTCATGATGGCATTGTAAATGATGCAGCTGGATATGAAGATGATACAGGGAGTCATTGAGAACCAATGGAGTTCCATCGGAATGGGGGTGCTATCTTCATATTTCTACAGGCCCTGGATGAGAAGTACTGTGGCAAGTAGGATCCTCTTGGGAGTACTAGTGTTGAGTCGGGGATGCCATGGAGTAGAGCATTACCACCATCTGAACACAGGAGTACAGGGCCACTGTGAGGTTGGTGTCCAGGGTGAATTCAAGTGGTTTGGCAGTCAGTGAAAGTTTGAATTCAAAGCATCCAGGGATCATATTATTGAGGCAGGTTTGTACTATACCTTGTTTGCATTTCTTGGCAAATAACATAATTTTGACTTGGCTGGTTTGAACTTCAGCTATGCACTGGACATCGAGGCCTGGACCATGTGCAAGGAGTGCATGACGCACTGATTGTCTGAAGCAGAGGAGACCTTCAAGAAAAGTTGTGTATCATCTGTGCAAATGGATCCATGTAATATTTCATACATACTGTCATTCACGCAGTCATGTGGTCTTGCAGTCTGAACTTTCTTTTGCAAATATACTATTTCTTCTATTTCTTTCAGTACACCAAAACAGTGAAGGGTCACAAACTACAGAAGATCAAAATTATCTTCCCTTTCAGGGTGTTATTATTCCAACAACAAAAACACTACGGTGGGGGGGGACCTAGGGGAAGTTTACAGACCACGCTCTGGATACAATCCCCAGGAAAGCCTATAAACAACAAAAGGTACCAGAGGGTCTCAGAAGGTGTGCCCACAAGGAATAGAGAGCCAACCAATCCCTGCAAGTCAAAGTGATGCGTCACAGAAAATTCTCAACAAGATGAGGAAAATACCCATCAGTCACCATACGGATCCGCCCTTCATCATTTGGGATTTTATCCGTACCACCCGTCTGAGAAGCTCGGTGCCACACTTAGAGGTCAACCCGGTGGTAAGGGGGTTCCTCACAAGGTAAAGGCAGTGACAGTGTGGTATACCACTCGATGTTTATGAGTGGCCCCAAATATGGGACTGGGGTGTACAGTGCTAGAAAGAGTGAAGGAGTGAAAGAAACCAAAAAAGAGTGTATTTAAAATTGGTTTGGAAAAGGCACTTGACAACAAGTTTATTCGGTGTGTGCCTAACATACCAAAGTTTAAAATCAATACAACCTAAGGCTGTCTCATAATGTAGACTGCTTGAGGTAGGGAAAGGTCAACTAGTTTCTGCAATACTGGGACTATTGTTCCCTTGCATTCGTCAGGACCATTACACAATTAAAAATACTGCACCAAGTGAAATAAAGTGAAGGGTGACACCAGGATAACGAAAACAAGTGCATAAAGTCACCTGAATGCTCCAGATGCCCTTACAGTCTGTGTTGATCACTGAGGAAAGAGAGAAGGGTTAGGTATAGCTATCATGATCAAATGGGCTGACCAGAAAGTCCATTATATGAGGATCAAACGTAACATCACACTCAAAGTGTTGACATGTAGGCACTTAATACTAATATGGCCCGACTTATGATTTATTTGGAAAGACAATTTCGTAAGCCAAATATCTTACAGTCCTTACCTCGATCTGTAAGGTGGACTGACCTCACCCCACCTGGCAGCAGCTCAGGGGAAAATGAAGCACCGCTCTAGAAAACATGTGAAAAACACGTAAACAACACAATGCACACAACCAAGGACTGAGCACTTCCTACTATCAATAGCCGACTCGCAATGGTGTCGGTATCTTTCTAAATGAATGTTTTAGTACCCAGCAGTCGCGGAGCCGGGGCTCTACTTAAAGTGAGATACCGTTTGTTAAGAGAGCGCCGCATGGCGCGAAGAAGAGCATTAGGCGGGAGCCAGGACTCTGTTAAAAGTGAGATACCGTTTGTTAACAGAGCGCAGCATAGTGCGAAGAAGAGCGATAGGCTTCTCTTACCTCTCCGTCGGTACTCCGGGCCGGCGTCCTGGCCGACTGGGGAGGTGACGAGAGGCGAGGTCGCGGTTGTTTATAAGCCGCGCTACTATTGGTCGCCAGGTCACGTGGGGCGACTAGCATTCCTGTAGGATTGATGCAAAGTTTGGCGAGCCTGTGTTATCATAGGCTATTCCACTATAGGCCGTGAGAGTTCATTGGCCGATCAGGCGTTAGGTAGTCATGGTAACGCGGGTACACACGTTCTAAGGCAAGTGTGAACATAACACGAGCAGAATACAGGAGGGAGAAAAAACCAGGGAAATACACAAATCTAGTCCTGTATTTATTAGAGACGGGGAAAATAACTGGCTTACAGTCGCTATCGCCCGATTAAGCGTTAACAAAAAAACACTTGACTAGCGGGTCACCAAGGCTGAGAATAGCCGCGTAGGGCAGCTGACGATGCATGCCTGATACCCTACGCTGTAGATACACGAAGAAATACCCAAACCCAGCTTACTATGATTCTCGCTGGAATAAGTATAGTGTGTTCATTATCAGGGTTGGGCAAAAACAGATGATGACTTACGGAGGCATCGGGACGAAGTCCCAGGTATGGTCACGATGTAGTTAAGATGGACAAACTCGGTAGGGCATTGTCACTCCGCCCAATTAGCAAGGTACAAAGAGGAGAGAAGGAAGATGACGTCAGTGCCTTCATCAATCTTCACGCACATGCTAGCACAAAAACCCTCCCATGGATGTAATGTCCAGAAAGGAGAGCTGATATGGTGGAGCTCTACTCTGTTATTGTGGGCTGAATCACAAAGCAGACCAGGGAATGTCATCGTTCAGGCCCCCTTTTGTGTCTTCAATTTAAGCACCCATCTTTGTTCTTTGGTCAGCAGGTACCTAGTCACATCGGCTGTGTGTTTCGGGATAAATGGTTGCTCCAAAACAGTCCAATGGAAATCAGTGGCTAGGTGTTTAGCTTCAAGAAAGTGAGCAGTTAACTTTGTGGCTTGTCTGGCACACCTGATGGTACTCTTGTGCTCAGATATCCATATGCGGACCTTCCGGGTAGTCATGCCCACATACTTGTAGCCACAAGGGCAGGTAATAAGATAGATCACGTGATCACTGTTGCAACTAGTGAATTTTATTTGTTTCCACGGTCTAGCCGTGCCGAT
This sequence comes from Lissotriton helveticus, assembly GCF_964261635.1. Taxonomy (NCBI): domain Eukaryota; kingdom Metazoa; phylum Chordata; class Amphibia; order Caudata; family Salamandridae; genus Lissotriton; species Lissotriton helveticus. Next base: position 1,714,910,490 of record NC_136059.1, read on the forward strand.
ATCTATCTCCAGTGATTTCGTTGTTTGTGCACAGGCCTGACAATTGCCACAGGGATGGTGTCCCTGAACAGGAGGAACGTTCCATAGTGAACCTATCGCCCTTGGCGGGTCTTCACGTGGCCTGGTGTGCACCAGTCTATCTCTTAGATTTGGGCCCCTCTTGAATGACACCAAGGGTCGAGAAAGAGTTAGGCGTCCAGAATTTAATATAGACCAGTTTTTCTTGACCATGCTTTGAATGCTGTTAGAAAGACTTCCATAAGTCTGAACAAAAGTGAGGCGATCTAGGTCCGGCTTGGGAGGTCTGGGTTCCAACAAAGCCTCACGATTGTTGTTCATTGCCCTCTTCATAGACCTCTGGACCAGTTTAGGAGGGTATTTTCGTGCCACCAATTGCATACTTAGATCCTTCGAATGTTTTTTGAAGGCTGTTATCGTAGAACAGTTCCTTTGAACCCGCAAAAATTGACTGAAGGGTAAACTCTCTCTCAATGCTTTAGGATGGTTGCTATCAAATAGCAGCAGAGAGTTCCTTGCAGTGGGCTTCCTGTAGAGCTCCGATCGTAGGCCTTCCGGGCCAGCAGTAATCAGTAGATCTAGGAAAGCTAATTGGTGGTGACCGATTTCAATGGTAAACTTGAGATGGTTATTTCTACCATTCAACCAGCCCAGGAATTCCAGGCATCTAGCGCTTGACCCTCTCCACACCACAAAAATGTCATCGATATACCTTTTCCAGGTCATAAGGTTATCGATGAAAGGTTATTATTCCAACCACATTCTTATGCTGGGCTCAGGACCAAGGCAAAGTGTTCACTCCACGACTATAGAATGATACGTATATTGGGAAAGCTTCCAATTCTGCAAACCTTTAACTGATAAGGAAGATAAGTCTATGTAAATAGATGATTTCAGTGCTTTTATTCATCCCCTCTTAAACCATACTGTTACAGTACAGACTGAGACTGATTAACCATGCCCAGAAACTGAAGTAGTAGGACCAAAACAGCAAATTATTTAATCCTCAACTCAACGCCACAGGTCAACAAATGGGACTTTGAGATCCGTAGCCTTAGAACTTCAAACTGAATGTCTGACAAAATATCGAAAGACATAATATCGAGGTACAAAAATATCGGAGCATTAATATCGATGTCAACAATATCGACATTCTATCTACAACAATGTAAGTGCAAAAATATCGGGAAAAAATATCGATGTCAAAAATATCGTTTTAAAAAAAGTATCGTTTTTTAAATTAGAAAAAATATATGAAATAAATTAAATAATACTTAAAAATATAAAAGACATAGGTAAAAATATTTTATAATATTTAAAGTTAATAAGTAATATACATAATGTAATAAAAAAGTTATTAAACATATACATATAATATATAATATATAAATACTTAATAATCAGTTTTAATAATTATTTTAATAAGTTATAACTAATTACAAATATTCTTTAATTATACATTCATCTATACACATACAATATTAACATAAATAAAAATTAAATAATTATGCAAAACAAACTAAAAAAAATAAATTGAGTTTTAATATTTTTGAAATTAATTATATAATACATTAGCTAAAACAATACAAAATATATTAAATAACAGAGGGAATAAAATACTATTATTACTCGCAAAAAAAAACAGTAAGTAAAATGTTGGATAGCGTAGGGGTAAAAATTACTATTCCCACTACAAAGAGTGCAACAGTAGGGAAAGTGTTGGATAGCGTAAGGGTAAAAATTACTATTCCTACTCCAGAGAGTGCAATAGTAGGGAAAGTGTTGGATAGCGTAGGGGTAAAAAATACTATTCCCACTCCAAAGAGTGCAACAGTAGGGAAAGTGTTGGCTAGCGTAGGAGTAAAAATTACTATTCCCACTCCAAAGAATGCAACAGTAGGGAAAGTGTTGGATAGCGTAGGGGTAAAAATTACTATTCCAACTCCAGAGAGTACAACAGTAAGGAAAGTGTTAGATAGCGTAGGAGTAAAAATGACTGTTCCCACTCTAAAGAGCGCAACAGTAGGGAAAGTGTTGGATAGCGTAGGGCTACAAATTAGTATTCCCACTCTAGAGCGTGCAACAGTAGGGAAAGTGTTGGATAGCGTAGGGGTAAAAATTACTATTCCCACTCCAAAGAGTGCAACAGTAGGGAAAGTGTTGGATAGCGTAGAAGTTAAAAAATAACATATTTATAAATAAATTAATATTTTAAAATAGGAAACAAAAATATTAAATAAATCTAAACTATTTTCAAATACCAATACATAATTATTAAAGACATACTTACCGATGAAAATTAAGTAAAAATAAATTAGTAATAAATACCAATTAATAATATTTAATTACCAATTAATAATTAATCAACAATAATATAATTAACAAAAACAACTAATTAAAATAAATTATTACTCAATTACATTTAAATTACTTCCCATCCTACTCCCCTATAAACTCATAACCCCCTACAGAACATAATTATCAATTGTTCAATTATTAAAAAAATATCAATTAATAATTAATTAAAAATATTATAATTAACAAAAAATAATTAAAATAAATTATTACTTAATTACATTTAAATTAATTACCACCCAATTCATAAAAACTTAATTAACTAATAATACAAATTAATTACCAATTAATATTAAATAACAATAACATAATTAACAAAAACAATTAAAATAAATTATTACTTCATTACATTTAAAATACTTCCCATCCTATTCCCCTATAAACCCATAACCCGCTACAGAACATAATTATCAGTTACTTAATTCATTTAAATTAATTACCAATTAATGAAAATTAATTACCTATTAAAATTAATTTATAATACTTAAACATGTATAATTAGTTTTGTATAATTAAATTACTTCCCACCCTATTCCCATATAAACCAACAACCCACTACGGTACTAAAATACTAAATTTACTTAAATAACATTTTTTTTTTATGTTTAAGAAGTTTTTATTAGCATTTTGGATTCACTACAATACAAAGGTCATAAATAAGTGGAAAAAGAATAATAAACAATAAGGAGTACCGAAACAATTGCATTGAGTAATAAAAACAAATAATAAGTAAAACAGATATATAGAGGAGGAAAAAGGAAAAAGGGGAGAGACATGTGAAAAAGAAAGGAAAAGAGAAGAAATAAAGAAAAGAGAGAAAAGACAAAAGAGACGAAGGGAGAAGAAAGAGAGAGAAAGGTAGGAGTAGGTGGGAAAACTTAGAACCATTCAGGGAAAAGTGGCGGAGGAAAGATAAGTGGTAAAAGGGAGCCAAAGGAGATCGGATTTAATTTTCAGGGGGACAGAAGAGGAGGAAGCGATAGCAATCCTATGTTCATCACAAACAAAATTCCACCAAGTGTGAACAGAAAGTTTTGAATTATCTTTCCAACATAGTAAAATAACTTTAAATGCAAGAGAAATAAACAAGTCCAACAATCTTGCAGAAGAAGAGGTAATAACAACGTCAGAAGACAACAAGCCCAGGAAAATAGTCTGTAAAGATAGCTGGGCAGAACAACTAAATACTCGCATACATATCTTCCAAACTTGCTTCCAAAAGGATAAAACAGGGAGACAGTCGTAAAGTAAGTGCTTAAGTGTCCCAGTATCTTTAGAACAGGACCAACAGAGTAAAGAAGAGGTTGGGGAAAACTTATGAATACTTACTGGGGTTAGAAGGACTCTATGATATATGAACAGTAAAGATTGGGTAATGCGAGCAGCAGGGGATACTTTAAACAATTTGGACCATATTCGATCCCACAACAAAACAGGTAGCGAAATATCAAGGTCATTTTCCCATGCAATCTCAACAACTGATTTTGTACGAACTGTATCATTGGACAGTAACAGTGTATAAACAAGAGCAGCCTTAGGTTGCTGAGTGGAGAACAGAGGATAGAGTGAAGAAGTAGGAACAAAAGAGGGTAAGACAGCAGGCAATGAAAGGGTAGCCAAGTGTGATTGAATAGCAGTCGTGATAATAGTATATTCAGAAACATAAGATGAAGGTAAATGAAATAAAGTTTGCAATTTCGGAAACAAAATGATAGAGTCCTTATCAAAAAATTGATGAACAAATAAAATATTTTTTTCTTTCCAATGCTTAAAATAAAATGATTTGCCTTTATAACGAAGAAATTTGTTATACCAAACAACAGATAATAAAAAACATTGCAAAGAGGATAGATTAGATGAGAACACATCGTATAATACTGTTTGTGAATATTTTAAGATAGGAAATTTGGTTAAAAAAGAACAATTTGACATAAAAACAATATGTTGAAAGGTAAAATCTTTCAGCAGAGAGCATTCTAAAAGAACCCAGGAAGGTACTGGGGTCTCATTAAAATCATAGGCCAAAGAAAAGGACTGTTTTATAAGAAAGGCAGAGTGATACAGTTTAAAATTGGGAAAGCGAACTCCACCTTCAGATTTAGGGCGAGTCAGCTTCTGCATAGCTATACAGGGATGCTTGTTACTCCATAAGAATTTAGAACAAATAGCGTTTATGCGTGAAAAAAATGAAATGGGAATTTTGAAAGGGAGCATAGAAACCGTATAAAGAACATGGGGGGTAATCATCATTTTAATCGTGTCTAATCTACCCCACCAAGATAGAAACAACGGGGACCAGATTTGAAGAAGGGAGGTGATTTTCTTCATGAGAGACTCAAAGGTGAATTTAAGGGTAACTTTCAAGGAGGGAGCAAACCAAATGCCAAGGTACTTGATTTTAGAGGGGCACCAAGCAAAATCAGTATTGTTAAACATGAATTGGTAGCATAGTGAGTTAAGTGGGAGGACTTCTGCTTTGGATAGATTCAATTTATACCCCGAGACAGAGGAATATAATCGAACCTCCTCCATAAAAGGTGGGAGGGAGGATTCAGGATTTGACATGTAGACTAGCACATCATCCGCATAAGCAGACAATTTAGTCTCAGTAGAAGACAATTTAAAACCCGTGATGGCAGGGTTAGAGCATATTCTTTCTAAGAAGGGTTCGAGACATAGAACGAATAAAAGGGGAGAGAGGGGACATCCTTGTCGGGTGCCTCTAGACAAGGAGAAGGATTTGGAAAAGTGGTTGTTAACAAAAATGCTGGCACGTGGAGATGAATAGAGGAGTTTAACCATTGAAATAAAAGAGGGACCAAAACCAAACCAGTGTAGGGTACGAAACAGGAATTGCCAGTTGATACGATCAAAAGCTTTTTCAGCATCTAAGGACAATGCTGCTAAAGGGACCTTCAGATGTTTGCTGTGAGCAATGATATTAGAGAACATACAAGCATTATCCGCAGCAAGCCTACCCTTTACAAAACCCACCGGGTCTGTTTTGATTAGACGAGGGATAAGGGAATCAAGCCGAGAGGCAAGAATTTTAGCAACAATTTTGCAGTCATAATTAATTAAGGATATAGGGCGATAATTTTTGCATTGGGTGTGGTCTTTATCAGGTTTCGGGATGATGATAATTAGTGCATCTAAAAAGGATCCAGAAGCCCTTGCACTAAAAATAAAAGAGTTGAAAAGTTGAAGGAGTTTAGGAGCAAAAAAAGAATGAAACGAGGAGTAAAATTCTACAGGTAGGCCATCCGGACCAGGAGCCTTTGAGCGTTTGAGTGAGTTAATGGCTCGAGTTACCTCTTGGATTGTAATTTCTTCTTCCAGGAGAGCAAACTCATCTGGCAGGGATGGGGGAGAAGGAAGGCTCTCAAAAAAGGATGATAAGTTCACATCAGAGGGGTGGGTGTCATCAGTATATAAGGAGTGATAATAGGAGTGGAATACGTCAGCGATGTCCTCATCTGCCGTAACCAATTTGTTTATAGAGTCATTGAAAATGGGGCCTACATTTTTACGTTCATATTTAATTTTCAAGTAGTTTGCCAACATTTTCCCCGCTTTATTTTGGCCACCATGAAATTTGGATTTTATTTTAAGAAGGGTGTTACAAGCCTCATTGGTAATAATCTTATTGAGTTCAGTTTTGGCAAAGATTAAATCATGAAGGGAGGAGGAGGATTTGGAAGAGAAATACAAATGCTCAAGATTTTTAATTTTACGTAGTTGGTCATCGTATTTCTTCCTATTGAGTTTCTTTTTCTTGGCAACATAGGATATAGTAAATGCTCGGAACGCAGCTTTAAAAGCATCCCAGTTGTTAGGAATGGAGGTATCAGAGGGGTCATTAAATGTTTAAAATTCATCGAAAAATTCCGCACTTTCTTTCAAAAAAACTGAGTCAGATAAAAGAAAGGCGTTAAATTTCCAACGACTAAATTTAGAGGAGATGAGGGAAAGATCAAGTGAGGTTGAAACAGGGGCATAATCAGAAATAAAAATTGAACCTATTGTAGATTTTTGAATGGAGGGGAGTAAAGATTTACTAACCAAAATGTAATCAATTCTGGAACGGGTATGATGAACAGAAGAGAAAAAGGTATATTCCAACACATCAGGATTACACAATTTCCAGGAGTCATATAAAGGACGCGAGGCAATGGCAGATTGGAAGCTCTTATGGGATTTGTCAGGTTGAAATTTACTGGAGGATAATCGATCAGAGAAAGGGTCTAACCATTGGTTAAAATCTCCTGCAATCACAAAGTCGGGGGCAATCAATGGAAGAAATCAAAGTTTTAATAGTATTCCAAAACTTAGGGTCAGGACGTACCGGACCATAAATATTGAGCAGAACCAAAGTCTTATTATGAAGAACAACCTTAGCCATTGCCCAACGTCCTTCATCATCATGTTGAGATGAGATAATTTGAACATTCAAAGCTTTGTGAAACAAAAAAGCAACTCCCCCATTCTTACAGATAGCAGGAGAAAATACAACCTGACCCACCCACTGTCTCCTTAACTTAAGCGATTCAACATCAGAACAGTGCGTTTCCTGAAGGAAAACAACTTGAGAACCAATTTTGGATAAATGAGAAAATACCTTTTGACGCTTGACAGGGTGACCAAGACCTCGTACATTCCAAGAGACAAAGTTACACACCATTGAGGAGAGGGATGATGGGCGACACGTGGAGAGAGCACATGGTAAGGGAATCACTACAGAAATGGAGACAACAAAGACATAAAATACATGTAAAGAGAGCTCTCAACATGCACAAAAAACAAATGTAGATTCTGATCAAAAAGGCGAAATACACCATGAAGAAAAATAATCGAGAGAGAGACTGCAAAGGGAAAGAAAAGTATAGAGTATTATAGAGAAGGGAAAAAAAACAGTAAGAAAAAAAGAGAAAAAAGAAAGCGGAGGAGAGATAGAAAAAAGGACAAATAAAAGAGAGAAAAAAGTAAACAGATCAAGGCAAAGATGCCTGATCGGAAAAGCAAAGAACAAGAAAAACATCAGGGGCACGGATGCACCAGAGAGGGGACATAACCCCACGAGCTACCGAGAAGAAAGGACATATATATGGATAAGGAAAAGAGTGTAAGAGCAAGGATAGTGGAAAAGGGATAAAGACAAGAGAAAGAAGGCAAAGAACGGCCAAGGAAAGAGGAAGGAACCATAATGAGAAGAAAAAGAGCGACATAGAAGAGCATTATGAGAAGAAACAAGAAATAACATTAGATAGCAGTGTCCATCGTTGAAGGAGAAATACTCTGTAGATAGGAATGAAGTTGTTGAGGATCATCAAAGGATCTGGTCCGCCCATTGTGAGTGATCTTGCAGAAGCATGGATGAAGAATACCATATTGGATGTTGAGTTGACGCATGAGGGGTCGGCGATTCAAGAATTCTTTCCTTCGGGCATTTGTTGCAGTTGAGAGGTCCTGTGAGATAAAGATGTTATGACCGGACCACTGAAGACGTTTTTTAAGTCTGGCAGCCTTTAGAACAGACATTAATTCTGTGAATTCTAGAAAGAGCATAATAATGCCACGAGGTTTGCCAGAAGTAGAGTTAATACGACCGAGCCGGTGAGCCCTTTGAATGTTAAGAGGGTGTGACGCAGGTTGGAGATCCAGGAGATCCTGTAAGAATTTTTGCATGAAAGACACCATGTCAGAGCCCTCCACATTTTCCGGAATACCGTAAACTCGTAGGTTGTTTCTCTGATTACGATTTTCCAAATCCTCGGTGTGCAGCTTGAGTTTGTAGATTTCTTGCTCTAATAGTGGGATTTTAGTAGAAGCATCCTGAAAGTCACTAACCCTTTGCTCCAAAGTTAATATTTTGCCCTCCATAAGAACCCAGCGGTCTTCTATTTGTTTAAGTCGTTCATTCGTGGCAATCATGAACGGTTGAAGGCCTCGAACCTCCTCAAGGATGGAGTCCAGAACAGGATAGGAGGAAGACTTGATGGGAGAGGGCGGATCATTTTTAGGCCGTTTAGGTTTGGTACCAGTTTGTGATAGTTTGGAGTCATGGGCCATGTTGAAAGCGAAATCAGAAGCCACAAAGCAAGTTTGAGTGTAAGAGAAGAACGTCGAACCCTGCACCGAGGAAAACTTGACAATATTGCAGCAGGAATCCAGTCAGAGGGTAGTAAATATGAAATGGAGCGGCAACAATGGCCAAGCTAAATATTAGGTGCTGAAAGAATAATAAACGCAGCACATGTGACAGGCTGGCACCAAGCTGTGAGATAACATGACAGAGAAATGTCACATTAGTATGTGAAGAGAAAAATATCCATCATCATAGGGTGTAGCAAGAAGGAGCAGTTCATGTAGAGAAGCTAGCAGCAGGGCCAAAACATGAAAGCCTAAGGTATTGTGGAAGATGTGTAAACAGTCATTTGAAAGTCAGCATACTCAAAATGGCGGCAGTTACTCTTGTCAGAATACACCTCATTAGACGATTGAAATGCAGGAAAGGTAGAAAAGTGCAAAGCACCAATGAGAAAGCGCCATTATTAGGAGGAGGAATGTCAACGGGCCATAAATTCGCCAAATAACAACAGCCGGGATGTCAGAGCGGTAAATAAACCCGCAATACAGGCTCGGCGTTCAGGCAGTCAAAATGGCGGCCGCCCGCGTCGCGAAGAAAGGAAAAAATTACCGCTGTTTGGGAATGAGGCCACAAAGCACGAAATCCTCCTTGAACAGCATCTTCATGACCACGAAGCCTTCCGCGGACCCTGGAGCCGTCTCAGCCGTTCAGGAAACGAGGAAAGATGCTCTCACGGCATCTGCGGGTCAAGTCCAACGCGGAGCTCACGGGGATTCCGTCCTCTCCAGCCGGCGCGCAAGCCACGCCCCTCCTTAAATAACATTTAAAAAAAATACATATTAAATACATAATACTATACTTAAAAATCATATAAAATCGATAATAGTAACATTGATATTATTAACAAAATCGACATTACTTACCTTCAAAATTCTGTCCCATCGATATTAAAAATATTAATATTACTTACCTTCTATATTCTGTCCCTTCGATATTTAAACATCAACATTATTGCATGTCGATATTTAAAGATCGATATTTTGTCTGCCTACCCTTCAGACTAGCTTTAAGGCAATCTACATTATCACGACACAATTTCTTATACTAAGGGGTCGATTCCGATCTCGCTCGGTCAGCACTCCGAGACGTGTCAGTAGCCTTACCTTATGGCTGAACCGCACCAGGAGCCGGACCGTCCGGGCGAGGACGTGCCAAATTCCCGACCAACACGCACACTCCGACTCCATCCACAACTTCCGGAAACACACAATTCGCGCTGCACGGCACCATAACACTGCTACTTCTGAACGGTCAAGTACGATGCGTACCTCCTACATTCCGGAAGGGTCACCACGTACAGCATGTCACAGCACCCGGAAGAAATGCATATCAACTCTGAATCGTTCCAGTAACCCAATCCACGGATTTGAAACAGAGCACCTAGCAACAGATCGAGACGGATCATGAATCCAATCGCGCAGGTCATACCAGTTCTGTACATATATGACCGGATCAGGAACAGACACGGACGGCGCAGAAGGTATGTCGGACACCACCATACAAACAAACAACACGTACCCGACAAATGTCCCACACACCAGACCCTCCAGACCCTGTCGACCAGTACCACTCCTCCTTAGGGAATCCATGAGCACCACTACTGCCACCCCACCCAAAGGGGTGAAAATTGCAAAAAACAAAGTTGATGGACAGAATGTAGAACAATGTCATACATTCACCCCAGTACAAGGATCTGGGCCTAAATCCATCGTTTTTTTTGCACTCCACACCACCCTGGGTTAGACACTGGCTGTATGACATTGTTCTACATTCTGTCCATCATCTGTGTTTTTTGCAATTTCACCCCAAGTGGGCTGGGGATGCTCAGACGTGAGTCCCAGGCTCTCCACACCACTGGAGTCAAGCTATCCAGGCTGATGAAGGCTGATAGCCAGAAACCGGTCCTTGGATGCTTGATTCCGGTCTGGGAAAGACATGGCTTGGTAGTTCGGACTGGACTGTTCCCATGAGGCACAGGGTCAGAGCTGATTTGCATATAGCCAGTGTCTAACCCAGGGTGGTGTGGAGTGCAAAAAAACGATGGATTTAGGCCCAGATCCTTGTACTGGGGTGAATGTATGGCATTGTTCTACATTCTGTCCATCATCTGTGTTTTTTGCAATTTCACCCCGAGTGGGCTGGGGATGCTCAGACGTGAGTCCCAGGCTCTCCACACCACTGGAGTCAAGCTATCCAGGCTGATGAAGGCTGATAGCCAGAAACCGGTCGTTGGATGCTTGATTCCGGTCTGGGAAAAAAAATGGCTTGGTAGTTCGGACTGGACTGTTCCCATGAGGCACAGGGTCAGAGCTGATTTGCATATAGCCAGTGTCTAACCCAGGGTGGTGTGGAGTGCAAAAAAATTATGGATTTAGGCCCAGATCCTTGTACTGGGGTGAATGTATGACATTGTTCTACATTCTGTCCATCATCTGTGTTTTTTGCAATTTCACCCCGAGTGGGCTGGGGATGCTCAGACGTGAGTCCCAGGCTCTCCACACCACTGGAGTCAAGCTATCCAGGCTGATGAAGGCTGATAGCCAGAAACCGATCCTTGGATGCTTGATTCCGGTCTGGGAAAGACATGGCTTGGTAGTTCGGACTGGACTGTTCCCATGAGGCACAGGGTCAGAGCTGATTTGCCTATAGCCAGTGTCTAACCCAGGGTGGTGTGGAGTGCAAAAAAACGATGGATTTAGGCCCAGATCCTTGTACTGGGGTGAATGTATGGCATTGTTCTACATTCTGTCCATCATCTGTGTTTTTTGCAATTTCACCCCGAGTGGGCTGGGGATGCTCAGACGTGAGTCCCAGGCTCTCCACACCACTGGAGTCAAGCTATCCAGGCTGATGAAGGCTGATAGCCAGAAACCGGTCGTTGGATGCTTGATTCCGGTCTGGGAAAAAAAATGGCTTGGTAGTTTGGACTGGACTGTTCCCATGAGGCACAGGGTCAGAGCTGATTTGCATATAGCCAGTGTCTAACCCAGGGTGGTGTGGAGTGCAAAAAAATGATGGATTTAGGCCCAGATCCTTGTACTGGGGTGAATGTATGACATTGTTCTACATTCTGTCCATCTTCTGTGTTTTTTGCAATTTCACCCCGAGTGGGCTGGGGATGCTCAGACGTGAGTCCCAGGCTCTCCACACCACTGGAGTCAAGCTATCCAGGCTGATGAAGGCTGATAGCCAGAAACCGATCCTTGGATGCTTGATTCCGGTCTGGGAAAGACATGGCTTGGTAGTTCGGACTGGACTGTTCCCATGAGGCACAGGGTCAGAGCTGATTTGCATATAGCCAGTGTCTAACCCAGGGTGGTGTGGAGTGCAAAAAAACGATGGATTTAGGCCCAGATCCTTGTACTGGGGTGAATGTATGACATTGTTCTACATTCTGTCCATCATCTGTGTTTTTTGCAATTTCACCCCGAGTGGGCTGGGGATGCTCAGACGTGAGTCCCAGGCTCTCCACACCACTGGAGTCAAGCTATCCAGGCTGATGAAGGCTGATAGCCAGAAACCGGTCCTTGGATGCTTGATTCCGGTCTGGGAAAGACATGGCTTGGTAGTTCGGACTGGACTGTTCCCATGAAGCACAGGGTCAGAGCTGATTTGCATATAGCCAGTGTCTAACCCAGGGTGGTGTGGAGTGCAAAAAAAATGATGGATTTAGGCCCAGATCCTTGTACTGGGGTGAATGTATGACATTGTTCTACATTCTGTCCATCATCTGTGTTTTTTCAATTTCACCCCGAGTGGGCTGGGGATGCTCAGACGTGAGTCCCAGGCTCTCCACACCACTGGAGTCAAGCTATCCAGGCTGATGAAGGCTGATAGCCAGAAACCGGTCCTTGGATGCTTGATTCCGGTCTGGGAAAGACATGGCTTGGTAGTTCGGACTGGACTGTTCCCATGAGGCACAGGGTCAGAGCTGATTTGCATATAGCCAGTGTCTAACCCAGGGTGGTGTGGAGTGCAAAAAAACGATGGATTTAGGCCCAGATCCTTGTACTGGGGTCAATGTATGGCAATGTTCTACATTCTGTCCATCATCTGTGTTTTTTGCAATTTCACCCCGAGTGGGCTGGGGATGCTCAGACGTGAGTCCCAGGCTCTCCACACCACTGGAGTCAAGCTATCCAGGCTGTTGAAGGCTGATAGCCAGAAACCGGTCCTTGGATGCTTGATTCCGGTCTGGGAAAGACATGGCTTGGTAGTTCGGACTGGACTGTTCCCATGATGCACAGGGTCAGAGCTGATTTGCATATAGCCAGTGTCTAACCCAGGGTGGTGTGGAGTGCAAAAAAACGATGGATTTAGGCCCAGATCCTTGCACTGGGGTGAATGTATGACATTGTTCTACATTCTGTCCATCATCTGTGTTTTTTGCAATTTCACCCCGAGTGGGCTGGGGATGCTCAGACGTGAGTCCCAGGTTCTCCACACCACTGGAGTCAAGCTATCCAGGCGGATGAAGGCTGATAGCCAGAAACCGGTCCTTGGATGCTTGATTCCGGTCTGGGAAAGACATGGCTTGGTAGTTAGGACTGGACTGTTCCCATGAGGCACAGGGTCAGAGCTGATTTGCATATAGCCAGTGTCTAACCCAGGGTGGTGTGGAGTGCAAAAATACGATGGATTTAGGCCCAGATCCTTGTACTGGGGTGAATGTATGACATTGTTCTACATTCTGTCCATCATCTGTGTTTTTTGCAATTTCACCCCGAGTGGGCTGGGGATGCTCAGACGTGAGTCCCAGGCTCTCCACACCACTGGAGTCAAGCTATCCAGGCTGATGAAGGCTGATAGCCAGAAACTGGTCCTTGGATGCTTGATTCCGGTCTGGGAAAGACATGGCTTGGTAGTTCGGACTGGACTGTTCCCATGAGGCACAGGGTCAGAGCTGATTTGCATATAGCCAGTGTCTAACCCAGGGTGGTGTGGAGTGCAAAAAAACGATGGATTTAGGCCCAGATCCTTGTACTGGGGTGAATGTATGACATTGTTCTACATTCTGTCCATCATCTGTGTTCTTTGCAATTTCACCCCGAGTGGGCTGGGGATGCTCAGACGTGAGTCCCAGGCTCTCCACACCACTGGAGTCAAGCTATCCAGGCTGATGAAGGCTGATAGCCAGAAACCGGTCCTTGGATGCTTGATTCCGGTCTGGGAAAGACATGGCTTGGTAGTTCGGACTGGACTGTTCCCATGAGGCACAGGGTCAGAGCTGATTTGCATATAGCCAGTGTCTAACCCAGGGTGGTGTGGAGTGCAAAAAAACCATGGATTTAGGCCCAGATCCTTGTACTGGGGTGAATGTATGACATTGATCTACATTCTGTCCATCATCTGTGTTTTTTGCAATTTCACCCCGAGTGGGCTGGGGATGCTCAGACGTGAGTCCCAGGCTCTCCACACCACTGGAGTCAAGCTATCCAGGCTGATGAAAGCTGATAGCCAGAAACCGGTCCTTGGATGCTTGATTCCGGTCTGGGAAAGACATGGCTTGGTAGTTCGGACTGGACTGTTCCCATGAGGCACAGGGTCAGAGCTGATTTGCATATAGCCAGTGTCTAACCCAGGGTGGTGTGGAGTGCAAAAAAACGATGGATTTAGGCCCAGATCCTTGCACTGGGGTGAATGTATGACATTGTTCTACATTCTGTCCATCATCTGTGTTTTTTGCAATTTCACCCCGAGTGGGCTGGGGATGCTCAGACGTGAGTCCCAGGCTCTCCACACCACTGGAGTCAAGCTATCCAGGCTGATGAAGGCTGATAGCCAGAAACCGGTCCTTGGATGCTTGATTCCGGTCTGGGAAAGACATGGCTTGGTAGTTCGGACTGGACTGTTCCCATGAGGCACAGGGTCAGAGCTGATTTGCATATAGCCAGTGTCTAACCCAGGGTGGTGTGGAGTGCAAAAAAACCATGGATTTAGGCCCAGATCCTTGTACTGGGGTGAATGTATGACATTGTTCTACATTCTGTCCATCATCTGTGTTTTTTGCAATTTCACCCCGAGTGGGCTGGGAATGCTCAGACGTGAGTCCCAGGCTCTCCACACCACTGGAGTCAAGCTATCCAGGCTGATGAAGGTTGATAGCCAGAAGCCGGTCCTTGGATGCTTGATTCCGGTCTGGGAAAGACATGGCTGTGTAGTTCGGACTGGACTGTTCCCATGAGGCACAGGGTCAGAGCTGATTTGCATATAGCCAGTGTCTAACCCAGGGTGGTGTGGAGTGCAAAAAAACGATGGATTTAGGCCCAGATCCTTGTACTGGGGTGAATGTATGACATTGTTCTACATTCTGTCCATCATCTGTGTTTTTTGCAATCTCACCCCGAGTGGGCTGGGGATGCTCAGACGTGAGTCCCAGGCTCTCCACACCACTGGAGTCAAGCTATCCAGGCTGATGAAGGCTGATAGCCAGAAACCGGTCCTTGGATGCTTGATTCCGGTCTGGGAAAGACATGGCTTGGTAGTTCGGACTGGACTGTTCCCATGAGGCACAGGGTCAGAGCTGATTTGCATATAGCCAGTGTCTAACCCAGGGTGGTGTGGAGTGCAAAAAACGATGGATTTAGGCCCAGATCCTTGTACTGGGGTGAATGTATGACATTGTTCTACATTCTGTTCATCATCTGTGTTTTTTGCAATTTCACCCCGAGTGGGCTGGGAAAGCTCAGACGTGAGTCCCAGGCTCTCCACACCACTGGAGTCAAGCTATCCAGGCTGATAGCCAGAAACCGGTCCTTGGATGCTTGATTCCGGTCTGGGAAAGACATGGCTTGGTAGTTCAGACTGGACTGTTCCCATGAGGCACAGGGTCAGAGCTGATTTGCATATAGCCAGTGTCTAACCCAGGGTGGTGTGGAGTGCAAAAAAAACATGGATTTAGGCCCAGATCCTTGTACTGGGGTGAATGTATGACATTGTTCTACATTCTGTCCATCATCTGTGTTTTTTGCAATTTCACCCCGAGTGGGCTGGGGATGCTCAGACGTGAGTCCCAGGCTCTCCACACCACTGGAGTCAAGCTATCCAGGCTGATGAAGGCTGATAGCCAGAAACCGGTCCTTGGATGCTTGATTCCGGTCTGGGAAAGACATGGCTTGGTAGTTCGGAAAGGACTGTTCCCATGAGGCACAGGGTCAGAGCTGATTTGCATATAGCCAGTGTCTAACCCAGGGTGGTGTGGAGTGCAAAAAAACGATGGATTTAGGCCCAGATCCTTGTACTGGGGTGAATGTATGACATTGTTCTACATTCTGTCCATCGTCTGTGTTTTTTGCAACCCCACCCAAAGGGGCATGTTGCCCACCCAACTGCCACCCCACCCATATGTGTCATGTTTCCATCACTGATGACACCCCACCCATAGGGTCATGTTTCCTATCACTGATGCCACCCCACCCATAGGGGCATGTTGCCTATCACTGATGTCACCCCACCCATATGTGTCATGTTTCCTATCACATACGCCACCCCACCCATATGTGTCATGTTGCCTATCACTGATGGCACCCCACCCGTATGTATCATGTTTCCTATCACTGATGCCATCCCACCCATAGGGGCATGTTGCCTATCACTGATGCCACCCCACCCACATGTGTCATGTTTCCTATCACTGATGCCACCCCACCCATACGTGTCATGTTTCCTATCACTGATGCCCCCCACCCATATGTGTTATGTTTCCTATCACTGATGCCACCCCACCCATATGTGTCATGTTTCCTATCACTGATGCCACCCCACCCATTTGTGTAATGTTTCCTATCACTGATGCCACCCCACCCATAGGGGCATGTTGCCTATCACTGATGCCACCCCACCCATAGGGGCATGTTTCCTATCACTGATGCCACCCCACCCATATGTGTCATGTTTCCTATCACGGATGCCACCCCACCCATATATGTCATGTTGCCTATCACTGATGCCACCCCACCCATAGTGTCATGTTTCCTATCACTGATGCCACCCCACCCATATGTGTCATGTTTCCTATCACTGATGCCACCCAACCCATATGTGTCATGTTGCCTATCACTGATGCCACCCCACCCACACGTGTCATGTTTCCTATCATTGATGCCACCCCACCCATACGTGTCATGTTTCCTATCACTGATGCCCCCCACCCATATGTGTCATGTTTCCTATCACTGATGACACCTCACCCATATGTGTCATGTTTCCTATCACTGATGCCACCCCACCCATATGTGTCAAGTTTCCTATCACTGATGCCACCCCACCCATTTGTGTCATGTTTCTATCACTGATGCCACCCCACCCTTAGGGGCATGTTGCCTATCACTGCTGCCACCCCACCCATAGGGGCATGTTTCCTATCACTGATGCCACCCCACCTATATGTGTCATGTTGCTTATCACTGATGCCACCCCACCCATAGGGGCATGTTGCCTATCACTGATGCCACCCCACCCTTATACGTCATGTTTACTATCACTGATGCCACCCCACCCATATGTGTCATGTTTCCTATCACTGATGCCACCCCACCCATATGTGTCATGTTGCCTATCACTGATGCCACCCCACCCATATGTGTCATGTTTCCTATCACTGATGCCACCCCACCCATATGTGTCATGTTTCCTATCACTGATGCCACCCCACCCATAGGGGCATGTTGCCTATCACTGATGCCACCCCACCCATATGTGTCATGTTTCCTATCACTGATGCCACCCCACCCATATGTGTCATGTTTCCCATCACTGATGCCACCCCACCCATATGTGTCATGTTTCCTTTCACTGATGCCACCCCACTCATATGTGTCATGTTTCCTATAACTGATGCCACCCAACCCATATGTGTCATGTTTCCTACCACTGATGCCACCCCACCCATTTGTGTCATGTTGCTTATCACTGATGCCACCCCACCCATATGTGTCATGTTTCCTATCACTGATGTCACCCCACTCATGTGTCATGTTGCCTATCACTGATGCCACCCCACCCATATGTGTCATGTTTCCTATCACTGATGCCACCCCACCCATATGTGTCATGTTGCCTATCTCTGATGCTACCCCACCCTAAGGGGCATATTGCCTATCAGTACTGCCTTACACACCCATAGGGGTCAGTGTGTCTGACAAAATTGGCATCCCCACCCATAGGGTGGATGATGCGCCACACATCCATCAAACATCAACCACAGGTGTGTCAGCCAAATACATGTCCCTACAACATCATGCCAACAGTGTGTAGTGCCTGACAAATACCCCCAACAGTGAATTTGATTTACGACACACAATGCAACTACCATCACATGTGTGAACAACTCCTGAGTGTGGGCTACACAAGTCAAGCTTTAAAATAGCACTGGGCCAATGTTGTCATAACCCTCTTCAGTGTGTACAATCTATGTAAAATGTGTGGACACAAACTGCAGCTAAAGTTGAGCATTGTGACAAAGGGTGAAAATCCCCCATCATCATCACAGTGACCTCAAGGTAAATGTCATCATGGAAATAGCAGCACATGCCAAACAGTATGTATTATTCCTGGACATGTCAGCACAACACTTGTTCAGTCAACCATCATTCACCACCCAATGTAGGCACTGGTGACATACGCCTGGGTACGGTACAGCCCCTTAAGTCACCTGCACATAGACAATACATATATTTAGCAAGTTGCACAGAGGACACAGTTGACTTTACACCAATGATGCCCACACCTGCATGTACAATGGAGATGGGACAACAGTCGGGGAAAGTGTTAAATTGTACAATGCGAAGCACATCATATGTGCATGGGTGCAAGCCACAGATGTGGCCATGCCAATGAAATATTAACATCCCCGTGCTAAATTAGTTAATCCTGACACACCCAGTCAGCTGCAGAATATGACATGGATACCAACCTGACCAGGAAACATATCTCACACCACATCAACAACTCAGTAACAGACATTTGTAAATCCTGCATCATCACAGTAAGGTCATGGTAAACAGCATCAACAATATGTACAGCTAAATCAAACGCACAAGGGTAACAGAAAAGGCTTTATTCAGCAAATTGCAAGCTGAAAGGGAAAATCCTAAATAAAACGTAGTCCAATGTCCTCTCGAAAAACAAAGTCCAATGAGGGTGTGAGTGACACCTGTCACCCGTTGTTTGCCTGCACTGTTAAGGACTGGGAAAATCCACTCTGAGGGGCATATATGGGGCAGGCCAGGCACCGCAGGGACAGGATCAGGGCTCATCAGAAGGAGGCTGTGAAGGGGTGGTGGGTGTAGGAGAGTCAGTGGCAACTACAGTGGAGGTGTCTGACATGGTTTGTGCCATCACAACTGTGGGGCACAACTTTGATGGGGTGGGTGTCAGAACCACTACAGAGGGCAGTTCAGGTGTAGTAGACATGGTCCCCACTGCAGTGCCCATGTCAGACTGGGTGGTCGTGGACTCCACTGCAGTGCTTAACCACATGGGAGTGGAAAGGGCTGCAGGTGAGGTTGGCAGAGGACAGCTGGGGGGGCCACGGTCACCCCAGTAGTTGCTGTAAAAGACAGACTGGTGGTGGTGTCAGTGGAAGAGTAAGTGGGAGTTGGGGAGGGCCTGAGCATTTTGGGGATGATGTATCTGTGGGTGGGGGAACCTGGGACAGGGAGTGGCGGGGGAACCTGTGGTGTGGTGACCTGGGGGTGGAGGAACGAGACTGTGCAGTAGAGCTGGGGGGTAGGGGTGGGGTCTTGCTCTTCCGGGTACGGTGTGACTTGCGGGTGGGGCCTCAGTCTGCTGCGCCTGGAGGAGGGTGTCCAGGTGTGAGGGGCATTCTTCTCTGTGTGTGGGGACTTCCTCTTCCCCCTTTAGTCTGGATCTGAGGGGAAGAGGCCTAGGTCACACAGGAAGAGCTTCAAGGGAGATGGGGTTGCAGACGAGGCAAGGGAAGGGCTCTTGGAAGGAGAGGGATCTGAGGACTGCGGAGTGGTTGTGGATGCCTGTGTGTGTGTTTGTGACCCATCCCCTGTGTGTGTGGTATCAGTCCCCTGACTTTGCTTGCATGCACATTTTTACTTCTGTTTGGGTGATTGTGTGCTATCTGTGTCTGTGTTTGAGTGACCGTGCTGGTGTGTGTGTGCTGGGGACAGGTAGGGTGCTAGGAGTTGTTGATTGGGCAGAGGCTGAAGGGGTGAGGGACTGTTGGAGGAGGGATACTGCTGCCGTCAGGGAGGACACCATGGACTGACTGGTGCTCTGTAGGGCAGACATTCCCAATGAGATGCCCTCCATGAATGACACCAGTTGTGTCAACAGACTGGTGTGTGCATGGAGGACACTCAGCATTGATGTCTGCCCTACATGGATCTGTTTAAGCAGGTCCACAGACTCCACACTCAGGGCAGCAGGGGACACAGGGGCTGGGGTTGCGGTGCCTGGCAGGAGGGAGACATGCTCCCGAACACGGGACCTGCCATGGACCTCTGGGATGGGAGCTGAGGGCAGGGTGGTGGTGGTGGCGGGAACAGCCTCACTATCTGCCCTTTGCTGGCTGCTGACACCCGCTCCCACAAGGAACTCATCCTCCAAGCTGCTGTGGTCCTCAGCTGAGGTGGATGTTGCTGAGGACTCCTCGGTGTGGCTCCCCTCCCTCTCCGTGCCACTGTGTCCCTCCGACTCCTCAGTCAGTGTCCCAGGATGGCTCTGTGGCTCCTCTAGTTCCATGGTGCTGTCTCCTGTGCCAGTGGATGTATCTACAAATACGTAGAAAAAGAAGGACCACATTAGTCGCCTGCACTGACTGCACACAACACTGTCAATACAGCACATTACAGGGCATGCACTGGCATCCTTAGCTGATATTTGCTCAAAATGCCCACACAGGTGTACATAGGGCAATAGCCACTCTGAACATCAACCATGGCACCCATATCCCTCCTGGACCTGTACCCATATGTCTGTTGCATGCTGGCTGATAATACCCCAAAGTGCACTCATGCACCCGATACACAGTTGTTGGACATGCAAATGACAATGCAGAAGTATATTACTATTAACATACATCACATCACATGCCAATCACTCAGTACAGGTGTCTGGATGAAGGATGTATGACACTACAACGCATGCTTTTACAATGTATACCATTACAACGCATTTATTACAACGCAAGTACCATTACAACAAACGATTTTACAACGCATACCATTACAACGCGAAGTAATATATATATAATTGAAAAGTACCATTACAACGAAAACAAATATAACACATACCATTACAACACATATAAAATTAATAATAAATATATATATTTTTTGTAAAATAATTCCTGGGACGGGATGCAGGGAACATAGGGGTTTTGGGTGGGGAAGTGTATTAAAATGTAGTAAAAAATGGAACGATAATGATTAAAAATGTTATTTTATTTTTACAAATTAATACTCGAGTATTAAATTAAATACTCAAGTATTAAACGAATAATTCAAATCTTTTTATTTATTTATTTATTTTGTTGTCCTCATTTGCCATAACCTCTTTCCATAAAGAAAAGCCGACCACCATGCGTGTCCTGTCTTGAGATACATACAGGTCTTTTATGTCCTCGCTTACCCAGACACGATCCGTTTAATAGCGGAAGACCGAATCATGAAGATGGAACAGAGGGAGGGAGGAGGCAGACCCCTTATTACTCCATCAAAGTATTTCAATCTGTGGGACCCATTATTAAGTTCGAAGGGGACAATATCCCAATGTCCATGGAGTGTAGTAGGCATAATCATTGGACCCGGGGGAAACCCCCCCAAAAAAAAAAACCCGGGACTCCTATCTCCAATGAATCAACAAGTCCCAAAAAGACAGATTTCTATTACTGCAGGATCTGGCCAAGTCTACTTTCGAGATTTCATATAACGACGTTAGCCAGCCTGCGTGCGATGGGCAGTAGAATCCACCCAAAATTTGCACATTTGTCGTCTTGCCAAAATAATTGAGTAAAAGAGGAGAGTCTTTGCTTGGCCGGTTACCCTTTCATCCAAACTACAAATTATTAATGGGAGAGTGATGGTCAATGGTGTGTTTAGGATGGACTCCAGGGTGATCTTTACTTCTTCCCAAAAGAGCAAAATAGCAGGACAGTCTTTAAAGATGTGTATATCTGATGCTGCCACGAGGTTGCACTTGTTACACTTCTTTCCTGGGAGGAATTTTGAAAGCCTAAGGGGGGAGAGATAAGCGCAATGTAAGGTAAACAAATGATTGCCCCTCAGCCAAGCTGGTTTAACTACTCTATAAAGAAGAGTAAAAGATCTCATCCATAAATCCTCGCACTGAAGGCCCAAATCCTTTTCCCAAAGCTCATCTGGCAGAGTGAACTCCCCATCCGTTTCCTCCACTATATTCCAATACCAAGTCGCAACCTCTTTACCTCCCTCTCGCCTTTCTACTAGCTGTTGTTCAAAATTGCTGTGTTTCCCCAATTGGACACCCCTCCTGCCTGCAGCTCGAGCCCAACTGTCCAACTGTATGTATTTAAATTTGGATAGAGCTGGGCCTACCCTGTCCTGCAACACTTCCCATTCTTGTAAACTCCCATCCGCCAGTAACTCTGCCCAACTGGTTAACCCTGCCTCATTTAAGGGGTTTGCAAGACTATCCTGCAAACATGTGGCTGCCCTGGAGAATCCCACAAAGGGGCGAAATTTGAAAAGTAAGAAAGCCCTACTTTCTTTCTGGTCTGCACCCAAGATGTTACTGCCGACTGTAGGGTCTTTAATCTCACTCTCTTGAAAAATTTCTGATCTCCAAACTTAAATAGAAATCCGTCGGGTGGAAGGTCCTCTCCCGCTAACATGGCCCTGAACATTACCCCCATAGATGAGCTTGATGGAGTTTTTAGGAGCATCCTGGAGTAAGTCAGCTGGAATGCCCAAGCATAATACACCAGGTCTGGCAAAACCAACCCTCCCATCTCCCTCCTCCTTCTCAACTTCTTCCAGGCCAGCCTAGATGATTTATAGTTCCATACAAAAGAGTTAATCTCACGCTGGCATTTGTCCAGTTGTTTAGAATCAAAAGCCAGGGGAATGGTGTTGAAAATAAAGGTAAACTTTGGAAGGATGGACATTTTAATTAAGTTTGTTCTCCCAAGTATAGAGAGTGGGAGAAAGGCCCAGGATTTTAGAAGTTTCCGACATTCATTTGAAACTCGATCTGAGTTGGTCTGTACAATATTTCCTATATCTTGGGTGATCTGAATTCCCAAATATCTCATAGAGGTGGCCACTTTTAACTGTGAGTTGGGGATATTCCAGGTCATAATCTCCATTTTACCAGCGTTGATATCATATCCCGAAAACCGCCCAAACTCCTCTGCCTTCTTAATTACCGTGGGGAAAGCTCTATCGGGGTCAGACGTATAGATAAGGATGTCGTCTGCATAAAGAGCTACCCGCTTCTCCCATCCCCCAAATACAAATGAGGGAATGTCTTCTTCTTCTCTCAATACTTGAGCAAACACCTCATTGTACAAGTTGAATAAGAGGGGGAAGAGCAGGCAGCCTTGCCTGGTGCCTCTGGTGATTTTAAAAGAATCTGTTAAGACTCCGTTAACCAACAGTCTGGCACATGGGGTCCTGTACAAAAGTTCAATACCCCACAGAAATCCTCCCCAAACCCAAACTTTTTCATCACCGCCGCCAGACAGGGCCAATTGACCCTATCAAAAGCTTTGGTGGCATCTAGCGTAAGAGTGGCCAATGGGAGAGAGAAGGTGGAAGCGATGTCAATTGCGCCCACCAGATCACGGGTGTGGTCTGCTAACTGACGCCCCTTTATAAACCCTTTTTGGTCCGGATGGATTATTGAACCAATTACGCCCCCCAATCTAGATTCCATAATAGATGTAAAAATGTTGTAATCGTTATTTAGGAGAGAAATTGGTCGATAAGAACCACACTCTGACGGATCTTTGCCTGGCTTGGGGATCAGCACGATCGTGGCTTAATTTCAAGAGTCTGGGGGAACCTCCCCCCTCAAAAGAATGCTATTAAATAGGGCCGTCATGGATGGAACTATGACTGAACTTAACAACCGATAAAGTTCTCCAGGTAACCCATCAGGGCAGGCCGCTTTCCCCTGCTTTAGATAACCAATGGCTTTCCCCACCTCCTCCTCTGATATTTCCCTCTCCAGATGGGCACTCTGTGCCACTAGAAGGGTAGGTAAGGAAATCTTGTCTAACCAATTTTCCCTAGCCTCCGGATCGCTCATGACCTCCTCCTTATATATTTCCTGAAAAAATTCCTGAAAAGCAATCCCTATCTCCCTGTCCGAGGTCCTAGAAACAACCTCCCCTTCTAGTTTAATCTCCCTGATATATTTCTTTGTTGGTCCAATTTGCTTTTCCATGCCAGGACCTTCCCGGCAGCTTCCCCAAATTCAAAGTGAGAGATTTTACTCGCCTCCCACCTCTTGGCCAACCTTTCCTGTAATATTTTTTCCAGCTGATTTCTCAGCTCGGCCCGCTTTTCTAGTTCTTCAGCTGAGGCCATAACGGAGCCGAGCTTTTGATCTATTTGAAACAGCTCTTGCTCAAGATTTTGGATTGTCTCCCGGTATACTCTCCGTCTATGCGAGGCTCTGTTAATTATACAGCCTCTCAAATAAGCCTTCAGAGCGTCCCAAACTGTGTCAATTGCCGCGGATTCCGAATTTGAATCCAAAAACAGCCTCAACTCGGCTAACAAAAAGCTTTTTACCTCCTCCTCCAATAGAATCGTACGGTCAAATGACCAGGAGGAGGCTGTTTTCTGTTTACCCATCCTAAGGCCAAATACTATTGCAGAGTGATCGGACAGGTGTGAAGGGAGATAGTCCAACTCCTCCAGCGAGTCTTTTAAACGATGACTAAAAAAAGCATAATCAATTCGCGAATTGTGCTTATATTGGAGGTTTTGAAAGGAGACCCCCAATTTGTTTCCTGACCTTTCCCTCCATACATCCGCAAGACCCAGCTGTTCCAATATAACTACCAGGGTTTGCCTACATTTTGATAATATATGGGCTCTTGACTTGGATGACTTATCGAGTTTGGGGTTAAGAACTATATTAAAGTCCCCAACCCAAATGACGGGATCCTGGGAAACTATGAGATGGTTCTGGATTGCTTTCAGGTAAGAGGGGTCATCTTGATTTGGGCCATAATAGCCCACAATCATATAGATCGCATCATTAAATGAGACTTTTGAGATGAGCCATCTGCCACTATGATCCTCTTTATATTCCAGGACTTGAGCTTTAGCATGTTTTTTTAAGATTATAAGAATCCCTCTTATGTTCGCATTTTGATCAGTGGAGATAAACTTGTCCATCCATTTCTACTTTTGCAACATATGACAGACCTCTACTTTAATTAGACGCGTCTATTTAAATATGTAAAGCGCTCTGATACCTGATTCGGTTCGGGTCTAGTTCGCGCTATATAAAACTCTGCAAAAAAAAAAATGACGTGCGCGGGAGCGTCTCTCAGATATTGTAAGATTTTATACCTTCTGCTCCTCACTCGCAGGCCATTGACATTCCAGGATAAAAACTGTAACGGGATCATCCAAATTTCACCTTTTCAACCATCCCCACTCCCCTGCCTTGAAGATCTGTCTTTTTTTTTTTTTAAAGAGAACTGATACAGATAGTCTGTCTGGTAATAAAGGCTAATAAGGGGTCTGACTCATGAGGAATTTTATTATTTTTCCCTCCCCCCGCCTCTGGAAAACCCTTCCTTACTTACACTAGGAAGATGTATGGCCAGATTTACGTCCTCCCACCCTCCCACTTTCTCCTACCGTGCTTTGCCGCATGGTATATGTTCCGAGCAAGTGCCAGCTAAACCACCCCCAACTGATAGAAGAGGCTCACTTATCATCCCACTCCCCCCTCCCTCCTGCTACCAGTAGTGCAAACAAAAAAAAATAAAAAATTATTATACCAAATGTGCCAACTGTAAAGCCATTTTCCCCCCCTTTGTTTTCCTTTCGTGCCTTATATATATCTTTTTTTTTTTAAAAATTTAAGGCTATTATTCCCTTCACCCAGTGTTTTCGACTTTTCTTTTTTTTTTTCCTTATTTCCAGCCTTACTTAGTTTTATTAATACATTTTTTTTTTGTAGTATCAGATTCTCGAATTCTTGGAGACATTGGGGACACAACTATAAAGCAACTGGGGGTACTGGAAAATTAAGACTATGGGGTCCATTAGGATGGCGGGCGGACTTTGCCCGCCCACCACCCTAACGGAGAAGTGGACCGCCCGCTAAGAGTGCGGGGGTCCCGACAATGGCATTAGGATGCGCCCGCCTCACAGGCGGGCGCATCCTGTATGTTTACCATTGCGTCGTGCGGAGCAGGAATCTCCGCCCGCCGCAATGGTAAAAGTGCACGTTGTGCTTTTCAAAGCGCAACATGACAGGCACCGCGCGGTGCCTGCCATGTTGCACTTTGAAATGCGGGGGGGTATCATAGCTACCCCCCATGTGCACCCCCCAAGCCACGGACTCCCAGGGGGCCCGCAAGGAGCCCCCGCAGGGAGTCTCCGCATGCCTTTCCGGAAATGCATTGTGCAAAGCCCATTGTAATATGGCGGGCTGTGTCTAAAAGACACCGCCACCATGTTACTGGTTTTACGCCCCGGCCACTAGAAGACCGGGGCGGAAAACAGGCGGGCGGGGGGAGGATTGGGCTGATGATGTCGGGTGGATTTCCTCCGCCAGGCTGGCGGTAGCCACCGCCAGCCTGGCGGAGGAAATCCGTCCGACATCATAATGACCCCCCTAATCTCTATCTCCATCCCCCGAACATTTATCTTATATAAACAGAAAAATAGTTTGGAGATTTTAGCTCCCCTCCCCCGTGAACAGTCCCCCAATTTTCCCAGTAATTCGTCTGCCTCAAGGGGAGATCGGATGTTGTACATTTTGTTGTTGTACATCACCTGCAGAAAAGCGGGGAACCTCATCTGAACCGTAGCCCCAGCTGCTCTGAACTTTTCCATTCTCTGACCCAGCTCCCACTGTCGGTCTAACGTAGATTTCGAGAGGTCAGATCTAACTTCAAAAGAGATGTCAGTAGCCTTGAGTGTCTTAGCCTTCAGTGCGAGATTCAGGATTTTCTCCTTCAAGGTGTACGTCTGGAAAATAACCAGTATCTTCCGGGGTTAAGGTGGAAAGGATCTCTATGAATCTGTTGAATATCTCTATCTAGTATCTCGACTGCCTCGTCCAGTTTTAGAGAGTCCTTTAATAGCGCAACCACAAAGGCTTTTATGTCGTCCCCTTCTTTCCCTTCAGGGACCTTCAAAGTCCGAAGATTGTTCCTCCGTGAGAAGTTTTCCAAAGACTCGACCCTCTCCTTCATAACCTCCCCTTCTCTCTGTAGAGTTTGAATCATAGTCTCAGCCACCTCTAAATTCGATTTTAGTGACCCCACTGCTGCCACCAAGCTCTCCGTTCTCTCAAACAGTCCATCCACCTTTTTTTCCAGAGTTTCACAAGCTGCTCTAATGTCATTCTGATTTGCTTTCGAGACTGCGAAATCGCTCCTAATCTCCTCCCTCATTGCTGACATAGCAGTCAGAAGGGTCTCATGAGAGCTAGCTGCCCCCTCTCTCCCTCACAAGATCCCTCGCTCGCCCCACCGACACCATCCACACCTTTGTCAGCCCCCGCCAAGGGGTTAGTGGTCACCTTGTCCCGATCAGAATTCTGGGCATCAATGGAAAGAGAGGAGGAGAGAAGAGGGGAGGACGAGGAAGAGGGGATGGGGGACACTGTGACAGACGGCAGAGGGAGCGCACACGCTGGGCCAGCCATATTTAAGCTTGAGTTTAAGTTAGAAATACTACAATCAACCATATTTACCGGGTTTACCGGGTTAACTTCCAGAACCTGGGGCAGCACTTTAAAAAATGAATGGAGGGAGGGGGTGATACGAACTGCACTACTTTGCACAAGCTTATTGTTA
This sequence comes from Lissotriton helveticus, assembly GCF_964261635.1. Lineage (NCBI taxonomy): Eukaryota > Metazoa > Chordata > Amphibia > Caudata > Salamandridae > Lissotriton > Lissotriton helveticus. The sequence goes on from NC_136059.1 coordinate 1,714,938,017, forward strand.
CCCCTCCTCTTTTTAACAGACTCTTTACCCCCTTTAGCCCCCTGACTCTTGCTCCGGCCCCAGCTTTATCCAACACCGAGCCCACCTCAGCCCCAACCTCTGTCGCCACCTCCACCCTCAACACCCGGTATACCTCGCCTCTCCCCCGCTCACCATCAGAGCTCTTAGAAGCGAAACCGCCTCTCGTACCCTTCCCTCGCCCTCTCCCTTTACCTTTAGGTGTTGTTTTCCTGGGAGCACGCTGACTCAGTTTAGGGGTCGCCCCACCCTCCAAAACATCTGTAGTAACCCCCACCTTGTCTCCACCATTCACTGCTGTCTCGTGGCGACCTGTCGAACCCCCTCTACCGGCTGTGGTTGCTGAGGTGTCACCGATCATTACTAAACACTCCTCCACGGTAGTCTTTCCCCCTCCACCTTCTCTCCCTGTCAAACCTCTGAAAAGGAGCCCGCGAGCCGCCGCCCTACGTCCTCGCCTCAGCTCCATGGCTGCTTGTTTCCATCTTGGGAGGGAGGCGGAGGGGTGGGGTCTCAGGACCGGGTCCAAGCACATCGGCTTCGGCTTTAACTTCGGGACCGGAGTCGTTGCAGCTGGTATCGGGATGCCAGGTCAGGTCGGGTCGAGTCGCACAGCCGCTGGCTTCCTCACGGGGAGGGGAGGGAGCCTCCTCTCTTCAACTATCCAGCCGTGATCAGAGAAATGTGCCGGCTAACTGAAAAAGCAGGCGCTGCAGAGTAGGAGTGGTCAGGAAGGACGCGCGTACCGCCCTAGCCCGCGGACGCCATGTTTTCCAAAAATCCCCCAAATAATTCAATATTTATATTGTTTTAATATTAATATGTTTTGAAAATAGTTTTATGTAGATTTATAAAACTGTTTATAATATTTGAATAATTCAAATATTATAAACAGTTTTATAAATCTACATAAAACGATTTTCAAAACATATTAATATTAAAACAATATAAATGAAACACATAAAGGAAACTCTTCCTAAAAAAAATCACCAAAACATATACATTGCCGCCATTTTATAAACAAAGTAAAAAATGAGTCCTACAACTTTTTTCATGAACCAAACACCAAGCCACTCAAAACAAAATGGATGACAAAACGAAATTCGAAGCATAAAACACTCACTTTTAAATTGATAATTTCAATTATACGTTTTCACATCAAACAAATAAGAAAAAAATACACATTTAAACGATGCTTTTCTCAAAAATTAAAATGACACTCACAAAAACCTATAAATACAAGTAAGACACTATTTTGAATTCAGTAGTTATTGAACTACCAGAGAGAGCAGACGGTAAATCCTGACACTCTGACCTTTTTCCACAAGAAACAACTCTACCCAAAAAATACAACTCCTTTCGTAGAAACAAGTAAGTATGAATTATAACACATGAAAACATAGCTTATATAAAAATAATTCATAACTTAATTTTAAATTTAAAACATTATTATGTTTCAGATTTCTGCATACTTTGACATCTATTTCAATATTCTTCTCCACATTTGAAAAAACTGGCAATAGTTGGAAGTACGTTTAAAAAAAATAAATATAATAAAAATGATTTTTTAAACTATAACATGTAACAATGTTAAAATTATTCTTCTTAAAAAATTAAATGTGAATTGTATATCTGTCTAAAATAAAATCATGTTATGACTAAACCAAGAAAAAATATTTAGTAAGCTAAACATTATTACATTTGCATTTTTCCAGCTTGCTAAATTATTTTTTGTGTACAAAAGATTACATCCAATAAAGATTGAATCGAAAAGGCAGACAACTGAAAACAACTTTATAAACAAAGGTAACCAATGCAAACTATTATTCATTATAACGATTTTTTCACGAGTAGATTTCTTTTAGAAATAACTGTTGTATTTAAAAAAAACTGTGAACCCATATTAAAAATAAAATAAAATATCTTTAAAACACTTTTCAAAAATATTACCAAATGTTTTCATTAAGGAAGACATGTATCCCAAAAAGAATAGGGTTTTTAAAATAAGAAATAACACATAAAATGTCTTTCTTACCCTCAACAGATAAACCTCGATAAGAGAAAAATACGACCTTCATAAAACAACCCTATTAATACTTGACAAACCATCAACTAAACTACTAATTCAAATAAGGTAAATTAATTTCTAAAAGCTGTGGTAAATATTAATATTACCTTATCTTAGAATTTCTATATTAGTAAATACTTTAAATTAAGTAAAGAGAGGAGTCCGTGGTATCCGAGTAAAGAAGGGTTTATTCAATAACTCGAGTTAAGGGAGAGCTCCAGCACCAAGCGGGTACAGGAGTGGTCTAATGTTTTATTCACACAGCAGAATATTTATACGGTTCCAGGCAGTAAGAAAAAGGAAGGAAAACAGAAGAAAAAGGGAAGTGACAAACAGTAATTTCCAACCAAATGTGTCAAGGTATGGGCGTGTCTTGTGTCTCGTGAGGGTGCATGAAATGTGTCGAAATGTGCTCCTTTCAGTTGAAGGTCTTTCCTCAGCCGGATGTTTATCTCTGGGTTAGAGTCAAGAACAGGAACTATCTTTTTCTTTTTTAGAAAAAAAACAGGAACTAGCCCTTTGGTTCTCGGAATTGGCCGAGCCACAAGAATGTGTGGTTAATTAATGGAGGGCCTAGGTGCAGGATGTCTTGCTTGTAGGTCTGGAGACAAAATGGATGTCACACGCAAAAATGGGTGCTGTCTGAATCAAAAATGGCAGACGAGGCGGAGAAGGGAAACGATGGGGCACAACTGCCAATTTTATTTCCTCATCCCCTCCTTGCCCCAGAGTGTACCTGTACCTATATCTCAATTTGCATGAGATTGTCTATGCATTCCTGTAGCATAATTGTTTTGTTTTCTTTCTGCTGGATATGTGGTTTAGGAATGCAGCTTGTAGCGCACAGCCCGCACAGGGCAGGGCCACAGTGGATGCAAAGGCAGCATCCAGTTATTATCAGGAATACTATGTCTGCTGCTGACAGCAGTTTCCATCCCCAGGATGATATTATTGTCCAAAACCAGTCAGACAATGTCCAAGTGCCAGGTTCTTGATGTAGGCTGGCGGCTATCTTGTGTAATTTTGTTATAGCCGTATATACAGATGGAGAGTTATCAGGGATAAAAATACAGCAGCTAGAGCCGATAATTTTACAGGCTCCGCCCCTGTCAGCCAGGATGACGTCAAGGACAAGGCGGTTTTGGAGGGCAACCAATCTTATGGCAGACTGTTCCTGGGTCAAGTTCCCCAGGGCAGACGCCGTCTGATTTACAACAACCTCCAAGGTCCTTGTCAACTTGCGTATGAGCTTACTGTTCTGCACAGGGCCGATAAAGAAAAATAATCCTTTATTGAAGTCTGTATATTGTTCCAACGTAGTTTCCGTGTGATCAATCCCGGAGATATCGATCATTCTTTTATGTCTAACATGGGGCACTAGGAGTTCTCGGTGGTAAGTGGATGGGGCCACAAAGACGGGAGGTAGCAGAAATGTGATATAGCACATTCCCCCCCCAGTTCAAGGGCAGTTGCACATAGGCTGTTTGCCCACAGATGAAATAAGTATGGCGGGATGCTAGAAATGATGATTTTCCGTAGTCTTCAAAACTTACAGTGGTATGGCAGTCACTGTGTCCTAATGGGACATAGCCCTTTTTCCGGACGCACAGGTCCCCTTTTACTGTTGAGACCAAGATAGAAGGGGGGCCAGCATTCTTTTTAGGTTTGGTATTTAATATCCTGTAGGACATGCTCATGTTCCCCTGCTTGTATTCTTAGCTTTCTAGGACCGTGCCTGTCGCCTGAGGATCTCCATCCTCATTCGGGTATCAGACAGCATTAAGGACCTTATTTAAGTCCCCCCAAGGCCACCCATTCTTGCATGACCTATTTCCATCAGGCTAGGAGGTACGGGTAGTCCTGTCGGCTGTTATTAGGGCGAACCAGGCCTCGCAAGTTCCATTATAAGAAAACGGAAAGGGGAAGAGAGGCATCCCTACCTCCTTCTGATGTGGTGGGAGGCGGCCACATATCCAGCAATCTGTGATATTGCTGGCCTGATGCGTATAGTGTAGCATCTGTATGAAGGTATTGTTTCGGAGAGCTAGCCTATGGGCTTGCTCATGAGGAGGTAAGTCGTGGTGCGTGTGCTCTTGAGTAGTGTTAGGTGCAGGAGAGGAATGTGGTGCTGGCGGGAAAGCAATGTGGAGGGCCTAACCGAGACACGCCATGATTGTCATCAAGAAAAACAGTATGATCAAACATATGATAGGGCCGCTATGCAACTTCTTAACATTCTTCTTTAGGCGCCTCATCTTCTCTTTTTTCCACATAGTCAGGGTGTCTGAGTCTGCCCCCATGCTCTGACCGCTTCACCACGAGACCTGTGTCTGTGGGCTTAATCAGCCAGAATCCTGGTGGCGGACCTCAGTTTTGATTTATATTCCTGTTGTGGGGTCTGTTCCAAAGGCAATGAGGACTGTTCAGTTACAGTGTCACTGGATGTGGCGATATCGCTGGCGACAGAGTCTATTTCTCCAAAGTATTTCTTACAATGACTGGCATGCAACCAGCCCATTCTGCCTTCGATCTTCACTGCAGTCCACGTAGTTAAAAGGACCAACTTCGGCTCCTTCCAACTGGGCTGGAGTGGATTAGTCCTGTCGAAATTCCGGCCTGAGACCCAATCCCCGGGTCGTATGGTGTGTTCTTCTGGGTTGGTTTTGTCTGGGAAGGCTGCAGCCACCTGTGAACGATAAGAGTGGAGTGCAGACATCAAGGAAGCCCGGTAATCAGTCAATATTCTGCTATCTACATCAGTAATAGATTTTGGTCTAGGGACTCCCCACATGTTTTGTGGCCTGACAAAATCCATCTCGAATGGTGCTAATCCTATTCGGGAGTGTGGTACCATTCGCATATGGAACAGGGCTACTGGTAAGGCAGTCATCCAATCTACGCCATTTTCTGCTGTGATTTTGGCTAACTTAGTTTTAAGGGTTTGATTGTGTCTTTCTACCATTCCTGCTGCTCATTAGCTCGGAAGAGAAAGGTTGGCCATTGTCTGAATATATGACAATTGGCAACCCATACCGTGGGAAGTAGTCTCTTACTAGATCCTTAGCAGTCGTTGTGGCGGTATAGTCAGGGACGGGTAAGTTTCAGTCCACCTTGTTAACGCGCACATCACCACCAGTACATACTAGTAACCTCTACACCTCTCCATCTGAATATAGTCCATCTGGAGAGCTTCGAATGGATGGTCAGGGGGTTGGAATCCACCCTGCTCCACCTTCGTGCCTTACCTGGGTTGCACTGGTTACAAATCATGCATGTTTTTACTTTTTGTTTGGCTGCAGCTCTCAAATGTTTGTTATGCCATATGTTCTGTATGCTATTTAACATTGCTTTTTCTCCCAGATGTGCTGGTCCATGTATGGTGTTTATTATAACCTGAACCATAGCATCCGGCAGTAGCCATACTGCTTTCTCAGGTGTCATCCAACCCTGGTCTGTAAGGACCCCTCCGTTTTCCTTCCATTCTAGCAGTTCCTGTGGTGTGGTGTGACTTTGGACATCCTGGATGTCAGAAAAGGGGTCTCGTATTGCGTATTGGCGGTGTAGTGTATTCAATTCTGTGTTCGCCGCCAGTTTGGCTGCATTGTCTGCGTAATCATTTCCTTTCGATATTTCATCTGTTCCTTTTGTGTGTGCCTTACAAGTCAGCACCGCTATTTTTGTTGGTAACTGGTTAGCCTCCAAGAGGGCAGTTATGAGGGCAGCATGTTGTATTTTGGACCCATGTGATGTGAGAAATCCCCTCTCCCTCCATAATGTGCCGAAATTGTGTACAACGCCGAAAGCGTATTGTGAGTCGGTGTAGATGTTAACTGATTTTCCTTTTGCCAAGTGACATGCTTGTGTTAGTGCTACTAGTTCAGCTGCTTGTGCTGACAGTATCTCTATTTTATGTGCTTCCAAAGTGCTTATACCATTTGTGACAGCATAGGCTGCTGCTAATTCTCCAGTGGGGAGTCTCATGCAAGACCCATCAACAAAGAGTGTCATCTCTGCCTCAGAAAGGGGTGTATCTTGTAAATCTGGTCTGGGTTTGGTCACTAAATCAATAGTATCAATACAATCGTGAAGCTGTTCAGCAGGGGAGGTAAGTGGCAACAGTGTTGCTGGGTTTAAAATGTTGCATCGTCGGATCTCAATGTGTGGCTGAAAAAGTGTCATCTCGTATCCTGTGAGTCTGGCTATTGTTAGATGTTGTGTTTGCGTTCTGTTTAGGAGAAGTTCAACAGCATCTGGAACCTGGACTACCAGATGGTGTCCTAGTACGATGGTGTCACTTTGTCTAATGGTTTGTGCTGTGGCAGCCACTGATTTGAGGCATGCAGGGAGTGCTTGGGCCACCGGATCTAATGTGCTGGAAAAATAACCACATGGTCTATGCCTGTCCGCCTGAAGTTGGATCAGGACCGACAGGGCTGTACCTGAGCTTTCTGTTACAAACAAGGTAAAATCTTTGGTGTAATCAGGTGTTGCCAACACTGGGGCTTGACACAAAGCCTTTTTAAGAGACTGAAAAGCTTGTGTGTGTTCATCCGTCCAGGGTAATTTTGGGGTAGCGCCAGCTTCAAGTGTTGTCAGCTGCACTAATGGTTTTGCAATGAGGGCAAATTGTGGGATCCACCGTCTGCAATATGAGGTAAGGCCAACAAAAGCACGGACTTGTTTCTGTGTTGTTGGCTGTGGCATTTGTTGTATAAGTTGGATGCGTTCCTGTGTAAGCTGCCTACCCTCCTTTGACAGCAAGTGCCCTAAGTATGCCACTTGCTGGAAGCAGAATTGGAGCTTACCAGGGGAAACTTTATGGCCATTTGCAGCTAGGAACTGTAGTACCAGCAATGATGCTTCAGCGCAGGCTGGGTCAGATCTGGCAGTAATGAGGATGTCATCAACAAACTGCAATAATGCAGTGTCAGGGGCATTTCAATAGTATCCAATTGTCTTTTTAACGCTTGGCTATATACACTTGGGCTTTCGGTGAAACCTTGGGGAACTCTTGTAAATTGGAAGCTTCGTCCTTGTAAGGAGAAACCGAAAAGGTATTGGCTGTCTGGGTGAATGGGTATACTGAAAAATGCGTTTTTTAAGTCAATTACAGTAAAGTGTCTTACTTCTGCATCTATGGCTGTGAGTAACGTGGAGATGTCTGGGACCACGGGGTGTTGGGGAATGACGCATTTATTAAGTTCCCTCAAATCCACCACTAGTATATAGACAGGGGGTGTTCCCAGTTCCACTTTTTTATGAACTGCTAAGACTGGGGAATTACAAGTATTAGAAATCGTTTCTTTAACCACACCTGACTGTATTAGATCCTGAATAATTAACATTAACGCTTGTTCAGCTTGAGGTGGAATTTTGTATTGTCTTATGCGTGGCAGTTGGGCTCCCTCCTTCAGTGTAACCTTGTGAGGTGTTATTTCCATACACCCTACTGTGGTGGAATCAGTGGCCCAAAGGGTGTGTGGCAAATCTTTCAAACGTTCGTCTAATTCTCTACTGGTGTAGTGGCCTTTAAAATCTCTTAGGAATAATCTAACATCCTTAGGTGAGCAAACAATAACAGCTCCTAATTCTTTCAATGTCTTGATACCAAGTACATTTTCTGGACATGATTTTGTCAATATAAGATCTGTGGTTGTCGTGAGGGGACCAACCTGTAAGGGCAGTGGTTTTGACGTGACGTTTGTCACAGGCTGTACGGAGAAACCCAGAGAAATACTTTTTGAACCCGAGAGAGGAGCCTCTGGGACCTCTTGATGGCTTATTGTTGTTTTACTGGCCCCAGTGTCTAGTAGAAACTTTCTATCCTCCCCAAGAAGTCAGACCTCTACAAATGGACCCTTCTGATCTACTGGGATGGGGATTAGGGGCAGTTTGTCATCTTCTCTCCCTGGGCAACATCATGAAAAATCTGGGTAGTATTCAGTATAGCCATCATCTCCAATGTACATTTGGGTCAATTGTGTTGTCGGTGGAACTGAAGGTGCTGTAGTGCCTTGTGGTCATTTTCATGTCAACAAGGGAACCCAATAAGTACCTTTGGACCATGGGTAATCGATTTTTAAAGACAACAAAGGTCCTTAGGAAAAAGGAGAAGATAAACAAAGACAATGATTTTAGAGACCACAAACGGTACTATAATCAAGCTTCCAGACCCAGCCGGGTAAGGAAATGTTTAATTTAGAAATAAAAAGGAGTTTGGTTGACCAAGAGGTGGTCAGTTATAAACTTTTTAGATAGGGCACAGTCCTGTACCTATCCTTCAAGGGAGAAAGTGCAGTGGAAGCAAAACAAGAGTAAGAAAAGTTTTTCAGGCAAGAAGTTTGGAGCCAAATGCCGCTTGTAAGTTAGTGATCAATGCAAACAAGTTTCGACATACAGTATTTACAGAATGGCATACAATTGAATTTTTCGCAATACTGTTCAACCATCAACGTTTCGATCCCCTGGCTCCTAGTGAACCGGGATCATCATCAGGACTATTTGAATCATTTTGCCTGTTTTTAGGAATGCCTGCCGGGTAATATATTATATTCTGGTCAGGCACTGAATAGGATTTGGTCAGTATACCGATAGATAGCTGGTACCTGGTTTTGGGACGAGGTTAGGCATTCACAGCGTACCTATGCTGCACAGGACACGGAGAGAGACCACCGAGTCTCGCCGGTATCCCGCCCCGATTCTAGTGGCTTTATCAGCCTAAACGGGTGTTGAACCACTATTCGGTCCTTACCAAGGGAGTAATTTACCCCCACGAGCGAAACCACGCGGCTCGCTCCATGCTGAGGTTACCTAACCTCGCCCCAAAACCAGGTACCAGCTATCTATCGGTATACTGACCAAATCCTATTCAGTGCCTGACCAGAATATAATATATTACCCGGCAGGCATTCCTAAAAACAGGCAAAATGATTCAAATAGTCCTGATGATGATCCCGGTTCACTAGGAGCCAGGGGATCGAAACGTTGACGGTTGAACAGTATTGCGGAAAATTCAATTGTATGCCATTCTGTAAATACTGTATGTCGAAACTTGTTTGCATTGATCACTAACTTACAAGCGGCATTTGGCTCCAAACTTCTTGCCTGAAAAACTTTTCTTACTCTTGTTTTGCTTCCACTGCACTTTCTCCCTTGAAGGATAGGTACAGGACTGTGCCCTATCTAAAAAGTTTATTACTGACCACCTCTTGGTCAACCAAACTCCTTTTTATTTCTAAATTAAACATTTCCTTACCCGGCTGGGTCTGGAAGCTTGATTATAGTACCGATTGTGGTCTGTAAAATCATTGTCTTTGTTTATCTTCTCCTTTTTCCTAAGGACCTTTGTTGTCTTTAAAAAAAAAAAAAAAAAGTAGTGCCTTGTGGGGCGTTCTGTTTTGGCTGATATGGGCGGGGTTGTGTCTTAGGTGGGACGGTCTTCATCTGCGAGGAAGTATTGGGTAATACAGGGTAGAGACCGGTAGAAACGGCTAGTTGTTCCCTATTATTCCTTTCATTTTCTAGTTCTTGTCCTATTTCTTGTAACCGTTCATTCCGGATCTGTTCTGACATTCTCTTACTCTTTTCGACTTTGTTCAATGCTTTCTCCTGCCTCCTAAGGGCCTCTTTTCTCCATAGTTCGACCGCGTCACTTTGTGACTGTCGGACCTTTGTTTTACATAACTGTTCTTCTAGTACACATTCCATGTCAAAAGTCCTTGTCTCGGGCCACCTATATGTATATTCGAAATCTTTAGTGTAATCTACCCATAAATCACAATAAACAATTGCACCAATGCCATGTTTTGTATACATGAAATGTCCTGGAGTATCCCGAGGAGGGAGGGGAACCTCCCTCTCGAGAATACTTTTCTAGTTCCCATCTTACGTATTTTTGAGAAAATAGGCATGATGGCAGACTTTCTATTAAAAATAGAAATGAGAAACAAAAAACATATATCTTTACCGTACCCACAAAGGTTGTGGGTCTGTCTTTATACTTTCAGCAGTACTCACCGAGAAGCAAACTAGAAAGCCTGTTGATCTTGAAATGCGCGCAGCTTCTGAAACGGGGCTCACAAGACCTCAGACTCGTCTTCTTCACGGGTTGGGCTCTGGGTCTGGACGTTCCGCAATCTTCCTCACCGCCTCGTGTGGATGACGGGCCGCAGTCGTTCCCCCCCTTCGTCTCGAGGGAGTTAGCAGGAATTCCCCGCTTCTGTACACTTTGAAGTCCGTCGAAGGTCAGGAGGAGGCAGTACAGGGTCCGACATCCCCGGCGCGTGGGGGAGAGGGAACATCCCTGTTCAGGCGCCAGAAATGTGGTAAATAATTTAATATTACCTTATCTTAGAATTTCTATATTAGTAAATACTTTAAATTAAGTTAAGAGAGGAGTCCGTGGTATCCGAGTAAAGAAGGGTTAATTCAATAACTCGAGTTAAGGGAGAGCTCCAGCACCAAGCGGGTACAGGAGTGGTCTAATGTTTTATTCACACAGCAGAATATTTATACGGTTTCAGGCAGTAAGAAAAAGGAAGGAAAACAGAAGAAAAAGGGAAGTGACAAACAGTAATTTCCAACCAAATGTGTCAAGGTATGGGCATTTCTTGTGTCTCGTGAGGGTGCATGAAATGTGTCGAGATGTGCTCCTTTCAGTTGAAGGTCTTTCCTCAGCCGGATGTTTATCTCTGGGTTAGAGTCAAGAACAGGAACTATCTTTTTCTTTTTTAGAATAAAAAACACGAACTAGCCCTTTGGTTCTCGGAATTGGCCGAGCCACAAGAATGTGTGGTTAATTAACGGAGGGGCAAGGTGCAGGATGTCTTGCTCGTAGGTCTGGAGACAAAATGGATGTCACACGCAAAAATGGGTGCTGTCTGAATCAAAAATGGCAGACGAGGCGGAGAAGGGAAACGATGGGGCACAACTGCCAATTTTATTTCCTCAAAGCAACAGTTACCCGTTATTGATTAACCTCTTTTTAATCCTCGAACAGTGACCTCACCTTTAAAAAGCACACTAAACTAAAAAATGTTTTAACTATTTTTTCAGATTCTGAAAACCAAACAGTTTCAAGGCTCGACGAATATCAACAAACTTCATCAGGACCCAAAACTAAACTATCAAAGGTAAGAGACAAGAACTACCTTTTAAAAAAAATCTTTAGACATCTCCAGAAAAAGGAACATCAAAGAAAAGCAATGCAATTATTTTTAACAATCATAAATGCTTTTTAAACTGTTTGAAATGCAACTGCACAGTATTTTTACAGTAACGTAAATTATGAAAAAAGCAGAACAATAAAGTTAAAAAAAGGCATTTTTAAATCGTCTTCAAAAAACAATATTAAAAAAAGCACCACATTAATAATATATTTTCCTTTACATTCTAAACAGGCCAACATTTTAAAGAAAAAGCACTGCAAACAAGAACAACAAGAAACCAATTTTTGCAAATCGTCAACAAAACTAAAATAAAGGTAAATTAAGGAAAAACGAATTATTGCTATTATAAAAAAGAATGAGTGTTATGTTGAATGTGCTAAAAATTCCTCTATAGTGTACCAGAAAACTAAATGAGGGATAGTGTACGGGTTTAAATTAGTATTCTAACTCCAGGGTCGTGTAGCAGTAGGGTACGTGATGGATACAGTAGGTGTTCAATTTACTATTCTAACTCCAAGAAGGTGTAACAATAAGGTAAGTAATGGATAGAGTAGGGGTAAACATTACTATTCTAACTCCAGGGTGGTGTAGAAGTAGGGAAAGTGTAGGATAGTGTAGGGGTATGATTACTATTCAAACTCCAGGGTGGTGTAGCAGTAGGGTAAGTGATTGATAGTGTAGGGGTTTATTTAACTATTCTAACTCCTGGAAGGTGTATCAGTAAGGTAAGTAATGGATAGAGTAGGGGTTTAAATTACTATTTTAACTCCAGTGAGGTGTAGCAGTAGGGAAAGTGTAGGATAGTTTAGGGGTTTAATTTACTATTCTAACTCCAGGGTGGTGTAGCAGTAGCGTAAGTGATGGATAGTGTAGGGGTTTAATCTACTATTGTAAATGTAAATGTAGTTGAGCTTATATAGCGCACAGCCACCCGCAGTGGGTTTCCCGGCGCTTGCTTAGGGAACCCTTCCTGGTATTCCCCTGTGAGATAGCAGGGTATCCACAAGGTGAAAGTCAGGCATCCCGCCGCGAGGGGCCGTTGTGGAGATTAAGCAAGCTATTGCCCAGAGTCGCAGAGTGTGAACCCGTGAGTCGAGGGGGCACCGGGGCGAGAATTATCGAGTCCGTGGAATTTTTTAGCCCAAGACCCGCCGAGGCGGGGAATTGAACCCTGGTCCAGGACCGATCTCAGCTTCCGTGTCTGCTGCCTCTAACCCCTGAGCCACACTTCTCCACTATTCTAACTCCTGGAAGGTGTAACAGTAAGGTAAGTAATGGATAGAGTAGGGGTAAAATTTACTATTCTAACTCCAGGGTGGTGCAGCAGTAGGGTAAATATTGGATAGTGTAGGGGTAAACATTACTATTGTAACTCCAGGGAGGTGTAGCAGTTGGGTAACTGTAGAATAGTGTAGGGGTTTAAATTACTATTCTTACTCCAATTAGGTGTAGCAGTAGGGAAAGGGTAGGATGGTATAGGGGTTTTATTTACTGTTCTAATGCCTGGAAGGTGTATCAGTAAGGTAAGTAATGGATAGAGTAGGGGTTGAAATTACTATTCTAACTCCAGTAAGGTGTAGCAGTAGGGAAAGTGTAGGATAGTGTAGGGGTTTAATTTACTATTCTAACTCCAGGGTGGTGTAGCAGTAGGGTAAGTGATTGATAGTGTAGGGGTTTAATTTACTATTCTAACTCCTGGAAGGATTAACAGTAAGGTAAGTAATGGATACAGTAGGGGTAAAAATTATTATTCTAACTCCAGTGAGGTGCAGCAGTAGGGAAAGTGTAGGATAGTGTAGTGGTATAATTTACTATTCAGACTCCAGGGTGGTTTAGCAGTAGGGTAAGTGATTGATAGTGTAGGGGTGTGTAACTGATGTTTGATGTAAAATACAAAGTTAGACAAATTCAAGAAATTAAAAAAACTTTTTTTCTTTCTTTACAGATGTCAGCAGATAAAACTGCCACATATCAACTCTAACAGAGGAAACATATTATTAAAACATGCAGGATATATATATTGTACGGTGAGAATAAGTGAACCACGAAGACATTGGAGGTGCGTGCAATATTACTCATGCCATTGCAAAGGCAGAGAGGTTACGCTAGATGAGACAGTCATAAAAACAACAGACCACAACCACTCTGCCTCTGCAATGGACATTGAAGTTCGTGAAACTATAAACGAGCACCTCCAATGACATTTCAGGTTCTATTTTAAGGGAGGTTGCTCAGCATGTCCCCAGTCATGTAGCCAGCAGTATGCCTATAATTCCTAATCTCAGAAGAATAATTCAAAGACAAAAGCAGGCAAGTAACACAAATACAACCACTCCACATACCTTTTCTGATATTCACATTCCTCCTGAACTCACTATATCTTTTTCTAAGGAACCTTTCCTCCTGCATAACAACCAAAACCCTCTAAAACATATACTTATCTTCAGTACACCCCGCAACCTTGTCAAATTAGAGAATAGTGAAATTTGGATGATGGATGGTACATTTAAAAGCACGCCCCATCCATTCACTCAAAGTTACACTATTCATGCTACAATTAACAACAATGTAATTCCCTTAGTGTACAGTTTGCTACCTGACAAACAATCTACAACCAACACTGAACTTTTATCAGTGATTAAAAACAAAACATCAAACAAAAGTCCTAGGAAAATAATTATTAATTTTGAATTTGCAATGATAAATGTTATAACCAAAACATACAAGGATACCCAAATTCAAGGATGTTTTTTCCATTTTTTCCAGGCTTTTTGGTGTAAATTAAAAAAAACATCCCTGGTTGAAGATTATTCTTCGGATAGCAAACTTCAATATGAACTAAAAAACTAACTGCTCTTTGCTATGTTCCTCCTGAAAGTGTAGACGAGTACTACACTGCAATTACAGAATCTGAATATTTCACTGAAAACGAAGTATAATTGGCAACCCTACTAAATTATTTTGAGGACCCATGGATTGGGCATCTAAGCAGATCGGGTCGCAGGAGGAAACCACGTTTCCATGTGGAGTGGTGGAACTGCTACACGAGCTGCTTAGAAGGAGAAGCAAAGACAAACAATGCCATAGAGGGATGGCATAACTTCTTCAACCATACAATTGGCAAACCTCACCCCAACTTTTATCATTTTTTGGAAACTTTGAGGAAGGAGCAAAGTTTTCAAGGAATGAGAATCTCACAAACATTAACAGGTAGTCTAAACCCACGCATCTCCAAAAAATCAAAAGAAATGTCTGAGAGATTATTGGCTATTTTACAACAATTTTTGTTGTGTGTGGCTTTAGACTACCTTGATAATGTTGCTAACATACTACATTTTTAAATAAAATTACATTACTTTCCTGCTTTGCCCTAAATTTAATAAACATTTCTATTCAATTGGCATTTTTATAAAAACATTTTTAAAAATGTAAATGTCGGGTCACCTTACCTTTAGATGTCTTCTTTCTTCTTTTTTTTCTATTTTAATCCCAAAACAAATCCATTCTGAAGAATAATCAAACAACAAATCCACTCCAGTGTTTTAAAAATAATAACCAATCTTCTTTCAAAAAATAAATTCCCCCAAAAATGGCCAAGATTAAAAATCCATTCTCCATAGTTGAAAACTGCATTCCATATGTGTAAAAACCAGTCATTCCAAGATCGAATACCACTTTTCCATGAACAAATCCACATCCAAATTCTTTTTTGTTCCTCTTTATCCAAAATCGATCTCCAAATCCAAAAACGATCCATCTCCAACGTTTTGAAAAAGAAATCCTCGATCCTTCTTCTTTTTTAAAAACCCAATTCCGATTTGGCAAAAACATCATTCCAAACAATCTTCTTTGAAATCCACTTCTCAAAAAACCATTTAAAAAAGTCCATGTCCATGAAAAATAACACCATAAAATTCCAAAATCCGCGTATTCGATCTTCGTCTTGACTCATTCTTTTTACACATGTTATTTTTAAAATAACATTGTATATACATTTACAAAATATACAATGAACATATTTTTCTATAATTTATAATTAATACACATTTAATACTCATACCAGGCGACCCGACAACGGCATACTCTAGCTATATGATCGGCGACATGCTAAAAGAGTGACATTTATGTTAAAACTAACATATACAACCTCCCTCTATTCTCTCCCTACAATATATATACTTCTTAACATTTATTTGTTTATAAATAAAGTTAAAAGTGTTTCCTGCCTGAGTGCAGATTTGCTTGCTGCTGCATTGTCCACCGATGCTCTTCAAAATGGCAGCGACCTTGCACGTTTACGCGTCTACGTCATCCGGTGTAACATATAGAAAAAAAGGACAATTTATTTATGTTATATATTATTACACATTAAAGTTATCTAAAACACTTTTTTTAAAATATTAAAAACACATATGTTTATTTTTCAAAAATTATAAAAAATGTAATAAAATATTCTTTAATAAAATATATATTTTCTAAATAAATATATTTAAAAATAATTATGTATTCCGTGTTTTATATTATTAATAAATGTAATTTCTACGTTTATAATGTATATACATGGCGGACATCTAAAACTGTACTGACTGCTGCTATTTGAGTCCGTTATTACTTACCTGCTCTCTGCAACCAACAGGAGAGTGCAAATGGTTTGGGGCAGCACAATTTTGAATATATGAGGCATTGAAAAAGGCAAAACGCCGAAAACCGGTCTGCCTGTAAAATAAAGTACTTTTGAATTACTGGATTGGAGTCCGAGGAGTGCGTTGTAAAACCCTGGCGAGGGACTATGTGAGACACTAATTTACGTGATTGTCACAATCACGTCAACGGCACCCGCCCACAAGATGTTCGGCAGTAAGTGGCTTTGATGGTGGATGTTAATGTAACTGCCTGAACCGCCGCCGCGTACCCAGCAAGGAGAAGTTCATCGACACTCATTCGGCAATCACTAGTATTGCAGGGACACTGTTACGAAACTGTTTCCCTGTGGACTTACCCCTGAGCACAGCGGAGTACGGCAGGGTGAGGAACAATCCAGAATTCAGCCCCAAGGAGTAAGTTGCATCATGGCACAGGTTAAAAGTTTGCATGTTCATGTCTACTTAGTTTAAACCATTACCGGAATGGAAATTCATGACATGTAACCCTGCTCACTTAGAAACTAGGTAACGATTATCCATGATGACACGGCGGACATCTAAAACTGTACTGACTGCTGCTATTTGAGTCCGTCATTACTTACCTGCTCTCTGCAACCAACAGGAGAGTACAAATGGTTTGGGGCACCACAATCAAGAATATATGAGGCATTGAAAAAGGCATAACGCCGAAACCGGTCTGCCTGTGAAATAAAGCACTTTTGAATGACTGGATGTGGAGTCCGAGGAGTGCGTTGTAAAACCCTGGTGAGGGACTTTGTGAGAAATTAATTTATGTGATTGTCACAATCATGTCAATGGCACCCGCAAGATGTTCGGCAGTAAGTGGCTTTGATGGTGGATGTTAATGTAACTGCCTGAACCGCCGCCGCGTACCCAGCAAGGAGAAGTTCATTAACACTCAGTCGGCAATCACTAGTATTGCAGGGACAATGTTACGAAACTGTTTCCCTGTGGACTTACCCCTGAGCACAGCGGAGTACGGCAGGGTGAGGAACAATCCAGAAATCAGCCCTGAGGAGAAAGTTGCATCATGGCACGGTTTAAAAGTTTGCATGTTAATGTCTGCTTAGTTTAAACCATTACTGGAATGGAAATTCATGACATGTAACCCTGCTCACTTAGAAACTAGGGGCTAGATGTAGGTAAATCAGATTTACCGATTCATAAATACCGAATTTTACCGATTCGGTATTCATGAATCGGTAAATCTGATGTAGGTAATTATTCGGTAACAAATACCGAATCGGTAGGATTAGGTAATTACCGATTCGGTAATATTACCGAATCGGTATTTGCCATTGATTCCTATGGGCCTTGAAGCCTATAGGAATCAATGGCAAATACCGATTCGGTAATTACCGAATTGGTAAAAATACCGAATTGCCAAGGGGGACAGGGTGTCACTTTGACACCCTGTTGCACCCCTGTTTCTGGCTTGTGTGCCATGTGACACACATACATGCCCTTAGGGCATGTCTGTTCCCACATGGCACAGGTGTACATGCACAGATGTGCATGTACACAGGAATTCGTTATTTACCATGCAATAGTATTACATGGTAAATAACGAATTCTTAGGGGCCTGTGACACTGTTTACTGTGCCACCTACGTATTGATTTACAGAATCGGTAAATTTACCGATTCGGTATTTTACCGATTCTGTATATTTACTGAATCGGTAAATTTACCGATTCTGTAAATCAAAGGCCCCCTACATTACAAAACCCAAATACCGGTCGGTAACGGCCGAAATTGGCCGTTACCGACCGGTATTTGGTCTCCTACATCTGGCCCTAGGTAACGATTATCCATGATGACACAGCGGACATCTAAAACTGTACTGACTGCTGCTATTTGAGTCCGTCATTACTTACCTGCTCTCTGCAACCAACAGGAGAGTACAAATGGTTTGGGGCACCACAATCAAGAATATATGAGGCATTGAAAAAGGCAAAACGCCGAAACCGGTCTGCCTGTGAAATAAAGCACTTTTGAATTATTGGATGTGGAGTCTGAGGAGTGCCTTGTAAAACCCTGGTGAGGGACTTTGTGAGAAATGAATTTATGTGATTGTCACAATCATGTCAATGGCACCCGCAAGATGTTCGGCAGTAAGTGGCTTTGATGGTGGATGTTAATGTAACTGCCTGAACCACCGCCGCGTACCCAGCAAGGAGAAGTTCATTAACACTCAGTCAGCAATCACTAGTATTGCAGGGACAATGTTACGAAACTGTTTCCCTGTGGACTTACCCCTGAGCACAGCAGAGTACGGCAGGGTGAGGAACAATCCAGAAATCAGCCCTGAGGAGAAAGTTGCATCATGGCACGGTTTAAAAGTTTGCATGTTAATGTCTGCTTAGTTTAAACCATTACTGAATTGGAAATTCATGACATGTAACCCTGCTCACTTAGAAACTAGGTAACGATTATCCATGATATCACAGCGGACATCTAAAACTGTACTGACTGCTGCTATTTGAGTCCGTCATTACTTACCTGCTCTCTGCAACCAACAGGAGAGTACAAATGGTATGGGGCACCACAATCAAGAATATATGAGGCATTGAAAAAGGCAAAACGCCGAAACCGGTCTGCCTGTGAAATAAAGCACTTTTGAATTAATGGATGTGGAGTCTGAGGAGTGCGTTGTAAAACCCTGGTGAGGGACTTTGTGAGAATTGTCACAATCACGTCAACGGCACCCGCCCGCAAGATGTTCGGCAGTAAGTGGCTTTGATGGTGGATGCTTTCATTATTAATATAAAAATGTACTTAGCTCTGTTCTTGATCCATTTGCTTCTGGTCTATCCCGCATCTAGCTTCAAATGAACTTGTAAAACTGTTCCGCGGCAAACATATACGAAGCTATGGAAATACATGAAGGACATTACTTCACATTGATCTCAATGGAAAAGCGTGGGAAATTATATTAAATATATATTTTAGCATTATTTTAAAATACAATTCTTGCTATAATTAATTTTTATAAAGTATATCCTCTTCATTATTATTAAATTAAATAACATTATCTTTTTAAAATACTTTAATATTTTTTTATATATTATTCTAATTTTATTATTTTATTTTTTCGTTAAAATTACTGATAATTTAAAAAAGTAACAGATACATTACTATTAATATTATACTTGAGTATTAATACATGAGTATTCATTTTTAATTTTATAACATTTTAATTTAAATAATTTACAAATACTAATATCTATTAACTACAACTAATAATTCTAACATTTTTAAAAAAGTATCTATTTTTTTAAATGTTCTAATATTTAAAATTAATTTAATTTAATTATATACTTCTCATTTTTAAAATGTATCTAATAATTAAATTTAAATATAAAGATATTACACTTAATATTTTATTTAAGTAATAATACTTGAGTATTTATTTTAAATTCTATATTTTAACTAATAATTAAATTTAGAGAGATATTACACTTAATATTTGACATGAGTATTAATACTTAATTAATTATTTTTAATTATTAATCGTTTTAATTTAATTAATTTACATATACTAATAAACTTAATTTTTTTATCTTTAAATTAATTTAATTTTATTATATATTTTATCATTTTAAATAATTACACATTTTATATTTATTTTAAATTCATATAAAAATACATAAAAAATAATATTACTTACGTTGTAATAACATGCGTTGTAATAACACCTGCGTTGTAATAGCATGCGTTGTAAAGGCACATGCGTTGTAATGGATTCGTTGAAATGGTACTGCGTTGTAATAGTTGTGTTTTAATGGATGTTCCCCCTGGATGAATGTATGCCTAGACTCACATTTCACAATCTTGTGATGCCTAGCAGCACAACACACAATGATGTCTTTACGTCCTGAAAATTAATGACACAATGGGGTGCATGGAGCACCTCTGACTCCAATGCAGGATCCCTCTTCTCAAGTCAATGCCTTGGCACAGAAATGCATGGTAAGTCAGTCTTCACTGTCACATGTCAAGGGGCAATGCTTCCACACAACATCAGTCTGCACTGCGTCACATTCATAGCTCATGCCCATACCAAACTCTGCAGCTGACAAGTTCACCAGTCTGTCCCCTGCCACACACTGTTCTTGGATTATGATGAACCTTCATCACTAAAATCTGACATATGAGTGACTGCAAACACAAGTACCTGAACATGAGCACCTCACAGTCTGCTGCTAATGACACACAGCTGCGTGAAAGTCACTGTTGCATACAGCATTGTGCACATTCAACAGACCACACCCCTATATGTTGCACAGATATAATCCCAATTGTCACAACTCAGATGTCCTGCTGACATTAAATTCCTCAACACACCAGTTGTCACAAAAAGGAAGCCACACCACAATGATATTGTGACAGACACCTGATGGCACATTTCAGGAAGCACAATCAGTAGGTACATACACGTGAGTGTGACTACAGAGTCTCCCAATGACATGAGTGGGCATGACTGACCAGGTAAACCTGAAACAGTGTATTGGCCTGGACAGTAGGCAGGTGTCTGGGCTACTGTGACATACTTCCTATACATACTCCTGACTGAGGACACTACATAGAGTCACCTGCTGCGTGGGCATGTTTTAAGAACCCCACACACATGTTGTGAGCCAGACCTGCAATTTGAACACATATGAAAGGCACACACAGAACACATGTCAGAGACCAGGCACAGTGCACAAAATAGATCAACCCACAATGCACACATCAGAGTCCCAGTAACAAATGCTGTGCAGGACCCTCAGCATAGCTGATTGAAGGGACACAGTGCCCAAGTGAAAAACCTCACAGACTGTAGGGGCCACAACTGTGGATCAGATGAGTAGTGTGACTTACACAATTGAGGCACATGAGTCCTGGACTCCAAGACCAACGTAATGTGGGAGTATGACCAGGCCAAAAGACTGCAAATAGCATGTCATACATGTTCACAGATCAGGCTTGGACTTACCTCTCCTTGCTGCTGTCTGGCCTTCAGTTGCCAATCCATGTCCAGGAATACCACCGTCACAATCCTGAGCATGTGAGTGGTCAGGGTCCGGTGTCCGCCCCTACGGCGAGGATGCGACTGCTTCAGCTGGACCCTTGTGATCCTGCGGGTCCCACCACGTAGTTCCAGCCACCTCTTCTGGCAGTTGTGGATCCGGTGCTTGTAGACCCCCACTGATATCACTTCCCGGGCGATGGTCAGCCAGATTTCTTGCTTCTGGTGCGCATCAACCTGTGAGGATGACAAAGTCAAGAAGACCTTACCACCCATGCCACATAATTGTGCTGCATACAGTAGAAAATACATGTAGTCATCACAAAGATAAAAGAGGTACACAGGTAGTGCACTCATATAAATGTGCATTTGTGCTGCAGGTCTGATGTGGTAACATTGGCTAGGAATTTAAGACTAGCACTACTGCAGTACTGCAGCAGGACACCTGTTCATCACATGTACCCACATAAACTGCTTGCAGAAAGTACTCAGTGCATATGCCTCCCAGTGCTGTGCACAGTTCTATTACTTTTAGTCAGACAACTTGCTGAAAATGATAGGCAGTGGACTGCACACTCACCTGCTCCCCTGGTTTCCCATACAGCTTGCTGTACTGTGGGAGGGCCCCATCCAGCAGGGCCTGGTTCTTCTCCTCTGTGAATGCTGGGGCCCTCTCCAGAGTACGTGTCATTGCAGGATCCAGAGGACGCATAGACAGCAGCAGTGGAATCTGAAATGTGGTCCTGTAGCATGTAGTGCAGGCAAGTGAGCTCCTCGGGGGCCTGCCAGCCTTAAATCAGTGCTGCAGATGCAGATTCTGTGACATTGCCCCTTACCGATAGGCCAGACAATGTTGCATTCTATGAATCTGTCCAATCCATGGAAATGACTCCTACACGTCTTCCGCATCGTTCAAAACTCTCACCTTCAGGACACCCTAGGATTGCAACATTGTTGTACGCATCCAACTGAATGTCCAGTGCACGACTCGAACGATTTATGAATTGTCACCCGCGTCGGGTCACATTGCATACCCGCCGTTCATGCATGAACCGAGCCGTGCGTACGCATTGCCCATTGTCATCAATGTGATCCGATGCGGGTGACTGTAATGCATACGCATCGTGCAGTCAATGGACAAGGTGTGCACACCATTAGGCCCATGCATGTACGGCGCGTCTGCATACAAGTCACCCACGTCGGATCACATTGATGTGACTTGCAGATGGTTTACACACAGATTTCATTGCCATGGCCACACCTACAACATTGCACATGGCATGTAAGGCGGCATCACCTGTGTGTGTATGGGGGGCAACATTTCTAGTCTTGTGAGGCACTTAGGTGCAGCCACTCCCAGGCTGGGCACGGGTTCATGGGGACAGATTACTTTTTGTGTTGTCCACCTCACAAAGGTAATGTCAAACTGTTAGCTTATGGGCATGAGTCATGGACACAGTACCAGTTTGGAGATGTGTATGACCTGTCACATACACCATGAGTACAGGGTTGCATGTCATATACGTCACAGCAAGACCCATGTCCACAATCATGATGTACCCCCACAGTCTGTGTGCATGTTGTGTCTCTGTGTGTGGTTCCAGGTGCCCAATATGAGACAGGGTCCACCATGTGCCTTGTGCATCCACATTTATGCTGTGTGTGTGTCACAGGGACGTCCATGTATGGCCTGCAGGGACCAAAGGGGCCACTAACTGTGGGACTCATGATTGATTGTGGGATGTCCATGATACAACATGTCATTCCAGTGCACATGGGGCAATACAGGGACCATGGCTATCTCCCTGGCATGGAGTTGTGATGCATGTGAAACATCAGACCTCACTTGTCACTGTGTTGTGTGTTTTGAACGTGACAGCAGTCCATAGCTACTATGCCACAGCCCAATGATTTGCCATCGTACCCCAAGGTACTTATGTACACATGTCTCATTCATATGTGAGATGATGGGCATGAAGGTGACATATGTGTCCATAACCAACAGCACACACTTCAGTTAAATGTGTATTGCTATGATGTATCATGTGATTATTTCTCAAGGTGAGTGTCACATGGGTAGCTGAATGTATAATCTTCCTTTACCCATCTCTGTACTGCAGGGCACCAGCAGTACATCGACCGTTCCCTGACCTTGAGACCATGGTGGAACGCGACTGTATCCGACGGTACCGCTTCACCAGGAGACTGATAGATGCGTTTGCGGAGCAGTTGGCACCACATCAGCTACCTGGCCGGACATACTCGACAGCACTGACACCAAAGGTGAAGGCGATGGTATCCCTCCACCTGTACCTTCCAACACACTGTGGCTAGTGCTGGTGCTATGTCACAAACCATGTTCAGCCATGTGCTTCGTGATGTCTTGGAGGGGATGTTGAATTACCTAGACTCCTACATCAAGTTTCCTAGCCCGGGTGAACTCGCTGACATTAAGGATGCCATTTATAAAATGGGGAGGATGCCAAACGTGATTGGCTCAATCGATGGCACACATGTGGCCCTGATACCACCACGGGCACATGAACAGACAACAGGCAACAGGAAAAATTTCCACTCAATCAATGCTCTGGTGGTATGTTTGGCGGACATGGTAATCACACGTGTGTGTACGTTTCCCTGGTTCTGCACACTATGCCTACATTTTGAGGAGGAGTCGCATACCATTGATGATGTCACAGATGCTAAACCAGCGTCCCTGGCATTTTGGTGTGTACTGTTTACCATTGTGTGTGTTTGGCAATGTTGTTTCCCACCCCCTTACAATACTCAACTAATGTGTAATTCTTTGTATGTAGGTGACTCTGGATACCCCAACATGCCGTGGTTGCTGACACCCCTCAGGAACCCTGTGACAGCATCTGAGATGCGGTACAATGAGGCACATGGCAGAACCAGGCGAGTGATAGAGCATACCTTTGGTCTCCTGAAAAGCCGCTTCCGCTGCCTGGACAAGACCGGAGGGGCCCTCCCATATGAGCCTACAAAGGTGAGCAAGATCATCATCATCTGCTGCATGCTCTACAGCATGGCAGTGCGGGAGAAGGTACCTTTCATACAGGACGATGACGACCAACATCCACCACATGTGGAGGATCCTGGCCTGGGCCACGAGGCTAATGATGATGATAAGGGTGATGTCCGCACACAGCTCATCAACAAGTTCTTCAGCTGAATGTGAGTTCACAGGGTTGTCATGTCAATGTCCTGAGTTAGCCTGTGATGTGTTTGTGCAGCTCAGTTGCTGTTTGAGTTTGTCTGTGTGGTACTTGACTGCATGCGTGCAGTGATGTGTCCTGTCAGATGGTCTGTAGTCCACAGTGGTGTAGACATGATAATTTGTTACTGTGTAGGTTTCTTGTGACATGTTTATTGCACTTCCATCCTGTTCTGGTGTGCTTCTGACTGTGTCTCATTTCTGTCCTTCCCAAGGTACTTTGCCAGTGGCTTGGTGTAGTCTGACACCGACAACCAGAATCCAATGCCATGGTTGGACTTCTAGTATGCCATCATGTGATGTACCAGACACCCCTGAGGCACTATTTGTCGACACTTGGTGACCATGTGCCCACTGTCATGTGGATTCACCTTGCTACTGTTGTGTAATAAACTTGTTTCTGATTTGTAATGAACCTGTGCTTCACTTACTTATGTGTGTTGTCTGTCTTAACACATCTGACTGACATTTTGGTACCTCACCCGTGGGCTTGTTAGCATTGACTGTGGAAAGGTGTGTTGTCTGTGCATTCCACCATATATTTGACAAACATCTTTGTAGGCAATGTGTCACATGTCCATGGAGAGTATGTGTTGTGGTGCCCTATTGGTGTGACTCCCTCATGTGTGTCACATCAAAATGGGTCACATAACGGTAATGACATTGCTGTAGTAGTCTGCATGAACTGTGCACTTCGGCATTTCATCTTCTCCATGACACATACCAAATTTAAATCACAACATAGGCAAGTATAGTGAAATGGTGAGTTTATGTACATACATGTGTAGAGATAGTGCTGGACATGAGGTTTAGAATCTAAAGTTCACAGATGAGTTTGAAGTATTTGTAGATGAAATGTCCAGAGTGAAGTCCACATTCATCTTCTACATTAGTACAACATGGACCCTCCATGTCATGTTGGGGAGTTGTGTCATGTGCAACAAGGTGAACGCTTTGCACACAAAGACCAATATCCAAAACAGGTTCTGGGTTCCTGGGGGATGTGCATGGACAACTGTGGCTCACTTGTCCTTCTTCGGATGACCCCTCTTCTTCTTGAGGGGGAATCCTCAGGTGCAGGCGTTGACGGTGCATCGGACTCTCCACCAGATTCATCCTCCCTTCCTGTGGCATTTGCAGATGATGATCCAAGAGATGTTGTGGGCACACAGGGAGGTGTGGACATATTTCTGCTGATCTAGCGGAGACAGGTCAATATGTCACTATGCACCGCAGTATGTTTGTCCCACTTGGCCTCCATGCATGCATGATGGCCAGCCTGCTCCTGTTGCATGTCCTTGTGGATCCCCAATACCTGGCTGAATCCTCTGGTCCCTGGTATGGATCTATGATGCGTACCAGTTGGGGGTCATCAGGCAGTCCAGGCCCCTCTGCAGGCCGTGACCTCTGCCAAATACCACTCCCACCACCCCTAGACACACGGGCTGGACCTGTGTTGGCACGCACAGTTGACCCTGGGCCCCCTTGCGTATTTCTACTGGTGTGATTGTTCATAGCTTCCTGGGTGGCCGGTGTCCCTGTGCTGTTTGAATTTTGTGAACTAGGTCTGTCCGTGTTGGCAGGGGTGTTAGGTCTGTGGCCAGATGTTGTTGGCGTAGCTGCAGGGGGTGCAGGTGTTAGTGATGGTGGGGCTGCATGATGACTAACACCGGAGGTGCCAGGTTGATCTTCGTCATCCAAAGAGGACACAGCCAGATGCACACCAGAGAGCTGATCCTCCACCAGAGTCTGGGCCAGGGACTCCTCTTCACTCCTCTTCACTTGCTGCTGTTTCCCCAGTAGCACCTGTGTTTGGAAGAGACAGACATTGTCAGTTGTGTTACTACAGAAATCAATGGTTAACCTATGTATATTGCAACAGGGAGGGAGGAAGAGGTACTGATACATTCATCTTGCAATGCGTAGTACTAACAATGAAGAAGGGGCAAGGGATCACTCATCTTGTGCAGCCATTGTATTGACATGATTTCATTCCTTAGTAAATTCCCTCATATACTTATACAGGAATGGGGCGGTGCTTCTTGAATTGCTGCCTCAGTGTCTGTAGCAGCATTGTTGCTAATATGATGTGCCTCCACCTGGAGGTAGACTGGCTGCTTTTCCCAGGAGTGCCCAGAGGAGAAATTAGCTGTAGAATCACATGGGGCTGCAACATGTTGACCAACAGGGACCGACCCTGGTACAGTGGATCTGTAGCTGGATCCACACACGCAACACCTATGTTTGTAATTTCATACATCACAATGTACACCATTTTTCCGTTGTCTTTGGGTGTTGTGAGTGCTTTTGACTCACAGCTCTGGAGCAGAGACACACACTCTCAATTTTAACCTCTGGGCGCTACTGGGGAACCAGCCACTTTACCTCCAGGGAGAGGCACAGCATATTTGCAACAATGGGGAGCCAATGATGATGATGCTACAGTACGCTGATGCGCAAAAACATGATATCACGCACTACGCATGTGTACATATGTGAGGCTGTCAATGGAGGCAACACAATACGTAATGAACCAGGTTGCACAGGAAGAGTGAACCATTCACCCATCCTTGATTTTCGTAGCAATGTTTGATATACATGACATTTGCAATGCGATGTCAAGATGCATGCCTGAACACTGCATTGTCTTCAGTCGTCACAGACAGAGATTGTCAGAGGCCGTTTGAGGATGGGCCAGGCCCTTTCTTTTTGAACTCCAACTTTCTATAGGATTGATCCGGGAGTTTACAATCTTGAGAAACTGAGAGGTACTGTAACTCTAATAGACATACGCGGAGCAGAGAGAAGCACATGGTATCTGAAATCTTTTAAACTGTGTTCTATTGTGTTATTTTAGGCATATTTTGCTAGGTTTTTATTATATCCTCTAAGGGCCTCACCCAGTAAAACACATTATTGCCACATGGGGAAAAGGAAACTATTCAGCAGTCAGGTCCCACCCACGAAAAAGGCTACCGGGGACGCGCAACAAACATTACTCTCATTTTTGACAGGGGCAATGGGAGCAATTGAGAGGCAGATATCCTCAGTAGAGGCGTTGTTAGAGGTAAATAAGCAACATGTGTGTGCCGAGGTGGAAACTTTGAAGAGAAACATAGGGGTCCCGAGCTCTATTCTCCGTGAGAATGGCTCTATACAGCACACAATAGATACGATTGATCAAATAATCTCAAGAGATCAGGACTCCTTTACAAAGCCGCTACAAAAGGTAACAAAGATGCCATCAAAAAACACCAAGGGTATAGAGTTAATAGATTCCGTGAACCCCACTATAATTAATACCCCCAAGAGAGCAAAGTCAATAAAAAAAGTGGTAGCAGGGAAAAGAATGGCATCAAAGGTGTTCTCAGAAAGATCTCAGGCAGAGAAAAACACTAAGGCTAAACCAAAGGAAGTCGATATAAGGAATTTAACTACCCTGGTAAATAACTTAGACCTC
The DNA here is from genome assembly GCF_964261635.1 of Lissotriton helveticus. Taxonomy (NCBI): domain Eukaryota; kingdom Metazoa; phylum Chordata; class Amphibia; order Caudata; family Salamandridae; genus Lissotriton; species Lissotriton helveticus. The sequence goes on from NC_136059.1 coordinate 1,714,965,641, forward strand.
TTTCTTAGGAACTCAATCTCAAAGATTAAGCGAAGAGTAAATACGATAGAGCACATCTTAGCAGGTCTTTCAGATAGAGTAGACCTCAAAAGAATCAGAATGAAAGATCAGTTGGCAAAGATGATACAGGGGGGGCGGCATAGCACAGAACAAGCATGACCAGACCACCCAATTTGAAGATCGGGTAAATTTAAGCAGGCCCCAAGGTAACGATGAGGATCACCAATAGAGTGTTATCCACAAAAAAGGCAATAGGAAGGATTCCCTCTTACAAACAAAAGGAAACCACATTCACAAAAGAGACACCTATAGATCAAACATATTTAGATCTAACACCAGCTTGAACCACGTACACAATATTATTAGACAACACACACAAGTTGAGACCAGAAGAAAATTAAACCTTGGAAAGTCTAAGAAACAAAGCGCTTCACTGGTTAAGCAGAAGAGTGGGTTTAACCCATCAACTCTTCATGGACGTCAAAATGGCTAGGAGGATACATTGGGTAGGAAAAGAACAAAAGACCCTTCCCGGGGATTGTATTGTGTTAACTTTTAAATCTCCCGATCTAGTAAAAAGGATCTTACGGAAAGGGGGAAATGGGTGCCTAAATATAGCTGAGATAAACATTCTCCCCTTACGCTATTTTTATAAGCCTGTAAATGTAATGGGGAGGGATGGCATAGATTGGGCAAATGGAAAAAGTACCGACTACCGTGTTATGCTGGAAAATCGTTATACACCACTGACCTCCTTAGAGGAGATAGATTGACTGGACAACTGCCTTACTGACCCTCCTACTTCTCTGTACACGCTTTCCCCCGAAGCCATCAAGCACTGGACAGGACCAACGAAATAGAAAACAGCCTTTCCTTACTAGAGGAAGTTATTATTGATAGACCCTGTCCTGACACCATCTTAGCAACAGACAGGACCCCCGGGAACATTTACAATCCTGACTCATTTGTAGGAATAAGCTGTCAGTACTCGATAGACATACATAGAGTAAAAAATACTAATAGTGCAGAAGAGCCTGTCCTTCCGCAAAATGTAGTACACAGCAGGATCTCATCTTCCAATTTACACACACCCTTACATATTGATAATCAGACCCCAGGAACAGACACCACAAACAGTATCACTGTAGTTTTTTGAAATGTTGCAGGACTTCGGTCCAAACTACAGATTTAGCTCTGGCTAAATTTTGTGAGCAAATTTGACATACTTTGCCTGCAGGAAACATGGTCCCTGGAAGAAAATCAAATTGATGGCTACAAGACCTTTAACACATCAGCTCTACCATCGGCAAGTGGGAGGCCAAAAGGTGGCCTGTGTATATATGTGTCTAATTTGTTAAAAATAAATAAAGTATGTCTGACCATTTCAGAACCCAATTATCAAGTATTGGCTATGATACCAGATAATCAAGATACTGTTATTTTGGTAAGCTTTTATAATAATGCACAAAGGGAATGTATAACAGATATGTTAAAACAGCTTAGAAATGCAATGTTGAATATCCAGAATGACAGCAGGGACAATGCATTATTAGTCTGGGGGGGCAATTTTAATACTGCTTTGTATCCACACAGTAACAATGTATTATGTGGCCTAGTAGATGAAAGAGAATGCAACCTCCCTCATTTTTCTCATAGCCTACAGGTTGACGCCCTAAATGAGATTTTATTTTTTCTAAATATGGGTTTCGCTAACATGCTCACCTCGCCACCTACCCAATTCACGCAGAAGTTCCATGGAAGAGGGTCGAATACAATCATAGAATTCATAATAACTCCGAACAGGTCTGCCTCTAGGGTCCTAAACTTTAAAACCCATATCAATGTGCTAAGTGATCACTTTCCCCAAAGCTTGGAGATATCAGTTGCAGCAGACATACGGACAGCAGATTCTGAAAGGATCCAACAATTACAGGGTCTAGTAATAATATAAAATAAATGGATATTCATTCAAATGGGCCCAGGTAGAACCATCGGTAGTCATGAAAGTAGTGGTGGAAAACAGTATGGAAGAAATTCTGAAATGCCTTGCTAAGACTACACCACATGAAGACATATTAGGGTCCTATATTTGCATAACAGACACTATTAGGAACACAACTGAAAAGGGAAGTGAAAAATGGGAAGGAAAATAAAGCTGGATGGTTCGATAATAATTGTATGAGAGCATATACTATCTTAAAACACGCCCTTCATAAAAAGGAACTGGATTGAGTAGAAATAACGTGATGCAAGCATGCATATATTCAAGCTTTAAAAGCAAGAAAGAGGGAAATAAAAATGAACGATTGGGACGATTTACACATGGCAAGCATAGATGGGGACAGTACTGCATTTTGGCGTGTGGTCAACTCTCCTTTTTTGAGACCTGAGACTACCCCAAGACTAGAAATCGCAAACGATGAAGGACAATGGGTAGACCACTTCTCCAAAATGTATGCTAAGAAAAAGGAGGTTAGCAGCCAAACTGCTTGTCCCATATCTCCTAGTCCCTCAAATGAGCCCTTCTCAATTAATATAGACTTTACTTTAGATGAAGTTCAACTTGCTTTGAAAGCTAGTAAGGGCGGAAAGGCACCGGGACCAGACGGGGTACCCGTAGACATATTTAAAAAAAATCTGGAGCTATGGGGTCCCATAATAAAACAATCCTTGCAGCAGCTTGCAAAGTAGGACTCATAGGAACTTGGTCTGAGTCATTAATGGTCCCAATCTGTAAGAAAGGTGACATACAAAACCCTACATGCTATCGGCCAATTTCCCTATCAGATTCCGTGGGAAAGGTGTTAGGCCGCATCATTTTAAACCATCTCCAGGAATGGGCTGAAGATAATAATGTATTAACGGACCTACAATTTGGATTTAGGGAAGGCTCAGGGACAATAGAACAGGGCCTCAATTCAACAATCTTGATGGAAAAATATACTAAAGAAAAAAAGGGAAATTGTACCTAGCATTTGTAGATCTCTCCACCACGTTACATTGTGTATGTCACAATAAATTGTTGAAGATCCTCGCAGCGGTGGGAGTTGAAATACCCCTAATTCAAGTTGTAAGACAATTATATTCTGATGCCAGAGCCTGATTACGGTATGGACCAAATGGGGAATACACAGCTCCATTCGCAATAAAGAGGGGGTTAGACAGGGCTGTCTCCTGGCACCCTTCCTGTTTACCCTGTATACCAATGGCCTTGAACAGGTGATGCTCGAGGGGTGTCAGGTCCACAAGTACAAAATCAACCGATACCCACCCTACTCTACGCTGATGATGCAGTGATAATGGGCCAAACACCACTAGAGCTACAGCGGGCCCTAAATAAATATAATGACCACATGGAAAGCTTTGATCTAAAGATTAATGTTACTAAAACCTACATAATGAGTTGTGGGAAGGCTAGTAGGAAAGAAAGATCTATTTTCATTGGAAATACCAAACTTGAAAACACAAAAAAGTACCCATATTTAGGTATCCTTATGGATAATAAGGGCACTTGGAAACAGGCCATGAGGGCAAGAAAACTGTTATTTATGAGAACCACAACAGCATTTGTAAATTTTGCTCAGGTAAAAGGCCACCATTGGAATTGATTAAAATCTGCCAAGTGAGTCAGTGCAGTATTATATGGGGCTGGGATCTGGGGATATTGTAATGTATCAGACATACAGAAAGTGTAAAATGTTTTTATGCGCTATATATTGACTGTCCCTCGCTCGACCTCAACCTTCCTTTGTCACACAGAGCTGGGGCTACAATACATCACGGACAAAATTAGGGTCCAGCCAGTTTTACAGTGGCATCGAATCTGGACATCAACAAAAAAAACATTTAATCAAAGGGCCATTAAAGATTTCCTTAAACTGGACCAAGCCCTAGCTATTAAATGGCTGAAGTACATTAAAGATTTTATGATGGACCTAGGTCAGCCTGTTTTAGAATTTGCATTTTTTTTAAAAATCATGCATTGCATTTAAGGAATCGCACACATGCGATTCCTTAAATGCAAACGCATTTTTTAGAAGTGCAAACAATTCCTAAAAGTTTCATGCATAGCAAAAAGTGATTTTGGAATCGCAAACGGCCGAATTTTCCGATTCGCACCGTTTGCGATTCCAAAAACCTTTGATGCATGTGGGGGATAGTTTTTTGAGTGAATTTCAAAGGTTTTTTAAAAGCTAATTCCTAACTATATAACTCCTGAAACCTTTGGTTTTTTCAGTGAATTTCAAAGGTTTTTTAAATGCTAATTCCTAACTATATAAGGCCTGAAACCTATGGTTTTTTCAGTGAATTTGCAAGGTTTTTTAAATGCTAATTCCTAACTATATAAGGCCTGAAACCTATGGTTTTTGTCAGTGAATTTCAAAGGTTTTTTAAATGCTAATTCCTAACTATATAAGGCCTGAAACCTATGGTTTTTTCAGTGAATTTGCAAGGTTTTTTTAAATGCTAATTCCTAACTATATAAGGTCTGAAACCTATGGTTTTTTCAGTGAATTTCAAAGGTTTTTTAAATGCTAATTCCTAACTATATAAGGCCTGAAACCTATGTTTTTTTCAGTGAATTCGCAAGGTTTTTTAAATGCTAATTCCTAACTATATAAGGCCTGAAACCTATGGTTTTTTCATTGACATCGCAAGGTTTTTTAAATGCTAATTCTATTTTTAAGCACAGGCTCTTTTGTCTCTGGTGGCCATCTTGGGAGACTGCATATCAGAATTCTTTTAATGAAATATAAGAGGATTTGAGAAGTCACTCAAAATGTGCCCTTATTTTTCTTTCTTCAGCACTAATCATTATTTCTATGGCAAAATGAACCCCCTCATTTTGTTCCTTTGCAAATTAAATGTTTTAAGTGTTAACACTTTATTCCAATCAAGAGGACTTCAGGTGTGCCATACTTTTGTCATAAGTAAGACTGTTAGCGCTCTAGTTGTTCTTTAGAACACTCTGGGACATTCTGTCATTGGGCTCTAGTTGGGCTACATCTGGCTGATATTTGGGCTACATTTGTTTTTTTTTGTCTCTGGTGGCCATCTTTGGGCTACATTGGGCTACATTAGGTTACATTGGGCTACATTGGGCTACATTTGGCCTCTAACATATCTATAGCCCAATGTAGCCCAATATACATTTTTTCAAAGTTAATTTTCGTAAAAACCACTGGAGCACATATCTTGAGACATAGTAAAGGCACATCGGGCTACCAGTCCCTACAATTTTGCCAAGTTTGGTGGAAAACCATTCAGCCGTTCGGGCTAAAAGTGAGTCCAACCGCCCTATGGAAATTAACATGGGGAAAACACGTTTTGGGACCCCCGCTTGACGAATCCCCCTCAAACTTTCAGGGAAGGACCGGAGCGCCGCGAGGCAAAGTTAAGGAAAATTTCAGGAAGATTCCTCAACCGGCGCCAAAGTTATTCCCAATAGAATGTTGTGATTTCCCTATGGAAAACAATCCTAACTATATATACCTACTGGCTATCGCCAGTAGGTAATATATATATTACCTACTGGCGATAGCCAGTAGGTATTTATAGTTAGGACCTAGCTACCATAGGAAATCCGCAACATTCTATTGGGAATAACTTTGGCGCCGGTTAAGGAATTTGCGTGTAATTCTCAAACATTTTGGCCAGCTCCGCTGCGCTCCTTCCCTGAAAGTTTCGGGGGGATTTGTGAAGTGGGGGCTGAGAAAAAAGGGGGGGTCCCAAAACGTGCTTTCCCCATGTTAATTTCCATAGGACGTTCTGACAAGGCTACAGCCCGAACCGCTGAACGGAATTACACCAAACTTGGCAAAAATGTAGGGACTGGTACGCAGAAGTACCTTTGCTATATTTGGTGAAAATTGCTCCAGTGGTTTTTATGAAAATTAACTTCAAAATCACATAGATATCTGGGCGGAGCCTAACCACACATCTCATCGTTAGATCTGATTGGCTGTCAGCACTTCATCCAAGAAGTGTCGGCAGCCATCTTGGGACCAATATACATGATAGCACCTCATTAAAAAGCATTGTAGTTAATAGAGGGTTTTAGGACATTAGTTACATTATAAATCATTTGTTGATGGTACCATACTCATTTTAGGAATTGTGGTGTGTTCTAAGGTGATTTTACCATGTGAAAAAGCCTTCTGCTGGGATATCATGAATCATGTTTGAAAGAAAACTATTATCTCATGCTGTTCCCACAGTGGTTTGGAAGGGGATCTATAAGCTAAACTGAAAGCATATTTTCTGTAAATTCACATTATCTTTCTCAGTCATGTGAGCATGAAGTCTGACATTCTCAGTAAAACATGCACATCCAACAAGGACAGAGACTGTCAGTTGATTCCTTCATGTTCTACTGCAGCCTCCTAGAGCGTTCTAAAGAACAACTAGAGCGCTAACAGTCCTACTTATTACAAAGGTATGGCACACCTGAAGCCATCTTGATTGGAATAAAGTGGTAACTCTTAAAACATTTTATTTAAAAAGGAACAAAATCAGGGGGTATATTTTGCCATAGAAAGTATGATTAGTGCTGCAGAAAGAAAAATTAGGGCACATTTTGAGTGACTTCCCAAATCCTCTTCTATTTCATTAAAAAATTCTGACATGCAGTCTCCCAAGATGGCCACCAGAGACAAAAGAGCCCAAATGTAGCCCAAATATCACCCAGATGTAGCCCAAGTATAGCCCAATGACAGAATGTCCCAGAGTGTTCTAAAGAACAACTAGAGCGCTAACAGTCTTACTTATGACAAAAGTATGGCACACCAGAAGCCATCTTGATTGGAATGAAGTGGTAAGTCTGAAAACATTTAATTTAAAAAGGAACAAAATGAGGGGGTTCATTTTGCCATAAAAGGTATGATTAGCAGCAGACTTCTCTGGTGAGCAGTAGCTTTACTACAGTGATCTAATGAGCAACTAGAGTGCTAACATTCAGAATTTATGGCAAATGTGTGACACATCTGAATGCCTTCTTGATGGAACCAAAGTAAACAAGCATTGAAAATGCAATAGATCTCGCCCTCGTTTAAGTTAAAGCCATTCTGTTTGTAATGAGGTGGCTTTTTAGCTTTGCTTTTATTATTTTATTAGTGTTTTTAAAACTTTCATGTAAATAACATGCATATGTATGCATATATGTATATGTATGCATGCATTTATATTTGTATTTATATAGATATGCAGATTATATATGTTTATATATGTATGTATATTACCTACTGGCGATAGCCTGTAGGTATATATAGTTAGGATTTTTTTCCTATGGGATTTTTGAAAATTCTATGTCGAATAACTTTGGCGTTTGAGGACAGAATTGGCTGAAATTTTCAGGAAAATGGAACATTTTGTTTCTGAGCAGCCCCTGAAAATTTGGGGGGGTTTCGTCAAGGGGGGGCCAAGAAAAAAGGGGGGTCCCAAAACGTGTTTTTCCCATGCAATTTTCCATAGGGCGGTTGGCCTCACTTTTAGCCTGAACGGCTGAATGGATTTACACCAAACTTGGCAAAATTGTAGGGACTGGTAGCCCGATGTGCCTTTGCTATGTCTCAAGATATAGGCTCCAGTGGTTTTTACGAAAATTAACTTTGAAAAATATATATTGGGCTACATTGGGCTATATATATGTTGGAGCCCAAATGTAGCCCAATGTAGCCCAATGTAGCCCAATGTAGCCCAAAGATGGCCACCAGAGACAAAAAAAACAAATGTAGCCCAAATATCAGCCAGATGTAGCCCAACTATAGCCCAATGACAGAATGTCCCAGAGTGTTCTAAAGAACAACTAGAGTGCTAACAGTCCTACTTATTACAAAGGTATGGCACACCTGAAGCCATCTTGATTCGAATAAAGTGGTAACTCTTACAACATTTAATTTAAAAAGGAACAAAATGAGGGGGTTCATTTTGCCATAGAAAGTATGATTAGCGAATATATGACGAAATCCCGCATACCATCAGTCCGCAAAAAAAATCCCGCATGTACTATTAGGCCGCAAATTAAAATAACGAAAACTTTTAGAACGAATATGCCTTTAGCATACACTAAACAGCTAAACTACCCTAAACCCTAAAACACTACCCCCAGCATGACCCTACACTACACAAACAGTACAACACTACCCTAAACCCTAAAACACTACCCCCAGCATGACCCTACACTACACAAACACTACAACACTACCCTAAAACACTACCCCCAGCATGACCCTACACTACGCAAACACTACAACACTACCCAAAACCCTAAAACACTACACCCCAGCATGACCCTACACTACGCAAACACTACAACACTACCCTAAACCCTAAAACACTACCCCCAGCATGACCCTACACTACACAAACACTACAACACAACGCTAAACCCTAAAACACTACCCCCAGCATGACCCTATACTACGCAAACACTACAACACAACCCTAAACCCTAAAACACTACCCCCAGCATGACCCTACACTACACAAACACTACAACACAACGCTAAACCCTAAAACACTACCCCCAGCATGACCCTACACTACGCAAACACTACAACACTACCCTAAACCCTAAAACACTACCCCCAGCATGACCCTACACTACGCAAACACTACAACACTACCCAAAACCCTAAAACACTACACCCCAGCATGACCCTACACTACGCAAACACTACAACACTACCCTAAACCCTAAAACACTACCCCCAGCATGACCCTACACTACGCAAACACTACAACACTACCCAAAACCCTAAAACACTACCCCCAGCATGACCCTACACTACGCAAACACTACAACACTACCCTAAACCCTAAAACACTACACCCAGCATGATCCTACACTACGCAAACACTACAACACTACCCTAAACCCTAAAACACTACCCCCAGCATGACCCTACACTACGCAAACACTACAACACTACCCTAAACCCTAAAACACTACCCCCAGCATGACCCTACACTACGCAAACACTACAACACTACCCTAAACCCTAAAACACTACCCCCAGCATGACCCTACACTACGCAAACACTACAACACTACCCAAAACCCTAAAACACTACCCCCAGCATGACCCTACACTACGCAAACACTACAACACTACCCAAAACCCTAAAACACTACCCCCCAGCATGACCCTACACTACGCAAACACTACAACACTACCCAAAACCCTAAAACACTACCCCCAGCATGACCCTACACTACGCAAACACTACAACACTACCCAAAACCCTAAAACACTACCCCCAGCATGACCCTACACTACGCAAACACTACAACACTACCCAAAACCCTAAAACACTACACCCCAGCATGACCCTACACTACGCAAACACTACAACACTACCCAAAACCCTAAAACACTACCCCCAGCATGACCCTACACTACGCAAACACTACAACACTACCCAAAACCCTAAAACACTACCCCCAGCATGACCCTACACTACGCAAACACTACAACACTACCCTAAACCCTAAAATACTACACCCCAGCATGACCCTACACTACACAAACACTACAACACTACCCAAAACCCTAAAACACTACCCCCAGCATGACCCTACACTACGCAAACACTACAACACTATCCTAAACCCTAAAACACTACGCCCAGCATGACCCTACACTACGCAAACACTACAACACTACCCTAAACCCTAAAACACTACCCCCAGCATGACCCTACACTACGCAAACACTACAACACAACCCTAAACCCTAAAACACTACCCCCAGCATGACCCTACACTAAACAACCACCACAACTCTACACTACACTAACACAACACTACACTACACAACACTACACTACACTACACAATCACTAACCCACGAAAAAATTAACACAAACCCACTTACCTCTCTCGTCATCGTGGTTTTCACAACGCAAATGCATTTACCATACATGCCTTTAAAACGTAATTCTTTGTAAAGGCATGCGCGATAAATGCACATGCGTTTTGAAAAAATGCGGGATAATGGTATGCGAGGTCAATGACCTTGCGGGATAATGGTATGCGGACTGAAAGTCTGCGGGATAAAAAATGCAGGAAAATGGCTGCAAACCATGATTAGCAGCAGACTTCCCTGGTGAGCACTAGCTTTACTACAGTGATCTAATGAGCAACTAGAGTGCTAACATTCAGAATTTATGGCAAATGTGTGACACATCTGAATGCCTTCTTGATAGAACCAAAGTAAACAAGCATTGAAAATGCAATAGATCTCGCCCTCGTTTAAGGTAAAGCCATTCTGTTTGTAATGAGGCGGCTTTTTAGCTTTGCTTTTATTAGTGTTTTTAAAACTTTCATGTAAATAACATGCATATGTATGCATATATGTATATGTATGCATGCATTTATATTTATATAGATATGCAGATTATATATGTTTATATATGTATATTACCTACTGGCGATAGCCAGTGGGTATATATAGTTAGGATTTTTTCTCTATGGGATTTCTGAAAATTCTATGTTTAATAACTTTGGCGTTTGTGGACGGAATTGGCTGAAATTTTCAGGAAATTGGCACATTTAGTTTCTGAGCAGCTCCTGAAAATTTGGGGGGGTTTCGTCAAGGGGGGGCCGAGAAAAAAGGGGGGTCCCAAAACGCGTTTTTCCCATTCATTTTTCCATAGGGCAGTTGGACTCACTTTTAGCTCGAACGGCTAAATAGATTTACATGAAACTTGGCAAAATTGTAGATATGGTTTGCCCGACGTGCCTTTGCTATGTCTCAATATATGTGCTCCAGTGGATTTTGAGAAATTAACGTTTAAAAAAATATATATATCTGTGACAGCGCTCCGGTTAGCGCCCCGGTTCGCGTACCTGACGCGTAACGGAACTTCGCGAAGCGAAGCTGATTGGCTCTCCGGTGTCTGTCAACATTCTAAACAGTCCGGAGCGGCCGCCATCTTGTCTCTCGGTACGATCGAGAGACAAGATGTGGTGAAAAACGAAGGGGGAAATGAAGGAAAGGGGGCAAGGTAGACCACTCCTGACCCCCTAGGATTGATGAGGGGGATATTAAAGTGCCCCGCGGGGCAAAAAATAAAAAAGAATTTTTTTTTGCGATTTTACGCCATAGAGGCGCGTCCCGGTACGCGAACCGGGCAGCTCACCGGGCAGCTCACCGGGCAGCTCACCGGGCAACTAACCGGGCAGCTAACCGGCAGCGTAGCTGTCAACATTGTAAACAGTCCGGAGCGGCCGCCATCTTGTCTCTCGGTAGGTTCGAGAGACAAGATGTGGTGAAAAAAGAAGGGGGAAATGAAGGAAAGGGGGCAAGGTAAACCCCTCCTGACCCCCTACGATTGATGAGGGGGATATTAAAGTCCCCCGCGATTTTTCGCGGTAGAGGCGCTTCCCGGTACGCGAACCGGGCAGCTAACCGGCAGCGTAACGGGAGTCCGCCATCTTGTGTTTTTGGAGCGTCCGGTTCGCGTACCAGGTAGCGTCCCGGTAAGCGTAACAAGGGGAAAACCAAGAGAAACAGTAAAAAAAAAATTAAGGGAATAGATTTCCAGCAAACTTGGCAAAATTGTAGGGACTGTTTGTTTGATGTGCCTTTGCAAGGCCTCAAGATATGTGCACGTGTGGATTTTGTCTAATTAAGGTTAAAAAAAAACATATATATCTGTAAGCGTGCTCCGGCACGCTTACGTTACGGGTTTTGTTTGCGCTGCAGAGCCGATACGTCACGGTTATGCGACGCGTCATGAGGCGTCTCACGTGGCTACGTGATACGTCACGTAATAAAGAATATATTTTACAGCTATAGATATTAGCTTTTAAAAAACCAATGAAATTCACTGAAAAAAACATAGGTTATAGACCATATATAGTTAGGAATTTGCATTTACAAAACCTTGAAAATTCACTGAAAAAACCATAGGTTAGAGACCATATATAGTTAGCTGGACATTTTATTGACATAAAACCAATGAAATTCCATATATAGTTAGTTGCACTAACTATATATCGCGCACCCGCAATCCACTGCTGATGATGTCACATATTACATCATTCATGACATGGTCAGTGACATCACTGATGACATCACTGATGACATCTCAAATGACATCACTGATGACATCACTGATGACATCTCAAATGACATCACTGATGACATCATGACACACCAATACCAGTTACTACATACGCACTCACTGATTCCTACGTCTACACACACATTCACTCATTCACCCATACAATCACTCATACATACAGTCACTCATTATTACAACACTATCATATGCACTCATACACCTATGCAGACACTCACACACTGCCACTCATCCATGGAGTTACTCACACACCTAGTCAGTCCTGTAAATCAATCACACTTCCATTTCCTCATCTATACAGTTAAACACAGAACACCATACTTCAGTGACATCACTGATGACATCACTGATGACATCTCAAATGACATCACTGATGACATCATGACACACCAATACCAGTTACTACATACGCACTCACTGATTCCTACGTCTACACACACATTCACTCATTCACCCATACAATCACTCATACATACAGTCACTCATTATTACAACACTATCATATGCACTCATACACCTAGTCAGTCCTGTGAAGAATCAATCACACTTCGATTTCCTCATCTATACAGTTAAACACAGAACACCATACTTTTCACACATATACTAACACATACTTACTCTCTTATACAATCACTGATACAAGTACACATTGATATGCACAGAGTCACACACCTCCCAGCCAGCCACACACACTCAGTCTTCCATACATCCACTCATTCTTCAATATGTAAAACATATTTAAACTTTACAAAAACACACAGACACTAGATGATGTCATCAGTGATGTCATTTGAGATGTCATCAGTGATGTCATCAGTGATGTCATTTGAGATGTCATCAGTGATGTCATCAGTGATGTCACTGACCATGTCATGAATGATGTAATATGTGACATCATCAGCAGTGGATTGCGGGTGCGCGATATATAGTTAGTGCAACTAACTATATATGGAATTTCATTGGTTTTATGTCAATAAAATGTCCAGCTAACTATATATGGTCTCTAACCTATGGTTTTTTCAGTGAATTTTCAAGGTTTTGTAAATGCAAATTCCTAACTATATATGGTCTATAACCTATGGTTTTTTCAGTGAATATATATATATATATATTACCTACTGGCGGTCGCAGTAGGTATATATAGTTAGGATTTTTTCTCTATGGGATTTTTGAAAATTCTATGTCTAATAACTTTGGCGTTTGTGGACGGAATTGGCTGAAATTTTCAGGAAAATGGCACATTTTGTTTCTGAGCAGCCCCTGAAAATTTTGGGGGGGTTCGTCAAGGGGGGGCCGAGAAAAAAGGGGGGTCCCAAAACGCGTTTTTCCCATGTTAATTTCCATAGGGCGGTTGGCCTCACTTTTAGCCCGAACGGCTGAATGGATTTGCACGAAACTTGGCAAAATTGTAGGGACTGGTAGCCCGATGTGCCTTTTGTAGGTCTCAATATATGTGCTCCAGTGGATTTTGAGAAATTGACGTTTAAAAAAAGATATATATCTGTAACAGCGGACCGGGCAGCGCTCCAGTACGCGTACTTTTCGCGCAACGGAGCTTTGTGAAGCGAAGCTGATTGGTTCTCCGGCGTCTGTAAACATTACAAACAGTCTGTAGCGGCCGCCATCTTGTCTCTCGGTAGGATCGAGAGACAAGAGGAGGCCAAAGCGAAGGGGCAAATGATCATAAGGGGGCATAGTAGATTGTCGCTGACCCCCTAGGTTTGATGTGGAGGTTTTAAAAGGGCCCCGCGGGGCAAAAAAAAATAAAATAATAATAATCGAACGGCTGAATGGATTTGCACGAAACTTGGCAAAATTGTAGGGACTGGTAGCCCGATGTGCCTTTGCTAGGTCTCAATATATGTGCTCCAGTGGATTTTGAGAAATTAACGTTCAAAAAAAGATATATATTTGTAACAGCGCTCCGCTTCGCGTACTTTTCGCGTTACGGAGGTTTGCGAAGCTGATTGGTTCTTCGGCGTCTGTAAACATTCCAAACAGTCCGTAGCGGCCGCCATCTTGTCTCTCGGTAGGATCGAGAGACAAGAGGAGGCCAAAGCGAAGGGGCAAATGACCATAAGGGGGCATAGTAGATCGTCCCTGACCCCCTAGGTTTGATGTGGAGGCTTTGAAAGGGTCTCGCAGGGCAAAAAAAAAATATACAGTTTTTTTAGTTTTTTTGCGTGGAGTGCGCCCGGTTCGCGAACCGGGAAGCGTTCTGGGGAGCGTACTTTCTTGAAAATTAGTGAAAAAAGTTAGAGTAAAATAATAATTGTGAGTGATCAGATGTAGGGTAGCTCTGAGAAGAGCTTTTGGGTTTATGGTACATTTAGGTACTTATAAGTAGGTACCAATGCACAGTCTTAAATTCAAAATGAAAACTCTGTTGCCCTCATCTGAGAAGTGAACTCCATCTCCTCTGTAGATATCTTGCATGTAGTAACGCAAGTTATTGTTGTACAGGGAGCCCATTCCATGGTCTCTCATGTAAGCTGAAACAGATTTGTTTACATGCTTCCTCGATTTCTCAATTTGTGGACAAAATTGGTTCGACCACCTCCATTTCTGTCTTTGGCATATATTTGAATATACCAAGGCAGTCTGAGGAAAAAGTGCCATCAATTGCTCAAAGGTGTCCTTTAAAAGCATTTCCAGACCTACCCCAGTCAAAGTGCCCAAATCATTACCTCCACAGTGCACAATTAACAGGTCAGGTTTTGGCAAATGCATAAAGGTTTTCACCAATGGTATCAATTGGTGACATTTTAATCCTCTGTGGCCAAACCACTTAATTTCCACATCTTGTAAATTGAGGTTAGGTAAATTCCTGTTTTCAGCGTACCTTTGAGCCCAATAGATATAACTATGTCCAACAATCCAGACAGAAAACATGGCGAGAGAAGGTTCTCCTGCAGTCAGATGAAGTGTGGCAATGAAATGGCAGTTGAAAAAATGAGAGTGTAAAATGAAAAAAACTGAGGAGTTTCTGTGTTAATGAAGCAGTAAGAGTGATTGGTGGATTTTGATTGCTGAAAACAGAAAGTTAGTGTGCATGGATGAGTTCGTTGAAAGATGTATTTTGAGTGGCGAAGAAAAAATCATTAAATGAAAGAATGCTCTGGATATGCAGGTGCACTGAGAGTTCAGAGTTCAATTGCAACATTGTTTTGTGAACTTGCAAACACCAGAGGTCTTGCAAGAGGTGGTTGCTATGCAGAAAAGGCATGAAATGGCAGAGGGGGGAAGGGTTTTCATTTGAAAAAAAGTGAGGGAAGAGTTTTGATTGGGTGACATGAGAGATATGTGTGAGGAATTACAGCATTTCTGTGCTTTTGATAGCTGCAGACTCTGGAGTGCATACCTTTTGCTCTGCTGAAGACAAATTGGTGTGTTTCTGAGACTGTTTTGAAACTCAAAGTATTTGCTAAGGTGAGAAAAGATTTCTTTAATTTAGATAGAAAATAGTGTGCTTTAAGGAGAAAATTATGAAGAAAGTTGTGTTTTTCAAATGTTGCTTTGTCTCAAGTGTTTTACAAATAGATTTTGTTTCTTTGAGAAATTGTAATTGGAGAAAATGTGAAGTATTAGTACTGACAGGGCTTTTATGTGCATAGGAGCTGTGGAGTGTTTTCAAATTATGACTTGTAAATCGTTTTTGAGAAAAAGCAATGGTTTTAATATTGATGAGAAGGACATAATGGTGTCTGCTTCTTTATAAGGTAATTGAGAGTCTCTGATGTTATTTTTCCCATTTCAATGTAAGAAGTTTGTCTGTGGAGCAAATTGCTTGTAAATATGCTCCCACCTGTGCATGGCAAATTTACATTTTGAATGTTTGCGTTACATAGGCATGTTAAAGGTGACTGAAACATGCTGCAAAGGCAATCAAAAACGCTTTTATGTGTCTTAAGGACATTTTAAGTCATTTCCCCATGTGCAGTGTTTTCAAATTATGAGTTGAAAATCGTTTTTGAGGTAAAGGAATGTTTTCAAAATTTATGTGCGCCATATGCCCTCAAATTTCTTTTTCAGGGGTGCAGCAGGGTGTTCTTGAGACACCCCTGCACCCTCGGAAAAATTTGTAATTTGCGATGAGGTAATTGCTAATCGCAAATTGCACCTTCATTCCTATGGGCCTCCTGCTGCATGGAAATGAATGGGTAATTTGTAATTAGCAAATAGGTCATCGCAAACTAGGAATGGTAAAGAATCGCTATTTATTCCTTAAAGTTCGCTATTTAGGAAATGCAAAAAACTTTGATGATACATATGGCGGTTCATTTCTAACAAGATAAGAAGCATAGGGATAGATTTATGATGACTGGCGCATCACCAGGGATGTGTTAGTCATTCTGTGACGCTGTTCCGTCACCTATGGTGTGCTGCATTTACAATGCGGCGCATCATGGGGCAAAAACAGCACAGATGCGTGACGTATCTGTGCCGTAAAGGTGGTGCATTGCTGGAGTTGTATCGCAAGTGTGATGAAGCTCCAGCAAGGCTCAGGGGTGTCCCTGTCGCAGGGTTTCTGTTCTCAGACAGAACTGTGGACAGAGGATTGGAACCTCGGCGAATTAGGGTGTCCCAAAACTCACCTTAGTAATCAAAACCCCTTAGCAAGCTAGGTACAGTGTCACATTGGATATAACAAACTCTCAATGTTTAGACAATCCAGAATATGAACTTATAGTACCTCAGGATACGTGGAACTCATGAACAGTCGGTCGTTATATATTTTATAGAAACCAGAACATGGAGTTAAGAAGAACACATGTGTATTTGAAATGTTTATTTACTAATGCCGTCTTCTCAGGCGTAGTATCTTATATTATACAAGTACACATATTATCAGTAGCAAAATTACCAGCATAGTTAGTAGTACATAAAAAGCGAATGGTGACAGTATGTTAACATGCTGTAAATGAATAAGAGTTAGCAACACTTATAAGCAGCCGCGGGCCGTGGAGGGAGTTACGGTGGGGCAGGGAGGCGGGGAGGGGGAGGGGCAGGGTGGAGAGGGCTCCACCCTGCCCCTCCCCCTCCCCGCCTCCCTGCCCCACCGTAACTCCCTCCACGGCCCGCGGCTGCTTATATCTCACCCTCCCTAATACACATAATATATTATTTGCTAAGAAGGTCTCTTTGTGTTGGTTTAGGGCGTGCCGATACTTTAGTGTCTTAGATTTGAAGGAATCACATCAGCATACACCAGCTCTCTCTTTATGTGAACCGCATCAAGTGTTGTGTATGTGTGTTCGGAAAAGCAATATAAAACCCGCCTCATGCCCAGAATTGGCAGAAGCTGCACTTATGCTATGAGTATGAAGTCGTGGAGATCAGACCTCATAACAATTCTGTATCGTGTTGTTCTTGAAACTTCAGCACTCGCTGTACAGATATAGTTTAACAAGTAAAGCAGATAGTAGAGCAATAACAAATTATTGTCATGTAAATCACGATGAACTATTAGGTTGAAAGCTAAAGCAACAACTAAGTGTCGTGTGCAGAAGTTGCAAAAAAGGAAAAAATGGCGTTTAAACCGGTAATGAGTCCATGCTAACTTAACACGGTGTAAAGATATCTAGGACCTAGATGACACCTCCCCATGATCCGGAAACGAACTGAATAAGATAATAGAAGTGCCATCTCATGAGAGCAGATTGCAAGTTTATATGTGGACGGTCCGCAAGGTAAAACATTAAAAACTAGGAAAATTTAATGCTAAAGAAAAATAAAACAGCCAAGTACTTTATCGAGTCTTAAGCCAATAGGCAAGCTAAATAATAAAAACTTGACAAATAAGTGAATGAATTGTCAATGAAATGCTAGTACTCAGCATATCAAACATGAAAAAGGTCTATGACATAACTGTGTATGCAAAATAAGCTGCAACAGCCTCCAATAGGAAGTCACCGTCTTCATCCGAAAAGAGTTCAGCCATCCAATTTAAAAGCGGAAAAGAACATACGTGCTCTCCCAGCACCGGATCCTCTATCAACATCAGAGGACAGCTCGGTGGGTTTTCAAGAAAGCTCTGTTCCAAGAAAGACTGTGTTGCCGCCAGTAAATTCCAGGGACCAATTAGTCCATGCATCAATGCCACAGCCATAATCCTTTCGCCAGGACAAACCAACTCGTGAGTAATGATAGGAGTCATCAGCTGATTAAAGTCGACGTCAGGAGAAACCGGTCCGCAGAGACACAAATCAATGGCCCAATGGAAATCACAGGTCAGGCAGTGAAATACAGGCTGGACACAGGTGAAGTAGGAGAATCGAAAAGATAATCCATATGCCGTGCTTAATATCGCCAACGGCATTGTGCCATAATATTCTAGCATGCGATTGCGGAACAGTGTCAGCAGCTGCAGGGCGGGAGCTTGCACAGGAGGGACATCCATATTTAAAAATGTAAAAAAGCACAAGAGCGTCCGCTGGTAATGCAAGTAAAAATGGGAATCCACGAAGCAGAGTGGAAAAAATAGAATGAAAGAAAGTAGGGATGACTCCAAAGATTTTCTCAAATGAAGTCACGAGACCACTGGTAACAACTTTAAAAAAGTGCGCCAGGCCCTTTGTGGAGGACGCGTTAGAGATAGTCCGAACCATCTTGCTGAAATGGAAAGGCGAATCTGTATTTAAAAGGGTCTGCAACTCTGTACGGGTGTTCGCTATGTGAAGCACGAAAGTTTCACGGGCCGAAGTCAAGGCCACCTCTCTCTGAGACAAAAGAGCTCTTATTCTTGTCATGCCGTTGAAATGTGCTCCCAAGGTTGGTATTTGTGGCCAGATTGAAAACTCCGTATGTTCATGTGTGGGAGGAAATAGAACATTTCTGCAGCAAATAACCCGTTCATTTACTGTTACGATAAAATGAATACTTTTAATTAACCCAGAACAATCTTCATTATTGAGCATCAAATAACTACCATTTTCCAAGAACTTGAACGTGGGGATGATAGCAGGAACTGGTGTGCCTTGCAACACGCAAGCCATATTTGGTCGGTGTTTGTTGCATGAACCGTGTAACTGTATGTGCCTACACATTAGTGAATGATCTGGCGTCTCAGTGCATTCCTCTCCATTCAGATAAACTTCTTGATCATCTTTGAAAATCTGTATGTGTATGGAAGCGACCAGACCTCATGAAGAAAACCACTACCTAAAGGTTAATAACGACCTATTGGTATATATTTCATACAATTTGAAAACTTATATAAAGCAAAAGGCAGCGTTATTAAACCGTGGATAAGGCACGTTGCCAAAGCAGTCAACCTTTTGGATTTATACTGGAAATGTTAAAGGAAGAATTACGGAGTAGGGCCTGTAAATCTTTATTGGACAACGAGTAAAATTACTCCAACTATCATATTCCTCTAACTCCGGGATAGTAGGGGTGTTTAATTTTTTAGAAGTAGCCAATCCAAAGCATTTGGTCTGGGAAATTGTTTCATTCACAAACAACATATGATTTGGGATGAGACATGCACGGTGGAAAGCCTTAGTGCCTTGTACCTGCCAAGTTCGTGAACCCCAAACTGATGTAGATCCTGGATATTTTTACTCTGTGTTAAGTTAGCATGGGCTCATTACTGGTTTAAACGCCATTTTTCCTTTTTTGTAACTTCTGCACACGACACTTAGTTGTTGCTTTAGCTTTCAGCCTACCTGCGTCAAGATCTATGCCTGCTTCAAGCAGGCGCAGGGTTTTGATGTAGCTTTGTCCTATCTGATTGTAAATGCGGCACACCGTGGGTGGCAGAGCAGCGGTGCACGTTAACTGGTGCATCCCTGGGGATGTGCTAGTTAATATAAATCTGCCCCTTTACATTTAATTATGTGCAGGGGACACAGAGTAGGTGAGGTTTATCCAAGGTTAAGAAGAGATGAGTCCTGTTCAGTGAAAAATTGGAGATAGGCTTCAGTATATTATATACTTAAGTAGTGTGTTAAGTTTTTGATGACTGTTATTAATTTACTGTTGGGTAATAGTGGTTAATAACATTTTTTATTATATTTTACCACAGATTCAACTGCAGATTATTTCAAGATTTTAGGATGCCAAGCAAAGAAAGAGTGAGAAAGGCTGCAAAACGTCAAAGACAGCAGGACCATGGAATAATGCAGCAGTCCTCTAACAAAAAGATTTGTCAAGTCACCAAGAAAGCACCGGGTAAGAGTCCAAAAACAGTCATAAGAAATATGTCTAGTAAAAAAAATATTACTACAGAAAATGTTTCAGTCCAGAAAAGGAGAAACAATTCAAATGGTAAGGAAAGGCCAATGAGAAATGTTACTGCTAGAGTAAGAGATAACTCTATGCATGAAAGTAGAAGGAAACAACAGTTTAGGGACATTCGTAAACGAATGTTCCGCAACAGGATAATTGGGAATTTGTTAAAAAATATTAAGAAAGGTCAACAGAAAGTGGTTTTTTATAAGAGAAAAAAAATAGTTGAGAAAGTTATTGATCAGGCATTTGAAATTAAACGTAAGTTATTTATTTTGACAATCAATAGAATTAGGAAGCTAAACAAGGCAATTTATGATTTCAAAAGAAATAGTAGATGGAAGAGAATAGTTAATCGTAGTAATTTTTGTGAAGTTTTTTCTGGAGAATGGATGTATAGTTCAAGCTCTGAGGCATTTTTTAATGAGGAGAGTTATTTCCAGGATAATGATTTGGTGCATGCAGTTGACACCAGTGGTCGAGCTTATGAAGTGAAAGATGGTTGTCCAGTTGAAAAAGAAAAACTTGTGAGAACAGAGATAGAAGAGGTGTTAGGTAAGGAGGTTTTAGGGAGACGTCCTAAGGGTCCTGTGTACACCTGGAAGTGTAGTAGTATTTGCAGTGTACAACAGGATTCCATCAATTTGCTTTGTGATTTTATACGGTCATTTAATAAGAAAAGTTTGAAGCAGAAAATGAAGTTGTTGCAAGAATTAGATCCTTGCAGAGTGAGAGAAGTGATAGGTTTGCATGGTCATTCACTGGCTTGTCTTTCCAGGAGAGTATGCCAGAGTGTTTTTCATCATTTCAGGATGCTAGCAGTGCATCATAATAAAGTGAGGAAATTAGTTAGAATGTTGTATTATGCTAAGAGTCCAGCAATTATGCTTAAACAATTATGCACTGCTCTTTTGCATGGTTCTGAAATAGATGTGAAGAATATATGTGAAGAAATTGAGTTTTGTTACTTTGGAAGTAAAGAGGAGAATGTTGAAATTGACCAAGAAGAAGAGAGTAATGTGGAAGATAGTGTACAGGTTTCCAGTACAGATAATTTCCAGAGGGAAATTGCGACGTTTGAGGTGAAATCAAGTGAGAGGCCAAATTTCACTTGTGTGTGTTGTCGACGCACTTATTATAAGAATCAGACTAAGTTAGTGGATTTATATGGAAAAAGTGAAAGGGAAAATAATAGTGAATGGAAGGATTTTACAACATACTTGATGGTAGAAAATTGTTTTGATTTGGGATTGGATCAACGTGTGTGTACTTATTGTTGTAACAAATTAAATCAAAACCAGATGCCTGCTAGAGCAGTTCATAATAATCTGGAATTGGTTGAGATTCCTTCTGAATTGAAGGATTTAAATACTTATGAATCTATTTTGATTCAAAGTATCCATCCCTTTCAGGCTATTGTAAGAATGGAGCCAAAGACAGGGAGATTTACATCAGATTTACAGAGAGGATTAAAGGGAAGATTTGTTTATTTGCCTCTAGATTTGAAGAAAAACATTAACACAATTGGAGTAGAAAAAGTGGAAGAGGAACCTCTTGTTATCTTAGTTAATGGGGTTCCGACAAAGAATAAGAAAATATGGCAAGATTTAGTAGATGTTAGGAAAGTCAAAAGGGCAACATTGTATTTGAAAAAAAATAATAAATACTATAAAAATGTATATGTTGCAGAAGAGGAAGTAAGTGAGGAAGAGGATAGCGATTTGTGTGCTGGTCAAATTGAGAAAGTAGAACCCTGTACTAGTGAAGAAATATATGAACATTATAGTGTTCATCCTTTGCATTCCAAGGAAGTCATGGGGAATTCTATTGAGTTGTTTCAAATGAAACAAGCGAAAGGGAGTCCCATTAGTGTTTGGGAGGAAAGTTTGGAAGCTCGGTGTTTCCCACAGCTTTTTCCAACAGGTCAGGGAGGAAGATATGATGAGCGACCTCATCAAATTCCTGCTTCTGAATACCGGACTTTGCGATTGTATGCAGGAGATCCTAGGTTTCGACAATGCATTCCTTATTTGTTTCATCTCCTGTTTGAAAGCGATCTGTCTGGACTGTCATATGCAGTGAACCACATCTTGAAAAGTGGTATACACATGCAAAACATCTCGGCAAGTGACTTTATGGATAAAGTCAATGTCCAAGACAGTATTTTGGATTCTCACCTGATTAATCTCATGGCGTGTCAGCGTGGTACTAATGAGTACTGGTACCGTCGTCATGGTGATTTAAAATGTATGCTGAGGAACTTAGGAACTCCCACATGGTTCCTCACTTTGAGCTGTGCTGAGTATGGCTGGGAAGACTTACTTGAATTTCTACGAGAGGCAAATGCTAACGTAGAAAACATCGAATTCAAGACACCCGGAGAACTGTGCTCTTTGGATCCAGTCAATGTATGTAGGTACTTCAATCATAGATTTGAAGGTATGATGTCTTTCATCATGAATAAGAAGAATCCACCTCTTGGAGAGGTGTTGGATTTCTTCTGGAGGAAGGAGTACCAAGCAAGAGGTGCTCCTCATATACATATGTTGCTGTGGATCAAGGATGCACCTAAATTTGGAACGGATGCAGAAGACTCAGTGATGAGTTTCATAGAACAGTATTCTACGTGTGCTGTTCCAAACGCAAAGGAGAAAAAAAGCCTAAGAGAAAAAGTTCTACGTTTCCAAAGCCATCGATGTGGAAAGTACTGTCGTCGTAAATTCCGGAACAAAGACAAGTTCTACACCAAATGTCGTTTCGGCTTTCCACGATCGGTGATTTCTAAAGGAAGAGTGAACAGTTTGATGTCTTCGCTGCGACATAATGTGATGAAGAAATCACCTAAAAACACATACAATTTGAAGAGGAACGAAGAGTCTAAGTACATCAACGACTACAACCCGGTGATTTTGTCCATGTGGAATGCTAACATGGATATACAGTTTGTGGCTGATAACTGTATGGCTGTGGCTCGGTATGTGACATCTTACATCACCAAAAAAGAGAAGACAGAATTGAAGGATATGTGGGAGGACATTTCCCATGAAAAGAGCCTCAGCAAGAAGTTGTACAGTTTCAGTCTGAAGATGTTGTCGAGAAATCGGAGCTTACGAATGTTCTGACCGGTTGTCTTCAGCAAGTCTCTATGCCAAGTCCAGGAGTATCGTTTGGGCGAGTGTTGGTCTTGCTGCAACGCGTAATCGAGTTCTGAAACCTGTGCGGGAAATTGAGTATTTGGCGGAAAAGGAGCCAAACAGTACCGACATTTTGAAGAGCAACATGTTGGATACATATTATCCAAATCGAAGCAGTCACCTCGAGAATGTTTGTCTGTATGAGGTTCTGCAAAATTACATATTCAAGAGGAACATCAAAGAAGATACTGAGAAACGAGTGTATGCTGTAATAGGAAGTGAGGGATGTCTGGTCAAGCAAAGAAAATGCCACTTGATAAACCATTGAAAATTGAGTGGCGAATCTCCTGAAAAAAAGGAGTTTTTCTATTTAGCACTTTTGCAACTTTTTAAGCCTTGGCGTGCAGAAGAGGAACTGCTTGGAGATTTCCTTTGTTACGAAGACTCATTCAATGCTGCCAAGGAGACCATAGAATGTCCTGCTTTTCCCAAATATGTAGAAATGTTGAATGTGGAAATTGAGCAGGAAGCAACGATTGCAGCCGAGATTGCCAGAGACAGTTCTCAGGACAGTCAGAGTTCTGCTTCATTGAGTCAGGATCCACTAGGAGGACCTCTTATCGAAAATGAAGCTGCCACTGCTATGAATGAAGTGGAAAGAGCCATGGCACATGCTCAGGAGGATGCGGTTAACTTAGAAGAGTTGGAAAGACAACTCAACGTTGAGCAGAGGAAAATATATGACGAACTTACCATGCAAATTGATCATGGATTAAGTCATGACAAGAAAGAGTGCTCATGTACGTCGTTGAAGCCTGTCCGACTGTACGTGAGTGGAGAAGCGGGAACTGGAAAAATTTCCTTATTAAAGCAATTTCATGTTATTTGCAGGAAAGGACAGAGTCATCGCTGTCTTGTGTTGTCACCGCTCCAACTGGACTGGCAGCACATAACATTAAAGGGATTACTTTACATCGTTTACTGATGCTGCCAGTGGAGCATGACAACAAATTAGAATATCACAAGCTATCTGGAGATGCTTGTTTTGAAGTTTCAAGAGTCTTGAGGAAAATGAAACTTCTTATCATTGACGAAGTAAGCATGGTTTCCAATGTCATGCTTGCCTTTGTGCATTTGAGAATGCAAGAAGTTCTCAAAACAGAGTATGATGTGTTATTTGGTGGCAAACACATCATTGTTTTCGGAGATCTTCTGCAGCTGACACCAGTGAAAGGGCAACCTGTGTTCAAAATGCTCACGCATGAAGATACCAGGAAGTGCTTAGGGAGCATTGGCAACGTCAATATATGGTTAAACTTCAATTATGCTGAACTGCATGAAAATATGCGTCAGGCAAAGGATGAAGTTTACAAGACTATTCTACAAGATGTTAGAATTGGAAAAGTGACCGAGCATGGGAAAGAAGCTTTACATGGACGATTACTGACAAATTTATATCCAGACGAAGATGTTGTGCCTGAGAATATTTTTCAGAAAGTTACTGAGAAAAAATCTGGAATATGTTTGATGCCAACTCTTGCAGAATGTGCCAAATTCAACAACAAAATGTTGCATTTAGAAAAGCAAGAGATTGTGAAACTGGAAGCTATTGACAGAGTAGAGCATATGGGATCAACAATTATTTTGTCTGAGAATCTGAAAACAAAATTGGATTCATTAGAGAAGAGTATATCTAAAACTGCGGGTTTTGAAAAGACTCTGAATGTGTGCTTGAACTGCCGTATAATTTTAAGAAGGAATTTACATGTTGAAAGAGGTCTGGTAAATGGATCAATGGGTAATGTTGTTGATTTTGTGAAATACAGAAATAGAGATGGAATTGAATTTTTAAAAATTAAATTTGATGGCATTGAGGAAGTACAGCTAATTGCTCGTTGTTCTGCTAGATTTTTGCTTGTAAAAGACTTATATGTTCGTCGTAAGCAGTTTCCTGTTTGCTTGGCATATGCGGTGACAATCCATAAATCGCAAGGTTTAAGTGTAGACTGTGCATTGGTGAATATTGGCAGTTCTGTGTTCAAGGAGGGTATGGCATATGTGGCATTGTCACGAGTTAGGACTTTATCGGGATTGTACTTGATTGAGTGTGATGTCACAAACATTTGTGCGGATCTAGATTGTGTTAAGGAATACAATAGGTTGAGAAGAGAGTATGCGCCACATTTGCCTCAGTATCCTTTGTTTGAGAAACGTGTGGTAGGCCGGAAACGAAGAAATGTGACCAATACTGGGGAGGTTGTAGCAAAAAGACGAAAAGTCGATGAACCTGAAATTATAAGCAGAAACAAAAAGGATTCTGTTGAAGATGTTGTTGGTTTTCAATTTGAAAACAGTTCTGGTGTCAACTGCTATGCTAATGTAGTGGTTAATGTTTGGTTTTCTCTAGAAAATGTAAAAGAAGAGATTGTGGTCAATTCTGATCAAAGATTTTGCAGTTTGTTAAATTCTGTGTTAGAGAAATGTAGCACTGATAGAACAAACATAGAAAGTGTGTCTGAAATTCGAAATCTGTTAGACAGATGTTCAGGCCAAACACAATTCTCTCAAAATAGTCAGCAAGATTGTCAGGAGTTTTTAATGTATATGCTTGATGTATTGCATGATGAAGGTGTAGATGTAGATCACCTGTTTGGGCTTTCTTATCAATGGCAGCATGACTGCGAGAACTGTAGGGTATCAAGTACTACTAGTGTAGACTCAGAAAGATTTATATATTTAACTTTGCCAGACAGTAAATCAGTCTCTTTTAATAAGCTAGTAAAAGCAGCTGATCACAACATGGAGTGTAGCCAATGTAAATCTGAAATGATGTCCACATTATTTATACGAACATATGGCCAGTATGTCATTTTAATGTTCCAACGATGTAGGCCTGATGGAACAAAATTGACAACTTTAATTAAAAATTTTGTGGCTTCACAGTTGTCAATATCAGGAAGGACTTTTGTAACTGTAGCAATTATATATCATGATGGTCCTTCAATAACATCAGGACATTATACAGCTTATTTAAAGTGTAGAAATGGCTGGTCATTCTGCAATGATTCTGTTTTAATTTTCACAAAAAAATTGCCATATGACCTTAAAAACTCCTACCTGGTGTTTTTAAAACCAAAATTTTAGGGAAAGAATCTCGGGATGTGCTCTGAGGAATTTCAAGAAGTTCTCATGGCTCCTACACTATTTGGCCTTGAGGATAAGTGTAGTACAGAGACATAACTTTTTACCATAACACTGGACGTCATTGAGAAATACGTGCACTTTGAATGAGTTCAGAAAAACTATTTCTTTTTATAAGCTAATTGAAGCAGCCAATCAAAACATGGAGTAGAGGGAATGTAAGTCTGCAATGCTGTCTACTGTTTTACATTGCTTTGTGATTAAAAGTGATGTAGAGAATTAAATAATTGTACTAGTCATAAAGGTAGTGTAAGTCTGCTTCATAGTAAGCAGTATCAGTGTGATAGGAAATGTAGAACATGATTGAGCAAGAAGGGGAAGATATTACTAGTCCAGGATTGTGTAAATGATCTTCAACATTTTAATTCTGAAAGTTGCGGAAATGCGAAAAGACGGGATTGGCTTACAAGAAATCCAAGAGTTATAAATGGGTCTGACAAGATTTGGCCTTGTGGAAACTTGTGGTAGAGAGCAAGAAGTCATTTATTGTATGTAACATGTTTTTGAAAACGATGGAGGTTTTCTTTCAGAAAGTGGCGGGTTGAAAGTAATAACAGCACAACAGAGTGTAAGCTGTTCATAGGACATCCTTGGCCGTCATGGAAAGTAAGTTAACTTTAAGGAGTTCTGAATTCTGATTTGTTATGTTGTATGGGTTTTTTAAACACAATCATTTTGATTGTGTTTTTTTTTCCCCGCTGTTATATGATGAATACCTTCAAGTCACTGTTTTTAGTGAAATTTGATACATTCTGAGAACAGCAAAAATAAACCATTTAACATGTATAATTAATTCTGTTCTGTTTGCATTTATGATGTACATGTAGAACTGTGTAGGAGGCATGGAGAAGGTGAGGCTTCTGTAAGTGTCAAAGTTGTTGCATACAGTGAACACATTCACACATCGGTCCACTCTTCCTTGGATGTGGTGGAGGTGGTGGGGAAGCACCAGCTGAAGCTACTAAAGAAGCCATTGCTCACTGGTAACAAAGGGTCTTTCTCTCACAATGATGAAAGTCAGAGTGAGGAAAGAAAGAGGGATTTTCATCATTTGGGAAAAACAATAGTTCTCAACCAATGAAAAGTGTTCATTTTAGATTATATGACCTAGTCTTACATCATTAGGAAACCAAAAGTGAAATGAACCAATGAAAAGTGTTATTACCAAGTCACATGACCTGCTGTGTTTACGTTACACGCTTTGCAGGGCCTTCCGGTTTGCTTCCAGAAACCTGTGCTTTGCGACTCGGTAAGCGTACCAGTTCGCTAACGTAGTACGTCATATGACGTATCACGCGACAACGCGAAACGTCATGCGGACGGGAGGCGTCACGATGTTGTTTTCTAACGCGGCACTTGCGGTAAAGAAACGTTTACCGGCTCGCGGTCTATTTCGCGGCATCAAGGTCAGCTAACGGGAAGCTTCCCGATTCGCGAAGTGGGAACGAAGAAAAAAAAATAAAAAAAAAAAAGTTATTAATAAACATATAAAATATATTTTGGGATTTAAAGAAGAATACATTTTACAGCTACAGATATTTGCTATTAAAAAACCATTGAAATTCACTGAAAAAACCATAGGTTATAGATTATATATAGTTAGGAATTAGCATTTACAAAACCTTGAAAATTCACTGAAAAAACCATAGGTTATAGACCATATATAGTTAGGAATTAGCATTTAAAAAACCTTATTTTACTCACACAAAACCATTGAAATTCCATATATAGTTAGTTGCACTAACTATATATCGCGCACCCGCAATCCACTGCTGATGATGTCACATATTACATCATTCATGACATGGTCAGTGACATCACTGATGACATCACTGATGACATCTCAAATGACATCACTGATGACAACATCCAGTGATTATGTGTTTCTGTAAAGTTTAAATATGTTTTACATATTGAAGAATGAGTGGATGTATAAGTATTGTATTGTATTGTATTGTAGCGGTTTTTATTGAGCGCGATTGCTGCCCGCAGGCGTCCAAGTGTCTGAATGAAGGTTTTAGTAGGTGCGTGATTGACTGTATGAGTGAGTGATTAAATGCGTCTTACTAAATGCACGGGTTAGTGACTAAACTGTCTGAAAGTGTGCATCAGTATGTCTGTTGTTGTGCAAGCTGCTGCATGTGTTGATCAGTAGTTATATAAGTAGCTATATGGGTTATTGATTGGTTGCACAAGTATTTGTATGGGAGACTGAGTGTGTGTATGGCTGGCTGGGAGGTGTGTGACTCTGTGCAGATCAATGTGTACTTGTATCAGTGATTCTATAAGAGAGTAAGTATGTGTTAGTATATGTTTGAAAATGTAAGGTACTCTATGTTTAACTGTGTAGATTAGAAAATGGAAGTGTGATTGATTCTTTACAGGACTGACTAGGTGTGTGAGTAACTCCATGGATGAGTGGCAGAGTGTGAGTGTCTGTATAGGTGTATGAGTGCATATGATAGTGTTGTAAAGATGAGTGATTGTATGTATGAATGATTGTATGGGTGAATGAGTGAATGTGTGTGTAGACGTAGGAATCAGTGAGTGCGTATGTAGTAACTAGTATTGGTGTGTCAATGGTTTCAAAAATTATACTCTGTATTTAACACTGGGTGTAACAGAGGTTATATTAAAGTGTGAGGAGATGCATTGTATTGTCACATTAATGATATCATCATTGATGTGACCATTGATGTCAAATGAGATATCATCAGTGATGTCATTTGAGATGTCATCAGTGATGTCATCAGTGATGTCACTGACCATGTCATGAATGATGTAATATGTGACATCATCAGCAGTGGATTGCGGGTGCGCGATATATAGTTAGTGCAACTAACTATATATGGAATTTCAATGGTTTTGTGTGAGTAAAATAAGGTTTTTTAAATGCTAATTCCTAACTATATATGGTCTATAACCTATGGTTTTTTCAGTGAATTTTCAAGGTTTTGTAAATGCTAATTCCTAACTATATATAATCTATAACCTATGGTTTTTTCAGTGAATATATATATATATACACATACATAAATGCATATGCATATATATGCATATATATATGTGTATATGTGTGCATGTAGAGAGAGGTAGAGAGGTAGAGGTGTAGAGGTAGAGAGGTAGACGTAGAGAGGTAGAGGTAGAGAGGTGGAGACTAGTAGAGAGAGAAGTAGAGAGAGGTAGAGAGGTAGAGAGAAGAGAGTGAGTAATAGAGTAGAGAGTGAGTTGTAGAGAGTAGTAGAGAGCAGTAGAGAGAGTAGCAGAGAGTGAGTAGTAGAGAGTAGTAGAGTGAATAGTAGAGTGAGTAGTAGAGAGTAGTAGAGAGTGAGTAGTAGAGAGTGAGTAGTAGAGAGTAGTAGAGAGTAAGTAGTAGAGTGAGTAGGAGAGAGCAGTAGAAAGTGAGTAGTAGAGAGTAGTAAAGAGTGAGTAGTAGAGAGTAGTAGAGAGTGAGTAGCAGAGAGAGAATAATAGAGAGTAGTAGAGAGTGAGTAGTAGAGTGAGTAGTAGAGAGTAGTAGAGAGAGAGTAGTAGAGAGTGAGTTGTAGAGAGTAGTAGAGAGTGAGTAGTAGAGAGTGAGTAGTAGAGAGTAGTAAAGAGAGAGTAGTAGAGAGTGAGTAGTAGAGAGTAGTAGAGATTGAGAAGTAGAGAGTGAGAAGTAGAGAGTGAGCAGTAGAGAGTAGTAGATAGTGAGTAATAAAGAATGAGTAGTAGAGAGTGAGTAGTAGGGAGTAGAGAGTAGTAGAGAGTGAGTAGTAGAGAGTAGTAGATAGTGAGTAGTAGGGAGTGAGTAGTAGAGAGAGAGTATTAGAGAGTAGTGGAGTAGTAGAGAGTAAGTAGTAGAGAGTAGTGGAGAAGTTTCCAAAGTTTGGCACAGCACCACTTGCACAATAAGTCCAAACAAATCATATCACTTAGAGTCCTTATTGAAGCGCTGAATCTTGGTGTATATTCAAATGCTTTTATTTTCCTTAAGTTTATGTACCACAACCAGCTGACGTGTTTCGTTCTGTACAACAGAACTTCTTCAGGTCGTTCTTATTTCCTTCAAGTTATGTTGGTATCCTGTTGTCATATAACTAGATATTTCTTCCAAATGTTAGACGAGACGTAAGTACATTCTTATTCAAAGTGACTAGGTATCAATTTTACCTACACAATTCGGGCAGACTTGAGTAATTATAGCTTCCTCAAAGTCAGTCTTTCAAAAATTCCAAAGTATAGGACATGATAATCCAAATCCAAATGTTTCTCAAGAAAGGTCATTTTCAATCGTTCGGAATTTCGGTGTTTGGGACCCAGGGACCCCCAGTATGCAAGGGGAATTAGTCCCCCTCTGCAAACGTGCCAGTGGCCTGCGTTGCAGAGAGGTGTAAAAAGAGGCATAGCCTCAATACACCTCTGTGCAATGCAGCCCCCTGGAGCATACTGGAGGTTCCAGGTGGGCTAGTTGGCCCCCAGGGACCCACAGTATGCAAGGGGAATTAGTTCCTCCTCTGCAAACGTGCATGGGGGCTGCGTTGCAGAGAGGTGTAAAAAAGGGTGTGGCCTCATTACACCTCTGCAATGCAGCCCCCTGGCGCATACTGGAGGCTCCTGGTGGGCTAGTTGGCCCCCAGGGGCCCCCAGTATGCAAGGGGAATTAGTTCCCCCTCTTCAAATATGCACGGGGGCTGCGTTGCAGAGAGGTGTAAAAAGGGGCGTGGCTTCATTACACCTCTCTGCAATGCAGTCCCCTGGCGCATACTGGAGATTCCTGGTGGGCTTTCAGGTCTTATATAGTTAGGAATTAGCATTAAAAAAACTTTGAAATGCACAGAAAAAAACATAGGTTTCAGGCCTTATATAGTTAGGAATTAGCATTTAAAAAACCTTGCAAATTCACTGAAAAAACCATAGGTTTCAGGCCTTATATAGTTAGGAATTAGCATTTAAAAAACCTTTGAAATTCACTGAAAACACCATAGGTTTCAGGCCTTATATAGTTAGGAATTAGCATTTAAAAAACCTTTAAAATTCACTCAAAAAACTATAAGTTTTAGGGGTGTTATAATTAGCTGGAGATTTCACTCATACAAAACCATTGAAATTGCTCCTATATAGTTAGTTGTACTAACTATATTTCGCGCACACGCAATCCACTGCTGATGATGTCACATATTACATCATTCATGACATGGTCAGTGACATCACTGATGACATCTCTATCAGCCCTAAGCAGGGGGGCAGAAGGACCTTTTTCCCATTTTGGGTGAAGGAATGGCCCAATGCCAGGGTGAGGTGGGCCACCTTTGCGTTTTCTGCCATGCAGAAATCTCTGGTGTCTAGTAGGCTTTCTGTCCCCCAGGGCTACACTGGGGTAAACAATGTGCATCTGCCCTCGGGGGGCCAGAAACAATGACTTGCCCGTTTTGGGATAGGTGCATGGCCAATGCCAACGTTGGTCCACTGCATCCCTTTGTTTTGACCTAAACAATTGCAGGTGTATTGTGGACGTTTTACCCCCAGGTGGATTGACAGCAGAACACCAAATCTGGCCACAGGGGACACAAAGATTCTATTGCCCCTTTTGGGGTGGGCATGATGGTCCAATGCCAGAGTTGGCCACCCCAATACCTGTGATTTTCACCATGCAGAATCCCTTATGTCTAGTGGGCTTTCTGCACCCCGGGGGTGAAACACCACCATCAGACAAAGTATTGCACCCACTCTGGAGCAGGGCAAGACCTGCTGCCTGTGCAAGCCACCCCACTCCTTTTTCTTTTGGGCCTAGTCTTTTCCTTGGGTTCTAATCATCTAATCGGGACACAAAGGCTGTATAACTATTTTTGGGATGTGGACTAGTCCTTTTGCCTATGCGGGGTGCCACCACCGGACTCCAGTGGGTTTGAAATATATTGTAACCACCACTATACACTCTGGAGAGGATGCAGATAGATTGTTGTGCCAGGTGGTTAAAATAAATATTCCCTATGTCTAGTGGGGTTTTGCACCCTGAGGGCTGATTGGGGAAAAGCCCACCCACTTCACCCCATGGACAATAAAGTCATGTGTTCTGCTTTGGGGTGTAGACTCAGCCAATGCAGACTTAAAGGCTGTGTGCTCTGTTGTGGGACAGAGACTTAGCCCGATGCATGAGTGGGCCACCTCAACCTTATTTGATATGTCTTATAGATGGTTCCCTGAATTCCAGCTGACTTTATACCCCCCACAGGCAGGTTTGATGGAGTGTGCTCGAAGGCCCATATAGAGCTCATCTCAGCCCTCAAACATGTCCCTAGGGAGGGGAGGCAGTGAGACTCTGCAGATGGAACTAGAAACGAGTGATACTGAATAGGAACCCATTTTTAAGAAGGGTGCCAGAGCTGACCCCCAGTGTTATCGCTTTATTAATTTACTTGACTAGACAAGTTAAGATCTGGGCAGGATCATATTGGATTGTCTGGAGTACCGGGTGGCAGAGAAGGGCAGATTTTCTGTTGTACGACTTTCAAAAACAGTTGGACATCTGGCACTAAGTGTGGTAATGATTTACAAAGGCTGCATCACCAAGATAACATGGGAATCACATTGAATTTCAGCACAACAGTGCTCTTTTTGAAAAACCCCGATCTGAACTTGGACAAATTTCCAGAGTTTCCAAAAGCTTTTGGAAATGAATTAGGATAACTTAGGGGTTTCGAACATGTGATTATTTTGAAAAAGAATGCTGTTCCTTGTACGCACAAGGTAAGGAAGGTTCCCAACATGATTATGAGTCCTCTTAGGGTAGAGCTAAAATAATTGTTAAAGTCAGGTGTGATTGAGGAAATTGAGCGCTCTAAGTGACTTGTCCTAGTTGTTTTAGCATCCAAGGACAGCAGGAGGAGGATTAGGATGCGTGTCAATTTATGCAAATGTAACAGGCACATTTTGGAGGATCTGCAACCACATCTTAAGATATCTGATATTCTCACAATGCTGTGGGAAGCAAGGTTCTTTAGTGCAATAGACTCATCCTCTGCATACCACCAGATATTTATTTATGCTGAAACTGATATCTGATGTCCTTTCTCACACCTCTAGGAGTATTCAGATTTATCTGAATGACTTTTGGTATAGTGTCTGCAGCTGCAATCTTCTAGAGGGAGGAAATAAATGTTGGATGGCAAAGGAAGGGCTCCAGATTTTCAGGATGATATATTGGTATCGGGTATTGAATAGAAGGAACACAAGATTTTGAGATTAGTTTTGGAAAGATTACAAGACTTTGGGCTCACACTTAAAAATGAAAAGTCCCAATTCAGGGTACTTGAGTTACATATTTAGGACATATGATATTTTGTAAAGGGATAAGCCCTATAGCTAGATTTATCCAGAAGTGTAACAAAAGCACCTCCACCTAAAAATTCAGAACAAGGTCGTACATTTTTGACACTTGCAATTTTTAGAGGACATCTTGATGGCAGGACCCTTATTATTATGGACCCAAATCTGGAAAAATGAAGAAACTGCTTTTACTAGGTCAATAATTTTAGTCTGCTTAAACCTGGACGATGCTCCGAAAATCCCCTGGTTGTCCTATATTAATACTACACTGGGGAATTTATTTAATATGTCGGTATGTTCGAACCCTGAAAAAATACTAACTATTAAAAAGAAAGAACTTAAGGCCTCCTACTTGTCATTTAGACAAAACGATAGAGCAAAAATGGAACTAAGTAAATCAACTGTGGCGTTATAAAAAACATATATGTTAGTAGAGGGAATTAATGGTTATCTGTTGCATGTGACTCACCCGCAGCATTATTTTGTTTTATTGAGGCTGAGATGTGGTATTGTACATTATTGTGTTGCTTTCCCAAAAATAAAGATAAGTCCTTCAGATAAGGTGCCCTGTCCTTGTGATAATAAGGGTGAACAAAGCACTCTGAACTTTATATTATTCTGCAAATTTTGCTCTACTTTTAGGAATTTTAATTTGAAGCCCCTGTTTGTTAACCGTGGAATCAGGTCCCATAAATTCGCTATGAAATTCCTTGTAAGCCTAGAAGATCCTTAGACATGTTATACCACTGCCATGTTTATTTTAAAATCAATTTCCGCAAGGGAAAGCTTTGTGTTATAGATTAATAATGGATGACACCAATGTCTGTACGTCTTTTTTAATATGCGCAAATTCTTATGATTTCTATTGTCTGTGCTTTTATGGCTGTTTTTTAATAGTTGAATAAAGATTTTTTTAATTGAATTGAATTGACACTTGCAGAGATTTGTTCAAAGTATGTTGCCAATTTCATATACAATTGTGCTCTCGCTACTACAAAAAGTATTACAAACAGTACAATGACTGATGAGTATTCAAGGAGACAGAAGCAGATTCTTTGGTGTGTTCTTGATACAGCAAAACGTTGGTTTATTCTCTACTTGAATCTGGAGAGAATAAACCAACGTTTTGCTGTATCAAGAACACACCAAAGAATCTGCTTCTGTCTCCTTGAATACTCATCAGTCATTGTACTGTTTGTAATACTTTTTGTAGTAGCGAGAGCACAATTGTATATATTTGTATAGTCCCTTGACTTGTTTAGACGGTTAAGGGTGTTTTTCCGCCTGCTCTTCACGCACTACATTGCTACTTGTCAATCTACACCCTGTAACGTTTAACCGAGGCAGTGCGCCTGAGTGATCTGAATTTCTAAAAACCCCACTGAAGTGTTTCTTATGTTGCCAATTTCACCTGTCTGTCACATCCTCTAAGAATGTTGCTTATGAAAGGCATATAGTTTGATTGGACCAAGGTGTGTGCTATTGCATTTCAGTCCATCACGGAGTGTGTAGTAACTGTACCAACAACTGCACATGTTGAAGCATGCAAGAAAATGTGGTTATCTATTGATATAAGTGGTGTTTCTTGGGTGCCGCCCTCTAGCAAGTGGTTGAGGGTGAAGAAAGAGAGATATATTTTGCTTCAACCTCAATTTAGGGAGCAGAGGAATGGTATTCTGCTATCGAGAGTTAAGTCTCAGCATTTCACTTTTTTCCTGTGGGAAATACTTTTCACAGTATGAACAGATAATCACCCGTCAGTACAGGTTTTTACTTACAGAGGTGGAGATTACACTCCTGAGGATAGCAATTCTGTGACTGATTCCTGTACCAGTTCCCATTGTTTGGCAATTCTGATATAGAGCAATCTGCCTTAGTGGGATGGGTGAGAAAGAGTGAGTCCCCTTGCAGTGGAAAATTGGTTGAGGAATAGAGCATGTCACATGATGACCATGAGATTTTCAAGCCCATAAGTGAATTCGTCATTAAAGATTGGCGTGAAGTTAAATAATAACTTATCCTTGTGTAATGGTATTGAAATGCATGGATATGTTGAGCCTGGTAGAAGGAAAATGTTTTAGAGCCACATAAATTGGTTCCTCCTAAGAATCTGAGAGACATAGTGGTCGACTAGGCCCTTATGGGACACCTTGGAAGAAATTTGACAAAAGTTAGGTTGCATGAATGGTACTGGTACCCTGTCATTTATGTGCAGAGGTTAAGAAAGATTGCTGGATGTGTGTCAAAAGTGGGAACAACAAAATTACACATTGTGCTCCCTTTGCACATGTTGAAGTTCCATTTGAGCCATGGGCAATATTAGGACTGGGCATTATTTGTCAGTTTAAACTCCTGTCTCAGAAAGAACGTAATGTCTTGCTGATGGTGGATTACGCTTCCAAGTGGGTGGTGACCAAATATGTCAGTTCTGTAAACACAAAAGTGGTAATTTATTTTCTCACAGGCATGTTTGCCAGGGAAAGTATTCTGAGTACTGATACTAGGGTGCAGTGTGTGCTACAAGAAAGGTTTGTGTTTTTGAAAAGTTTACCAATTGTTCATTCGAGGACTGCACTTTATTCTCCACTGGCCAATGGCTTAGCAGAGCATATGAAAACGTGTTTATAGTTTGCTTACAAAGAGCAGTGGACATCAGAGCTCCACTGGAGTAAGTCTTGTGAGGGAGCTGATGGGCAAATCACAGCGCATCCAATTTTGTCAAATTAGGGCCTCCTTTTGATCTCAGTTAAGGCGAGGGTGTCCAATTCACACATGCTTAAATGTTGGAAGGTAGAAGAGTGAAGGTGAGGCGTCACCTGATACGAGTATCTCTTCTAGGCATAAAGAATATCAAAAGTGATACAAGTTCAGGTTTGCTGATAAATATTCTGTGAAATTAAAGCTGTGGAAGGTTGGTGATGTTATCCTTGTAAAGAAACCAAGACTGATAAAAAAGAGAATGTCCAAATTTATGGATCCTTTTGTTATGAACAACGTGAAAAATGTAGTCATTTGATGTTTGGAGTATGTCTAGGTTGGTGATATCTAACTTCACAACTGATGGAGTTGATGTTCAGGGTAACATCTTCTCAACTAATGGTACACCTCCAACTTTTGGTAATACCACAGGAGATGTCAGATAAGGCAGCTTAGTAGAAAGAAACTGAAGTCTAAATGGTATGACGAATTTGTAACAGGTCAATTTCCTGGATTAACTTATGTATATAGGACTATTAGTTATGCTCATTGGATTGTTTTTTACTATTGCTTTTTCATATTGCCTAATTTCTGTCATTACTTCTGTAATTAATAGTGGGAGGGAAGGGGTTTACGCCCGATGCCAGAGAATGCTTTAATGACAATACAGCATTTAGAATCCTTAGTATTTCGTAGGAATACCAATGCTTGACATATCAGGCAATGACAGTTGCCATGGTGTGAGGGTGCTGGTGATCTTTTACAGCGCACGTACCTGAGTAAAGAAACCCACTGCGATTTACCTGCAGACTGTTAAATCTTCATTTTGCTTACAACCCTATTTGTGGTGTGCTGACTCCTTCTTATATTTGATATATTATTACTCGCGTAGTCACACCACACATGATTGCCTGTGCATTCATAATCTTCCAACATTCTTATTTCACCACTTCAGTGTTTTAACATCACACACACACAATATTCCACTAACCTTCAATAGACAGTCTTACAGAATTTCCTCTGAGCTCTAACACTTGCACAGGATAGCAAACTGTAGAAATTGCTAGTCAGAACAACGTTGGGTTTTTAACCCAATATCCAAATCTCAATCTAGACTCTTGTCTTTTCCCACACATAGGCTCAAGTTATGGTATTGTATCTGATTCTGCCTTCTCTCTATGCTGGCATGGAACCTTTATTGTTCTCTATAAAAAACATGCTATGTTCGTCTCGTGAGGTACATGCTGTGACCATTAGTAGACGTCAGAAGTATCAAGTGCCAAATCCGCTAAGTAAATGCAGTGATAAATTCAGGAAAAGGTAAAACACCGTGATCGGTTGATGAAAACGTGACCTCAGAATCCCCGAAAAAATTGTGTTGTGGACACGCAGTGGCGTGTTAGTACAAGACCTTGAAATAAGCCTCGTGACTTGACAGATGTACCTCACGAGACGAACATAGCATGTTTTTTTTCTATTCAACCCTATCGGCAGAACGGTTAGCATGTCACTTCATTTTGACAATCACATTGAAAATACAGATTATTGTATTGTCTTTTTTGATTACGTCTATTGTAAAACACAGGCATCCCTTATAAGATTAATTATAATTTTTTGTTAACTCATTAGTATTGCAAACTTTGAAATTATTTAGCAAGATTGTACAGGATATGAATGTATAAATGACACCATGTGTCTCCTATGTTTCAATGGCATTTTTCTTTGTTTACCCATAGTGATCCCTGACGAAGGGCATCAGCCCGAAATGCATTGGATTTCGGAAAATTAATATGACTATGAGGATGCTATTCTGAAACATAGCTTAAAAATGGACTGAATTTAAGTTCATTAAATAAAATCAATTGGATTTCAAAACATCCCTCTAGTGATCTAGAGATAACCATTGTGTACCGGGGATTCAACCCATGGAAGGCTGAACTATTGAGTCCTGTGCATTTATGTCGGAATTGCACCCAAGCCATATGAGATAGCAGTCACAGTCACATAACTCATTTGGCCTTCCACAAAATGTTACAATGCCAGGGCACAGATCATTCTTACCTTAATCTCAACAAAACACCATTGACACTCCTCCGACTTATTGAATTCTGCTCCTTTGTAATAAAACCATGAACATTTCCAATAACAACTGCAGATTTTTCCATGAACTTTCCATTAAAGTCACACATGTACAAAAATGAGAGTAACTGATTTATTTACTCGGGGTTGGAGCCTTGACAGTACTTTCCACTAAACTTAGTTTGGGCTTTACGCTTTCTTCTGATAAAATGTGACCACAGTACTCTATCTCATTTACCT
This sequence comes from Lissotriton helveticus, assembly GCF_964261635.1. Classification (NCBI taxonomy): domain Eukaryota; kingdom Metazoa; phylum Chordata; class Amphibia; order Caudata; family Salamandridae; genus Lissotriton; species Lissotriton helveticus. The sequence continues at coordinate 1,715,004,616 of NC_136059.1, forward strand.
GAATGCACACTTGTCCTTCGTCAAAGTGATTCGCTTCTAGTCTAACACTGTCATCACTTCAGATATTGCCTTCTCATGTTCAGTATCTGTGTTAGAAAATATAAAAAACTATTAAATATCATCCTCAAATGTAACTATTCAAGAGTCACTTACAAATATGGTTCCACCAATAGTTAACCTAAGTGGAAGTCGGAAAAAATAAACACGCGTTTTAAATAAATGCAGTTAAATTTTATGTTTTTGGATCCAGCTCCACATGGTGACACTCCATCTTCAAATACAAATTAGTGACCAATTTAGTTTGTTCGATCCACAATTATAGGGCAAGGAACATTTTTCGATCAAGGTGGCATCATTCAATCTTCTCAAATCTACTCATAACAGCAACTTGCCAGATCTCATGCATACCAAGAGAGCTAGTGATAACCACAACATGCAATCCATTAGTTCAATGACCCTTCATGTACAGATGCCTTTTAGCATTTCTGATTAATTGTTCCTCACACTATATGGCATCTTATGATACCTGTGTTTAATTGACACAATGCTTTATTTAATTCTGATAGTATGCACAAAACATTTGGCATTGCCCAATTTACCATGACAACAGACTATTCTTGCTTAGCGCTTTAAAAACTGCTATTCTTCTTCTATTAACATATATGGAGATCCTTAATCCTGGTTTAATAGTAATATTAAATTCATCCTAGAGTCAGAATGCCAACACATTGATACTCTTTTTCACACTAATACTCTTGATGACAATCTCAATAGTTAGCTGCAAATATCCCATCAAATCAAATTTGCTTCTGTCAAGAGCTGTGGTGATGACCTCCAGAGGCAGCAGTAGTTTATCATCCCACTGTGCTTTGTATCTGCCTTGAATCTATTAATAATTTAATATTATTCTGCTCAATCTTATACTTTGATGCCAGAATTCACAAATGTCTCTCCCTTTGAAGTGTTGATTATGCTGCACTCCATTACTAACACTGCTCCGCCACATTGTCTTTTGCACCCTCACCAGATTTTGGTTCTTTCCTTAGTAATCTCCTCATTGAGGATACATTGCACTTTATGATGTTTTGCCGTTACTACAATAATATTCGCAGGAAGTTTTTAGTCTCTTTATTGAAGGATAAAGGCTTTTTACAGGTTATACCAGCGTTGCTTTACCTTCAGATGTTTAACAGTACTTGGGATATTTTTAATATTGCTAGTTTCCTTGTCGCTGCTGTTCGCCTCAGGAAAAGGAAAATCCCTGTGATAATTCATGCTTAAAGCCCATATATATCTATATTTTAAGGAAATGTTATATAATTCAACACATTATGTTTTATTACTGATGCATTTCACCTTTAATGTGCTGTTTTATGATTTTAATTAATCGAATAAAGTGGATTGACTGACTGACTGAGTTCCTTTTTTCACCTGTACATACCTTGAAAATATGTCATATTTCACACAGTTCTTTTGTGTGGTTGACCAATAGTCAGACAATAGCCAAACAAGTGTAAGCAATTGGCACATGAGTGTTGGATCTATCCATACCTTTAGCACACCACTTTCATTGATTGTCTTGGTGATGTTTAGATTTTAATTTGTGTCTGTACTTGTCTAGCAAAACTAGTGGCCGCTCATATATTAACCAAACAGGATTTTGCTGTGGGACAGGCACCACAAAGTCCTAGCACTTTCACTGATCATCCATCAACAGTTGAAAAAGCAAATACATCTACATTACTGCATTGTGGATTTAAGTTCTGTTTTTGATTGTGTTCAGGGGAATGGGAAATACTCGTGAAGTGGGAAATACAACCTTCCCTTCTAAGGTCCATCCAACTGGTTTACCCTAACATCTGGGAAAGAATTAGGATTAATGTTCATTTGTGTGTGTCCGGGAAGATAAAACCCTCCTAGGCGTCAGACAGGGATGTGTTTTGGTGCCCCAACGTTTAAGCCTGTTTCTGGCGGATCTGACTGCTGACCTGGATTCTGTTAATGCTCACCCTTCAAAAACAGGACCTGTCTTTTATCTAATCTGTTATATGCAGACAATGTATTTCTAACAAGACAAACACAAGTGGGTTTCCAAAGGCCTATTAACAACCTAGCAGACTACCCAACTATAAATTACTTGAAAATAAACGTAATAATTACTACGGTGATGGAGGTTGACAACAATAAAAATTAAACACACACATGGTACAAAGAGAGTCAAATTGGGAATGTGTATGAATACAGGCACCTAGGGGGTATTGTAAACTCTAAAGACACCTTCCAACAACAGAAGAGGCAGTTGAATGTTAAAGGACGCTTACTGATGGTATCTTTTCAAAAAAATGTCAAAGCGCTTAAAGACCCCACACTAGCCCCCTTTTTGAAAGCAATATCTGCAAAATTGTTACAACCTTACCTTATTGAAGCGAAGCCCTAGGTGGATGGGTTTCAACACTACTGGACACTATTCCTTCCACTACATGTAAGTACCTATTCTCCCTTCAGAGTAATGCTCCCCCCACTCAGATATACCTGGAGCACATATTAGCAAGGCTGGGTACCTTTGTTAGGTGTTGTCGCAAACAGGGAGTAACAACTGAAAAAAGTTTGATCAGGTCTTGTGGACAGAAATAGCAAATAGCTCTAAATACATACCTTTTGAGGAAAACATTGACTATTGTAATTAAACAGCTTTCACTGGCAGAGGACAAGACACGATTGTCCAAACAAAAACATGCATGAATGCTGATGAACACTCATAAAACTTTAAATCCCACGCCACATCTGAGAATAGGTTACTCTCTCTCCATAAAATGAAAATTCATGAACCCCAGGTTAGGCAACCTTCCTTCACTTCATCAGATTCCACCATGGCTCACGAAAACTGAGAGTATTATTTGCAGGCTTGTGACTAATCTGCGATTTAAGGCCTTTGAAATCAAAGACCACTGCCAGCTTCTTCAGGAACTTGCCATGTGTCAATTGACTCAATTAGAGCTTTTGCTCTTGTCAAAAATACCCTCACACACATTTTTGGTAGTCTGATTGTCAGACGAACCTCTTTCAGAGGGCCACAGGAAGCACAGGGTCTACTGGGCCCATTTGTGGTGGTTGAGTCCTTTTACTTCTGATGTCCTGGGGCCCCGCCTACTACGGAGCCTGCTCAACCAAGCCAAGTAACCCTTCTGCACTTGATTCTCAGTGGTAGCTCTGGTAGAGCAGTTAAGCACCCTCTGGGAGAATGTAGATACAGGTCAGTGAACAAGACTCATGCCTCAAAATGCAAACATTTTGAATAATAAATCAGCGGAGAGCTAAATATTTGCTTTTATAATAATTACTAGTATTTTATTTCTAATTCATGTAAAGAGATGCAACATTCAAATGCAATAACATAATTCCCCTCGAAGTCGGGGCTCTAGTAGTTGTCAGGCAAATCTCTGTCCAACCCTCCTTTGTCTAACATGTTTACTGTTATTCCACATTCACTGGTGGCGCATCAGGGAATGTACATCATTAGACTGTACTCAAGAGTTCTCCCTTCTGACCTTTTAGGAATTTAGTCAAAAGTGTTTATCGTGGTGCAGCATCATTAGCAGCAAGTCTGCGGAGGCCCCAAAGGCCTTTGTTTCAGTCTTACCCCCTCCAACTGTATAGCAGTGTTTAACGGTGCAGTGTGTGCCCTCTTCTTGGGCTCTCCCAAGTCTGGATCCTGTATGGCAAAATCAGGCTACTCACAACGGATGTGACAGCAACCGGCAGTGCAGACTTTTTCCGTCGAGCAGAGCTGCTGGTCTGTTTCCAGTGATCAGAGCTGCTTCTACTCAACAGGCATAAAAGGTAATTTGCTCTTACACCTAGCAGAGGGGTTGGGGTGCTGGTGTGATCCTCCAGGGTGAGACATCCTCGCCTCTCCTGCAGGGGCAAGGCTATGTCGCGCTGTGGAATGGCCACCTTCTGAAGGGGCTCCGCAGACCAGGAGCCATGATCCCAAAATATCACCATTTATAACCAGAGTCTGACGGAGCTGCTCCACTTAGAGTGCTGCTGCACAGAATCGCACCAACTTGGCAAGTTTTGAGTGTTGGAAGCGGTGTTGGGGCCGAACTGCAAGACCCATCGTTCTGCTGCCTGGCTGGCAAAGCAACATGGCCGCCTCGCTCCGCTGTTAAACGCAACTATGATAACGGGCTCTTACAACCTTGAACATCACCATGGTGGCCGGCTCAATCACCGAATTCGCAAGAACTGAGCGAACTGGACGGGAAAAGTCAGCCAACTCCGTGGGGACCTCTGCACTCTTAGGCTCGGAATGACTGAGCTCTGAACTCTTGGGCAGAGATGCCGAAATATCCATGTGCTGTGTCTCTGGGCCCGATCGGAGAGAATGCGGAGGACGTTGCATGGCTAGTATACAGATCTGATACCGGAAGATACACTGAACGTGCTGTCCTGTGGGTAGAATAGTCTGGACACTGCGGCGAGGTGTGGTGAGTGTGGGTCTAGGTTTGGAGTGGTGATGGGCCGCACATGCTCCTGCTGCAGAGACCCGATCCCCATGTATCTCGTGGTGATGCCTCTGCGGTGGGCGGCGTAGTTGAGCCCACGACGTGGCAGCCCTTGCTTGAGCCATGCTGCAGCGGTGCTGAGGTGCCATATTGAGCTGGGAGGTGGGCGAGTGGGCCAGGTGAGCCTCTGACTCCTTTTCTGTGCCCACCGTGCTCGTGTGCAAGGCACAGGTGCCGTAATTGGAGATTACGAATGCCGCTCGCTCCAGTCCCATTTTGGAGTGGATGGGCACAGAGCACTAGCCTCATTCAACTGCCTGGCACTGCTACAATATCCTCCCCCCTATTGAGATGCACAGTAAGCACACTATCATATTACCAGATTGTGGCTTATACTGATCATTTGTGGAGCAAAGCAGAGGTGGTGAGCAGAAAAATTAAAAGAGCACTCTTCACCAAGTGAATGCTGTAGGAGTGCTGGTGCTCTGTGTTGACCACACGGCGCCAAAGCCTCCCATTCCTGTCTTGTGACTGCTGCAATGGGGAAAACAGACCTCAAGCAGGCGAAACTCCCATTTGAGAATAAGCGCCTCACCCGAACCAACAACTCTGGCCTTGAGCTGGACTTGGAGAGTAAGGAGGAAGACATCCACACCATCTTGCTGGACATGCACTCCAGCATAAAAACAGTTGACAACAAGATAGACGCTCTTGCCTCAAGTGTGGATATCGTCAAAAAGCATGTGGATGCGCACGAGAGCCGACTTGACGTTCTAAAAAACATTCTAGAAAACAGATTATCAGATACCAAAGACTCTACAGCAGATTCTAGAACGCATATCCTCAACATGGAAAAAGTATTGGCTGTGATTGAAGCTAAGAATGAGGATTTGGAGGCGCGCTCTTGGCGCAACAACCTACGCATTATTGGGCTGTTGGAATCGACTGCCATCCCAAAAATGGGATCTTTCATTGAAGACCTTATGCGGGCTTTGTTTGGGCCGGTGCTCTCACAAGTTATGATCGTTGAAAGGGTGCATCGCACCTTAGGCCCTAGGACCCCGCCTTTTGCCATGCTGGGCCCAATAATCACACACCTTCTGAATTATAGGGACAGAGACGCCATCCTCAGAGCAGCATGGGACCAAAGTCCCATAACTCACCAGGGGAACTCCCTTTCCTTTTTCCCTGTCTACACACCTAGGGTCCAGGCAGCATGTAGGGAGTTTGCGCCCGCGAAACGTATTCTGCCTCCATTTCTTATGCTATGCTATATCCAGACAAGCTTAAAATCACATAAAACGGGAAATCACAGTTCTTTTCATACGCTAAATCAGCCCTAAAGTACATGCCAAACATGTTGATGCAAGGAAATCACCCTCGCTGTCTTCACAAACTACTTCAGAAAAAAACTTGAGTGACAATGATTGATATATTGTTAAGTTGCTCTATATTGTATTACGCAAGTTTGGTTGTAAGTGCGTTCCTCACTGCAATGTAGTATGCTATCCTGCCTATCCTTATTGCAGTTGGAATCTGTATGGTTCTGTGATGGAGCCGTTCTGTCCTTTGGCTAACTTCATATAACTCCCCAACGCCTGGTCACGCTGCCCCTTGGCAGGTTACAGCCGACATCTTTAGCCTCCAGACGGAGATCGCCCATGTTGTGTTCTTTTGTTCAATTAGTTAATTATGAGTGGGAGGGCTGGCATATGTCACAACCTGATTGGGAGGCTGCTGTGGGTGAGGGGTGGGAGGGGGGCAACATAGAATACTCAGGGGCATGGTCTTTAACTGTACAGCATATACAAGAAGTGAAATGTTATTGGATTTCTCTTGCAGTTTGTCCAAGCTTTTTTTGTTTTCCAAATGTAATATGTGGGAATTCAGTATGTTTTTTAATTTCCTGTTGTTCTATTGCACACTCATTTTAGGGGTACACATTACATACACCTTATCCATTAAGTAATGACTGGGACTAAATTCCTCACCTGGTATGTCAGTGGGTTTAACAATTTTAAGAAAGCTCGGCTGATACACACATATCTGAGCAGGCATCACATAGATGTGTGTTTCCTCCAACAAACTCATCTAAACCACGTCTCTGACCCCAAACTAAAGAATAGATATTGGGGTGAAATACACTCGGCACCCTACTCTAATTACGCTAGGGGTGTCGCAAAATTGATCAGACTTTGGACTGGGTTGGTCGACCACACATTCACAGCTAGATTCTGAGGAAAGATATATCATTCTAACAGGTACCCTGATGAAAACTAAAGTCACCTTATTGGCGATATATGGCCCAAATGTGTACGATCCACAGTTCTATCTCACTGTATAGGCTAAGTTGACAGCCATGGGAGGTGACACGATTATTTGGGGAGGGGACTTCAATGTCACTCTCAACAATAACTGGGACAGAGTTGGTGCTTCTCGTAACTTACACCTCATGGCAACATCACAATTAAATACTATTATACTTGAACACGGTCTTACAGACATCTGGCTTAGCAGAAACCCAACCATGAGGGAGGGATCCTGCATTATATCATACTACAATGCATGGTCAAGAATAGACTATTGGTTGCTCATGTGCGATATTGCGTCAAGGACTACAGACACACTTCACCTTGCATGCACACTATCCAACCACGCTCCGGTGCTGCTGCACTAGAAGATACCATAAACTTTACCTCATGCATTCAGTTGGCGTCTACCACCACATGCACTCCAGGATGCCGCACTCAGAGAAGAAATTAGAACTGACATCACACAATACTTTTCCACTAATGAAGGCTCTGTAGAATCCGCCTCGACCTTGTGGGAGGCTTTCAAGGTAGTGATTTGGGGGCTGTGCTTTTCCAAGCAATTAGAGGTGTTAAATTCTATTCGTACTACCATGGCAAAACTGGTACAAGAAATTAAAACTGCGGAACAATTGTTCTTCCAATCTAAAGAACCTAGCCACCTGGCCACCATAAGGGGGACAACCTCAGCTTTTGAGGAAGAGGCAAACAGTGAAACCTGTTTCTTAGGGAAACATTCAAGAGCGCACAGTTATGTGGAAGGTGATAGACCCGGTAAAACTCTTGCAAATGCCCTCAGACAGCGCACTTCCTCTTCTTTTATTGCAGAGCTATTAGATGACAACGCTTACCCCAGCTGAGGTCAAGAGGATACACACAAATTTCTCACTAAATACTATTCCTGATTATATACAGCAACAAATAATGCACACCTCCCAGACCTTGGTGAATATTTAGAATCAATTGAGCTGCTCTGGTTGAGTGACTCTCTCAGAGAGTATCTGGATGAGCCATTCTCAATAGAAGACGTTACACAAGCTATTAGCAGCTTACCTGTCGAGAAAGCGCCTTGCCGAGATGGCCTGACCACCACATTTTATAAGACCTGGCGCCTAGGCTGCTAGATGTATGCCAGGAATCGCTTTAGTTTGGGATCCTTCCAACGACTATGCGCGAGGCAGCTATCATTTCCCTTTTAAAACCAGATAAGGCAGCTAATTTATGTGACTCATGCAGACCCCTGTCTCGTATAGGTCAACAGCCCACAATTTGTGCATGTTCTTCACCATGTTACACCAGATTGATCCACTTCTACCTTCCGCCGCAGTATTTCTTGATGCCACAAAGGCGTTTGACTCTCTGGAATGGTCTTTCTTGTTCACTATCCTGCCCAGATTGGGATTTAGCCCCGCATTTTTCAAACTAATAAGTGTGCTATATACTAAACCCACAGCCTGACGGAAAGCAAATAATCAAATATCTGAACCATTTTATATAACTCGGGGAACCAGGCAAGGTTGCCCACTTTCCCCGCTACTGTTCGCAGTGGCAATGGAACCCCTGGTGGCCAGAATTCGCCAACACCACACCACATCGTGGCCTAGGATTTACTGATGGGAGCCTTATAATATCACTGTATGCAGATGACATAACATTATATATCCACAAACCAGATGAAAACCTCAACCCTGTGTTGAGAGAAGTCCTCTACTATGGCGGGATGTCCGGCAAACAGATTAATTGGTCAAAATCCTATATTTTGCCGCTGACTGATGCCCCACTGGAAACCAACCTGGAATTCCCACTTAAATGGGCATATGGAGCCATTAAATACCTAGGGGTGTGATTGAGCAGAGACTTACAGGAAATATGGCAAATGAACTTTGGTAATTTGGTAGACTGGTTGGCTCGCAAGTTGAAATTTTGGGCTGCCCTACCTCTGTCACTTGAGGGCAGATTCGCTATCATCAAGATGATAGTTCTTCCTAAATTTGTATACTTATTTGTTAATATACCCATACCCTTAACCAAGGCCATTTTCAACTCTCTGTGCTCTACCGTAATCTCCTTAGTTTGGGCCAGAAACAGCCTCGAGTGAGCTGGGAACTACTAACACGCACGCAGTCTGGGTGTGGATTGGGTGCACCCGACTTTGAACTTTACGCTCTGTGTGCACAGGCCCAATTTCTTCATTTTTGGATATACCCCATCCCATTTCAACCGCACATGGCCATTGTAACAGATATAGCTGATCCCACTCTTTTGCACATAGCTGCCTATAAACTATATCACAGAGTAACAAATGAAATAAATGCAGTTGAGACCCTCAGATGGGCTTGGGACGGTTTAAGAAAACAACTAGGGACGTCATCACTCTACGTGCCCTCCACTCTGATTGCACACCTCCCTCATTTCCCCTTCCCTAAAGATAAGGGTTCCATGGCACGAGCACGCAGAATGGGCATCACCACATTGGGGGATCTATACCCGCAGGACACCTTTTTAGAGCAGTCAAAACAACAGGGAGGCCCTCCAGTGCCACTCCTGAATGTTTTCCTATATTTTCAGCTATGTGCCGCTTGTGAGAACTTGCATCCAGCTTTCCAACCCCCCAGATGTAATGAAACCTCTAAAACATCTACTATCCACACCCGTACCTCATAGATTAATTACCAGATTGTACAACCTCACGCAAACAAACACCTCTTGGGTTGCTCCCAAGGCACTAATACAATGGAGAGTCAACATGGAAGACTGACCCACAGATGAACAATGGTTATGTTGTTGCTCACAGCTGAGATATTTACCCCTGAACTATAAGCTGAGAGTGATTCATTTTAAATTCATACATAGGATGTAGCGCACCCCCCTGCAGCTACACAAACTTCGGTCAGGTTCTGATTCGCGCTGCTGGAAATGCAGATGTGAAGCAGCTGCCTTTATACATGTTGCAAGGAGTTGCCACCCCATTGCTGAATTTTGAAGAGGTGTATAATATTATTCAGGCTGTCACTGGTGTGTCGCTGGATTCTACACCAATGTGGCACTGCTGGGTTATGTGGGGGAAATCCCACCCACGAAACACCGTTTGGTGGCCATGATGCTACTGCTTGCAAAGCGCAGACTGGCCATGTGTTGGGGCACCCCCAAGGACCCCCGCGTGGCCGAGTGGGTGCGAGGTGTCGCTTACTGCCAAGAGCAGCTGGCGGCATTCTGGGACCTAATGCCGATGGCATTTCACCAGAGGAATATATGAGAACCTTTCAACTACTGGCTCAGGGGACAAAATGCAGATCTCCCGGATACTCCTAGCCCATATCAAGTCACATTTCCATCCAAATCACTTCATTAGTCGCCTTCCAACATGTTCATTTATAGGAATCTCCTTCACACTTAGATGACAGCCAATTCTGGGCAGAGGGATGAAGCCACATAGGGCCCGACTTTCCTTTTCAAATTCACTGGGCCTACAATCTATCTGTTGATTTAGATAATTGTCGACATTGTCATGTCACAGCCAGCAAGCCTATGCGAGCTATTCTAATGTGTTGTATAAATGTATCTTGTATGTTACCGGTAGGACAAACTGCAACGGAGCAGTGTATCTGATATTGTTTAATATTGATCTCGAATTAATTATGATGATGCTATTTGGAATTTGGCTGTGTAGTTCTCTCATGAGCATGTACTTATGTTATATATATGCCTGAACAAAACGTCAATAAAAAATAAAAAGGTGAGACATCATCAGCAGCATCTCAGTAAACCGCCTGGACTTCGTGAGGCACAGATCACAGTGTGCAGACTCGCTGTTCACATTAGTTCTCCTTTGGTCCAGACGATGACCGCCCAAACTCTAAGCCAAAATGTTACTGCATCTACTCCTGGGTATACAGGGTTGCTGTGTTAATCATAATCAGTGAGCAGACTCTCCTAATGTACTCACACTCACTACCGTGGCCCCTCATGGCTTATAGGGTTGCAGATCTAAGCAATCACTCCCCACTCCCCGCTGCCTCCAATGCTCTCTTCTCCCTCACAGGGCAGCTACAGGCTCCAGGGCACGTGATATTAGTGTCCTGGCTGATGTCCCTTCATCCACCAGGGAGACTAGGATGCCTTTTAGCCTCATTCACAGGCAGAGTTCTTGCAGAGCTTCCACTTCACACAACCCGTCTGGCTGCTTGCCAGATGATAAATGTTTGGAGACACAACCTCCCATTCTTATAGTCCTTTTCCAGACACCAAATGTAATTTAGGGTCTGTGTCTTTAAAATGTTATGTTGAGGTTCTGTACTTTTGAAGTGGGCACTTCTTCTTTTCATCTTCCTTCATGAAAACTCTGAAGCTGATATTCCAAGCATAATTTATGGAAGGGACAAGAGTTTACACCTGGATGTTAGCCACAGTGATATGTGCATCAAAGGGTTAACCCCAGACCCCCAGCACTCTCTTTATGATTCCCTTATCAGAGAAATGCAACTAGTGGGTCTGCAGAACACATCGTGTTACCAACTGAAGTCGCACTTCAACATTTGTGTTTGGCATGCTAATGTAGCCTGTACTGCAGATTTTATTATGCCGTTTGGCCTGGTAAATAAACTTTTTGCCAGGCCTAAATCTAACTTTTTAATGCATATACATTCTCTCTATGGTAGGCCCTAAAAACCCATAGGAAATGGTGAATTGTATTTAAAAAGTAAGACATGTGTTTTTAAGTGTTCCATGTCCTGGTAGTGAAAAAACTCTGGGGTATATTATCAAGGGGTTTTATCTCCGCTTTTTTGGCTTTAAAAGCCAAGAAAGCGGAGATAAAATTATCTCCCTATTACCAAGCTGTCGCTAACACCAGTTAGCGACAGCTAATAGGAGATAGCGACCATCATGGGCCCCACTTTGCATGTCAGTGATATTTATCACTAATGACATGCAAAGTGAGCGTGCCAAGATGTTAGCGACTGGAAACAGTCGCTAACATCGCTATCTCCTATTACCAACTTTTGGAGATATTCGCGCTAAGCGCGAATATCTCCAAAAGCTAACACCTGCCCTGAGCCGTTCTTAGCCATGTTATCCAATGGGAGGTGGATAACATGGCTAAGAGCATTTGCTCGATAATGCATGAATATTGCTGACTTTTCAGCGATATTCATGCATTGCGGCCGTTTTTTATCGCATTTGCGATAAACCTTGCTAATAGCAAGGTTTATCTGCGATAAAAATCGCCGGTTTGCGGCGATAATTTTTGTCTCTAAACAAGTTAGAGACAAAAACTATCGCTAGTTGTTGGTAATATACCCCTCTGTTATTTACTACTGTAAGGCCTATCTCTCCCATTGAATAATATTAGATCTACTTTCCATATATAATAAGTGCTACTTCTTGATTGGGAGCAGAAACAAATGTCATACTTAGACTCAAATTAATTGAAATGTAAAATCATTCTTAATGGTAAAATCTGATTTTTTGCCACAATTATGAAAATACCACTTTATGAAAATTGGCATTTTCTTGTCCTAACCATTTGTGCCTTCTACCAGTGCTGTGGATCACATGGCTGTGAATGGCTCTGCTGTTCAGGTTTCTGGATTCCTGCCAGGAGTGAAACATAAGAAGACTAGATGTTGGCATGAAGGTTGGGGTGGAGCTGTTCCCTACCCCACTTACATTTCAAAGGGCTTGCCTCCATCTCACACAGAGGAACCTAACACTGTTCTTTTGTCATACTAGGCTTCTTGGAGCTTTGGCAGGGATAGGGAAAACTTTTCACAAATAGTAGCCTAGAAGATTCCCCTACTGCAAATGATGGCACCAGATATCCATTTTAGACCCTCACAGCAACTCTTCAGTACACCTTTGAACCTGTGAACAACAGATAAAGAACTGAGTTGTTTCCCCAGAGGACTGCCCTGCTCCTTGAGGCCTGCCTTGTTCTTAACCCCTTCGACGCTCATGACGAGCTGGGCTCGTCATGAGGTAGCCTCCCAGCACGCTCATGACGAGCCCAGCTCGTCATGAATAATGGGTTTTTAAAAAACTCAGCGCAGGAAGGGAAAATGTGCCGCGAGGATGTGGTTAAGGGGAATGCCCTGCTGCGACCAGCATGCTGCCCTCCTAATTGAGACCTCCCTTGTTCTCCAGAGGACCTTGCTGCTTGAGGCCTGCCCTGCTCTCTGAGAAGGAAGCCTAGACCTGCTCCCTTCTTTTCATGCTAACCTGAGTGACCCTAAGATTAGTTGGCTGACCTCCTGTTCTTAGCTATAGGGACACAACAAGCTCCAAGGCCTTGGCTGTAACTGCCCAGCTGCCCTACTACACTGGGCCTGCCTGTGCCCTGCTGGCCTCTGCTGGAGTTAACATGTGGCCCCCAGGAAGTCCCTCCCTAGTCCTGGCTCCTTGGCTGGCATCAGAATTCACTCCTCTGTGAAGAAAAGAGAACTCCTGAAGTTTTGGGCTTCTCACAACTGTGAACGGACCTATTCATGCTGAGACTCTGCCACCAGTGACTACAGCCAACCAAAACTCCAGTGAACCTAACTCTTTTTTCCAGAGTTGTATATGGTGCGAACTTGACCAGAAGGTATCGGGTATCAGAGCACTTTACTTGAGAACCAGTTGTGTTACACAAGGAGACATTCATCTTTGTGAGGCGCAGGGAGATTAGGTGATTTGCCCAGAATCACAGGATGTTGTGCGCCATTGCAGAGACTTGAACCTAATTCCCCAGATTTGAGGGCAAGGCTCTAGTCATTAGGCCACATTCTCTCCCCTCATGCGTCACTCTACACCTACCGCCAGTGCCGACCGCAAATGAGAGAATTGAACTTCACTCTGCAACAACAACAGCCTGTGATGACTGCCAACTCAAAGCTCCAGCAACCACCGTGTGTGATGCCCAACCGTATATTCTTGATACAGTGACCATATGTGACGTCAGCAGTCCCTACTCCTTGCAACCTTTTCCACCATGAACTAAACTCTTCGTACCGGATTTTGAGAAGGTAATTTTTATAGTGGCACTTACCACGTCCCTGTATCTAGCTTGTGATCCATCGCAATAGGCCTGAACTTGGAACATTTCCCCCAGTCTAGCACGACAAAATGACTGCGAGTGGCACTTCATGCATTTGGGTGCTATATGTATTGAAAACTTTAAGGGCCTGATTCACAAAGGTTACCTTTTTTGTTATTCACAAAATACAAGCTAATAGCTTACGACTGCAGAGACTTTGCAGTGGGGGAGAGAACTCTGCACTTAAATGGTTAGTCCTGCCTCCACAGTCATAAACTTACTATCTACTTGTATTTTGTGAACAACAAAAAAGAAAAAATGTAAACTTACACAAAAGTGTAAGTTTACCTTTGTGAATCTGGCCTTATAATTGCCTGTATCTGGTTCTACTGATTTAATTTTTGTCATTCTGGTATCATTTTCTCTCTAATTTTTTTAATTGGTGTGGGATTGTTCATTATTTCATTTCCATTCGGTATCAAGTAACTTCTGTAGTACTTCTTGGAGTGATATCCTACACTGTTAGAGTGCCTGAAGGCATTCTTGATAGCAATTATATTTATTTAATTAAATTAAATGTTCTAAATGTTTTTGTTAATATGTTTTCTTTAATTTGATATTTTTAGATATTAGATATTATATTATAGAAATACTTATGTTATGAAACTATCACTCGTGACCTAAAGTTACTTAATGGCATGAGTTATAGTTTCCTCAGATAAGTATGACTGTTGAATTTCTATGGATTTGTGTGGGTAAAACATGAACCTACCTATAACGTCCCTATAGCATTTGGTTTTTCAGTGAATTTCTAGTTTTCTTTTACTGTAAAGTAATATACAATTATGTATGTTAATGCAGCAATCGCCACGCACGGCCAACCCCCATACACGTTCCTATGAATCTATATATTTTTCCTTAAATAACTCCGAAACTACTGAACAGATTTACACAAAATTACGAAACGACCTCTTTCCAAACGAAGATCTACCTTGCTGTAAAATTTAGAGTGATTCCGTTTATCCATTAAGGCAATAGTTGTGTTAAAAAAATGCTAAATCTCTATAGACATTGCATGGGGAGAGAAAACGTTTTGGGTCTCCCCCTTTTTTCTCAGCTCTTGATTAACTGATCACCCCCAAACTTTTCATGCACAATTAGGTAAAAAAGGGCACTATTTTTTTAGAAAAGGTCGTAAAGATTCATGAAATGGTGAAATGGCGACAGAAGTTATTAGCAAAACAATAAATGCTTTGTCTCCTCCTGCAGACTCTGGTTCGATGAGCTGTTAGTTCCTACTGTCTCGGGTTGAGGTCGAAGGAAGCTGCTGTGATTCCGTGTTGCCGGTCCTGCCGGGTGTTGCGAGCACCCTAGGAGCAGGGGAGCAGGCAGCAGCAGGAGAACGTCGGCGGCGGTGAGCGGCTAGAGAGTGAGGAGAGAGAGCGGTGGCTGCGGTGAGGCATGACAACCACGACAATCGCAAACCGCGAGCGGCGAATTACAGGAAAAATGCAGGAGAAAAGCTGCTGTGTCCCACCAGCCAGGCACTGCCTGTGGACGCTGGTGGACATCCTGCACCGACGTCGACGCTGGGAGCAGCTGGCTCACCTCCTGACAGAGGTTGCGACCCGACCGCCACCTTCACCTTCAAGGTGGGTGAGTTGGCGTGGGTGCAAGCAGGTGCGGTAGCAGAGGCCGCAGCCTGCATTTGCGGGGGCTGCGGGGGGGGCCTTGGCAGTCATCCAGCGGCCATGAGCAGCAAATCAAAGAGGCAGGAGCCGTGAATGTCAACCCAAAAGAGGCAGCAGTCACGAACAGAAACCTAAAGAGGCAAGATCCGGGAAAGACAGAGTAATAGTAGCAGAAGCCGCCAACATTCATTTTAAAGCAGCAGGAGCTGCGAACAACACTTTTTAAAGCAGCTGACATAATAGAGGCTCCGGTTAAGTAAGTGGCAGGAGCCAATAATTCTTTTAGAAGCAGTAGGAGCTAAATTGCAGGAGCTGCGAACATCACTTTTAAAGCAGCTGATATAATAATGACTCCGGTTAAGTAAGTGGCAGGAGCAAATAATTCTTTAAGAGGCATTTGCAGCTAAATTGTCTGTGTGACTGCACAACAGTGTGGAATTAGCAGCCAGTAGCCAGCGACAGTAACCACTGGCTAGTATTAGTAAGCTCCAAAGATTTAGTGCGGGCGCCTCTGTGGCAAGCTGATTACTACGGAGGATTGAGAGAGGAGGCACACCTTTAACATGGCAATTTATATCTCTTATGCACATATTGCTAATGGTCATCTGGTGGAGGAGGATGTGGTAGCAGGTTGAACCTTCAGCCAGTGGAGATCAGGGGACAAGTGTTGCGTGGTATAGGAAGTTTCTCCCTCTCCCTGATTAAAGTAGGGGTATAACTTGGTTCAAAACTGTACATCTGCACCACAAGGAAGGAAAAGAATCCCCCCAAAAAATAAAAAAATCCATAGGATACAGTTGCAGTTATTGTTCAGTGAACACTCCCCCCATAAACGGTATAATATAGTGTAATAAAACAGCAAACGCCGAAATAAGAAGTAAAAATGAGGTCTGGGAGATCCTGAAAACAAGTGACACAAAAAGTGGGTAAGCAAGCTGGGAAGAAACCCAAGGATATGGATGAGTCACCAGAAGAAAACAATTCAAGAAAAAACAAGCCCATTAATTCCCTTACAATATTCAATATTTGGAAAACAGGCTACCACCAGGAAATTCATGATTTTAAAAGATCCCACGACAGCCATCTTCTCAGAAACAGGCCAACTGAAGGGCCTTCCTAACCCATTAACAACTCAAAAAATCATTTAAGATCTGAGAACAACAACTTGGAGAGCAAAAACACACAGAATAATAGTCACTTAGTCATCCAAGCTCAAGTTCACACTACTGACTTCTCTGAATACTCACATTCAACACTAAAATAAGTATTAAATGTAGTTCCATTCAAACAAATGCCAGAAGAGATACATTTGGAAATTTCAGATAACCTCAAACCTGCAAATACTAAACAGAACAATTCATGGCTGTACTCAATTTCATTAACAAACAATACGGATCTCCTGCAGGCTCTTGAAACCGAAACTACCAACGTCCCAGCCAATAGAGTGAGTAGACAGTTAATAGGAAAAGGGACAGAGCCCACGCATCCAATTATTGAAATATCAAGTACACTGGAGCAGCCCACCCAATCTCATAGCTTCATAAGTCACAATACAAAAAAGGTGATCAAGAACTGATGGTACGGCAGCATCAAAGTGCCAACACAACAAGTCTTGCTCAGAATAACAGATTAACAGCAGATAAAAATGTGGAACAAGACAGAAATGAAGATAATACTGGAGATACACCCGCATTGGAAATTAAAGAAGGGATCCAGCAGTCAGCATATTCATCACTATTAAAAGTGCTGGAACCCACAATAACAGTGCTTAATATGCAGTCTGACCAGGTAGATACACAGATTGACCTCATGATTATAATTGCGTCGTATATCGTAGGAATCAACATGAAATTGGAAACGCTAGCTGAGCTAACTATGAAAGAGCGAGAAATAAACGCAGTAGTACACAAAGATTGTGTATGTGGCCCAATAATCGATAAGCTAAGCAACGTTCCAGCGATTCTAACAAGCATTCTTAACGAAAGAAAAAAGATCAATGATGCTGGGGATATAAAACTAAATCGCATAAGTAAGACCTCAAAACTAAACCTACAAAGTTCTATTACTGGTGACACAAATGCACCGATCATGGCAGAAACATCAATGATCTCTATTAAAACCGAAAGTCTCAATAATAGTAACAGTAATTCTGGGAATGATCAACCAAAGATGAGCAGCGATGGGATAAGGATCATAGACAAAAACGTATCCCATACAAATGCTGAGCAGGCCTTACAAGATGGCCAAGGCAAGATAGAGATATGCCAACAAACCAAGAGACAGAGAAAAAGAGCAAGGAAATCCAGAAAGAACAACCCTAACACAATACAAGACATGAATAAAAGTAGAAAATGGTTCCATATTTTCGAAACCAAAAAAATTAATACAGGTCCTGAAATGCCATGTATAAGAACAAACCAAAGGTCTAAAGCAGAAGAAGAGCATCAACAAGGAGATCACACCCTGTTGACATCATTAAGTCATCATTAAGTCATAATATACAAACGGATGAATCACTTAATATAATGCAGATAAATCAAAATCAAAACCTAGGTGCATCGAAACAAACCCTTGCGAAGCGACCAACTATTAGCAGGAATAATCTGGTGCAAACAATGGGCAACCCAGAGATGGAGCAAAGATATCCCCCACATGAGGTGGAAAAGAAGGAAAACTATACAACCAGAATCAATAAATCAATAGGGGATATCCCAGGAACGAAACAAAGAGAGACAGCAGAACAGACTCAAGAGAAGCGATCATTGGATTGTAGGAGTAACGACGTGGACAAAAAGAGCATTACAGAGCTGGAGCGAAGAAACTTCCCAAAAGAAGAGGTGTTGAAGGACAAATTGATAATTAAAATCAACACACAAATAGGTGACAGACATGGAAGTAATCAAAGAGAAGTATCAGAACTTATTCCAGTGAAGCAATCATTTGAGGATAAGAGCAACTTAGTGCAAATAAAGGGCATTACTGAGAGGGAGCACACAATACTTCCGTTAGAAGATGCACCCAAGGAAACATTTATATTTAAAATCAACAAGCGGCCAGGTGATAGACATGGAACCAGTCAAAGAGAGGCACTTCATTGCGCAGCACCAATAGCTAAACATTCGTGAAACAATCAAGAAAACATTTGGAATAAACAGATCATATTGACCCCCCACTATATCTCTCAGGGGCAACAAGATCTCCTCAACAGAGGGAACTTATTAAAACTAATAGGTGAAATTTCTACCTTAAAGCATTTGACTATTTCAGACCTGCTGTCAATTGAATTCATCGAGAAAGAAGAAAACAGTAGCAAGGAAAAAACACTATCGACCTGGAAAAACAAAGAAATAGTAGCGCTAATAATGAATGCCAGACAAGTGTTTGAAAGTTGGGTAGCACAACGACAAGACCAACAAAGAGACGATATCCCTCACCTCTACTAACTGAACCAAAGAATCCAAACAAAGAACGCTGGAACGTCCCAGTTTATTCAGTACTACTAAGCGCAAGAGGAGAAAAAAAAAACGCTACAGTTGTTACGGAGAGTCCTACTGCACACCAAGATGGTAACGAATGGAATTGGATAGTCACTGCCTTAAATGTTCGGAAAACGGAATGACTTGCCATAAAGGGCAAAAGCACCATTAACAGTACCGTAAAATTTCTATCTTGAAATATTGCTGGTGCTAAAAAGGAACTAGAGGAAGATAATGCCCCAGCATATAGGGAGTATTATGACATCATCGCCCTCCAAGAAACATGGATGATGGAGTGTAAGGATGTAGCTAACTATACACTCCCATCTAGCCCTGATCTCTTGACTGGGTGAGAGTACTCTGCTTAATTCAGAGACTCTGTCCATCACCACCCCTTGTTGTAAATAATTTTGTCCACCCTAAGCGTGGAAGGGTATACTCAGATGTGAGTCCCTTGCTCATTGCACCATCAGGATTCAAGCAAGCCGGGCCGAAGACGCCTGAAATGGCAGAAACCGGTCCCCGGAAGCTTGTTTCCTTCCCAGTGTAAGAATTGGCTTTTGTAGTCTGGTCTGCCCTGTTCCCATGATGCACTGGGCCAGGGACAGACTAATTTGCATACAGCCAGGTTCTGAAACTGGGATGGTGCAATGAGCTAAAAAACGGTGTTGGATCTAGCCCTGATCTCTTGACTGGGTGAGAGTACTCTGCTTAATTCAGAGACTCTGTCCATCACCACCCCTTGTTGTAAATAATTTTGTCCACCCTAAGCGTGGAAGGGTATACTCAGATGTGAGTCCCTTGCTCATTGCACCATCAGGATTCAAGCAAGCCGGGCCGAAGACGCCTGAAATGGCAGAAACCGGTCCCCGGAAGCTTGTTTCCTTCCCAGTGTAAGAATTGGCTTTTGTAGTCTGGTCTGCCCTGTTCCCATGATGCACTGGGCCAGGGACAGACTAATTTGCATACAGCCAGGTTCTGAAACTGGGATGGTGCAATGAGCTAAAAAACGGTGTTGGATCTAGCCCTGATCTCTTGACTGGGTGAGAGTACTCTGCTTAATTCAGAGACTCTGTCCATCACCACCCCTTGTTGTAAATAATTTTGTCCACCCTAAGCGTGGAAGGGTATACTCAGATGTGAGTCCCTTGCTCATTGCACCATCAGGATTCAAGCAAGCCGGGCCGAAGACGCCTGAAATGGCAGAAACCGGTCCCCGGAAGCTTGTTTCCTTCCCAGTGTAAGAATTGGCTTTTGTAGTCTGGTCTGCCCTGTTCCCATGATGCACTGGGCCAGGGACAGACTAATTTGCATACAGCCAGGTTCTGAAACTGGGATGGTGCAATGAGCTAAAAAACGGTGTTGGATCTAGCCCTGATCTCTTGACTGGGTGAGAGTACTCTGCTTAATTCAGAGACTCTGTCCATCACCACCCCTTGTTGTAAATAACTATACACTCCACCAAGTAAAGGCAACCAGGACACAAATATGGTATGCCGATGGGTGGCTTAGCAACTTATATATCAACTGCTCTAAATATGAACACAGAACAACTACTGAGTACGACATCAGACCAACAAGTAATTAAAATGGTCCAAATCAAACAACAGTAATATTATTAAATCTCTTCATTCATCCAAACGCGAGAAAAAAAGAGGCACAATCCGAAAAACTGATGTTATTAGTCACTTCTATAAGATTTGAAAATCCAGAGTGGGAGATAACCATAACCAGCGACTTCAATTCATATTTAATCCATACACCAGATGATGATGACCAGCTGACAGCGGACAACGAGCAATGGTCTGTCCCTCCACAATCATCCTCATTAATAAAGAGACAGGACTTAAATGGACAAAAGCTGGTCCTGACACTAGAACATCTAGGCTTGCGTGTTTTAAATGGTAGAACTAAAGATGACACTCCTCCGCGGTGGACCTATCAGGGTGTCCACGGGCAGTCAATTCTAGATTATACAACTATAACGCTTCCTTTACTTGCGCGCGTGACTAAATATAAGATCAAATATTCTACTCGAAGTGATCATGCATATCAGGTATTTGAACTGGAAACAGGCCATCAAAAACATCGCTTGGCTCCCATTAAGATGGGTCAGTTAACCACAACAAACCTGAAAAGAATAAGATGGGCAGCAGAAACCCTACCTGAACTATCAGCATTAGCAAAAGAAATATTTGAAGCTAAGAATACATCCGGCAAAAATTCAGTAGAGAGCTGGTCTATATTCGCGAAAATACTATTGCTTCAGGTACCAAAAATTTATTATGCACAGACTAGCAGGTTCAAGCCTGATATAAGCATGTCTAGGAAGGCCTACTTGCTAAGAAAAGAGCTGAGAAAGATGGTGAGGAAAAATAATACATAGAAAGTCCCAAAGCATACATGACGTTATATAAAGATCGTCAATCCCAGTCTTCACAGGGAAGAATCATCCCCGATCTCTCGATCCCGGTACCATCATAGCCCTGGAAAGTCAATGCCACACACTAGAAGATGTTGCCAGAATAATAAAAAAGGTTAGCAATGATGGGGCCCTAGGCCCAAATGGCATCCCTCAGGCCATATTCAGGGCAGATCCCGACTATTGGGCAAAATCACTATTAGGTCTCCAAAATGAAATCAGTTTAACAAATACCCTTCCCACAAGGGCAGATCCGGCAAATGATCGGTGAATTGCACTTATGGACGTGGAAGCTAAATACTTTGCCTCATTAATCTTGGAGGACCTGGTAGAATGGTCAAATACAAACAGCCTGATTCCATTAAACCAAACCGGATTCCGTAAAGGATGTGGCACTACAACAAATATTTTAGCCCTTGTCACAATAGCTGATAAGTGCAAACGCCAGCGAAGACCACTACAAGTGTGTTTTATAGACTTCAAATCCGCATTTGATCGAGTGAATCTCGGGCTATTATGGACCAAATTACATAACCTGGGTCTCCCAGAAACAATATTACGTCCCATTATACAACTGTACACGCACACGTGGATCTGTGTAAAAATGATAAATGGTACTAAACTATCCAAAAAGATACAAACTGAGATTGGATTAAAACAAGGATGTGTATTAGCCCCCCATTTATTCAACCTTTTTATGGCCGACCTCTCACCTCGACTGGATCAAGCAAATACACACCCGCCGCATTTGGGAAAATTGCCCATAATGCATCTCTCGTATGCAGATGACATCGTTTTGTTTAGCCTCACCTGAGTAGCCCTACAAAGAGCACTTAATGAACTCCTGATATTTGCTAATACCAATGTACTGGAGATTAACAATACCAAAACAAAAACTATGTCACTCACAAACTGCACACGCTATCAGTATCAATTCAAAATGGGAGAGACGTGCCTCGGAATAGTAAATACCTAAAAGTACTTGGGGGTATGAATAGACAAAAGACTGACTTTTCAATTTCAGAAACAATATCTTGAAAAAAAAGGAAATGGAGTTATTTATGCTTTTTGTGCTATAGCAAAGAAGCTACATGGTCCTTCATTCACGCCACTAATTTTGGTGATGGCCACAAAGCTACTACCTGCAATAACCTATGCAAGCATAGTGTTAAATGGTAAAGATGGAAACATCCTAGACTCTTTATAAATAAAGACCTACAAAAAAGTCTTCAGTCTACCACAGTTAGCAGCTCCGGCACAGGTCCGACTGGAATTCGACCTTATCAAGCAGGAAATTGGGAGAAAATATGCTGTGATCAAAACTTGGTATACATTGTGGCAGAATCTGTCTAATATACTAAATGAAGCTTTGTGGCAAGCATAGGAGGATCCAAACTCAAGCTATGGCACATTCTTGAAAATGGTGTTGAATGACACCGAGACGATGGATCTATGGGCAAATTCCAAATTTTAGAGTAGATTAAGAAACAAGGCGGCAAAATTACAATCATTATTAAAAGACTAAGGTACCTTAACAAAAAGATCCCACGGCTGGATGGTTCTGCAATCCTATACATCACTCCGACCGGCGGAATAACTCGGTGCAACATACTCACCCCACTTGAAACGCAAGCTAATGGCAACTAGATTTGGGGTATTACCAAGCCTGGTGAAACAACCATCTTGGAAGTATACCGACATCAAATCGTGGCTTGTGTGGTGAAGCCTGGCAAGATATTATCCATCTAATATGTGTCTGCCCCAGCCTAAAAAGGAAATGCGTTGTGCTACTAAAAAAGGCTTTTAATGACAGAGGAACTCGAACTTGTAGATCTGCAATCATTAGAGGACTTGGCACTACAGACCCACAGCTGACCTGTAAAATAATGAAATTCCTATTGTTTTATGAGAAAAACTATGTGGCACTTCCAAAACAATAATGTTTAGAATTTTATGGCAATTTTATAAAAAAAGTTTAAAAAGTTTTATATGTCACTAAGTGCAAAAACCATAAATCGATAATATTATGATGTCGTAGAATTATGAACATAGTTTAAACTGGCATCATGAGAAGGATACCGCTTCTGGTCTTTTGGACTATATAATTAACATGTTTGTTCTTTTCTTTTAAAATACTTTTTAATCATTTTATAGGGATATCATATTTGTACTATGACATTGTTATGGTTTTAAAAAACTTAAACAATAAAGATTACTTACTTACAGCTTCGTCTATGGGAAAAGCCTTTCACCAGTAGGTGATATTATATACTTTGTTTAATATTTTGATTTTAAAAGTATTATGCCTTAATTTTAATAATGTATTATGTTATTTATTTTATATAGTTATTAAACATTTTATAATTATGTAAATCTATGTGTGTGTGTGTATATATTACCTACTGGCGGTCGCCAGTAGGTATATATAGTTAGGATTTTTTCTCTATGGGATTTTTGAAAATTCTATGTCTAATAACTTTGGCGTTTGTGGACGGAATTGGCTGAAATTTTCAGGAAAATGGAACATTTTGTTTCTGAGCAGCCCCTGAAAATTTGGGGGGGTTTCGTCAAGGGGGGGCCGAGAAAAAAGGGGGGTCCCAAAACATGTTTTTAACATTGAGTTTTCCATAGGGCGGTTGGCCTCACTTTTAGCCCGAACGGCTGAATGGATTTGCACGAAACTTGGCAAAATTGTAGGGACTGGTAGCCCGATGTGCCTTTGCTAGGTCTCAATATATGTGCTCCAGTGGATTTTGAGAAATTAACGTTCAAAAAAAGATATATATCTGTAACAGCGGACCAGGCAGCGCTCCAGTTCGCGTACTTTTCGCGTTACGGAGCTTTGTGAAGCGAAGCTGATTGGTTCTCCGGCGTCTGTAAACATTCCAAACAGTCCGTAGCGGCCGCCATCTTGTCTCTCGGTAGGATCGAGAGACAAGAGGAGGCCAAAGCGAAGGGGCAAATGACCATAAGGGGGCATAGTAGATCCTCCCTGACCCTCTAGGTTTGATGTGGAGGTTTTAAAAGGGCCCCGCGGGGCAAAAAAAAAAAAATAATAATAATCGAACGGCTGAATGGATTTGCACGAAACTTGGCAAAATTGTAGGGACTGGTAGCCCGATGTGCCTTTGCTAGGTCTCAATATATGTGCTCCAGTGGATTTTGAGAAATTAACGTTCAAAAAAAGATATATATCTGTAACAGCGCTCCGCTTTGCGTACTTTTCGCGTAACGGAGCTTTGCGAAGCTGATTGGATCTCCGGCGTCTGTAAACATTGCAAACAGTCCGTAGCGGCCGCCATCTTGTCTCTCGGTAGGATCGAGAGACAAGAGGAGGCCAAAGCGAAGGGGCAAATGACCATAAGGGGGCATAGTAGATACTCCCTGACCTCTTAGGTTTGATGTACCATTTTGCCAAGTTTGGTGTAATTCCGTTCAGCCATTCAGGCTGTAGACGGATCTAAATGTCCTATGGAAAATTGCATGGGGAAAACACATTTGAAAGTGTTGAAATTTAGAACCAATTAAAATGTTACTTTGGTTTTGTATTTGTGTGTGATGAAAGTTAATTGGTTATGTATATATCTAAAATGAGAGGAAACCACAGCCATTTTGTGATACTACTGTCTGAGGTACATTTGTGAGGAATTTTTGGTGCTCAATTTCTGGTGTTTGGTTTACACAGTACTAACACTTCTCCTACTTTTAAAAAGGTGAGTTGTTAATTTGTAAGGGGAACTATGTTGTACACTTTAAGATAATTTGAAAAATGTTTTCTGTTATTTATTTACAGTCCTTCTGTTATACTAAATACTTGATAAAGTTAGTTTTATATTATGTATTACTAAAAACGATAAATGAAAGTGATTATTTTTTTCTGCAATTTACAGCAAGCAATTTCAAAATAAAATGGCTCACAATGAAGAGACCGTGGCATTTTCTTTTGAATTATCCACTACATTTATTGAAATTGACAGCACCAATAATGAAGTATTCGCACAAGGAGGAGATGACTTGAATGATTTTTTGGATCAATCTCTTGATGGCGAATTTATCGAATGTTTGGAGACCATAGAGTTACAAGAATCATCATTGCAGACTTTTCATGAGGAGATTCCAGATGAGATGATTGAAGAGGAAATTCCTGATGAGGACATGTTACTAGTTCTTTCAAATTTTGAAAATTCAGAAGAATACATTTATATTTAGAAATACAAAAATTGTTTGAGACATTATTCATTTTTATTTTTAATTTATGAGGTTGTAGCGAAGTGATTGTAGTATAAAATGAGACTTATAGTATAGAGTGGAACATTTTTATGTTACATGGTAAGTTTACTCATATTTACTTTCCTTCTTCCACTATATTATCTCCAATGTGTATTTGACATCTCTTCTTCATCTCCGGCCTCCTTTCTCTCACTGTCTGTCTCTGATGCATCTTATCGCTGCCATTTTGTGTAATTACAGAAGAGAGTAAAATAAAATAGTTCGGAACGTGAAAAGGGGGCAAAGTAGAGTACCCCTCACCCCCTAGGCCTTCTCAGGCTGTCTCAAAAGGATCAGTTTCTGCTTTCCTGAGAGATTATGGTATGAGTTCCATATACCACAATAACTTGCATTACAACATGCAAGATATCTATCTCCTATTACCAACTTTTGGAGATATTCGCGCTAAGCGCGAATATCTCCAAAAACTAACACCTGCCCTGAGCAGTTCTTAGCCATGTTATCCAATGGGAGGTGGATAACATGGCTAAGAGCATTAGCTCGGTAATGCATGAATATCGCTGACTTTTTAGCGATATTCATGCATTGCGGCCGTTTTTTATCGCATTTGCGATAAACCTTGATAATAGCAAGGTTTATCTTCGATAATTTCTGATGATGCTTAGCGGTAAAAAAAATTGTTGCTAAGCATCGTTAGCGATAAATATCGCTTAAATTTGGCAATATGCACCAACGTCTGTTAACGTTCGATTCGAAGGAAATGAGGAAGTGTTGAAAAACATTGTCTGCGCCATCTTGCCTTTTTTGAAATGCCACACTTTTGTTGTGCACGGCAGCCATTTTAGATGCCTTGACCAGACCCACTCTCTGCACGCTGTCGATTCGTAGCATGGCTCCCCACCCTCGCAAGCATCTTCCCCAGGCACTGCTCACCCCCGCTCTCTGTCTTATGCATGGGCAATAAACCTTCCCCCATCTGCGCTGCTCTTCCCTGAGAATCACACTCTGTGCCCGCCCGACACCTCCCTTTCGCCCTATTCACTACCGCACCCTCTGACACTCCTCTTCTTCTGTGTCCGATTGTCCAGGCCGGTCCTAGGCTATCAGCTAGCCCTGCAGATGTAGTTTATGGCCCCAGCTGTAAAGAATCACCCCTCTTCAAAGGAGTTATAGTAGATCAAGGCCCACACCCGATGAGATCCGTCACACCACACGTGTTCATACTATCTGAAAACCATCCTGTATTGTGATTGGGGAGGGGACCGAGCCTGAAGCGGAAGATTCCAGGGATGACTCTTTGTACATCAAAGTTTTTACAATTATGTGTCACATTAAAAATATATAGCACTCCAACAAAGTAGTAGGAATATGAAACTTTAATAACTTATAAATATATACAACAAAACAAAAACAGTAAAAACATTTAAACAATGAAGAGACCGTGGCAATTTCTTTTGAATTATCCACTACATTTAATGAAATTGACAGCACCAATAATGAAATATTCTCACAAGGAGGAGATGACTTGAATGATTTTTTTGATCAATCTCTTGATGACGAATTTATCGAATGTTTGGAGACCATATAGTTACAAGAATCATCATTGCAGACTTTTCATGAGGAGATTCCTGATGAGATGATTGAAGAGGAAATTCCTGATGAGGACATGTTACTAGTTCTTTCAAATTATGAAAATTCAGAAGATGTTGCCTGGGGGTGGGTCATCAGTAGCAGTCTGTTGTGCGAATAGTTCCAAGGCAGCAGAACGCGCTGAAATCTAGATGGCACGAAGGTGATGTCTAGTAAGTTGCCGCCCAGCAAATAACGGCGTGGGGCGCCGCGGGGGGGGGGGGAGGCAGTCCAAAGTTCCGTTAAAAGGGCAAAGGAAAGGATCGGTGGTTTGAACCATCAGTCAAAAAGGGGAGGGGGTGCAACAATTTTTCCTACCGGGTCACACTGTGCTTTCACCGGAACTGAGGTCTGCAGGATTCTAGTCATTCAAACTGAGGCTGGCGCCAGCATGGGAGCGCCGACGTCCCGCGGCTACAGTTTCGTCACTCCACGGGCGATCATGGCAGTCATTCCCCATCGGGGGTGTCTGCCGGGGTCGGGGACTCCCGCGGCTCCTCTAGAATCTTCAAGGTCGTGGAGGACTACGGTGGTGGAGTCAACCAGTGACCGGGCCATTTCTTTATGCTGGGCCCGCTCTTGCCAGGTCGACCGCCATTTTGAGAGTTCGGTAGCTACCGGCGATCGCGGGGTCAAATGAGCGGACGGGCTCCACCCTGCCGGGCGAGACGTTGCAGCATCGCCACAGTGGAAGAACCCTTTTCCGGGCGCCTGGAGCGCTGAGGGTGCAGGTGGGAAGCCTCCACCTGGGGAGGCGGGAGAGGCCTGTTCGCACCGTCTCTCCCTCCCAGTGCACCCCACGGCGTCTCGCTTGAGATTTGTTATGGCCGGACCAGGCGATGAGGACGAGAGGGGGGGGGGTCGGAGGCATGTGCAAGACATCCCCCCCTCCAGGGTTGTTGCAGCAATTATTCAAGAAAGAAGAAATGTCCCGTCCGTCTTTGGGCCGGACCTCCGGTGGATGGCGGCCGGACGCCCTTTGCTCTGGCCCCATGAACGGGTTCCTTGGCTCATCGGCTGCAGCCGGATCCCGTCGGCCCCAGCCCCCGGCCGTTGGTGGCCGGACCGGGAGAGAGTGTGGAGGGACAACCTGCAACTCTCAAGGGCCACCGCGGCCGGACTGGGAGAGAGAGGGGAGGGTCGAGGACACGGACATTCCCCCCCATGAAACTCTCCAGTGTTGTCAATCCCCCTGGCCGGGTCCCGCTGGCCTCGGCCTCTCCTCCGGCTACACCCTACGTGATGATCTCCTGGCCGAGGCGTGGCAGCAGGACCCGCCTTATATGTGTTGCTTCCGGCTGGGCGTAGCCGAAAACCTGTTGCCCTTTGGAAGTTTCTAGAATGGGGCGGATGTCTGCTGACTTCTATCTTTCCCAGTTTGCCGTTATTTGGCCGTGGCAGGCGGTGGGACAGACACGTTTTGGGGCAGTGAGGGGCGATGTTTTCAGGTTTCTTATTACGGGCTTACTTCTAACGTTTCTTGTTTCTAGGACAATAATAGGTTTTATCATTACGTATTGTTATCGTTTCTTTGTTTGTTATTTAATAAAAAGTTCATCAGTGGCCTACTGATTTTCGTTTTCCTATTCTTTTCTTTCCAGGTTGTTTCATGCTAAAGTTTCTGTTAACAGGATACAGTGATCACTTCGTTATTATTGCATATGTCCTTTTCACTAGGGGTGCTCTCTTGTCGGGCCAGATGACCTATCTCTAGTAAATGGTCCGGGTGAAACAGGTGCATCAATCAGTGGGGAGTAGATAGGCATGACAGATTACAACGGGGGAGAAAGGTCCGCATTACGTACCCTTTCACTACTTGCAAAGATTTTCCTACGTTTATTTGCAAACAGGGAATACCTCCAAAAAGAACTAATTCCCAAACAGTCAATGTTCGGACAATCAATCAATCAATGAGGAATGAAATAGGTACGACGTGTTAAAGGCTTGCGTTACCTACCCTTCACTATCTGCAAAGGGAGAGAGAATATTCCTATTCTTCCTCGTTTGCAGGCAGAGAAGATCCTTAAGAGAACCAACTTCGAACAATTCAATGCTCGATTCAAACAATCAACAAGGGGTACTGTGAACACAAATGAACGCCGCTTATGTACATACACATTGCTATTTTCAACAGGTTGTTCCTAATGTTTCTATTTTAGCGAGGTCAAAAAGAGATCCCATTAGTGGCCTACTGATTTTGCTCGATTTCTTTTGTTTTTTTACACGATTTTTCGCTATCTGCAAAGACTAAACAGAGTATTGCGACTCTGTGCTTGTTTGTAAATAGAGAATGAACCAAAGAGAACAATCAATCAAATGGAGAGAGAAGCAGGCACGACGGATTACAACGGGGGCAAAGGCCTGCGTTAACTACCCTTCACTATCTGCAAAGAGAGAGTACTCCTAATAGAAATGAGGGGTGGGGGGCAGCATTCAAAGCAGATCAGTGTGCATAAACACGAAAATGTTTTTACTTACCACGTACTTGACATTCGACAGCTTATGATATTTGCTATTAAAAAACCATTGAAATTCACTGAAAAAACCATAGGTTATAGACCATATATAGTTAGGAATTAGCATTTACAAAACCTTGAAAATTCACTGAAAAAAACATAGGTTATAGACCATATATAGTTAGGAATTAGCATTTACAAAACCTTGAAAATTCACTGAAAAACCATAGGTTATAGACCATATATCGTTAGGAATTAGCATTTAAAAAACCTTATTTTACTCACACAAAACCATTGAAATTCCATATATAGTTAGTTGCACTAACTATATATCGCGCACCCGCAATCCACTGCTGATGATGTCACATATTACATCATTCATGACATGGTCAGTGACATCACTGATGACATCACTGATGACATCTCAAATGACATCACTGATGACATCACTGATGACATCTCATTTGACATCAATGACCACATCACTGATGATATCATTCATGTGACAATACAATGCATCTCCTCACATTTTAATATAACCTTTGTTACACCCAGTGTTAAATACAGAGTATAATTTTTGAAACCATTCACACACCAATACTAGTTACTACATACGCACTCACTGATTCCTACGTCTACACACACATTCACTTATTCACCCATACAATCATTCATACATACAATCACTCATCTTTACAACACTATCATATGCACTCATACACCTATACAGATACTCACACTCTGCCACTCATCCATGGAGTTACTCACACACCTAGTCAGTCCTGTAAAGAATCAATCACACTTCCATTTTCTTGTCTATACAGTTAAACATAGAGCACCTTACATTTTCAAACATATACTAACACATACTTACTCTCTTATACAATCATTGATACAAGTACACATTGATCTGCACAGAGTCACACACCTCCCAGCCAGCCACACACACACTCAGTCTCCCATACAAATACTTGGACAATCAATCAATAACCCATATAGTTAATCATATAGCTACTGATCAACACATGCAGCAGTTTACAGAACAACAGACATAATGATGCACAAATTAAGACAGTTTAGTCACTAACCCATGCACTCAGTGAGACACATTTAATCACTCACTCATACATTCAGTCATGCACCTACTAAATCCTTCATCCAGACACTTATACTTCCACTCATTCTTCAATATGTAAGACATATTTTAACTTTACAGAAACATACAGTCACTGGATGTTGTCATCAGTGATGTCATCAGTGATGTCATTTGAGATGTCATCAGTGATGTCATCAGTGATGTCACTGACCATGTCATGAATGATGTAATATGTGACATCATCAGCAGTGAATTGCGGGTGCGCGATATATAGTTAGTGCAACTAACTATATATGGAATTTCAATGGTTTTGTGTGAGTAAAATAAGGTTTTTTAAATGCTAATTCCTAACGATATATGGTCTATAACCTATGGTTTTTTCAGTGAATTTTCAAGGT
This sequence comes from Lissotriton helveticus, assembly GCF_964261635.1. Classification (NCBI taxonomy): domain Eukaryota; kingdom Metazoa; phylum Chordata; class Amphibia; order Caudata; family Salamandridae; genus Lissotriton; species Lissotriton helveticus. Next base: position 1,715,035,843 of record NC_136059.1, read on the forward strand.
TTTGTAAATGCTAATTCCTAACTATATATGGTCTATAACCTATGGTTTTTTCAGTGAATATATATATATATATATATATATATATATATATATATATATATATATATATATATTACCGCTCTCTGCTCCCAAAGTGGAATCTCCTCCACAGGAATAAAGCACTCACGGGGGCCGTTTGAATCGTTTATTGAAACAAACTCAGCAACCTCTGCAAAACAGACGCGTTTCGGTCATAACCTTTTTCTATGTTTACAGAAAGCGTCACTTCAAAACCAATCATATACTCCATGGACATGGAAACAAACAAAGGACATGCGAACTCTAGATAAGAGTCCAACAACATAGGCGCCATATTGGCATGTCGTTCTATGATTAAGAGAACATAAACCCAAATGGGTCAACCCAATGTATGTGGCGCTTCAAAATAAATATACTAAAGCGACACACAATGACAAAGGTAACTCATAAAGCCCACAGATGGGCTTGACCTTACAGGTCCGTTTCCAAGTACAATAAACTGCGGTGAAAAATGTTGATATATACACAAAATACACAAAAATATCAAGGATATCAACAATCAAAAAGGGAAAGAACAAAAGTTAGTACAGATTACACATCATAAATCACATCTGAAAAATCACAGAATGCATTGATCCCAATAACATTCAAGGGGAGGTCCCCCCCACAACCTGAGATATCTAACAGGAAATACTTATTCCCCTAGATGGACTGCAAGTTCTTCATGCATGTTCAGGCCTCCTGGTGTCTTGGTCTGTAAGTCAATGATGTATCTTGACTCTAGACGTCTCAATCTAATGAGTCTGTTCCCACCTCTAGGATTATTAGGAATGCAATCCAAACCAAAATACCCAAGAAGGTCCCTGTTGCGGTGGTGTACTTGGTCAAAATGACGTGCTACAGGGTATATATATCCACTTGATCCTCTCGCTCAACGAAGGGACGATAAGCCACACCAGCCAGGTACGATCAAATTTTCTTTATTGGGCACAAAAACAGACGCGTTTCGAGCTCACGGGCTCTTGGTCACATGACCACCACGGACATTTTACAATTGATATAGATAACAAAGGATAACAAAGGAAGAGAGACTCTGTGTTCATTTTCACACAGGGTTCCCAAATGTGCCGTTTCATTAAAAATAGAAAAAAGCATTTGATTTTAATTGTAAGGCAAATTTCCAAGGTGCATGGTGTATTTTAGCTGAAAGGTATATGATGAATCTACATTCTATTTACAAAAAATAATGGGTATAGTACCCGATTTCAAATTCAGTTCTGAGAACTCAAGATACGCAAACAGGAGGACAGAATACTATTAAGGAAGAGAGAAAACATAGGTGATAGGCGGCAAAGGTGGAGTGAAGGATCAGGAGAGAAATCTTTGAGAACGGAAAGGAAAATGAAGAATGAAGGAAAGCAGGTTAATTCAGGGGTAGTACCATTGTGAATCAATCTTTTATCCAAACTAATTAACAATTCGTCCCATATCCCTCTATATCCTATGTATTCTCCTCAATCCACCAATTATCTGAGTATATCAATACTAACTCAGAGATTGTAGAGACTAGAAATCAAAAACTATAAGAGATTCGGTGTATAAGAAAATCACATTTCTACGGAAATGCACCCCTTCTACTCATTACTGAAAGTTCCAAAAATAAATAAAATATCTGAATAAGTGTCAATATAATACCCGCGATCTTGTATACATTTTTGTGGAGTTGTTGTGCTCGTAACCATATCTTCTATCCGTGATGCACATTATCACTCCATCAACAGCACAGTTTCTAGAAGAGGTAAAAATAAAAAGGTTATGATTAATTTCATAAATAACCATAGTGGCTGAACATATACAGATAGTACAATCTCATCTCAATATCTCAATCTTCAATATTAGTTTAGGTCCTCCAAGTCATCAATTTGCTAACAATACACCAAAAAACACCCAATTGATTGTACAGTAAAATAAATTATAAATTTAAAATCAGATTATCATGGAATCTGAGTATCCAGAAGCGGGCAGAGGAAGGTCTTGGTCAGAAAATTTTTCATAAATGTACATACTTTTCCTCATCAATATTCATCCCCATAGGAGCGATACTGCCTGCCTGAAGGATGTACTTGGACTCTGCTCTACGTAGTGCTGTCACTCTGTCTCCTCCTCTCACATGTTTGCGAATTGAGTCAAGGGCAAAGAATTTTGCCTTGGTCCAGTGCCCATCATGATGGGTATGGAAGTGCTTGGCTGTGCTGCAGGAAAAATCCTTGTTGGTAATTGCACGCCAATGTTCCAGGATTCTCTTTTTGACTGGAAATGTTGTTGACCCAATGTACCATTTGCCACAGGGGCATGTTACTACATAGACTACAAAGTCTGTGGTACAAAGGATTTTCTTGTTGATCTTCCATTTCTTGTTCACCCTGCTGAGTATGACCTCCCTTACATTAGTACTGTATCTGCAAGTCTTGCATTTTCCACATCTGTGGAATCCTCCCTTCGCCTCCAGCCATGACTTTTTCTTTTCCATATGGCTCTGTACTATTAAGTCTTTAATAGATTTGTCCTTCTTGTAGGTTATCGATGGGTGTTGACCTAATCTCTCTTTCAGGGTTTTGTCCTGTAAAAGGATATCCCATCTCTTCCTTACAATCTTGCTGAACTCGGGGGATTGAGTATTGTATGTCGTTATAAGTCTTATGGGGGTATTGGATGTATTTTGCATACTCTTGGGTGTTCTGATTAAAGTATCTTTCCGGTCAATTTGAGAAACTCTCACCTCACCCTTCTTGAGCATATTAGAATGATAGCCCCTCACAGTAAACCTCTCACGCATTGCTTTCTTATGCCTTTCAAAGGATTCTTGGGAACTACAGTTCCTCTTGGCGCGTAAGAACTCGCCAAAGGGTATTGCCCATCTAAAGCTGGGGGGGGTGACAGCTTGTCGAGTGGAGTACCGAGTTTCCAGCTGTTTCCTTCCTGAAGATTTCAGTCTCAATCCGATTCTCAACAATCTCTAGTTTTATGTCTAGGAAGTCAATGGTACTCTGACTGTGTTTCATTGTGAACTTTAAATTTAAATAGTTCAAATTAAGTACATTTACAAATTTGAGTAGTTCCTTTTCACTTCCCTCCCAAACAAAGAAAATGTTGTTAATAAAACGAAGCCAGATGTTCACCTTACTTGTCCACTGTTCTAGGGCGTCGTTCCTGAGCACCTGCTCCTCCCACCAGCCTACCAATAGGTTGGCATAGCTGGGGGCAAAGCAGGTGCCCATCGACGTGCCCTGTATCTGTTTGTACAAAGTACCATCAAATAGAAACACATTCTCTTCAAGACAGAGCTCTATCATGTGTAGCAGCATTCTAGAGTGGGCTTCCAAATGTCTACTTCTTGCCTGTAAAAAGTACTCACATGCCTTCAAACCATCCCTGTGTCTTATTGATGTATAAAGACTCTCTACATCTAGGGACACTAACCAGAAGTAAGGCTCCCAATTAATGTTTTCTACTTTCTGGAGAAAGTCTTTAGAGTCCTCTATGTGAGATGTAAGTTCAATTACATAGTCTTTAAGAAAAGAATCTACATAGTGAGATACATTCTCCAATAGGCTGTTAATAGAGGACACAATGGCCATTCCTGGGGGTTCTGTTTGGTTCTTGTGTACCTTAGGAAGTAGGTAAAGTGTGGGCGTGGTAGGATTTTCATTAATTAGGATCTTGGTTTCGTCCCAATTTAACAGTTTGTCATTATTCCACTCACGAATGTGTTGGTGTACCCTATTCTGCAGTTTGGCTAGATAGGTGTGATCAACTTTAACATAACATGCAACATCTGACAATTGTCTCATCGCCTCCTTAGCATACATTTTCTTGTCCCATAAAACTACGTTACCGCCCTTGTCGGAGGGCTTAATTATGATTGAGTCATCATTCTTCAAGTTTGTTAGGGCTTTTCTAATTTCTGGTGTTATGTTCTGCTTCGCTGGAAGTTTGAGTAAAAGTTTGAGCATGTCGTTAGCGACCAGGTCATGGAATAGATCAATGTTGGCAGTTGCGGCCTATATCTGGACCTAGGTTTGAAAGGGGTCACTATAGTGCTGGATTGGGTCTCAGTTATGGAGGTTAAGGTATTTTCCTGGGTGCTAGGTGTTTGCGTCTGTGTTTGTGTTAGATCTACTACACCCTCTTCATGAAGACTCTCTAGGACATTCTGCAACTCATTCCCTGATTCGGATGACACTTCAACCGTGTCCTGTATCTGGTGAATGGGCTTCCTATTGGAGTGTATTTTATGTAGTTTCAGTTTTCTGACGAACAGGTACATGTCTATACGTGTCTGTGTATAGTCAAACTGTAAGTCTGGGCAAAATGTCAATCCTAGTCACAAGACTTTTTCTTCATCTACAGATAACTGTCTATTAGATACATTAATTACCGTTAACTCCTTATTTTGTGCATCCATTACTTGTTCTTCGGCATCTGGTTTTTGTTTCCCACTCCAGAATTGCTTTGTTTTCCATCGCCGCTCCCTTCGCCTTTTGCTTTTCCCCTTCCTCCTCGGCCTTGATATCGTGTTCTCCCTTTGATGGATTGCTCGTTGGCCTCTATCATGAGGCGCATTTCGTCGGAAAAAAACGTTATATCCGATCCTAGTTGCACACTCCCATCCAGTGAGCTTGCGTCAGAACTCAAACTAGTTCCTGATTGCCGCCTGTCTTTGTCGGCCATTCCCAATGCCATTCCCAATAGTGAGGAACGTGGTTAATCAAACTTTTTTGCAAAAGTTAAGATCCTTCCTGACATATAGTCTCGCTCGTCACGCTCAAACTTTCGCTGTTTTCTGGCTATTAGGTCCTTTTCAAATCTTTTTATTTTATCATCCACCATAAATAAAGTCTTTGTCACCTCAGTCTGGTCAGTATCTTTTGCCAGGTCGTCAAGAAGCAATTGTATCTCCTTTAATAGTTCATTATGTTCCTCCCATGCATTCTTGACTAGGATCTGCATCATTGTTTTAGAGCAGGCGTTGGTGTTCTCGCGCCATGCTTTCAGGACCTCTGGTTTAGGTTTGTTCAACGTTGGGACAATAAAGATTCTAAAGCCTCTGGGTACGCGATCCATCTCAATGTAGTTTGTCAGAGATGTCGCCTCCCACCACCGGCTAAGTTCCTTTTTTCGCAATCTCTCCAGCTGATTTCCTTTTTGTTTCAACGATGTTACACCCGCCGGGGCTGTGTCTCCAGATCCACTCCTGTCCGTTCCATAAGGCGCTTTCTTTTTCTTGAATACGTTTTCCGCCGAGGCCTCCCGCCCCTTCAGGAACTCCATTGCCCAGAATGCAACGCGGCCGCCTGACCGTACTCGTACCTGGTCGCGCTACCAGCAGCAGTTGCCGTGCAAGCCCTGGCTGCTGATTCCACCGCTGGTCTCCTCTCACCCCGCCTGTCAGCTCTCAGCGCTGGCGTAGAGAAGCTCGACCCCGGGCCGGATCGCGCTGGGGGAAATCTTCACGGGCGACGCCTTTGGGCAGCCGGCGGGCGGAGATTTCCTGACTCCACGTCAATTTCAAAACACGGCGCAGCTCTCCACCCTTCCAAGCGGGCCGGGGCTTGTCTCCTGAGCGGGCGCCACCGCTCAGTTAAATCCACTTGATCCTCTCGCTCAACGAAGGGACGACAAGCCACACCAGCCAGGTACGATCAAATTTTCTTTATTGGGCACAAAAACAGACGCGCTTCGAGCTCACGGGCTCTTGGTCACATGACCAACACGGACATTTTACAATTGATATAGATAACAAAGGATAACAAAGGAAGAGAGACTCTGTGTTCAATTTCACACAGGGTTCCCAAATGTGCCGTTTCGTTAAAAATAGAAAAAAGCATTTGATTTTAATTGTAAGGCACATTTCCAAGGTGTATGGTGTATTTTAGCAGAAAGGTATATGATGAATCTATACTCTATTTACAAAAAATAATGGGTATAGTACCCGATTTCATATTCAGTTCTAAGAACTCAAGATACGTATATATATATATATATATATATAATATTTTGTTTAACATTTTAAGTGCAAAAAGGTTTTGTATGTTAATTTCAACAAGGGAATATAATATACATATTTTTTAAAGTTGTTTATCAATTAATATTTTGAAGTCTGTTCATGTTGTAAATGTAATATTTTTTAAAAACAATTCAACTATTAATTTATATTTATTTTTTGAATCATTAACTTATTCATTGATATTTATTTTAAAACATAGTTTTGCCACTGTTTTGGCCATTTGTCAGGTGCCTAGGATATCCACAGGAGCAGACGATGGTCCCACTGCCTCACCACCTCAACCGCCACCCGAACAAATATATTCAACCTTTTAGCTCTAAAATTTTTTACTATTAATGTGAATGTAATTACCTATTAAAACCTAGGGTATGGCTTCTCTCTTATGTTGGTAATAGCGCTCTTCAAACAATCTGTGCTCTAAGGGAACATACAACGACATTTGACATTTTATTTCACTCACTGTCTCTAATTATTCTTTCTTTTTAGTATGATTTATTTTTGGACCCTTTTTAGCTTGTGCCGTTTGAAATATGGTGTTGTAATATTTTCAACTGAATTCTCCTTAACCTATAGTAGTAAAATATTTCTAACCCTAACTATGAGTAAGCTAAACTAAGTTCTGCAAGCTCCTTAAAGAAAATATTAAATACGAGCTTGACGTCCAATAGATACTAAATAACAAGTCACGGTACCCTGCTCCTTAGCATAGCCACAGTAATACTGGTGTCGAAAGTTAAGTATTTCTACTGACTTCAATGACGCTCCTGGCTGCGTCTTTTCCATTTTTTACAGAAGACCACTCTTCCTACGTTACGTATACGCGTTTGACACTGTGTCATATGACATCATGACCTCCAGATTAATTGACATCGGGCTGGAAGGCAAGGCGCTGGCCTGGCTAAGGAGTTTCCTCACAAAGCGTACCCAAAGTGTCATCTTGGGTCCGTATCGGTCGGAGGAGGTGGAGATCTCATAGGGGGTGCCACAGGGCTCCTGTTTGAGCCCCACGTTATTTAACATCTACGTGGCCCCCCTGGCTAACATCATTAGATCCCACGGCTTCATCCCGGTATCGTACGTGGATGATACTCAACTCCTCTTTCCGTTTAAAACACTGACACCTGAAGTGCGAAACTCCTTTGCTAGGGGGATGAAAGAGGTGGCCCACTGGATGGCATCAAACTTCCTGCAGTGCAATGTTTCTAAAACGGAGGTGATGCTCTTCGGGGAGGCTAAACGCCTGTGGACTCCTGACTGGTGGCCTCAAGATCTGGGCCCAGTCCCTGAGCCCAAACAGGTTGTAAAAGATCTTGGAGTAAAATTGGATCAGGAGCTTGCCTTGAAACAACATGGAAATCAAGTGGTCGGCTCCTGTTTCCATGGTATTGGGCTTCTCCGGAAAGTGTTCCCCCTGCTCCCTGATTCCACCAGAAGAACTCTGGTACAGTCGCTCGTGTTGAGTAGATTAGATTATTGCAATGGATTGCTGCTGGCCGCCAACGAGGGGATTATTGCAAGATTACAAGTTGTGCAAAACACCGCTGCACACCTTGTTCTTAATGTCCCTGCTCGTACTCCATCTAAACCTTTTTTAACCAACCTTCACTGGCTTTCAGTGAAACAAAGGGTGATGTTTAAAACATGCTGTGTCATTCACAAATGTTTCACAGGGAAAGGCCCCAACTACCTGACTAAAAAAATTTAATTTATATGTCCCCTCCAGATCTCTTAGATCAGGAGATCAACAATTGCTATGTGTTCCCAGGTTTAAGAAGACAAGACAAGGGGGTAGGGCCTTGTCAGTGGCTGGCCCGAAGTTGTGGAATGATCGCCCCATGGAAATCAGACTATGCAGAGAACACCTTCCTTTTAGGAAAAAATTAAAAACTTTTCTCTTTCAGTACTAGGTCATTTATTTAGGGAGGACTGCTATATGTTTGGGTTTCTTTGCTCACAGATGATGCCAGAGGCGCGGAGATACTCCTTCGGGAGTCGAGTCCTAGCGCGGTAAAAGTTTGTAAATAAATAAATAAAATAAATACGGACGAGTTCTCTGCTGGCTGAGCGCTGAACATTCTTCAAACGCTCCGCAAATGAATGTTGCCTGAAAACCTGAACCCTCGGTGATTTTACGGGAAAACACCGAGCAAGAGATGAGACGCGTCTCCTCACAGGAACAATTACAGTTGAAGTGCGTCCTTCCTATTTGGAATGCGCACCTTGTTCTCTCCGCTGATCGCGTGCAGAGAAACACTAGACGGCCAATCTGCCTTGGCTGCGTCTTTACTGCACCGCCATTCTTTTGAGTTAAGGTCTCCTATGTTTCTTAAACATTGCTTTATTATGCGTGTGGAAATCAAGCATTGCTTCCTCCAACGTGGATATTTGGACAAACCCTGCATATGTCTGTTCTGCCTTATCCTGAGCTTCTTGTTTTGTGCATTAGCCATTGAGATCATGACACCATTTTCTTCTAAGCAATATTTTTGACAGAATATTTTCGTATTTTCTATTGTATATATAGGACCACAGAGTTTTAGACAATGATATTTTTTACAGAATATTTATGTGTTGATATTTTAGCTTTAGATATTTGGTCATTTAACCCCACATTACAATGACAATATCTGTGTAGTGGCTTCAAAGCCCTGAGGCCACAATTGAACACATAACTGTTGCGTCCTCCCCAGCCTCTGTACATGTAAATGATTACCCCACACACAGAAGTAGGCATTGCACGTCTTTACTCCTCAGCATATAACTGCAACTTCAACATTCTAAATCATGAATTCCATTAATGACACCCAAGCATTTATGTCACAGTTCTATGGAGTCCCTCACAAGAGACTACATCTCCCACCTTGTTAAAAAAAACTACAAATATTACATGTATGAACCACAACTCTTCGATAAGTCATTGTGGAGCTCGAATCAGTCACCCAGACTTTTTCCTACGATGCTATGAAGAGATAGGAGAAGTGTCCATGACTGGCACTGGTGATAAAGAGACAGATGCATTTAGTGGACTCTCAGAGATCTTAACTGAAACAGTTTCATGTCTGACATCTGGTGTTGGCGAATGATGAGGCAGATGTTTGAAATGCAAAGAATCTTGTGTACTGGCTTTCCATGACAGTGATCAGTCACGATGTGTCCTTTAAATTCACAACTTTAAATGGTTCACCTTCAACTGGAGCATTTCTCTTTTGTCTTACCAGGACTTGATCTCCTTCTGTAAACACAGTGTTCTTAGTACATCAGTGTTTTTCTACGTAGATTGTCATCATGTGCTTGTGACAGAAGTCAACGCCGTCTCCTCATCCTGCTTCAACACCCTCCGAATGATCCGCAGGATCTTCAAGTGGATCCCCACCAAAACAAGAAGAACAGTCACCCAGGCCCTCATCAACAGCAGGCTGGACAATGGAAATGCAGGAACGTCGGCCAAGCTCCTGAGACGACTGCAAAGTATCCAGAAAACCTCGGCACGTCTGATCCTTGATATCCCCCACCGCAGCCACATCACACCCCACCAGAGAGACCTGCACTGGCTCACCATCAACAAGAGGATAACCTTCAAGCTCCTCATCCACGCACACAAAGCTCTCCTCAACACCGGCCCAGCATACCTCAACAGACGACTCAGCTTCTACACCCCCACCCGCCAGCTCCGCTCTGCCGGCCTCGCCCTCGCCACAGTCCCCTGCATCCGAAGTACGACCGACGGCGGCAGGTCCTTCTCCCACCTTGCCGCTAAGACCTGGAGCACGTTCCCCACCAACCTACGGCAGAGACAAGACCTACTGGCCTTCTGAAGACGCCTCAAGACCTGGCTCTCCGATAAGAAGCAGCACCCCCCCCCAGCACCTTGAGTATGTAGTGTGCTTTACAAGTGTCCTGATTGATTGATTGATTGTTTAGCGAAGTTTACCATAATTTATTGATCTTCCAGTGATCCATTGTGGCAACTTGATTGCCATGGCTCTCCTAAACATCAGGAATGCTAACTTTTGCCCGGCCGACCTGTAGGCACGAAGAGCAAAGAGCAAAATGAAGAGCTGATTCGAAACAAAGCTTCTCAAAATGCAGCATGCTGAACAGTCCTCTTGAGTGTGCTCATAACATGCTTGACCATATCATTTGCTTGTGGCCAAAGAGGTGTGCTTTTCTGATGCTTAACATTGAGATGATTAAGAAAGAGCCTGAATTCTCAACTGTTGAAAGACTTAAGAAGTGAAGGAATACCCCATGTTGCAAAAATTACTTCTAACCTCTTTATAACTTTTTCTTGAGTGTTCGATGAGAGTTCTTCTACCAGAGGAAAATGAGATTACTCTTCTATGACCGTCATCGGGTGATGTCTATTGTCAAGGGGTCCAAAGAAGTCAACAGTGATTCTCACCCACACATGCTTTGGAAGATCAGATATGTTCAATGGATGGTGGGTTGATTTGGGAGATAAGCATTTGTACAAATGACAGGCCGTTAAGTCCCTTTGAATATGAGGAAATCTGTCTCGTAGAGCTCTTCTATTGGTGACAATTCCACGATGTCCTTTATTTGCGACTTCAATTACTGAATGTTGAAGACTCCGCGAAATGGTACTTCTCGAACGTCATAAGACTTTACCTTCCTGGGTAATTGACAGTTCATCTTTCTCACTTTTTGATTTCTGATATTCACTGTCATTTGTAAGAGGTCGAGGGTGCTGTTTCTTGGATTGGTGTGCATTAATGTATTGTAAGTATCAGCATGTCACTGTCTGTGCTTGTGGCATTAATGTATTGTTCCAATAAAAGCAACAGGTGTACTAGGTTTTACAATGAAGTTAATGTATGCTCAGGCCACTTTGGTAGTGGTACTATGATATTACATACTGGCACTCGTTAAAAATATCAGCAGGGTTTTGATCTTTTTCTGGCGGTGCACTAGTGTAGTCATATTCTTGTAGTCGCAAACTACAATGTTTAATTAAAACGAGGAGGCATCTTGGCTTTAGAATTACCAAAGATGGTAAGCAATGCTTGATTATCTGTGACAATGCATTCCATATAAAAATATGTGGAAATGTTCACAAGCCAACAACACTACTAAACTTTCTTTTTAGGCTGTGAATAGGCACGTTCAGTTTGTGGCAATCTTCTGGTAGCATGCGCCCCAATATACCTTTGAAAATCTAGGTGCTCGAATGGGCTTGTGACAACAACAACCTCTATTTGAAGCTTCGGATCAAAGTAGGCCATTTCAGGTGTGGCTGAATTGCATGTTTGATTATCTTTAATCTTTGTTCACATTCATGTGAAAAGTGAAATTAAGCATTTCATTTAGTTAAGTCTCTTAAGGGAGTCAAGTATGTAACTAGAACAGTAACTGGCCATGCCAAGAAAAGAATGTAACATGGTTATACCTAGTGGGGGACGGGTCGCTGACAAAACCTGTACTTCAGCCAGATATGGAGTCAGAGAAAATATGGCCAAAGAATTCTGCACTCAAGGTTAGACCTGCACCAGCCAGTAATCAACATACTTGTGTAAGAGCTTTATCATATTCTTTTTGTGTGGCAGCAAATACCAATATATCATCACTGTCTGGACAGACTGTATTATACATTGAATCGCATCTTGATAAAATTCTGCAGTTGATTTCACATTTGAAACTAGAGCCTTATTATGAGTATGTTAGCCCATAGGACTGTCGTAGTAGCAGTGGCGTGGTGGGAACTGGCAGTCTGACCGCCGCATTTCGAGTGCGCAGTCCCAATGCCACAATACCACTACAAGCACCAGGGATTTGCGATACCTTGATGGCGGTGAAGTGGTCTGGCCTAGCAATATGTTGGCAGAGCCCCTGCAGCACCACCACGCATATTCTGGGTTTCCTCACCACCACAGTTTTAACTGCAGCAGTGAGGATACTAAGGGGGAAGAAAAGGTGGTATGGTGCCTGTAGTTTTCTACACATTCCATTTGATGATATCCTTTGTGTTCAGATTAAGGCAAGGGAAGAATTTGGCACCAATTAGCTGTGTGATCATGCCTGCAATGTGTGGACCTGGATGTCGTTCTCTTTCAATTGCCTTGTTAGCTTGACACATATCAACACAGATGCATACAGCTCCTTCACTGCCCTTTTTAGGCACTACCACTACTGATGAAACTCATGGTGTCAGAACAGTAGATCGCTCAATAACATCATGTTTTATTCATGTTTCAAGTTCATTTTCAACAGCTTCTCGAAAATGAAATGCAATTTGACAATGTCTTTGAACAACAGGACGAACATCCTCATTGATATGCAGTTGCACTTTCATGGTCTTAAGTTTTCCTGTAATGAGCATTCATGCTGCAGTTTACAGATATCAGTCCCATATCAGCAGTAGTACTGAAACTGAGTAAACAGGCACTCAACACAGTACCTTGAAGTATATGAATAGGTGCTTTTACTTTTTTTGTGTTTCATGGTTACAAATGACCCTTGACTTTTTAATGGTGTTGATGCAGCCCCTCTATACACCTTAGTATTCTACCATATGAGATGGGGCACTGGAGTTAGTCTGTAGTACTTCTTCTCAAGCATACTGTTTATAAATGCACCATTGTCTATAATAAAAGGAATAGATCAACCTTCCCCTTAAGTGAAATTTTAGAACATTATTTGAATCTTTTTTCTTTGACTTGTCTTCTTCCTTGAATGCAGCCAGTCTAGCATTTGCAGGTTTCTCTAAGGTAAACATTGACATCCCAGATCCATCTTTTTTGCTGACACTTGACAATGATACCAAAGAACTCTTTGACAAAGGTTTAGACAATGATCTAGTTACCTTAGCTGATGTTGCCGCTTGGCCTGGTGGGCATGCGTAGAACTTCCCTTCTGGAATGTTCAGGCATCCATTTTGTTTTCTTCACATGCCACGCTTAGCTTTTCATTCTTCTTCCAAGCTATTACAAAATGGTTCTCTTTCACACAGCCATACTTGTCCAATGGCGGGACATTTACCTTTATGTGGAAACAAAAGCACATTTAATTTTTCTTTGGGGACATCACTTTGTGTCCTTCAGCTTTGTGTTTCTACTTACTTTTCATGCTTATGACTGATTCTTTTTGAGCACCCCCGTCTCCATGTCAGCAGCTTTTCAAACTGCATCTTCCTCAGCTTTGGCATCTATGAATACTTACTGCAGACTCAGGTCCTCATTTAGATCTCGGCGGATGGGTTTCTAAATCACAAAGGTGACGGATAGCCCATCTGCCAAAATATAAACACCATAGGATGTAAAGGGGTTTCTTTTTCAGCTGTCGGGATAGCCGTCACATTGTGATGTTGTAACCCATCCACAGAGATCTAAATCAGGCCCTAATAAGTGTTTCTCTCATCATTTGTTGTCTTAATGAATCTGACCAAAATCCATCTATAACTCTGAGGTGTTTGGCTTCTTCATCATTGAATCAATATCAATCAATAAATTCTTTATTCGGTTCAAGCCTTTTAAACCATAAAAGTACATGATAAAAAATAGGATAAAATATGTGCTAAAAGCAGCACAATTCATATCAAACAGGTTTAAAAATACAAATATAGACTCATAGACAGGCTAAAATTCTAATGCAGACATTGACTTACGTGCCCGCACTGCATCTTTCAAAAACAAGATGACCAGATAATGATGGCTTCATCTTCTAGTCGAAGTAGTGCATCATTCGATTCTCTGAAATTACTAAAGTGTTGCTTCTTGATCAAGGGGAGAAGATAGTTCTGGTATATAAAAGGTAAAAAGTAAAAAAATAAAAAAAAGTGCATAAGTGATTGACTGGATTTCCCATCACAGGGGCAGGGATGGGGTCTATGTTAGCTTGGAAGCCTAATGGGAAGTTCAGTAACTATTTTATAGTGCTTTCCCTAAAATGGAAGAGTAAACTGCGCTCCCAATCACTCGCATTGCCAGTCAGGTAACTTTAGGGTAAGCCAATTTGTCCCTGATTCCTAGTAAGATAGTCCAATACTCTTGGTCTTGCTATCTCCCTCTTTTTTCTCTCTTCCTGCACATGTTGGTACCAACACGCCTGCAGCTGTTTCTTTGTAATAGAACAAGTGGCCTCCGGACTTTCAAATAGTTGTTTAAGATCAATCATGCGCAGACAGGATTCAATGTACTTTATCCAAGGGATTTTTCTACCATTGTCACATTCAAGGCAGTCTTTTATGATGTCTTTTGTGAGTGCTCCCTCTGTATTTTGCCAAATAGCATACCAAAATAGCAGGGGGCGGGCACTAATATAATCCTCAACAAATGGGAGACCCACCTTGTTATGGCAGATAAGACTAGAGCTAGAGATCGGTGCTTTCAGCATCTTTCTGCAAATCTATTTTCCTCTAATTGTACTGAGAGACTACTCTCAGTCCCCCAAACATCTGCCTCATAGTTCGCAAATGACAGACACTGTGATTTGTAAATCTGCAATGAGGGAATTAAAACATTCCCTTTCTTATGGCGTGGCAAGCTGAATAATTAACTTACGGCTCTAGACAGTTTGTTTCTGCTATTAACTTTGTGTGTTTTCCAAGAGCCACTATCATTAAAAGCCATGCCTAGATAGATAAAAGTGTCTGTGCTTAATAAAACCATTCGGCATTGGATTGATTTTAATATTTATAATATTCTAATATTTATAGCCACTTTGAGTGGAGGGTATACGATTTAGTCAGCATATGGTATTTACATAATTACCTCCTTTACTCCTTCACAGGCAAGATTTTTTAGATATTTGATAATCTTTCTGTTATCTGTTTCTTCCAGTGCATCGATGAAATCATCAAACGTTTCTATCAAGGCAGTCCATATGTCACCAATGTTCTGCTTTTTGGAAGTATCAAATGGAAGTGGTGGTTTTTAGAACGGCAGCAGCATTACAACCATTTGTGGAACCTACTGAAGTGTTAAGCGGGGTCCCTCTAGTACCGTCTGCTGTCTGCTGGGACATGCTTAAATGTTTACATCTCTGAGGCCCTGCGACTAAGTCTGGGCAGTGAACTCTGCTCCGCTCGAGGAGTTTGCAGAGTTTTCCCAACTCCGCGGAGCTCGTGGAGTTCCGAACAACTCTGCTCTGCATAGCGTAGCAGAGTTTTTTCCCTCACCCGCTTTCATCAACGTCAAGTTGGCGAGTGCGGTCAGATGTCTCATTGTGAGTGGTCGCGTATGCTCGCGACCACTCGCATTGAGAAACCGTCCTTTTGCATTGAGAAAGCTGCCACTCAATTAAAAATCTACTTGAGCGGCAGAAACATAGCAGCTCCTGCTTTCATCGTGCATAGTGCTGTTTGCAATGATTGCACAGTGCGTTAAAAGCACCTGGTACTGAAAATCACAGTGAACAGCATTTATCTCAAACACTCCGCCACTTGCGGATCTCTGTGTAGCGCAGCTGAGTTGTTTTTGCACTTCACGAACTCCGCCCAGGCTAACCTGCGACCTACTGACACCAGGGTTGTCCAGCTCTCTCACTAGACGGCCTACACCTTCTTCCTTCTTTATTGTAAGGACTGACTTTGTTTCTTGTATCCGTTCTTCATCATCATCACCCTTCTGAATTGTACTGGGTTTTTCACTGCCTTTAGAGTTTCTCTGTATCAGGCTAGTTATTTGCTAGTGCTTCCTTGCACCTGCCTATCACTGCCTTTAATGCCTTTTGTTCAGCATGACTTACAGCTCAGTTTTGTGTTGTAGTATAGTACCTCTTTCACGGCCTTACCAGCAAGTTTCTGGCCAATGATGAGTACATTTCTGTGGGAGGCTTTCGTTTCGTTCAAATGCTTCGCACCGGCTGGAATTCCACTTGGACTCCATGTCATAAACTATTTGTCAATTCTCTTCTGTAGTTGTCTCCTCCCTGATAGAATGCCTGATGACCTCATTGAGTGCTTGGGTGCCTGTTTGTGTTTGAAGTACCAGTTGGACGTTGCAGGCTGAGCAGCAGGGAGGCTTCTCCTGGTGGGGCTACGCTTTACTTATCTTCTCCTACTCATCTACCTGGACCCAAGCCTGAATAAAGTAACCGTGTTTGTGCACCTGGTCTATGGATATTCCTATTGCAATGTTTTGGTGACGATTTTAAGGAACCTACGCATTGAGGAAACAGACTGTGTATAAAGGAGCTAAGGAACTACTGGTAAGACTGGAACTACTGGAACCAAGCAACCAACTAAAAAGATGGGAACTACTGAAACCTCAAGGAAAGGGAAACATTACAGAAACTCCCTACTCAACCCCACCAGTGTCCCTTATCAACAGAACAGCCTGCAGCCTGGGCATTTCACCTTCTACTACTGGTCTTCAAACCGTTTACTGTGAAGCCTGCCGTCATCTGTTCTGTGAATTACGTTGTATTTCCAGTAGTCAATGGCCTATTTGCGCAGCGCACTGCTGTGATTGTCACGACATGTACAAGGACAAAGACTGGCAGGACATCAAACAAACCATTCACATAGTTTGTCCACAAGCGCTTCCTGGAATCTCACTCTACTAGTGTGGAGTGAGTCATCGATATCCTTTTCTGTGTGCTTAATAAACCTAAGGCACTTTATTGATCAGCAACGTAATGCTTACTTGTCAGGAGCTAGAAGCGGCATCCAGCTTCAACTTAATGCAGAAACTGCATTAGTTTTATGAGAAGAATTCAGGGTCACCCGCACTCAAAAGAACTTACTCGACACTTTGCCAACTGCACGAAGAGGCCATTTAGGGTGGGGTTATTCCTGTTTTTATTGCCCTTTTCATGTTGTATTTGATAACATTAGAGCTGCAGTTTGAATTTAAAGTTCAGCGCGTGCATCTCACTGTTTTGTTAACTTGTGTGGAATAGCTCACGCGCCCTCTGTGACTATATCATTTTGCCTGGCTGTCATGGAACTCTCTCTGCCTTGACGTGCCTTGAGTCTCTTGGCGCAGCGTCACCTGTACGTGACACCATCATCTTTGTCCCAGCTGGTATCTGCAACTACAAGACTTTCTTCTTTCTCTTCTGGGTCGGCATTTGAGATGCTTCTGGGAGCCTCAGTACCAGCCGGGCTGTGGGAGCGGTTAATGCCCCAATTCAAGTTTCCATTCAGTGTTCAAGTGTATAGAGTGTACCCATGTAAGGGGAGGTTGTGGGAGCTGTGAGTGCCCCAGTCTGTTTTGCAGTGCATAGAGTGTACCCATTTAAGGGGCGGTTGTAGGAGCTGTGAGTGCCCCAGTCTGTTTTCAAGTGTATAGAGTGTACCCATTTACGGGGAGGTTGTGGGGGCGGTGAATACCCCAATTCAGTTTTCAAGTGTAGAGTATATCCATTCATGGGGAGGTTGTGGGGGCGGTGCATGCCCCAGTTCAGTTTTTAAGTGTGGGTTGTGGGGCTGGTTAGCGCCCCAGCCTTATTTTCAAGTCTAGTGTGTACCCATCTTCGGGGAGGTTGTGGGAGCGGTGAGTGTCCCTAAGACATGCCCTTGCAATATTGTTCATCCCCAAGGGAGGGGGATGGGGCCTGCAATGTGGTTTTGGGGCATAAGATCCTACCACTTTTCCTGATATATTTTCCCTATTGATATATGTTCATTTCATACATGTATATTATGGAATGTTTCTTCCATCTTTTCTCTTCTAATGTTATGTAATGATGTTTCTACTCTGGTACTACATTTCTGCACATTTCTGCTTTAAATTCCCTAAGGAAAGAGGATGTGTCATGAACTACTTGTTGTCATTCTTCTTCTGTAGTTGTCTCCTCCCCTACTGCTCAGCCACGATGAGTGATAGAATGCCTGATGACCTCACAGAATGCTTGGGTGCCTGGTTGAGTGTGGAGTGCCAGTTGGACGTTTCAGGCTGAGCAGCAGGGAGGCTGCTCCTGATGGGGCTACGCTTTATCTACTTATCTTCTCCTACTCATCTACCTGGAACCAAGCCTGAATAAAGTAACCTTGTTTGTACACCTGGTCTATGTATCTTCCTTTTGCAACACTCCACATACCACACCAGCTGATCTTCACTTCAGCTTAGGCACGTGTGGCATCTATGAGCAGTTTTCTGGACCATGGCAAACTTTCTGGTAAAGCACTGTTGATTCTTCAAGTTACATTACCCCCTATCTTATCGCCAGTTGTCTCATTCTCCCCAGCCTGTAGATGTAATAAGTACACCACACACAGAGCTTAGTATTACATAGCTTTATTCCGTGAACTCAACTCAACATTCTAATTCATAAATTCTGTTAAACACACCGAACACTTATGTCACAGTTCTGTGGAGCTCGTCAGGAACCAAATGGTCCAGTTATCTCTAAATCACAAGCCAATAACAATAACACCCTTAATGCCAGAATTGCCCTGCAGTCATAGGACTTAAGCATCACAACTGTGACAATAACAAGCACTTTGCCAAAACTAACAGATTACAAATGCAAGTGCAAGAAATCTACATGTCCAATGCACAGGAAAATAGAGAAGACATTGAACTGGCATGCATTTAGGATGGAATCCAAATGAGGAATATCAGCACACTTCCTGAAAGTGAATTGGTTAAGATGCTAAATATGACGTCTGCATAGGCACAGACTTTCAAAGAAGGACATGCATGGCTGGACTGGGAACTTCAAGCCGTCCTGGCAAAAAAGTTAAAACAGGACTTACAAACAGGCAGACAACAGGGCCCTGGTCCCATCCAAAAGCACATTCAATTTGTGACTGAGAACACACAGGGGTCATACATTTGGAAATTAAACTAATAATTCAAGAACTGACAGTTTTTTCTAGCAGTGGATTTATTTGCTGTGTGTTAGGTATAATAATGTAAAACAGTTTACTTCAGATTCGAAATATAACCAAGTACTAATAGGAACAGTCGTCAAAAAGGTATGTGCACACAGCTATTATGATTAATAGCTAACTTGTAGGACATTTTTTGTACGCTCCATTCATGCTCCCACCCATCAAGCATGGTTGGCACATTGATGCAGGTGGGCACAGCAGGATATTGAGCTGAGCCATTGCTTCAGTGAGACTTCCTAAATCTCTAACAGTTTATGAACACTGCATTCCCCGCTGGGATTCATAAAGGAGCAGTTAATATGAGGTGAGAGTAGAAAGATGACTTTGTAAAGACTATTCAAAAAAGAAAAAATGATTTTATTTTACTAGCAACAAAGATGGAAGCAGTTGGAAGTCTGAGAACATTTGAAAAAGAATTTGCTTGTCATAGCATGCTTTAAAAGCTTCAAAGTTTAAAATATTTTTTAATCATTCAAAACTGAGAAAGACTGGAACAGAGTGCATGTTAAGCTAATAGTTTTTTTTTAGCAATGCAGTTTTGATTAAAGCCCAGGTGCAAGCTGCATGTAGATCAAAGAAGACGCGCCGCTGAGATGTGATATATTTTCCACACTGAAATAGTTCATGATAAAACTTTCTTTTGAACTTCTAATGCAAGAAAGCAAAACCTTTTTTAGGGCTAATGTGAGGATAGAATGTAATCGCTGCTGTCGTGAGTCCGCTATAGGACCCATTGTAATTTGTCCTTATATTTGCCTAACTATACACATAATAGGCTGCTTTTGTTTTGCACTTGTGACGCAACAGCACTCTGGTTTTTGTGCCACACTGTTTTGTTCTTCTGCTGGGATTCAGTCTGTACATTCTGTAAGGCCAAACAACATTGCTCCCTGTTTGTCTCTGTAGTCAGACACTAACACCTAGATATAATTGCAAAATCCAGCTTCAAACAGAGCAACTCTTATCATAGAAGCCGAGACAATTCTAAAAACAGACCGAAACGAGGCTTGAAGAGGAAAGGTCCTGAGATGAACGAACTACGCACCTGAGATGTTGAACAATTGATTATGACTCTCAGGTATGGGGTCTAGCACTCTGCCCAGATATTGTTAGTATAATACTGTATTTATATAGTAAGGGTAGGTTCGGGTTGATTTGCCATTCACTCTGACAGGGCTTTTCATTGCGTACAGTTTATTAATTGTGCTAATCACATTCTTGAATTGCATATGTCTCCTAATTGCAGCACTGTTTTTGCATGATAGAGCCCATTAGTTTCAATAAATATTATAAGCTTTCTGCATGTCTCTTTTCTTTTATGGTGGACAAGTGCTTCCGCAACTCCTGAGAGAGTACAGAGTGTTGTGTTCTGGGATGCTTAGTTACCTGCCTATCTGGAAGGTTAGGAGGGGAGGTAAAGCACTATGAGTTAGTCTTAATTAGGGGCCATAGATAATGATGTGGTAAGGTGACTGAGTCCCTACATGCTGATGTCCAGTGATCCCAGGCATAGATCTGTTTCTGAGCAGAATTCCTGCAACACTGCTGAAACTTAAACATAAAAGTAAATCAACTAAGAATTTAGGTCTCAAGCGTGAGTTGAACGATAATGGAAGTTTGGTAACTGGAGGCAGAACTTCTGGTACCATGCAATATTACCCCACCATTACTGTGTAATTCTGATAAATCACCCAGATGTTAGGACTAACATATAGGATGCCTAATTACCATATGTCTCTGCATGTATTTCCCATTACTAGTCCATTTACCAAACATGAATTCCTTGATTTGCGCCCTTCTTACTGTATACATAACAGCACCAGACATTTCACCACCTGAACTGCGCTAAAATGGACTGTGTGGCAGTTGCAAGCAGATAGAATTTCTATAGGGAAGAGAAGGGACTAAATGTACATAATGGGCAGATTACTGACATAATATCGATCCAACATATATTGAAACAAAAAAATATCAGAAATGTAATATCTGAAAGAAAAATATTGTTACCTTTAAATAAGTTAGTTAGTTAGTTGGACATTTCACTCGTACAAAACCATTGAAATTCCCACATTATAGTTAGTTGTACTAACTATAACTCGCGCGCCCGCAATCCACTGCTGATGATGTTACATATTACATCACTGATGACATCATCCAGTGAATTTGGTTTGCTTCGATATTTAAATAAGTATTATATATATATATAGCAATCTGCCTTGAAGACTGAGTGGATGTTTAAGTGTCTGAATGGATGATTTAGTAGCAATGTGATTGAGTGTCTAAGTGACGAATTTAAAGTGTCTCACTAAATATATGGTATAGTGATCAAACTG
This sequence comes from Lissotriton helveticus, assembly GCF_964261635.1. Taxonomy (NCBI): domain Eukaryota; kingdom Metazoa; phylum Chordata; class Amphibia; order Caudata; family Salamandridae; genus Lissotriton; species Lissotriton helveticus. The sequence goes on from NC_136059.1 coordinate 1,715,057,057, forward strand.
TGTGAATACCTGTATCACTCTATCTCTTGTTGTGTAAACTACTACATAAGTTGGTTACTAGCTATGTGAAATTCTATATTAGTTATTAATTAGTTAAGTGAGTATTTGTATGGGATAGTGAAAGAATGTGTGTGTGGTTGGGTGGGAGGTGTGTGACTGTCCAAAGATGTGTAAATAGTTGATTTAGTAGGTATATGAGGTTAAGACTATATGTGGAAACAGTTGTTTGGGTGAGTGAATCGCTTTATGGGTGTGGTGATGAGTAAATATATTTCTCAATGATACATATCCAACAAACTAGAAATACAAAATGCAGTGTATGTGACAGTTGTTGTATATAAATAAGTATACCTAATGCTCAGTGATTGTATGAGTGACGTATGGATAACTATATACTGTTAATAGTGATTTTATAATACACTAAGTATGAGTTACTATCTATATGAATACATAAATTGATGTTTGTGAAAGTGTGTAGCTTAGTAAATGTAAGTATGATCAATTGTTTGCATAAGTGAGTAGGATGACTGCATAAGTGAATAGGATGTGTGCAGGTGTGTAATGTCGATGTAGGTGTATAAATACATTTAATAGTGTTCTATTGATCTTTGTTAGCATGTATGAGTGAATCTATAGGTAAGTGTTTAGATGTGTGTGTAGATGTAGGAATCACTGAGTGGGTTTTTAGACACTTGTATTGGTGTGTCAATGGTTCAAATATGGTACTCCATATTTTATAACGAATGTTGAAAGGTTATACTATTGTTTGATAAGATGTATCAGATTGTCATGTGGATGATGTCATGAGTGATGTCATCAGTGATGTCATTTGAGATGTCATCAGTGATGTCACTGACCATGTCATGAACGATGTAATATGTGACATCATCAGCAGTGGATTGCGGGCGCGCGAGTTATAGTTAGTACAACTAACTCTAATGGTTTGCTACGAGTAAAATGTCCAACTAACTATAACACCCCTAAAACCTATGGTTTTTTCAGTGAATTTCTAAGGTTTTTTAAATGCTCATTCCTAACTATAACATGTCTGAAACCTATGTTTTTTTTCAGTGAATTTCAAAGGTTTTTTTAAATGCTAATTTCTAACTATAACATGTCTGAAACCTATAGTTTTTTCAGTGGATTTCAAAGGTTTTGTAACTGGCAAATTTTAAATCTGTTAATTCTTATATTTATTTTGTTTAAACTGATTTACACATTTTTTTTAAACTATTCATTTTTAGATATTTTATTTTTTAAATTACATTATAATTACATTATACATTACATTACAAAATATACTTTCTCAGAATGAATAACTTTAGTTTAAATACTTTGCAAATAGACAATAGAGTTTTAAATTCAGTAGTGACAGTTATAGCATTGGGCAACACAATTTCAAACACAATGCAACATTGAGCTGAATGGGAATTTTTAGTTAAATGCAACTAGTTACTTTATGGATTATTTTTCTAACCACAGGACTGGATCATAGATTCAGTCCTGGGACATCTCCAGTAAACAGTTGACTAAAAGCGCTTTGGTTACAGTAGTGATTTTTAAGGAATATTATTGTATTTTAAAAGTTGACACTATGAGAGGAAATTCCCTTAGCAAGTAAGTAGTGTTATTGTTACTTTTTCTTACTCAGTGGTGAATCCTGGATCCAGCACTGGTGCATCTCCTGTAAACAGTTGAAAGAATGCATTTAAGTCATACAGGTAATTTTTAAGGAGTATTTGTAGTTTGTGAAAATAGACACTTAGAAACTTTTCTGGTGAAAATCAGACAATGGATTCCTATGGAACGAAATACAAGTTACTGGTAAGTATGGGTAGAATTACTTTTCAGTGTCAGTGCTGGGCTAAAAGATGCAGCACTGGGTTATCTCCTGATAACAGGTGAGTAAATCGGAATTCGTTGTTCGGATGATTTTAGGTGAATATTTAAATGTTGCAAAACTCCACACTTAGAAGAATTTCCAAGTGAAACAGGTCAATGTTAGCCTATGTAAGGAAATCCAAGTTACTGGTAAGTATGGTTAGAATTACTTTCCAGGGTCAGTACTGGGCTCAAAGATGCTGCACTGAGGTCTCTCCTGATAACAGGTGAGTAAATCGGAATTCGTAGTACATTCAGTAAGCGCCGCAGAACTGCATAGCAGAAAGATGTAAAAAGGGGCACGGCCTGCACCACCTCTCTGCAACGCAGTGCAGTGACGCTTCCAGGAAGCACCTGGTGGGCAACTTGGCTCCTATGGTCCCTCAGGTTTGAAGTGGAATTTTTCCCCAACTTAAAACGCCGCACAGGGAGTGTTTGCACACATCACGTCAGGCCCTTCCCATCCCTTCACCGGTGTGTAAACGTGCCCTGTCACCGTTCTAAGTTGAGAAATTAAGTCCCCTTCAATCCTAAGGATCCCTAGGATCAAAGTAGCCCACTAGGTACCTACAGTAAGCACCACAGAGCTGCGTTGCAACGAGGTGTAAAAAGGGGAGTGGCCTCTGAACGCCTGTCTGCAAAGCAGCTCCCTAGTGCATACTGGAGATACCTGTTAACCTATTTGGCCCTCAGGGACCCTCACTATTGAAAGATAATTAATTCCCCAACTTAAAACGCGCTACACGGCGTGTTTGCACAGTGATGAAGGAAGGAGGCGTGGCCTAAGGTGATATGTCTGCAAGCACACCCTGTGGCGCGTTTTAAGTTAGAGAATGAATTCCTCCTCAATTCTGTGGGTCCCTGGGGGCCAACCAGCCCACCAGGTCCCTCCAGTATGCGCCAGGAGGCTGCTTTGCAGAGAGGTGTTCAGAGGCCACACCCCTTTTTACAGTACTCTGCAATGCAGCTCCGTGACCCTTACTGGAGGTACCTGGTGGGCTAGTTGGCCCCCAGGGACCCTCAGTATTGACAAGGAATTAATTCCCCAATTTAAACAGTGCCACAGGGCGTGTTTGCACACATGTGAACTCAGGCCCCACCCCCTCCCTCCATCACTGTGCAAACCCACCCTGTGGCGCGTTTTAAGTTGGGGAATTAAGTTCCTTTGAATCCTGGGGATCCCTGGGGTCCAACTAGCCCACCAGGTACTTCCAATGAGCGCCACAAGGCTGCGTTGCAGAGAGGTGTAAAAAGGGGCGTGGCCTGGAGCACCTCTCAGCAACTCAGCCCTGTGGCGCTTACTGGAGGTACCTAGTAGGCTAGTTGACCCCCCACATACAATTAAAATCGTGCCCCGGCGGTGGCAGTCCCCAGGGCTGGGGGACGTAAGAGCCCCCCACCCATTTCTATGAAGCCTCAGGGGTGGCGGTCCCCAGGGCAGCGAGGGGCCCCATAAGCCCCCTGCATACATTAAATCAGAGCCCCGGGGGGTGGTGGTCCCTGGGTCTAGGGGGGCCTGAGAGCCTCCCCACCCCTTTCAGAGAAGCCCCAGGGGTGGCAATCCCCGGGGCTGCGGGGGGCCCCGTAAGCCCCCCGCATACATTAAATTTGAGCCCCAGGTTGTGGCGGTCCCTGGGGCTGGGGGGCGTAAGAGCCCCCCACCCATTTCTATGAAGCCCCAGGGGTGGCGATTCCCAGGGCTGCGAGGGGCCTCATAAGCCCCCTGCATACATTAAATTAGAGCCCCGGGGGGTGGCGGTCCCCGGGGCTAGGGGGGCCTGAGAGCCCCCCACTCATTTCAGAGAAGCCCCGGGGGGTGGCAGTCTCTGGGGCTGCGGGGGGCCCCATGAGCCCCCCGCACACATTAAATTTGAGCCCCAGGGAATAGTGGTCCCCAGGGCTGGGGGGCCTGAGCTCCTCCACCCATTTCTAAGAAGCCCGGGGGTGGCGGTCCTCGGGGCCGCGGGTGGGCCCCGTGAGCCCCCTGCATACATTAAATTCGAGCCCCAGGGGGTGGCGGTCCCTAAGGTTGGGGGATATGAGAGTACCCCACACATTTCAGAGAAGCCCCGGGCAGTGGCGGTACCCGGGGCTGCGGGGCGGCCCCATGAGCTCCCTGCATACATTAAATTCGAGCCCCGGGGGTGGCAGTCCCCAGGGCTGGGGGGGCGTAAGAGCCCCCCACCCATTTCTATGAAGGCCCGGGGGTGGCGGTGGCCAGGGCTGCGGGGGACCCCATAAGCTCCCTGCATACATTAAATTCGAGCCCTGGGCGGTGGCAGTCCCAAGGGCTGGGGGGGCGTAGGAGCCCCCCACGCCCTGAGTGGTAGCGGTACCCGAGGCGGCCCCGTGAGCTCCCTGCATACATTAAATTCGAGCCCCGGGGGGTGGCAGTCCCCAGGGCTGGGGTGCCTGAGAGCCTCCCCACCCATTTTAGAGAAGGCACGGGGTGGCGATCCCCAGGGTGTGGGGGGCCCCGTAAGCCTCCGCATACATTAAATTCGAGCCCTGGGTTTTGGCGATCCCCGGGGCTAGGGGGCCTGAGAGCCCCCCAACCCATTTCTTAGAAGCCCCGGGGGTGGCGGTCCCCGGGGCTGCAGGGGGACTGGTGAGCCCCCTTACATTAAATTAGAGCCCCGGTGGGTGGCGGTCCCCGGAGCTGGGGGGCCTGAGAGCCACCCACCCATTTTGAACAAGCCCCGGCGGTTCCCCAGGTTAGTGTGGGGGGATTGGGACCCCCACACTACTTTTTTAATAATTTCCACGGGATTTGGCACCCCGGGGGCAAATTACAATATTTAGCGTGGGAGACCATGTTTCTATTTTTTTTTTATCTGCAGGATGTGCGGATCCTACGCGTATCCCGTTATTTAAAAAATATAAATATATTTTTGGGCCCTGAGCAGGCCTAGGGGGTCAGGGTGTGTCTACCCTGCCCCCTTTTCGCGTTTTGCAACGTTTTTTCTTTGGTTTCTTGTGCCTCAGTTCTACCGAGGCACAAGATGGCTGCCAACACTTCCTGATTTTGACTGTTAACAGCCAATTAGCATACAGCTCGTGCACGGCAGGATTCGTGCAGGCTGTGCTTAGGGTACGCGGTTAGATATGCGGATCCACCGTGCCCATAGATATATAAATGACTTTAACTGTCATTTTCTGAGGAACTACTAAATGGATTTATACCCAATAAGCAAAAATCACGAGTCTGAACCACCAAGGACTACCTTTTTGCCAAATTTGGTGTAATTCCGTTCAGCAGTTCGGGCTGTAGCTACGGCTAAAGTTCCTGTGGTAAATTGCATGGGAAAATGCGTTTTGGGACCCCCCTTTTTTCTCGGCCCCGCTTGATGAATCATCGTAAAATTCTAGAGATAGGAGCGGACCGGAGCTGGCCAAAAGTTTTGAAAATTTCGTACAGATTCGTAATCCGGCACCAAAGTTATTGGGAATAGAATGCTGCGGATTTCCTATGGGTAATAGGTCCTAACTATAACTACCTACTGGCGACCGCTAGCAGGTAACATATATATATATACATATATATATATATAATAGAACGCAACTGTGATTGCCTGTGCTGTAGTATGGACAGATCCTGTTTTAGTATATCAAAAGCAGAAGATACAATGTTGCCCAGTAAATATATACTGGAAGTTAACGTAGCCATACCATTGTCAGCTATGGCTAATGCTTTTCCTAAGTTAATCCTATCTATTTCTCAGTAGTCTCTCCGCTGCTTCCTGTTGGGAGTTTTCTAGATTTCATTATAGACAGCATATAAGATACGTTTATGACGTTGCTTTCTGGGACCCAACAAAAAATCCTGTAGGTCCACATTCCCTGCAAGTAAGGAAAGGTGTTGTTTCACATGTGTAAGTGTCGAGGTGTTTAGCCAATCGAGGCATAACTGCCCAACACTGTATGATGTCACTACTCCTGGGTGTTCTCACTGTACATAGCGTGTATCTGGCCTTGTTGATGCTAAACCCTTCGGCTGTACCCTTGAAACTTTACTGACATATATGGGTGCCTGTGGGCCAAATCGGTGTGTGAGGCATTGGCAACCGAGGTGAGTTCAAATCCTTGTTCTTGGCTATTCCAAAACTGGTTGTTTGTTGCACAGTTTCATTCAAAAACATGATTTGCAGCGCAGCATGGGCTAGATGGCGGCTGTGTGAGCACTGCTAGAGGCCTCTGATCCAGGGCTCCATAATTTGAGGATGAAAACCCCTGCTATAGATGGATAAATGAGCCGGTTAACTATCGCTAACAGACGGTGCTTGCAAGGGAGAAAGACTACTGGAATCACTCCCTGATCTACTTACTTGTTTGTTTGTGTGGTCCTGAAGGCATTTTTTGAGTGGTGTGGAGGGAGACGCTGGCCCCAGTTTTCTCTTTTGGACATGCCGCCAAAACAGCTGAGGCCCCCGCGGGAGTGCAACAAAAATGGTGCAGCGACTGGAGGCCAAAAGAGTCTGCAGGTTTCACAGAAAACATCAAGTTGGAGGAAAGCAGCAGACCCTACTCCCACAGCAGGAAACAGCGAACTAGAGGCAGGGAAAGCCAAAGAGCGAGAGCAGCATCTCGCAGAAGCGACTGGCCCTGCAAAACAACAAGTGATTCCAGGGATGTTCTCTGGGCGTGGTAAACTGGTGGAGAAACCGAAGATCATGGAGGAAGAGCCTTCCCCAGCCTTATCTGAAGGGCTACTAACTGGGGTGGAAGAGGTGACCTGCGACCCAGTGGAGGACAATGTGAGTAATAATTTGAATATTAATGCAACTAGTATCTGTGTTGCTGCTACAAGGGTCTATAATTTGGTTCAGGAAGATGTAAAGTGTCATGAGGTCCTAGCCAGTGGTGAAACAGGCAATTACATTGACAATGGTAGTACCGTGAAGGAAAATATGGATGGCAATCTAATAAAAAATACCAAACCTATTGATACTCTGGGGGAGTGTCCTAGAACACCGGAATATAGAGAGAATTTATTTTCTCTTAGTGAGGATTCAGAATTACTTATCCCAGTGACCTACCAGATTTGGACAACTCTAGCATGGATTCAGATAGCCCTCTCTCTAACTCTAGTACACAAAAGTGACTTCCCTCTCTAGTAAAAAGAAGGAAAAGGACTAAAGATGGTAGAGAACTGCAAGAGATTGGTAATTCAGGATACAATCATAGCCAGCTTAAATGAGACTATTCGTCCTCTCAATTGTTGAGTAAATGGGGTGGGCACAATGAAGGAGACACTGGAGGTTGACTAGCAAAATAGTATGACAAGCTTGTAAAAGCAGTAGAATCCCCCCATGATGATTTTGATATACGCAACCCTTAAACAGATGCAGGGTGAAGCAAGATAGGAACAAAACATGCCCTTCTATCAACAAGGACTGTTGAAAATTAGTACGGTTTGGTGAACATTATCTGCGCCATCTTGCCTCTTCCCCTGATGCCACACTTTTGTCGTGCGCACCCGCCATTTTAAGATGCCCTGATCAGAGCGAACCCTTTTGCATGCCGCTGGCCCCTGATATAGCCCTTCGCCCTCACTAAGCCTGCACGCTGACCAACCCCCTGCTTGCACCTGCCTTGAACCATAAACCCCTCTTCGGCGCTGCTCTGCCCCAGGCCCTCATCCTGTTCCCAGCGCGACACCTCCCTTCTTCCCTTTCACGATCCCCGGCCCTTAGATGCAAACCCCCTTTTTTTCCCCCGTGTGCCCGTTTGTCTTCCCCGTTCCCAGGCCGACACCCAGCTCTGCCGATACCATTCCTTGCCCCTCCCCGTACAATAGAAAGCTTCCCCCACCAAAGGATCCCCGGGTTGATCAAAGCCCCCACTCCATGAGATCCGATCAAACCCCCCACATTCCGTGAATCGACGGAATATCCAGCTGCGCGATACTCATCACCTGTTGTGACTAGGGTGGGGACTTCAAATGTAAATGTGTGTGGGAACGGGCCCAAAGGGGAGTTCCGGGAATGTCTTTTCCATACATCAAAGCTTTAACATGAATATGTAATCTGCAATAAAGTCATAAAACAGTGTATAAGAGGCCAGGCCTCAGAAATGTAGCTAGAGCACCTCAGAACGATACCTTCTGCCCGTTTTGTTGTGTTCTCCTCCGGAGAGAATAAAAAAACCTTGTTTCCTGCTTTCCAGTCTCCAGCGCCTGCCTCTTCATTGATTAAATAACTAGAGGGTCACAGAGGCAATACCGCCGGGCAAATACCGATTGTCCCCGACCCGTCTCAGGTTTAACAGGAAGCTTCAAGGTACAATAAGAAAAGTGAACAAGTCCTGTGCTGAGATTACGGAGGAAACAACTGCCCTTGAGGAACGAGTAGTAGCATTAGAAACTGGTGCAGAGAATTCAGCTATTCAAGCCTCCACAAATGAATCTCATATGATGAACGTAATGTGGAAGCTTGAGGATTTTGAAAATAGCCACTGGCGCAATAATCTAAGACTTCTTGGTATCCCAGAAAACATGGAGGGGAAGGATATTAGATGTTTTTTGCTACAACTGTTGAAGGGGGGCTTTCCTGAGCTGGGGCATTGGGACTGGGAAAAGGAGATTCAACATGTACATTGCTTGCCTCTCATGCTTAAAAAGAAGCAGGGTATCAATAATACTAATTAAAAGCCTAGAGCTATATTATTTTTTGGGGGTAACTTTCTCCTGCGTCAAGCAGTCTTTGATAAAGCTCGACTTGAGGCACAACGGTCGGCTGAGGGCTTCACATTCTTTGTTAGGCCTGGCTTCTGCCGTATCACGGTGGAAAGAAGGTGGAGGCTTCATCAACTAATCTTGCGCTTACAAAAGATAGGGGCAGAAGCCGATTTACATCGCCCGGCGAGACTTACAATTATTTACAAGGGCACAACCAGAGTATTTTCATCTGAGATACAAGCTCAAGAACTTTTACGTGAAATCTCGGAGACTAGGCGCTCGAATGGGTCTGAGGGATAGATATGAGGCAATTGATCAGATTAAAAATATGTACAGAAGTTGGATGGGGAGAAAAAAAAAAAGAAAAAAGGAGATAGCCTTTTAATTGTTTAAAGGTTTTCACTATTGGTGTTTTCTTTTTGTTTTTGGTTCGGATTATTGTTAGACAGAGCTGGATGAGCGGCGTGGGAGCAGCTTCATGCAGGAGGCATCAAGAGGGTCTGAGGACCTTTTTTGCCTAGTGATAGAGGGAAGAGGGGGGCGATTGGGGGAACCAGGGTGGGGTGGGATTAGGGGGTAAAAAGGGAGTGCTGATCCATTTGGTTGAAATAAATATGTTAGTATTAGTAGGAAGCAGGAAGGAGAGCCGAGTGGGCCTGTTCTATACTTGAAATGGTGTTAAATAAACTGAAGATAGCCTCAATTAGTATACGTGGCTTAAATAATACCCTGAAAAAACGTAGGATTAATGTTGATATACAATATTTAAAGACAGACATAGTCTGTCTCCAAGAGACTCATATCGAGGCCAGCAGACTTGGGATTGCTGAATCGGAGGGGTACAATCTGATCTCTGCTACTACACAGGGAACATGTACAAGAGGGGTTGCGGTTAGGGGTAGGAAAGGAACAGGTCTTAGGTTCCTGTGCTTTAAATCAGATTAATGTGGCAGATGGGTTATTACTCAATGTTGCACAGAGAATTATACTTTTATTTATGTTCCGTGTACGGCTCGATATTTGATGATTCAACCCTATTTGAGTGGCTGAATGTGGAGCTAGTTGGTTGGCCTCTACCCCAGTTTTTGTGTGGAGATGTTAATTTAAATCTAGATAATGGAATTGGGAAGATAGGTGGAGGATCCTATTATGGCTGCAAGCCCAAAGTTTTCAGAGCGCTTTCTAATCTATGTAATACCCATGGTCTTTCTGATGAATGGTCTATACTAAAACCTCAGGACGCAGGATATACTTTTTCTTCGGCCCCCCATGAGACCCAAGCAAGGCTTGATTATTTTTTTGTCTCTCAAGAGAAATTAACAAAATAAAACATAATACAATTCTCTCTGTTGATGTCCGAGCACAATCCATTGGTGTTAGAGATCTCATTACATGCAGTAAAACCCCCCATTTCACGCTGGACCTTTAATAAAGTGTTACTGTATGAGGATAATTATGTGCAACATATGACGGAATGGATTCCTAGATTTTTAGAAGAAAATAGGGGAAGCGTGCAGGTGGAGACAATTTGGCATGCAAAGCTGGGATTAGAGTGAAAACAATAAGATATGGTTGGGCAGCACAAGCAAAAGATAAACGCTATCTCCAGGAGCAATATCCAAAAATTGAGTGAAGCTGAAACCCAGTTGGTACAGGCTCTCACCAACAACAGAGATGTGGAGCAGGCACAAGCCAAGGTGGCTATTGTTAAATCCTCAATTATAGAATTGTCAATATAATAAAGCAGCAGGGAAATATTGTGCCTGGAGGTCCAAATTGTATGAGTGCGGTGAAAGAGTGGGTGGCTTGCTGGTGATCCGAGCAAGACAGCAGATAAATCAAGGGGGTATACTTGAAATAGAGGATCCGGGGGTAGGGTCGGATACTGAAACTTGGGAAATTTGAGCCGCCTTTCAACATTTTTAGCAGAAATTGTGTAGTGAGGATATTAGTATTGATGACGAAATAATGCAGAATTATCTGGCTGCGGTTTCATGGGAGAAATTATTAACAACAGAAGAGATCACGGTGCTATTAGCTCATTGGTAAATGGAAAGACAGTAGGACCCAACACTATACCTGGAAAGTTTAATAACATTTTTGCCTCATCCATACAAGGAAAAATGAAGGACATGTTTTTGGAACAGCTAACATCATTGTATTTCCCAATAAAGGTAAGCCGGTTAATGAAATGGGGTCCTATTACCCTATTACCTTAATAAATAGCGATGTTAAATGATTTGCTAAAATTCTTGCTACACGTCTTGCGGTTATTAATATTAACTTATTCTCCTCAAACCAGCATGGGTTTCTACCTGGACGCAGTACAATAGATCACATTCAGAAGGTTATTGCTCTGTTTGATGCATCAGGTATTACCGGGACCCTATTGGGCTTATCCTGCTTGATGCGGAGAAAGCCTTTGATAGGGTCTCCTCGTCTTTTTTATGGACAACCTTAACGAACTGAGGGCTAGGAGAAAGATTCAATATGGCTAATAAAACAATGAATAGAAATCCGGTGGCGAGAATATCAATCATGGGAGAGATGTAGGACCCGATTCTGATTAGCAGAGGGACCCATCAGGGGTGTCCATGCTCCCCCTATTATTTGCACTTCATATAGATCCGCTCGTTAGAAGAATTGAAGCTAATAACTTGTTTTCAGGAGTGGAGAACATTGGGGGGAACACGAAAATATTGTCTTATGCCGACGATCTCCCGATTACTACCTCAAATCCTATTAATGCCTTAAGCGAGATTGAAAATTAAGCTGCCATTTTTGGGAAGCTATCGGGCTATCGTTTGAATCAACATAAAACTCAGTTCCTGAACGGTAATGTCCTTCAGATAAATTATGCACGAGTGGTTCAGAAAGCAGTACATCTGGGTGTAGAAATCGAGGCAGATGTTTCTAAAATAACTGAAAATAACTTGAACCCCCCCTAATTTTTAAATTCAAAACCGAATTTAGTCGTCTAGAGAACCTTAGGCTTACGATAGTAGGGAGGTGTAATGCCGTTAAAATGATTTTTCTACCAAAGGTTTTATATTCCTTTAGGGCTATTCCCTTGACCATCTGCAACTCATGGTTTACTACTATGAATCAACTATTCTCCAGGTTTATTTCGGCTTACTTTTGCCCTCGGAGAGCACTTAAATAATTAACTTTGCCTAGAGACAGAGGAGGCTGGGCAGTGTCTAATCTTCAAATATATTACTGGGCATCGGTGCTACAGAAAATGGGGGTATTGCTTAATGAAAAGGATGATACATTGACACTAGGCTCCTCTGCTTCTATCTTTGAGCTGATTTTAGGAACTGGCGACAGGGGGTGCCTCATGCGGCACATAGAATTTAATTACTATAAAAGGGTCAAATTTAAATCTCTAATCTGTGCTTTTAAGGTCTGGACTTCTGTGTGGAAAAAACTCGGCCTTTGGCACATTAATGACTATACACCAATATTCAAGAACAGTTCTCTTCCAAATGTTTTTAATGATGGGCATATGAGGTATTGGCATGATAAAGGAGTCAGGATAGTTGGATATATTACAAATGAGTCAGAGCTGTTATTATTTGATGTTATTAGAGATAGATTTGAAGTATGCTACGTACACGGCTGTCTTGTCGTGACAGATGTATTGCCTCTCCCGCACCCAGGTCCCCATATATTTTACTATGGCCAGGGGCCCTGCCACCGGCCGCATTAAGATCTATACTATCCTGTTAACTCTACAATGCCTTTACGCTGTGAACCCTCCCTTATGAGCCTGACACACTGGCAGGCCCCCTACTGCGCCCCCAGGGCTACCCCACCCGCTGGATAGCTACTGGCATATTGACAACACACCACCACCCCCTTACTCATGGCTACCTCCTTCCCACTCCCCTTCTCCCCTTCATTTGTATCTCCCAAGTTACTGTTATAAAAGTTATTGACCTGCTGGTCCCCCCTTCCTCTGGACCGCGACCTTTAGTGCTGTTTCTCATACACGCTACACCATGGGGACTTTGAGGACACCTGCCAGGGCCGAGGAGATCCTACCCGGATCCGATTACGGACACCGGACACTCCCATCGGGTCCACTATGTTGTATACTCACCCGATGACCAACACACATACGGAGCTATACAGCCTCACCCCTCCTTAATGCTATCCCACGCCCTCCTAGAGAGTGAGCTGTCCTGTCATCCTTTATGTGCCCTACCAGTGTTACAGTGGGCCATGGCTCACTGAAAGACATCGATGAGCGCTGACATAGCACTATGTTTATGAGTTTGTATATGAACAAAAAGAGAAAACAAAAGACCCACAGACCTACACTCCTTATTTAACGTTTTATTTTATTGCATTGCTGAATGTTCGCATGATTATAAACTTCTGAATCAATCACTTAAACGCCGCCGGACCCGAGGGTTGTCGGCCTTGTGGCTGTGTTCATCCATCACATGTGATATGACTTAGATACCACGCGGCTGGCCCGGACGGGTTGTAAGCTCAACGCTGTGTACTGTACGACTCTAGTAATAAAGGTCTTAAAATATAAAAAAATAAAAAAATAGAGATAGATTTGAACTAGATAATCAACAGCTCTTTAAATATCTCCAAATAAGAGATTTTATAAGCAAAAAGACGGGAGTGCTTGTGGTTTTTCTAGGGTGAGATTGATGGATGAGCTACATAAAGGATCAAAAACATTAGGTGGAATATCCAAAACTCTGAATGATTTAACGCCAGATGACTTGACCAGACATTTAGATCAATGGCAAAGTCTGTTACTGATAGAATCAGGATTGATAGAAGACTCTCTATATTTGGCGTAGACATCATTCATTGCGGCTAATTTACAATTACAATGCTTAAAAACATGGTTTAATCTGTATATCATACCAGCCAAGATTGCTAAATGTGGTAGGGGTCCATGGTCTACATGCCCCTTGTGTCAGTATCAAGCAGCAGATAGTATGCATATGTTTGCCACATGCCCAAATTTAGACACTCTGAAACATAATGTTAGCAGTATTTTGTCAACTATGCTAGACAGAGAAATTATCTTATCACCACAACTGATTGTACTGGGTGTGGGGTGCCCTCTCTCTTTAATTCAAAATCAGTCCTTTTTATTTTTGCCAGGACAGTTTTCAGACTCTGTTTAGCCACTCAGTGGCTTGATCTTGTTCCTCCATCGGGTCAACAATGGCTTGAAAGATTTCTAGCAATATATAGATTAGAGAGGGTCGTATATTATAGAAAAGGCTGTAAGGCGAAAGCTAAAGTATTATCTATCTGGGCTACCCTAATGAATTGGCCCCATATGAATTGTAAATAATGAGTTTTGAATATGGTTAATTTTAGGCCAATATTATATTTGGACTAAGATAAGGCATATTTCTTTTATCCTGCTCTTTATCCTTAGTAATATTTGACAATCAAATCTGTTTTTAGTAGTACTGGTCAGCAATGGGAGGAGGGGAGGGAAGGGGAGGAAGGGAGGTTTTGTAATAAAAAAAATGTAACACTCTTAATTGTGCTTAATCTGCTTTGTCCATACTTATGAAAATGCTAATAAAGATTTAAAATAAAAAAAACACGATTTGCCAAGAAATGAGGCATGCTCGAAATAGCGCTTCTTTTCCCTGGACCTGCCAGTCTCTAGTACCCTAGACAGATTTTATGTCTATATGGTCCTTCCATAAGTCGAAACCTTGTTCAGGAAACTGGGTAGTAAAATAAGCAGAGTAAATCTGTTTGGTGTTTGTCAACATATATTTCTGCGCTTGTGTCAGTGCAATCTTATAATAAAATGAGTCTGGGTCTGATGTGTTAAACGCCCAAAAATATGCTGATTTCTGAACAAATGTTATTGAACTGCTTTTCGGCAGTGTTGGGCAATGTCCCCATCCATTGTTGGTAGGTAAAAACATTTCTGGGATTAGCAGTTTTATGGATAAAATGATGATCATAATGTTGATACCAATACATTGTTTCAATATGTGATGTGTCTTCCAACATTTCGCTATTAGAAAAGGCAGCAGAGTTTTGGAAATCAGACAACATATTATTTACAGTTTCGTAATCCAAATCATCGGAAAATGTACTGAAGGCAATGATTTCACTCAATGATATTATAAATAAATTTGGAATTATTTTAAAAGTTCAGTCCCACCAAATATATTGTAATCAACCTTGTACATCACTATACCACCAGATATAGGAACTGCTGTAATGTTCACTGATGACAAGTCTCTTTGTTCACAATGTGATGATAGGTGAGGTTCCAGAATCGGATTCACTTTCTGAGCTGCAGAGCTTTGTCAAAGGTAAGTTCAATTGATGAGCATACTGAAAACATTTACTAAACCTATCCAGAAAAGAAAGAAAAGTATCCCTGTAAAAACCCAGAATTCTATCCAAGGTGATACCAGGTAAGTCTTTTTAAGAAAGTTCAGAAAGTCTTTCATTTGCTGGCTGCATGCGTTTGGTCTTTCATCGTTTCAGGTTCATTTGGATCCAATCAAAAAGTATCAAAGTCTATGAAGTAGCCAGATGCTGTTCGCTCAATTTTCAGGTATTTCCGCAGGTCCTGAGGAAACCGTAGCTTGTTCTTGTTGAGGCATGTTGATGTAGATATCTGTATTTGGTCGAATTGAAATTTGTCTTTCATTTTGAGTTTTATTGTGATTATGAACTTCAGGTCCGAGATGAACGAGTTCCATGGCGTTATTGCATAGTCCATCATTCATTGCAGGGGACTCTTCAAACGTGATGGGTCTTTCTGTTTGAACGTCTTGTATGGTGGCGAGAGGAGGTCATCAGTTACTCAGGAGTCCATGAGGCCTACTATTCAGTATCAGCCACACAGTGTGGTTTGATTAGGTCAATTGAGACAAATCTTTTCTCCTTTTTTCTGGCAAGAGGCGGCAGAAGTACAGTTCTTGTTCCTGCAACGCCCAGGACAGGTACAGGCTTGCCGTATGATGGCCCACATTTTTTTTGTCTGCTATTTTATCTTTGACCAGATCTCCTACTTTAGGGATCCAGCCAGGTCTTGCAGTAACTGACTTGTCTTCTGCAGTGGTGTTTCTTTTTACTTGGACATTACTTGGTAGCGCTCTGAATTCATTTAGCTCCTATAAAATAGCCAAACGTTTATGGATGTTACCCGCCACTGTGCCTTCATAATCAAGATCAGGCACCCACATTCTCGTTCCAAATAGGACCTCATAAGGAGTGACTCCCAGGGCCGGACTTGGAACTGAAAGTAGCCCTCGCAAATTTTGCTAGACCAGCCCCCATCTGGAAAGTAGCGTGCGCATAGGAACATATTGGAAAAAGACAGACCAAAATGATGCATTTTATTGCACATTTTTCATTACATATTGGCTGAATTGGCTTTGCCAAGATTTGTACCTCACATATAAGCCTTGCAGGCTTTTCTAGCCGAGACAAACTGTAGCTTCTCGCTTCTCCTTCCTCAATCATTCATTCTCTTACCGTCATCTTTCCCTTTTTCTTCTCCTCCGTCGTTTTCCCTTCCTTTCTCACTGGTTTCCTTCACTTGTGTCAGTCTTCATTTCCTTGCAAACTCCCTTCCTTCCGTCTGTCCTAAACAGTTTTCTAGCTCTTCTCTCTCCGCACCTATTTTTCCTTTCTTCTCTCCCATCCCCTACTCCTGTCATCCCTCCGGACAACCCCTTGCCCTTCACTCGCATGCTTCATTTATCTTTCCCTTCTAGAAGTCTTTCCGCACTTTCTCTCTCCCTTCTTCTTTACTTACCCTTCCTCCCACCTTCATCCCTTCCATCTTTCCCTTCCTCCCTGCCATTATTGCTGGTGTCTCCACTGCCCCTTTGCCTTAACATGTCTGCGGCGGTGAGGAGATGATTGCCAGCACCCCACTGCCCCCAATCTGCACCCGCCCAAATATCAAATGGTTTACAGCTTTGAAAGTGAATCAGTCAGACCCGAGGGTAGATTGGGGGTAGTGGGGTGCTGGCAATCATCTCCTCGCGATCGTCTCCATTGCGCAGTGTAGAAGTAGAACCGGGCCCAGGCCGGGCAGCGTTGAAATTGAGTTCATCAGTCTGTTTGCCTCTTCACCATTCCAGAAATGTTGTCGGTGGCTTCAAAAAGATGATTTGTAATATAATAAATATTTTCTTTAACCAGCCAACCGCACGTAAGAAATAAACAAAACGCAATTAGGCATCCCAGCCAAAGGTAACAATGACAAGGAACGCCTTCCAAAACCTCGCGTTCTGCAGGAAAAATATAGATGACGGACACACCTTCTAAAGGGAAAAATATCTTCCCTAAAATTCCGCCTACTGACTCAGAAAAAGTAACTCAATTTTATAATATTTGCAGTACACACCACAGGTAGCCAACTGCGGCATGTTCAATTTACAGTCTCACATGGTTTGGTTCTGGTTAAATGTTATTGTTCCAAGCCGCAGAAAGCACAATAAAGCAAAGGCTATAAAACATATGTAAATTCCAGTCAGTGGCGTCACTAGGGTTGGTGTCACCCGGTGCGGGTAACTCATGGTCTCACCCCCTCACAACTTACCGGATGGACCAACTCACCCTCTGCCTGCACAATGTCCCCTCTGCCTGCACCATCTCTCTCTCTGTCCGCACCATCTCCCCTCGGCCTGCACCATTTCACCCCCTGCCTGCACCATCTTTCCCTCAGCCTACACCATCTCACCCTCTGCCTGCACCATCTCCCCTCTGCCTGCACCATCTCTCCTCTGGTTGCACCATCTCTCCCTCTGTCCACACCATCTCCCTTCCACCTGCACCATCTCTCCCTCAGTCTGCACCATCTCTCCCTCTGCCTGCACCATCTCTCCCTCTGCCTGCACCATCTCTCCCTCTGCATGTACCATCTCCCCATCACCTGCACCATCTCTCCCTCTGCCTGCACCACCTCCCCTCCACCTGCAACATCTCTCCCTCTGTCTGCACCATCTCACCCTCCACCTGCACCATCTCCCCTCTGCCTGAACCATCTCCCCTCTACCTGCACCATCTATCCCTTTGTCCACACTATCTCCCCTCTGCCTGCACCATCTCTCCCTCTGCCTGCACCATCTCACCCTCTGCCTGCACCATATCCCCCCTGCCTGCACCATCTCCCCCTGCCTGCACCATCTTTCCCTCAGCCTACACCATCTCACCCTCTGCCTGCACCATATCCCCTCTGCCTGCACCATTGTCGTGTTTTGGCAGCTCCTGAGTTAGCGTTTAGCACAGCTACACGGTCTTTTCTGTTAACTTGACCAAAACGAACGGGGGCCATTTTGAATCCCTCTGACTTCCGTTTCCTATGAACACGCTGCCTCGTGGTCAGTGTGCCCTTTCGTCCTTTCTCGATATCCATGGTCACTATTCTGCTCGGCAACAGGCTATTTTTAGTACTGGTCAAGCGCACATGCGCACTATGCATCAACTGGTCACTCTTTAGGAATGTTCACACTAACTGACCAGTGCTGTTGAACTCCTCCCACGTGCTGGCTGTGTTCCAAAAATGACCTTATATGTACCTAAAATGTGTAACTTGTAACCGCCTATCTTTTTATTGCTATTAAACTGTATAAAAGAGGTCGCGCACCAATGTTCGGTGTGCTACTTCTTACATTGCCGAAGGGTGCTGTAGGAATGTATCACCACCCCATGGGGTCTTAATAAACTTGTCTTTTACCTTTTCCAGTGTCCGTGCCAACTTCTATACTAAGGCGTTCGAGAGTTTAGCAGAGTATGTAGGCCTGATTTGAACCCAACACCACAATTGGCGACCACGAAGGGACTCATCGGCGACTCGGATGCCCGAAGGAGAGGTCGTGACGAAGGTCAGGAAACTCGCCATGGACGCGTACGCTGCCACTGAGTGACCCGAGTCTTGGCACCCGCGGTGTGTTTTCCCTTCCTTCCGATCTGACCTTCCAGGTGGCGCCGGTCCTCGACTGAGATTCTGATCTTGGATTGTCGTGATGTGCCGTTTTGGCTGATTTGACCACAGAACTTGGCAGTTGGACTTTGGACGTTTGAAAATATTTGGTAAGCTTTTGAGCGGTGAGGTAGTCTACTGACACTTACTGTGGCTTTTTGAAACTTTGAATTTGAATTTGAATTTGTTAGCTAACGTTTTGAATCTTTGAATTTGAATTTGAATATGTGAAGTGCACCTCACATAGGCAGGCATGTAGGGATATTTCTCTGATTTATTTGATTTGAACGGTACACCGCGTTAGGTGTCATTTTTTGTAGTATCGTGCTTTCATGGTACTTTTTGAAACATGCCTGTTTTTAGCACACTCCGTAGGATGTGCTGTTCTGAAAATGGTACCAATTATCGATTAAGTGAAAAACAGCCGGCTCCCCCAGAGGGGACTCCAAATCGTGAAATGTATGTCAAATTCGGTATTCCACCTATAATGTATAGTACATTATGGCATACGTATACTAAGACTGATCGTGAATTACAGTGGCCACTATATGGGTCGTTTGACCTTCGAAAGGTACAATATGTAGAGCAGTGTTTGTTTCAGCGAAGGTCTAGACAAGATATGTTTGATTGTGTGCGTATGTGGGAGAAAGAGGTGCGTGAACGAGCGAAGCGTGAGGAAGCCTTGGCGGAGAAAGTGCAGCGGAAGGCTGCACATGACAAAGCTTTACAGCTACAGGAGAAGGAATTACAGGAAAAGAAAGAGAGGGAGAGACGAGAACGCAATTTACAGGTTAATGGTCAATTCCCTATCAGGCGTCCTCTCTATCCAGTCCTTACTAATGAAACGGATGATTTTTCATTACTAGATCGTTGTCCGCCTCCGTACGTCGCACCCACGGCTCCGAGCGAGGAATCAGACGAGGATAGTGATCGAACACAGCGTACCAGGTTACATGCAGAACGAACTGCGGAATTACGTTCGTTGGCACGAAAGCTAAACATTAATACTGTTACTGTTTCTGACATTACTGTAAAAATGGAACAGTGGTCTGATCAGGAGCGACTGTACTTTTTAGATCATTTTGGAGATGAAGTTGTTGAGCGGTACAGAAAATATTCTCTCGAGTTAGAACCAAAGGAGATATCCGAGGGTCGTGAGAATTTTCGTAAAGGTCTTTTTGTTCTTTCAGATGCGGACGACTTCTTCAAGCGTTTGATTCAACTGCGTAATGAGGCGACACGACTACGGGAGTTGGAAAAGTCGAAGAATTCGTCTACGTCCGGAGCGACGGGGATATCCAAAGAATGCCCTATCTTTGAAACAGATAAGATCGCTGCGATTAATGTTAGACCTATGCGAGAAGCTGCGCCTTTATATGTCCCTCATAAAGGGGATGGCACAGATGATGATAAAAGATCCAAAGACGCGAAAGGGTATTTTGTATATAATTGGGTTTATACGCCTTGGAATAGAGCAGATGTTATGGCGCTTAAGAATGCTTTACCTGATCCCCGTAAAAACCCTGCGGCTTTTTATGAAAATGTTGAAAGCGCAATTTCTTCGTGTATTATGACGTTAGTTGATATTGACCTATTTTTTGGGTTGATATTGCCTCCTGATATGTGGAGAGCGATTCGTAAGTTTGATGACCTCACGACTCTTGGGGCCACTTGGAAAGATCTTGTTCAGGCTGATTTAGATAGAGAACCAGCATGTAAGCCGTGTCAATTAATATTAGACCTTCCAGGGGCCATACTAACAAAACTAAAGACTCTTGCTCCCGCTAAAAAGATTGATTGGACTATATTAGCCTCTTGTAAGCAGAAAGCGGATGAATCAGTTTCCGATTTTTTCTCTCGCTTCGAGGAAGCGTTCCATGATTACAGTGGTCAATTATTGACAGAAGATACTGGCAGGCATTTATTCGTTGATAAGTATGTGGCTAATCTCCTACCGGAGATTGCGAAACGATTGAAAACGAGTGAAAGTTCATGGACCACAGCAACCCCTGCTTCTTTATTGACTATGGCTCAATATTATGAAAGACAGGAATTAGAGGCAAAAGAAAGTAGTGAAAAGAAAGCAAAGGATTTGAAGACGAAGGTAATGTTAGCCCAGGTTCAGGCTACGAGAGGAAATGACAGAGGAGGGCGAGGATCATACAGTAATGCTCCTCCCCCTCGTTCTGACATTTCTGTGAATCAATGTGCATACTGCAAACAGTTTGGGCATTGGATTGCAGACTGTCCGGTGTTTCGAGAGCAGCGTAATTTGAGGGGACGAGGAAGTGGAAGGTCTAGGAATTATTATGGAGGGTCAAGAGGAGGTTATGGCACGAATGATCGAGGGGGCTATGGTACGAATGATCGAGGGGGCTATGGTACGAATGATCGTGGAGGATATGGAGCAAGGGGTCGTGGTCAGTCTGATTATAATAAGTTTGATAACCGCAATCAATATCAGATAAATGAGGGTGGTCCTGCTGAACCACGGGATGAGCATTATGCATAGGACTGCGTAGGATGGGGTGTGGAATCGGTTGAGGTACCAGTTGATCAAAGGGGTCCATACATAGAAGCACATGTTCTGGGTTCCACTGATCAATTTCTGGTCGATACAGGAGCTACTCGTAGCGCTTTGTCCAAATACTTGGTTCCAAGGGCTCCCCTGTCTGGCGAGGTAATTACAGCAATAGGGTTCGATGGAACACCTACTTCTAGCCCATTGTCTCAACCAGTTGCATTTCATGTTGATAAATTTGCTGCCCCATGTCCCTTTTTGTTGTCTCCAAATACACCAGATAATATTATTGGACTTGATATGTTAAAACACTTTCGAGCTACTATTCGCTGTGCCCCAGAAGGAGTGCGAGTTGTGTTGAATGAGAATTACCCAGACTTTGAGCGAGTGTGTTTTCTCCATGAATCTGAAGTATTGGCCTCCTTACCAAACACGTTGTGGGCCACTTCTGATACGGATGTGGGGCAGATGTTAATCCCTCCAGTACGTATTACTGTAAAGGAGGGAGTATCTCTACCACGTGTCCCACAATATAAGATTTCCAGAGAAGGAGAACTTGCTTTGATGCATATTGTGAACGATTTGATTTTGGCAGGAGTAGTTGAGGAAGTCCCCTACAATGTTTGCAATAGCCCAATTTTACCGATCCTTAAAAGAGATACAGATGCTAAGGTTTACCGTTTCATTATTGATTTGAGGGAAATAAACAAGATAGTAGTGCCTCAGTACCCTGTGGTGTCTGACATCACCACGTTGCTTACGTTGGTTCCATCGACGGCAACTACTTTTACAGTCATCGATTTGAAGAATGCCTTCTTTTCGATCCCTGTACATCCTGACAGTCGATATCTATTCGGCTTTACATTAAATAATAAATCGTACAGATTCTGTCGAGTTCCTCAAGGCTATACTGAAAGTCCTAGCATTTATAGTCAGGCATTAAAAAGACAGCTTGATTCCTTTGACTTACAAGAGGGAGTGGTTCTCATTCAATATGTAGACGATATCTTACTTGCTGCAGACACGCCAGAACAATGTGAGAAGAGTACCTTTTCCTTGCTTTCCTTCCTGGCCAAACATAATCATAAAGTTTCGAAGAAAAAGTTACAATATTGTAGACCAAAGGTGACCTACCTCGGTCATCTTTTGTCTAAGGAGGGCCGTGCATTGACATCAGATCGAATTCAAGCAATCCTAGATACTCCAGTCCCTCGCACTCAGAAGGATGTTCGCGCCTTTATAGGTTTGACGTCTTTTTGTAGGCAATGGATATTGGGTTTTTCACATATCGTTAAACCATTGTTAGCATTGTTGTCTAAAGATACACCGATTCCCATTGAATGGACGGATGAATGTCAGAACGCTTTTGAATAATTGAGACAAGCTCTTTGTTCTGCACCAGTGTTAGGTACACCTGATTACACGAAGATTTTTACATTATATGTACACGAGAAGGATGGGTGTGCATTGTCAGTGTTAGTGCAGACACACGGAGACAAACAGAGGCCTTGTGCATACTTCTCGGCGGTACTCGACCCTGTGGCTCGAGGATTGCCTGGATGTTTTCGAGCAGTTGCAGCAACAGCAGTTGCGATACGACAAAGTGAGGGAATAGTTTTGTCACACAAATTGTTGGTGCTAGTTCCCCATGCGGTAGATGCGTTACTGAATCAAACAAAAACGCAGCATCTAACCAGTGCCCGTTTGACAGGATATGAGCTAACGTTGTTGGCGCCGCACATCACACTAAAGCGATGTGCGACACTGAATCCTGCTACTTTATTGCCGGATCCTGTTGCTGAGACCCAGAAGGAAGAACAACATGATTGTGTTTTTCTGACTGAGGAACAGACAAAGGGTCGTATCGATTTACAGGATATACCGTTTCCAGATGTAGATGGGGAACTGTGGGTTGATGGATCGTGCGTGAGGTTACCAGATGGTACGACTTCTGCAGCTTATGCGATCACGACACTTAAGACCGTGGTAGAAGCAGCACGAATACCCCAGAAATCGGCTCAAGCAGCTGAATTGATAGCCTTAACGAAAGCATGTGAGTTAAGTGCTGGGCTATGTGTGAACATTTACACGGATAGTCGTTACACTTTTGGAGTAGTGCATGATTTTGGCCTACTTTGGAAGGAACGAGGATTCCTGACTTCACACGGAGTACACATCATGCATGGAGAATTGGTACGCGATCTCCTGAATGCACTGTTATGCCCAAAGAAAGTTGCAATAGTCAAGTGCAGTGCACACAAAAAGGTGACGGACAAAATAGGGCAAGGCAATGCTTTCGCAGACCGCATTGCGAGAGAGACCGCTATGCTGCAAAATAATTTCCCCATGTATGTGGTGAAGTCACAAGCTGAGCGGTGGCATGATGCTAGAGAAGAAATACTAGATATACAGAAGTCAGCATCTGAGGCAGAACGTATGAAATGGGCCACTGAAGGAGTATTGGATGATGAGGGTTGCTGGCGTAGTAAAGATATGGAGAGATGGAAACTACCCATGGCCTATTTACAAACAATGGTGCAAATGACACATGGGCTGGCACACATTGGAGCTCTCGCAATTACTAAATTGCTTACACGAGTTTGGGAAAATGCTGACATTGCTAGCACGGCTAAGAGAGTAGTGCAGACCTGTCTGATATGTTTGCAGCACAATCCTGGACAAGGGACTCATACTCCTAAAGGAGGGTTTGTTCCACCTACTGCACCATTCGAAGTACTACAAATGGATTACATCCAGCTGGAACGCTGTAATAATCTCAAGTATGTCCTAGTAGTGGTGTGTGCCTTCAGCAAATGGATTGAGGCTTACCCTACGAAAGACAATACAGCATTGACAACAGCTAAGGTGTTACTCAAGGAGTACTTCCCGCGCTACGGTGTTTGTAAACTTATGTGGAGTGATAATGGCCCTCATTTCATTGGAAAAGTAGTGGAATACGTCCTGAAAGGATTGGGAATCAAGCAACGATTCCATGCTGTTTTTCATCCTCAATCAGCAGGTTTAGTAGAACGATACAATGCAACTCTGAAGCTGAAGTTAGCAAAGATAGTGGCATCTACATCTCTGAAATGGCCGGACGCTTTGCCTCTGGCATTGCTGTCCATTCGGTCAGTGCCACATTCTCGATCTGGCCTCACACCCTACGAAGTGGTGTTTGGAAGGCCTATGAATATTTGGGGAGTTCCAAAACCTCGTTTGATACATGATATGCCTTGTATAATGATGAACGATTATCTGGCACGATTAACAAATGATTTGCTTTCTATTCATCAACAGGTTCGAGAGGCGCTCCCTGATAACTTCACTGGTGAGGCTCACGATCTCCGCCCTGGGGACCACGTGATGGTCAAAGTATTTGAACGATCCAGCAGTTTGGAACCGAGATGGCATGGCCCTGAGCAAGTGCTGCTGGCTACGCGAACTGCTGTGAGAGTCACTAACAAGAAGCGGTGGATACATTCAACGCACTGCCGACGTGTCTCTCCGGATCTGGTGAGCCCTGTGGTACTATCCGACTACAGAAAGATTTTGGATACAGAAAAGAGCCCAGCTGTCACGCCTGATGAATTGGAGGGAGCCTTCCCGGACCACGTTGTTTCTGATAAAGTGAAGTACAATCTACGCCCTAGGAAATAAGATTCCTTTTGTGTTTTTGAAACTGGTTGGTAACCGCTCTGAGGTTTGTGAAACGGAAGCCGGGAATATCAAGGGGGGGGGATCAGTTCTGCCCAGTGTAGCGACACCCGTCTTGAATCCCGGAGAACAAATCAACGGCAGCCTCGGTTCAGAACCATCGTTTTTATTTTTCCCGCTTAGTGTTTTTTTTTTTTTTGAAGAGTATTGTTTTGTGAACTATGGCATCTCCTTCGACACGAAGAGGGAGAATTCTTGGTGCTGTTTTGTTTGTCTTGACCGTAGTGGTGATCGCAGTATTAGCTTGGACTATAGAACTGTTGTTTCCTGTACGAGAGCATTTGCTGCCCACCACTCCAAGTCCATCTGAACATTTTCATTTCACTCTGCCTTTTCACGAAGAAAGACATAGGCAGACTTATTTGAATAACAGCTTTATTAAGATTCTGCATCATACTCATAACATGACCAACACGTCCAATTGTTGGGTATGTGGAATGTTGCCCGGACATCAGAAGAAGGGAGGAACACCACTCATTCCTCTCCCGTTTTCTCATAATGGTTCTTGTCATGCTTGGTACACTCTTCTTTTTACTCTGCGATGGCCAACGAAAGGTGGACTACTTTTTCGGTTGAATAAAATATGTTATAACGACAGAGATGGCTATCCACACGCTGAAGGAACTAAGTTTGAATGGGAAGAGTACCGTCCGGACAATGTTTCTACACCTCGTGTATATACGAACCAAAGACTTATAAATGTGACAAGCCTATACATGATAACAGTTATCGATACAAAAGCAGATTTGTGTATTAGAAATAAAGGTACAATCCCTGTAGGCCGCAGTGAATGTAATATTACACTTACCTTTGATACACCAATTGGAATTGCATTTGTAGCTTCACGTAACACATATTTCATTTGTGGAAATAAGGGATACCATCGTCTACCATTGGGATGGTTGGGAACGTGTTATATAGCTTTTGTATTACCACCTGTATTTATTGCTCCTCCCATGTACCACAATGATTACGTTCTGTACCATGATTTCATACTGAACAGGGTCAAACGAACAGTAGATCTTGACGAAATAGACCAGACTGATACTACTTTACAACAATATGTAGATTTCAATTTGGGGTTATTCTCATTCGTAGGAGCTGCACTGAATAGCAGGAAGATAAGGCGGCTTACGCGTGTGGTGGAAGCAGTCGCTAACGAAACTGCATTCCGCTTTAGGGAATATTACTGAGGAATTGCAAATTACCAGAATTGTGGCGCTCCAGAATCGAATGGTTCTAGATGTGATACTAGCTGATAGAGGTGGAGCATGCCGCGTCATCGGAAGTAGTTGTTGCGTGTACGTACCAGATAACTCACCTTCTGTATATGATTCGATTACAAAATTACATAAGATAGCTGCTGAGATCCACCCAGAAAATGGAACATGGACCTTTTCTGGTTGGTTCTGGACCCTGCTTAGTACTTGGGGTTGGAAATTATTAACGATTCTCTGTGTTTTTATTGGAGTACTATTTTTCCTTTGTCTATGTATTCAATGTGGCCCTACATTATGTTCTGTATGTATCACAGCCTGTATTCCGTCCAAACGAGCTATTGTTAAGCAAGAGAAACTGATCAATGATGAAGTATTGAAAATAATGGCTATTAACATTGAGGATGAACATTCTGACTACGTCCACTATGAGGTAGCTCTTGCTAAACGCTAAAAGGGCCGTCTGTCGTGTTTTGGCAGCTCCTGAGTTAGCGTTTAGCACAGCTACACGGTCTTTTCTGTTAACTTGACCAAAACGAACGGGGGCCATTTTGAATCCCTCTGACTTCCGTTTCCTATGAACACGCTGCCTCGTGGTCAGTGTGCCCTTTCGTCCTTTCTCGATATCCATGGTCACTATTCTGCTCGGCAACAGGCTATTTTTAGTACTGGTCAAGCGCACATGCGCACTATGCATCAACTGGTCACTCTTTAGGAATGTTCACACTAACTGACCAGTGCTGTTGAACTCCTCCCACGTGCTGGCTGTGTTCCAAAAATGACCTTATATGTACCTAAAATGTGTAACTTGTAACCGCCTATCTTTTTATTGCTATTAAACTGTATAAAAGAGGTCGCGCACCAATGTTCGGTGTGCTACTTCTTACATTGCCGAAGGGTGCTGTAGGAATGTATCACCACCCCATGGGGTCTTAATAAACTTGTCTTTTACCTTTTCCAGTGTCCGTGCCAACTTCTATACTAAGGCGTTCGAGAGTTTAGCACAGTATGTAGGCCTGATTTGAACCCAACACCACACCATCTCTCCCTCTGTCGGCACCATCTCCCCTCTGACTGCATTATCTCACCACCTGCCTGCACCATCTCTCCCACTGCCTGCACCATCTCACCCTCCGCCTGCACCATCTCCCCTCTGCCTGCACCATCTATCCCTTTGTCCACACTATCTCCCCTCTGCCTGCACCATCTCCCCTCCGCCTGCACCATCTCTCCCCTTGCCTGCACCATCTCACCCCCTGCCTGCACCATCTCTCCCTCTGCCTGCACCATCTCACCCTCTGCCTGCACCATCTCCCCTCTGCCTGCACATCTCCCCTCTGCCTGCACCATCTATCCCTTTGTCCACACTATCTCCCCTCTGCCTGCACCATCTCTCCTCTGCCTGCACCATCTCACCCTCTGCCTGCACCATCTCCCCTCCACCTGCACCATCTCCCCTCTGCCTGCACCATCTCTCGCTTTGTCCACACTATCTCCCCTCTGCCTGCACCATCTCTCGCTTTGTCCACACTATCTCGCCCTCTGCCTGCACCATCTCCCCTCCGCCTGCACCATCTCTCCCTCTGTCTGCACCATCTCCCCTCAGCTGCACCATCTCACCCCCTGCCTGCACCATCTCTCTCTGCCTGCACCATCTCACCCTCTGCCTGCACCATCTCCCCTCTGCCTGCACCATCTCTCCCTCTGTCTGCACCATCTCCCCTCAGCTGCACCATCTCACCCCCTGCCTGCACCATCTCTCTTGCCTGCACCATCTCACCCTCTGCCTGCACCATCTCCCCTCTGCCTGCACCATCTCTCCCTCTGCCTGCACCATCTCCCCTCCACCTGCACCATCTTTCCCTCTGCCTGCAACATATCTCCCTCTGTCTGCACCATCTCCCCTCCGCCTGCACCATCTCTCCCCTTGCCTGCACCATCTCCCCTCTGCCTACACCATCTCCACTCTGCCTGCACCATCTCCCCTCTGCCTGCACCATCTCTCCCTTTGTTCACACTGTCTCCCCTCTGTCTGCACCATCTCTCGCTCTGCCTGCACCATCTCTCCCTCTGCCTGCACCATCTCACCCTCTGCCTGCACCATCTCTCCCTCTGTCTGTACCATCTCCCCTCCGACTGCATCATCTCACCACCTGCCTGCACCATCTCTCCCTCTGCCTGCACCATCTCTCCCTCTGCCTGCACCATCTCACCCTCTGCCTGCACCATCTCTCCCTCTGTCTGCACCATCTCCCCTCCGACTGCATCATCTCACCACCTGCCTGCACCATCTCCCCTCTGCCTGCACCATCTATCCCTTTGTCCACACTATCTCCCCTCTGCCTGCACCATCTCCCCTCCGCCTGCACCATCTCACCCCCTGCCTGCACCATCTCACCCCCTGCTTGCACCATCTCTCCCTCTGCCTGCACCATCTCACCCTCTGCCTGCACCATCTCCCCTCTGCCTGCACATCTCCCCACTGCCTGCACCATCTATCCCTTTGTCCACACTATCTCCCCTCTGCCTGCACCATCTCTCCCTCTGCCTGCACCATCTCACCATCTCCCCTCTGCCTGCACCATCTCCCCTCTGCCTGCACCATCTCTCGCTTTGTCCACACTATCTCCCCTCTGCCTGCACCATCTCTCGCTTTGTCCACACTATCTCTCCCTCTGCCTGCACCATCTCCCCTCCACCTGCACCATCTCTCCCTCTGTCTGCACCATCTCCACTCAGCTGCACCATCTCACCCTCTGCCTGCACCATCTCCCCTCTGCCTGCACCATCTCTCCCTCTGCCTGCACCATCTCCCCTCTGCCTGCACCATCTCTCCCTCTGCCTGCAACATCTCTCCCTCTGTCTGCACCATCTCCCCTCCGCCTGCACCATCTCACCCCCTGCCTGCACCATCTCCCCTCTGCCTACACCATCTCCACTCTGCCTGCACCATCTCCCCTCTGCCTGCACCATCTCTCCCTTTGTTCACATTGTCTCCCCTCTGCCTGCACCATCTCTCGCTCTGCCTGCACCATCTCTCCCTCTGCCTGCACCATCTCACCCTCTGCCTGCACCATCTCCCCTCTGCCTGCACCATCTCTCGCTTTGTCCACACTATCTCCCCTCTGCCTGCACCATCTCCCCTCCGCTGGACCATCTCACCCCCGGCCTGCACCATTTCTCTCTGCCTGCACCATCTCACCCTCTGCCTGCACCATCTCTCCCTCGGGCCTGCACCAGCTCACCCTCCACCTGCACCATCTCCCCTCTGCCTGAACCATCTCCCCTCTACCTGCAGCATCTGTCCCTTTGTCCACACTATCTCCCCTCTGCCTGCACCATCTCTCCCTCTGCCTGCACCATCTCACCCTCTGCCTGCACCATCTCCCCCCTGCCTGCACCATCTCCCCCTGCCTGCACCATCTTTCCCTCAGCCTACACCATCTCACCCTCTGCCTGCACCATATCCCCTCTGCCTGCACCATCTCTCCCTCTGTCTGCACCATCTCCCCTCTGACTGCATTATCTCACCACCTGCCTGCACCATCTCTCCCACTGCCTGCACCATCTCACCCTTCGCCTGCACCATCTCCCCTCTGCCTGCACCATCTATCCCTTTGTCCACACTATCTCCCCTCTGCCTGCACCATCTCCCCTCCGCCTGCACCATCTCACCCCCTGCCTGCACCATCTCACCCCCTGCCTCCACCATCTCTCCCTCTGCCTGCACCATCTCACCCTCTGCCTGCACCATCTCCCCTCTGCCTGCACATCTCCCCTCTGCCTGCACCATCTATCCCTTTGTCCACACTATCTCCCCTCTGCCTGCACCATCTCTCCTCTGCCTGCACCATCTCACCCTCTGCCTGCACCACCTCCCCTCTGCCTGCACCATCTCCCCTCTGCCTGCACCATCTCTCGCTTTGTCCACACTATCTCCCCTCTGCCTGCACCATCTCTCGCTTTGTCCACTGATAGAGGGGCCTTTTTATCGACCTTGGTAGGATGAAGGTCCGATGTGAGCCCTACTTGACAAAATCTGAAAATATGCTAAAATGACCAATTTTCACCATATAAAATCAGCAAATGAAATCCCATGGATCCCCTGAATCCCGGGGTTGTAGGCCCAAGCCAAAGGCCCAAAGCCACCGGCTTATGTTAACAGAATCCACTGAGCCTAAATAGTTTTAAACGTGCATTTCTGATGTGCTGAACACAGCAAGACAATTGAGCAGACCAGGAAAGTTACAGTAGCCTTTCACAAGCCCCATTGCAAGACACCACACACGTACACAGACTCAGCCATTACAAGTTGGCACATCTTGGAATCTTGCAGAAATGTTGTTCTGAAAGATAGCTTGCATGAAATAGATGTCACAGCACCTCAGCACCTGTCATAGGTTCCGCTCTAACACATATATTTTTAGAAATGTACAAGATGTTCGCTTTTGAAGAGCACAATGTCCTCTTTTAGGGAACAGAATGTTCTTTAGGGGTGTCCTTCCAGTGTCCTAGAACACATGTGGTTAAACCACCTGCAGAAAGTGCTTCAGAAAAGGCGTCAGAACAGTGTTAGTTCTGCATTTTTCAGGTATATTAGATTCAGCCCGTCAAATCTGAAGCCAGAGTTCTGCTAATGCAACTTCTTGCATGCAGGCTCTCCGGCTAGTCGATTGTCTGACTTGGGGTGTCAATTCCTCTCTCTCAGGTGGTGGGCACCCTAAGCCAGATAATACTTTTGTCTTTTAAATGTCTGTCCTTGCTCTGTACTTTCCATTCACACCCAATCCCTTGCATTTTAGGTTCACTTAGGCTATTAGGTCCTGCTGGGATAGTCTTCATAGGCTAAGGGGCTTCTGGGCACTAGACTTTATAGAGTGTCCTGCTTACCCCAACTAATTTCAATTGTGCCTTTTCAATAATCCTGGCAACTCACATTCTGGGTCTCTTCAAAATGTTTGACTTGCATGAATCATTCTCATCAGAAAGGCTTAATTCTAGGCACTATGTTTTCATAAGAAATGTACTCCATATCTTTGAATCTCTGACAGTTTTCCATTGTGCATGTTTAAGAGTTACTCAGTTCAGCTTGCCTCGCAGCATTTTAGAAGCAAGTTCGATCTATTTTATACTCCTGGCAGAGTGAAGCCAGATTGTTTTAAAGAATATTCACTAGAAATGCGTTTTATTGAAATACCTGTGTTTTGTGCAATAAAATGTCACCCAACTGTAATCTTTGTTGCTTGTTCCTTATTCCTCAGTGAAGTATTGCGTCGATGACATGTGCCCACGGCTCAAAACCACAGGGCAGGGTGGTTTATGGTTTGTGACTCGTGGCCACACCCTGAAGGGCTTCAATTCACCCTTCATCAGCTGGCGCCCAACATATGAATCATACTACATACGTCTGCAGTGGATTTGACGTACACCCCCGACAGGTTCCTGAGAGCACCGCCACCGCTCCTTTGTGGCAGAGACCACGGGTAAGACAAGGGTTTTGTTTTTCCTTGGATTTCCTGGGTCTCTGCTGCCTGGGGGTGCGACTGGCTCTTTTGTGGACTGTCTCTGGCTGTCACCTGTCCCTGCGGCGCTATCTCTGGTCATGATTTGAACCCCAATTTTCTGTCCCTTTGTGTGGTCACGATTTGTCACTTTCTTGTCAGAGGCCAGTATCTGCTTTTCTGCTGCTTTTTGGTTCATAACAGTTGTGCCTTCGAGGTTGGGGGTTTTCCTGTTTTGCACTCTTGTTTGCCCTGCCGGTTCCGGTCCGGAGGGGATGGTTATAGCGTCAATGGTTCTAGGTTTTTGATCCCTCGACAGTTAAAGTCTGTGCGCCGGGTGTCCCCCGGAGCCTCTGTGTCCGGGGGCGGAGTTAGAGTCTCCCCTTCTACAGTTCAAGTCTGTGGGCAGGTTTATGATCCCTCTCCAGTTCGAGTCTGTGTGCAGGGTGTCCCCCGGAGCCTCTCTGTCCGGGGTCGGAGTTAGAGTCTCCCCTAGTTCTCCATTTTCGCATTATGGTTTGACGTACGATTGCATTTTGTTCTTTGCCATATTCTAGGTTGATAACACATTACTACTTTGCACATTGTATTTTTTTTTTCTCTTCAAACTGTTTATTGCCTATTTACATTGCCTATTGTGCTCTTCCTCTGTTCCGGTCTGTTCATTCCTCATCTTCGCAATTCCTTGTTGCCCATTCTTCTCTCCCGCACCCTTCCTCTGCCACTTGTGCCCCTACGTTCTCTTCCGTGAGGGCTGCCTTCACGCCCTTCCATTGTTTACTTTCTTCTCCTCACGATTTAGTTTAGCAAGGTTTGGGTGTCCATATCTTTTGTTCGGTTCCACTTTTAGTCTGCTTTACTGACTGGCTTTGTCAGGTGCTGCCTTGTTCTCTCGCTCCGCGAAGGCACAGAAAGGGGAAGTGGCGTTTGGTATTTTCGGATTCCCCCTCCTTTCTAGCCCATTCTTGCTCAAGCTGGGGACTCAGTGTGATTTCCTTAGTGTAATTTCCTTGTATAATAACTGCCTTACACTCCGGTTTCGTTTCCATTTTTCATTTCATAACAATGTCATTTCGTCTTCATTGTGCTATCCTACATATAGACATCATTTAAGGTTTTTTTTTTATTTCTCATGCTTTCAAAATTAAAATATGTGCCTTAGGCACCTGGCCTCTGCAAAAATAATTTCTCTTCTTCCTTCTTCTCCTGATTTGTTTCTGCAGGGATTGGGTCTTTTAGTTTAGTTTAGTTTAGTTTAGTCTGACACTTTCCATTGTCGGAGGGACGGCAAGGCAAGACTTACTGCCTTTGTCAGCTTGCAATTTGCGCGCACAAAATGAGGAAGTGCTCTGTGCTCTGTGTCAACAATTTCCTGCCACGGTGGTTCACTTCGCCGCATGGCACTTCACCCAACACGATATTAAAGACCGGTCTTCCACAGTCTCTCTCTCTCTCCCTCCTCTGCCTCCTCTCTCTCCCTCTTTCTCTCTCCTTCTCTAATTTTCCGTACATCTCTAACAGTTCTCTCTCTCTCCAGCTCGTCCCCCAGATGCCCCCTCTCCTCTGTGCTGTGCAGCAGCACACGTCATACTTCCCTTTCTCACCCGGGGCTCCATTTCCTGCTTTCACATACTGACGCTTGCACACATTTTCACTGCTACATTTTTCACCTACGACATTTACTGACTGCATCATGTTTTTGTTCGTTTAAATTAGCATTTTTTTTTTTTTTTTGCCTCCATCTAAAAATACCTTTTCCATTGTGTTTGCTTTCTGTCTGTTTATGTGTGTGCTTCATGGTTATGTCTGATGCTTCCAGGTCATCAATAACACTGCTTGTGCTCACGAAACCGTTGCTGCTTTTGTGCACTGCTTCTGTCAAAAGGCTCTGCAGCTGTGCTCGTGATATCGGCCCCAGTGCCTCCTCCTTGCCCCGCCCTTCTCACCAAGCCCTCTCAAGGCCAGGGGTGCGTCCTCACTGACACTCCCCGTAGTATGCTATTGCTAGGTAGTGACGCCCTCTTATCTACAAACTGACTACACGTGCCTTGCCCTTCGCCCACTTCCAGTAAATTCTTTTGCCTCTCATTTTGCACCTGCAAACTGATTGCCAAAAGAGGAGGGGTGAGAACTGTATTCCATCCTGGCACTTGACTCCCTTTTGCTACCCCCCACACCGGTCATGCTCCACCTTAATTGACCACATCACACAGCAACGTTTTTTGTGGTTTTTTTTTGTGTTTTCTGGTTGCTATTACACCCTATTACACCATATTACACCCTAATAATACTTACTAGTATAGTTATAGTCTAGGTTTTTCAAAGTTGCAGGAAATATTGTGTACCTATAGTGGAAGGTGAGTGTACTAAAATGCTTTTAAGCAGTACATAAGCCAGGGACTACAATAATGGGTGTGCATTGACAAAGCCAAGAGGGTAACAAATAATTTTGAGACCTAAAGAATTTACCAATGCTTGTTTATTTTTATGTTGCAAAGAATGGTACCTACCTTATTCCAGTAGTTGGGTGAAATATTTTTGCATTCTGTTTTGGGAACATTTTATTTTGAAAGCAAAGAATTATCGGTCTTGCGTTGAAGCTTCTGCAAATATTTGCATCTAATTGGGGAACATCCTGTGAGCAATATGCATAGCGTCACATTGCTAAATATTGAAAATAAGTGTACACATTTTTATACCCTAACAAGTATCAAAATTGCAGTCTGGGCTTCAAAGATTTACCTAGAGCGCTCACCCTAATAATAAAGCCTTTGCATTAGTGAACAAAAAGAATGCAATGTAACACAGGGATGCCAATATAATTTTTAGGCTGTTTTCTTCATTTGGAGCACCCTTCTTACGTCAGCTGGCAAACATACAGCATGCATCAGTAATAGCACATTTATTGAAAGGTCTGTTGCTATTAAAAAGAGTTTCAATTGTGGAATGTGCTGCACACACCTCCTCCAAGGACTATATATCACGAGGTAAAGAATGTATTGATGCAGATGTAAAAAAAAAAAAAAAAAAAAGGGGGAATACCTTCAGTAACTGGTTGTATGTACACAATGGTTCAAATTGCTTCTTCTCCACATGATATCACGATATGAAGATAGAAGATAATGAGATGTACTATTTCCCTAAAGTCTTTTTCATTGTCTATGACTTGTAGGATGTGATCAGATTGTTACTGTGTTTTTCTAAAATGCTGGCACTAAGGTTAAATGCACATGTAATGGACTGCTTCATCTCACCTTGGTGCCGGGACTCATCATAGCCCCCTATTTGAGACTGCAAGTACGTGTTGGTACACCGATCCAAGCACTGCAATGTATAAATTCTTGCCAAAATGCCTCCTGAAGGAGTTCATTCCACACCTTTAAGTGCCTATGCTTTTGTGTTCTGACAATTGACCACCGTTCATCTCACACGTGATTGAAGGGGTGTGCAAGGGGCGAGGAGCTACACAGACTGGATTGATGCACTTCCACTTGCTCTGTTGTCCATGAGTGGCACTACAACGACTAACATTGTTAAGTTCTGAAAGGCCTTCCTGAAGAAGGGACACCAGAAGCCTGGCCAGACAATGGGGGGCAAGCTCAACATGCATCAAGAGTGTCATCTAAGGTACGCCACAGGTACAATATGCACTCCAGCAGACCAGCAACGACAAGGTGGATTAGAGGAGAGGCAGATCCCTGCTTGCTGCCGGCCAGGCCTCTTGATACTATCATCCAAGGACTCCTACGTTCTTTTCCAGTCTAGTGACTGACTTTCTTGATCCATGGTTCTCCTACAAAGAAAGTGCGACTCCGCCCCATGAGAAGTACCAAGTGGGGATGTTATCCCAAGATCATCCTGATGGGTTGCATGTGCTACACAGCAGAGAAAGGAAGAGTGTAAGCAGACCCCAACGATACATCACCTAAAGACGTCTGGAACTCCGAATGCCCCAACGCCTCCATCTGCAAGTTGTAACGAGATATCTTTCCCTTCTTCATCACCCTACTTTTTTCATATTTGAAAGTGCCTAGGTAATAGAAGTGCTTGCAAACCTCTCAAATTACCTGAAGACAGGCACCAACGGTTACTTTTTCTGTTTACAGAAATGATCACTGAAGATCTGTTTAATTTTTCAGCTTAAGTTTTGAAAAGACTTAAAGTACAGCAGAAAATAAGACATTCTTCCAACTAATCACACCAACCACACGTACCAACGATTGGAACAACGCTTCAAGACTTTCAGAACAATGAATAAAAATGATAATGAGTGCTACTAGCAGTATTGAACACTATTTACTGCCATTATAATGATTATAAATGTATTGTGATCACAGTGCTATACCGAAGATACTGATTAAATGAGACAGAGATATTGTACTAAAATTGAATAGATAGCCATTGATAAAGATGGGACAAGGGGACAGCTGACAGGACAGGATGTTATGTTTGCACACACTGGCCTACCGTCACAGACAAGAGCATGTGTCATACTTGTCTCTAAACATGTGAGCTGTGTCCTAATGAGCATTATGCCTTGTGAACGCCTGCTTAAATGAACACGATGAAGAGTATGCAAAAATACCACTATAAGTGTTATGTTAGTGACATGCCCAGGATGCGGCCACTGGCTGAAGGGTCACAGAGATACTGAGTTGAAAATAAGTGATCATTGAATGAATGATTGAATGATCAAGA
Source organism: Lissotriton helveticus (assembly GCF_964261635.1). Classification (NCBI taxonomy): domain Eukaryota; kingdom Metazoa; phylum Chordata; class Amphibia; order Caudata; family Salamandridae; genus Lissotriton; species Lissotriton helveticus. Next base: position 1,715,093,220 of record NC_136059.1, read on the forward strand.
GGAGGGAGATGATAGAGGGGCCTTTTTATCGACCTTGGTAGGATGAAGGTCCGATGTGAGCCCTACTTGACAAAATCTGAAAATATGCTAAAATGACCAATTTTTACCATATAAAATCAGCAAATGAAATCCCATGGATCCCCTGAATCCCGGGGTTGTAGGCCCAAGCCAAAGGCCCAAAGCCACCGGCTTATGTTAACAGAATCCACTGAGCCTAAATAGTTTTAAACGTGCATTTCTGATGTGCTGAACACAGCAAGACAATTGAGCAGACCAGGAAAGTTACAGTAGCCTTTCACAAGCCCCATTGCAAGACACCACACACGTACACAGACTCAGCCATTACAAGTTGGCACATCTTGGAATCTTGCAGAAATGTTGTTCTGAAAGATAGCTTGCATGAAATAGATGTCACAGCACCTCAGCACCTGTCATAGGTTCCGCTCTAACACATATATTTTTAGAAATGTACAAGATGTTCGCTTTTGAAGAGCACAATGTCCTCTTTAAGGGAACAGAATGTTCTTTAGGGGTGTCCTTCCAGTGTCCTAGAACACATGTGGTTAAACCACCTGCAGAAAGTGCTTCAGAAAAGGCGTCAGTACAGTGTTAGTTCTGCATTTTTCAGGTATATTAGATTCAGCCCGTCAAATCTGAAGCCAGAGTTCTGCTAATGCAACTTCTTGCATGCAGGCTCTCCGGCTAGTCGATTGTCTGACTTGGGGTGTCAATTCCTCTCTCTCAGGTGGTGGGCACCCTAAGCCAGATAATACTTTTGTCTTTTAAATGTCTGTCCTTGCTCTGTACTTTCCATTCACACCCAATCCCTTGCATTTTAGGTTCACTTAGGCTATTAGGTCCTGCTGGGATAGTCTTCATAGGCTAAGGGGCTTCTGGGCACTAGACTTTATAGAGTGTCCTGCTTACCCCAACTAATTTCAATTGTGCCTTTTCAATAATCCTGGCCACTCACATTCTGGGTCTCTTCAAAATGTTTGACTTGCATGAATCATTCTCATCAGAAAGGCTTAATTCTAGGCACTATGTTTTCATAAGAAATGTACTCCATATCTTTGAATCTCTGGCAGTTTTCCATTGTGCATGTTTAAGAGTTACTCAGTTCAGCTTGCCTCGCAGCATTTTAGAAGCAAGTTCGATCTATTTTATACTCCTGGCAGAGTGAAGCCAGATTGTTTTAAAGAATATTCACTAGAAATGCGTTTTATTGAAATGCCTGTGTTTTGTGCAATAAAATGTCACCCAACTGTAATCTTTGTTGCTTGTTCCTTATTCCTCAGTGAAGTATTGCGTCGATGACATGTGCCCACGGCTCAAAACCACAGGGCAGGGTGGTTTATGGTTTGTGACTCGTGGCCACACCCTGAAGGGCTTCAATTCACCCTTCATCACCACACTATCTCGCCCTCTGCCTGCACCATCTCCCCTCCGCCTGTACCATCTCTCCCTCTGTCTGCACCATCTCCCCTCAGCTGCACTATCTCACCCCCTGCCTGCACCATTTCTCTCTGCCTGCACCATTTAACCCTCTGCCTGCACCATCTCCCCTCTGCCTGCACCATCTCTCCCTCTGTCTGCACCATCTCCCCTCAGCTGCACCATCTCACCCCCTGCCTGCACCATCTCTCTCTGCCTGCACCATCTCACCCTCTGCCTGCACCATCTCCCCTCTGCCTGCACCATCTCTCCCTCTGCCTGCACCATCTCCCCTCCACCTGCACCATCTCTCCCTCTGCCTGCAACATATCTCCCTCTGTCTGCACCATCTCCCCTCCGCCTGCACCATCTCACCCCTTGCCTGCACCATCTCCCCTCTGCCTACACCATCTCCACTCTGCCTGCACCATCTCCCCTCTGCCTGCACCATCTCTCCGTTTGTTCACACTGTCTCCCCTCTGCCTGCACCATCTCTCGCTCTGCCTGCACCATCTCTCCCTCTTCCTGCACCATCTCACCCTCTGCCTGCACCATCTCTCCCTCTGTCTGCACCATCTCCCCTCCGACTGCATCATCTCACCACCTGCCTGCACCATCTCTCCCTCTGCCTGCACCATCTCACCCTCCGCCTGCACCATCTCCACTCTGCCTGCACCATCTATCCCTTTGTCCACACTATCTCCCCTTTGCCTGCACCATCTCCCCTCCGCCTGCACCATCTCACCCCCTGCCTGCACCATCTCACCCCCTGCCTGCACCATCTCTCCCTCTGCCTGCACCATCTCACCCTCTGCCTGCACCATCTCCCCTCTGCCTGCACATCTCCCCTCTGCCTGCACCATCTATCCCTTTGTCCACACTCTCTCCCCTCTGCCTGCACCATCTCTCCCTCTGCCTGCACCATCTCACCCTCTGCCTGCACCATCTCCCCTCTGCCTGCACCATCTCCCCTCTGCCTGCACCATCTCTCGCTTTGTCCACACTATCTCCCCTCTGCCTGCACCATCTCTCGCTTTGTCCACACTATCTCTCCCTCTGCCTGCACCATCTCCCCTCCGCCTGCACCATCTCTCCCTCTGTCTGCACCATCTCCCCTCAGCTGCACCATCTCACCCCCTGCCTACACCATCTCTCTCTGCCTGCACCATCTCACCCTCTGCCTGCACCATCTCCCCTCTGCCTGCACCATCTCTCCCTCTGCCTGCACCATCTCCCCTCCGCCTGCACCATCTCTCCCTCTGCCTGCAACATCTCTCCCTCTGTCTGCACCATCTCCCCTCCGCCTGCACCATCTCACCCCCTGCCTGCACCATCTCCCCTCTGCCTACACCATCTCCACTCTGCCTGCACCATCTCCCCTCTGCCTGCACCATCTCTCCCTTTGTTCACATTGTCTCCCCTCTGCCTGCACCATCTCTCGCTCTGCCTGCACCATCTCTCCCTCTGCCTGCACCATCTCACCCTCTGCCTGCACCATCTCTCGCTTTGTCCACACTATCTCCCCTCTGCCTGCACCATCTCCCCTCCGCTGGACCATCTCACCCCCGGCCTGCACCATCTCTCTCTGCCTGCACCATCTCACCCTCTGCCTGCACCATCTCTCCCTCTGCCTGCACCATCTCACCCTCTGCCTGCACCATCTCCCTCTCTGCCTGCACCATCCCTCCCCCTCCGCCTGCACCCCCTCCGCCGCCTGCTGCTCTTTTAACCCTTTCATTGTGGCCTTCTTCACCCCCCCATGGTTTCTCCCTCACAGTTCTCGGCTTTTCTAAAAGTGACTGAAATAAACACATGAAATGTGCTTTGAATTTGTGCGCGCGCCGCTGAGGATAAGTTTAAATAGACACAGAGCAGAGGCGAGGCTGCAGAGCTGTGAAGCGTAACCAGATGGTGTCACCCCATGTGAGGGTGTCACTCGGTGTGGTCCGCACCACCCGCACCCCCCTAGTGGCGCCACTGATTCCAGTCACCACAAAAAAATTTAAACTAATACCAAACGCCATCTGAGTGCATATACTGACAATTATTAACAAGCGTCTAAGTGCTGCTTATTTTCAAACCATAGCCTCTTTTACCCAATAAACAACACTGTCCACATTTCTTTTTATTAATTTCGTACTGTGGATTCGTACTGCAAAAAAAGTACAAATCCTGTGTATGATAACAAATAATAGGAATGATTTACTGCAGGCAATATGCAGCTCTCCCTTATATATGAGGCCAAAAGATTTGCTCACTATCTCACATGTCAACTATTTTATGTATCTTGTATTGCCAGTGGACTGTTTTCAGATATCTAACGTTGAGGCTTGAACCTCTGGTGAAACACTCTGCACATTGTTGCACCTGCAAATATTTCATTATCGACGCAGCGCATGTCATAATGATGTGGTTTTGATCTTTATGCAGAAATGTTCAAAATATAATATGTTCTCTGTGTCATGGCAATAGGGAAAGATGATCTAGGCTAATATGTAGGGGATGTTGAGGAAACGTCAACAAAAGACACTAGAGCTCTTGTGATTCTCCCGAAAATGAGGACAGAAAAAAATCACAAATGGAGTGTGAAAGAAGCATTATAGGTTCACTCCACTTCTAAGAGTATAATCAATATAATCAAAGGAGAGTGGAACCCAAGTAGACAATTTCAATTCAGAAGACCCACAAAAACGTTTTTTGAAGACCCTCACCCACTAGTATATACCAGTGGCGTATCCTAACTGGGATGCTTCCGGGGACCATGCGCTATATAAAAGTCCTTCTATTATTTTCTACTGGTGTATCCTAGTGGCATGATTCATCATAGGGTCCCCGACCCGAACATGCGGAATGTCTGGTTAGGTCAAACCTCCACCAGGAAGGAGCTCTTATGGATACCAAATTTGGTGGGATCTGTGGTTGGGATTAAAATGACCTCCAACTCCTAAATCTATTCTTTAATACACTATCGAGGTTGGGGTAAGGCTAAAAGTAAGGAGTGTGAAGTATATACGGATGAGCTAATAATCCCTTTTGTGTCATGTGGCATAGTCAAGAACCTATTCCTGTTCTAGGTGTCGGGACAATGGACAGAAATCTTATATCCACAGAAGTAAGTACATTCACTTACAATTCCTTAGGGATATTCTCTGTCGCTCATGCTTTAAGGGAAAAACACAAAATAATTGAGTTAATATATATCAAGGCTTTTCCACAGGACACTGTTTGTCATAACCTGGTGTGCAGTCCACCATTAGCGCATCGTTTTTCTCTCTAGTGAAATTTTTGTCACCAATAGTGATGCAGACATTCTACTGCATGAACTCCCCAAAAACTGAGTGCTTTATAGAAAGTGCATAGTGTATAGAGACTGTGGGGGCCCGTGTGTTCGTCTAAGGTATTACCCCTTGTAGTTGAGTGCATAACTGTTGCATTTCGCTCCAAGGGACTAGTATTTAAAAAAAAATAGTTTACTTTTATGTCATACACGTAGTTCAGAGAAGAAATCAAATGTTGCCTCACTTCTACCTTGGACACGCAAAGGCTATGAGACATAGAGAAACGTGATCTGCATTGATCCGTTGAGTCTCGGGTGCTAGTTCTGGTTAGAAAAAAAAATCCTGTTTGATAAAAAACAATCGGTGCATGTTGACATTCTTATATATTATGTAAATACAGATACGCATGTGCAGACCTGTTGCACAGAAAACACTGTAAACACTTTAATAAATTTGGCCCCAGCCGATACCACCCGTTATTCCCTTCTGCCTCCCCTGCCAGAAATGCATTTGATCATGTACCTGTGTCAGCCGCGCTCCTCCGGGAGTGTGGCAGGGCATGGTGTTTTGCTGACGCCTCTTTGGTCCGTGGAATAAGTTGCAGCCTTCTCCTTTCTGTCCACAGTCCTGCAGCCAGAGTCTCGCAGCGGGGCCCTGCTCGGAGTGCTGTTTCATTGGTTATATGTTGTTACCACGAATTCCGTTGCAACGCATGCCTTTTCCACGCATGCGTTACCACGGAATTCGTTTTCCCCTCATCTTCTTTGCCACGTTGTTCTTACGTCATAAAAAGGAAGCGGAAGTTTAATCCGCTTCCTCTCTTATGACACTGTTTTTTTCGGCACGGCGGGATCGTTTTTTTATGGGGGGGGGAGACCCCCCCCCAACCCCCCTCTTTAATCCTACGGTTTTTTTTTTCGTGGTAAATACGATCGTTGAAGGCATACGCGTTGGAAAGACGTTTACGTGGTAAGTGCCTCGTTGTAAACGTTACGCGTAGTACTGCCTTCGTTGTTAATGATGTTTCCCGTTTCATTCTCCCTCGGTGTTCTGTAATGAGTCTCAGTGATTCGCGCCAGGTGACGTCTCCTCCTCCTTCCTGTTGACAACTTTGAGGCCTTGCGTTCTTCTATGTTCCCCTCCTGTGCCTGTCATTGTCCTTCTTTTGTGTTTACTTCATGTGGATCAGTTTCCTGTAAAACAAAAACGCTTTTCTTTTCTCTCTGATCCAGGTACGAAGTTGGAAGTGCACTACCTCAATGTCAGGATGAGATGTGTGACGGGGTCAGGGGATGACTTTCCTGAGCTCCGCCGCTGGTGTAGCTCAGGAAAGTCATTCCCTGACTCCGTCACACATCTCATCCTGACAGTGAGGTTTTATCTGTTCCTGACAGCATTAAGCACTGCATTCTACTCAATAAAAAAAGGCCACAAGCCACCAATGCCGCGCAGCCGCCACCGCTCCCGAAATAGTTCCGCCTGGGGAGGACTGCCCCCACAGCGCCCCCCCCCCCCCGCAGCTACGCCACCTTTCCAGCAAACGTGTTTTTGTTTTTTGAATCCATTTCACACTGTAGCAAATAAACAAAAGGAGGAAAGAGAAGGTAATGCTTTGCTGTTCTTAATGTAATTACTGTCACTGACTCAGGCAGGGGTCGGTTCACGACGGGCAAATCGGCCCCAGCAACAGAACTGGCTCCCTGTCACAAAACCGGCCCCCACCCCCTTCTGCCTACCCGGTGATTGCCCGGTACCCTGACTTACCAGTCCGGCCCTGGTGACACCCCTAGAGAACTTCTTGGCATATAATTCAATGCTTATTCAAAAGTTTTACAGAACTCTCACCCAAGCTTAATACTCTAGCTGTTAAAGACTGCTTTAAGTCCCGGTTTTTCCGTTTCACTACCAAATTTCTCTCTGGATGTAACAGAGAGGAGTACCACAATGCTAAACCCAAACCTCCCATGGCTTCCTTGTAAACCCTAGAGCTGAACGCGGGGCCACAACCAGAATGTAATGTGCCATTGTGTATGTCCCTAGAACGACTTGCATATCTTTTATAACAGTTCGAGCGTCAGGTGAGCACTGGGGCCACACCCATAGGAATTTACAGCAGGAATCTACTACAACCATGATATACCTATAAGCCCCATCTGTTTGTTAGGTGCCACAGTGGTGCAAATAACCACATGCAAGTGGTTTGTCTGATATTAGCAGTGGTGTCTGCGCTGGACGTGTTATGGTGGAGCCTTTCGTCTGCTGACAGATGTCGCATTTCAAGACATAATATTTAGTCTGTTTGGTCAATCCTGGCCACCAGTAGCATTGTTTCAGTAGGGAAACAGTCGCCGTAACCTCTACATGTGCATAACCCATACACTCATGTGCTGCTAGAATTAAACCTGACCCGCGATCCATATTTGGTATTACTCTATCCCCCACTCCAGGAATCTGAGCAAATGGAGCATTGTTGGCATCTAACCCGTAGAAGTACTTGAGTGGAAACCTTTTCGGTAGTGCTGATTTTTTGCGAGTAGCAATAATTGCAACCAGCAACCATGATCTCACCGTCTATTCTCGTATTTGAACGAGGGATTGCCGCTACAGGAGCCGTTCGTACAGCTCCCTTTACGGCTACCTGTTCCCATAGCGTTTTGTGCTTAATTGTGCCACCTTTTTTATCTTTTAATCCATTCTGACCCCAGTGGTGTAGGTACTCATTGTACGACAGTAAAATGAATCACACAAAATTAATGTGGGGAATTCTTGATCCGTATTATCTAGTGCCAGTAACAGAGCTTTTAATTCTGATAGCTGCACCGTGCAATCTCCTAGAGATTGTGTTTTTGTACAACTTGGATGAAATTGTCCATCCTGCATGCGACCTTTAATGATTAAGCATGCAGCACTGTATTGCTGTTTACTTCCTATGGCCGGCTGAGCAGATCCGTCAGTGTAAAGAATATATTCATACTGATCTAGAGGCATTATTTCATTAGGGAGAGGATATTCCTGTTCGTATTGCAAGAATGCTTGTGTTTTTAGATGTGGGCCATGCCCATATTCTACATCCGTTGCAGTGAGAGAATTAGCACATTGTATCCATCTCGGATGTAAGGCTGTAGCGCTAGGAATGCTAGCAATTGTTGCAGCCTCTAAGGCTGGTATCAGGGTTACAACAATGATTTGCTTCCCCTGAGCCACTGCTCTTTCTCTCACTACAGCAGTCTGTACTGCTGTAAGAATCTGTTCTGTTGATGCAAAGCGCATCTCATCATTTGTGTACAAATGTGATTTGTATGCGATTGGTATTTTTTCACCTTCATTGTATGTTAGGTAGGTGTACCCTGATTGACCGGCACCTATACAGATCACCAGGTTGCGTACATTTAAGCGTGTCTATAAATGTTTTGAAGCTATCATATCAGCTTATAGGGAACAAAAAATATCTGTGTGTTCCTGGGCCAATTGTCTAACTGAAAAGTCAGGTTTTATCAAATCGTAGAAAGGTTTAACCCTTTCTGCGTAATCCAAAATGTATGTTCTGCCAAAGTTCAGGAATCCCAGGATTGATTGTAAGTTCTTTAATGTGTTTGTAGGTTAGAGCAGAGCACATGTTTCTAAAATGTTATCTGCTAGGCTGCTCCCTTTACTTGAAAACTCATATCTCAGGAAAAAGGACATTGAGGTGGGCCATCTTTAATTTTTTTTTAAATTAAATTTGTAGCCCTCCGAGGCAAATCCCAATATTATGGTATTTCCCTCCTCCTCCCTCCTTCTTTCTTCTAAGTGTGCCCATGACCAAAGCACTCCTCTCCCCTTGTTGGGGAGGGATTCAGCATCTATGCCCTGGAGTCTCAGTTTCCCCGCTGAGAGAGTCCATCGTTGACAAGGGAATTGCACTAAATGGAAGACTGGGAAGGTTCCCTTTACCGCAGGGAGCCGTCTCCTAACCAGCCGGACATCAGACACAGTTACTTCCTCGTTTCCTCACTGTGTATACTACCCCCCCACCCTTTCCCTCCTTCATTCTTTGCTTGCCTCCCCATTCCTTTCCTCCCTCCCCCTACTTGCTCTGTTTTTCCTTTTGCCAATTCTCCGCTTAATCTCCCTCCCTGTCGCCCTTTTACATTACCCCCTTACCCTCTGCACGCCTTGAACAAACGGATGTAACTCGTAATTGATGTACCTTCTGTAACAATGTGTAACTTGTAACCTAAGTAACTCTCCTCATGTAAAGCGCTCTGATACCTCTGGGTCTAGCCTGCGCTGTATAAAACTCAAGTAAAGAAATAAATAAATACTCTGTTCAAGTGTTTCTCCAGGTCATCATCCGTTAGATAAATATCATCCACATAGGACGATGCCTCTTCATCCAGATTTTGAAGTAATTCAGTTACTCTGGCCAAAAACAACCCCAGGCTGTTCTCATACCCCTGGGGGAGTCGACATAATTGACCCTGGGAGCCTAACTCAGAAAATGCGTCAAATACCTGCTTTCAGGTGCTATATTTTGAGAAAGAAATCCATTTGAGATATCTAGTGTTGTTTTGTATTTTTCCCGAACAATATTATTCATCAGTGCGGCATTGTGTGCATTTTGTACTGCAAATGTCTTTGTGCAAGTGTTTAAATGTCTATAATCTAAAACTAGACGATATGAGTTGTCAGTTTTCATTATGGAAAAACAAAGGATTATACATTTAAGAGGTGCAAGTTTCAATCACCTCTTAGTATTCAAGTTGATCTAAGATCTCCCTGACCTGTTTTTTAGCTTTGTGCTTCATTGGATACTGCCTCTGTGGAGTAGGAGTATTTTTTAATGGAATTATTTCGTGAGTTGAATCCTCATCCCATCCATCATGGTTTTTATATAATTCCAGGGCTAGGGCTACTGTCCACTCCTGTGCGTATGTGTATTTTAGATACTTGGGAACAGGGTCAGAAAAGGCTGGTAAAATTACTGTTTCTCCCTTAGGGCAGTCCATGACAAATGCTGTCGGACAACCTTTTTCAGCTAAGATGTCATAACCAAACGGAAGGTTCTCCCAAAAGAGACCTCTAACTTTCCTGGGCTTGTCCCCCTCTATTTGGAGTGTTATTTCATATAATTTATAAGGGACACTTACTCTAGTATCAGGTGTTTCCACCGTGATATAATCATTCAAGTCGGCTGTCATCAGAAAATCCGTCTGGTTCTGGTGAGCTATTGTTACTTCAGCCGCACTGTCTAGCATTCTTCAGAGCCCATTAACCGTTCAGTAGTTAAGTCCTCAGAATTCTGGTCATGTCTGATCTTTAGACCTGCAACCTTCTTCCTTTTGAACCGAGGTTTTGGTTTGGTTTTATCTTCTCTTTTGGAAGTATAGTCTTGAGGGTGCTGCTTGTCTCTGGACTTTGCATGTTCTTGTCTGTCAGACAGTCCTTCCCGCTCCGAGCTTTTTGTCGAACCCTGAAAGGAACGAGAGGAATGTGTATCAGTATACTGATACCTATCAGGGATGTATGACGTTTCAACGCATGCTTTTACAACGCATGCCATTACGACGCCGGTTTTACAACGCAAGTCGTTACAACGACTTGCGTTGGGGGGCGCTGGATAGTGAATAGTTTAATTTACTCTTCCATCTCCGGTCACCGTGGATAGTAGGGAAGGTGTTGGATAGTAATTTAACTATTCCCTATTCTAGAGCGCCACCCAGCGCAATGCGTTGTAATAAATTGCGTTGTAAAAGTTGCGTCGTAATGGTAGTGCGTTGTAAAAGTTGCGTTGTAAAGGATGTTCCCCCCTATCAAGTTTCTAATATTGTCCCTATTCCTAAGGTTATACCTCCTTTCGGAGGGCTCCTGTGAAGAAGATCTACCTCGGTATTGAGATTTATTTTATTTAGCCTTTTGCTTTTTGTTATTGTCCCACTTCTTCTTTGATAAAGGAGGTGTCTGCTTGAAGGTGTCCTTTTCGGGACTACTCATCAGTTGGGGTTTTCATGCTTTTTCACCCAAACTGCCTCTGCCCAAAGCAGTCTCAATTATTTTTGGTAATTTGTGTTCCTGTTGTAAAGGACTGAACTCCCTTAGGCTTCGATGGATTTCCACTGATGCTGCCTCGCTTTCAATATTTGCTAATATCATAGCTGACACCTGGGCAAAATTTCCTAGTAATTTCATTCCTAAGTTCAGAGCAGGTTCTTCTCTGTGCTCATTTTGTATTTGTCTCAATATATCCGATACACTGCTAATGACGGGATACCATGTGTCCTGGTATAAATGGCAGCGAAACCCCAAGAGGTATAATCCTCTATCTGTGGAGTGATCCCTTTGGGCAAGCAGATTGTTCACATTCTGTGTGTTTCATAAGGGCTGGTATTTGGGAATACTGCTTCTAGCTGTGTTATTTTCTGAGCTACCCAGAATGGCAATTGTTCACGTTTTGCGGGTATTTTACCCATTACTATATGTAAGGTTTGAAGGTGTGATTTTATTTATTTATTATATTTAAAATGCGCAAGCTACCCAAAAAGGGTTTCCCAGCGCAAACGCAGATCAGAAACTGTGTTTCAAAGGCTACAGGCTATTGGTTGAAAAGCAACGTCTTCAATGATTTCCGAAATTGGACGTATTCTGTTTTATTTCTGAGAGCTATCGGCAGGGCATTCCAAAGGGATGGGCCTAGTTATGTGAATGACCTTCCACCCATAGTTTCATTTTAGGAACGAAAAACTTCCCCTGAGTGGATGAGCAGAGGTTGCGAGGAGGGACGTATGGACGGACCAGTGATTGGAGGTATTGAGGGGCAACTCCTGTTTTGATTTTAAACATGTAGCTCAGGGCTTTGAACTTAATTTGGTTCTCCACCCTGAGCCAGTGCAGGTCTCGTAGATGGCCGGAGATAGAGGTGTCTCTAGGGACCCGACACAGAAGCCTTGCCGCAGAGTTCTGGACCATCTGCAGCCTGCGAGTCACCGCCTTATTTGAGCCCAAACAGAGAACATTACCATAGTCCAGACTTGAAGTGATCAATGCATGGACAACAGTTTTCTGGGTGGGCTCTGGTAGCATCCAGATGACCTTTTTTAACCACTTCAGGATTGTAAAACATGTGGCAGCTACCTTGACAGCTTGGGAGTGCATACTGAACGAATCATCAATGGTGACGCCTAAGTTGCGAACTTGGCGGGAGGGTAAAGGAAGAGCACCCATCTCACAGGGCCAGTGTTGAGGGCCCCAAAGTTCCTTGTTCTTCCCAAGTATGAGGACCTGGGTTTTCTCACCATTGAGTTTGAGGGAGTTTGGTTGCATCCATGATGCAATTTTGCTCAGAACCAACTGGAGGGGAGAAAACCCGGCCGTGCTCTTCATGGAGCGAGAGAAATTTATTTGGGAGTCGTCCGCATAGGAAAACAGGGTCAGCCCAGACTCTACTGCAACATCGGCTAAGGGTCTTACGTATAAATTAAAAAATAGAGGGCTAAGAATGGAGCCTTGAGGTACGTGTGAAAAGAGATGAGCCATTTCAGAGCTGAACCACATATGCCCAGCGATTTTAAGGTTTTAATTAACACGGCGTGGGACGCCGTGTCAAATGCTGGACTTAAATCCAGCAGAATGAGGGCCACAGTGTCTCCCGCGTCCAGATGGTGACGCAGTCTTTCCGTTACCCCCAACAGGGTGGTCTCTGTTGAGAAGCCAGCTCTGAAGCCCGATTGGGAGGGATGGAGAAACCTTTGTCATTTAACGAACAGAGAGAGCTGTGCATGGACATGTTTCTCTAAGATCTTTGAGAAGGCCGGTAGCAGTGAGATGGGCCTATAGTTAGAGGGTAAATCGGGGTCAGCATTTGCCTTTTTGAGGAGAGGGAGTATCATGGCATGTTTCCATTCAGGCGCGACAGTAGCTTCTTGCAAGGAGACATTTAGGAGTTCAATGACTACGAGCAAAGTTGGTGGTTCCAGCTGCTGGAGCATGGAAATGGGCAAAGGATCCCTGGGTGATCCCGAAATAATACTATATAAACATTTTTTAGGGTAGTTGCGTTTAACAGTGGCCATGTGTCCAGATGATTGGTGGGTACGTTGGAGAACCTATCCTTGTTAGGAGGCATATTGTCCATGGAGGATGGTGCAGATATTACTGGAGGGGAGGAGTGTTTATCATACTGCGAGTGCACTATGTGAAAGTATATATTTGTCGATCTTCTGAACAAAGAAGGTAGCCAGATCATCACATTGCTGTTCATTGAGTGCAGGGGGCCCAGGCAGTTTTGCAAAGGTTGTGATATATTGTTTTGGTTGCTTTATAGCTAATTTTGTATTGAGGGGTATAATTCCATCTCCACTTGCGTTCCATTGCTTTGCATTTGGCTTTCTCTGTTTTCAGAGTTTCGGCGAACCAAGGTGCAGGGGGCCGTTGATTTTTAGCCCTTTTTTTCAAGAGAGATAAGCAGGTGTCAATGGCATTAAGAAGCCATTTCTTCACCGAGGTAGAAAGCAAGTTCACAGTTTGTTTGGAAATGGGCATGTGGCAGCATACAATCTTGTTTAAAACAGTGAGAACTCATTTTTTCCAGTCCCTAGTTAGTGTTTCTGGGACCGAGATAGTGGGTGCAGAGTTCTCTGGGAGTTTCAAATAGAATTTAGTAAGGAAGTGATCCGACCAGCATATAGGAAGTGCCGGGAGCAGTGAATCCCAGAGAGATTTAAAAAAATGGGGTCCAACAAATGGCCGACCTCATGCGCGGGGACAGAGTTAGTTAGGCTAACATTGAAGGCTGCTAGATCAGAAATGAGATTAGTACTAATTTTACATGTGGGATCCTCCAAATGTAGATTGAAGTCCCCCAAAATTGAGAAATTAGCTGTTTTCATAATCAGAAGAGTTAAAAGTTCAGGGGAGGAAGAGGTCCAGGTTGCAGACGGCCCAGGAGGACGATATAAGAGCACACCAGAGAAGTTAAAATTGGGGTTCAGGGTCAGCTTAAATAGTGCTGCCTCACAGTTTGGGAATGCAAGGTGTTCAAATTTGCACTGATAGTCCTTTTTGAAAATAATGTCAATGCCCCCTCCAATCTTAGCGACTCTATCTTTCCTAACTATTGCATAGTTAAATGGTAGGGCGGCAGCGACATCAGGGCCAGCGCTCTCATGGAGCCAAGTCTCCGTAAGAAAGACGGCGTCAGGTTGTTCGTTGACCAATAGGTCAAACATATCCGATTTGTGCTTAGGGAGGGAGCGCAATTTGTGTTAAGAGAGGAAAAGTTCTTATTGAGTAGGGTTGCCTGATTAGTGTGGTACGTTTTATTGCTTTTAATGGTATTTGCGTGGCCTTGAGTCGTCTTTAGGGAGAAGCCACAGTTAGAGCACGTTTCCACCTTGTCGTCAATGTATAGTCGAGCACACTTGGGGGACGGAGATGAGCAATAGGCCTTTAATTGGTCAGATGAATAATGGGGCCCAGAGGCTCTCAAAAAGCGTGAGAGTATGGTCTCCTGGTCACTGTCTCTGAGCTGCTATTCTGTTGGGTGTGGGTGGTATTTGGGGGGAGCACCAGGACTTCTGGCCCCTAGGCCCGGGCCAGGCGCAGCTGGGCGCAGACGGGCTTGCCCTAGGCATGCCAGCAGCACACCCGCTCTGCGCGTCTGTTGCGGGTCTGCTGCGTGTCCTTGGCATCGGCCCCCAAGCACTTCCCCACCTGCTGCCTAAGCTTGTGATGACGCAGGGGGTGTAACACGCTCTGCAGGTCCCCCCCCCCACGCAATCAGCAACAGCTGCGGTGGACCGGGGTCGGACGGAACGTGCAGCACATAGGTAAAATTCTATTTAAAATCAGGGTATGTCACACGGTTAAAATACAGTCTAAAAATAAAGCTAAAATTTGTTTTCAGAAAAGCACTGACAATGGTTCTCAATTATAGTTGCTGCATTTTGAACTGTATTTGTGTTTGTTGTAGCTGTAGCTGGCTGGACCATAAGTGTCCTCATGACCAACTGTGTCATGTTTCTGTAAAGTTTTATCAATTCTTTGTGAAGTGAAAGTAAGTCTCCTTCTGGCATTGTTTCAATGTCAGGATGTGGTGTGTAGGCCGCTAATACTGGCAACGTCGCTCCTTCTCTTCCAAGCAGACAGAGTCTTAATTTATTTCTTGAATTGGGAAGGGCACCTTTAAACCAGTATAAATGTTCCTTGTAAGTTAGTGGAACATCCATGTCCTCATACGGACAATATTCGTCCGGTATTCCACTTTCTGTGTGGAAATGAAATATTTTTGTTCTTACATTTGCAACCGGGAATGTAACCCATGAATAGAATATCTCTGTTCTATACGATTTGTGTGCCTCAATCAAGAATGCTACCGGTCCACCCCTGGATGTTAGACCCTGTGCCCCTAGTTTTATGGTGATGGCATTCCTAACATTTTCTGCAATGTGAATTGCATCTGCATCTTCCTCATCTGCTGAGAGATTCAGTTCTTGCCCAACTTTATTGCCTTCCTCAGTCATTGATTTTTTCTATAAAATAAAAAAAGAAGGAAGAGCTTATCAAGGGAACTAAGATAAGGTGTTTTACACAATTGTATGACCGATGTGTCCTTCAAGCTTGATTAATCTACATCCAATAAATAGGATGTTTGCCTACTCAGCTGTAGCGGAGTTTGTGCCCACCCACTCCAGACGTCTGTGGGGAATTGTGAGTAGGGGGTCTCTGAGACTAGCATGACTAAACTACTCAAATTCTACTGTTAAATAAGTACCCAACCAACATTGGCATCGCCTTGTCATGTAGTTTCTATAAAACCTATACAGGATCTGTGCATTCGGAATGCATACACTGTAGCATTGGTATCAGACTGATTCTGAACACCCCCACCGGGTATTCTGGCCTTTTGCACCAGCTAGCTCACAGTGCCACTCGAATCTCCTCTTACCATGGAGAGAATAGTTCTTGGCAACCATCGAGCATGACAATTCGGATAACTCAGGACTGTGGAAACAATATACTACTTTCCACTCAGTCACTCGTGCTTACTTAATATGTCTCAGAGAGATACACAGAATAAACAGGCTGGGCGTTTTCAATAAGGATTATTAAGCAGTTGTTATTCTAATGTAAAACTGCAACAACCGTTAGACAGTAACAGATATAAATGCTTAGAAGCACTATGAAAGTAAAAGGATTATAGAGTTCTACCATCTTTCGATAATCATAAATACATACGAGTATATAAAATACATGACAATAAAAAGATGCATACTCCTAGGATGCCGCCCTAACTAGATGTACCTAAGTGTACCTAGCTTGTGTGTAGGTGTTAAGTCAAGAATCCCTCTAGGATAAAGTCAACCCCATTACCTGAAGTGAGAGACTGTCAGACTCCATCCTGGTCTTGAGTTGCACACCCCAGGAGGGATGTTTTTTAGACGTCTGCGATCTGGGGTGGCTGCATACAGGAACCTCAGCATTTCTGGTCAGTGTGTCAGCCAGGAAGTCCTGGTTTCCTCTGTCTATCTTAGCAAGATGTGATGTATATATACCCATAGGTCTCCCCAGGGGCCCTACCTCACTGTATTACTGTGTCGGACTAGAGATGATGTTGGGCATGAACTTTATACATATATAATATACAGGAGATGGTAGTCCTGCTGTGCTTCCAAGAATCCTCATGCATAATGCATGAGATTTCGATTTAGGGAAAACCCACATTCTGAATGCAGTGTTCTATCTACGTAAAAGGTTAGTCCCTGTAAACCGTTATAAGTGTAATGTAGGGAAGAATATAGGTGAAGGGTTAAGGAATTACCTGGGCCTATATCAGAGTACCTATATGGAAAATAACAGCGCCCTCTTCTGCTTCTGCCTCTTGATGGCAGTATGTCAAATCCCGGCTATACCTCATGCTATCTGCTTCCGGGCTACTACTTGGGGAAAGCTGCAGAGAGTAAGCAGTGTAAGCAGAGCTAGCAAAGCACGGCAGGGAAGTAGGGATGATACAGTGGCAAAGAGTGCTAGGTACGTATACCGCCATGGGCAAGGCAAGCTAGTGGTGCTGTATATGTAGGTGTCCTTGTGCTCCAGCGACATCTGAGTTATTAGGTGTATTATAGTACTCACTGTGGGTGTACTCATGCCCCCCCCGCTTACCAGTAGACTGCTGCAGATCACAGAGAGTTAGGTGGCCTGGATGCCAGTGAGCTGACAGATAGTAAAGCCTCAAGCATGCTGACAGTAAGGTCCAGCACCAACAGTCAAAGAATTGCCCTGTTGGCCCCGGATTCTCTGACAAAATGCTAGCAAACCCACCCTTGCACTGTCGTACTAACAAGGGCATACTTGGAGAGAAACGATAACGGCTGCTGGTTCCACCATGGGGTGAGTGCAGGCACCCAGCAGCAGAGGAACAGATAAAGGCTGTGCACGGAGGCAGCCAGCATTATAACGGTGCGGCTAGTGCATGCTGGGAATGGGATCCCGGATCTCTGCCCACTGCTTCTTGCGGTCCTCCGCACCTGCCCTCTCCGTTTTGTAACCCCCGTGAAAGGTGGCTAACATGCAGTCAGGAAGAATTTCTTATGGATCCTCAACCACCCATAAGGAGGAAGAAAATCGGAAATCCTGTGCAACAGTAAAAAAAAATGCTCTGGGAGAATCAGCCCTTAATCTCTCCTATCAATAGTATGTTTGAAAAATCGGCAAATATTGCTCCCAAATTCGACTTTCTAAAAATCCTACCTACACCATTACCTTTGATCCTAGTATCTTTCCAGCACCTTTTCCCCCAACCATAAGCATTAGGGCCACCGAACAGGAGCATACTTCCATCACTGAGATAAGCAACAGGGTTGAAGCAACGAGCGTACAGTCTGAGGATAAAGAGCCCATGTGGGGAATGATTTTTGACCAGGAACTGCTTTCATTAAGGTCGTCAGCGCAACTCGCCCTCAGTCCATGCACATTGCGTTTGTAGCCCAGTCCTTGTCTGCAGAATGGTGCACCAATTGTAATTAATTGAGGTTAGTGTAAAAGTCAAGAACTGGGAATGAACCTAGTCGGTTCTTTTTTACTCAAGCAGCTCACATTCCACTATTGATTATACAGTGTCCTCACTTCCCCAAATCTGCTTGATCTCGGTCTACCAGATTAAAAGAACGATGAGAGCGATCAAGGCCAACAAATAACAACTATTACGTTTCACAGCTGTTGACATCAAGAGGCCACCTCTTGGCCAGGGGGCTTCGCCACAACAAACTATAGGAAATTATGCTGCATGGAAGGTACAATAGTCAGGTCTAACAAAAAAACTGCACCCCTTTGCAGAGCGTTTTTTATCTGGTCTAGCTAAATCAAAGGCAGCTTCTCTAGCCAAAAAATTATTAATTCTAACCAAAATCGCTCGTGGGTAATCGCCTTCTTTTGATTTTGATTTAATAGAAAAAGGAAAACGATGAGCACGTTCGATTACCACGGGCCAGTCCCAAGAAGTGAGTTCAGGAAACGCTGAAGAGAAAAGGTCGCAAATAAATTTCCGAACATCAGATCCACCTAAATTTTCTGGAACCCCTAGGACTCGTAGATTATTCCTCCGAGACTGATTTTCGAGCTCAGTGAGTTTAAAACTAATGTTGTCTTGTTGTGCTTTAACTTGTGTAAGTTCATTTTTTTGAGCAGCAACTTCATCCTCTAGGGTGGATATTCTACTTTCAGCCTATGAGACCCTTACCGACATATCAGTACATATTTTAGTAATGCGACGAACAGCGTTTTTAACTTTTTGACATGTGGCTTGAGCACGAGCAATCTCAGTTTTAGTATCAGACCGATGTGCCAGCATAGTCTGATATATCATGGAAAGAGTCACCGCTGGATCAAGACTAGAGTCAGTTGTTTCAGAAAGTACTTGTAGATTTATGGAGCATGGTTGTGCCCATTGATGATCTTCCAAATTGTTAGATTTACTTCTTGAAGCCGGTAATTTTCTCAACCGGTGTTTCTTGACTGTAATAGTTGAACCGGGTGAGGTCTCACTGACCCCATCATCTTCTTCCTCTTCGACACTACTGTCTTCTACAGGATAATCAGCCCAATCTTTATCCAGGCTTTCATCAGAAGTTAGATCAGACATAGAATAAAAATTTTCATCGACCTCCTGTACAGTCTCATGATTTGAGGTTTCATCAATTTCATAAAGAACGCTAGATTCTACCATTAGGTTAGTTAAATTCCCTTCATATATCGTCAAGTCTTTGGTAGAAATTTCAATTCCAGGAGCTCCATTAGATTCAGTGGGTACTACATGTCCCACAATGCCGTTTGTTAATGAGTCAATATCTGACCTGGACTCTGTTTCAGAAATTAGGTCTGGGGCTGTATTCAATTCTGTAAATGTTTCAGTACCAGGTTTGTTGTCCCCAGTCTCCCCAGAAACTTGGAGATGCCCATTTAAACCTTCCATGCCCTCTAAAGCAGACAATAAAACACCATTTGAATGATTAATTTGGGAATGTCATTCTGAATCAGCTTGAAAAATTGCTAGCGAGGCATCTCGGGAGGTCACCGGCGAGCACTGAACAAGAGCATTTTTTGCCGCTTGCTTTTCAAAAAGAACTGGCAAAATTTGTGTTATACTCTTGCTAGAGTGCTCTCCACCTTTTTTTGTTAACGAGACAGCAGCAGACTCACCGGCTTTTGGAACACCTCGAGCTGAGCCAGCAATAACAGTGTCTTCGGCTCCATGAATGTCCGCTGCCGCTGCAGATTTCAATTTGCCGCTTCTGGTGTTGGGGAGCTTAGCCTGAGCATTAGCGTTCTTTGGGGGCATTTTGATGGAGCGCAGGAAAATGCCAGATGATGATTGACCAGGACGCTGGAACTGGAGTCGCCAGGGTCGGTATGCAAACAAGAAAAACCGCCGGGAACAGAGCAGGAGAAGCTGCCGCATCAGCTGTCAATCAAGCGCCGAACATCAAGCTCCGAACCCTGGCGTCGGTAACACGGAGATTCAGAGAGAGTCCCTCGGCGGGGAGCCGGGAACCAGGAGACACAGAGCACGGTGAGTCAAGCAAACGGCAAAGATCCGAGAATAAGGAGGTTAATGTCGGGCAGTCTGTTTCCAAAAAAAAGCCAAGCCAAATCAAGCTTTCACGTTAGCTCCCAATCCATTCTTCCTTCAAGTCGGGAGTAGGGGAGAGAGCAGCTCACACCGCTAGCATAGCGGCCGCCATCTTTCCTGTGGGACGAGTTCTTAATCAATATAAATTATTTCATTGTAAAGAATGATATACAAAATGTTTCATGAGATGTGTAACTAGAATGAAGACAAATTTTACATTTGTCCATGATGATATTGTTAGAAATACAACAGATATGTAAAACTAAATGAAGGGAATGGGGCAACAACAATGGCTCAGATGAAGTCATGTGTATAAAAAAAGCAATTTTTATCTAAGCCAAACAAGACCAAAACAACATAAATCCAACATGCAATAATCAAAAATATAACTTTTAGAAGGTAAAAACAGTTTAGTCCATATCAATCTGTAGATGCAACCCTTTCAACACAAAGTACCTTGGATGCGTCACAATCATGAACAAAAACAGCCACCGGGAAGGTGATGCAACGGTTCCTCATTCCGAGGGAAGGTGATGCATCCGTTCCTTATTTCAGGGGAGGGGTGGCGTCAGTTCCTGACTGCCATGCAGGGGAGGTGATACGTTGGTTCCTTACTAAAGGGTAGGTGATGCGTTGGTTTCTTACTGTGCGGGGGGGTTATACGTCAGTTTCTTACTGCGGCCCCGGCGTTCTTGTAGACTTGGCCTCCTGGTGCGATGTGTGGGAATGGTTGATGCTTTGGTTCTCAATGCGGCGGTAACGTGCGCTCTGTTGGTCTCTCCAGCAGTAGTCCCATAATGCGTTGTTTCTTGCAGCCTCACAGCAGGGCCTGCGTCGGAATCAGTGTGGTGATCTCAGACTTCAGAGATCGGTGCACAAGATTCAGCGCGTTGGTTTCTTCATCGGCACTGGGGCATTGTGTCGGAAACGGGTGTGGAGGCATTGCGCTTCTCTTAGTTGTGTGTCTTTACCAGCTCTCAGCAGCAGGAACCACCTCCAGAGGCCCAACACAGTAACAAGCACCTCTTGTTAGGACAGAACTCCCGGCATGGAAGTTCAAGGGAGCTGGTGGGTGAAGTCTTTGTGTCCCTGAGACTTCAGAACAGGAGGCAAGCTCTACTTCAAGGCATGGAGATCTTCTTCAAGCAGGATACACAGCACCAAAACAAAGTCTAAAGGTTAAATTGCATTTCATTTTTCATATATGTGCATATTTTTAGAAGTTACTGTAAGGAAATGCCTCTTTTTCCATGTTCACCACTACATTTTTAAACTGATGCTGCTGTTTTTTAACATGCTAACCAGACCTCAATACAAGTGTTCTAAATCTACATCAGAGTTATGTTAAATTGGCTATGCACAAATGGCAAGTACTGACTTGCTTATACGTTTCTAGTATATGGTACCAAGGGTAAAAAGGGCATGTAAGGCAGAGTGTTCACCCAGGGCTGCAGCACTGTTTGCGCCACCCTGCATGTAACAGAGAAAAATTGACCCCAGATTGCCAGTGCAGACTGAAAGGGCAGTGTTTTACAGTGCCAGTTCGACTTTGCCATAACGCGTAATGGCAAAGCCATACCTTCCCTTAAGGATACATTTTTCTTTGTTTGGTCGTGTTAATATTATTAAAAGGCTAATTTTTCCGAAGTTTTTATATTTATTTCGAACAATACTACTATTATTTTCGTCATTTTATTTTACCAAAATTGATAGAATGGTATCCAGGTTTCTCTGGGGCTATCATTGTTCTAGGCGCGCTCTAAAATGGTGTACTCTGCCAAGAACAAGAGGTGGCTGGAGAGTTCCGAATTTTGGGTTGTATTATTGGCTTATTTTTTTAAGACATATGGACATACTACTTTTTAGGGATGTCCTCATTGAGGAATCAGTATATCCGTCAGTTTATGATTTATTGCTAGGGGAAGAAGTAACACAATGTTTAGTAATAATCATAGAACCCAGTTACTATAAAAAAACTAAATTTAAAATAGTATTAGCGGCATTTACTGTTAGGCAGCAAATTAAGAGGAAACTAGTATGCATAAAACAAATTCATTATTATTCTCCTATTTTTAATAATCATAGTTTACCAGCAGTTTTTCATGACCAAACTTTTAGAAGATGGTTTCAATCTGGAATTTACGTACTGGGAGACTTATACCAAGACTCTAAATTTATGTCATTTTCAAATCTCCAAGTTAAATATGGTTTACTTAAATATGATTTTTTCAAATACCTCGAGATACGGAGCTTTTTAGAATCTAAAGGCCTTTTAGATCATAGTTCTATGAATAAAAATTGTATTCTAGAAATTAGTAAGAAAACAAAAAAAATAGGTCTAGTTTACGCTACCGCTATAAATCAATTAGAAGATGATATTCTATTAGTAGAGAGCAAATGGCAAAGGAAATTTGAAATCGAGAACATTGACATAGAAAGATCTATCGATTTATCAATTAAGATTCTTTTTAATGGCTCACTTAAAAGCCAACATTATATGTCAATTTTTGATTTGTAATATTCCCCAATTAAAATAGCGAGATGGAAAACAGGTACTGGCGATAGCTGCAACCGATGTGATGAGACCGGGGCTGATTCTTTTCACATGTTTTTTAAATGTATGAAACTCTCCCGGTTTATTACTGATATAGAATCTTTCATTAATAATAGCCTAGGAATTGATGTAAAGCTAACTTCTGAATTAGTAATCCTAGGCATTCAAACGGATCGCATCGGTATTAGATCTACAGCTGAAGAAGCCTTCTTGTTTATCTGTATGTCAATTTTTCGTTTCTATATTACTTCCAGATGGATTGACATTGAACCCCCAAGTTTTTATCATTGGCGATCTAAATTGCTCTCTATATATCGATTAGAAATGCCAATGTATAAACTTAAAGGGATAAAAAAAAGGACACAAGGGCAAAAAATATGGGATTTTATAACAAATTGGGTTTAATATAATTCAATTACCTTATAAGATATTGTGTCCCTTCTAAGAAGTATTATTTATTATGTGATGTCCTATCTTTTCCTTGGCCTATGATATCCTTCTTTCATCTTTGTTTGATTGTGATATTTACCTTGTTCATTGTCTGGCTGACTGCTGAAACAAATGTTCAATTAAAAAAAAGCATACACTATTGACCAATAGCAAGTCAGCACATAACCGACACCGCATCCTTCTATAATGTAAAAGTGATGTGAGCAGCAAACAGGTAAAAAAAAAAAAAAGAACTCGGCCCACACTAAAATAATAACAACTATCTCTGACCCTAAGGGGAGATAGGTCATTATCAAAATAAGAGTATATAATACAAATGTCACCTTGATAAGCTACTATGGCCCGGATATAGATGACCCTTCACCATTACTGGAGATGTTCCAACAGATTTTTGATGACAATTATCCCATTATAGTGGCAGGGGACTTTAATATCCTGCTTGACCCTGAGTTAGATAAATCAACCACTAGACCAACAGTCTCCAGAGAGCTAGTATACTAAATTTGATGAATAATTTAGGATTAATAGATCCCTGGAGACAAAAGGCTGTCAATAATAAGAAATTTACATACCAGAATAAGAAATATGGCCATGAGTCCCAGATTGACTATTTCCTAATAGATGTCAGACTAGGTAATAAGGTTAAGGTGGTTTTTCACCAACCAGCCCATTTATCGGGTCATTCAGCTGTAAGCCTGGAGATATTTTTAGAGCATAAACGGCCTAGATTTAGATCGACAATGGACAGGTCTCTTGAGGCGGAACAAGGAATATTAAAGATTTTGAATTGTGATACCAGGGAATTTTTCAATTTAAACATAGGTTCTGCCTCTGAGTGTACTGTGTAAGATAAGTTCAAAGCTTTCATTAGGGGCTGAATAACCAGCGACGCCACACACAGGAAGAACGAGAATAGTAATATAATAGAGGAGATAAAGAGGGGAATTGCTACTTGGCAAAAAGCAATATATGAGGCAGCCGAACCAAACGTATGTAATGAGATCCAGACAAAAATAGATGAGGGGAAGAAAAATCTAGTAGAACATTTAGAAGGCATTGTTAAAAAGTAATGGTAGGTGAGCAAATTATCAAATTATGAATATTGCGAGGGGTGTGGGAAACTCCTCGCTTGGAAGACTGGGGGAGATTTAGTACGTTACTCAATAAAAGAAATAGTTATGAAGGGGTCAAGCAAGAGTTGCTGTGATGACAAAGATATTGGGAATGCTTTTATTGTTTTTTTCCAGAATTTGTATACGGAAGAAATAAAATTGTCTGACAAGCAAATATTAAACTGGCTCCTAAATGACCCCCTGCCAAAAATGTCTCCTGATAAGCTATGTCACCTTAACAGATTAATTACAAGTGAGGAAGTATCTATGGCTATAAAAAAAACTAAAAAACAGGAAGGCACCTGGGCCTGATGGAATTCCCAGTGAAGTCTATAAGGCCTCAGCAGACGAAATAACCCCTGCCCTAACCTCACTATTTAAGGCGGTAGATATGGAAGAAGTTGCATCCCTGAAAACTGGAATGATGCCACAATTACACTAACTTTAAAAAGAAACAAAACTCCCACAAAGTGTGAGACTTACAGGCCGGTCTCTTTACTGAACAATGATTATAAACTATATACTAACATTCTAGCTAGAAGACTAGAGACTGTATTAGGGGATTTCTAATAGGGCCCTCAGAGAAAGCATTTATGATGGGCAGGCAGCTAGTAGTCCTTACCCAGTACCTGGTGTGTGCCATAGACTTGGCTACAAACAAGAACCTCCCGTTAGCCAATTTCGACCATTTGACAGGGTCAGCTGGCCATTTTACTATGCAGTTGTGAGACAGAATAGGCTAGAGGATACATTTCTGAATGCAATAACAAATATATACAGAAATCCTTCTGCAAAGATATTGCTCAATGGCTCACTTACTAATTTAAAATTGGAAGAGGTACACAACAAGTATGTCCTCTCTCCCTGTTATTGTTTAATATATATATATATATATATATATTAAGCCCCTAGCAAGGAAAATTAGGGGAGAGCAGGGGATTCGGACCTTTTCAACATCATTGCTGGGTTAAGAAGGAGGCTCTTTATGCAGACGACGTAATGATTTTCACACCAAATCCTATAGACTAATTTCCCCTTATCAGGGCTATATTAAAAGACTTTGGAAAGTTAGCTGGATACCAGGTCAGTGAAAGAAGGACAGAGACACTAGCCTGGAATGTGCAACTGGGCACCACCCTGGAGAAAAATGTAAAAAGTGAGATCGGATACTTAGGAGTCCAGGTAGTAAAAAACTTGGAGGAAATGGCCCAGATCAACTTTCAGAAACTTTAAGAAAGACCAAGAGGCTTTTACAACTTTGGTCTCATCTGCCTTTGTCAATTATAGACAGAGTTAATCTGATCAAGATGATGATCCTTCCGACGTTTACCTTCATATTTAATGCACTACCACTGCACATGGAGGCAAAAAGCTTTAAGAAACTACAAAGAAACCTGACTAGTTTCATCTGGGCTCTCAAAAACCCCAGAATTGCCTGGAAAAAGCTATGTAAGAAAAAAATCAGAGGTGGGATTGCCCTCCCAGATTTTCAATTATACTATTGGGCCTTTCAGCTGAAAAACCTTAGAGCGCTCCTAACCTAAAACTATCAATCAAGATGGCCATGCTATGGAACTTTGATCCATGACTTTGCCAATGATGGCAACTACTGTATGTTTAGATATGGGCACCCTAATTTTTTTTAAAGGTCTGATTAAAGGTCTTGAGCACAGCATGTAAACTGTGGATCCAAGTTGGAAGAAAATTGGTTTTACCCTACTATAGGACCCCAGTTTGGGAACCTACCCGGACGCCTGAGTCCCTACAAGACTCATTATCTATCCCACTTAGAGATACCACAATGGACAACTGGGGTCAACTTATGGATGTCCATGGTAAAATCTCTTGGAATCACTTATCAAAGAAAACCAACAACCACTTGTCTAGGTTTAAGTATTTTCAATTGACAAGATGGGCTCAAAACCAAGAACTCAGTGGCTTGAATGACTGGGAGACGGCACTATGCTGCAATTTCTTATCGAAAAAAGAAATTTCTACGTGGTACTGGATGCTGGTACAGGAGGAAGACCGCCATAACACACCATTGGAGGGAAAATGGAAAGATGAGCTACCCAACGCCGACTTAACTTCTCTGTGGCAAGTATCTTTGAACATGCTACGGTCGTTTGTCAAATATGCTCCATTAAAGAAAAATCATCTTTTTACTCTACATAGAGTTTATTGGTCCCCCAAGCAACTATCCAGAATAGGAGAGGCAATCAGGAGTTGTCCCAAGTGTGGATTAGCCAAAGCAAATGATGTGTACATGTTTTGGTTGTGCCCTGGTGTCCATGATTATTGGCTAGAAGTGGGTAAGATACTGACATCCATTTTAAAAAGGAAGATAGAGGTAAGCCTTTCTCTGATTATCTTTGGGATTTTGGATAATGGTGGCGTTATTGCTAAAAACAAGAAATTACTAGACCAACTGTTATTAATCTTAATTAAAATCGCACGTAGGGAAATATGTATCAATTGGGTCTCTATCAATGCACCTTCCTGTACAGCTTGGCTAAAGGCAGCAAGGCGTTTTGGCAAGTTGGACTGTGTCAATGGATCAGCTAAGAGAATTAGCACATGGGAATGCCTGGTACTTTATAACTCCAATCCAATTAGAGAATAAAAGAAGAATTGTCCAAGGATTAAGACACCTAAATCCATGGAGAGGTAATAGGTGGGGGTATCCTCAGCACCTCTAAATAAAGGCCGAAAGTAGGTGTAACAGGGCAGGAATATTCAGTGGGTGTGGAACAAGGCCAGACTCAAGATTTGACCACACCATAACTATCGCCTTTATGGATTGTCTCATATAAGGACCATAAAAAAAAATCATATTAATTTATGATTTTGCTCATTTTGGGGTTTTATCTATACACACGGCCGGTTACAATGAGATGATGTCAAATGATACCATCACACACTAATTTAGAATGTGCCTTCATTATAGGTGTACATCTAATGCACACTACTTGTTTATTATTCTTCAGAATAAAATGATTTGCTCACTTTAGTGTTTCCTTTATATACGTGACCCGTTACATCATAGCGACTTCGTTTACACCTAGACGGCATCGTTATTGCCTCTCGCTTTCGTATGCGGGTCACACTCTCTGGAATTATATCTTTTCCTTCGACACATGCCAGGTTTAGCTTGAGGGCTGCCATGATGCTTCACCACCCGCCGAGATTGTCCACAACTGAGTTGGAAGGCTGGTGAGGAGGTAAGCAAAGCCAACAGTCGAGTTTATCATTTTCCATACTGGCAGCCCTCATAGTTTGATTCTTTTGGCATTTCAGACTGCTGATACTTATGGTTGAACCTGACCTTCGTTTTTCACCTAAATTAGAAAAATCTTCTCTCGTCGAGGTCCCATCCATACGAAGTGCCCATTTCTCCTTAGTTAACTAGTAAGTATGGTATCATTAATAGCACCATGCAAGCCTATTATTTTTCCAGTGGTCTCAATGCCATCATCTCATCATAAATATTTTGATACTTTGGATATAAACAAACTTAGCAGTTGAATTTTATTTTTGTGTGCAATATATACTGTCTACAGGGCTGGACGGGCTACCGGGCTTTTTGTCATGCTGCCGAGCTGGGGGCTGATTACGTTGATCAGGACCTGTGTGTGCTGAACAAAATTAGTTTTGTTTTGTTTATTTTGAAGCACACGCAGGTCTCCATCAACAAAATTATCCCCCACCGCAGTGACATCAGCCCCCAGCTCGGCAGCATGCCAAAACGCCCAGTAGCCAGTCCGGCCCTGACTGTCTATTATATTGTTTGATTAAGTTACTAGTGTGTTTCTATATGCCTGCAATTAAACCATATATTTTCTTGCTCAAGACATGTTGTAAAGATTTACTGCATTTTCACAGCTCTTGGCAATCTACCCAAATGCAGGGGACCCACCTTTTCCTAAAATATAAGGAACCAACACATTACCTTCCCTGGGCATGAGGAACTGATACATCACCTTCTCTGTGGCAGTTTTCGTTTATGATTGTGATGCATCCAAGTTACTTTGTGTTGAAAGTGTTTCATCTACAGTTTGCTACGGACAGAACTGTTTTTTTCCTTCTAAAAGTCTTATTTTGATTTTTGTGTGTTGGATTTTTGTTGTTTTGCTCCTGTTTGGTTTAGATAAAAAAAATGACCTATTTTTCTAAATTGATGTGGTGTCCATTTATAGTGTTTTCACTGTATTACTGCATGTGTGCAGAAATGTTTTGCACACTGCCTCTGAGATTAGCCTGTCTGCGTGTGCCAAGCTAGCAAGGGGATGTGCAGGGGTTATTTTAGAAGTGCATCCCCCTTACCCTGACTAGGAAGAAGGGTCTTAATATGCTGTAAACCTGGGTATGCGTCTAAAGCCTAGCCTCCCCAGGGGTGGAATAAGGGTTGTTTTTGTGAAGGAAGGTGTCCCTTCCTCCACAAAAACAAACTGGCACAAGGCAGCTATTTGAGCACCAGCGTAGTAAAAGAAGACAGGAATGAGCCTTATCTCATAGAAACAACGCATTCCTGCCCTTTTCTTTTGACAAAGGGCAGTGCAGCAGGATGGTTTGCAGCGCTGCGCCAAAAATAAGGTAATCAGGCCCACAGTTCCTTTGCCAAGCCTTACTGCTATCACCCACAACTGTCCAGGGTTGAGCTAAGGTTTAGTAAATGATACTGACCGGACTCAAGATGGTATCTGCGAGCACACTCCACGATAAGGCGCCACAACCATAGCATATAGTACACCCATAACCTCACAGTTACCATATGTGTGTGTTATTTTAATAATATTGAAAAATTACGCTTGGTACATTTTTATTTTTGTGCTTGTGCTATATGTTAGAGTGCTTTTGGCTTGCGATTTTCTATTTTACACTTAAAATTCCCTTATGGCGATGATTTGTGTTGGTAAATTGACGTACAAACGCTTCATGCCTGCAGGGTTACCACTTAACCAAGAATAGCAGATTTAGATTTTCCTCTTGAGATATTTCCATTCAGTAAATTTAAGTATCTTTCAGCATACGGATATTTTGTATGCAATTTTATTGTTGGGTAGTTTCCCATGCAACGAATCCACATGGGAAAAGTCTGACTTCTGAGGATCTGTGTCCTGACCTAATAGCAATGTACTGTAAAATAGGTGAGCACACACACACACATATACAGCAGTAAAGAAGGCCAACTTTTTGGGAAATCAAAGCTATCCACCTTGTAAAGAAAAAACATAGTTTTGTCTCAGAAACTACCTGATCTCGGTTACAGAAACAGTCATATCACATGCAGAAAAAATAAGCACACCACAAAAAAAATAACTATTAATGTTTCATGTTGCTACCAGCTTTAGCTAGTGCTATAGAATAAAATAAAATAAAATACTTACAACACCCCAAACATATTGACTTTCTCACTACTTGTTTTGTTCTTTCTTAGTTTTCACCATATACTTGTATTAGACACCTGCGCGCTCATCTTTCCGCAGGCGGTGGTGATTACAGCTCAAGTGACACAAAGAGCTAAGGATATAAACAAAACAAATTAAAAAAAACACCAAGCATTCGGGTCTTGGAAATTTGGGTTAGCAAGAAAGTGCAACACAATTTCTTTGTGTCTTGCTACATGTTGCGCTTTTGACCTTCTGGCAGGAGAATGATGTTCTAGACTGAATTACAAAATGTATGCCCACTGCGAGGCATGCACAAATTAACAATACTAACATCACAAACAGCATATGTGCTTAGCAGGTCAATCAAAGCACTGTTGAGGAGAATCGTATTAATAATATAAATAGTTTTTCTTATCACCAGTATAATAGAAATTGCAACAATAATATACCAACCACTGAGAACAGCGTGCAGGCAGGTAAATCAATAATTCAAAAGGACGAACAACTTCTAACATTTTGCTAAGGATTGAAAATGTGAATGAAAAATAATGTAAACTGAACTTATTATAATAAAAGCTCTGTGAGATCACATTTGACTGAGCATTAGCCATACACCAGTTCCTCAAAATTGCTTATTTGCCTCACTAGGAAATATTCCACACCATTAAGTGTTTCAGAGATGTTTGAATGCTTCTCATTTGGAACAAGAATAAATGACTAAGCCTTTGCAACATGAAGGAAAAACAGCATGAAATAGAACCTAATGAGAACTCTAGCTGATTCACAACCAGTAATGGGTAGATTTTTAGTGCATACTTTAGCATTTGGGCAGGCGAGTGACTAATGTACTTGTAGCACAGTAGACGGGACAGCCGTCACATTTCTAACACAGTACCCTGCCCTATGAACTTTAAACAAGGGCCATGGTTTACATTCGAGATGGCAGGTTCCACTGTGTTCCTCCATCAGCATAAATATCAACAGTCAATTTGTCCCATGTCATGAGGTTTACATTTATCAAAATACTGCTTTTTCAGGTAACTACATCACGCATTCTGGGCTTGTCCCATGCTTACAATGGTAAAAGGAAAACTGTGGTCCAGATTTACAAAGGTTTCGCATGCTTAGGTTTGTAACAAAATGTAATGCAACGTAGCACAATGTCCTGCCTTGCAACACTTGTGTCAGGGATACGTTCGCTGGGTGGTGCATGTGCACCCCCATTCCCATGCATCCACCCACTGGCTTCGATGCAAATCCATATCTACAAAGACTTGCAGACCTGGATATACATCAAAACCCTGCGCCTAGCTGAGGCTGGTGTAACGAGGACAAACATCTTTGGGGCATTTTTTCAAGTAACAATTGCCGCGTTATTGCCACTTTATCAAAGCCAAAGTTGAGATAAAACTAATGCCCTAATCACAAGCAGGTGATAACAGCCCATATCACCAGTTTACCTGCAATATCAGCCACAAAAAACATAGCCACAGATGACCCCGGCAACTATCACTAATGAGATGCAGAGTAGGTGTTCCTGTGCCATAAGCCGTGACAACATCACTCCAAAACATTCTCAATGACTAGCCAGATCTGTGAAAAGACCACAAAACATGCCATAAGGTGCGTTAGCAGCAGGAAATTAACACCTGCTCCGACCTGGTGTAAAGTCAGCCTGCACCACAAAAGGGAGCTCAGCCCAGAGCTACACCTGAAGGGCAGCAGAGGCCATAGAGCAACTGATCTTGCAGCCCGGACACCCCAGAGGGCCACAACACCCACTGCCACCACCCCCAGGACCACACCCCAACCCCTGGGAGCCCCACTGCCCCCAACAAACACTGAGGCAGTGCAGGGAAAGACAGCGACCCCCTGAAAATGCACAAACCTCACACACCCAATACCAGGGAATGACATTACACACCACAGGTTCAAAGGGACAACCAACATCCCACCTCAGACAAAGCTGCTGACTGTGCTTCACCTGTTGGCCTCTGGTTCCTTCCAACCAACAACTGCCAGAATCAGAGGAGCCCTATCAAAGTTCCTCAAGTCCAAATAGGGGAATATACATCTAGGCACAGTGCCTTGCCTTGTGGGGTTCCGCACGGCTCTGTGTTGTCCCCCCTGCTTTTTAATATCTATCTCCAGCCTCTGATAGGAGCATTGGCCAAACTGGACTGTCAGGTGTACAACTATGCCGATGACACCCAGCTAATCATTCGCATTGATAATTCCCCCCAGGCACATCTTAAGGTACAGAACATCCTTCTATTTACCAAAAACTTGATGACCTTGAATTCACTCAAAGTAAACCTAGACAAGACGGAGGTCCTTGCTGTTGCCACAGCGGCTAATCCCTGGTCTAGCCTCTTCTGACCACAAGAGCTCGGAACCACTCCGATACTGGTGCCAGCTGTCAAGATCCTGGGTAGTAGGTTAGATTCCATGCTAATGATGGATAAGCAAGTAGCTGTGGTATTGGGAAGTTGCGTGGGATTGATGAGGCACTGCGGAAACTTATACCCTTTCTGTCATTTGCGACTATGCGTGCTGTGGTGGCGGCCTTAAGCCTGTCACACCAGGATTAGGGCAATACAGTATATATATGTATATATATATTCACTGAAAAAACCATAGGTTATAGACCATATATAGTTAGGAATTAGCATTTACAAAACCTTGAAAATTCACTGAAAAAACCATAGGTTATACACCATATATAGTTAGAAATTAGCATTTAAAAAACCTTATTTTACTCACACAAAACCATTGAAATTCCATATATAGTTAGTTGTACTAACTATATATCGCGCACCCGCAATC
This sequence comes from Lissotriton helveticus, assembly GCF_964261635.1. Classification (NCBI taxonomy): domain Eukaryota; kingdom Metazoa; phylum Chordata; class Amphibia; order Caudata; family Salamandridae; genus Lissotriton; species Lissotriton helveticus. The sequence continues at coordinate 1,715,125,364 of NC_136059.1, forward strand.
CACTGCTGATCATGTCACATATTACATCATTCATGACATGGTCAGTGACATCACTGATGACATCACTGATGACATCTCAAATGACATCACTGATGACATCACTGATGACATCTCAAATGACATCACTGATGACATCACTGATGACATCTCATTTGACATTACTGATCACATCACTGATGACATCATTCATGTGATAATACGATGAACCTCTTCAGACTCTAATATAACCTTATATACACTCAGTGAAAACAGACACTCACAGACTGTCACTCATCCATGGAGTTACTCACACACCTAGTCAGTCATGCAAAGAATCAATTACACCTCCATTTCCTCAACTATACAGTTATACACACCTTACTTATTGAAACATATACTAACACATATTGACTCACTTATACAATCCTGGATACAAGTTCACAATGATCCATACAGCCACTCACACATTCACTGGCTCTTATGCACAGTTATTTATATATGTCAACTCTCACATGTACTGTGTTTTACATATGTACTTACTTTGACATGTAGCACTGAGATATCCATTCACTCACCAATACACTCATGCACACAGTCAACCGCCCATACAGATGTTTCCACATGCACTTTTGAACCCATACACCTAGTGAATCAACTGCTCACACATCTATGCAGAGAGTCATACACCTCCCAGCCACCCATAAACACTCTCAGTCTCCCATACAATTACTTGGGCAACCAATTAATGACCCATATAGTTAATCATATAGCTACTGATCAACACATGCAGCAGTTTACAGAACAACAGACATAATGATGCACAAATTAAGACAGTTTAGTCACTAACCCATGCACTCAGTGAGACACATTTAATCACTCACTCATACAGTCAGTCATGCACCTACTAAATCCTTTGTTCAGACACTTATACATCCACTCATTCTTCAATATGCAAGACATATTTTAACTTTACAGAAACATACAGTCACTGGATGTTGTCATCAGTGATGTCATCAGTGATGTCATTTGAGATGTCATCAGTGATGTCATCAGTGATGTCATTTGAGATGTCATCAGTGATGTCATCAGTGATGTCACTGACCATGTCATGAATGATGTAATATGTGACATGATCAGCAGTGGATTGCGGGTGCGCGATATATAGTTAGTACAACTAACTATATATGGAATTTCAATGGTTTTGTGTGAGTAAAATAAGGTTTTTTAAATGCTAATTCCTAACTATATATGGTGTATAACCTATGGTTTTTTCAGTGAATTTTCAAGGTTTTGTAAATGCTAATTCCTAACTATATATGGTCTATAACCTATGGTTTTTTCAGTGAATTTCATTGGTTTTTTAAAAGCTAACATCTATAGCTGTAAAATGTATTCTTCTTTAAATCCAAAAATATATTTTATATGTTTATTAATAATTTTTTTAAAATATTTTTTTTGTTTCGCTCCCGGTCCGCGAACCGGGAAGCTTCCCGTTAGCTCAATTTAAAGCCGCGACCCGGTCCGCGAACCGGTAAGAAATCAACATAGTGACGGTATCGCGTTGCCGCGTAATGCGTCTTATGACGTACTGCGTTAGCGCACCCGGAAGTGCCCCGGGGCGCGGACCGAGGCGCGAAACGCAGCTCCCCGGAAGCGATCCGCGGCGCGTCGTGAAAACGCGACGTATCGCGTTGCCGCGTAATGCGTTTTGTGACGTACCGCGTTAGCGCACCCGGAAGTGCACCGGGGCGCGGACCGAGGCGCGAAGCGCAGCGACCCGGAAGCTATCCGGGGCGCGGACCGGAGCGCGTAACGTAAGCATAACAGGTCATGTGACTTGTTAATAACACTTTTCATTGGTTCATTTCACTTTTGGTTTCATAATGATGTAAGGCTAGGTCAGGTGACCTAAAAATAACACTTTTCATTGGTTGAGAAGTATTGTTTTTCCCAAATGATGAAAACCCCTCCTTCTTTCCTCACTCTGACTTTCATCATTGTGAGAGGAAGACCTTTACTACTATATGAGAAATGGCTTCATTGGTAGCTTCAGCTGGTGGACCCCCACCACCACCTCCACCTCCTCATGGGAAGAGAGGACCACCTCCCCAGGTCATTACCAACACTGAGGAGGAAGATGAAGAAATGGATGAGGAGGGAGAAGAACCACAGTTCTTAGAAGAGGTGCCCCGGGTTTCCAGAAAGAAAGCCAGTTTCATCTGGCAGTTTTATTCGATCCCTCGTGGCCAAAAAAAAGTCAATGCGAGGTATGTCACCTGCCGCATATGCAAAGAACAATTATCAAGAGGGACGGACAAGAAATATAGTTACGGAAATCACACAATGCACAGGCACATGACAAGGAAGCATCCACTAAATTACAGCCGGGCGGAAATAAGGGATATGCAGGACAATCCAAGACCAACTCCTGTGGCCAGACCAAGATTACCAATTGCATTAACACCAGAAGAGGCACGGGAAACTGTGCCAAATATACAAGAAAATTTTGGCCACATGATACACTCTTGTATGCACTGTCGTGCGTTGTTAGCGTGTGGCAACATGAGCATCAATGCTATAAACCTGGCGTATGAACACCATGATTGCCCTAACCGCCCCCAGTAATTTTTTTTTTGCTCCTGTTGAGCCCTTTTCAACGTCTGTTTTTTGTTGTTTCCCCCCCCCCCAAAAAAACCCAAAAAATATAAAATCGTTCAAAAAATACAAAAAAAACAAAAAATGTTCAAAAAATAAAAAAAAATATAAAACAACAAAAATATTTAAAAAAAGTTCTTTTCAGAACTACCTTCCCTTTCAAAAAAAATTGCTAGAATGTTTAGCACTCTGGCAAGCTCTATTTCTTTTGGTTCGCTCCCGGGTTAGCTTCCCGGTACGCGGACCGGGAGCTAACCCAAAAAAAAAAAAAAAGAGTAAGTATAAGGAAAGTAAACAGAGAGTGATGTTAAAAGAAAGACAGCTATAGGGAGTAAAGAAGAGATACTGTTTAATAGATCTATTTACCGAAGAAAAGACGGAAGAGGGTATAATTGTGAAAAACAAAATAGATAACGAAGTGAAAGAAAAAAAAAGAGAGTATAACATTAACAAAGAAGAGTTTCTTGGAGAATGTGAGTGAATGTTCAAAATAAGATTAAAACATAATAACAGAGAGAAAAAATAGAAAACAGAAAACAAAAAATAACAGAAAAAGATTAATTGAAACAGCAAAGAAATGTAAGTAACATAGAGCCATATCATCAACATAGGCAATAAAAGTTTTGCAGCTTTTATTGGCAGAAATGTGTCGCTAAAGCTGCTTTTAGCGGCAGAAAACTGCCGCTAAAACCACTTTTGCACCAGTTTTCTGCCAATAAAAAGAGCAATAATTTTATTGGCTGTATTCATAATATGCCCCTTAGTGTGCTTCAACTACACAGAGAACGCATTATGAACAAGTAGTGATAGAGTGATCAGTCAAAGACACTAAGAGTAATAGAGACGGAGTGAGTGAACAAGAGTGAGGAACTATGAGAAGAGAGGGACTGAGAAAAAGAGTGGAAGGAGTTGAGTAAGTAGGTAATAGAGAAAGGAATGAGGGAAGTAGCAAAGGCAGGAAACTGAGGGTTAAAGAAATGAAGCAGTGGAACTAATAGTAGGTGAATGTGATAGAAATGTAACGAAAAGAGTACAAAGCATTTACCTTATAATTGTCGTTAAATTACTCACTTTTTGTTTTTATACTTTCAATCTGTGAAAGAGAGAACAAACATTTCAAAAATATTAAAACATGTATTTAAAAATTACAAAAGACAAGGGAAAAGATTGAAGGACAAACAGTTTTTCAACAACTTTGACACTTACAGAAGCTTCTGCTTCTCCCGGCCCCCTACATAGTCCTAAAGATATACATTTTAAACTAACAGTATCTTGATGCAGATGAAGTGAGGCCTATCTTAAAACATGGTGCATCTTTTGCATTGCTGTTGTCTCAGAAAAGTGTTGCAAGACACTAAAATTTTAAATAATTGCTTCAGGATGCCAATAAGATGTGTCCTATCCAGAGGTTTGTTTGAGGTGAGGCCTACTCAGGGTTGCAGATGAAATTTCGAGTTGTTGAAGAGAATAGAGGACATAATACATGTGAAGGTCTACCAATGAAGTGAGTCATGTCCACTGCACTCTTGAACAAAGTCCAAACCTCCTATGTTTCCCTGGACAGACCTAAACTTGATCTGCACAATGTGATTCGTAATGATAGGAAACACAGGTGATGTAATTGAAATACGTGCAATTTATTTTGCTCATTTCACAATCACATCACTTGTGTTTCCTTTGCTTAGGTATCTCATTGTGCAGATGTAGTCTAGCATATGAAAGAATACGCAGAAGTGCAGCACTGCATGCAACAACTTTGACACTTACAGAAGCCTCACCTTCTCCATGCCTCCTACACAGTTCTACATATACATCATAAATGCAAACAGTACAGATTTAATTATACATGTTAAATGGTTTATTTTTGCTGTTCTCAGAATGTATCAAAATTCACTAAAAACAGTGACTTGAAGGTATTCATCATATAACAGCGGGGGAAAAAAAACACAATCAAAATGATTGTGTTTAAAAAACCCATACAACATAAGAAATCAGAATTCAGAACTCCTTAAAGTTAACTTACTTTCCATGACGTCAAAGGATGTCCTATGAACAGCTTACACTCTTTTGTGCTGTTATTACTTTCAGCCCGCCACTTTCTGAAAGAAAATCTCCATCGTTTTTAAAAACATGTTACATGCAATAAATGACTTCTTGCTCTCTACCACAAGTTTCCACAAGGCCAAATCTTGTCAGACCCATTTATAACTCTTGGATTTCTTGTAAGCCAATCCCGTCATTTGGCATTTCCGCAACTTTCAGAATTAAAATGTTGAAGATCATTTTCACAATCCTGGAATAGTAATATCTTCCCCTTCTTGCTCAGTCATGTTCTACATTTCCTATGACACTGATACTGCTTACTATGAAGCAGACTTACACTAACTCTATGACTACTACAATTATTTAATTCTCTACATCACTTTCAATCACAAAGCAATGTAAAACAGTAGACAGCGTTGCAGACTTACATTCCCTCTACTCTATGTTTTGATTGGCTGCTTCAATTAGCTTATAAAAAGAAATAGTTTTTCTGAACTCATTCAAAGTGCATTTATTTCTCCATGACGTCCAGTCTTATGGTTAGAACTTATGTCTCTGAACTACACTTATCCTCAAGGCCAAATTGTGTAGGAGCCATTAGAACTTCTTGAAATTCCACAGAGCACATCCCAAGATTATTTCCCTAAAATTTTGGTTTTAAAATCACCAGGTAAGAGTTTTTAAGGTCATACGGCAATTTTTTTTTGAAAATTAAAACAGAATCGTTGCAGAATGACCAGCCATTTCTAGACTTTAAATAAGCTGTGTAATGTCCTGATGTTATTGAAGGGCCGTCATGATATATAATTGCTGCAGTTACAAAAGTCCTTCCTGATATTGACAACTGCGAAGCTACAAAATTTTTAATTAAAGTTGTCAATTTTGTTCCATCAGGCCTACATCGTTGGAACATTAAAATGACATACTGGCCATATGTTCGTATAAATAATGTGGACATCATTTCAGATTTACATTGGCTACACTCCATGTTGTGATCAGCTGCTTTTACTAGCTTATTAAAGGAGACTGATTTACTGTCTGGCAAAGTTAAATATATAAATCTTTCTGAGTCTACACTAGTAGTACTTGATACCATACAGTTCTCGCAGTCATGCTGCCATTGATAAGAAAGCCCAAACAGCTGATCTACATCTACACCTTCAGCATGCAATACATCAAGCATATACATTAAAAACTCCTGACAATCTTGCTGAATATTTTGAGAGAATTGTGTTTGGCCTGAACATCTGTCTAACAGATTTCGAATTTCAGACACACTTTCTATGTTTCTTCTATCAGTGCTACATTTCTCTAACACAGAATTTAACAAACTGCAAAATCTTTGATCAGAATTGACCACAATCTCTTCTTTTACATTTTCTAGAGAAAACAAAACATTAACCACTACATTAGCATAGCAGTTGACACCAGAACTGTTTTCAAATTGAAAACCAACAACATCTTCAACAGAATCCTTTTTGTTTCTGCTTGTAATTTTAGGTTCATCGACTTTTTGTCTTTTTGCTACAACCTCCCCAGTATTGGTCACATTTCTTCGTTTCCGGCCTACCACACGTTTCTCAAACAAAGGATACTGAGGCAAATGTGACGCATACTCTCTTCTTAACCTATTGTATTCCTTAACACAATCTAGATCCACACAAATGTTTGTGACATCACACTCAATCAAGTACAATCCCGATAAAGTTCTAACTCGTGACAATGCCACGTATGCCATACCCTCCTTGAACACAGAACTGCCAATATTCACCAATGCACAGTCTACACTTAAACCTTGCGATTTATGGATTGTCACCGCATATGCCAAGCAAACAGGAAACTGCTTACGGCGAACATATAAGTCTTTTACAAGCAAAAATCTAGCAGAGCAACGACCAATTAGCTGTACTTCCTCAATGCCATCAAATTTAATTTTTAAAAATTCAATTCCATCTCTATTTCTGTATTTTACAAAATCAACAACATTACCCATTGATCCATTTACCAGACCTCTTTCAACATGTAAATTCCTTCTTAAAATTATACGGCAGTTCAAGCACACATTCAGAGTCTTTTCAAAACCTGCAGTTTTAGATATACTCTTCTCTAATGAATCCAATTTTGTTTTCAGATTCTCAGACAAAATAATTGTTGATCCCATATGCTCTACTCTGTCAATAGCTTCCAGTTTCACAATCTCTTGCTTTTCTAAATGCAACATTTTGTTGTTGAATTTGGCACATTCTGCAAGAGTTGGCATCAAACATATTCCAGATTTCTTATCAGTAATTTTCTGAAAAATATTCTCAGGCACAACATCTTGTTCTGGATATAAATTTGACAGTAATCGTGCATGTAAAGCTTCTTTCCCATGCTCGGTCACTTTTCCAATTCTAACATCTTGTAGAATAGTCTTGTAAACTTCATCCTTCGCCTGACGCATATTTTCATGCAGTTCAGCATAATTGAAGTTTAACCATATATTGACGTTGCCAATGCTGCCTAGGCACTTCCTGGTATCTTCATGCGTGAGCATTTTGAACACAGGTTGCCCTTTCACTGGTGTCAGCTGCAGAAGATCTCCGAAAACAATGATGTGTTTGCCACCAAATAACACATCATACTCTGTTTTGAGAACTTCTTGCATTCTCAAATGCACAAAGGCAAGCATGACATTGGAAACCATGCTTACTTCGTCAATGATAAGAAGTTTCATTTTCCTCAAGATTCTTGAAACTTCAAAACAAGCATCTCCAGATAGCTTGTGATATTGTAATTTGTTGTCATGCTCCACTGGCAGCATCAGTAAACGATGTAAAGTAATCCCTTTAATGTTATGTGCTGCCAGTCCAGTTGGAGCGGTGACAACACAAGACAGCGATGACTCTGTCCTTTCCTGCAAATAGCATGAAATTGCTTTAATGAGGAAACTTTTTCCAGTTCCCGCTTCTCCACTCACGTACAGTCGGACAGGCTTCAACGACGTACATGAGCACTCTTTCTTGTCATGACTTAATCCATGATCTATTTGGTTGGTAACTTCGTCATATATTTTCCTCTGCTCAACGTTGAGTTGTCTTTTGATCCAGCGGGCTATAGAAAATATATCATAAACTACGCTACCCAACTTCATAACCTATAAACAAAATTCTATACTAATATGGACCCATTTATGAACCTGATATATTTTGGGCCTACTGAATCAGGTGGTCAGAATAAATCTATATACACATTATCTACACACTATATACATATTTATACATTTGCAGAAAGAATATTGTCATTAGAATAAAACCCAATCATTTAAACGACCACCATAGGCGACGTGATCTAGCTAAAGGTAACCTACACTTCTGAATAACCAAGACCAGCTTGTTTGTCAAAAGTAAGATTTTATTTTCTAAATTATGGTATATAAGTTGAAAGTTTTATAAATGAAATTTATTTGCAATATAGCAAGCATGATGGTAAGAAATATGAGAAAAATACAATTTAAGCAATTGAATCAATTTAAAGAAATTATATAAAGTTTAGCATTTCTAAAACCTATTTCCCTAACTGAGCTAAATAGATAGAAATTAAAGTAAAGATCTTTGAGGATTCTTACGTGCTCCACGCAAAGTCCAGCAGCACATCACTCTCATCGGAAAGTCAGAAAGCAGCAGCCAGCCCAACCCTAAGGGCATGACTTTTTATACCTTTCTACGCTAACTAAACTAGCAAAGGAAAATTTTCAGAAATCCTCGACGTCCCATTGGCTGAGAGTGACAAGTGACATGTCACCCGATTCTTAAAAAGTTCCACAAAATCATGTCTTACAAAGACCATTGTCTCTTCCACGTGAAGCCAGAAACTTCCTGCGATTGCAACTTTGTATTAAGTCATCCTCGCAGCTTCCATAGCCTTTCAGTACAACTTCCGCGGATGCCAAGTTAAGGACTGACAAAAAGTTCACTTTCGACCTTGGCCAATGTCCGACGGAATGATGTCAGTTCATCAGTTTTTGCTTTGTGAATGCAGCTTCAATAAACGTTTTAATTCAGAATGGGCGTCTCGTGACTTTCTGCAGAATTATAGATCAGCTCTTTTTCTGCGGTTCAAATAACTAGGCCCAAAAGCAGGCAACTTATGTTTTCTAGTATAAAACAAACACAAGAAAAGTATTAATGTAAGAAATAATGTAGATTCTGTATCCACCCCATGGTTTACTAATTAATTAACCCACCCGATTAATCAAAATGTTACCTAGCCATTGCAAACAAATAAAGCAGCGTTTATATTTACCAGTCTCCGTTTTTCTATGAGACCCATATGCACCTAGAATAGTAGAAATGACATCACACAGACAAGGAAAAGCAAAACAAGCACATGCTTATTTTAAGTTTGCAGCAGTTAGTAATGACAAAAACGAAAACAATAAATTATTTTATTATTTTGCACGAACAAAAAGATGCAACAAATATGCACGTTTATGAGCACACATGTTAGTCCCCCCACGTGTAAAGTTTAATCTAAGTTGTATTAGTACGACATATCACAAATCATTAATAATTTTATTCATGTTATGGAAATGTGATTTTGCGAGTTTAAACAAAATTTTGTTTTCTATCTCGCTCCATCAACTCCCTCATCTGGTGATTAACAAATCACCACACCAGCACTCAAAATTTTGGTAAATTAAATTTTTAAGAAATCGATTCAAATTCAATTGTATTAGTAAACCTAAAAGTCTGTTTCAGCATAATCTTTGCAATTAACATGACGCTCTCTATGTAACTCCTGTAACTCGATCTCCCTTTCCTCTTCTTTTCTCAGTTTATAAATTCTCTTCTTTTCCTTTAACTGTTTCTTTCTTTTATGTAACAAACAACCTACTTTAGTCAAAATAAAAATGAATACTATTATAATCAAAGGTGCCAGAATCTTGCCAAGAATTGAACTTCCGATATTATGAAACCAGTTTTTAATTGCTTGAAACCTTTTTGAAAGTTTCCCTGTAAAATCTTCTTCTTCTAAAGGAATTAATTCTGAATGCATTTGTGTAATATTCTTAATATACATTTCAATATTCTTACTTTCATCCGGTATATATGTACAGCAATGTTGGACATGTAAAATGCCACAGACTCCTCCCTCTTTTGCTAGGAGTATGTCTAAAGCAAGACGATCTTGAATTACCATCGATCTAATAGCAATAACTTCAACATTCACTAATTGAAATCCATCAGCAGTGTCAGTTGATAATCTATCAACTATAGTGGACAATTTTCTGATTCTCCCTGCATTTAGGGTTATACCAACAAAAGGAATTACAGCTTGAAAAATATCTCCCAGAACTTCAGTAAAAGTTTCTCTTTTAGCTCTATTTACATAATTATGTATTTTAAACAATCCTTCTGAATCTCTGTCAACATGAAACACTTTAGGAAAAACAATTCCCACATAACAAGTTCCATACCAATGGTCTGGAAGGTTATAGTAAGCTTTGTCACCACAAACAAAATAAATTCCAGGAAATATAGGATCTTTTCCACCTTTAAATCCCCAACCTCCCATAATCTGATAAGTATCTTCACAGTTGCTTGCACCTACAAAATAATTATCAAAAAGTGTATTATCTCTTCTAATGCAAAGCTTTCCACTAACAGGTTTGTCTATGTGAATTGCAATATTTTCAAGCATTTTGCCATTTAATTTCTCATCCTCTTTTTGCCAGAAGGATGACTTAGTCTGCTTGACTAATTCATTTCTCTTATAAATTGCTCTTCTCTCCTCAACCATATTCAAAAATTTCTTTCCTTCAGCACTTAATTTACATGTTAGATTATTCTTGTAAGCATACTCGTAAGTGAGTTCGTTAGTAACAAGGAAATATTCTCTCAATTGTTTTGCTTTCTTATGCTTATTTAAAACATTATCAATCTTAACATTAGCAAAAATTTCATCATAATTTGAATAGTAATATTCTAAACGTCCAGTTTGATAAAATAAACTAGTTAATACACTACATGTTACAGCATAAGTGAGAGGAAGCATATTATATGTTACTCCCTCAGAAACAGAAGCAGGTAACTTAACACAGACATAACAGTCCTTTGCATCCATTACCTTTACATATTCACTCAAAAGCTTTGTGAATGTATTGCTTGAAAAATCACCTATTGATTTATCTTGATGGATGTTAGGCTGATGATCAATTACTTTTGCAGATGCACTATGTTTAGTTTGGCTAACCAGAGCTTTGCTTGTTAAGTTAACTTTGTGTAATTCTCTATTCATTTCTAAAGGTATAATCACAGCTAGTACTAACCAGAGCAGAACTAAAATGAGCAGACACACCAGAGTCATCTTACAGCATCTTTTAAAAACAGAACATTTTGAAGTGCTCTCCTTAACATAAGGCATTTTTAGGTTAGTTTTAGCCTCAAAAATAAAAATAAATTTTAAAATTTATATACACCCCCCTTTTAAAATATATTTTTCTTTTATGACCCTAAACAAGATTTCTTCGACCTTATGTCATACATAAGTTTTCTTCAACTAAACAGTTTTTCTTCGACCTTGTGTCAACTAACAGGATTTCTTCAGCCTTTTGCCAATTTAATAATTTTGTACTTTAATCATTGTCACTAATTTCTTGGATCTCGTTTTCTTCTTCACTACTATCATATATGTCAATAACAGGTGGAATTACTAAGTAAGTCCACTCAGGAGACTTGTATTTCTGGTTTGGTCTAATTATTCTCTTCCCTTTTCTCGATATCACTTCAATTTTTCTTCCAACTCCAACTTCTTTTCCTGGACTCTTTTGACTACTGATTTCTTCAACTTGTTCTATTGGCTTTTTAATCAATCTTACTCTCAATCTTCCACCAGGCCAGTAGTCTGCTTTTCTCACGTACTTCTTCTTTGGTTCAGAATTATTTGATTCTGACTTCCAAGTCCTTTTCTTTCCGTTTTCACTTCCACCTTCCACGTCACTTTCTTCAGTTTCGTAGTCTGAAATTTCAATTGACTCAGGAACTTCTCTATTCGGCAATTTCACTCCTTCAGGAACTTCACTTTGTCTTCCATCACTGGTACTTGGTAATTCGTTCTCCTCCTCTTCCTCAATTACCTCTAGCTTCCCAGATTTTGGATTTTTGTTCCTTACTTCAGAGCTTGTTCTCTGCCTTTCGATACTCTCCTGGTCTGAAACTTCTTTTGGTTCAGCTTCTTTGTCTTCAATAGAGACAACCGAATCCTCAGTTATCTTTCCTTTTAACAGATTCTCTTCTCCTTCAGAATCTATTTCAATTATTTCTAAGTCTTTTCTTGTCAGATTTCCATTCACTGGCACAGTTTCCAGATGTCGACTTTCTTGTCGATCTTCAGAATCTGGAATTACTTCACCTTCTGTTCTGTCTTCTGCTTCAGAATCAGAATCATCTGTGGTATCACTTTCAACATCAGAACTCTCAGGAGTTGGTACTGGAATAGTATGACTTGGATGAATCCAGCGCTTCAATCCTCTGCACTTTACAGCATTAGTAGTGATCAAGATTACCTGCCTAGGTTTCTGCCATCTAGGAGATAGACAATTCCTTCTCCGATGTACTTTCGTTCTGACCCAGTCTCCAGGTCTCAGATCATGTGTCAAAACTTTGTCATTTGATTGAGCTTCAGTTCCCACCTGATTAGACACAGAAGTTACCATATCAGATAACCTTTTACAGTAATCCAAAATTGCACTATCATTTATGCTCAACAGTTTACCTACAGGTACAAAAGCTTGCCTCATAACTCTTCCCATTATAATTTCATGAGGACTCAGACCTGTCTTTTTATCTGGTGTACTTCTTAATGACATCAAAACAAGTGGAAGAGCATCAGTCCACTTAACACCTGTCTCAAGACACATTTTTCCAATTCTGTTTTTGATAGTTCCATTTATTTGTTCGACTACACCTGATGCCTCTGGTCTGTATGCACAGTGTATTTTCTGCTCAATGCTCAAAGCTTCACAAATTAATTTCAACAGTTTGTTATCAAAATGGCTTCCTCCATCACTCTCAATAGTGACTGGAAAACCGTACCTTGGGATGATTTCTCTGAGCATTAGTTTTGCTACTGTAATTGAATCACAATGTCGTGTAGGGAAAGCCTCTACCCATCTTGAGAATAAGCATACAATTACAAGTACATATTTTAAACAGTTGTGTAAGGGCATTTCAATGAAATCTATTTGTAACCTGGTAAAGGGACCACCCTCTCGACCAATTATTCCTGTCCCCACCACTGATTTTCTGTTTGGATTCATTTGTTGGCATGACAAACACCTTTGACAAAAAGATTCTGCAATGGTTCTAAATTTGGTATTGAACCATGTTTCTCTAAAAAGTCTGACCATAGAATCTCTTCCTAAATGTGCAGGACCATGATATAATCTGGCCATGTCAGCAATCAAGCAATTTGGTAAGACTATTCTGCCATCTTTGTAAACCCACACTCCATCTTCTTCACGTGGTCTACAATCTGATCTTAACCATAGGTCTTTTTCTTCATCATCTGTTTCATTTTGTAAATCCCTAATCTCATGCCATGTTTCTACAACAGTTGTTAGCATTAATGAATTTGAATCAGTTTCTTTACTCCTATTCCGATTGTAAGAATAATTTTTCCTTGCGCAGTACTTTGCTGTTTCATCTGCGAAGGCATTTCCCTTGGAAATATAATCAGTTCCTCTAGTGTGCGCTGCACACTTGACTATGGCAATTTCTTTTGGCAATTGTATTGCTTCAATTAATCTTCTAATGAAAACTGCATTTTTAATTGGCGATCCTGTTGATGTCATGTATCCTCTTTGTGACCAGAGTTGTCCATAATCATGCACAACTCCGTATCCATACTGACTATCAGTAATGATGGTAACTCTAATATCTTTTGATATTTCACATGCACGAATTAAAGCAATCAATTCAGCCACTTGTGCTGAACGAACTCCTTCAAGACATGATGCTTCTTCAACATCTACAACTGTACAAACTGAGTATGAAGCTTTCAAGACACCTCCTTCGGATCTTAAGCATGAGCCATCTACAAAGTAGACAAAATCCGATTCAGACAGAGGTCTGTCTTTGATGTCTTTTCTGGGTTTAGTGCAGAATTCCATGACATCTAAACATTCATGTTCTGTCTCAATGTCATCAACAATTTCGGAATCAGGCAGTAATGTAGAAGGATTCAGATTCAAACATCTTGAAATCGAAACATTATCTGCTCCCAGTATGATTTTCTCATACTTTGTCAATCTGCTACTTGTTAAATGTTGAGTCTTACCTCTTGTCAGTAATATTTCAACTGAATGAGGCACAAAAACTTTTACAGGAAATCCCATTATGATTCCTTCACTTTGTTCAAGGCTGATACTTGTAGCTGCAACTGCTTTCAAACAACCTGGTAATGCTTTTGCAATTGGATCAAGAACTGCAGAGAAGTATGCAATAGGTTTCTTTAAATTTCCATGTCTCTGAATTAACACAGATAATGCACATCCTTCTCTCTCACTGCAATACAGTTCAAAATCTTTCTCATAATTTGGCATACCCAAAGCAGGAGCTTGGCATAAGCTCTTTTTCAGGTTCTCAAAAGATTCCATCTCAGCATCATTGAGAATAATTGGATCTTTTACATCTGATTTGGTCAGTCTTTGTAGTGGTTTTGCAATTACTGAAAATCCACTTATCCATTGTCGACAGTAACCTACCATTCCCAGGAACATTCTGACCTGTCTTTGTGTTCTTGGCGGTAACATTGCTTGAATCATTTTTATTCTCTCTATTGTTACTTGTCTTTTTCCCTTTGCAATTCTGTGACCAAGATATTTTACTTCTTGTTTGCAAAACTGTAGTTTCGCTGGGGACACTTTATGTCCTTCTTCTGCAAGGCGATTTAACAGAATTATTGTGTCGGTTACACAATTTTCTCTTGTCTTTGCAGCTATTAACAAATCATCAATATACTGCACCAGCGTAGATCTACCTGGTAAGTCTAAATCTTCTAATGATCTTTTTAACAATTCATTAAAGATTGAAGGACTTTCTGTATAGCCCTGAGGGATTCTTGTCCATCCAAGGGTCTTACCTTGGAATCTGAAAGCAAAGATTTCATAACTGTCTGGGTGTAAGGGAACAGTAAAGAATGCATTGCAAAGGTCAATGACTGTATACCATTCAGCATCATGTGGAATCTGAAATAGAATTACTGCTGGATTTGGAACCACAGGACAACATGGAATGACAATTTGATTAACCTTTCTCAAATCTTGTACGATCCTAAATGTTCCGTTAGACTTTTTAACTCCCATAATTGGTGAATTACAAGAGCTACTCTTCATTTCCTTTAATACACCTTGCTTGATTAACTTTTCAATTATAGGTGTAATACCTTCAATTGTCTCTGTTTTCATTTTATACTGTGGAGTGTTTGGAAATTCTATTCCCTGTTTCAATGCAATTTTAACAGGATCTACGTTTTTCATCAGACCCATTTCATTCCCAGTAAAATCCCATATTTCAGATTTCACTGTTTCCTTTAGCTCTTCAGGTAAATCCTTTTCTTCAAATGCAGGAAACAATTTTGTTTCTTCTGCTTCCATCATCATCATTGTCATTCTATACAAACCATCTTCCTCCATTGTTTGTAACTCAACTCCTTCAGGAGAACAATATATTCTGCAATTCATTTTACATAGGATGTCTCTACCTAATAGATTTACTGGACTACTATTACAAACCACAAATCTGTGTTTGTCTCTGTAATTTCCAATTTCAACTGGTACTGGATCAGTTAAGTCTGTTTTAATTTGCTGATTACTTACTCCCACAACTTGGATGGTATCCCCAGAGAGAGGTAGGTTTTCAATTTCCACTGATCTAACAGTAGAACGGGTAGCACCAGTGTCCACTAGAAAAGTGATGTCTACATCATTAACTTTCCCGTTTACATAAGGACCAGACTGGTCAACCTCAAGAGTGGCTCCAACAACACACTCTTCCTCCTCTCTCGGGCACCGTCAGCAATAATCATCAGAATCACTGTCTTGACTTTCTGTTAATAAAAATTGTTGTGAAGCATTTTGCATTTGAACCTTTTGCTGCCTTTGCTGTTTTTGTGGTTTTATTACCTGTTCACATCCCTGAAATCCCACGTTTGGATTATATTTTTGAACTCCCCCACAATTCGGAAAAGGTGGTTGTGGCAATTGGTCTTGACAATTATTCACCTGTTGTTGTTGCTGTTGTTGTAACTGTCGCTGTATATTAAATTCATTTAACCCCTGTTGCATCTGTAGCTGTTGCTGCAGGTTAACACCATTCTGCATCTGTGGATTCAATAAGGGATTCTTTGAGTTTCTAGGAGGATGAGGACACTCGTCCCTCCAATGTCCAATTTCGCCACAATTAAAACAAGGTAATCTTTGTTTCAGCTCTTCTATCTTTGGGCTAAATTTCTTTGGGAAATTATTACTTTTAAACTTTCCTTGTATCTGGTTTGTATTTCCAGTTTGAACAAAATTAGTGTTCTTATTTCCCATGCTGGCAATCTGTTGCTCAGCCACCTTTACCTGAGCCCACATGGCTTTCTCCTTCAGCTTCTTCTGTTTTACTTCTAATTCATCGCTACAATATTTTGCTTTTCTTAGTATATCATCTACAGATAGTGCTTGCCATCCGACAATACTAGTTCTGATCATTTCTCCAATTTCAGGTTTTAGTCCATAAACAAATCTATAGATAAAATGACTCATGTCTTTTTCATCTAATTTTTCATAACCACTGTATTGTTTAAAGATTAACAATAGTCTTTCATAAAAAGAATGAACTGATTCTTTTGTTTCCTGTTCTGTTCTTTCTATTTTAACCCAATCAACTTCTTTGGGTGGAATTTTGTTTTTCATCCAAACAATTACTTTCTCATAGAAATCCATTACAAGTGGATTTGGGGCACCTGTTTCTTTAATTCGCTCAGGTTCAGCTTTTGGCCAACTAATAGATATTTTACATTCTGTCCAAAGATCAGATGGAACTACAATGTCAAAAAATCCATCCAAATCAATCCATAGAACTTTTGACACTTTGATAAATCTATCGACTTGCCTGTACCACTCAACTGGTTTCTCTCTTAATTTTGGAAAGTCATTTGTGAATAACAGAATGTCTTGTCTCGACCATGGGACATGAACATATCCTCCACCTGCAACTTCTCTCATTGGAAATTGTTTTGACAATTTTTCTAATCTTTCATCTTCCTTCCTTTTGGTCCATTTCACTCTCCATTTGTTCAGTTCTCCTAGCTTTTTGATATAGACAATTAAATCTTTAATGTGAACTATTCTTCCCATTGAGTTCAAACTCTCAATGTCACTTTCTGAAAAATCTAATCTGTAATGTTTTGCAAAATTCTTTTGTTTACTTACATCGATTTCAAGTTCTGCAGCTAGATCCTCTAATTGATCATATTTATTTTTCGTTTTCCACTGAATACTTTTGCAAATGAATAGTAGTTCATCATCCCGATAGTAATTTAAACTATCTGGGCCAATTGTTCCAATTATTAATTCTTCTATATTCGCTTTTAATTTGGCCACATCAAGTTTTGGTGTGGTTACCCTAACTTCAGGACTTCCTACATCTGACATAGCACCCATTGGTGTTTTTGGAGATAAATCCTCATTAAAGGTTAAATCAGGCATTCTCGATCTAGAAGTGTTTAATTCAGTCAAGTCTGAATAAAATTTTTCAGTAGGCTTTTGAATTTCTGTATTTAAAGGAATAGTTAATCCATTTTTGTTTGTATCTCTTTGATCAAATACAGGCTGAACAGGACCTATTGTTACTGGAACTGTGACAGCTTCCATGCCTCTTGTCATTCTTTTAATTAATTCTTCTTTAGACCTCAAATATTCATTATAATCAACATCCTCAACATTTCTTGTCTCTCTTGCATAATCTTTTGGAGGTTCCCTTGCTCTTGGAGTCATTGAAAAATGTCTGCCTTCATTTCGAGCATTCTCAAATTCTGATCTTCTAGGTGTTTCAGTGATTTCACTATTATTTGGATAAAGTTTAGGAGCTTCACTAATTGGAGGTGCACTCGGTGAAGTTTCAGTAGAAACCACCGGAGTAGACCATGATCTAGGAGGTCTCAAAGGCTGATTAGGCTGTTTCTTTCTAGCAGTTGTATATATTTCTTCCATAACTGCATCCTCAGATTCACTTTCCATAGATTTCCCTGTAGGAGAACCCATTACCATTTCATGAATTAAATATAATCCTTCACTCATGTTTCCCTGTCTCCACATTCGCAATCTATCTTCATGAGTTTCTCTTTTCCATGATGGATTTTTAGAAGGTCTTTTAATTCCACTAGCTTCTCTTTGTAACTGATACATCTCGTCTTCCCACTCAACTAAAGCTTCAAATTGAGTTGGTCTCGGTTTTGGAACAAGAGCATTCATTTTCTCTCGTAAATTTCTTAAGACTCTTACATTAAATGAACCATCATCAGGCCAAGCTAAAACACCGTCATTTTTAGTATAGCGTTTCCAACTGTCGAACCATAAGACAGTATGATATCCGTATTCACCTTCCATGTACGCTGCAGGTGTTTTATACTTATGAAGTAGTTTACCACCTCGCGTTTCGATTTTCTTGTCGGGTGAAAATAAATTCTTAAATTTCTGAAATAATGTTGTCTTTTTCTCAACATGTTTAAAATGATAACTCATTTTTAAAAGTTAAATTTAATTCACAAAATCGTTCGTAAATTATTTCCGGGATGTTCCGCAAAACAACCAATCCGTGCGCGAAACACACCAACAAGCCAATGGCAGTTGAGCTACGTCACTTTTCAGCTCAACCAATAAATTTAGAAATTTTTCGAAGGACCAATCATCTCACAGGCCGTCAGAGACTCAGGAGCCAATCAGAATACAACCTGTGACGTAGGTCACCCAATCCCAGCGCGGCTCTGTGACGTACACAGCAGCTGCGGTTTCTCGCTTCTCACTCCTGGCGCTTACCCCTCCTTCACAGAATCTTTTCACAGCGCCATTTTAAGGACACTTTTCAGTGTAATTTAATTCTTAACAATGACTTATAAAGACAACATCTGTTCGTTTCACTAATTAGGATAGTTTACATACATTCAAGTATCCACACTTCGGAATAGACGGCGCTATTCACACTAAGGATAATATTCAATTGTCAGTAGAGTAACCTTACCCCACCCTTCTAACACGTATAATTATGAACTCGCTTTGCTCTGAACCCACCGCGAAGTGAAAGTTCTAAGAGTTCCACTTGAACATAAAATACAATTCAAACTCGCACTTTCACACGGAAAATTCCCTAAATTCAAACACACATGAAATCCGTACAGGACTCTCACCTGTTTATAGAATTCATGCACCGTTAGCAAAACAACGACGTTATCCGTACAGGGCTCTCACCTGTTTATAGATATGAAACATGTACCCGTACAGGACTCTAACCTGTTTATAGATAATCATGCACCGACGTTAATTTTACCCTTCACTTAAGCTCGGAAATAACTAATACTCTCATCACAGTGAGTTTTATGGAAGGCGCTTTGTCCCTATTCTCATGCTGCTTTGATTTCTTAGAAAATCCTCACTATACAAGATTCAGACCTAGCCCTAAAACTGTGCTGCTCGGCGACAACACTATGGTACACGGCGATACCTCTTGTGATACTCGGCGATATCACTACAAACTGAACAGATGGCTTGCGTGACTAAATTCTCGCCACACAATCTATACCGGTATAGCTTACAGATAGGCACGAAAAACGAACTTAACATGTGTTAAAACATCGATCCTATTTCCATACCATGACGTAACTCTTAGCAACCAACATATTACCTTGGTTACCTCCTAGCAACCATCCTCTGCTACCAGAGAATTGATCCAGCGGGCTATAGAAAATATATCATAAACTACGCTACCCAACTTCATAACCTATAAACAAAATTCTATACTAATATGGACCCATTTATGAACCTGATATATTTTGGGCCTACTGAATCAGGTGGTCAGAATAAATCTATATACACATTATCTACACACTATATACATATTTATACATTTGCAGAAAGAATATTGTCATTAGAATAAAACCCAATCATTTAAACGACCACCATAGGCGACGTGATCTAGCTAAAGGTAACCTACACTTCTGAATAACCAAGACCAGCTTGTTTGTCAAAAGTAAGATTTTATTTTCTAAATTATGGTATATAAGTTGAAAGTTTTATAAATGAAATTTATTTGCAATATAGCAAGCATGATGGTAAGAAATATGAGAAAAATACAATTTAAGCAATTGAATCAATTTAAAGAAATTATATAAAGTTTAGCATTTCTAAAACCTATTTCCCTAACTGAGCTAAATAGATAGAAATTAAAGTAAAGATCTTTGAGGATTCTTACGTGCTCCACGCAAAGTCCAGCAGCACATCACTCTCATCGGAAAGTCAGAAAGCAGCAGCCAGCCCAACCCTAAGGGCATGACTTTTTATACCTTTCTACGCTAACTAAACTAGCAAAGGAAAATTTTCAGAAATCCTCGACGTCCCATTGGCTGAGAGTGACAAGTGACATGTCACCCGATTCTTAAAAAGTTCCACAAAATCATGTCTTACAAAGACCATTGTCTCTTCCACGTGAAGCCAGAAACTTCCTGCGATTGCAACTTTGTATTAAGTCATCCTCGCAGCTTCCATAGCCTTTCAGTACAACTTCCGCGGATGCCAAGTTAAGGACTGACAAAAAGTTCACTTTCGACCTTGGCCAATGTCCGACGGAATGATGTCAGTTCATCAGTTTTTGCTTTGTGAATGCAGCTTCAATAAACGTTTTAATTCAGAATGGGCGTCTCGTGACTTTCTGCAGAATTATAGATCAGCTCTTTTTCTGCGGTTCAAATAACTAGGCCCAAAAGCAGGCAACTTATGTTTTCTAGTATAAAACAAACACAAGAAAAGTATTAATGTAAGAAATAATGTAGATTCTGTATCCACCCCATGGTTTACTAATTAATTAACCCACCCGATTAATCAAAATGTTACCTAGCCATTGCAAACAAATAAAGCAGCGTTTATATTTACCAGTCTCCGTTTTTCTATGAGACCCATATGCACCTAGAATAGTAGAAATGACATCACACAGACAAGGAAAAGCAAAACAAGCACATGCTTATTTTAAGTTTGCAGCAGTTAGTAATGACAAAAACGAAAACAATAAATTATTTTATTATTTTGCACGAACAAAAAGATGCAACAAATATGCACGTTTATGAGCACACATGTTAGTCCCCCCACGTGTAAAGTTTAATCTAAGTTGTATTAGTACGACATATCACAAATCATTAATAATTTTATTCATGTTATGGAAATGTGATTTTGCGAGTTTAAACAAAATTTTGTTTTCTATCTCGCTCCATCACTTTCCAACTCTTCTAAGTTAACCGCATCCTCCTGAGCATGTGCCATGGCTCTTTCCACTTCATTCATGGCAGTGGCAGCTTCATTTTCGATAACAGGTCCTCCTAGTGGATCCTGACTCAATGAAGCAGAACTCTGACTGTCCTGAGAACTGTCTCTGGCAATCTCGGCTGCAATCGTTGCTTCCTGCTCAATTTCCGCATTCAACATTTCTACATATTTGGGAAAAGCAGGACATTCTATGGTCTCCTTGGCGGCATTGAAAGAGTCTTCGTAACAGAGGAAATCTCCAAGCAGTTCCTCTTCTGCACGCCAAGGCTTGAAAAGTTGCAAAAGTGCTAAATAGAAAAACTCCTTTTTTTCAGGAGATTCGCCACTCAATTTTCGATGGTTTACCAAGTGGCATTTTCTTTGCTTGACCAGACATCCCTCACTTCCTATTACAGCATACACTCCTTTCTCAGTATCTTCTTTGATGTTCCTCTTGAATATGTAATTTTGAAGAACCTCATACAGACAAACATTGTCGAGGTGACTGCTTCTATTTGGATAATATGTATCCAACATGTTGGTCTTCAAAATGTCGGTACTGTTTGGCTCCTTTTCCGCCAAATACTCAATTTCCCGCACAGGTTTCAGAACTCGATTACGCGTTGCAGCAAGACCAAGACTCGCCCAAACGATACTCCTGGACTTGGCATAGAGACTTGCTGAAGACAACCGGTCAGAGCATTCGTAAGCTCCAATTTCTCGATGCGACAACATCTTCAGACTGAAACTGTACAACTTCTTGCTGAGGCTCTTTTCATGGGAAATGTCCTCCCACATATCCTTCAATTCTGTCTTCTCTTTTTTGGTGATGTAAGACGTCACATACCGAGCCACAGCCATACAGTTATCAGCCACAAACTGTATATCCATGTTAGCATTCCACATGGACAAAATCACCGGGTTGTAGTCGTTGATGTACTTGGACTCTTCGTTCCTCTTCAAATTGTATGTGTTTTTAGGTGATTTCTTCATGACATTATGTCGCAGCGAAGACATCAAACTGTTTACTCTTCCTTTAGAAATCACCGGTCGTGGAAAGCCGAAACGACATTTGGTGTAGAACTTGTCCTTGTTTCGGAATTTACGACGGCAGTACTTTCCACATCGATGGCTTTGGAAACGCAGAACTTTTTCTCTTAGGCTTTTCTTCTCCTTTGCGTTTGGAACAGCACACGTAGAATACTGTTGGATGAAACTCATCACTGAGTCTTCTGGATCCGTTCCAAATTTAGGTGCATCCTTGATCCACAGCAACATATGTATATGAGGAGCACCTCTTGCTTGGTACTCCTTTCTCCAAAAGAAATCCAACACCTCTCCAAGAGGTGGATTCTTCTTATTCATGATGAAAGACATCATAGCTTCAAATCTATGATTGAAGTACCTACATACATTGACTGGATCCAAAGAGCACAGTTCTCCGGGTGTCTTGAATTCGATGTTATCTACGTTAGCATTTGCCTCTCGTAGAAATTCAAGTAAGTCTTCCCAGCCATACTCGGCACAGCTCAGAGTGAGGAACCATGTGGGAGTACCTAAGTTCCTCAGCATACATTTTAAATCACCATGACGACGGTACCAGTACTCATTAGTACCACGCTGACACGCCATGAGATTAATCAGGTGAGAATCCAAAATACTGTCTTGGACATTGACTTTATCCATAAAGTCACTTGCCGAGATGTTTTGCATGTGTATACCACTTTTCAAGATGTGGTTCACTGCATATGACAGTCCAGACAGATCGCTTTCAAACAGGAGATGAAACAAATAGGGAATGCATTGTCGAAACCTAGCATCTCCTGCATACAATCGCAAAGTCCGGTATTCAGAAGCAGGAATTTGATGAGGTCGCTCATCATATCTTCCTCCCTGACCTGTTGGAAAAAGCTGTGGGAAACACGGAGCTTCCAAACTTTCCTCCCAAACACTAATGGGACTCCCTTTGGCTTGTTTCATTTGAAACAACTCAATAGCATTCCCCATGACTTCCTTGGAATGCAAAGGATGAACACTATAATGTTCATATATTTCTTCACTAGTAGAGGGTTCTACTTTCTCAATTTGACCAGCACACAAATCGCTATCCTCTTCCTCACTTACTTCCTCTTCTGCAACATATACATTCTTATAGTATTTATTATTTTTTTTCAAATACAATGTTGCCTTTTTAACTTTCCTAACATCTACTAAATCTTGCCATATTTTCTTATTCTTTGTCGGAACCCCATTAACTAAGATAACCAGAGGTTCCTCTTCCACTTTTTCTACTCCAATTGTGTTAATGTTTTTCTTCAAATCTAGAGGCAAATAAACAACTCTTCCCTTTAATCCTCTCTGTAAATCTGATGGAGGCAATTTCCCTGTCTTTGGCTCCATTCTTACAATAGCCTGAAAGGGATGGATACTTTGAATCAAAATAGATTCATAAGTATTTAAATCCTTCAATTCAGAAGGAATCTCAACCAATTCCAGATTATTATGAACTGCTCTAGCAGGCATCTGGTTTTGATTTAATTTGCAACAACAATAAGTACACACACGTTGATCAAATCCCAAATCAAAACAATATTCTACCATCAAGTATGTTGCAAAATCCTTCCATTCACTATTATTTTCCCTTTCACTTTTTGCATATAAATCCACTAACTTAGTCTGATTCTTATAATAAGTGCGTCGACAACACACACAAGTGAAATTAGGCCTCTCACTTGATTTCACCTGAAACATCGCAATTTCCCTCTGGAAATTATCTGTACTGGAAACCTGTACACTATCTTCCACATTACCCTGTTCTTCTGGGTCAATTTCAACATTCTCCTCTTTACTTCCAAAGTAACAAAACTCAATTTCTTCACATATGTTCTTCACATCTATTTCAGAACCATGCAAAAGAGCAGCGCATAATTGTTTAAGCATAATTGCTGGACTCTTAGCATAATACAACATTCTAACTAATTTCCTCACTTTATTATGATGCACTGCTAGCATCCTGAAATGATGAAAAACACTCTGGCATACTCTCCTGGAAAGACAAGCCAGTGAATGACCATGCAAACCTGTCACTTCTCTCACTCTGCAAGGATCTAATTCTTGCAACAACTTCATTTTCTGCTTCAAACTTTTCTTATTAAATGACCGTACAAAATCACAAAGCAAATTGATGGAATCCTGTCGCACACTGCAAATACTACTACACTTCCAGGTGTACACAGGACCCTTAGCACGTCTTCCTAAAACCTCATTACCTAACACCTTTTCTGCCTCTGTTGTCACAAGTTTTTCTTTTTCAACTGGACAACCATCTTTCACTTCATAAGCACAACCACTGGTGTCAACTGCATGCACCAAATCATTATCCTGGAAATAACTCTCCTCATTAAAAAATGCCTCACAGCTTGAACTATGCATCCATTCTCCAGAAAAAACTTCACAAAAATTACTACGATTAACTTTTCTCTTCCATCTACTATTTCTTTTGAAATCATAAATTGCCTTGTTTAGCTTCCTAATTCTATTGATTATCAAAATAAATAACTTACGTTTAATTTCAAATGCCTGATCAATAACTTTCTCAACTTTTTTTTTTCTCTTATAAAAAACCAGTTTCTGTTGACCTTTCTTAATATTTGTTAACAAATTGCCAATTATCCTGTTGCGGAACATTCGTTTACGAATGTCCCTAAACTGTTGTTTCCTTCTACTATCATGCACAGAGTTATCTCTTGCTCTAGCAGTAACATTTTTGATTGGCCTTTCCTTTCCATTTGATTTGCTTATCTTTTTATGGACTGAAACATTTTCTGTAGTAATATTTTTTTTACTACACATATTTCTTATGAAATATTTTGTGCTCTTACCCGGTGCTTTCTTCGTGACTTGACAAATCTTTTTGTTAGAGGACTGCTGCTTATTTTGTTTCACCTGCTGTCTTTGACGTTTTGCAGCCTTTCTCTGTCTTTCTATTGTTGGCATGGTGAAATCTTGAAATGATCTGCAGTTGAATCTGTGGTAAAATATAATAAAAAATGTTATTAACCATTATTACCAAACAGTAAATCAATAACAATGATCAAAAACTTAACACACTACTTGACATTTTAAATAGAAGATTTTTTAGTCCTTGGCAAATTTACAATACAGAAATAGCAGAAAAGAAATGACATTTATATTTATGTTACCTGTGCTATTTTATATGTGAATCTGATCTAATTTTATGAGCATATTTTAATATTTTATTGAAGACACTACACATAACCTGTTTTTGAAGGTGTCTTTATTTTTAAATTAAACGGTTTACATTTTTACTTTTTATTAATTATACATTTTAAAAATAAATGTTTATATTTCCATAGGCTCAAGCAGGTCAGCTTCCCACCCTATGTCATATAATTCGGACAAATCTGCATCCTCATCACGCTCTTCTTCATCCTCAGGATTTAAATCATCCAATGGATCAACATCCACTGATGTTTCAATTACAAGTTCAATGATGAGGTCAAAATCAACTGATTGCAGATTGTCACTCATGTTGATGTTGTCTTTATCTTTAAAGAAAGATAACAACAATGAGATGTTGCAGAGTAAGAGACAAATCTCAGAGATTATAATAGTAAAATTGTTTAACAAGAGTAATATTTTGCAGCTATTATTTAGCCATGTCCAGCAATGCTGATCAGGTGAAGACTATGTCTAATTTTTCAGTGAACAGGACTCATCTCTTCTTAACCTTGGATAAGCCTCACCGACTCTGTGTGTCCTGCACATACTTAAATGTAAAGGGGCAGATTTATGTTAAATGGCACATCCCCAGGCATGCACCAGTTAACGTGCACCGCTGCTCTGCCACCCATGGTGTGCCGTATTTACAATCAGATAGGAGAAAGCTGCGTCAAAACCCTGCGCCTGCTTTAAGCAGGCATAGGTCTTGATGCAACATTGTGGAGATGGGGCACCCCTGAGCCTTGCTTGAGCTGCATCGCACTTGCGATACAACTCCAGCAATCACTACCTTTACATCACAGATACATCACGCATCTGTGCCATTTTTGCCCCATGATGCCCCGCATTGTAAATGCAGCACACCATGGGTGGCGGAACAGCGGCGCAGGATGACTGACACATCCCTGGTGATGCACCAGTCATCATAAATCTATCCCTAATCTTCTTATCTTGTTACAGATGAACCGCCATATGTACCATCAAACTATCTTGCATTTCCTAAATAGCGAATTTTAAGGAATAAATAGCAATTCTTTACCATTCCTATTTTGCAATGAGCAAATTGCTAATTGCAAGTTACCCATTCATTTCCATGGGCTAGGAGCCTCATAGGAATGAAGGTTTAATTTGCGATTAGCAATTTGCTCATCACAAATTAGGAATTTTTCCAAGGGTGTAGGGGTGTCTCAAGAACACCCTGCTGCACCCCTGAAAAAGAAATTTGGGGGCATATGGCACACATACATGCCCTAAGGGCATGTGTTGGCGTCATATGGGACCTTTTGTTTTTTTGAAAAAAAGCTTTTTGAAAAGAATTCACAAATTACCACCAATTTACCACAATAGTTTCCAAATCCTTAATGTCATTTTTTTACATATTTTTTGTTTGATACATTGCATTTAAGTAATCGCAAAATTTGCAAATCCTTCAGTGCAATCGCAAAATAAGGAATAGCAAATTTTGCTATTCCTTATTTTGCATCAAACTTGTTTGATACATACCATTTGTCTAATTAGCATTCGCAAAGGCCGAAATTCGCAGAATTTTGATCTTTGCGAATGCTAATTAGCTTGATACATATGGCCCCAAGTGAGGCCTGTCTTGCAACATGGTGCATCTTTTGCATCACTGCTGCATCGGTTTCATGTGGTACGTTTTTTTTACACCATGACATATCTGCCTAAAAGCATCAATTTGTAATTTTGTCGCCTCATAGCAAATCTTTTGCACCGCCGCTGCATCATAAAAGTGACGCACAGTGGCGCAAAAGAGGCATACACCTATCATAAATCTGTCCCTAGCATTTTAAATGATTAATCCAGGATGACGATAAGGTGTGGCCTATCCAGAGGTTTGTTTAAGGTGAGGCCTACTCAGGATTGCAGATTAAAGTTACGCTTGATGAAGAATACAGAAGAGATAATACATGTAAAGGCCTACCAATGAAGTAAGTGATTTGCACTTTATTTCGCCAGTCATCATAAATGTATCCCTAAGCTTCTTATCTTGTTACAGATGAACCACCATATGTACCATCAAACTATTTTGCATTTCCTAAATAGCGAATTTTAAGGAATAAATAGCAATTCTTTACCATTCCTAATTTGCAATGAGCAATTTGCTAATTGCAAATTACCCATTCATTTCCATGGGCTAGGAGGCTCATAGGAATGAAGGTGCAATTTGCGATTAGCAATTAGCTCATCACAAAATAGGAATTTTTCCAAGGGTGCAGGGGTGTCTCAAGAACACCCTGCTGCACCCCCTGAAAAAGAAATTTGGGGGCATATGGCGCACATACATGCCCTAAGGGCATGTATGGGCGTCATATGGCACCTTTTGTTTTTTGGAAAAAAAGCTTTTTGAAAAGAATTCACAAATTACCACCAACTAGAAGTTGGTGGTAGTTTCCAAATCCTTAATGTCATTTTTTTACATATTTTTTGTTTGATACATTGCATTTAAGTAATCGCAAAATTTGCAAATCCTTCAGTGCAATCGCAAAATAAGGAATAGCAAATTTTGCTATTCCTTATTTTGCATCAAACTTGTTTGATACATACCATTTGTCTAATTAGCATTTGCAAAGGCCGAAATTCGCAGAATTTTGATCTTTGCGAATGCTAATTAGCTTGATACATATGGCCCCAAGTGAGGCCTGTCTTGCAACATGGTGCATCTTTTGCATCACTGCTGCATCGGTTTCATGTGGTACGTTTTTTTTACACCATGACATATCTGCCTAAAAGCATCAATTTGTAATTTTGTCGCCTCATAGCAAATCTTTTGCACCGCCGCTGCATCATAAAAGTGACGCACAGTGGCGCAAAAGAGGCATACACCTATCATAAATCTGTCCCTAGCATTTTAAATGATTAATCCAGGATGACGATAAGGTGTGGCCTATCCAGAGGTTTGTTTAAGGTGAGGCCTACTCAGGATTGCAGATTAAAGTTACGCTTGATGAAGAATACAGAAGAGATAATACATGTAAAGGCCTACTAATGAAGTAAGTGATTTGCACTTTATTTCGCCAGTCATCATAAATGTATCCCTAAGCTTCTTATCTTGTTACAGATGAACCACCATATGTACCATCAAACTATTTTGCATTTCCTAAATAGCGAATTTTAAGGATTAAATAGCAATTCTTTACCATTCCTAATTTGCAATGAGCAATTTGCTAATTGCAAATTACCCATTCATTTCCATGGGCTAGGAGGCTCATAGGAATGAAGGTGCAATTTGCGATTAGCAATTAGCTCATCACAAAATAGGAATTTTTCAAGGGTGCAGGGGTGTCTCAAGAACACCCTGCTGCACCCCCTGAAAAAGAAATGTGGGGGCATATGGCGCACATACATGCCCTAAGGGCATGTATGGGCGTCATATGGCACCTTTTGTTTTTTGGAAAAAAAGCTTTTTGAAAAGAATTCACAAATTACCACCAACTAGAAGTTGGTGGTAGTTTCCAAATCCTTAATGTCATTTTTTTACATATTTTTTGTTTGATACATTGCATTTAAGTAATCGCAAAATTTGCAAATCCTTCAGTGCAATCGCAAAATAAGGAATAGCAAATTTTGCTATTCCTTATTTTGCATCAAACTTGTTTGATACATACCATTTGTCTAATTAGCATTCGCAAAGGCCGAAATTCGCAGAATTTTGATCTTTGCGAATGCTAATTAGCTTGATACATATGGCCCCAAGTGAGGCCTGTCTTGCAACATGGTGCATCTTTTGCATCACTGCTGCATCGGTTTCATGTGGTACGTTTTTTTTACACCATGACATATCTGCCTAAAAGCATCAATTTGTAATTTTGTCGCCTCATAGCAAATCTTTTGCACCGCCGCTGCATCATAAAAGTGACGCACAGTGGCGCAAAAGAGGCATACACCTATCATAAATCTGTCCCTAGCATTTTAAATGATTAATCCAGGATGACGATAAGGTTTGGCCTATCCAGAGGTTTGTTTAAGGTGAGGCCTACTCAGGATTGCAGATTAAAGTTACGCTTGATGAAGAATACAGAAGAGATAATACATGTAAAGGCCTACCAATGAAGTAAGTGATTTGCACTTTATTTCGCCAGTCATCAGAAATGTATCCCTAAGCTTCTTATCTTGTTACAGATGAACCACCATATGTACCATCAAACTATTTTGCATTTCCTAAATAGCGAATTTTAAGGAATAAATAGCAATTCTTTACCATTCCTAATTTGCAATGAGCAAATTGCTAATTGCAAATTACCCATTCATTTCCATGGGCTAGGAGGCTCATAGGAATGAAGGTTGCAATTTGCGATTAGCAATTACCTCATCACAAAATAGGAATTTTTTCAAGGGTGCAGGGGTATCTCAAGAACACCCTGCTGCACCCCTGAAAAAGAAATTTGGGGGCATATGGCGCACATAAATGCCCTAAGGGCATGTATGGGCGTCATATGGCACCTTTTGTTCTTTGGAAAAAAATGCTTTTTGAAAAGAATTCGCAAATTACCACCAACTAGAAGTTGGTGGTAGTTTCCAAATCCTTAATGTCATTTTTTACATATTTTTTGTTCGATACATTGCATTTAAGGAATCGCAAAATTTGCAAATCCTTCAGTGCAATCGCAAAATAAGGAATAGCAAATTTTGAATTAAGGACATTTTAAGTCATTTCCACATGTGCAGTGTTTTCAAATTATGATTTGAAAATCGTTTTGGGGGAAAAGTAATGGTTTGCAAATTTATGACAAGGACATAATGGTGTATGCTTCTCTATAAGGCATTTCAGTGTCTCTGATGTCATTTTTCCCATATTACATTATAAGACCTTTCCCCATGGAGCACATTCCTTGTAAATATGCTCCCACCTGTGCATGGTGAATTTAGATTTTGACTGTTTGAGTCACATAGCCATGTTAAAAGTGACCCAAAAACATTGCAAACGCTTTAAAAAAACACATTCATGTGTCTTAAGGACATTTTAAGTCATTTCCCCATGGACAGTGTTTTGTAAGTGGCGCAAAAGAGGCATACACCTATCATAAATCTGTCCCTAGCATTTTAAATGATTAATTCAGGATGACGATAAGATGTGGCCTATCCAGAGGTTTGTTTAAGGTGAGGCCTACTCAGGATTGCAGATTAAAGTTACGCTTGATGAAGAATACAGAGGACATAATACATGTAAAGCTCTACCAATGAAGTAAGTGATGTCCACTTCATTGCGCCAGTCATCATAAATCTATCCCTAAGCTTCTTATCTTGTTAGACATCAACCGCCATATGTATCATATAACTATTTTGCATTTCCAAAATAGCGAATTTTAAGGAATAAATAGCGATTCTTTACCATTCCTAATTTGCGATGAGCAAATTGCTAATTGCAAATTACCCATTCATTTCCATGCGCCAGGATGCCCATATGAAAGAAGGTGCAATTTGCAATTAGCAATTAGCTCATCGCAAATTAGGAATTTTTCTAAAGGTGTAGGGGTGTCTCAATAACACCCTGCTGCACCCCTGAAAAAGAAATTTGGGGGCATATGGCGCACATAAATTTTAACAACATTCCTTTACCTCAAAAACGATTTTCAATTCATAATTTGAAAACACTGCTCACAGGGAAATTACTTAAAATGTCCTTAAGACACATGAAAGTGTTTTTTTATTGCCTTTCCAGCATGGTTGGGTCACTTTTAACATGGCTATGTAACACAAACATTTAAAATCTAAATTTGCGATGCACAGGTGGGAGCATATTTACAAGCAATTTGCGCCACAGAGAAAGGTCTTACATTAAAATGGGAAAAATAACATCAGGGACAGTCAATTGCCTTATAAAGAAGCATACACCATTATGTCCTTGTCATAAATTTAAAAACAATTCCTTTTCCCCAAAAACGATTTTCAAATCATAATTTCAAAACACTGCACATGGGAAAATTACTTAAAATGTCCTTAAGACACATAAAAGCGTTTTTTAATTGTCTTTGCAGCATGTTTGTATCACTTTTAACATGGCTATGTAACACAAACATTAAAAATCTAAATTTTCCTTGCACAGGTGGGAGCATATTTACAAGCAATTTGCGCCACATAATTCATAATTTTCTCCTTAAAGCACACTATTCTCTATCTAAATTAAAGAAATATTTTCTCACCTTAGCAAATACTTTGAGTTTGAAAACAGTCTCAGAAACACACCAATTTGTCTTCATCAGAGCAAAAGGTATGCACTCCAGAGTCTGCAGCTATCAAAAGCACAGAAATGCTGTAATTCTTCACACATATCTCTCATGTCACCCAATCAAAACTCTTCCCTCACTTTTTTTCAAATGAAAACCCTCCCCCCCTCTGCCCTTTCTGCCTTTTCTGCATGGCAACCACCTCTTGGAAGACTTCTGGTGTTTGCAAGTTCACACAACAATGTTGCAATTGAACTCTGAACTCTCAGTGCACCTGCATATCCAGTGCATTCTTTCATTTAATGATTTTTTATTGACCATTCAAAAAACATCTTTCAAATAACTCATCCGTGCACCCTAACTTTCTGTTTTCAGCAATCAAAATCCACCAATCACTGTTACTGCTTCATGAACACAGAAACTCCACAGTTTTTTTCATTTTAAACTCTCATTTTTTCAACTGCCATTTCATTGCCACACTTCATCTGACTGCAGGAGAACCTTCTCTCACCATGTTTTCTGTCTGGATTGTTGGACATAGTTATATTCACTGGGCTCAAAGGTACACTGAAAACAGGAATTTACCTAACCTCAATTTACAAGATGTGGAAATTAAGTGGTTTGGCCACAGAGGATTAAAATGTCACCAATTGATACCATTGGTGAAAACCTTTATGCATTTGCCCAAACCTGACCTGTTAATTGTGCACTGTGGAGGTAATGACTTGGGCACTTTGACTGGTGTAGGTCTGGAAATGCTTTTAAAGGACACCTTTGAGCAATTAATGGCACTTTTTCCTCAGACTGCCTTGGTATATTCAAATATATGCCAAAGACAGAAATGGAGGTGGTCAAACCAATTTTGTCCACAAATTGAGAAGTCGAGGAAGCATGTAAACAAATCTGTTTCAGCTTACATGAGAGACCATGGAATGGGCTCCCTGTACAACAATAACTTGCGTTACTACATGCAAGATATCTACAGAGGAGATGGAGTTCACTTCTCAGATGAGGGCAACAGAATTTTCACTCTGAATTTAAGAATGCGCATTGGTACCTACTTATAAGTACCTAAATGTACCATAAACCCAAAAGCTCTTCTCAGAGCTACCCTACATCTGATCACTCACAATTATTATTTTACTCTAACATTTTTCACTAATTTTCAACAAAGTACGCTCCCTGGGGCGCTACCCGGTACGCGAACCGGGAGCTAACCTCGGGAAATTTAAAAAAAAAATGGTTTTTTTTCGCACATATGGGCCTCCTCAGCCACCCTCACAAAACCTAGGGGGTCAAGATAAGTCTAACGTGCCCCCTTCTACCCATTCTGAACATTATTTGCCCTCCATCTTGTATCTTAATTCGACCGAAACACAAAATGGTGGACTCCCGTTACGCTTAAGGTTCGCGAACCGGGGCGCTCAACGGTTCGCGTACCGGGTCGCTCCCTGGGAAGCGCACCATCAAAAAAGGTGGGAAAGTAGTTCACAGAAAAGCCACTGGAGACAATTTCACCAAATATAGACTAGCTCATACTACATACCAATCCCTACCATTTTCACAAATTTGATTGGAATTCCATTTAGCCATTTAGCCTGTAGACCTCTCTAAATACCGTGAGGTAAATTACTTCACAAAACACATCTGAAGTGTTGGAATTGACAACCAATTAAAATGTTACTTTCATTTTCTACTTTTTTTACCTGACATTTGATTGGTTATATACCTGAATATATATAAAGGAAGAGAAGAAAACACAGCCATTTTGACTACTACAATAGGATTTTCACTAATTCCTTCAACTTCTATCTAAAGGTAAGTTTTTATTTTTAAAACTGAAGTATATTGTGCACTATAAGTTAATATGGTAAACTTTTTCTGATAGTTATATACTATCCCTCTGTAGTAGTTATAGATTTAGATAGACTTCTCTGTTATAGTTATGGATGGAGTTAGGCTTCTCTTGTATAATTATGAATTTACTTACGTTAAATCACATACACTTTTTTATATTCCTACTTCCACTCTGATACTATACATTGCCCAAAATTAATCCCAACAGTGCCCTATCTCTACTAATATATATTTTTTTAATCTAAATTTCAGGCAAAATGGAAGGCGAACAGAAAGTTGAATTTCAAATTGTCCTGCAAGAGAGCAGCCAAGAAATCAATGATGAAAATGATATTGAATTTTTCGATGAAACTTTAGACAAAGAACTACTGCAATGTGTACAAGCAGTAGATAACCTCCTTGAAAATGAGGACATTTTACACCCTCAGAGACTACAATGTATATTCAATGATAATTATGAAATTTCTGACAATGAAATGTTAGAAAGTTTAATAAATTATGAAACACAATCACAATAAAAAAAAATGCTTAAAAAATAAAGAAAATAAAAAATAATCAACAAAACCAACAATCAATTAACATACAGCATTTGAAAAGTCTATCATTCATTTTTCATTGCAGTACGCTGCCCAGAACGCTTCCCGGTTCGCGGACCGGGCGCTCCCCACGCAAAAAAAACAAAATTTTTTTTTTTTTTTTTTGCCCCGCGGGGCCCTTTTAAAACCTCCACATTAAACCTAGGGGGTCAGGGAGGATCTAGTATGCCCCCTTATGGTTATTTCCCCCTTTGTTTTGGCCTCCTCTTGTCTCTCAATCCTACCGAGAGACAAGATGGCGGCCGCTCCGGACTGTTTAGAATGTTGACAGACACCGGAGAGCCAATCAGCTTAGCTACGCGAAGTTCCGGTACGCTTAAGGTCCGCGGACCGGAGCGCTGCCCAGAGCGCGCTTACAGATATATATCTTTTTTTAAACGTTAATTTCTCAAAATCCACTGGAGCACATATATTGAGACCTAGAAAAGGCACATCGGGCTACCAGTCCCTACAATTTTGCCAAGTTTCATGCAAATCCATTCAGCCGTTCGGGCTAAAAGTGAGGCCAACCGCCCTATGGAAAACTCAATGTTAAAAACACGTTTTGGGACCCCCCTTTTTTCTCGACCCCCCCTGGACGAACCCCCCCCAAATTTCCAGGAGCTGCTCAGAAACAAAATGTGCAATTTTCCAGAAAATTTCAGCCAATTCCGTCCACAAACGCCAAAGTTATTAGACATAGAATTTTCAAAAATCCCATAGGGAAAAAATCCTAACTATATATACCTACTGGCGACCGCCAGTAGGTAATATATATATATATATATATATATATATATATATATATATATATATATATATATATATATATATATATATATATATGTCATCAGTGATGTCATCAGTGATGTCATCAGTGATGTCACTGACCATGTCATGTATGATGTAATATGTGACATGATCAGCAGTGGATTGCGGGTGCGCGATATATAGTTAGTGCAACTAACTATATATGGAATTTCAATGGTTTTGTGTGAGTAAAATAAGGTTTTTTAAATGCTAATTCCTAACTATATATGGTCTATAACCTATGGTTTTTTCAGTGAATATATATATATATATATATATCCAACTCACAGAGAGAGCTATACAATATAGTGAAAAACTTTACCAACCCCCCTGCCAGCCAGCAACCACTCGATGATTCCAAAGAATGGGTAGAGTCTGTGGCAGTATATTTCCACGACAAAATTAATGAAATTCATAAACGTTTTCCTCGGTCACCTCCTACCTGTCAGGCAGGCTTGTCCACCAGCAACTGCAAGGATCCTAACAACTCTATTCCCACACTTAGGGAATTCCCATCTTTCACTGAAGCACAGGTTGAGGCAACCTTACTATATATGAAGTCGGGAGCCCCTGGAGACCCTGCCTCTCCACAAATCTTATCTAAAGTTGCTCCTGCTTTGATCCCGGCCTTAACGAAAACGTTAAATCAGTCCCTACTTTACTCTTCTGTGCCATTACATTGGAAGGAAGCAGTAATTAGACCAATCTTAAAAAAACCTTCAGCAGACCCTAAATCACTCCCTAATTATCGGCCCATCTCACTCCTTCCCCTGTTTGGTAAGATTATGGAATCCTTGATAAATAAACACCTCAAATCACATCTAGAGACAAACAGGCTCCTGGATCCGTCACAATCAGGCTTTAGGGCGTTCCACAGCACCGAGACTGCCCTCCTTGAAGTTGTGGATAACATAAGATTGACACTAGACTCCAACCAATCAGCCATACTAATCTTGCTCGACCTGTCTGCGGCCTTCGACACCATCTCGCATCACACTCTCTTAGAGCGTCTTGCTGAGGTTGGTGTCGAAGGCTCCGCACTATGCTGGCTAAAAAGTTATCTGACCAACAGACGGTCCAAGGTTCAAGTTGGTGCCCACTCCTCTAACTACTATGAGAACGATAAGGGCGTCCCACAGGGGTCCATATTGAGCCCTACGCTCTTTAACCTGTATGTATCCCCTCTTGCTAAGGTCATTCGAGCACACGGTTTTGGAACCGTGTCTTACGCGGATGATACACAAATTCTGATCACTATCAATCAGAACCCGGACGTAACCAAATTGAGCTTCAAAAACTGCATGGTAGACATTCAGGATTGGATGACCAGAAACTTCTTAATGATGAATGCAGGAAAGACGGAGATTCTGCTCTTTGGAAAGGCGGATAAAATCTGGTCCGAGGATTGGTGGCCAGCCTCACTTGGCCCTTGCCCCAAACCCAAATCCTCAGTGAGAAATTTAGAGGTAATAATCGACAATAAACTGACTATGTCTGAACATATTAATAAAGTTGTAGGTACCAGCTACGGCCTCATGCGTAGGCTGAGAATTTTTTTTAAATGGCTTACCCTCTCAGCCCATATGCCTCTAGTACAGGGACTCATTGTTAGTAGAATTGATTACGGGAACGCCCTCCTGGCATCAACAAATACCACCGTGCTGGCCCGTCTACAGGTCCTACAAAACACCGCTGCCAGATTGGTGCTTAACCTTCCTCCCCGTACCCCCTCATTACCCTGCTTAAAAACCTTGCACTGGCTCCCAATATTAAAACGTATCAAATTCAAACTATGCTGCCTGGTCCACAAATCCATCAATGGGCATGGCCCAGCTTACCTAGAACAAAAACTTAAGGTCTACCACCCGGTGAGAACACTTAGATCATCCACCAAGTTCCTCCTAAGCGTCCCCAGAGTTTGCACTGCTAGAAACGGTGACAGAGCCTTCAGTAAAACAGCTCCGGAAGCATGGAACTCCCTGCCCATCCAGATTAGGATGGAACCTGACTATTTGAGATTCCGCAGACAGTTAAAAACATGGCTATTTTAGTTCTGCTTCTGCTTTGTTTGGGTTTCTGATAGGACTTTCTCTGCAAGCGCTCTGAGACCATCGGGTGATTTATGCGCTATACAAATGAAATAATAATAATAATAATAATAATAATATAGGCCTCCCCGATAAACTTTTGGGGAAACTCCAGGTGGTCTTAAACAATGCATTACAACTGATTGTTAAATTGCAGAGAAAAACTCACGCCACTCCCTTATTACAACACCTACACTGGCGCCCAATTAAGCAGAGTATCAGATTCAAGGGTCTGTGCATTGCACAAAATGCTAAGAATGGTGCGGCACCCAGCTAAATTAAAGACCGTTTGATGCCTTATGTACGTGGTCGTTGTCTCCGCTCTTCAGAAGCACACCTCTTGGCTTGTCCACGTTTTAACAGAAAAACCTTGGGGGGGACGTGCCTTCTCGGTTGTGTTTCCCCAGCTTTGGAATGAGCTCCCAGAGAGTCTGCATGGTGAGGTGACTCTCATTCCATTCAGGAAGAAACTATAGACTATTTTGTTTACTGAGGCTTTTGGATAAGCTTACCCCAAGCTCTGCTCTGTTCGCAAGCATTATGGCACTCCTGGGTTTATGGTTTGTAGCGCTTACAGACCATTGGTGATTTGGCACTTTACAATTATAAATTAACATACCATAACCTGTCCTGGTTGCCATCATCAGCTTGGTACCCCAGTACCTATACTTCCCCCACACTGCACAGGAACAGCTGGAGACCGAGCAAGGCATCTACACCATAGCTGGCTTCCCACACGTTGTGGGTGCAATTCACTGCACACATGTACTACTGCTGCCCCCTGGCAACACTGCACACAGTAACCGCAACAAAAAGCACACGCATCCCATCAATGTGCAAGCAATAGCGGTCCCCTGGGAAATCTCCACCAAAGTCGATAACAAACACCCAGGCAGTGTGCATGAATCCTACATCTCCCCACAGTCCATCAGCAACCAGCGCTACCGAGATG
This sequence comes from Lissotriton helveticus, assembly GCF_964261635.1. Classification (NCBI taxonomy): domain Eukaryota; kingdom Metazoa; phylum Chordata; class Amphibia; order Caudata; family Salamandridae; genus Lissotriton; species Lissotriton helveticus. Next base: position 1,715,163,283 of record NC_136059.1, read on the forward strand.
GCACCTAAGGAAATTAAACCTGGGCGAAGGACTTCGCTACGCCCACGGAGTGGGCGTAGTGTTGCCTACTTCGCCCTTTTTTCAAAGTAGGCGTAGCAGGCAACACTACGCCCACTCCGTGGACGTAGCGAAGTTGCCCACCACCCGCCTCCCTCCCGCACTCCCCTACATACCTAATTTCTGCAAATAGTAAAAGAATAGTAAATTAAAGGCACTTACCTTGTCCGCTGCGTCCCGGGGCTCCCTCTTCTCATTCGCGATCATTCGCGCCGCCGTCTTGGATACCAATGCGCATGCGTGGCCGCCCGCGCATGCGCATTTCTCGCGCATTGGTATCCAAGACGGCGGCGGGAACGAGCGCGAATGAGAAGAGGGAGCTCCGGGACACAGCGGACAAGGTAAGTGCCTTTTATTTACTTTTCTTTTACTATTTGCAGAAATTGGGTATGTAGGGGAGGGCGACAGGTGGTGCGTAGTGGGGCTACGCGAAGTGCGTAGGTGGGCGTAGTTTCTCTCCCACTTTGCGTAGCTTCGCGTAGCCCCACTACGCATACTACGCCCAGGGTTAAAGGAAATGCACAGCTCATTGGCAAGTACCAAATGAACACAACACACACCTCAACTCCACAATCATGCAACACACAACACTGGGAATGCACATGTTACAAACTCACTTACAACATGCCAAACAATATGCCCACCCACCAGACACGACAGCACAACTTACTGTGGGAACCTGGGCCAGCTATGTACATGAGCCATCAATGTTATGGCACCTTAGCCACACAATAGCTGAATGCGGGCGAGGTTGGACCCAGCCATGTGCTAAGGAGGCAAGTGACCCATGAATGAGAAGGTACCCATTGCCAAGTGTGGATGTGATGACTGCAGTATGCAGACAACACACATATTCATGTCGACATACACCGCTGGAGTATGGAGTGTATTGGACAGTGGATGCAACCATGTCACCCCAGCCACTGGGAGATGCTCGCGGAAATGTAGCTTGTTACGTCCCTCCCGTAAGTGTGAGCGGAGTGGGCTGGCCCGGCGTATGCCAGGCCAGCGTAGGGGTGTGAATCAAAAGCACGTAGCTCTGGGCATGGTCCTCTTCCAGAATGCCCAACATCTCTGTCAGGGCGGCACCCCTCAGGCCGCCACAAGGCCAATGCTGTCGCCGTGAGTGGTGTGGCCTGCGATCCTGTGCTCCTGCAGCTCCCCAGGCTGCTGGTTCCCGAACTTGATTTGCCCACCCCTGCACACCCAGGCCTCACTACTCACCTGCCGACACCGGCATGTGTTGAAGAGGGCCCACCACATGCTGGTGCAAGCTTCAAGCCCAAGGCACGCGAACCTGGTAACCTGCTACGACCATCACAGTACTCCTTCCTAGTTGACGTACTCTACTGACATTCACAGCGGACTAGTAGGTCACACATTTGGAACTGAGGGCCAGATGTAGATAAATCTGATTTACTGACTCTAGAATATCGAATTTTACCGATTCGGTATTCTAGATTCGGTAAATCAGATGTAGGTAAAAATTCGGTAATTTTTACCGATTCTGTATGATTCGGTAATTACTGAATCGGTATTTACCGATTCGGTAATTGACATTGATTCCTATGGGCCTACAGGCCCATAGGAATCAATGTCAATTACCGAATCGGTAAATACCGATTCGGTAAAATTACCGAATTTGCAAGGGTGACAGAGTGTCACTTTGACACCCTTTTGCACCCCTGATTTTGGCTTGTGTGCCATGTGACACACATACATACCCTTAGGGCATGTATGTGTGCCACATGGCACAGGTGTACATGCACGGATGTGCATGTACACAGGAATTCGTTATTTCCAATCAATCAATGATAACTTTATTGCGGTCATAGACCATAAAAGCACAGATAAATATGTACATACACAAGATAAAATACATAAATAATTAAGAATACATGGTTAAAAAGTTATTAAACAGTAAGTTATCAAAAGAAAGGTAGCAAACATCACAATTAATCACAATTCATCACAATTCATTAGAGTGAGCCTTCTGCGTCACATACCATGTAAAAATCGTGAAACCGCAATCACAATAAGAGGGGAGGTGCATATCTTAAAATTCTAGCAGCTTGTGCACATTGCCTTAGGCCAAAACTTCTGCATAACGGTGCCAACCAGCATCTCCGTATTATACTATAAGCTGGGCAGAAGAATAAAACGTGAACAATATCCTCTTTAATATTGTTACAGACTGGGCAAGTTCCCTCCTTTCGTCCATCCCATTTACAAGTAAATGCCCCAATAGGTAGGCAACCATGTCTTAATTGTGTATAGAGTTTTCTTGCAAGGGGGGGCTGTATTAAGTCCAAAAACTCCTCCCTCTTGGACACGAGTTTTACCTGCAAAAATTCTGTGGACAATCTGCCCAAAGTTGTCGAGCTATACAGCAGACTTAGGTTGTAATGTCTCAAGGAGGCCAAGAGCTCTATTCTCTTCACTTCCGGGCAGCTCACCTCCGGGGTCTCCCATAATTGGGGCATACCAATTTGATGTGCAAGGGTTTTAATATGGGCTAGCCAGGGAATATTCTTGTTCTTCAACTGCCCCCAAACTGCAGTGAATTCAACTCTATAATCCTCGAGCTCAGGTACTGTCCAAAGCCTTCTCCAATACAGGAGAGGTCGAGCAGCTAGCAGTTCTGAGATGGACTCTAAACCTAGGTCTAGTCTCAGGGGTGTGAGCGGGGTGCTCTGGGGGAGGCCTACCAAATTCCTCATAAAGGCCTGCTCCACCTTAAGAAGGCTTGGTGTACTCTTATGGCCCCAGAGTTCTGCACCGTATGTCACAGCTGGTCTAGCTTGTGTCCCATAAATCTCAAGGGCTGGGGCAAGTGGCTTAAACAGGGTTGTTCTCTGGAACTTGCCAATGCCCCCTACGATCTGCGACAATCTCAGAGCAGTTTTGGATACCTGTGGGCCCCAACCGAAATCTTTAGTCAGGGCAACGCCCAGGTATACAAAGGTTCTCACCCTTTCCAGCGGGACACCATTTAATACAGGGTTAGGGCGTGTGCGCTTTGGGGGGGTGAAAGATCATAAATTTCGTCTTTGCTAAATTAATTTCCAATCCCCTCGAAGCGCAGAATGATACAAAACCGTCCAAAACACTCTGGATACCTGATGATGTTCGAGACAACAACAAGGTTTCGTCTGCGAACATCAGAGCAGGCACCCAACCAGTGGCCAACCATGGAGCATCACTGTCCCTGACATTGTCCAATTCACTCACCTGGCCATTTATATAAAGACTAAAGAGCGTGGGAGCCAGGGCGCAGCCCTGGCGTACGCCTCTGGTCACGGGGAAGCGAGCTGATAATTCCCCGTTCTTCCGGCATCTCACCTGGGCGTAATTCCCTGCATGGAAACGCTTCAGGACGTCTAATAGATAGGGCGGGAGGTCTAGTTCTTTCAGGACCCTTCATAAACTCTCCCTGGGGACAAGGTCGAAAGCGGCCCGCAGGTCTACGAAGACAAGGTAGAGGCTGCCACCCTCTACTCTTGCCGTCTTCCAAAAAAGGACCTGCAGCCACATTTGGTCCAGGGTCGAGATTCCAGCTCTAAAGCCGGCCTGAAGGGTAGTCAATACTTTATGCTCCTCCATCCACTCCAGCAGTCTATCCAGGAGGACTCGGCCCATTAGCTTCTGTGAAGTATCCAAGAGACTAATCGGTCGATAATTTGATGGCACTAAAGGGCAGCCCTTCTTAAAAATTGGGACAATCTCGGCCCCTGCCCAGCTGTCCGGTAACTTAGCTCCCCAAAGGACCGCATTAAACAAAACAGCCAAGTACGGCGCCCAGATTTTTGGCTGGGAGCGGAAAAGATCTCCAGGTAATCTGTCAAGGCCTGGGGCTTTGTTAGGTAGCTGCCTGCTGATCGCCAATTCAACCTCTTTAACTGAGATACTCTCAATGTCTCCAGGGTCCACCCTCGCCCTGGCATCCCACTGACCTATCGGATAGCCCAAGTAAGAGGCCCCCCGCAGTCGAAACTCGTGCGGGAGGTCTGGGGCTCAGGGCATCTGGAGGGCATCATCTGGCACCAATATCTCTGCCCCATTTAAATGTTCACTGGTGTCAGTCTTGGGGCTAGTGTAAAGCGCAGCAAAGTGCGCCTCCCAAACTAACGGAGCAATGTTTGGTAGGAGAGCCTCCCCTCCCTCTTTCACACCAGAATTAACTATTGCCCAGAATAATTTGGCATCTTTTGCCAGGAGGGCACCTGTCAGTTCTTCCCACCCGGCTTCTGCCCACTCCCTCTTACCCCTAGTGAGCTCCTTTTTATACAGCAGTTTGGTTGCCCTAATATTCGCTCTGTCATTAGATTTGATTGCCGCAAGTAGCTCCTTTTTTAGTTTTTTGCATGCATCATCAAACCAGGGGTGAGATTTCGGGACACGCCTTTTAGTTCCACTTACAGGGTAGAACACGTACCCCAATGCCGTAACTAGCTGCCTATGTGTCTCCACTGCCTGATACCTGCAGGATGGGTCACCCATCTGGGTTATAAGTGGGATTGCACGTTGGTAACTTTTTGCTAGCCGGAATGGTGAATCTGCTAGGTGAGGCCATTTAACCCTCCTTCTATTATTAGCCAACATGAGGGGAGGCATCATCGCAGCGGGTTTGGGTTCAGGGTTAGTTAAACCGAAGGACCCCGGCTTAAGAGTTAAAACCAGTGCATTATGGTCGCTATCATGTCTTTGTACGACCCTAAATTCCTTTAGCTTGTCCCAATTCTTAGCATCCACCATGAGGTAATCAATGATGGATGTTTGACCTACTCGATTGAACGTGGCTATAGCTGGGCAATCAGGATCCAATCTCCCATTGCACGCCCGCAGGGATGTTTCAAGGGAGAAGGATTTTATTTGAAGAGCTAAAGGAGTCCATGCCCTGACCGGAGTAGCATTGAGCTCTGGAATATGCCAAAGTGCGTCAACTTTGTCTTGCTCACCCAGCTCCAGGCTACCCAGTGGCTCGAATTGACAATTAAAGTCTCCCCCAAGAATTATTGACATAGAGGGGTCTAGCCCCTGGATAAAGGAATTCAGGGCTTTAATTGTTTCAGATTCTTGCCCATTCCTGGATGACCTCGAGTAAATATTTATTATTGCTACTTTGGGTTTGCTTGTGGGTTTTAATAAGACGCACTGTATATCCAAGGAGTTTGTTTGTATTTGGGTCACCTGGATACCCAGGTGGGTACCTATCCAAATTGATAACCCACCCGATGGACGGCCTCTTCCTGTAGACACTGCCAAGATGTCAAATGTTGCGAAAGTCGAGCTGATGCTCTCTTCCAGTGCCCAGGTCTCTTGCGTAAGGCATATATCATGTGTTGCCATAAAGGCGGCCCACTCTGGAGTTAGTTGCTTATTTTTTAACCCGGCTATATTCAACTTTAGGCATCCTTCTTGTAGATTTTCGGAGCCCTCTCCTTCCCCATTCCCGCTACCGCTAGTCCCCATCTATAGTATTACATGGTAAATAACGAATCGGTAATGACCTGTGGCACTGTTTGAAGTGCCACCTACATCTGGATTTACCAATTCGGTATATTTACCGATTCGGTATTTTACAGAATCGGTAAATTTACCGAATTGGTAAATTTACAGATTCTGTAAATTTGAAGGCCCCTCCATCTCCATTTGCAAATACCGATCGGTAACGGCCAAAATCGTCCGTTACCGACCGGTATTTGCCGACCTACATCTGGCCCTGGGTCTTGAAAACACTATGGCACAATATGGAACAATATTTATGGCTGATTTGATGTCACTATACTCCCTCCGATGTGGTGCCACCAGGTCTTAGTAGTGCATCACAAACGCACATTTCTGTGGGCTCACGCAGACTATTGCCCTCGGTCTACGGTGCCCGTGAGTAGGTCACACAATTGGAACTGAACATCGATTTTTCAATGGCAGAGTACATTCATGGACACTCTTTGGTTGAACTTTGGTGACGTCTGAGTCAATGGACTGGGGGGTTGTCTTCATCCTCTTGTAGCTGATACTGAAATGTTGGTGGAAACGAGGCTGTAGCACTCCACTCCTCCATTTTCTGCTTCTGGACCGCTTATGCTCTCAGCATCATGCCCTGTGGGACACCCTCCACTGTCCCCCGCAACCCTCCGCCACATTCACCTCACACATCAATGAGGACCAGCTCAGTCCGCATAGCCCTGCCTCAGTGCACCGCAAGGCACCGCCCCATGGCGGGGTACCTCTTCCGGCCGCTGTGCATCCAGGGTCACTAACTCTGTGCAGCTCAAGTCAGGGACCCTATCTGATTGAATATTGGATGGCCTCTGAGACGATGGCCTTGGGGTCGTCAACACCATGTGTATGTGGGTCTGTGCTGTCCAATGCTTCCGGCCTCATCTGCGGCCTACTAGGGCTCACACATCAAATCGAGTCCTGATCGGCCCAGACGCCACATCACCGCAGGAAGCACATGCCACCATCGCCAGGACCAACTCCAACCACCATCTAATAGAGACTAAAGGAGTAGCTCACCCCTGTCGTTCATGCCTTCATCTACCTGATACCCTGCTCAGCACTCCAGGTGCCACTAACTCAGTGCACCACGATCATGGTCCATTACTGATTTGGTTATGTGCTGGGGCGAGTTCACACAGCAATGTCTCCTCAGGCAGTGTGGTAGACCTGGAATGATGATGGGTAAGACGATGCAGGTGTGACTCCCCCCACTGCAGCTGCATCAGGAATATCCCGAAGGGACCCAATCCTAGACATTTTGTTCACATGAGCGCGCTCAGCTTTGGTGCCCCAACATCAGTGCACTGCAACTCACAGACACTTCTGTTTGCTCATTTGGTGGCCTCTTTACTTGCTCCGGCTACACCATAATGCACCGCTGTTTTCTCTGTAATGCTGGTGTTTACTGTTTCCGTCTTCATAGTGTTCGCTATTGTATTTGTTGGCAGCACCAACCACTCCATGAGGACTGGCTTACACTCACCCCACACACATCCAGCACAGGCGTCACTGTACATGTGACCCTGCCAAAAAAGGGGCCGGCGCATGTGCCCATAGCCAGTTTCACAAACTATCTGCGTGTGTCTGTGTGGTCATGAGGGCCCGGGCCCTACAACATTACATTGTGCTGTACACAGCGGACACAGCCATGTCCTCGCAGGCAGCGTGTTAGTGCTTGGACAGGTAGCTTTCACGTCAGCCACTCATTACGTGAGGGAATTGTACTGGGACGTTGTACGGAGGTCCAGCATGGGTGTGTGATTTGTAATTCCGGGGCTCTGGGCGTTGTTCAGTACAGGAAATGTGCAAATGCATGTGTCTCTGTTGCAGTGTGGGTCTCCTTTATGTGGTGCAGGTTTTCCTTGATGGTACTTGGAGACCCCGTATGTAATGTTATTCAGCTTCCATGATTCCTGACCCAACCGGACCTGTTCAGCCAACTCCTTTCTGCATTCTGATATCTGGCATTTGTATGTGAAGTATGCCTCGGTGGCGTGTTGGGTGCCAGCCGTGCTTGCGGGTGCTTCCTGCTGTGTGGCCTGCGCAGGGCCTGGGTTCTCCACTATGTAGCTTGTCTTCCCTGGTGGTGGGTTGCCTGGGATGTGCATGAGCTGTTGTAGGGCGTCAGTGTCGAAGGTGTGGTGGTTCTCTCCAGCATCACTGAGGGGTTGTCTGGTCTGGTCTACTGGAGGGGTTGTTTGTCCCTCTGCAATGTGAAAGGGAGTTGCATGTTGACATTGTGTTGACATGTATGTTTGTGCATTGTTCTTGTTGACATGCAGACTGTATGACACTGTACATTGTGACTGTTTGGGCGGTGTTGCCAAATTGATGCGGGACAGTGGACTTTTGGACTATGTGACGGATGTGAGGTTATACCCGTGCGTATGAATCTAATGATTTCCTGGTCTGTTCGATGTGTTTGGCCTGTTTCTGCACATGAGCGGACCCGTTGTGTCCCCTGTTCTGCAGTGCATCTCGTCCAAGAGCCCTAGAACAGAGTAAAAAGACACATGGCTAAGGCTCGTAACAGATTAATGAATTTCTGGCGCTTCGCACTTAAGTCTCTGAAATTACTTTACATTTCACTAATACGCTGAGACTTTAAGACAACTGATGTTCCCTCCGCCCCCTTTCCTCACATTATAGGAAAAGAAAACACAGTATTCTTACACAACCAACTTCTTGTACTCCAGATTAGTCCAAAATGTAAGTACAACTATCGCACAAAATGATGTCTGGCGACGTGGTTAGTGTGTAAACATGCAATCAGTGTGGTTGTAGGTGCACAGTGGTAAATTTAGGTTTTGTGCTTTAATTCTTGCAGAGTCCCTCATCCTCTTCTGAGACAAGATAGCCGTAAGCCAGATCAGCTTTTAGAAGTGCGAAAAAAAAAAATGCCCCCAGCAGTCAATCTAAAAAAACCTTCCCCCTCTTTTCCAGATATGTGGTCCTGATGAGAACACCCTCGAATAAGGGTGTTTGAAACGCGTAGACCGGCCCTGCAAACAGCCTTAGGAACGTTCATAAAGTGTCTAATTTCCTAACTTGAAAAAAGTCATCCCAAGGCTGTCTTTAATTTTCAATTGAAATCTTTTTGTATAAGTGAATGTAATATTGTATATGGTGTAAATAGCAATTGTAGTAGACTCTAAGGAGTCAGTATGAATGTTGGTATGGAAGGTGTGAGAGGATAGAATACATGTAATTGCTTATTTTAGGTTGTGTCAACAAAAGCAAACACTAAGAAATGTACATAAATGTGATGATGGTGTAAAAAAATAACTGAAAAATGTTACCTTGATAAATAAGAATAAAAATATAAAGATTCAAATCAGACAAAAAAAGAAGTCTGGGGAATATGGTGTTATGTTTCACTATGCCCTTTCATTTGGTCTAAAGATAAAATTGCAGTACTGGTATTTCGTTTTGTCATATAGTTAAGTGAGGCTTGACCTTACTGCATTGAGCCCAAACCCTCCCTTTGGTTTCAAAGTTCTCAAAACAACGTTCTCGACTGCGCCATATTTCAAACGTTCCAATCGACGACACAGACGAAGGACCATCCCCATCTGCGCCCGTAATAACGAAAATCACCGCCATGATATAATGATAATAATAGCTATTGAATGCTATTACTTGGAAGCCCTATATTTCTGAAAATTATACGAAACGCGGAGATTGTTACAAAAAAATGAACGCCACAAAAAAAAAACAGTCAACGTTGCTAGTCGTTTCTGCAAACCAACAAATCTGTGTGTGCTTCCAATGGTCCTTCTACTATGTCTATCACATCGCGCTAGGTCACAAAATAAAAACAAGCTCTGATGTCTAACTCTGAGTGCGACTTGTGTGTAACAAAATTAGTGCAGAAAAAAGGAAATTCATGCAACGATTGCAAATATAAATATAAGTGCCATCAACAACAATGAAAACAGTGTTGCTTGTGATTGAACAAAAACATATTTTGATGTTCACAATGCTGAATGATGACTCTTGATTGCAAAGTACATGCTACAACTTATATAAAACAACAAGATATTTGTCACAAACGTGGTATTTAAAACCTTCCTATTTCTTTTACTTATATGCGCAAAATTCCCCATCTAACAGTAAGATATTAAGTTGCCTATGTTAATACGTTGTTTACCTAAGGGGACCTAATCTGCATATTTTAGCCTGTATTCATGCTTTATTTTCCCAAGAGAACCTAGTGCACATGTTTATGCCTGTTATGTCACTGATGTTCTATTGCCTAGTATACTGCCTCCACGATGCAAAAAAATGTTTTCCAAATAAATTTGTTCGACATGCCAGATTCCATGTCAGTGTGTGTTCCTGTCTGTTTACATCCAGTAATTATAAAAAGCAAATCATGTCCAATTTATCATTCAACCCTTTGGGTATTATTGCTTCCAAAAACTTGATCCACAAGATTTCCCTTCGTGAAAGGCGTTTAGCGCTGTCATATTCCTGATCTTTGCTCAACTACTTCTAGAACTTGGAAACGCAGTTGTGGGATAGTATGATTGTGATCTCCCCAATGTAAAGCCAAACTCGACGTGGTGGAATTTATTTCTAATTCGGCCCTTGTGTTCTGTAATTCAAACTTTCACCTTCTTCTCTGTTTTGCCAATATACAGATTCCCACAAGGACATTTAATGCTGTACACAACATATGTCGAATTACAGTCAGCTTGATCTCTGAGTTTGATTTTTTTGCCTGTTTGGGGGTGCACAATAATTGTTCCCTCGATGACGTTATTGCAGTAAGTGCAATTTCTGCATTTTTTTATCCCTGCCTTCGCGCTTCCAGGATTTACTGCCCCAGTATATTGCCGTGTTAACAATTCTTTAAGATTGTTACTTCTTGTGTGTGCAAATAATGGTCGTTCTTGAAACAATCCTTTAAAATCTTGTTCATTTTGTAATAATTCCCGACGGGTGCTTATGATGTGTTTGATCTGTCTGGATTCGGTAGAGAATTTTGTAACAAAAATCATCCTTTCCTTTTTTGGATTCATTATTGTTTGCAACAAATCATTTCAAAACTTTGTTTGTAGTCTGGCTTTTGCTGATTCCAATTTTTTTTTCGGATATCCACATATCCCCTAATTACAGCCATTGCAGGGTCGCGTAGGGAAAAGTTCAAGGGCATGGCTCACCTCGAGCATGATCTCCTCTGCCTGGAGGAAGAAGTGGATGGAGGGGATACAGAGGAAACTTTCCATCAATTGCAATTGGAAAAAATGGACATAATTCTGGTGAGAGATAGGGACGGCAAAATATATGACCAGGGGGACCAAGCGGAATTCATTGCTTTGTTAGATCGGAAAGAGAGTGCGCAAAACTGGTCCCGGAATTAAAGAATAGCTCCGGCACGGTGTTAACAGACACACAGGACATAGTTAACGAGTTTGCAGGCCACTATAAAAGGTTTTAGCAGAGCGGTTCAGACTTGCCAGAGGAGGACTCTACGGCACTCCATATAGACATCGCTCTGCCTACTATCACAGCCGAAGATCAGCAGACTATAGACAGCGCCCTAATGACTGATGAAATAGCACTGGCGATGAGGAACTTCCAACCGGGAAAAGCCCTTGGCCCAAAACGGACAGCCAATCGAGCTGTACAAGCTCAAACCCAATAAGTTGGCCCCACACTCAAAAACATGTTTGAGGAGAGTAGAGACCGTGGCCAACTCCTGCAAGATCAACAACTAGCAACGTTAGTCACCATACACAAGGAAGGGCAACCAAGAGATGAATAGGCCCATTTCCCTTTTAAACGCAGAACCCAAAATCTTAGCTAAGTTATTGGCAGGCTGACTAAATCAGGTTATATGCAAACTGGTAAACTCCAATCAATCTGGCCTTATTCCTCATCAAAACACAACCTTCAATCTCCGGTGACTGCAGGGGGAACTTGGGTGACTGCCCACTATCCAAGAGGACGCGGTAGTGGTTTCGCTGGACGCCACCATGGCATTGGACACACTTGAGGGGCTGTACCTATTCATGGTTCGCAAAAGTTGGGTTTTGGCCCCAACTTTATTGGCTGGGTAAAGCTCCTCTATTCAGACCCACTGGCAGAGGAGGTAGTAAACAAACAAGATCTCCGATGCATTCACCCTTGGCCGAGGGACCCGGCAGCGCTGTCCATTCTCGCCCTTGCTTTATGCTCTCTCCCTCGAACCGTTGGTGGCCTGGATTCGTAAAGATCCAGCTATTCGCATATGCAAATGGGCGGAAGGTTGGGAGGACTGCATCTCCTTGTATGCGGTGACATTCTCTTGTATCTCGCCTCGCCTCGCCTCAAAAGTCACTCTGTATTGTTCTTGATAATTCACCAGCTGTGTGGAGAATTCTGGGTACAAAATTAACTGGAGTAAGTCATTGCTCTATGTTCTCCATGGGGACCCTCCCTCCTCACCTCGGGGATGCCCCATACAGGTTGCACCAGAGGGGTTCAAATACTTGGGCATTTTTATCACTTCTGACACTAAACTTCACTATGAACATAACCTTCTCCCCCCGCTACAGAGGTTAAGGCGAGATGCTGTGTTCTGGAAGGCGCTGCCGCTGTCACTGTTGGGAAGAGCTCACTCTTCAAGATGATGTCCCTTCCACTCTTCCTATATGTCCTGAAAAACTCCACTGACCTGGACCCGACTGGGTTCTTCAGTGAAATAGAGAGCATCCAGAGGGACCTGCTGTGGGAAGGTAGACCACGTATAGCGCTAAACAAACTCACGCTCGGGTGGTACGACGGAGGCATTGGGCTCCCAGACATAAAAAGAAAATATTGGGCGGCCCATCCGGCGGCTGTTAGCCACTGCACGTATTATCTTGGTGACAACCCTGAATACAGGATGGGCAGATGGTTACTCCCTGGGGGAAACTTTAACAGAGCTCTCTACTCTAGACCCAAAAGATATCTGTTAACAGGACCCACAAAACATTCTGTCCAACTCTGGCACATAGTTAATCCTAGACTGCGATGGGACATGAACGCACACTAGCCACTCCACCATGGGATGCGGAGAAACTTTGCACCATTGTGAGAATGAAAGGGTTTGATAAATGGGACCTCATTGAGTTGTCGCAAATAGGTGACCTCTGGGGGTCGGGCAAGGTGGTCTCGTTCACCTCACTTCAGCAAACACATCAGTTAGCTAACACAGAGTATTTCAGATACTTGCAAGTCCAGCACTCTTTCCAATCTAACCTTCCAGAGAATTCCTCCCCTCCAGAATCCTCTCCATTGGAGGACAGACTGCTTGACAGCTACCTGGTTGGCAAGGCAGGTAGCTGTCTTATAAGAAACTCGTCCACAACGCTCCAGATCCGCTCGTACCCCTTCATGAGCAATGGGAGAGGGATGAGCTAGAACTAGATGATGAGGAGTGGCAGGAAGCATTGGCCTCCCCACGTGAGGTCACAATTTCATCCAGGCTTCGCCTTGTTCAACATAAAATTCTTCACAGAATCTATGTCTCTGGACCCCGACTGGTGCACATGGGTAGGGCAAGTGATGGGCTATGCAGGAGGCAATGTGGCCTAGAGGGCTCCTTCCTAAACATTATTTGGAAGTATGGGCGGATTCAGGAATATTGGAGAAAGCTGCACAGGAGCATGAGTACAGTGTTGGCAGTTGTGATAAGGCCCAAAGCCAAGAGGTGTCTCTTGAGTGTGTGGGAACCCACAGATCTCAACAGCAAGCGTAAGCTATGGACGACGTTGGGGTAAATGATGGCCAAAAGAAACATTGCTCGTTTATGGGACTCGAAAGCACCGCCTACACTAGCTGCCTGGAAGGGGGACATGGATTGATGTATGGTTAGGGAGAAAACTGTCTATGTAGTACGTGGTTGGCTGTTTGGGACAGGTGAAATGTATATCGTGGAAACATATGTGATCCCCCTGTTTTCCCCTCCCTTGACGATCCAACTTCACTGTATACTGACTTAATAATCATGTCTCGCTATGTATAGAGTGCTGATGTGCAATTGTCAACTCTCCAGAACTGTGCAACTGGGGCTAATGTGCCAATGTATAGATGTGACTGTTACATTTTAATAATAAACACAGATTAAAAATAAACCATTACCTGAAACTGAATGTATCTTTGGGATGTCATTGTCTAGCGTCATTTATATTGCTCTGCAGTACAAACACACATTTTGAATTCGTTTTTTGACATAATGTCCACATCATTGTCTTTAAAGGAAGTAATAAATATAGAGTGATTATGGTACCTATTCTCTTACTGACCTTTCAAGTGCTAAAAGTCATGATAAATAGACTTTTTCACAATGTGAACACTGAGATCAAGGATATTTACAGAGACTACAGGCTGCTTTAATCTTTTTCATGTCATGTTTAGATTTTGAAAATGGTCTTGTTTTGGAAGGTGGTTTGTTAATAGGTGCAGGTAGTACCTACAGCTAGTAACAACACCACAAACACTAATAAGGTCCAGTAAAGTCTTAATAAAGTAGTCCTTGCTCAACCCTTGGTAGCTTGGCTCACGAGAATTCAGGCTTAACTTAGGAGACAGGTGTGTAAAGCATTTAAATACACACATAACAGTAAATAAGTAAGACACAACTTAGAATAAAAATCCAACACCAATTTATAAAAATAGAAAATATTTGTATGATTAAAATGATAAAAGTAACAAAAATCCAAATATAGGGAACCGGAGATATGAATTTTCGAAGATTAAATGTGAAAATGTGCTTTCTACTGCCTAAAAGCCAAAAGCACCAAATTGGGACATCTGGAAACGCTTGACCGAGACAAAGTCAAAGTTTCAGGCCAACCGTGATGGAACACAGGCCGGATACGATGAGCAGTAGTGCCCAGTCATGTTATTACCTTCTGGCACAGTCACTTTTCTCAAGCTTTATCTCTCGAAGTCAAGCGAGGCTCCTCATCAGGCTGGGTTGCTGTTCAATAATGGTGACTTGCTTGCATGCAATGCCTAGGTGACTCCTGGAGGTCTTGGTACTCATCGTAAACGCAAAGAGCTCCAAAGCTTTTAGCTGACCAAACCTGGATTTCAGGCCAAGTCACAGTTCGATATCTCGGGCTTGTCTCTCGAGGACAGGTCGGTCAACCTATGAAGCTTTTTACCGAAAATTCTCCAAATGGTTGCAAACTTTTGGATGTTCTTCTAGGGTCTTGAAGTATCCACAACACCAGCCAAGATTTCAGAAGCTCTGAGTTGTTCCTTGGAGAGTTATTAGTACAATTCCTACTACGCACCTGAACAAATCTTTAAAAGTCCACTGGATGTTGGTTAGCGGGATTTTGTTGGTGGACTTAATGCAGATAACGTCTTCAAGATCTTTCGTACATGTTGCTTTCAGGGAGTCCACTCCTCAAATGTTTAAGCAAGGCAAAGTCTGCTTTTGTGAAGCCCAGAGTGTGCAGCAGGTGCTGTCCACTTTGGTGCAGACCAGGGTTTCAGCAGGGCAGTCCTTCTTATTCTACTTCCTTTTGTTTCTAGGCATAGATCACAGTTGCTGGGCAGCTCTCCCATATTTATCCAGGTTTCTGGGTTGCTAGAAGGTGGGAAACCCTGACCAATGGGATGCAGGTTGCGACCCTCCGTGATGACCACTTCCCCTGAAGTGTGCTATGTTATTGCCCCAGAAAGCGCTATTCCACAAAAATCTGAAGTGCAAAAATCTCTCATGGAGATTCAGGTACGGCCAAACCCACTCAGAGGTGTGGATAACTTTTCCCTCCACACCCCTTCCAGTCCCTCTCCCAATTGAATTACAGGGGGCTTCCATTTGGTTGGGGGTGCAGGAAGTGGGGGTGGGCCGGTTCCTGTCCTCACTGTCTTCCTCCCTCTGAAGACCAGTTTGGCTACCCAGCCCACTACCTGTCCTCCCACAAGATGTCTCTTTCATCTCAGTTCAGGCCACTTCTTTAAGACTGCTTGGCTCAGCCTGTCAAAGGCTGGTCAATCATAAGAGGCTGCTACAGAGCTGAATTGGGTAACTTTAGTAACGTAGTTATATTACTTCCTTCGTATAATAGTTATAATAAATCCAACCTTGATAAGTTGCTGGGTGTATTGCAACTACTATTTTCATACTTTGAAGTATCCATTTAGCTCAATCTTGTCAAAATATAGACTTTATTAATGTCAAATAATGCCTTCCTGTGTTAGCCCAAGGAGCTAATATACTATAATGGGGGAAACAAAATTGGCAGTGTTTCCATCACAAGGGCATATACAATATCTTTTATAATGTCCATTCCTATTTTAACATGAGTTACATGTGAAAATAAGGTATTTTAGGGGCTTGGAAGTACCTTTAAGTCCAAGGTTGAATTTGGACATGGCTTTATTTTAAAAGCAGCCTGCAAGGCACGGCTGGCTTTTAAAATGACAGCAGGCACCACAGCAGTGCACACTTAAGTGCATTAATCTATGTGGCCTCTGACTGATAGCACATCCTTTTTCATTAAATACCAATGGTGTTCCTTCTCCATATTCCCCATGTGATCCCCAGAACCCAAGTTGGTATGTGTAGTTTCTAAAGTAGAATGACTGTTCCATGCCTCTAAGTCTCTAATAAGCTTGCAAAAGCTGACGATCCCAAAATTACAGAGGTCCAAGGATAACTGCCTAAATTGAAGCTGAGAGTAGGACAATCACATGTGAAGAAGTCCTTACACTAAATATAGTTTTGCTTAATGACCACTGAAACAATATTGTTGACAAATGTAACTTTAACACCCAGCTCATAGTCTCTAATTGAAAATGCAGGAGCTCCATTTTCCTCCTGTTGTCAGATATTGGCTTCTCTTTCTTTTTCACAAAGCCCAAATTTTTCAACAAACTCATCACCAAATTGAGCTGAGACAATAACTCCAAAATCTCATGTGTCATGTCATTCAAATAAGGTGAAGTAGATGCCTTGCTATAGTGTTCTCTATCTTTTTCAGTTTATCAAGTGTAAAAAGACATTCCCTGAAATACCAGATGTGTGAAAGTCATCCATTTTGTCCTGATTGCCCCCATTGTTGGTTACTGACTCAGATTGTGCCCTGAGCTCTGTTAACCAGTCCAAGAACCAGTGTTCTGTTAAAAGATATATGATACTTAGGTGTAATTACAATTGGTACTGACAACCTACCTGTAAGTCCCTAGTATACGGTAGGGTGTGTAGGTTTAGAGGCCACAATAATACAATACACTAATGCATTTAGACTGGGGACATGTTTTGAGGACAAGATGTTACAGGCTATGCAGGACCTGCTTTTGCTCTGAACTTCATCACTCTAGGTCTGGCCTGAAAGCGGAGAACACAGTGGGAATGAAAACTGAATCAATACCATTTCACTCTTTATTGGATGCCAATGGTGCCCCTGCTTGTCTAACAAATATCATCTGAAAAATAAAACCAATTACCAACAGGTTTTCGTAACATGGTTTATCTTGTAGCATAACAGAAAACCCTTAATTATAAATGTTCAATCAGTTAGGAAATGAGTTTGGTATAACTAATAACCTTCAAATTCAGGGGTCTATTTATGAGGCCACTTGCGTTGCTCTTGTACAACGTGGTGCAAGAGTGACACAAACCATAAGAATTTTTTTTGAAGCCACACAAAGCCACTTTTGGTGGCTCTGGTTGGCTGCAAAAATGTGGATTAACGCAACGCAGCGCAAATTGATGTGTTGCATTACTTTGCACTAAGAAAGCATTGCATGGGTGTTCTCATGCAACTCCCATGAATATTGAAGCATCCCCAGATTTACAAGAAATTGTAAACCTGGGGATGCACCAACATTTTACACCTTTCCAAGGGAAGAGTAACAAGGAGGAATATCTCTATTTCTCCTAATTTCTTCCTTTTTCTATGTGTGCTGCTTTCTGCAGCACACATAGAGAGAGGAATAGGCCTTCCAAGAATGTTTTTGTGCAGGTAGGTGTACCTTCCTGCACAAAAAAAATCCTTCATGTAACGCAGGCACCTTTACAAGGGTGCCTGCATTGGCATTAGGCTGCCAAAAGGGCACACACACAAGAAAAAGGAGAGGAATGTGCCATATTGCCAGAAAATGCAGCACATTCCTGCCCTTTCTCTGTCATGCAGGGCAGCACAGCAAGGGTAACTAGTTGTGCTGCACTGCATGACTTTCCCATAAGTGAGCCCCTCAATATGTAATCTTAAACGCAATGTATGCGAAATGCTCTGAGTTTTATCATTTATGATAGACGTTGATCAAACACCAATCATTAATGAAGTTACGAAATGGAATGATATGTTTGGCTAGGAAGGCCTCAAGAACAGCAAGTTTTAAAACTCAAATTTCTTTCTACACACAGTTTTATGGGCACCTGCTCTTCTTCAGAAACCATAGGTCTATGAAGAATTATTTTAAAGAATTATTGATATATCAAACAGCAATGAATTCATATTTGTTTTGAAGACCCTAATCAGATTGTCATCTAGGAAAGAATCGGGAGATAAACTGTACATAGTTTTTACATTACAATTCTCTCTAATGTGAATATTTTAGGCATGTGACCCAGTGCTTTTTTTGGCAGGAAATTCTAGAATGTTTTTCAAATCAAATCAACTTTATTCGGCTTCCTGCACAACAACCATAAAAGCACACAATAAATACAAATACAAACTACCTCAAATAAAAGCTTGCCTCCTGATATAGTGACTGATAATGATATATATAGAGACAATGTGGGCAGGTAATAGGCAATCAGAATGTATCAAACTTTACAAAGTACAGCGTGCCAAAGAAACTGGAAAAACCCACAAATTGATCACCGCTACTTCTAAGTCTTACTGCAGATTTTTAAAAGCTAAGCTTGTGGAAAGCTGTACTACCTGAAAGCATTAATTAAAAGATTGAGGCGGGACGCACTTGCCTAAAGTTAGCTTTTTTCAAGATCGGGATGATAAAAGACTTCCTAGGTAAGTCATAAAAACTGAAAAATATAAATAAATTAAGCAAGTCCTGTGGAGACGTACCATCGCAACCAAAGGGCGGGCAGCCTCTGTCCCTTACACAGGCCTCTTCGGTGGGCAAGAAGAAGATGAAAAGGGTCAAGCCGGAGTCTAGTCAATAGAAGACGATCATAGGAGTTCAGAAAACCCAGTAAATAAGGTTCATTCGTGCGCGTGGTTCTAAGCAAAATGAAACAATGTACAATAGGCTTCAAGAGCTTCTTAGTTTCCCTGTCTACTGACTGCTGTCTAAAGAAGGCTTCCTTGATACCGACCAGGTCCTTCTTGTACACAAATCTGGGTGAAGAAAGGGCTGCTCTGCCCAAGTTCAATAAACACTTCCTGATGTATTTGAGCCACGGTGTATGGGAGGCATGATCAAGAGCCATTCAGTCCCTTAAGATTGATTTATTTCATGAAATCCCATTGCTGGTCAAAATTTGTAACCATACTAAAAGGGAGCGAAAAACCAACAAATCAGTGAGACAGCTCATACCCAACGCCATCTCGAAACGATATTTTTGGCAATTGTGAGGTCATCAAGGGCAATGTCGCCCCAGATTTCACTTCCATAAAACACTTTTGTGATGCACTTAGCCCTATAAAGCTGCAGTATTACCCCAACCGGCCTTTTACCTAATCAGGAGGTAAAGTTCAAAATAGCCGCTAGTAAGATCACTTTTCTTACAAGTTTTAAGGGCCCCCAGTTCATTTTGGTGTCCAACAGAACCCCCAGATAGGAAAAGACACACATGTCCTGGGGACTGGACAGGACCAAACCTTAGAAGTGTAGGGCCTACTCGGTCGAGCACCTACTTGCATCACATTGAATTTTGAATCATTGAGCAACAGGTACTGCTCTTACATAAATTGGAAAAACGAATTAAGCAATGTTTGCAAAGCCCTCTCTACCCTGGCCATCAGGATCATGTCATCTGTGTACAAGAGGACGGGAAGACCACGCTGTCCCACTTTTGGATATTCCACCTTGGTCTCCAATAGTTCCTTCTCTAAATGATTTATATATAAATTAAATTAAAAAGGGGCCAAAATACAACCCTGTCGGACCCCTCTATGTATTGAGAACTGCAAGGTTACTTTGAAATCATTGGAGTATCTAACTTCCGGCCTTCGTTTCTCGATAAAGATCTTGTAGGAAGAAGACAATATCCTACTTTCCATCCTCATAGATAGTCACATTTGCCACAACTTGCCTCTATTCACACGATCGAACGCAGAGGACAGGTTCATAAATGCCAGATAGATTTTACCAGAACTGGCAATAGTGTAGTGTAATAGGATCATTAACAGGTTCAGATATTGGTCAAAAGTCAACCTGCCAGGGTAAAAACCGTCCTGAATGTCTGACAAATGTAATTTTCATCCGCCCAGCAAGATAACCTATCCGATAAGGTACGTCCAACCACTTTTACTACTGAATCCAACAGGGAGATTGGCCTGTAACTGTGCATGCTGTCTCTGTTCCCTTTTTAAAATCAGGGAGGATGGTAGAAATGGCCCATGAAACCAGGGAACCAGCTCTTACAGCTACAATAATAACTGAGGTAAGAGCAGGGGCCCACAACTCCAAATATATGGAAATATAAAGATCAGGAGAAATCCCATCTGGTCCATTGGCCTTGTTACAAGACAACCTCACAATTCAAGACCTAACTTCCCTCTCTGAAACAGACAAGGCAGATGCCCCCTCCTATTCCACAGGAAACGATCTGGCCAGATGAACACAGCAACATATCCTCAAAATGGTCAACCCATTTGTTCTCGGTAATACAGGCATCGAGGACGGTTCCAGTATCCAAGGCTAGAAAAGGACTGTTAACAATACCCCAAAACCTGGTGCTGCTCTTGAGGGTACTTGCCTGGATACTCTCTTTCCACACTTCTTCTTTCAGTGCCTTCTTTGGCCTAGCCAGAGCCTCTCTGTACTGCTTTCTACAAGTTTTTACTAAGCAGACATCTCTTTGAATGATTCATTTTGCTTCCTTTAGCTTCCTAGACGTGCGTGAGCAGGCGGAATCAAACCATCTTGGGTCCCAATGTAAATGCCCTTTGGTGGCAGGAGCCTTCAATAATTCAGCTATCAAACGGGATATGGCAGCAAAAGCATGGGAAAAAAGCATGGATGACTACTTCTGGCGCTAATTGCATTGTCAAGCATGTCTGTAACTCCCATTGACATTTAGATGGGGTCTTTTGAAAAAAAACAGGAATTATCTGGGCTCACTTAAGCCATCTGCCCTGTCTATAGCTTTCAGTGATCCCCCCTATTTTCCCCCTCTTTCTGGGCTAATAGGGGCCAGCTAGTTTTAGTGCACAAAGGGTTATGATCACTATAAATACTTGCTTCAGTAGAAAATTTCCGTATAAGATAAAAAAGAGGGGTGGAAACAAAAGTAAAGTAAATAAATGAATCACTTCCGTTCCCGTAAAAAGTACGGAAAGTTTTAGTCTGGCCTGGATCCAATTTACCCATTGCTGATAAAAGATCAAATTCGCTCAAAAGGACATTTAGGATGTCCCACTGACAGTTGTGTTCTAGGTGCAACCTATATAGATGGGGGCAAACCATACCCCCATTGCCCTGGTGTCTCTGGTCCCCACATGAATGAATGTTAAAGTCACCAGTCAACACAAGTTGCATCGTATGGAAGGTGGAGATGTTGAGATTACTCAAGAATACGCCTAGCAAGGAGACAATACAAACCTCGGGAAGAGACGATGTGGCGTTATAAAAGTTCAGAAGCAATAGTTTACAGGGACCACTTGAAAGTAATAGGGCCTGCAACCATTGATTATCTGTGGCCAACACTGCAATACGGAAATACAACACGGCGGTAGAGAACAGACCAGAATCACGTGGTCCAGTAACAGCCGGATGTTTACAAAGGCTACCAACAACCATCTTGACTCCCACGGAAGGAGACAGCTTTGAATTACTGCCCCACAGGGAGCTTGGAGATCACTTAGACTTTTGCAAGTGAAACAGAAGTATCAACGGACCCTAATAGAAGTATTCCCCCCACTACCGAATTTAGGATAATTGCGAGAATTCCACGCATTCTCAAGGTAGATCGGGTTTATTTTATCCTCCCAAACTAACAAAAATAAGGAAAGATTCAATTGGCCAACCCAAGAGGGAATGAAACTATATTAGTACCTGAAGACAGAACAAATAAGATTGTCTTGATAAAGATGGTATAATCAAGAAGGAACCATCGAAACGCGTCAACGCACCCACTAGTACAATGCCTCAACAAATCTTCTGTTTCAAAATATTAATTTCTTTTGTATAAGAAACAGGATCTCAGAGTAATAATTGGATGTACAAATAAGAATTGATGAATTTCATGTCATGTAGTTTTCTGTCTGTCACAATTATGCAGGTCATAGTGACATCTTGTTAACGGTCATCCACTTTGTGGACAATTCTCCTTTGTGTTTTCTTTTTTACAATAAGTGTTGTTGTTAACTATTGTTTTTATACAATGTTTTTTTAAATTCGCTGATAATATTGTGCAATGATTGCGGTTTTAATTCAGAAAATTTCTCAATAAATGAAATGTTTCTATAATAGTCAGATTATCTGTGCTTAACTTGTGGGCCCTGGGAACACCCCCCTTACACCAACACTGCAATACTACATTTCAACATATACAATCAAACTACCGTTGGATTGGCCAGCCCTCGAAGAGGTGGCTGGCACAAAAAAGAACTTATATCCCTCCATAAAAAATGAGTTTTCAGTGGCCCAAGTCTCTTGCAAACAAATGACATCAAACTTTTTTACGAAACCACTCCATCCTGGGTCAAGAAATTTGCTTCCCAAACCGGCTATGTTCCATGAAATAGGTTCACAGTGATTGTCATCCATGGAATTATCCCTAGAAGACCCTTTGACAAAATAATAGGTGCGGCATGTGAGATGGAAGCCGTCCTATTCACATGTACTAGTACTGAGAGTCAATCACAGTTGTACATGAATCCCAGGCGGGGACAAGAAATTGAGAGGGAAACTACTGAAAACCCAGTTGCTCCCCCCTTTTTGACCTGAATGATAGGCCTCCTTGTGCACCATGGTCCGGAGGATGATACGGAGTTCATGGGACAGTAAAAGAAGCCCAGGGGGAGGGCCCCTATGGACATGGCAGGACAGAAGGGAGTATTTAAAGTAGCTACATTGAGGATTATCGCTGCCATGGGTAATCGATTAAAATTGATTATGGCACAGTTACCACCACAACTCTTTTTTAATCCCGCTATCCAGGCAACTCTCCACACCATGCTGATATACCCCTGCACTCTTATCCCCAGGGTCGTGTTGGTGTTCAGCCAATGCAATACTTTGTTCTTCAATTGGTGGAAATCCTCTGTAACACCTGGCTTTAGCACAGGTATGTTTCCTAAGACCACCACATATGGAGCCGCTTCTGGTGGGAGGTGCAGGGTAGTTGGACTCGGCATCAGGGTGCCTTGCACTCCTCTTATTAGGGTGACCTCTCCTACTGTCCCTGTCTCCACCATTGAACGTATCGATGCCCAACCAGCTCTTTCTTCCGGTACTATCGAGGAGGCAGCCTTCCCCCCTTAGCCTTCCCTTTACTATCACAGGCGGGGGAGCATATAGGTTGGAGAATACCCTCCTCTGGTTGGGAGGGATGTGGTAAGTCCTCCTGAATTGTGGAACGCGTCCCAGGCTGACTAAAACCCTGAATACCAGAGCATCCCCGAAAGTTCGGCATTCCGTGTCTCTCTCCACTCGTCGCTTCCGCGTCGTCCGCGGAAGCGACGAGTGGAGAGAGACACGGAATGCCGAACTTTGAGCGGACGCCCGGCAGGACATGAAGTAACACTCCCACCTCCATCGCGATTTAATCGCACCTCCTCCGTCTATGAGCATACGGTATCAGGCACCACCCCTAGAAGCTGCAATCACCAAAGAACATCTCTACCCCAAGAAATACAGAATTACAGTGCCCCTGAGAGAGAACATACTGTTGCTCCGTCAAGGCTACATTTCAGTACAGGACAGTTTCCCAGTCCAGGTCCCGAGGAGAACCCCTAAATAACACGTGGGTTCGAAACGCGTTGACTCGATGCTGGAAGAAGATTCAGGAAGGGCAAACCAGGATGCTAATTGTAGATAAAATCTACCTGAGCTCTGACCCTAGTAGTCATTAGGTTCCAGCATAATCAAGCAGGCAGGCTAGCAAAAATACGAAACAGCCCCTTGCTTGTCTGTTGTTTTTATATCAGGACTGGTGCCTTAAACATTGAATGAAGAAAGGCAGTTTTTGTCTGTGTTTTTGTATATATTGTGTGAATGTAAATATGTTTCATTCACAGTGATTGTCTAATTTGTGTTTTGAATATTGGATTTTGATGTGAATTTTGCTACTGAAATGGTATCATCCTTCAGACATATATGAACGCTGCTTTTGAAAATGAAAAACTGAGTAAAAAATACTAAATGAAAAGTTTGTCCGCTTAGATCTATTGGATAAGTGGTACTAAATTTTATCTTTAGAATCTATCTTCCTGGCCAATGTTTTTTGTTGTTTAAAGATCGCAACGGTGTCAGGTAGAACTAAGTCCACCCTTAATTTACTTTGAAGTCCCTAGTAAATGGTACTACATGTACCCACAGCCTGTACATTAAATGCTACTAGTGGGCACACACTGTATTACCCACTAAAGCAGCACTGTAAGACATTTTTCAGGCCTGCTACTACATCCTGTAGTGCAATTTTAAACTGCCATTTCGACCTGGTAAAATAAACCTTTTGCCAATCTTACTTATAATTCACCCCAAAGGTAATAGCTAAACACCCCTAGGACATGGTTCATGGCATTTAAAAAGTAAGACATGTGGATTCACACTTTACTTATCCTGGCAGTGCAAGTTGTTTTTACTGTTGTTAGACTATCTCTCCTGTAGTCTTACACATGGTTACCTTATTACATTGCAAACGTGATCACTTCAGTTTGACACCAGGTAGAGAGATGCTGTTTCAATTCAATTTAATTGTAATTTAAATCCTCCTTAATAGTACAGTTGGGTTTAAGTTACTATTCTAAAAGTGCCACTTATAGAAATGTTACAACAACAATAGATCCATTTGCTGATAATTATTTTGTCCACACAGTTTTTGAAAGTGATCACTTCTTAATTTTCTTGACCTTGTAGTTATTTAGATATAGGTATAGCTTGTAGTTATTGTAATGTGTCGAACGGACCGCAACCGATGACATGCCGGTTGTGGTCGGACCACCATCATAATCGGCCCCAGAATTGTGACTTGTGGTTTTTCACCCAGAGTTATTACTCCATGTTAAATACCCCAACTCATAAAAAGGGCTGAAATGCATGTGCAAAGTTGCAACTCTTAGGGGCCGATTACGATCCCGTCCAGAAAGCAGTCCAACTAAATCGGTTTCAGAAGTCTTTCCAAACGACTCGGATCGGGGAGTCCAACTGACCGATTACTGTGTGTCGAACACCGTTCAGTCGGACCCCAATTGACTTAAATGGGAGCCCATGTTTTCGAACCAGAATACAGACTCCCATTGAAAAAAGGGGTGGTTGGTGGCGACCTTGCACCCACACTGTGCATGTAGGGAAAGTGAGGAACCATTGGTACCCACAGGGGCCTGATTTAGAGGGCCCTGGATAAAGGGAGGCCTGCTACGGGCCCCCAAAGTCAGATTTCGGCAGCCGATCCGTGTTGGAACAACCGACTCAGAAAGGCTGTCAGAATCCAATATCCTAATTGCTTGTCTGAAAATGGGGCCCGTGGACCTGCACCTGTCAGCTCCGAATGACACTGTTACTCTGAATGTCGTTCGGAACTGAGTCAGACAGTTTGAACGCTTTTAGGACATCCTGATCGGTCGTCCAAAAATGTGTCTGAGTCGGTCGGAAAAAAGGCTTCTGAATTGGATTCGACCGAATTGGATGCTGTACTGAGCCTTTCAGACGTCATTGTAATCGACCCCATAAACATTCAAAGGTATCTGGTATGGGGTAGAGGAGTCATGGTGAAGACATGCACCATCTTTTCTCCTCCTTATGGCTCTTTTACACTCCTTTCCTATTTCATTCAGCCCATGCCTCTCCCAAAATATCTATATTGTAATATTATATAAATAAAAAACTGTACCTACAGTTCTGGCACGGTATCAGGTGAAGTTTCAAGTTTGTGGGGTGTAAGTAGATGCCTTGACTAAAGTGAACAAACCCCAAACATTTAAGGGGAATCGGGTATCCTCCTTCTGAGGGTTTTATTCCAGGCCCAGTCTATTGTGGGGAACCTGCAGTTTACTGTGGCACAGACTTGCTCCACTTACCTTTACTGGTGAACTCCACAGATTTTCCCTCTGAGCATCTGTTGGGCATCAGACACATATTCCACTGAAAGCAAGCCTGTTGAAAGCCCTATCAGAAGGAAATATAGGACTAAGACTGATCCTGCTTCACTCCCTTCTCTAACCTGGTTTCAGATTTGTTGATGGCAGAAAGGGGTCACCGCCCGAGCAGGTTCTTATCTTCATACATGATGCCGTGATTTGAGCTTTCAAAAAACACAGTTGATGGACAGAATGTAGAACAATGTCATACATTCAACCCAGTACAAGGATCTGGGCCTAAATCCATCATTTTTTTGCACTCCACACACCCCTGGGTTAGACACTGGCTATATGCAAATCAGCTCTGACCCTGTGCCTCATGGGAACAGTTCAGTCCGAACTAGCAAGCCATGTCTTTCCCAGACCGGAATCAAGCATCCAAGGACCGGTTTCTGGCTATCAGCCTTCATCAGCCTGGATAGCTTGACTCCAGTGGTGTGGAGAGCCTGGGACTCACGTCTGAGCATCCCCAGCCAACTCAGGGTGAAATTGCAAAAAACACAGCTGATTTACAGAATGTAGAACAATGTCATACATTCACCCCAGTACAAGGATCTGGGCCTAAATCCATCGTTTTTTTGCACTCCACACCACCCTGGGTTAGACACTGGCTATATGAAAATCAGCTCTGACCCTGTGCCTCATGGGAACAGTCCAGTCCGAACTACCAAGCCATGTCTTTCCCAGACCGGAATCAAGCATCCAAGGACCAGTCTATTGTGGGGAACCTGCAGTTTACTGTGGCACAGACTTGCTCCACTTACCTTTACTGGTGAACTCCACAGATTTTCCCTCTGAGCATCTGTTGGGCATCAGACACATATTCCACTGAAAGCAAGCCTGTTGAAAGCCCTATCAGAAGGCAATATAGGACTAAGACTGATCCTGCTTCACTCCCTTCTCTAACCTGGTTTCAGATTTGTTGATGGCAGAAAGGGGTCACCGCCCGAGCAGGTTCTTATCTTCATACATGATGCCGTGATTTGAGCTTTCAAAAAACACAGTTGATGGACAGAATGTAGAACAATGTCATACATTCACCCCAGTACAAGGATCTGGGCCTAAATCCATCGTTTTTTTGCACTCCACACACCCCTGGGTTAGATACTGGCTATATGCAAATCAGCTCTGACCCTGTGCCTCATGGGAACAGTTCAGTCCGAACTACCAAGCCATGTCTTTCCCAGACCGGAATCAAGCATCCAAGGACCGGTTTCTGGCTATCAGCCTTCATCAGCCTGGATAGCTTGACTCCAGTGGTGTGGAGAGCCTGGGACTCACGTCTGAGCATCCCCAGCCAACTCAGGGTGAAATTGCAAAAAACACAGTTGATGGACAGAATGTAGAACAATGTCATACATTCACCCCAGTACAAGGATCTGGGCCTAAATCCATCATTTTTTTGCACTCCACACCACCCCAGGTTAGACACTGGCTATATGCAAATCAGCTCTGACCCTGTGCCTCATGGGAACAGTCCAGTCCGAACTACCAAGCCATGTCTTTCCCAGACAGGAATCAAGCATCCAAGGACCGGTTTCTGGCTATCAGCCTTCATCAGCCTGGATAGCTTGACTCCAGTGTTGTGGAGAGCCTGGGACTCACGTCTGAGCATCCCCAGCCCACTCAGGGTGAAATTGCAAAAAAAACAGTTGATGGACAGAATGTAGAACAATGTCATACATTCACCCCAGTACAAGGATCTGGGCCTAAATCCATCGTTTTTTTGCACTCCACACCACCCTGGGTTAGACACTGGCTATAGGCAAATCAGCTCTGACCCTGTGCCTCATGGGAACAGTCCAGTCCGAACTACCAAGCCATGTCTTTCCCAGACCGGAATCAAGCATCCAAGGACCGGTTTCTGGCTATCAGCCTTCATCAGCCTGGATAGCTTGACTCCAGTGGTGTGGAGAGCCTGGGACTCACGTCTGAGCATCCCCAGCCCACTCAGGGTGAAATTGCAAAAAACACAGTTGATGGACAGAATGTAGAACAATGTCATACATACACCCCAGTACAAGGATCTGGGCCTAAATCCATCGTTTTTTTGCACTCCACACCACCCTGGGTTAGACACTGGCTATATGCAAATCATCTCTGACCCTGTGCCTCATGGGAATAGTCCAGTCCGAACTACCAAGCCATGTCTTTCCCAGACCGGAATCAAGCATCCAAGGACCGGTTTCTCAGGCTATCAGCCTTCATCAGCCTGGATAGCTTGACTCCAGTGGTGTGGAGAGCCTGGGACTCACATCTGAGCATCCCCAGCCCACTCAGGGTGAAACTGCAAAAAACACAGTTGATGGACAGAATGTAGAACAATGTCATACATTCACCCCAGTACAAGGATCTGGGCCTAAATCCATCGTTGTTTTGCACTCCACACTACCCTGGGTTAGACACTGGCTATATGCAAATCAGCTCCGACCCTGTGCCTCATGGGAACAGTCCAGTCTGAACTACCAAGCCATGTCTTTCCCAGATCGGAATCAAGCTTCCAAGGACCGGTTTCTGGCTATCAGCATTCATCAGCCTGGATAGCTTGACTCCAGTGGTGTGGAGAGCCTGGGACTCACGTCTGAGCATCCCCAGCCCACTCAGGGTGAAATTGCAAAAAACACTGTTAATCGACAGAATGTAGAACAATGTCATACATTCACCCCAGTACAAGGATCTGGGCCTAAATCCATCGTTTTTTTGCACTCCACACCACCCTGGGTTAGACACTGGCTAAATGCAAATCAGCTCTGACCCTGTGCCTCATGGGAACAGTCCAGTCTGAACTACCAAGCCATGTCTTTCCCAGACCGGAATCAAGCATCCAAGGACCGGTTTCTGGCTATCAGCCTTCATCAGCCTGGATAGCTTGACTCCAGTGGTGTGGAGAGCCTGGGACTCACGTCTGAGCATCCCCAGCCCACTCAGGGTGAAATTGCAAAAAACACAGTTGATGGACAGAATGTAGAACAATGTCATACATTCACCCCAGTACAAGGATCTGGGCCTAAATCCATCGTTTTTTTGCACTCCACACCACCCTGGGTTAGACACTGACTATATGCAAATCAGTTCTGACCCTGTGCCTCATGGGAACAGTCCAGTCCGAACTACCAAGCCATGTCTTTCCCAGACCGAAATCAAGCATCCAAGGACCGGTTTCTGGCTATCAGCCTTCATCAGCCTGGATAGCTTGACTCCAGTGGTGTGGAGAGCCTGGGACTCACGTCTGAGCATCCCCAGCCCACTCAGGGTGAAATTGCAAAAAACACAGTTGATGGACAGAATGTAGAACAATGTCATACATTCACCCCAGTACAAGGATCTGGGCCTAAATCCATCGTTTTTTTGCACTCCACACCACCCTGGGTTAGACACTGGCTATATGCAAATCAGCTCTGACCCTGTGCCTCATGGGAACAGTCCAGTCCGAACTACCAAGCCATGTCTTTCCCAGACCGGAATCAAGCATCCAAGGACCGGTTTCTGGATATCAGCCTTCATCAGCCTGAATAGCTTGACTCCAGTGGTGTGGAGAGCCTGGGACTCACGTCTGAGCATCCCCAGCCCACTCAGGGTGAAATTGCAAAAAACACAGTTGATGGACAGAATGTAGAACAATGTCATACATTCACCCCAGTACAAGGATCTGGGCCTAAATCCATCGTTTTTTTGCACTCCACACACCCCTGGGTTAGATACTGGCTATATGCAAATCAGCTCTGACCCTGTGCCTCATGGGAACAGTTCAGTCCGAACTACCAAGCCATGTCTTTCCCAGACCGGAATCAAGCATCCAAGGACCGGTTTCTGGCTATCAGCCTTCATCAGCCTGGATAGCTTGACTCCAGTGGTGTGGAGAGCCTGGGACTCACGTCTGAGCATCCCCAGCCAACTCAGGGTGAAATTGCAAAAAACACAGTTAATGGACAGAATGTAGAACAATGTCATACATTCACCCCAGTACAAGGATCTGGGCCTAAATCCATCATTTTTTTGCACTCCACACCACCCCAGGTTAGACACTGGCTATATGCAAATCAGCTCTGACCCTGTGCCTCATGGGAACAGTCCAGTCCGAACTACCAAGCCATGTCTTTCCCAGACCGGAATCAAGCATCCAAGGACCGGTTTCTGGCTATCAGCCTTCATCAGCCTGGATAGCTTGACTCCAGTGGTGTGGAGAGCCTGGGACTCACGTCTGAGCATCCCCAGCCCACTCAGGGTGAAATTGCAAAAAACACAGTTGATGGACAGAATGTAGAACAATGTCATACATACACCCCAGTACAAGGATCTGGGCCTAAATCCATCATTTTTTTGCACTCCACACCACCCCAGGTTAGACACTGGCTATATGCAAATCAGCTCTGACCCTGTGCCTCATGGGAACAGTCCAGTCCGAACTACCAAGCCATGTCTTTCCCAGACAGGAATCAAGCATCCAAGGACCGGTTTCTGGCTATCAGCCTTCATCAGCCTGGATAGCTTGACTCCAGTGTTGTGGAGAGCCTGGGACTCACGTCTGAGCATCCCCAGCCCACTCAGGGTGAAATTGCAAAAAAAACAGTTGATGGACAGAATGTAGAACAATGTCATACATTCACCCCAGTACAAGGATCTGGGCCTAAATCCATCGTTTTTTTGCACTCCACACCACCCTGGGTTAGACACTGGCTATAGGCAAATCAGCTCTGACCCTGTGCCTCATGGGAACAGTCCAGTCCGAACTACCAAGCCATGTCTTTCCCAGACCGGAATCAAGCATCCAAGGACCGGTTTCTGGCTATCAGCCTTCATCAGCCTGGATAGCTTGACTCCAGTGGTGTGGAGAGCCTGGGACTCACGTCTGAGCATCCCCAGCCCACTCAGGGTGAAATTGCAAAAAACACAGTTGATGGACAGAATGTAGAACAATGTCATACATACACCCCAGTACAAGGATCTGGGCCTAAATCCATCGTTTTTTTGCACTCCACACCACCCTGGGTTAGACACTGGCTATATGCAAATCATCTCTGACCCTGTGCCTCATGGGAATAGTCCAGTCCGAACTACCAAGCCATGTCTTTCCCAGACCGGAATCAAGCTTCCAAGGACCGGTTTCTGGCTATCAGCCTTCATCAGCCTGGATAGCTTGACTCCAGTGGTGTGGAGAGCCTGGGACTCACGTCTGAGCATCCCCAGGCCACTCAGGGTGAAATTGCAAAAAACACTGTTAATCGACAGAATGTAGAACAATGTCATACATTCACCCCAGTACAAGGATCTGGGCCTAAATCCATCGTTTTTTTGCACTCCACACCACCCTGGGTTAGACACTGGCTAAATGCAAATCAGCTCTGACCCTGTGCCTCATGGGAACAGTCCAGTCTGAACTACCAAGCCATGTCTTTCCCAGACCGGAATCAAGCATCCAAGGACCGGTTTCTGGCTATCAGCCTTCATCAGCCTGGATAGCTTGACTCCAGTGGTGTGGAGAGCCTGGGACTCACGTCTGAGCATCCCCAGCCCACTCAGGGTGAAATTGCAAAAAACACAGTTGATGGACAGAATGTAGAACAATGTCATACATTCACCCCAGTACAAGGATCTGGGCCTAAATCCATCGTTTTTTTGCACTCCACACCACCCTGGGTTAGACACTGACTATATGCAAATCAGTTCTGACCCTGTGCCTCATGGGAACAGTCCAGTCCGAACTACCAAGCCATGTCTTTCCCAGACCGAAATCAAGCATCCAAGGACCGGTTTCTGGCTATCAGCCTTCATCAGCCTGGATAGCTTGACTCCAGTGGTGTGGAGAGCCTGGGACTCACGTCTGAGCATCCCCAGCCCACTCAGGGTGAAATTGCAAAAAACACAGTTGATGGACAGAATGTAGAACAATGTCATACATTCACCCCAGTACAAGGATCTGGGCCTAAATCCATCGTTTTTTTGCACTCCACACCACCCTGGGTTAGACACTGGCTATATGCAAATCAGCTCTGACCCTGTGCCTCATGGGAACAGTCCAGTCCGAACTACCAAGCCATGTCTTTCCCAGACCGGAATCAAGCATCCAAGGACCGGTTTCTGGATATCAGCCTTCATCAGCCTGAATAGCTTGACTCCAGTGGTGTGGAGAGCCTGGGACTCACGTCTGAGCATCCCCAGCCCACTCAGGGTGAAATTGCAAAAAACACAGTTGATGGACAGAATGTAGAACAATGTCATACATTCACCCCAGTACAAGGATCCGGGCCTAAATCCATCGTTTTTTTGCACTCCACACCACCCTGGGTTAGATACTGGCTATATGCAAATCAGCTCTGACCCTGTGCCTCATGGGAACAGTCCAGTCCGAACTGCCAAGCCATGTCTTTCCCAGACCGGAATCAAGCATCCAAGGACCGGTTTCTGGCTATCAGCCTTCATCAGCCTGGATAGCTTGACTCCAGTGGTGTGGAGAGCCTGGGACTCACGTCTGAGCATCCCCAGCCCACTCAGGGTGAAATTGCAAAAAACACAGTTGATGGACAGAATGTAGAACAATGTCATACATTCACCCCAGTACAAGGATCTGGGCCTAAATCCATCGTTTTTTTGCACTCCACACCACCCTGGGTTAGACACTGACTATATGCAAATCAGTTCTGACCCTGTGCCTCATGGGAACAGTCCAGTCCGAACTACCAAGCCATGTCTTTCCCAGACCGAAATCAAGCATCCAAGGACCGGTTTCTGGCTATCAGCCTTCATCAGCCTGGATAGCTTGACTCCAGTGGTGTGGAGAGCCTGGGACTCACGTCTGAGCATCCCCAGCCCACTCAGGGTGAAATTGCAAAAAACACAGTTGATGGACAGAATGTAGAACAATGTCATACATTCACCCCAGTACAAGGATCTGGGCCTAAATCCATCGTTTTTTTGCACTCCACACCACCCTGGGTTAGACACTGGCTATATGCAAATCAGCTCTGACCCTGTGCCTCATGGGAACAGTCCAGTCCGAACTACCAAGCCATGTCTTTCCCAGACCGGAATCAAGCATCCAAGGACCGGTTTCTGGATATCAGCCTTCATCAGCCTGAATAGCTTGACTCCAGTGGTGTGGAGAGCCTGGGACTCACGTCTGAGCATCCCCAGCCCACTCAGGGTGAAATTGCAAAAAACACAGTTGATGGACAGAATGTAGAACAATGTCATACATTCACCCCAGTACAAGGATCCGGGCCTAAATCCATCGTTTTTTTGCACTCCACACCACCCTGGGTTAGATACTGGCTATATGCAAATCAGCTCTGACCCTGTGCCTCATGGGAACAGTCCAGTCCGAACTGCCAAGCCATGTCTTTCCCAGACCGGAATCAAGCATCCAAGGACCGGTTTCTGGCTATCAGCCTTCATCAGCCTGGATAGCTTGACTCCAGTGGTGTGGAGAGCCTGGGACTCATGTCTGAGCATCCCCAGCTTTGGCAGCATGTATATGTCTTGCGAATGTCTGAAGGGAGCTTAAATGCAAAGCACCCCTCAAAAATGCACATTTCACAGATCTATCCTACTCCATTTGCTGATTTCAAGCACTTTGCGCTGTCAATACAGACAATGGAAATTAAAACAATTGAAGTGACAGATTTGTCAGCTTGTTTGTTTTATTCTCTGCTGCGGCAGGTACAATAGCAAATCCTCATTATTGTGTGTTTTAGCTGGGGGACAACGCTCCAGTGCTCCCTTTGCACCATCAACTAGTGCTCTTAGTTCATTCATCATAAACAGCGCTGTCACTTCCCTTCATTTAAATATTTCAAAACAATATCTGGCATGCTTTCATCCTCTTTGACTACCACCACCCTCTCCATACCAAAAAGTAACAATAAATATGATTACAATTCAAAATAAATAAAAAAAAAGTCAATGAACAGCAAAATGTAAATACATGTAAATTAACTGTATGCATCCAGCAGTGAGGAAAGCAAACATGAATAACTTTTTTTGTAATTCTGAAGGGTGGTGGTAGGAGAGATTTTGATAGGCTCAAAGAAATCAAGATATTTAGGCCCTCATTCTGTTGTCGGTGGCCCACCACTGACAGGCCGTCGGTGGCAGGTCCACCAACATCCATTGACGTGGTTTAACCATCGGACTACTATCCGACAGTAGGAGGCTTCTAGGGAGGGACCGACCAGTAGTGTTCCAAAGGGCTCAAGGAGCCCGTCGGAGCAGTGCAGGGATGGTAATCCCTACAATAAGAGTGGGGCCTTCTCAGGCACTGCCATAGGGATTACAATGTCCCTTTCCATCTGTCTGTCCAAACGCCATAGAAAAGCAGACAGAAAGGGAGTTTTGGGGGCCCCTTGCAGGGCACCTGTCCCCCATAGGCCTTTGCTCTGGGGCCTGTGGTGCCCCCAAACATCCATGCACTGTGTGGCAGGCATTGCATGGTGCCTGGTACAAGGTGCATGGATGTTTGAAAGCATCCATTTTTGTATTGCAGCTTGTGCTGTGGCCCTTTTCTGGCAGTTGCACAAGCTGTGATAGAAAAATTGATATTTCCGACGACCCTTAGGGCAGTCACATCCTAATTCGGTGGGTGGAACTGCTGACTAACAGTTGGGAGGATTTCATCCCGCTATGGTGTCGCTCTGACATCATAATAGGCCCCTGTCTATTCACTGAAACCCTATTTCCACACACTATCATTCACGTGCTACGCAGTTTTATCAGTAAA
This sequence comes from Lissotriton helveticus, assembly GCF_964261635.1. Taxonomy (NCBI): domain Eukaryota; kingdom Metazoa; phylum Chordata; class Amphibia; order Caudata; family Salamandridae; genus Lissotriton; species Lissotriton helveticus. Next base: position 1,715,197,978 of record NC_136059.1, read on the forward strand.
ACTCTACGTCTGTCTAAATATTGTGGGCATTTCAATGGGAAAGGTGCTGTCTGTAAATGACAGTGCAAAACCACAAGATGCTTTAATTACATTAAAAAACTGCCTCTTATCTATTAAAAATAGATAGGTTGCAAAAGTGTGATGTTCTAAAAAGTGGGTTGTGTTTCTGATCATTTTTTTAGTATCACAAATTACCTTCATTGTTTATATTCCTATATTTTATACTTCAAGAAAAAATTGTATAAAATTCTTACTTTAAAAGCTCAAAAAGTGTCTTGAGTTAGCCCCACTTTGAATTCCGAAAGCATATCATTGTTCTACCTTGATATTAGGCAGAGCTTTCCCTTAGATATCCCATACAGAGCAATATATAGTGCCTTTAACACGTTAATATTTCAGCTTTAGGCAAAGAAGAACAGCAAGAAAATAAGTAGTGGATGTATTTTAGGATATTTAGACTTGGGAATTTTATGTACAGTTTCAGATATATCAACTAGGCATATATTGATCAGAGTTTGTTAAGATAAACAGATTCCAATATTGTGTGAGATAAAATAGAACTCTTATGTATTGGCACGCAATTAAAGACATGGGATGAGACATTTTTGTCGCAAATGTCCCCAGTGAGGAGGATTTGAACGTCTCGTCCTCGCATTGAGGGCATTAAATTCTTCTAGTGCTCACACCAGAAGGATTTTCTGTTGTGGAGAAATCTAGGGCTCTAATAGAAGAGTCCCCCTCACAGCAAAAAGACAGTTAACAATGTCCACTTACTCTGAGCCGACAGAAGGTGTCAGCGCGTGGGCCTGTTCATTGAAGGGAAGCATGAGTGCAGGACACACATATGCATTTCCAGAGAGGAGTATTGTCTACTCCCCAAGACTGCTGCATGGGGAAGGCGATGGCTGGGCTATGCTGCGGTCCACAGCTCCTGCCCCTGGAATTGCAGCAACTAATATAAAAGAAACATTTACACTAAAAGAGGACCTCTCATTCCAACTTTGCATTGACAATAATGTCCTCCTTTCAACTAATGATGATTCCAATTTTTTTTCTTTCAACCATCCCTTATACCATTGAGATTTCATTAAAATGTATAAAATATTTATTGAAGATTTATGTTTGATAATAATATACTGGTGCTGAGACAAAATTTCGAGTTTGAAATATCGACGTGAAAAAAATATTGAGTCAAAAATATCGTGACATGGAAATATAATCAGCAAAAATATTGTTATCAAGAACATCTTTTTTAAGGTAAGCAATGTCAATTCTTAAAACAAAGAAGTCATTAATATTGATTACAAAAATGTACTATTGTTATGTATATTTGATTGGTATATATTTTAAATGTATGTGATGTAATTTTTTTTGTATAAGTATGGTTTATGTTTTTTAAAGTATTTATAAAACTTTCAGTAGTTTTAAATTTAATTTAAGTAAATGTTGTTATTTTTAGTACCGTAGTGGGTTGTAAGTATTTAGGGGCACAGGGTGGTAAGTAATTTAATTATAATAAATTATTAATTATTTTTTAATTAATATTGTTATTTAAACTAACATTATTTCATGTTAATAGTGTAAATATTTTTTTTTAATGTTATATGGCGGCTATGGGGTTTCTAGGGGTACAGGTGAAAAATAATTGTAATAGTAATTATTTACTAATTAAATGTTAATTAATATTAATTATTTAATGATAAATAATTATGTTAATAGTGTTAAAGATTTTGGTTAAATATACGTTTTTTGTGCGGGTTTGGGGGTTTATAGGGATAACGGTTAGTAAATAATTTAATTGTAATTATTTAATAATGAATTGTTAATTAATATGAATTATTTAATTGATAATTATGAGTTTGTAAAAAAATTTTTTAGGTGTGGGTCGAGGGGTTTAAAGAGGTAGAGGATAAGAAGTAAATTAATTCTAAATAATTATTATTCATATTTTTATTTAATAATGGTTATGTAACGTATCATTAATTATGTTAAATGTGTAATTAATTTGTGTAACAAACATTTTAGATGTGGGTTCTTTTTTTGGGTATATGGTAGGAAGTAAATAAAATTTTAATTAGGTTAGAATTCATTCTTTAATTGATGATAATTTTTGTTAACATTGAAATGTATTATGTTAGTGTGTAAGTAATTTGTTTGTTACATTTTAGGAGTGTGTTGTATATATTGTAGGGGTATATTGTGATAAGTAAATTACATTTAATTAAATAATAATTCATATGTATTTATTGATAATTCGTTTTTTGTTAAATATTTATGTTGATAAGTGATTATCAGCTTTTTAAAGTTAAGTTTTAGGTCTTGCTTGTAAGTTCTGTAGGGGTTTATGGTAAGCGGTAACAGTTTGCACATATTGTGAATGATAGATATCACTGTTAAACAATTTAATGGCCCGTAATTTTCCAATCTGATAAGAATTGAAAGTTGACCATGGCAGGATTCAAGGCTATGAGTGACCTCCAATTTACTAAAGTTATCAGCAGCGAACATTTAGTTCACAGGCCATCTAAGCCCCATTTTGGTGCCCCTGTACCACAGGGATTATTTATTTATTTATTTATTCAGTTTGTAGAGCGCGACAGCTACCCAAGTAGGGTTTCCCGGCGTTAATGGAGACTGGAGCAACATACAGTGGTAAATAGGTTATTGGTTAAACAACCAGGTTTTAACTGCTTCACGATAACGACCGTAACAGCTCTCCGCACGAATGGCAAGCGGGAGGGAATTCCAGAGCCTAGGACCTATGGCGGCAAAGGACCTCCCGCCCATCCTAGCAAGTCTTACCTTAGGTACGCAAAAAAGTTCTTGAGTGGACGACCGCAGTGGGCGTGTTGGAGAATATGTCGTCACCAGAGATTGCAAACATCTTGGAGCAGTGCCTGCTTTTATTTTGTACATGTAGTTTAGGGCTTTAAACTTCACACGGCTCTCCACTCGGAGCCAGTGAAGTTCCCTGAGATGTCCTGCAATGGGTTTGTTCCTTTTGCAGCCGCAGAGTAGGCGCGCCGCAGCATTTTGGACCATTTGGAGGGGACGAGTAACCGCCTTAGTAACCCCCAGGTAGTAGTCCAACCGGGAGGTCACCAAGGCGTTGACCACAGACCTCTGGGTGTAGGACGGCAACATCCACAGTATCTTCCTCAACCAACGCAAGATGGCAAAACAGGTGGCCGTCACTTTCATCGCTTGCGACTGCATTGTAAGGCCCTGATCTTTGGTCACCCCTAGGTTGCGGATGTGCGCAGATGTTGGTGGAATGGGGCCCATTTCCGCTGGACAGTGTTTGGAGCACCACAGATCAGGCCTATTTCCAAGGATAAGAATCTCCGTTTTCCCCCCGTTGAGCTTCAGCATATTTTGGTTCATCCAAGTGGGTATTTCGCTGAGCCCCGACTGAAGGAGAGAAGTGGGGGACTGATGCAGTTGAGAGAGGGAGAAGACAATCTGCGAGTCGTCCGCATAGGTAAATAACGTGAGCCCAGCACGCTTCGCAATGAGAGCTAGCGGAGTAACATATAAATTAAAAAGAAGAGGGCTGAGGATTGAGCCCTGGGGAACTCCAAATGGGGAGGCATGGACCATAGACGTCGAGGAGTGGGAGAAAACTTGGAAAGTCCTATCAGCCAAGAAAGATTCAAACCATTTCAGGGCTTTGCCACAAATACCTAAAGAGCCCAGTGCTCTAAGTAAGATGGCATGGGAGATAGTGTCAAAGGCCGCACTGAGGTCTAATAGAATCAGTGCGGCAGTGTCCCCTCTGTCGAGCATACGACGAAGATTCTCAGTGACTCCCAAGAGTGTAGTCTCTGTCAAGAATCATGGGCGAAACCCTGACTGGGAGTCATGCAACAAATTGTTGGTTGAGACGAACAGGGCCAAATGCTGGTAGATGTGTCTTTCCAATACTTTGGAAAAGATAGGAAGTAATGAAATTGGCCTAAAATTAGCGGGGATTTTAGGATCCACCATATGTTTCTTCAGCAGAGGGGAAACCATGGCGTGCTTCCAACACTGGCCTGATGTAGTGAGGCATTGAGCGTAGAGCAAATCCTGACAAGCTGAGGCTCATCCAGAAGTCTGAGGACAGAGACAGGAAAAGGATCATTAGGTGAGCCAGATTTGATCTTAGCCAGATGTACTGATATCGAAGATAAGTTAAGGTCTGGCCATTCGTCCAGGGGGCCATATGAAACAGGCTGCACGCTCGTGGGGCTAGGACTAATGTCGATGGTCCGGGACATTTTACCCTCATTTTGCTCAAATATGTCTTGATAGATTTTCTCAATCTTTGTAGTGAAGAACTGGGCCAGCTCCTCACACTGGGAACTATTCAGGGGCAGAGGTCCGGCCACTGTGCCTGATCCTGCTAAGTCCTTGACTAGCCCGAAGAGCACTTTTGATTTATTTACGGCGTTGTTTATTGTTTTAGCGACGTAGATGGTTCTAGCCTGGCGGCACGCTTTGTGATAGCGTTTCAATCCTTTTTTGTAGGCCTGATCTGCAGTGGGAGAGTAATCCTTTCTCCATGCTCTCTCTAATTTTTTACAGTGAGATTTATCTGTTTTTAATTGGTCATTAAACCAAGGGGCTTGGGGTTTGTGGGTAATTGTTTTTTTGTGGGACGGTGGCAGGCAGCTCTTGATGGCTTCAATGAGCCAGGAATTGGTACTAGCAGCTACTACATCTACGTTGACATCTACAATGATCATGTTGATTTATAGGGTACACTTCCATATGACAATATATTTACAGTCAGGGTATTTAGGCAATGATAATTATATGGGCTCATCAATTGGAACAACATCAATAGCTGTGCAGCTCAAAAAGATTTGAGTCTGTGTTCTGCATTCTGCAAGTTTGAGCATAAGGACAGTGTGCAAAAAATATCTGGCATAATTTATATATTTTTTCTTTTCACTCTGCTATGTGAACTGTTAAGTATTTTCCTACTTTCTCAAATGTTTATAATTGAACACTTTAAAACACAGTGGCAGCTGGTGACATTTGAAAGTGGTGAGGCATAAGCGTTGGGCATGATTTACATATAGCAAGCAATATGATCAAGTTCTATGGAAAAAACCTTGGGTCCAGGGGGAGTCCCTTTCCTGTGAAAGAAATAAAAAAATGATTGGAAAATGGGGCATTTAAAAGCAAATGAATGTAGAGAAGCAAGTCTTATTAAGCAGTGGGGACATATGGTGTTAAAATATTAAACACATTAAAAACTGATCCATATCTTCTTGCATTAATTGGTTCAACAGTTACTGTAATGTGTAAATTGTCCTGCATGACAACCAAAGCACTTTAAAATGTATACTTGCCCAGTGTCTTGCACTGCATGCAGCATTTACTTTGGAAAAATATGCTCTAACCAGACTTCAAAAAGCACCCACAGATGCTAGCTGCACCCAGTCATATAGAAATATGTGCAGACAGGTCGTTAAGTGAGATGAAAAAAGTGGTTGCTCTCTATAAGGGAACATGCCAAATACATTTCAGTGATTCCCATAGTGTGCCATCAGACTGGTATTTTGGTTTCTCTCTGAGATGTAATTTTATCCAGATAAATGACAAAGTAACTGACATACGCCTAAAGCCTGTCAGTATGATTGGCTTTGCCACTGGGTGTTAGCTGTTTAAGATAAATAAGTAACTGCAATGATTTCTTATAAATAAATAACATTGGAAATGTTTAAATTCTGAAATATTGAGTCTGTGAATTAAATAGCATTGAGGCCTGTGGAGGGAGTTTTGGCCTTTAATTATGTGTGCTTTAGGTTAGATATGTATCCTCTTTTTCTCTGCAATGTTGTCCATCTGCACATCTTTAACCCTCTCTTTCCCCTCCAGCATCCTCTTTTCATTCTTCCCTGAATTAACTTCCTCGCATCTGTCACTTCACCTCCCCCAACATGCACTGCAGTCCCTCAAATTTAAGCACTTTAATTTTTCTTACTTTTGCCTTGCAAATATTTGGACATCAGTATACCCCCTTCACACACATATCCACAGAATTTCAGTTGCAAATGGCATTCACAAACATAGTTCTGTGTGCTCTGCAGAGAGGCCAACTCACTGACAGGCACTTTGTTTGGCTTTAGTCTTAGCGCATGAGCGCTGACTCAAAGCCCATCAGAAACACCTGGAATGGCTCAAGCTTCAAAGTATGCACAGAAAACAATACAAATAAAAACATTATGAAATAGCTAACTCGTGGGGAATGCAAGATTAAGTAAAGCATGTAAAATATGAGAGGAAATAAATCGCTGAAATGCATCCCCTCAACGTTTTTAACATTCATTGTTTGCAAGTCAATCCATGTTTTTAGCATCAGTGTTAACTTAGGGGCATGTACACAGGGCCAGTTTCAATGTATACATCAGAGAACAGGCCACTGTAAGCACATGTTACACAGTAAGCACATATCTCTCGCTTAGGACCTGACTTGGATATTTGGATCCATTTCGCAAAGGAACAAGAGCAAACCCTGCGCCTCATTTGAATCAATTTCACAAGGGAGCAAATGCTACAGCTCCACTTCTAAAGGAGTGAGCAATGTTTAGCAAGGGCCTGGGGTGTCACTGTGGGGAAGATTAGCATGATGAGGGTCTCAACAGAATATACAGAACACAGCATTAACTTGCATTCACTTACCATTACTGAGAACAAGGCACCGGATCAGACATGCTTACATCCACTCTCACGTATGACGAAAGGGTGGGATCTATGTCTTTGAATGACGGACCTCTGAAATCACGCAGGGATGAAGTATCCTACGCCCGAAACTGTGATGCTTATGTCGGTACTGGCCTACAGTGTGCATGCAACTAGAGACCTCAATGGCAATGAAGGGCTTTAAAACAGAAAGCCCTGTGTGATGCCATGTTAAGAATGTTGATTTACTGCCTGTCTTCCGTCTCCTGCTTCAGAGCGAGGTGGGGCAGGCAGCCTGAAACAGACAACCCAGACTTAAATACATCAATTTATTTAGAGATATGTTCGTATCTCTAAATAAATCGATCTATTTTATATTTTGAATGGGAATGTGTAGGAATTTTCAGAGAGGCACAGCCCAAATGGAGAAACCGCCCATGTTAAAACATTTAAATGCATTTTTTCCCCTCTCTAAGAGTGAGATTAGTTATGTAGCTAAACATATCACTGAAGCAAAAGTCTAAAGAAGATGTTGCGTGCCCTTTCACATAAATTGTGTTACCTTCACATAGTAACATCACCATGCATGCAGATAAGAGCTCTTCTGTTAATCAAAAGAAAGTACCGTCCTCCATGTGCGAGGAAATAATCAAAATTAGTCAACCAAGGCCTACAAACTCCCAAATGTGACAGCGTTGATTGATTGATCCACCTTGAAACAGACGGCTATAAATATTCAAGCCTGATCAGATTTCATCACATCATCAAAAAACTTATCTTTTCCCGGCTTCCTCTGAAATTGTGAATCTTACTGAATCTGTTTGATTGAAAAAACAAAGGTCTCACACTCCATCCTGCAAATGCACTACAATTGAGGTTGTAAAACTACATTTTATGTGTTGCTCAGTTGTTCTCATTTTATGCTATAAAATACATTCATGAAGGTATGTGCAATTTAAAAATAACAATAGGTGACTGGCAGGGGTAAAACGGTGTTCTCATCAAAGTTACGTACACCCTCACACCACCCATTCATAATAATATATTAGCTAACAGTATTTCCATGGTGTATGCACCTGCTAGCAAAAAATGCATAGGGACACATTTTGTAGGCCATAGCCCTGCCGGAGCCACTGTCTTTTGATGCCCAAGCGGGGCAGTGTACCTGCCCATGTTTACAAGGCCATGTAAAGTCAGCCAGCATGAATGTACATGGCCTTATAAATACGGGCCCCTTTCATGCATTACTCTGCGTGGATGTATGACGGTATGACGCGTACTTTGACAACGCGTACCTTTACCACGCTAGTTTTACAACGCAAGTCGTTACAACGACTTGCGTTGAGGGGCGCTGAATAGTAAATAGTTTTATTTACTATTCCAACTCCAGTCCCCGTGGACTCTAGGGAAGGAGTTGGATAATAAATGATTTACTATCCTGGAGCGCCCCCCAGCGCAAGTCGTCGTAACGACTTGCGTCGTAAAAGTAGCGTGGTAACAGTACCGCGTTGTTAAAGTTTCGTCGTAATGGATGTTCCCCCTCTGCGTAAAAGGGGCACTCCATGGTTGTGCTGTTGGTGTTCCCATGTAACATCCATGGAAGCAGACACATTCCCAGATTTACAAAGATTTGTAAAGCTCGGAATGTGTCAGAATCCTGTGCATCCCTATGGGAGGTGTAGGAGTGGCGCATCGAGGAGAAATACTTTTATTTCTCCACGTTTTATCCTCTTTCCATGCGTGCTGTACATAAAAAGAGGAAAATGCCATTAGTGATTGTTTTTGTGCAGGAAGTTGTCCCTTCCTGAACAAAAACAATTATCCCCGCAACATAGACACCCTTGCAACATGACACAAGAGTGCTTGCATTGGCTCGTGGCTGCCAATTGTGTGCCAGCGCAGGAAAAAGCACATGGATGCATCGTATTGTTGTTAATACGATGCATCCCTGTGCTTTTAAAATGACACAGCTAAGCAACGCAAAAGGGCCTGCGGTGCCACATAATTTTTTTTTAAATGAGGCCTGGAATCTTTGCATTGTGATGTGATGCGCCTTGTTTTCTTTAAGCATAACCATGACATCCACTAAGGTGCAATTTGTGTAACCACTTCAGAGTAAAATTTACTAACCTTTCAGCATGGTCAACCCATACACAAATAATGTCTCTAAAAGCATGTGGGTCAGCCAGTGTAGAACCGATGACTCATGGAAAGAAAGGGTTTACCTTCATCCACAGGTTTTGCATAGATTAGTTTTAAATTTGGTTTAATGAAGCAGGCTTTGGTGTTAGGAGCTTAATTAGTGAAGGTGACGGATATGATTAGGGCGTTGAAGTGGCAACTTGCAGAAAGCAACAGCTATATGCTGCAAGGGAGAAGTGGCATTGTCGTAGGTTTACCGTCATTATGCTTGTTTGTCCTAGCTTTATGGCGGCGGATTGTCAGTACTGCAGTATGATCTCCTGAACATGATTCTCCTCAGGGTGAAGTCACGAGCAAACCCTAAACTAACTTGTGCTCACCCTGAGGTAGCTTGATGCAGAGCACTCGGGCAATGTGTAAAGGAATTGTGCAACACTTCAAACAGTAACACAGTGAAAACACACCACAAAAGGTGCCCACAAAAGTGTTAGAAAAATAGAGTAGATTTTCATAAATAAAGCAAAACCAAAATGACAAATATCAAATTATTGGAACCACAGATATTGAATGTTATAGTTTTTAGTGGAAATAGCGCCAACAGGCATAAAGTGCCAACTGTGGATATTTGGTCACGCCAGGCTGCGATGTGGATCCTGGTGTAATTGTCGATGTTGCCGTAAGTGGGGGATGCAACGGTCTGTGCCAAGGATTTGTCATGCAGTGGAGGTTCCAAGGCCAATGCGGTCTGGGGCAGAGAAGCAGGTCTTTGTGACGGGTCCAATCCACACAGTAGCAAAAATGAGTCTGTACTGCTCGGGGTTGCCCAACACAGCAAAGGAGATGCATTGGCTCCACTGGATCCACAGAGACTGGCTAAGCACTTTACGTCCACTTCCAAGGATTCAGGACTAGGATGGCACCACTTGGCAGGGTACACTCACAGTTGGCAGAGTCCTTGATTTTCTGAAAGCTTTGCTCACATTCATTTGACCATTGAAATGGGACATTTCATTTTGTTAAGTCTCCTGCTCTCAACGGGGCACCTAAAGTGGCAAAATCACATATATACCTTGAACAGTTACGTGCCATACCAAGGAAGATTCACAGCATAGTTGCAGGTTGTGGGGGAGAAGTGATTGACAAGGCTTGTCCTTTAGTTGGATCCAGAGTCATTCCCCCATCAGAAAAGAAATGGCCAAAGAACTTGAGTTTGGTTCAATGAAACTCTCACTTTGCCGCATTTAAAGTGAGACCTGCATTAACAAGTATACAACACACAAGAGCTTTATCATGTTTCTTCTGCGTGGCCCCAAAACTAGGATGTCATTACTGTAATTGAAAGCATTTGTAACCGGATGTATTAGGCATTGAATGACATCCTGAAAACTTTCTGCAGCTGATAACACTCTGAAACATAGCCTTTTGTTTCTAAATAAACCAACAAGTTGTACAGATAGTAATGTACCTGAAATTCTCTTCCAGTTCGAGCTGGTCATATCCTTAGTTTGAATTAAGGTGGGAAAATACTTTAGCTCCATTGATCTACATAACCACTTCAGCAATGTGTGGACCTTGAAGTTATCTTTCAATCACCTTGTTCGTTTGGTGTCTATCCATTCAGAGGTGCTCCTCCACTGTTGTTTTTGTAGCACTACAACCATGGGTGTGTCAGCTTACAGCGGGTGAAACAGAAAGAGATGCCGTAGTACTCAGTTTTCGTTTATAGACCTCTTTTATTTTTCAATAAAGGGATGTGAGAATCTTTAATGATAACAAGTCCCTTCTTCTTCTTTTCCCCCTTATGATCTTTCACAGGTAGGAATATGCCAGGACCACCAGGTTGGACACACCCCTCGGAGGTAGAGAAACCAATGTACAGAAGTTTCAATAAAACCTTATAGGGGAGGGCTTTTGCGAAGGAAGATATCAGCAAACCAAAGAAAAACTCCTCGGGCCAAAACGGAGTGTTTGAAACTAACGTTTCTTTCTAACCGCTCTAATTCAGTTACTTTATCGGTTTAATTACAAAAAAATTAAAAAAGAGAACCCCAACTGGGTTTCAGAAAGTGGTTTTGTATTGTATTCTCTTTTTTGCGCTCTGCACCTTACTTCTCACTGCTTTCACTTGACAGGCGTGCGTTCTAATTCCTTTTATCTCCCTGTGAGCCCCTCAGCCTGGCCCTTAAAGGCACAGGCAGTCCATGGAGTCTGTGCGGAAAGGAACAGGGCTTCAGTTGGTATGTAACTAGAGGGATATAGAGTTTCTTCCCCTATGTCTTCATTCCCATCACAGGGTGATACCCATGGCATTGGAACAGTGGATCGCTCAATGAAGTCGTGCTTTAATAGTACCTCAAGTTTTCTCTCAACAGCCTCCTGATGATGTCTTTAAAGTTGCACTTTCACTGCCTTAAGTCTTCACAGCCATAAAAGAATGATGGAATCTAATTCACTATCTCATGATGGGCATTTGTTAGACATTAAGGGGCCGATTAGGATGGCGGACGGACCCGCGTCCGTCCGCCACCCCAGAGGTGGAGGGACCGTCCGCAGGGGCAGCAGCGGTCCCTCCGTGCAAATCAGGATGTGACCGCCACCCAGGCGGTCACATCCTGTATGTTTAATATTGCGGCGGGTGCTGCTTCAAGCAATGGTAAAACTGCATGTTTTACATTTACATGCACAAAGCGGCAGGCACCGCGGGGTGCCTGCCGCTTTGTGCATGTAAATGTTGGGGGGTACCATAGGCACCCCCCATGTGCACCCCCCAACACCCCAAACACCAATGTCCAAATGCTTTTCTACGGCGGAAAACCCGCCGTAGAAAAGCATGTCCCCGCCGGCATCCTAATATGGCTGGCGGTGTCTGATAGACACGCCACCATATTATAGCTTTTCCGCCGCGGTCGGAAGGCGACTGCGTCGGAAAAGCGGCGGACGGAAACATGACCCACCCAGCCATCCTAATCTGGCGGGGGTCTTTTCGGTGTCCACAGCGGTGAATCCGCATCCTCCGGGCCGGCGGTGGCTTCCGCCGGCCCGGAGGATGCGGATTCACCGTGATCCTAATCGGGCCCTAAGTCTCTAGTTGGCAGAAGTTTGTACCATGTCCTAGTAGGGATCAGAACCCTAGTCAGGGTAAGTCAGATACATAACCTAAATACATCTGTGCACCCTCTGATAGCTTGGCACAGAGCAGTCAGGCTTAACTTAAGAAGAAATGTGTAAAGTATTTGGGCAAAACTTGGATACAGTAATAACATGAAAACACCACAAAAGACTCCACACTGGTATAGAAAATTAGTATCCTTTTTGCTGAAAAAACCAAAACAACAACAATCCAACTCAAGGAGCTCAAGTTCAGACCTTTTAAAATTATAAAGGGAAACACAGTACTCAAACCAATCATGTTCCGCACAGTAAATGGTACAGATCCAAGCAGGGATCAGTAGATATGTCCCCGGTAATGTTCCTGCTTGCAACAGTGCTCAACCACCACTAGAATCAAAGTACTCAGCAGGTTTCTCAAGACCAGTGTTATTATGGCAGTTCAGCCACCCGCGATAGCGTGCAGGCTACAGAGACCTTGTGGATTTTGGGGCACACAGTACCTTTCACCCGCAAGTCTGCAAGGTGGTTGGCTTTGGGGTCAGGCCTGTGTTGCTGTGGTCTCCCCCCTCAGGGTTTGCAGGTGGTGCACGACAAGCCACCACAGTTGAAGCGTCGCATTGATGTGGCCTCCCCTTGGGGATTTGCTGGTGATGAACGACATTGCCCAGGCAACGCACAGGAAAAGGAATACAGCATCATGTGTGATATGCTGCTTCTAGTCAAGATTCTGCCGCAGGTCGGAAATGAAGCATGGGTCCTTCGTGCAAAGCTCAGCTGCTGATTGGGAGCAAGCACTGGCCTTTATCCATTGGAGCACCGAGAACACCTTGAAGGTCAGAATCATCGCTTTTTTAAGTGTAAAGCACCAATCTTCTGCAGGGCTTGGCTGCCAGACTCACGGATGTCAGAGTCTGGTAGTAGTGTAGATGAAACAGAAGTCCTTGATGGCCCTGAGACTTTATGAACAAGGGGCGAGTCAACAAGCATTTGGAGTTAAGAGGTTTTTAAGGGAAGATCCAGTCATTCTCACTGTCGGGCAGAACACAGCAGAAAAAAGGCCAACACACCTAGGCAGTTAGCAGAGTGGCAGTCCCTCCTGCAAGGTAGCCCCTGTTCCCGGCAGAGTCTCCTCAAGTCCTAAAAGTGAACCGAGTACATGGTGCCAGAGGCCCAGTGTTTATATCCATTTTAGTCTTTGAAGAAGGCAAACTTATTTGAAGCTCACAAGGTCCCTGCCTTTCCTGCCCTTCCTCCTCTTACTCCAGATACACTACTGGGGAGCATGAAGCTCTTTGTGTGAGTACAGGCACAGCGCTAATCAGTTGCAAGTGTCAGCTCCTCCCTCTCACTCTAGCTTGGGGAGACCCATCAGCCTGGGGATGGGCCATCAGGATATGCATGGCACAGCTCAGCTCCCTTTGTGTGTGGCACTCTAGAGGGAATGCACACAGCCCAGCTGTCATCCAACCCAGGTGTGTATTCAGAGACAGGCAGAGGCACAGAATGATTAAAGTAAGAAAATGGCACCTTTCTAATAGTGTCATTCTCAGACTTACATTTTAAAGTCTGACTTCACCAGAAGTTGTGATTTTAAATTGTAAGTCCAGTGATACTAAATTCCTGGGCTGATTTACAAAGGTAAACTTAGATGCTTGGTCTAAACTTAGACCAAAAGTTTAAGTTTATGACTTTGGGACTTCACAAATGGCATTTGCGAGTACTATCTGTATGCCCACACTCCACAGCGGTGATCCGGTCTGAATGCAGACATGAATATAGTACTCCTAAACGCCCTTTTGTGAATTCCCAAAGTCCTAAACTTAGATATTTGGCCTTCGTTGAGACCAAATGTCTAGGTTTACCTTTTTGCATCACTATCTGTTCCAAATTGGAAATGACACAAAAAAAATATGATTTATTGGTATTCCAATGTTAACCTATGGGAGAGACAGGTCTTGCAGTAGTGAAACATGAATTTAGCAGTTTTTCACTACCAAGATTTGTAAAGCTCAAATGTTCATGTCCTACCTCCTAAATACACTGCACCCTTCCCATTGGGCTGCCTTAGGCATACCTTAAAGTGCACATATATGTAATAAAAGGGGAGGTTTGGGCAAGTACATTAAACCTCCAGGTCGAAGTGGCAATTTAAACTGCACACACAGGCTCTACAGTGGCAGGCCTGAGCCATGTTTAAAAGGTCACTGCTGCATGCCCACTAGTCGCATTTAATTTATATGCACTGAGCATATGTAGTGCACTTAACTAGGACCTACACGTAAATCAAATATGCCAATTGTGGATAAACCAATATCATCATATTTAGAATATAAAACACTTGCACTTTATCACTAACTAGCAGTGGTAAAGTGCCCAAAATCCTAAAGCCAACAAACATAAAGTCAGCAAGACAAGAGCTCAGGAGGCAAATTTTCAGGAAAAACCATGCCAAGCATGACAGGTCTAAACAGCATTGACATTGTAGTTTACAGAAATTAGCCCCGTGTCAGCATCAGTACTGAAACTGAGTAAACATATACTTGAGGAAGTGCCAGGCAATACATGAATTGGTGCTTGTTCTTTGGTCTGTTTATCCTTCACAGATGATATGTATGAATTTTGACTTTGCAGTGGCATCGAAGCAGCCCATGTATACACTCATTTGGGTCATTGCGCTCACTATCTGGTTGTGAGGCTCTGTCTTCTTCTTTGGTGGTGAGTAGCAGCATTGATTCTTGCAAGGGTTATTCACCCTTCTTGCCTCTTTGCTTTGTATCTGGTTTAGACTGCCTTTAACATTTCTTTGCGTCACAAAGGTTTTTGAATCTTAGCAAGTTCTTTCACTCAGCTATCACTGCCCCTAGCTCTTCTCTGTATCTGGTTATTGCAGCTTTTAGCTTTGTCATATTATATAAATGACATCTCTGTTTCTCATTGTCAAGCAGTGTCTCTTGTCTCGACTTAATCATCAAAGTTCTAGCCAATGACAAGGAAGCTTTCTATATGGCCATCACTTTCTTCACAGGCCGTGCACTGGTCGGAGTGGTGCTTTTACTCCACATATGACTATAGTTGATTTTCACTACAACTGAGGCACACGTGGCACACATGAGCACTTTGCTGGACCACGGCAAACTCACAGGAAGAGCACTCACTATGCTTTGGGTCACGGGGTTTATGTAACCCCTATCTCATTGCCAGTTGTAGCATCCTCCCGAGCATGGGGGCATGCAATGATTACACCACACACAGAGCTAGGTATTACATGCCTTTTTTCAGCAGCTTGCAACCTTTAACAGAACATTGTACATCATGAATTGTATCACCCACACCCACTCACTTAAGTAACTGTTCTACTGAGTCTGCCAGGAACCAAAAGGGTCTCTTCATTTCTGTTAGATTTGGGGGTCTCTAGTTGGCACAGGTAGGTACTTGTGACAAATAGGGACCCTCTCCTCTAGTCAGGACAAGGGGATTACACTCCTAAAATAACCCCTGCTCACCCTCTAGGCTGCGTGGCACGAGCAGTCAAGGCTTATTTCAGAGGCGTTGTAAGTTAAGAATTTGTGACCACATATAGTAACCCAGTGACAACACTACAAATGGACACCACACAGGTTTTATATAAAAAATAAGTAGACTTTATATAGAGTTACCACAAGACCATAAATGACAAAAATACACACTATGATTACATTACGTTGGTAGATTTAAGCTTAGTTCAGTTCAGTTCTTAGATGCGACACTCTGCGTCAATGTACCTTAAGTTGCATTGCGCTTCCACGACAAGCAATGTCGCAGCAATGGGAAATGCGGCAAAGTTCAAATACAAAGAAATAAAGACGTGAAGATATTCCAGATGCGGCACGCTTCTTGGGGATGCGAGAAGTCCTCGGTTCAATGCGTGGACTGCAGCGGCGACACCCTTACGCTGCGACGGCAACAGCTCCAGCGGTGCCGCTCTTCTCCACGATGCTTGAAGCTTCCGCTCGATGGGACAACTACAGCGGCGACATCCAAGATGCGACGGCAGCAGCTACGACGGCGGCACGCTTCTCGGGGATGCAAGGTGCTCTTGGTCGATGCGGTACAATGCGACAGTTCCAGCGGCGACACCCTCTGGCTTCGGAGTTGCGACGGCAGGCACAGCGACGGCGACACGCTCCGACCTCGTTGCGAGATTCTTCTCCTGATGCGGTGCAGTGCGACAACTACAGCGGCTACACCCGCCTTCTTTGGAGTTGCGACGGTAGCAGCAGCGACATGCTTTCTCTTTGTTGCGGCACGCTTCTCTCTGATGCAGTGCAGTGCGACAGTTCCAGGGGCGACACCCTCCTTCGGAGTTGTGACAGCAGGCACAGCGACGGCGACACACTTCTTCTCCTTGAGTCGTGCTTCCAGCTCCTTGCGACACGCAGTTCCTCAGAAGGCCCAATACAGCGGCAGGCACTTCCAGAAAAACTCAGGGGGGTGAAGTATGTTGTCCCTGAGACTTCAGAAGGAGGCAAGCTCTTTTCCAAGCCTCTGGAGATCCTTCACAAGTTAAAAGCAAAGTGCACAAAGTTTGTTTCTCCTTCCTTTGGCAGTAAGGCAACCACTGCAGGCCAGTCCCCCAAGCAGCACTTCTGCTTGGGAATAGTCTCTCCTCAGTTTCTTCAGGTTCCTCTCCTCAGTAAAGGTTTCTTCTTGTAGTCCAAAGTGATCTAATTTGCTTTCACAGTGCAGGGCATGCACATCAGACGCCCCACAGGAGGTGGAGCCAACATTGTGGAAGGCAAGTAGAGTCCTGGAGCACTTTCTTTACAGGATTCCTTCTCTTCTTTCAGTGTGCAGGGCAGAGACAACAGCCGCTCCCCAGTGGGTGGAGGCAGCATTGTGGAAGGCAGGTACAGCCCTATTCAAGGTTCAGGTGCAACTCCTCCCTCCCATCTAGATGCAGATCTCTATATTCACCACTGGGTGACTCAGCCTGTCTCCTTGAATTCCCCAGCCCTGTCACACTCAAAACCAGACATAGGAATACACAACCTAGCAGAGGCAGGTTTGAATGGTTAGACAAGCAAATACCCACTTTCTAAAAGTGGTATTTGCAAACACAGAATATTAAAATAGACTTCACTAAAAGATGTATTTTAATATTCTGAGTTCAGGCATACTAAACTCGAATTTCCACCATGTTCTCTGAGACAGTTAGGATTATACAATATAATACCTCTAACAGCCCATTCTGGCCTATGGAGAACAGGTAGCCTTGCAATAGTAAAAATCGAAAATGGCTGTAATTCACTATTAGGACATGCCACATACACCAGGGCTTGTCCTACCTTATACTTACAATGCACCCTGCCCTGCACTTTGGCCTACCATAGGGGTGACTGATATGAAAAAAGGGAAGGTTTAGGGACTAGCAAGTATTTGCACTTGCCCAGTCAGCATGACAGTACCAGACTGCACTCAGGCTCTGCAATGGCAGACCTTAGACACATTTTACAAGGCTGCTTCTGTGGGTGGCACAACCAGTGCTTCAGGCCCACCAGCAGCATTTGGATTTACACGCTCTGGGCACACTCAGTGCACTAGACTAGGGTCTGACAAATAAACCAAATAGCCAAACATGGAACCACTGATTAGTACATCAATTTACAATAGGGAGCACTTGCACTGTGGCACTGGATAGCAGTGGCCCAGTGCCCAAAGCATCTAACATCAGCAAAAACACATGAGGCAACAGCAAAAACTGGAAGGGAGACCAACGCCAATGGTGCCAGGTCTAACAATCTCTAAATCACAAGACACTACACCAGTGATGGTCCATCTTCAGGTCTAATTGTGCGTGGCTGTCTTGGAGGAACACACAAAGTCCAACTGTCAGCTAGAACGAGTCATTTGACCCAGGCAGGCTGCAATCATCAAATAGCTAAGGAAAGAAAATGCCCTGACAAAACCCCCATAAGGAATATGGCGTTGGAAACGTGTTTGGGAGGAGCAGATTCCACATAAGAAAGCACCAAGTCCAGGTCCTCACGAAAACCCCATAAGGAATATGGGGTTGGAAAGCGTTGTCCCCAGCATCTGGGACAAGTCGCCCTCATGAGCGCCCAAGGAGAAAAGTTAAAAAATAATAACTTTCCTAGTGTGAACACTCAGATTTTTAAGTCCAAGAGCTGCACACACAGGCAGGAAAATGTAGATTATTGATGTCTGTTAATTTAAGAAGATCTCCGCCCTAGTGTGATTATTTTTCAACATGGGACTGGTAATTCATGTTCGATTACTTTATTAATTTTCGAATGTCTCTCATGTAATGTCACACAATCATTTGTATGTAATGTCAAATTGTTGAAATTGTGTTCTTTAAGATGACATGATGTTAATGTATACATTGTTTTTCAAAATATGAGAATAATAGTGAAATAAATCACACAAGCTTGTGGATTAAAAACACCGGCTCGGTATATGTAACTGAGTGCTTAACCTATGCCACTAGAAACATTTATCGTATAATTCTTTTTTCTACAAGTGCCATTTTCAGAATTGTAATTAAAACCCAACTTCACTATGTTAGGATTTTACATTAGGATTCCAGAGTCACCAAACATGAACCAGTTCACTCTTCCCATTGGAAAATTACACTTATAAAATGTAATAAGGTAACTTCAGTGTTATCCTATGGGAGAGACAAGCCTTGCAGTCGTGAAAAATGAATTAAAATGTTTTTCAGTACTAGGACATGTAAAACTTAAAGGTACATGTTCCACCTTTTAAATACACTGCACCCTCCCCTCTGAACTGTCCAGGGCTTACCCTAGGGTTAAATGATATGAATACAAAGGGAAGGTTTGGGCCTGACAACAGGTTTATTATGCTGATTCAAATGGCAGTTTAAACTGCACACATAGGCTGATTAATGGCAGGCCTAAGACAAGTCTAAAGAGCTAATTAAGTAAGCGGCACAATCAGTGATGCAGGCCCACCAGTAGCATTTAATTTAAAGGCCCTGGGAACATATAGTACCATTTTACTAGGGACGTGTAAGTAAATTAAATATGCCAATTGACTATAAGTAAATATTACCATGTTTAAAGGAGAGAGCACATGCTCTTTAGCACTGGTTAGCAGTGATAAAATATTCAGAGTCCTTAGCGCAGCAAAAACAAGGTAAGAAAAGGGGAGGAGGAAGGCAAAATGTTTGGGGATGACCCCGCAGAAAGGCCCAGGTCTAATACAC
This sequence comes from Lissotriton helveticus, assembly GCF_964261635.1. Lineage (NCBI taxonomy): Eukaryota > Metazoa > Chordata > Amphibia > Caudata > Salamandridae > Lissotriton > Lissotriton helveticus. Next base: position 1,715,217,131 of record NC_136059.1, read on the forward strand.
ACACTAACACAAGCACTCTCACACACCTCCAATAGTGTTCTAGCAGTAGGGTACACATTCACATTTTAATAAAATCATCATGTAACAAAACAAAAAGGCCTCTAGCATCAATATGCAATCAAACACAATACATCACTGGTAGCATGCTTGCTGTGACTTAATGCTGGTAAATGGTAATTTATACTGTGTGCAGTCTTGGAATAGTGAAACCTATTGGCATTTGACAATGTTCATTTCTTCCTGCTCAGAATTTCAGCCAAAGTTTAGCAGACCTCTGCCATCACCCATTTTGAACAATTTTAATTAAAAAACTACCTTGAGGCAACTTTTAATTTCTAGGATGTGCGTATGCTTCTAAAACTGTCTGGCAAGAGCTTAGCTATGTTGCAACTCTTACTCAACCTGCATATTTACTCTTTATGTCTGATTACAGTCATCTTCAGCTTTCTGAAAAAACATGTCATTAATTGTTCAGAATAACTACAAGAAGCACAGACAAAGAGTAGGGCAGTGAGTCAACTGCCTTCCACTATTGTTTTCAAGTGTTTTCCATGATTGCCCATTACTTGGAAAAGCCATCCATCAGGGACATGGGGTTTTGAGGATTAGTTATATTGTACCCTTTACTCCCATTACGTTTTGATTATGGTGCATCAAGTAGTCCATTTGTTTGACTGCTGATACAACCTGATTTGTAACTTTTAATAGATAAACTAGTTTTTGTCCCTTAATGTATTTACCTTGCACCATTTGTATGCTAATTTAGGGTTTAAAATGTGCTGGCTGTTTTTATGCCTTAGGACATCTTAAACAAAAGACCATTTTACTATTTGCCATCACTCAATCATCTCTTTTGCTTTGTTTCATGATAATATTTCGGATTTAGTCCATTTTAAGCTTGCAAAATAAAAACATGCACATATATAGGCTTTGTTAACCATGTAATGGAAATAATCATTCATTGCTAAAAGTATTTACTATGCATTATTTTGCTGAATATGGCTTTTAAGCTCACCTCTTACAAGGCAAACGTCATCTTCTGACTTATTTTGATAACACTCTTCCTTGAGGGGGAAGATTTAGTTAGTGAGAGCATAATCTGTATGACAAGTCCACACATCATCATGCTTACTACACAGAACACACAACATACAACATGCAATCTTAAGAAAGGAGCCTTGGTTCATGCCCCTATAGACACTGACTAGTTTGGCATACCTTACCTACTATACCTCCCATATTTTTTAATATCATCTAAAATACCTCATTGAAAGTACTTACCTACCACATTTAACCTACCTTGTAGATATACCTACTATTTCTAACTAGAATGCTAAACTTACCATACATAAACTACCAAACATACTCTCAGGCTAAAATAAATGCATACTAGACCACCAGATCTGGACTTTGTTAAATACTTGAATATTTTAACCTATCTCTAATAAATCGGAAACCCACACATATATCAGGACACCTATTAGATGCCATGCTTACCTCCCCATTTCTGCCTTGTCCAATCAGGGAATGTATCCATTTACGGTGATCAGAGCACTTGACAGTCCAATTTACCCTACAAAAATTTAAGCTGTCATATTTCAAATAGGAGAAACTTTGAATAAATTCAGAGATAAGAAACATGCTTCCATGGTTAAAATATACACAGATATTTCAATATCTGTCTTCTCAGAGTTGCACCGTAATACTTACAAATATAAATGATATTTTGACTACTTTGGATGAGCAAATGCCTGATTGACTGGACATGATTTTAATAAGAAGAACAACATATCGTTTTATTAATCCCAAACATAAAAAGAATCCTTGATTTACAGCAGAGTTGACCTCAGGCCTTGAAGAGCTGAGAGTAATTAGCCTGACCCTGCCACTATATCAACTTACCTTCAGGGGTATTTAGGGGGGCACATAGGTGTCCCACTGGTCCCACGTCTGTGGGGAGGGGTGGAAGGGGAGCTCACTGTGAGCCTCCAATGTCCTTTTCCACCAGCTTTTCATGGCGAGTGAACCGCCATGAATAGGCTGGCTGGGAGAGACATTGTTATCCCGATGGCAGTGCCTGGTAGGCACCGCCACCATTCTGGGGATGCAGAGCCATACGACAGGCAATTGGAATGATTGCTACTGTTGGGCCCATGGTGGTTGGGCTTTCCAACCACCAGCCCACCGCCCGACATCAGAATCTGGCGGGCGGGTGGGAAAGATGCTTAGAATGGCTCGGAGACCGCCACAGACAGCCTGTCAGTGGCGGTCTCCACACCATCCTAATCAGTCCCTTAGTCTCTGAAATGGAAGTCAAAAATCCTCAGCGGGGCAAAGCAGCAAGCTGTGGCCGATATGAGCTCCATGTGGCAAGATAGCTTTCAGACAAGTTCCCCGTGAAGCTGTGAAGCCACTGACTTTTAACAGGAAAGCTCAAAGCAGAAGACATTTAAAATTTGCACCCAAGAAAGGTCCATCAGGGGCCACATAATTTAGTTTTTTTTGCCCAGTGATAATTTGCATGTTTTGACTTTTTTAATTTAGATTTCCTCCAATGAGGCAAGGTTGCTAGCTGCAGATGTAAAGTGCTTCCCAAGACCAGATACCTTACCCAAATCGGTCTGCTGAAATAGATTTGCTGAACCCGAAAAGCTCTAGGTGGGAGCTACCTAATCTTTGGCCCAGACACAGTGCACCTTCGTCAGATTGACTTGGCAGATACGTCCTGGTCCTCTAGAGCACATTGGAGACAAAAAGTATCTAAGTCCCAGCTTTTCAGGATGTTAGGAGGAGTACACTTTGACACAGACATGGGTCCCAGGGCTTCACGAACAGCACTTGAGTGTCAAGATTCACTCCAGCACAAGCCACCTGCAGGGCAAAGGGCAGGCACACTTGGAATTGGCCAGCCACCTGTTCACTAAAATGGACTTCTAGCAGCTTGTGGTGTACCAGTAGCTTATTACAAATTCTGCCAACTGATCCTTAGAGTCCACCTATTAGTCCTGGGTGCTAGTGGGTGAAAGTACAGCCTTTCAGGTCTCCTCACAGGTCTCAACAGCAGGAACAGTCTTTCTTCAGTTTCTTTCACAGGTTGAGTGGTGTTCTAAAAAGGGTGCCCAAGGGTGGCAAATTTATGCCTGGCACTAGCCTGTGGTTAGGGGTGACGCCTGGCCCCTGCATGATCAATAAGGAAATACTTTTTTGGGGTACTCCTACCAACTATTGCAGTAGTTCCTAAGTGCGCGACTGCAAACAATCACACAATCCCCCTAGCTACCTAAAATGAAGATGGCAGAACAGTTCTTGCCCTGTGCAGAGCTCCTGTGGATTCCCCAGATGTGTGGCCATAGAAATGAGCAACCTCTCCTCTGTGTTCACTCAAATCCAGTTATGGGGGCAGCTCCTCTCCTAATGGGACTGGTGCCTGTCTAACTAGGTGGACAAAAGAGTGTTTTGCCCAGATTTGAACTAACAGTTGCCTGTGATAAGGTAGGCCTGTTTGCAATTAATGAAGGCCCAGATGATCATCCTCCTAGAGGAACAGAACACCTCCACACACCTATGGCCTTTGTCTCAGCTCTGGGAGAAAATTCACACATCATCAAGGGGGGTATTCAGCTTCCAGGTGACATTTGAAGCTCATGCAAATGGACTTCTTTAGGCAGGGAAAAATGAACATTCTAAAAGTACATTTTCCAAAATATTTATTACAAATTAAATTTTGCCAGTAAACTGGGCTTGTAGAAAATAGTTTAAAAAAATCAAAAAATGGGGGAGATGACTTTATCAAGTTTAAAATATCCCAGTGCTTTTCTGTGGAACAACTCACTCTGCTACATTGAAAATAGCCTTTGGGGCCTATTCACCGTGAGGACATGGTTAACATTAAACTTTTACATGTCCTACTTTTAAAAACAATACACTGTGCCTTATGGGCATTAAGACTTACCTAGGGATGGCTCACTAAAATTAATATGGTGAGTTTAGGTCTGTCAAAAGGGGTTATTTTGACAAGTTCAATTTGCAGGTTTAAAACTGTAGACACAGGCTCCGGTTGTAGTTCTGAAGTCATGTTTGCCCGGTCACGGTAGTGGGTAGCACAATGGGTGCTGTTCAGTAATGATACTTAACGTCCACGCCCTGGATAACTTTTGTATCATACTAGGGGCCTATTGGTAAGATAAATATGCCAATTAGGAGTATAGCCATTTACCCATGTTTTAGGGTCGAAGAACATGCATTGGGGCCTGATTACCAGAGTTCCAGTGCACAAAGTCAAAAGATCTAGCAGCATAAGTAAAACAAATGAACGTGATCTTGCAAAAAGAGGCGTTCTTCAACTAAATTCTATTAATATTCCCCCTAAGTCATAAATGTACTAAATATTGCAACAGAAGAGTTCACAGTCGTTTAAAACATGTCATCACCCTTGCCAAATCAATCACGGCTAAAACTGCAAAGATTAGCAACAACATTAAAGTAGATTTTGATCTTATGAATAGTCTTATACAGATATTTTTTGTTTAAACCCGCAAAGGAGTCAAAGTCACTGACATTTATTTTTAGCATTTAAAATTTTTTGTAAATCGTTTATATCAAAACTTTGATGTTATCATTTGTAGTCTTTGATTTAGATATTGCACAAAATGTTTGAAGAAATACAGGTTTTGCTTTTTTTAAACAGAATATGCTAGATTATTTTTAAATGAATAACAAATATATATATATATTTTTTCATGCTCACAGGAAAAAATATGTTCCTTAATGTTCTCATCCCTCTTCAGCTTCTGCTGTACCGTTGTTTTTGAGGAAGGTGTTATTATGGGTCACGGAAACTGTATTTTAAGATGGTGGATATTTATTCGTATAATTGAAAAATTATACACATGCAACCAGTGAGAAAGGAGAAGAATGAAAGTGACAAATGCTACCTGAGACACTGAAGTAGGAGCACAATGGGACATACTACTATCTCCATGAAACAGGGGTAACTGTGGCATACAGAACAAACAGTCAAAACAAACCAAAATGAAATTGAAAGTGGCTAATCCCATCTCAGTAAATGAGGAGGGAGCCCAAGACAAGAAATGACAGAGCTCATCAGAAAATAATTTTAAAGCTTGATTATATTTTAAAGGTGGTATTTTTAAAGACCATATTTCTTTATTTTAATGCAGCATTTTCAGAATTGAAGTAGTCATTTGGTGTGAAGTTAACATATGCCCCATAATAGTGAGCATTTACACACTTACTTCTTTCGATCTCACTGAGAGAGTTTGTTTATAATGCAGAAAATGTTGCTTGAAAAGGACTGAGCCTTTTCTCCAAACTGTTGTATCAGTCTAACTAGGAGGTAGAATGTTACAAGAAAGTGCCACTAACTTGAGGTAAGAGATGAATTCTCCTCTGGGATGGTACTAGATTGACAAAGGTTCAAAGCATTGACTGAAGTGGCTGAAGGATGCTGCTGACCCAAACAAACCAAAGGTACAAGATGCCAGACCAAAGCTCACTTTCTCTACAGTGAAAACAATAGGTCTAGCGGACAGCTGTGCTATCCAGTGAGATCTATAAAGCAGTTATTTGCGAGGTCAGGGATTATTTGAGGTGGATAAAGTGCCAACTAGAATGAGCAGCAATAGACTTTTTCAGATAGTTAAAGGTTTCAAGAAAGGACCAACATGTTTCTTTCTTTTTTTTATTTTTGTTTTACATGTTTAATATTCTTAATGTTGTAGAACATACAATTAGAACATTGCATTCTGCAGTATCCTGTGTATTTATTTATACTGTTGCTTTCTCTCTAGCTGCTCAGCCAGTGTGAATGTACTGCATGGAATGTTGGTGTAGGGAAGATGAATGGAATGTTTGGGGGGCTGTCAGGTGAGGTGTGTCAGTTGGAGTATGGGCTGAGCATCAGGCAGGGCGCTGATGGTGGGGCTGCTCTACATGAACATTCCAACCTGCAACTAAGCCTAAATAAATCATCTTATTTTACATCTCGGCTATGTGATCTTCATTACTACATTTTGGTGACGATTTAAGGAAAAATAAACCATGCTTGGTAGAATTTTTCAGAAGAAACCACTGAATAAATTTAAGCCTGAAGAAACTACAGAGAATGTAACTTTAAAGAAAACTTTGAGGAAACTAAAAGTACAGAGACAGAAAAAATGCCCTCCAGCGCTACAGCCTCACCAGTGTCCTTCACACCGGATGGCCCCAAACTGGGCGTATTTCTGTCATGTACATTCCTGAGTTTCTACATGTAAAAAGACATGGTCCAGTATATTGAGCTTTTCATGGAAGAAGCCGGCAGTATTAATTCAACAGATGTTGGTGGACAGCTTATACTAGTGACATTATGTCAATATAACAAACCCTCAGGAGTGTCTAGAGGTCACGGAGCTGTGTTTGGCAAGGAGTCATACCAACTATAAACTCCATTGGTGCGCACTGTTTTGACTATTTTGGAAATATTGGAGATGTTGAGTCTAAGTGCTAGTTTATTGGGCTATCGCGAAAGTGCTTGATCCCCAGATCGCACCGTTATTCATGCGCGAGGTAGGAGCGAGGCTTACCTGTGTCAAAGCACCCACGAGGATGCCGACACGTACTCATGGAGCGGGGTCCGCAGGAAGATCCAGTGGTACCATCAGTGACGTCTCCTCTGGAACGCGTGCTTCGTGTGCTATGTTTGGTGCATTCATGCACCTTGAGTCTGCCGACGCTGAGCTCATTTGTGCACCGCTATCTTTGTTCTGTGAAACGCCGGTCCACTACACTCGAAAGCTCGAGGAGCAGGCATGAATTAAGTTTGTTTTGTTTTTCTTGGAGCACGCATGGTGATGCACAAACCCTCTTGAAGCCTTGCGCATCATAGCAAAGACATGGATGGGAATGTTTCTTAGGCGAGAACTGGCACACGTTGTACATGGTTTGTTCAACAATCTGCAAGCTACTTTATTTGTTTGCACTTGTAAACTCGATAACTGTCTTTCAGTTTCCAGAGTTATGATGGAGCTCTGGAGGAGTAGTGCCAACCTCATGCCAAAAGGCTGTTTGGGGTGCATGACAATGTCTTATTTGACGGCGGGTGCTACGTGAAGTGACCAATCATGGTTTAACACTATTTATGGCTTGGAGTGAGATGTCCCTCGCCAGTGACACTATCATGGGTTACCAGCTTTATGGCTGTTCTTCTTTATTACAAATGTATGCCTTTCATTCAAGTATATGCCATTTGTTACTTTTGATTGTCACATTGTTTGTTTTTGGCCTTCTTGGATTTCATTATTTGCAGTTGATTGTCATGTAGGATGCATTTTCATTATTCAGTTTGTCATTCACATACCTTTATACTGTCCGAGGCTATGCTCACTACTTCCATTGGTGGCATGCGTGTTATATGTGCTTCCTTGCTGATATCATTATACCTATTGTGCCATATTTCTTTGAGTAATAATGTTCTATGTGTGTGTTCTGGTTTGTGTCCATTGTTTTAGTGTCAGCAAGACGTTCGGTTTCAAAGAAGTGTATTGTATACAGTGTTGTTTAATTTCGGTATGTGTGTTGGAAGATTGGTTTCCATTGATATTCATGTGACTGTCACTGTATCATCGTGTTCAGGCAATTTGTCTTAATGGTGTATGTTTCTTTACGGTGAGCAAGGTAACGTTGCGTTAGTGTAAATTTTTATGTGTTGTGGTGAGAATTTTTAAAACATTTCTACATTCAACTTTACAAATCCCTTACACATGGTTGATTGATTGATTGATTGATTTTTGAGCTTGTATAGCGCATGCTGTCCCCCTACGGGTATCCTGGCACTTCAGACTAATAAGAGATGACCAGAGTGGAGGCAGGTCACAGCAAAGAGAAAAAGAACAGGGACTTAGGCCTTGGGATAGAGCCAGGTTTTTAGGTTCCTGTGAAACTCTAGGAGGGAGTTGAGTTGTCTAAGGCTCTGGGGGAGTTCATTCCACAGACGGGCAACAACCATGCTGAATGCCCTTCCTCCTAACCTAGACCGTTTGAATCTGGTGACCGTCAATAGGCCGAGACTAGAAGAGTGAAGCTGCCTTATGGGTTGATACCATGTAAACCTTTCCTGCAGAGGAAAAGGACCTAGCTCATGCACCGCTCTAAAAACCAGACAGAGGGACTTAAAGTGAACCCTTTCCCTTATAGGCAACCAGTGTAGCTCTCTCAGAGCCAAAGTTGTAAAGGAACTCCGTTGCCTACCAAGTGCCAGTTTAGCTGCTGCACATGGGATTACTCTATGTGAGGGAATTGCCCATTTATTTAATTTAGCCTGTATGCCCTTACATTAGGGATGTCTTGGTGGGTAGGGGTCACCCATTTCTATGTTAGTTATTACACGCCCGTACATGAGGGCTGGAAACGGATGAAAGTCCCATTTCTACAATTTTTATTACAAACCCTTACACGAGGGATGTCTAAATGGATATTAGTCCCATTTCTACAGATCAAGTTTCATATCCTTACATGAGGGACGTCTAAATGGGTGCAAGTCCCATATCTAATGTTTACATTATAGACACTTGCACAAGGGATGTCTATTGGGTGAAAGTTCAACACGTAGGAACCACATTTTTGGAACCATTCCGGCTGCACAGCCAAATTCTGGACTATATGAATCCAATAAATCAAATATGCCATGTTTTCTTCTTTGTACTCCTTATTATAATTCATGTTCTCTGTCAACTTTTCACGTTTTCTCTGTCGATTTATTTTACTCATTCATCAGTCATACTGCACATGATAACTCAAGCACAAGAGGAGTGAAAGTTTTAGCATGTCACAACTTTATTGGCATCACCCAATGAATTTCGGTAACATAAATTCCCTTCGTCAGGGGTATCTACAAAGCAAAAAATATATAATCAAACACCACCAACAGTGTACATCCTTGCATTGCCACTTTTATAAAAGACTGCAAAAAAACTTGAAAAGCAATCAGTTGATAATTTCAAATTGGCGCCCATATCAGCATAGAATGGAACATTACCCTCATATTCATATTACTCATGCCCCAACTTCATGCCCCCACCTCTTCATTAGTACCCTCTCTATCAAACCCCTGCACAGCAGCGCTTAAAGAAACCACCCATAATCCACTCCCTACGTGACCTCTTACCCAGAACAACTGCAAGGATGTACACTGTTGGTGGTGTTTGATTATATATTTTTTGCTTTGTAGATACCCCTGACGAAGGGAATTTATATTCCCGAAATGCATTGGGTGATGCCAATAAAGTTGTGACATGCGAAAACTTTCACTCCTCTTGTGCTTGAGTTATCATTTGCAGTATGTCAGATGAATGAGTAAAATAAATCGACCGAGAAAACGTGAAAAGTTGACAGAGAACATGAATTATAATAAGGAGTACAAAGAAGAAAAAATTGCATATTTGATTTATTGGATTCATATAGTCCAGAATTTGGCTGTGCAGCCGGAATGGTTCCAAAAATGTGGTTCCTACGTGTTGAGTTTTCACTGCAAGCGCAATGGGACAGGGCGCGGACCGTGCTTGCACGCCTACATAAGCTTAAGCTGTTAAACACAATGAACATTATGATGACGAGGAAAAAGAAAAGGTGTGCATCCCACCATTCTATGATGTATTGGGTGAAAGTCCCATTTCTACAGGTTATGTTACAGACCCTTACATGAGGGATGTTTATGGGTGGTATTCACCCATTTTTACATGGTTATTTCTTATCTGCTGCTACATGTTTTGCTACATACCCTTGTTTGGGGGACATTTGGTCGGGCATACTTCACCCATTACTTCTATGTTATGAAGTGTGTGAGTTGTGCCTAAGGCTAGTGTATTTCGTACTGTGTTGTGCCACCTCACATTCTTGTCTGGTCAGTAGGAGTGACTAGTTGTGATTATAGGTGCAATTTTGTTGTTATTCTTTATGCTGAGGTGAATTGTTAGGGTTCTTTCACCATCTGCTACCTAGCAACAAGGGTATTAAAGAAAAGGCTTCCTCTTCTGTTTTATTTTATACATTTTATAAAGGGGGAGGATGTTTGATATCTTGTATAGTTATCTATACATCTTCATTTTCTCTTGTATATTAAAAATGTATCTTTGCATCTTCTTCATTTTCTCTTTATCTATGCTTTCTTCTATATTTGTCAATGGTATATTGTGCTTCTCCATTGTATATTTATCTATCTATCTTCTTTATTTTTTGGATTGTTTTATTGTGGTTCTTCTGGTTAATGCTTTATTCTTTATTGCATTATTGTACTTTGGAGTAATATCCCTTTTCATGGTTCTTCTTGTCAGTACTTTATTCCATTTTGCAGTTTCATGTTTTGTGCTATATAAAGTGGGAAGAATATGCAGTATCCTGTATATGTATTTCTCTCTAGCTGCTCAGCTAGTGTGAATGTGCTGCGTGGAATGACGTTGTGGTGATATTGAAAGTAATGTTTGGGTGCCTGTGAGGGGAGGTGTGAAAGTTGGAGTATGGGCTGAGCAGCAGGCACGCTGCTCCTGGTGGGGCTGCTCTACCTGAACTTCCCAACCTGCAACTAAGACTAAATAAATCACCTTAATCTACATCTCGGCTACCTGATCTTTATTGCTACACATTCACATTTATAAAAGCTTGACAATTACATGTTCAAAAATCAAAACAATGCACTTAGTGAATAACACTTTTTAATAAGAAGTAGAGTTCCTTACATTAGCTCTATCCAATATCATAATGGCTCAACCGACCTATAAGATGTTACAAGCAAGATATGAATTGTAACTACAAAGCTTTATGCCCATCAATATTAATAACTGTATTTATCATAGTGTAGCCTCCAGAGAAGATCAATCATGTATTACTGATTCATGTTTCCATAAAATATCCTCCCAAATGAAGACAGTTTTGACTTAGCTTTCACCCAATCACCTGTTTGGATCAATCCACATTCATAACCTGGAAACATCTCAAGACCATGTTTATTATATCTGTGACACATGTAAATGTAGGTTGGGTGCTTTCCATGTGCAGCCACCAGTTTCTTTTGAATGCCCCACAAAACCTGCACGGGATGGAACAGAAAGATGTTGAAACCTAATAGGGCGCACCGTCATTGCTTTCACAGATCATTTGTAGAAATCAGTTGTAACCTCTTGACAGTGATTTCTCCTTGGGTTGGAACTTTGCTTTTCCTGAGTAAACCCCCACAGATTGAGAATAAAGTCGAAGTAATTTTTTTTTAGCTTTGTTCAATTCTGTAGTAAAATCATAAAAGCCATACACAATGTATAACAAGTAAAATAGAATAACATATTTTGAAAAGGGATAAGAATACTGAATATACACAACAGTGCCATTATAATTCAATGAATCTCAGAACGCGTTCAGCCTGATATATAACATAAATATTGCAGACAGATAGACGTTCCCTCTGATTGATCACAAGTGATAGATATCTGGACATGGTGTCGGAGGCGAGGGTACATACTGTAAAAACAAGTATGATGGACGACATTGGGTGAGTATATATTCTTGCACGCAAGGTGGTAATATTTTCTTCCTCAAGCCTTTGTAACATTTACAGAATAGAGCAGCATGCATTCTAGTTTGATCCAATACATTGTCGCAAGGGCATTTAACAAGTATATATATATATATTTTCTTAAACTCTTTTTATTGAAAAGCTCAAAAGACAGTACAATAGCATATGTGAATGCAAGCACTTCAGGGATACAATTACATTGGTTTAAGAAGACAGATATCGGGGTGGGATGGAATACAACATACAGACAAGGGGGTAGCCACATCACCAGAGCACCACTTTTTAATCAGCTGAGGCCTCTTCAGCTTCAACAGGGCCCATCATCTCTCCCCTGTAAGTTCGCCACGGAGCCCATACCTTCTCCCATTTTTTTTATGCACCCTCTGCTTTTGTTGACGGTTTCTCCGGCCCTCTGGCACCAATCTACGTTCTTTTCCCAGTCTGCCACTGAAGGGGAAAGGGACGCCCCCCATCCCTTAGCAATATTACGCTTTGTGATCCCCCTGCTAAGGCGAGCCATATAGTAATATACTTGGGCCAATCTGTCTCTCCCTTAATTATCAGTAGATGCCACTTTGCATCTAGTGGCACTTCAATACCCACCACCCTGGCCATAATTGTTGTGAGCCTGCTCCAGTATCGCACAATTTGGGACATTCCCACAGGATGTGGAGAAAGTGCCCTCACCGTGGCACCCTCGGATGCACTGTGGTGATGGTGCCCTGCCAAGCTTGTGCAGAAAGCGTTGAAGGTAGTATGAGCAATGTAAAATCCAGAGCTGGATCAGTCTAAAACGCACCCATATTGCTATTTCCCTCAGGCCCTGGGGCGCCTCCTGCCACTACTCATCCTCTATATTGCCCAGGTCGTCAATCCAGGCGGCTCGTAATACTGCAAGTGCGTCGGGCAGGTTATTCATGAGCTTCAAGTATATTGTTGAAATCGCTTTCTCGGGGATAGGGTCAATTAATAATCTGTCCTCCAGGGGCGAATAGTCAGGAAGGAGATTATCTCCATTTAACTAAGATGGCAAATAATGAAACTTTTGAGTCTCAGCCAGCTCAAACTCCATCTGTAGGTCCTCAAATGGAAGTGGGGCTCCATCACTCCACATGTCTCTAAGTCTCTCTATTCCTATGGTCTTCCATTTTGTAAACCCTTGTAGCGAGGCCACCTACATCAATCCTGCACTAGACAACAATGGTGTTCTGCTGGTCAGTTTGTTATGCCAACCTAGGGCCTGATTGGCCTCTCTCCAGCATGAGACAACTACAGCTGTTTGAGGGGGCCACTTAGGATCATTCTGTCACGAATATAGTAGTGATTCACAATTCCCTTCAGGCATAACGTCTGCCCTATCTTGAAAAGAGCCGCCCTGCCGCTAAGGACAGTGGTAGGGTTCGCCAATGCTGCACGTAACAAGTATTTTTGAGGAATCATTAACAGAGGGAAAAGTAATCAGACAATGAAAAATATCAATTCCAAATCTAGTTCAGAGAAATCTATGTCTGAGGATCGGAACAAAGTTAAGTTAGGACTGAATCTCATAAGTAAGGAACGTCATCTGTGTTGTTTGAACACTTGGGGGCCCATTAGGATGTCGGGCGGATTGCCTCCGCCAGGGTAGCAGGAGGCAATCCGCCCGACATCCTTCGCTGCATTCCCCCCGTCATATTACGATGTTGGAGGGGACCGCAGCGGTGGGAAACACCGCCCGCCTATTTTCCGCCCGGTCGCCTTGCGGCCGGGGCAGAAAAGGGATAACATGGTGGCGGTGTCTATCAGACACCGCCAGCCATATTATAATGGGCATTTTTCAATGCCTTTCCATGGCGGCAATGCCGCCATGGAAAGGCAGGCGGACTTCACTCTGGGGGCCCACTGCAGGCCCCCAAAGTGAAGCACAGTAGGGGGGTCCACACGGGGGGGTACCTATGGTACCCTCCTGCATTTGCTTAATGAAAGCGGCAGGCACCGTGCTTTCATCATGCAAATGCTGCAATGCATTTTCAGCATTGTGGTGGGCGGTGCAGAGAGCACCTCCCGCCACAATGCTGAAAATACAGGATGTGCCCGCCACTGTGGCGGGCACATCCTAATGGCACTCCCGGGACCCCCGCCCTTAAGGCGGGCGGTCCCGTTTTCCAAAAGGGTGTCCGTCCGCCATCCTAATGTGCCCCTTGGTTTTAACACCTCTGTGGTAAATCTTAAACTCTCAACAAGGAGTGAAAATACTATTTCGGATCGTTTTTACTATTCACCATCAATGTTTCATGAGAGTTAAAATACTCAGGGTGTCCCAGGCCTAACAATGATTTTTAACAAATTTCATCCAGAGAATATGTAAATGAGAGGATGATTTGAGGCAGTCTTTAATGTTCTCGTAGTTAAGGGTGGTGGCCTCTGAGTTCCAGACTTTATGAGGAGAATGGGATAGGATCTGACAGCATCACAAAGGAAGGGGACCCCAACTTCTTTGTGGCAAATTACCACCGGTCTACTTTGGAGAGTCTTCTAAGGAAGGCATTTTCTACCGTTTGATGGGGTTAAAAGTCAGTATAACCCCTTATGAAGCAGTAGGTAAGCATTTTACACTGTAAATGTTTAACATTTCCTTGAGTTGCATCCTACCAAGTTTAGTCGCAAAGTCAGTAAGCTCAGTGATGGCCTTCATAAAGTGTAGCTTTCTGGTGTTAATTGCCAGTTTCCAGGTTCCATGTATGTCAAACATGATAGCCAGATATGTAAAGGTCCTTTTAAAATTAAGCTTTGTATCCCCAATCAAAATATCACAACACTTTAAATGCCTCCTACTGGACTTCATAATAACAGTTTATTCTTATATTAAGATATTGAGAGTAAATTAGGTGTACATTTATTAAAGCTCTGTCTCCCTTGGACACACATGTGTTTCTCCTGGGTGGCCCCAACAGCTTGCTTGGTAATCAGGTGTAACCTCTTGGGATACACCTACAGCACTCCAGGGAATAGATTTTGTAGGTAAATTATGTGTAACCACATGTGAGCTGTGCCACTCATGGCCACACAATCACGGATTCCTTGTGGCGATTTTTTGAGATAAGGTTTATTCTATTGGCCGCATGTTATGGATCACTGGGTCAAATCTCTTTCATTCCTGGATTAAGAACATTGAGTGTTTGGGTACTTTAGTTGTTACTTCTTGGGATCACAGCTACATTACTCCTAGGGAAAACTCATAGATTACTGATTAGCTCTTTTATAATCTTGTGTGCCACACTAATGTTTTTTATTTTTATCTTATATATTTAAATTTTTATTTATTGAGGAGTATTTTTACAGCCAACTTGCATTTAAGTCACACTTCATAAACACGTTAGCAATAATTCATTTTAAACTAGACAACTGTGTAAGTGTTCTTATATCCACAGTTAAAAAGGGAAAAAACATTATATCCTAAATGTAAAGTTACTCGGTTTCTTTTACCTTAATCGGAGCAGCATTACCCTGACGCTGAATAGAATGAACAGAAATAATTTATTATGAACAGAATCATTAATATCGGGGCTACAAGTACCATTTAGAAGTTCATACAATAAGACAATTCAACCTTGAGAACTAAGCTATCAAATTACCCTAATGTGGTGATTTTGTCGATCTCAAATTGCTAAGTGCAAATGTAGACTCATATGACCTGAAAAGTGCTAGTGCTTATTACAAGATCCCAAAAAGTCCTTTAATATTGTTACACATTCATCCCAATCTCCTTTTCTTGTTTTCTAAATACATTCACTTTCATACACTGTTCCATCTTTCTAAGCCATTTATCAAGTTCTGGAACATGTCCAGTTTTGAGCTATCAATTATCTAACAACCAACATTGCAACATAACATAAGTGTTCTCCTCTTAAGGGAAATAAATCTAAACAGGGAGCGGGGCCATTAATACAATCATGGGAACCCACTGTATCATCACTTCTAACTTGTTTTTGACATTCCTGAATATTTCCTCCCAAAATTGTGACAAAATTGGGTATGACCATGCAATAGTAAACTAGTTGACCATGTCTAATAAGGAGCACCTAAATCATAATTTGGATTTATTATACTATCAAACTGAAGGAGGAAAGCTATCGTTTTGTTTGGAAATCACTTTGTGTGAAATTGCATCCTCTTAAAATGTACCCCTTTAATAATCTCAAAAATTAATTTCATATGCTTCTCCAGGTCTCAATTAAATCGATGTCTGTTCCTTTCTCCCATGTTTGTGCTATGCTTCTAAAATCATCTGATTTCACCTCCACGCTCAAGCTTGCTTATCACCTTCGCAACCTCCAATTTTGTCTATTTCCAATTAATTTGTTTAACACATCGTCCACCTTATATATGGAAGCATGGTCAGTCAATAAAAGATAAGAGCTTATTTTGAGATAAAACCACCGGTGATATTATGCAACCAAATTTCTCTGTAATACAATTCTCTCCGTTCTTGTTTCCCTGACTGTTAGTTTGTCACTTACTAGATTACTAATTTTTGCATTCTTAAATTACAGACTAACCACCATTCTAGAGGCCAGATGTAGGTAATTTTAATTTACCACCTCTTAAATACCGATTTATACCGAATCGGTATTTAAGAGGTGGTAAAATAGAGGGGGGGAGATGTAGGTATTTCAGGTTCGGTAAATACCGAATCGTTAAGATTCGGTATTTACCGATTCTGAAAATACCGATTCGGTATTGCCCATTGATTCCTATGGGCCTTGCAGCCCATAGGAATCAATGGGCAATACCGATTCTGTAATTACAAAATCGGTAAATACCGATTTTAGCAAGGGTGCAGGGGGTGTCACTTTGACACCCTCTGGCACCCCAAAAATAGGCATGTGCGCCATGTGGCACACAGACATGCCCTAAGGGCATGTCTGTGTGTCTCATGGCACAGGTGTGCATGCACACATGTGCATGCACACCTGGATTCGGTATTTTACCACCCAATTGGATTGGGTGGTAAAATACCAATTCTTAAAGCCCTGTGGCACTCTGACATGTGCCAGCTACATCTGCATTTACAGAATCGGTATTTTACCGAGTCTGTATTTACCGATTCGGTAATTTTACCGAATCGGTAAATACAGAATCGGTAAAATACCGATTCTGTAAATGCATGCCCTACATCTCAAAATCCAATTACCGGTCGGTAACGGCCGAATTCGGACGTTACCGACATGTAATTGGCCACCTACATCTGGCCCTAGGTCTCTAATGTTTCCCTTTTCTTTTTTTCAAATCTATTTTCTATGAAGTCATGCTTAATAATTCACAGCAAGACATTTTTGGGAAATTCCCAAAAAGAGCCATTCAGTTTAAGTGTAGCCAATTTTTTGTGGTTTTTTTTTCAATAATAGAGTGTTTTTTTGCTAAAAAAAAAATAATTATACAACCTCGCAATTTTGCCTTTAATGCATCCAAGACCTCTGACTTTTCTCTGGTTCCCAAATTCTAAGTAACTTAGGGGCATATTATCAAGAATGGCGTAAACAATTATCGCCGGTTTAGTGGCAGAAAATTGCCACTAAAGCAGCGATAATGGGCTTGATAATATGCCCTTGAGAATTCCAATAGAAGTCCATGT
This sequence comes from Lissotriton helveticus, assembly GCF_964261635.1. Classification (NCBI taxonomy): domain Eukaryota; kingdom Metazoa; phylum Chordata; class Amphibia; order Caudata; family Salamandridae; genus Lissotriton; species Lissotriton helveticus. The sequence continues at coordinate 1,715,234,305 of NC_136059.1, forward strand.
TCTGGTGTGAACATGGGCTTCTATTGGAATTCTCCAGTCGTCTGTATGCTACTGTGAGAGAATCACTGCTATACTCGAGCAGGCGTCGTGGTCCATTGAACATGGACTTGCTTATGAATGGTGCTGCACGCTACATTAATGTTGTTCCTAGTGTAGGAATCCATTAATGATTCATGGAAATGAGGTTTAACCTAGCTGACTCTCTGTTAGTACCACCTATCCACCTGCAGGGTGGGTTGCATTCAGTGTTGTGTAAGTTAGTTGCAATTACTTGGTTACACCGGGGTGACCCTTATAGATTCATCAGGATAGAAGTGTTCTCAACACGTTATGTGAAAACCAAGCATTCCTGTACCACACAGTTATGTCGCTAGCCACACAAATGACCATATAGCCATCGCAATCACCATAATCAATACGTTCAAACCCACAACTACTGTACATCAGTTCTGGGTAAAATTTTAATTTTGTGAGTGAAATTTGCAAAATTCCTAAATTTGTGAAATTTCTAAATATTTTGCAATATCCGTCCTATGAAGAGACATTTTCGACGAGCTAGTTCCCTGTCGAAGTCAAAGTCTTGTGTGACGTTTTCCACAAAGTATATTTAATATATAATGTGAAACCAGAAAATCAGAATTCGTGCCATAAAAGTACTTATGCATACATTGCCATATTTTTAATAAAATGTTACAACATTTCAATGGAAAACATCATGCAATTTTGCACACCTCTACTGTTTATCTGTCTCCCTATACTGTGTATTCCTAGTAACACCATCAAGGCCCTCACCTTACCATTTCTTCTCTCCATTCTCAACATTCCAATCCACAACATTCTCATTCTCCCTGTCCACCTATCTGACCCACAGCTCAAAATCCCCATACTCCTCTACTGCACAACACCATACTAGCCTGTCTCTCTTACTTCACTCCATGACTCACCTAGTACCAATGCCCGCAAACATTCCTTCTACCCTCTTCTAGAAAACGTTTTCTAATTAACTAGCTCTCCAACTTTCCCAAGTTGCTTTCTCTCTGCTCCTCTCTTTATTCCTACCCCGCTTCTTTCACCTCTGAAGCCATCCACTTCCTCTCCGCCTCAAACCATTGCATGCCAATCCCCACAAAAACCTTTCCCTTTTCCTCTGTCTTTTCTTTCCCACTACACTCCATGCGACTGAATATAAACCCCTCTTCCCATTTGCCAAAGCAGCAACCACCTCTAACAACTCCACCCCTAATTCATGGACTCTTCACCTCTGGATCAAAACCATTTTTAGTTCTTTTTACTGGCTGTCTGGCACCTACATCCAGAAGGGTGTTACCTCTATGCAGAATCTACACCCCAGATGACATATGCCCCCAGTAATTTTCATGTTGTTTTTTTAATCCTAACAGTCTAATTTGCAGTTCAAATGTATTTTCAAAACAAACTCAAAGCCTTCAGAGAACCTACCAAGTGAAGCATATGACCTCCTACGTCAAGCCTGTCCTGAAGAAGTTTAGTCTACACCTAAACAATCCACACAACTTCAGAAAAATTTGCAATGGAAAGTTACGTGGTAAGTTGCTTGAAAATCTATTTTTACCCACCTCATCTACTACACTGAGCAGCAGTTGCTCCTCCTTGCAGCCCAGATGAGCATATTGTGGACAGAATCACCTAAAGAGAACGAATCTGTTGCCTGGATTTATCTGTACAACTTACAGGGCTTTGATGTGACTTATCTCCCTGTAAGACATTGGGGCCCAGCAAAAGCTTTTGGAATACATCTTCTAATTCTTTTCAAATGGCCTACAGATCCTCTTGAGTCAATTTTTCATCTCATCCAATCAACACAAAACGTTGTACAATTTTAATTAATATCTACTGAAGTCATCTATCCTATCTTGTCAAATCCCTTAGCCTAATCTGTTAAAGCTACACAGGAAAACTCGTTTCCAGCTAATAGAGAAACCCTCTTGAGACAATGACTGCCCTTGACTAGCTTCTCTGCAAACTATGAGCCAATCACAAGAAACCCTTTAAAACTAAACGTCGAAAGGACTAAATGCAGGTTTTGCTTTTCACATAAATCACGTACTCTTTGAGGAATTGTGTATCATTATGTAAAGGAAAATTATAAAATGTTCATATGCTGCTTATTACTAACTAGGTCTGGAAAAACCTCTCTTTGACCATGAGAGAAAGAAACCTTCCTAAGATCTGGCTAAAACAGAAACTGGAAGTAGGTTTTCAGAATCTGTACAAAAGGCAAAGATGACACTGAAAAAGGACATGTGGTGGTTTGAACCTTCAGAAGACACCATCGAAATGAGTGACTACCTAAAAGCAATAAAGACCATAGAAGAAAGATGTTCTACTTAGCGAGACTCAACACGGTACCCACTAATGAGAAAAAGGTACAAAGAAATAGGAACACATTTGACAGATGCCAGCGCAATGATCAACAAAAAAAATCATTGTGCTCCCTTTGCTGTCCTGCTCGAAGTGGAGGCTCAGATGGGCAAGATTCTGGGAGGAATTTTAAAGGCAGAAGAACTGCCAGATCTAGCATCCTTTCTTTGTCCAACCAAGATGTCGAAGCCTCCACAACAGACAGGGTCTAGCCTCATCAAAATAGTATTTTTAGCTTAATGCAAATTTAAAAACGGAGCTGGTCTTAACGGACACTCTGTGGTCCACCAAAACTTCAAGGTTGACTCTTTTCAACAGCAGAAACAACTAGTAGAAAAGATAAAATATATTGAACGCGTTACTCCAGGGTGATAAAGATTTCAGAGTTAGCGAGGTTATCTCCCTTTTGCAGGGAACATCGCTGGTTTTCCAGCGATGTTCCCTGCAAAAGGGCAATAACCTTGATGATACGACACACAGGGTCCTATCAGCATAATACATCTCCTATGTTAGGGATGGCTAAGTCAGGATTTTAGCTGACGTTAGATTTTGGTGAAAACAGGCGTTTTCGCCAAAATCTAATGTGTGCTAAAATCATGTGGTCTGCCTTGTAAATATTGCGATGTAAACATCAGCGATATTTGCAAGGTAGTCCATCTGGGGTACTCCCAGTAACGGCCACTTGGCATCTCATTGGAGATGCAAAGGGAGGTGTTGGGAAAAAAGGGTGCTAACATGCGATTATGCATGTTAGCAGCCTCTTGTAAATAGAGCGCTCGTTTTATCTCCGCTTTTTTGGAGAGCCCTTGTAAATATGCCCCATAGTCTTTTAAGAGGGGAAAAGCAGACGAGCATAGACCGAGGTCATTCAGAATTAACCTGTTTCGGTGGTAGACCATCCTCAGGAAGGTAAAAAGACCACATAATTGAACACCTCTCCTAACTATGATGAGACAGGACTTCGTCCTTTAGAATTCCTCATGGGAAGGTTCCTTCGATTGGATTAAGTGAGTGGCACAGCCATTCAGACATGTGTTTTCCCTGGTAAACAACCTTTACAATGCAACTTTTACCACGCAGTGCCTTTACAACGTAACTTTTACAACGCAAACCATTACAACGCATTGCGCTGGGGGGCGCTCTAGGATAGGGAATAGGTTTAATGTACTATCCAACACCTTCCCTACTATCCACGGGGACTGGAGTTGGAATAGTAAATTAAACAATTCACTATCCAGCGCCTAAAAGCACTATGCGTTGTAAAGGCATGCGTTGTAAAAACCGCGTTGTAAAAGCATGCGATGTAAAAGCATGCGTTGTAATGTCATACATCTGTTTTCCCTAATTGTAAAGCGGATATTTACGACTGACCTGCCCACCTTCTGCAAGGTGAAAACTGTTGTTTTCCTGTTTTCTTTACTCTGCTGTCCTCCGTTTTTGCCTAATACTTGATAGTTTTTTTCAGGACCCTTTGATTTGTTATTGGTCTTTGAGCATGTATTTTTACGTTCATTTTAGCCTTTATTGTTTATTATTATACATAAAAGCCAAGTTGCTCAATGCAAATAACAGTGAAACCTGACAGAAATACTTAACTGCCAATATCACAGACTCACAATGCCCAGATTGGTGGACAATGCAACTTAACACACATCTTTACTGATATACACAATGAAAAGCCTTGAAATGAGCTTCGACTCTGATCACAGTCTCAGAACACAACACACTGACTGACAATATTTTAAAAAAATGTGCTTGCCTGGACTTGGATCACTTGTTCCTATCAACCCTGACATTTGTTGTATCTTGTCTCTCGACTACAAAGGTGCCTCCAAAAGCATGGTGTTTTTGAACACTGCATCACAGGCTGCAATGGAACTAAAATGAGTAACATTTACTTGGGTAACAATAGACATCTGTTATTCAGCGCCAAGATATACTACACAGTGAATATGCGCTTTACAAGCACACATTATGTGGAGAAGTGTGGCTCAGGGGTTAGAGGCAGCAGACCCGGAAGCTGAGATCGGTCCTGGACCAGGGTTCAATTCCCCGCCTTGGCGGGGTCTTGGGCTAAAAATTCCACAGACTCAATAATTCTCGCCCTGGTGCCTCCTCGACTCACGGGTTCACGCTCTGCGACTCTGGGCAATAGCTTGCTTAATCTCCACAACGGCCCCTCGCGGCAGGATGCCTGACTTTCACCTTGTGGATACCCTGCTATCTCACAGGGGAATACCAGAAAGGGTTCCCTAAGCAAGCGCCAGGAAACCCACTGCGGGTAGCTGTGCGCTATATAAGCTCAACTACATTTAAGTGTTCCTAAAAAATGCAGAAAGAGAACTCCACCATCTATAACAGCCTTACACTCTGTTCACCGGCTTTCAATTGCCAGAATAGTCTTCTTCAAGGACAGCCACATTGTCCATCAAGCACAACATGGAATACGATCATCTTACCTGCAAGGGAACATTTGTGCATATTACACCATATGAAGGTCCTGCTTTCAAAAGGTTTTGCATTACTTTTTTAATACAGACCTAACTCTAAGTCCTTTTTGGGATCTAAAAACCAAAAGAAATTGGTATTTGCATTGGTTTTTAACATAAGCCAGCGTGAAGCACTGCTCTGCGCTACACCGCATCAAGGCAGTTTCCCATGGGTGGTACATAGGCGTTCCTATGCGACAACTCATGGTTTTCATATGTAAAACCCTATCTACTAAGAAAAGTACACATGGTTTTGTGCAAACAATTAACACCACTTGAAAGCAGGTATTGAAAAGATAACTACTTTTATTTCTCCTTTCTCTTCCAACTTTGCATTGGTGCTGCACTGTTCAGCACATATACAAAGTAGGAAAAGTTTTACATTTGCTCTAAGCAAAGTATTTTGCACTGGAAGGGTACCTTTCAAGTATAAAACCTATACTAGACTCACACAAACACCCTTGAACCAAGGTGCAAAGGTGTGTGCTTTCAGCGCAGAATGCCACATCTCTGGATATGACGCTATCCTGCTCTCTCCTTGCCACGGAAAGCAGTGCAGCAACTTTAAGTGCTGCACTTTGTTCCGCGACAGTTTTGTAACCTAGACCAAAATCTGTTACATGATGCTCCACCAACTTGAAATAATAATATACAAGAAGTCGCAAAGTTGGAGATTCAACTTTCCATTCCTCTAAGAAACATTTGTAATTCATGCATCGGCAAGAAATGGAACCCCCTGATCACCACACCTTTCCCAAAGCATTGAAGAACATGTTTTTAGGTCTCGGCAACGAGAACTATTGTCGCCATGTAAGCTCGCAAGGGAGTACAGAGCGGTGCACGAGCCGACCAGGGTCTGTGAACGCGCACACACAAAGGCAGGCAGGCAGGCACACACCAGACAGACACAGACAGACACACGCACGCACACACACACGCACACACACACACACACACACACCCTCCCTCTCTGCCCACTCCCTCTCTGCCGCCCCCCCCCTCTACCCCCACTCACCGGGCTCTTTCCCTCTGCAGCGGGTCAGTCACGGCAGCAGGCAGGCTCGATGTCTTCTCCAGCGATCTTCAGCTGATGTGCACGCTCACGCTGCGTCTCCTGCGCGCCCACCACGCTGTTTCGCGCCCGTTGATCCTCAGCTTGTGATTACTACTCCTTCTAACCCGGATTCTAAATTACTATTTCTTGGTTCTCTAACTCCACTCTGTTGATTCGTAACAAACTGATATTCAGCACATTTCACAGTCTCGCTTTTGCTTCTCATAAATACAATAAGATTATTTTAAGCAATGTCTACCCTTCTTTTGGTTCTGTGCCTATTATGCTTCGGACTATAGAGTTTTAGAAAGTGTGGTGGAAGATTCCATGATATCAGCGGTGTGCACAGTGCAGAGTGAGTGTGCACAGTGCAGAGTAGTGAGTGCAGAGTAGTGAGTGCCGAGTAGTGAGTGCAGAGTAGTGAGTGCAGAGTAGTGAGTGCAGAGTAGTGAGTGCAGAGTAGTGAATGCAGAGTGAGTGTGCAGAGTGAGTGTGCAGAGTAGTGAGTGCAGAGTAGTGAGTGCAGAGGAGTGAGTGCAGAGGAGTGAGTGCAGAGGAGTGAGTGCAGAGGAGTGAGTGCAGAGGAGTGAGTGCAGAGTAGTGAGTGCAGAGTAGTGAGTGCAAAGTAGTGAGTAGTGAGTGCAGAGTAGTGAGTAGTGAGTGCAGAGTAGTGAGTAGTGAGTGCAGAGTAGTGAGTGCAGAGTAGTGAGTAGTGAGTGCAGAGTAGGGAGTAGTGAGTGCAGAGTAGTGAGTAGCGAGTGAAGAGTAGTGAGTGCAGAGTAGTGAGTGCAGAGTAGTGAGTACTGAGTGCAGAGTAGTGAGTAGTGAGTGCAGAGTAGTGAGTAGTGAGTGCATAGTAGTGAGTGCAGAGTAGTGAGTGCAGAGTAGTGAGTGCAGAGTAGTGAGTAGTGAGTGCAGAGTAGTGAGTAGTGAGTGCAGAGTAGTGAGTAGTGAGTGCAGAGTAGTGAGTGCAGAGTAGTGAGTAGTGAGTGCAGAGTAGTGAGTGCAGAGTAGTGAGTAGTGAGTGCAGAGTAGTGAGTGCAGAGTGCAGAGTGCAGAGTAGTGAGTGCAGAGTGCAGAGTAGTGAGTGCAGAGTGCAGAGTAGTGAGTGCAGAGTGCAGAGTAGTGAGTGCAGAGTGCAGCGCAGGTATGTGCAGTGCAGTGCAGGTGAGTGCAGTGCAGGTGAGTGCAGTGCAGGTGAGTGCAGTGCAGGTGAGTGCAGTGCAGTGCAGGTCAGTGCAGTGCAGGTGAGTGCAGTGCAGTGCAGGTGAGTGCAGTGCAGTGCAATGAAGGTGAGTGCAGTGCAGTGCATGTGAGTGCAGTGCAGTGCAGTGCAGTGCAGTGCAGTGCAGGTGAGTGCAGTGCAGGTGAGTGCAGTGCAGGTGAGTGCAGGTGAGTGCAGGTGAGTGCAGTGCAGGTGAGTGCAGTGCAGGTGAGTGCAGTGCAGTGCAGGTGAGTGCAGTGCAGGTGAGTGCGGTGCAGTGCACGTGAGTGCAGTGCAGTGCAGGTGAGTGCAGTGCAGGTGAGTGCAGTGCAGGTGAGTGCAGTGCAGGTGAGTGCAGTGCAGGTGAGTGCAGTGCAGGTGAGTGCAGTGCAGTGCAGGTGAGTGCAGTGCAGGTGAGTGCAGTGCAGTGCAGGTGAGTGCAGTGCAGGTGAGTGCAGTGCAGGTGAGTGCAGTGCAGTGCAGTGCAGTGCAGGTGAGTGCAGTGCAGTGGAGTGCAGTGAAGGTGAGTGCAGTGCAGTGCAGGTGAGTGCAGTGCAGTGGAGTGCAGTGCAGTGCAGGTGAGTGCAGGTGAGTGCAGTGCAGTGCAGGTGAGTGCAGTGCAGTGCAGGTGAGTGCAGTGCAGGTGAGTGCAGTGCAGGTGAGTGCAGTGCGTGCAGTGCAGGTGAGTGCAGTGCAGTGCAGGTGAGTGCAGTGCAGGTGAGTGCAGTGCAGGTGAGTGCAGTGCAGTGCAGGTGAGTGCAGTGCAGGTGAGTGCAGTGCAGTGGAGTGCAGTGGAGTGGAGTGCAGTGGAGTGGAGTGCAGTGGAGTGGAGTGCAGTGCAGGTGAGTGCAGTGCAGTGCAGGTGAGTGCAGTGCAGGTGAGTGCAGGTGAGTGCAGTGCAGTGCAGGTGAGTGCAGTGCAGGTGAGTGCAGTGAAGTGCAGTGCAGTGCAGGTGAGTGCAGTGCAGTGCTGGTGAGTGCAGTGTAGGTGAGTGCAGTGCAGTGGAGTGCAGTGCAGGTGAGTGCAGGTGAGTGCAGTGCAGGTGAGTGCAGTGCAGTGCAGGTGAGTGCAGTGCAGGTGAGTGCAGTGCAGTGCAGGTGAGTGCAGTGCAGGTGAGTGCAGTGTGTGCAGTGCAGGTGAGTGGAGTGCAGGTGAGTGCAGTGCAGGTGAGTGCAGTGCAGTGGAGTGCAGGTGAGTGCAGTGCAGGTGAGTGCAGTGCAGTGGCATGCAGGTGAGTGCAGTGCAGGTGAGTGCAGTGCAGTGGCGTGCAGGTGAGTGCAGTGCAGGTGAGTGCAGTGCAGGTGAGTGCCTTGCAGGTGAGTGCAGTGCAGGTGAGTGCAGTGCAGGTGAGTGCAGTGCAGGCGAGTGCAGTGCAGGTGAGTGCAGTGCAGGTGAGTGCAGTGCAGTGCAGGTGAGTGCAGTGCAGGTGAGTGCAGGTGAGTGTAGTGCAGTGCAGGTGAGTGCAGTGCAGTGCAGGTGAGTGCAGTGCAGGTGAGTGCAGGTGAGTGCAGTGCAGTGCAGGTGAGTGCAGTGCAGTGCAGTGCAGGTGAGTGCAGTGCAGGTGAGTGCAGTGCAGTGCAGGTGAGTGCAGTGCAGTGCAGGTGAGTGCAGTGCAGGTGAGTGCAGTGCAGTGCAGTGCAGTGCAGGTGAGTGCAGTGCAGGTGAGTGCAGTTGAGTGCAGTGCAGTGCAGGTGAGTGCAGTGCAGGTGAGTGCAGTGCAGGTGAGTGCAGTGCAGGTGAGTGCAGTGCAGTGCAGGTGAGTGCAGTGCAGTGCAGGTGAGTGCAGTGCAGGTGAGTGCTGTGCAGGTGAGTGCAGGTGAGTGCAGTGCAGTGCAGGTGAGTGCAGTGCAGTGCAGGTGAGTGCAGGTGAGTGCAGTGCAGGTGAGTGCAGTGCAGGTGAGTGCAGTGCAGTGCAGGTGAGTGCAGTGCAGTGCAGGTGAGTGCAGTGCAGGTGAGTGCAGTGCAGGTGAGTGCAGTTGAGTGCAGTGCAGTGCAGGTGAGTGCAGTGCAGGTGAGTGCAGTGCAGTTGAGTGCAGAGTGGTGTGTATTGACAATGTAAATGACAATGCCATTTATTTATGATTTAAAGAAAAAAAAAAGAAATGTCATGAGCAATGCCAATAGCTCTACCTTTAATGATGCCGAGACCATTGCATTGTAAATGCTTGTTCACATAGTCTTTAGTCATGCGATGCATGCATTTTGCCACCTTGCCATTCCAACTTTGAACTATTGACAGTGTCTAAACTTAAGCATGTAGGCTGATCACTGCTTCTGAAGTTTAGTTGAACCAAGAGTATGGGCGACTAACAGTCATTATGTGATACACCACAAAAAGATTCAAAGAATGAAACCAACACCTAGTGAATACAACGGGGGATATTCTCAAGAACGTGTGATAACCATCGCAAAATTAACTTAAAGCAACTTTCAACATCGCAGTCTATCAAGGGAAAATTACGCAGTGTTAACTAAGTATTCACAACACAGTGGTACCATGCATAGTCTTACAACAACATGTCAAATGACCGCATTAAAACCAACGTGACGCCGCAAAAATACAAACACAAACACAAAAAAAGCTGCGATGAGGCCATTCGCGATACAAAAATGAGCGAAAATTAGTGATAGGCCTGCAATTCACCCACGTCAGACGGGAAAAATCACCATAAAAGTAGAAAAAAACAGACAAAAGAATGCCAAAGAACAGCGAAGCACAATGGATGTGTCCGGAGAAATTACGTAGGACAGCCAGAACCCTATCAGCCCCCCAGAGGACCAGCCAGGGACCTCAGGGTCAGGGAAGGCCAAGGAGAAGAAGAGAAGGAAGATACGGTTCAGTCCTCAGGAAAACAGGTTCCTAATAACGGAGGTGGTCGAATACCATCAACAACTGTTCGTCACCTCCACTGTATAATTAGCAACCAAAAATGGACTATGGCAGTCCATTGTGGACAAGGTGAATGCAGTGGGAGTGCTGAAGAGGACAATGGAAGAGGTCAGGAGGTGCTGGAATGATGTCAAGCGCAAAACCAAGCTGAAACTCACCAACAATCGGAAGGCAGCAATGCAGACTGGAGGTGGGAGTCCTGCGCCACAGGAGGAGTTGGATGACATGGAGGAAATGGTGTCCACAGTCATCAGTGGGGAGACGTGGCAGGAGTTGGGGGACCGGACACTGCTCAACGTGACCGGACACAACAGCACCAGGGTGAGATGGGCACAATGGCACACAAATGTCAATTGAGCTGAGCACATCTGCGGACAGACAATGCCCCAGCCCCCAACTCCCACCAAGAGACCAATATACCAAAGTATGCAAAATCTCAGCACTGCATAAGCACAGAAGTCAGTAGCACATCGCATGCACTAGAGAAGGGGCAGCAAAATCAGAGCTGCAGGGGCAACTCCCCCGAAATGAAGCACACACACACATAACATGCAGAGCACATCAACACTGACAACAATGTGGTACAAACCGCAACATGTCCACAACAGAACACAGGACACAAATGGTGCCGACTGGGTGTAGACACTGGCCAATCACATTTGGCATTACAGGGAAATATGAGTTGACAATGTACAAGTACAAACACGCATCCGTTATGTTGTCGAAATCTCCACTGACCCCCATCAAATAGGCAGCTCCTCCCAAACAGCCACAATGTACACATTCATGCATTCTGTATGTAAACATGTACAATGTGACACATACATGTGAACACATTGTTAAACTGCATCTCCCCTTCACATTGCAGAGGGAGAATCAACACCTCCTGCAGAGTAGCCCAAACCTCTCTTCTCTGATGACGAAGAGGACCGCCACAGCTTCGACTCCGAGGCCCACCAACAGCTCATGGACGGCCTCCGCAGCCCACTTCCAGGAGCTGGGCAGCCCAGCTGCATCGAGGGGACCCCACCTCCTACACAGACCACACAGCAGGCAGCACCCACCACCACGGCTGCCTCCCAGGACTCCCACGAAGAACACATGTCCTTCCAACACCGTGTGTTGAGGTGCCAGGAGAATCTGGCTGAACAGTTGTGGGTGGGCTTTAACCGCATGGCAGCCCAACTAGATGCCATATGTCGGTGTCTAAGTCCCATCAGAGACCACTCACAGTCCATAACAGACACCCAAAGTCCACTCCATGCTCTCCAACAGACCATAGCTGATATTGCTGGAGCCCTGACTCAGAGAATAGAATAACTGTCCAGTCAGAGTGGCTCTAGCGATGTCACACGGGAGTTGGGAAACATGCGGAGGTTAATGGAGACCATGGAGCGGGCGAAGGCGGAAATAGCGGCTGCCATGGCTGCACACCAGTGAGTGGAGCTAGGTTCCTCAGTGACTTCAAGACCATCCTCATGGAATTGCTGCCACAAGGACTGGCGCTGATGAATGCTGCTGCTACCACTACATCCACATCCCCGCCCCCTGAAGTGTCAGTGCCACACAGTGCTGCAGACATCCCACCTCCGGCCCCTGAGGTGTCACTGCCACACAGTGCTGGAGACGGGCTAGCACCACCGACACCTGAGGCACATGAAACAGCAGTACACGAAGATGCGGATGATTCTGCCTTAGTGGTAAGGACGGGGTAGCATTCATCTCCGCCATATGGCCTGCTTCTGCTTGTTCTGCCCCCTGCATCATCACCTTCCACTGTCCCCCAATGCACTCTGCGACACTCACCTTGGACCTCGACTTTGACTGCCATATTCTGTTTGATCGCCAAATACACAGCAATCAGACTGCGGACTGAACTCCTCCTCTTCCTTTGGACCTGTCATTCCCTGAAGGACTCTGGCTGGCCCTCCACGGGGCAACAATGTGAAGTGGGGTTTGCATGGCCCTGTACTGCTCCAGATGCAACACTCCACTAAATGTGCATTAAACATTCCTAATCACACAGATGTGTCATGTCTATGGTTTTTCAAGTGTGGCTCATGTGGTAAAAATTGGGTCACATGGTGATACATTGCCGAATGCGGTCCGGGTGTCGCAGGGACACAAGCATTAGTTACTTCCTTGTCCAGCCCAGTACAGAATCACGGTCAGAGCCCCGGGGTCATTGTTCACACCCTTACTCTAGACTGGCATATGCCAGGCCAGCCCACTCCTCTTAGGTTCACAGGGGGGACGGCAACGCTACATGTCCCAGGTCTTCTCTGTAGTGATCTGCTGGTCACAGGTCTAGTTGTCAGCATGCCACAGCCACTCCCTCATGGCTGGTGTACACCCACACCACACCCATCCAGTACACACGTCACAAGACATGAGACCCTGCCAATAAAAAGGGCCGGGCGCACATGCTCGACGCCCTTTCCAATCTCTATCTGGATGTATCTGTGTGGTTTTCATGGAGGCATGAGGCCCTAGGGCCCTGCAACATCGCATTCCCACGGCCAGGAGGGGACATGTTGGTATGCGCACCACGATATTCAATCATAAAGGGTCCATGACTTGCGGGGAACAGACTTGGTGGCACCAGATGTACTACAGCCGGCACAGGCACACCGCCATGGGACAGTGACCTTCAGGGCACTGAGGTAGGGGCACCTTAAGTGCTGAGCGGGTGTGCAATGATGCCCCGTCCTGGCGGTCCGGACTGCTCAGGATTTGTGTGCCCTGCTGGACCGCAGTGTAGGCCTGAGCCAGCAGACAGCGCGGGACTACTGCCACATGGCATCGCCTCCCGGATCACAGAGTTAGTGGCACCTCAAGGGCTGAGCGGTGTGCAGCCTGATTTGATGCCTGGTCAATGTGAGATCTGGTGGCCCATGGAGCGGGGGTGCATGATGTGGATGATGCCATGTTCGCGGGCCCCGGTCTTGGGGTTTGCACTGGCACATGGTGGTCCCTCATTGTGACACGCCAGTGGCGGAAGGTGGGCAATGAGGCCTGGGTACGCTGGAGCGGGCATGCACTGCTGGGTGGTGGTAGGGGCTGGGGTGCAGCTGCCTGGATGTGCAGCGGAGGACAGGCGATGATGTCGTATGCAATTGTATGTACTTTGCCATTCATGTATCTGGACTCTGTTTCAGATGACGAATCTGTTCCAGATGTGGGACCTGGTGAACTGCACTACATACTGGCACGTGGTTGGAGACACACCTGTGTCAGCAGGTGAGCAGTGCGACCTGGGTGCGCAGTGTCGGCACTCTCTCTCCCTGTCCAACTCTTCTGTTATCTGTGTCTCTCTCTGCCTCTCTTTCTGTATTTCTCTCTCACCCCCTCTCTTTCTGTCTTTCTCTCTCTCTCTCTCCCTCTCTTTCGGTCTTTCTCTCTCTCCCCTCTCTTTCCGTCTTTCTCTCTCTCCCCTCTCTTTCCGTCTTTCTCTCTCTCCCCCTCTCTTTCTGTTTTTCTCTCTCTCCCTCTCTCTTTCCATCTTTCTCTCTCTCCCTCTCTTCCTCTCTCTCCTCTCTGTGTCTTTCTCTCTCCTTCGATCTCACTCTGTCCTTTGATGAGCTCAAGTCACAACTTCTCATCTGGATTTTTGTCTTGCAGGCTGTGACCTACAGATGGTCCTGAGGAGAGCGGCCATGTGTCTTCATTTCTGTTCTGTGTTTATTTAAATACATTTTTGTTTTTTAATGAAAAGGTGAACGTGTGATGCTCATTTTTGTGACAACACTTGCATGTCACCAAATGTGATTGTGCGACATCAGGCTGATTATTTCGTACATGTTGTGTCTAGATGAAGTGGCATGTCTTCGCTCGGGGGGGTGGCCAGGGAGGGGGTTCCTGGGGTTGGTGGCGGTGGTTGTAGTGGCCTTGTTGGGGCTCCCAGCTGCATGATCGTTGGCTCCATAGCATCTGTTACGCTTCAGGTGTGGCTCTGGGCAGGGCTCCCTTTTCTGGTGCAGGCGGTCGTCTGACTTTACACCAGGTCAGAGCAGGTGTTAGTTTCCTGCTGCTAACGCGCCTTATCAACTGTTTTTGTTTCTTATTGCTGATCTAGCTGGTCGTGAGAATGTTGCGGAGTGGTGTTGTTGCGGCTTTTGGCACAGGAACACCTACTCTGCATATCATTAGCGATAGTTGCGGCGGTCATCTTTGGCGATGTTTTTTTAGGCTGCTATTGTAGGTAAACTAGTGATATGGGCTGTTTGCACCAGCTTGTGAATAGGGTGATATGTTTATTGCCACTTTGGCTGCGATAAAGTGCTGTTAACTCAGTGATAATTCCTTGAGAATATGCCCCCATGTGTGAGGAAGGAAGGGGCCTCTTGCCAATAAATGCATGCACAGTTTTGCCCCCTCCTCGGCATCAAACCCCCTCCTCTACAAAAAAAGCTGCTCAGGCCGTCGCTGATGTCCTGGGCTGATTGTAAGCCCCATAATGGGCATTCACTGTTCAAAGCCTCAAAAGATGAGCTGTAAGTCTACACTATGCAGTGGCTTCCAACTTGTTTTCCCTGCCACCATGTGATTACAGATCTTCACCGGGTGACTGATATCGTTTGGCACACTGTTGTACCCTAATTATTTACAGGTAGGAATGGGCAAGAAGCAAGTTCCTGAATACACACAAGCATTTGAGTTTTTAGATTTTTACACACTTAACAGGACATTTCCTCTCAGTAACGCCGACCTCCCATCCAACTCGGAAATTTACTCACACGAAAATAGGAGCCTGAGCAAATACTTATACTAATGCCAAGCCAACTTTTTTGATTAGGAAAACTTGTTTGTATTAATAAATGGCCAATTAGCGCCTGCAAGTCACTCGCAAACTGCTTCAAGAATCAGATCTTGTGCTGCAGGTCACCCACGAAGAGTAGAAAGCTGAGTATAATGATCTGACAGACTAAAAATATGAAATGTAGGGGCATATTATCAAGCAGGGCGTTAAAAATTACCGCTGTTTTAGCGGCAGAAAACTGCCGCTATAGCGGCGATAATGGGCTTGATAATATGGCCTAGTGAATTCCAATAGAAACCCATGTTCTGGTGTGAACATGGGCTTCTATTGGAATTCTCCAGGGCATATTATCAAGCCCATTATCGCCGCTTTAGCTGCAGTTTTCTGACGCTAAAACGGCGATAATTTAAATGCCCTGCTTGATAATATGCCCCATAGTTGCTTCTGATTTCCAAAGTGCATGCAAAGAGAGTGTTGGAACATCATTAATGAACCTGTAGCCGGAGAGCTAGAGTTTCTATATTACTACTTATATTTCGCATTCATGTCAGATCTAAGATACTTTTCATTTTCCTAAAAAGCTTTATCTCTCGACCTTGCCCTTTTCAGTTCATTATTTTGGATGGTAAATCTTGAAAAATGTAGTGGTTTTACTGGTTTACCAGCTAGGCCACCTTTATTTCGTGCAAGAAAAATATATGTATGATTTCTCCGCGGTAACCCAGAGTCACCTCCGATGGTTCTTTTTTATGAGCTGCTCCTTCTGAATTATGTTCAATATCACACTTTGCCATCCTCTAAAGAGATGGGCATCAGGATCAGCAAATCAAAAGAAATTACTAATATCTGAAAATGTGCAATACTAAAGATTGCCTACTTTCCTTTCTTAAAAATATGAAGGATGGGCAATATTAACAGAAAATATTGACAGCTGTGTCCTAGGTCTGGCTTTCAAGCTATTTTGAAAACGAGGTTACGGGTGAGATCCCACCTTCGGTATCCAGATAGGAAGCTTCTAGTCCCTGCTTCAGAAATGATGGAAGTACTGCCTCTGAGGAATTATTCACATTGATCAAATATGAAAAGACGCGAGCAAAAAAAATCACTCGACACTTGAATTTAAACATTTATAAGGTTGCTCTAGATAAAAATAAGCCCAACTCCTTTTCAAATCCAGAATAATTTTACTTAATGGAAGTTATTAAGTTACTCTCAGCCTCTTTTGACATCCTTTTCTAGTGGAGCAAATGTATTGTTTCTAAAAAGAAAGACTTTTGTTAACTGCTGTTTAAAATATTCCCTGTTATTTCCCTGCACCAGAATTACTGTTACTTTAGAGCCTGGTATTTCCAGGATGGTTAAATAACAAGGAATGCTATCTGTATATGTGCTGATTCCTACACATTTTCTTCTTTGTTTTAAGCTTAGAATTCCAGGTACATTTACCAATCTTTCAAGTAAAGCAGGGCCACGAGCAAAGTTGTGCGCTACGCTGCTTAGCCTGCTCTCTCCTTGATCAGGTACACTGTGTGCAGCCTCGCACCAACACAAGCACCTTTGCACCATAATGCAAGGGTACCTATGTACAGGCAGGATTGGTTTTGTGGCGGAAGTGGCACCTTTCTGAAGAAAAACAATCCTTAGAGGCATTTTCCTCTTTCTATTTCTGCAGTACACATGGAAAGAGGAAATAACGAGGCGGGATAAAGATATTTCTCCTTGCTACATAGTTACACCTCATTGAGGAAGGTGTCGAATTTTGACTAAACCTGGGCGGAGTTCGCGCAGTTCCGCATAGCGGAACTCCACAAAGTGACAAAAAACCTCAGACACGCTACGTGGAGTTCTGTGGCAGAGTGAGTTAGGGCCATACCGTTTGCAGTGATTTTGAGCACCGAGTGTTTGTCCCGCACTGTAAAATCATGGTGAATGGCACTATGTGCAGCGCAAGAGGGCACAGCTTCCATTCTGCTGCTCAAGTAGATTTCCTACTCGAGCAGCAGCTTTCTCAACACGAACAGGTTTCTCAACACGAGTGGTCGCGTCCTGCCGCAACAACTCCCATTGAGAAATCTGGCCTCCCGTATTCAGAAATCTCGCTAGGAGGTTGATTTTTCTTGCCTGCCCTCGCCAATTAGACCATGGCGAGCAAAGAAAAATTCAGCGGGGAGGTGGGTGCGCGAGGTGGGAGTGAGGTTGGAGCATTAGTGAGGAAAAAAACTCCTCTTCGCGCGCCTGCTCCACGGATCGCAGAGTGCAGAAAACTCTGCAAACTCCGTGAACGTAGCGGAACTCACCGCCCAGGGTTAATTTTGATGCATTCTCAGGTAAACTAGCTTTAGTAAATCTGGTAATGCACCAAAATCTATGGGGGTATGCATGGGAACGACCATGCTCCACCCATGGAACGCCTCACAACTTGAAATTTGATGTATATGCGCTATATAAAACTCCCCAAAATATAAAATTCCAGTTTTGGTCCTCTTCTGCTTGTACTCATTTTAACTTATATCAGAAGCAGACATCAAATGTCTTTCCTATTCAGTATTTTTAGCCCAATTCTGACAAAAATTAATAGTGACTTTATTATTTTTCAATGCATATTTTATCTTCTAAGGCAAGAACCACATTCCTTGTCTGAACACCTTTACTAGATGCACAACGTATTTTTGGCGTCTTTAACATAGATGAAACCCACCCTGGGGACGATCCTCAAGGGGCAGTGCTATTATTGGTGCAGTAGGTACAATAGCACTGGGCAAGGAGTATGAAGGGTCCTCTGCACTAGCTGCTGCATTTATAACTGCAAATGTACCATGCCACATGATACTGCCATTTGAACTTGATATCGGTGCCCTTGTACGTTAATACATTATCATAAGATGAACACCAAGGTGAGCTGGAAACCTTCACAAAGAGAAGGTTTCCAGACTGTGTGTAAGGGCACAACTCTGTTACAGTCCATTTCAGGTTATACAACCTCCCAGGACATGGAAGGCGGCCCAAATATCTTTGTTTAAGCTGCTGGGCAGGATAGGATTTACTGCAGAACTTTTCCAGCAATGCCTGTGCTCATAGTTCATCTCTCTATAGGACCAACTTACACCAAGGCCTATGCTCCTCCTTCTCTGTAGGCGGGGACAGCTTAAGGATTTTGGGGGCCCAGGAGCAAACGTTATTTAGTGGCTCCTGTTTGGAACAGCTTTGAATTTATGACCTAATTTCAGCTCTTTCCAGCCCTCTTTGGCCAGGTCATTGACAGTGCGCAGGCACGCCGGCCCAAATTCTAAATTTGTTTACATCTAATATTCGGGTATAGTGACATGTTTTCAATATTGTAACACAGCAGCAGCTCACTAACTTTACTACAAATAACCTCTGTGACCCCCTCCCCAGTGGAGTCACTAGGGTTGGTGTCACCCGGTGCGGGTAACTCTTGGTGTCACCCCCTCAAAACTTACCGGATGGACCAACTCACCTTCTGCCTGCACCATGTCCCCTCTGCCTGCACCATCCCTCCCTCTGTCTGCACCATCTCCCCTCCGCCTGCACCATTTCACCCCCTGCCTGCACCATCTTTCCCTCAGTCTACACCATCTCACCCTCTGCCTGCACCTTCTCCCCTCTGCCTGCATCATCTCCCCTCTGGTTGCACCATCTCTCCCTGTGTCCCCACCATCTCCCCTCTGCCTGAACCATCTCCCCGCCACCTGCACCATCTCTCCCTCTGCCTGCACCATCTCCCCTCCGCCTGCAACATCTCTCCCTCTGTCTGCACCATCTCCCCTCCGCCTGCACCATCTCACCCTCTGCCTGCACCATCTCACCCTCTGCCTGCACCATCTCCCCTCTGCCTGTGCCATCTCCCCTCTGCCTGCACCATCTATCTATTTGTCCACACTATCTCCCCTCTGCCTGCACCATCTCTCCCTCTGCCTGCACCATCTCTCCCTCTGCCTGCACCATCTCACCCTCTGCCTGCACCATCTCCCCCTGCCTGCACCATCTTTCCCTCAGCCTACACCATCTCACCCACTGCCTGCACCATCTCCCCTCTGCCTGCACCATCTCCCCTCTGGTTGCACCATCTCTCCCTGTGTCCACACCATCTCCCCTCCGCCTGCACCATCTCTCCTTCTGCCTGCACCATCTCCCCTCTGGTTGCACCATCTCTCCCTGTGTCCACACCATCTCTCCCTCTGCCCGCACCATCTCTCCCTCTGCCTGCACCATCTCTCCCTCTGCCTGAACCCTCTCCCCTCCACCTGCACCATCTCTCCCTCTGCCTGCACCATCTCCCCTTCCCCTGCAACATCTCTCCCTCTGTCTGCACCATCTCCCCTCCGCCTGCACCAATTCACCCCCTGCCTGCACCATCTCTCCCTCTGTCTGCACCATCTCACCCTCTGCCTGCACCGTCTCCCCTCTGCCTGCACATCTCCCCTCTGCCTGCACCATCTATCGCTTTGTCCACACTATCTCCCCTCTGCCTGCACCATCTCGCCCTCTGCCTACACCATCTCTCCCTCTGCCTGCACCATCTCACCTCTGCCTGCACCATGTCCCCTCTGCCTGCACCGTCTCCCCTCTGCCTGCACCATCTCTCGCTTTGTCCACACTATTTCCTTCTGCCTGCACCATCTCCCCTCTGGTTGCACCATCTCTCCCTGTGTCCACACCATCTCCCCTCCGCCTGCACCATCTCTCCCTCTGCCCGCACCATCTCTCCCTCTGCCTGCACAATCTCTCCCTCTGCCTGAACCCTCTCCTCTCCAATTGCACCATCTCTCCCTCTGACTGCACCATCTCCCCTTCCCCTGCAACATCTCTCCCTCTGTCTGCACCATCTCCCCTCCGCCTGCACCATCTCACCCCCTGCCTGCACCATCTCTCCCTCTGCCTGCACCATCTCACCCTCTGCCTGCACCATCTCCCCCTGCCTGCACATCTCCCCTCTGCCTCCACCATCTATCCCTTTGTCTACACTATCTCCCCTCTGCCTGCACCATCTCTCCCTCTGCCTGCACCATCTCTCCCTCTGCCTGCACCATCTCACCTCTGCCTGCACCATCTCCCCTCTGCCTGCACCATCTCCCCTCTGCCTGCACCATCTCTCGCTTTGTCCACACTATCTTTCCTCTGCCTGCACCATCTCTCCCTCTGCCTGCACCATCTCCCCTCCGCCTGCACCATCTCTCCATCTGTCTGCACCATCTCCCCTCTGCTGCCCCATCTCACCCCCTGCCTGCACCATCTCTCTCTGCCTGCACCATCTCACCCTCTGCCTGCACCATCTCCCCTCTGCCTGCACCATCTCACCCCCTGCCTGCACCATCTCCCCTCTGCCTGCACCATCTCCACTCTGCCTGCACCATCTCCAATCTGCCTGCACCATCTCTCCCTTTGTCCACACTATCTCCCCTCTGCCTGCACCATCTCTCGCTCTGCCTGCACCATCTCTCCCTCTGCCTGCACCATCTCCCCTCTACCTGCACCATCTCCCCTCTGCCGGCACCATCTCTCGCATTGTCCACACTATCTCCCCTCTACCTGCACCATCTCCCCTCCGCTGAACCATCTCACCCCCTGCCTGCACCATCTCTCTCTGCCTGCACCATCTCACCCTCTGCCTGCACCATCTCCCCTCCGCCTGCACCATTTCACCCCCTGCCTGTACCATCTTTCCCTCAGTCTACACCATCTCACCCTCTGCCTGCACCATCTCCCCGCCACCTGCACCATCTCTCCCTCTGCCTGCACCATCTCCCCTCCGCCTGCACCATCTCACCTCTGCCTGCACCATCTCCCCTCTGCCTGCACCATCTCCCCTCTGCCTGCACCATCTCTCGCTTTGTCCACACTATCTTTCCTTCTGCCTGCACCATCTCCCCTCTGGTTGCACCATCTCTCCCTGTGTCCACACCATCTCCCCTCCGCCTGTACCATCTCTCCCTCTGCCCGCACCATCTCTCCCTCTGCCTGCACCATCTCTCCCTCTGCCTGAACCCTCTCCCCTCCACCTGCACCATCTCTCCCTCTGACTGCACCATTTCCCCTTCCCCTGCAACATCTCTCCCTCTGTCTGCACCATCTCCCCTCTGCCTGCACATCTCCCCTCTGCCTGCACCATCTATCCCTTTGTCCACACTATCTCCCCTCTGCCTGCACCATCTCTCCCTCTGCCTGCACCATCTCTCCCTCTGCCTGCACCATCTCACCTCTGCCTGCACCATCTCCCCTCTGCCTGCACCATCTCCACTCTGCCTGCACCATCTCCAATCTGCCTACAATATCTCTCCCTTTGTCCACACTATCTCCCCTCTGCCTGCACCATCTCTCGCTCTGCCTGCACCATCTCTCCCTCTGCCTGCACCATCTCCCCTCTACCTGCACCATCTCCCCTCTGCCGGCACCATCTCTCGCTTTGTCCACACTATCTCCCCTCTACCTGCACCATCTCCCCTCCGCTGAACCATCTCACCCCCTGCCTGCACCATCTCTCTCTGCCTGCACCATCTCACCCTCTGCCTGCACCATCTCCCCTCCGCCTGCACCATTTCACCCCCTGCCTGCACCATCTTTCCCTCAGTCTACACCATCTCACCCTCTGCCTGCACCATCTCCCCGCCACCTGCACCATCTCTCCCTCTGCCTGCACCATCTCCCCTCCGCCTGCACCATCTCACCTCTGCCTGCACCATCTCCCCTCTGCCTGCACCATCTCCCCTCTGCCTGCACCATCTCTTGCTTTGTCCACACTATCTTTCCTTCTGCCTGCACCATCTCCCCTCTGGTTGCACCATCTCTCCCTGTGTCCACACCATCTCCCCTCCGCCTGCACCATCTCTCCCTCTGCCCGCACCATCTCTCCCTCTGCCTGCACCATCTCTCCCTCTGCCTGAACCCTCTCCCCTCCACCTGCACCATCTCTCCCTCTGACTGCACCATCTCCCCTTCCCCTGCAACATCTCTCCCTCTGTCTGCACCATCTCCCCTCTGCCTGCACATCTCCCCTCTGCCTGCACCATCTATCCCTTTGTCCACACTATCTCCCCTCTGCCTGCACATCTCTCCCTCTGCCTGCACCATCTCTCCCTCTGCCTGCACCATCTCACCTCTGCCTGCACCATCTCCCCTCTGCCTGCACCATCTCCACTCTGCCTGCACCATCTCCAATCTGCCTGCAATATCTCTCCCTTTGTCCACATTATCTCCCCTCTGCCTGCACCATCTCTCGCTCTGCCTGCACCATCTCTTCCTCTGCCTGCACCATCTCCCCTCTACCTGCACCATCTCCCCTCTGCCGGCACCATCTCTCGCTTTGTCCACACTATCTCCCCTCTACCTGCACCATCTCCCCTCCGCTGAACCATCTCACCCCCTACCTGCACCATCTCTCTCTGCCTGCACCATCTCACCCTCTGCCTGCACCATCTCCCCTCCGCCTGCACCATTTCACCCCCTGCCTGCACCATCTTTCCCTCAGTCTACACCATCTCACCCTCTGCCTGCACCATCTCCCCGCCACCTGCACCATCTCTCCCTCTGCCTGCACCATCTCCCCTCCGCCTGCACCATCTCACCTCTGCCTGCACCATCTCCCCTCTGCCTGCACCATCTCCCCTCTGCCTGCACCATCTCTCGCTTTGTCCACACTATCTTTCCTTCTGCCTGCACCATCTCCCCTCTGGTTGCACCATCTCTCCCTGTGTCCACACCATCTCCCCTCCGCCTGCACCATCTCTCCCTCTGCCTGCACCATCTCTCCCTCTGCCTGCACCATCTCTCCCTCTGACTGCACCATCTCCCCTTCCCCTGCAACATCTCTCCCTCTGTCTGCACCATCTCCCCTCCGCCTGCACCATCTCACCCCCTGCCTGCACCATCTCTCCCTCTGCTTGCACCATCTCACCCTCTGCCTGCACCATCTCCCCTCTGCCTGCACATCTCCCCTCTGCCTGCACCATCTATCCCTTTGTCCACACTATCTCCCCTCTGCCTGCACCATCTCTCCCTCTGCCTGCACCATCTCTCCCTCTGCCTGCACCATCTCACCTCTGCCTGCACCATCTCCCCTCTGCCTGCACCATCTCCCCTCTGCCTGCACCATCTCTCGCTTTGTCCACACTATCTTTCCTCTGCCTGCACCATCTCTCTCTCTGCCTGCACCATCTCCCCTCCGCCTGCACCATCTCTCCATCTGTCTGCACCATCTCCCCTCTGCTGCCCCATCTCACCCCCTGCCTGCACCATCTCTCTCTGCCTGCACCATCTCACCCTCTGTCGGCACCATCTCCCCTCTGCCTGTATCATCTCTCCCTCTGCCTGCACCATCTTCCCTCTGCCTGCACCATCTCACCCCCTGCCTGCACCATCTCCCCTCTGCCTGCACCATCTCCACTCTGCCTGCACCATCTCCAATCTGCCTGCACCATCTCTCCCTTTGTCCACACTATCTCCCCCCTGCCTGCACCATCTCTCTCTGCCTGCACCATCTCACCCTCTGCCTGCACCATCTCCCCTCTGCCTGCACCATCTCACCCCCTGCCTGCACCATCTCCCCTCTGCCTGCACCATCTCCACTCTGCCTGCACCATCTCCAATCTGCCTGCACCATCTCTCCCTTTGTCCACACTATCTCCCCTCTGCCTGCACCATCTCTCGCTCTGCCTGCACCATCTCTCCCTCTGCCTGCACCATCTCCCCTCTACCTGCACCATCTCCCCTCTGCCGGCACCATCTCTCGCATTGTCCACACTATCTCCCCTCTACCTGCACCATCTCCCCTCCGCTGAACCATCTCACCCCCTGCCTGCACCATCTCTCTCTGCCTGCACCATCTCACCCTCTGCCTGCACCATCTCCCCTCCGCCTGCACCATTTCACCCCCTGCCTGTACCATCTTTCCCTCAGTCTACACCATCTCACCCTCTGCCTGCACCATCTCCCCGCCACCTGCACCATCTCTCCCTCTGCCTGCACCATCTCCCCTCCGCCTGCACCATCTCACCTCTGCCTGCACCATCTCCCCTCTGCCTGCACCATCTCCCCTCTGCCTGCACCATCTCTCGCTTTGTCCACACTATCTTTCCTTCTGCCTGCACCATCTCCCCTCTGGTTGCACCATCTCTCCCTGTGTCCACACCATCTCCCCTCCGCCTGCACCATCTCTCCCTCTGCCCGCACCATCTCTCCCTCTGCCTGCACCATCTCTCCCTCTGCCTGAACCCTCTCCCCTCCACCTGCACCATCTCTCCCTCTGACTGCACCATCTCCCCTTCCCCTGCAACATCTCTCCCTCTGTCTGCACCATCTCCCCTCTGCCTGCACATCTCCCCTCTGCCTGCACCATCTATCCCTTTGTCCACACTATCTCCCCTCTGCCTGCACCATCTCTCCCTCTGCCTGCACCATCTCTCCCTCTGCCTGCACCATCTCACCTCTGCCTGCACCATCTCCCCTCTGCCTGCACCATCTCCACTCTGCCTGCACCATCTCCAATCTGCCTACAATATCTCTCCCTTTGTCCACACTATCTCCCCTCTGCCTGCACCATCTCTCGCTCTGCCTGCACCATCTCTCCCTCTGCCTGCAACATCTCCCCTCTACCTGCACCATCTCCCCTCTGCCGGCACCATCTCTCGCTTTGTCCACACTATCTCCCCTCTACCTGCACCATCTCCCCTCCGCTGAACCATCTCACCCCCTGCCTGCACCATCTCTCTCTGCCTGCACCATCTCACCCTCTGCCTGCACCATCTCCCCTCCGCCTGCACCATTTCACCCCTTGCCTGCACCATCTTTCCCTCAGTCTACACCATCTCACCCTCTGCCTGCACCATCTCCCCGCCACCTGCACCATCTCTCCCTCTGCCTCCACCATCTCCCCTCCGCCTGCACCATCTCACCTCTGCCTGCACCATCTCCCCTCTGCCTGCACCATCTCCCCTCTGCCTGCACCATCTCTTGCTTTGTCCACACTATCTTTCCTTCTGCCTGCACCATCTCCCCTCTGGTTGCACCATCTCTCCCTGTGTCCACACCATCTCCCCTCCGCCTGCACCATCTCTCCCTCTGCCCGCACCATCTCTCCCTCTGCCTGCACCATCTCTCCCTCTGCCTGAACCCTCTCCCCTCCACCTGCACCATCTCTCCCTCTGACTGCACCATCTCCCCTTCCCCTGCAACATCTCTCCCTCTGTCTGCACCATCTCCCCTCTGCCTGCACATCTCCCCTCTGCCTGCACCATCTATCCCTTTGTCCACACTATCTCCCCTCTGCCTGCACCATCTCTCCCTCTGCCTGCACCATCTCTCCCTCTGCCTGCACCATCTCACCTCTGCCTGCACCATCTCCCCTCTGCCTGCACCATCTCCACTCTGCCTGCACCATCTCCAATCTGCCTGCAATATCTCTCCCTTTGTCCACATTATCTCCCCTCTGCCTGCACCATCTCTCGCTCTGCCTGCACCATCTCTCCCTCTGCCTGCACCATCTCCCCTCTACCTGCACCATCTCCCCTCTGCCGGCACCATCTCTCGCTTTGTCCACACTATCTCCCCTCTACCTGCACCATCTCCCCTCCGCTGAACCATCTCACCCCCTGCCTGCACCATCTCTCTCTGCCTGCACCATCTCACCCTCTGCCTGCACCATCTCCCCTCCGCCTGCACCATTTCACCCCCTGCCTGCACCATCTTTCCCTCAGTCTACACCATCTCACCCTCTGCCTGCACCATCTCCCCGCCACCTGCACCATCTCTCCCTCTGCCTGCACCATCTCCCCTCCGCCTGCACCATCTCACCTCTGCCTGCACCATCTCCCCTCTGCCTGCACCATCTCCCCTCTGCCTGCACCATCTCTCGCTTTGTCCACACTATCTTTCCTTCTGCCTGCACCATCTCCCCTCTGGTTGCACCATCTCTCCCTGTGTCCACACCATCTCCCCTCCGCCTGCACCATCTCTCCCTCTGCCCGCACCATCTCTCCCTCTGACTGCACCATCTCTCCCTCTGACTGCACCATCTCCCCTTCCCCTGCAACATCTCTCCCTCTGTCTGCACCATCTCCCCTCCGCCTGCACCATCTCACCCCCTGCCTGCACCATCTCTCCCTCTGCTTGCACCATCTCACCCTCTGCCTGCACCATCTCCCCTCTGCCTGCACATCTCCCCTCTGCCTGCACCATCTATCCCTTTGTCCACACTATCTCCCCTCTGCCTGCACCATCTCTCCCTCTGCCTGCACCATCTCTCCCTCTGCCTGCACCATCTCACCTCTGCCTGCACCATCTCCCCTCTGCCTGCACCATCTCCCCTCTGCCTGCACCATCTCTCGCTTTGTCCACACTATCTTTCCTCTGCCTGCACCATCTCTCTCTCTGCCTGCACCATCTCCCCTCCGCCTGCACCATCTCTCCATCTGTCTGCACCATCTCCCCTCTGCTGCCCCATCTCACCCCCTGCCTGCACCATCTCTCTCTGCCTGCACCATCTCACCCTCTGTCGGCACCATCTCCCCTCTGCCTGTACCATCTCTCCCTCTGCCTGCACCATCTTCCCTCTGCCTGCACCATCTCACCCCCTGCCTGCACCATCTCCCCTCTGCCTGCACCATCTCCACTCTGCCTGCACCATCTCCAATCTGCCTGCACCATCTCTCCCTTTGTCCACACTATCTCCCCTCTGCCTGCACCATCTCTCGCTCTGCCTGCACCATCTCCCTTCTGCTTGCACCATCTCCCCTTTGGTTGCACCATCTCTCCCTGTGTCCACACCATTTCCCCTCCGCCTGCACTATTTCTCCCTCTGCCTGCACCATCTATCCCTTTGTCCACACTATCTCCCCTCTGCCTGCACCATCTCTCCCTCTGCCTACACCATCTCTCCCTCTGCCTGCACCATCTCACCTCTGCCTGCACCATCTCCCCTCTGCCTGCACCATCTCCCCTCTGCCTGCACCATCTCTCGCTTTGTCCACACTATCTTTCCTTCTGCCTGCACCATCTCCCCTCTGGTTGCACCATCTCTCCCTGTGTCCACGCCATCTCCCCTCCGCCTGCACCATCTCTCCCTCTGCCCGCACCATCTCTCCCTCTGCCTGCACCATCTCTCCCTCTGCCTGAACCCTCTCCTCTCCACCTGCACCATCTCTCCCTCTGACTGCACCATCTCCCCTTCCCCTGCAACATCTCTCCCTCTGTCTGCACCATCTCCCCTCCGCCTGCACCATCTCACCCCCTGCCTGCACCATCTCTCCCTCTGCCTGCACCATCTCACCCTCTGCCTGCACCATCTCCCCTCTGCCTGCACATCTCCCCTCTGCCTCCACCATCTATCCCTTTGTCCACACTATCTCCCCTCTGCCTGCACCATCTCTCCCTCTGCCTGCACCATCTCTCCCTCTCCCTCTGCCTGCACCATCTCACCTCTGCCTGCACCATCTCCCCTCTGCCTGCACCATCTCTCGCTTTGTCCACACTATCTTTCTTCTGCCTGCACCATCTCTCCCTCTGCCTGCACCATCTCCCCTCCGCCTGCACCATCTCTCCATCTGTCTGCACCATCTCCCCTCTGCTGCCCCATCTCACCCCTCTGCTGCCCCATCTCACCCCCTGCCTGCACCATCTCTCTCTGCCTGCACCATCTCACCCTCTGCCTGCACCATCTCCCTTCTGCCTGCACCATCTCCCCTTTGGTTGCACCAACTCTCCCTGTGTCCACAGCATTTCCCCTCCGCCTGCACTATTTCTCCCTCTGCCTACACCATCTCTCCCTCTGCCTGCACCATCTCACCTCTGCCTGCACCATCTCCCCTCTGCCTGCACCATCTCCCCTCTGCCTGCACCATCTCTCGCTTTGTCCACACTATCTTTCCTTCTGCCTGCACCATCTCCCCTCTGGTTGCACCATCTATCCCTGTGTCCACGCCATCTCCCCTCCGCCTGCACCATCTCTCCCTCTGCCCGCACCATCTCTCCCTCTGCCTGCACCATCTCTCCCTCTGCCTGAACCCTCTCCTCTCCACCTGCACCATCTCTCCCTCTGACTGCACCATCTCCCCTTCCCCTGCAACATCTCTCCCTCTGTCTGCACCATCTCCCCTCCGCCTGCACCATCTCACCCCCTGCCTGCACCATCTCTCCCTCTGCCTGCACCATCTCACCCTCTGCCTGCACCATCTCCCCTCTGCCTGCACATCTCCCCTCTGCCTCCACCATCTATCCCTTTGTCCACACTATCTCCCCTCTGCCTGCACCATCTCTCCCTCTGCCTGCACCATCTCTCCCTCTGCCTGCACCATCTCACCTCTGCCTGCACCATCTCCCCTCTACCTGCACCATCTCCCCTCTGCCTGCACCATCTCTCGCTTTGTCCACACTATCTTTCTTCTGCCTGCACCATCTCTCCCTCTGCCTGCACCATCTCCCCTCCGCCTGCACCATCTCTCCATCTGTCTGCACCATCTCCCCTCTGCTGCCCCATCTCACCCCTCTGCTGCCCCATCTCACCCCCTGCCTGCACCATCTCTCTCTGCCTGCACCATCTCACCCTCTGCCTGCACCATCTCCCTTCTGCCTGCACCATCTCTCCCTCTGCCTGCACCATCTCACCCCCTGCCTGCACCATCTCCCCTCTGCCTGCACCATCTCCACTCTGCCTGCACCATCTCCAATCTGCCTGCACCATCTCTCCCTTTGTCCGCACTATCTCCCCTATGCCTGCACCATCTCTCGCTCTGCCTGCACCATCTCTCCCTCTGCCTGCACCATCTCCCCTCTACCTGCACCATCTCCCCTCTGCCGGCACCATCTCTCGCTTTGTCCACACTATCTCCCCTCTACCTGCACCATCTCCCCTCCGCTGAACCATCTCACCCCCTGCCTGCACCATCTCTCTCTGCCTGCACCACCTCACCCTCTGCCTGCACCATCTCCCCTCCGCCTGCACCATTTCACCCCCTGCCTGCACCATCTTTCCCTCAGTCTACACCATCTCACCCTCTGCCTGCACCATCTCCCCGCCACCTGCACCATCTCTCCCTCTGCCTACACCATCTCCCCTCCGCCTGCACCATCTCACCTCTGCCTGCACCATCTCCCCTCTGCCTGCACCATCTCCCCTCTGCCTGCACCATCTCTCGCTTTGTCCACACTATCTTTCCTTCTGCCTGCACCATCTCCCCTATGGTTGCACCATCTCT
Source organism: Lissotriton helveticus (assembly GCF_964261635.1). Classification (NCBI taxonomy): domain Eukaryota; kingdom Metazoa; phylum Chordata; class Amphibia; order Caudata; family Salamandridae; genus Lissotriton; species Lissotriton helveticus. The sequence continues at coordinate 1,715,263,305 of NC_136059.1, forward strand.
CCCTGTGTCCACACCATCTCCCCTCCGCCTGCACCATCTCTCCCTCTGCCCGCACCATCTCTCCCTCTGCCTGCACCATCTCTCCCTCTGCCTGAACCCTCTCCCCTCCACCTGGACCATCTCTCCCTCTGACTGCACCATCTCCCCTTCCCCTGCAACATCTCTCCCTCTGTCTGCACCATCTCCCCTCCGCCTGCACCATCTCACCCCCTGCCTGCACCATCTCTCCCTCTGCCTGCACCATCTCACCCTCTGCCTGCACCATCTCCCCTCTGCCTGCACATCTCCCCTCTGCCTGCACCATCTATCCCTTTGTCCACACTATCTCCCCTCTGCCTGCACCATCTCTCCCTCTGCCTGCACCATCTCTCCCTCTGCTTGCACCATCTAACCTCTGCCTGCACCATCTCCCCTCTGCCTGCACCATCTCCCCTCTGCCTGCACCATCTCTCGCTTTGTCCACACTATCTTTCCTCTGCCTGCACCATCTCTCTCTCTGCCTGCACCGTCTCCCCTCCGCCTGCACCATCTCTCCATCTGTCTGCACCATCTCCCCTCTGCTGCCCCATCTCACCCCCTGCCTGCACCATCTCTCTCTGCCTGCACCATCTCACCCTCTGTCTGCACCATCTCCCCTCTGCCTGCACCATCTCTCCCTCTGCCTGCACCATCTCACCTCTGCCTGCACCATCTCCCCTCTGCCTGCACCATCTCCCCTCTGCCTGCACCATCTCTCGCTTTGTCCACACTATCTTTCCTTCTGCCTGCACCATCTCCCCTCTGGTTGCACCATCTCTCCCTGTGTCCACACCATCTCCACTCCGCCTGCACCATCTCTCCCTCTGCCCGCACCATCTCTCCCTCTGCCTGCACCATCTCTCCCTCTGCCTGAACCCTCTCCTCTCCACCTGCACCATCTCTCCCTCTGACTGCACCATCTCCCCTCCCCCTGCAACATCTCTCCCTCTGTCTGCACCATATCCCCTCCGCCTGCACCATCTCAACCCCTGCCTGCACCATCTCTCCCTCTGCCTGCACCATCTCACCCTCTGCCTGCACCATCTCCCCTCTGCCTGCACATCTCCCCTCTGCCTGCACCATCTATCCCTTTGTCCACACTATCTCCCCTCTGCCTGCACCATCTCTCCATCTGCCTGCACCATCTCTCCCTCTGCCTGCACCATCTCACCTCTGCCTGCACCATCTCCCCTCTGCCTGCACCATCTCCCCTCTGCCTGCACCATCTCTCGCTTTGTCCACACTATCTTTCCTCTGCCTGCACCATCTCTCCCTCTGCCTGCACCATCTCCCCTCCGCCTGCACCATCTCTCCATCTGTCTGCACCATCTCCCCTCTGCCTGCACCATCTCACCCCCTGCCTGCACCATCTCCCCTCTGCCTGCACCATCTCCACTCTGCCTGCACCATCTCCAATCTGCCTGCACCATCTCTCCCTTTGTCCACACTATCTCCCCTCTGTCTGCACCATCTCTTGCTCTGCCTGTACCATCTCTCCCTCTGCCTGCACCATCTCCCCTCTACCTGCACCATCTCCCCTCTGCCGGCACCATCTCTCGCTTTGTCCACACTATCTCCCCTCTACCTGCACCATCTCCCCGCCACCTGCCCCATCTCACCCCCTGCCTGCACCATCTCTCTCTGCCTGCACCATCTCACCCTCTGCCTGCACCATCTCCCCTCTGCCTGCACCATCTCTCCCTCTGCCTGCACCATCTTCCCTCTGCCTGCACCATCTCACCCCCTGCCTGCACCATCTCCCCTCTGCCTGCACCATCTCCACTCTGCCTGCACCATCTCCAATCTGCCTGCACCATCTCTCCCTTTGTCCACACTATCTCCCCTCTGTCTGCACCATCTCTTGCTCTGCCTGCACCATCTCTCCCTCTGCCTGCACCATCTACCCTCTACCTGCACCATCTCCCCTCTGCCGGCACCATCTCTCGCTTTGTCCACACTATCTCCCCTCTACCTGCACAATCTCCCCGCCACCTGCACCATCTCTCCCTCTGCCTGCACCATCTCACCTCTGCCTGCACCATCTCCCCTCTTCCTGCACCATCTCCCCTCTGCCTGCACCATCTCTCGCTTTGTCCACACTATCTTTCCTTCTGCCTGCACCATCTCCCCTCTGGTTGCAGCATCTCTCCCTGTGTCCACACCATCTCCCCTCCGCCTGCACCATCTCTCCCTCTGCCCGCACCATCTCTCGCTCTGCCTGCACCATCTCTCCCTCTGCCTGAACCCTCTCCCCTCCACCTGCACCATCTCTCCCTCTGACTGCACCATCTCCCCTGCAACATCTCTCCCTCTGTCTGCACCATCTCCCCTCCACCTGCACCATCTCACCCCCTGCCTGCACCATCTCCCCCTGCCTGCACCATCTTTCCCTCAGCCTACACCATCTCACCCACTGCCTGCTCCATCTCCCCTCTGCCTGCACCATCTCACCCTCTGCCTGCACCATCTCACCCTCTGCCTGCACCATCTCACCCTCTGCCTGCACCATCTCCCCTCTGCCTGCGCCATCTCCCCTCTGCCTGCACCATCTATCTATTTGTCCACACTATCTCCCCTCTGCCTGCACCATCTCTCCCTCTGCCTGCACCATCTCTACCTCTGCCTGCACCATCTCACCCTCTGCCTGCACCATCTCCCCCTGCCGGCACCATCTTTCCCTCAGCATACACCATCTCACCCACTGCCTGCACCATCTCCCCTCTGCCTGCACCATCTCCCCTCTGGTTGCACCATCTCTCCCTGTGTCCACACCATCTCCCCTCCGCCTGCACCATCTCTCCTTCTGCCTGCACCATCTCCCCTCTGCCTGCACCATCTCTCGCTCTGCCTGCACCATCTCTCCCTCTGCCTGCACCATCTCCCCTCTACCTGCACCATCTCCCCTCTGCCGGCACCATCTCTCGCTTTGTCCACACTATCTCCCCTCTACCTGCACCATCTCCCCTCCGCTGAACCATCTCACCCCCTGCCTGCACCATCTCTCTCTGCCTGCACCATCTCACCCTCTGCCTGCACCATCTCCCCTCCGCCTGCACCATTTCACCCCCTGCCTGCACCATCTTTCCCTCAGTCTACACCATCTCACCCTCTGCCTGCACCATCTCCCCGCCACCTGCACCATCTCTCCCTCTGCCTGCACCATCTCCCCTCCGCCTGCACCATCTCACCTCTGCCTGCACCATCTCCCCTCTGCCTGCACCATCTCCCCTCTGCCTGCACCATCTCTCGCTTTGTCCACACTATCTTTCCTTCTGCCTGCACCATCTCCCCTCTGGTTGCACCATCTCTCCCTGTGTCCACACCATCTCCCCTCCGCCTGCACCATCTCTCCCTCTGCCCGCACCATCTCTCCCTCTGCCTGCACCATCTCTCCCTCTGCCTGAACCCTCTCCCCTCCACCTGCACCATCTCTCCCTCTGACTGCACCATCTCCCCTTCCCCTGCAACATCTCTCCCTCTGTTTGCACCATCTCCCCTCTGCCTGCACATCTCCCCTCTGCCTGCACCATCTATCCCTTTGTCCACACTATCTCCCCTCTGCCTGCACCATCTCTCCCTCTGCCTGCACCATCTCTCCCTCTGCCTGCACCATCTCACCTCTGCCTGCACCATCTCCCCTCTGCCTGCACCATCTCCACTCTGCCTGCACCATCTCCAATCTGCCTGCAATATCTCTCCCTTTGTCCACATTATCTCCCCTCTGCCTGCACCATCTCTCGCTCTGCCTGCACCATCTCTCCCTCTGCCTGCACCATCTCCCCTCTACCTGCACCATCTCCCCTCTGCCGGCACCATCTCTCGCTTTGTCCACACTATCTCCCCTCTACCTGCACCATCTCCCCTCCGCTGAACCATCTCACCCCCTGCCTGCACCATCTCTCTCTGCCTGCACCATCTCACCCTTTGCCTGCACCATCTCCCCTCCGCCTGCACCATTTCACCCCCTGCCTGCACCATCTTTCCCTCAGTCTACACCATCTCACCCTCTGCCTGCACCATCTCCCCGCCACCTGCACCATCTCTCCCTCTGCCTGCACCATCTCCCCTCCGCCTGCACCATCTCACCTCTGCCTGCACCATCTCCCCTCTGCCTGCACCATCTCCCCTCTGCCTGCACCATCTCTCGCTTTGTCCACACTATCTTTCCTTCTGCCTGCACCATCTCCCCTCTGGTTGCACCATCTCTCCCTGTGTCCACACCATCTCCCCTCCGCCTGCACCATCTCTCCCTCTGCCCGCACCATCTCTCCCTCTGCCTGCACCATCTCTCCCTCTGACTGCACCATCTCCCCTTCCCCTGCAACATCTCTCCCTCTGTCTGCACCATCTCCCCTCCGCCTGCACCATCTCACCCCCTGCCTGCACCATCTCTCCCTCTGCTTGCACCATCTCACCCTCTGCCTGCACCATCTCCCCTCTGCCTGCACATCTCCCCTCTGCCTGCACCATCTATCCCTTTGTCCACACTATCTCCCCTCTGCCTGCACCATCTCTCCCTCTGCCTGCACCATCTCTCCCTCTGCCTGCACCATCTCACCTCTGCCTGCACCATCTCCCCTCTGCCTGCACCATCTCCCCTCTGCCTGCACCATCTCTCGCTTTGTCCACACTATCTTTCCTCTGCCTGCACCATCTCTCTCTCTGCCTGCACCATCTCCCCTCCGCCTGCACCATCTCTCCATCTGTCTGCACCATCTCCCCTCTGCTGCCCCATCTCACCCCCTGCCTGCACCATCTCTCTCTGCCTGCACCATCTCACCCTCTGTCGGCACCATCTCCCCTCTGCCTGTACCATCTCTCCCTCTGCCTGCACCATCTCACCCCCTGCCTGCACCATCTCCCCTCTGCCTGCACCATCTCCACTCTGCCTGCACCATCTCCAATCTGCCTGCACCATCTCTCCCTTTGTCCACACTATCTCCCCTCTGCCTGCACCATCTCTCGCTCTGCCTGCACCATCTCCCTTCTGCTTGCACCATCTCCCCTTTGGTTGCACCATCTCTCCCTGTGTCCACACCATTTCCCCTCCGCCTGCACTATTTCTCCCTCTGCCTGCACCATCTATCCCTTTGTCCACACTATCTCCCCTCTGCCTGCACCATCTCTCCCTCTGCCTACACCATCTCTCCCTCTGCCTGCACCATCTCACCTCTGCCTGCACCATCTCCCCTCTGCCTGCACCATCTCCCCTCTGCCTGCACCATCTCTCGCTTTGTCCACTGTTGGAAATGGGATCCCCGGCTGGCCAGGGCTTTCGCCAAGGTCAGTCAGAGACCACCACACCCAAGTCAGGGCAAGGGAGTTACACGCCAAGATAACCCCTACTCACCCTCTAGTTAACGTGGCGCGAGCAGCAAGGCTAAACTTGGAGGCGATGTAAGTTAAGTATTTGCGCATGCACCCCAGCAACAACTCCCAGGGCCCACCACAAAGGAAACTCCACACAAGGTTATATAAAAATAGCCTTTGTATTACACCAAAACACATTAGATAAAACACACACTTTACAATGTGCCAGAGGCACGGGCAGAATTTACAAGGGATTATTTACAAGACAGGGCCACCTGGACCACTGTCAGGAATCAGAAGTAGCACTTTCAGAAATAGCACTTAGAAGGTAAAATATAAATTTACTTTAGCACAAAATAGCACCCAACCAGTCACTACTGGTAACAGGACCTCACTAGCACCACCTGTACTAGGGAGAAAACAACCACCTATGTATTACAATACCTGTAGGGGTGTAAGAGGAAAACACATGATGCAATGCATAACATTCATTCAGAGGTGTAAAGGCACATGACGCATAAACAATACATTCAGAGGTGCATAGAAAGTACAATTGCGCCAAACTCACGTAAGTCACCACCTGTGACTGTCCCTAGGCCCTCTGGCCTTGTGGGGGCTAGGACGCCCTGTGTCCAAAGTCCAGGGGGGCCTAAACGGAGCAGTTGCCCACAAAGTGCTGGGCCACTGGTGCAGCAAGGTTTGAGCCTTCCGTGGGAGCCTCACAGGCTCTGGAATCAAAATGCCCCTTTGAGCCTCGCTGGGCTCTTCACGCTACCAAATGCCTCCTCTGAGCCTCTCTGGGCTCTGAAAACATAGGTGGCACCTTGAGCCTCTCACAGGGCTCTGCTCACAAATAGACAGGCACTCACGAGCCTCGGGGCTCTCAAAAATGCCCCCTTGAGCCTTCCCGGCTCAAAATAACTGATGCCCCTAGAGCCTCTCAGGGCTCTTGAACACAGCAATGGGGCACTCAGGGTTAAAGAAATGCCCCGTCGTTGGAGCCTCGCAGGCTCAGCACAAAAATGCCGCCTGGTTGGAGTCCCCCCCTCTGGGGGACTCGAGACGCAGAAATTGCCCCTGGAGCCTTTCGCCAGGCTCCACAACAATGAGCACGGGATCGCGCTCCTGGGGGGAGGGGGGGGCGGACACCGACAACGTGTCCCGGCGCCCCTCCCTTCTCTACTTTGGCCTCACACCCCCTCCCGGTCAGCTCCACTCACCGGCTGTCTCGAGGCGGCGGTCTCCTTCTCGAGAGCTCCCGCTCCCCGGGGCTCTCTCTGCAGACTTCTCCCTTCTCTCCTGGGCTCTCCCTCGCTTTGGGAGCCTGGGGGGTCAAGGAAAGGCGCCGGCTTCTCCCTTTACCGGAGCACGGGGTGGCCTCCCGTCTGCGTCCGGTTGTTTCTCTGTCCTGCCCCCGGCCTGCCTGACTTCCAGGTCGCGGCTGCGGGGCGGGACTTCCGGTCGGCCTGCTCATTGATTGGCCGGCCGGCCAACCACTTCCGGGTCGCACTTGGCAGCGGCCCGGCAACGTTTTAAAAACACTCCGGGCTGCGGCGGTGACTCTCGAGGGGCAATGCCGGGTGGGCACCGGCCTTAATTACCATGAAGCGCGGTGGGCACGCGCTCGAAAGGCGGCAATGTCCCCGGCAGAGTGGGCACCTGCCAGGGGGCTCAAGACTCGTCACGGAGCGGGGCCGACGCCGGGTGGGCTCCGGCTTCCAAAAGTAAAGCGCCCCTCAGCGCTAAATGCTAAATAAAGCGCTCTTAGCGCTAGGAGGGAAAAGGAAAGCGCTCCCAGCGCTATCAATCCAATTCAGCACCCCCAGGCGCTATAGGACAACAAAGTCCAGCAAAGGTCCTTCAGCAAGGCAGGGGGGGGGCAAGGCTGGGCCCAGAGCCAGCTCACTGGGTCTCCAGGCAGGGAGACAGCCCAAGTGGCGGTCCTCTGGCCCAGCAGCAGCAGCAACAGCCCCCTCAGGATCCTGGAAGAGAACAACTTCAGTGGGGACACAGCCCCATTTTTATACAGTGCATTCCTTTGTCTAAGGGTGTAGAGTGGGGGCGGAACCAGTCGCAGCTGGTTCTTGAGTACTCTGTTTACCTCAACCACCCTCTCTATTCACTGGCAGGGCTTGGGTCATTAGACACACCACAGGGGGGCGGAGCCAGCATTGTGTGGGGAAAACCCAGCCCATCCAGGACACAGGTACACTCCTCCCACACATTACTCATGCAGATCTCCCACTCACCACCGGGCAGACCCATCCAGACTTCCTGGAGCCTGGCATGCCAGCCAGCTCCAGCCAATCACACGCCAGCACCCTCACAGCACACGTACAGCCATGTCTAGAAATGGCGCTTCCCTACTAGACACATACATGCTGCATACACCGTTGCGCAGCATTCACTCACACGAGTTCACACATACCAGACTCAAGCCTGTACACCCCACGCATCAGGAACTACCAGGGACACATACATTCCCCATGCATTCCTATGGGCGGGCAGGCCTAGCTCAGCACATGCACTCAGAGTGCGCACGCACTTTCCACTGGGACACAGTGAAAGTGCGCAGAATCCAAAAATCACCATCTCCAGGTCACCATTTCAAGCAAAAAGTCTAGGGGTGAACCTGCCCTAAGGGCCAAAGTCCAACATAACCCCCTTCCAGCCAAAACGCAGGGGAGACCAATCACCACCGTGATGGACTTCCCTGCTTGGGGCGATAGAACACGGACGCAGGCCCGCAACTGCAGGGACACCCTCCTGTTCTACGCCACGGTGAACCCATGGGATTTCCTCTAAACACACTGTCTGGACCAACTGGGCTACCCCACTGGTACTCCCAAGTTGTCCGCGGCCAGGACCAGGCCCTGGGCCACCCAGGTGCCACTGGTCCATGCCAATTCGCAGAGCGGGGGGTAGTAACCCCTGGCACATAGGAGCCATTCTCCACTCTTCCTGTCTGCAAGACAGGACTAGACTGCCACTGGTACTCCAGCCTAGGGCCTACAACCTCAGGCGGACCAGGAGTCTCAGGGAAGGCTCTCCTCCCCCTACCTCTTCTCCTAGGGTTCCTCCTCCCTCTGCGAGGGGTACCCCTAGAACGCCATTCCAACCCAGGGCTTTTCCACTCAGGTTGCACCGGGGTCAGAGGTGGGCTCTCCCACCCTCTGCACCCCCTTCCAGAGGTCTGCCCTCTCCCACCTGGAGAAGTTCCTCTGGAAGAAGAACCGGTCAGGACACTGGTTACAGTCGTCCTACCCTTCAGGTCAGGCTGATCCTGAACCTGGCCTTCCAACCTCTGGTCTAAAACCTTCGGTGGAACAATTGCCTGGCACTCCAGGACTTCTGGGGACTCACACACAATCCCCCTGAGGCTGACACATGGCCCATGTGTCGTGTGACTGTCTGTCTGGCGCAGATCTCCCGCTCCCTGTCCACCTGACAGTGCGCGAAGATCCCCCAGACCAGAAGTGGTGTTACCATGGTCACTACACGGGAACCTAGCCCAACTGGGTAGTCCCTGACCCACTGGTCCAGCCACTGGGGAACTCCCCCAATCACTCCTCACTCTGGACTCCTGTACCCTCCCTATCGGAGCGGTACTGCCAGACTCTAGAACCACAGGAGCTCTGGTTACAGACGCTCCAGGTCCTCTACTCACTAGGAGATCCTCCTCAAATGGACTAACAGGACAGCCTAGGTCCCCAACCTGGTGTTCCCTCAAGAAACCACCCAGGTTCTGAGACAGGGCTTCGGGCCTCTGGGGGCTCTCAGCCACCCACTGACTCCTGCTCCACTGAGCCAGGCAGTCAGCCCCTACACCCTTCTCACTAACCAGGGACCTAGCTGGGCTACACTGAGCCTCTTCCACCACGCTGGGCTGGAAGATCCCTGACCCACTACTTTTGGAGTCACTCACCAATGACTCTACAGAACCTCTGGTCCCTTCCCAGCGGTCTGCTTCCTCTGCCAGCTCACATGGTTCAGACAATCCACACCCTAACAGGTGTTGGCGCAACCCTGGTGAACAACAACTGAGCAACTGCTCTCTGAGAAACATATCGAGCAATAGGTCCCAATCACATTTCGTGGGCTCCCGTACCCAATCACACAGGGCTCTACAACAGTCATCCTCAAAGTCTTCCCAAGACTGATGAGACGGTTTCCTAAGGTTCCTAAACCTCAACCTATTCTCCTCCTCTGGGGAAACAGGAACCATACTCTGGGAACTGGGACTTTCTAGACTGAGATTTAAATAGCTGCCACCACTGGACCCAACCCTCCCTGGGGGATCCAGACACTCAACACTGCGCGCAGGGGATAGTCTACCCTCCAGAGCTACTTTGCCTCTGGTGGCGGCCCTCTCAGCCTCCTCTATCCTGTCCTGCGCTAAGACCCTCTCGGTCTCCAGCTGTTGCTTCTTAACCTCCAGCTGTTCCTTTCTAATGCCCAGCTGTGCCATAGCCTGGGCATGCTCCAACCTGAGCTTTTCTAAAGCCAGCTGGTGCTCCCTTTCTCTCCTCCTATCTTCCAGCTCCTCTGGGGACAGGGAAAGGGATGAGGCGCTGCCTCCTACGCTGGACCCAGCAAGGGACTCCCTATCTGCTGGCGTCCCTGTGCTATCATTTTCTTCCTCCTCCTCAGACTCTTCAGGGCTCCCCTCTGACCCACCACCCTCATGGTGTGAGACCCGGGCCCTCTCCTCACTGTGCTCACGCTCCCAGTCATCCTTCTGCCATTGGATCAGGTTACCCCTAAGTTGGTACTGGGTGTCTGACTCATTCACTGCAATGTCTCTCTCTTCGCAAAACTCTCTCAGTTCATGCAAAAACAGACCCCAGACATTAAAAGCAGACTCCATCTTGGCAAGATGCTCACAGACACGTGCAACACAGGGGACTTAACAATCTGAAGTAAGAGTACACAATTCCAAAACTTCAACAATCTCCTTATCAAAGAGAACTCATACTCATGCGTCCAGGAAAACACACCATTCATCCACACACACCCTCCCCTCGGATCGGTAAGGCAGTTTCTACCACCCCTGACTTCTCAACCTGACCAAAAGCGACACAGGTACCAAACTCTGGAAGCAGGGCGGGGGACAAATGTACTGAACACAATCAAATGACACTCTTCAGGAGAAGAAAATAATGAAACTTCCAAAACAATACAATCCCCTAAAATGTGGTCATCTAAAATGCAGAGTTTTGTGGTGCAGCCAGCCGCTACTAAGGTACAAGGCAAACACAAATCCTTATCCCACCGCTTGCCGCCAATGTTGGAAATGGGATCCCCGGCTGGCCAGGGCTTTCGCCAAGGTCAGTCAGAGACCACCACACCCAAGTCAGGGCAAGGGAGTTACACGCCAAGATAACCCCTACTCACCCTCTAGGTAACGTGGCGCGAGCAGCAAGGCTAAACTTGGAGGCGATGTAAGTTAAGTATTTGCGCATGCACCCCAGCAACAACTCCCAGGGCCCACCACAAAGGAAACTCCACACAAGGTTATATAAAAATAGCCTTTGTATTACACCAAAACACATTAGATAAAACACACACTTTACAATGTGCCAGAGGCACGGGCAGAATTTACAAGGGATTATTTACAAGACAGGGCCACCTGGACCACTGTCAGGAATCAGAAGTAGCACTTTCAGAAATAGCACTTAGAAGGTAAAATATAAATTTACTTTAGCACAAAATAGCACCCAACCAGTCACTACTGGTAACAGGACCTCACTAGCACCACCTGTACTAGGGAGAAAACAACCACCTATGTATTACAATACCTGTAGGGGTGTAAGAGGAAAACACATGATGCAATGCATAACATTCATTCAGAGGTGTAAAGGCACATGACGCATAAACAATACATTCAGAGGTGCATAGAAAGTACAATTGCGCCAAACTCACGTAAGTCACCACCTGTGACTGTCCCTAGGCCCTCTGGCCTTGTGGGGGCTAGGACGCCCTGTGTCCAAAGTCCAGGGGGGCCTAAACGGAGCAGTTGCCCACAAAGTGCTGGGCCACTGGTGCAGCAAGGTTTGAGCCTTCCGTGGGAGCCTCACAGGCTCTGGAATCAAAATGCCCCTTTGAGCCTCGCTGGGCTCTTCACGCTACCAAATGCCTCCTCTGAGCCTCTCTGGGCTCTGAAAACATAGGTGGCACCTTGAGCCTCTCACAGGGCTCTGCTCACAAATAGACAGGCACTCACGAGCCTCGGGGCTCTCAAAAATGCCCCCTTGAGCCTTCCCGGCTCAAAATAACTGATGCCCCTAGAGCCTCTCAGGGCTCTTGAACACAGCAATGGGGCACTCAGGGTTAAAGAAATGCCCCGTCGTTGGAGCCTCGCAGGCTCAGCACAAAAATGCCGCCTGGTTGGAGTCCCCCCCTCTGGGGGACTCGAGACGCAGAAATTGCCCCTGGAGCCTTTCGCCAGGCTCCACAACAATGAGCACGGGATCGCGCTCCTGGGGGGAGGGGGGGGCGGACACCGACAACGTGTCCCGGCGCCCCTCCCTTCTCTACTTTGGCCTCACACCCCCTCCCGGTCAGCTCCACTCACCGGCTGTCTCGAGGCGGCGGTCTCCTTCTCGAGAGCTCCCGCTCCCCGGGGCTCTCTCTGCAGACTTCTCCCTTCTCTCCTGGGCTCTCCCTCGCTTTGGGAGCCTGGGGGGTCAAGGAAAGGCGCCGGCTTCTCCCTTTACCGGAGCACGGGGTGGCCTCCCGTCTGCGTCCGGTTGTTTCTCTGTCCTGCCCCCGGCCTGCCTGACTTCCAGGTCGCGGCTGCGGGGCGGGACTTCCGGTCGGCCTGCTCATTGATTGGCCGGCCGGCCAACCACTTCCGGGTCGCACTTGGCAGCGGCCCGGCAACGTTTTAAAAACACTCCGGGCTGCGGCGGTGACTCTCGAGGGGCAATGCCGGGTGGGCACCGGCCTTAATTACCATGAAGCGCGGTGGGCACGCGCTCGAAAGGCGGCAATGTCCCCGGCAGAGTGGGCACCTGCCAGGGGGCTCAAGACTCGTCACGGAGCGGGGCCGACGCCGGGTGGGCTCCGGCTTCCAAAAGTAAAGCGCCCCTCAGCGCTAAATGCTAAATAAAGCGCTCTTAGCGCTAGGAGGGAAAAGGAAAGCGCTCCCAGCGCTATCAATCCAATTCAGCACCCCCAGGCGCTATAGGACAACAAAGTCCAGCAAAGGTCCTTCAGCAAGGCAGGGGGGGGGCAAGGCTGGGCCCAGAGCCAGCTCACTGGGTCTCCAGGCAGGGAGACAGCCCAAGTGGCGGTCCTCTGGCCCAGCAGCAGCAGCAACAGCCCCCTCAGGATCCTGGAAGAGAACAACTTCAGTGGGGACACAGCCCCATTTTTATACAGTGCATTCCTTTGTCTAAGGGTGTAGAGTGGGGGCGGAACCAGTCGCAGCTGGTTCTTGAGTACTCTGTTTACCTCAACCACCCTCTCTATTCACTGGCAGGGCTTGGGTCATTAGACACACCACAGGGGGGCGGAGCCAGCATTGTGTGGGGAAAACCCAGCCCATCCAGGACACAGGTACACTCCTCCCACACATTACTCATGCAGATCTCCCACTCACCACCGGGCAGACCCATCCAGACTTCCTGGAGCCTGGCATGCCAGCCAGCTCCAGCCAATCACACGCCAGCACCCTCACAGCACACGTACAGCCATGACTAGAAATGGCGCTTCCCTACTAGACACATACATGCTGCATACACCGTTGCGCAGCATTCACTCACACGAGTTCACACATACCAGACTCAAGCCTGTACACCCCACGCATCAGGAACTACCAGGGACACATACATTCCCCATGCATTCCTATGGGCGGGCAGGCCTAGCTCAGCACATGCACTCAGAGTGCGCACGCACTTTCCACTGGGACACAGTGAAAGTGCGCAGAATCCAAAAATCACCATCTCCAGGTCACCATTTCAAGCAAAAAGTCTAGGGGTGAACCTGCCCTAAGGGCCAAAGTCCAACATCCACACTATCTTTCCTTCTGCCTGCACCATCTCCCCTCTGGTTGCACCATCTCTCCCTGTGTCCACGCCATCTCCCCTCCGCCTGCACCATCTCTCCCTCTGCCCGCACCATCTCTCCCTCTGCCTGCACCATCTCTCCCTCTGCCTGAACCCTCTCCTCTCCACCTGCACCATCTCTCCCTCTGACTGCACCATCTCCCCTTCCCCTGCAACATCTCTCCCTCTGTCTGCACCATCTCCCCTCCGCCTGCACCATCTCACCCCCTGCCTGCACCATCTCTCCCTCTGCCTGCACCATCTCACCCTCTGCCTGCACCATCTCCCCTCTGCCTGCACATCTCCCCTCTGCCTCCACCATCTATCCCTTTGTCCACACTATCTCCCCTCTGCCTGCACCATCTCTCCCTCTGCCTGCACCATCTCTCCCTCTGCCTGCACCATCTCACCTCTGCCTGCACCATCTCCCCTCTGCCTGCACCATCTCCCCTCTGCCTGCACCATCTCTCGCTTTGTCCACACTATCTTTCTTCTGCCTGCACCATCTCTCCCTCTGCCTGCACCATCTCCCCTCCGCCTGCACCATCTCTCCATCTGTCTGCACCATCTCCCCTCTGCTGCCCCATCTCACCCCTCTGCTGCCCCATCTCACCCCCTGCCTGCACCATCTCTCTCTGCCTGCACCATCTCACCCTCTGCCTGCACCATCTCCCTTCTGCCTGCACCATCTCTCCCTCTGCCTGCACCATCTCACCCCCTGCCTGCACCATCTCCCCTCTGCCTGCACCATCTCCACTCTGCCTGCACCATCTCCAATCTGCCTGCACCATCTCTCCCTTTGTCCGCACTATCTCCCCTATGCCTGCACCATCTCTCGCTCTGCCTGCACCATCTCTCCCTCTGCCTGCACCATCTCCCCTCTACCTGCACCATCTCCCCTCTGCCGGCACCATCTCTCGCTTTGTCCACACTATCTCCCCTCTACCTGCACCATCTCCCCTCCGCTGAACCATCTCACCCCCTGCCTGCACCATCTCTCTCTGCCTGCACCATCTCACCCTCTGCCTGCACCATCTCCCCTCCGCCTGCACCATTTCACCCCCTGCCTGCACCATCTTTCCCTCAGTCTACACCATCTCACCCTCTGCCTGCACCATCTCCCCGCCACCTGCACCATCTCTCCCTCTGCCTACACCATCTCCCCTCCGCCTGCACCATCTCACCTCTGCCTGCACCATCTCCCCTCTGCCTGCACCATCTCCCCTCTGCCTGCACCATCTCTCACTTTGTCCACACTATCTTTCCTTCTGCCTGCACCATCTCCCCTCTGGTTGCACCATCTCTCCCTGTGTCCATACCATCTCCCCTCCGCCTGCACCATCTCTCCCTCTGCCCGCACCATCTCTCCCTCTGCCTGCACCATCTCTCCCTCTGCCTGAACCCTCTCCCCTCCACCTGGACCATCTCTCCCTCTGACTGCACCATCTCCCCTTCCCCTGCAACATCTCTCCCTCTGTCTGCACCATCTCCCCTCCGCCTGCACCATCTCACCCCCTGCCTGCACCATCTCTCCCTCTGCCTGCACCATCTCACCCTCTGCCTGCACCATCTCCCCTCTGCCTGCACATCTCCCCTCTGCCTGCACCATCTATCCCTTTGTCCACACTATCTCCCCTCTGCCTGCACCATCTCTCCCTCTGCCTGCACCATCTCTCCCTCTGCCTGCACCATCTCACCTCTGCCTGCACCATCTCCCCTCTGCCTGCACCATCTCCCCTCTGCCTGCACCATCTCTCGCTTTGTCCACACTATCTTTCCTCTGCCTGCACCATCTCTCTCTCTGCCTGCACCGTCTCCCCTCCGCCTGCACCATCTCTCCATCTGTCTGCACCATCTCCCCTCTGCTGCCCCATCTCACCCCCTGCCTGCACCATCTCTCTCTGCCTGCACCATCTCACCCTCTGTCTGCACCATCTCCCCTCTGCCTGCACCATCTCTCCCTCTGCCTGCACCATCTCTCCCTCTGCCTGCACCATCTCACCTCTGCCTGCACCATCTCCCCTCTGCCTGCACCATCTCCCCTCTGCCTGCACCATCTCTCGCTTTGTCCACACTATCTTTCCTTCTGCCTGCACCATCTCCCCTCTGGTTGCACCATCTCTCCCTGTGTCCACACCATCTCCACTCCGCCTGCACCATCTCTCCCTCTGCCCGCACCATCTCTCCCTCTGCCTGCACCATCTCTCCCTCTGCCTTAACCCTCTCCTCTCCACCTGCACCATCTCTCCCTCTGACTGCACCATCTCCCCTCCCCCTGCAACATCTCTCCCTCTGTCTGCACCATCTCCCCTCCGCCTGCACCATCTCAACCCCTGCCTGCACCATCTCTCCCTCTGCCTGCACCATCTCACCCTCTGCCTGCACCATCTCCCCTCTGCCTGCACATCTCCCCTCTGCCTGCACCATCTATCCCTTTGTCCACACTATCTCCCCTCTGCCTGCACCATCTCTCCATCTGCCTGCACCATCTCTCCCTCTGCCTGCACCATCTCACCTCTGCCTGCACCATCTCCCCTCTGCCTGCACCATCTCCCCTATGCCTGCACCATCTCTCGCTTTGTCCACACTATCTTTCCTCTGCCTGCACCATCTCTCCCTCTGCCTGCACCATCTCCCCTCCGCCTGCACCATCTCTCCATCTGTCTGCACCATCTCCCCTCTGCCTGCACCATCTCACCCCCTGCCTGCACCATCTCCCCTCTGCCTGCACCATCTCCACTCTGCCTGCACCATCTCCAATCTGCCTGCACCATCTCTCCCTTTGTCCACACTATCTCCCCTCTGTCTGCACCATCTCTCGCTCTGCCTGCACCATCTCTCCCTCTGCCTGCACCATCTCCCCTCTACCTGCACCATCTCCCCTCTGCCGGCACCATCTCTCGCTTTGTCCACACTATCTCCCCTCTACCTGCACCATCTCCCCGCCACCTGCCCCATCTCACCCCCTGCCTGCACCATCTCTCTCTGCCTGCACCATCTCACCCTCTGCCTGCACCATCTCCCCTCTGCCTGCACCATCTCTCCCTCTGCCTGCACCATCTTCCCTCTGCCTGCACCATCTCACCCCCTGCCTGCACCATCTCCCCTCTGCCTGCACCATCTCCACTCTGCCTGCACCATCTCCAATCCGCCTGCACCATCTCTCCCTTTGTCCACACTATCTCCCCTCTGTCTGCACCATCCCTCGCTCTGCCTGCACCATCTCTCCCTCTGCCTGCACCATCTCCCCTCTACCTGCACCATCTCCCCTCTGCCGGCACCATCTCTCGCTTTGTCCACACTATCTCCCCTCTACCTGCACCATCTCCCCGCCACCTGCACCATCTCTCCCTCTGCCTGCACCATCTCACCTCTGCCTGCACCATCTCCCCTCTTCCTGCACCATCTCCCCTCTGCCTGCACCATCTCTCGCTTTGTCCACACTATCTTTCCTTCTGCCTGCACCATCTCCCCTCTGGTTGCAGCATCTCTCCCTGTGTCCACACCATCTCCCCTCCGCCTCCACCATCTCTCCCTCTGCCCGCACCATCTCTCCCTCTGCCTGCACCATCTCTCCCTCTGCCTGAACCCTCTCCCCTCCACCTGCACCATCTCTCCCTCTGACTGCACCATCTCCCCTGAAACATCTCTCCCTCTGTCTGCACCATCTCCCCTCCACCTGCACCATCTCACCCCCTGCCTGCACCATCTCCCCCTGCCTGCACCATCTTTCCCTCAGCCTACACCATCTCACCCACTGCCTGCTCCATCTCCCCTCTGCCTGCACCATCTCACCCTCTGCCTGCACCATCTCACCCTCTGCCTGCACCATCTCACCCTCTGCCTGCACCATCTCACCCTCTGCCTGCACCATCTCCCCTCTGCCTGCGCCATCTCCCCTCTGCCTGCACCATCTATCTATTTGTCCACACTATCTCCCCTCTGCCTGCACCATCTCTCCCTCTGCCTGCACCATCTTCCCTCTGCCTGCACCATCTCACCCCCTGCCTGCACCATCTCCCCTCTGCCTGCACCATCTCCACTCTGCCTGCACCATCTCCAATCCGCCTGCACCATCTCTCCCTTTGTCCACACTATCTCCCCTCTGTCTGCACCATCCCTCGCTCTGCCTGCACCATCTCTCCCTCTGCCTGCACCATCTCCCCCTGCCTGCACCATCTTTCCCTCAGCCTACACCATCTCACCCACTGCCTGCTCCATCTCCCCTCTGCCTGCACCATCTCACCCTCTGCCTGCACCATCTCACCCTCTGCCTGCACCATCTCACCCTCTGCCTGCACCATCTCACCCTCTGCCTGCACCATCTCCCCTCTGCCTGCGCCATCTCCCCTCTGCCTGCACCATCTATCTATTTGTCCACACTATCTCCCCTCTGCCTGCACCATCTCTCCCTCTGCCTGCACCATCTCTCCCTCTGCCTGCACCATCTCACCCTCTGCCTGCACCATCTCCCCCTGCCTGCACCATCTTTCCCTCAGCCTACACCATCTCACCCACTGCCTGCACCATCTCCCCTCTGCCTGCACCATCTCCCCTCTGGTTGCACCATCTCTCCCTGTGTCCACACCATCTCCCCTCCGCCTGCACCATCTCTCCTTCTGCCTGCACCATCTCCCCTCTGGTTGCACCATCTCTCCCTGTGTCCACACCATCTCTCCCTCTGCCCGCACCATCTCTCCCTCTGCCTGCACCATCTCTCCCTCTGCCTGAACCCTCTCCCCTCCACCTGCACCATCTCTCCCTCTGCCTGCACCATCTCCCCTTCCTCTGCAACATCTCTCCCTCTGTCTGCACCATCTCCCCTCCGCCTGCACCAATTCACCCCCTGCCTGCACCATCTCTCCCTCTGCCTGCACCATCTCACCCTCTGCCTGCACCATCTCCCCTCTGCCTGCACATCTCCCCTCTGCCTGCACTATCTATCCCTTTGTTCACACTATCTCCCCTCTGCCTGCACCATCTCTCCCTCTGCCTGCACCATCTCTCCCTCTGCCTGCACCATCTCACCTCTGCCTGCACCATCTCCCCTCTGCCTCCACCATCTCCCCTCTGCCTGCACCATCTCTCGCTTTGTCCACACTATCTTTCCTTCTGCCTGCACCATCTCCCCTCTGGTTGCACCATCTCTCCCTGTGTCCACACCATCTCCACTCCGCCTGCACCATCTCTCCCTCTGCCCGCACCATCTCTCCCTCTGCCTGCACCATCTCTCCCTCTGCCTGAACCCTCTCCTCTCCACCTGCACCATCTCTCCCTCTGACTGCACCATCTCCCCTTCCCCTGCAACATCTCTCCCTCTGTCTGCACCATCTCAACCCCTGCCTGCACCATCTCTCCCTCTGCCTGCACCATCTCACCCTCTGCCTGCACCATCTCCCCTCTGCCTGCACATCTCCCCTCTGCCTGCACCATCTATCCCTTTGTCCACACTATCTCCCCTCTGCCTGCACCATCTCTCCCTCTGCCTGCACCATCTCTCCCTCTGCCTGCACCATCTCACCTCTGCCTGCACCATCTCCCCTCTGCCTGCACCATCTCCCCTCTGCCTGCACCATCTCTCGCTTTGTCCACACTATCTTTCCTCTGCCTGCACCATCTCTCCCTCTGCCTGCACCATCTCCCCTCCGCCTGCACCATCTCTCCATCTGTCTGCAACATCTCCCCTCTGCTGCCCCATCTCACCCCCTGCCTGCACCATCTCTCTCTGCCTGCACCATCTCACCCTCTGCCTGCACCATCTCCCCTCTGCCTGCACCATCTCTCCCTCTGCCTGCACCATCTTCCCTCTGCCTGCACCATCTCACCCCCTGCCTGCACCATCTCCCCTCTGCCTACACCATCTCCACTCTGCCTGCACCATCTCCAATCTGCCTGCACCATCTCTCCCTTTGTCCACACTATCTCCCCTCTGCCTGCACCATCTCTCGCTCTGCCTGCACCATCTCTCCCTCTGCCTGCACCATCTCCCCTCTACCTGCACCATCTCCCCTCTGCCGGCACCATCTCTCGCTTTGTCCACACTATCTTCCCTCTACCTGCACCATCTCCCCGCCACCTGCACCATCTCTCCCTCTGCCTGCACCATCTCCCCTCCGCCTGCACCATCTCACCTCTGCCTGCACCATCTCCCCTCTGCCTGCACCATCTCCCCTCTGCCTGCACCATCTCTCGCTTTGTCCACACTATCTTTCCTTCTGCCTGCACCATCTCCCCTCTGGTTGCACCATCTCTCCCTGTGTCCACACCATCTCCCCTCCGCCTGCACCATCTCTCCCTCTGCCCGCACCATCTCTCCCTCTGCCTGCACCATCTCTCCCTCTGCCTGAACCCTCTCCCCTCCACCTGCACCATCTCTCCCTCTGACTGCACCATCTCCCCTTCCCCTGCAACATCTCTCCCTCTGTCTGCACCATCTCCCCTCCACCTGCACCATCTCACCCCCTGCCTGCACCATCTCTCCCTCTGCCTGCACCATCTCACCCTCTGCCTGCACCATCTCCCCTCTGCCTGCACATCTCCCCTCTGCCTGCACCATCTATCCCTTTGTCCACACTATCTCCCCTCTGCCTGCACCATCTCTCCCTCTGCCTGCACCATCTCTCCCTCTGCCTGCACCATCTCACCTCTGCCTGCACCATCTCCCCTCTGCCTGCACCATCTCTCGCTTTGTCCACACTATCTTTCCTCTGCCTGCACCATCCCTCCCTCTGCCTGCACCATCTCCCCTCCGCCTGCACCATCTCTTCATCTGTCTGCACCATCTCCCCTCTGCTGCCCCATCTCACCCCCTGCATGCACCATCTCTCTCTGCCTGCACCATCTCACCCTCTGTCTGCACCATCTCCCCTCTGCCTGCACCATCTCTCCCTCTGTCTGCACCATCTTACCTCTGCCTGCACCATCTCACCCCCTGCCTGCACCATCTCCCCTCTGCCTTCACCATCTCCACTCTGCCTGCACCATCTCCAATCTGCCTGCAACATCTCTCCCTTTGTCCACACTATCTCCCCTCTGCCTGCACCATCTCTTGCTCTGCCTGCACCATCTCCCCTCTGCCTGCACCATCTCCCCTCTGGTTGCACCATCTCTCCCTGTGTCCACACCATCTCCCCTCCGCCTGCACCATCTCTCCCTCTGCCCGCACCATCTCTCCCTCTGCCTGCACCATCTCTCCCTCTGCCTGAACCCTCTCCCCTCCACCTGCACCATCTCTCCCTCTGACTGCACCATCTCCCCTTCCCCTGCAACATCTCTCCCTCTGTCTGCACCATCTCCCCTCCACCTGCACCATCTCACCCCCTGCCTGCACCATCTCTCCCTCTGCCTGCACCATCTCACCCTCTGCCTGCACCATCTCCCCTCTGCCTGCACATCTCCCCTCTGCCTGCACCATCTATCCCTTTGTCCACACTATCTCCCCTCTGCCTGCACCATCTCTCCGTCTGCCTGCACCATCTCTCCCTCTGCCTGCACCATCTCACCTCTGCCTGCACCATCTCCCCTCTGCCTGCACCATCTCTCGCTTTGTCCACACTATCTTTCCTCTGCCTGCACCATCCCTCCCTCTGCCTGCACCATCTCCCCTCCGCCTGCACCATCTCTCCATCTGTCTGCACCATCTCCCCTCTGCTGCCCCATCTCACCCCCTGCATGCACCATCTCTCTCTGCCTGCACCATCTCACCCTCTGTCTGCACCATCTCCCCTCTGCCTGCACCATCTCTCCCTCTGTCTGCACCATCTTACCTCTGCCTGCACCATCTCACCCCCTGCCTGCACCATCTCCCCTCTGCCTGCACCATCTCCACTCTGCCTGCACCATCTCCAATCTGCCTGCAACATCTCTCCCTTTGTCCACACTATCTCCCCTCTGCCTGCACCATCTCTTGCTCTGCCTGCACCATCTCCCCTCTGCCTGCACCATCTCCCCTCTGGTTGCACCATCTCTCCCTGTGTCCACACTATCTCCCCTCCGCCTGCACTATTTCTCCCTCTGCCTGCACCATCTCTCCCTCTGCCTGCACCATCTCTCCCTCTGCCTGAACCATCTCCCCGCCACCTGCACCATCTCTCCCTCTGCCTGCACCATCTACCCTCTGCCTGCAACATCTCTCCCTCTGCCTGCACCATCTCCCCTCTGTCTGCACCATCTCACCCTCTGCCTGCATCATCTCCCCCTGCCTGCACCATCTTTCCCTCAGCCTACACCATCTCACCCACTGCCTGCACCATCTCCCCTCTGCCTGCACCATCTCCCCTTTGCCTGCACCATCTCCCCTCTGCCTGCACCCTCTATCTATTTGTACACACTATCTCCCCTCTGCCTGCACCATTTCTCCCTCTGCCTGCACCATTTCTCCCTCTGCCTGCACAATCTCTCCCTCTGCCTGCACCATCTCACCCTCTGCCTGCACCATCTCCCCCTGCCTGCACCATCTTTCCCTCAGCCTACACCATCTCACCCACTGCCTGCACCATCTCCCCTCTGCCTGCGCCATCTCCCCTTTGGTTGCACCATCTCTCCCTGTGTCCACACCATCTACCCTCCGCCTGCACCATCTCTCCCTCTGCCTGCACCATCTCTCCCTCTGCCCGCACCATCTCTCCCTCTGCCTGCACCATCTCTCCCTCTGCCTGAACCCTCTCCCCTCCACCTGCACCATCTCTCTCTCTGCCTGCACCATCTCCACTTCCCCTGCATTATCTCTCCCTCTGTCTGCACCATCTCCCCTCCGCCTGCACCATTTCACCCCCTACCTGCACCATCTCTCCCTCTGCCTGCACCATCTCACCCTCTGCCTGCACCATCTCCCCTCTGCCTGCACATCTCCCCTCTGCCTGCACCATCTATCCCTTTGTCCACACTATCTCCCCTCTGCCTGCACCATCTCTCCCTCTGCCTGCACCATCTCTCCTTCTGCCTGCACCATCTCACCCTCTGCCTGCACCATCTCCCCTCTGCCTGCACCATCTCCCCTCTGCCTGCACCATCTCTCGCTTTGTCCACACTATCTTTCTTCTGCCTGCACCATCTCTCCCTCTGCCTGCACCATCTCCCCTCCGCCTGCACCATCTCTCCATCTGTCTGCACCATCTCCCCTCTGCTGCCCCATCTCACCCCCTGCCTGCACCATCTCTCTCTGCCTGCACCATCTCACCCTCTGCCTGCACCATCTCCCCTCTGCCTGCACCATCTCTCCCTCTGCCTGCACCATCTCCCCTCCGCCTGCACCATCTCTCCCTCTGCCTGAAACATCTCTACCTCTGTCTGCACCATCTCCCCTCTGCCTGCACCATCTCACCTCCTGCCTGCACCATCTCCCCTCTGCCTGCACCATCTCCACTCTGCCTGCACCATCTCCAATCTGCCTGCACCATCTCTCCCTTTGTCCACACTATCTCCCCTCTGCCTGCACCATCTCTCGCTCTGCCTGCACCATTTCTCCCTCTGCCTGCACAATCTCTCCCTCTGCCTGCACCATCTCACCCTCTGCCTGCACCATCTCCCCCTGCCTGCACCATCTTTCCCTCAGCCTACACCATCTCACCCACTGCCTGCACCATCTCCCCTCTGCCTGCGCCATCTCCCCTTTGGTTGCACCATCTCTCCCTGTGTCCACACCATCTACCCTCCGCCTGCACCATCTCTCCCTCTGCCTGCACCATCTCTCCCTCTGCCCGCACCATCTCTCCCTCTGCCTGCACCATCTCTCCCTCTGCCTGAACCCTCTCCCCTCCACCTGCACCATCTCTCTCTCTGCCTGCACCATCTCCACTTCCCCTGCATTATCTCTCCCTCTGTCTGCACCATCTCCCCTCCGCCTGCACCATCTCACCCCCTACCTGCACCATCTCTCCCTCTGCCTGCACCATCTCACCCTCTGCCTGCACCATCTCCCCTCTGCCTGCACATCTCCCCTCTGCCTGCACCATCTATCCCTTTGTCCACACTATCTCCCCTCTGCCTGCACCATCTCTCTCTCTGCCTGCACCATCTCTCCTTCTGCCTGCACCATCTCACCCTCTGCCTGCACCATCTCCCCTCTGCCTGCACCATCTCCCCTCTGCCTGCACCATCTCTCGCTTTGTCCACACTATCTTTCTTCTGCCTGCACCATCTCTCCCTCTGCCTGCACCATCTCCCCTCCGCCTGCACCATCTCTCCATCTGTCTGCACCATCTCCCCTCTACTGCCCCATCTCACCCCCTGCCTGCACCATCTCTCTCTGCCTGCACCATCTCACCCTCTGCCTGCACCATCTCCCCTCTGCCTGCACCATCTCTCCCTCTGCCTGCACCATCTCCCCTCCGCCTGCACCATCTCTCCCTCTGCCTGAAACATCTCTACCTCTGTCTGCACCATCTCCCCTCTGCCTGCACCATCTCACCTCCTGCCTGCACCATCTCCCCTCTGCCTGCACCATCTCCACTCTGCCTGCACCATCTCCAATCTGCCTGCACCATCTCTCCCTTTGTCCACACTATCTCCCCTCTGCCTGCACCATCTCTCGCTCTGCCTGCACCATCTCTCCCTCTGCCTGCACCATCTCACCCTCTGCCTGCACCATCTCCCCTCTACCTGCACCATCTCCCCTCTGCCTGCACCATCTCTCGCTTTGTCCACACTATCTCCCCTCTGCCTGCACCATCTCCCCTCCGCTGAACCATCTCACCCCCTGCCTGCACCATCTCTCTCTGCCTGCACCATCTCACCCTCTGCCTGTACCATCTCTCCCTCTGCCTGCATCATCTCACCCTCTGCCTGCACCATCTCCCTCTCTGCCTGCACCATCCCTCCCCCTCTGCCTGCACCCCCTCCCCTGCCTGCTGCTCTTTTAACCCTTTCCGTCTTGCCTTCTCCACCCCCCCCCCCCATGGTTTCTCCCTCACAGTTCTCGGCTTCTCTCAAAGTGACTGAAATAAACACATGAAATATGCTTTGAAATAGTGCGTGCGCCGCTGAGGATAAGTTTAAATAGAAACAACAAAGGAGCGTCTGCAAGCTTCTATAAAAGAAGTGAGCATGAAGCAAAGTACACAGTCACAAAACTGGCTGTGAAAAGAAACCTCTTGTGGTTATTTCAGAAGGCCCTCAATCACCAACCTGGTTGGTGACATGCTTCATCATTGGGCCCCACCAGGAGTGGCCGAATGCCACCCTAGTGTGCTTCAACGCCAGGTTACTGCGGAGCTGTATTTTTCGTGAGTGAAGTATAAGTGTAAGTGATTTATAAAAATTTATCAATTGTGTCAAAAAACAATTTTAATAGTTTTGCCAATTGTACATAGTTAAAAAAGATTGTGACGGTGAAGTGTAATGGACCGAATTACAAGTCCAGATTTTACCCTGTGTTAGTTGGTCAACATGTTTCTGCCACAATGATAGAAATATATCGGGCATTCGTCAGGACCAGTGGAAAAAGTGATTAATAAACCCCGGTGGTATGGGTGCGCTAAGGCCCACAATAGCCTGGGGTATCAGTGTAAAAAGAAAACAAAAACACTGTTTCAAGATTCCAAAAAATGTAAAGTGGAACCGAGTTTATTAAAGTATGCTCATCGTATTAAGCATCATGGGTCTCGGTAGGGGGGTGGAAACACTTTGGCGCACCGCCCTCTGTACTAGGCACCCGCTCGGTACCTGTATGATCCCTCAATGGCCGGACCCCGAGAAGGGGTCCGGCCATTGATACCCCAGGATAGGGTGGGCCTTAGCGCGCCCATACCACCGGGGTTTATAAATCACTTTTTCCACTGGTCCTGACGAATGCCCGATATATATCTATCATTGTGGCAGAAACATGTTGACCAACTAACACAGGGTAAAATCTGGACTTGTAATTAGGTCTATTACCCTTCACCTTCACAATCTTTTTTAACCATGTACAATTGGCAAAACTATTAAATTTGTTTTTTTGACACAATTGATACATTTTTATAAATCACTTACACTTATACTTCACTCACGAAAAATCCAGCTCCACAGTAACCTGGCGCTGAAGCACACCCAAGGTGGCATTCGGCCACTCCTGGTGGGGCCCAATGATGAAGCATGTCACCAACCAGGTTGGTGAGTGAGGGCCTTCTGATATAACCGCAAGAGGTTTATTTTCACAGCCAGTTTTGTGACTGTGTAATTTGCTTCATGCTCACTTCTTTTATAGAAGCTTGCAGACGCTCCTTTGTTGTTTCTATTGATTTACTAGAGGGGGACAGTAGCGCCTTTGTTCCCTTCCTCTCTTGTTGTTACCATGATAAGTTTAAATAGACACAGAGCGGAGGCGAGGCTGCAGAGCTGTGCAGCATAACCAGATGGTGTCACCCGGTGCGGTCTGCACCCTGCGCACCCCCCTAGTGGGGCCACTGATTCCAGTCACCACAAAAAACTTGAAACTAATACCAAACGCCATCTGAGTGCATGTACTGACAATTATTAACAAGCGTCTAAGTGCTGCTTATTTTCAAACCATAGCCTCTTTTACCCAATAAACAACACTGTCCACATTTCTTTTTATTAATTTCGTACTGTGGATTCGTACTACAAAAAAGTACAAATCCTGTGTATGATAACAAATAATAGGAGTGATTTACTGCAGGCAATATGCAGCTCTCCCTTATATATGAGGCCAAAAGGTTTGCTCACTATCTCACATGTCAACTATTTTATGTATCTTGTATTGCCAGTGGACTGTTTTCAGATATCTAACGATGAGGCTTGAACATCTGGTGAAACACTCTGCACATTGTTACAACTGCAAATATTTCATTATCGGCGCAGCGCATGTCATTGATGTGGTTTTGATCTTTATGCAGAAATGTTCAAAATATAATATGTTCACTGTGTCATGGCAATAGGGAAAGATGATCTTGGCTAATATGTAGGGGACGTTGATGAAACGCCTCCCGTTTCTCATATCTGGGGTCCTGTTTTGATGTAAAAGAAATTCTCTTTAAGAATTATTCAAGTTCATCAGGGGAAGATCCTTTGCATAACAGAGATGGCTTTCTGGGGTCCCCCTGAAAAGTTGGGGCCCTGGGCCAGAGCCCACTTTGCCCATGCCTTAAAACGTCTCTGCCCGTAGAAATACATGGCGGGGATTATATGAAAGCTGTCAGATCTCTAACTACCCATGCACCAAAATTATTGTTCTTTGTTAATGCACAACTTACAAAGGGGCTCCCTTTCTTTGCATGCGTTAGGGCTCGCAACAACTTCACAGCATCGCTACGATCGACTCACTGTAGTCCAATACGCTTTTTACATCCCGTAATTTCGTTGTATTTTTTTAGGTGAGATTTAAAGTCACTTGAGACTCTTCAACACAAGATATTGTCTATGCATATCATGAAGGCGATGTTATTTCAGTACCAAACAGCTTCACATACAAACCTTCAGATGTAATAGGAATTGCTATATTTATCCCCTTTTTTGTGGTGATTCATTTTGGATTAATATATTTTCTGCATCAATTATCTGGCGGCGTGTAAGTTCTCTGCTGGGTGTGGAGGGGTGGTATTGTTGCTTCTGCAATGCAAATTATATTTTAATATTCTGTATCTATTTTAAAACGCACTGGATGCTTTACTACCATTCTTCCTGTTCTTTAAAGCATTTTATGGATGCAGAGAGTAGCACATCCGTTATGATATGAACCCGAATCTCGAATGTTCTGATTATATATGTAGTAAAAAGTTCTCATGCCTATAAATATGGTGCATGCTTGAATAATTCTACAAGAGTTTCAGACTGCTCTCCCGAATTATTGCACTTTGCTTGGCAGCTGCAACTATATCCTGGGCTCTGTGTTGTCGCATTTCAGAAACTGACTAAGCACTCATCAGCATCCATCAGATACTATTTTATGGACCAGGTTATCTTCAGTAAATGCTCACACCTTGTCATTAATTTGCTTTCTTAATCAATGTAGTACTTTGTGACCTATTTTATGGTGCCCATTCTGAATTATCAATCTCCCAAAAGTGATGGAAGGAAGGTTTGCACACAGTCTAACCGCTAGCAATCGCTAGGTGTGGGATTCCAGCCCATTGTTTTTCACCCCCTCTCCATATCGGGCTTGTCATGGGAATAGTTCATCCCGAAATACCAGGCGAGGCCCCCTCCAGAAGTGGACACATGCAACATCAGGCTGGTTTCACCCTTGTTAGGGCTCGTCAGTGAGCTGTAGCTTGGATTGTGCTCAGTGAGCAATGGCATACCCTTGGCCACTTAGGGCGTTACATGAGTCACACAAACGAAATGGGAGGAAAACGATTGGAGCAGAGTAAAGACTGATTTGCACATGCATGTGGCCAAACTGCGGTGGCATTGTGGGCAAAAGAATGATCTGTTGGAATGACAGCCTGAGTGATTACCTGTGGTAAGAATTGTTGCAAGCATTCGCTCCAGCGCCATTTGTGTGTTTCATGTAGCACCTTAAGTAGCCAAGGATATTCCCAGATGTGTGTGTATAGTGCTTACTGTGCCCCTGCAACTAAGCTACATTCGACTTAGAACCCTCAATCAGGAAGAAAACAATCCTGCATTGCTTGCGTTCTGATTCAGGAAGGGCCTTGACTGCCAATTTGTACTGGACTTTTCCCATTGGAGCAGGGCCAAGACTGATTTGCAAATGACTAAGTCTAAATTAAGGTGGATTGGTGGGCAAAGGAACCATGGGTTGAAGTGCTACCCTAAGCGATTGCTACCCTAAGCGATTGCCAGTAGTTAGACTGATTGTAAGCAGCCTCTGATCACTTTTGTGTGTTTGCTTCACTCGGAAAGAGCAATGGTGGTATATTGTGCCTACTTAATAATTCACGTTCCTGACCAGTAACTAAGTGCTGTCAATGTTTATTCTTGATTGTATCTAATAAGAAGCGCTGGCATGAATATATGACAGAGATCACACTGGCATACTTATCTTAGAAAGAAATTGAATTTTATGAGGACAATTATTATTAGTATTATTATTATTATTATTTTTCTGGTCAAGAATTCTCTGGTTATTAGCGAGACGAAACACAGAAGCAGCTAAGATGCTACTGAAGAATAAACGCTTTACTAGAGGATGAACACTAAAATGTTTATATCTATTTCAGCTAGTATACGGTAGTCAGCTGACAAAATAAAGTCTTCACATCTGATTCCTGAGCTAAGCAGTGGAATTATGAGGCATTGAGGTCCAAATTATAGAACAGGGTCGAGTAAATTATGTAAAAAACAAAAAACAAATAATGCAGCTTAGTATGTCACATTATGTGACAGTTTTATTGCACTATTTTGCCTTTTTACAACACTGATGCTGTATGAAGTTTTTGCCTCATTAGTTACAGTTTGACAGCTAATCTAACAATGAGCAACTAAAAAGTGACCAGTTAATATTTGAAAAGGGCCGACCAAAGAGGACAGTTTTCTAAGTAATATTTCCTTCATGCCTGAATCTTGAGTGAGTGCCCTCCTGCTGCCCTAGCATGTAAGAGGTGAGCTATTGGAATATTCTTGTCTTGGCACAGCAAAGCGGCCCCTGTCCACAAGGTAAAGGAGAAGGAGCTAAGGGCTAGCTGTACTAACATTGGGAATACTGATTTCCTAATTGCAATTCTGTCCGAATCGCAATTAGGAAATTGGTACTCCTATTGTATGAAACTCACTCTTTTGAGATCCATTAGCCCTTCCTAGTGTGTTGCAATTAGACGTACATCATGCATATTAGGTAGGTCAGCAGACCACTATGTCTGTGGTTGCTTTTTTTATAAAGTGAAATAGTAATCTTTCTTTTTTTGCAATCCAGGGGGCATATTATCAAGGGGGGTTATCTCCGCTTTTTTGGCTTTAAAAGCCAAGAAAGCGGAGATAAAATGATCTCCCTATTACCTAGCTGTCGCTAACACCAGTTAGCGACAGCTAGTAGGAGATAGCGACCATCTTGGGCCCCACTTTGCATGTCAGTGATATTTATCACTAATGACATGCAAAGTGGGCGTGCCAAGATGTTAGTGACTGGAAACAGTCGCTAACATCGCTATCTCCTATTACCAACTTATGGAGATATTCGCGCTAAGCGCGAATATCTTCAAAAGCTAACACCTGCCCTGAGCAGTTCTTAGCCATGTTATCCAATGGGAGGTGGATAACATGGCTAAGAGCATTAGCTCGATAATGCATGAATATCGCTGACATTTCAGCGATATTCATGCATTGCGGCCGATTTTTATCGCATTTGCGATAAACCTTGGTAATACCAAGGTTTATTTGCGATAAAAATCGCCGCAGCTCAGCGGTAAATTTTTGTCTCTAACCAAGCAATAGCGATAATTATCGCTATTGCTTGGTAATATGCCCCCATGTTCCTTAAAGGAAAACAGAATACATTAAAAAAGATCATAGAAACTTTGTAGTTTCAATGTTTAATAGTAGGCAGTGTTCCTTGGGACTACTGCCTGCTCCTAAAATCTTTGTATTTGAATTGTGCATCGGGAAGTGGTCCTTTGGGAACCCTTCTCCTTTGCGATTGTGTAGTATTACTGTTTTGCAACCGAAATATGGTCGCAAAACAGTAATACATACCATACTGGTTTGGTATTTGGAAGGGACACCCTAAACATGCCCCTTAAAAATACCGAATGACAAATGCAAAATTGCATTTTGCATTTTGTACATTTAAAAAAGCATTTTTCCAGTCGCTAACTGACTGATTCTGCTAATCGGGCCATTTTCGACCTGAAAAATGCTTTTTACAACTGGGCCTAAGAGAATACAGAGCTAGGGCTTTCAAACAGAATTGGATAACTGGGAAGAAGAGACGAAGGGCCAACTACATGAGATGTGATAGAGTGTGAACTAGGGCGTGTGACAGTGGCATTGCAAATTAGAGTGATTGAAGGAAGAGGGATTACGAGAAGAGCAGGAGAGGAAAAAATGTGAGTACTAATAAACATTCCGGACAGAGGATGAGAAGATGGTGGTGAAGATGGGGGAAATGCGGGACAGCGAATAGAATGTTGGGCTAAAGAGGAGAGAACATGTGAGCGGGAAGATTTGGAGAGCCACTTGCAAATTACTCACCCACAAATTCCGACTTTTCGTTGAACTGAGAACTGCTTGTCAACATTAAATGTGAAGTGAGAAATGGCTTGGATTAGAGTTTGGTGGATGGGTCACTCCGTCACAAATGTGGCCAATATCCTTTCTGCCTTAATACATCTGTATTATATCCTGTGGCACTTGTAATATGGCACGAGTGGTACCTGTCACGTTTACGACGCAGTAACACTCTCTCAAACTGTAAACAAGGCCCTCAAGCTTCTACAATCACAGCTGAATAGTGTGTTCAGATTAGTTGTTCCTCAAGAATTAAGACAGGGTGTGGGCAGTTCTGATCAAAGATACTGTGCGGTTTACAGATTCAGCTTCCACATACTTGCTGACAAACTGGAAGTTGTGGTGCATACAATAAAACTTGCGTATGTTTAGGGGTGCCCCTTCACCTCAAGCTCAGCATTACTCTGTATTACGTTGCAGGGAAGACATCCAGTGGCCCGCAGCTGAAGGAAGCTGACAGAAAGGCTACTTCTGTTGAAGCAACACAGGCAGCTTGTGTCAGACACACAGCTGTTATTTTTTAAGAACCTCTGCCTCTAATATGGGGAGTGAATTTGGCCAAAGGAAACATTTCGTCAAGCCCTATGAGGGTTGGGCTGAACATTACAAGCCTGGGTATGGAAAAAGAATAATTTAAGCATACTGCTGCCCAGACAGGTACACACATCTGACCAGCCCCTGGAATGATGGGTAATTTACAATTATGTGGGGTGCCAGAGTGAAGGCCTGTGTCAAACCAGATGCTTGAGACAAAAGCCTTGAAGTCAATCCCGCTTTGACAAGAAACATAGACACTTGTTTTCTGGAAGCAAAACCTTGTTGGTCTCGGCCCTGTTCTGTATTCCCAGCTAGAAAATAAAAGCAGAAATGTACAGGTGTGCGAGAAGTCCAAGGCTTAACGCAAGGGCGTGGGTGGGCCACGTGCCTAGGCACAGAGTAATACTTTGTCAAATCAACAGTAAAGTATTACTACTGTCCAGTCAAAGTTGTGTACTCACCCATCATAGATTGGACACTAATTTTGTCTCCCTTGTCTCTTTGGCCATAAAGCGAGATCTCCTCTGGCTACCATTATCTGAATACCTCTCTTCCAATGCCCCTTCCTCCATCACCTTTGATACCACTCTCTTGAGGTCCGTAAACCACCTTGAACCTTTTTCCTTGAATGTTCATACAATGTTTATACTATTTATGTTTTTACTGCTTACCTTGATATTTTGAATGCTATTGGTTATATTGTTCCGTAATACTTACAATGCTACATGATTTCCATCCTGATTCCTCCCCCACCCCCCTCGATAATATTTTGATTGATCCACCTTTGATTGTTCTCTTCAGTTTCCTGTTTTCCCTGATTTTCTGATTCCCTGATTTCTTTTTTCTTTTTGTTTTCCATATACTTCAATAAAATCAAACTTTAAAAAAAAAGTTGTGTACTCACAATACTTTCAGCAATATTTCATGTATCAAAATATATTGAACTATAAACAACTCAAATAAATTGAAAACACTAAAACACAATATCAAATTCAACACGAAACTGCTACAAAGACCCTAAAATCGACAATGAAAGGGATAATCTCATGTGAGGCTAGATGTCAGCAGGTAGAGCAGATATAGACACAATAAAGTAAAAACAGCTTAGTCCTTGTCTAAAAACGATACAATATGTGCTATCACTTGTAATGTTCCTGAAGATTTATTATTCACAAAGTTCAGAATCTACCTTAAATGAGTCAAAAAGAAGTGGCAAAATGATGCAAAAAATAATAAATGTTGGGGAAGGGATGGATGTGCCTATCTGTCTGATTTGCCATTCTTGGCACCTACACTTGCAGAAGCCTTTCAAGGAGCCCTAATCTGCTTTGTGTCGAATAATATGCAGGGGTCTAGGGATGTTTGCTATCACCTATGGTCATTAGCAGTGAATCATAGGGAGTCCAGCACTGTCTGATGCTGAGCAGTACAGTTGGCTCTGGCTCTCTTCTGGCTCGCTTGCTTCCATGGGCTGCCTGGAGGGTTTACATGCAGTACAATCCCAGCTGAATAACAGGCAAGGAGAGCTTTAGCAAGGCGGGCCGCAGAGCTAGTTCCAGCCAGGCGGGATTGGCAGCATGCTGGCTCAACACTCTCACTGTACTTCAACAGCGAGCTTCTACGCTGGTCTAAGTGACAAAGTGTTCTTTGAGCTATCATGCACCTCCAGCGTTTACATGCAAAGCCAGACATTTGAGCTGATGTCCACTGCCTTTCAGTGTCCAGTGCTTCTTTACAAATGTGAAGGTCCGGAAAATTACTGGGTGAGAATTTCTAATCTGGGAATGGAATCTGTGATTCCAGAAGGCTCTGCTTTTCACAGGGACTTAGGTAAACTATCCATTTGGTGCCCTGTTAGTGAACTATGGGGCATATTAGCAAGAACCTCGTTAAAATCATCGCCGTTTTAGCGGCAGGAAACTGCTGCTAAAACGGCATTAATGGGCTTGCTAATATGCGTTATAGAATTCCAATAGAAGCCCAGGTTAGATGTCCTGCACACCTAACCTGGGCTTCTATTGAAATTCTATAATGCATATTAGCAAGCCCATTATCGCCGTTTTAGCATCAGTTTCCTGCCACTAAAACGACACTCATTTTAACGAGGTTCTTGCTAATATGCCCATATATGTATTCCCCCAGAGTAGATGAAACAAAGGAAGAGCAGGATAAAGCACTAATTCTCTGTTTTGCATACACCATTCTTAAATTATGATACATGTTTGTGAACATCTACTGTTCACCCTAAGTTAAGCATAGTGATAATGTCACTCAGGGCCTTTAGCTAAATTCCTATACACTTATGTTTGCAAAGGATATGCCAATGACAGGAGCATGTTATATCACAGACATTACAACTATTATAAAATAGGAAAAAAAACAAATTGCTGTACAAGAGTCCACGCCTTACTATTGTATTCCACATTGGGAGGTCAGTAGGTGCCTCTTTGTTAGGATAGGTAATCAGAATCAGAATCAGAAAATGCTTTATTTGATTTTAGACAGTTGGTAAAATCATAAAAGCAGAGTTTAAAAAACAATTCATACAAATAAAAATTAACAACACAGCATAAAAACAGCTGACCCCACAATACGTAATTTGCAATTTAAAATTTAACCAGTTATGCTTTTCTTTTTCCTCAAAATGCTTTTCAAAAGTCCAGTCATAATGCCAGTACAATACACGTTATCCAATAGTTGTAGGAATAGGAAGGCCGGGCGACATTGCCGCAAGCTTACGGCTTCAAAATAGGCATAATCCATCTAGCACGTTCCTTAGAATAATATTTACAAAAAAGGATTACATGCATTGTTGATTGTGAGGATATTTTATTGCATGTGCAATGACAGAGAACCCTGGACCAGTCGTTGACAACTGGAAATGTACCGAAATGATGGAAACTGTCAAACCTGAACCTAGTTAGAATATATCTATCGAACCCCCCTGTGCACCACACTAGGTAGGGTTGAATGGAGTAGCTGGCCAGGGTCAGTTGGTGCTGGATCACTGAGCTTTTTTTGAATTCCACTGCCATTCTAAGAGACTCAAGATGGGTCAGGCATAAGTCTTTAAACTCGTTCCTGGAAATAGAGCACATGGTTTCTGGAATTATGTAATAATCTTGTCTACTCAAGACATTTAAAAATGTTCTAACATAGTTCAGCCAGGGGATTTTTTTTAACCTGATCCAATCTAATTGAATCCTTAATGATTTCGAAATTCAACCCTAGACTGGAGGAGGTCCAGACTCTGTGCCAGAGCAAAATTGGTTGCATTTTAATTATGTCGGACATATGAGAAATCCCCAATTCACTGTGGCAATTAAATACAGATGAGCTCTTGGGAACAGCCAAGATAAACCTTAAAAAAGCATTTTCTATAACTTGAATTAGGGAGACATCATAAAAACCCCAGACTCCCGCCCCATATATTGCGATGCTTAAGCATTTTGCTTGGTAAATTTTGAGTAGGATCCCGGGGGCCTTTTACCCATTTTTTTTAGAAATTCATCACCTCCACGGTCGACCTCTTAAACAGAAGGGACCTGCTCTTGACTGCCGATCCGCAGGAACCTGTGTCCTCAAACAAAACACCAAGATAAGAGAACGTTTCGGTGGATTCTATTCTACCACTCCCGGCTGATAAACTACTACATTTATTCTTCCCCTTCCCACATGACATCACAAATGTTTTCTTTACATTGAGTTTAAGACCTCGATTATCCATAAAATCAATGTAATTGGCGAGGGCTCTCTGTAAAGCGTTGTCCGCGTAGAGAAGAGAGACAATCTGCTTGTGGTTAATTTGCGGAGGATCTCTCGCCCTGGCCACCAGATCCTCTTACAATGTGTTGGTATATAATGAGAAAAGGAACAGGGCCAGAACCCAGCCTTGTCTTTCACCCCTCTCCACACGGTAATACTTTGTGCACTCTCCCCTTAATCCGTATCTCAAATTAGCTGAGGCCCTCGCATATAATTGCCTCAAAAATTGTACCAGTGCGGGCTCAACTTTTAAGTCCTCTAAAATTATCCATAATCTGCTATGGTCAACACAATCAAAGGCGGCGATAAGATCAACGAATACCGCAAATAACTTCCCTGCCTTTGCTTGGGTGTACTTCCCCAGTAAAATAGAAAAGTTTAAAACCTGCTCAATTGTGCCCATCCCCTCCCTAAAACCATATTGAACCAGGCTTAGGATGTTATTATCTACGGCCCACAATTGGAGTTTTTTCAGAACGACCCTTCCTGCAATTTTCATAAGCGAGTCTAAAAGGGATATGGGTGGATAGCAGGCAGGGTTTTCGCTGTCCCCTTTTTTAAAGATGGGTATTATCACTGACTCAAACCATGTTTTAATGAAACCCTTTGCTCAGCATGTTTCTAAGACTCGAGTTAACAGGGGAGACCAAAGCTCTGTTGTGCTTTTATACAAATCTATCGGAATCCGATCTGGGCCTGGGGCCTTACCTCCTTTACTTGCATTAATGGCCGCCAATACTTCCACGTGAGTGAAATAGATATCAATAGGCGAACAAACAGTGGAATCCCCACATAGTTGTAAGTATGGGTCTTTGGTAATATCCTCATTCGCCTAATTGCTATAAACCTTGGAGAAAAAATAAATCCACGATTTCTCATCGATAGCTACCTCTCTCTTTGCTCCCTCATTGTTAGCAAAAAACTGAGCATTTACTGCCTGCCAGAAGGAAGTACAATCCCTGCGTAGTGGTGCCTTATAAAGGTGGTTCCAGGCGGGATCTTTAATTTCTTTCTTCTGAATTTTCCTGGCGAGATTGTAAGCCTTCCTGCACACTCTAATTTCCTTGTAATCTCTCACTATTCTGTGAAGTGAAGCCTTTAGAGAGGAATATGTTTTGGTGCACATAGTGTCGAACCATCCATTATTCGTTTTAGATGAGCCCTTGTGGGGGAGACTCAGCATATTTTGTACGGCTGGTTAAATTAGGGAGAACACACTCAGTATATCGGTATGAGGAGTGCCTTCTTCCAGGCACTCTATAATAGGGACCATAGCCTCAGTGATGATCTTTTTATTCAGCACCTCTGGGTCTTTCTTACCCCAGTGAAGAGAGTAACCATTTTGACGAACCAGGGCAATATCTTGGGTCCAAACCAGACTATTTAAAGTTGGTTGGGTACTCGTAGAGGGAAGCACCATGTTGATACTTAATGGAAGGTGATCACTCAGAGCATTGGTGTGGGTGGTAAATTTATCGAACCAATTTGCGTAGCGGTTTGGGACAATGATAAAATCTATCAATGAATTAAAACCTCGATCAATGAACATAGAACCAAAGTCTACTGATGGGGAACACAACAAATTGGCGAAACCAAGATCAAAAGATGCCATAACTTCATTAAATCTTTCACCCCAATCTGAGTGAGCGAAGTGGACCACATGGCCGTTATCTTCTGTTTCCGTGCCACATGACCCACATTCAACCTGGGAACATATG
The DNA here is from genome assembly GCF_964261635.1 of Lissotriton helveticus. NCBI lineage: Eukaryota > Metazoa > Chordata > Amphibia > Caudata > Salamandridae > Lissotriton > Lissotriton helveticus. The sequence goes on from NC_136059.1 coordinate 1,715,299,822, forward strand.
CTCGTATTGAAATCCCCGCCCCAGATCATAATGACTTCCATCCCTTTTGGTACTGCTATTTTGCACAAATCATCGTTAAGGCCTTTTAAAACATCACCTAGTTGACCCTATCTATATTATTGTAAAAATTGACAACCACCACCTCAACTTGTTATGCAGAGGCTGCAGGTGGTACAGAACTCTGCTGCCAGGCTGCTCTGTTAGCTTTATAAAACATCTACCACCTCCAGTGTTTTGCGCAACCTCCATTGGCTCAGTGTTGAAAACCGCGTTAAGTTTGAGGCCCTGAGCTATATGTATAAAATTAAGGTTGGTTCCACTCCTAAATACTTTCAAACCCTAGTCCAACCCTACCAACCTTTCCGCCTATTACGATCGACCACTCAAGGAAAATTTATGGTGCCTAGGATTAAACTTTCTAGAATGGGAGGTCATTCCTTTCCCTTTCTTGGTCCATCTATGTGGAATTCTCTTCCTAATGCACTTCACAATGAAACTTCATATATGAATTTTCGTAAACTGGTAAAAACATGGTCATTTAACCAATAGTTTGCATTTTCTTTGCAGTCTTTGTTCTTCTTTTTCTTGTTCTTTTGTTAGGTTCAGCACTGGGAAACCCTTGTTGGGTAGCTGTGCGCTATACAAAATTATTTTAACATAATATAACATAACTACTCGCAAAAGCAATTGAATAGTGACAATTTGATAAAAAGAGGTTGACTTTGTCATTTTAATATTTTGGACCCTTAACACATTAGAAATATAAACAAAAATCCCCCCTTTTTGTCTCCTGTGGGCTGACTGCATAGCTGGGATATGAAACGTCTTAAAGCCATTGATATGTAACTCATTCAGCAACCACGTCTCCTGGAGACAAAGGATATCAAAGTTGTTAATGAAATCTGTCCATACTGGATTATTCACCTTAGATTGGAGGCCAGCAGTGTTCCAAAAAGCCACTCTGACAATCCCTGGGACCGATACGGCTGGAATATTAATCCCCTGACAACTTGCACCCTGGCTTTGGCACCCCTCCCTCTGCATATCTGCAACCATACTAGAGTAAGCAACTACACTGGGTGATGAGTCTTTAGATTCTTCCCTACTTAATGTGTCGTTCTGATCATCATTTAGTGATCCTACTAGTGATAATTCACTCAAATTATGAGGAACCAGGAAATCATTATAATTATAGTGATTGTTGGTTATATTGAGCGGATCAGCTACTGCAGCACCCCCACAAGTGAATTGAATGAAATGAACATAGATTTGTAGAGCGCATGGCTGCCCGAGAGCGTCCCAGCGCTATAGAACAAGGAATACCAAGGACAGTACCAGCGTCTAGGAGTCCTGGGGGAATAGAAAAGTTTTAAGGAGCTTTCGGAACTTCGAGTAGCTCGTTCTATCCGGATCCTGGGTGGGAGAGCATTCTACAGGGTCGCTGCGTTCACTGAAAAACGGCATCCCCCAGTATGAATCCTCTGCACAATGGCCAGATTGCCATGATCGGAACGAAGCGATCTAGTGGCCTTGTATGAACGGACAAGCTGCCCTAAAGTGGGTGTCCGGTCCCCTGCAGGGACTTGTGAGCGATACATAAGGACTTGAATTTGACCCTTTCACGAATTGGTAACCAGTGAAGGGCTTTGAGTGCGGGTCTGGCTGACGATCTGCGGGAAGTGCCAGTGAGCAGTCTCGCTGCAGAGTTCTGGACTCATTGGAGAGTGTGGATTGTAGATTCGGGGGCAGCCAAGAAGAGGGCGTTACTATAATCCAGTCTTGATAGGATCAGTCCCTGAATAAGTAGTCTCCTCGAGTGCTCTGGCAGTAAGGGAAGAATCTTACGAGCAGAACGAAGTAACCCTATACAAGTGCCTGCTGTCTTTTTTGCTTGGGTCCTAAATGTGAGATCCTGCTCCAACCATACCCCCAGACTTTTTAATTCATTCTTTGGGGTGGGTACAGGTCCCAGACAGGCAGGCCAGATGGAATTAGGTAGGGATGTTATATGGTGGCCTAGCAGCATGAGCTCTGTTTTAGCTCCATTCAATTTGAGACGTGAGCCATTCATCCAAGAGTGGATTTCTGAGAGGCAAGAATGAAGATTTTCTATGCAGTGTTTTTCTTGGGAGAGTGAGACGACCAGTTGGGTGTCGTCAGCGTAGGTGACTACTTTGATCCCAAATCGATTCACCACATCCTCCAGGGGGGCCATATAAGCATTGAACAAGGTAGGGCTCAATGAAGAGCCCTGTGGGACCCCGCACTCGAGGGGGGTTAGTTTGGAGCGTGCTGCCCCTTCCCAAACCTGGAAGGTTCGATTCTCCCAAAAAGATGTGAGCCATTGCCGCGCTGTACCTGACACTCCCATGTTGCTCAAACGATGGATTAAGATCTTATGGTCCACCGTATCGAAGACTGCGCTTAGATCCAGGAGGATCACCATCGTTGATCCCCCTGGATCCAAGATGCGTCTTGCCTCTTCCCTGACTGCTAAAAGAGCAGACACTGTTCCCTGCCCTGGGAGTTGCGAAGCAGCTTATTATTTTCTAAGAAAGATGAAAGTTGCTGATTAGCTGTTTTCTCCGCCAACTTGCTGAAATTGGTCGGAAGTTAGTCAGCTCGGCGGGATCGAGCTCTGGTTTTGTAAGGAGTGCTTTGACCATGGCCCGCTTCCAGCTGGGCGGGACTATTCCCTGAGTAAAGGAGGCATTAAGAAGGTCTGCGATTGTTGGGGCAATGGTGGCAGTTACCCGATTCAAAATATGCATAGGAGCAGGGTCATTCGAAGAGCCACTCTTTACGGTATGCAGAATTTTTAGGAGGTCGTCCTTAGAAATTGGAGCAAATGAGTCAAGGCAAGGGGCGGAAGGAGAGGCCAAGGAGTGAGCTAGGTCAAAGGATTGGTCGTTCTGCAGCAGAGTTTTTAGTATATTTTGAATTTTATTTTCAAAGAAAGCGGCAAATTGATTGCACCCAGCTTCCGATGCCTCTTGCACGGTCGGGGGACTTGGTGCTTTAAGGAGATCTTTAACAATCTTAAATGTCTCTCTAGACGAATTAGAAGAAATTCTAATTTTCTACTCATAGTAAGCAGCTTGAGCCAATTTCCGGGATAATTTGTAGGTCCTCATTGCTGCTCTATACTCGGATTTATTGTGAGAGGCCCAGTCTTTTCTCCAAGTGCGTTCTGCTTTTTTGCAAATTTTCCTTAGTTCTCGAAGTTCAGAGGTGTACCATGGAGTTTTAAAAATCCTGCTCTTTTTTTCCAATTTGTTTTAGGAAGAACGAAGTCAAGGGAGCTATTGAGCCAGTTTGAGAGGTTTTTATACGCCTCTACGGGGTCAGGATCCGAAAGGGGAATTGTCTGCTCCAATCTGTGAGTCCAGCTTTCCATAGGGAGTTTGGACCACACTCTCTCTAAAGTGCGTGGCGCCTGAATCTGTGGAAGGTCGGTATTAATTTGCCATTCAAATAGGACCAAGAAATGGTCAGACCAAGGTAGAGGGAGGGGGGGGGGCCTTGATACCAAATGTAAGAAATTTGTGAATATGGGGTCAAGAAGATGCCCTTTAATATGAGTGGCGTCTTTATTTTTTTGCTCCAGCTCAAGGGATTTCAACTCAAGATTAGAATCCATAGCCCCCTTATCACTTGGGTCATTAAAATGAAAATTTAAATCCCCCAGTAGGATAAAATTGGGTGCAACCGAGGCTAAGGCGATTGAGTTCTCTAAAAGTGATCCTGTAAATTGACCAGGACTGCCCGGAGGGCGATATATTAGTAGGCCTGAAAGTGATTTATTCGGAGTGATCTGCAAACTAAAAAGAGTGCTTTCGCAGTCATTGACACCACCCTCTGATAATCTACAGATGAATTTGTCTCTATGTATTATCGCAAGTCCACCCCCTTTCCCGTAAGGCCTATGTTGGCATTGCATACTGAAGCCCCCTGGGAGTGCCGTGACAATATCTGCTCCTGAATTCGGTGACAGCCATGTCTCCGTTAGAAACAATAGATCCAGTTTCAAATCTTGGATCAGTAGATTGATTTCAACGGCATGCTTTGGATGGGACCTACAGTTTAAAAGTGCCATGTTGAGGAGAGCCATAGTTTTTCCGGCGTTTCTCTTCTCATGCATGGGTCCCGCCCAACCATAGCGTCTCAGCCAAGGGTCATCCGGGCTGAATTTCACCTGTTCCACGGGGTTATTCGTAGGTTTTAATTGCAGAAGTTTTTCCCGTGTATAGATGATACGATGTCCCGGGGAAACGGCCAGAGTTTCTGGCCCACGGCCCAGTCCGGCACGGACGGGCACAGACGGGCTTGCCTCTTGCGCGCCTCCGGCGTGCCATCGGCGCGCCCGCTGCGCGGACGGGAGGTGGCGTTCATTTTATAGTGTATAGGCCCCAAATCGGCCGCAACACTAGAGCGCTGTCCTCGTCCTCCCCCAAGATGGCGGCCGAAATCGGCGCCAAGAAGAATTGAGGCTGGTGATCTGCAGGAGCCCGAAATCGGCTCCCTAAGGCCACAAAAGTCCCAGGAGGGAAAGCCACAGGTAGGGAGAGTGCGGCGAGGGGGGGAACAATTAAAGGAACATATGTGCCAGTGCGTGATTTAAAAAAGAAGCAGTGCTATCTTAGTAACACTAGTGATTATTTAAAATATCGGAGCCCTAAACTCCCTGCTTCCGCCTCAGGAATCCTTAGTTCTAACAGAGGGACAGGTTTTCTATGCCCAATTTATAGTGTATAGGCCCCAAATCGGCCGCAACACTAGAGCGCTGTCCTCGTCCTCCCCCAAGATGGCGCCCAAAATCGGCGCCGAGAAGAATTGAGGCTGGTGATCAGCAGGAGCCCGAAATCGGCTCCCTAAGGCCACAAAAGTCCCAGGAGGGAAAGCCACAGGTAGGGAGAGTGCGGCGAGGGGGGGAAACAATTAAAGGAACATATGTGCCAGTGCGTGATTTAAAAAAGAAGCAGTGCTATCTTAGTAACAATAGTGATTATTTAAAAATATCGGAGCCCTAAACTCCCGGCTTCCGCCTCAGGAGTCCTTAGTTCTAACAGAGGGACAGGTTTTCTATGCCCAATTTATAGTGTATAGGCCCCAAATTGACCGCAACACTAGAGCGCTGTCATCGTCCTCCCCCAAGATGGCGCCCGAAATCGGCGCCGAGAAGAATTGAGGCTGGTGATCAGCAGGAGCCCGAAATCGGCTCCCTAAGGCCACAAAAGTCCCAGGAGGGAAAGCCACAGGTAGGGAGAGTGCGGCGAGAGGGGGAAACAATTAAAGGAACATATGTGCCAGTGCGTGATTTAAAAAAGAAGCAGTGCTATCTTAGTAACAATAGTGATTATTTAAAATATCGGAGCCCTAAACTCCCGGCTTCCGCCTCAGGAGTCCTTAGTTCAAGTAACATCGCTCTGTGCTACATACAAATCCCCAGAGGGTTCCATAGAACGTATCCTCATATAGGCTTTTGGGACCATGCTTGCTACAGAATTATACTTATCCTTTGTGGCCTAGAGTCAGTCAACCTCCTCAAGAAATTGTAGGGGCCCAAATCTGTTTGTAACCTCAAGTTTATAAGTCAAGTTACTATTAGACGGTGATCTTGGGTGCAGGGCTGTATTCTTATTAAAAATTCTGGGCTGATAGAAATAACCTAGAGGAAGAACGTTAATACCCTCTTGCATGAAATTATTCACACCAGTTCGAACAAGAATTTTGTTAACTAGGGCTGCGGAACCCAGAGAGAGAACAACACAATCCCCTTTAAGATTTTTTCTACTAGTTCCCACCCAGGGGACACGTCTCACCATTTTAAAAGAGGCGAACATCTCTTGTGTCAAGCCTGTTTTAATCCCTATACAATGTATAGCTTTGTTCCTCAGGGTGACCCAAGATTCTTTTTCACCCTCGGGAGAAGGAGGGACGTTAACCAAAACCAGGGTGTAAGGAACCGCAGCAGGGGGAAGATTTAAATTAAAATGTTTTGGAGAAAATTCCTGATTATTTACCGCTTGAGTTCCTGTACTAGGATGTGAGTCAGGTTGAAATAAATTACCCTGTCTTACATCATTAGTGTCTCTCACACCCCCTCTCGCCTCCACAGATTTGTTGAGTGGGTTACTGAATGGAGAATCCTTTATTTTTGTGGGTCCTACAGCTCTACTAGTTCTCTCCGTCTCAAAGATCTGCTTACTGCATCCAAGGGAACTAGCTAATGATGGCTGTATATGGCTTCTTTCGGCCCCGCAGGTTTCAGGATGTGTGGTTATCACTTCCTTTATACACTCTCTGATGGATTCCAGACCTGTTTCTATTTTATCCAATCTCTTCTCCAGAGTGCCGATGGATTCTTTAATACATTTGGTAAGGTCAGTTGGTAAACTCATCATCCCTATCAGGTCGTTAGCGGGGTGGCCTTTACCTTTACTTTTATTTTTGGAACTTGTTGGTCGTTCTTTACCTTTGTTGGTGGGTATACAATCTTTCCCCTTTTGTAACTTGGGAGCCGATTTTTTTAATGTTAGAGGCAGGAGTAGTAGGGTTATGGGGACTTCTTTCTTTTTAGAAGTACACACTCTTTTTGGCGGTGGCAATGGTTCGGCATCCGGATCATTCAGAGAAAACTCATCGGACAATATCTGGAGCCAAGCCATTTTGGGGTTCCACAGACATGTTGCGTGGATGTACCACCCCCCCCCCTTCCCAGCGCACCAGGAGGAGGAGTTTTGTCCTTGCTGTTTTAGGATGAACCATGTGGATCTTTCTTCAGGGCCTCCTCTGCATTTGAGATTTATTTTCCGAGCGCGCCCACTGCCCCCGTTAGATATTTCATCAATGACATATTAGTATCTTTAGCCTTATGTACTAGTTACCCAGCAACTAAATTATGTGGCTTTCTCTTTCCCATGTCATAAATCATAAGCACCCCCAACCCAAGCAAAGTTGTCAAGGCCCCAGAATCCGATTAGTTTGTAGGCAGTGCACCTCCTTCACTTTAATACATGCCCCCGTTTATGTGATACTATGGTTAAAACAGTCAATGAGCAGTCAGTGAAATGACCACAGTCAGGAAGTCTAAGGTGTTGATCTGAGGCCAGTTATGCAGAGCTAAAAGGGGTGGCCCAGCCCAGACTCTATCTGGCGGGACTGCTGACGGTGCTTTCAATCCCCTCCAGGGATTGTCTGTCAAGTGCTGAGTGCGTTTGGGGCAGGGCAGGGATACGGGCCAAAGTGCGTTGTGCAAAAATCCTTCTTTGCGGTCTCCCGCGTGGCGGGACCGCCGCCGGTTCTTTCAAGCCCCTCCAGAGACTGTCTGACAAGTGCTGGGTGCATTTGGAGCAGGGCAGGGATTCGAGCCAAAGTGCACTGTTCAAAAATCCTTCTTTGCGGTCTCCCACGCGGATAGGTACTCAATAATGCGCCTGGGCACAGATTTACTAAGCACTTGTGTTGTCCTTGCACCGCGCAAGTTGGTGCAAGTAATGCAAGTCTTAAAGTGACATTTACTAAGCTAGGCAAATCCATATTTGCGTGGGTATGTGTCTTTTTGCATCCACACAGTAACGCAAGACAGCTCATTGGGCTGCCTTGTGTTATCCAGTATTGGGGAGGCATTACATGGGTGAGGCATGGGCGGTCCCATAAAGCCATCCCCTTATTTTGACACTAACCCAGATTTACTAAAGTCAGTAAACCTAGGTATGCGTCTGAATAGTGCGCCTACACAGCCTTGGCAAAATATGGAGAAAATTCTCCTCATTACTTCCTCTTTGCATGTGTCCTGCACTCTACAGTACACATACAAAAGGGAATAAGCCTCTTAGGGCGGTTTTAGTGCAGCAAGGTATCCCTTCTGGCACAAAAAAAAATCCTGACCACAATGTAGCCACTCTTGCACCATTCTGCAAGGGTGCCTGAGTTGCGCTGGGAAGCCACGAATCTGCCAGCACAGGGAGAGAGTTGACCAGCACCATATCTTTGTACATATGGCTGAGTTCATCTTTCTACTCTTCACGCAACACAGCAACTTGCCTTGCTGCACTGTGTTGCATTGCATAACCCATTAGTACATCTAGGCCCCAGTGTCTGAGACTCTTTAGATAGCTCTTGACTCTTCTTTGTAGTAAAGATATCAATCCTGCATCTCTTTTGGGATTGTTGTAAAACTCACTCTGCAAGCAAGACAGTAATCACACAAAGAGCTGGGGCCTGCACATAATTATTGGTTACCAAATACAAGATGCTTTTGTTATGCAGGTGATCTGCTGCAAATGGCCACTGGGACGGGAATGTAAGGACTTCACTGAGGTTGAGAGAAGCAGGATTCAGTCCACACTATTCAGTGGAAAAAAGATAAAAGCGAGAGTAACCATGCACAAAAGCATGAAGGCATTTAGGTAATGTGCATAGCTATTTGTGGCACCAGTGCTAAAAACAAAGTTTTAAAACAACCATAGAAGCACTTTCCACTCCCACCATTGGGTGAAAGGGATACCCACAGATTGAGAACAGGAAGAGCCAGAAAATACAAACATATATTATATTTTCGTTTGAACTAGCGACTTAAAGGTTTACAGGTCTCTGTAGGTAAAAGGCATATTAGCAGGAGTGTAGCTAAGTTAATGAGATTCAGGGGTGCACATCTCAAATTTTCCATCAAAACAAGGCTTGGAATTGAATGTTCACATGAGGTGCAGACAGAGTGTGGTGGACAGGTATTCTGTTGCAATAATAAAGGATTACTCTGTCTGTCAAACTCAAAGTCTGCCCCAAAGCCCCCAATTTTGAGCTGTACGGGCCACTATTTTATGAAGACAGAATAAAATTGACTCCATCAGTTTAAAACTTCCTCCGATGGCCCGATCGAGTAGGTGTCATCAGAAGTAAGCTACATTATCATTGGATGGTCATATGGCTTTTTTACTGTGCCTCACCGTAATGTATATCCAGACAGCTAGGGACAGTATTAATTATACAAATTACTACTACACCATGGGAGAAAACTCAGTATTATTAAAACATTTCAAAAGAATACATCCACTTTGGGAGTTTGATTTTGAAACATAAAAATGTCATGCTTGATGGAGGCATCCACCAAAATGTTCCTACACTGGCGATGGCCACCATGATGGGGATTCCTGCTAATGTACAGAGATAACCGCAGAGCTGCAAGACATCGACCTCTATCTAGAGTGGCACAGTGGGCAAAAAAACAATAGTTTAGAATGCTGCCGCCATGGATTGCCAGTGGTAAAACCAGTGCAAGCTTTTGTCCCATCACCTTTCGGGTGTTTGATTGCTAGTGTATGCCTGGAAAACTGAGACTGGTGTAGTATTCCAAGCCTACTATGGGCAAAGGTTGTGAATTCAAAAAAGTAGTAAATATGTATCCATTCAAAGAGTATTTCTATGGGTGCATATTTGCTACTTTTTTGTACACTGGCCACTAACTATATTTAAATTCCTGACCCAACAAATGAGCAAGCTGAAATATACTAGTTAACTTAGTTTAACAAGAAAAACAACATAGAATTAGGAGACCCGACTCAGAGTCCCCAAACTCATCTATTAAGCCAAGCATGTATTTGTTTGGTGGTGTCAGACCCCAAACAACAACCCTGAAGCAACACCCCTCCATATTTGTACCCCCAACCGGCTATAGTTATTGTACAGGGGATGAAGCATGTAACCTGCATAGAAAAACAGGTTTTGTAGGGGGCGTATTTTTACTGTGAAATTAATAAATGACTAGAACGTTACCTGCCATGGCCTGGTCCTAGTGTAGGTCTTAATGAAAGTTACCATGCTTCTCTAGACAGTTTAAAATAGGATGTGTGACGTATATATAAATACGGCCGTATTCATACTAACGTAAATGCTCCTCTTTTTCTTGACCTTGCAAATATGAAGATTGGTGGAAGTTAGTTCTTCGGATTTGAAGCAGTCAGCTTGCTGGTTAAACTGATCAGCATTATTTTTCTGAGCCATTTCAGCAGAAAACAGGATTTGCATCAACTCTCTGCAGGAATGGGCTGAACCAAATACATGTGTTAGGCTACTGTTAGCACCAAAGAGTTTTAATGCTATGTGAAGGGGCTCAGTCCTGGGAACAGGTAGTGTGTATTTCTGATTAGGTTTGACATGCATTATTAGTGTTCTGTGAATCTCTCAGTATTAGAATATCAGTGGATGTACAACCCAGGTTAAAGATGCCTCATGGGCATAAATGGGGAAGTGAGGGAGTATAAGCAGGGCAAGTGCAATAATGTGACAGCCTAGGATCACATTATGAGCCAGGGTTGACTAAATATGTATAAAGAGAAAGCAAAATTATGCAGCATACTACTGCACATTTTGTGACACTATTTTGTCTTGTTGACACATTAACAATGTCTGGGCAAAGGTTCACCTCACGTGTAACATGTTAACACACAAATACAGAAATATGCAATTGAAAAGTGGCCCGTCTATTTTTTCAAATGGCTTTCCTCAACACGACATACTTGTTGCAGTGTTTTTAGAAACTTTTGATCTGTTTGAGCTAGAATCAATGGGGCATTTGTACAAGCCTCTATCAGCCACGGTCGGTTGTGGAGGTACCTGCCAGGTGGTGACGTGGGGAGGGGTGGGGCAGGGTGGGGGGTAGTAATCTATGGATTACGGAGGTTTACAGATAAGTAAACATATAAATAAATAAAACGAATTTCGTTGCGTGCACTGCATCCCCAAATGCGATCGTTTTATTTATTTATATATTTACTTACCTGTAAACCTCCGTAATCCATAGATTACTATACCCCCACCCTGCCCCTCCCCCTCCCCACGTCACCGCCCAGCAGGTACTCCCACTACCGACCACGGCTGGCCTCTATCGCCACTGGAACATCACTTTTTTCGATGTTCCTGTGGAGATAGGTGCCTTGCCTTATTTACAAGGCAGCATTAAGCCACTTAACATGGCTTAATGCTGCCTTGTAAATAAGGCCCCCTTTCAAGCAATGTTTAGTGTGAAAGGAGTGGGCAGTGGGTGTTGCGGTGGGCGTTCCACCGCAAGCAATACCCATTGATTTTGACGCTGCCCCCTATTTAAAAGGGCAGCATAAATAGGAGGCAGTGCCAAATTAAGACCAGGGAAAACCTGGAGTCAACGTGGCAAAAGGGAATCGACGACGAAACAAGATGGGCATTCCGTAAAATCCTCTGCGGCACCCAGAACATTGCTGGTTACAGAGGGGCGCTCAATTGATGACAAGTGGCAAGCCGGGAACGGTAATGGACACCGGAAGCTCCCGGGAGCGGAGAGGCAAGTTTTTAGGCCTTAAACCGGTCTAATTTTTTGGCTTTATTCTCCTTTTCTCATGGGGTGCTCAGTGTCCCGGCCTCCATTTTGAGAGCCTGAACTCTCATTTTCCTCACCTGATGGAGCTTCATTTTTTTTTTGTAATAGGGGAGTTTCCTTGGATTTATTCAGCATTGGTTGACTGTGGCATTTTTGAATGGCCAAATATTGTTATTTTGTGCTTTGAGGAATCCTTCTTATTTTTTGAGGAGAGCTGCCCCTACTTGAAATGTGCTCTGTATTTGTGAAGGAGTCTGTAAGCAGATTTGAGCTAATCTGAAGCACCAAAAATGGGAAGGCTCCTACATAACTAGTATATATCCAAACTGACAGCTTGTGGAGCTTTGCCTCTCACTTCTGGAAAGTTCTATTTTTGGCCACCATTTTGTTTTCACTTCAAGAGCTGCCTCGATAGGGAGATTTTTTTTTACCTCAAGTCTGATAAAATTATAACTTTCCTAAGACCTTTCTCTACACTTAGAGCTTATTCTTATATGCTCAGAAATAAGCTTCTTCTTTTTCTGTTCAAGAATATCTTTATTAAGTGGCTGAGTTATTCCTCTCTGCCTTGAAAATGGATTTTGCTAATTCTTGTTCCAGTGCTACCGCTCATAAAGAAACTGCTAGTAAAACTAATAAGGGCAAAAAAGGATCCTCCGTCCCGGAATATATCACCTCTACCTTCGACCTTAAAGGATATTATGGAAGAATTGAGAAATATTCGTCCATTTATGGTAGATACTAGGGGTGGGCGGAACTTGCGTAGTCGCGCTTCGCAAATCTCTGTGAAACCGCACAAAATCTCCGTGAGCACGTGGAAATTCCGTGAACCTGCGGAATTGCTTGGCCCGCCTGCTCGCGATGTGTTTTTGCGTGATCGCGTTGAAATATGTCGCCAACTTGCTCATGTGGTTGCTAATGCGTGCGCCACCACGGAGGGAACCACCTGTGGTCCCACAAAGCTGCACAGCCCATTGAATCCAATGAATGAAGTTCATATCCATATTCATGCTTTTTCACAATTTTATCCGGTCATTTTTTCATTTCGTTTTTTTCACACTTATTGATTCAATTCATTTTATTCAATCCATTATGTCGTCCATTCTCAAAAAAGCTCATGAGCAAAGGGTGAATTTCATGCCATGATTTATTTTCAAAAGGCCCAATGCATTTCAGGAAATATCACTCCCTTCTTCAGGGGCATGTAGGAAAACAAAAAAATGTTTTATTTAATTCAAATGTACTGCCAAGGTATATAATAGTCACACAACGAAGTACATACATCAGAAAAAACAGTGCTGACCCGTCTTTATATCAAACATTTAAAGCTGGTGAATATTAACATCCCTATGTTATTCTCATCTCTAAAACAATACTGAGTAACTCCACGTTGCAAAAAATGGCAGTGCTCCCCATAATTTCATTACGAGTCCTGTTGGTCTTTAGAAGAAATACACCACCAATTCAAAAATAACTTTCGCTTACCATGGCGTACTGATAGATCTTGAAAACATCAGGTAAACATTTGCCGTACAACCTCAGTCGAATAAAAACAGTGACTCATTCTCTCCATTTCATAACGTGCCTTCGCAAGCCTGTTTCATTTAACTGCAAGCATATTATGCTTTCCTGAGCGCACTATCGCGATCCTTATTAAGTGACTGCAGGTGATCAATTCTGTCTGTTAATGACATAAACCAACATTTGTTAAAGCTACAGAAGCTAAATAGTTAAGCTTAAATTACTCAATATCCCAGAGTGCATTTCCGCAATCATTTTTCACCCGATTTGCAACCTGCTTTACCCGGTATAGAACCATAACTTCTGTTAACTTTCCCAGTGATGAAAGGCAAGGTGTATTCACTATATTAGAGGAACACGCTCTGTCTAATATGCTTCTTACAAATTTAAACATGCCTCTGTATACCTCAAAATCCTAGAGAAAATCGATAAATTCTTTTACAACATGATTCAAAACCCCTCCCATGTTCATAAGTCTTTTAAAGCTTGCTCTTAACTAACAACATTCTCAGACTGGATTAATCAGAGTGCATCTCATTTTCTATAAATTTATGCTAATGGGTGTGGCCATCTTGTTTTTTACTTCTCCCGCCCATTCGTGATGCCTATTTCCTGTTCGGGAATGCGTATTACGTGTTTGCAATGTTATTTGCGTGTCCGGGTGGGAAATATCGCGCAAACTTTCCCACGTGGTCGCCACGAGCGCGGCCATCTTGTTTTTCATTCTATTGCATGGTTCTGGGCCTAGTTTTCTATCCTCCCTCTATCTTTGCAATCCTTTCTGTACACTTTTTTCATCTTTGTTATTTATTATCTATCTCTCTATTTTCCTGAATCTATATTTTGAGTTTTTTACTACTTTTTGTTACTTTTTCTACTACTTTTTTTTCTCTTTTGCTATGATTTGCTTTTTCTTTTACCTACTTTTCTAATTCCTCCCTTTTCTTTTCCGCCCGCCCCCCAGAGTCCCGGAGCCATGGCCAAGGGAGAGGGCAAGCCCAAGGGCAAGGGCAGGGCTGCTCACAGCCACAGCCATGACCGCCTTCCCTGCAGAAGGCGGCACCCACAAGGGGTGCATGTACCAGCCTTATTTGGTGAGGCGTAGGTAGCCGCACTATTTGTTTGTCCAGCACCACCTCCCCTTAACCCTGGCAGCAGGGGGCAGACCTGGGTCTGGGTACTGGCTCCGGGAGTGTCGGCAGCAGTGGGGAAAGGTGCGCCGGGCAGTGTTTCGCTGCTCTAAAGTCCGGCGCACCAATAACCAGCTGATGCACCAATGGTCCGATATCCTGGACCGGAAGCAGGATCTGCTGGACCTGCTAGGAGTGGAGGTCCCGGGGCTCGGTGAGTAGCTATTTAACATTACTACTTTGTGTTCTTCTGCTCTGTGTTATATATTGTGAATACATATTTTTCCCCGAACAGCAAGAATGCTTCTGCTTACATTGCAGGTAAATTACGTTTAAAATCTTCTGTGATTGTTATGACACAGGTGCAAGGTGCTACTAATCTTACTTCTTTGCAACTGTGAGGCAGCTTGGCATTATTATGTAAGAGTTTACTTTAGAGAACTTAAGTTAGGTAATGCTAGAGGCACTGTAGTCCTTCCGTTGTCCTCCTGCCACTAAGAAGAGATAGTGGTGAATTGATAGGTTTATTTTAGTTACTTGTCATTATTAGGTACGGTTTTTAGTGGTCTGCGTGACACATCCTCTGTCACATCATGTCTTGCTGAGTGCTGCTTACCCCAGTCCTTAGTAGAACCTTTGGTGGTTTGTTTATTGAGTGGTGGTAATATAGGCTTATTATCATAGCAGAACATCAGCAGGAACTAAACAAATGTACAATTTGGTGTAAGCAAAAATGCATGCATGTGTCCTTCATTGCATTTTTGCAGACTTAGGGCCCGATGTAGGTGGCCATTACCGGTCGGTAACGGCCGAATTCGGCCGTTACCGACCGGTAAATGGGTCATTGAGATGTAGGGGCCATTATTACACTGAATCGGTAAATTTAGCGAATCGGTAAAATTACCGATTCTGTAAAATACCGAATCGGTAATGTTACCGATTCGGTAAATCCCAGATGTAGGTGGCACTGTTCACAGTGCTACAGGCCTTCAGAATTCGGTATTTTACCACCCAATCCAATTGGGTGGTGAAATACCGAATCCAGGTGTGCATGCACACCTATTTTATTTATTTTATTTTGAAAGTTTTGTATAGCGCGAACAAGATCTTTACAGATATCAGAGCACTTCACATAGGAAAGGGGAGCATGAGGGAACATAGTCAAACAGGTAAGTAAAAATGCTAGTAGTACAAACACGTGGCAACCAAGAAAATCAAATAAAACATTAATACATATAAAACAAATAAGCCACGGGGTCGAACAAGGAGTACCGAGCAGCGCGGAGTCTTAACAAAGTTCAGAATAGCAGTTCAGGTGTATTTAGCCATGAATATAGCTTTTACTTCTTTCTTAAACAGTGCAGTGGAGGAGATAAGCCTCGTTTCAGGGGGGAGGGAGTTCCAGATCCTGGGTGCCATTCCTGAGAAGTAGCGTTTATAAGTTTTTTCCTTCCGGAATCTTCGAAGCTTCAGCAGAAGATTGTTTGTGCCTCTGGTGTTTCTAGAGCCACCAGAGATTGTCAGCTTCTGAGTGAGATAGCTTGGTGCGCTCATGTGGACAGCTTTATGCGTCATGCAGGCGATTTTCAGATGTATTCTGGCTTCGAAAGGCAGCCAGTTCAGGTTTTTAAAGTCAGGGGAGATATGTGAGTGTTTTCTTGAACCAGTGATGAGTCTCGCTGCAGCGTTTAGAGAAGCTCTTAGTGGAGCAGTAGTAGTTAGGGGGAGTCCGCAGAGGGCGATGCTGCCATATTCTATTCGAGGGATGACTAGTGCTTGTACTGCAGTTCGGA
Organism: Lissotriton helveticus; assembly: GCF_964261635.1. Taxonomy (NCBI): domain Eukaryota; kingdom Metazoa; phylum Chordata; class Amphibia; order Caudata; family Salamandridae; genus Lissotriton; species Lissotriton helveticus. The sequence goes on from NC_136059.1 coordinate 1,715,315,619, forward strand.
AGTCATTGGCAGGGAGGAAGGGTTTAAGTTTCCTCAGGGTATTTATTTGGAAGTTCGCTCCCTTGGTTGCCTTGCTGATATGTTGCTGCATGTTGAGATTGGTGTCAAGTGTAATGCCTAAGGATTTTGCTGAGTCTACGATAGTGGGTTGGACATTGAGTGCAGTTAGGTCTTTAAGCCAGAGTTGTGTGGTAGAGATCTTGGTGGGAGGTGAGATAAGAAGGAACTCTGTTTGCAGAGCATTGAGTTTGAGATGATTATCGGCAAGCCAGGATTGGGTGCTTCTGATCGTTGAGTTCAGGAGCAAAATGTCTTTGGGGGATTGTAATTTGAGATATAGTTGGGTATCATCAGCGTACATGTGAAAGTGTATATTGGACTCTTGTAACAAGGTGGTGAGGGGTTCCATGACTAGGTTGAACAAAGTTGGGGATAGGGAGGAACCTTGTGGGACGCCTAACGAAACAGGTATAGGCGAGGACATCAGGTTGTTACTCTTAAATTTCTGCGACCTGTTGTGTAGAAAGGAAGTAAACCATTTGAGGACTGTCCCAGATAGCCCCATTCTTGTGTTTAGTAGTTCGAGTAATTTCTCATGCTTAACGGTGTCAAAAGCTGAAGAGAGATCAAGAAGGATGAGGAGACAGGTATCGTTTTGATCTAACATTTGAAGGGCGTCGTCAATTATGTGAGTCATAGCCGTTTCAGTGCTGTGCCCCGCTCGGAAGCCTGATTGATGCGGATTGAGGAGGCCAAACTGGTCAATGTGTTTAGTCAATTGTAGTTGTGCGCATTTTTCCAACAGTTTGGCGAGAGTGGGGATATTGGTAATGGGACGATAGTTGTTTAAATCAGAGGGGTCGGCTGTTGGTTTCTTTAGTAAAGGCGTGACTTGTCCTACTTTGAGGGAGTCAGGGATTGTTCCTTGTTGAAGTGAACTGTTGATAATTTTAGTCCAGAGTGGGAGGAGCAGAGGGATAAAGTCCTTTACAGCGTTAGTAGGGAGGGGGTCCGTGAGATGATTGGATGGTTTAATGGTGCTGAGCAGTTTCTCTATTTCATCTTCAGAGTAGGTGACAAAGGATGACCATGTGGCATTGTTTTTCCGTTCAGTGGGCGCTATGCAATGAGGCTTGGAGTAGAGGCTTGCGTCAATGATGAGATCGCTCTTTATGTTGTCAGTCTTTTGGATAAAGAAAGTGGAGAAGTCTTCACAGGAGGGTGCCTCGTGCATATTGCTGTGTGGCTGGGGTTGTTCCTTGCATTGAGTTCTAATTAGTTCAAACAGTTTCCTCGGCCTGTTCCTTGCTTGGTCGAGCTGGTGGCTGAAGAAAACTGTTTTTGCGCGCTTAATTTTCCTGAAGTAGGCGTTTCTCTTTTTCTTCAGTGTTTTTAGATGCAGTGCAGAGGGAGCTGATCTCCAGGTGCGCTCTGCCATTCGCATGGCTCGTCGGTCCTCGTTGAGACTCCCGTCGTACCATGGGTTGGAAATTTTGGAAGATACTCTTTTTAGTTGCAAAGGTGCAGCCTCATCAATTATTGTGGTCATTGCGTTGAGATAGTGGTCAGTCAAGGATTGAACGTCCGAGATGCCGGCAGGGGGAGCTAGGAGATTGCAGCTGTTAGGGGGTAGAGAGTTTGGTTTGAGTTTTTTCAGGTCTCTTTTCCAAATTTTGGGCTTAATGGTTTGAGCCGGGTTAACTTTGACTTTTTCATTGATGTAGAATGTGACAATATGATGATCTGACCAGTCGCAGGGTTGGATCGATTCGAGTTGGATAGAGTCTTCTTTGGAGATGATAAGGTCGAGGATAGAGCCTTTCTCGTGGGTCGGGCTGTTGCATATTTGGGTTAGGTCAAGGGCCTTGAGGAAATTTTTAAGACTATGTACCACCGCGTCCTTGTTATCGTTCCAGCGGAGGTTGAAGTCACCGAGGTATATTTGGGTGAGCTGCCGTCCGGAATTGGTTGAGATCATATCCATGATTTGTTGGGAGAAGATAGCGTTGTCCCCGGGTGGATGGAAATGCCGTGAAGAGAGCATATCGGTTTTCCCTCACTAATGATATCGAGGCATATGTATTCACATGAAGTTGGGGAGGGTAGGGAGGAGGAGGTGACTTTCAGAACAGAGAGGTTGCTCCTGTGTATGCATGCGATTCCACCACCTATTTTGCCGGGCCTGTCAAGTCTAATGATGTGATAGTTTGGCGGGACCAGGATGTCCATTATAGGTGTAGAGGATTCAGTTAGCCATGTTTCAGTCATGATGATTAGGTCAAGGTCCAATGATAAGATGAGATCAGCGATGGCGGAGGAGTGTCTAGAGGCCGATCTGCAGTTGAGGAGAGTGCATTTGAGACGTGGTGTGTCGAGGGAGGTAGAGGGTACTAGAGAGAGGGGGACTTTTCTAAGGTTATTGGGTATCGAGCTTCTGTTCTTTAGTGTAGGGGATCTGAGGGGATTGGAGTTTATCGTGGGAATAGTGAGGTGTGTGGCGGATGAGTGGTGTATGGGAGCTGGGTCATAGGAGCTGAGGAGGGTGTGGGTTTTGAGTTCCGTAAGAGGGTTGCGTGGGCGATAAGGGCGGTTGTTGCGATTGCGAACAGGGATTGAGGTCCAGTGAGGGGAGTGTAGAGTGAGAGGATCAACAGGAAGGGTGGGGGGCCTGTTGGGGCGGTTGCTGCGATTGCGAGTAGGAATTGAAGCATGGTGTGTGGAGTGATGAGTGTGGGAGTCGTCCGGAGGGAAGGGAGACCTGTTGGGAGGGAAGGTGGTAGAAGGTAAAGGGTGTTTGGGGTGTGTGGCGAGTAGTTCTTTGATGTTGTGAATGTCTTCTTTGATCTGGGTGAGGGTGGACATAATCAAGTCCAACGTGGGATAGGTGCTGGTGGTGGGGGGTGGGTGCGTCAGGGGTGAGTTCAAAGTCTGGGAGATGACATGCGGGTCGGGGGGGGGCTGGTATCCGTGCTAGGCACCGTGGAATGGGCCCCAAGGAAAGTTTTTTTGGCGGGGGTGTCATTGAGGTAGGGAGTCATTGAGGTAGGGAGTGGTGTTGTTGGAGCAGGGAGGAGGTTTGAGGTATAGGTGAGGACCTTGGTTGTAGGCGGCGAGAGCCGGGCGGGGGATGATTGCATATTAATGGTGGCGGGGGTGCAAGAGGGGTAATGGGGGCTGAGAATGGGGGGGGAGATGTGGTTCGAGCTGGTCCTGTTGTGGGGAGAAGGTGTTGAATTTGAGACGGTGGCGTGTTTTGCGTGTTTCGTTAGTGGGTGGTAGTGGGGGCTGAGGATGGGGGGTAAGGGGTGTGGGGATAAAGGGTGGGATTTGTCGTTGTGAGCGTCGGGCTGTTGCTGAGCTAAGTTATGCTTGTTGTGTGTGGGAGCTGTGATGTCAGGGGTGGTAGGAGTGGGTGTGGTAAGAGTAGTGTGAATGGTGGTCCGCAGGGAGGTAGGGAGGGTGGGTGCGTCGATGTATTGTGGGGCGAGATCTCTGTCTGTGATTACGGAGTGTGTGGTAGTTACAGCCGGAGGGATATTGACTAGGGTGCTGGGGGTAAATGTGAGGTGCGTGTCGTTCTGGAGCTGAACTATGTTAGAGGTGTTGTGTGTGGGTGTTGTGTGGTGAAGGGTGGTGGGACTGGCGGTGCTAAGAGTGGCGGTCCGAGCATTGGAGAGGTGCTCTTTGAAGGCGGGGAACAGGTTGTCTAGTAGTTCCAGGTTCCTGTCTCTGGATTGCATTAGTACAATCCCGTTGTTGTAGATAGTAATGGTGGCCCTGCCTTGGAAGAGTTGGGATGGTATGATGGATAGTGTAAGGCCATATGCTGATTTCCTGGCGGAGGAAACGGTGAGTAAGGAGAGGAACGCTTTTCTCCACTGCGCTCTGCGTGTGGTGTGGAAGATGATATCGGTGTTCTGGGATCCGTTGACCGGTGAAAAGTAAGCGTCGGCAAAGGGAGTTTCCGGGTGAGACCTCAAGCAGTTGTGTTTGAAGCGTTTAGCGGCTTTCTTGGTGAGTACGGGTGGATAGTTGATTTTATATGTGTGCCTGCCGATGAGATCCATGTTGGGATGGCGGTTTAGGTGGATATGGTTGGAAGAACAAGGGTGGTGCCCGTGTGCAATAAACAAATGCAAGCAGTAAATTACATGGGAACAAAAAGTGACACTAGTAGGCAGCGACAATCCAAATATAGGAGGTAGCAATTGGTGCAGTCCAATAATAAAAGTGAGATGGGTGCAGCTTACAAATATGAGGTAGCAATCGGTGCGATAGCAATCGGTGCGATATATCAAAATATGAGGTAGCAATCGGTGCGATAGCAATCGGTGCGATACATAAATAAATTGAAAGTGAAATGGGTGCAGCTTTTAGAAGTGTCCAGTATACGAGTAGGAGTAAAATACTAATGAAATACTGGTGCAAGACACATGTGCAAACACAGATCCATATGATTCAAAAATGTGACTAGAGAACGGTCAGAAATATATGAGATAACCATCGATGCATTAAATACAAGTAGAAGTGTAATACTGCAGTAAAAGGCAGACATTCGCTAATGAGAATCGGCTAAAAGGCCACTAGCCTAAGCAAAAAATCTACAAAAATATGAGGTAGCAATCGGTTCGATAGCAGTCTTATAAGAATGTACAGTATACAAGTAGAAATATAGTATTAATGAAATATCGAAACAAAATACAGGTGCAAACACAGCGCCAAATGAGTCAAAAATTGCGACTAGAGAGCGGCCAAGAATATAGGAGGTAACAATCGGTGCATTAAATACATTAGCAGTGTACTACTGCAATAAAAGGCAGACATTCGCTAATTGAGAATAGACTAAAGAGGCCACTAGACTAAGCAGGCCACCTCAATGGAGGACTAGTCAAAGATGGCCGCCCGAGTATTCTATACAGAAACAAGCATCCTTTGTAGTAGTCCTTTGTCTGTTGTGGATGTCTTTTAGAGAGTTTTGTTTCCCTTTCTTCTCTGGGGCCGATCGGGTTAGTCCCTCATCTATGTTTGTTGGTGGGGAGGAGAGAGAACAGCTCCTGTGTTGCAGGGAGGAGAGGATAGCGTCTTATCTCTTTTTTGGTGACCCCTGCCCCTTTGGTATGTAGCCTCATGGACATCTGGTGGGCAGTGGAGGCGATTTATAGCTCTTCTTTATGGCCCCCGCCATTTTAGTTGGTGGAGAGAGCAGGACTGCTTTGTCCGGAGAAATAAAATCTTGCAGGCATAAAATCTTGCATGCAAAGTATGCAAAGGACCCCTGTAGTAGTCGGTTTTGCACATTCAATATAATTATTTGCGTGCAAAAACCTTCATGAACCTTGTGTTCATCATGTATATAGGCTACACCACTGTTGCTCACAGCAAGCGCCTCACCGAGGACGCCCTTGTCGCCCAGCTCGCCTGTGCAGGCGCGACAATGGGGATGGTCTCTCTCTTTTCTCACTTTCTATATTGGAGGGGGGAGGGGGTGACGGGGTGCATCCGGCTGAGGGGCTCGCGAACAAAGTTCTGCGTTGTCCCCGAGAGTACCCACGGGTATGGGGTCGCTCTCACTCCTCTGCGCTTTGCCTCCCCTCTACACAGTTAGTTCCCGGTCGCGGCTCTATAATACCACAAGGGGTTGAGAGGGGGGGACGCAGAGCTTAGTTTGTGGAGTGGGGGTGGACACAGAGCTCACCTTCCTCTAATGTCGCCGTGTTGTGCAGATTCAGCCCCGGAGCAACAGTCAGGCGCCGCGCAGGTCAGCCCGGCACCCTGCTTGAACGGGGCACCAGCGGTGTTTGCGGCGGTGATTGCAGTTGAACTGCAGCGGTAGTTGCAGGCAGGCAGGAGCAGAAGTCCGGCAACCAGCCAGCAGGACAGCAAGGCTCCCGCCGTGTACGGGACACCAGGGGTCTCGGCTGTGCTTGCAGGCAGGCAGGAGCATTCCGCAGTGGGGTTCCCGTCATCTGTTCGGCGCCAGCGATGGTCCCGGTCCGGGTCCGACTCCACTATGACCGGCGCTTCCGGGCATGTTTTTCAGGCGGGTCGGATACCTCTGGTGCTCAGCCCCAACTCGTCTAGCAGGAGGACACTGGCTCACAGGCAACCACAATGTGGTTGTGCACAGGTCGATCGCAGCGGACTCCAGGCAACAGGCATCCGTGTTGTCGTGCTCTACCTCTGGCCAGGGGGAGCCAGGAACCGAATAGGCAAGTGGGGATGGCTCGTCTTCTCCTGCGAAGCTCCGCGCACCGGTGCAGGCAGGCTCCCGGACCCTCAGCCGCTCAGTCCCGGCAGCGCGTTGGGGGGCTTGCCGTGTCCAGCCGCAGTGGTGATCCGCAGGGTAGGAGCCAGTGCAGGCAGGCTCTCTGAAACCTCATCCGCTCAGTCCAGTATCAGACCGCCTGTGCTCCGGTGCAGTGGAGCGGGCGGGCGGGCGGGTCCGTTGTCGTGGTCTCGCCTCTTTGCAGTCCCGGCATAGCTACCAGCGTCTTCTGCCATGGAACGGTCGGGAGGGGGTGTCTCTCTAAACCCTCCGATTCCGCAGGGATTCCTCTGCTGCAGCGATGATCCGTGGGGAAGTGTAGGCTCAGCAGGCTCCCGGCTCCCGGATTTTCAGCCGCACAGTCCCGCAGCGCGATGTGGGTGCCTGAAGGCGAGTGTTCAGTAGCTTTGCAGGTTCCAAACCTCCATCGATCAGGTAAGCATGCAGTACGGGCAATCCAGTTACTTTTGTTGTTTTCCAGTTACTTTTATTGTTTTTCCAGTTACTTTTCGTGAGGGCTGATGGGTGCTGACAGGGATAAAGCCCTAAATGGGATCCCGAGCACTGGGAGCTCTTAACGGGAGCTCCTACCAGGCGGCCATCTTAGATTCTTAGCCTATGCCATGTGACAGACAGACATGCCCTTAGGGCATGTCTGTGTGCCACATGGCACACATGGCTGTAAATAGGGTGCCAGAGGGTGTCAAAGTGACACCCCCTGCACCCTTGCAAAATTCGGTATTTACCGATTTGGTAAATACCGAATCGGTAATGCCCATTGATTCCTATGGGCTTCAATGCCCGTAGGAATCAATGGGCATTACCGAATCGGTATTTACTGAATCGGTAAATACCGATTCCTTCCGATTCGGTAATTATTTACCTACATCTGCCCTCCTCTTTTTTACCACTTCTTAAATACCGATTCGGTATGAATCGGTATTTAAGAAGTGGTAAAAAAGATTTACCTACATCGGGCCCCTGGTGAACGAACAATTGGTCCGTCTGGAATAGGTGGGCTAGGTCAGGTCGGGTGGTACTTAGGCTTAGTTACTATGTTGGAATCAGAATGGAACACTGGAATAGTTTTCATAAATATATTAAATAATAACAGGACGGACCGCAAATCCCGCAATACTAATCGACCAGATTTAGATAGGTCGATTTTATTGCAATTGTTGTTTCCAGAAATGTTTTTTCGAGCGTTTTAACAAATATTTTATTTTTTTCACACCAATCATCCATGTTTGTCTCTTTCTTTCTTACTTCTTTCATGATCAGTACCCAGGGGCAGGAAGACAGGGTCGAAGTCGGCGGGAGCTGGGGAAGATGCCTCACAGGGCCAGGAACGTTCCTCTAACGAGGACTCTGCAGCTGGCCCAAGTAAGTCCTCCTGTTATTAATATTGATAATTGTACTTCCCTAACTTTTACTGCACCAGCACCTTATTTTTTTAAAATATTTTTCGATTTCCTAATTCTATTTTTTACAAAATCTTCTTCAATGTTCAATCTAGACAACCAGTTTCTAAATTCTTGTTATCCCTGCCTCTAACTGCCTCTGCTATGACTCTACTACTACTACTATTAGTCTGTCTGCAGCTAAGCTTGCCCAGGTGGCCACTCTTTATTTTAAACATTTTAAATAAAACTCAGATTCACCAATTTCTCTAACCAGTCCTTTGGGTTGTCCTCTTCTAGTATTCTTAATCTTGAGGCTTTTTCGAAAATTCCCACGAATAAAATGCCCAACCACATATTTAACTATTTTCTATAGGATACTAGTACATTCTACTACTGTTGTAGGGATTCTGCACATACAGAACTATGCACGTTGTTGATAGGAGGTTAGAAATTCCTCATACCTCACCCACAATCCCCTGACCGACTAGCTATAGTGTCTCATTGGCTCCCCGAACCCTCTGAAGAAACCCAATGATTAGACAGCCCAGAACATAACACTACACTCCCGACCTCTCAGAGTCGTGGAAGCAATTTAAGTACACAATCCACATCACACCAAATGCCACAAAGTCTATGTAAGTTCAAAAGAGGTTAATTTTCAAATAACAAGCTCTGTATGTTGTTCTATAATACAGTATACTAATTATAAGAGCCAGGCCAGCACTAACAGCAAAATGCATAAGATTAAAACAATAAACATTGTTAAAACTACAAGTCCAGAGAAGACAAAAGGGGAAATCATGATAACTGAACAGTGGTTGAAGAACCACCCTCCCCTTGGCAGGAATATAGTTTATATAAAATGATAAATTAAGATCTCTGAGCGAATTCTGGGGGACCCCTCACCTTAGAAGAACCTAGAAGTACGGGTTACATCATAAGATCTGCAAAGCTCTGTTTCGTAGAAAGGAATCTTCCGTCTGTAATGAGAAAAATGGTATGTATTAGTTTAGTGCAAGCATTTCTTAATCCTGCCAAAAGTGTAGCATGTTATGGCTAAGCAATATGGACTGACCACCAGAACTCTATAACAAAGTGATTGTTTTTCAAACTTATACACGGCGCTCAGTCAGTAGCAGTATGAGCTCATGTGGGCTCTAAGGCTTCTTAGTTCCATACACAACAATCTGCGGGGTACCGTGTGCAAAAATAAAAGACACAAAGCTAAAAAGGATGCGCGGCTCAGGCTAACTTATCAAAGAGACTAGCATGACCCTAGAGACCATAAAGCTACTAGTGTCTACTAGTGTCTACTAGTATCTAATAAATAGGGGGGTATTTATGGCATCTAAAAATGTTTTGATGTTTTTTCTAGGCATACTACCAACCATCAGTGCCGGGGCCAGTGGCGATGGTGACATGGCCATTCCGGAGGGGGCAGGGGATGCGGCACCTGCAGGGGCTGCAGGGGCTGCAGGGGGTGAGATATCAGCAGTGGTGGGCAGTGGTAAGTTATCCGTACTTATTGACATTACACGCACTGCAAGGGTGTACAGAACACTATACTGTTGAGACTTAGTAAGTACTTAGTAAATAAGAAGTTGTTGTGAACAATGGTTGAAGAAGACACCCTTTATTTAGCATTAGCAATAGTGGCAGGAGTTGAGTAACCTATGGCCTCTTCTATCTGACTTCAACTCAGCTGTGAAAGTTTTATGGAGAAGACTAAAAGTCAGATCAGATGACCTTGAGGGGTGTTTTGAATGAAAAGGGAAAGAAGGGTGGAAGGAGGAAGGATGGGCGAGATGTAATATGTATGACTGGCAGAGAAGGATACATGGGATGCATGCATAGGTGGCTAATAGGAATCAGATGCATGGGTGGTTGAAGGATGAGTGGAAGGTGAAAGAAAAGATGCCTGCCTGGGTGGGTGAAACTGTACGGGGGAGGATATAAAGAGTACTCAGTGGTGTTTGGGTCAAACTCTGGGCCAAGGCAAGCAAGTAAGGTAAGAACGCATGGGGGTGGTTTAAAAAAAAGAATAAATGTTTGTTGGTGAAACAAACTAAGGTTTGTTGAGAGACTAAGAAGAATGATAGACGTTTACTTTGAACGGATGGATCCCTGGATGGTATCATCATAGATAGCATGGGTGGAGACTGTCACTGGAGGAAGAGTCTTAGTTTGAAGAGACTATGAAAGAAACTGCGCCAGAGTAGCAAAGATGAGGAGAATCGAAGGTTTTTTTTCAGAATACTTCCTTGACCCACAGTCGTTTTCAAGCACAGCATATATATTGTGTATGTATGTAGTAGTTATCATCAAGGGCCTTCCTCTGACTCAGAGGACAACTCCCTACCTATATTAAATTAATTTCGATTGTGTCAGCCAGCCTGCCATGGTTAGCCTATCGGCTGGTTACACAATCAATCAAAACAAAGTACTTCATGTTGTCCCATATGTAAGCAATGATCATTGGATCTGGTAGTCAGGGCAGGGTGAAAGTGAAATTAAGCAGTTGGCCATGATGTAACAGAGTATGGCCAGTGCCACCTTTAATAGAACACTACGAGCTTCCCCACCTGCAGACAGTAGTAAATAAAACTAACGTGAGTCTGTGTCATGACTCTAGTATGTTTTTCTTGGGCGCAGGCTGACTCAGCTGGCATGCCAGCTACAACAAAGTTACGTTAATTTGGCAAAACAAGAGAGAAGAAGAAAACTGTTGTACTGTGTACTCGAGTTCATACATAGTGCTGGTATAATGCCAGAAACTCCCACAAATGTTAGAGGCTGAGGAAGTGGGAGGATAGATACATACCACAAATGTTATGTACTATGCTTGCTAGTGCAACTGTGCCACTATGTGTAATTAATTAATTTGGGTTACTGTTTTGCTAAGAGTATTGGTTAATAGTTGTTTTTTTTTCTTGATATAGATACTCCTTCCCATGCAAGTCCCGGCGCCAGAAGCTGGAAAATACGACGGCTGGTGGCTCTGGCGGAGGAGGAGGCGGCGGCAACTGTAACCTCCTCCAATGCCCCGGCCAGGCCCCTCCAGGTGTGTGTGGTGTCACGGTCAGGCAGCCTCCCGCCGCTGCCCTTCAATATCCACCACTGCTGCCCTACCTGTGGATGCAACTGGGGGGCATATGCGTGCCGCATGCTCCTCCGGAATGCGCGCCTAGAGGAGCAGTTAGAGGAGGTGAAGAAGTGGCTAAAGGTCGTGGAGAAGGCAGAGCGAAGATCCTGCCAAACTCTTGACCCTGTTGCATTGCCCCTTTTTCAATCCTTTTTTTGGGTGGGAATTGAGCGTTGCATTGGGGTATATAGACATTTTGGACATTTGTTGGACTTTATCATTTTGGACATTGGTTGGGGTTAGGGAGAGGGGAGGGTCAGGTTAGGTGTTGTGGGATTTTTGTACATAGTTTATTTCTTGTTACGGGTTAAAATATATTTCTACTTAAACATAGCAATACGTTGTTAATGTAATGTGGGGGGTACTGTTTTACGTCACAAACATGATTTCCTTGCTGCTGCAGGCAGGGCCGCACCCAGAGTTGGATTTAATAATCTGCCGATTTTGTAACACACAAACAGATAGATGCGGTACCCCTCACTGAGTGACCTGTCCTACTAGTACTGTCATTCTCTCCTACTAGTCTATGCATTCTGCAACCGGACTCAAAGGGGTGTGTGACATTGAATTAATGAAAACATTTTAATGATAAATTATGGCTCCCCAAACTTCTTCCCTTCCCTTACTATGCTGGAGCACTTAGATATTGTATTGTATGGACTTGTACAGAACTTCACGACATAGTGAGTGTGTTTTATGTTAAGTGTTGGTTTTGTCTTGTAGTGTTTTTTCTTCCACCTACAGGTCACAGCACCTAAGTGTATTTTACCGGCAATCGCAAAGTCACCATGTATGTCACCATGTCTTTCCTTCCACAGGTGATATATGAACGCGCACTGGGATGCGCAGTAAATACTTAAGTGCTCTTACTTTATCTTTGCAGGCCCACGGCTCAGAAATACTGACAGGGCTATAACTGTTCAAAATTGAATGCCATATTGCAGTTGTATTATAATCTATATTCTATCCACTTGTATATACACATAGCACACATTGTTGCCAACCTTAGTGAGTGACAGAGGGATCTGACCCCGTCCTGACGAAGAGGCAGTCAGCCTCGAAACATGTTGACAACACCAGGAGAACTAGCCCATTGTTAAGCTAGATTGTCTCCGCCATACTATTTTTAAAGATACCAGCCTATGACTATTAAAGAATTCTTTGCTTTCATAACGCCAGATATTCTTTTAAATCTCACTTTTCCATATCACTCCTGACCCTACTCACACTCACTCAATATACTTCACATAGCACTTACAATATCTAAGTGCTCCATCGTAGTCGCTAGTCGGGCGGGAAGACCCCGATGATGAAGCATGACACCTAGGGCCCTTTTGGTGTGTGAGGGGTATTTTAACAAATACTGTGTATGCCTGATATACTCTGGCTCACAGGAAACCTTCTAGAGGTGGACCTTGTTGTTTATTTATACCATTAACGGGAGGAGGGTGCGCCCACCTGAGTGATTTCTAGCGCTACCTCTTCACTCCCCCCTTTTGATTCTTTGTTTACTGATGTTTAACCTAGACACAGCGATGGCTGCATGGTGATGATGGTTTTCTTTCCAAACAAGCCATGGTTGTGGTGGTAGTAGTAAATACACACTGGCAGTAGCATGTGCAAAAAAAGAAAATAAGACAGTCAGTCGCCTGAGAGAGACTGTGAGAGGAGTAATAGAATGAAGCACAGTACAGAACTTACTGCCAAACAATAATATGCCAAAATATAATAAAACTTAATTGTGGGTGGATAGCCTTGTACATAGAGTTACAACAAACTCTAGTTGTGTCACGAGTCATTCAACTAGGCCTACAGTACACTCCACACAAGCGTAACTGTTAGTGCTGTGTAGGAGGATGACAACAAATCCAATCAATGCCTGCAATTAATGCTAATGGTTTAGGTTCCTTTGATAAAAAATACCTTGCAAATATACTGCTCATGGGTGGGCAAGCAGAAGAAATCATTGCCCTGCCTTGAAATTGAATTAGTGTTGCTTTTGCCACATCCGCCCCAGCAAGGGTGTAATAAATGACTGGTGTACATTTAATTTAGTCACACCTCAATAAGTCACAGAGCCCGGGGTATTGATGAATGTTTGGGAAGAGGGGTTTGGGGAAAGGTTTGACAAAGAAAAACAGTACGCATGGACATCAACAAAAGAAAACACAATCTTGGCAGATGACCATCTCCATAAATCTGTTAAGGGAGAAAAAGGAAATGCATGCATGATTGTGATGATAACTTGATGGTTAATGAAAAGTAGTACTTACTAACTACTACTAGACAATTAGACAGTACAGGGCAGCAGTATATTATGCAAATTGCCTTGCTTGTCTGCCCTCCGAGAGACCCGAATTACATACAGTTTCTGTTCTGTTGTACCGGCCCGAGCTTACTATTAAAAATAACAAATACATTCAAAAATAGCTGTAGTGATGAATTGAATTATATAAGCAGAGAGCAAACATAATAATAACAACAATACACCGTAGTAATGATTGAAGACATAAAATGAATCAAATTATTTAAAAGATGTTGAAAGTTGATACTGTTACTGTAAGTTATCCTGGTCAAAATGGGAAGTTGCATCTCGGCATTCCTCTTGGTCCTCCCTTCCATGGACGCGCCAGCCATCAATCTTGGGTGACACCACTGCCTGCCTTGCAGATGTAGATTTTTTGGTAAGGTAAGTGTGAGCTGGTTTTCCCAGTATAGCACAGGGTAAAGGCCAGCCTGTAATTGTAGATGGAAAAACAAAAGTGATATTGAAAAATCAGTAGACAAAAAAGGCATAAATTATGATGGTGTGCAACAAGAACGCCGTTAGAGGCGGCATGGATACATCATGTCTACTCTAGTCTGTTTTCAGCATTAACTTCTAACACCAGGACAGAGCAGGCCCACTCCACCTGTGACCCATCCTCCATTTAGCGTACATTTTTTGACAGAGACAGACAAAGTACATACACAGCAACATAGCATTTTACAAATTAAGTGACTTTATCAATGCACCACTCTCAGTCATACCACCACACTCGACTCCACCACTTCAAAGACATGTAGGTCTGTAGTGGTTGTTGTTGACTTCATGACACTCATGAAACGCCCTGAGTTATTCCATCAATCATCTTGGATCCTACTGAGTGACTGCGAAGATATTATGTCACTGTGGTCATCATCATGGTGTTGTCCAACTTAGTGTGCAGTTTACAGAATAGATTGAGTCCCCTTTCCATTTTCAAAATGCAATGGATCGGCCTGCAGTAGAAGTGCAAATTTGTTATTCAAAAACAAGGGAAACAAACATTGCCTTGAGTTACTTTTAGTGTGTAGATTACATAATAATACACAATGAATTAACTTCATGCACTATAAACAACAACAACACAAATCACTTAGTCAGCGTCCAATGCATGTCATCATTCATTACCTGTTCCTTCTCATCTTCAGTTAATGGAAAGTCTCTCTCGGCTCGGAAAGGAGGATAGCTATAGTAGTCATCAATCATCATGTTCCACTTCTTTTGGAGGGAGTCAACGAGGCAAGATTTTCTTTTTTCTTCTATTATGCAACATCCAATCATCAACTGGCTTGAGGGCAATAGATTTAGGGCAATTCAGGAGGATGAGGGAGCAGGACTCGGAGGAGTGGACTGAAATGCAGACAACTGAAACTCATATATGGCAATAAAAGACTAGAAGACGTGTTGATGGATATGTTGTAATTAGAATTTCAACGTTTTCAACCAGAAAGACAGACACACAAATAAAAGTGAATAAGGGAGGAAGACAGTGAGAAGTTGAAGCCTGGTTCTCAGGGAAGTATAGCTCGTTCTCAAACTCTGGGGGTTCAACCAGAAGTAGATAATTATCATCTTACACGCTACTTCTGTCACCTGAGCCGCAGTCCTCCTTTTCCTGTGTTGATTCATGTATTGTGTAATTCAGTGGTTAAATTGCTGATTCATTTTGATCATGGTTAACCTCTCCACGTTTTTGGGTGAGAGACTGGTCCTTTTCACTGTTACAATGGAACCAGCAGCACTGAAAACACGTTCAGAAGAGACACTTGCAACAGGGCAAGCCAGATAGTTTATCGCCAGCCTGCCGAGCACTGGCCATTGACCCCTTTTGCCATACCAATACCGCAATGGGTTTTGATCAATGTAGTCCTATGTTGGGTGATCCATATAGGCCTGGACCATCCGCTCAATGTTCAGGGATGTTAAACTTTGTTCGGCCTCTTTTGTCTTTGCAACAGCACTGGACCTAGCAAGTCCTTTCTGTTAATACCAATCCTGTGCCGTTTTTACTGGGGCTGATGATCCGGTTCTTGCTGTAGTTGATAGTGTTGGTGTTGGTGACAGCTGTGAGCCAAACGCACTGCCCTCAGGCTCTAAAGTTGAACTTGACGCTTGATGCCCTGCTGCAGTACTTGTTGTTGTGGGTTTGAGTAGCGTGCCTTTAATTACCAGCCGTTCATTTTCCCATTTATTGGCTGCCTCAGCTATCCAAGTTTTGTACCGGGCAACATCCACTTATGAAAAAGGGAGTAATGTCCTACTGTTCAGTGCCGATTTGTACCGTGGATTGAGAATTGTGGCACAAATGTAAAGTTCTTGTGACGAAATATTAGTTTACATCCTTCCATTTTCAGTTAAGTGACATGATAAGCTCTCCACCAACTCATATGCTTCTTTTTTCCCTCCACACCTATGTATGCTTTAGACACCTCCTTACAGTGTTGCTCTAGCATGTGCAACAATGGGATAGCTTTGCCCATAGTACAGTCCTCCTTGCTGACTTCATGTGTGAAGACCTCAAAAGGAAGAAGCATCTCCCTCAGGCATTTAACTAGGCACCATTGGTCCATCTGAAGGGTCATGCCTTTCACAGTAGCATCCAACCTTCGCATGACATATTCATTGATTGGTCTCTACTGCTCAAACAGACGGTCAAGCCTGTAATACGTTGAGTTCCAACATGTTGCCACCTCCTGAATGAGTGCTTTGACTGGAATTCTATAGCCATGTTGAATGATCCTCAGCTGCTTCCGGGCTTTAAAAGAATGGCTGAAATGAGTGCATATTCTGCGGCAGGTGGTCAGTAAGTTGCTGACTATGGGTTCTTTTTCAGAAAGTATTGAACTATAATGTTAATGCAGTGCGCCAAACATGGAACCCTGAAATAAGCACCAACCTCCTTGGCCTTAAGTACATTACTGACATTATCTGTGGCAACAAAACCAATGTTAAGCCCTCTTGGGCGCAGCAATTCAAAGACCTTGCTGGTAAACTCTTCCAAAATGTTTGCAGCAGTATGAGATTTCTCCATGGCAAACATGGCTACAGTTGCATGTTTCCGAGTAGCATTAAAAGTCTCAGCTGTGTCAACAGCACATACTTCAGATTGCTTTTCTCTAACCCCCACAAAAGAGACACAGTGTGCAGTGATGCACATGTAATCAGTGGCTTGACAACTGGTCCATATGTCTATTGTCAGGTGGATATTGTGAACAGCACTCTGCTGCAAAGCTTGTCCAACTAATTCCAACACATTGTGATGTAGTGCTGGAACAGCAACTCTGGCAAAATAGGACCGGCTGGGAACTTTCCATTTAGGGCAGATGGATGACACAAATTCAAGGAAACCCATCCCTTTCACAAATGAAAAAGGGAGAAGGTCCAGCTCTAACATTTTAGCCAGCTTTGCATTTTACAACCCTGCCGTTGGGTGGTTGCGTTGGTACTGCACTCCGACTTAAGCATGCTGTCAATGATAGGCTGGATTATTTTCCTTTGTGGCGCACCTGTCAGTGTCTTCTAATACCCAGTTAGGCTCAACTACGACGCACTTTTTCTCATTGCAGTGCTCGGTTGCATTGGTGTCTCAGCCTGACACTTACTAGGGTACCACTGTGATGGTTGCTGAGGATGTGGGCCGTTCCACTACACTGGTGGGGACAGCGCTAGAAATGTCTCCCTCTTGTTGACCTTCCACCGCGATCATACCTTCCCTTACCTTCCTACTTCTTCATCCCCAAAAACAGCAATGGGTTCAGTTTTAATTTCTTCTAAGCGAAGTAGGTGAGCCTCCCGCTGGATAATGTGGTATTTTTTTAGATGACTTGTTTGGCCTCCGGTACCAAAGTTTGTACGAAGCTTACCCCACCTAACAGCCTGCCGACAAATTGAGCATAGAGCAATATTCTCCTCCTTACTGCTAACCTAAAAGAAGTCCAAAACTGGGGAGGAGAACTTTCTGGCGCTGCTGGAGGTGCCACTTTCAATACCAGATGAACAGGAGGGGGTGCCTGGAATTTGACTCTGTGCAGTTACACTACCACTACCTACTGAGGTGATGGTTGAGCTGGATGTAGGTCTCTGCCGGGCCTTTGCATAGGCAAATATGGAAGCCGGAGGTCGTGTTGGTGTTACTTGTGTTGGTGGTACCCGTGCTACATCCCTTGCAGGAATTTTGGAAAGTCTAATAATATTGGTGTCCTTCTTCTGTGGGCCGGGAGTGATGTTCATGATGACTAGCTCGTCATAATCATCTCCCCCTTGTTTACATCTACCTCCATAACTCTAAGGCTTTCTGGAACCTTCCTTTTCACTAGCCTTGTCTTGTGGCGTGCATCACTCTCAGACTGAGCTGGTGGCTTTCAAGTGGCATCTTGATCATCAGAAGTGGGGCTTGAAGAAGAAGTGGATGGACTAACCCTCCTTTTCCTTGCTGGGGGTCTGGAAGACAATGGATCTTCTGAAACAGTGGCTTGCTCCTCTTCGTCTGCAAAAAGCTCGATTTCCTGAACTGCCCCTACTTCAGGTGGAACAACTACTATTGTGGGCTGTGGTTGTGGCTGTGGTTGCAGCTGTGGTTGCTGCTGTTGTTGCCCACTTATCTGCTGAGTTTCCACCTGCGAGTGCGTTGATTGGGTATTTCTTTGCGAATATGACATTTTAACATCACTGCTCCTTAGTAGACTGGCTGCCTCTGCCACACTCATGGGCTTGGGCCTAGGTTGGTGGGGTGGGCCCACTGATGCGGAGGTGTTGCTCCCAGCAGATCCCCGCCAGACACCACTGCTGCAGGCATACATTTTTCCCCCCAAAAAACAACTAAGGCAAAACACTAGTCTTGGCAACTGCCACCTCCTTCTTCTGTTCCTTCTTCTTCTCACTGGCAACTTTCTTGGTACTGGAGGACCTGGTACCATCTTCTTCTTCAGATGTCAGCAGGACATAGGTGCACAAGTTGCAGAGATGTCTGTGGTCCCACTTGGACGCGATGTGGTGCGCTGCAGGACGTCTGTCTGGCAGTACAATGGGTGATGATGATGATGATGACACCTCCTCCTCTGACTTCTGGTGCACCTAAAAGCAAAGAAGCCAGGAGAAGAACATTAGTGAAATGTTGCATTTGTTGTTTTGGTTCAATTACTACTAGTACAAACAAAGAAATAAAATATATAACTTAGTGTAGCCATTTATGAGACTTTGTCAACAAGGGCTTTCATGGTATACTGTGTACACTCTCAGGAAGGATAGGAAAGAAGAGGAAGAACAACAAACATACAAATGCAATGGAAGTGAACCCTGTTTGGCAATACATTATTTGCTCTTCACATCATTCAGGGAGCTGCAGCTGGCACAGGGGATGGCTGGAAGCAGTAAGCCAATAGGAAAACCATGCAGGCCTGAATGGCGAAAACAGCACACTTATTACTCCCATCAGAAATGGCCACCAGCCACATGAACACTCACAAATCACAAGCAACAAGCAGGAGGCCTGGAAAACAATGTACTGAAAACAGGCCTATAATAGCCAGGCAAAGGCTGCATGCTAAACTACACTGCTTTGCCTGTAATGCAATAAAATGCAAAAATGAAAATCCACAATGCTAAACAAGGTCTGCAACACACCACACACAACTAAGGCATTTACTTAACACACACCCAAAAAATGAAATACACCAAAGAATACACATTTTGCAATTCAATCCAATGCTATCCATGCCCTAAATTATGTTTGAAATAAATAAA
Organism: Lissotriton helveticus; assembly: GCF_964261635.1. Taxonomy (NCBI): domain Eukaryota; kingdom Metazoa; phylum Chordata; class Amphibia; order Caudata; family Salamandridae; genus Lissotriton; species Lissotriton helveticus. The sequence goes on from NC_136059.1 coordinate 1,715,334,476, forward strand.
TACATCACACAGCAAAGGAACAGTTGTTTCATCATGCACCCACCCGTGCCTAGCTCTGGGCCTACTGGCTACCCACAATTATTTGTTTTAAAAAATGATGAAAAGTACCAAAATTGTAGTTGAAGGAACTGCAATGCCCCAAATCAAACAAAAAACAACACCAACTTACTTGTAACATCTCAACTCCAAAAGTACTCAAATCCAATGATAATGATGGAGCAGACACAAAGAGTGTTCCTTCCACCTTCAATACAAATGAAAAATGACCAGGAGATGGACAAAGCACTTGAAGGACCCTGCTGGACAGGAACAGGAAGTCGGAGACTCTGTGGCACTTCCTCCCTCTCCCCCTAAACAAATTTGGGAAAAAAGGACAGCAAATGTCAATCTGAGGAGTTTTTTCATCCAAATCATCATTTTATAGAAGGTTTTAATGCCGCTCAAGATATTATTTTACGCCAGATTGAAAATTGTGCGTGTTCGGGATCGCGAGCTCCAGTAACATTCCACCGGATGTCTGATGACGCACCCGAGTGACGTGCTCGCGATCGCAATCTCTCTCACGGAGCACGATGGCGCGGCAAATGATGTGTTCGCGATCGCACACTCTCGTGGTGTCCCATGGCGTGGAGAAATAGGTGTTCGCGAATACAAACTCTTGCGGGATTGCGCGACCGGCTACCAAAGTCTCGTGGCATACGTGAACAGATAGGAAAGCTCGTCGGCAAACGCAGAACCCCGGTAAGCTGTTATTGCACGTGCTAGAACACATTTTTAAAGCGCAAACAAGAAAATTATTCCGCTACGCCACGAATTGCTGAATTGTTGGCAATTTCGCGTTCTCCGCGGAACGCAAAATTGCCTAAACTTCAAAAATTCCGTAAGCGGAGCGGAATTTGACACCCAGGCCTATTAGATACCACTGCGACACTTCAAAGAATTGAAGAGAAATGGTATGGTTTGGGTTTAAGACTCACTGACGTCGAACAAAGAATTAGTGATGCGCAAGATGTTGTCGCTAAAGTGAATGTTTTATCCAAAGAGGTTGCTCTCTTGAAAAAACAGAGGATTTTGAAAATCTAAATCGGCGTAACAATCTATGAATTATGGTATTCCGGAAGTATCTGAAGGCAATGACATGATTTCTTTTTTGAAGATCCATATCACACAAATCGTTGGTTTATCAAAAACTGTTGACCTTAATATCCAGAGAGCACTCAGGATAGGTCCTTGCATTGCAGAAGCCTCAAACAGACCATTAAGAATCATTTCCTACTTTCTTCTATATTCTGAATTTATGGCGACACTTGCTGCAGCCAAACAATGTAAAGAGATGCTTTGGTCGGGACATAAAATCTTCTTTAGTCAAGATGCTTCAAAACCCACAGCCAATCGCCGGTAAGAATTTCTGGACCTCAGACCTATGCTTTGATCCATGAATGCTCGTTATGGTTTTATTCACCCATGTTTTTCAAAGTTACATGCAAAGAAAGAACAATGACTTTTGAAGACCCTGCGTAACTTAAGAACTTTATACATTTGCATAAAGCAGAGGAAATGGAACTAAGTAAAACCTAATTGCTCCTCTCTCTTGCTTTTTTTCCACGAGTTCCCATTCGTATTGTGGCTGATGTTGTCTCTGTTCTCATCGTACATCAGTTCTGTCGTCCATGTTTCATTTGGTTGCAGTGTCTCCCGAATGTATAGTAAGTCCCCTTGCGCTGTGTTTGTTCAGCTTCCTTTTCACCAATATTGTCCCTCCATTGTATACTCATATTTCAGTAGTTTATTCGTGGTGCTGCTTATTGGAGGAGTATCTGTCCTTTCTGTCCCCCCTTTCATCTGTATTGTCCTTTCTGTCTCTGATCACTATGGCTAAAGTCTTTTGGCTTCTTGTCATCTTCTTTGTATATATTTCTCATAGGAGACTATGTTCTCCTTTTTCTCTCCTATTTTTTCCCAATTCTTACTCCTGCTCTATTTCTTCTTTCCTTCTCCCCCATTTTACAATCGAATTTTTTCATTTCTAGTTTGGTTCTCGTTGTCTTTTACCTTTCCCTATTTGACCATATCAGTACGGATAAGTTAGTTGGATATTTTGTTCACTTTTTTATTTCTTTCCTCACATTTTCTCGACTCTTATACTTAAATATCAGCCTCATGTGTGTCATTTTTTACGTATATTCAGATCTGTATTGTCTACTATATTTTCTAGTACTCACTTATGTCAAGTTAAAAGTTCTCCAGTTTTTGTCTTGGAAATGTTCTTATCCTTTTCCTCATGAGTAACCTATGTATGGTGTCATGGAATTTTAAATGTATTAATTAACCTGGTTAAAAACAAAGGGGCATATTTACAAAAAGTGCTGAATCGCTGCCGTAATGCAGCGATGCGTCAGAGATCTTGTTTCGCCGCTGCAACAACGCAAGTCAATGCAGATGCTCCAAATCTACAAGGTGCCGGAGCGTAGTGCAACGCGGCAACCTGACTCAGAGAAACTGACGTAGGTGCCGCAAGTCAGCCCGACTCAACTGCAGAAAAAGTCACATTAGACTGATTTGCGACACGCAATGCCATTTCGACGACTCTGCAACAGCGTACACTGCAAGAAGTGGCAAAAGGCAACCGGGAAAGCGACGCAAAAGCCATTAAAGACATTTGTGGACCACAGAGGACCCAACAATGGACCAGGAAGGCCATACCAGTAGCCAGGATCCTCAGGCAAACCCCGCTAGCAGAAGTCCAGATGCCCAGGCTGAGCCTGGGGCTTAAAGAAAATATAAGTCCAACTTCAGCCATGAGGACAATGAAATCCTGGTGATGGAGGTCACCAACTACCAGCACCAGCTGTTCATTAGTTCCAAGCTGCCTTTTGTGAAAAAAGAGGCAATATGGCAGCGAATTGTCCAGAAAATCAAAAGCCTGGGCCCAGCCAAGAGGACCGGCCTCGACTGCAAAAAAAAGTGGCATGACTGCAATCGCCAGACAAAAGAAAAGCTTTCAGCAAACTGTAAGGCAGCCTCACAAACTGGAGGCGGCAGCCCAGCAGATCAGGAGGTCCTGGATGACCTGGAGGAGCTGGTGACAGCTATCATTCAAAAAGAAATTGTAACAGGAATCTCTGGACAGGGCAGTGCCACCAGGGAAACTGAATAGCAGACAACGGGTAAGTCAAAATAAGTGCACAGCCGTCAGTAATGGTTTATGGTGGTTATTACAGCTAGAAATGTCCCTGTGCCACAGTCTGATGTGTGCATCTTGTTTTCCTTATACTTGTCCTCAATCACAACTATTCTCAATGTAAGTCAAACACATATGTCAATAACACATTTGAAAAGTCAGAAAAATGCTGCCATGTCCATCCTTGATGGAGCAGACATACTGGACATCATTTATGTAGGGCCTTGCACCACCTGTACCTCACTTTTGTGAATGTCCAAAGTGAAGACCAGTTGGTGCAAGGACTACATAAAAGATATGCACCAGGTCATGCATATGCCTACATGCATAACGTAGGTCATAAGATGCAACATGGTGCTACATCTTGCCTGTCCGCCCATGAGGTGTGCCAGTGTGTTTGGGCTGGTTGCGATCAATGGGTGGAGGTGGAGGACATGTGCAGCTGGGTCATTGTATGTAAGCGTAGGCAGAGTGCTGGGGCCAAGGGACTCAATGATAACTGATTAGATGTCCAGGATCCCTTTGTGATGTAGATCAATGATGGTGGTGGTGTCAGGTGGGCAAGGGGTATATGTGACATTCACAATGATGGTTGTTCCAGGTGAATATAGTGGTGTGGCTGTAATTGAATCTGTATAGTCCACACTCCTAATTCTCTACGCATCCTAGTACAGTCCTTTGTCAAATATATTGATAGTTTGGACCTGTGACAGCTCAGTTCTATTGTTGCCGGCAATCAAAAGTTGACAAGTACCTGTAAATTCCCTTACCTTGGAGATGTCTTCGCAGCCAATGGCTCCTGTACTGAGCACCTTACTCATTCCAGGAGCAAGTTCTCCAAGACCATTAACTCTATTTTTAGTTTTCCTCACCCAAAGAACACAGGTGCTATTTTAGCCATTTACATTTTTTTTAAATTACAATGTGTTCCTGTGGCTACGTAGGGTGCTGAGATTTGGGGCACTGCAGATAGCTCCTATATTCAGCAGGAAGAAAACAGGTTCTGCAGAAAGCTGATGAGTATTCCAATCTCTACCCCACAATACATCTGCCACAAGGAACTGAACTTAAATTATATATCGGATTTTATACGTGCCCGCCCAGCTCTTTTTTGGCTATCAGTTTGGAAGAACCAGGCAGCTACCTTAACTAAAAATATTATAACAGACTGTTTGCAGTGTGAGAAGGGAATGGACATTCCCTGGTTATCTGGAGTGTATCAGAGCCTATGCAGCATCAATAAAGGCTGCATTTTCTTAAATCCAAGCGAAGCAGAAACTCTACATAAAACAAAACTTAGAAGTGCTCTCTACTCCTCATACAGCAATGCGACAATTGTGCCGGAATCAAAGAAACCCTCTGTTTCCAGTTATATCGCTTACGAACGGCTCTGCTACCCCTTACCAAATTATCTGACCCTACCTATGAGTCGTTGGGAAAGGAGCCTCTTATTCCACCTGAGGGCTGGGACAGTTACATTTGCATTGTTTTCCTCTTTGGGTTATCACTCGAAACTTGATTCACTACCCTGCCCCATGTGACGGGGTGAGTAGTCAATCAATCCAACACTTTTTGTTTTTCTGCAAATACTACATGAAGAATATTAAGTGGCTACTTCTCCCATTTTTTACTAAGAAAAGGCCAACTAGTTTGGATTCTGCTTATTCATGTATGCTTGCCCTGGCTGATGAAGAGCTTGCTTTTCGTCTAAGCACATTTTTGAGAATTGCCACCAAGGCACCCAAGACAATGCTTAATCACTAATCACTGAGTTTGAATTATGCACGGACAGTTTTTAATTATCGAATGGATTGGTTTTATATATTAGTGATTTACTTATTGATGATTTTTCGCCTCAATTTGCCATCTACATTTTATGACACTGTGTCTATACAACTGTAATTCCTACTATTATGTATTGTTATTCTTTTCTGTTATTTTATTGTCACACTTTTATGGATACAATGTTTATCTGAATAAAGTTTGTGAACTGAACTGAATCTGTCTACTGGTGGAGGAGATGTGCTTGACTGTGTCTCCTGCAATGTAGCTTGGTGTTGCCAATAGCTGCCTTAGTTTGATGTCAGACATTTCCCACATGAGGCGGTGGTGTTCTTGTCAGTGGGTAGTTCGGGTGGATCTAGAGTTCTCAAAGTAGGAATGTCGTTGGGGGTGTGTGTGCTTGGTGTGCAATGGTGGCTACAATGGCATTGGTGAATGGGTGTTCATGGACCAGGGGCCTGCAAATGAAGGTGCCAAAGTGATGTTTTTCTGCCTGGTACAGCTTTTTACGTTGTGTAATACCATGGTCACTGCTGGGTCATTAAAGTGCACGGTTAGTCAGAGTGTTTTACTTCCACATAGGAGATGGCAATGCCTCTTCCTTGATGGACGTGGTGGGCCTCATGGGTTATTAAATAGCCGTCACTGATGGTGATGGTGATTTCTGGTCCAGAACTAAGGTGGGTCCATGTGTTTGTGAAGTAGGTGACATATGAAGAGTTAGCAGCAAGGTTGTGCGACATATCTGTAGTGTGCATGTGTAGTGCCTGCATGTTGTGGAGGATGGAGTTGAGCTGGATGTGTGGAGTGTTGTTTTGCTGGGTGGAACAAGGAACTGTTGTATTGATGTGGAAGAAGGTTTGTTCTGAGATTCGATTTGCGCAGAGTCCATGATAAGCATACAGTCCTGCAAGTTGGCAGGTGTGGTTGCATACAGGGTGGATTGCGAGGAGAGTGTTTGTGTTGCAGTAGAGGCGTGTAGAAGAGGAATGGTCCTAGCTGGTTAGTGTGGTCCAGAAGCAAATGGTAGCATACGGTCTCATCTATGGCTTTCCTCCATCATGGTAGATGTACATTACAACAGTTATCACATTGGAATGTCAATTCCAAGTAACCACAGGCATGCAGTTGCCTTCATATTGCATGTCATATCAACACATTGTGAAGCAATTAATGGAGTTTCATCAGTTCCAGCTTAGGTAATAAGTCATGGTGTGACGTAACAATGTAAGGGAGTTTCTTTGTGATCAAATCTAACATATAGGCTGTCTTGTGGAGAAATAATGGACAATAGTGTCATATTTTTGTTTTGACAAAATCAAAACAGGATTTCATTTGGGATAAAGCATGTACAATAGTGTGTATTCTGGGGGAAACATTGCAATTTGGGTGTCTTTTGGGGTCAACATTAGAAAATATGTTGTCTTTTGGGGCAAGAAATTGAAATTAGGATGTCTTTTGGGGCACATTATGAACATAGGGTATCATTTGGGGGCAATGTATGAAAAAAGGGTGTCATTTGGGTACAATTATGAAAATAGGGTGTCTTTAGGGGTGGAAACTGAAAATAGGGTGTTTTCTGCACCTAATGTGACACCTAGTGTGGTCCTGGGAGTCTGAGATGAATCTCAGGTATCTGGGGTTGTAATGTGTTACAAGTGTTCATTTTAGGGTTGCACTCACTGTAGTGGGCACTGTAATTTACAATACTACCCTGTCCAGCTCTCACTACACTGTTGTAATATGAGACCTATTGGTATGTATCATATTGGAATGCAATGTAATGGTATGCCTTGCAACAAAAGAGATTCATTTTGTTTATCACTGGTCTGCCTGCTTCGCATGGCTGCACAGCATTTGGCATTGAGAGATGATGTAGGGGGCACTGGACAGCTGGGTGAAGGTAAACACACATAAAGACACTGGAGGGGGCATGGATGTGAGGGTGGGTGTGAGCAGGGAATTGACATCACATTCAAATGGAAATGTGCAACAAGGCCTGGTCCCTTTTAATCTGTGCACCTGCGCCTCTGAGTCTGCTTCAAGGGACATGAAGCATCCAGGCTCCCTCACCTAAGTCAATCACAGGGCTGCAATGTGGTGTTGTGATTGCTCATGCGCGCAGGGACAGTGCGTTTGGACAGAGGCTTGAGGGGTGGACATGTACTATATGCACGCTGTGATGCTGGCCGCATTTTAAACAGGGAAGTGCACATGACTGTTCTGGGTGGACTGAGAGGACAAATAAACAGACAATGTGCACTTCAGTAGGCATACCACTGAGCCCTGGGCCTAGTTGTGAGTAGAGAAGCCCCAATCACCCTCCCACCCAGAAAGGAAACATGTGCTACCCACATGTGCTACCCCTGTGCACCACTATACCATGGGCATCCTCCACTACACATCACACCTTCCACTCCCTTGAACATCCACACAGGGGTGTTATCTGATGCACTCTCACAAAGTCAATGACTCAGCCAGCATGATCCTCAGCTTTCTGGGCATACCCAAGCCTGGGTGCAGCATTCACTGCCAAGACAGATGGGAAATCACGCGATGAAGGAGATGCAACATGCATCCATTATGTGTGTAGTTTGAGTGCTTGTGCAACATAAGTTAGCATCATCTCAGGGTCCACACCCTCCACAGCATAGGGCCAGTGAACTATCCTCCAGCCTCTGATGCACATATGTGTTGGCCTCCATTGGCAATATCCTTTGTGCAGCACAGTGTACTGTTGGTGCATGGTATGCAATGTGTACCTCCCTACGTTGTCACTCAGGAGGACAGGTACCATTCACAACTACAAGGGGGACCAGGGTGTATTCTCACACAAGTCTGCAACATGCGTCCATGCAGCCTGGCTGGCTAAACCACCAATGCTTCAATGCCCAACAACACAGCCCAGCAACTACACAGCACCTCCGCATCCCAGGTTGACTCACAAATGGTAAGCCACAAATGGCACCCTGAGCCGGAAATTCATTGGTGCTTAGATGGGTTTGTATGCCATTGTGTAGTAGGCGTGCCCAATGAGATGTGATGCACACTGGTTTTGCTCAGCAAGGTGCATGTACTCAGTAGTGTAGCCCAGATTTTTGCCTTTCCCTTATTCTCTGGGTGGTCATCATGGCATTTGGGGGATTTGTTGATCTGTGAGGTACTGGGCCAGGCTAATCCATTCTGCATGATAAACAATGTTAGTTACCTAGTTATCATTGTAGGTTGACTCATAGTCATTGTTTACACTGTTGATGCCATAATAAATAGTGCTGAATAATTTGATTTCATTGTTGCTAATGTGCCTTTTGTCAGTCATTGCTTGCTAATGGTGTAATTACTAACGCTTTAACTGCAGTGTTTCTGGCAGTCTTTATTGCAGACATCTGCAAATCTTGCCATGTCACAACATATTGCAATAACATAAAAGTTCGTTCTTAGTGGGCGATAGGCTGCACATCCCAAACTTCTGCTAACTAGTGTTTGTTGTAGTTTGAGTGAGTACTTGTACCTATGGGCCGTATTGTCTCCAAAATGTGCATTGACACATCTCTTTAGGTTGGCAGTATGTTTGGCTTGAAAAGAGTGTCCAAACAAATTGGAGGTACCCCTGTAATCTGTGGCAGGGAGGGGGGTATAGCAATAGGACAAAGTTGGAATCCCTGGCTTTGTGTGATCACTATCACCAATAACCGAGAGTTTTCTTAGTGGGCCAGGTCTAGTTTCAGGCAAACAATAATATATGTTTTTCGCATATTGGACTAATTATTTCACTTTAGGCAAGATCTAAAAATAAACAGTTGAACCCATAAACTTTTCTACACAGACGAAATTATCAATCAAACAATTTTTTAAGTGATCAAAAAAAGATCTTAAATTTTATTATTACACTCCCAAATTGGGTTACAATCTAAAAGGTTATACCACACATATAAAAACCATAATGAAATTCATAAGTCAAAGTTAAAACAGTAGTCGACGCAGCGTTTCGGTGCTTTTTTTCTTTGTGACACCTTCTTCAGGACTTTTAAAAAACAATTGACTCCAATAGCTCTACAAATAAAATAAAGATATTTCAGTTTCATTTCTGTGCACAAAATTCAACCTACTTGCCTAGTCTCAAATGCCAGTTCATTATGTAGATATAATCTACTTGGCCACATTCATCAAAATTAGAACTATTACTTTATCTTCAAGAACACCAAATTACAAATATCTTGTGAATGCCCTGTGTAAAGTTGTACTTATATAAAGACTCAATAACAAAGTATTCCATTACGCTTCATGGTACATATATAAGGACCAACTGTATGGCCTATTCACTCTACCTGTTTTGTGTGAGCGATTGGTTGCAAAAAGAATTGCTTTCCACGAAGTTTCAGCATATATTGTTAGTAGCCCAGGCACCTCAGGTTTCCTTGAGCTCTGTAATTAGTCAATATAGAACCATGGTTCAGTAATGGTATTCTAAATATCATTTCTAGTGCTACTAATGACCGGATCTACATTAGTATCCTGTTACCTTTCTTTTGGAACAATGTGCTCTTCTGGTTACACGGAGGAGCCACCGTAAAATGATGATAAAAAGGAGCTTTTATGATTTATGAGCCTGGAATATGCAAAGAATATTTATTAAGTAAAATAACCAGTCTGAGTAATTGTTATTCTACTCAGTGCATGATGCAGTATACTAACCTTTTTTGTAGATAAAGGTTACTTCATTGGCAGAGCTTAACTTCTGCTCGTTTGGTCTATAAAGGTTTCTTCACGTTTTGTTATGGAAGCCACTCTGTACCGGAGATAAAAGGACCATATCTGGTTTTAATTTTCTAACGTTTTAAGCATGAGGATATAAACATACTCATTTGTTTCGTTTACATTGCACGGGTGCGCAGATTATTATTCAATAAATAAAACCACTATCCCGAATTGTCATTGTTAATGCGTGTACCCCTTCTTTCTATTGAGTCCGATTATATAGACTTGCTTGTTCCCTTTCACGCAGGCTGTTAGAGTTTAAAGGCTAAGGGTTTAAGTGCTCGATCCCTGCCTCGTGCTCAATCCCTAAGGTTGGGGTCTTTTAGTTGTAATTCCCTGTCGCTGGGTTTGTTCTTACCTTTAGGTCGGATTTCGGCCTCCCTGCTCCTCCGTGTTCGCGTCTTCTTTGGGATTCGAAGAGTCCCGTTTGGACGCTCTACCGGTACTTTTAAAGGTCTATGGTCACTTTTAACCCGGAAGTGCTTTTCTTATTAATGATATCGAGTCTTGTAAAATCATGAAAAATAAAAAATATGTAAGTTTTATTAATTGTTAACATTGTTAAGTGTTAAGACAACATCATTTTTTATATATAACGATGCTTGACACTAAAACGAGCATGAAGAAAACCGAAAGTTAATATCTCTCGGTATTCTCATAAGTATACATTCATTTTTCGCGCCCCCCAATTATTTAGATTTATTATACATGGACCGTAACGTTTGATCTTCGCTTTCTAATTTAACCAAGCTCTATATTTATCATCTATGGTATTAATGAATACATTTTACGTATCGGCCATCTTGGAATGGGCTAATGTTACCGAGTCGATCTCGAAGTGTCGGTTTGAATTTAGTTTTTAAATAACATTCCATGTATTCTCTGAATTATACTCATGTTTCTATTGGTGCCTCTCTACTCACTTGCAAAACATACACATGCTCAAATAAATAAACACATTTTTAACAAAGTAATTCTCCGTATATTGACATTTAAAGATCTTAATACTTTTACAATGTCTGTTACTGGTACACGTCATCAATTTCCGAGTATCAGGAAAGAAATACATTTACATATAGTCACAATGCAGTGTTTCATCATTATTCAGTGTATACACATTATATTATCACGTGCTTCATTTCAGCTTCATATTTGTACTGTGTATCATATTAATTTTCCTAACCACAGATCTTTATTAGTTTATACACATGTGAAGATAGAGCCTCTATCTAGGTGTTTTTATGTTCTAACTCCCTGTTATGTTGCGACATCGTATTCTTCAATATTTGACCCATGACATACAGATTTCTCCAATCCTGGGTTCTGTGCCATGAGGAGAAAACCCCTCGCAGTCTACTTTTGAAGACTGACCCTGTATTTGTCATGGTGAAGAGTGGAAATCAAACAGAATCTGACACCAATACAGAAGTTCTAAATACTCAGAGGATTAATCTTTAATTTATAGAATTAATCTCTCCCATTCCTCCCTATTGTTTAAACCGGTGCGGAAAGAGTTGAATAGGGACATGTAAAACTGTTCTCTTTTCTTTCTTTTGTTATCTACATTCCCGCCTCGGGTGTTGTGTGTGATGGCCTCTAATACACACCATTTTAGATCTTCTATTTTATGTTTGTGTGTTAGCCAATGTTCTACCAGGGGGGCCGATTTCTTTTGGGTTCTGATGGCAGATTTATGTTCAGTAATTCTGGTTCTCACTTCTCTCGCAGTTTCACCTACATATGCTTTATTACATGGGCATAGGATCATATAAATGAGATTTTTAGTTCTACAGTTCACAAAGTTTTTAATTTTGTGTTCTACTCCATTGTACCGGACAATTTTGTCTTTAATTAACGATTCACAGTTTGAACACATATTGCAGGCAAAGTTCCCAACGGGGAACGGAGTATTATTAATGGTATTTTGATTGTTCCGGGTCTGTTCTTTGAACGTGTGGACCAAGCTGTTTCTGATTGTTTTATTTCTCCTGAAGCTAAACATAGGTTTAGGGATCTTTTCACCTGGTCTATCATTCAGTAACATCCAGTTCCTATTTATAATGTTTTTAATTTTATTGCTGGCTGTGCTATAATTGGTTACGAAAATGAGTTTATCTCGAGTCTTGTCTTTGGTGTTTTTGTCATCACATTTCTCAAACAGTGAATCTCTATTAAAATATTTTGCGCGCTTGTATGCTCGTTTGATAAGGCTCTTTGGATAGCCTCTCTGTCTAAGTTTGTCTGATAGGACATCCGCATGTTTATTAAAATCTCGCATACTTGTGCAGTTTCTTCTGATGCGCAAATACTGCCCAAAGGGTATATTATCCTTTTGGCTGCTAGGGTGGTTACTTCTATAGTGTAATAGTGTGTTTCGATCGGTAGGTTTTGTATAGAGATCAACTTCTAAGGTACCACCATTTGATCTTATATTGATGTCCAGGAATTCTATTACCTCTTTGTTATAATTAGATGTAAACCTCAGGTTTTTGTCTCCTAGGTTTAACCATGTAATGAAATCGTTGAGCAACTCTATCGTGCCAGACCAGATAAAAAAAATATCATCGATAAATCTCGACCAGTGTGTAATATTTTCGCTAAACGGAGCCAATTCATTAAAAATATGCTTGTCTTCGAATGCCGCTACATAAAGGCAAGCTAGACTCGGGGCACAGGTGGCCCCCATGCTGGTGCCTTTGGTTTGTTTATAAAAATCATTTTTGAATAAAAAAATATTATTTTTTAAAATAATTTTAGCACAGTCTACAATAAATGTAGCATGATGATTTAAATCTGCCGAATCTGTTTTTAGGAGGCCCTCTAACATCTCGATGGTGTCGTCTTGCGGGATATTTGTATAGAGGGCCTCTATATCTAGAGTCACCAGCCATTGTGTGGTCCTATCGTATGCTAAGCCTTCAATTTTCTGAATCATACAGGTTGTATCTTTTATGTAAGCTTTCTGCCTAGTTACGATAGGTTGCAAAAATCTATCAATATATTTGCTCAAAGGTTCAGTCACAGAATTGATTGATGACACTATGGGCCTCATGGGTGGATTGATCATACTCTTGTGAACTTTTGGAAGCCCATATAGGGCAGGAATTATTGGTGCTTCGTTCTTTAAAAATTTATATTCATCTGTGCAGATGATCTCATCTTCTCTGGCGTAATCAAGGAGAGTATTAACCTTCTTCACCAGGGTGTTCCATTCAGATCTACTTGAGGAACAATAGTGTTCTTTATTGTTAAGTAGAGCCCTCATTTTATTGTCATAATCGTCAGAATTCATAAGGACAATACTCCCTCCTTTGTCTCCTGGTTTGACTGTTAGGAGATCATTATTTTCAAGGTTTTTTAAGGCCGTTCTTTCAAGTGGACTTAAATTATTTACGCCCCTTAAGGGGTGGGTTAAAAGTTCTGCAATATTGCTTTCAACTACTTTTTCAAAAAGGTCTACCTGTTTATTGACCATCCCGATATTGGGAGTCCAAGTGGATTTTGCTTTAAGCCCAGACTTGTTCAGTACATTCTCCTTTGGAGGTTTATCTCTAAAAAAATCTTGTAATCTGATTTTCCTAAAAAACCCCTGTAGGTCTCTTTCTAGGTTATATTTATTGATTTTACTACTGATTGCGAAACCTAAGCCCTTCTCTAAGACTTCTTTCTCTGTTTCTGTCAGGACAGTGTCAGAGAGATTAATAATAGCGGCCTTGTGGTTTAGTCCCATTTCGGTTGGCTTCTGGTATAGTACCTCTTCTGTTGTTGAGGTTGAGGGAAGGACTTCCCTCTCCCCCTGCCTCTCGATTGGTTGTGCTGATTTTGGTGGTTCCCTCGACCACGTTGGCCTAAAAAAGATAGTGATTCTCTACTCGGTGTTGATGTGGATTCACCTCCTTTTGTTCTATCTGTTGTTTTGTCTTGTTCAGAATCTGTACTCGTGTACGAAGAATCTGACCAAGTTACGCGTTTTTTTGGGTATGTGCGCCAAGCTTGTTGCCCCTGCTTTCTATATGGGTAGTTTTCTCTTGGTCGGTCAAAGAAATCTTTCTGGGTGTAAGGATAAACAGTTTCAGTGTTATAATTAGTAACATCTTTGTTGAATTTGGTCATTTTCTTGCTAAATAGGTAATCCTTATAACCTGAGACATCCCTTTGAATTTCTTCTAATTTTTTCTTGGCGTCTTCTAATACTGTAGTGTCTAATTTGGCTTCTAAATCTGCTATTTCTTGTCTCTCAATGATTAAGGTGGAGTTAGCTGTTTCGATTATTAGCAACATCCAATCCCTGCTGCATCTATTGGCAATCAGGGTCCAATTTTCTATAAACCCTGGGTGTCGAATAAATACACCGGGTTCATTCCTCACTTGGAGCCCACTGGGAATTATACCCTTTCTTAGGTAATCAATCAGAAAGTCAGCGTGTAACTCTGTACGTATCAGTTTCTTCTTGTTATTCCATAATTCCCTCCATTGTTCCTCATCATTATTGGTACTTGAGGTTGCAGTGTAATTTTTAGATGTGCCATTCACAATCTTATTAAACTCTTCTTCTGAGAACCCTTTGGTTTTTAAGGCATCCATATTTGAAAATTAATTGGATGCACTCAGTGGGCTAGTACCCAAGACGGATAGGTCTGTAATCAGAACGAAGCCTCCCAGCTAACAAGCTGTACAGTAAATGTGTCCAAACAAATTGGAGGTACCCCTGTAATCTGTGGCAGGGAGGGGGGTATAGCAATAGGACAAAGTTGGAATCCCTGGCTTTGTGTGATCACTATCACCAATAACCGAGAGTTTTCTTAGTGGGCCAGGTCTAGTTTCAGGCAAACAATAATATATGTTTTTCGCATATTGGACTAATTATTTCACTTTAGGCAAGATCTAAAAATAAACAGTTGAACCCATAAACTTTTCTACACAGACGAAATTATCAATCAAACAATTTTTTAAGTGATAAAAAAAGATCTTAAATTTTATTATTACACTCCCAAATTGGGTTACAATCTAAAAGGTTATACCACACATATAAAAACCATAATGAAATTCATAAGTCAAAGTTAAAACAGTAGTCGACGCAGCGTTTCGGTGCTTTTTTTCTTTGTGACACCTTCTTCAGGACTTTTAAAAAACAATTGACTCCAATAGCTCTACAAATAAAATAAAGATATTTCAGTTTCATTTCTGTGCACAAAATTCAACCTACTTGCCTAGTCTCAAATGCCAGTTCATTATGTAGATATAATCTACTTGGCCACATTCATCAAAATTAGAACTATTACTTTATCTTCAAGAACACCAAATTACAAATATCTTGTGAATGCCCTGTGTAAAGTTGTACTTATATAAAGACTCAATAACAAAGTATTCCATTACGCTTCATGGTACATATATAAGGACCAACTGTATGGCCTATTCACTCTACCTGTTTTGTGTGAGCGATTGGTTGCAAAAAGAATTGCTTTCCACGAAGTTTCAGCATATATTGTTAGTAGCCCAGGCACCTCAGGTTTCCTTGAGCTCTGTAATTAGTCAATATAGAACCATGGTTCAGTAATGGTATTCTAAATATAATTTCTAGTGCTACTAATGACCGGATCTACATTAGTATCCTGTTACCTTTCTTTTGGAACAATGTGCTCTTCTGGTTACACGGAGGAGCCACCGTAAAATGATGATAAAAAGGAGCTTTTATGATTTATGAGCCTGGAATATGCAAAGAATATTTATTAAGTAAAATAACCAGTCTGAGTAATTGTTATTCTACTCAGTGCATGATGCAGTATACTAACCTTTTTTGTAGATAAAGGTTACTTCATTGGCAGAGCTTAACTTCTGCTCGTTTGGTCTATAAAGGTTTCTTCACGTTTTGTTATGGAAGCCACTCTGTACCGGAGATAAAAGGACCATATCTGGTTTTAATTTTCTAACGTTTTAAGCATGAGGATATAAACATACTCATTTGTTTCGTTTACATTGCACGGGTGCGCAGATTATTATTCAATAAATAAAACCACTATCCCGAATTGTCATTGTTAATGCGTGTACCCCTTCTTTCTATTGAGTCCGATTATATAGACTTGCTTGTTCCCTTTCACGCAGGCTGTTAGAGTTTAAAGGCTAAGGGTTTAAGTGCTCGATCCCTGCCTCGTGCTCAATCCCTAAGGTTGGGGTCTTTTAGTTGTAATTCCCTGTCGCTGGGTTTGTTCTTACCTTTAGGTCGGATTTCGGCCTCCCTGCTCCTCCGTGTTCGCGTCTTCTTTGGGATTCGAAGAGTCCCGTTTGGACGCTCTACCGGTACTTTTAAAGGTCTATGGTCACTTTTAACCCGGAAGTGCTTTTCTTATTAATGATATCGAGTCTTGTAAAATCATGAAAAATAAAAAATATGTAAGTTTTATTAATTGTTAACATTGTTAAGTGTTAAGACAACATCATTTTTTATATATAACGATGCTTGACACTAAAACGAGCACGAAGAAAACCGGAAGTTAATATCTCTCGGTATTCTCATAAGTATACATTCATTTTTCGCGCCCCCCAATTATTTAGATTTATTATACATGGACCGTAACGTTTGATCTTCGCTTTCTAATTTAACCAAGCTCTATATTTATCATCTATGGTATTAATGAATACATTTTACGTATCGGCCATCTTGGAATGGGCTAATGTTACTGAGTCGATCTCGAAGTGTCTGCATCATGCACTGAGTAGAATAACAATTACTCAGACTGGTTATTTTACTTAATAAATATTCTTTGCATATTCCAGGCTCATAAATCATAAAAGCTCCTTTTTATCATCATTTTACGGTGGCTCCTCCGTGTAACCAGAAGAGCACATTGTTCCAAAAGAAAGGTAACAGGATACTAATGTAGATCCGGTCATTAGTAGCACTAGAAATGATATTTAGAATACCATTACTGAACCATGGTTCTATATTGACTAATTACAGAGCTCAAGGAAACCTGAGGTGCCTGGGCTACTAACAATATATGCTGAAACTTCGTGGAAAGCAATTCTTTTTGCAACCAATCGCTCACACAAAACAGGTAGAGTGAATAGGCCATACAGTTGGTCCATATATATGTACCATGAAGCGTAATGGAATACTTTGTTATTGAGTCTTTATATAAGTACAACTTTACACAGGGCATTCACAAGATATTTGTAATTTGGTGTTCTTGAAGATAAAGTAATAGTTCTAATTTTGATGAATGTGGCCAAGTAGATTATATCTACATAATGAACTGGCATTTGAGACTAGGCAAGTAGGTTGAATTTTGTGCACAGAAATGAAACTGAAATATCTTTATTTTATTTGTAGAGCTATTGGAGTCAATTGTTTTTTAAAAGTCCTGAAGAAGGTGTCACAAAGAAAAAAAGCACCGAAACGCTGCGTCGACTACTGTTTTAACTTTGACTTATGAATTTCATTATGGTTTTTATATGTGTGGTATAACCTTTTAGATTGTAACCCAATTTGGGAGTGTAATAATAAAATTTAAGATCTTTTTTTATCACTTAAAAAATTGTTTGATTGATAATTTCGTCTGTGTAGAAAAGTTTATGGGTTCAACTGTTTATTTTTAGATCTTGCCTAAAGTGAAATAATTAGTCCAATATGCGAAAAACATATATTATTGTTTGCCTGAAACTAGACCTGGCCCACTAAGAAAACTCTCGGTTATTGGTGATAGTGATCACACAAAGCCAGGGATTCCAACTTTGTCCTATTGCTATACCCCCCTCCCTGCCACAGATTACAGGGGTACCTCCAATTTGTTTGGACACATTTACTGTACAGCTTGTTAGCTGGGAGGCTTCGTTCTGATTACAGACCTATCCGTCTTGGGTACTAGCCCACTGAGTGCATCCAATTAATTTTCAAATATGGATGCCTTAAAAACCAAAGGGTTCTCAGAAGAAGAGTTTAATAAGATTGTGAATGGCACATCTAAAAATTACACTGCAACCTCAAGTACCAATAATGATGAGGAACAATGGAGGGAATTATGGAATAACAAGAAGAAACTGATACGTACAGAGTTACACGCTGACTTTCTGATTGATTACCTAAGAAAGGGTATAATTCCCAGTGGGCTCCAAGTGAGGAATGAACCCGGTGTATTTATTCGACACCCAGGGTTTATAGAAAATTGGACCCTGATTGCCAATAGATGCAGCAGGGATTGGATGTTGCTAATAATCGAAACAGCTAACTCCATCTTAATCATTGAGAGACAAGAAATAGCAGATTTAGAAGCCAAATTAGACACTACAGTATTAGAAGACGCCAAGAAAAAATTAGAAGAAATTCAAAGGGATGTCTCAGGTTATAAGGATTACCTATTTAGCAAGAAAATGACCAAATTCAACAAAGATGTTACTAATTATAACACTGAAACTGTTTATCCTTACACCCAGAAAGATTTCTTTGACCGACCAAGAGAAAACTACCCATATAGAAAGCAGGGGCAACAAGCTTGGCGCACATACCCAAAAAAACGCGTAACTTGGTCAGATTCTTCGTACACGAGTACAGATTCTGAACAAGACAAAACAACAGATAGAACAAAAGGAGGTGAATCCACATCAACACCGAGTAGAGAATCACTATCTTTTTTAGGCCAACGTGGTCGAGGGAACCACCAAAATCAGCACAACCAATCGAGAGGCAGGGGGAGAGGGAAGTCCTTCCCTCAACCTCAACAACAGAAGAGGTACTATACCAGAAGCCAACCGAAATGGGACTAAACCACAAGGCCGCTATTATTAATCTCTCTGACACTGTCCTGACAGAAACAGAGAAAGAAGTCTTAGAGAAGGGCTTAGGTTTCGCAATCAGTAGTAAAATCAATAAATATAACCTAGAAAGAGACCTACAGGGGTTTTTTAGGAAAATCAGATTACAAGACTTTTTTAGAGATAAACCTCCAAAGGAGAATGTACTGAACAAGTCTGGGCTTAAAGCAAAATCCACTTGGACTCCCAATATCGGGATGGTCAATAAACAGGTAGACCTTTTTGAAAAAGTAGTTGAAAGCAATATTGCAGAACTTTTAACCCACCCCTTAAGGGGCGTAAATAATTTAAGTCCACTTGAAAGAACGGCCTTAAAAAACCTTGAAAATAATGATCTCCTAACAGTCAAACCAGGAGACAAAGGAGGGAGTATTGTCCTTATGAATTCTGACGATTATGACAATAAAATGAGGGCTCTACTTAACAATAAAGAACACTATTGTTCCTCAAGTAGATCTGAATGGAACACCCTGGTGAAGAAGGTTAATACTCTCCTTGATTACGCCAGAGAAGATGAGATCATCTGCACAGATGAATATAAATTTTTAAAGAACGAAGCACCAATAATTCCTGCCCTATATGGGCTTCCAAAAGTTCACAAGAGTATGATCAATCCACCCATGAGGCCCATAGTGTCATCAATCAATTCTGTGACTGAACCTTTGAGCAAATATATTGATAGATTTTTGCAACCTATCGTAACTAGGCAGAAAGCTTACATAAAAGATACAACCTGTATGATTCAGAAAATTGAAGGCTTAGCATACGATAGGACCACACAATGGCTGGTGACTCTAGATATAGGGGCCCTCTATACAAATATCCCGCAAGACGACACCATCGAGATGTTAGAGGGCCTCCTAAAAACAGATTCGGCAGATTTAAATCATCATGCTACATTTATTGTAGACTGTGCTAAAATTATTTTAAAAAATAATATTTTTTTATTCAAAAATGATTTTTATAAACAAACCAAAGGCACCAGCATGGGGGCCACCTGTGCCCCGAGTCTAGCTTGCCTTTATGTAGCGGCATTCGAAGACAAGCATATTTTTAATGAATTGGCTCCGTTTAGCGAAAATATTACACACTGGTCGAGATTTATCGATGATATTTTTTTTATCTGGTCTGGCACGATAGAGTTGCTCAACGATTTCATTACATGGTTAAACCTAGGAGACAAAAACCTGAGGTTTACATCTAATTATAACAAAGAGGTAATAGAATTCCTGGACATCAATATAAGATCAAATGGTGGTACCTTAGAAGTTGATCTCTATACAAAACCTACCAATCGAAACACACTATTACACTATAGAAGTAACCACCCTAGCAGCCAAAAGGATAATATACCCTTTGGGCAGTATTTGCGCATCAGAAGAAACTGCACAAGTATGCGAGATTTTAATAAACATGCGGATGTCCTATCAGACAAACTTAGACAGAGAGGCTATCCAAAGAGCCTTATCAAACGAGCATACAAGCGCGCAAAATATTTTAATAGAGATTCACTGTTTGAGAAATGTGATGACAAAAACACCAAAGACAAGACTCGAGATAAACTCATTTTCGTAACCAATTATAGCACAGCCAGCAATAAAATTAAAAACATTATAAATAGGAACTGGATGTTACTGAATGATAGACCAGGTGAAAAGATCCCTAAACCTATGTTTAGCTTCAGGAGAAATAAAACAATCAGAAACAGCTTGGTCCACACGTTCAAAGAACAGACCCGGAACAATCAAAATACCATTAATAATACTCCGTTCCCCGTTGGGAACTTTGCCTGCAATATGTGTTCAAACTGTGAATCGTTAATTAAAGACAAAATTGTCCGGTACAATGGAGTAGAACACAAAATTAAAAACTTTGTGAACTGTAGAACTAAAAATCTCATTTATATGATCCTATGCCCATGTAATAAAGCATATGTAGGTGAAACTGCGAGAGAAGTGAGAACCAGAATTACTGAACATAAATCTGCCATCAGAACCCAAAAGAAATCGGCCCCCCTGGTAGAACATTGGCTAACACACAAACATAAAATAGAAGATCTAAAATGGTGTGTATTAGAGGCCATCACACACAACACCCGAGGCGGGAATGTAGATAACAAAAGAAAGAAAAGAGAACAGTTTTACATGTCCCTATTCAACTCTTTCCGCACCGGTTTAAACAATAGGGAGGAATGGGAGAGATTAATTCTATAAATTAAAGATTAATCCTCTGAGTATTTAGAACTTCTGTATTGGTGTCAGATTCTGTTTGATTTCCACTCTTCACCATGACAAATACAGGGTCAGTCTTCAAAAGTAGACTGCGAGGGGTTTTCTCCTCATGGCACAGAACCCAGGATTGGAGAAATCTGTATGTCATGGGTCAAATATTGAAGAATACGATGTCGCAACATAACAGGGAGTTAGAACATAAAAACACCTAGATAGAGGCTCTATCTTCACATGTGTATAAACTAATAAAGATCTGTGGTTAGGAAAATTAATATGATACACAGTACAAATATGAAGCTGAAATGAAGCACGTGATAATATAATGTGTATACACTGAATAATGATGAAACACTGCATTGTGACTATATGTAAATGTATTTCTTTCCTGATACTCGGAAATTGATGACGTGTACCAGTAACAGACATTGTAAAAGTATTAAGATCTTTAAATGTCAATATACGGAGAATTACTTTGTTAAAAATGTGTTTATTTATTTGAGCATGTGTATGTTTTGCAAGTGAGTAGAGAGGCACCAATAGAAACATGAGTATAATTCAGAGAATACATGGAATGTTATTTAAAAACTAAATTCAAACCGACACTTCGAGATCGACTCGGTAACATTAGCCCATTCCAAGATGGCCGATACGTAAAATGTATTCATTAATACCATAGATGATAAATATAGAGCTTGGTTAAATTAGAAAGCGAAGATCAAACGTTACGGTCCATGTATAATAAATCTAAATAATTGGGGGGCGCGAAAAATGAATGTATACTTATGAGAATACCGAGAGATATTAACTTCCGGTTTTCTTCGTGCTCGTTTTAGTGTCAAGCATCGTTATATATAAAAAATGATGTTGTCTTAACACTTAACAATGTTAACAATTAATAAAACTTACATATTTTTTATTTTTCATGATTTTACAAGACTCGATATCATTAATAAGAAAAGCACTTCCGGGTTAAAAGTGACCATAGACCTTTAAAAGTACCGGTAGAGCGTCCAAACGGGACTCTTCGAATCCCAAAGAAGACGCGAACACGGAGGAGCAGGGAGGCCGAAATCCGACCTAAAGGTAAGAACAAACCCAGCGACAGGGAATTACAACTAAAAGACCCCAACCTTAGGGATTGAGCACGAGGCAGGGATCGAGCACTTAAACCCTTAGCCTTTAAACTCTAACAGCCTGCGTGAAAGGGAACAAGCAAGTCTATATAATCGGACTCAATAGAAAGAAGGGGTACACGCATTAACAATGACAATTCGGGATAGTGGTTTTATTTATTGAATAATAATCTGCGCACCCGTGCAATGTAAACAAAACAAATGAGTATGTTTATATCCTCATGCTTAAAACGTTAGAAAATTAAAACCAGATATGGTCCTTTTATCTCCGGTACAGAGTGGCTTCCATAACAAAACGTGAAGAAACCTTTATAGACCAAACGAGCAGAAGTTAAGCTCTGCCAATGAAGTAACCTTTATCTACAAAAAAGGTTAGTATACTGCATCATGCACTGAGTAGAATAACAATTACTCAGACTGGTTATTTTACTTAATAAATATTCTTTGCATATTCCAGGCTCATAAATCATAAAAGCTCCTTTTTATCATCATTTTACGGTGGCTCCTCCGTGTAACCAGAAGAGCACATTGTTCCAAAAGAAAGGTAACAGGATACTAATGTAGATCCGGTCATTAGTAGCACTAGAAATGATATTTAGAATACCATTACTGAACCATGGTTCTATATTGACTAATTACAGAGCTCAAGGAAACCTGAGGTGCCTGGGCTACTAACAATATATGCTGAAACTTCGTGGAAAGCAATTCTTTTTGCAACCAATCGCTCACACAAAACAGGTAGAGTGAATAGGCCATACAGTTGGTCCTTATATATGTACCATGAAGCGTAATGGAATACTTTGTTATTGAGTCTTTATATAAGTACAACTTTACACAGGGCATTCACAAGATATTTGTAATTTGGTGTTCTTGAAGATAAAGTAATAGTTCTAATTTTGATGAATGTGGCCAAGTAGATTATATCTACATAATGAACTGGCATTTGAGACTAGGCAAGTAGGTTGAATTTTGTGCACAGAAATGAAACTGAAATATCTTTATTTTATTTGTAGAGATATTGGAGTCAATTGTTTTTTAAAAGTCCTGAAGAAGGTGTCACAAAGAAAAAAAGCACCGAAACGCTGCGTCGACTACTGTTTTAACTTTGACTTATGAATTTCATTATGGTTTTTATATGTGTGGTATAACCTTTTAGATTGTAACCCAATTTGGGAGTGTAATAATAAAATTTAAGATCTTTTTTTATCACTTAAAAAATTGTTTGATTGATAATTTCGTCTGTGTAGAAAAGTTTATGGGTTCAACTGTTTATTTTTAGATCTTGCCTAAAGTGAAATAATTAGTCCAATATGCGAAAAACATATATTATTGTTTGCCTGAAACTAGACCTGGCCCACTAAGAAAACTCTCGGTTATTGGTGATAGTGATCACACAAAGCCAGGGATTCCAACTTTGTCCTATGGCTTGAAAAGAGGCCAACACCCTGGTGTCACACACCAATTCACAATTGCCATTGCAGTGTTGCCCAACAATTGCACCAACCACTAAGAGCAACATTTCAAATGCAGTGTATGTACACAGGTCAGTATCAATGAATACCAATGACCAGCACCACTACTGGAACAATGAGTGGTGTAATGTCCATGCAAGTGGGAATGA
This sequence comes from Lissotriton helveticus, assembly GCF_964261635.1. Taxonomy (NCBI): domain Eukaryota; kingdom Metazoa; phylum Chordata; class Amphibia; order Caudata; family Salamandridae; genus Lissotriton; species Lissotriton helveticus. The sequence continues at coordinate 1,715,357,990 of NC_136059.1, forward strand.
GTCTTGAGAATCAGTCTGCATCAGGACATAGATGGCTTGACTTTGACCCAAAGATCAGCTTTGATAAGCCACATGTGATGCCTCCTATTAAACCTCTCTACAATTGAACATGCAAACACAACTAACAGATTTGCACCTTATTTTTCAGAGGATGCTGCTTCAACATCACAAGAGGTGAATGACATCCATCTGTTTGATGAAATGGACGACAACCTGCCCTTTATTGACACTGACACACTGGAAGAGCTAATTACCACTATACGCTCACCTACACCACCTCCAGAGCATGATAACGGTATGGTGCTGCTCCAGCGGAACCCCGACCACCACCACCACCAGAATCTGCCACCAGAAACAGCACAGAGTGGGAGAACACATAGCTAGAGTGCCCAATGAGATGTGATGCACACTGGTATTGCTCAGCAAAGTGCATGTACTCAGTAGTGTAGCCCAGATTTCTGCCTTTCCTTTAGTCTCTGGGTGGTCATCATGGCATTTGGGGGGTTTGTTAATCTGTGAGGTACTGGGGCCAGGCTAATCCATTCTGCATGATAAACAATGTCAGTTACCTAGTTATCACTGTAGATTGACTCATAGTCATTGTTTACACTGTTGATGCCATAATAAATAGTGCTGAATAATTTGATTTCATTTGATGCTAATGTGCCTTTTGTCAGTCATTGCTTACTAATGCTGTAATTACTAGCGCTTTAACTGCAGTGTTTCTGGCAGTCTTTATTGCAGACATCTGCAAATATTGCCATGTCACAACGTATTGCAATAACATCACTAACAGTTCGTTCTTTGTGGGCGATAGGCTGGCACATCCCAAACTTCCGCTAACTACTGTTTGTTGTAGTTTGAGTGAGTACCTGTACCTATGGGCCCTAATGTCTCCAAAATGTGCATGGACACATCTCTTTAGGTTGGCAGTATGTTTGGCTTGAAAAGAGGCCAACCCCCTGGTATCACACACCAATTCACAATTGGCATTGAAGTTGCCCAAAAATTGTACCTACCACTAAGAGCAACATTTCAAATGCAGTGTATGTACACAGATCAGTATCAATGAATACCAATGACCAGCACCACTACTGTAACAATGAGTCATTACAATCATTTTGTAATAATTTATATGTGAGTAATTTGTAAATATAAGCGAAGCAGCATCAGTGGAGAAGTCCAATAATGTGTTATGATCTGGTAATCAATGGACCAACAGGTCATTGTAAATATTGTATAAATTGTATATACTGAAAATAAGTGTGTGATAATGTACCAAATGCAAAGTTGTTTTAATTGTAAACAATGTATACTTATTTTGTCTAATAATTTTTGTATGTGTATATGTTATTTGTAGCCCTGAACAAGTCCGTGAAGGACGAAACGCATTGGCTACGGCTACAGTCTTTATTAAAGAATAAATAAAGAATTAACTCAAACAAGACCACTGATTCTGCTATGAATGATTTATATTTGTACTTAATTGTGGTTACTTTTGAATAATTGCGACAGGAATTAGTGTGCTGGACCAATTTGTGCTAAAAATGAGTGGTGTAATGTCCATGCAAGTGGGTATGAGTCTTGAGCATCAGTCTGCATCAGGACATATATGGCTTGACTTTGACACAAAGATCAGCTTTGATAAGCCACATGTGATGCCTCTTATTAAACCGCACTACAATTGAACATGCAAACACAACTAACAGATTTGCACCTTATTTTTCAGAGAATGCTTCTTCAACATCACAATAGGTGAATGACATCTATCTGTTTGATGAAATGGACGACAACCTGCCCTCCATTGACACTGACATACTGGAAGAGCTAATTACCACTATACACTCACCTACACCACCTCCAGAGCATGACAACGGTATGGTGCTGCTCCAGCAGAACCCCAACCACCACCACCACCAGAATAAGCCACCAGAAACAGCACAAAGTGGGAGAATACATAGCTAGAGTTCCACAGAACCCCCGTATTTCTACAGCGGGAACTCCTCAGAGAGGTACATGTTTCTGTGGAGATTACGGGTGGCAGCCTGCAAGCCATACTGCGAAGCATGAATCTGGATTTGGCTAACATTGGTACTGACCAAGCCAGCTACTCCCAAACACCAGGACAAGCTCAATCTCTGGCAAACATCTCAAATATAATGAATCAGAGGCATGTTCAAATGCCACCACTAAGTGCCACCAGGGATGTAACCCAGCACCTCCAAAACATTGATGAGAGAATGAGAGACATGCAGCAACGGCAAGACCTCTACATGGCAACCATGACTGCTTTTCATGGGGAGTTGCTGACTGTGATTAGCAACTGATGCTGAATGCCCTAATGGCTAACTTAATCTCACCTGAACATGTTTTCCATCACACCTCCTTTGCCACTGCTGGTGGTAGCAGTGGGACAACCCACCCTGCAGCTACCGAACCAACCAAGCCACAATCTGATGATTTGGTGGAAGACCGGTCACAAAAATGACATTGCGTCACAGGTGTTGTATGACAACCATCAAAAATGTACTTTAATGAGAAAAATTAGGCCCTCTTGGAAGACAAAATGCAGAATAATGAGGAAATACCATTGACATGTGTAACCACATACAGAACAGCATCAAATCAAGTGACACAATTCATTAACAATCACTGGTCCATCCTCAATACAGGCAATTTTAATTGGGAAAAACCACTGTTCTACTTTAAAAAAGTGAGGAGTTTGAAGGACTCCTTAGTGAGCACCCGCCCAAAGGAAACCAGACAGGAGACCACACCCACTGTCCCCAATGCATGGGGCCTACCCAACATGGTAGGTCACTATCAGTTTGGAAACTGCAGCGTGTGCCACTTAACCAGCAATGCAAAAACACTAGCACTTGAACCCGGGAAAGTATGGAACTAACGTGCACACACTAACTGCAACAGCACCAACGTTGTATATTTGATAAAGTGTCCATGCGACCTACAGTATGTGGATATGATCTGCAAGAAAGTCAAACAGAGAATTTGTGAACATCGTAGCACAATCAAGTGCAAAAAACTACAACAAAACTCACTGAGCATTTTCTCTGGAACAATCACACAACCAATGATATGAGATGGAACAGATAAAAACAGGAGAAAGAATCTAACAACACCTTTTTGAGAAGGAACAGCGGTGGATTAACAGGCTATCCACTCACAAATATGGGTTAAATGAAAACATTCTGTGTAACTCAGGGGCATATTATCTAGGGGGCCGACAGGGAATTATCACCGCTTCAGCGGCCGTTTTCGGCCGCTAAGTGGCAATAATTCTATCGCCTTATTAGCAAGCTGTCGCTAACAGCAGTTAGCGACAGCTTGTAGGCGATAGCGAGCGGTTTGGGGCCCGCTTTGCATTTCAGCGATATTTATCGCTAATGACATGCAAAGTGGGCGTACCCAACCTGTTAGCGACTGAAAGCAGTCGCTAACATCGCTATCACCTATTACCAACACAGGCATAGCGATGGAAATATTCTCGCTAAGTGCGAATATCTCCAAAAACTAACACCTGCTCAGACCAGTTCTTAGCCATTATATCCAATGGTAGGTGGATATAATGGATAATACCCTTTTAGCGATAATGCATGAATATCGCTGTATTCTCAGCGAATTTCACGCATTTTGCCGCTATCGCCAGGAATTTGATCGCTTTTGAGATAAACATTGCTAATAGCACGTTATCTCAGCGATAAAATCCGGTGATGCGCGGCGATAAAAAAAAAGCCGCTAAGCCTACTTAGCGATAAATATCGCTATTTGTTGGTAATATGCCCCTCAGTCATTCCCAAATAAGCCTGCTCTTGGTTAAGTTGTGACAAGTCCCCTTGCCCTGCTCCTCTTGCAGTCTCCCTCTCCCTCTAAACTGCATTGAGGTACTATTGAATATTAACCAGTGGGTTGTAACCACTCCCATCCAGCCATAACTCCCAGCCGAACCCTAGGGGCCAGAGTCAAGTGCATTTTTCATACCCTTGGTACTGCTCATTTTGGGACGACACCTATGCCCATTGGTCCTCCCCTCCTGCTAATAACCGCAATGAGGCAGTAATGACTATTAACTAGTGGGCTTCAACAATTTCCAACGTAGTAAGAAGCCCCAGCCTGGCCCTAGGGGCCCGAGTTTAGTGCAGTTAATCTGATTGCAGCACTGCACGTTTTGCATCTATGGAACCATATTTGGATAACATTTCACTTTCCATTTACTACCAACCTTGTGAGTCAGTTTATCCTTTTTTATAGTCCTGTCAGAAGGTCACACATTCATTACATTTCAGTGGTCGAATGCCCAAAGATGGCCCAATGTACGTGCCTTTATTCAATTCCTACAAGTACCATAGTCCTTTGCAGCTAGACCCCAGCATTACTAGTGACACATTCCATGGTCCTCCTAGGGGAGTCACGCACCACGCCCCTTCCAGCGTGCTAACGTTGGTCATGTGACCACATCACCACGCCCCCGGGTCACGGACCCGGAAGCACCTCGCATTAAATTAGTGATGGTCCTCCGCTCCAGTGATTCTCGGGAAGCTGAGACGGGTTGTTAGGTTAGGCGCACCAGCTGGTGACTGTGCTTCACACAGTAAGTACCAAGACCCGACGCGGGTGGGCTCCGCTGTGTCCCTCTCTCTCATAACTCATTTCATGAGCATAGCGATTATCTCAATTGCATACCACGTCCATTGTTTCAGATCGTGTAACAAAGCAAGCACCTTAACCCCGGCTTCCATGTGGCACGCCACATCACGTTTCTAGTAAGCCCCAATTTTTCCCACAACTGTGATTCGCGGCACCTCCATTATGACGCTATAAAAACAAGCATGTAGGCATCTACTTTTATGCCTTCACTTATTTGAATGAGCACGTAGACATCCACTTTTAACAACTGATGAAAGTGGTGATTAAATATATACTCACGGGCTGAATACATACCCCGATTGACTGTGTGAGTGGAATATACGCACTCTACCGGCTTCACACGTTAGCCTGAGTGCGCAAACACCTACGTGAATGAATGCTGACAGTGGGGTGTACTTCATTACTTAGCGGCTGGTCATTGCACTCAAGTGATTTTGCGTAAGGTGAATACCACTATTCAATGCCTCACACTCCATGAGGCGCACGTCACGTGTATTTTCACTTTCAAATACACATGATTGGGAGCAAAAGGAGCACTTATTCTTCTAGACAACATTACAGCTACGTATTATGTTTTACGTGTGATTATCTGTTTGTCTTTTCAGATTTCTTCCTTTCAACAATCGAACTAAAGGACACCTGACTGTGAGTACATGGTTGGGTTGCAGTGACCAAGGGTAGGGTACACCTTAGCGAGTGTATAACGCCCGGGTCACGTTCACTGGTCCTGACAAAAACCTGGTATTATCGCCATCAGGTTGAAACATGTAGACCACTTTTTTATTCACTTTTTCTCAGTATGAAGATACTGGAGGCCAATTTAACCAAGAACGGCATCTTACCAACAATTTTTAATATTGTCCAGTTGCTCCAGAATAAAAAAATGTAGTGAGTTAAATCTGGCCAATTTTTAAACCACTATTGACACGCACCACGAAAAATAACCTGCTCCACTGTAATCGGGTGTTGAAGCCCACCTGGATAGCATTCGGCTATTTGGGTGGGACCCAATGATGAAGCATGTCACCAACTAGGTTGCTGAGTGAGGGGTCTTCTTAAGAAAGGAGTCATTTTCCTTTCTGTGCACATCTCCCAGTACCTCGGAGACATTGAGGTGTCTCCTGGGTGTACTTCTCCTACTTTACCCAAGGGGACCAGGAGTATTCCCTTTAAAAAACCCTTTCTCTCTCCTGTGTTTTTTGTTTGTTAACAAATTCGGACAGACAAGATCACCTGTGCCATATATCTTTTTTTTTCTCACTGAACGCTCTCAAACATGTCAACGAGTGCTGCTTCACTACTTGTGTGCCAAGAACAATGTGCCCTTGTGTCAGGTTTGTACCATTTCACAATATCACTGGGTATAATGTTTGTTGTGAAATCCAGACTCGCGTGAAAGAGTGGCTAAGTACTTGCTCAATGTCTGTTAGCATGACAATGCAAATGTGAAAATACATGCTGTCATAAGGTGCTGTTTTTCAAGAATGTGCTGCAGCGCATCACAACAACCCCTTTGACTGTGCCACTCTGTGTAACGTTCTAAACACAGGAATGCCACACACATCCAATAAAATGTGGCATTCCTGTGCTCTTCCCCGGGCGGTTGCTGATACAGCTGCCATGCACCTGTGCATGCACCCTTGCAGCATGGCTCAAGGATGCCTGTGTCATGGTGAGATTATTAGTTGTGCAGGAAGGGGCACCTCCTCACAGAAAAATGGTCACAACTGGCTTTTGGCTAAATTAATGCATGCTGTAGACTGCAGCACACCTTCAAACGTCCAGAAACGTGGAGAAAAAAAAGCTTGCTCATCAATGTGCCTCTCTCTGCCACCCCTAGTGTGGCGGAGTATACTGTTACATTGGCAAGTTTAGGATTCCTTGTAAAGCTGGAAATGTGTCTACTTCCAGGGTTGTGAGGTGTGAAGATCAACAGCAACACACATGGAACACACCATTCACAAATAAAGCTTTGTGAAAAGTGGCTGTAGGGACAAGGACAGCACTGGATGAGGGACACACTTCGACACTGATCCTATGGATCTCAGTGCCGCATTCGACACGGTCTCCCACCAGATCTTAGTGCAAAGGTTGGAGGAGGCAAGCATTGCAGGCATTGCACTGGGCTGGTTTGCCTCTTTTCTTCCTGAGAGGACCTTCCAGGTAACGGCCCCCCTATCACCTCCATGGTTTACACTATTAAACAGGGTGGGCTACAGGGCCCAGCTCTGAGCTCAATACTTTTCAATCTATATGTCCAACCATTAGCAGCGGTGGCCAGGAGTAGAGGGGTCACAGTACCAATACCAAGATATTGTACTCAATCAGGTCAAACTAACCCAGGCCGCCTGTCCGGTCCCCACACAATTCACCAGCACACTGCCAAACATCAGCTCTCCCCATAACCCAGAGGGAAAAATGACATCTCTCAAACACACCCTGACAAATTGGCCCGCACTTATAGCTGAAGATCTAACAACACACCTGAAAAACATCAAATCAGGATCACCAAAGAATCCCCTTCCTGCTCTGATACTCAAACAGCTAAGTGGCCCTTCACTATCAGTAATAGTCAATCTCTTGAACACCTCTTTAAAGGAAGCGACTATCCCACCTGATTGGAAACATGCCATGATTCACCCATTCCTGAAAAAAGCTAATGCTGACCCTGATGAACCAAGCAATTACCGCCCCATATCATTGCTCCCCATCTTTTCTAAGATTTTAGAAAGACATGAACATAAACATCTCAACCTTTTTACAACAACACATGGGCTCCTCCACCCTTCCCAGTCGGGCTTCAGAGCATGGTTCTCGACCGAGACCACCCTACTAGGAGTCACAGAAAAGATACGTAAACATCTGGACAACGGGGACACGGTAGCGCTCATTTTGCTAGACCTGAGCGCTGCTTTTGATACCATATCCCATGAAGTGCTCATAGATACACTACACTCACTAGGCATAAGGGACTCCGCTCTGCACTGGCTCACTTCTTTTCTTGATCAGCGTACTTTTCAAGTTTTTTCACATTCAGTCTGTTCAGAAACACTCTCCTTCACTCATGGAGTTCCTCAGGGCTCTATCCTGAGCCCCCTACTGTTCAACCTATATGTTTCACCTCTGGCAGAAGTCGCCGAAAAGTCAGGACTCTCTCTCTTCTCATATGCCGATGATTCCCGAATCATCATCTCCCTGTCCTCTCACAATAAAAGCGACACCTCAAAACTCAAAACTGGTCTTACCAACATAGCACACTGGATGCAGCAAAACTTCCTTAAACTAAACGGTGAAAAAACTGAGGTTATATTTCTAGGAAAAGAAAAAGAACTTTGGAATCCCATAAACTGGCCCCCCGAAATGGGCTGCCTCCCTCCTCCGTCTTCCCAAGTAAAAAATCTAGGTTTTATAATAGACGACTCACGTAGCATGCACCCACAATCCGTCAAAGTTGCAGCTACTTGTTTCACCATTCTGAAATGGTTAAAAAAAATCTGCTAGATGCTACCAGAATCTACCAGAAAAACAGTAGTCAAAGATTTAATAACATCCAGACTCGGCTATGGTAACATCCTATACTTAGGAGCAAACAAATCCATTATCCACAGACTACAATTAGTACAAAACGCAGCAATCAGACTCCTATGTAAGGTTCCGATAGCCTCCTCTGTCTCAATTCACAGACGTAAATTACATTGGCTCAGAATAGAAAATAGAATCAAATCAAGGCATTGAGTTTCATGCATAAAATCAAAAACAACTACGCCCCCCGTTATCTTCAATCCCTGGTCAGCCCATACCTACCCTCTCGCAATCTCCGCTCTGCCACCCAAGGGAGATTCATTGTATCTAAAGTCAAGCGAGCTAGGATGGGTGGAAAAGCCTTTTCCCACCTGGGCCCCGCAACATGGAACTCTATACCCACAACTCTTCGAAATGAACTCAACTATGCTCAGTTCCGAAAGGCTTTAAAAACTTGGCTCTTCAATAAATAACCACCATGACCGTTTGTGCTCTCCGACCTTTCCGTCCCTTGCGCCGGGAAACCCTTTTTGGGTATCTGTTGCGCATTACAAATTAAATAACTGAACTAAACTAAACAGTAGTATCATATACAGATGAGATGCAGTTAGTAGTTGCACTCTCCGATAACTGTGTGCAGGACGCCCATAAGTTTCAGAGCTATCTTGCTGCTGTCGGGGGGTGGACAACTGCCAACAGCCTCCAGCTCAATGCCAACAGGTCTGAGGTCTTGCTGGTGGGGAAAGATCCTGAGCTATGGAGTGAATGCTGGTGACCTGCTACCCTTGGTTGTGCAACCGTCCCCAAACAGGTGGTGAAAACCCTAGGTGCCTGGGTTGACTCAGCCCTCAGCTTCCAGGCCCAAAATAAGAAAGTGGCAGGGACGTGTTTTGGTATAGTACGGGGCTCAAACCGCAGTTGGGTTTTTTCGATCCATCCATCAGGCAGGTTATTTTCCAGTCCTCCGTTTTGTCAAGACTGGATTACACCAGATCGCTCTACCTGGGGGCAAACATGTCTGAGATTGTGAGACTGCAGAGGGTCCAAAATGCAGCTGGCAGAACTCTTCTTGGTCTTCCTAGAACCTGCTCCACCACCAGCTCCATTTTTCGGCATCACTGGCTGCAGGTGGCCAGATGAGTGGAGTTTAAGTCCCTCTGCAATGCATTTAAGATCTTGAATTTCTCCACTCCTTGCATCTTGCCCAACCTGCTCTCACCATACACCCCCAACTCCGCTTGATAGGGCATCACCTGGCGGTTGTTCCCCGGGTAAGGAGGGTTCGAGCTGGGGGGCACTCTTTCCGCACCCTAGCAGCTAAACTCTGGAACTCACTTCCCGTACACATTCGAAGCACAGATAATTACCTGGCCTTTCATAAGGCTATCAAGACCCACCTCTTCAATTTAGGCCTCCTTCTGTCACCTGCCTCCTTTTTTGTCTGCTATCAGTGCTGGGACACCCCTTTGCTGGGGCAGCTGTGTGCTATACAAGACGTCTTAACATAACATAGCATAACATAACAAAGTCAATGCAGGGTGTCTAGGTAAGTCCTTGTAAATACGGGGCAGAGAAAAAGCGCTGCTAGTGTGTCACAAAAAATCACGTATAGCAGTGGAAGTAGACATAGAATCTGCACATCCAACATTGATGATGTTGTGTCAAAAATATGACTGGTATGACCAAAGAATTTAAACACACCAGCAAGCAAGATGTGGTGAAGGTGTGACCAGGGTACTACATGCACCAGCATTGCCACTCAACTCTGCCTGTGTACAGACATTGGGTTGTCCAGTCATATGAATTAGCCACTCGTAACACAATGACTACTTGTCCATTAACATGTTATAGCTATGACAACACTGAGAGAGATAATGTGTGGTGGGTACATTCTGTACATCTGTTTATGAGACAACCCATATGTTACTTACATATAGCAACATCATACCCAGCTGAGACCGATTTGTGATAGATGCTCATGCAGAGGTTGTCCAAAGACTCATGATTAGAATCCAAAACATATGTATGTGACGGACCAAGAGTGGGTACCCCAAAACATCGAAGCACAGATGTTGCATGAGCATGAACATATAATCAGACATGGAACACCAACTTGCTAGAGTGAACAAATATAATGCACTCAAACACTAATCTGTGTTCACAGTCCATGTGCCCACTTACTCACACATACAACATACTAAATGCTGACCATCAAGAATATAGTCCAAGCTTGGTAAATAACATGATTGGAAGTTAAATCTACATTAATATTAAACACTGCCTAAATTACCTTAAAAACTATTGTTAAAATATTAAAACCTATCTAAACTAACTATGTTTAACCTACCTAACTTAACTTGATTATCCTAAGCTAAATTATATTCACACTGAACCACTAAACATCATCCCCAACCCCCCTTAACACATCAATGCACAATAGACATACACATACTTATTCTATACATGAACTAAATAGAAATGTAGAAAAACACAAATAGATTTTTGGAGTATTTATTTTTAATATATACTTGTAAACACACATTAAATGACCCACCACCCGTAAATATTAATAAAATACCCTATGGTAAAAAAGTATGACATTATTAATAATGAACACCTAACTAAACTAACTATGGCTACCTATATCAATAATTATAAAGGTACAATAAAAGGAATCTTAAATATAAAAATAATACACAATATATACAAGCAGCCCTCAAATCAGGGTGATTATATGGTCCAGGGTCTGCTTCATTATGTCCATTTTCTGGGACATATTCTCTAATTTTTGCTCCAAACCATCCATCCTTTTTACTAAAGGGTCCATGCTGCGTCCACTTGACTGTCCAGATGTGGAGGGGGGGTGTCCAACAGCTCCTGGTGCTGGGGTTGGGGCTTTTGTGGCTACAGGATGCAGGCTTTTAGTCTGGCCATTTTTGGCTGGGGCGTTGGTGAGCCACGTATTGGCTGCCTCCTGCTTTTCGTACTGCAGGCAGGCCCATCTGAAACCCTTAGCTACCTGGGAAATGTGCGCGTATCGGGTCTACCGTATGCGGAAAACCCCTTCCTCTTCCGCATTCATGTAATCTATATGAAAAGAGGGTAACATGTGTCAGTCAATCAGTACATGACAGGCAGAAGTTTATAGGTAATGCATGCTATCATGTGTGATGATTCCAAAATTCGGGCCAATTATCTGGTAACTGTGAGGCCGACACAAACCAATACAATACAACTGATTTTGTTCATCACATACTGTGCAGTATGCTGAATGTCATGATTGCACATAAATCATTTCCACACTTAATATACTAGTCAATTTATGTAGAGCCATAGGAATTGTTGGGTTTTCGATACCATGCATTATTGGCCTGATATATTCAATGTAACCTCTTAATTATATAATCGCATAGTTGCATTGCATAGTTTGAATACACTATGAACTTTGAGTGACCGTTGATTCACTTTTCACTCGCTTGTTCCTATTGATATAACCAGAACTATTTTGTTTTGTTTCCCTATGTGCTCGCGTTGTTTCCCTGAAATCACGTGATCACGTTTGCTGCTCTAAACTATGACGGCAGTCAGATCGCTTATCATAGTTGTTGGTAGCTCAAGGAGACCCAAGGTCACATCTGCCTTTCTTGTGGGATGCGCACATTCTAGCAGAGCCCGTTCCTGTACTCCCCGGGCTACAGATAGACGGGAGGCACCTTGCTGACCTGCCCCCGGAATAGCTTAGGCCTAGGCTACTAGCAATCAATTGTGCCTTATATGGGTATTCCTCTTGGCGTTCAGACAAGTTGTATCTTTCCTTGTAGGGTGTCATCTTGAACGCATGAAACGTATATATCCTTTGTATTTCGAACATGTAATCAGTCTCCTCTGCGCACCTCCGAGGGTCGTGTAGACCGAGGCTCCCCTGTCAGGGCTTGTATTTGCTGAATAAACGATTGAACTTTCTCCATTGCCGACTGACTTATTATTACAGAGTAAATGCATATGGGCTATTGGTTAGTATAGCCTGTTAGAATTAATTTTGAATCCTTCAGAATGACTAACCAGTTAACAGATATCAGGGCATTTGATCATATCATCATAAACATCACATTATCTGGCTCCCCATGTACAAGTCATGGAGTCTTGTGATCCTTAATCGGCAATGGCAGAGTATTGTACTGTACTTGCAATTTCTTTTTTTGGGAAACAGAGATGTGCTTGTTGTCCCAACACCTAGCTTCAAAATGTTGACTCTAGTTTTTGAGTATATTGTTCAATCTACGACACACAAACATACATACTGTTTGATCACAGCCACTTAGTCCTCATGATAAAGGATCAAGGATGCAATACAGCATCATGACATAAGTCTTACGTTGTCATGACAGTGAATGTAATTTCGGATTACAGGATGTGCCACACTTGTGTGATGACACAATTTAATATTGTTATCTACCATATGCACCAAAGCAATGCCACTATTATCCCTAATTGGTCCTATGGCGCAAAAGGGACAATCAATCAGTGCAGTTTTAAGGATGTGTTGAAGTGTCTGTATTTCAGAAATGCTTCTCTACAGTCCAGACATTACTCGGGTACGCAAAAATGCTGCGCAGGATCATCATGGTACAAGCGCCTTTGAATCATTGTTATCTACATATCCGATCATCTTTGGGAATTCTTTGGGAACTCAAGTACAGACAGCAAATTTGACCGTGGGTCTGTGATACTTCAATATATCAAATCAAGTCTGTTAGACATATAATCAACTTTGAAGGAGATTCCTGTCTCACAAACGACTCGCTCCGTATATTCAAATAAAACTGCCTGCTTCTCTCAAAATACTCTTGAGAGAAGCCTTGATAAAGTCCTGGAGTCCAAAACACGCGTTGGCTGCCGTTTGTTGTCTTTTATGGAATAAAAGTGAATGACTGGTCACTTTAACAGCTGTGGATTACATATTTGAATATCATCCTTGAAACTGTACTGATTGTGCCTGCCTTTTTCAACATATAACTAATTAAGGATAATAGTGACATTGCTTTCATGTACTTCGGTGCATATGGTAGATAGTTTCATATTGACTACGTTCTATGACTAGTGGATATATACCCAAGGTGGGAAGGTATTCTAGCACCATAGGCGCACCCGATAAATGTGATGAGCTACAAATTGAATGCTAATTACATGACTCACTGACATATCGATGTGCAGATCGCAAGGCATAACTACGGGTCATTTGTATATATTACAATTTAATATTGTTACTGACACAGCACAAGGATTTCCCCATCCAAATACAAAAGGCAGACTGCAGTATGGTCAGTTGAAAGTTCATCATTGTTTATATATTCCTAGTATGATACATCAGACATTTGGGGAGGGATGATATAAATCAGTCACAGAACTAAACATGTTCACAATTAAAACGTCAATTACGTGACGAGACATGAGAAAATGATGGACACTGAGCATGGCCAATTTGTGCTTCGTAGTTCTCTGTGTTATCACATTAAATCAATATGAAAAAGCTTGCAACCCATGTACTTCTCCAGACCAGCTGACTTCGACCTTGCACCCACACTGCAAACCAAGAACAACTCCCTGTCCAACGATTGGGCATGACACCACTACCCACATGTAGTGCGCACTGTGTTCAGCATGCCTTCCTCTCCATATGTCAGCCATTTGATACTGCTTTCTCCACTTGGCTTCTGCTACTCCAGTCTAAGTGGTAATTGGCACACCAATTTTGCATTGTGGATAGAGCGAAGGCCTGTCTGACACTGTCATGGATTTTGATGTGTCCACGCATGTCTCCACGAAGTACAACATTCACATTGTGTTTCATCATGGTTTTTGGACTTTTAGAGTGTTTGCAAATTTCAGACTACAGCTGGAAGTAGTGATCATACTATAGGCGCCAACATACAGAGTCTAGCTTCCATCCGTGCACATTACCAACATCACAATCAATGATATTAGATACTCACTGGTAGCGTTGGGGTCTTCAAAGGTATCGACCTCCCCCTGTGTATACAGCAGTGGTCCAAATAAGAAACATGAACAGATGTACAATCATGTATAAATTCCGGACATATGTACATTCTAGGGAAACAATATTAGTTAGCGTGACACATGCATGTAATTACCAGACCATGTAACTCATTTTACATTAGGTACAGCAATGTTTTGTCACCCTCACCTGGACACTGTAAATTCTGGGTAAATTCCAAATCACTGTTCACTGAGTGTGAAACAAACATGTGTGGCATCCCTGTGAGTTTGCATGTCCTTCAATAGATTCATAAGCATGTAAAACTCTATCTTGTTGCCTGATTGCACACTGATTTGACCTTGCTTGTGAGTTTTGCATTGTTTCTTGCACATGTCTTGTGGTTCTTTTGGCTCCCTGCTTCCCCCTCCGTTCCAGATGCCGATTCACCCGAAGTGCCTCCGCCATGAAGATTCCAGACTTCCGTCCCCGCATCCGTAAACCATTCACAATATTATGGTGTTTGATGCTTATCCACACAATGGGCATGCACAGTATTTGCTCAACAGCCAAACCCTCTGCAGCCCTCAAAAATAACAAACACAACCAGCACCACAGATCATGGTTCTCCACAATCCATAAGCTATGACTCAGATTAATTTCAATGCACTGTACCAGTGGGAAATCTCAAAAGTACTACCTGTACACAAAGAGCAACAACATTGGACAGTAATCTAGACAACACTGCCCCCAGGCCTTTACCACCAACTGCACACACAATACATACACACCAAACTGCCCCAACTCAGGACTACAGAAAAGACTACAACGCATCCAGAACGCCGCCGCCCGACTCATCCTGGACATCCCTCGACGCAGCCTCCTGAGGAACCTGCACTGGCTCCCCGTCAACAAGAGGATCACATTCAGGCTCCTCACCCACGCACACAAGTCTCTCCACAACTTGGGCCCCAAGTACCTCAACGACCGCCTGACCTTGCACACACCCACCCGCCAGCTACGGTCCGCTAGCCTCGTCCTCGCCGCCGTATCACGCATCCGAAGAGCCACCGCCGGAGGCAGATCCTTCTCCTACCTGGCGACCAAGACGTGGAATTCCCTCCCCATCCACCTTCGGCTAACCCAGGACCACCTCGCCTTCAGGAGACAACTCAAGACCTGGCTGTTCGAGCAGTAGCGGCCCCCTTCCCCTAAGCGCCTTGAGACCCTTCCGGGTGAGTAGCGCGCTATACAAGTATTGTGATTGATTGATTGATTGAGGATCCCTGAAATGCATCCTCCTCAAAGTGTCCACCCTGCAAAGACTAGCCATGGAGAGCTGTATCATCCTCGACAACCTTGCACCAGATGTAGCGTTACTCACAGCAAGCATGGAAAATGCAACCTTTGCCAACAACATTGCCAACTGCATCACCAATTAATATTAAAATTTTAGGAAAGGCCTGGAAGAACTGTCCAGTATGAGGCCATGCCATTGCACTTAAGAGCTACCTCTGAATCACAAACTCAAGCTCAAGCACAACAAGCTGGACACCAAACACCTTCGCTTCCAGATACAGGCCAGCCCAAGGACAACCCTGTGAGGGACCCCTGGCTACAGACCATCCCGTCCTTGAACTAAGTACACCACATACATCACAAATATTATTGCACAACATGCCATCACATACATGTACTACATACTTGTAACATACCTCAACTCACATCTTGACAACATCAGTGCCAACAGATTTGCCAACTGCAAGGGCAACCTTGAAAACGTCTGACAGTAAAAACTTGTCACCACCCACAACCACAAGCCAGGTCAGAACATCAACACATCCACCATACCCAGACCACGTACCCCCATGGACTGACCAGCACGGTGTACACCTCCACGTCAACTCAACATCTGCATATGAAAAACCAAAACGCACACCACAAAGGAACTGACAGAAGATTAACATGGAACAACTTTAATGAGCCACACACCAAAATACCACCAACACCTTGCACAACGCAAACTTTGTTCTAAATAGACCCCACAGATAGTTATCAAAATGTGCAGATGAACTTGCACCAGTCTTTGACACCAACACACAGCAGCACAGAAAGGCAACATTGCTCCCATACATCCCACATAAATTGTGATGCACATGCAGACACTTTGTGGCGAAGCTGGATAACAGCAAATCCCTTGAAGAAGGATCCAAATGCAAGAACACCACATCAAAATTCCACCCACACATTGTACTTACAAATAAGCAACTGAATCCCACACTCAATCCTCACAAACTCCAGAAATGCAAAGTTAAAATTCAGCATCATCAGTTATACTTGCCAAACTCGCATTGGTAATACAGACATCTCAACCTCCCAGGACCACTACAACAAGCTCTGCTCATACTTTTACACGGATGTCTTTTGCGTCTAGGATAAGTTCCAATACAAGATACAGGTCTATGAAACCTCACAATCCTCATGCAACCTCAGCTACCCCTCCATCTCATCAAAGACGGAAATCAGCACCCAAGACAACGCATCAACCATGAGAGGCATCCACTCATGATCACAAATGGACCCCTGTCCCAAACCTCTTCCACCAAACTGCTACAGCCATCACTCCAGCATTAAAAGTTTACAATAAACACCTGCATACAAATAGTGGCATTTTCCACGTCAAGTGGATGTGCGCATGATTCAAACGCACATTCAATGAGCTAACAATAATCATCCTGCGCAGACCCCACCCTGCACATCTCAATTGCAACTGTAAAGACCCAACTCTTAAACTGCACAAGCATTCAGACCCTCACATGTGAGAAGCCCACTTATGGTTTCAATGCTTTGTTGGTTTGTCGATTGATGCCTCATGCTTACATACACATCCAGACTTATGTATATCATGAGATTTTCTCAGGATATTGCCTGAAATCCAAGAGTGTGCAGCAGTGAGGCACCACAAGCCCTTTGTCTGCACCAAACTGTGTAACTTTTCGAGCACTTGAATACAATGTGGACATTTTCCAGAATCCCTGTGCCACCAGTACTTCACTGTTTTTGATGTACTGGTGGTGCTGGGTCATGCTCAATATTTCCAATGACCTGAAAATCCAGCCTGCGTGACTTTCTATTCCTTGTGTTTATGCCACCTTTAAACGCAGTAGTTTGTGTGAAAGGGATGTTCCATGTTGGTTGCTGTGGATGTTCACACACAACACGCATATCCACTGATGCATTGTTAGACTTACAAAAACGCGTAAATCTGTAAAAGCATCAAGATGCGACGCCATCCTAGGGGTGGTGTAGCGTGGTGCAACAAGGAGAAATGTTTTGATTTTTCCTTTTCCTTTTCCATCGCTCAAATCGGAAGAGGAATTCACCTCAATTCTTAGTTTTGGGTGCCGGAAGGCGCCCCTTCCAGCACATACACAATCTCCCCATGATG
The DNA here is from genome assembly GCF_964261635.1 of Lissotriton helveticus. NCBI lineage: Eukaryota > Metazoa > Chordata > Amphibia > Caudata > Salamandridae > Lissotriton > Lissotriton helveticus. The sequence goes on from NC_136059.1 coordinate 1,715,375,620, forward strand.
CAGGCAGGCTTGCACCTTTGTGCAAGGTTGCCTGCGCCAGAACATGGCAGCAGTTTGTGTGGCAGCACAGGGGTTAGCACAGAGATGCTACATAATGTGGAAAATCTGTTGCATGCCTGCACTTCAAAGATAATGCTGCTTTGCGTAGATAAATGACTTGCAGCACCGCGCTGCATTTGTTTCTTACAGATCAGCCCCACAGTATTAAGCATCACATAAATATTTCTACCTTTGGCACTGGTGCTTGTGTATGTGAAAACATACCATTTCTATGTCAACATCACATATATTGGTAACAACATATGTGTCTGTGACCACACAACATGCAATTTTTTCCTTGAGGTCAATCAATCAATCAGGTCATTTGTAGAGCGCACTACTCACCCGTAGGGTCTCAAGGCGCTGGGAGGGGGGGGGTGCCGCTACTGCTCGAACAGCCAGGTCTTGAGCTTCTTCCTGAAGGAGAGGTGGTCTTGGGTCAGGCGCAGATTGGTCGGAAGTGAGTTCCAGGTCTTGGCGGCCAGGTAGGAGAAGGATCTTCCTCCTGTTGTCGCTCTTCGGATGCGGGGGACGGCGGCGAGGGCGTGGTTGGTTGATCTGAGGAGGCGCTTGGGAGTGTAGAAGTTGATCCGGTTGTTGAGGTAGCTCGGGCCTTGGTCGTGTAGGGCTTTGTGCGCGTGGGTGAGGAGCCGGAAGGTGATTCTCTTGTTGACCGGGAGCCAGTGCAGATCTCTCAGGTGTCCGGAGATGTGGCTGCGTCGGGGGATGTCGAGGATGAGTCTCGCCGAGGCGTTCTGGATCCGCTGGAGTCTCTTCTGGAGTTTGGCAGTGGTTCCGGCGTAGAGGGCGTTGCCGTAGTCCAGTCGGCTGGTGACGAGGGCTTGGGTGACCGTCTTCCTCGTCTCGGTGGGGATCCACCGGAAGATCTTACGTAACATGCGCAGGATGTTGAAGCATGACGAGGAGACGGCGTTGACTTGTCTGGTCATGGAGAGGGAGGAGTCCAGGATGAAGCCCAGGTTGCGTGCGTGGTCCGTCGGTTTGGGTGCGGTGCCCAGGGCGGGGGGCCACCAGGAGTCGTCCCAGGCGGAGGGCGTGGAGCCCAGGATGAGGACCTCCGTCTTGTCTGAGTTCAGTTTCAGGCGGCTGGTCGTCATCCATTCGGCTACGTCTCTCATCCCTTCGTGCAGGTTGGCTCTGGCGGTGGCGGGGTCGTTGGTCAGGGAGAGGATCAGCTGGGTGTCGTCGGCGTAGGAGATGATGTTCAGGTTGTGTTGGCGTGCGATGGCCGCGAGGGGGCTCATGTAGACGTTGAAGAGGGTTGGGCTCAGCGAGGATCCTTGGGGTACGCCGCAGATGACTTTGGTGGCCTCTGACTTGTACGGTGGTAGGCGGACTCTTTGTGTTCTTCCGTCGAGGAAGGAGGTGATCCATTCCAGTGCCTTCTCCTGGATTCCGATGTTGCTGAGGCGCTGTACTAGGGTGCGGTGGCAGACAGTGTCGAAAGCCGCGGAGAGGTCCAGGAGGATGAGGGCCGCTGTTTCTCCGTTGTCCATCAGAGTTCGAAGGTCGTCGGTGGCGGCGATGAGGGCGGTCTCGGTGCTGTGGTTCGCTCGGAAGCCGGACTGTGAGGGGTCGAGGGATCCATTCGTCTCGAGGAAGGCGGCCAGCTGTTTGTTGACGGTCTTCTCGATGACTTTGGCCGGGAACGGGAGGAGCGAGATGGGACGGTAGTTCTTGAGGTCGGTGGGGTCTGCTGTGGGTTTCTTGAGGAGAGCGCTGAGTTCGGCGTGCTTCCAGCTCTCAGGGAAGGTGGCGGAGTCGAAGGAGGTGTTGATGATGTCCCGCAGGTGGGGTGCGAGGACAGCGTCGGCCTTGTTGAAGACGTGGTGAGGGCAGGGGTCAGTCGGAGATCCGGAATGGATGGAGTTCATGGTGCGGATGGTGTCTTTGGTGCTGATCGGGGTCCAGGTGCGGAGGGTGGTGGATGGTGGCGTCGTTGCGGTTGTGGCTTGCGTTGGTTGGTTGTTGAAGCTGTTGTGTATGTCCGTGATCTTGTTGTGGAAGTAGGACGCGAGGGAGTTGCAGAGGTCTTGCGACGGGGTGATGTCGTTGTTTCCGGCGTTGGGGTTGGAGAGCTCTTTCACGATGTTGAAGAGTTCCTTGCAGTTGTGTGCGTTGTTGTCCAGCCGGTCCTTGTATGCATTTTTCTTGGTGGCGCGGATCAGTTGGTGGTGTTTCCGGGTGGCGAGCTTGAGGGTGGTCATGTTGTCCGTCGTTGGTTCCCTTCTCCAGGCTTTCTCGAGGGCTCGACAGTTCTTCTTGGAGCACTTGAGTTCGTCGGTGAACCATGGTGTTTTTCTGCTGCAGGATCTGCTGGGCGGGGTCCTCAGAGGGGCGAGTTCGTCCGCGCAGTTGCTGATCCACTTCGTGAGGTTGTCGGCGGCCTGGCTGGGGTTCGCTGAGTTGGCGGGAGGGTGCTGGCTCAGGGAGGCGGTGAGCTGGTCGGCTGTGATCTTGTTCCAGCTTCTTCGAGCAACCTGTTGCTGGAGGTGGTGGATCGTCGTTCTTCTGAAGGTGAAGTGGACGCAGCTGTGGTCCGTCCAGTGGAGTCCTGTTGCGTGGCTGAAGGTGACGTCTTTGCTGGATGAGAAGACGGCGTCGAGTGTGTGTCCGGCGAGGTGGGTGGGGGTGGTCACTAGTTGCTTGAGTCCGAGGTTGTCGAGGTTGTCGAGCAGGGTGATGGTGTTGCGGTCGTTGTTGTTCTCCAGGTGGAAGTTGAGGTCCCCCAGGAGGATGTAGTCGGCGGAGGGGAGAGCGTGCGGGCTGACGAAGTCGGCGATGTCTTCGCTGAATCGTGTGCGCGGTCCCGGGGGTCGGTAGATCAGGGTGCCTCTGAGGGTGGTCTTCGGGTTGGTGTGGATCTGGAAGTGCAGGTGTTCAGCGGTGGTGAGGTCATATGTATTTTCACCAACACCATTGCAACACCAATGAATCTATCTGAAATTATGGACATAGCAAGATATGGTGTAGCTGTGCACCTCTGACAAAAACAATGTGAGTACTAATATACATTTACCAGCTGGCCCACCAACATCCAGGCCCAGATAGTCCAGCAAGTCAGCCTCCCAGTTGATGATGTCCTGCCAGCGGTGCTTAATTTGGTGGGGTGTCCGTTGGACATCAGAAATCCTGCCAAGATGTTGCTGGACCAGGCCCTACCTCTGCTTGTGCTCAGCTGCTGTGTAGCCCTGGCTCACCTGGCCCCCTGTGCTGATCATCCGTGGCAGGTAATGAAAGATCAGCCATATGAGGCTACCAAACTCCCTGTTGGTCAGGTTCTTGGACCTGCCAGACATGCTCAGGTCTGTGTATTTAAAAAAAAAAAGGAAACTTACAAAAAGTTATAAAGGAAACTTATAGGAAGATAGACTAAATAAAAATGATTTACCCCACTCGTATATTGACACTACAACTAACTACCCCTATAAACACACACACCCCTATATGCAACTATTAATGACACACACACAACTGACAAGTGACAAAAGACAGACTAATAACCTTCAAAATACACAGAGGACTAACAAAACACACTGCAAAACACATCCCTCAAGCTCCACAATCTCCAACAGCCTCCTCCACAAAGCACATACCTAGAGATAATAAGAGAATGTGAAAGTAACTGTTTACTTCCTGGTTTAGGACATTCTAGAATCATTGCATTATTTCCTGCTTAGATGTGACACGTTTTGACGTTTCATGTCACGTTTCAGACGATGCGTCTTTTATTTGACTCAATTGCACTTCATTTCACATCTGCATGCATGATGTTTTGCTTGTGTTTCCTGTTAGTTGCATTTAGCATCATGAGTTAACATGCATTTGTCATTACAAAGCGTAACGGTTTTCACTTTGCGTCGCACTTTGGTCAGAGGCTAACCGTTTTTGATAGTTACGCTTGGGAATTTTCGACAATTTACAGGTGGATGCGACAAGTTTCAGAGGGGCTAAGTGATTGGAGGCAGATTTGTAGATGCTTTATGCTAGGGAAATTTGCGACACTTTACGGGTGGATGTGACACGTTTCGGGGGGGCTGAGTGAGTGGAGGCAGATTAGTAGATGCTTTACGTGTAGAAATTTGCGACACTTTACGGTTGGGTGCGACACATTTCAAGGGGACCAGGTGAGTGAAGGCAGATTAGTAGATGCTTTACGCTTGAGAGTTTGCAACACTTTACGGTTGGTTGTGACACGTTTCAGGGGGTCTGAGGGAGTGAAGGCAGATTAGTAGATGCTTTACTCTTGGGTCTGTGTGACACTTTACGGTTGGATGCAACACTTTTCTGTGGTCTGAGTGACTCAACCCAGATTTGTTACTGAATAGATGTATATATGTGGGGGCAGACCTACAAGGAAGTGCCGCAGCATGGCTTGGCAAGCCCTTTGGCTGCGCCACGCTGCGGAACTTCCGAAGCACAGGGATGCGACATATTCACAAGAAAATGTCGCATCTCTGTGCTTCCCACTGCACCGCCGCACAGACTGCAGCCATGCGCTGGGGCAGGCACTCTTGCACCATGGTGCAAGGATGACTGCGTCATGGGGAGATTGTTCTGTGCAGGAAGGGGCACCTTCCTGCACAAAAACAATCACTATAGGCATTTTCCTCTTCCAATGCGTGCTGTAGAATGCAGCATGCGTTGAAAGAGGAATAAGACGAGGAGCTTGTTGTGCCTCACTACAACACCTCTAGGGTGGCGTAGCATTCAGACCCATCTCCTGGAGACGTGTCTTGTTCCATGGGTGTTGCATGGGAACACCCACCGCAACAACCATGGAACGCCCCTTCAAACCAAAGTGCTGCGTGTGAAGAGGCCGTATTTACAAGGAGAGGAAAAGTCATGCAGGTTGGCTTTTCCACTCCTTGTAAATATGGAGGAGCCCCATGCACCACCAGTCATCACGAAAAGTGACGTACTGGTGGCGCAGGGGGCTTGTAAATCTGCCTGAGGTGTTGTGCAAGGGATGTGTCACATATAGTACTTGTGTGTATTCCTTCTCAACATGTTGCATGATTGAATGTTGAGTTGTGTTGTGCTCTGTTACCAACATTTCCGTACGTAATGGGATAAGTGTACATATTCATATCCGTTCCGCACGCGAAATTTGTGGATTTTCGGCAATTTTGCGATCTGCGAATCTCACGAAATTGACGAAAATTCGCAAATTTGCACGCGGGCGGATTTTCTTATTTCTTTGGATGGCCAGCTCACTCAAGGGATCCCTGCGCCCTTCGGGGCGATGGCAGTAACACACACATGGTCACTGGAGACAACTCTTCTGGCACTTTACGCACCTGTAGTGTAGGAAAAGCTCTAGGGGCCTCATTTATGAGGCCTTGCGTGAGTTTTGCGCTTCCGATGCATCACTTTGTGTGACGCATCGGCGGCGTAAAACATGCCTCCTGATGCGCACTATTTACAAAGTGACGCATCTAAGCAGATGCGTCACTTTGTAAACCCCTGCGCTACATTATACCTGCGTCAGGTATAATGTATGCAGAGGGGGCGTTCACCCGCAAAAAGCCTCGTAAAAGTGACGCAGTGAAATCTATGAGATTTCACTGCGTCACTTTTAGGATGCTGTTGCGTCAAAATCTTACGCCTGCCTCACAGCAGGCGTAAGACTGACGCAAGCCCTTTCACATGGGGCTTTCCCCATGTGAAAGGAAGCATTGCTGGAGTTGCGTCACTTTTGTGACACACTCCAGCAATGCGTCACTTTTGTGCCTACAGATACGTCAGAAATACTGACGTATCTGTAACTCCTTGCGACATGATGCGTCATATTATAAATATGACGCATCAATCATGTCGCAGGGAGAGCGCAGTGAAAAGTGACGCATCGCTGTTTTCGCGCAGCGATGCGTCACTTTTCATAAATGAGGCCCTATACATTTACCCAACGAGGTAGCACTTACTGATTAGCCAGTAGAAAGTACTCCAGTTGAGTAGAGGTATCGCACAATACGATGGCGTCTTCTTGGATAAATATGAAGGGCCTGGTTCATTCTGGCACAATGCTCCTGTCACAAAAATTATCAGCCCAAAAACAACCGTGAGCTTTGTCAAGGCTGGGCAGGTGTGCTTTCTCCCCATACCGTGTGTGGGCGGGGCCAAACGGGGGGGGGGCTTCTATGCGAGTTCATATGCCTCATGTGTGTATAAAAGGTCAGAGACCGATCAGAGCAGCAGACGAGGAGAAATAAGCTCCTGGTCACAGGAACTGCACAGGGATTGCGCTCGTGAAAGTGAAGGATGCACTTTGTGGATTTCCAAATGGTGTCATCAACCACGACCATATCCTTGATCAGCTGTAATTGTAAAGTAAGTAGAAATTTGTTACTTTAGGGTGACATCAGTATAAATGACATGTTTTGTATGTCAAGTTTGTGGAGATTGTAATGGTGAATTACGTCTGTGTCAATTACATGTTGTGTTTGAGGTTGCTGCTCAGCTTTCCATGGTCCTGACACTGACATTACATCACTTTTAGTGACATACTGGCAGCGCATTACACTGCCCCAAATGTACAGGGGCAGGTCCTGTCCTTGTTAATTCAGCTCCTTCACACGCAGCACTTTCCGTTGATAGTGCTGACATGGGTGTTGCTGTGGGTGTTCTCACACAACACACATAACACAAGACACATTTCTTGATTTAGTAGGAATCGTAGATCAGGAAATGCGTCTGAATGCTTCACCACCGTAGGGGTGCCGTAGCGTGGTGCAATGAGGAGAAATGTTTTCATTTCTCCTTGTTCTTTCTATTTTAATGCGTGCTGCATTCTACAGCACACATTGGAAGAGGTAAATGCCTGTAGTGATTATTTTTGGACAGAAAGGTGCCCCTTTGTGCACAAAAACAATCTCCCCATGACACAGGCATCCTTGCCCTATGGTGCGAGTGTGCCTGCACCAGCTCATGGCATCTGTTTTTGCACAAGTGCAGGGGAGAGCACTGGCATGCAACACATCATTGTAAATATGTTGCATTCCTGTGCTTTGGAAGTGCCAAAGCATGGCACTGCCTAAGGGCTTGCATTGCTGCGCTGCAGCACTTCCTTGTGAATCTTCCCTATAATGTTTTGGTTAGTGGCACACTCTCAAACATTGTGCATTTCACATCTGGGCACATTTAAATATGTGGGTATGGCTGAAGTTTATTTTGTGCAAAAGAGAGTCAGTAGCCTGGCATAGTGGTCTGACACATTTTGTTGATACAATGCTTTGATGTCAATGGCCCTGCATTGTCACTCATTAGGCTTGAGATGCCCCTGAACAGGTTTGTCACATGGTGCACCAATACATGCTTCCTGTGTGTAATTGATATGTACACTTATATACACATACATGCCTATGCCCATTATATTAAGATTTTTTTTGCTATTTCCATGCATTTCTTACAATGCATTGCACCTTTCAAAAGTTAATTTGTGTTAGATGCCATGTGTGCATATGTCAACAGTGTGACTTATTGATCTACAAACGTTTATGTAGGATATTTGCATGCATTCCTATCTGGTGTCCCTTGGAACTTTAGGTTATGCTACTTTGTGTGTATGCAGCTTTGTACTGTATGTTATGCGGTTATAGTATATATGTGGTTCTGCATTTTCACATTGACTTCTTGCATCTTTCTGACCTGAGGGCATCTAATGTGGCAGAGTGCCAGCTATCGTTGCGGAGTATATTTGTAGGTACATTAACTTTTGCTTACCTACAAGGAGCCCATTACAATATTGTCCATTTTGGAAACGGTCATTGACAATGCTGTTTCTGAAAATATATGAATCATGCACACTCCCAGGGTATTTGGCAAGTACATTGATGTATAGTCCTCGATGGTCCACAATGGCCTGGACATGATGGAGTGTGTGTGCTTTCAGTTGCGGTACAGGTGTGCTGCTGCAGGTGGTACAAGCTGAATATGCATGCAGTCCATTGCTCCAAGCACATGTGGGAAGCCAGCAATGGCAAAGTAGCCTTGTTTAATGTCCATCTGCTGCTGGTGTGTGTTTGGGAAATAGATGTGCCATGGTGTGAGCTGAATGATGGCATCCAAGACCGAAGGAAGGAAGGGGGAGAAAGATGCCTGTGAGACCCCTGCCACTTGTGCTGCTGTTGTTTGAAATGATCCGGAGGCCAACATGTGTAAAACCGCCAGTAGCTTTGTCAGCTGTGGGATGTTGGTGCCCCTTTCATTTGGAGTCTGTAACTGTGGTGTGATCTGCCACAGCAGGGTCACAATAGATGTTTTCCTAAGGCGATACATTTTGATTACTTGTTCGTCCCGGAGTCCAATGAGGGTTGTCCTTGGACGGTAGATGCACTACCTTCTCCTGCGCTGCATTTGTAATGATGGTGGAGGGTGAGGTTGTAGGATTTGTTGTGGGGGTGGTTGTCTTCTTCTTGGTGCAACTCCCAGCTGCAGGATTAGGAGGTTCGTGTTGCTTGCTCTGCTTCAAAACTGGTCTGCTGCACTTTTTTTTTCAATTTATGTGGTATTTGCGTCATTTCCTGCTCCTGGGTTTATGAGGCGTAGGCTTGCGAGCGCCTTTTCCCATTTGCATAACGCATTTCATAGATGCGTTGACGCGGGGGAATTATGTAAATATGCATGCATCGGAAATGCGTTGGTTTTGGTATAGGAACGCCTACCTTGTATATCCTAATACTTACGCGACGCAGACGAATCTTGTGCAGCCCCATTCCGTTGCATCTCCGTTCATGTGACGCATCTCCGTCACCTTACAGCAGACATAAACTGCCACATCATAAGATCTTACTACACACCTATGAAGCTTTGTCCATTTGGAATGGCAGTTGTGACAGAGGGCAGATGATGTTGCTGCCCAGACGCAGACTGTAATCACATTGCATGGTTGTGAGAAATTGGGTCACTGGTTGAGGGGGGTGCAACCATACTCAAGCAGTAACCACATTCCTTGTCATGGTGCAGCATGAAAAACCCCCAAATTAAGGTATGCTCAACCCTAGGTAATTGGCACAAAGCAGCCAGGCTTAACTTAGAGGCAATATGTAAAGTATTTATGCAGCACTTCAAACAGTAATAAAGTTAAAACACAACCAAGAAAAATCCAATCAGTAGAACCGGAGATATGCAAGTTTAAAGATTCCAGGAAAAATAACGGCAAAAGCACAATGTGCCAGCTGTGGACATCTGGTCGCACTGGACCAGGACAAAGTCACAAGTTCAGGCTGGCCACATTCGAGCACAAGCTGGCTACAGGGCCCCAGTTAAACCTGCTGAACAAGACTACCTTAAATCATAGTTGGGGAATGTTGTGAGGTCCTACGCCAAGAACACGTCATGCAGCTGAGGCAATGAATCTGGTGTGAGGTCCTGCGTAGCAGAGGATCCTGTCAACGAGATCTTGTGATGCTTAATGCCAGTTCCGAAGAGCTGCGAGACTGTGATGCCATAACCTGCATCGTCATCAAGACATGTGCGATGCGAGGCTTCACACAACAGTCGTTCGGATCCGGGTTGCAAGGTCGATTTAGAGTCCTTGAGCTGGGAGAAACCTTGCCGCAGAGAAGATGCATTTGTTCTGCTCGGGATTGTGCTGCACAGCAGATGAGATGTGTCTGTATAGGTATAGTCACAGATGGGCTGGCAGAGCACATTTAAGTCCACTTCAAGGGTCCACAACAAGGGCAGCACCACTTGGCAGGGTAAAACTCACAGATGGCAGAGTCCAGGTGTTGGGCTCAAGATTGCTGGAGCCAATATTTATACCTGTGCCTTCCTTTAAAGTGAGAGACAAATCTAGAGGTTCCCTTTTGAAGTGCACAGGCCCACTAGTAGCATTTAATTTACAGGCCCTGGCCACAGGCAGTGCCATTTTACTAGGAATTTACTAGTAAATTAAATATGCCAATTTGGTAGAAACCAATTCTACTCTATTTTAAAGAGAGAGCACTAGCACTTTAGCGCTGTTAGCAGTGGTAAAGTGTGCACAGTACTAAATCCAGCAAAAAAAAGTCAGAAAAATAGGTGGGTTGAAGGCAAAATGTTAGGGGGAAAACCATTCCAAGGATGCAAGGTCTAACCATGGTTGTAATCTGAAATGCCAACATATTGGACCACTATTTTCTTTACTTTATTGGAGATGTCAGATATCACATTTCAGTGTTCCTCACTTGTGGCACTAATAGGATATGTAGAGGGGCCCAGATTTACAAACTCCTTGTACTGGGTTTGCTTTACTTTTTTATGCAGCGCAGATGCAAGTGTTATGGTGAGAATTACAATAAAACACAAATCCTGATTTGTGTAGGTCTGTAACACAAAGCTGAGCGATGCGCTGCCTTGTTTTTACTTTGCATCAAGGGGGCGTTCCATTTGTGGTGCGTGAGTGTTCCAATGCAAACACCTACGAATCTTTACACAAATCAATATCTGTAAAGAATTGGAGCCAGGGATTAATGTGAAAATCCTTGACCTGTTTCAGGCAGGCAATATGAGCAGAAATGTTTTCCTTTCTCCTTATTGTTTGCATGTGTGCTTAATTATACAACACACATACAAAGTGGAATACAACCTCACGCATAGTTTTTTTTTACTAGAAGGAAGTCTTTCACTACAAAACCTATTGTTCCCATAAAACAGACACCTTTGCACTATGGTGATGGGGTTTCTGCATTGGTGCATGGCAGCCAAAAACGCATCAAAGAAGGGAGAGCAGAACAGCACCACATCTAAGTAGTAATGGTGTCGTTCTGCTCTTTCCTGTTCTTGCAACTCATTGCAGCAACTTTACTTGCTACCATGTGTGTGATCTATCTAAATCTGGACCTAGACCTCCCAGTATCCCACCATAAATATGTTGTAATGCAGCTGTCATTAGTAAAAGGTAGAGTGGAACTGAAGTGAGGACAGAAACAAATCCCAACAATAACAGCTTGAATAAATTACTTCATATTCGGCAATGATGTGACTGACATCTTTTTTCTCCTATTACCTCCAACCTCCTGACCCAAGGATATCTGGTATCCCCTGCATTGATATTGGTGTGGTGTTACTAGGCCCATATCAGATAATTACATTTGGTTTAGCTGTCTGAGTTTCATACTTCGCTTCTACTCTTGTCTCGGACTGTCTAGAGGCTTAAGTGATGGTGTGTGGTACGTGGCATTCAGTTATGATGCATCTCAATCTGTCTTTTCTTTTGGGCCAATGGTTTCCATTTACCTCTTGCTTTTCAACTGCAACAGTGCAGGGTCAATTTCTCACCTAGCAAGCACTTCTTCTCGTGACCCTTCTGTACCTACAAGAGCTGACTTTCTCAGACCCTTTTCAGAACCAGTGCTAAGATGATGATAATGATGATGATGAACTTATTAAGAGCGACAACTACCCTGGGGTGTCTAGGCTGGGTCCCATTAGCTGGCGCCCCCTCTACAGTTTGGCTAACCTGAGACAGGTGTCTCATTGTAACCAATAGCACATCTGAAACAGGCACTGTATCTTCGAGGGAAGATGGGACTTGACGCATGTGGGCAGCATGTACCAGTTTGGAAGACCACCACATTTGACAGCAGGTGTGGTTACCAGAATTACTTGGAATGTCCCACACCAATGAGGTTCCAGGCACGACTTGTGTACATGCTTCTTCACCAGGACACAGTCTCTGGGATGGAGGTCGTGGCACTGCTCCGGTTGAGGCGAAGTTTCAGCTTCCCGAACCTGCTGAGATACTGGACATACCACATCAGCCAGTCCTTTGCAATAATCTAACACCAAACCATCTGCAATTTTCAGCAGTCTAGTGACAGGAAATGCAGGCTGTCTCATAGACCTCCCCATAATAATGTCAATGGGGGACAGACCTGTCCTTCTGTCTGGAGTACTTCTCAAACTCACCAACACAACAGGCATAGCATCAGGCCATTTCAGAGATGTTGAAGTATACACTTTTGTCAACCTGAACTTTAATGTTCCTTTCACTTGCTCTACTATGCCTGAGGCTTCCCGGACAATAAGCATAATGTAGTTTATGATCAATTTGTAATACTGCACATAACATCTTTAGGACCTCCTCATTAAACTGCTTCCCTCAGTCTGATTCTAAAGAAGTTGGAAATCCAAAACACGTTATAAGCTCTCTAAGTAGCAACTTGGCCACTGTCAATTTGTCATTCCTGCGGGTGGAGTAAGCTTCCACCACCGGGAGAACATACATACAATTACAAGAATGTACCTCATTGACCCTTGGTGAGACTTGAATTTGGCCTGGAGGGCATCGTATGGTCTAGTATCGGGTCTTTCATAAAGTACTACCTTAGATACATTACGACAATGCCCGGTACCTTGAAATTCACTTTTCAAGACATTTTCAAATATAAAATCAACCTGTGGTCCACTTACTTAAGGACGGCAGCAGAAACTTCACAAATCGACCTGACCACTCTAAACACTTCTTCACTTACGTCCACTGCAACAGAAACTATACTAAAAAAACAGACTAAACTACTTTCCAAGACCACAGACCAGCAAAAAATTCGATCTACATCACCATTAAGGGCGCTGGCAGGGTCATACAACAATGACAGCCAAGTTGGACTTAGGGCACAACCTTACCTTAACTGCACAATAGGGAAAGCTTGCCTGACTTAAATCCTGGCAGTAAGGATGCTGGCATTACAAATCAAAGACTTTAATCCGAACTGGTTGTTACTCTCTAAAGTAGTCAAGTGTAGTCTCTACAAATCGGAAACTCTTTTACATCTACTGTGCAGCTGTCCGACGTTGCTCGACTGCAGCTGAACCTTATTAAAGCCACTCTTCTTAATTCATGGTATAAGAACATGTAACCATGCAATGAACTGCAGTGCAGAACTTCCTTAAAAACTCCCAACAAAGCACTGAGATGATCATTAACCGTTAACTCTTAGCTCTTGGATCACGGACATTGATGCACAGTAGAGTTTGACCTTGCTGTAACGGAGTTCTCTTTTTAGTTGAAACTTTTAATCCATTTTATGGTGGATTTTGAACTCATTTTTAATTGTTATTTCCATAACAGATAAGAGAAAGGGAAGAAGGTAGAGAGAAAGCCTGTACACCAAGAGTTTTCCTTTTTCATGCATAATAAGCCATCTACACTATATGGTCTTGTAAGGAACCATTATTCTCTTCTGCCTTTGCATAATCATGTTTCATCTTTTTAAATGTTTTCAATTGTCTTGGTTTTAAGTAATCTACACAATAAACGTTGTATTGACTTGCCTTTAATGTACCTCAGTCCATGGCATATAGGCATCTCAATGAAATCAAGCTACATCCTGTTAAAGAGTCCTCCCTCCTGTATGATTCATTACAACTGGTGTTCTTTTGCCTACATTTTGTTGTTGAGATAATATGCACCAACAGTGCATAATTTGAGTTGGTGGTTCCCAGTGCTTGGCACCAACCCTTAATTGGTTTCCAGTGCTCACACCGGCACTTAATTGTCAACACTGCACTTAGATTAGTACGTTACTGAAAAGGGTAAACCCAATTAATGTCACTGGGACCTGGGTGTATGAATGTACATTGAGACGGGGTCCCAGTACACGTTTACTTATAAGAAAAAGATAAACTAGAAATTTTCAAAACATAAAGATAAGCCAAGTCAGGTAATAATGCAGGTACACTCTTATTTAATCACAATGGACATTGCATGAATAATACATTGCTTATTTGCAAGAACACAAATTGGTGCCCCAAGGGGTGAGGGAGAGGTAAGGGGTGCGAGTTGGTGTGATTGCATGCAAGGATGGAGGGTTTTGTGGGATCAAAGTGATGGTCAATCGCCTATTAGTCCGATTTACAAATACAGATAAGTTGCTTCCATGTGGAGCCAAAAGACAAACACACCAATGTTCAACAGTATAACACTGTACTTATGGCAGTCTGCCACATTGTAGCACTGCTCATATAATTTAGAGATAAGTAAAAAGAAGGTTATTTATGAATACAATATACATAAAAAATGACTAATACCTGACTCCCTAGCCATTTTGGGGACCTCAAATAATCTGAACTGTTGCACTTGCAAGCTAGACAGATTTTAGTAGATGTTTTGGTACGGTCTGGCAGCAATGGGGCAATGGGTGGTGCAAGCTGCAGTTGCCTCCTGGTCAGGGCTCTGGCACTTATATTATACAAATTAAGCACTGTCACCGATTACCCAATGACTCTGCTACAGTTCTGAATCAGGGATTGAACCATGTCTGGCAAAAGAGACACAACATAGCATCCCTTCCAACATATAAAGGACCATCATAGTGGTGTGTCATGGGTGGCAGCAAACTATCTGTCAGTACTGGTCTCCCATCTGTGAATATCCAAACCTCATCTTCCTGTCTTTGTGTACAACCTGCTCTTATCCATCACTGTCTCTATGCTTCTGGTACCTTATCTTGTAATGCCTTCACTTCCTCCCAGGTCTCTACTATTGACAAGAACAGTATACACTGGATGGTATCAGATTTCTCTCGTAGGGGATCTCTTTTAAAGGTGTAAGAACTTAGACCGCAGGAGCACGATCTCATCCACATAGCAGTTGTCAACTGTGACTTAATGATTGCCCTGCCAATGAGCACTGCACTTCACTAAGGCAATTTGGGCAGGCAATTGTAATGACAGCAGGATGTCCCACACACTTTCCCCATTACAATTGGCCGATCCTGACGATGTCATGAACCCATGCTGTGACCATAACTGTCTGAAGTTAGCACAATGCCAAAAACATGCTGACAGTAAAGATAGTAACTCTCAATTTGCCAGATAAATTGCACGCTTGCGACAAGTCAACCAACTTGTCAACTTGTGCTGAATATACACACTGCAACCAAGAATCTTCAATCACACCTGCAACTGTGCATACAGCATATGCAGATTTAAGATTTCCCTCTGCATCAGGCAAGCAAGATCCATCCCCAAATAGTAGGCAATTAGATTCAGATAACGGAGTATCTAGGCTGTCTGGTCTAGGCTTTGTGCACAACTTAGTCACATCCAGGCAATCATGATCTGCTTCACAACCACAATCTCATTTCCAGGCAAGGACATCAAAGTTGCAGGATTCAGACTCGTACATCTCATCAGAGTCACATACTCTGCTCTCAAAATTGCTTGTTCATACTTTGTGAGATGGCTGCTAGTGAGATGTTGCATTCGAGTACAAGTTAGCAAGATCTCGAGAGAATGAGGCACATCACTTTCTACAGATGTCCCATCACAATGTTCTCACTCTGTTCCAAACTCACACAAGTCGCAGCAATAGATTTAAGTCACCCAGGCAAGGCAGTAGCTACAGGATCAAGCGTAGCTGAAAAATGTGCCACAAGTCCACGCGCAGTGCCATGCATTTGAGCTAGCACTGACAATGTGCACCCTATGCGCTCACTGCAAAACTGGGTAAAGCTTTTGTTGCAGTCAGGCATTCCCAAAGCTGGAGCTTTACAAAGGCTATGTTGCAGTTCAGTGAAAGAGCACATGCATTCATCATTCCAAGGAACTAGATCTGACACATATTTGTGGATAAGCCTTTGAAGAGGCTTTGCTGTCAAGAGAAGTTGGGAATCCTTTGTCCACAATATCCAAACATTCCCAAAATCATGTGGACTTCCTTTTATGTTGTTGGTGGGTTCATTTTTAGAATTGAAGTTATACTGTCTTACAGTGCATTTCTGGCTCCCTTCTCAATGTGCTGTCGTAAATATAGAACATCTCTCTTGCAGAACTGCAGTTTAGATGGTGACACTTTATGCCCATTCCCAGCCAAATGATTCAGTAGTGCGATGGTGTCACATATGCAAGCTTCCTGTATGCTTAACGATACCTGCAGGTCGTCGGTGCTCTGGATGAGGACAGAGTGTTTAGGCATCACTAATGACTCCAGATTCTTTTTCAAGATCTGGTAAAAATTGAAGGGCTTTCTGTATACCCTAGAGGGGCTCAGCATTATGCAAGACTCGATTGTCAAACTGGAAAGCAAAAACAAATTGACTGTCATCCTGCAACAGGATAGAAAAGAAGGCTTTATACAAATAAATGACAGAAAACCATTCAGCTTTACAAGGGATCTGAAAAATGATCACGGCTGGATTTGGTACAACAGGACAGCATGGAACTACAATCTGGTTAACTCAGTGTAGGTTTGTACTATCTGATACTTCCCATTGGGATTCTGTAACCCATAATAGGAGAGTTGCATGGACTTCCAATGATTTCCTTTAGAATTCACTGCTGAATTAATGATTTAATTAATGGTGTAATCCCAGCAATCCTTCCTGCACTCAGAATGTATCGATGAATATGATGAAATTCAACATTAAGCTTCCCTTTAATCAATACTAGAGCCACTCCTCTGATCAGACCAATGTCTTTTCCTGTGTAATGCCAAACTTCTGGTGACATGGTATGTCTGAATTCTAGGGGCAAATCGTCACTTGTCAATAAATGAAACAACCCTTCAACTTCAGATTTTTGTTTAGCCAATTTAAAATTTTAAAACAATGGCTTCATCATTAGTATGGACATAGTATGTCTAAATTCTAGGGACAAATCGTCACTTGTCAATAAATGAAACAACCCTTCAACTTCAGATTTTTGTTTAGCCAATTTAAAATGTCAAAACAATGTCTTCATCATTAGTATGGAATTCTACTCCTTTTGGTGTACAATACATTGAGCAATTGAGCTTGCGCATCAAGTCACATCCTAATAGATTTACCAGACTTGAATCACACACCACAAAATGATGTAAAGCCTCAAAGGACCCAATTCAAATGGGTACAGGGTTTGTTAGTGGGATAGACATTAATTTATTTGAAACTCCTAAATATTGGATTCTTTCTCCCGAGAGGGGTAGGTTTGGAACTTCTGTTGTTCTCACAGTGGAAAGGGTGGCACCAGTGTCAACAAGGAATGAGATTTAGAGACCCATTTACCATGCCATCCACATAGGGACCACTCTGGTCTACCTCTAAGGATACGCAAAGCATGCATTTCTCTTCCCCGTCAGGCACCCTCATTGGGAAATATCTGCATCCGTATCATCAATTTGGATCAAAAATTGTTGAGCTACATTCCGATTCGAATCTGCTTGAGCATCTGCGTGAAACCTTTTGTTTGAACTGCATTTCTGCGTCTGGCCATTAATTTAAGGCATCAAGGCTTGAGACATATTTGGATTCTGATTTCTTTGTCTTTGATTTTGCTGAACCTGTACCATATTGCCTCCTTGTGAATGCGTACTCCCAATCTGTTGAACCTGTCCATTCACCTGACTAAGGAGATTAAACTGACACTCCTGCTTCCAATGCCCAAATCTGCCGCAAACGTGACACAAATTAGCATTTTTTATCATCTCGATTGAAACACTTCTACCTCTACCTTGCAGTGGAATACCCTGCTGTTGTCCTCCTCTACAACTCTCATTCTGAATTTCAACAGACAACCTCCATGTATGATATTTGTGAAAGTACCATCAATACCACTGTAATCCATCTTGACAGCTTTCATTTGAGCTATGATCAGCTTCACTTTCAGCTTCTTATTTTTAGAATCGAGCTTGTGCGTGCAATACTTGGCATATCGGACAAATTATTCTATGGGCTTGCTTTGCCAGCACATCAAATGTTGTTGTATCATGTTACTGATTCCAGACCTCAATCCATTTATGGTAGACGAAATGTCCCATATCCTTCTCTGATACATTTTCCATTCCACTGTATTGTTTAACTGCTTGCAACAGCTGTTCATAGTAGGCCTGCACTGTTTCTTTTAATTCCTGTGTTGTCCTGTCAATTTTCACCCAATGGATATCCTTAGGAGACATTTTCCCTTTCAAATAGATAATAGCTTGATTGTACTTTTATATTACCTCGGGTGATGGTGCACCTGTATGTGGATGTCAAGGTGGTTCAGTTTCAGGCCAATCAATAGCAATTATGCATTCTACCCATAAGGCACCAAAAACTAGAAAATCATATAGAGTATCCAAATCCTGCAACAGAACTTTTGAAACCTTCACAAATCTCTCCACTCGCTTGTACCACTCAACTGGATTTCTCCCAACCTTGGGAAATAATTTGTAAAGGACATTATATATGGTCTTGTCCATGGACCATCTGAATACCCTCTACCAGGTATCTCTCTTATAGGAAGCATCCTCACTCCCTAACCTCTATCATCCTCAAAGACTGAAAACCTTGGTAACTGGTTTTGTATTGCCTCATTATTTTAGCCCATCTTCCTTCCCATTTTTCCAATTCTAAGTGTAGTCAATAAATCTTTAATCTGCTATCTCATTCCAGGCGGTCTCACATTCTAAAAGTCTTTGTCTTAGAGTTTGCATTATCATTTCTTCTAATACTACCTTGAGGCTTACTACATCTAAGGTCTTATCCGTTATTGCCTTTGAAGCACTGGTTGCTTGGGCCCCTCCACTACTACCATAGGAGCTATTTCTTTGATCTAATCATCAAGTTCTCTGGGTGTAGGGCCTGCCTGTCTTTCAGGAGTATTTCCAAGCAAATCTTCGCTTTGTCCTTCAGTACCTGTTATAGAAGTGGGCGGTAAAAGGGGCACACCAGAGTCCAGGATCCTAACTGAGGTTTCTAATCCATTGCCAATCCTCCCACTCGAAGAGGTTACAGTTGACTCTCTATTTGGACCTGTGTTCATTCCACTGGGAAATACAGCTGAAGTCTAAATCACTGACTATTGATTTATCTGTCCGGTCTTGGATCAGTAGTGATAGGGACTGAACCATTTATTCCAGTAGGCATGGCCAAAGTATGTATATTTTGGCCCCTATTCTCAGACTAGTATAACAGAACTACAAGGCCTTCATTCACAGGGACAGTCAAAGCATCTGGAGCATTTAGCACAGTGTGTTTATTTATTGTGGGTCTTTCTGCAATATCGTTCGCAGACAGGAAAGAATTGGGCGAATTTGGAATTTTGAACAGCATGGCAGGTGCACTTGGAGTTTCCCCCCGTAAGAATTTACTACACTCTGTGGTTGATCCTCATTATAGGGTGAAGGATGATTTAATAATAATTCATGTAAAATGTCATCATCAATCTCATTCTCATAATTGTTAACCTGTGTCAGTGAATCCTCAAGATGTTTTTTCTTTTCCTCACACTTCCTCCCTCCTTCTTTCTCTGCAACAAATACAGGATATATACAAGTTCCCTCAGTTATGTCTTTTCACCAAGCTTTCTGCTGTGCTTCCTATCTAGCCTGGACATATCAATTAAATGTATTTCTGTATCATCCATGAAACTTTTGTGTCTCTTTCTGGTGTGCTTTATGATCCGATTCATTTATGGGTTTGAATTGCATGGGTCTGGGTGGTGGTTTGATCTCATATAAATGCCTTAGTAAGTTCTCAAGAATTTGAATGTTAAATGTTCCATACGGTGGAAAAGTTAACGGTCCATCTTTTTAAGTGTATTTCATCCAATTCTCAAGCCTCCCTACGCATTCTCTTCTAACAATATTCACAAAAATGCATGCGTTTTCAAAAAGCTTCTGTCTTCTCTACTAAAGGAAAGATGGAATCCACTCACTCATAATGTTCAATAAACACACCAATCTACCTATCTTTAACACCACTCTAAGTGAAGTCTTGACAAGCTTGACCTCACTCTAATCATTACAACTGTTCCCTATGCACTGAGAGCAATTGTAATTCTTCAGCCTCACAAGTAAAAGTTACCTTCACTTAGTGCCGATGACGTCCCAGGCACAGCACCTTCAAAGCCACAGCAGACAGTTTTACACAGTATATGCCACACTGACACCACCTGTGGGTGTATATCCTGGAATATTAGGCCACTTCGGACCTGATAACAAGTTCAACTGTACTACACAAAGCGCTTCACTGATCCATAACTCTAAATACTTCGCATGACCTCACACAAACATATTACAGCAATCTAAGCTTAAGCAAAAGCAACACGCAACCCTAATAATACTCACAACACTGTTTCATTGTCTTCGTAATACTCCTCCAACACTGGCACTTGGTCACCTTCAACTGAACATAGAGCTTTGGATTTGGTCAAATTATAATCAGGGTCTCAATAGGGATCTCAGTAGGGATTCCCCCTTATATCCTAACTACGTTGGACAGGAAACCATCCATCAAACTACCAGAATTGTCGCAGCGTTACAAGGTCCATATCAGATAATTGTCATTTAGTTTCCCTGTCTGAGTTTCATACCTCTATCTTACTCTTGATCCTCTCACGATCTTGCTCTGTGCCCAGAGGGGTTGGGTAAAAAGGGTCCCAGCAGTCATCTAATGAGGACCAGGAATTGGATAACTGAACTACTGACTGGAAATTAGACTCTAATAGATTTCTCTCAATACGATACAATAAAGATAGAGGATTATTACAGATTGTCCAAATCTCCTGAAGAAACCGAGGTGAGCCAAAATCATGCACACTAAGGCCCTGATTACGATGTGGGTCGGAGTTGCCTCCGACTGAGACCGTTTCGGTAAAGGAACTGCCCAACCATAGGTCGGCGGTTCTGCACACTGAATTACAATCCGACCGCACTAAGGGGCCAAGTATGATGTCTGTCCAAAAGGCTCTGACCGACACCATCTCGGAATCGGGACTCACCGACTCGCGGTCGGTGGTTCCAACCGACCGATTATGATGCGACTGTACACTGTTTGGTCGGATTGCCATTGTTTCCTATGGGACCTTGTGTTCCACCCAACAACCGAGCATAACACAGGCTGCTATGGGGACATGGGGGTGTGTGGAAAACCCTGCACCCTGTTGCAGGCAAACCATGGTGCCTGCCACACAGTGCATGGTTTTAGACCCCTCAGCCCCCAACCGGAGGCTGCAGGATGAAATAGAGGCCCCCAAAGTCACTTTCTGACAGCCTTTTCATGTCAGACAGGCCGACTCGGAAAGGCTGTTGGAAATTGACATCGCAATCCCGAGATCGGAAACACTGTCCATATGCCTGTACCATGCCGTTCCGACTGACAAGGATACTCCGGGAGCCCGTCGGAACTGATTCAGAATGACAACATGGTTTATCTTCCGACCACAAATATTGTGATCGGTCGATCGGAATGTAAACCCACTGAGTCAGTTGGAAGGGTTCCGTTACAGTCTAGGAGAATCTGACTGTCGGTGGCAGCCTTTCCGACCACCATCATAATCGGCCTAATAGTGTGGTTGGAAACACCAATTTCTCAATGGGACATTGTTTGGCGGGTGGCAACCACCTACAGAATCAATCAATCAATCAATCAATCATAACATTTATATAGCGCACTAATCACCCGGCAGGGTCTCAAGGCGCTTGGGGGAAGGGGTCCGCTATTGCTCGAACAGCCAGGTCTTAAGTTGTCTCCTGAAGGCGAGATGGTCCTGGGTCAGCCGGAGATGGATGGGGAGGGAGTTCCATGTCTTGGCCGCCAGGTAGGAGAAGGATCTACCTCCGGCGGTGGCTCTTCGGATGCGTGGTACGGCGGCGAGGGCGAGGCTTGTAGAACGTAGCTGGCGGGTGGGCGTGTAGAAGGTCAGGCGGTCGTTGCGGTACTTGGGGCCCAGGTCGTGGAGAGACTTGTGTGCATGGGTGAGGAGCCTGAACGTGATCCTCTTGCTGACGGGGAGCCAGTGCAGGTCCCTCAGGTGGCTGGAGATGTGGCTGCGTCGGGGGATGTCCAGGATGAGTCGGCGGAGGCGTTCTGGATGCGTTGGAATCTTTTCTGTAGATTGGCTGTGGTTCCAGCATAGAGGGTGTTTCCGTAGTCCAGTCGGCTGGTGACGAGTGCCTGGGTGACCGTCTTCCTGGTTTCGGTCGGGATCCATCGGAAGATCTTGCGGAGCATTCGTAGGGTGTTGAAGCATGATGAGGAGACGGTGTTGACTTGTCTGGTCATCGAGAGGGAGGAGTCCAGGATGAAGCCCAGGTTGCGTGCATGGTCTGTTGGCTTGGGAGTGGTGCCCAGGGCGGGGGGCCACCAAGAGTCGTCCCAGGCGGAGGGCGATGGTCCCAGGATGAGGACTTCTGTCTTGTCTGAGTTCAGTTTCAGGCGGCTGCTCTTCATCCGCTCGGCGACGTCTTTCATCCCTTCGTGTAGGCTCGTTCTGGCGGTGGCGGGGTCTCTGGTGAGGGAGAGGATCAGTTGGGTGTCGTCGGCGTAGGAGATAATGTTGATGTTGTGTTGGCGTGCGATGGCTGCAAGGGGTCTCATGTAGACATTGAAGAGGGTGGGGCTGAGTGATGATCCTTGCGGTACGCCGCAGATGACTTCTGTGGCCTCGGATCGAAACGGGGGGAGGCGAACTCTCTGTGTTCTTCCGGCGAGGAACTAGATGATCCACTCCAGTGCCTTCTCTTAAATACCGATGTTGCTGAGGCGTTGAACTAGGGTGCGGCGGCATACAGTGTTGAACGCTGCAGAGAGGTCCAGGAGGATGAGGGCCGCTGTTTCCCCATTGTCGAGCAGGGTTCTGATGTCGTCGGTGGCTGCGATGAGGGCGGTCTCGGTGCTGTGGTTGGCTCGGAAACCGGACTGCGAGGGGTCGAGGGATCCGTTCGTCTCGAGGAAGGCTGTAAGCTGTCTGTTGACGGTCTTATCGATGACTTTGGCAGGAAAAGGGAGGAGCGAGATGGGGCGGAAGTTCTTGAGGTCGGTGGGGTCCGCTGTTGGTTTCTTCAGTAGGGCGTTGAGCTCGGCATGCTTCCAGCTCTCCGGGAAGGTGGTGGTGTTGAAGGAGGTGTTGATGACATCCCGGAGTTGGGGTGCGATGATGGAGTCGGCCTTGTTGAAGACGTGGTGGGGGCAGGGGTCGGTTGGAGATCCGGAGTGGATGGTGTTCATCGTGTGGGCTGTGTCTTCGGTGGTCACCGTGGTCCAGGTGCGGAGGGTGGCGGTGGGGGGCGTTGGTTCGACGGTTGGGTGCGTGGATGGTGCGCTGAAGCTGTTGTGGATGTCGGCGATCTTGCGGTGGAAGAACGAGGCGAGAGAGTCGCAGAGATCTTGTGAAGGAGTGATGTCGTTGTTGCCGGTGCTGGGGTTAGAGAACTCCTTGACGATGCTGAAGAGTTCCTTGCTGTCGTGGGTGTTGTTGTCCAGTCGTTCCTTCAGTGATTTCTTCTTGGTGGTGCAGATAAGCTGGTGGTGCTTGCGGGTGGCGTGTTTGAGGGCGGTCATGTTGTCTGTGGTCTGTTCGAGGAGCCAGGCTTTCTCGACGGTGCGGCAGTTTTTCTTGGAATAAGCTCCCATTGAGAAAAGGGAGTTTGTGAAAATCCCTGCACCATGTGTCAGGCACCTAATGGTGCCTGCCACATGTTGCAGGAATTTACAGGGGGCACCACCAATGCCCCCCAAACCCAGTAGCTGAGGGCCAGGGGAGGAAAGGTGCCCTGCTAGGGGCCCCCAATGTCATTTTCCGATAGTCTTTTCATGTCAGAAAGACCGACATGGAAAGGCTGTCAGAAACCAACATCATAATACCAACAGCATAAACACAGTTCCTCAGCGATTATGAGGAGTTTTCTACTCCATGAGCCCGTCGGAAAGCATTGTTCAGTCCCTCCGACTGCTGCCTCCAACTGCGTCCATTTGACCGCAACAGTGGATGCAAATGACAAGTCGTCGGTTGTGTTCCGACCCGCATCTTAAGGAGGGCCTGAAAGTTCTATTGAAGCAATGCAAAATAACAGCATTAGTATTTGGTGTTCTGAGATCTCTCTAATATGATATCCTCTGGTCACTGGTTAAAGATTAGGAATGTACACCACACCCAAATAAAGAGAGACAATCATGATAGCTGAGTTGTTATGATGATTTAGTTTAGTTTATCAGAAATTTAAGGTACGCAAGTGTATCAAAATCTCACATTTATAGACAGTTAATCAGATACTAATAAGACATTGAAATAAGATAGCAAAGCTCAAGAGTTCAGGAAGTGACATGAAACCTGCCATTTCAAGCAGACTCCCAAAAAGGAAGAGACCACTCATCACACACGGCATATATGTCAGTTCGTAAAAGAAGCCAGGAGAGTCTGCAATGGGCAAGTCAAGATTGCCAAGGAAAGTTTCACAAAGAATTTGTCACCATCAAGAGTGCTAAGTCCAGTACAGACAGCAAGAGGAACCAATAGCTTTCCTCTCCATTAAATCAGGCAATATTATATTCCTGAAGTTCCAGGGGTGACACTTCCTGGAGCCACCTCATCTGGTCAGACCACTCAGTCCATTGTCATTTCATATAGGATTGATGTCAGGTGACAAAAAGAAGACACAAAATGCAGAAACATAGGTGGGGCCATTACACAGTCCTTAAGCAATCCAGTGTGAAGAACGTTAGAACAATTCTACTTTAGCAAGAACACATAGGCAAGTTCAAGAGGACAGTTTTGCAGGCAGAGTTATATCACTAAGATGTAGCAATGTATCTCGTAAAGTACATGAGCACTCAGGAAAGACAACACTGTTGCACATTACTTGTTATACTGAAGAATTCTATCATGAAGAGTGGATGCAGTAAGGCAAAAGACTTTACATATTCAGTTTGACCTATATTAAATCATGCTAATATAATGTAACAATTATTGAATTATTTAGCATACATTTATAAGAGACAATAAGATGTCATGATTCTAGTATGACTTTGATGCACTTGAAATCATTTAGTATGATTCACAAATAATACGTTAGTACGACAGACTTCTATACTTTCAAATGTATTAGAGTGTTTTTTACATTTAAATCATTAATTAATTAAATGTGTTCTGAGCGCACTGTATTAGTACATGTATGAAATACAATCTATAAACGTCTCATAAAGGATCATAGGACATAAAACTGTGCGCACGTTTACATATGAAAAATATATTTAAATCAAATTTATTATCATATTTGGGTTCAATCTTGATGATTAACTAATTTCTATTAGTTTTACACACATATTAATGACACTTAAGTATGATTACAGATAAGCTCCATAATGTGAGAGTTCACCATTTAATATATTTTCTAGCACACGTTAATAAAATGTTGTTTGTTTAATTAATATATAACAATCTATATTAATTATATGAATGATATCATCTAAACTACACTTTTTCTGCATGCTTTTATTAATGCAGTAACATGAATTTATTTGTTTTCGTTATTTTTTGTATAATGTGTGGTTGGTGCTCGTTTATTAATTTTCTCTCATAAGTGTCATGATCGTTTTTCTAAGTCTCCTAAGTTTAAATGTAATCTGTTATCCCCTGCATTGATATTTACAAAAGAAACGTAAATAACTGTATGTTGTGGTATAGACATGGCCTGAACTATGCTCCAGCTGTTATATATCTGCCTCACTGAGTTGTTTTGCTGAGATAATTGACATTAATTATTCCAACACGTACCGTCAAGTTTATTTTAATTTGCAGACCCATCACTACGGTCATATAAATAGATTCTTATATTTACATTCTCAATGAATGTACATTTTTATAATTGCTGTTAACCTGTATGAACACTTAGGATCTACGTGTCACATTACTGACAGCAACTGTTGCCAATGTAAATCTTGTGTAAAAAGCATACATAAAGATATAAAAGAGATGTTTGGTGTGAGATGATATTTTGGTATTTTCGCAGTGAAATCGCTGTGCCACCTTGCGGTCCAGAATAGGTGTATATCATTTTTAGCACTGGAGTACCAATGAATGTGCTGACAAAATAGAACAGCAATGTGCATGTTACTGAACATTAATTCTACCAATGATGGTTATTTTTCAGAGAGTCACCTCTAAAGGTACTGCTCCCCTTCCTCATCCTTATCTTTTATTTGACTAATCACAGGCAAGCTAACACCTGGTTGAATATGCATCTAACACGACTACCTGAAGACGTTTTCGAGCTGTACTCTCTTTCAAAATCCAATGTAAGGCTGTGAGGTAGCTTGGAACAGAGGATCATTGAGAACATAGTGCATCTACCCCAGACGTTCCTTACACTGCAGTGTCAAGCCATTGATTATATTTTATTATTTAAAGTTTTGTCCTTTAAAGGTTTATATTGTTTTTAGAAACATGTTTTTATAATTTTTCATATATGACTTTAAATATATGTATATATACATATATATATATTATTAATATTATTGTTGTAAATGTATTACATTGTTAAAATATGTTTTAATTGTAAAAATATATATGCATACATTATTTCTAGATTTAGTGTAGAGTATTAAAACAATTATGTGTATGTTTCTTTTAAAATGTAACAGATTTATATATTTTTCATTGTATATATTGTTGCTAATTTTGACTTCCTTTTACAATTAATGTTTCAAATTAAATGTATTTGAAAATAGTCTATCTATATATCTATCTATCTATCTATATGTGTGTATACATATATATATATATATATATATATATATATATATATATATATATTCACTGAAAAAACCATAGGTTTCACATCAGTTATAGTTAGGAATTAGCATTAAAAAAACCTATTAAATGCACTGAAAAACCCATAGGTTTCACACCAGTTATAGTTAGCTGGAAATTTTACTGGCATAAAGCCATTGAAATTCCCACGTTATAGTTAGTTGGACTCACTATAACTTGCGCGTGCAATGCACTGCTGATGACGTCACATATTACATCACTCATGACATGGTCAGTGAC
Source organism: Lissotriton helveticus (assembly GCF_964261635.1). NCBI lineage: Eukaryota > Metazoa > Chordata > Amphibia > Caudata > Salamandridae > Lissotriton > Lissotriton helveticus. Next base: position 1,715,402,392 of record NC_136059.1, read on the forward strand.
ATCACTGATGACACCATCCAGTGAATGTGTGTCTTTCTGAAAAATAAATATTAGTGAGTAATGTTTAAATATTTAAATATATGTATTAGTGTTTCACTTTGTGTATTAGTGGCTGCATGGGTTGGTGAGTAGCTACATGTGTATGTATATGGGTTATTAGATGTTTTTCTTAGTATCAGTATGAGTGTTTCTATGGTTTGGTGGGGGTATTACTTAGCACATAGATGCATGAATGACTGACTCTCTTTGTATGTGTTTTGAAGACAGCATATGTGCAGGACTGTATGGGTGGATGAGTGTGTATATGTGTGTGTTAGTGAGTGAATGACTGTCTCACTAGTGTTTTTATCAGTAACTACATATGTTTTAATCTAGTATATGTGAATATTGATGTATATAAGTGAGTATATGTGAGAGTGAGGGATGGTAAGAGTTCTTGTTTAAATCAGTATGTGTTTCTATAAGTGATTGTTTAAAAGAGTAAGTATGTGTAAGATTCCTTAGAAGTAAAGTGGTAGTGTGTGTATAGCTGTATATGCAAATAAATGGATGTTCAATAGTTTATTTGCATGTGTGAGTATGTGTGTGAGTAACTTATGGATAACTGTCGGTGTGTAACAGGATGTATAGGTGTATCACTACATATGATGAGTGAGTATATGTATGAGTGACTATATAGAACTGTTGGTGAATGAGTGGATGTGTATATAGATGGTGGAATTACCTAATTGGTTGTTGTAACTGGTATGGGTATCTCCATTTTTTGGAAAATTTTAGTTTCTATTTTTGAATATGTGTTTCAAGGGTTACATTACAGTGAAAGGAGGTCTGTCCCTCTGTCACAAGGATGGTGTCATCAGTGATGTCATGAGTGATGTCGCTGACCATGTCATGAGTGATGTAATATGTGACGTCATCAGCAGTGCATTGCACGCGCAAGTTATAGTGAGTCCAACTAACCATAACGTGGGAATTTCAATGGTTTTATGCCAGTAAAATTTCCAGCTAACTATAACTGGTGTGAAACCTATGGTTTTTTCAGGGAATTTAATAGTTTTTTTTAATGCTAATTCCTAACTATAACTGATGTGAAACCTATGTTTTTTTCAGTGAATTTCAATGTTTTTTTAATAGCAAATCTCTATAGGTATGAAAAGTAATATTTTTTATAACGAATTTTATATTGTATAAATATGTAATTTTTTAAAATTTTTTAATTTTTTTATTTTTTTTAAATATTTTTTGCCCGGAGCGCTCCCGGGGTGTGTACCGGTGAACGCACGGGTAAGCGCAATGTTACGCAGCGCCCCGGGGCGCGTACCGGGGAGCGTCCCGTTAGCGCTATTCCCGCGAACAAAAACAACATCGTGACGTTTCGCGCAGTCGCGTGCTGCGTCATATGACGCACTGCGTAAGCGCACCCGGAAGCACGTGATCGCATACGATCGCGCAATGTCTCGACGCGCTTACGCCACGCGCCCCGGGGCGCGCCTACGGGTGCGCCCCGGGACGCGTAGCGTAAGCGCTTCGGGTCATGTGATCTGAAAATAACACTTTTCATTGGTGCAAATCAGTTTTGGTTTCCAAATGATTAAAGCCTGGATCATGTGACTTGAAAATAACACTTTTCATTGGTTCAGAACAGTTTTGTTTTCCAAATACTGAAAGCCCCACCTTTTTTCCTTATTCTGACTTTGTCCTTTGACTGAGGAAGACCTGTTTGGAGTTCTATCTGTACTCTTTACTTGTATAACATGGCTACAGTAGCAGCAACAGCTGGAGCATCTGCCCCACCACCACCACCACCACCATCTAAAAGACCACCAGAAGATTACATTGGTGGTCAAGAGAAGAGGAGGAGGATGATGAAGAGGAGGCACAGTCAAGGGAGTTCCTGCCTGAAGATAAACAGCCCTACAAACCGAAAGAACACTTTATATGTGAGTTCTATAAAATCCCAAGGGGTTTTAAGAAAGTCAACACTGCAAAGGTGACTTGTTTAATTTGTGGTGATGAACTGTCTAGGGGGAACCCTAACAAAAAGTATTCCTTCGGGAATCATACTATGATTCGCCACATGATGCGTTGGCATCCAAACAATTATTCTAATGCAGAGTTAAGGGACCTCTGCAGTAAGCTACCCCCATCAACGTCTAGACGCTCAACATCAAAACAACCCACTCCATCGGGTTCGGGGGCAAGAGACACATTGGCTACTATCCAACCTAAGTTTGGCGATTACAAAATTTTATGCAAATTTTGTAACAAGACACTTTGCTATGGTGAGCAAAGCATCGAACTTATCATGGTTGCTGGTGATAACCATAAGTGTCCAAAAAAAAACTAATTTTTCCAGATTTTTTTTATGCTCCAGTTGAGCCATTTACAATTCCCTGTTTTTTGTTTCTCCCCATAAAAAATACAAAAAAAATATAAAAGTGTTCAGAAAAGCCAAAAAAAGTACAAAATGTTCAAAAAAACATAAAAGAAATATAAAACAACAAAAAGAAGAAAAAAAACAGTTCTTTTTAGAACTACCTTTACTTTATAAAAATAAACCAATATTTTTAATGAATCTGTGTCAATCTTTTTTCTGCAGGGTACGCGTATCGGTACGTGCACCGGGGCGCGCACCGGGGAGCGCACCAAAAAAAAAAAGAAAAAAAAAATGTGTGAAGAAGTTAGCATGAGGGAAGAACACAAAGAGAGTAATGTTAAGAGAAAGAGAGCTAGAGGGAGAAACACAGAGGGATTGTTTATCACATAGTAAAAAACAGAAAAGGTGTAATAGGGTGAAAGTGAGAAAAGGAAAATGAATAAGGAAGCAAAAGAAGGGAAGAGAGAGGAAGAAGACTAAAGTAGACATAGTGAGAGAATGTGAATGGGTGTTGAAAGACAAAGAAAGAACAGTAAAAAATGGGGAATGAAGAGTAGTGACGGATCCAGGATAAATGAACAACGGTGAGAGAGGGTAAGGAAAGAGCAGTGAGTATAAGTAAAGAGGAGTGAAAAGGGGATTAAAAATTCGAATTTGAATAACAAATGGGGAGTGATAAAAAGAAAGGACAGAGACAGTAAAGGAAAGACTGTCAGAATGGGTCTGAGTGACACAGCAAAGAAAGGTAAGTAATGCAGTATGTGTGACTTATAGGGAGTCAGTGGGTGTAGGTCGGGGTGTGGGTGTGTAAGGTGTGTATATGGGTGTGGGTGTGTGGGGTATTTCGGTGTGAGTGGAGGTGAGGGTGTGTGAGATATTGTGAGGTGTATGGGTGTGGGGGTATGTGTGTGGGATGTATGTGTGTGTATGGAATGTGTGTGTGTGTGAGAGTAGTCTATGTGGGGGAGGTGTGTGTATGTATGAGGTGTGTGTGGGGTGTGTATGTGGGGTGTATGTCAGAGGTATGTGTATGTGTTGGGAGGGGGATGAGGTGTGTTTGTAGGAGTGAAGTAAATAATTAAGAAAAACAGAATGAGTGAAAAAGCAAAGGAAGGGAACAGAGGGTAAGTGAAATAAAGAATAGGGACTGAAAGAAGTTGAATATGAGAGGGGAAATAGGGAAAGGGGAGTAAACATGGAGAATAGGAATGAGTGAGGGAAGCAGAGTAAAGAAACAGGAGTGAGGTTGGTTGAGAAAATATTAGTGAGCTTAAAGCAAAGGGTGATGACAAACTACATTTTTGTAGTGACACTTACCATATAATAAATGTAACTGTAATTACATTTTTTTACTAGACTTTGTATCTGTGAAAGAGAGAAGAAAAAATAAGTTATATTTAGTAAAATATGTATTTTAAATTAAAAGATACAAATGAAGACGTTAAAAATCATAACAGTGTATTTAGAAATAAAGTAAGAGTGAAGGACATAGAAAGGGAAATGAAGTAAAGTAGAATGAAAAAAAGAGAGAAAAAGAAATAGAAGCAGAGCAAATTACTAAGAGTAAGGCATATAGATTCACTGACAGAGAGGAAGAGAAGAACAGAGAAATGAACTGAAGGTAAGAAAGATACTAAAACAATGTGAGTTAGTAAAACTAAGTCAAGAAACAGTAGTAAGTAAAAAGATAATGACAGAGATGGAAAAGAGTCTAATTAAGAATGCATTTAGAAGAATGAGGAATAGAAGATAACTGAGAGTAAGTGAAGAACAGTCATAGAGTGAAGGGATGAAGAGAGAGATAATAATATACAATGATTGAGGGAAATGGAGTGAGGAAGTTAGTAAAGAGACACACTAAGAGAAATACTGAGTGAGGTGGAGTACAATGAGTGAGCATAGGAAATGAGTAAGGGAGCAAAAAAAGAAAACAGAGGAGAAAACTACTAAAACAGTGGTAATGAGAGAAACTAATTTGGTGATGAAAGTAAAGAGAAGGACATTGAAAGAAAGGAAATGAGGGGTAGTAATGGAACCGGACTAAAAGAAATAGGTTGAAGAACGATGAGAGAGGAGCAGTGAAGTTGTTGTAAGAGAAATGATAGAAGGTAGATAAACACAAGTGAACATAACACAAGGAGAGTGAGGGACTGAGTACATAGAGGTAGTGAACGGAAAATAGAGAGAAGAGGTCAAAAGAAAGGAGGAAACAAAGATAAACGAGGGAGAGTGGATGATTTATAGTGATAGAGTGCGACAATACTGGTGAGTGAGTAAAGAGGAATTACTAAAAGAGCAAAGGAGGAAAACACGGAAAAGGAAAGTAAAGCAGACAGACTGAAAGCTGAATAGTAATGCAAGGGAGAGAGGGGATGCAGACAGTTGAAATGAGAATGAGGGGTTGTGAAAGAAGTGGAGAAAAACAACAGGGTTGAAAGAGAGTGAAAGAAAGACATTATAAGTGAGTAAAAAGAGCTGAAAGAGGGTGGAAAAAGAAAAGTGAGTGTGAGACAATGGAAATACAATTTAAATTACAGAATACAAACTATAGATTAACTTGTACAACATGTTACATAGTTTATTTTTGCTGTTCTCAGAATATATTGAATTTCACTTAAAAAAGTGAGTTCAAACTACTCATCATATTACAGCGGGAAAAAAAACACAATCAAAAAGATTGTGTTTTAAAAAAAAACATCTAAAGTTATAAATAACAAACGTACACTAATCTTTGATTTACTTACTTTTCCTTTAGGCCAAATAGTATATCATGAAGTTCCTTTTCGTTGGAAAATACTCTGCTGTTCTATAAAAATTCCATTTCATCGACTTTCTAGAAGACAACCTTGAAGAACATCTGAAATATTTTCATTATTTTCATATACTCCTTCGTTTCAGTCATAACTCTTTGCTCATTCCTTCACCATTCCTTAAGGCCAAATAGTGTCAGATGTATCATTATATTTTCAAATGAATTAAAACAAACTCTAAAATTACCGTTTTTCCGACGTTCTGAAAAAAAGGCTCAAACAACATTTTCATAATATTTAAATTTACCTAATTCCATCTGTGACTTACTCATGTTCATCATTTCCAATAATACTAATATCACTTCCTATAAGATCCACTTACAGTACCTATATGACAAATCAATTATTTATATTATCTTGATCACTTTTACTCTGAATATAATTTTAAATAGCAAACTAACCTTTATTAACTGCTCCTGTCTTCATACGCCAATTACCTTTACTTAAATTTCGGATCTAAAAACACTAGATATGAATTTTTTAAGTCAAAAGGCAAACGTTGTTTAAAAGTCAAATGAGTATCGTTACAAAGGGTCCAACCTTTGCAACTTTTTAAATAGCATGTGTAATGCCCTGATGTTGTTGAAGGACCGTCATGATAAATAATAGCTACAGTTCCAAATGTTCTTCCTGAAATGGATAACTGAGAAGCCACAACATTTTTAATAGAAGTTGTCAATTTCGTTCCATCAGGTCTACATCGTTGGAACATTGAAATGACATAGTGACCGTAACTTTGTAGAAATAATGTGGACAGCATTGCAGACTTACATTGGGTACACACCATATTGTGATCAGCTGCTTTAACTAGATTATTGAAAGACACTGATTTGCAGTCTGGTAAAGTCAAATATATAAATCTTTCAGTGTCTATTCTAGTAGTACTTGATGAAGTACAGTTATCACAGTCATGTTGCCATTGATAAGAAAGGTTAAAAATCTTTTTTATATCTACTCCTTCATCTTGCAATACATCAAACATATACATAAAAAATTCCTGACAATCCTGCTGAATTATCTGTGAAAATTGATTTTGACCAGAACATATGTCTAGAAGATTTCTAATTTCTGAAACACTTTCTATTTTTGCTCTATCACTGCTACATTTCTCTAACACAGAATTCAATAAACAGCACAATGTTTGATCCCGATTTTCAACAATCTGTTTTTGTAAATTTTGAAGAAAAAAACAACATTAACTACTACATTAGCATAGCAGTTGACACCAGAACTGTTTTCAAACTGAAATCCAACAACATCTTCAACAGAATCCTTTTTCTTTCTCTTTACAATTACACTTTTATCTACTTTTTGCCTTTTTGCTAGTACCTCACTGCAATTAATCTCATTTCTTCTTTTGCGGCCTACCACACGTTTTTCAAACAGAGGATATTGAGGCAAATGTGGAGCATACTCTCTTCTTAACCTATTGTATTCTTTAACACAATCTAGATCAGCAGAAATCTTTGTTTCATCACACTCAATCAAGTACAATCCTGATAAAGTTCTGACTCGTGATAATGCCACATATGCCATACCCTCTTTAAACACAGAACTTCCAATGTTCACCAAAGCACTATCTACACTTAAACCTTGAGATTTATGAATTGTCACTGCATATGCCAAAGAAACAGGAAACTGTTTTCGGCGAACATATAAGTCTTTCACAAGCAAAAATCTAGCTGAACAAAGACAAATTTGTTCTATTTCGTCAATGCCATCAAATTTAATTTTTAAAATTTCAATTCCATCTCTATTTTTGTAATTCACAAAACCAACAACATGACCCATTGCTCCATTTACCAGACCTCTTTCAACATTTAAATTCCTTCTCAAAATGATACGACAATTTAAACACACATTCAGAGTCTTTTCAAAACCAGCAGTTTTAGATATAGTCTTCTCTAATGAATCCAATTTTGATTTCAAATTTTCTGACAAAATAATTGTTGCTCCCATATGCTCTATTTTATCTATAGCTTCCAGTTTCACTATCTCTTCATTTTCTAACTTCAACATTTTGTTGTTGAACATGGAACATTCTTTCAGAGTACGCATCAAACATATGCCAGATTTCTTCTCATTAATTTTCTTAAAAATATTCTCTGGAAGAATGTTTTCATTTGGGTACAAATTAGAAATTAATCGTCCATGTAAAGCTTCTTTCCCATGCTGACTTATTTTTCCAATTCTTACATCTTGTAGAATATTTTTATAATCTTCATCCTTTGCCTGCCGCATATTTTGGAGTAGTTCTGCATATTTGAAATTTAACCATATATTAACGTTTCCAATGCTTCCTAGACACTTCCTCGTATCTTCATGCGTGACCATTTTAAACACTGGTTGACCTTTCACTGGAGTCAACTGCAGTAGATCTCCAAAAACAATAATATGTTTTCCTCCAAATAAGACATCATAGTCTGTTCTAAGAATTTCTTGCATTCTCAAATGTACAAAAGCAAGCATTATATTTGACACCATGCTTACTTCATCAACGATAAGAAGTTTCATTTTCTTCAGGACTCTCGAAACTTCGGAACACGCATCTCCAGATAGCTTGTGATATTGCAATTTGTTATCATGCTCCACTGGCAGCATCAGTAAACGATGTAAAGTAATCCCTTTAATATTATGTGCTGCCAGCTCAGTTGGAGCGGTAACAACACAAGACAGCGGTGATTCAGTCCTTTTCTGCAGATAAGTTGCAATTGCTTTAATCAGAAAACTTTTTCCAGTTCCCGCTTCTCCACTCACGTACAGTTGGACAGGCTTAAATGATGTACATGAGCACTCTTTCTTCTCATGACTCAATCCATGTTCAACCTGTTCTGTGACTTCATCATATATCTGTTTCTGCTCAAGGTTTAGTTGTTTCACCAAATCTTCTAAGTTAACTACATCATCTTGAGGTTGTTCCATAGCTCTTTCCACCTCATCCATGGCAGTGGCAGCTTCATTTTGAATAATTGGTCCTCCAAGTGGATCCTGACTCAATGAAGCAGAACTCTGACTGTCTTGAGAACTGTCTCTAGCAATCTCTGCAGCAATTGTGGCTTCTTGCTCTATTTCTTCATTCAACATTTGCAGATAATTTGGAAAAACAGGACATTCTATGGTATCTTTGGTTGCATTAAAAGAATCTTCGTAACAGAGAAAATCTCTAAGTAGTTCCTCTTCTGTACGCCATGGCTTAAAGAGTTGCAAAAGAGCTAAATAGTAAAATTCCCTTTTGTCTGGATTTTCACAACTCAATTTTCGATGATTAATCAAATGGCCTTTTTTCTGTTTCACTAGACATCCTTCACATCCAATGACAGCATATATTCCATTATTGATATCTTCTCTGATGTTCCTCTTATAATATAGCTTTGAAGAACTTCATAGAGACAAGCGTTCTCAAGGTGAGGACTTCTCTTTGGATAGTATGTATCCAACATGTTTGTCTTCAAAATATCTGTACTTTCTGGTTCTTTCTCCGCCAAATACTCTATCTCTTGTACAGATTTCAAAACTCGATTTCGTGTTGCAGCAAGACCTAGACTCACCCAAATGATGGTTCTAGATTTGGCATAGAGACTTGCTGATGACAATCGATCAGAACATTCATAGGCTCCAATTTCTCGATGCGACAACATCTTTAGACTGTAACTGTATAATTTCTTGCTTAGACTCTTTTCATGTGAAATGTCCTCCCACATTTCCTTCAGTTCTGTCTTTTCTTTTTTTGTGATGTAAGACGTCACATATCGAGCCACAGCAATAGAGTTGTCAGCAACGAATTGAATATACATGTTAGCATTCCACATGGACAAAATCACTGGGTTGTAGTCGTTGATGTACTTGGACTCTTCGTTTCTTTTTAAATTGTATGTATTTTTTGGTGACTTCCTCGACACAGTATGTCGCAGAGAAGACATCAAATTATTTACTCTTCCTTTAGAAATCACTGGTCGTGGAAAGCTGAAACGACATTTTGTGTAGAACTTGTCCTTGTTTCTGAATTTTCGACGACAGTGCTTTCCACAACGATGGGATTGAAAGCGTAAAACTTGTTGCCTTAAACTGTTTTCTTCGGTAGTTTTTGGAACAGCACATGTGGAATACTCTTCAATGAAGCTCATCACTGTCTCATCCGAATCTGTTCCAAATTTGGGTGCATCTTTAATCCACAACAACATATGTATGTGAGGAGCACCTCTCGCTTGATACTCCTTTCTCCAAAAGAAATCCAAAACCTCTCCAAGGGGAGGATTTTTTTTGTTGGTAATAAAAGACATCATAGCTTCAAATCTATGATTGAAATATCTGCATACATTCACTGGATCCAAAGAACACAGTTCTCCAGCTGTTTTGAATTCTATATTTTGTATATTTGCATTTGCGTCACGTTGAAATTCAAGTAAGTCGTCCCATGCATACTCGGCACAGCTAAGAGTGAGGAACCATGTAGGAGTTCCTAAGTTTCTTAGCATACATTTCAGTTCCCCATGACGACGGTACCAATACTCGTTTGTACCACACTGACATGCCATGAGATTGATTAAATGAGATTCCAAAATATTATCTTGCAGATTCACTTTCTCCATAAAGTCCCTCGCCGAAACATTTTGCAGATGTGCTCCACTTTTCAGTATATGGTTTACTGCATAAGAAAGCCCAGACAAGTCACTTTCATACAGTAAATGAAACAAATAGGGAATGCATTGACGAAACCTTGGATCTTCAGCATATAATCTTACAGTTCGATATTCAGATGCAGGAATTTGAAGTGGTCGATCGTCATATCGTCCACCTCGACCTGTTGGAAATAGCTGTGGAAAACAACGAGCTTCCAAACTTTCCTCCCATACACTAATGGGACTTCCTTTTGCTGCTTTCATTTGAAACAATTCATTTGCATTCCCCATTACTTCTTTGGAATGCAAAGGATGAACAGTATAATGTTCATATATTTCTTCACTTCTAGACACATCAACTTTTTCAATTTGGCCGCCTGAACAATCACTGTCTTCATCTGCAGCTGTTTCCTCTGCTGCAACACATACATCTTTGTAATACTCATTGTTTTTGACTAAATACAACGTTACCTTTTTGACTTTCCTAACATCCACTAAATCTTGCCAGATTTTCTTACTCTTTGTCGGAACCCCATTAACTAGAATAACTAAAGGTTCCTCTTCTACTTTTTCTATACCAATTGTATCAATATTTTTTTTCAAATCTAGAGGCAAATAAACAACTCTTCCCTTTAATCCTCTCTGCAAATCTGTAGGAGGCAATTTCCCTATCTTAGGCTCCATGCGAACAAGTGCCTGAAAAGGATGGACACATTGAATCAAAATAGACTCATATGTATTTAAATCCATCAATTCACGGGGAATGTCTACCAACTCCAGATTATTATGAACAGCTCTGGCAGGCATTCTGTTTTGATTTAATTTATCATAACAATATTTACAAATATGCTGATCACAACTCAAATCAAAACAATTCTCCACCCACAAATAAGTTGCAAAATCTTTCCACTCATAATTATTCATCTTTTCACTTTTTACGTATAAATCAACTAATCTAGTTTGATGTTTATAATGACTTCGTCGACAACACACACAAGTAAAATTCGGCCTTTCACTTGATTTCACCTTAAACCTGGTAATTTCCTGCTCAAACTTTTCTGTACTTGAAATCTGTACATTCTCTTCCACATTACCTTGAATTGCTGTGTCAATTTCTACACTGTCCTCTTTTTCACCAAAATAACAAATCACAATTTCTTCACAAATCTTCTTCACATCTAATTCAGTTCCATGCAAAAGAGCACTGTTTAATTGTTTAAGCTTAACTGCTGGACTTTTTGCATAATACAACATTCTCACTAATTTCCTCATTTTGGTATGATGCACTGCTAACATCCTAAAATGATGAAAAACACTCTGACAGACTTTTCTAGAAAGACAAGCCAGTGAATGCCCTTGCAAACCTGTGTTTTTTCTGACTCTGCAAGGATCTAAGTCTTGCAACAACTTCACTTTCTGCTTTAGACTTTTCTTACTATATGTACGTAAGAAATTACAAAACAAATCAATTGATTCCTGTCGCACACTACAAAATACGACTACACTGCCAAGTGTACACTGGACCCTTAGTACGTCTCCCTAAAACTTCATCAGTTAACCCCTTTTCTGGTTCTCTAGGCACAAGTTTCTCTTTTTCAATCAGACAAGAGTCTTTCACTTCAAACGCTTGACCACTGGTGTCAACTGCATGCACTAAATCATTCTCCTTAAAGTAACTCTCCTCATTAAAAAATGGCTCACAACTTGAACTGTGCATCCATTCTCCTGAAAAAACTTTACAAAAATTAGTCCGATTAATTACTCTTTTCCATCTACTGTTTGATTTAAAAACATCAATTGTCTTGTTAAGTGTCCTAATTCTATTGATTATTAAAATAAATAATTTTTTCTTAACTTCGAAAGCCTGATCAACAATCTTCTCTACATTTTTCTTATTCTTATAAAAAGCAGCTCTCTGTTTGCCTTTCCTAATGTTTTTTAACAAATTTAAAACCACCCTATTGCGAAACATTCGTTTACGAATGTCTCTAAACTGATACTGCCTTCTATTCCAATACATATTATTCTCTCCTGCTCCAGTGTTAACATTTTTTGAGGGCCTCTCCTTCCTTTTCAAAATTACTCTCTCCTTCTCTTTTTCTACATGCTGTCCAACATTTATTTTTGTTCTACATACGTTCCGTAAAAAAGACTAAGTTATCTTACCAGGAACTTCTTTCCTGTTTTTTGAAGTCTTTGTTGTGGAGGACTGCTGTAATTCCGATGCTGTTTTTGTTTTAAACCGTATTTCAAATTTTCTTGATCTTTGCCTTGAGGGCATCTTTCCTTACTCTTGAAATCTTGTTTTCAATCTGTGTTAAACAAAAAAATAGCACATTATAAAGCAAACAATCTATTCAGGGTTACAGATCAACTGAGGATTCTCAAGGGGTGCAGAAGAGGTGAGACATGCATTGAAGAGTGTAGTGGAAGAGAGGTATGTCCACAGGTACAAAGAAAGTGAGACCTGTGTCTACGAGTGCAGTAAGAGATAAGCTTCATGAAGTCTAGTCCACTGCACTCTTACGCACAGGCTTCACCACTTATGTTCTCCAGGAAAGGCCTCTCTCCCACTACAGTCTTGAACACAGGCCTCACCTTGTCTGTCCCTCTGGACATGCCTCACCTCATCTACACAATCTACTTCCTAATGTAAGGTAACACAGGTGACATTTTTATGAAAGGATGACATATATGTATTTAATCATGCAGACACTATGTAAAAGACATTAATTTGCCCCAAAAATGTTTCAGTAGTGTAATGAAAAGCTTATACATATAACCTTTTCTCTGTTTTTCAAATGTTATTCTAAAAAATTATTATGAGGCCTAAGCAGGAGTGCAGATGTAATGAAGCCCGTCCAGTGAGGCACAAAAGATGAGGCTTGTGTCCAAGAGTGCAGTGGACAGGACTAAACTGGAGTAGTGTGCAAAAAAAAGATGAACCTCATTTATAAAGCCCTGCATCAGTTTTCCACTGCTGATGCGTCACTTTTTCTGACACATCAGCGTCATAAAACATATGCCTTGTTGCGACATATTTAAAAAGTGACGCATGTAGGTAGATGTGTCACTTTTTCAACCTCTGCGCCACATTATACCTCTGTCAGGTGTAATGTACACAGAAGGGTTATTTCTCCGCAGAAAGCCTCGTAATAGTGACGCAGTGAAATCAATGAGATTTCACTGCGTCACTTTTAGGACACTTTTACGTCAAAATCTTGCGCCTGCCTCACAGCACACATAAGACTGAGGAAAACGCTTTCACATGGAGCTTTCCCCATGTGAAAGGATGCATTGCTGGAATACAAGCATTCCATATCAATACTGAAAACTCACTATTTTACAAAATACATTTCCTCTCAAACAATCCTACCGCATGTCCCAGGGTGTAAATAACATGAGGCTTGTCTAAGCATACCAATTAGTTGAAGTCTATTCAGGGTTACATATAAGGTAAGGATTGTCTAGGGGTGCACAAGAGGTATGGCCTCTATTGAAGAGTGTAGTAAAAGAGAGATCTGTCCACGGGTGCAAATAATTTGAGACCTGTGTCTAAGAGTGCAGTGGGGGATAGGCTTCATGAAGCCTACTCCACTGCACTCTTAGACACAGGTCTCACCACCTCTGTCCCTCTGGACATTCCTCACCTCATCTGCACAATCTACTTCCTAACCTGACGTAACACAGGTGACATGATTGTGAAAAGGTCAAATTTGTTTATGTAATCATGCACACACTATTTATTCTTTCTCAAAAATGTAAAAGACATTAATTTGCCCCAAAAGTGTTTCAGTAGTGTAATGAAAAGCTTATACATATAACCTTTTCTCTGTTTTTCAAATGTTATTCTAAAAAAAGATTATGAGACCTAAGCAGGAGCGCAGATGTAATGAAGCCGGTCCAGGGGACCACAAAAGGTGAGGCTTGTGTCCAATAGTGCAGTGGACAGGACTAAACTGGAGTAGTGTGCACAAAAAGATGAGCCTCATTTATGAGGCCCTGCGTCAGTTTTGCACTGCTGATGCGTCACTTTTTGCGACGCATCGGCGGCATAAAACATGTGCCTTATTGCACCATATTTAAAAAGTGACGCATGTAGGTAGATGTGTCACTTTTTAAACCTCTGCGCCACATTATACCTCTGTCAGGTGTAATGTACACAGAGGGGGCATTCCCCCGCAAAAAGCCTCATAATAGTGACGCAGTGAAATCTTTGAGATTTCACTGTGTCACTTTTAGGACACTGTTACGTCAAAATCTTGCACCTGCCTAACAGCAGCCATAAGACTGAGGCAAACACTTTCACATGGGGCTTTCCCCATGTGAAAGTATGCATTGCAGGAGTTGCGTCATTTTTGTGACACACTCCAACAATTTGTCACTTTTGCGCTTACAGATACATCACAAATACTGACTTATCTGTAAGTCCTAGAAACATGATGCGTCATACATTAAATATAATGCATCATTGGTGTCACAAGGAGTGCACAGTGAAAAGTGATGCATCGCTGTTTTCATAAATAAAGCTCTCAGTGTGCTTCCTAAAGTGAGGTAACACAGGTGACATGATTATGAAACCTTCAAATTATTTTACTTAATCATGCACTCATTTTTTATTTTTTATCGAAAATGTAAAAGCTATTAATTTGCCCCAAAATCGATTTTTCAATAACATTTTAGAAACACAGTGCAAGTCCTATGTACAATCATTCCATTTCAGTACTGAAAAGTCACTATTTTACAAAATACATTTCCTATCTCTTGCAAACATTCCTACGAAGCATTACCCAAAAAATTAAACAAACCAACAGCAAAGAAACTCAATCTGCTTCCTTCCATTTTAGGGACATAACACAGGTCCTATGTACAAGCATTCATTTTCACTACTGAAAGCCATTAATTTGCCCTAAAACCGTTTTTATTTAATATTTTATGAACAGAGCACAGATTCTATTTACAGGCATTCATTTTCACAAGTAAAAACCATTATTTTGCACTAAAATCGTTTTTCAATTACCATTTTAGGAACATAACACAGGTCCTATGTACAAGCATTCATTTTCACTACTGAAAGCCATTAATTTGCCCTCAAACCGTTTTTTATTTAACATTTTAGAAACAGACCACAGATCCTGTATACAAGCATTCATTTTCACTACTGAAACCCATTGATTTGCACTAAAATCGTTTTTCAGTTACCATTTTAGAAACAGAACACAGGTCCTATGTACAAGCATTCATTTTCACTACTGAAACCCATTGATTTACCCTAAAATTGATTTTTAAAATAACATTTTAGATACAGAGTGCAAGTCCTATGTACAACCATTCAACTTCACTACTGAAACATCACCATTTCACAAAATACAAATCCTCTATTTTGCAAATATAGAAACCATGCATTTTTTAAAAGCATCACACAAACCAAAAGCAAAGAAAATCAATGTGCTTCTGAATCTAAACTCTCTATCTAAATGAATCATAACTCACCTTTACAAATGCTTTGAGAGATTCAGAACAGTGTCAGATACACACACCAATATTTCTTTAGCAGAGCAAAAGGTATGTTCTCTAGGCACTGGAACCATTAATGGCACAGAAAACCTCTAAGTGTACACACATATTCCTCATGGTAACGAATCAAAACTCTTCCCTCTCTATTTTCAAATCAACACCCTTCCCCCCCTCAGCCCTTTCTACCTGTTACCATAGCAACTCCCTCCTCACTGAGCTCCCAGGGTTAAAATTGTATTCTACAATGTTGCAAATCAAATGGGCAAGGATGTTTGACCTCTCAATACACCAGCTTATCCACTGCAATCTTTCTTTAAATGACTTTTTTTAACCATTTAAATTACTTCTTACACACAACAGAACCATGCACCCTAAGTTTCAATTTTCAACTATCTGAATCCACCAATCATTGCTTGTGATTCAAGAGCACTGAAACTCCACAGTTTTTGTTTTGCAAACTCCTACTGTTCCAACTGCCATTTCATTCCTACACTTCATCTGACTGCACCAGAACCTCCTCTCACCATGTACTCTGTCTGGATTATTGGACATAGCTACATTCACTGGGCTCAAAGGTATGCAGCTACCAGAAATGTTCACAACCTTGATTTACCAAATGTGCACATAAAATGGATTGGCCAAAGAGGATTGAGATGTCATCAATTGAAACCATTGGTGAAAACCTTATACCATCTGCCGCACCCTGACCTCATAATTTTGCACTGTGGTGGAAATGACCTAGGCACTTTGACTGGGGTAGGTCTGGAGATGGTTTTAAAGGACACCTTTGGGCAATTGATGACACTTTTTCCACAAACTGCCTTGGTATATTCCAATATATGCCAAAGGCAGAAATGGAACTGGTCCAACCAATTTTGTCCACAATTTGAGAAAGCACAGAAACATGTGAATAAATCTGTTTCTGCTTACATGAGAGACTATGGAATGGGTTCAATATACAACAACAACTTGCGTTACAACATGCAAGATATTTACAGAGGAGATGGTGTGCACTTTTCAGATGATGGGAATAGAATATTCCTCCTGAATTTAAGACTGTGCATTGGTACCTACTTGTAGGTACCTGAATCAGTCACATAACCCAAAAGTCCTTTTCAGGGCTACCCTATCTCTGATCACTCCAAAAGATTATCTTTTTCTAACTTTTTTCACTGTTTTTCACTAAAGTACGCTCCCCGGTAAGCTCCCCGGTGCACGTACCGGGCGCTCCCCCCGCGGAAAAAATTTTTTTTTCCGCCTATATGGGCCTCCTAAGACCCCTTCAGAAAACCTAGAGGGTCAGGGAGTACCTACGATGCCCCCTTATACCCATTCCCAAAGTTGTTTGTCCTCCGTTTTCTGTCTCAAATCTACCGAAACACAAAATGGAGGACCCCCGTAGCGCTGCCGGTACGCTCCCAACATTTTTAAAAAGTTAATTTACATAAAAACCACTGGAGACACTTTCACCAAATATAGAATAGGCCATACTACATACCAGTCCCTACCATTTCCCCAAATTTGGTGGAATTCCATTGAACCATTTAGCCTGTAGCCCTCTCTAAATATCCTGAGGTGAATTACTTGACAAAAACACATCTGAAATGTTAGAATTTACAACCAATTAAAATGTTACTTTCATTTTCTACTATTATTTCATGACATTTGATTGGTTATGTACATGAATATATATAAAGAAAGAGAGGGAAACACAGCCATTTTGACTACTACTTCCTGAAGTACATTTCAAAAGCATTTCCACTGAGAACTTAAACTTCTTTTTGAAAGGTAAGATGTTATTTTGAAAACTGAAGTATGTTGTGCACTTTAAGTTAATTTGGAAAACATTTTCTGATAGTTATATACTATCCCTCTGTAATAGTTATAGATTGAGATACACTTCTCTGTTATAGTTATGGATGGAGTTAGGCTTGTCTTGTATAATTATAAATTTACTTAGGCTTCATGATATACACTTTTTTATATTTCTACTTCTAGCCTGATACCATTTTGAAAACTGAAGTATGTTGTGCACTTTAAGTTAATTTGGAAAACATTTTCTGATAGTTATATACTATCCCTCTGTAATAGTTATAGATTGAGATACACTTCTATGTTATAGTTATGGATGGAGTTAGGCTTGTCTTGTATAATTATAAATGTACTTACGCTTCATGATATACACTTTTTTATATTTCTACTTCCAGCCTGATACCATACACTGCCCAAAGATAACTTCACTGTTAAAAAATAAAACTACCTGACTGAACTTAAACCCAACAGTGCCCTATCTCTACTGATATATTTATTTTTTATGCAAATTACTGCAAGAAAATGGAAGTACAGCAAAATATTTCCTTCAAAATTATTCTGGAGAGCAACAATGAACAAGTTATTGAACCCAATGATGACTTAGAATTCATGGATAAATCACGGGACTATGAATTAGTTCAATGTGTAGAAGCGGTAGATTCGCTAATTCAAAATGAGGACATTTCCGACAATCTGTTATTAGAAGTTCTATCAAATTTTGAAAAAGAATCTGAAAAATAAATTTATATTTAATAATTCTAAAATTGTTTGAGACATTATTCATTTTTATATGTAATTCATAAACTAGTACCAAATTGATTATAATGTAAAGTCAGATTTTGCTCATAGATACTTCCTTTCTCCCAATATATTATCTCCAATGTGTATTTGACATCTCTTTTTCATCTCCTGCCTCCATGTTGTTTCTCTTTTCCTGACAGACTATGATATGGATTCCATATACCACAATAACTTCTGTAACAATATGCAAATTATCTACAGAGGAAACGGTGTACATTAAATTTAAGACTCAGCATTGGTACCTACATGTCAATCAATCAATCAATCAGGAGTTTGTTAAAGCGCGACTACTCACCCGTAAGGGTCTCAAGGCGCTAGGGGTGGGGGGGGGTTGGGGGGTGCAGGTTCCATTCCATCAAAGAGGGGGTCTGTCGAAGAGCCAGGTTTTGAGGTTTCTTGCGAAGATGGGGAGCGATGTTGTCTGTCTGAGGTGGAGCGGAAGGGCGTTCCATGCTTTGGCCGCGAGGAAGGAGAAGGAGCGGCCTCCCGATCTGGTCTGTCTGGTGCGGGGGACCACAGCGTAGGAAAGCTGGGCTGATCGTAGGGTCCTTTGGGGTGCGTGGAATTTGAGTCGGCTGTTCAGGTATGCTGGTCCGGTGCCGTGGAGGGCCTTGTGTGCGTGGGTGAGCATCTTAAAGGTGATTCTCGCCTCGACGGGGAGCCAGTGGAGTGTGCGCAGGTGCTGGGAGATGTGGCAGTGTTTTGGCAGGTTGAGGACCAGTCTTGCGGCGGCGTTCTGGATGTTCTGTAGCTTGCGGATGAGGTTTTTGTTTATTCCGGCGTAGAGTGCGTTGCCGTAGTCGAGTCTGCTGGTGACCAGGGCGTGAGTGACTGTCTTTCGGTGTTCGAGGGGGATCCATTTGAAGGTCTTACGAAGGAGGCGGAGGGTGTGGAAGCAGGAAGATGAGACAGAGTTGATCTGGCGGTCCATTTTGAGCTCGGAGTCCAGGATGATTCCCAGGTTGCGTGCGTGGTCTGTGGGGGTTGGCGGGTTTCCGAGGGCGGTGGGCCACCAGGTGTCACTCCAGGCGTCGGGGTTTGGGCCCATGATGAGTACTTCTGTTTTGTTGGTGTTTAGTTGTAGGCAGCTGTTTTTCATCCATTTGGCGATGGCTTCCATGCCTTCTCGAAAGTTGCGTCTGGCGGTGTTGGGCTCGTTGGATAGGGAGAGGATGAGCTGGGTGTCGTCTGCATATGACACGATGTTGAGTCCGTAGGTTCTGACGATGGGGGCAAGTGGAGCCATGTAGACGTTGAAGAGCGTCGGGCTGAGGGAGGAGCCCTGGGGGACTCCGCAGGTGATAGGTGTGGGGTCCGAGAGGAAAGGGGGGAGTCTGACCCGCTGTGTCCTGCTGGAGAGGAAGGAGCAGATCCAGTCGAGGGCCTTGTCCTGGATTCCTGCATCGTAGAGTCTGCGTATTAGGGTGCGGTGGGAGACTGTGTCGAACGCCGCTGATAGGTCGAGGAGGATGAGGGCTACTGTTTCTCCTTTGTCCAGTAAGGTGCGAATGTCGTCTGTTGCGGCGAGGAGGGCGGTTTCCGTACTGTGGTTTTTTCTGAAGCCGGATTGGGAGGAGTCGAGGATGTTGTGTTCTTCAATGAATGTGGCGAGTTGGCTGTTGATGGCTTTCTCGATGACTTTCGCTGGGAACGGGAGCAGGGAGATGGGTCTGTAGTTTTTGAGGTCGGTGGGGTCCGCTGAGGGTTTATTTAGGAGGGGGTTGACCTCGGCGTGTTTCCAGTCGTCGGGGAATGAGGCGGTCGCCAGGGAGCGGTTGATGGTTTGGCGGAGCATGGGTGCGATGGTGTTGGCGGCTCTGTTGAAGATGTGGTGGGGGCAGGGGTCCGTGGGGGCCCCTGAGTGGATTGACTTCATTGTCTTCAGTGTGTCTTCGGTGGTGAGGGCTGTCCAGTCATCAATCGCTGGTTTCCGGGTGTCGGGGGTGGTTGGTGAGGGTTCAGTGTGTTGGTTGTCTTCGTCGAAGTTGTCGTAGATGCTCTTGATTTTGTGGTGGAAAAAGATGCTGAGTTTGTCGCAGAGGTCTTGTGAGGGAGGGATGTCGGTAGACTCGCTGGTGGGTTGGGCGAACTCCTTGATGATGCTGAAGAGTTCCTTGCTGTTGTGTGCGTGGGTGGAGATTCTGTCTTCAATCGCTTTTTTCCTCGTTTCTCTGATGAGTTGATGGTGGGCGTTGGTGGCGGCTCTGAAGTTGTTGTGGGCTTCTGTGGATTTGGTGTTTCTCCAGGCCTTTTCGAGGCGGCGGCATGTGCGCCTGGACTCTCGAAGTTCGGTGGTAAACCATCTGGCTTTCTTGGCACGGGTATTGTTGTTTTTCTTGAGGGGGGCTATGGTGTTGGTGCTGTCCGAGATCCATCTATGCAGGGTTCGGGCTGCGGTGTTGGGGTCGTCGTTTTCCGCGATGGTTGGGGTGGAGTTGTTGAGTGAGGAGGTGAGCTGGTCATCGGTGATTTTGGTCCAGTTTCTTTGTGGAAGCAGGTGCTGGTGTCTGTGGATGGTGGGTGTTCTGAAGGTGAAGTGGACGCAACGATGGTCGGTCCATGGGAGTTCGGTGGTGTGGCTGAAGGTGATGGAGTTTCCTGTAGTGAAGAGGGGGTCGAGGGTGTGTCCTGCTGAGTGCGTGGGCTCGGTCACGATCTGGCGGAGTCCAATGTTGTGGAGGTTGTCCAGGAGGGATGTGGTGTTGGGGTCCAGTTGATTGTCGAGATGGAAGTGGAGGTCTCCCAGCAGGGTGTAGTTGGTGGATGCGATGGCCTGCGGGGAGATAATGTCCGTAATGGAGTTGGCGAAGGGTCCGCGGGGTCCAGGGGGTCGGTAGATGAGGGTTCCTCGGAGGGCGGCGGTGGGGCTGGCCAGTATCTTGAAGTGAAGGTGTTCCATCAGTTCTGTGGACTCGTCAGGAAGTGTGCTCAGGCGGAGGCTGGACTTGTGGACGATGGCGATTCCTCCTCCTGGGTGGATGGGGCGGTCCTTCCTGGAGATCTTGTATCCTTGGGGGATGGAGATGGCGATGTCCGGTCCTGAGGTGGTGTTGGTCCAGGTTTCGGTGAAGAATGCTACGTCTGGGGTTGTGCTGTCGAGGAGGTCCCAGATTTCTGTGGCGTGTTTGTGGAGGGATCGGACGTTGAGGAGGATGCATTGTAGGGTCTTCGGTTCGGTTGTGTTCTTGTGGGCGGGTTGTGCTGGATCCGTGTTCTTGGCGGTGCTGCAGGTGTGCCGGCAGCGGTGACAGCTGAAGGGTCCATGGGTGTCGGCTGGTGATGCTAGCTTGCAGTTGTTGTTGCAGCCTGGGTTGAGTGCGTGGAGTGCTGCTGGGTCGTAGCGTTGGCGGGGCGGAGGTCCAGGGTTCCTGGTGCTGGTCGCGGACGGGTCGCAGACGGGCGCAGACGTGCTTGCCTTTGACGCGCCTTCGGTGCACCAGCGGCGCGCCCGCAGCCCGCGGCCGCCATTAAGTAGGGGTCGGGGAGGGCTGGACAGCTGGGAGGCGGGAGCGGGGAGGGGAGCTGGATTGGGCCGGTCGTGCTGGGAGGGGGAGGGGCCGCGGGGGCAGCAGCGGCGGGGAAAGGTAAAGGGAGGAAAGAAGGGATAAAGAAAAAAGGGAAAATAAGCAGAAATCAGGCACAAAAGAGCAGAGATGCAGAAAAGAGCAGAAAGGAGAAAGATAGAAAGGGTAAAAAAAAGAGTGAAAACGGGTGAAGGAGCAGAGGGAGAGAAAGGGAAAATGGGCAAAAATAAGGCACAAAAGAGCAGAGGTGCAGGAAGGTGAAAGATAGAAAGGGAAAAAAACGAGTGAAAACGAGTGAAGGAGCAGAGGGAGAGAAAGGGAAATGGGCAGAAATAAGGCGCAAAAGAGCAGAGGTGCAGAAAGGTGAAAGATAGAAAGGGGAGAAAAAGGAGTGAAGGAGCAGAAAGAAAGAAAGGAGACAGAGGTCCACTGGACCACCAGGGATGAGGCGCAGGGAAACCTGCGGGTGGAGGAGGGCCTCGATCACCAACACTCAAGAGTGCAGGGGCAGGGGCACCTCACTTAATGGTGGAGCTGCGAGGGTGGGAGAGCAGTTTCACTGACAATGAGTCAGTGGTCTTGCTCGCCTGTCCCCGCAGTGGCCGCCATTAAGTAGGGGTCGGGGAGGGCTGGACAGCTGGGAGGCGGGAGGGGAGCTGGTAAAACACCCAAACAACACAACAACTCTATTCAGAGCTACCCTACCTCTAAGCACTTTACATTATTATTTTAGTGTTTCACTGAGTTTTCCCCATGTGTGGGGGGGGGAGGTGTGTGGGGGGTATGTGTGGGGTGTGTCTGTGAGGTGTGTGTGTGTGTGTCTGAGGGGGGATGAGGTGTATAGGTGTGTGTAGGTGTGTGGGGTATGTGGGTGTGGGTGGGGATGTGGGTGTGTAAGGGGTGTGTGTGTGTGTGGGTGTGTGGGGTGTTTGGGTGTAGGTGGGGGTGTGGGGGTGTGAGGTATGTGTGGGGTGTGTGTGTGTGGGGGGTATGTGTGTAGAATGTGTGTGTATGTGTGGGATGTGTGGGTGTGTCTGTGAGGTGTGCGTGTGTGTGTGTGTGGGGGGGAGGTGTGTGTGTGGGATGTGTGAGGTGTGTCTGTGAGGTATCTGTGTGTGCGTGTGTGTGTGTTGGGGGGTGAGGTGAGGTGTGTGTGTGAGTGTGTGAGATGTGTGGGTGTGGGTGTGGATGTGTAAGGTGTCGGTGTGGGGGTGTGGGGTGTTTGGGTGTGGGTGGAGGTGTGCGTGTGTGAGGTGTGTGTGGGGAGTGTGTGGGTGTGGGGGTGTGGGGTTATGTGCGTGTGGGTGGGTGTGGGACGTACTTGTAGGTACCTAAAACAGCCACAGAACCAAAAGCTCTTTTCAGAGCTACCCTACCTGTAATCACTCAAAATGATTATTTTACACTATTATTTTCACTATTTTTCACCAAAGTACGCTCCCTGGTACGCTTCCCGGTACGCGTACCGGGCGCTCCCCCGTGAAAATTCGTAAAAAAATGTATTTATTTTTTTGCCCCGCGGAGCCTTTTATGGCCCCCACATCAAACCTAGGGGGTCAGGGGGGGTCTACCCTGCCCCCTTTTGGTCATTTGCCCCTTTGTTTTTTGCCACCTCTTGTGTCTCGATCCTACCGAGACACAAGATGGCGGCTGCTCCGGACTGTTTGGAATGTTTACAGACACCCGAGAGCCAATCAGCTTTCCGCTCGCGAACTCGCGTGGCGCGCCCGGTGCGCTCCCCGGTACGCGTACCGGGGCGCGCCTATAGATATATATATTTTTTAAAACCTAAATTACTCAAAATCCACTTGAGCACATATCTTGAGATATAGCAAAGGCACATCGGGCTAGCAGTCCCTACAATTTTGCCAAGTTTGGTGGAAATCCATTCAGCCGTTCGAGCTAAAAATGAGTTCGACCGCCCTATGGAAATTAACATGGGGAAAACACGTTTTGGGAACCCCCTTTTATCTCGGCCCCCGATTGACGGATCCCCCCCAAACTTTCAGGGAAGGAGCGGAGAGCCGCGAGGCAAAGTTGAGGAAATATTCAGGCAGATTCCTCAACCGGCGCCAAAGTTATTCCCAATAGAATGTTGCGATTTCCCTATGGAAATCAATCCTAACTATAACTACCTACTGGCGACCGCCAGTAGGTAATATATATATATATATATATATATATATATATATATATATATATATATATATATATATATATATGCAAATCAGCTCCTCTCAGCTTCTCAGCGTTCCGCAGCAGGCAAGCATGCACGCTAAGCCGGCAACGAAGGAGACAGACCACCAGGTACAGCTAGATGTTGTTTTTATTACGTTACCACAGAAAACAGCTACGCGTTTCGGGCCAAGTCGCCCTTGTTCACACTATGATTAAAGTGAACCACACCTCTAACAGTGACATCAATGATCACATGGTCATAGAGAGAGAAGACATACATAGGTATTATTACAACGGTGTGTTTTTGCATATCACAGGATAAATCCAGGTATTACACATATTGTAATAATTATATCTCGCAACATCGAGGAAACAAATATGCATTTTGATATCCTCTATATTATGTGCACATAAGAATAATAGTTTTTAGCAGCAGATTTTGACAAATTATTTCTGTTTCAATACGTGTACACCATAAATGGGTAACACACATCTGATATCTCAGAATCATGTCTAAAAAATAAGTTTTTTTTAAAAAGAAGATCAATTATATGTATGTCTGCTAATATAAGTGCAAAAATTGCAGAGCAGCAATTTAATTAAAGTGCATATAGAACTGTGCAAAAATACATGCAAAGAAAGCAAAAAAGTGCATACTGCATGATTCCAGAAGTATTTCAATATTTATAACTGTAATCTCTCAGATCCCTGAGATGACCTTACATTAAAATTATGAAACTCATCCACTTCTAAAATCCCTCATGGCAGTAAAAAAAGTTATAAAGTTAAAATCACCAATTCTCATAAATATCTATAAAAATATACAGAAAAGTATCAAAATGTGTAAAAAAGTATGGAAAAGTGTAAAAAATTCATCATTATACATACAGTAAAATGGCAGTACCGTCGTTGCTGCAAAATGGTCATAGTACAACAGTATAAGTCAATAAATAAGATAAATAGATAAAGAAAGCCTATACATATATATAAATATGACAACTTATGGTTTTGTACTCAATAATAGGGATCCTAACTATTGAGTAAGTTGTGTTTGATGAACAAAATGGATACTCAATATATATATATATATATATATACATATATATATATTACCTACTGGCGATAGCCAGTAGGTATATATAGTTAGGATTTTTTTCCTATGGGATTTTTGAAAATTCTATGTCGAATAACTTTGGCGTTTGAGGACAGAATTGGCTGAAATTTTCAGGAAAATGGAACATTTTGTTTCTGGGCAGCCCCTGAAAATTTGGGGGGGTTTCGTCAAGGGGGGGCCGAGAAAAAAGGGGGGTCCCAAAACATGTTTTTCCCATGCAATTTTCCATAGGGCGGTTGGCCTCACTTTTAGCCTGAACGGCTGAATGGATTTACACCAAACTTGGCAAAATTGTAGGGACTGGTAGCCCGATGTGCCTTTCCTATGTCTCAAGATATAGGCTCCAGTGGTTTTTACGAAAATTAACTTTGAAAAATATATATTGGGCTACATTGGGCTATATATATGTTGGAGCCCAAATGTAGCCCAATGTAGCCCAATGTAGCCCAATGTAGCCCAAAGATGGCCACCAGAGACAAAAAAAACAAATGTAGCCCAAATATCAGCCAGATGTAGCCCAACTATAGCCCAATGACAGAATGTCCCAGAGTGTTCTAAAGAACAACTAGAGTGCTAACAGTCCTACTTATTACAAAGGTATGGCACACCTGAAGCCATCTTGATTGGAATAAAGTGGTAACTCTTAAAACATTTAATTTAAAAAGGAACAAAATGAGGGGGTTCATTTTGCCATAGAAAGTATGATTAGCGAATATATGACGAAATCCCGCATACCATCAGTCCGCAAAAAAAATCCTGCATGTACTATTAGGCCGCAAATTAAAATAACGAAAACTTTTAGAACGAATATGCCTTTAGCATACACTAAACAACTAAACTACCCTAAACCCTAAAACACTACCCCCAGCATGACCCTACACTACACAAACAGTACAACACTACCCTAAACCCTAAAACACTACCCCCAGCATGACCCTACACTACACAAACACTACAAAACTACCCTAAACCCTAAAACACTACCCCCAGCATGACCCTACACTACGCAAACACTACAACACTACCCAAAACCCTAAAACACTACACCCCAGCATGACCCTACACTACGCAAACACTACAACACTACCCTAAACCCTAAAACACTACCCCCAGCATGACCCTACACTACACAAACACTACAACACAACCCTAAACCCTAAAACACTACCCCCAGCATGACCCTACACTACGCAAACACTACAACACAACCCTAAACCCTAAAACACTACCCCCAGCATGACCCTACACTACGCAAACACTACAACACTACCCTAAACCCTAAAACACTACCCCCAGCATAACCCTACACTACGCAAACACTACAACACTACCCAAAACCCTAAAACACTACACCCCAGCATGACCCTACACTACGCAAACACTACAACACTACCCTAAACCCTAAAACACTACCCCCAGCATGACCCTACACTACGCAAACACTACAACACTACCCAAAACCCTAAAACACTACACCCCAGCATGACCCTACACTACGCAAACACTACAACACTACCCAAAACCCTACCCCCAGCATGACCCTACACTACGCAAACACTACAACACTACCCTAAACCCTAAAACACTACCCCCAGCATGACCCTACACTACGCAAACACTACAACACTACCCTAAACCCTAAAACACTACCCCCAGCATGACCCTACACTACGCAAACCCTACAACACTACCCTAAACCCTAAAACACTACCCCCAGCATGACCCTACACTATGCAAACACTACAACACTACCCAAAACCCTAAAACACTACCCCCAGCATGACCCTACACTACGCAAACACTACAACACTACCCAAAACCCTAGAACACTACCCCCCAGCATGACCCTACACTACGCAAACACTACAACACTACCCAAAACCCTAAAACACTACCCCCAGCATGACCCTACACTACGCAAACACTACAACACTGCCCAAAACCCTAATACACTACCCCCAGCATGACCCTACACTACGCAAACACTACAACACTACCCAAAACCCTAAAACACTACACCCCAGCATGACCCTACACTACGCAAACACTACAACACTACCCAAAACCCTAAAACACTACACCCCAGCATGACCCTACACTACGCAAACACTACAACACTACCCAAAACCCTAAAACACTACCCCCAGCATGACCCTACACTACGCAAACACTACAACACTACCCAAAACCCTAAAACACTACCCCCAGCATGACCCTACACTACGCAAACACTACAACACTACCCTAAACCCTAAAATACTACACCCCAGCATGACCCTACACTACGCAAACACTACAACACTACCCAAAACCCTAAAACACTACCCCCAGCATGACCCTACACTACGCAAACACTACAACACTATCCTAAACCCTAAAACACTACGCCCAGCATGACCCTACACTACGCAAACACTACAACACTACCCTAAACCCTAAAACACTAGCCCCAGCATGACCCTACACTACG
Organism: Lissotriton helveticus; assembly: GCF_964261635.1. Taxonomy (NCBI): domain Eukaryota; kingdom Metazoa; phylum Chordata; class Amphibia; order Caudata; family Salamandridae; genus Lissotriton; species Lissotriton helveticus. The sequence goes on from NC_136059.1 coordinate 1,715,429,614, forward strand.
CAAACACTACAACACAACCCTAAACCCTAAAACACTACCCCCAGCATGACCCTACACTACGCAAACACTACAACACTACCCTAAACCCTAAAACACTACCCCCAGCATGACCCTACACTACGCAAACACTACAACACAACCCTAAACCCTAAAACACTACCCCCAGCATGACCCTACACTAAACAACCACCACAACTCTACACTACACTAACACAACACTACACTACACAACACTACACTACACTACACAATCACTAACCCACGAAAAAATTAACAGAAACCCACTTACCTCTCTCGTCATCGTGGTTTTCACAACGCAAATGCATTTATCATACATGCCTTTAAAACGTAATTCTTTGTAAAGGCATGCGCGATAAATGCACATGCGTTTTGAAAAAATGCGGGATAATGGTATGCGAGGTCAATGACCTTGCGGGATAATGGTATGCGGAGTGAAAGTCTGCGGGATAAAAAATGCGGGAAAATGGCTGCAAACCATGATTAGCAGCAGACTTCCCTGGTGAGCACTAGCTTTACTACAGTGATCTAATGAGCAACTAGAGTGCTAACATTCAGAATTTATGGCAAATGTGTGACACATCTGAATGCCTTCTTGATAGAACCAAAGTAAACAAGCATTGAAAATGCAATAGATCTCGCCCTCGTTTAAGTTAAAGCCATTCTGTTTGTAATGAGGTGGCTTTTTAGCTTTGCTTTTATTAGTGTTTTTAAAACGTTCATGTAAATAACATGCATATGTATGCATATATGTATATGTATGCATGCATTTATATTTATATAGATATGCAGATTATATATGTTTATATATGTATATTACCTACTGGCGATAGCCAGTGGGTATATATAGTTAGGATTTTTTCTCTATGGGATTTCTGAAAATTCTATGTCTAATAACTTTGGCGTTTGTGGACGGAATTGGCTGAAATATTCAGGAAAATGGCACATTTTGTTTCTGAGCAGCCCCTGAAAATTTGGGGGGGATTCGTCAAGGGGGGGCCGAGAAAAAAGGGGGGTCCCAAAACGCATTTTTCCCATTCATTTTTCCATAGGGCGGTTGGACTCACTTTTAGCTCGAACGGCTGAATAGATTTACATGAAACTTGGCAAAATTGTAGATATGGTTTGCCCGACGTGCCTTTGCTATGTCTCAATATATGTGCTCCAGTGGATTTTGAGAAATTAACGTTTAAAAAAATATATATATCTGTGACAGCGCTCCGGTTAGCGCCCCGGTTCGCGTACCTGACGCGTAGCGGAACTTCGCGAAGCGAAGCTGATTGGCTCTCCGGTGTCTGTCAACATTCTAAACAGTCCGGAGCGGCCGCCATCTTGTCTCTCGGTACGATCGAGAGACAAGATGTGGTGAAAAACGAAGGGGGAAATGAAGGAAAGGGGGCAAGGTAGACCACTCCTGACCCCCTAGGATTGATGAGGGGGATATTAAAGTGCCCCGCGGGTCAAAAAATAGTAGAGGCGCGTCCCGGTACGCGAACCGGGCAGCTCACCGGGCAGCTCACCGGGCAGCTAACCGGGCAGCTAACCGGCAGCGTAGCTGTCAACATTGTAAACAGTCCGGAGCTGCCGCCATCTTGTCTCTCGGTAGGTTCGAGAGACAAGATGTGGTGACAAAAGAAGGGGGAAATGAAGGAAAGGGGGCAAGGTAAACCCCTCCTGACCCCCTAGGATTGATGAGGGGGATATTAAAGTCCCCCACGATTTTTCGCGGTAGAGGCGCTTCCCGGTACGCGAACCGGGCAGCTAACCGACAGCGTAACGGGAGTCCGCCATCTTGTGTTTTTGGAGCGTCCGGTTCGCGTACCGGGTAGCGTCCCGGTAAGCGTAACAAGGGGAAAACCAAGAGAAACAGTAAAAAATAAATTAAGGGAATAGATTTCCAGCAAACTTGGCAAAATTGTAGGGACTGTTTGTTTGATGTGCCTTTGCAAGGCCTCAAGATATGTGCACGTGTGGATTTTGTCTAATTAAGGTTAAAAAAAATATATATATCTGTAAGCGTGCTCCGGCACGCTTACGTTACGGGTTTTGTTTGCGCTGCAGAGCGGATACGTCACGGTTATGCGACGCGTCATGAGGCGTCTCACGTGGCTACATGATACGTCACGTAATAAAGAATATATTTTACAGCTATAGATATTAGCTTTTAAAAAACCAATGAAATTCACTGAAAAAACCATAGGTTATAGACCATATATAGTTAGGAATTTGCATTTACAAAACCTTGAAAATTCACTGAAAAAACCATAGGTTAATGACCATATATAGTTAGCTGGACATTTTATTGACATAAAACCAATGAAATTCCATATATAGTTAGTTGCACTAACTATATATCGCGCACCCGCAATCCACTGCTGATGATGTCACATATTACATCATTCATGACATGGTCAGTGACATCACTGATGACATCACTGATGACATCTCAAATGACATCACTGATGACATCACTGATGACATCTCAAATGACATCACTGATGACATCATCTAGTGTCTGTTACATTGAAAAAAATAATTAAAAATTAAAAATATGTATAACGTTTTGTTAATTTAAATATATTTATATTATTTTCTATATTTTTTCTATTCTTTTTGGAGTCGCGCACCCAATGCGCACCCTTCTCATTCACTGCGCGGAACGTGTCTGTCATTTTAGGGTTGCTGTGTAGGATCCGCGTTGGATGTACGACGAGTACGACTTTCCCAACATGGACAATATTCGATTGGTACGCGACTTATAGCGCATACACAACATGTACGTATTACGCGACACGACGGTTGCACGGTTGCGCATGATATCATACGCGCATCAGGGCGGGGTGGGTGTGACACCCCCGCAAACATTTTTTTAATGTTCAAAAACTTATATATATATATTTAATATAAATATTAAGACAAGACATTATCTGAACTAATTATAAAAATACTATTCTTTAACTTTCAAAAAAGTTGCATTACTTTTAAATGTCATTTTGTGAAGTCGCGCTAGGTGCGAGCAGGGTGCGAGCTGCGTGCGCGCACCCTATGCAGACCCCATGTGACCAGAAAAAAGAGACTTGATTGGTTTATTCCAATTCTTATTGTAAGTATTGAAGGACCCCACCCATTTCAATTACTTGTGTTAGACCTTCCTTGGGGGGAAGACCTCAGGTACCAAAAAGTGTTGTTTTTGTTGATTACAGGCCTCTTTCATCTTAAGATTGCAAAAATGACTTCAAATCAGCCTTCTTCTGATTCAGAACAGTCCAATGAAGAGGGGGTTGTTCCTGAACCACCACGCTCCAAGAGATTTAAATCAATTGTCTGGAGATTTTTTACATTTCCAGAAGGATTGAAGAAAACAAATGCCACAAAGGTAACCTGCAAAATTTGCAAGGCAGTTTTATCAAGAGGAGAGCCCAACAAAATATTCTTGTGGAACTGCCAGTATGTTTAAACATCTGCACAGTTTGCATCCTGTCAATCTGGCAAGAGAGGCGTGCAAGAGACTGCAACAGACTGGACCACCACCACCTCAAGTTGCAAGCACTTCTGGGGCGTCCACTTCGACATCTACTTTGGACATCTGGCCCCAACTGGCGAATGCAAAAATTCATTGCATAAAATGCAATAGGTACTTTGCTATGGGGAGCAATCCGTTGATTTCGTTTGCAGGGCTCTGGAGAACCATCATTGTTAGACTGTTTTGTTTGCCCTAAGGTTCATTGTTCTGTTTGTCCCGTTCAGGTTTTTTTCATTTTAAAAAAAATTAAAAAATTGTTTCAAAAAACAAAAAAAATACAACACTACAAAACAGAAAACAAAGTTCTTTTCAGAACTACCTACTCTGGTTAAAAAAGAGCTAAACTTGTATGCAAGTGTGTGAAAGTTTAGATGAATGTATGTGTACTGCATAATTGACTAAAACAATGCATTTGTGATGTGTGGTGAATGCATAAGTGCAGAATTATAAGGAAGTGCTGCAGCGTGACACTGTAAACTGTTTAACTACAGCATGCTGTGGTACATCCGAAGCACAGGGATGCAACATATGTGTATAAATATGTTGCAGGTCTGTGCTTCCCTCTGCACAGCTGCTTAAACTAAAGGCACGTGGTGATACAGGCACCCTTTTCCTTGTTTGTGTAGTGTAGGGGGTAGTGCTGGGGGTAGTGTTTTAGGGTTTAGGGTAGTACAGTGGTGTTCATCTACTGTAGGGGGGTAGTGTTTAAAGGTTTAGGGTAGTGCAGTGGTGTTTATGCAGTGAGAGGTTCATGCTGGGGGTAGTCTTTTAGGGTTTAGGGTAGTGTAGTGGTGTTTGTGAAGTGTAGGGGTTGTGCTGGGGTATGTATTAACATTACACTATGACCACCCTAAGCCCAATTATCTGTAGTAACCACCAACAAATTCCAGGTGAAGTTATCAGCAGAATGCTACGAAAACATTTATCAATATTAAATGCTTCTAATCAAGTAAAATTCAAATCATCACATGCAGTGAGCCACAAATGGTATTACCACAACAGTAAGTCTCCCCAACTTAGATTTAAAGTGGATAAACATGTTTCATGTGGCAAACTCATAGGCCAATGTTGCTGCTTTCACATACTTCAACACCCTCCACATACTCAGCAAGACCTTCAAATAGACCCACCCCCCGAATCAAGGAAGACCATAACCCAAGCACTCATCACCAGCAGGCTGGACTACGGGAATGTCCTCTTTGCTGGAATCAACAACTCTCTACTCCACAAACTTCAGACTGTCTAGAACACCCCTAGCCAGACTCATTCTCAGCATCCCACGACAAGACCACATTACCCAGCATAAACGAGCACTCCACCTGCTCCTCACCGAAAAAAGAGTGACCTATAAGCTGCTCACACACACCTATAAAGCCCTCCACAACACCAGACTCCAATACCTCAATCTCCTCTACACCTCAAAAAGAAACCCACTCCGCTGACCAGGCCTTGCCTGAAATCCTCTGAATCCACAGAACCAGACAGAGGCACACCCTTCTCCTACATCATGGCTAAGACCTGGAAAGAACTCCCCCTCAGCATCAGATGGAGCCCCACACTGAAAGCATTCAGGAAGAACCATAATATCTGGCTTTTCGAATGATCAAAGCTGCACAAATCCCCCCCACAAACTCCCCCAGCGCCTGGAAACCCTCACAGGTGAGTAGTGTACTCTATACATCCCTAATTGATTATTTAATATGCCACCAGAGTGTGTGTTTGAGTGTTATCAAGAAGTCCTGCCATTGGTTTGGCTGTCTGTAACTCTTAAAGGTAGTGAAATAAGCAGTGCTACCTTCTTTAATATACATAAAATCTCTGAGATTGGCTTGGTTTTGCTTCACCTCTGAGAGCTACTTTCAGGGTGCTCGTGACCTACTAGTAGCTCCCGAGCTACTGGTTGGAGACCCCTGGTATGTATAGAGAATGGGGATTTGTAGTCCTGAAGCACAAATGTGAAGGTTATTACACCACAACATGCATAATACATAGCACTTTGCATCACTCCATTCCCTAAAGCCTGGCTCACTGCATAAGTACATGCTTACTGACTGAATGATTACATTTATGTAAGTAAAGACAATGGATGAATTCTTAATTGGTTCACTTTTACATTAGTGAATGATTTACTACATGGTACTGAAAGAGTCACTATTGGATTGCAACAGCAGTCACACTGTGTTTGTCGTAGGAAATGGATAGTGACTAGGGAATTGTAGGCCTGAAGCACAAATGTGAAGGTGGTTCCACTACATGCATAATGCATAGGAATTTGAAGCACTGAATACCCTAAAGCCTGGCTTACTGCAAGAATGTACGTACTAGATAAATAACAGTATCCCTTACAGTGTACAAAGAAAGATTAAAAAAATTTAATAAATAAATGTATTAAAACTCTGAATAATTGAATAAAAAAAATGAATACTCGGATATAATTTAGAATACTCCAAGTTTAATAGAGATTATCCCTAGCACGGGATGCAGGGAAAATAAGGGTTTAGGGTAATGAAGAATAATAAAACAAAGTTTTAAAACAGAGGGAAGTTACTTAGATAATAACTCGTATTAAAAAAGGTAACCTATAGAAAAGCTTTAATAAGAAAAAATGAGTTTAAATAAAGCATTTCTTTTTAGCCCTTGGGGGTGACGATCCCCGACACTTGGGGGCCCCTCTGTGCCCCCCATAAAATTTTAAAAATGTCCCCCCCTTTATTTAACTCCCCCGGGGGCTAACTATAAAAAAAGCTTTGTTTCATTTTATTTATTTTACGGTACAGTCTGCGCACCCCACACGCACCTGCCGGGTTTAAAAAAAAAAGAAATTTGTGGGCCCTGAAGGTCCTTCTGGGACCCCCTAAGCAGGTCTAGAGGTTAAAAATATTTCTACCCTGCCCCCTTTCTTCGTTTTGCACACATATTCCACTGGCCCTCAGCCTCGCTTCTACTGAGGCACAAAATGGCTGCCAACAGTTCCTGGTTTCGAATGTTGACAACCACTTGACAGCCAATTAGCATTCAGCGAGTGATCGGAAGGGTGCGCTTATGGTACGATGACAATCCTTGCACACTCCGCGGATCCACCGCGCCCATAGATATATAAATGACTTTAACTGTAATTTTCTCAGGAACTACTGAACAGATTGATACCATTTAAGTGAAAGGCACAAGTCTGAAGTGAGGACTACCTCTTTGCCAAATTTGGTGTAATTCCGTTCAGCCGTTCGGGCTATAGCTGTGGCTAAAGATCCTATGGGAAATTGCATGAGGAAAACACGTTTTGGGACCCCACTTTTTTCTTGGCCCCCACTTGACGAATCACCCCGAAATTTCAGGATAGGAGCGGACCAGAGCTGGCCAACAGTTTGGAAAATTTCGCAAAGATTCATCAATCGGCGCCAAAGTTATTGGGAATAGGATGTTGCGGATGTCCTATGCATAATAGGTCATAACTATAACTGCCTACTGGCGACCGCCAGTAGGTAATACATATATATATATATTCACTGAAAAAACCATAGGTTTTACATACGTTATAGTTAGGAAGTAGCATTTAAAAAACCTATGAAATTCATCGAAAAAACCATAGGTTTTACACCAGTTATAGTTACCAGGAAATTTTACTCGCATAAAACCATTGAAATTCCCACGTTATAGTTAGTTGGACTCACTATAACTTGCGCGTGCAATGCACTGCTGATGACGTCACATATTACATCACTCATGACGTGGTCAGTGACAATACTCATGACATCACTGATGACACCATCCAGTGAATGTGTGTCTTTCTGAAAAATAAATATTAGTGAGTAATGTTTAAATTTTTAAACATATGTAAAAATGTTTCACTTTGTGTATAAGTGGCTGCATGGGTTGGTGAGTAGCTACATGTGTAGGTATATGGGTTATTAGATGTTTTTTTTAATAGCAATATGAGTGTCTATATGTTTGGTGGGGGTGTTACTTAGCACATAGATGCATGAATGACTGACTCTCTGTTTGTATGTGTTTTGAATACAGCATATGTGCAGAACTGTATGGGTGGATGAGTGTGTATATATGTATGTTAGTGAGTGAATCACTGTCTCACTAGTGTCTTTTTCTGTAACTACATATTTTTAATCTAGTATATGTGAATATTGATGTATATAAGTGAGTATATGTGAGAGTGAGGGATTGTAAGAGTTCCTGTTTAAATAAGTATGTGTTTCTATAAGTGATTGTTTAAGAGAATAAGTATGTGTAATTTTCCTTAGAAGTAAAGTGGTAGTGTGTGTGTAGCTGTATATGCAAATAAATAGATGTTTAATAGTTTATTTGCATGTGTGAGTATGTGTGACAGTATCTTTTGGATGACTGTCGTTGTGTAACAGGATATATAGGTGTATCACTATATATGATGAGTGAGTATATGTATGAGTGACTACATAGAACTGTTGGTGAAAGAGTGGATGTGTATATAGATGGTGGATTTAGTGAATTGGTTGTTGTAACTGGTATGGGTATCTCCATTTTTTTGTAAATTTTAGTTTCTATTTTTGAATATGTGTTTCAAGGGTTACATTACAGTGAAAAGAGGTCTGTCACTCTGTCGCAAGGATGGTGTCATCAGTGATGTCATGAGTGATGTCACTGACCACGTCATGAGTGATGTAATATGTGACGTCATCAGCAGTGCATTGCACGCGCAAGTTATAGTGAGTCCAACTAACTATAACGTGGGAATTTCAATGGTTTTATGCGAGTAAAATTTCCTGGTAACTATAACTGGTGTAAAACCTATGGTTTTTTCGATGAATTTCATAGGTTTTTTAAATGCTACTTCCTAACTATAACGTATGTAAAACCTATGGTTTTTTCAGTGAATTTCATAGGTTTTTTAAATGCTACTTCCTAACTATAACGTGTGTAAAACCTATGGTTTTTTCAGTGAATTTCATAGGTTTTTTAAAGGCTACTCGTTAACTATAAACTGTTTATAAGTTATATTTTTTCATTATATTTCTTAGCTTTTATTAATTGCGAAATATAAAATATTTTTTAAATGTATTCTATAGTTTTATTATAGATTTTCAAGAAATGCTTTCATAGTATTATAAAGTTTTTTTCACTGTCAGAATTGCTTAGGAACTCCTTGCAAGTCTCAAAAGCTTTACAAAGTCTTTACCTTACGTTCATTTCACCGTTTACAGACTTGTCAGATGTTAAAAAACGTTCCGAGGTGCGTGACAGAGTGCGCGCACCCCGGTGTTTTGAAACAATTAAAAAAGTTTGATACTTTATCGGCATTGTTCTTGTGACCCCATATGAAGGTATTTAATATTTGAGAATGTATACCTTTCCTCATTTTCACATTTTAAAACTTCATTAAATTAAACCGATACTTCTAATTCACGTACGTGTCCGGATTCCGTCACCGCGTATACGTCCTAATACGCGCATGTCAAATCATGTGACTTGAAAAGAACACTTCCTATTGGTTCATAGTAGTTTCTGTTCCGCAATTTTCCAGAACCCACCAACTTCCCTCACTATTTATTTGGCGCTGAAAAGAGAACAAACTTTTTCATATTTCCAGACACTTTGCTGAAATGGCGGCCGCAGCCAATTCTTCTTCGGAATCTGAAGGAAATGGTTATCTTCCTTTACAAAAAAAAAAGGAATATTTTATTTGGCAATTTTTTACCTTTCCTGAGGGGCAAAAAAAAGTAAATGCTCCAAAAGTAACGTGCACAATTTGTGGCTCCGTACTTTCCAGAGGAAATCCAACCAAAAAATATTCTTTTTCAATTCATACTATGAAGAGGCATATGAGCCAAGTCCACCCTGTTCAATATGCAAAAGCAGCAACAAGAGATCTGGCCACACAACTGCCACCATTTCAGGCCAGTACTTCATCGAGCAGACGATCTACATCTGCATCGCTTGAACAGATGGAGTTGAAACCATTTTTAAACGAAGTGCATATAAAATGCAACAAGTGCGAAGGATTAATTGTGTACGGAGAGCAAAGCGTCATTCTTATTGAAAGAAGATTTAATCAGCATAAAATGTTCGAATGCATCTAATTTTTTTACAACTTCAAATGTTCCTGTTTTACAGTTTAAAAATTTGGTTCCTGTTTCACAAATTTTAAAGAATGAAAAACTTAAAAAAAAAAAAAAAAAAAAAACCAGTTCTTTTCAGAACTACCTCATTGTACCAAAAAGAGCTCTATTCATAAGCTAAATTATTGCCGCATTTTAGCAACAATAATTAAAGAATGCGGCAAAACTTGGGACATATTATGAAGACGTGATAATTTCACTTCGCTTTAATCGGCATAACGCTGTTAAACAAGCGCCGATAATCGCCTTCATAATATGAGCCATATTATCAAGGATAGACGATACAATATCGCCGCTTCTATCGACAGCAAACTGACGATAAACCGGCGATAATGGACTTGATAATATGCTGTATGAAATTCCTAGCGTAGCCCATATTACATGTTTTCACATCTTACATGGGCTTTCATAGGATTTCCATAGAGCAAATTATGAAACCCATTATCGCCGCTTTATCGCCAATTTCCTGTTGATAAAAGCGGCTTAAATGTATCGACTGTCCATTATAATATGCCCCTATGTTTTTCAAAATTCAAAATAAAACGTATGTTATATGCCTTTATATCTAACATGACGTTCCACTGCAATTTATAAAGCATATTATGGACGCCGTTTTCGCCTCTATATCGGCAACTTCCTGCCGTTCAAGGCAGCGTTAAACTCTTTTGAATCTTTGTAAATATTCGTCAACATCTTTATAAGAACGTGATAACACCGCCTGCGGTAAAAGCACTTTGCATTTGTGCCGCACAGACAGTTAATGACATGCATAGTAGGGGTATGTTAAACTATAAGCAAAACCTGTTTAAAGGCAAAAATACTATCTCGTACACGACTCCTGTTAGGAAAACAGTTTAAATAAACTTGTTTATCATACGAGTGCCACGGGCAGCTGTGATGAAGCATTTGGCAGCGTTAACGTGGAGGTGTGGAAAATAAAACTAAATCAACCCCCTCTCGTATTTACAAAGCACACATTAGTGCATAAAAGCAACGCTTGTTTTCACGCGGCAATATTAAGTGCCGCAGACTGTTACAGGAGTACTATCACATATGTATTAAAATTACGTTAAGACTGCCTCTTTTGTAATTCTCTGCTAACATGCACTCTCATGATTAGAAGTGAAATCATAGTCCTTCTTTTTTTTTCATTTTATGTGCCGTTTTTTGCCATTAGCAATCTACTTACCGTATACAACTAGCAAAAATTATCACTATGTTGGCTTACTTCCAATAATTTTTCGTAGACCAGCGGTGATCTTTAACGCTTAGGAGTGATACAATTATCAAACTTTAATTCTAAAACTAGTGATTCCCGAACTGTGCACCACGGCTCCCCAGTCCGCCTTAATGAGGTGCCAAAAGCACGGCGCACACTAGGATGGCTAACCGTCTGTAAATTCCACAGACGTCACTACTCTGTTATGTGTAACTGTATCCATCTCAGAAAGCTGCGCGCTCCTCCCCTGTGATAACGCTGACAGTCCATCCTGAAACGGCCTTGAATTATACTGCAGCAGGAGCACCCGTCCCACGCATTGGAATTCTCAAAGGAGCTTTCTGCCTCAATAAACAGAAGACATTGTTTTAGATAAAAAAAGTTAAACTACCATCAAGGCTTATTATGAAACAGTTTCTTTAAAATAGTTTATAAAACAAAATTATTAAATCAGAATAACGTTCTTTGATTATCTTATAAATTTAAAACAGCAGTCTTTTTATTAACATATTCAACAATACCATGGTTACTGCTTATGTACATAAAGGAAGTAGGACCTAATCTCAAAGGCAATAGTGTTTGCTTGTTATTTGTGTGAAGGTATTTCCTAAACTACATATCTGCATGCAGTAAGACAAACAACATACCTCCAGTCGAGCACCACACTATACTACACGCATATTTGTAGTTTAGATGCTTTAATCTGCCAACACAATAACAACCAACACCTCCTTTGAAAACACTCCTTCCTTTTTTAAAACAGTGCTAAAAGTCAGGGGCAGATTACCAAGGCGGACATTCAGAGATGGGCCGAAAGGCCAGTGCCTCAGTGCTCTCTGTGGGCCGTTTTTTTCTCCCCTGCCCCAGTCCACACAGACTACACTTGGAAAGGGGAGAAAAAAAAGCCGACCCACAGAGTACACGGAGACAGACAGGGAAAATTAAAGCAACCTCTCTGTGCGGCTGAACACCCCTGCCCTACCAAGCAATAAAGCTAAGGCTGGGCTGGGGAGGGATGATTGTTTTCAAGAATCGACCTCCCTAGGGGGTAGGTGTTTCTCAGGCCTTTGAGCCATTTTCACCTAAGCCCCCCTAGGGCCCATGCAGCCCATGCAGCAAGTATGTAAAGTAAACAAAAGTAAAAGGTAGCATACAGTGTGATACCTACAAAAACTGAAGTGTGCAAGTAACAAAAGAGTACCATACACAAGTACAAGGATAATACTACAGTAAATGGTAACGACTTAATCTGACAGAACACACTGGGATGGTACTTCCCATGCACCAGCTTCACCTCAACCTCCCTCTGCCTACCTGGCTGTGTTTTGTGGTCCCCTGCTAGGACATTTTCCCGAGGCCTGTAGGACTAATTAATTACCTAATTGCAGGGGCCTTACCTCTCTTCAAGTGCTCCTAAGCTAAAGGCCTGGGAAGGACTAAGTAGGTTAGTAATACCAGCGGCTATTCTGCTTTTCAGGTGCTCCTGTGCTGAACGGCTAAAATAATTTTGTGACAAAGGGGCCTTCCTATTTTTTTTTGTTGCTCAGCATATTCCCATTAGCACCTTGGCCCTGTGCCCTATAGAAGAACAGTGTCCTCCCACTTTTATGCTTTGTATGTGTAAATGATGTTTCATGAAAGGGCACACCCCTTGAATATGGACCACACCCATTAAATATGGACCACGCCTCTTGAATGTGGACCACTTTTTTTGCTCAGGGGCAACTATTTGATTTTGATCATTTTCAAATATAGCACAAATATGTTCAAAAGTGAGTAAAAACAAATAGTAATGTTAGCAACAGTTTACAGTCACTTACATCTTGCAATGTTAACTTTCTATGTCAATTATATTAAATTTCACAGACAAACAAAGCACATCCCAATATACTCTTTATCTATCATTAGTTGTCACTAACTGCTGTTAGCATCAGCTACATACTAATAAGACAATTTTTTCTGCACTATCTTGCCTTTTAAAATCAAAAATGCAGAATAAAATTCCTTTGATAATTTCCTGAAAAGTTCTGTAACACATATCATTTACCTGCAATATTTTCACACATCCGCATTAGTGAACTGACTGACTGAAATGTTGTTGATTTCTTAAATTAATTTTTTAGACACTCCTTGTGACCGTGCAGCCAATCCTCCATGGAAATGTTTATATAAAACACAACACTAATATGACCATGATACTCAAAGAAATAACACAGGGTGTAAAAAGTATTTTTATTATTTATACTTACCTAAGCAATAATAACAAAGAAAATATTGAAAAATTTGAAAAACATGGTATCTGTGAAAGATAAGTAAAAATATGGTTATAGTGTTATTTCATTAAACAAAACAAAGTAGAAGTGATTGAAGCAGAAAGTGAAAGAAAAGAAGACAGAGGCACAGAAAGAGACCAAGACAGAATATTTTCAAAGAAATAAAAGCACTCAAACAATGACAGTCTAAAGGAAACTAAAGTGACAGGCAAAATAAGAGTATGATCAGTGATAATACACAAAACAAATAGTCTCTGAAATAAACAGACTAAGAGTACCTACATATCTTAAAGAGATAGATAAAATAGAGAACCAACACTAAGAGAAAAAGAGTCAAAAAGGTAGAGTAACAGAAGAGAAATAAAATACAAACAGACATGGAGTATAACAGAGACATATAAACAAAAATAAAGTAGGATGACAAAACTAACCTATAGATTTTAGATTGGAAAGTGTTCATAATTAAAGAAAGCAGAGTAAGGGAACAAATTGTAAGGTATAGTAAGACAAACAAATTAAGATTCAGGAAACAATGCCAATAAAACATCAATGAAGCTAACTCTCTGTAAAGCAACGTAGGTAACAAACTGAAGACTAAGAAAGACTGAATAGAATACTAACAAAACGATGTAAAAGTAAAAGGATGAGTTAAAGAAAATAACCATATCTAAACACCATTATCAAAGGAAGAGGATGAAGAAAATTAGAGTAAGAGATAGATACACGAAACTTTCAGATATGATTAGTTGTTCTTACCTTAAAAATATAATATCTGTGGAAGACAATAAAGAAATCTGTTATAATACATACTTCCAAATCCAATATAACAAAATATCTTAAACAACATATTTACTGGTTTATTTTTGCTGTCTTCAGATAAATTGATTTTCACTATATACAGTGATTTCAATAGTAATCATCATGTAACAGCGGGAAAAAAAACCCACAATCAAAATGATTGTATTTAAAAAACCCATAAAAGATCTCTATATATACTATAAATACTTAGAAAAAAACATGTCTTAAATGTTTTTCTCTAATTCGCAATTTCTTGAGTAAGCACACCACATATTCCACAATTATAAACTAACTAAAGTATACCAGTTACTTTTAAATACCGCTCCACAAAAACCCGTGCAACTATGTTCTTAAAACATTTATCTCAAAACAACATTTTTATATCTGATTTTTTTCCACATGGCCAAATACTATGAGATAATTCCTTATTTTTTTGAGTACCTCTCAACAAACTCGCGAGTAAGTATGTTCTAGAAACATTTACCTGTATTTCACATTTACATATCTCAGATATTTCCGCAAGGCCAAATGGTATGAGTTAATTCGTTTTTTTTACTACCTCTCCACAAACTTCCAAGTAAGTGTACTCTAAAAACATTTATCGTAAGTCAACATTTCCATATCTGATTGTTTTCCGTGTTGCCAAATAGTATAAGTTAATTCCAACATATCCTGTACCAGAAACATTAAGGAAACCTTACCTGATGCTATCACTTTGGCACATAATAGTCTCATTTCCATATTTGAACACCCTTAATCACATCATATTTCTAAAGAACACATTTTCATATCTTTACACTATTACTCTGACTCGACCAAGTAATTTCACTGAAATTTTGGTTGCAAAAATATCAAATAAGAATTTCTTAACTCAGAAGGCAAACGTTTCTTAAAACTTAATTGACTATCATTGCACAGCGTCCAACCAGTTGTACTCTTCAAATAAGCTATGTAATGTCCTGATGATATAGATAACCCTTCATGAAAAATAATTGCTACAGTTACAAATGTTCTTCTAGAAATAGATATTTGAGAAGCCACATAATTTTTAATTAAAGTTGACAATTTACTTCCATCAGCTCTGCATCGTTGAAGCATTAAAATAACATACTGTCCATATCTATGGATAAATAAGGTAGATAACATTTCTGAATTACATTGAGAACAGACCATGTTCTGATATGCATCTTTAACTAGTTTATTAAAGGACACTTTTACAATCTGGTAATGTTAAATATATAAATCTTTCTGTCTGTATGTCAGTAGTACTTGTAAAAGAGCAATTATCGCAAATATGTTCCCATTTATAAGAAAGGCCAAATAGACTATCAATACCTACACCTTCTTCTTCCAAAACTGTAAGCATATACATAATAAATTCCTGACAATCTTGCTGAATATTCTGAGAAAATTGATTTAGTTCTGCACATATATCTAAAACATTCCTTACTTCTGAAACACTTGCTACTTCACTATTACCACGAGTACATTTTTCAAACACAGAATTTAAAGAACAACAAAATGTTTGCTCCTGATTTTCTCTAATTTGTTCCTGTAACTTTTTTAGAAAAAAAACCACATTAACCACTACATTTGCATAGCAGTTGACACCAGACCTATTTTCAAATTTAAATCCAACAATCTCTGTAGAACTAACGTTTTTCTGACTCTTATCAATGACAGTCTCATCTTTTTTTCTTCGTTTCTCTAATACTTCACTACATTATTTCTCATTTCTCCTTTTCTGACCAACTATACTCTTTTTAATTATAGGATATTGAGGTAAATGTGGAGCGTATTCTCTTCTTAACCTATTATACTCCTGTACACATTTTAAATCTGCACTGATCTTTGTCTCATCAAAATCAATTAGATAAAGCCCAGATAAAGTTCTAACTCGTGATAAAGCAACATATCCCATACCCTCTTTGAATACACTATTTCCAATGTTTACCAAAGCACAATCTACACTTAAACCTTGCGATTTGTGAATAGTCACTGCATATGCCAAACAAATTGGAAATTGTTTCCGACGGACATACAAGTCTTTTACAAGTAAAAAACGACTTGAGCAGCGACTGATTAGTTGAACTTCCTCTATTTCATCAAATTGTATTCGTATAAAAATTCAATCTCATCTCTATTTGGATAATTTACAAAACTAACAACATTACCCATTGCTCCATTCACCAGACCTCTTTCTACAAGTAAATGTCTCCGTAAAATAATCCGACAATTTAAACATACATACAGATTCTTCTCTAAACCAGCAGTTTTAGATATAGAAGTCTGTAGACTATCCAATTTTAACTTTAATTTATCAGACAAAACAATAGTACTTCCTTCATACTCTATTTTATCTTTTGCTTCCAGTTTCTTAATTTCTTCATTTTCCAACTTCAACATTTTCTCATTGAAAACTGAGCATTCTTTTAGAGTTGGCATCAAGCATATAACTGACTTATCTTTTACCTCTTTACTATATATTTTCTCAGGTACATTATCTTCATTGGGAAACAACTTACATATTAATCGAGTTTGTAGAGCTTCTTTTGCATCTTCAGTTAGTCTTCCAATCCTTATATCTTGAAGAATCTCTCCATATTTAGTATCCTTTGCCTGTCGCATATTTTGAATCAGTTCAGTATATTTGAAATGTGACCATATATTTACATTTCCAATACTGCCAAGGCACTTTCTCGTGTCTTCATTTGTCACAGTTTCAAATACAGATTGTCCTTTTACAGGAGTTAGTTGCAGTAGATCTCCAAAAACTATGACACGTTTCCCTCCAAATAAAACATCATAGTCAGTTTTAAGTATCTGCTGCATTCTTAAATGTACAAAAGCAAGCATTAAATTGGATACCATGCTTACCTCATCAATAATAAGAAGTTTCATTTCTTTAAGAACTCTTGAAACTTCATAACAAGCATCTCCAGATAGCTTGTGATATTGTAATTTGTTTTCATGTTCAACTGGTAGCATTAATAAACGATGTAAAGTAATACCTTTAATATTATGTGCTGCCAATCCAGTTGGAGCTGTCACAACACAAGACAATGGTGACTGAGTTTTTTGCTGTAGATATGCAGTAATTCCTTTTATAAGAAAACGTTTCCCTGTACCAGCTTCTCAACTTACATATAGTCTCATAGGTTGAAATGACATACATGAGCATTCTTTTTTCTCATGACGAAAACCATGCTCAATGTGCTCTGTCACTTCCACGTATATTTGTCTTTGCTCAAGATTAAATTCCTTCTCCAATTCTTCTAAGTTTATTATATCCTCTTGAGCTTGCTCCATTACTGTTTGTACCTCATCCATAGCAGTGGCTGCTTCATTTCGGATAATTGGTTCTCCCAGTGGATCCTGACTCAACGATGCTGAACTTTGTGTATCTTGTGAACTTTCTCTTGCAATCTCCGCTGCAATTGTTGCTTCTTGCTCTATTTCGTCGTTCAACGTTTTCAGATAATTACTAAAAGCAGGACATTCTATACTACTTTTAGATGCGTTAAAAGAATCTTCATAACTTATAAACTCTCTAAGTAGTTCCTCTTCGGTACGCCATGGTTTAAAGAGTTGCAAAAGAGCTAAATAGTAAAATTCTCTTTTGTCTGGATTTTCGCAACTCAGTTTTCGGTGATTAATCAAATGTCCTTTTGTTTGTTTCACCAGACATCCTTCCTGTCCAATTACAGCGTACATACCTTTTTCAACATTCTCTCTAACATTCCTTTTAAAAGTGTATTTTTCAAGAACCTCATACAGACAAATATTTTCTAGCAGAGTACTTCTATTTGGATAGTATGTATCCAACATATTTGTTTTCAAAATGTCTGTACTGTTTGGTTCTTTCTGTGCTAAATATTCAATTTCTTGCACAGTTTTCAAAACACGGTTTCGTGTTCCTGCTAGACCTAAACTCACCCACAGGATACTTCGAGATTTCGCATAAAGACTTGCTGATGATAATCGATCACAGCATTCATATGCTCCAATTTCTCGATGTGATAACATCTTCAAACTGTATGTATACAATTTCTTGCTTAGGCTCTTTTCATGAGAAATATCTTCCCACATCTCCTTCAGTTCCGTCTTTTCAGATTTTGTGATGTAAGACGTTACATATCGAGCCACAGCAATAGAGTTATCCGCAACATATTGTATATCCATGTTAGCATTCCACATGGACAAAATGACAGGGTTGTAGTCATTTATATATTTGGACTCTTCTCCTCTTCTTAAATTATAAGTATTTTTGGGTGATATTCTACTGATGTTATGTCGCAAAGATGACATCAAATTATTCACTCTTCCTTTTGAAAGCACTGGTCGTGCAAATCCAAAACGACATTTTGTATAGAACTTATCCTTTGTTTTGAATTTTCGCAGACAATATTTCCCACAACGATGTCTTTGAAACCGTAACACTTTTCCTCTTAAGTCTTTATCACTTGTACTGTTAGGTATGTCACAAGTGGCATATTCCTCAATAAAAGACAGTACAGTTTCATCGGAGTCTTTTCCAAATTTGGGAGCATCCTTAATCCATAGTAACGTATGAATATGTGGAGCACCTCTAGCTTGATACTCTTTTCTCCAGAAGAAATCCAAAACTTCACCAAGTGGTGGATTCTTCTTGTTTGTAAGAAACGACATCATTGCTTCAAATCGATGATTAAAATATCGGCAAACATTAACCGGATCCAACGAACACAATTCTCCTGGTGTCTTGTAGTTTATATTTTCAATATTTACATTCGCCTCTCGAAGATATTCAAGTAAATCTTCCCAGGCGTACTCTGCACAGCTTAGAGTTACAAACCATGTTGGTGCTCCCAAGTTTCGTAGCATGCATTTTAAATCTCCATGACGACGGTACCAATATTCATTAGTACCACGCTGACATGCCATTAAATTAATTAGATGAGAATCCAAAACACTATCTTTCTGTTGCACTTTATCCATGAAATCCTTTGCAGAAACATTATGCAGATGCACTCCACTTTTTAAGACATGGTTTACTGCATAAGAAAGACCATATAAGTCACTCTCAAAGAGAAGATGAAACAAATATGGAATACATTGACGAAATCTGGGATCTTCTGCATATAACCTTGTAGTCCGGTACTCAGAAGCAGGAATCTGCATAGGTCGATCATCATATCGCGCACTGTTGGGAATAAGTGTGGGAAACAACGACCTTCCAAACTTTTTTCCCACACACTAATAGGACTTCCTTCTGCTTTTTTCATCTGAAATAACTCAATTGCATTCCCCATTGCTTCTTTGGAATGCAGTGGATGAACACTATAATGTTCATAAATTTCTTCACTTCTGGACATGTCAACTTTTTCAATTTGTCCAATAGACAAATCATTATTCTCCTCATCACTTACATCTTCTTTTTCTACATACACATTTTTATAGTATTTATTATTTTTAACTAAATACAACGTTGCCTTCTTCACTTTCCTAACATCCACTAAATCTTGCCAGATTTTCTTACTCTTTGTAGGTACACCATTAACTAGATTAACAAGAGGTTCCTCTTCAACATTTTCAATACCAATTGTCTCCATATTTTTTTTTAAATCAAGTGGCAAATATACAACTCTAACCTTTAATCCTCTTTGTAAATCTGTAGGATTTAATTTCCCAGTCTTAGGCTCCATACGAACAATAGCCTGAAAAGGATGTACACATTGAATCAAAATAGTCTCATAAGTATTTAAATCCTTCAGTTCCGATGGAATATTTATCAACTCAAGATTATTATGAACAGCTCTAGCAGGCATTTTATTTTCATTCAATTTATTATAACAATATTTACAAATACGTTGTTCAAAACCCAAATCAAAATAGTTTTCTACCAGCAAATAAGTCGCAAACTCTCTCCACTGAGTATTATCTTCATCTTCACTTTTTAAATATAAATCAACTAACCTAGTTTGACTTTTATAATGAATGCGTCGACAACACACACAAGTTAAATTTGTTTTTTCACCTGCAATGACCTTTCTGTTCAAATTCTTCAGTATTAAAGTGTCCAACATTTTCTAACACATTTCCTTCTCTAACTATATCAGTTTCTACATTCTCTTCATCTCGACCAAAATAACTTACCTCAATTTCTGCACAAATACTCTTCACATCTAATACAGACCCATGCAAAAGAGCACTATTTAACTCTTTAAGTTTAAGTGCTGGACTTTTTGCATAATACATATTTCTGACTAATTTTCTCATTTTGGTATGATGCACTGCTAACATCCTAAAGCGATGAAAAACACTCTGGCATATTTTTTTTGAAAGACAAGCCAAAGAATGTCCTTCCAAACCCGTTTTTTCTCTCACTCTGCAACGATCTAATTCTTGCAACAGTACAAATTTCTTTTTTAAACTTTCCTTAGTGTACTTACGTAAGAAATTGCGAAAGAAATCAATTGAATCCTGTCGCACACTGCAAATACTGCTACAATTCCAACTATAAACAGGATCATGAACACGTCCCTGTAAAACTTGTCCACCTATTTCCCCTTCTGTATTTCTCACCTCAATTTTCTCTTTCTCAATAGGACAGCCATCCTTCACTTCATACGCTCGACCACTGGTGTCAACTGCATGCAACAAATCATTACTTTGAAAGTAACTCTCTTCATTAAAAAATGGCTTAGAATTTGAACTATGCATCCATTTACCAGAAAAGATTTTACAAAAATTAGTTCTATTTATGTGTCTCTTCCATTTACTCTTAGCTTTCAAAACTCTGATTGCCTTATTTAGTGTATTTATTCTTTTAAGCACTAAAATAAACAATTTTTTTTTCGTCTCGAACGCATCATCCACAACTTCCTCTATATATTTTTTCTTATAAAAAGCAGATTTCCTTTTTGAAACTTTTTCCTTTTGTAATAAATTCATAACAACTCTCTTATGAAACATACGTTTCCTTATTTCCGCAAACTGATTTGTACGTCTTTTACTGTACATATTTTCCTCACCACTCTTTTCCAACAGTTTTCTTTTTTCGTCCATTTCTCCTTGTAGATCCTGAAAACTGTTTTTCCTTTGCAACATTATCCAATTGACTTTTCCTCTGACACAATTTTTAAAAAAATTCCTTACTGCTCTTACCAGGAGCACTCTTGTTTTTGTCCGTCCTTTGTTGATTACGTAAATCTTGTCCCTCTTTTCTCTTCAAATGATATGTCTTTTCATACAGCTTTCTTTTTTCATTTCTCGTCGGCATACTGATTGATGTTTCTGATATTAATGATAACCTGTTTGGAAAAAAATTAAAAAATATTATAGACCCCTACTACCATATACCATACAAATTATAACCAAGGCTTGATTTTATAACTTGAATAAAAACAAAGAAACAGTCTCTGGTCAGAGTAGGAAATCCTATAGTGAATATTGTTTCTAAATTTGTGACACTCCATATCTATGTTATCCTTACACATGTATTGTATTGATGTAATTTTTGAGAGATATAAGTACTATTCTAACTTTCAAGCATTATCGATGTTCATAATGCTTTTTATTTTTATAACTTTAATCTTTTATCCACCTTATCACAACTTTTACTGTCATTCTTAAAAAAGAGAATACTGATTAACGGTACAACAATATTATTTTCCAAATTGTTTTTATTTAATCAAAAATAATTTTATTCATTTAATAATTCATATTCCAGAATCACATTTAGCATAATTTCATCTGATATTTCATTACTATTTTGCTCTACCAAATTCTCTTCTTCCACCATCTCTAAGTATGCACTATCAAAAGTACTGTCCAAAAAGTCCTCATTTTCAGTTGGAATTTCATCGTCAAATACTCCTTCAATTAATTCTTCCAGGACTTCTTTTGCCATTTCAAAATTAATAAACTCATTTTCACAGTAATCTTCCATCTTTTTATTAATTTTCTATCTTCTTTCTCCTTTTAAAAAAATATAAAGACTAATTTAAATATTTTTTATTATTAGTTAACCAATGATTACCTTGAGTAATCTTTTAACTACATACACTTTCATACTTTTAAAGACATTAACTCCATTGATTATTATAACACCTTCCTCTTTATTTTTCTAAAAAACAGATACTTTCATTCTAGACATTAACAGTTTCCTATTTAATTTTTTAAATTAAAATTGTGCTATAAAAACACATTTCACTGTGAAATTTGCTTTCTGCATTTCGTGCTGTAGAACTATTTATACACTTTCTAATTTTATTGTAGAGATCTATTTTCTAACTTCACCACTATAAACTGTGATTTAAACTGTATGCAAACTGAAGGAATAACTCACAACATACCAATTAAACATTCACTAAACCGATTGCTACTTCCCACAGAGACAGTTGCTTTTACCTTTAACAGCATACTCATCATGTAAATTTCATCTAATATAAAACATTTCATCATAGTCATATAAAACCACAATGAGCCGCAACTCGTGGAGGCAATTATGGTGCGACAGGGAGACAAGGAGGGAAGATCTTTGCTGGAGGGACCTAAAAAGCAGTATACAGATAATTTGTAGTAAATACATAATTTAATTATTTAAATGAATTTTACAGTGTGCACTACATTCCAAAATGCGATGCTGTATACACTGTAAAAAAAATGTTATTAATTAAAATATATACTTTCCTACATTTATCTATATACCATATTTTAGATCTCTCTACCCTACACCTCCCCCTCCCTCCCTCCCTGCCCTACCATTACCCCCTCGATGGCGTCCAACTGACCTCATCATAATACACCTGTGCAAATGCATATTATAGAATGCAAATACACAGTACTGTCACAAAAAAGCATCTGAAATGTCCATCACGCCAACAGCCATGTCATAATATACCTCTATAATTTCTCAAAAATTACTGTACACCAATGATACAGCATAAAGTTGAAAGATAATGATGACTTAGCACAAATTAACCAAGGTAAACAGCAAACTCTTACAGTCAAAGAATAGATGAACCCAAACTGTATACAAAATAACACATGAACCCGGCCCATCAAAAGATTGTAACAATTAACAATAAAACCGTATTTCAAAATACATATATACTACAAGCATGTTCAGACATGTTGAAAGTACAAATTAAAACCCTCATGTATAAGAGAAGCAGTGTTAATATTTTTTAAACGAACATGCATATTATGATAATCTTTTCCAAAATAAGTTATCATTTTAAATTTATCAACTCACCTGTAAAAAAGGATTTTCTGGTTCTATACTCTCACGTTCAACCTCTGGTTGTTGCTTTTCAGCACCAAACACTCTTTAAAAAAAAACAGAACTCAATTTTAGTTATCATAATACACACATATGTATTACACAACATACACCCATTTTACCAAATATGATGCCTACCATATACATTCCCTAATTTTCTATCCAATATATATCGTAAAGCCTAAGTTTAAGGGGCCTTATTTATGAAATCCTTGCACCACCGGTGCGTCACTTTTTCCCATGTTAAAAGTAACGCACCAGCGACGCAAGACCTTCATAAATGAGACCCAAGATGTCTTTGTGAACCACATTTATTTATCAAATTTTTCCCCCTACCATTTTTTTTAAAATCAATCATTATATACAATATAATCTACCATACATTACCAGGATACTACATGCAATATTTTTGATATACACTACTACACAACCTTACTTTCTATATTTTTTACGTAAATACATATACATTATGTGCAGGGAGTTTTTTAACATAATGGCGCTCAACACTTTCTGAATTCCCCCAAATTGGGCATATTATCAAAGGAGTTTATCTCCGCTTTTTTGCCTTCAACTGCCAACAAAGCGAAGATAAAATTATTTCCCTATTACGTAGCTGTCGCTAACACCAGTTAGCGACACCTAGTAGCAGATAGCAACCATTCTAGTGCGCCACTTTGCATGTCAGTAATAATTATCACTAATGATATCCTAAAGTGAGCGTTGTAAGATGAGAGCAACTGGAAACAGTCACTAACATCACTATCGACTATTACCAATTTTGAAGATATTCGCGCTAAGCGTGAATATCTCCAAAAGTTAACATCTGCCCTGAGCAGTTTTTAGTCATGTTATCCAATGGAACCTAGATAACATAGCTAAGAGCATTAGCTCGGTATAGCATGAATATCGCTAACTTTTTAACAATATGCATGCATTGCAGCCGTTTTTTATACCATTTATTATAATTAGCTACTGAACGTCTCTCAACATTCCATTCGGAGGAAATAAGGAAGTGTTGCCGCCATTTTGTTAATACGACTGCATATATTCTACCGAACAAAGGGTAACTACTTGGAAAGAGAAAAAGGCACAGATTATCTAACCGAGTACGTTTTCTCAGGGAGTGCACTATAGACACTGAACGCCAGAACAACATTTTTTTTTTCTAAAAAAAGTTACGGGGTGCGCGCACTCGATCGCGCAACCCTATTTACAAGACTGTGATTCACATGCTTTATAAGTAAAATTTAATGCTGGAAATACAGACGACACTTGAAGATCGTTTCAGATCTTTAAGTTTACCTATTTTGCCTATTATTTAAAATTACAAAAATATACAGTTTATAGAATTCTCATTTGCTGTTTAACATCTGTTAACATTAGAATCAGTGCAAATCAGAAGGTATTGGCCGCCATTTTGTAACTGCGAGTGAATATATTGTACTGATCAAAGGGTTAGAAAATGAAAAGGACAAAAGTTACAGATTATGTAACCCAGTACGTTTTCTCAGGAAGTCCATTATAGACCCTGAACGTGAATGAAACTTTTTTTTTCAATGTAAACAGTTACGTGGTGCGCGCATTGGATCGCTGAATATCGCTAACTTTTTAACAATATGCATGCATTGTAGCCGTTTTTTATACCATTTATTATAAATAGCTGCTGAACGTCTCTCAACATTCCATTCGGAGGAAATAAGGAAGTGTTGCCGCCATTTTGTTAATACGACTCCATATATTCTACCGAACAAACGGTGAGAACATGGAAATAGAAAAAGGTATAGATTATCTAAGCGAGTACGTTTTCTCAGGGAGTGCACTATAGACCCTGAACGCCACAACAAAATTTTTTTTTTCTGAAAAAAGTTACGGGGTGCGCGCACTCGATCGCGCAACCCTATTTACAAGACTGTGATTCACATGCTTAATAAGTAAAATTTAATGCTGCAAATGCAGACGACACTTGAAGATCGTTTCAGATCTTTAAGTTTACTTATTTTGCCTATTATGTAAAATTACAAAAATATACAGTTTATAGAATTCTCATTTGCTGTTAACCATCTGTTAACATTAGAATCAGTTCAAATCAGAAAGTATTGGCCGCCATTTTGTAACTGCGAGTGAATATATTGTACTGATCAAAAGGTTAGAACATGAAAAGGACAAAAGATACAGATTATGTAACCCAGTACGTTTTCTTAGGAAGTCCAGTATAGACCCTGAACGTGAATGACATTTTTTTTTTCCGTAAAAAATTACGTGATGCGCGCATTGGATCGCGCACCCCTATATACAAGACTGTGCACTATTACCTTTTCTCACAGATTATTAGCTGCACATATTAAATACACCATAATTTACTTATTTCACTAATCTTTATTAAACTTTACGTAACAGTTCCGCTAACACTGTTACAATATTCTCATACGTTAGTTTGTGAAAAAAATAAAAACTATTCCATACTAAATGTAACTCTCTTTAAAAGTTTTCCATTCCGTAACTACACTACACTCACCTAACATCATTTCATTGTGTCACTTCTCCACTAGTCATAAGTACACAGAGCCTTATTTATGAAGCCCTTGCGCCGCCGGTGTGTCACTTTTAACATAGGAAAAAGTAACGCATCTATGGTGCAAAATTTTCATAAATGAGGCCCACAGTGTCAAAAATATCAATGCCGCACATAATCGTTCACATCCAGGCACTACCAATTGCATAACTTGTTTAACATGAAGCGCTGTAATGTTGCATGTGTCTTCAATGATACACCGGTATCTCCTATTATGCCTAATTTTACCATAACACTCAGCAGTAATTATTTATTTTCAAGCAATGTTAATTACTATGACTTTTTAATAAACGACAAACTTTAATCTGAAATAGTCACTCTGCAAATGTTTCTCTGTAAAAATGAACTTCACCCACCCACGCATGGGAACCTTGATGTTTGCATCTGGCCGCGAAATACGGCCTTGAACTCAAAGTTCCATCCCAAGACTTGAACAACAGCCTTATTGTCCCAAAATAAAGCTACCCGAGCATCTGTTCACAAACATATCTCAGTCACTTAGCTAACAGTCGCAGAAAACTGCATATCTTATTAAATAGTGACCTTCCTTTACAATTTTCTAACGTGACTCTCATAATCTTTAAGGCTCCTCCACTTTCCAGCTGCACTATTTTTTTTACAACTACTAACCAATGCTTTGGTGCTTTTTTTGCACCAAATCATTTAAAGGCATTCTGCTACTCTCACTCCATACTGTCTGATCTATGTTTCTGGACATCCTCGTCTATTACCAGCAGCTGCAACCTTTGTATTCCTATTTTCGTTATACCAAAATGGATGTCCATCCCGCCTTTGGAAACGAGCTGGAACACTTACAACTATTTCGCCACAGAATGCTTGACGAGTATGGCATTCTGCCACTCGCGACTTTGAGTGCATCATATGGATTATCGTTTCGATTTACCTATTTCACCTGTGTGCAGCCTGTATTTCATTGCCTGAGCTGTGATTTCATGTGGGCCCTGGACTTATGTCTCTGCAACTCTGTACCTCCTGAAGTGTATTACAATCATCTCATGAATCCGTTACTTGATCATGAACAGCTTTGTTCCGACAGAGGGATTATGGCCTTTGCAGCGATACATGGAGTTCTGGGTCATTGGAATATTTTCGCAGCAGCGCAAGATTTCTTGGCACACAGCTACATTGAAAATTCACCGAGTTCTCCTCTGATGCTACTAGAGGCTCCGGTGATTAATGACCATGTATGTTCATTTCCTCTTCTCAATTGGATGGCTGACTTGTTTTCGGATGATAACAATGACTTTCTTTTAGAAGCAGTTGCCACTTACTTTGCCTATTCAATGGAAGAATAGCTGTTCTGCAAACCATTGACATCTTGACTGTTTTTTCCCTTCCTAATTTTTCTTATTTTTTTTTTACTATTATATTTTATATAAACTGACCTATTGACTTTACTAACATTGGACATTGTAATTTCCTACTGGTGTGAATTTTTTAAGTTAAGTGGAGTTAATTTTTTTTCCACACCTCCTCCATTTTGTTCAAAACATTTCATGATGCTCTAATTTCAACAAATCACTACCTTATGTTATCTTATCTGATTTAAAATATTCTCGAACCAAGGCTGCGTAAAATATTATTAAATGTGCCCTGAGAAATGTGTAAAGTTACAATGACTTTTTATATGATTTTATATGGTTTATCACCATTCTCCCTTTCTACTCCTTATTTCCGCCTCACACACATGTGCTGCTTTTAATTTATGCCTATTGAAAGATTTTTGATTCATAACTAAAAAGTTTATGATTACCCTGATATTACCATTGCTTATCAACCTGTATGAGACATTGTGTACTGAAACCTTTCAAAAAATTATATCAATACAATAGTTGTTCTGAGTACTGATTTTCGAATGTCCCTGCACATAACATACATGCACCTCGAGCCAAATTCTCCCTTTTGGCTCGTTTTTCATTTCCTTTCACAATACCACACAACAAGCTTGTTACTGCTTCGTATGCTGTAAACTAACTGTAAATGAAGTGATGTTTAACCATTACTATTTTCATATATGATTACTGAACTTAAAATCAAAACACACCTTCTTGCATGCAATATAATTAAATATATTTGATTGCGGGGCTGTACAATGTTTTTTAAACGATATTCATTTTGCTTCATACTACATTTCCATCATTTGTGTTCTATGAACTAGTAACTATACCCACTATTTTCTTTAGATTATGTTTACTTGTATTAAATAAAAAACTTTCTCTCCAAACACTGCATCATTGAATAAAAATTTGAAATTTATACGTTCCCTCTTTTAACCCATATTCACAACTGAAATAATTTATACTAAAACTGTATTCATGTGTTTTACATAATCTCAGCTGCACTCAATTCATGTTTTCTTATGTCAACCTGAATTTTTCATACTTCAACCCGCTGGCCTGTGACGGTCAGTCAACCCTTTCTTTACGAGTTGTGAACCATAGCATCAATCGTACCTCTGGCAAAAAAATTATTTATTACTGTAACAAAACTCCGCCGCAGTTGTGCTTCACTCAGAGTATTAATCACTGCTCCCTCGCTTCCACAGAGCACACGCTATATCCTATTTCAGTACTTATCACCCTTTCATGTCCACTATAACAACTGTGTCTGCCTGCAGAACAAACTTCCTTAGCTCAGACTGAAAGCACACATACACACATACACACACTAACATAACACAAAGCAACTAATATAGAAAGCAGGAGTGAGATGAAAATGGAGTCACACTGTGGTACACAGAAACCTCTATATATATTTGCTCTTCTATATCAATTTATAAAAGGCATATACTCCACGAACCTGTCTACAACCTCATGGTCACAATTTTTCATTTAATTGTACTGGGACACCTCTCCTTCTCACCCCACCCCCACCACTGCATTCCTCGGCCGCAAACCGCACTGTAATTTTTTCCTCAAACTTAAAGTTTAAAATACCAAAACCATTACCACTTTTTTTCGACAATATCACATTTAATCAACTATTTTTCTCTCTACCTGCATTATCTGTACTCTACCAATTCCTTTTTTTTTGATCTGTAACCAACTTTACAAATTATGTGCAAACGCTCCCAAACGTTTATTAACTTCTGTCTATTTCATTACATTTTATTTTCTATTTATTCAGTTTTCCACAAATACATTCAAAACTATAATTCAGACTTGAAAGAAAGTGAAGAAACGGCGAACAACCCCCATTAACTTCACAGAACTTCAGCCCCTCCCCCCCTCTCACGTCTGCTGTGGAAGCCCAAGATAACATACATCCCAGATACACACAGAGCCGCACCTAAACGTTTCACATCTCTATAAAGAACCATTTCAATATTAATTAGGCCTCGCACTTGTTATACCCATTCAAAGAGCCCCTCCACCTTAACTCTACCTACTGATTACACGTTCATGTCCCCCTACAAAAAATCCTTTTTATCGTCCCCCCCCCCCAAATTTCGTTGCAGATCCGTCTCTAAGTAACATTTAATTCATAGACCTAACAGTAGCTCATAACTTCAAAACATGACTGAACTCCACTATCCTTAATCACATTAATTAATTGTAATTTTAAACTAATAATTACAAAGAAACAATGTTCCAAAACATTGATGTAATAAAATGGAACATTAGTTGAAAACATATCAAACTGTATCAAAGTCAAAAATGTGCTTCCTTAGACACAGTAACTCACATAATCAAATATATTGATCAAACCACATTTAACGGTACATCATAAAACAAACAGTTATACACTCACCTTTACCAATGCTTTATCAGATGTAGAACAATGATAGTTGTACAACGATAGCCGTTTGACAGAGCTCTCAATAATACTTCTATCACTGCAACCAAAGAATAATGGCATAGATTTTCTGTCAATACACACTCATATATGTCTCTTCAACCAATCATATTTGTTCCCGCACAATTTCATATTCAAATTAACATTTCAGTTGGTTATCCTTTCAATATTTTCAAAGTCACATAACGGTCACCCTTCACCCTCTGCCTTCTCTGGCTGTTACCATGGTAACAGCTCAATCTGCACCTGCCTGAAGGCACAGGTCAAAAGTTCATATCTCAACGTTCTAAATCCAAGCAAAAAGGTTAATTTCCCTCCAAACACACCTGCCTATCCACTCTTGTTTTACATTTTTTTTTTCCACGACCAATAGAAGATTTGTTTGTAATAAAACTATAACATACAGCGTAGTGTTCAATCTTGAAGTATATCAATTAACCAATCATGTTCAGTTTTTCTTTAACACCAAACCTCACACACTTTTTTTATCGTGACTTTCACCATCTACTTGCCATTCCACTTCAAGAACCCATCGGAGTACTACTGCATCTACCTTGAAAATGAAGGTTTGGCTTGTAGGACACAGTTATATTCACTGGAGTGAAAAATATGCTGCAAACAGACGAATTTCTAACATTGATTTACCAAATGTGCAGATTACGTGGATTGGCCAAAGTGGATTAAGATGTCACCAATTGATACCATTGTTGAAAACTTTTACGCATCTCCCTGAACCTAACCTGATAATTGTGCACTGTGGTGGGAATGATCTAGGCACATTAACAGGTGTAGGTCTAGAAATGCTTCTAAAAGACACCTTTCGTCAATTGATGTCACTTTTTCCTCGAACTGTCTTGGTGTATTCAAATATATGCCAAAGACAAAAATGGAATTGGTCCAATGAACGTTGTCCACAGATTGAGAAAGCAAGGAAACATGTAAATAAATCTGTTTCTGCTTTCCTCAGAGAATCTATCATGGGTTCTATATACAACAACAACCTACATTTCAACATGGAAGGCATCTATCGGAGAGATGGTGTTCATTTCATGGATGAGGGAAATAGAATTTTCCTCTGTAACATGAGACTCTGCATCGGAACTTACTTATAAGTTCAGCAAAAACTCAATTAACACAAGGGCTCTTTTAAGAGCCACCTTAGATCTAAACACTCAAACTTGTAATTTATCTCCATCTTTCTTTATGTTTTTTGATCGCCGTGCGCGACTGAGTGCGCGCACCTCGTAACTTATTTGCGAAAAAAAGCTACTTTTAGACTTTCGTCATCCTTAATAAACCCCTCAAGAAACCTACGAAATCAAACACTCTCCACCCTGCTCCCTTTCCATTCTCACCACTATAGTTTTCCACACTCTTGTAAATAGGGGTGCGCGACCAAATGCATGCACCCCGCAAATTTTTTCTCCCCAAAAAAATTGTATTTTCGCGTTCAGGGTCCACATACTGTACCCCCTTAGAAAACCTACCCAGCCAGACAATCTCTACCTTCTCCCCTTTCCATGTACTAACCCTTTGTTCTGTATTATATATTCACTCGCACTAACAAAATGGCAGACAACACTTCCTGATTTCCTCCGAATCGAATGTTGACAGACGTTAAACAGCAAATCACAATGCCGCTCGCGCACACCCGCATAGGTGCGCGCACCCGTGCTCGCTTATAGATATATAACTGATTTCAACTTTAATTTTCTCAGCAACTACTGAACGGATTTACACAATTTAAACAAAAGCGTGATCTGCGACCCACACTCTACCTTTGTACCAAATTTCTTATAAATCCATTCAGCCGTTCGAGCTGTAGCCGTGTCTAAACGTCCTATGGAAAATAACATGGGAAAAACACGTTTTGGGACCCCCCTTTTATCTCAGCCCCCACTTCACCAATCCCCCCAAAACTTTCACAGAATGAGCGCAGCTGACCTAGCCATCTTCTTTGAGAAATTCGCAAACATTCGTCTACCAGGGCCAAAGTTATTCCCAATAGAATGTTGCAGATTTCCTATGGAAACTAGGTCCTAACTATAACTACCTACTGGCGACCGCCAGTAGGTAATATATATATATATATATATATATATATATATATATATATATATATATATATATATATATATATATTCACTGAAAAAAACATAGGTTTCACACGTTATAGTTAGCTGGACATTTCACTCATACAAAACCATTGAAATTCCCCCGTTATAGTTAGTTCAGCTAGCTATAACTCGCGCGCCCGCAATGCACTGCTGATGACGTCACATATTACATCACTCATGACATGGTCAGTGACATCACTGATGACATCACTGATGACATCTCAAATTACATCACTGATGACATCACTGATGACATCATCCAGTGAATGTATGTCTTTCTAAAAAATAAATATTTTTTATACATGAATATCTAAAGCTCGATGGAAGAATAAATGGGTAAATAAGTGTCTAAATGGATGTTTTTTTGTAAAATTGAGTGTATAACTGACTTATTAAGTGTATCTTATCGAATACATGTATTAGCGAGTAATGTGTAAATATTTAAATATCTGTTTCAGTGTCCCTCTTTGTGTATAAGTGGCTGCATGGGTTGGTGAGTAGTTACATGAGTGTGTATGTGGATTATTAGTTGTTGTTTTGAGTATCAGTATGAGTGTCTGTATCGTTTGGTGGGGGATATTACTTAGTGCATAGATGCATGAATGAGTGACTCACTATTTGTATGTGTTTTGAAGACAGCATGTGTGCAGGGCTGTATGGGTGGATGAGTGTGTGTATGGGTGTGTTAGTGAGTGAATAACAGTCTCAATAATGTCTTTATGAGTAAGTACATATGTTTTAAACTAGTATATGTGAGTAATGATGTATATAAATGAGTATATATGAGAGTGAGAGATTGGAAGCGTTCCTGTATAAATAAGTATGTGTTTCTATAAATGATTGTTAAAGAGAGTAAGTATGTGTACGTTTCTGTAGAAGTAAGTGTAGTGGTGTGTGTATAGCTGTATATACAAGTACATGGATATTTGATACTTTATTTGCATGTGTGAGTATGTGTGTGAGTAACTCTATATATGAGTGTAGGTATGTATCAGGATCTATAGGTGTATGAGTACATATGATGAGTGAGTACATGTATGAGTGACTATATAGAACTGTTGGTGAATGAGTGGATTTGTATGTAGATTTTGGAATTACTGTATAGGTTGTTCTAACTGGTATTGGTATCTCCATTGTTTTAACAATTTTAGTTTCTATTTTTCAATGTGTGTATCAAAGGTAATATTCGGGTGAGAGGAGGTCTGCCACTCTTTCACAAGGATGATGTCATCAGTGATGTAATTCGAGATGTCATCAGTGATGTCATGAGTGAAATCACTGACCATGTCATGAGTGATGTAATATGTGATGTCATCAGCAGTGCATTGCGTGCGCCCGAGTTATAGTTAGCTGAACTAACTATAACGGGGGAATTTAATTGGTTTTGTATGAGTGAAATGTCCAGCTAACTATAACATGTGTGAAACCTATGTTTTTTCTGTGAATTTCTAAGGTTTTTTAAATGCTAATTCCTAACTTTAACGTGGCTGAAACCTATGTTTTTTTCAGTGAATTTCTAAGGTTTATTAAATGCTAATTCCTAACTATAAAGTGCCTTAAACCTATGTTTTTTTCAGTGAATTTCATAGGTTTTGTAAATGCCAATTTTTAAATGTATTATTTGTTATATTTATTTTTTGCGATACGGAGTTACATTTTTTATAATAATTATTTTTAGCTATTTCATTTGTTTAATTACATTACATATTTTTAATGTAAAATCATTTAAAAAATGTTTTTTTAAATATAGTTTTTTCAATATATGAAAATTAATTTCTATATTTTCTTAGCATTTTTTTGTAGTAAACTTATGGTACGCATACCGTCCTCGCACACTGCTGTGCAACTGTAATCGTACTATACACGTACCAACGCATACGTCACAGATACTTTCAAGCATTCCATTCCCTAAAGCCTGCCTCACTACATGAATACATACTTACTGAGTGAATGATTACATTAATATAAGTAAAGACACTGAGTGAATTCTTAATTGGTTCACTTTTACTCTACTGAATGAATAACAAAAAAAGGGAAGTTACTAGAAAAATAAGTCGAAAAAAAAGGGGAATGAATGTTAATACTCGTATTAAAAAAAGTAACCTACAGAAATAAGAAAAACAAGTTTAAATAAAGCATTTTAGAAATTAAACGAAAGTTAAAAAGTATGGAAAGAGACATGTTTACATAAACACGTGACGCACTAAAACAGTGGAAATGAGAACACCTGTCAACTGAAAAACGTGACTTAAAAGTGGGAGGAGCAATAAATTGATCCCATAGACTGTTAAGTAACCAAAAAGTATATAAACCACACCCCTGGGATGATTAGTTTTGTTTCAGAGAATCAATACGGACGAAGAAACTACGAGCAAGGTAAATGATTCGGGACTGCAGAAGCATCTAGACAATATCTTTCATTTCCTCAGAGGGAACATATTGTTAATGTATATTTAAAAATACATAAAATATTATGTCCCCTCCAGAGGAGTTGAATGAATTTCGACGGATGAAGTAACAAATATCGAAGAGAGGTAAATTATCTTAATGGGTATATGTTTTATATATTTAAGAAAGAAAGCAAACATATTTAAATGAATATAGAATGTGATATGATTACCTTTAAAGAGAATATAATAATGAGTTCAATAAAAAAATATTACAAGAAATATAGGTTATTTAAGGAATTACTACGTGCAAAGTAATGATTAGAAGCGATGTCATAATCTTCAATTTATCTTTCATTTCCACAGAGGGATCATATTGTTAATGTATAGCACTTCACTTCCAGATCACATTTAATGATTATCCAGGCTCTCAAGCCTGAACCATCACAAATCATCTCTCATCACTTTCTCTTCTTTTTTAGAATACTGTGTGAGGCAATCTGCGTGACCCTATGCCTAGAGCCCTCGAAGGCCCTGGAGAGTGCCACGCTCCAGGGCCAGCACCAGCAGTGTCCCGGAGCTGCGCGGCCCCCCTCCCAACATTTAAAAGCCCCGGGGGGGTGGTAAACTGTTCGAGGCTGAATACGTTAGTACAGCCCACTCCGGTTACGCTACCAAGAAAACACAGCGGTACAAAAGGGGGTGGTGAAAGATGGAGCATCTGAGTCAATCAAACACTCACATCCAGTCAACAGATCTGGGTTTAATCCATCACCATTCTTTAGCCCACTTTGCCACCCCAGTTCAGACATGGCCATATGCAAATCAGTCTGACCCTGTGCCTCATGGGAACAGTCCAGTCCAAACTGCCAAGCCATGCCTTTCCTGGACCGGAAACAAGCTTCCTAGAACCGGTTTCTGGCATTTCAGCCGTCTTCAGCCAGGCTTGCTTGAATCCAGTGGCAAAGTGAGCAAGGGACTCACGTCTGAGCATACCCTGCCAACTTATGGTGAACAAAGCGGTACAAAAGGGGGTGGTGATGGACGGAGCATCTGAACCAAACAAACACTCACACCCAGTCAAAAGACCTGGGTTTAATCCATCACCATTCTTTAGCCCACTCTGCCACCCCAGTTCAGACATGGCCATATGCAAATCAGTCTGACCGTGTGCCTCATGGGAACAGTCCAGCCCGAACTGCCAAGCCATGCCTTCCCTGGACCGGAAACAAGTTTCCTAAGACCGGTTTCTCTAATTTCAGCCGTCTTCAGCCAGGCTTGCTTAAATCCAGTGGCAAAGTGAGCAAGGGACTCACGTCTGAGCATACCCTGCCAACTTATGGCGATACAAAAGACAACAATGCTACATGGCCCAGATTTCCATTGTAGTGATTTCTGAGTACCAGGTCTAGTGGTCAGATCGGCACACACACTCCCTCATGGCTGGTATACACCCACACCACACCCATCCAGCACATACGTCACTACACAAGTGACCCTACCTATAAAAAAGACGGGGCACACGTGTTGTACGCCATTTTAGAGTTGCTCCCATCGCAAGTGCTGTGATGGCCCGTCTTGGTGGTTCGCACTATTCATGTAGGCCCAAACTACCAAACAACGGGGCCCACTACCACATGCGTGGCCTCTTTGGTCACTGAGTTAGTAGTACCCAAAGCACTGAGCAGGTGAAGTACCTGCAATGATGATGATGGGAGCACAAGTATGTCATTAGCCATACAGATATCAAGACTCGGCACCATATATGAGACTTATTTGTAGCAGATCGGAACTACATGATGCAAAAGGTGTCCTGTCCACGAAAAGGTGAGAAGGGAGGCCTGGGTACCCATCGAAGGGAGTCGAAGGGCAGTAGCAGACTGGATACAAAAAAGCAACGCAGCTATTTAGAAAAACGCAGTCCTATATAGTGTATGAAATTACATGTATATATTTTTTTTCCAATAGCAGGAACTTCTTTATAATCGCTCAAACGTCCGCAATATAAACTATACAAATACTTATTTTAAATGTGAGAAGGAACGTGTGTGAAAGGGCGATGTTATCCAACTCCACAGTAAGATAGTAACAGTTACCAATCATAACATCTTTCTTTTACTATCTTTTAGATGTTGAGCTTCAGGGTGCATCATGTCCCAGCACATGGTGAAAAACACACTGGTGTCACAAAGTTAAGCTGTGAATATTCTTTGCAGTCACTCTCTCACTTAGTTAACTTCCTTTTTATCTTACAGGTTGTGTTTCACAAATTGGCGTCCCCCCCAACACCTCTTAAACTCAATGTTCGAGGATTCTAGGATGATGCGTGGCCATCGTAACAACTTCTAAGAAAGCTGCTTCGACACGTAGTGCACCCTCTTTGAATCACGCTAATGGCACAAGGTGAGCAAAGAAGCTTGTTTCAGTAACAATGATAAGTCATCAGTGAAAGGAGAAAGTGGGACTATACTTTTACTAACTCTTTATACTTTCTTTCAGATCACTAAAGAAAAGGGTGCACTATGAACCAGCACGTGCTTGGACACAACGGAGGCAAAAGGTGAGCTACGAGTATTTTCTCCAGTGTTAACAGCTCCATCTATAACTTTCTATCTCCCAAGTTTTAATGTTGTTTTTTCTCTCTTTCGCTTTCTCACTTTCGCTCACATCGTTCCTCCTTCTCTTTTAAAGTTATGGATGCTGCTATCCACTCTGCCGTGCACAACATTAGCTAAGTACAAGTATTAAACTCTGTTGGCCACAGTGAAGCCTGATTCGACACGTAGTGCGACCTCTTTGAATCACGCCAATGTCCCTAGGTGAGCAAAGAAGCTTGTTTTTGAAGCAATAACAAGTTATCTGTGAAAAGAGAGAGTGGGTAGTGTCCAGCACATTCACTGCATAGAAATATATAATTACCTCCGAGCAGTGAGAATAGATAGGTTACAACAATCTGACGAACAGATCTACAAGCTTCTTGCACCACTTTTGTGTCACTTTTACCATGGGACAAGTAGCTCAAGGACCTTGTAAATCTGCCTCTGACTTCTCAAGAAAAACACTCACCTCCAGACTCTGCGAGTGAATGAGGTGCAACAGTCTAGGCACACAAGGGCAGGTCTACAAGAAAGTGCAGCAGCGTGGCACCGTAAGCCCTCTGTCTGCACCACGCTGCGGCACTTTCAGAGTGTAGGAATGTGACATATTTACAAGAATATGTCGCAATCCTGTGCTCTCCCCTCCGCTGGCGCACAAACAGCTGCCAAGCGCCGGAGCATGGTACAAGGATTCCTGCGCTAAGGGGAGATTGTTTTTGGGCAGGAATGGGCACCTTCCTGCACAAAAACAATCACTAAAGGCTTTTTCCTCTTTCAATGCGTGCGAAGAATGTAGCACGCATTGAAAGAGGAAAAGAACTAGGAGAAATGAAAACATTTGTCCTTGTTGCGCCTTGCTACCCCACCTCTAGGGTGGCGTAGCATTCAAACGCATCTCCAGATTTACGGTTTCTCGTAAATCTGGAGATGTGTCTTGTTCCATGGGTGTTGCGTGGGAACACCCACAGCAACATCCATGAAACGTCCCTTCACCGCAAAGTGCTGCATGTGAAGGGGCCATATTTACAAGGAGAGGAAAAGTCACGCAGAGTGCCTTTCCCTCTCCTTGTACATATAGAGGAGTCCCCTGCACCACAAGTACATCACAAAAAGTGACGTACTGGGGGCGCAGGGGGCTTGTAAATCTGCCCTGCAATATTGAGAACTCACCGCTATGCAGTGGGAATATAAGTGATATACTACTTTGGAAGAAAAACAGCGCACAGACACCTCCTTACTGTGGAAGTTAAAGAAATACATTATCCTGAGTATGCAAATAAATAAAGCAAACATATACGTGTGCAGTTGTATGTACTATGCTATTACTAACTGTATATGCTATCTTTCAGATCACTAGAGGGTGCACTATCAACCAGCACGTGCTTGGACACACAACAGAGGCAAAAGGTGAGCTACGAGTATTTTCTCCAGTATGAACAGCTCCATCTGTAACTTTCTCTCGCCCATGTTTTAATGTCGTTTTTTTCTCTCTTCCTCTTTTTCACTCTCTCTCACATCGTTTCTCTTTCTCTTTTAAAGTTATGGACGCGGCTGTCCACTCCGCCATGTAGAACGTTAGGTGACTTCAAGTTGTGAACTCTGATGGCCACAGTGTTTACAGAAGGTAAGCAGAGAGGCCTAGATATACAATGCCTTCGATTAAATACATTACAAATAAAAGAGCTTATTTACAAGCCCCTTGCGCCACTTTTGCAAAAAGTAACACAAGTGGTGCAAGAGTCTTGTAAATAAACCCTAAAGAATATTCTCCTGCATAATGACTTGATCTCTCACCTAATTCTTCTCATCTCTGAATCATTTTAAAGACCTGTGATCTGTAATGTAAATCTGACGCAGTAGGCACTTCCTTACAGACACTGCTGGAACGCGGACCTACAACACAAGTGAAATGTATCAGGCACACTGCAGACATAACAATAAGAAAATATCACCAAGTGTTACCTTGACATGTAATGTTTGACCACATTTAGTCACATAAATCTAATTTTAAACACTAAGGGGGTCATTAGGATGGCGGGCGGACTTTGTCCACCCGCCACCCTAACGGAGATCGGGACCGCCCGCCATAAGGGCGGGGGTCCCGTAGGGGGCACATCCTACATGTATATCATTGTAGCGGGCGGTGCACTCAGCACCGCCCGCCACAATTATAAACATGTCAGCACACATTTGCATATGCAAAGCGGCAGGCACAGCGCGGTGCCTGCCGCCTTGCATTTGCAAATGTGGGGGGCACCATAGGTACCCCCCATGTCCCCCTCCACCTCTGCCATCACCTGGGAGCCCCACAGGGGCCCCCCGCAGCAATCGCCGCCTGCCTTTCCGTGGCAGCATTGCCGCCGCGGAAAGGCCCCTACATTTTGCCATTGTAATATGGCTGGTGGTGTCCATTGGACACCGCCACCATATTAATCTATTACCGCCGCGGTCATAGATATACATCCAACCAATAAAGTGAACAGTCTTAATCTGTTGTGAAATCCTCCACCAGGAAGAAGGGATTGTGAAGAAAAGTGTAGGGACCCTTGTTGATGCCTCCATCCAAGAGTAGGCCGCTTCCTTTCCTCCTGTAATATAGAATAGACAAAAGTTTGGTTTAAAAAACATCCAGAGTAGTTGAGATTACTACTTACAAAATAGAACACATCATATCCATGAGTATATTGATAGATAATGGCATAGGTGTTGCAAAAATTAAAGACAGTGCTGATGTTACATTTCAATTTCTGCACATATATACTCTGGAATAAAATTTTGCAAGTTTTCCTGCCCTACTAATAATACGTAGTTGAATTAGTTTTGAATTTCAATGTCAAAACACGTAACTGGAAGTAAATTAATCTACTGAGCATAATCTAGCCTGAATGTGCGTTTTACTTGGATTTTCGATGTATATATATATATATGATTGGGCTAGGGCTAATTGAGACAGTATGAGTATCTGATCTAATGTCCTTTTTGTAACTGTCCAATAGATCTTGTCTACTGTGACTCATTGATTTAATACGAGCACTTTCTATAGCCTGTTCCGAGTACCCTCTTTCCAGGAATCTGCACCTGCTAGCAAATTGAGCTTTCTCCAGGTCTTGACTATTGCTGCAGACTCTCCTAATGCGCAGCATTTTACCGGAGGGGTTGCTGGCAATTAAGTGGGCAGGATGCGCACTGGCAGCGTGCAAGATGGTATTCCCTGCAGTGCTCTTGCGGTGCAATCTGGTTTGTATTCTGTTGTCTTTGATGTACACCTCAGTGTCTAAAAAGGTATCAGCTGATTGGCTCATAGTAACAGTAAAAGTTCAATTATAGTCATTCTTGTTGATATCTGTAACAAATGCTCTGGCCTGCTTCTCGCTGCCTCTCCATACTACAAATAAATCGTCAATAAAACGAAACCAAGCTATCACATTGTTTTGAAGGACCTCTTGGCATTTGGTTTTGAGGACCAGTTCCTTCCAATCCCCCATGTGAAGACAAGCCACACTTGGGGAGACACTGGCCCCCATTGCCACTCCTTGTAGCTGTCGATATAAAAGGTTATTGTACATAAACACATTGTTTCTCAAACAATACTCAAGCATCTGAAGTAGCATAATGTTGTGTTCCGGAAACTGGTCAGATCGTTGGGACAGATAATGTTGTGCTGCAGCTAGACCATCTGTATGAATAATACTGGTGCAAAGAGCCACCACATCGAGCGCCAACATCCAATATCCTCCTGCCCATTTGATTTGCTGAATTTTGAGCAAAATATCCCCTGTGTCCTGTATATAAGATGCAAGGTTACGCACAGGAGTTTGGAGAAAATATGGTACTCAGATTTGATGGTCTTTAATGTCGCAGAGTTGATTTTCTCATAACATTGACTATCATTTAAATGTAAATAGGCTTCTTTGTCATAACTGTTCCTTGTCATTAGGACAATGTTACCTCTTTGTCACTTCCTCGGATGACAATATCTTTGTCTTTAGTCATTTGAGCCACTAGTGCTTCATATTGCTGTGTTTGTTTATCATAGATCCTCTTTTGTGTACAAACCTTTTTGTGGAGGTCTTTGAGTTGTTTGACTGAATTCTCGTGGAAAATGTCAATCGCATCACGTGGCATCACGGGGCTCAAAACTGAAGGGGGTTTGAAGGGAGTTGTGAGGGTCAATAGATCTGCTGGTGTGTTGATAGCTCGTTCCTCATCAGTCTGTTCTTCACTTTGATCGTATCCTGCACCTTCAGTTTCCCATAGCTCAACTAATTCCCCTGGTATAGGAGTACCTGGAACGGCAGCTGTACTTATTCCTGTCAATTGATGCACACTATTAGTTTTATTGGTTCTTAGTGCATAATATTTGCGCAATTTGAGTTTCCTCACTGCTTTATAGAGATCGCATCTTGTATTTGCATAATTGAAATTACATGAGGGAGCAAAAGAGAGACCAAGTTTTAAGATCTTTTCTTCTTCATTGGTAAGTTGTATCGGGGTAAGATTCACAATGGTACGATTAGTGTCATCATTTGTTCCTATTGTTTGGCTGCCCATTGGCCTCTGCCTCTCTTCTTTTTTTCATAAGTTGTTCCTCTTCCTCGCCCTGTACCTTTGCCTTCGCTTGTAGTTTACCCGTTGTCTTTGTAATTTCTTTGTATACCTGGCCTGAGCGACTGCATTCTTTGCTGGCATAAAAAACAAATTTCCTCTCCTGGTGAGGGTTTAGCCAGCTGACTAGTTACATCAGCGTTACGTAGTTCCGATTCAGATTCAGTCCCTGCTCCGGAGCTAATTTCAGATACCGATGAGTCAGTTTGGTCTTTCGTTTTTCTGAACAATTTGGGCTTGGACTGGTTTTTGGCAGATGGACCGCGTAGGGCGTCATACTTCTTTGAAAATGTAAAAATTTGCCCTAACTCGTAATCATTGCGATCACGTTGAAATGTATAAGTTTTTCTCTCAATAATTTTTGTTTCATCCTTCTTGATTTGTGCATTCATTTCATTATTAAGTTTTGTTTTTTCATCCTTTTCCCCCATTGTTTCCAATTGGTCAGATAGCGCTGCTATCTCAATAAGCAGTTGACCTTGGTCAATATCAGCATATTTGATAAGAATAAGCACTAACCGGCGTGAAGCTTCTAAATTACTATCTGCCCACTCCCTCATTAACTCCGGGTTCGGATTTTCGGAGCTGAGATCAGTTAACATTCGTAAACCCCTTGGAATGCGGTTGACATCAATGTATCTCTGGAGGGATTTAGATTCCCACCATTTTGCTTGTTCGCTTTTTAATTTCTTTTCTAATTGTTTGAAAATATCCTTTAAAGTATTATTGCTTTTGCTAGTGTCTTCATTCGTTCCTCTGCGTAAATTGCCGGGAATCGGTAAACTATTGGAAAACATAGTAAGTGCTGCTGTCTCCCGATCTTTGACGCTGTCAGCCGACATGTCTGCACTGAATTATTTTAAAGGGCGACTTGACCACGGCAAGTATGATAATCCACCAGAGGGCGCCCGAGTGCACTTCACTCTCTCACCCGGAGCCCTGCTTACTTCAGAGCCGTTGCGTCAAAGGCTGGTGTCCCGATGTTCCGCATCTTCCGACTCGGTTCTCGTGATGCCGCCTTCACTTCCGTGTGGCTCTCTCTCTTGCTGCGCAGGGTCCGGGGGTCAAGCGCCTTTCTCCTTCCTGAGTACACCAACATCCAAGCGCGCCTGGACACAGTTCCGACTTCGGCGTTGTCCTTTGTTTGATTGGAGAGGGTCCAGTGTTATTGGCCATTCGGAGATCACCGGCCACATATATCCAGTATGCCGAGTCCAATTCAGCAAACAGCAATGCCTGCCCAGCTGGAACAAAAAACTTCGGACACGGACCTCAAGGTAAGTGCAATTTTAATTAAATTTGCCGAACCAGTCGCATGACGTTTCGGCTCCATGGAGCCTTGCTCACATGACAGCGAATTCAATCACAGTGTTGGAATTTAAAGGGAAAGTGCATCGTTAATTCAGACCCCGTGATTACCAAAATAACATTGATATGGAAGAAAGATTTGACCACAGTGTGACCAAATTGACAACCGCCTTTGACTAGTAACATGAAAGTGCTGCATTACTGTTACATATTACAGTTAATTACAGTAGTTGTTGCTCATGTAGGTATAAACAAGCAATGAATTGACTAATACATTAAAAAATCCCTTTCACTGTATATATATATATATATATATATATATATATATATATATCCACAACAACAAGATGCCCTCGTAAGAAACAGTCGTACTCAAGAAGGTAAGTTTTCAGCGCTTTAATGGTAGCAAATGCAGCGCTCAGTCAAGGCAGTACACCCAATGAATGAAAAGAAAGTCAATATGCCCTACGCATTTTGTGCGACACCCGCACTTCCTCATGGGCAGACTCGGCAGGAACAGCAATTAATAATCCCAGCTCTACTTATGCTGACACTCTCCAAAGTGGGCGGGGACAGCGTGCTGCCTTCTGGTCTTAGTAGTTCTGGGTAGTTAAGTTCCAATGAACCATTTGCATGTAACCGCCACAAACATTAAAGCCCCAGTGGGTTGGTGAAAAAGTCCTGAAATGAGGGCTGCACCATATGCCTGCCACTAGCGTTACTTCTTGCTCCATGAACCCCGGCGTAATTTAACGCTGGAATTGGACCGTGCATCACGGTGGGGCTGATTCCACGGCCGGACAAGCCGCCAACAAATCCACAACAACAAGATGCCCTCGTAAGAAACAGCCGCACTCAAGAAGGTAAGTTTTCAGCGCTTTAATGGTAGCAAATGCAGCGCTCAGTCAAGGCAGTACACCCAATGAATGAAAAGAAAGTCAATATGCCCTACGCGTTTCGTGCGACACCC
Organism: Lissotriton helveticus; assembly: GCF_964261635.1. NCBI lineage: Eukaryota > Metazoa > Chordata > Amphibia > Caudata > Salamandridae > Lissotriton > Lissotriton helveticus. The sequence continues at coordinate 1,715,473,186 of NC_136059.1, forward strand.
GCACTTCCTCATGGGCTGACTCGGCAGGAACAGCAATGAATAATCCCAGTTCTACTTATGCTGACACTCTCCAAATGGGTGGGGACAGCGTGCTGCCTTCTGGTCTTAGTAGTTCTGGGTAGTTAAGTTCCAGTGAACCATTTGCATGTAACTGCCACAAACATTAAATCCCCAGTGGGTTAGTGAAAAAGTCCTGAAATGAGGGCTGCACCACATACCTGCCACCAGCGTTACTTCTTGCTCCATGAACCCCGGCGTAGTTTAACGCTGGAAGTGGACCGTGCATTACGGCGGGGCTGATTCCGCGGACGGACAAGCCGCCAACAAATCCACAACAACAAGATGCCCTCGTAAGAAACAGCCGCACTCAAGAAGGTACGTTTTCAGCGCTTTAATGGTAGCAAATGCAGCGCTCAGTCAGCCCATGAGGAAGTGAGGGTGTCACACGAAACGCGTGGGGCATATTGACTTTCTTTTCATTCATTGGGGGTCCTGCCTTGACTGAGCGCTGCAATGTGATTTGATATTTACAAGTATATGTGTGCAGAATGAGAGGGAAACTGTGCCATTTTTTGGTTTTCATAAGAGCAGTGCAGTCCAGAGATTCTGAATAAGAAAATCTGGTGTGTGACTGACATACTTCTTAATCTACAAATCAATTAGAAATGTGAGTTATTAATTTGTGAGGGGTTGTATGTGCTGTGTTTTGTTTTTAATAAGATGAATGTGTTTTTCCTGGTAAAGTCCAGGGAGTACTCTTGCTTGTCTAGAATCACACTGTGAGTTTGTGTGCATTTGGGAACTATTGTGACAGAAGCATTTGGATACTTCATGTGCTTGCAGATACATAAGTGCTTAAAAACCTATGCTGTTCTCAAGTTTTGGTAGAATTAGAAAATAGTCATTGATTATGTATTTGCAAAATGAGTCAGGCTTCCACACTAAACTACAGTTCTAAAATATGTGGAATGTGTGCAGTTACCTTACCCCTTCCAGACTAGTAAATGTGTTTTGGTAAAGTCCAATTGATAGTGCTGCTTGTCTAGAATCACACTGTGAGTCTGAGTGCATTTGGGAACCATTGTGACGGAACCATTTGGGGACTTCATGATTTTGAAGACATAAAACTGCTTAAAAAAACCTATCCTGTTCTCAGGTTTTGGTAGAATTAGAAACAAGTGACTGCTTATTTATTTGCAAAATGAGTTACGCTTTCACAGTAAAGTGCAGTTCTAAAATATGTGGAATTTGTGTAGTTTTTTCACCTGTTCCACACTAGTAAATGTTTTTTTGGTAAAGTCCAAGGGATTTTGTTATTTGTCTAGAATCACACTGTGAGTCTGTGGGCATTTGTGAAACATTGTGGGGGAAGCATTTGGGTGTTTTATGTGTTTGCAGAGACATAACTGCTTAAAAATCTATTTTGTTGTCAAGTTTTTGGTTGAATTAGAAAATACTCATTGCTTATGTATTTGCAGAATGAATTAGGTTTTGACTCTAAAATGCAGTACTGAAATATGTGGAATGTGTGCTGTCACGTTGCTTTTTCAGTAAATGTGTTTTGGTAAATTCCAAGGGATGGTGTTGGTTCCCTAGAATCACACTGTGAGTCTGTGTACATTTGAGAACCATTTTCAGAGAAGCATTTGGGTACTTCATGTGTTTGCAGATACATAACTGGCTAAAAATCTATCCTGTTGACAAGTTTTGGTAGACTTTGTAAGCAGTCATTACTTATGTATTTGAAAATGTGTCAGGTTTCTACTCTAAAGAGCTGTAATGAAATATGTGGAATGTGTGGAGTGACCTTAACATTTCTACTCTAGTGAATAGTGTTGGTTGTCTAGAATCACACTGTGAGTGTGTGTGCATTTGTAAACCATTGTGAGAGAAGCATTTGGTAACTTTGTGTGTCTTTTTAGAACTCTAATCATTCAGTCAGTATCCATGTACTCATGCAGCGAGCCAGGCCTTAGGACATGGACTGCGTTAAACTCCTATGCACTATGCATGTAGTGGTCTAACCACCTTTTGACTTGTGTTTTAGGCCTACATCCCCAGTCAGTGTCCATACACTTCAGCAAACATCCTGTGACTGCTCTTGCAATCCTATAGTGACTCTTTCAGTACCATGTACTAATCCTTTCACTAATGTAAAACTCAATCAATTATAAATACACCCAGTGTATGTCCTTGCAGTACTCTAATCTTTCAGTTAGTATCTATGTACTCATGCAGCGAGCCAGTCCTTAGGACATGGACTGCTTTACACTCCTATGCACTAAGCATGTAGTGGTCTAACCACCTTTTCATTTGTGTTTCGGTCCTACAATTCCCCAGTCAGTATCCATACACTCCAGCAAAGACCCTGTAGCTGTTCTTGCAATCCCATAGTGACTCTTTCAGTACCATGTACTAATCCATTCACTAAAGTAAAACTCAACCAATTATAAATTCACCCAGTGAATCTCCTTGTAGTACTCTAATCATTCAGACAGTATCTATGTACTCAAGCAGGGAGCCATGCCTTAGGACATGGACTGCTTTAAACTCCTATGCACTATGCATGTAGAGGTCTAACTACCTTTTAACTAGTGTTTCAGGCCTACAATTCCCTGGTCAGTATCTATGCAGATCAGCAAACATCCTGTGACTGCTCTTGCAATCCCATAGTCATTCTTTCGGTACCATGTACTAATCATTTGACTAAAGTAAAACTCAACCAATTATAAATTCACCCAGTGTATCTCCTTGTAGTATTCTAATCATTCAGTCAGTATCTATATACTCATGCAGCGAGCCAGGCCTTAGGACATGGACTGCTTTAAACTCCTATGCACTAAGCATGTAGTGGTCTAACCACCTTTTCATTTGTGTTTCAGGCCTACAATTCCCCAGTCAGTATCCATACACTCCAGCAAACACCCTGTGACTGCTCTTGCAATCCCATAGTGACTCTTTCAGTACCATGTACTAATCCATTCACTAAAGTAAAACTCAATCAATTATAAATTCACCCTGTGTATCTCCTTGTAGTACTCTAATCATTCAGACAGTATCTATATACTCATGCACCGAGCCAGCCCTTAGGGCATGGACTGCTTTAAACTCCTATGCACTATGCATGTAGGGGTCTAACCACCTTTTAACTAGTGTTTCAGGCCTACAATACCCGGTCAGTATCCATGCAGATCAGCAAACATCCTGTGACTGCTCTTGCAATCCCATAGTCATTCTTTCGGTACCATGTACTAATCATTTGACTAAAGTAAAACTCAACCAATTATAAATTCACCCAGTGTATCTCCTTGTAGTATTCTAATCATTCAGTCAGGATCTATGTACTCATGCAGCGAGCCAGTCCTTAGGACATGGACTGCTTTAAACTCCTATGCACTTTGGATGTAGTGGTCTAACCACCTTTTCACTTGTGTTTTAGGCCTACAATTCCCCAGTCAGTATCCATGCAGTTCAGCAAACATCCTGTGACTGCTCTTGCAATCCTATAGTGACTCTTTCAGTACCATGTACTAATCCTTTCACTAATGTAAAACTCAATCAATTATAAATACACCCAGTGTATCTCCTTGTAGTAGTCTAATCATTCAGTCAGTATCTATGTACTCATGCAGCGAGCCCGGCCTTAGGACAATGACTGCTTTAAACTCCTATGCACTATGCATGTAGTGGTCTAACCACCTTTCCACTCGTGTTTCAGTCCTACAATTCCCCAGTCAGTGTCCATGCAGTTCAGCAAACATCCTGTGACTGCTCTTGCAATCCTATAGTGATTCTTTCAGTACCATGTAATAATAATTTGACTAAAGTAAAACTCAACCAATTATAAATTCACCCAGTGCATCTCCTTGTAGTATTCTAATCATTCAGTCAGTATCTATGTACTCATGCAGCGAGCCCGGCCTTAGGACAATGACTGCTTTAAACTCCTATGCACTATGCATGTAGTGGTCTAACCACCTTTCCACTCGTGTTTCAGGCCTACAATTCCCCAGTCAGTATCCATACACTCCAGCAAACAACCTGTAACTGTCCCTGCAATTCCACAGTGACCCTTTCAGCTACATATAGTAATCCATTCACTGAAGAAAAACTCAACCAATTATAAGTTCACCCAGTGTCTCTCCTTGTAGTAGTCTAATCATTCAGTCAGTATCCATGTACTTATTCAGCAAGCTAGGCCTAAGGCCATGGACTGCTTTAAACTCCTATGCACTATGCATGTAGAGGTCTAACCACCTTTTCACTTGTGTTTCAGGCCTACAATTCCCCAGTCATTATCCATACACTCCCGCAAACACCCTGTGACTGCTCTTGCAACCCCATAGTGACTCTTTCAGTACCATGTACTAATCCATTCACTAAAGTAAAACTCAAGCAATTATAAATTCACCCAGTGTATCTCCTTGTAGTATTCTAATCATTCAGTCAGTATCTATATACTCATGCAGCGAGCCAGGCCTTAGCCCATGGACTGCTTTAAACTTGTATGCACTATGCATGTAGTGGTCTAGCTACATTTTCACTTGTGTTTCAGGCCTACAATTCCCCAGTCAGTGTCCATACACTCCAGCAAACATCCTGTGACTGCTCTTGTAATCCCATAGAGACTCTTTCAGTACCATGTAGTAATCCATTCACTAAAGTAAAACTCAACCAATTATTAATTCACCCAGTGTATCTCCTTGTAGTACTCTAATCATTCAGTCAGTGCCTATGTACTCCAGCAGCGAGCCAGGCCTTAGGACATGGACTGCTTTAAACTTGTATGCACTATGCATGTAGTGGTCTAACCTTCTTACTTGTGTTTTAGGCCTACAATTCCCCAATCAGTATCCATACACTACAGCAAACACCCAGTCACTGCTCTTGCAATCCCATAGTGATCCTTTCAGCTACATGCACTAATCCATTCAGTATAGTAAAACTCAACCAATTATAAATTCGCCCATTGTCTTTCCTTATAGTATTGTAATCATTCAGTCAGTATGCATGTACACATACAGTGAGCCAGGTTTTAGGGGATGGACTGCTTCAAACTCCTATGCACTATGCATGTAGTGCTCTAACCACCTTCACACTTGTGTTTCTGGTCTACAATTCCTCAGTCAGTATCTATACACTGCAGGAAACACCCCGTTACTCTCCTTGCTTTCCTATATAGTTATGTATACACCTTGAATTACAATTTCAATTAGTGATGAGAGAAGAAAGTGGTTAAATTATTTTTTACATAGAATGTGTTTGTATAGTAATAGAAAAGTATATGTTATAAAGTTATTAATATACATTTCTTTATGTTTATTTTTTACAGATATTGTTTAACATCATGAAAATAAAGTTATCATGCCTGAAAAATCATGAAAGAGAAAAACAGAGCTAAAGGCCAGTTACTTGAAGAAAACTCAACAGGAAGTATTGGATGACCAACAACATGTGGCTAAAAAAAAGAAGTCTTCCGGTAAGACAACCAAGGAACTCACTAAAACACTTTCTAGGCCCAGAAACAATGTACAGAATGTTGAAACTACTGACAATGCTTCAAGCAGAAAAAGTAATGAAAATAACAGGAAAGGAAAGAAAAGAAAGCAAATGTACAGTCAAAAGATATGACGTATCTTAAAAGAAGACAAAATCAGTATAAAGAAATACGCCAAAAAACATTTTGTAATAGAGTACTACATAATCTGCTCAAAGATATGAAGAAATATATAGAAAAAGAGCACTATTTTATAAAAAGAAGTAGCATATTGAATCCATTGTTGAAAAGGCTTTTGAAGTAAAAAGGAAACTATTCATTTTAGTTTTAAACAGAATTCTATCACTAGATAAACCAATCCATTTAATTTGAATTTGAATTTGAATTTGAATCGGATTTATAGAGCGCGTAGCTACCCGGAGGAGTCCCAGCGCTGTGGCTCAACCTGCAAGGTCCCTAGGGTTTAGATTTATTAGGGGCAAAGATTGTTAGGGGAAAAGCCAGGTCTTCAATAGCCTGCGGAAAGGCAGCAGGTTGGTTTCTTTCCGGATGGTGAGGGGTAGGGCATTCCATAGTTTTGGGGCGTTGTATGAGAAGAGGCGTCCCCCGGTGCGCGCTCTTCTAATTCTGGGGACACTGGCCAGGGAGAGAGTGTCTGATCTTAACTGTCTAGTAGATTTGTGAGATTTAAAGAAGGGTCTCAATATGGGGCGCCTCTGCCATGAAGAATTTTGTGCGAGATACACAAGGTTTTAAAGGTGATCCGCTCCTGTATTGGGAGCCAGTGTAGTGATTTGAGGGCGGGTTTGGCAGAGCATCTGGGTTTGGTTCCCGTGAGGAGTCTTGCCGCGGCATTCTGGACGTGTTGCAGTTTGTTGATGACTGATACTGGGGCACCTAGGTACAGGGCGTTTCCGTAGTCCAGTCTTGAGATGACGTGGCCCTGGATTAGGATTTCCCTGGACTGGGGGGGATCAGGGGAAGGATTTTCCTGGCTGTTTGCATGAGGCCGAAGCAAGTGCCGGCGGTTTTTCTTGCTTGGACTCTGAAGCTGAGGTCTTGGTCTAACCAGATGCCCAGGCTCTTAATTTCCTTTTTTGGTGTGGGGGGGGGTGCCCATGATGGGCGGCCAGGATAGAGAGGTGGGGAGTTTGCGTGGGTCACCCAGAAGCATGATCTCCGACTTCTCTCCATTGAGTTTGAGGTGAGAGTCACACATCCATTTTGAAATATTCTGAAGGCAGGAGACCAGGTTCTCCATGCACTGTGTTGATTGGTTAATGGCGACGATTAGTTGGGTGTCGTCGGCGTACATGACCACCTTTATGCCAAAAGGTGAAACAATGTCGTCTAGTGGGGCCATATAAACGTTAAAAAGTGTGGGGCTCAGAGAAGATCCCAGGGGGACCCCACACTGAAGGGGGAGTGCTTTAGAGTGGTCATGACTGTCGGCCACCTCGAAGGTCCTGTGTTCCAAGAACGATTTGAGCCAGGCCAGGGCAGTACCAGTGACTCTTGCCTTGTTGAGACGGTGGATGAGGATGGTGTGGTCCACCGTATCGAAGGTGGCGCTCAGGTCCAGGAGGATCACTGCCACTGATCCCCCTGCGTCTAAGATGGATCTCGCTTCTTCGATTACGGCCAGGAGGGCGGTGCCGGTGCCCTGCCCTGGTCTGAACCCTGTCTTTGAGTGGCGGAGGAGATTGTTGGACTCCAGAAAAGTGGAGAGTTGTTGATTCACGATCTTTTCAGCCACTTTGCTGATGCCTGGGAGGAGAGAGATCGGTCTGAAATTGGATGGATCCGAAGGGTCGAGATGGGATTTCTTTAGGAGTGCGCGTACTATCGCTCTTTTAATGAAGGCCAAAAGTGAGAGGAAAAGAGTAATTAACAGAACTAATTTTTGTGATTTGTTTTGGGTGAATGGAAACACAGTTCAAGTTCAGAGCCTTTCTTTAATGAAGAGAGTTATTTTCAGACCAATGATTTATTGCATGCAGTTGGTACCAGTGGTCGAGCTTATGAGGTTAGAAATGGTTGTCCAATTGAGAAAGAGAAGATGGTTCCCAGAAATGCAGAAGAAGTGATAGCTCATGAAGTTCTAGACAGACGTCCTAAAGCCCCAGTGTAGACTTGGGATTGCAGTAGTATTTGTAGTGTACAACAAGAATCTATTGATATTTTATGCAATTTCTTACAAGAATATAGTTAAAAAAAAGTGTTAAACAAAAGATTAAGATGTTGCAAGGACTAGATCCTTGCAGAGTGAGATAAAATACTGGTTTGCAAGGTCATTCTCTGGATTGTCTTTCAAGGAAAGTATGTCAAAGTGTTTTTCATCATTTCAGGATGTTAGCAGTGCATCATTCTCAAATGCGGAAGTTAGTCAGATGATTGTATTATTCAAAAAGTCCAGCACTAAAATTAAATGAGTTGAATAGTGCTCTTTTGCGTGGGTCAGTATCAGATGTGAAGAAGGTTTGTGATGAAATTGAGTTTTGTTACTTTGGTCCTGAACAAGAGAGTGCAGAAACTGAGACATTAATAGAAGAAAATATTGAAGAGAATGTGTAATATACTACTACAAAAAATTTTGAAGAACAAATTACAAAGTTTAAGGTGATTTCAGTGGAAAGGCCACATTATTCTTGTATTTGTTGTCGGCAAACTCACTATAAAAATTAGACTAGGACTGTTGATCTGTATTTAAAAAGTGAAAGAGTAAATAATGATAAGTGGAAGGAATTTGCAACTTTTTTGTTGGTAGAGAATTGTTTTGATTTGGGTTCTAATCAGCATATTTGTAAATATTGTATAACAAATTAGATGAGGATAAATGCCCGCTAGAGATATCCATAATATTCTGGAGTTAGTTGTTATTCCTCCAGAACTTATACATTTAAATACCTATGAGTCTATTCTCATTCGTATTTGATAACAAACAATGAGTACTATAGAATTGTTTATATGTCAAGTGGACAAATTGAAAAAGTGGACATGTCCAGAAGAGAAGAAATCTATGAACATTACAGTGTACATCCACTTCATTCAAAAGAAGTGATGGGGAATACTATTGAGGTATTCCAAATGAAAAAAGCGAAGGGAAGTCCCATGAGTGTATGGGAAGAAAGCTTGGAAGCTCGTTGTTTTCCGCAGTTGTTCCCAACAGGAAAAGGAGGACGATATCATGAACGACCTATGCAGATTCCTGCATTTGAATATTGGACAACAAGAGTGTATGCAGAAGATCCAAGATTTCGATAATGTATCCCATATATATTTCATCTTTTGTTTGAAAGTGACTTGTCTGGACTTTCATATGCAGTCAATCACATATTGAGAACAGGAGTACATCTGCAAAATGTTTCTGCAAAGGATTTCATGGATAAAGTGCACCAGAGAGACGATCATTTAGAATCTCAGCTGATTAATCTGTTGGCATGTCAGCGTGGGACTAATGAATATTGGTACCATCGTTATGGAGAACTTAAATTGATGCTAAGGAACTTAGGAACTCCTACATGGTTTCTTACCCTAAGCTGTGCTGAGTACGCTTGGGATAATTTACTTGAATTTCTTTGAGGGGCGAATTCCAATATAAAAAATATTGAATACAAGGCACGAGGAGAATTGTGCTCCTTGGATCCTGTAAATGTATGCAGGTATTTTAATCCTAGATTTGAAGCAATGATGACTTTTATCTGCAATAAAAAAATCCTCAGCTTCGAGAAGTTGTGGATTTCTTTTGGAGAAAGGAGTGTCACGCAAGAGGTGTTCCTCATATACATATGTTGTTATGGATCAAGCATACCCCCAAATTCAGAACAGATTTGGATGATACTGTTGTGTATTTTATTGAAAATATGCTACATGTGCTATACCCAAAAGCACAGAAGAAAACAATTTAAGACAACAAGTCCTACGATTCCAAAGCCATCAATGTGAAAAATACTGTTGATGAAAGTACAAGTCTAAGGATAAGTTCTATACCAAATGTCGTTTTGCATTTCCACGTCCTGTAATATCCAAAGGAAGAGTGAACAGTTTTATGTCAGCTACGCGACATACCATCACAAGAAAGTCTCCAAAAAATAACTACAATTCGAGAAGAAGCAAAGAATCAAAATACATTACAATCTGTTTATTCTGTCCATGTGGAATGCTAACATGGATATTCAGTACATTGCGGACAATTCCATTGCTGTTGCTCGATATGTAACATCCTACATTACAAAATCAGAAAAGACGGAATTGAAAGAAATGTGGGAAGAGATTTCTCACGAGAAGAGTCTAAGTAAGAAAATATATAGTTTCAGTTTGAAGATGTTATCTCATTGCGAAATCGGATCATATGAATGCAGAAAGTACTGATATTTTGAAAACGACTATATTGGAAACATATTACCCAAACAGAAGGCATCATCTTGAGAACATGTGTCTCTATGAAGTGCTGCAAAATTATACTTTTAAACGGAATACTACAGAGAACATCAATGATGGAAAAATTGAGTTATTGGATCCGAAAGATGTTCAGTGAAACAAACGAAAGGAAATTTGATTCATCACAGGAAGCTGAGTTGTGACATTGCTGATAAAAGGGAATTTTACTATTAGCCCTTTTGCAACTGTTCAAACCGTGGGGTTCAGAATTGAAATTACTTGGAGAATTTTAAGGCGTAATTTGGATGTAGAAAAAGGTTCAGCAAATGGAGTAATGGGTAAAGTTGCGGATTTTATTAATTATCCCAATAAAGATGGTATTGAATTTTTAAAAATTAAACTTGATCAGATTGAAGAAGTGAAACAAATTGGTCCTTGTTCAGTTTGTTGTTTGCTTGTTAAAGATTTATATGTCCGTAGAAAACAGTTTCCAGTTTCTCTGGCATATTGTGTGGCTATTCATAAATCTCAAGGTTTAAGTGTAGATAGTGCTTTGGTGAACATTTGAAGTACCGTGTTCAAAGAGGGCATGGCATATGTTGCTTTGTCGTGATTCAGAACTTTATCTGGTTTGTTTTTGATTGATTTTGATGACACAAAGGTTACTGCAGATGCAAACTATGTAAAAGAGTATAATGGGTAAAGAAGAGTGTATGCTCCCAATTTAGGTCAACATCCTGTATTTGAAAAGCGTGTAGTAGGTCGAAAAAGAAGGTATGAGAATATCTGTACTGAAGGTATTGAGAAGGAAAAAAACCAAGATAATGTTGTCATTGCAAGCGAAAAGAAAAAGGACACTGTTGAAGAGATTGTTGGTTATCAGTTTGAAAATAGTTCAGGTGTCAACTGCTAATGTAGTGGTCAATGTTGTTTTTTTCTAGAAGGTTTGCAACAGCAAATTATGTAGAATCCTTGTTGCATTGTGTTTATGAAAAATTGAGAATGGATAAAAGTAAAATACAAAGCGTTTGTGATATTTGTAATCTATTGGATGTATGTTCTGGTTCTATACAATTCACGCAGAATATCCAACAAGATGCTTAGGAATTTCCAATGTATATGCTTACCATATTGGAAAATGAAGGCACAGAAATTGAAAATCTTTTTGGCCTTTGTTATAAATGGGATCATCATTGTGAAAATTGTTTGTTTACATGTAGCACTAACAGAAACACTGAAAGATTTATATATTTGACATTATCAGACTGTAAATCAGTGTCTAATAGTTAAAACAGCACACCAAAATATGGAGTGAAGCCAATGCAAATCAGAAATGTTATCAACATTATTTATACAAAGATATGGACAACATATAATTTTAATGATGCAACGTTGTACAGCTGATGGAAGAAAATTGTACACTTTAATACATTTCTAGCAGTAGCAATAATTTTCCTTGATGGTCCTTCCACAACATCTGGACATTACACTGCCTATTTAAAATGTGATAAAGGCTGGACATATTGTAATGAAGCTCAGTTGATTTTTAAACAACGATTGCCAAGTGAATTACCAAATTCCTACCTAATATTTTTAAAGCCAATGTTTTAGGAACATGGGGCATATTACCAACAAGTAGCGATAATTATCGCTAAATAGGCTTAGCGACAATTTTTTTATCGCTGGATATGTTAGCGGAGGAAACATGCTATTAGCAGTGTTTTTCTCCATTGTGCTAAAATATCCAGCGATAGCGGTGAAATGCGTGAATATCGCTGAGAATACAGCGATATTCACGCATTAGCGACGAAATGCTCTTAGCCATGTTATCCACCTCCCATTGGATAACATGGCTAAGAACTGGTCTGAGCAGGCGTTGGTTTTTGGCGATAGCGGGAATATTTCCATCGCTACGTCTGCCTTGCTAATAGGCGATAGCGACGTTAGCGACTGCTTTCAGTCGCTAACAGGTTGGGTACGCCCACTTTGCATGTCATTCGCAATAAATATCGCTGACATGCAAAGCGTGCCCCTAACCCCTCGCTATCGCCTAAAAGCTGTCGCTAACATCAGCTTGCTAATAGACCGATAGAAAACGGCCGCTAAACCGGCGATAATTGCCTATCGCCACCCTTGGTAATATGACCCATAATTTGGCCTCTGAGGAATTTATTTATATTTATTAATACGATTACTATTGGACAATTTCAATATAAAGGATTTCAAGAATACTATTTAGCCTAGAGGAAAAGTATATATTTGAATTGAGGACTTTTTCTTGCACATTCTCTCAAGGTATATTTTTAAACAACACCATTTACAATGTATATAAATTTAAGTTAGAAAATGTTATATATGTGTGATTTGCATTATATGGTATGTTATTGAGGGTGTAGCCTTGTTTTTTTTAAACAATATTATTGATTGTTTTTTTTTGCCCTCTGTTATGTGATGAGTATGATTGAAATCACTGTTTCTAGAGAAATTCAATATATTCTGAGAACAGTAAAAAAGGCAGAGAAAATAATTTGTAAAATGTTAAAATTATGCTGTATTGTAATAAATATATTATTATGTATTATAACTGTATTTATTCTTCTCTTTCACAGATCCTAATTCTAAAATATCAAATGTTAACAAATTTAAATTATAAAAAACAACTGAAAAAATGTGTAGCATTTGTTATTTCTATTACTGTGAAGGTAAGTTTAACTAAGTATTCAAATGCACAATGGCCTGTGTTTGCACAAAGGTGAAGAAAGTGGAGATGGGCGGAGTAGATATGTGTGGAAAGATGCTCTGTGGGCGTTTTAAGTCATAGGATAAAGTTAACATGAATACTGAGTGTCACTGGGGGCCAACTAACCCACCAGATATGTGTAGAAAGCATGCTGTGCCAACAATATGTCACTTTTTGTAACATAACCAGAGTAGTTAGTTCTGAAAAGAACTTTTTTTTCTTGTTGTAGTTTCATAATTTTTTTGTTTGATTTTTTTAAGATTTTTTGTTTTTTTTAAAGGAATAAAAAGTCAACGTGACGAAAAAAACCAATGAACTTTGTGTGAAAAAAAAATCTAGCATCGATGGTTTTCGATAGCTCTGCAAACTAACTCTACTGATTGCTCCCCATAGCACTTCAACTGATTACACTTCACACAGTTCATTTTAACTTTTTCAAATTGGGGACGTATGTCCGGATGTGAAGTTGAAGGTGATGTCCCAGAGGTACTAGGAATTGCCGGTGTTGGACGTGCATTTTGGCAGAGTCTTCTGCATTCTTCATGAGCTTAATTCACTGGATCCAGGGATTTTAGGTGCTTCCGCATACTTGCAGTGCCAGAGGAGTATGTTTTATTAGGATCTCCTCTAGATAGGACAGCACTGCATATCTTACATATTACCTTGGTGGCATTAACCTTTTTTTGTCCCTCCGGAAAAGTGAAAAATGTCCATACGTTGGATGTGTATTTTTCGGGACGGGGAGATTCTGGTAGAAACCCATCTGCATCTGAATGGTCAGAATCTGATGACTCTTGCAGTGGTGTAGCCATTTTTGTCTGCAGAAAGGAAATTCAGGTTTTCAATGAAGAAAAATGAGGTTCTTCTCAGCACAGGTCTTCTCACAAGGAAGGTCTAAGAAGAACTATCGAAATGGGTGGGGTCCTTCAATAGTTAGAATAGGAAGTGTTATGAACCAATAAAATCTTTTTTTTCTGGTCACATGGGGTCCGCATAGGGTGCGCACAGGCAGCACTCACCCAGTGCGACTTTGCGAAAATAGGGTGCGCACAGGCAGCACTCACCCAGTGCGACTTCGCGAAAGTGCATTTAAAAGTAATATAAGTTTATTAAAACTAAAAGAATATTATTTTTATGATTAGCTCAGATAATGACTTGCCTTAATATTTATATTAAAATACATATATATAGCTTTTTAGACATTTAAACATTTTGCGTTAGTCGCTCACCCACCGCTTCGAACGAGTAGATGATGTCACGTGGAAACGCGCAAGCCTCACGTAACGTAATACGTACATGTTGCGTATGCACTTGAAGACGCGTACAGGCCGCATAGCGATCGCGCAGGGAAATACATTCTCATCGCACACCCTACGCGAATCCTACACAGCAATCCTAAAATGGCGGGTATGTTCCACGCAGTAATTGAGGACTCCCCAACATATTTTTAAACAAAAAACAATTAAGAAAATTTTATAAATATATTCAAAATAAAAAAACATAGAATTTCAATATTTTTAAAAAAAACATTTGTTTTTCAATTTATGTAAAAAGTATGTAATGTTATTTGTTTTTAAAAAAATATCTAAAAATAAATAGTTTAAAAAAATGTAGTAAATCATTATCAAAAAATAATAATATAACAATTAATACATTAAAAAATTTTCATTGAAAAAACCTTTGAAATTCACTGAAAAAAAACATAGGTTTCAGACATGTTATAATTAGAAAGTAGCATTTAAAAAACCTTTGAAATTCACTCGGACATGTTATAGTTAGGAATTAGCATTTAAAAAACCTTAGAAATTAATTGAAAAAACCATAGGTTTTAGGGGTGTTATAGTTAGCTGGACATGTCACTCGTACAAAACCATTGAAATTCCTCCATTATAGTTAGTTGTACTAACTATACCTCGCACACCCGCAATCCACTGCTGATTATGTCACATATTACATCATTCATGACATGGTCAGTGACATCACTGATGACATCACTGATGACATCTCAAATAACATCACTGATGACATTATCCATGTGACAATCTGATACACCTCATCATACACTAGTATAACCTTTCATCTCTCACTATAAAATATAGAGTGCCATATTTAAAATAATCACATACCAATCCAACTTTCTAAAAACCCACTCACTGATTTGTAGATCTACATACACATCTAAACACTTACCTATAGACTTACATATACATGCTAAGAAAGACCTATATTGACATTACACACCACACACATCCTATTCAGTTATGCAGCCATCCTTCTCACTTATGCAAACAATTGATTATACTTACATTTACTCAGCTACACACTTATACAAACAGTAAATTACTATATTTCATATATATTTATTTGAATAAAAGAACTGTCACATACACTGCCTTTTATATTTCTTCTTTATTGGACATGTATCATTCAGAAATATATTTAATCATCATCTCACCCATAAAGATATTCACTCACACAAACAACTGTTTCCACATGTAAATGTACATGTATTTATATAGCGCAAATCACCGACACGGTATCTAAGCGCTTGCTTAGGGAACCCGTCCTGGTATTCCCCTGTGAGATACCCCGGCAGGGTGTCCACAAGGTGAAAGCCAGGCATCCCGCCGCGAGGGGCCGTAGTGGAGATTAAGCAAGCTATTGCCCAGAGTTGCAGAGTGTGACCCCGTGAGTCAAGTAGGCACCGGAACGAGAATTATCGAGTCCATGGAATTTTTGAGCCCGAGACCCGCCTAGGCGGGGAATCGAACCCTGGTCCACGGCCGATCTTAGCTTCCGGGTCTGCCGCCTCTAACCACTGAGCCACGCTTCTCCACTCCACTGAGCCACGCTTCTCCACATGAAGTCTTAATTTCATATACCTACTAAATCAACTATTTACACATCTTTGGACAGTCACACACCTCCTACCCAGCCACTGATACATTCACTCTCCCATATAAATATACACTTAACTAATTAAAAACTAATATAGAGTTTCACATAGGTAGTAACCAACTTATGCAGTAGTTTACACAATAAGACACAGATTGATACAGATATTCACACAGTTTAATCACTATCCCATATATTTAGTGAGACACTTTAAATTAATAATTTAGACAGTTAATCACACTACTAGTCAATTCTTCATACAGGCACTAAAACTTCCACTCACTCTTCAATGCAAATTTCTATATATATAATACTTATTTAAATATCGAACCAAACCTTAGTCACTGGATGATGTCATCAGTGATGTCATTAGTGATGTTATTTGAGATGTTATCAGTGATGTCATCAATGATGTAACTGACCATGCCATGAATGATGTAATATGTGGCATCATCAGCAGTGGATTGCGGGCGCGCGAGTTATAGTTAGTACAACTAACTATAACGGAAGAATTTCAATGGTTTTATATGAGTGAAATGTCAAGCTAACTATAACACCCCTAAAACCTATGTTTTTTTCAATAAATATATAGACACCTGGGCAGAGCGGTTGATGTGGTAAGGGGACGGAAGGAGACTCTTTTGTTTTTAACAAGTGGGGACAGGGGAGAAATGCACACACCGTCCTGCTCACTGGCACTCCGCATTTCATCATCGCCTTGAGACCCAGAACCGGATTACTGCATTCTGGGTCTTGTAGCTTGTGTACCAACTGTGCGCTCTACAGGAGGCGGTACCTATTATGGGAGGAGTAGCTATTTCATCAGCGGCAGGACAGTTCCCAGGTGTGAACACTTACCCCTTCTCTTGCATCCACTTGGCGCTGAAGAAGGCAAATGTTGCCGAAATGCATTCGCCCGATGAGTTGGTTGGAAATAAAGTGTGCTCCATTTGTTCCCCACTGAGGCCTCCGCCTTTCTTTTTGGAAGGACTTTCCTTTGATATTGTTCGCGCCTGCCAGTGGCGTGATGGGAGGCCCCCGCATTCACAAGTGGCCAGACTGCTTCTGGCATTGCTCCGGCATCTTGGTACAGTCAAGTTATTGACACGGTTTGAGCCCACCACGACGCCCAGGTTGGAGAGATGCGGTGCCGAGGACATTGTTCCCTGCCTTGGGCTCGCTGCATTGCTGCCTGCCCCCGCAAAAGGACACCTGGGCAGAGCGGTTGATGTGGTAAGGGGACGGAAGGAGACTCTTTTGTTTTTAACAAGTGGGGACAGGGGAGAAATGCACACACCGTCCTGCTCACTGGCACTCCGCATTTCATCATCGCCTCGAGACCCAGAACCGGATTACTGCATTCTGGGTCTTGTAGCTTGTGTACCAACTGTGCGCTCTACAGGAGGCGGTACCTATTATGGGAGGAGTAGCTATTTCATCAGCGGCAGGACAGTTCCCAGGTGTGAACACTTACCCCTTCTCTTGCATCCACTTGGCGCTGAAGAAGGCAAATGTTGCCGAAATGCATTCGCCCGATGAGTTGGTTGGAAATAAAGTGTGCTCCATTTGTTCCCCACTGAGGCCTCCGCCTTTCTTTTTGGAAGGACTTTCCTTTGATATTGTTCGCGCCTGCCAGTGGCGTGATGGGAGGCCCCCGCATTCACAAGTGGCCAGACTGCTTCTGGCATTGCTCCGGCATCTTGGTACAGTCAAGTTATTGACACGGTTTGAGCCCACCACGACGCCCAGGTTGGAGAGATGCGGTGCCGAGGACATTGTTCCCTGCCTTGGGCTCGCTGCATTGCTGCCTGCCCCCGCAAAAGGACACCTGGGCAGAGCGGTTGATGTGGTAAGGGGACGGAAGGAGACTCTTTTGTTTTTAACAAGTGGGGACAGGGGAGAAATGCACACACCGTCCTGCTCACTGGCACTCCGCATTTCATCATCGCCTCGAGACCCAGAACCGGATTACTGCATTCTGGGTCTTGTAGCTTGTGTACCAACTGTGCGCTCTACAGGAGGCGGTACCTATTATGGGAGGAGTAGCTATTTCATCAGCGGCAGGACAGTTCCCAGGTGTGAACACTTACCCCTTCTCTTGCATCCACTTGGCGCTGAAGAAGGCAAATGTTGCCGAAATGCATTCGCCCGATGAGTTGGTTGGAAATAAAGTGTGCTCCATTTGTTCCCCACTGAGGCCTCCGCCTTTCTTTTTGGAAGGACTTTCCTTTGATATTGTTCGCGCCTGCCAGTGGCGTGATGGGAGGTCCCCGCATTCACAAGTGGCCAGACTGCTTCTGGCATTGCTCCGGCATCTTGGTACAGTCAAGTTATTGACACGGTTTGAGCCCACCACGACGCCCAGGTTGGAGAGATGCGGTGCCGAGGACATTGTTTCCTGCCTTGGGCTCGCTGCATTGCTGCCTGCCCCCGCAAAAGGACACCTGGGCAGAGCGGTTGATGTGGTAAGGGGACGGAAGGAGACTCTTTTGTTTTTAACAAGTGGGGACAGGGGAGAAATGCACACACCGTCCTGCTCACTGGCACTCCGCATTTCATCATCGCCTTGAGACCCAGAACCGGATTACTGCATTCTGGGTCTTGTAGCTTGTGTACCAACTGTGCGCTCTACAGGAGGCGGTACCTATTATGGGAGGAGTAGCTATTTCATCAGCGGCAGGACAGTTCCCAGGTGTGAACACTTACCCCTTCTCTTGCATCCACTTGGCGCTGAAGAAGGCAAATGTTGCCGAAATGCATTCGCCCGATGAGTTGGTTGGAAATAAAGTGTGCTCCATTTGTTCCCCACTGAGGCCTCCGCCTTTCTTTTTGGAAGGACTTTCCTTTGATATTGTTCGCGCCTGCCAGTGGCGTGATGGGAGGCCCCCGCATTCACAAGTGGCCAGACTGCTTCTGGCATTGCTCCGGCATCTTGGTACAGTCAAGTTATTGACACGGTTTGAGCCCACCACGACGCCCAGGTTGGAGAGATGCGGTGCCGAGGACATTGTTCCCTGCCTTGGGCTCGCTGCATTGCTGCCTGCCCCCGCAAAAGGACACCTGGGCAGAGCGGTTGATGTGGTAAGGGGACGGAAGGAGACTCTTTTGTTTTTAACAAGTGGGGACAGGGGAGAAATGCACACACCGTCCTGCTCACTGGCACTCCGCATTTCATCATCGCCTCGAGACCCAGAACCGGATTACTGCATTCTGGGTCTTGTAGCTTGTGTACCAACTGTGCGCTCTACAGGAGGCGGTACCTATTATGGGAGGAGTAGCTATTTCATCAGCGGCAGGACAGTTCCCAGGTGTGAACACTTACCCCTTCTCTTGCATCCACTTGGCGCTGAAGAAGGCAAATGTTGCCGAAATGCATTCGCCCGATGAGTTGGTTGGAAATAAAGTGTGCTCCATTTGTTCCCCACTGAGGCCTCCGCCTTTCTTTTTGGAAGGACTTTCCTTTGATATTGTTCGCGCCTGCCAGTGGCGTGATGGGAGGCCCCCGCATTCACAAGTGGCCAGACTGCTTCTGGCATTGCTCCGGCATCTTGGTACAGTCAAGTTATTGACACGGTTTGAGCCCACCACGACGCCCAGGTTGGAGAGATGCGGTGCCGAGGACATTGTTCCCTGCCTTGGGCTCGCTGCATTGCTGCCTGCCCCCGCAAAAGGACACCTGGGCAGAGCGGTTGATGTGGTAAGGGGACGGAAGGAGACTCTTTTGTTTTTAACAAGTGGGGACAGGGGAGAAATGCACACACCGTCCTGCTCACTGGCACTCCGCATTTCATCATCGCCTCGAGACCCAGAACCGGATTACTGCATTCTGGGTCTTGTAGCATGTGTACCAACTGTGCGCTCTACAGGAGGCGGTACCTATTATGGGAGGAGTAGCTATTTCATCAGCGGCAGGACAGTTCCCAGGTGTGAACACTTACCCCTTCTCTTGCATCCACTTGGCGCTGAAGAAGGCAAATGTTGCCGAAATGCATTCGCCCGATGAGTTGGTTGGAAATAAAGTGTGCTCCATTTGTTCCCCACTGAGGCCTCCGCCTTTCTTTTTGGAAGGACTTTCCTTTGATATTGTTCGCGCCTGCCAGTGGCGTGATGGGAGGCCCCCGCATTCAAAAGTGGCCAGACTGCTTCTGGCATTGCTCCGGCATCTTGGTACAGTCAAGTTATTGACACGGTTTGAGCCCACCACGACGCCCAGGTTGGAGAGATGCGGTGCCGAGGACATTGTTCCCTGCCTTGGGCTCGCTGCATTGCTGCCTGCCCCCGCAAAAGGACACCTGGGCAGAGCGGTTGATGTGGTAAGGGGACGGAAGGAGACTCTTTTGTTTTTAACAAGTGGGGACAGGGGAGAAATGCACACACCGTCCTGCTCACTGGCACTCCGCATTTCATCATCGCCTCGAGACCCAGAACCGGATTACTGCATTCTGGGTCTTGTAGCTTGTGTACCAACTGTGCGCTCTACAGGAGGCGGTACCTATTATGGGAGGAGTAGCTATTTCATCAGCGGCAGGACAGTTCCCAGGTGTGAACACTTACCCCTTCTCTTGCATCCACTTGGCGCTGAAGAAGGCAAATGTTGCCGAAATGCATTCGCCCGATGAGTTGGTTGGAAATAAAGTGTGCTCCATTTGTTCCCCACTGAGGCCTCAGCCTTTCTTTTTGGAAGGACTTTCCTTTGATATATATATATATATATATATATATACATATATATTACCTACTGGCGGTCGCCAGTAGGTATATATAGTTAGGATTTTTTCCCTATGGGATTTTTGAAAATTCTATGTCTAATAACTTTGGCGTTTGTGGACGGAATTGGCTGAAATGTTCAGGAAAATGGCACATTTTGTTTCTGAGCAGCCCCTGAAAATTTTGGGGGGGTTCGTCAAGGGGGGGCCGAGAAAAAAGGGGGGTCCCAAAACGCGTTTTTCCCATGTTAATTTCCATAGGGCGGTTGGCCTCACTTTTAGCCCGAACGGCTGAATGGATTTGCACGAAACTTGGCAAAATTGTAGGGACTGGTAGCCCGATGTGCCTTTTGTAGGTCTCAATATATGTGCTCCAGTGGATTTTGAGAAATTAACGTTTAAAAAAAGATATATATCTGTAACAGCGGACCGGGCAGCGCCCCAGGACGCGTACTTTTCGCGCAACGGAGCTTTGTGAAGCGAAGCTGATTGGTTCTCCGGCGTCTGTCAACATTCCAAACAGTCCGTAGCGGCCGCCATCTTGTCTCTCGGTAGGATCGAGAGACAAGAGGAGGCCAAAGCGAAGGGGCAAATGACCATAAGGGGGCATAGTACATTGTCGCTCACCCCCTAGGTTTGATGTGGAGGTTTTAAAAGGGCCCCGCGGGGCAAAAAAAAATAAAAATAATAATAATCGAACAGCTGAATGGATTTGCACGAAACTTGGCAAAATTGTAGGGACTGGTAGCCCGATGTGCCTTTGCTAGATCTCAATATATGTGCTCCAGTGGATTTTGAGAAATTAACGTTCAAAAAAAGATATATATCTGTAACAGCGCACCGCTTCGCGTACTTTTCGCGTTACGGAGCTTTGCGAAGCGAAGCTGATTGGCTCTCCGGTGTCTGTAAACATTCCAAACAGTCCGTAGCGGCCGCCATCTTGTCTCTCGGTAGGATCGAACAGCTGAATGGATTTGCACGAAACTTGGCAAAATTGTAGGGACTGGTAGCCCGATGTGCCTTTGCTAGGTCTCAATATATGTGCT
Organism: Lissotriton helveticus; assembly: GCF_964261635.1. Lineage (NCBI taxonomy): Eukaryota > Metazoa > Chordata > Amphibia > Caudata > Salamandridae > Lissotriton > Lissotriton helveticus. The sequence continues at coordinate 1,715,494,450 of NC_136059.1, forward strand.
TCAGTGCATTTTGAGAAATTAACGTTCAGAAACAAGATATATATCTGTAACAGCGCTCCGCTTCGCGGAGATAAAATTATATGTGTATTACCTAGCTGTTGCTAACACCAGTTAGCGACGGCTAGTAGAAGATAGCGACCATCTTGGGCCCCACTTTGCATGTGAGTGATATTTATCACTAATGACATGCAAAGTGGGCATGCCAAGATGTTAGCGACTGGAAACAGTCGCTAACATCGCTATCTCCTATTATCAACTTTTGGAAATATTCAAGATAAGCGCGAATATCTCCAAAAGCTACCACCTGCCCTGAGCAGTTCTTAGCCATGTTATCCAATGGGAGGTGGATAACATGGCTAAGAGCATTAGCTCGGTAATGCATGAATATCGCTGAGTTTTCAGCGATATTAATGCATTGCGGTCGTTTTTTATCGTATTTCCGATAAACCTTGATAATAGCAAGGTTTATCTGCGATAATTTCTGACGGTAAAAAAATCGTTGCTAAGCATCGTTAGGGATAAATATCGCTTAACTTTGGTAATATGCCCCAACGTCTGTTAACGTTCGATTCGAAGGAAATCAGGAAGTGTTGAAAAACATTGTCTGCGCCATCTTGTCTTTTTTCAAATGCCACACTTTTGTCGTGCACGGCAGCCATTTTAGATGCCTTGACCAGACCCACTCTGTGCACGCTGTCGATCCTTAGCATGGCTCCCCACCCTCGCAAGCATCTCCCCCAGGCAGTGGTCACCCCCGCTCTCTGTCTTATGCATGGGTAATAAACCTCCCCCCATCTGCGCTGCTCTTCCCTGAGAATCACACCCTGTGCCCGCCCGACACCTCCCTTTCGCCCTATTCACTACCGCACCCTCTGACACTCCTTTTCCTCTGTGTCCGATTGTCCAGGCTGGTCCTAGGGTATCAGCTAGCCCTGCAGATGTAGTTTATGGCCACAGCTGTAAAGAATCACCCCTCTTCAAAGGAGTTATAGTAGATCAAGGCCCACACTCGATGAGATCCGTCACAGCAGAAGCGTTGCTATTGTAGGGACTGGTAGCCCGATGTGCCTTTGCTAGGTCTCAATATATGTGCTTCAGTGCATTTTGAGAAATTAACGTTCAGAAACAAGATATATATCTGTAACAGCGCTCCGCTTCGCGGAGATAAAATTATATGTGTATTACCTAGCTGTTGCTAACACCAGTTAGCGACGGCTAGTAGAAGATAGCGACCATCTTGGGCCCCACTTTGCATGTGAGTGATATTTATCACTAATGACATGCAAAGTGGGCATGCCAAGATGTTAGCGACTGGAAACAGTCGCTAACATCGCTATCTCCTATTATCAACTTTTGGAAATATTCGAGATAAGCGCGAATATCTCCAAAAGCTACCACCTGCCCTGAGCAGTTCTTAGCCATGTTATCCAATGAGAGGTGGATAACATGGCTAAGAGCATTAGCTCGGTAATGCATGAATATCGCTGAGTTTTCAGCGATATTAATGCATTGCGGTCGTTTTTTATCGTATTTCCGATAAACCTTGAAAATAGCAAGGTTTATCTGCGATAATTTCTGACGGTAAAAAAATCGTTGCTAAGCATCGTTAGGGATAAATATCGCTTAACTTTGGTAATATGCCCCAACGTCTGTTAACGTTCGATTCGAAGGAAATCAGGAAGTGTTGAAAAACATTGTCTGCGCCATCTTGTCTTTTTTCAAATGCCACACTTTTGTCGTGCACGGCAGCCATTTTAGATGCCTTGACCAGACCCACTCTGTGCACGCTGTCGATCCTTAGCATGGCTCCCCACCCTCGCAAGCATCTCCCCAAGGCAGTGGTCACCCCCGCTCTCTGTCTTATGCATGGGTAATAAACCTCCCCCCATCTGCGCTGCTCTTCCCTGAGAATCACACCCTGTGCCCGCCCGACACCTCCCTTTCGCCCTATTCACTACCGCACCCTCTGACACTCCTTTTCCTCTGTGTCCGATTGTCCAGGCTGGTCCTAGGGTATCAGCTAGCCCTGCAGATGTAGTTTATGGCCACAGCTGTAAAGAATCACCCCTCTTCAAAGGAGTTATAGTAGATCAAGGCCCACACTCGATGAGATCCGTCACAGCAGAAGCGTTGCTATTATCTGAAAACCATCCTGTATTGTGATTGGGGAGGGGACCGAGCCTGAAGCGGAAGATTCCAGGGATGACTCTTTGTACATCAAAGTTTTTACAATTATGTGTCACATTAAAAATATATAGCACTCCGACAAAGTAGTAAGATTATAAAACTTTAATAATTTATAAATATATACAAGAAAACAAAAATAGTAATAACATATAAACATTTTTAGGGAAAAACAACGAAGTAGCGGTCGGCTGTGCGAATAGTCCCAACGCAGCACAACGTCCAGATTTCCGGCGTGGGGCGTCGCGGGGGGTGGGTCATCAGTAGCAAACTGTTGTGCGAATAGTTCCAAGGCAGCAGAACGCGCCGAAATCTAGATGACACGAAAGTGATGTCTAGTAAGTTGCCACCCAGCAAATAACGGCATGGGGCGTCGCAGGGGGTGGGTCATCAGTAGCAAACTGTTGCGCGAATAGTTCCAAGGCAGCAGAACGATGGCACCAAGGTGATGTCCAGTAAGTTGCCGCACTGGTTTTGGTATCCTACAATGCTGCTCCGAATAACGGCGTGGGGCGCCCCGGCGTGAACGGGCCTCTCCAGGTGGAGTGTCATCTGTTGTAGTGGGGCGCCCCTTTACCGTTTCAGTTGCCATTCCGTCCGTTTTTGGTCCACTGTGTCAAAAGCCGCAATTCAGCTGAGTTGCGCCCACTCTTGCGGTGCAGCGATAGGCGGCTGTCACAGGACTCTCAAAATGGCGGCAGGCTGTTTCCTTTTTGGGCCTGGTCCACTGAAATGGCCCTGGGACACCTTGGAAATCGGACGCTTGTCTGCTAGGTCTTGGACCCCATTCTCGAAAGCGTCCCCTCCGCCTTGAGAATTCATCAAAAGTTTTGGGGGCTCCGACTCCTGCAGGCTTCTGGTGGGGAGCGGCTGCCATGATTGCTCGCGGAATGACCACGACTGAGCTACGAGATGTTGGTGCTCTCATGCTGACGCCAGCTTCAGTCTGAAACATCCAGAAACAAGGTGGGGCTTTCATCGTTTGGGAAAAAAAAAAAGTTTTCATCCAATGAAAAGTGTTGTTTTTAGGTCACATGATCAAGCCTTCCATCATTAGGAAACCAAAAGTAAAATGAACCAATGAAAAGTTGTATAAACAAGTCACATGACCTGTTATGCGGCATAGGGTGTAAAATGCGGAGAAAATACGTTGGCACGTGAGGCGGCGTCAGTAGCGGACCGATGTGCGAATAGGCCGAAGGCAACACAACGCGCCAAGATCCGGATGGCACCGAGGTGGTGTCCAGCAAGTTGCAGCACTGGTGTGGCCATCCTACAATGCTGAAAGTCGGCGTGGGGCGCCCCGTTGGCCTGTGAGTTTGCGTCAGTAGCGGACCGATGTGCGAATAGGCCGAAGGCAGCACAACGCGCCAAGATCCGGATGGCACCGAGGTGGTGTCTAGTAAGTTGCCGCACTGGTGTGGCCATCCAACAATGCTGAAAGTCGGCGTGGGGCGCCCCGTTGGCCTGTGAGTTTGCGTCAGTAGCGGACCGATGTGCGAATAGGCCGAAGGCAGCACAACGCGCCAAGATCCGGATGGCACCGAGGTGGTGTCTAGTAAGTTGCCGCACTGGTGTGGCCATCCTACAATGCTGAAAGTCGGCGTGGGGCGCCCCGTTGGACTGTGAGATGGCGTCAGTAGCGGACCGATGTGTGAATGGGGCCGAAGGCAGCGCAACAATATTTTCGGAATAGAAGACACCACTAGGCGCTGAGATGCCAAGATCCGGATGGCACCGAGGTGGTGTGTAGCAAGTTGCCGCACTGGTGTGGCCATCCTACAATGCTGAAAGTCGGCGTGGGGCGCCCCGTTGGCCTGTGAGTTTGCGTCAGTAGCGGACCGATGTGCGAATAGGCCGAAGGCAGCACAACGCGCCAAGATCCGGATGGCACCGAGGTGGTGTCTAGTAAGTTGTCGCACTTCTGTGGCCATCCTACAATGTTGAAAGTCGGCGTGGGGCGCCCCGTTGGCCTGTGAGATGGCGTCAGTAGCGGACCGATGTGCGAATGGGGCCAAAGGCAGCGCAACAATATTTTCTGATTTGAAGACACCACAAGGCGCTGAGATGCCAAGATCCGGATGGCACCGAGGTGGTGTCTAGCAAGTTGTGGCACTGGTGTGGCCATCGTACAATGGTAAAAGTCGGCGTGGGGCGCCCTGTTGGCCTGTGAGATGGTGTCAGTAGCGGACTGATGTGTGAATGGGGCCAAAGGCAGTGCAACAATATTTTCTACAATATTTTCGGAGTAGAAGACACCACAAGGCGCTGAGATGCCAAGATCCGGATGGCACCGAGGTGATGTCTAAGTTGCGGACCGATGTGCGAATGGGGCCAAAGGCAGCTCAACAATATTTTCTGAAGAGAATACACCACAAGGCGCTGAGATGCCAAGATCCGGATGGCACCGAGGTGATGTCTAAGTTGCGGACCGATGTGCGAATGGGGCCAAAGGTAGCGTAACAAGATTTTCTGTATGGAAGATACCACTAGGCGTTGAGATGCCAAGATTCGGATGGCACCGAGGTGATGTCTAGCAAGTTGTGCCACTGGTGTGGCCATCGTACAATGGTAAAAGTTGGCGTGGGGCGCCCTATTGGCCTGTGAGATGGTGTCAGTAGCGGACTGATGTGCGAATGGGGCCAAAGGCAGCACAACAATATTTTCTGACTGACACCACAAGGCGCTGAGATGCCAAGATCCGGATGGCACCGAGGTGATGTCTAAGTTGCGGACTGATGTGCGAATGGGGCCAAAGGCAGCGTAACAATATTTTCTGTATGGAAGATACCACTAGGCGTTGAGATGCCAAGATTCGGATGGCACCGAGGTGATGTCTAGCAAGTTGGTGTGGTCATCCTACAATGCTGAAACTCGGCGTGGGTCACCCCATTAGCCTGTGAGATGGCGTCAGTAGCGGACCGATGTGCGAATAGGCCGAAGGCAGCACAACGCGCCAAGATCCGGATGTCACCGTGGTGGTTTCATAGTTGAGAGGCACTTCATCTGCAGTGGGGCGCCGAGATCCGGATGGCACCGAGGTGATGTCTAGCAAGTTGCTGTACTGGTGTGGTCATCCTACAATGCTGAAATGTAGTGGGGCGCCCATTTACCGTTTCAGTTGCCATTCAGCTGAGTTTCGGCTGCTCTTGATGCTACAGCGACAGGCGGCTGCAAGAGGACTCTCAAAATGGCGGCCTGTTCTTTGTATTTGGGCCTGGTCCACTAAAATGGCCCTGGGACACCTTAGAACTCGGACGCTCGATTTTTTTTTCCTTTCCTGTACATGCAAAAAAAGGTAAATGCCCGGTACGTTACACGCTTCATCTGCCACGATGAACTCTCCAGAGGAACCGAAAAAAAATATAGTTGTGGTAACTATACCATGCATCGTCATATGGAGAGGTGGCACCAATTAATTATAGTGCTGCATAAAAGAGAGATTTGGAGGAGAACCCCTGACCTGCTAGTACATTCATCAAAGAAGTGGCACTGAGAGCTTCAGAGGCAAGGGAAACGGTCCCAAATATTTAGAAGAACTTTGGAAAGATTAAAATGACATGTTTAGATTGTGGTAAATTAATTTCATGTGGACAGATGAGTGTTACTCTAATAAATACAGCATATGAACATCATCATAGTCGATGGTTGGTAGAGACATTTTGACTATATCCTGGACCTGCCCGTCCTCGCCCAAAATGGCGCCGGAATAAATGAGACTCGTAACTCCTTGTTGTGTACTGGTTGCAGAACCTTGAAATCACGAGATACGTATGCAGTTTTGAAGCACATGGCGGGCGGGGACGAGAATTGATTGAATATTTCGACATCCCTATTGATATTAAGTTCTGATGTGTTATTGATTACTGTACTGTTGAAAATTCGAATTAACGTCACCCATGGTACTTGCCCGCAAATGTATATCTAGATAATTTTATTGTAACTGGCCCTGTCGTATTTTAATTATAAAATGTACGTCCACCGATTCCGTAACTGTTAGACACCTTAGTTCTTGCAACCTAATGGCCCGCCCGTTACGTTCCTCTACAGTGTAAATGTCTATTCATCATATACGATTACAGTTTGCTCCGTGGCAGGCCCACGTGGTTATAGGCTCGTATTTGTATAATGAAATTTTCACAATAAAGGTTTTTAAAAGAAAACATGGTAGTAGTATATACATTGGTAAAGTTTTTAATAATAGTGACTGTTTTAGAATCATTAAAAGGCAAGTGAAATAAAGCAGACCAATTACATGAAGGGTAAAAGGTATAATACGAAGGAACGCAGTAAAGATAAATGGTCAATGGCTGTTGTGTTTTCTATTCCTGCAACATAAAGTGATCGATAAGAATCTCATATTCAGGCGTATCGGCGACTAAGACAGCAGGTCGACCCTCTTTTGCTGAACGGCTCCGTCATGGGACGAAGAAACGCTCTTTTTCTCGAAAAAAGAATATATTTTACTTGCAGGACAGTTGTAAAATTTCCGGGAAAGTACATTAGCCTGGAACATTATAACATATATTTAAGAAAAAATAATGTTCGGAAGTAATTAAAAGCGTAATTTTTAGGTGATATGACCAAGGCTTTCATCATTAGAATAAGAAAAGTAAAATGAACCAATGAAAAGTTTTATTAACAAGTCACATGACTTGTTATGCTTACGTTACGCGCTGCGCGCCCCGGATGACTTCCGGATGCGCTAACGCGGCGCGTCATATGACGCATTACGCGACAACGCAGGTCCAGAATATAGTCAAAATGTCTCCACCAACCAGCGGTCGAAACACAACCCCTTTCAGCAGGCTAAATAGTTCTGTTAAATGACAACAGAAGGGACAGGCAACAAGAACCATCAGTCAAAGAGGGGAGGGCTAGTTCTTCTCTACCGGGTTACATTGGGGCGCTACCGGAACTGATCGAATTGGTAGTCTACAGTGTTTCTGGATGTTTCAGACTGAAGCTGGGGTTAGCATGAGAGCACCACCATTTCGTAGCTCCGTTGTGGCCATTCCGCAACCAATCATGGCAGCCGCTCTTTATCGTTATTTTGGGCGGGGTGGGTGGCGGAGCCGAGCTGTTTTGCAGCCATCATTGTGTGGAGTTCAGTTCATCTCACTAGTTTTGTATTTGTCATAAGGGGTTGTTCCTAATGTTTCTATTTTAGCGAGGTCAAAAAGAGATCCCATTAGTGGCCTACTGATTTTGCTCGATTCCTTTTCTTTTTTTTTACACGATTTTTCGTTATCTGCAAAGACTAAACAGAGTATTGCGACTCTGTGTTTGTTTGTAAATAGAGAATGAACCAAAGAGAACTAATTCTAAAACAGTAAATACTTGGATAACAATCAATCAAATGGAGAGAGAAGCAGGCACGACGGATTACAACGGGGGCAAAGGCCTGCGTTAACTACCTTTCACTATCTGCAAAGAGAGAGTACTCCTAATAGAAATGAGGGGGGGGGGCACCATTCAAAGCAGATCAGTGTGCATAAACACGAAAATGTTTTCACTTACCACGTACTTGACATTCGACAGCTTATGATATTTGCTATTAAAAAACCATTGACATTCACTGAAAAAACCATAGGTTATAGACCATATATAGTTAGGAATTAGCATTTACAAAACCTTGAAAATTCACTGAAAAAACCATAGGTTATAGACCATATATAGTTAGGAATTAGCATTTAAAAAACCTTATTTTACTCACACAAAACCATTGAAATTCCATATATAGTTAGTTGCACTAACTATATATTGCGCACCCGCAATCCACTGCTGATCATGTCACATATTACATCATTCATGACATGGTCAGTGACATCACTGATGACATCACTGATGACATCTCAAATGACATCACTGATGACATCACTGATGACAACATCCAGTGACTGTATGTTTCTGTAAAGTTAAAATATGTCTTACATATTGAAGAATGAGTGGAAGTATAAGTGTCTGGACGAAGGATTTAGTAGGTGCATGACTGAATGTATGAGTGAGTGATTAAATGTGTCTCACTGAGTGCATGGGTTAGTGACTAAACTGTCTTAATTTGTGCATCATTATGTCTGTTGTTCTGTAAACTTGTAAACTACTGCATGTGTTGATCAGTAGCTATATGAGTAACTATATGGGTTATTGATTGATTGTCCAAGTATTTGTATGGGAGACTGAGTGTGTGTGTGGCTGGCTGGGAGGTGTGTGACTCTGTGCAGATCAATGTGTACTTGTATCAATGATTGTATAAGAGAGTAAGTATGTGTTAGTATATGTTTGAAAATGTAAGGTGCTCTATGTTTAACTGTATAGATTAGCAAATGGAAGTGTGATTGATTCTTTACAGGACTGACTAGGTGTGTGAGTAACTCCATGGATGAGTGGCAGAGTGTGAGTGTCTGTATAGGTGTATGAGTGCATATGATAGTGTTGTAAGATGAGTGATTGTATGTATGAACGATTGTATGGGTGAATGAGTGAATGTGTGTGTAGACGTAGGAATCAGTGAGTGCGTATGTAGTAACTAGTATTGGTGTGTCAATGGTTTCAAAAATTATACTCTGTATTTAACACTGGGTGTAACAGAGGTTATATTAAAATGTGAGGAGATGCATTGTATTGTCACATGAATGATATCATCAGTGATGTGGTCATTGATGTCAAATGAGATGTCATCAGTGATGTCATCAGTGATGTCATTTAAGATGTCATCAGTGATGTCATCAGTGATGTCACTGACCATGTCATGAATGATGTAATATGTGACATGATCAGCAGTGGATTGCGGGTGCGCAATATATAGTTAGTGCAACTAACTATATATGGAATTTCAATGGTTTTGTGTGAGTAAAATAAGGTTTTTTAAATGCTAATTCCTAACTATATATGGTCTATAACCTATGGTTTTTTCAGTGAATATATATATATATATATATTTATATATATTCCATAAGGTAAATGAATGAGTTTTCCCCTAAGCGTTTTTAATGCCCAAAAACACATTCAAAGATGGCGACTTAAACAAAACTGTATAGTCCTCTTTCTATGCCCATACATGGCTTCTATGTATTGCACCCAGTCACGAGCACACAATGTGTGATCAAGAGATCTCTGTCTCTCGAAACGCGTAACATTGGATTTAAAAACCTGCTACAAACATTTCAACTGATAGCGCGCTGTGATTCATTTACGTTATGGAATACAATTTGCCGGCGGTGGCTCTACTGGTCCCTGCGCGCCACTAGATGCAGAGCGGATTTCCCGAGACGAGCTGGGACTTGGAAATACATATATACATATATATATATATACAGCAACGCTCCCAAGAGTGCCACGAACCGCAGCACCCTCTCAGAGAAGAACGGACACCAAGTCAGGTAGCGAGTGCAGCAGTGTCTTTTTTATTTATTTTTTCATGTGTAGCAGGAGTGCCACGATCCGGACGCGTTTCGGCGACCCTGTCGCCTTGCTCACCAGATTACAGGATATACATATTCACTGAAAAAACCATAGGTTTCAGGCCTTATATAGTTAGGAATTAGCATTTAAAAAACCTTTGAAATTCACTGAAAAAACCATAGGTTTCAGGCCTTATATAGTTAGGAATCAGCATTTAAAAAACCTTTGAAATTCACTGAAAAACCATAGGTTTCAGGCCTTATATAGTTAGGAATAAGCATTTAAAAAAACTTTCAAATTCACTGAAAAAACCATAGGTTTCAGGAGTTATATAGTTAGGAATTCGTTTTTAAAAAACCTTTGAAATTCACTCAAAAAACTATGGGGCATATTACCAAGCAATAGCGATAATTATCGCTATTGCTTGGTTAGAGAGAAAATGTTACCGCTGAGCAGCGGCGATTTTTATCGCAGATAAACCTTTTACTAAGGTTTATCGCAAAAGCGATAAAAAACGACCGCAATGCATGAATATCGCTGAAAAGTCAGCGATATTCATGCATTACCGAGCTAATGCTCTTAGCCATGTTATCCACCTCCCATTGGATAACATGGCTAAGAACTGCTCAGGGCAGGTGTTAGCTTTTGGAGATATTCGCGCTTAGCGCAAATATCTCCAAAAGTTGGTAATAAGAGATAGCGATGTTAGCGACTGTTTCCAGTCCCTGACATCTTGGCACGCCCACTTTGCATGTCATTAGTGATAAATATCACTGACAAGCAAAGTGGGGCCCAAGATGGTCGCTATCTCCTACTAGCTGTCGCTAACTGGTGTTAGCGACAGCTAGGTAATAGGGAGATAATTTTATCTCCGCTTTCTTGGCTTTTAAAGCCAAAAAAGCGGAGATAAACCCCCTTGATAATATGCCCCTATAAGTTTTAGTGGTGTTATAGTTAGCTGGACATTTTACTCATACAAAACCAATGAAATTGCTCCTATATAGTTAGTTGTACTAACTATATTTCGCGCACCCGCAATCCACTGCTGATGATGTCACATATTAGATCATTCATGACATGGTCAGTGACATCACTGATGACATCTCAAATGACATCACTAATGACATCACTGATGTCATCATCCAGTGAATGTGGTTTGCTTCGTTATTTAAATATGCATTATATATATAGCAGTTTACATTGAAGAATGAGTGGATATATATAAATAAATATTTGGATGGAGGATTTAGTAGCAGTGTAATTGACTGTTTACTTGACCAATTTATAATGTCTCACTAAATATAGTGGATAGTGACTAAACTGTGTGAATATCTGTATCACTTTGTCAGTTGTTGTGTAAACTGATTCTACAGTTGGTTACTAGCTATGTGAAAGTCTATATTAGTTATTGATTAGTTAACTGAGTATTTGTATGGGAGTGTGAAAGTGTGTGTGGTTCGGTGGGGGGTGTGTGACTGTCCAAAGATGTGTGAATAGTTGATTTAGTAGATATATGAAGTTAAAACTACATGTTCTAACAGTTTGGGTGAGGGAATCTCTTTATGGGTGTGGTGATGAGCAAATATATTTCTCAAAGGTACAGGTCTAACAAACTGGAAAAATAAAAGGCAGTGTATGTGTCAGTTGTTGTATATATATAAATATACATAAGACACAATGATTGTGTGAGTGACTGTATGGATAACTGTATACTTGTAATAATGATTTTATAACTCACTAAGTATGACTTACTATCTAAATGAAGAGAAGAAGTGGTGTTTGTATAAGTGTTTTGCTAAGTAAATATGTAAGTATGATCCATTGTTTGCATAAGTGAGTAGGATGACTTCATATGTGAATAGGATGCGTGCTGTTGTTTAATGTCAATATAGATGTATAAATATTTTTGATAGTGTTCTATTCTTCATTGACAGCATGTATGAGTGAATCCATAGGTAAGTGATTAGATGTGTGTATACATCTATGAATCACTGAGTGGATTTTTAGATACTTGTATTGCTGTGACAATGGATTTAAATATGATACTCTGTATTTTACAAACAGTGATGAAAAATTGTAATAGTGTATGAAAAGGTGTATGTGATTGTCACGTGGATGATGTCATCAGTGATGTCATCAGTGATGTCATTTGAGATGTCATCAGTGATGTCACTGACCATGTCATGAATGATCTAATATGTGACATCATCAGCAGTGGATTGGGGGTGCGCGAAATATAGTTAGTAATACTAACTATATAGGAGCAATTTCATTGGTTTTGTATGAGTAAAATGTCCAGCTAACTATAACACCACTAAAACTTATAGTTTTTTGAGTTTTTTGAGTGAATTTCAAAGGTTTTTAAAAAAATAATTCCTAACTATATAACTCCTGAAACCTATGGTTGCCCTTTCTTCAGCACTAATCATAATTTCTATGGCAAAATGAACCCCCTCATTTTGTTCCTTTGCAAATTAAATGTTTTAAGTGTTAACACTTTATTCCAATCAAGATGACTTCAGGTGTGCCATACTTTTGTCATAAGTAAGACTGTTAGTGCTCTAGTTGTTCTTTAGAACACTCTGGGACATTCTGTCATTGGGCTATAGTTGGGCTACATCTGGCTGATATGTGGGCTACATTTGTTTTTTTTTGTCTCTGGTGGCCATCTTTGGGCTACATTGGGCTACATTGGGCTGCATTGGGCTACATTTGGGCTCTAACATATATATAGCCCAATGTAGCCCAATATATATTTTTTCAAAGTTAATTTTCATAAAAACCACTGGAGCATATATCTTGAGACATAGCAAAGGCACATCGGGCTAGCAGTCCCTACAATTTTGCCAAGTTTGGTGGAAAACCATTCAGCCGTTCGGGCTAAAAGTGAGTCCAACCGCCCTATGGAAATTAACATGGGGAAAACATGTTTTGGGACCCCCCTTTTATCTCAGCCCCCGCTTGACGAATCCCCCCCAAACTTCCAGGGAAGGAGCGGAGCGCCGCGAGGCAAAGTAAAGGAAAATTTCAGGAAGATTCCTCAACCGGCGCCAAAGTTATTCCCAATAGAATGTTGCGATTTCCCTATGGAAAACAATCCTAACTATATATACCTACTGGCTATCGCCAGTAGGTAATAACATTTCTATGGCAAAATGAAACCCCTCATTTTGTTCCTTTTCAAATTAAGTGTATTAAGTGTTACCACTTTATTCCAATCAAGATGCCTTCAGGTGTGCCATACTTTTGTCATAATTAAGACTGTTAGCGTTCTAGTTGTTCTTTAGAACACTCTGGGACATTCTGTCATTGGGCTATAGTTGGGCTACATCTGTCTGATATTTGGGCTACATTTGGGCTCTTTTGTCTCTGGTGGCCATCTTGGGAGACTGCATATCAGAATTTTTTTAATGAAATATAACAGGACTTGAGAAGTCACTCAAAATGTGCCCTAATTTTTCTTTCTTCAGCACTAATCATAATTTCTATGGCAAAATGAACCCCCTCATTTTGTTCCTTTGCAAATTAAATGTTTTAAGTGTTAACACTTTATTCCAATCAAGATGACTTCAGGTGTGCCATACTTTTGTCATAAGTAAGACTGTTAGCGCTCTAGTTGTTCTTTAGAACACTCTGGGACATTCTGTCATTGGGCTATAGTTGGGCTACATCTGGCTGATATTTGGGCTACATTTGTTTTTTTTGTCTCTGGTGGCCATCTTTGGGCTACATTGGGCTACATTGGGCTACATTGGGCTACATTTGGGCTCTAACATATATATAGCCCAATGTAGCCCAATATATATTTTTTCAAAGTTAATTTTCGGAAAAACCACTGGAGCACATATCTTGAGACATAGCAAAGGCACATCGGGCTACCAGTCCCATACAATTTTGCCAAGTTTGGTGGAAAACCATTCAGTCGTTCGGGCTAAAAGTGAGTCCAACCGCCCTATGGAAATTAACATGGGGAAAACACGTTTTGGGACCCCCCTTTTATCTCGGTCCCCGCTCGACGAATCCCCCCCAAACTTTCAGGGGAGGAGCTGAGCGCCGCGAGGCAAAGTTACGGAAAATGTCAGGAAGATTCCTCAACCGGCGCAAAAGTTATTCCCAATAGAATGTTGCGATTTCCCTATGAAAACAATCCTAACTATATATACCTACTGGCTATCGCCAGTAGGTAATAAAATTTCAATGGCAAAATGAGACCCCTCATTTTGTTCCTTTTCAAATTAAATGTATTGAGTGTTACCACGGTATTCCAATCAAGATGACTTCAGGTGTGCCATACTTTTGTCATAAGTAAGACTGTTAGCGTTCTAGTTGTTATTTAGAACACTCTGGGACATTCTGTCATTGGGCTATAGTTGGGCTACATCTGTCTGATATTTGGGCTACATTTGGGCTCTTTTGTCTCTGGTGGCCATCTTGGGAGACTGCATATCAGAATTTTTTTAATGAAATATAACAGGACTTGAGAAGTCACTCAAAATGTGACCTAATTTTTCTTTCTTCAGCACTAATCATAATTTCTATGGCAAAATGAACCCCCTCATTTTGTTCCTTTGCAAATTAAATGTTTTAATTGTTCACACTTTATTCCAATCAAGATGACTTTAGGTGTGCCATACTTTTGTCATAAGTAAGACTGTTAGTGCTCTAGTTGTTCTTTAGAACACTCTGGGACATTCTGTCATTGGGCTATAGTTGGGCTACATCTGGCTGATATTTGGGCTACATTTGTTTTTTTTGTCTCTGGTGGCCATCTTTGGGCTACATTGGGCTACATTGGGCTACATTTGGGCTCTAACATATATATAGCCCAATGTAGCCCAATATATATTTTTTCAAAGTTAATTTTCGTAAAAACCACTGGAGCACATATCTTGAGACATAGCAAAGGCACATTGGGCTACCAGTCCCTACAATTTTGCCAAGTTTGGTGGAAAACCATTCAGCCGTTCGGGCTAAAAGTGAGTCCAACCGCCATATGGAAATTAACATGGGGAAAACACGTTTTGGGACCCCCCTTTTATCTCGGCCCCCACTTGACGAATCCCCCCCAAACATTCAGGGAAGGAGCTGAGCGCCGCGAGGCAAAGTTACGGAAAATTTCAGGAAGATTCCTCAACCGGCGCCAAAGTTATTCCAAATAGAATGTTGCGATTTCCCTATGGAAAACAATCCTAACTATATATACCTACTGGCTATCGCCAGTAGGTAATAAAATTTCAATGGCAAATGAGACCCCTCATTTTGTTCCTTTTCAAATTAAATGTATTGAGTGTTACCACGTTATTCCAATCAAGATGACTTCAGGTGTGCCATACTTTTGTCATAAGTAAGACTGTTAGCGTTCTAGTTGTTCTTTAGAACACTCTGGGACATTCTGTCATTGGGCTATAGTTGGGCTACATCTGTCTGATATTTGGGCTACATTTGGGCTCTTTTGTCTCTGGTGGCCATCTTGGGAGACTGCATATCAGAATTTTTTTAATGAAATATAACAGGACTTGAGAAGTCACTCAAAATGTGCCCTAATTTTTCTTTCTTCAGCACTAATCATAATTTCTATGGCAAAATGAACCCCCTCATTTTGTTCCTTTGCAAATTAAATGTTTTAAGTGTTAACACTTTATTCCAATCAAGATGACTTCAGGTGTGCCATACTTTTGTCATAAGTAAGACTGTTAGCGCTCTAGTTGTTCTTTAGAACACTCTGGGACATTCTGTCATTGGGCTATAGTTGGGCTACATCTGGCTGATATTTGGGCTACATTTGTTTTTTTTGTCTCTGGTGGCCATCTTTGGGCTACATTGGGCTACATTGGGCTACATTGGGCTACATTGGGCTACATTTGGGCTCTAACATATATATAGCCCAATGTAGCCCAATATATATTTTTTCAAAGTTAATTTTCGTAAAAACCACTGGAGCACATATCTTGAGACATAGCAAAGGCACATCGGGCTACCAGTCCCATACAATTTTGCCAAGTTTGGTGGAAAACCATTCAGTCGTTCGGGCTAAAAGTGAGTCCAACCGCCCTATGGAAATTAACATGTGGAAAACAACTTTTGGGACCCCCATTTTATCTCGGTCCCCGCTTGACAAATCCCCCCCAAACTTTCAGGGAAGGAGCGGAGCGCCGCGAGGCAAAGTTAAGGAAAATTTCAGGAAGATTCCTCAACCGGCGCCAAAGTTATTCCCAATAGAATGTTGCGATTTCCCTATGGAAAACAATCCTAACTATATATACCGACTGGCTATCGCCAGTAGGTAATAAAATTTCTATGGCAAAATGAAACCCCTCATTTTGTTCCTTTTCAAATTAAATGTATTAAGTGTTACCACTTTATTCCAATCAAGATGACTTCAGGTGTGCCATACTTTTGTCATAAGTAAGACTGTTAGCGTTCTAGTTGTTCTTTAGTACACTCTGGGACATTCTGTCATTGGGCTATAGTTGGGCTACATCTGTCTGATATTTGGGCTACATTTGGGCTCTTTTGTCTCTGATGGCCATCTTGGGAGACTGCATATCAGAATTTTTTTAATGAAATATAAGAGGATTTGAGAAGTCACTCAAAATGTGCCCTAATTTTTCTTTCTTCAGGACTAATCATATTTCCATGGCAAAATGAACCCCCTCATTTTGTTCCTTTGCAAATTAAATGTTTTAAGTGTTAACACTTTATTCCAATCAAGATGACTTCAGGTGCCCCTTACTTTTGTCATAAGTAAGACTGTTAGCGCTCTAGTTGTTCTTTAGAACACTCTGGGACATTCTGTCATTGGGCTATAGTTGGGCTACATCTGGCTGATATTTGGGCTACATTTGTTTTTTTTGTCTCTGGTGGCCATCTTTGGGCTACATTGGGCTACATTGGGCTGCATTGGGCTACATTTGGGCTCTAACATTATATAGCCCAATGTAGCCCAATATATATCTTTTCAAAGTTAATTTTCGTACAAACCACTGGAGCACATATCTTGAGACATAGCAAAGGCACATCGGGCTACCAGTCGCTACAATTTTGCCAAGTTTGGTGGAAAACCATTCAGCCGTTCAGGCTAAAAGTGAGTCCAACCGCCCTATGGAAATTAACATGGGGAAAACACGTTTTGGGACCCCCCTTTTATCTCAGCCCCCGCTTGACGAATCTCCCCCAAACATTCAGGGAAGGAGCTGAGCGCCGCGAGGCAAAGTTACGGAAAATTTCAGGAAGATTCCTCAACCGGCGCCAAAGTTATTCCAAATAGAATGTTGCGATTTCCCTATGGAAAACAATCCTAACTATATATACCTACTGGCTATCGCCAGTAGGTAATAAAATTTCAATGGCAAAATGAGACCCCTCATTTTGTTCCTTTTCAAATTAAATGTATTGAGTGTTACCACGTTATTCCAATCAAGATGACTTCAGGTGTGCCATACTTTTGTCATAAGTAAGACTGTTAGCGTTCTAGTTGTTCTTTAGAACACTCTGGGACATTCTGTCATTGGGCTATAGTTGGGCTACATCTGTCTGATATTTGGGCTACATTTGGGCTCTTTTGTCTCTGGTGGCCATCTTGGGAGACTGCATATCAGAATTTTTTTAATGAAATATAACAGGACTTGAGAAGTCACTCAAAATGTGCCCTAATTTTTCTTTCTTCAGCACTAATCATAATTTCTATGGCAAAATGAACCCCCTCATTTTGTTCCTTTGCAAATTAAATGTTTTAAGTGTTAACACTTTATTCCAATCAAGATGACTTCAGGTGTGCCATACTTTTGTCATAAGTAAGACTGTTAGCGCTCTAGTTGTTCTTTAGAACACTCTGGGACATTCTGTCATTGGGCTATAGTTGGGCTACATCTGGCTGATATTTGGGCTACATCTGTTTTTTTTTGTCTCCGGTGGCCATCTTTGGGCTACATTGGGCTACATTGGGCTACATTGGGCTACATTTGGGCTCTAACATATATATAACCCAATGTAGCCCAATATATATTTTTTCAAAGTTAATTTTCGTACAAACCACTGGAGCTCATATCTTGAGACATAGCAAAGGCACATCGGGCTACCAGTCCCTACAATTTTGCCAAGTTTGGTGGAAAACCATTCAGCCGTTCGGGCTAAAAGTGAGTCCAACCGCCCTATGGAAATTAACATGTGGAAAACAACTTTTGGGACCCCCATTTTATCTCGGCCCCCGCTTGACGAATCCCCCCCAAACTTTCAGGGAAGGAGCGGAGCGCCGCGAGGCAAAGTTAAGGAAAATTTCAGGAAGATTCCTCAACCGGCGCAAAAGTTATTCCCAATAGAATGTTGCGATTTCCCTATGGAAAACAATCCTAACTATATATACCGACTGGCTATCGCCAGTAGGTAATAAAATTTCTATGGCAAAATGAAACCCCTCATTTTGTTCCTTTTCAAATTAAATGTATTAAGTGTTACCACTTTATTCCAATCAAGATGACTTCAGGTGTGCCATACTTTTGTCATAAGTAAGACTGTTAGCGTTCTAGTTGTTCTTTAGTACACTCTGGGACATTCTGTCATTGGGCTATAGTTGGGCTACATCTGTCTGATATTTGGGCTACATTTGGGCTCTTTTGTCTCTGATGGCCATCTTGGGAGACTGCATATCAAAATTTTTTTAATGAAATATAAGAGGATTTGAGAAGTCACTCAAAATGTGCCCTAATTTTTCTTTCTTCAGGACTAATCATAATTTCCATGGCAAAATGAACCCCCTCATTTTGTTCCTTTGCAAATTAAATGTTTTAAGTGTTAACACTTTATTCCAATCAAGATGACTTCAGGTGCCCCTTACTTTTGTCATAAGTAAGACTGTTAGCGCTCTAGTTGTTCTTTAGAACACTCTGGGACATTCTGTCATTGGGCTATAGTTGGGCTACATCTGGCTGATATTTGGGCTACATTTGTTTTTTTTGTCTCTGGTGGCCATCTTTGGGCTACATTGGGCTACATTGGGCTACATTTGGGCTCTAACATTATATAGCCCAATGTAGCCCAATATATATCTTTTCAAAGTTAATTTTCGTAAAAACCACTGGAGCACATATCTTGAGACATAGCAAAGGCACATCGGGCTACCAGTCGCTACAATTTTGCCAAGTTTGGTGGAAAACCATTCAGCCGTTCGGGCTAAAAGTGAGTCCAACCGCCCTATGGAAATTAACATGGGGAAAACACGTTTTGGGACCCCCCTTTTATCTCAGCCCCCGCTTGACAAATCTCCCCCAAACATTCAGGGAAGGAGCTGAGCACCGCGAGGCAAAGTTACGGAAAATTTCAGGAAGATTCCTCAACCGGCACCAAAGTTATTCCAAATAGAATGTTGCGATTTCCCTATGGAAAACAATCCTAACTATATATACCTACTGGCTATCGCCAGTAGGTAATAAAATTTCAATGGCAAAATGAGACCCCTCATTTTGTTCCTTTTCAAATTAAATGTATTGAGTGTTACCACGTTATTCCAATCAAGATGACTTCAGGTGTGCCATACTTTTGTCATAAGTAAGACTGTTAGCGTTCTAGTTGTTCTTTAGAACACTCTGGGACATTCTGTCATTGGGCTATAGTTGGGCTACATCTGTCTGATATTTGGGCTACATTTGGGCTCTTTTGTCTCTGGTGGCCATCTTGGGAGACTGCATATCAGAATTTTTTTAATGAAATATAACAGGACTTGAGAAGTCACTCAAAATGTGCCCTAATTTTTCTTTCTTCAGCACTAATCATAATTTCTATAGCAAAATGAACCCCCTCATTTTGTTCCTTTGCAAATTAAATGTTTTAAGTGTTAACACTTTATTCCAATCAAGATGACTTCAGGTGTGCCATACTTTTGTCATAAGTAAGACTGTTAGCGCTCTAGTTGTTCTTTAGAACACTCTGGGACATTCTGTCATTGGGCTATAGTTGGGCTACATCTGGCTGATATTTGGGCTACATTTGTTTTTTTTGTCTCTGGTGGCCATCTTTGGGCTACATTGGGCTACATTGGGCTACATTGGGCTACATTGGGCTACATTTGGGCTCTAACATATATATAGCCCAATGTAGCCCAATATATATTTTTTCAAAGTTAATTTTCGTAAAAACCACTGGAGCACATATCTTGAGACATAGCAAAGGCACATCGGGCTACCAGTCCCATACAATTTTGCCAAGTTTGGTGGAAAACCATTCAGTCGTTCGGGCTAAAAGTGAGTCCAACCGCCCTATGGAAATTAACATGGGGAAAACACGTTTTGGGACCCCCCTTTTATCTCGGCCCCAGCTTGACGAATTCCCGCCAAACTTCCAGGGAAGGAGCGGAACGCCGCGAGGCAAAGTTAAGGAAAATTTCAGGAAGATTCCTCAACCGGCGCAAAAGTTATTCCCAATAGAATGTTGCGATTTCCCCATGGAAAACAATCCTAACTATATATACCTACTGGCTATCGCCAGTAGGTAATAAAATTTCTATGGCAAAATGAAACCCCTCATTTTGTTCCTTTTCAAATTAAATGTATTAAGTGTTACCACTTTATTCCAATCAAGATGACTTCAGGTGTGCCATACTTTTGTCATAAGTAAGACTGTTAGCGTTCTAGTTGTTCTTTAGAACACTCTGGGACATTCTGTCATTGGGCTATAGTTGGGCTACATCTGTCTGATATTTGGGCTACATTTGGGCTCTTTTGTCTCTGGTGGCCATCTTGGGAGCCTGCATATCAGAATTTTTTTCATGAAATATAACAGGACTTGAGAAGTCACTCAAAATGTGCCCTAATTTTTCGTTCTTCAGCACTTATCATAATTTCTATGGCAAAATGAACCCCCTCATTTTGTTCCTTTGCAAATTAAATGTTTTAAGTGTTAACACTTTATTCCAATCAAGATGACTTCAGGTGTGCCATACTTGTGTCATAAGGAAGACTGTTAGCGCTCTAGTTGTTCTTTAGAACACTCTGGGACATTCTGTCATTGGGCTATAGTTGGGCTACATCTGGCTGATATTTCGGCTACATTTGTTTTTTTGTCTCTGGTGGCCATCTTTGGGCTACATTGGACTACATTGGGCTACATTGGGCTACATTTGGGCTCTAACATATATATAGCCCAATGTAGCCCAATATATATTTTTTCAAAGTTAATTTTCGTAAAAACCACTGGAGCACATTTCTTGAGACATAGCAAAGGCACATCGGGCTACCAGTCCCATACAATTTTGCCAAGTTTGGTGGAAAACCATTCAGTCGTTCGGGCTAAAAGTGAGTCCAACCGCCCTACGGAAATTAACATGGGGAAAACACGTTTTGGGACCCCCCTTTTATCTCGGACCCCGCTTGACGAATTCCCCCCAAACTTCCAGGGAAGGAGTGGAACGCCGCGAGGCAAAGTTAAGGAACATTTCAGGAAGATTCCTCAACCAGCGCCAAAGTTATTCCCAATAGAATGTTGCGATTTCCCTATGGAAAACAATCCTAACTATATATACCTACTGGCTATCGCCAGTAGGTAATAAAATTTCTATGGCAAAATGAAACCCCTCATTTTGTTCCTTTTCAAATTAAATGTATTAAGTGTTACCACTTTATTCCAATCAAGATGACTTTAGGTGTGCCATACTTTTGTCATAAGTAAGACTGTTAGCGTTCTAGTTGTTCTTTAGAACACTCTGGGACATTCTGTCATTGGGCTATAGTTGGGCTACATCTGTCTGATATTTGGGCTACATTTGGGCTCTTTTGTCTCTGATGGCCATCTTGGGAGACTGCATATCAGAATTTTTTTAATGAAATATAAGAGGATTTGAGAAGTCACTCAAAATGTGCCCTAATTTTTCTTTCTTCAGGACTAATCATAATTTCCATGGCAAAATGAACCCCCTCATTTTTTTCCTTTGCAAATTAAATGTTTTAAGTGTTACCACTTTATTCCAAACAAGATGACTTCAGGTGTGCCATACTTTTGTCATAAGTAAGACTGTTAGCGCTCTAGTTGTTCTTTACAACACTCTGGGACATTCTGTCATTGGGCTATAGTTGGGCTACATCTGGCTGATATTTGGGCTACATTTGTTTTTTTTGTCTCTGGTGGCCATCTTTGGGCTACATTGGGCTACATTGGGCTACATTGGGCTACATTTGGGCTCTAACATTATATAGCCCAATGTAGCCCAATATATATTTTTTCAAAGTTAATTTTCGTAAAAACCACTGGAGCACATATCTTGAGACATAGCAAAGGCACAACGGGCTACCAGTCGCTACAATTTTGCCAAGTTTGGTGGAAAACCATTCAGCCGTTCGGGCTAAAAGTGAGTCCAACCGCCCTATGGAAATTAACATGGGGAAAACACGTTTTGGGACCCCCCTTTTATCTCAGCCCCCGCTTGACGAATCTCCCCCAAACATTCAGGGAAGGAGCTGAGCGCCGTGAGGCAAAGTTACAGAACATTTCAGGAAGATTCCTCAACCGGCGCCAAAGTTATTCAAAATAGAATGTTGCGATTTCCCTATGGAAAACAATCCTAACTATATATACCTACTGGCTATCGCCAGTAGGTAATAACATTTCAATGGCAAAATGAGACCCCTCATTTTGTTCCTTTTCAAATTAAATGTATTGAGTGTTACCACGTTATTCCAATCAAGATGACTTCAGGTGTGCCATACTTTTGTCATAAGTAAGACTGTTAGCGTTCTAGTTGTTCTTTAGAACACTCTGGGACATTCTGTCATTGGGCTATAGTTGGGCTACATCTGTCTGATATTTGGGCTACATTTGGGCTCTTTTGTCTCTGGTGGCCATCTTGGGAGACTGCATATCAGAATTTTTTTAATGAAATATAACAGGACTTGAGAAGTCACTCAAAATGTGCCCTAATTTTTCTTTCTTCAGCACTAATCATAATTTCTATGGCAAAATGAACCCCCTCATTTTGTTCCTTTGCAAATTAAATGTTTTAAGTGTTAACACTTTATTCCAATCAAGATGACTTCAGGTGTGCCATACTTTTGTCATAAGTAAGACTGTTAGCGCTCTAGTTGTTCTTTAGAACACTCTGGGACATTCTGTCATTGGGCTATAGTTGGGCTAAATCTGGCTGATATTTGGGCTACATTTGTTTTTTTTGTCTCTGGTGGCCATCTTTGGGCTACATTGGGCTACATTGGGCTACATTTGGGCTCTAACATATATATAGCCCAATGTAGCCCAATATATATTTTTTCAAAGTTAATTTTCGTAAAAACCACTGGAGCACATATCTTGAGACATAGCAAAGGCACATCGGGCTACCAGTCCCATACAATTTTGCCAAGTTTGGTGGAAAACCATTCAGTCGTTCGGGCTAAAAGTGAGTCCAACCGCCCTATGGAAATTAACATGGGGAAAACACGTTTTGGGACCCCCCTTTTATCTCGGCCCCCGCTTGACGAATTCCCCCCAAACTTCCAGGGAAGGAGTGGAACGCCGCGAGGCAAAGTTAAGGAAAATTTCAGGAAGATTCCTCAACCGGCGCCAAAGTTATTCCCAATAGAATGTTGCGATTTCCCTATGGAAAACAATCCTAACTATATATACCTACTGGCTATCGCCAGTAGGTAATAAAATTTCTATGGCAAAATGAAACCCCTCATTTTGTTCCTTTTCAAATTAAATGTATTAAGTGTTACCACTTTATTCCAATCAAGATGACTTCAGGTGTGCCATACTTTTGTCATAAGTAAGACTGTTAGCGTTCTAGTTGTTCTTTAGTACACTCTGGGACATTCTGTCATTGGGCTATAGTTGGGCTACATCTGTCTGATATTTGGGCTACATGTGGGCTCTTTTGTCTCTGGTGGCCATCTTGGGAGACTGCATATCAGAATTTTTTTCATGAAATATAACAGGACTTGAGAAGTCACTCAAAATGTGCCCTAATTTTTCTTTCTTCAGCACTAATCATAATTTCTATGGCAAAATGAACCCCCTCATTTTGTTCCTTTGCAAATTAAATGTTTTAAGTGTTCACACTTTATTCCAATCAAGATGACTTCAGGTGTGCCATACTTTTGTCATAAGTAAGACTGTTAGCGCTCTAGTTGTTCTTTAGAACACTCTGGGACATTCTGTCATTGGACTATAGTTGGGCTACATCTGGCTGATATTTGGGCTACATTTGTTTTTTTTTGTCTCTGGTGGCCATCTTTGGGCTACATTGGGCTACATTGGGCTACATTGGGCTACATTGGGCTACATTTGGGCTCTAACATATATATAGCCCAATGTAGCCCAATATATATTTTTTCAAAGTTAATTTTCGTAAAAACCACTGGAGCACATATCTTGAGACATAGCAAAGGCACATCGGGCTACCAGTCCCTACAATTTTGCCAAGTTTGGTGGAAGACCATTCAGCCGTTCGGGCTAAAAGTGAGTCCAACCGCCCTATAGAAATTAACATGGGGAAAACACATTTTGGGACCCCCCTTTTATCTCGGCCCCCGCTTGACGAATCCCCCCCAAACTTTCAGGGAAGGAGCGGAGCGCTGCGAGGCAAAGTTAAGGAAAATTTCAGGAAGAATCCTCAACGGGCGCCAAAGTTATTCCCAATAGAATGTTGCGATTTCCCTATGGAAAACAATCCTAACTATATATACCTACTGGCTATCGCCAGTAGGTAATATATATATATATGAAGCATCGCCAATTGCCACAATCACTCGTTTTCTTCCCAGCTTCACCTGCCGCAGAGTTGGACACGGACCCAGTTTAGTGCTTTAAATTGTTTTTTTATTCTGGCAACCTCAATACGCGTTTCGCAGCCTCAGCCGCTTGTTTACTCGACAAGTTACACAGAAACGTGAGTTGCATTTAAAGTGACAGACACTGTAGTGCATTGTGTCATGTGACTGCCCAATACAATAAAGCTAAAGGAAATACTATTGTGTTAATCACACTTCGACATATAAATGTAAAATACACTTTTGTCAACACTTAGGTGAGTAACATCTTATTGCATATACTGTTTTTATCAAAATAAAACCATTTAAAATGTATATTTGAAATTGTTGTTCATGCAACATGATCTGTTAAATACAAATCTCCGAGCTAGTGCTATCGGTAGGTACATGCATAGCACATTTAGTTAGCTGCCTCCATATAATCTCACTTTGTACTTCATTTAATTAGTTTTGGGCTTGTGTCACGTATAGAGAGCCCCATTCTCTCTGGTTTGATTAACCCCTTAAAGTGCAAATGTGCAGTGATAGATGTGTCTTAATAAAATTTAAAATTTAAAAACACCTTTTATATACATAGCTGCCAGTGGTACCAAACCTATTATGGGTCACGGTGGGGTATGTCGACATTGCCAATTCATGCTGCCCTTACATGCGCCTAAGATCCTCTCGGACTGCATATATAATGACACCACGCCTAATGTGATGTACTGCTCCAAAATGTTAGGTGAGTTAATATATGTAAAATACACATATAGAAAGAGTATATACTACAAGAATTTAAGGGGCGTAGTTTGTTGTATCGCTAATGCAAGTGTTAAGTACATTCATAAATAAATAAATAAATAAATACATATTCAAATACGATGCAATTTCATATATATATATATACATGTAAATCCGCATTGAAAAATTATAATATTCCATATGCAAAATTTAATATATATATACTATATCCAAATACAAACATTGTTACTTAATCCATATACATAATTTAATTGCACTCACCCTGTTGTCTGAGGAGGTAGTAATTCCTCCTAGAGTTTTATTTCTGACATAGCGTAACTCTCCCCCTAAAAGATATCATAAGGATACTCGTTCTCATGTCTCCATATATTCAAAGGAGAATGTGTGTGAATATGGAGCCGCATGGAGTCTTGTCTCAGATGAATTGGAAATGACTGATATTACTCCCTAAGTGGAGATACATTTAGAGTACAATGGGAACATAATATAGGTCAAAACTATTGCGAACACAAGGCTCTGTCTATAGTGCCGGTGCAACCAGGAAGTTACAGGCAAGTGTATAAGTCCTCCGTAATGTTAAGACGATTGGGTTGCTTGGTGTCAAGTTGTATAATGTACCTAGTTTCCAATCTCCTAAGTTTACTTTCACGGTCACCTCCTCTTCTACTAGGTGGTACTGAGTCTATCAAAAAATAGCTCAGGCTCTTATTGTTTGATTTGTGAAAATCTTTAAAATGCCTGGCTACAGGATAGGTATTGTCAGAGTTGGTTATCGCCCGGAGGTGTTGGAGGATGGTTTTATGAGCCTGTAACTTCGTGCTGCCTATATAGCGTAAGCCGCACGGACATAATAGCACGTAAACACAAAATTCTGTTTTGCAGGTTAGGATCTTGGTTACCTTGTGCTGGCGATCACTGAAGGGGGTTTGATAAGTGGTGGTATTGACCCCATGAACACAGGCTTTGCAGGTTTTACACCATATAAATCCTTTGTGAGTTTGTAGCCAATCAGTATTTTCAATAATCTTGGGGTTGGTGGTTACCAGACTGTCTCGCATGGATGGTGCACGACTATGAGTGATGGACACCCTCTGCGGTAGCAGGGGTCCTATTATTGGGTCACTCAGAACCATCGGCCAACATGATTGAACTATCTTGTTGATTTCTTTATGTTGGCTATTGTAGTTCATGACTAATCTGAACTCAGGTTTTGTAGAGACTAGGGGAACAGATGTGGCTACTTCACTGCTCTCACACAATTTTTTGTCTGTTAAAAGGAGGTTTCTGTCAAGCAAATTGATTTTGACGATTGCTTGCTCCAAGGTTTTGGGTGAATATCCTCTATCAAGAAAGCGCAGCCTACTCTGCTCCTGTGTGAGTTTTAAGTCCTGCTTTGTGCTACAAATGCGTTTCAATCTAAGCATCTCCCCATAGGGGATGCTTTGGATTAGATGGCGCGGATGTGCACTGGAAGCGCGCACAATAGAATTTCCTGCTGTTTCCTTGCGGTTAAGACGGGTTTCTAGCTTCTGATTATGTACAAAAACTTGAGTTTCCAAGAATTTGCCAGTCGTGTCACTGATAGTGGCTGTGAAGTTTAAATTAAGTAGATTGGTGTTGATGTCAATAAACTCCTCAGCAACTGCCCGGGAACCACACCACACAATGAATAGGTTGTCTATAAATCTCAACCGAACCATGACATGGTTCTTCATGATCTCTGCATAGTGGGTTTTGAGGACCAGCTCCTCCCACCAGCCAAGGTGCAAGCATGCATAGCTAGGGGAGAAGCATGTATATATGTGTGTGTCTGTGTGTATGAAATTGGTAAGTGTAAAAAACATTTTAAAAATTTTTTTAGATAAAAATGTACGTTTGTATTAAAATAGATTTCTATTATATATAAATACATAACCATGCACAGTGTGTGTGTGTGTTTAAATGAGTAAATATTTATATATTTGTAAATTTTATTTCAAACACATACAATTTACAATATATTAATGTTATATGTTAAAATATTAAAGTTTTACATATTTAAACAATATATAGCAAATACCAATATTTTTGTATAGATTTTTTATTATTAGTGTAAACCTATATTTTTATTTATATATTTGTACTTACTAATATATATAGGAAAAGAAAATTGTTGTGATCAATATTTCTGACACAATATTTTGTTATCAGAATATTTATGGTTTCGATAATGTGTCAGTGATCCAGTAAAGCAAGGCCATGTGAGTGGGTGCAGTATTTATAGCTGCGCTCCAAAGATGGTCACCGGTGCATGTGGCAAGCCGATATCTTGTGACACCAGTAGGATCTCGAGCACCAAGAACACCAAGCCAAGTAGGGGTGAGAATCGCATGGGGTGGCAGCATGATGTTACAAAGTATTTGTATGGGGCTACAAGAAATGGTCCCTTTCTCAAGAAATAGCCAAATCGTGTGGGGCTGAAGGTAGGAACACACAGTAGATGGAGGGAATGGGATCAACCTAAGAGCTTAGACTCCAGACTGCTCGATGGATAACCAGATGGAGGATGCACAACTGATGTGGCAGGGTGTGCAGTGGTCATGGCAGGGTGTGCAGTGGATGTGGTCATGACAACTTCAACAGAATGACAGACCCTTAATTAAACAATTGTAACACATAACCCTATTGATACACACTCCTCTACCACTGCAACCACCTTAAAAAATGTGCACTCATTCAGTCTTTAAGTTCAGGCTTTGAACTTAAGGGACATGGACAATTCTAACCTTGGGCAAATTATTTTAGCTCCTTTTATCCTGTGACATAGACCTTAAA
The DNA here is from genome assembly GCF_964261635.1 of Lissotriton helveticus. Lineage (NCBI taxonomy): Eukaryota > Metazoa > Chordata > Amphibia > Caudata > Salamandridae > Lissotriton > Lissotriton helveticus. The sequence goes on from NC_136059.1 coordinate 1,715,522,343, forward strand.
CTGCTACCACTTGAGTGAGTGAGGTTTTCTATCTTTCAATCTTCAGGAGTAACCATTTCCACTGGCTGTATGGCCCTTTGTGCGCTGACAAGGAGAAGCGTAAAGAAGCAATCATCTACATTAGATACATATCAATAAATTATTAAGGACAATCAGTACAGTTAATAAATAGAATTGGTGTGACTTAAAGGGTTTTATTTTCAATTATTTTAGTTTTTCATTGTTTATTCAATGATAATTAAGCATTTAGATCTCATCATTTAAAAGTAATATAATTCAGTAATCAATATTTGATTGTAAAATAGAAGAAATTATTTGTTTTAATAACATTTAATATTCTAATGATCCATCAAGTATGTTCCATACAGGAAGGTCCCTAAACTAAATTAGATTTGGAATAAAAGCATAAGGTGTCAGTTCAGATACCCAACCTTGGGCCTGATTCGTAAAGGTAAAAAAATATGTTTGGTCTAAAGCTAGACCAAACATCTAAGTTTATGATTTCGGGATTTCACAAAGGGCATTTATGAGTAGGGTATAAAAAGGCCCAAATCTTGAAAGGTCTAATGAATGGTTTGACAATACATGAGGAATTGCTAAGGGTGCTCTTATTAGGGCTTGAGAAGCAAGAATAGAACAAATATTGTCATAGCCAAGAGGGAGTATGCTAGTACTCCCTCCTGGAAGTAAAAGAAAGGAAAGCTGTGCGGGAAGAGGGAGTCTGGGATAATCTATTGGCTGTGGCAAGGGCCGAAGATAGTAAAAGCTTCTGGCAGCTGGTATCCAAAAATGGCTAAGCAGCTAATGCGAGGTCAGAATGCCACATTCCCCCAAAGGAATGAGTTACATACTTTGGGGGGTCTTTACCAGACAAGCACCTTAGTAGTTGACAGTGTTGTTGGTGCATCAATATTCCCTGTAGATAACAGGGGGAAAGAACGCAAGGAATTCATGCTTGAAGAAACCACCATAGACATATTGGCGCAGAAGCCCAGGAAAGCCCAAGGACTTGAGGAAATCCTTGTCGACCTATACTGAAATGAGCCACAGATCGGGCCCATATATAATTTGGTGACAATTGCCATGATGGTGGGGGGGCCAGGTCCCCGACTGTTGGAAAAGAGTCATTTTAGTGCTGATGCACAAAAAAAGAGATAAGGTTTCCCCAAGTAATTACAGACCGATAAGCATAATCAATAACATCCAGAATATTTTTAGTACCCAGATACTTAATAGGCTTTGGTATTAGATTGAGCAAGCCAAGGCACTATCTCATATACAGGCAGGCTTTAGGCATAAAAGTGTAGATCTGGAAAAGGGGAGGTTATTTGTGGCTTACGTGGATCTCCGATCCGCATTTGATCTGGTTCCAAGGACAAAACTATGGGAAACCCTTAGTAGCTTAGGGGTACCAACAGGACTATTGACCCTAATCCAGGCACTAAGTACAGACAGCTTTCCCATGGTTTGGTGGGGTTCTGTTGGCCAACTGACAGATGAGATATCAATCTGGAGAGGAGTGTGCCAAGGGTGTTTATTGGCTCCTACACTCTTTCTCCTATACATCGAGTGTCTCCCTTATCTTTTCAACTGTGAAACCGATTCACCAAAGATCAAAGACACAAAGACACCATGTTTGGTATTTGCCGATGATACCCTGTTATTGTCGAAAAGTCCCTGTAGGGACTACGGTTTAGAAAGTAATAACAATAAAATGAAGTATATGGTGTTCAGCGATCGCAAGGACAAAATAAGATCAATAGCAGTGGATAGGATAGCCCTCGAGCGGATCCCTGAATTCTATTACTTCGGTGTTCGCTTGGAAGACTCGCATATCTGACTAGCTCAATTGAGAAAGAGTATCCTGTCGCTAAAGCAGTTTGCAAGGCCTATCACAAGGTTTGCATATTGCTCACCATCTTTTCCCAATTCCCTCCCTTTGGAAATCTATAGGAGCCAAGTGTGTGGGGAAGCCATATACGGAGCAGATATTTGGGGTCACTGTAATCTGGAGATTTTGGAAACGGCAGAGAACAATTGCTTTGAATGACTGTTCAAAATTCCTCCTAGCACCCACACACTTCCTAGCCTCATGGATTTCAATTTGAGACTGATTCAGTATTGGCTAAGGGTTTGGGCGACAAGAGAACTAGAGCCCTATAGGGAATGACTCCAAGGTTTACTAGAGGGGTCATGTGCTGATAGTATCCCTTGGTGTGCCTACTAAATGCATGGTTATACAAGCTGGGCCTAGGGGACTTTTGGTCAAATCCCAATGATATATCGGATGATGCCACTGAAAAGCTCAAAATGACCTACTGGGCCCATGATTTGGGAGAAAAAACTACCAGGTAAACCTTAGGCAGCCTTCCTCTTAATCAATTGTGATTTTAAGTTCAAACCGTGTTTAGATATGGTTCCAAAAATGTCTGTGCAAGCACTTTTTATTAATTTCTAAGTGGGGGCATTAGCAATAGCTTCACCTGTTGGAAGAAGGGGCCAGGCACATCAAATATGAGTCAGATGGGATGTGAGGCCATACAGTCAATTGAACATATTTTATTCTTTTGTATAGAATACACAAAGCAACGGAAACACTGGATCATAACACTATGCAGAATTATGAGCTTCAATTACCGCATTATAGCACTGGAATATGTATTACAGACACAAGTTGACCAGTTGTCCTTTTAGTTGCTACATTCCTCACAGTCATATGGTAATTGAGGCCCAAGAAAATTACTGTGGGAAAAAGATCGCTATGGACATTTTACATTGTTCAATTGTTTATTACTTTTGCCAAAAAGACAGTAACCTACTTTTATCACTTCTTAACCTACAGTATTTTCATACGTACACTTATGTTTTTGGAATATTATATTTTTACCTTTTATGGTTTATAATGAACCAAGAAAAAGGAAATAAATGAGTACTATTTTTTGTCTGCACTTGTGCCAGATATCCGCCCCAAGTGCAGACATAAAGATAGTACTCGTAAATGTCTTTTGTAAATTCCCAAAGTCGGAAACTTAGACGTTTGGTCTAAGTGTAGACCTGGGGGTCGATTCCGATCCGGTAAAAAGCGCTCCGAATCGTCGTACGGAGCGTTTTTCCCCCGTACGAATCGTACCTGTAAACGTCCCGTACGTACGACGAAGTACGATTCGTACCTGGAGCCGTACTCCGTACGAGTCGTACAAGACACCGTACGACTCTAATCTCCGTACGATTCTCCCTCGGAACCTGCTGTACACGACATCTGTGCGGTTCGCGGCTGGTTTTCACGACCCAGCAAGTACGATACGTGTCGGGTACGCACCGCACGACCCTTTTTCAACGGGAGCTGAAAACAGCCGTAAAAGCAGAGTTTGCGCCGAAACAGGTACGGAACGGCCCTCTGTGTACAATGCGTACCCCCATGATCGCAGGGGTATGTACCGTCCCCCTGCGATCATGGGGTGTACGAGCCGTACCCCTATTGTACGATCGGTGTACGAGCCATACCCCCACTGTACGATTGGTGTAGGAGCCGTACCCCCATTGTACGATCGGTGTACGAGCCGTACCCCCATTGTACGATCGGTGTACGAGCCGTACCCCATGTAGGATCGGTGTACGAGCCGTACCCCCATTGAACGATCGGTGTACGAGCCGTGGTAAACACACATTACAACGCAATTTTTACAACGCACTACCATTACAACGGAACTTTTACAACGCAAATACTATTACAACGCATTTATTTACAACGCATGTTTTTACAACGCAGGTACTTTTACAACGCATACCATTACAACGTAATTATAGGTAAGTATATAATTATATTTAAAATGTTATATGTTAGGTTTTTTTTAAAGGGGTATTTTAAGGGTTCAGTGTCATTTTTGGGTTTTTGGGTAAAGGGGTATTTTTAGGGTTTAGGGTCAGTTTTGGGTTTTTGGGTAAAGGGGTATTTTTAGGGTTCAGGGTCAGTTTTGGGTTTTTGGGTAAAAGGGTATTTTTAGGGTTCAGGGTCAGTTTTGGGTTTTTGGGTAAAGGGGTATTTTTAGGGTTCAGGGTCAGTTTTGGGTTTTTGGGTAAAGGGGTATTTTTAGGGTTCAGGGTCAGTTTTCAGTTTTTGGGTAAAGGGGTATTTTTAGGGTTTAGGGTCAGTTTTCAGTTTTTGGGTAAAGGGGTATTTTTAGGGTTCAGGGTCAGTTTTCAGTTTTTGGGTAAAGGGGTATTTTTAGGGTTTAGGGTCAGTTTTCAGTTTTTGGGTAAAGGGGTATTTTTAGGGTTCAGGGTCAGTTTGGGGTTTTTGGGTAAAAGGGTATTTTTAGGGTTCAGGGTCAGTTTTGGGTTTTTGGGTAAAAGGGTATTTTTAGGGTTCATGGTCAGTTTTGGGTTTTTGGGTAAAGGGGTATTTTTAGGGTTCAGGGTCAGTTTTGGGAATTTTAGATAAAGGGGTACAAGAAAAAAATAAAATAAAAATAAATATAAATTAAATTAATTAAATAAAATTAAATTAAATTAAATTAAATTAAATACAATTACATTAAATAAAAATAATTTTAAATAATATACAATTAAAAAAATTATATATACTTACCAATACTTACGTTGTAATGGTATGCGTTGTAAAAGTACCTGCGTTGTAAAAAAATGCGTTGTAAATACATGCGTTGTAATAGTATTTGCGTTGTAAAAGTCCCGTTGTAACGGTATGCGTTGTAAAAATATGCGTTTTAACGTCATATATCCACGAGCCGTACCCCATTGTACGATGGGTGTACGGCTCGTACACTGATCGTACATGGGGTACGGCTCGTACACCGATCGTACATGGGGTACGGCTCGTATACCGATCGTACAATGGGGGTACAGCTCGTACACCGATCGTACAATGGGGGTACAGCTCGTACACCCCATGATCGCAGGGGTACGGTGCGTACCCCTGCGATTATGGGGGGTACGGACCGTATGGTGTGTACGTGTTTGTGTGCTTTTCTGTACGACTCACCCTTACCTGACGTGGACCGTACGAATCACGTCCTCATACCCCGGTCCGGATCATACTCATCGGGTCATACGCCATGTGTACGAGTCGTACGGTATGTGTACGAGTCGTACGGTTCACGGTTTCAGCCTTGCCATACGTACGGATGGCGACAATTCGGTCGGATTCACGGAATACGGATCGTACTTCGCGACTTGGACGGACGGGTACGATTTGTACGGAGAGGTCTTCGGATGCAAATCGTACGGACGGTTTTTTTCCCGAATCGGAATCGACCCCAAAAATGTCTAAGTTTACCTTTGTGAATCAAGCCCAAAGAGTTCTGATGAGATCAGTAAAACATACACATAAAAACTTTGCATATCAAGTTGGAAACAATTTACAGCTATAAATCAGCTGACATGTAAAGAAGCATAGGAAACTCAACGATGAGTCCTGCCTCGACTCTAGGAACACGCACTAATATAAACACACCAATCTAGATTATTAATATTTCGGATTTGTTATGTGCATGACAACATTTTTCTTCTTCATCCATGTCAGCTAATAAAATCGTTGTGCGCTCCTGGGAATAGGTGAAATCCCCATTTTCACAGGTTAGTAAATTGTCTTTAGACGTTAGGCCTTGAAAAATATACATTGTCTACATTCTGCTGTACAAACAGTTCTTCCCATGAATCATCCTTTCTGTTGCATCCTCTCCTCATGGTGAGAACCTCATTAGCAGTTGCCAAAGTCAAAAGGGTTTTCCTTTGCTCCGATGTCTTTTTAAGCATTCCTGCTGCACGATTGTGTATGGGGGCAATTGTGCAGCAGGAATACCCAGGTTTTTTTTTTAAATGTCCTTTGTTTCGGGGAGCGGCCCCTTGGGCAAGGGTCTCGCCCCTTAGAGGAGCAAATTTTTGGGATGGAACTTCCACCCTTGCGGAGGGGCAAATCGTAAAAATAATTAAAGTAACTGTGTGCCCACTAGCCACCAGAGATCAATTTAAAAAAAAATATGTTTTGGGGGAGTGGCCCCTTGAGCAAGGGTCGCTCCCCTTTGGGGATCATTTATTTTACCCGTTTCTGCCCCCCTACGGGGAGCAATATGTTTTTGGGGAGCGGTCCCTTAGGTAAGGGCAGCTCCCCTTTGGGGAGCATTTATTTGGGCAGTTTCTGCCCCCATTGGAGGCAGATCAGCCTTGTCATTCTAGGCCCTACTCCCCCTAAGGGGGGCATGAGTCATTAGACACCAGGGATTGTTTTAGTGTTGTTGGGGAGCAGCCCCTTGGGAAAGGGTCGCTCCACTTTGGGGATCATTCATTTTGGCCTTTTCTGCCCCCCTTGGGAGCAGATCAGCCTTGTTATTCTAGGAGCATCTGCCCCCAAGGGAGGCAATAGCCATTAGACTCCATGGGTTGTTTTTAGTGTTGTCTGGTAGCAGCCCCTAGGCCACCAGAGATCAATTTAAAAAAATATATGTTTTGGGGGAGTGGCCCCTTGAGCAAGGGTCGCTCCCCTTTGGGTAGCATTTATTTAGGGGAACCAATATGTTTTTGGGGAGTGGCGCCTTCGGCAAGGGACACTCGCCTTTGGGAAGCATTTTTTTTCGGCTGTTTCTGCCCCCCTGGGAGGGCAGATGGACCCAAATAAACAATTAATTTTATTGTATGCCCACTAGGCCACCAGAGATTGTTTTAGTGTTGTTTAGAGCGGCCCCTCGGGCAAGGGTCACTCCCCTTTATGGGGTGATTATTGTGGCAATTTCTGTCCCTTTGGAGGCAGATCGGCCACATGTTTTCAGGCCCATTTGTCCCGTGGGGGGCAGAAGCCACTAGACACCAGGGATTTTTAAATGTTGGTGTTGGGGAGTGACCCCTTGGGAAAGGGTCGCTCCCCTTTATGAGGGCGAATGTTTGGGCTGTTTCTGAGGGCAGATCGGCCTTTTGCTTTTAGACCCACCTACCACCTTTGCTTGGCTGGTGGATAGTGTGTGGACAAGTGCATTATTTTCATATGTGATTGTAATGTTTCTTTTCTCCTTTTTATTTTAGTGCAAAGCTTTTGATTCCTGTTTGCAGTTTCGGCAGTGGTTGATCTTCAGTTTTGCGTAGTTGCATTTTTTGGTAAGAAAAACATTTTTGTTGTGTTTACTCCAAATGAGTATAAATGTCGTGCATGAATGAATTTTTTGTAAGTGGAGTCATAATAGCAGCATATTTAGTTAGTGTTTTGAGCATATAATTCTTTGCGATGTGTTTTGCGTTGTCTTATGTCTAATTTTCTTTTCTTTTTCTTTTTTAGTGAGATATTGTTGGTCCGTACTTTGCCTGTGCAGAGTAGGTGGTGGTGAGTCTAGCTGCTTCTGGCAAGTGAGTGGTATAGTGTTGGAGTATATAGAGCTTTGTGATAAAGCCACATTTTGTTTATTACTTATTTTACAAAGTATTTGTTGGCCTTCAAATACAAATTACAGAGCACAACCACTAGTGTGTCTCACATCTGACTAAGTAGTCAGTACGGTTTTAATAAACCCAAAAATCAGTACAAAAGGTTGATAGAATAAGCAACAAATGTCAATAGCAATTTAGTCAACATGGTGGAAGATCCATTCAATCAACGCCACTTCTAGAGGACGTGACGCGCAGAGTAGGATGAAGATGTTCGGGTCTCTCACCACTGCATGATGGGATATTGGAATTACAATTACGAGTCTACACCAATTTTTACATAATTTCAGCATGAAAATACGTACTTCTACATTATATGTGACGATTGTTCAGAAACGCTGCAGACGTTTCTTGAAGTGTGACAATACCATTATTAGTGATTAAAATTAGATATTTCAACTACCATTGAATTTCTACCTTTAGCACATCAGAATACGGGCCTATCCTGAACTTTTGCCTATCCTGAAAATGTTACTATTGGATGTAATATATCTTAAAAGGATCGGTGGCCTCGATTGACTGATCCTAGTTTACTCGGGATCCCTAGAAAACTTCAGGGGGTCTCTCAGAAGAATATTTTGAGATATTGCGGTAGAATTTTGCGAGCCTTGAAAAAGTTGTATTAACACGACTAAACATGTGTCGGCTGTTTGCTCTTCCAACACTGTACTTCGAGTCATCTACATCAAGACTCCAATGGATCTTCCATCTTGTTAACTAAATTGCTATTGGCATTTTTTGCTTATTACATCAAGCTTTTATACTGTTTTTTGGGTTTATTAAACCCGTACTGACTACTTAATCAGATGTGAGTCACACTAGTGTTTGTGCTCTGTAATTTGTTTTTGCTTGTATTATATATGGGAAAGAAATTCTTTCATTTCTGTATATAAGACGAACACTGTTAGACGGCATGGTGTTCTACATAGAGCACACAGAGAAATCATCCTTAGCAATAATACTGGGATAAGACTGATGAGGAGGTGCTGTCTATTCATGAAACCACTGCCATTTTCTTTTTCTATAAATATTTGTTGGTGTTGACTTGTTTGACAAGTTACCTTTGTTAGTAAGGATTATGGCTAGCCGTAGAATTACTGCTCAGCAGGTGGTTAGTATGCTTTTTGAATCTTTCTCTGAGCAGGATTATAAGACTGACAGTGCGCCTGAGGGAGAGGAGGGAGTGCAAGATTCTGTCAGTGAGTTTTCCTTCCACGAGGAATCATCTGATGATGAAGCTACTCTCAGTGCAGATGAAGCTACTCTCAGTGCTGATGAAGTGCCTCTTTTAGAGGAGGACACTGTTGTGCCGATGGTGCAGCAGGAGATATCAGGATTGAAGGGATTCCGTTCTCCTACAGAACTATGCATAGAGACTTGGAATCTCAGTAAGTTAGGGTTTGCCAAAACTCACCTTAGTACCCAACATCCCCTACCAGACTAGCTACAGTGTCTCATTGGTTATTGCAAACTCCCAATGTTTAGACAAACCAGAACATGGACTTAGTACACCTCAGCTAAATTGGAACACTTGAACACTCTTTTGTTATACAATCTTTAACGCTGTAATGAGTGGAGGACGCGTTAAAGATTGTATGAATCAGTTCACCGAAATGCAATGGAAGGTCAGTATTTAATAAAGCATGCACCTCAGTGCGGGTGTTAGCCACGTGAAGGACAAATGTTTCACGAGCTGATGTCAGGGCAACTTCTTTAACGGACAATAGAGCTCTTATTCAACTCATCTTATTGAACTCTGCTTTCAAGGTCGGAATTCTCATGCGTGGGTGGATACAACACATTTTTACAGCAAACCACACGCTCACTGACTGTAACGATATAAGCAATGCCTTTTAATAACCCACAGCAATCTTCATTATTTAAAAGTAAATAACTGCCGTTTGCCAGTAACGTGAATGTGGGGATGATTGTGGGCACGGGTGTACCTTTCAAAACACAGGCTAAGTTAGGCTGTTCCTGATTGCAAGAGCCGTGTAATTGAATATGTCTGCACATTAATGAGTGATCTGGTGTTTTGTTGCACTCTTCACCTTTCAGATAAACTTCCTTTCCTTCCCTAAGGCATCTGTATGTAAAAGGAAGCAACCAGGCTTCATGTAAATAGGAGCTACCAAGAGGCTCGTATCTACCAATGGCAAAATACTTCATACAATTTTTAAATTCAAAAAGAGCAAATGGTAAAGTTATCAAACCGTGTATAAGCCACGCTGCAGTAGTGGCCTCTGCCACAGAGTATGGTAACGACTCCAACCTTTCAATGTGTAACATGGAAAAAGATGCATCTCTAATTGAAAGCAAACGTTGCTTGTCAGTTAAATTAAATGGGGCAAAAAGAGAAGAGGTATTCATGTAATTCCAAGGCACTTTTCCGGACTTAAGGGTCTGCAGGGTCCACGCAAACTGCATAACAGAACGCAATTGATTTTGAGCATGGTATAACACAGACACTTCATCTTGCACAATATCAACAACAGATGACACAATGTTATCTAACGTGTAGATACGGGAAGAAAACGTGTTAATGCTATTATCCACAACAGTACAGCACCTTTTCTAAATTAGCTTGATCAATAGCCCTAAGGTGGGTAGCCGCTTCAATCTGTGATGTTTTCCAGATTTCATTATAAACCGCATATATCCATCTTTTAGATCTACCTCTAGCCGGGCCTTTTATGAAATCATTCAAATCAACATTGTCAGTCAGTTTAGATAAATGCAGTTTAACTGCCGCCAAGGTAGAATGTTTAAGCCAATTCTGACATAATTTGCCTACTGAATAAGTAGTGACAGAAGGGTCATTCTCAAACCGGGGATCGACCCTGACCTGTGTAAAGCCATCAGCTAAACCCAGAAATCGATGTAGGCACGAGTCAGCACTTCTGTGCCACAGCAGCCAACCTTTGGGGTCCAAACTGGATATGTTAAAGGACAAATTTAGCATTAGAGTTTGCAACTCCCTGATCGAAAATTTTGTAGTATTACCCCAACCTGAATATTCTTCCAAATCAGGGAATGTTGGAGCATTTAATTTTTTAGAAGTAGCCAATCCAAAGCATGTTGTCTGTGAAATGATAGAATTCAAAAACAACATATGATTGGGGATGAGACATGCACGGTGCAAAGCCTCAGTGCCTTGTACCTGCCAACTTTTAGAACCCCAAACAGATTTAATGTCAACTGTTTCCTTCCACAACTCGTAGCCTCCAACAGCTAACTGGTCTAGAAAGGACTTTGAATACAATAATTTAGTATCGGTAAGTCTAACCTTGGACATTGACTTTTCTTACATTTTAAAATAAAATGATGAGGGATTAGACTGATTATAATCAGTAAAATAAGTGTACTTTTTCAAAAAGGTACTCAAACTGCCTTGTACAGGAGCCGGACAATGTTCCCATTGTGTATAATTCACAGTGCTCCTCCTGGAATTAGTTTTATGTAGGTCCTGGTTGCCAAAATGTTGGAAACAAAATAAATCACCATAATTAGCAGATTCCAAATATAAATTTTCAGCATCAAAAGCAGCATAATATTTCAAATCAGAAAACAAAGCCTCTACGGCCTGAACATCCCAATCATCAGAATGTATGTTTTGTTTAACTACATCCCCCATGTTAACTTACGTACATTAGGGACATTTATAACCTCAGTGGGGCCATGGATTTGAAATTTAACAGCATCCCATACTATTCCATCCAGGACAGGCCAAGCAGTGATGTTAACAAAAGCCAAGTCTCTTTTCAATCTGTGTGCAGTATGTGACGAGGAATGGGGTACAAATGTTCCATTCAGATGTCAAATGCATGTTCTTTCTTCGACATAGTGTCCATTGACGATTCGGAAAAAATAAAACACAAAACCAATTGACATAAAAAGGCAAATCGAAAAAAGCACCAGCCAAATATATGTCCAAGGGGGAATCAAAAAATGTTTTTTAAATAATCTTGTATAGACTGAAATCCGTGAGGGCTTCCCTGATGTGTGTGAAACAGTGTCAAATGAAAATCTAGATTCTGTGGCTAAACGAGTTTGCAAATCAGGCATCGATAAGTCAGTTGGGTAAGTGTAGTCAGTTTCATCAAGTTGAGTACCGGTCAGTGTACTCAATAAAGGACTAGAAATTGCAGGCATCTCGATGGCCACCTCCGGCTCAGGATTAGAAGCAGTGGCCAAAACAGAATTTCTCACCATCGAAGGACAGGAGACTGCCAGTGTCAATCTAAGAAGATTTGGCCACTCTGTGTATCTTGACATTGTCAATGGAGATATACCTGTTTTCCTTACGACCTGGAAGTGGTGGTAAAATGACTGTTCTTGTGCCCTTCACACCAAGCACAGGAACTGGAGCTCTGTAAGAGGGACCAAATTCTTTCTTGTTTTCGATCTTCTCCCGAACCAATTCTCCGACTTGGGGTAGCCAGCCAACTACCGGGATCTGCAGCGCATCATCCGAAGTGGAGGGCAAATGTTCCTTTGCAAGACTGTCTCTTGTCTTTTGTCGAGTCTGTAAAACTTTGCAATGTTCATCAACGTCAAAGGAGGCAGCAACAGCCACCGAGTCTAGACCGTCAAGGTCCGGTACATACATATTGATACCAAAGAGCATTTCGTCAGGGGTCAGCCCACCCTGAGACCTTCTAGGGAGATTATTAAAAGCACGCTGCACGCCATTGAGATGGGCCAGCCGGTTCCTGCCAGTGCCTATAACTCGAGCTGTCAATGATTGCTTTAAGTCACGGTTCATTCGTTCCACTCCACTGTTGCCCTCAGGCCTGTATGGAGACGAAAACTTGACTTGGACCCCCAACGAAGCCATGGCATCCTTATACGCCTAAGAGGCGAAAACAGGACCCTGATCCGAATGGAAGGTACCACAGGCAAAAATCCCTACAAAGACACGCAAATCTCTTATGACAGTCCGTGAATCAGCTCTGCGATGCGGCCACACCCATACAAAGCGCGTGCATGAATCAACTGCGACTAAGACGTACTTATATGCAGTATCTGAAGAAAAAGGACTGCAGTGATCTAAATAAACACAACCTAGTGGTTTATTAGAAATGAACAACTGTGTTTGGGGCCGACATGCAGTAGTTAAAGGCTTAATCTGCTGGCAAATGTCACATTGAAGGACATAATTGTGTGTCTGTTTGTACAGTCCCCGCCACCAAAAACGCTGTTGTAATTGGGACACAGTGGCAGAAACGCCCACATGCGCAGACGCAACACCTTCATGGGCCGCTGTGATCAATGTATTTCTTCGATCCGAGTTGGGAATCAATCTCTCCCCAACGTCAGGTATTTTCACATAAGGAACCTTATCGGGACTTAAGTGGTATGAGTACTTCGAAGGGGAACCCTTAGGATATTTACGTCCCCTCTCAATCGCAGCAACAGCTGCCAAGATATCATCATCAATCTTACTTTTGGACCGTGTAACTGCTGCAACTAAATATGTCGATACTGCTGATTTCGCTGCTTCATCAGCAAGCGAGTTGCCAACAGCGTGGACTCCCACGCGCTGATGACCAAGAGTATGAATTACAAACACGAGAGGCAACTGCTCTTTAAGCTCAGCCACTCGGACCCAGATCATTTTATGTTTTATTGTGCTACCCTTGGAATCACGAAAATCATTCTGAATCCAAAAGAACAAGTCCTCATTGTAAGACTGGACACAGTAGTAAGAATCACTTACAATTAGAGTCGTCACACTAGGATCAGCGTACTCCAATGCAAGCATCAGAGCACGAAGCTCTGCCAATTTTGCGGTACATTCCCCTAAGGTCTGTGTGTGCACGACCCTGGACTTGAACTCATCGTTCACCATGGCACCGACCAAAATGGAGCATGCGTGAACTTAGGCATGTTTAGAACCATGCGCAACCTGCGGCGAACCATCAGTGTATATGATGCAATGGAAATCCTCCAAAGGCCGCATAGCCAAAGGTGCAGGATGAACGAATTCATATTGCAAAAACTCTTGCGACCGCAAGGAGGCATCAAAAATAAATGTGACATCCGGAGATGTCAATGATGCTGCCCATTGTATCCACCGAGGGTGCAAAGCTTTAGAATTAGGTACACTGGCTTTCGTACCTGCCTCCAAAGCAGGAAACGGGGTAACAACCAACATGCGTTTTCCCTGTGACAGAGCACGTTCCTTAAGAATCGCCATCTGCACAGCCATCAAAACCTTCTCTACAGTGGAAAATCGCATTTCAGCCGAAGTGTACAAGTGGGACTTGTAGGCAATAGGTACTGTGTCTCCTGCGTTAAAAGTTAGGTAAGTGAAACCCTCCGCCACAGGGACGATTCTTATCACCAGGTTGGTGTGGTTATCACAAGTCAGTAAGTATTTAGAAGCGAGCAGATCAGCCTGCAAAGATTGCAGAATAGCTGAGTGCTCCAGCAGCCAGCACGATTTGGTAAAAGTAGGTTGCATCAAAGCATACAAAGGCTTGATACGCTGGGCATATTCAGGAATGTATGTCCTCCCGAAATTTAAAAATCCCAGCAAAGACTGTAATTTTTTCAGAGTTGTCAGAGCGCGCAGTTTTGCGCATTTCTCCAAGAATTGAGGAGCTAGTCCTCGACCTTCATTGTTGAGCTCGTAGCCCAGGAACAACACTGTGTACTCTGCAATGTGCGACTTTGCAAAGTTGAATTTGTAACCGAAGTCTGCAAAGCTACAAATAAAGCGGTCAACTCGACACAGATGCTCCCAAAGTTCGTCGTCTGTGAGATAAATGTCATCCACATACGAGCATGCAACTGGGTCGATTCTCTCCAAGAGAGAGACTATGCGGGCAGTAAACACTCCAGGACTATTTTTATAGCCTATCGGTAAACGTTTAAACTGTTTTTGGATGCCGCCGCATGTAAAACTGGTCCCTTGGGAACTTAGACCATCCAAATGGTGGGCATAAAAACCGTTGGATATGTCAAGCGTGGTCTTAAACCGCTTACGCACAAGACTATCCACTAAGGTAGAGCCGTGAGTATTCTGTAGTGCACAGGTATGGCAATGCGAGTTTAAATGCCGGTAATCCAATACCAAACTATATGAACCGTCAGGCTTGGTCACAGTAAAAAGTGGGTTATTCATTGGTGACACACATGTTTCAATCACACCTTGATATTCCAATTGTTCAAGGATTTCCGCAACGGAAGCTTTAGCTTCTCGTCGTATGGGATATTGAGATTGAGGCTGTGGCTGTGACCGCAAAGGTATTTCGTGGTGTGGTGAAAATTTATCCCAACCACAGTGTGTATGGTACAGAGCCGGCGCAAGGACTCTAGCCCACTCTTCTGCAAAATTCAGCGCATGCTCTTTCGAGACCGTGTGCGCGAAACTAGGGAGGATTACCTCCTCCCCTCTCGGAGCTGCGAGAACAAAAGGTGGGGGCCAGTCAGCCTCCGCTAACAAAATGTCATAAGTAGTCGTAGGATTTTTTCCAAAATACCCCTTTTATGGTACGCTGTATGTCACCTTCAATTAATAAGACTATTTCATAAAGTCTGTCAGGGGGAGCAACCCTAGTGTCAGCTGTTTCCGCAACAACATAACGGTCAGTCGCTGTCACCTTCAGCAGTGGACGCAGGGACTTTCGCACTATGGTAATCTCCGCCGCGCTGTCCAGCAAGTTCAGAGCCCATGTCTGATTCCGAAGCTGCATTCTCACTATCTGTGGCATATCTCGCTGATAAAGCGGCGACTTTCTTCTTTTGAAACTGAGGTCTCTTCGGTGTAGAATCGTCCTGCTTGCCTTTACCGTCTTTCGGGCGGGGCTGGTCGCATCCCTGCTGGCCACCCCGACCCCTGACACCTCCTCCACCACCGGTCGTTGAGGCCGATGAGTCCTGAAAAGAACGAGGATAGCGTTGGTCAGAAACCTGAAATCGATCAGGTGATTTCATCGTTGCGCGATCGCGCAAGTCATAAACACGTTCTGGGGGCGCAGGCAATGGAGACGCAGGACGAGACTCCTGTCTCTGTTGTTGTTGTTTTCCCTGTTTTAGTTTTTTCGGCCAATTTAGTTTTTTGGTCTTGGGCTGTTCGTCAGTTTCTGACTTCTGCCCTTGGGGTTGTTTTTTCTCTTTAGTAGAAAAAGGCTTGAGACCCCTACTATTTCGGCCCACGGTTTTATAAGCCGCCACAATAATTCTTGCCAACTGTCTGGGTTTCTCGACGTCGGGAATCGCCTGCGATGCATTGGTTACCTGAAAGTTAACCGCATCCCCCTTGACATTAGCAAGTATGAGATTGTAAACTACATCAAAGGAGCCACACAGGCGCATACCCAATTCAACAGCAGCCTCAGGTCCGTGCTCATCCTGAACACGTTTAAGGACCGTTGGCAAAACAGTCATAGACGGAGTGCCGTAACATCTCGCATAGACTGCCGCAAATGTTCTACCCCATGTCTCACAGTCACCAATTTCAGGGGTCAAGTCTTTCGTCAAGCTAATTGTCAGAATCCTGTGTTTCTCACCAGGAGTCGTGTTAGGAAATACAGCTTCAAGCTGGTCAAACTTTTCGGCAAGCCAGAAAGGAAAATCATCACTGTCCTGGGGGTGCTTGCCCATCACAGCGTTGACCAAAACAGGACTGAGCTTCATGCCGTCAGGAAGCGCCGTACCTCCTGGAGCCCCGCCCGGGAGATTACGGGTTATGTATTGCACTAATGACCTAATCACGCTAATTGCGACTACATGAAGTCGTCTTAACTCAACCACGGTACATGCCCCGTGTTGAGGATGAGGTCTTAATCCAGCCAAAACAGGCCAATTTGCGCCGGGAATGGACAAAGGACCTAACCTCGGAGCTGTCAAAGAGTGGGGTAGGGCGCCATCAAACCATACGCGGTGCTGCCAAGCATCAATAGGAACTTCATGTGCCCTATACAGAGTATATTCCAGTGGTACAGCCGTGGCAGTGCACGTCTCGAACACACCAGTAGTTGCATCCACAGCTGGGAAGGTCACCCATGAGTAAAAAATTTCGTAAGGGTAAGCCATCTCTGCACTCACCACCATAATCACGGCCATGCCATCCACGGAAACATTATAATGCTGCAAATATTTACTCACCACAATTCCACTATGTTGCGGAATGTTCACCGCGGCCATATCGACACAGAAAGTAAGAGGTACAAAGTAAACTCTGTAGCACAACTGGGTAATAATTCAAGGAAACCGTTTAGAAAGATTCAAGCTTGAAAAGACCTATACAAATATAGGTAGGTTTGTCCGACACCACCGTTAACCGGAAACAATAGTGAAGGAGTTATGGACTAAAAGCTGCACTAATCAAGTGTCATGTAACAAGACCACCAACGATTGGGCGCCATGTTGCAGGGATTCCGTTCTCCTACAGAACTGTGCATAGAGACTTGGAACCTCAGTAAGTTAGGGTGTGCCAAAACTCACCTCAGTACCCAAAATCCCCTGCCAGACTAGCTACAGTGTCTCATTGGTTATTACAAACCCTCAATGTTTAGACAAACCAGAACATGGACTTAGTACACCTCAGGTAACGTGGAACACTTGAACACTCTTTCGTTATACAATCATTTCAATCCAGAACAAGGAGTAAATGGGGACGCATGCACATTTGAAATGTTTATTTTCTAATGCAGTGTTCTCAAACGCAGTATCTTAGATAATACAAGCAAACATATTATAAGTATCAAAGTAATCAGCATAGTTACTAGTCCATAGAATACAAAAGGTGAAAGCATGTTTAAATGCTAAACCGAAGAGGGCTAAACAACACCTAATTCTCACCCTCCCTAGCTAGTATTTTATATTATATCTAAGAAGGTCTCTTTGGGTTTTAGCAGGGCGGGCCCATACCTCAGATCCTAGTGGTAAGGGATCACATCATCGTCCACCTGCTCTCTGCATGCGAAGCACCATCAAGTGTGTGTGTATGCTCTATGCAAAGCAATATAAAATGCGCCCAAAGCCAGAATTTGGCCACAGCTGCATGTATATTATGTCTAGGAACGTGCGAAGATCAGACCTCATAACAGCTACTGTGTTGAGATATCCTTTAAGGTTTCAGCACTCACTGTACAGACACAGCTCACCAAGCAAAGCTGCTATCAGAGCAATAACATATTATTCTCGTGTGAAGCAAAACATTATATTAGGCTCAAAGCTAAAGTAACAATTATGTGTCGTGTGCAGAAGCAGTAGAAAGGTAAAATGGCGTTTAAACTCTTAATAAGCTCATGCTAACTTAACACAGGGTGAAGGCAAAGCACAATTTAAATGACACCCTCCCTTGATCAGAGCACTGATAAGATAAGATAAGTGGCACATATTTGAAATGCAGAGTTCAATAATGATAGTCAGTTCAAATTTGAGTAAGGGAGAAAAAATATTTTAAAATGGCGTTTAAACTCCTAATAAGCTCATGCTAACTTAACACAGGGTGAAGGCAAAGCACATCTATATGACAGATTCCTATTGGAAGTGCTGGACTCTGGGTTGATCCAAACATGGTGCAGCCGGTGTTGCCTGCCTTTAGTGGTGATGCATGGTGTAGACTGGATTGTGTTTTTTTTTCGCCTGTACATTTTTTTTCAGTTGTTTATGCATGATGTGTTTTTGGCTGAGATTGTTGAGCAGATTAATTTGTATGCTGAACAGTTTTTGAGGGACAACAGTGCCAGACGTGGGCCTCCTCTAGAGCTACCCGGTGGACTGCCACAAATTTGGATGAGATGAAGAAGTTTTTGGTTTGACTTTTTTGATGGGCTTGATAAGGAAGCTGTCCCTGGCTTCATATTGTTCTACCTGTCCCTTGATGGCAACGGCCATATTTCCTGCAATTATGAGTTGTGATCGATATTTATTTTTGCTTCAGATGTTGCATTTTGTTGATCATGCTTTGGCGTTGCCACAAAATCACCCTGACTGTGACCGGCTTTTTAAGATTCAGCCTGTACTTGATCCCTTTGTAGATAGATTTTCATAGATCTATACTCCAGGGAAAGAAATAGCTGTTGATGAGTTTGTGGTCCTGTTCAAGGGCTGTTTGGTTTTTAGGCAGTACATTCCTAGCAAGAGGGCACATTATGGAATTAAAATCTATATGTTGTCTGAGAGTAGGACAGGATATGTCCATAATTTCCGGGTGTACACTGGTAGGGATTCCACTATTGACCCCCCTGGTTGTCTGTCCACTTTTGGAGTTTCAGAGAAAATTGTCTGGGAACTTGCTAGATGACTGTTTAACAGAGCTCACCATTTGTACCTTGATAACTTCTACACTGCTGTGCAATTGTTTTAGGAATTGTTCAAAGTGGACACGGTTGCTTGTGGCACAATCTGCTCTAACCATAAAGGTCACCCAAAAGAGCTTGTTTGCAAAAAGCTTCAGAAGGGACAGTGCAGTGCCTTGCATAGTGAAGAATTGCTACCTGTGAAATTTGTGGACAGTCGGGATGCTGACTACCATCCATGATGAGAGTACTTCACCTGTGACTGTTTGGGGTCAGGTTGCTGGAGTGCACAAACCTGTGTGCATTGTAGACTATTATAAGCACATGGGTGGTGTTTATAGAGTAGATCAGAGGTTGAAACCTTACACTGCTGTTCGTAAGGCTTACATTTGGTATAAGAAGTTGACCAGCCATCTGTTCAATTTAGCAACTTTTAACGCTTTTGTTGTGTTCAAGGACTGTTCTCTTGCGTCAAAGATGACTTTTGTTCAGTTTCAGGAGTCTGTGATAGGGAGCCTTGGTGTAATGGAACAGGCAAGTGTTCCTAGAGTTGGAGTGGTGGAGGATGTGGCTAGATTGAAATATCGCCACTTTCCTGATGTAATTTCTCCCACACCCTAAAAAAACATTCCCTATAAGAGATGTAGAGTCTGTTTGGGACGAGTTGTGCGGAAGGAGAGTCATATGCACTGTGCTGATTTTCCTTCTAATCCTGGGCTGTTTCAGATTGTATTACACTCAACTGTGACTGTGTGCATGGACTGGTGCTTGGCTGGTGGCGTGTGTGGACTGGTGCTTGGATGGTGGTGTGCGTGGGCAGGTGCTTTGCAGGCAGTGTGTTAGGACTGGCCCTTGGCTGGTGATATGCATGGGCTAGTGGTGTGTGTGGGCTGGCGCTTGGCAGGCCGTATGCGTGGGCTGGTGCTTGGCTGGCAGTGTGCATGGGCTGGCGCTTGGCTGGTGTTATACGTGGGCTGGTGGTGTGGGTGAGCTGGTTCTTGACTGGTGGTGTACGTGGGCTGGTGCTTGGCTGGCAGTGTGGGTGGGATGGTGCTTGGCTGGCGGTGTGCGTGGCTGGCATTTGGCTGGCAGAGTGTGAGTTGTGACTACCTGCTGGTCATTACACACTCTTCTAGTCAAACGCCACTGGAGACACTATCAACCACCAGCCGGTATGATTGCTATGTCAGTCATGTGGGCGTATGAAAGTGATGGGCCCTTGAATGGCTCTGTCTGTTGATGTGAATGTTGTAATGTGCTGGGCCCACGGCTGGCGGTGTGAATGGTCTTGTGTGTCACATATAAAATGTGTGTGAATGGCCTGTAAAGAGGTTGGTGCCTTGCCGTGGCTTTACAGCTCACAAGCTGTGAGTCATTGGTTCAGGTTTTTAACCTTTCAAATATTAACAGTGCATTTCTTTTTTGTGAACTCTCTTGTTAACCGCTACCGCGCTAGCGGGTTTTCCCGCTGTGCGCTGAAATTTGAAAATCGCGCGGTTTGTGACAAAGCCAGCTCGTCATCCGCGTAGCGCAGGTAACGCCCATGACGAGCTGGCTTTGTCATCCGCATCGAAGGGGTTAATAGGATTTTACGCTCTGAACCTTCACTGACCATCATGCCAAATCCAACCAGTATGTGTGAGTACTTAAGGAATTCTTCATTTTGAAGTAATATTTGTCTTTTCTGTCTCTCTCTGCCAGGGTGTACATGGTCTCCACATTGTCTATGGATGTGAGTATTGCAATGTGCTGGATACAGCAGCTGGTGGTGTGAAAGTGTGTGTAAAGTATGAAAGGTATATCATCAGCCTGTAAAGAGGTTGGTGCCTTAATGTGGCTTTACAGCTCATGAGCTGTGAGTGATTGGTTCAGGGTTTTAACCTTTTAATTATTAACAGTGCATTCCTTTTTGGGAAATTTCTTGTTAATAAAATATACCTTTTGAGCCTTTCACTCACCTTCATGGCAAATTCAAACAGTATGTGTGTGTACTTGAGGAACAGATGGATGGCAGTCACATTTGTCTCATCTATCCTTCTGTGCTAAGGTGTAGGTCTCCAGGGAAAATGTATCAATGTTAGTGCTGGATGGTGTGCCGCTCATGGATCCCAACAAGTTCTTTTACTCACAATGCCATGCAAACTTCAAAATGTGACTATAGTTATGCATTTTCTTTGCATTACTGTGTCATAATATTCAGGTGTCAGAAAAACCACAATTTTCCTACCACCCAGCATTCCCCCAGGTCTCCCAATAAAAATGGTACCTCACTCACATGGGTGGGTCAAGTACCTACATCAGGCAAGGGCCAAAACGTATTGAGGTGACATCAAAATGACCTATCACGAAACGACCTCGTTTTGCCCGGGGGTCCCCTGGGTTTTTGGCCCCGGCTCCGTGGCTATCCTGGGAAACTTACCAAACCCACACGTTTCTGAAAACTAGACACCTGGGGGAGTCCAGCGAGGTATAGCTTGCACGGACCCCCTAAAAATGTCCTACCCAGAATCCCCTGCAAACCTTAAATTTAGATGAACAAATCACAGTTTTCTCACATTTATCTGTGGGAAAGTTCTGGAACCTGCATGGATCCACAAATTTCCTACCACCCAGTGTTCCTCCAGGTTTTCAGATAAAAATGGTACCTCGTTCGCATAGGTGGGTCAAGTACCAGCAACAGGCACAGGAGTGAGGTATCATTTTTATCTGTGCAACTTTCCCACACAGAAATTTTAGAAAATTTGATTTTTTCATCAAAATTTGAGGTTTGCAAGGGATTCTGGGTAGGGAAACGTTGGGGGATCCAGCAAGCCATACATCCCTGGACTATTTTTCGTATCTTGCAAAACCAGGTCATTTTCAGATACAAAGGGGGCATCTGCATTTTTGGCCCCCTTGCAAGGGGAGTCACCTGGGTTTTTGGGCCGGGCTCGGCGGCCATGTTGGGAAACTACCAAAGCCACACATTTCTGAAAAATAGACAACCGGGGGAGTCCAGCGAGGTATAGCTTGCGTGGATCCTCCAACATTTTCCTACCCAGAATCCCCTGCAAACCTCAAATGTTGCTGAAAAAACAACTAAGGGGTCTATTACAATGGCAGGCAGATCGTTTCGGCAAATGGGACCGCCCGCTATGTATGCGGCAGTCCTGCAAATCCAATTAGAATGCGCCTGCCACGCTGGCAGGCACATCCGCATTTTTAAGATTGCGAAGGGCAGTGCTTTCAGCAGCACCCGCCAAAATGTTAAAAAGGCATTTCGGCATTTGCATGCACAACGTGGCAGGCACCGTGCAGTGCCTGCCACATTGTGCATGCAAATGCAGGGGGTACCATAGGTACACCCCATGTGCACCCCCTAACACTCTAGGGGCCAGCAATGGGCCCCTACATGCATACTCCACATGCCATTCCATGGCAGCAACGCCGCCATGGAAAGGCACATCACCTCCTGCATCTTGATATGGATGGCGTTGTCTTGCAGACACTCCACCATATCAATCCCATTTTCCACCCGGTCTCCTGTTTGACCAGCAGAAAACCGGTGGACGGTCTTTCCTAAGTATGAGTTTCACCATTTGACCAGGATATTTTTGTCTTCCAAAAGCAACATTTTATTTGCTGTGGCATTACTTCGCCTTGTAAATGCTGACTTGTCCATCTTTCTGTCCCATGCTTCTTGGATACCTAATTTGGCTAAAGCTTTTCCCAGATGTGCACCCGATGAATTTGTTTGCTTTTGCTCGAACCGGGCCTTGATTTCTGCCCAGGTTAAATTGTTAAGTGATCCACCTTCTGAGGCATGAAGTTTCCAGCAAAGTTTTATGAAGGTATTCATTCTTTGATACTTTTGGTTTTGGAGTCCAAATTCTAAACAGACCTGGGCTGGAGATGCTGCTTTAGGGAGGCAGAAAACTGCATTGTACACATTGGTCTATAGTTCATTCAGTATATCTATTTCCTTGCCACACCACACTTCCAAACCGTATGTCCAGTAGGGTGGCGTATGCGCTGCCATCACTTTCATCAGATGGCTATGAGAAGGGCAGCTTAATTTCTTTTTTAGAAGTATGTAAGCAAAGATTAATGATTGAGCTTTAGCTCTCATTGATGTTGTTTGGTCAGTTAATGACATGTGATGCACCATGTTTATTCCCGAATACTTGTATGAGCATATCAATTCTACTTGTTCGCCTTTTACATACCATTTGGTGCTGTTGAAATGAGTGTCCACTAGGCGTACCATTTTTGTTTTCCTCATGCTCATCTCTAGACCTTGCAGCTCGATTTGTCAGGGTTTGATGACTCTTTGCAGACCAATCCGACTTTGGCTCATCATCTGCGTATTGCCGGCATATAATTAAACCGATTGCCATTTTATGTGCATTGCTCCTGGCTTTTACCAAATGGCTGTTGAGTTACAAATTAAATACGCCTGGTGCAAACACGCAGCTTTGTTTTAGGCCATGTTAGATGCTTATCATAGCTGACACTCTGCTGCCATCTCCAAGTTTCACCTCTGCCCAAGTGTCACTATATAATCCTACTATGGCGTCAAGTAATTTTTGTGGTAGTACCATGCTTTCAATTTTGCCCAGAGTCGATCTTGTGGTGCTTTATTGAATGCTGATTTTAAATCTATAAAGTATGCAAACAACCAAGATTTACTTCTCATGGCTTTTGTAGTTAACATTGCCAAGACTGTCAAGTTTGTTATTTTTCCCATGCCGGGCCTGCATCTTGTTTGGAACTTTAGAAAGCAGGATGTATATGATGTTGCTTCCACATCAATCAGGGCTATCAGCCTATAGTTTTTCGGCTTGTACCGGCTTCCGTTTTTATATATTGGCTGGAATATATTCCCTTTCCAAGAAATTGCATTCTGTTCTGGCTGTAGATGTAATTGGAGACAGGCACATAATACTCAGCCCAGTAGCCTGGAGCTTGCTTGAATAGTGCATTGCTTGAGTAGTGCATTAGGGAGACCATTCAGCCCGGCTGCTCCCTTTGCATTTAATGTTTTTATTATTCCTTTTACTAGCTTTGCGTCAGTTAGTGATATTGGTCCTTGTGATGTTGAGTCAAGTGATTCTTCTTCAGATTCCTCACTTTCCTCTGGTTGAATTTGCTACCCTGTTCATTCCCTCTAGTATTTTTGCTGTTGGCCCTTTGAGGTATTGAATTTTTGTTTGTTTAAGGTTTGAATTTTCCGGTGATTAAACTACCTGCACCTTCGTCTCCTGGGTGATCTTCCTATTTTGGGGAATAGCATATATTTTGTGAACGTATGATTTTCAGGTTTCTTCACTTTCTCACCTTTCTTGCTATTTTCCTTTTATCTTTCCGCATGTTTTGTGTACCATGATTCATTCCTTGCTTGTGTCCACCAAAGTTTCTCTGTCTTGTCGGTTTTACTGGAAAGTTTTTTGTTGGAGTCTTTCCTAGAATTACCCATGTGCTCACAATATGTTCCTCACTCGGGGTCCCTGTGTTATTAGTTCCGCACCATTTTCGTTTTTTCAGGTTGTAACTTACTGGTATTTTTGTTAAGTCCTTTGCTTTGCTTGTCTGGTGCAGTTGGATTGTAATGTTCATCACTTGGGGGAGATGATCACCATCCGGATGGGGGAAACTTTTAAAGGAATTCATCGTGTGGAGAAGCTCGTCGCTAACAAAGGTATAGTCTATAGTTGATTGCCTCATAGCACTCAGAAACTTAATTGCTGCTGGTCTATCGCCCTTTGAATTACTGTTCAATATTGTCAGGCCTCGTGCTTCCAGCTCATGTTGTAGTTTCGCTGTTTCTCGCTCGCTTTGATTTTGCCTCACGTTTGAATTATTCCTTACTAATTTGATGTTAAAATCCCCATAAACAATCATGTGGCCATGCCGTTGCGAGGTTTGCAGCAATTTCATCGAGTTTACCAGACTTATCGATCTTTCTTTCTTCCATTTTTTATCCAGGTGAATGTATACGTTTATGATGATTACCTACACAATCCTTGTTTGTGTACTACATTTACATTCAAGGTTCAAGACTTGCAGCCAGTTCTCCCTTACGTCTAGTTCTTCTGAGATTCAATTAAAGCTGATGTATATTGACATGCCCCCCAACTAGGACGACCGACGTTGGAGAATGTTTCCGCCAGTATATGGTGCTCTTCATAGCCTGCTATGGGTCTTGATATTAAATTTGATGTTTCTTGTAGTAATATTAGGTCAAAACTGTGAAGGAAGGTCAGGGTCTCGTTATCTTGGCACATTTTTCCAAATCCGTGGGCATTCCATGAACAGTTTTTAATGAACTCCGCTGTATGTGCTCTTTGTTGGGCCCCTGATGATTAACCTTTTTTATGCTCCAGAATTACATCAGGTTCTGCTCTATTGCTAGGGCTCTGGGGCACCCATGTCCAGTCCTGGTTGTCTTCTGTCAGTTGTGTAGATTGTATCTGGCTTTGCCTGCGTTTCTTCTGGTTTTGAAACAAATTTGTCCATGCTTTGGGTGAGGCGCTTCTTGCTACCTTCAGAAATGATTTTGGGCCCTTCTTCAATGACCTGACAAGGTTTTGGTGACACAACTTTTTGTTGCAGAGGATGCAAATATTTAGGAAGCTTGTGGTGCAATAAAGTTATTCCCCAGACTTCAAAAGCATTTCTAGTTGCATGAATCAGGTCAACTGTTTCGTTGGAGATCCAAGTTGTTAATGTTGCTTCTGCCTGGTGCCTATTTTGAATTTGCTGAAATTCCACTGCTAGGAGATCAGCTGACGGTTATTCACTAAGTTAGGAATCTCTTTAAACAATCTTGCAGGTTGCCTCTATTTATTGTATCATGTTTCCCTTTAGTGGAATATTCTGGCATAAATATCAGTTTTGGTCTGTTTTATTCTGTTATTTTTGGAGAATTTTCCAGGTTGGAGAATTTTAGATTCACAATGTTACCTTCGGACACTTGTCTTTTTGGGCCTGTATTATCTTGCGGAGCCTGTTCTTGGGTTGAGCTATTGAACTTTCCTGTGGGTGTTTCATGACGTAAACTTCTGCGTTCTGTCTTTTTCTTGTGAATGGAAGTTCTACATTTGGGGTTTCTTTGGTGTCTTTAATGTGCAAATGCAACCCTGCCCTGTTGTAATTACTTGTATTGAATTCTGTTTGCCAAGATCCTTATTTATTTGATATCCTTTTGTCTTTGTTGTTGGAATTACTTCTGCTTTGTCTCTGTTAGTTGCGCAGTGTGCTGTTTGGGCAGGAACCTAATTTTGGCCTTGATTTCTTATGTCTTCCTCTTGATTCCGTCTTCGGCTCCCTTAGTTGTGTGACAGTTTTTTTTGTTTAGGTGGCTCCTTTTTGTCTTGACTTAGTGTTACTGATTTTTTCATCGGGTTATGTACCTTTATTTGTAGAAATTTGTTTGAGATGAGTGAAAGATATGGCACCTTTTACTCTGGGCTGGTCCTGTCATCTAGTGATTCTATTGTACTCATATTATTTAAGCTTGACTTTAGCTGTTGAGTGAAAATTTGATAGATTTGTCTGTCTCCCGGAGCTTTTTGCTCGCAAAACTTGAGCCTGTCCTACCTTGCCTTATTTTGTTGCCTTTTTGTTAGTCTTCTGCTCAATGGACTGGAAGTGAGCAATGATGGAGGAGGGTCCTGATTTTTACCCGTGAGTCTACTTTCCTCCATTCCCCCACTTTTTTTGTGCACTTCCGCTTTCTGTCTCATTTGTTACCTTAGTGGCTCCCACTGATTCCAACCTCTCATTATTAATTTGCACTGTTATGGTTGGAACCCTTTTTACGGTGGATTTTACTGCGTAAAGCATGTCCGGTAAGAATGTCCGGAAGGGAAGCCAGTTTGTCAAATATTTGTCCGCATGCTCAGGTATTAAGCAGGCTTTTGTGCCAAGGGGTTGCTGCTTTGTGCTTTTATGTTTTGTGCTTTTGTGATGTTTGCTGTTAAAGATTTCAGCTTTAGGTTGATACCTGCTATGTGTTCTGCTATCAGATTCATTAAATCAACCTGCAGCTCAAGTTTATCCAATTGGAAATTTAAGAACTTGATGGCTTGCTGTAAAGTGGTTAGCAAAGTTTCACTCCATTGGACTAAGGGAAGCAAGGGCGGTGTTATATCCTGCCCCGCTTGGTTCCTTCCCCTCTCCCCTCCCCCCCCTTTCACATGGTTCTGTCCTAGAATGTTGTGAGTGAAGGCAGCTTTGGAATGTTGAGACTGCCTTCACTGACTGAGCCTGGCACCAGCAAGCTGAGGGTGCGTATTGACTTCAAGTTAACAAACCAGTACCTCTTACCTTCTGCTTGGCTTCTTTACTACAATTTTGGCAACAAGGATGGGATATGATTACACATTAGGGAAATTGGAGGCACATATCAGGGTAAAAGTAAACGTAGCCCTAGAATAACACACATGTTTTAAAAGATGTCAAAAGAAGGATGAGAAGGTGTCCTCCTATATTGCAGTGTTAAGAGGAATGTCAGCCACATGCAAATTTGGAGCTACAGTGGTGCGAGTAAAGTCCCCAAAAATTGCTATTAGGTAAGATTTGAAGATTTGTCGCTTATGTTCGTTTGATTCCATTTACAGATGATATCGTGATCTGAGATGAAGGCTGTTTCCATCTTACTGGAGATTGAGCATTTTCTTCCCTTCTGTTTCCCTAAATAACAGCGGCTTCAGATATTTAGGCAAAGGAAATGAAGTTGGAGCATGGAGGAATTTGCGGGGGTGGTGTGGGTGTGAGCGGGAACTCCTGCGCCCCTGCACGCCAAATCCAGACCTGGCTGGGCCGTTTCCGCTGGGGCCTGGGTTCACTCTCTGTGGCACAACACTATAACTGCTGCACTCATATGCGCGTGTCTCCCCACCCTTCAGTCCCATTTCACTCACCCTTACCAGCCGCCAGCTGCTTTCCTCGGCACCGCTCTCCTCGGCGGGAGACGCTAGATGTTGGGCGCCGGAAGTCCAACAGTCAGGCTTCCTTCCACCGAGATCCGCCTGTTGCTGTGCCCCTTGTGTCTAAGCACCCGATGCACCGGTGCCTGGACTCCGGCCTCAGGAATATGCTTGTTGTCCTTATTTGTGCAGTCGACAGGTGAAATTATTATCATTTTTTTTCTTCTTTTTATATTGAGGTGGTGGTAGCTAGTTGTAACCTCTATGTATTCCACTGCTGTTGTATTCCCTTGGAGCTGAGACTAGGGCCCAGAGGCGAGCAGATAAACCCTCCTGCTCCTGGTGAGGGTTGTGGGCATAGGCCTCTACTGCCTCTATTGCCTCTGTTGCCTCTATGGCTCAGCTGCCTTCCCTTGGTGCTGAGCCTAGGGCCCTTAGGTGAGCAGGCCCACCAGGCAGGTCCACAGGCTGCACCAGAACCTAGTTGGGTCACCACAGCGGTTCTGTCTAAGGCTCTCAATCCGCTGCTGCCTCTAACAATGGATCGTGCTCGACTGACCTTACTTGCCACAGTAAGGAAAGTGTTGTAGTACAGAGGGGTAAAATGTGTTATTCCCACTCGAGTTAGGGCAACAGTAGAGAAAGTGTTGGATTGTGTGGGGAGGGGGGTGTACTATTCCTACTCCAGTTAGTGCTCTAATAGAGAAAGTGTTGGATTGCTGGGGAGTAAAATTTACTATTCCCACTCCAGTCAGTACAACAGTAAGGAAAGTGTTGGATTGTGGAGGGGTAAAATTTACCGTCCCCACTCCAGTCAGTGCAACAGTAGGGAAAGTGTTGGACTCCGGAGGGGTAACATTTACTATTCCCACTCCAGTCAGTGTAACAGTAGTAGGAAAAGTGTGGGATTGTGGAGGTGTAAAATTTGCTATTCCCACTCCAGTCAGTGCAACATTAGAAACAAACTAATTCACTTCAACATTATAAAATATTTTCCAAAACATAGTAAACTATTAAAAAAAGAAATATGTTAAAAAAGAAATCAAAATATATATATATTTAAATAATTAAAATACATATGTATTACAATATTAGATATATATCATAAATTCCTACAAATATTATAATTAAAATACAAAACTATGGGCCTGGTTTGGGTATTGGTCAGAGAGCCTCCGACCAAAGGTCGGAGGCTTTCCGACCTACATCTTAGGTTTAAACTCCGACTGTTATATTACAAAGACGGAGGTCGGAGTTTAAAGCAGTGGGTTAATCCAACTGGGTTCCGATGGGCTCAAGGAGCCAGTTGGCCAGTCGGAAGGGCCTCATAATCCCTAACGGACTGAGTTTCCACCGTCAGGATTGTGATGGCACTTTCTGACAGCACTTCCATGTTGGCCTTTCCAACATGGAACTGATGTCAGAAAGTGCCTTTGGGGGTCCCTAGCAGAGCCCTCTTCCCTCTGGCCCTCCAGTTGTGGCGATGGGGGCCACTGTGAGGTGCCTGCCACACGGTGCAGGATGTGCAAAAACTTCAATTTTTCAATGGGAGCTTGTGCTCCAGTCAGTTTTGGCCCACTGCACAAGCTCCCATTGAAAAATGTAAGTTTGCGACTGCACCATGTGCCGTTGCATCCTAATTCAGTAGTCTGGCAGTTCCCTCACCGAAACGGTGTTTAATACCGTGATGAGGGCCTATATTCTCAAAATAATAACAACTAATAAATGGAATATTATTTACATTTTAAAAACACAACACAATTAACTCATACAATAATAAATAACATAATAAAAAAAAATTATTACCTATTTTTTAAATGTGTTATTGCTTAAGCAACTTTCTACCCAATACTTCAACAAAGTGCACAACACACAAGTCTATAATATTAAGCACACATGTTAAATTATTAAATATTAGTTCACATATTACTTAATATTTATTCCTAAAATACTTGCAGTTAATTACCATCCTACCCTTTATACATACAAATAAATCAACACACACTGAATATATACATTTAAAAATTATTATTTTCATCATTTTCATAATTAAATCTCAATTGAACATTTATTATCAATAAATAATAATACATTATTAACATTTAATTAACTTCCCAACATTTACTCCTACAAATCTAACAACTGATAGATATTATATCATATAAAACATATTTTTGCCATATGTTTATGAATTAACAATACTTCTTTAGTTAGTACAACTAATTTCTTACACACCATTTACAGATACAAAAACAACACACACCCAAAAAAAGCATCTAATATATTAAACAATTTACATAATTATTTTTCAATAAACAAATTATTAATAAAAAATTCATTAACAAAACATTTATTATAAAATAATTATAATTTACTTATGTCCCATCCAATACCCCTACAGAATCCACAACGACCTCCTAAAATTTTAATTAACAAGAGATTATGTACACAATTAACATAATTAATTGTCAACTAAATAATTAATATCATTTGAAAATTAATTACTTAACTACAATAACGCCTTAACCGCGGCGGTTTTTCCGCTGCGATGCGGGCGTTCTAAAGGGTGGGCGGGGCTCCGTCGGGCAGCACTAGGGAGTTAGTCAGCACGCAGGGGTTTAATATATTTCCCACTCTGCACCCCTTCAAAACCCACAACTCACACCTAAAATATAGCTTAATAAAATGATGTGCACAATTAACAACATTAATAATTAATTAATTGACATTAATTTAAAACAAATATGTATAATTAATTTACTCCCACCCTGTACCCCAATAAACTCCACAATCCACACTTAAAAAAAAGTAATTGCAAAATCTACATAATGAATTATCAATGTAATCATTATATTAATTAACAACTAATTATTAATTATGATTTAATGACTTCCTCCCCAGTACCCCTACAAACTCACAACCCACACCTCAACTTTTACCTAAAAAATTCAATTACACAATTAACATAATTAATTATCACGACACGCTATGGTTAAAAACCACAAACATTATTACATTTAAATTATTAACTACTAAAAATATAACAACTATATTAAAAAACATAAACAATAATTAAACAAAAACATTACAACATATGCATGTACATTATATAGTAAAATGCATAACAATAAGTTAAAAACAATATTATTAACAACTATAATTTTATAAACAATATTAATTAGTTCGATATTTTCAAAATCAATATTAATTACCTTTAATCAATATTCGTGACAGCAAGATTTTTGGAGACGATAGTTCCATATTACGATATTTTGGACACAATGTTTTGTTTCGATATTTTGTCTGTATACCGACCAAAATGACGAGTCTCAGAACAATGCAAACAAAGAGGACCAAGAGTGCCCAGACCATTAGGTGCAGTGCGCAAAGGTAAACAGCCCTTGCAACGAATCCGTCATCCTGCATGCAATTGCATAGCGGTCGCTACAACGACCTCGTTGTAACAATGCATACCATTACCCCGCAAGTTGTAGCAATGACTTGTGGAGGGAGGGAGAAGTTCCATACTGTCCGCACAGACTGGAGTTGGAATAATGAATTATACTATTCCAACATCCAGCGCCCCCCTACGCAAGTCATTGGGCCAGGAGGATAAGGATGATCCAAAACAGATCAGCGAGAGCTACAAGTGCGTGGCCTTAGAGGCACAGGACACTAGAGACCACATTGATAGAGAGGACAAGCAGGCTCAGGAACTTATGTACTGTGAAGCAGATGGGCAAGATGCGAATGATCAATAGGACCACGATAAAAGGACAAGGTTGCAAGAGTATCAGGAAATTTAAAAAGGCCAGGAGAAAGGGGTCTGACAGGACCAAGCTGGCCAGAAGGACAAGAACCAAGAGGATTAGGCATACTAAGACCAAAACAATGAGAACGAGAAACAAAAGGATCTAGTCTAGTAGACACAAAAAGAGGAAGAGAACACAGACTGTGTGGATCGGAATAGGAAGAGCAATGCTAGGCAAACCAGACTGAGAGTGAGGATGACTACGAGAACAGGATCTTAAGAATAAAGCGGAATTGGCTAGGCAACCAGAGGCAAAAAGGCAAGAGCTAATCTGACCAGTGCAATGAAGACCAGTGGGGCCATACCCAAGAGGAAAAGAAAGCTCAATGCACAGAGCCCAGAATATCAGGGCCTGGCATAACAGAACATGGAGGATCAGGATGAGGAGGAAAATGAGGACCAGGACAAGGAAGACAGTGATTACAAGAGCCATGATGACCAATCTGAGTGGCTAGGAATGGCTAACAAGGAGGAGCAGGATAAAGTGGATGAGTTAGTCCAAGATGACCAGTAGGAGGAACAGGGCCTAGAGTATCATTACATATTGGAGAAGGACCCAGAGAACGAGTTAGTTCAGGAGTGGGTGGACTATGGCCAATAAGACCAGGGACTAGATGGGAGAGGATTAGATGGACTAAAAAGGTCAGAATGAGCAGGACCAGGACTAGGTAGACCTAATAGGTCAAAATCAAGGGACCGGGCCTGAAACTCCAAGTGGAGCAGGAGGACTAGGAACTGGGTATTAGGTCCAGGCTGATGAGGATCAGTGGAACCAGGACAACCAGAGCCATGAGGACAAAGGGGACCAGAAGGGAACTGAAATTACTAGGTCCAACCTTAGAAGACCTAATAAGGAAAACCAATACCGGTAGAGCGAGTATGTGGTGGACAACAAGGACCAGGGCAATGAGATTACCTAATCCAGGAGTTCCAGCACAAGAAGGACCAAGACAACAGGTTTAGGTGGATGTGTACCCAGAAGAATCAAGATAAGATACAGTAGTACCAGGATTAGGAGATCCAGGGAGGGCTAATACACAGATGAGCCAGGAGCAGTACCAGAAAGAACAGGATTAGAAAGGACTACAACCACAACTCCCAGATTCAGAAAACCAGTAGCAGGGTGATCAGAACTAGTTAGACGAGGGAGATGATGAAGATCAGGAGAACCAAAACAAACCAGAAAGGAGTACTTGAAACGGGACTAGTAGGATGGCCAATGCCTAAAGGTTCAGCAGGACCTGGAATTGAAGGAAGAAGACCAGGAACAGGAGGACACCCATTTGAGTCTAGGTCAAATGTATTAGGATATCCCTTTTTCATGCTTTTGTACTGCCAACCCCTCGAAACCTCCACCTCTACAGCCCACACATAGAATTGGCAAGTATTTGCTAAAAAACAGAGCATGTAAAATTCATGAAAAGCCAGCACTGTTACACTTTGATCTCTGAGTGTAGAAGACATAGTCTGAGGGTGGATCTGCAGGTATAGGGACTGAAACGTGGAGGAGGATTTTAAAGGTGGATGTCAGAAAATAAGTGTGGGCTGGGTAGGATGAAAAAAAGGATTTGAGAAACTCTTATGGCGAACAAAGGTGTCAAGTCAAAGGAATAAGGCAATCAGCAAAGGTGGTGATGGAGGCTCCAGATGTATTGTCTCAGATGAACCAAAGAGAGATTATGTGCGACCCACAGATTGTTGCCCCGACATTCCACACGTGGGTATATGAGGTGGATATGTAGCACTGTGTGTTGCCTAGTGCCAAGGCAGGCACTCTTGAGCCATGGTGCAAGGGTGCCTCCATTACGAGTTGGATTGTTTTAAGCAGGGAGTGGCTCCTTCCTGCACAAAAACAATCCTTTTAAGTATTTTTCTCCTTCTATGTATGCCATGGAATGCATGCTAGGACTGCATTAAAATCCATGAGTGGATGCATGGGTACACCCATGCTCCACCTATGGAATGCCTTCTCAAGACTGGGTAATGTAAGGTAGCAATTTGCGCTCCCTTGAGTTACTCTGTATTAACTAAGCCATGCAGAGCCATGCAAGGTACATTTGCGTGGCTGAGTAAATTCCATTTAAGGACTTGTGTTGCCTTGTGTCGCCTTGTGTGATGGAACGGCAATACAAACTGTTAGACCTGACATCTTTGGCGTGGTTTCTCCTGTCTTTTTGCCTATGCCTCCTGTATTTTTGACACTGTGCTGAATTTCGTTTTTCCTAGTTTAGATGCTTTTGGCACTTTGCCACTGCTGATCAGTGTCAAAGTGAAAGTGCTCCCTGTGTATATTGTCATTGTAATTGGTTATCCATGATAGGCATATTTGTTTTACCAGTAAGTCCCTAATAAAGTGCATTGAGTGTGCCAGGGCTGGTGATACGAATGCTACTTGTGGGCCTGCAGCACTGATTTTGCCACCCACACGAGTAGCCCTAAAATGGTGTCTCAGACCTGCCACTGCAGTGCCTGTGTGCAGTCTGTGAACTGCCATGTCCTCCTGGTCAGTGTCCCCACTGACCAGGCCTAACCCTTCCCTTTCTGTACTCATTGGTCACCCCTATGGAAGGCCCAAGGTACCCCCTTGGGCAGGGTGCAGTGTATTTGAAAGGTAGAGCATGTACCAGTGCAGGTGACATGTTCTGGTAGTGAATTACAGCCATTTAAGTTTTCCACTATTGGAAGGCTATCTTGCCCATAGGCTATCATGCGGAATGCTGGCTACAGTGGTCGCCTGCATATCTTCCCATAGGAGCAAGATAGGACATAAAAGTCTGGTATCCCTGAACTCAGAATTTAATAACACATCTTTTAGGAAAGGTGTTTTTTAAATCCGGTGTTTGAGAACAGCACTTTTAGAAAGTTGCTGTTCTCTTGTCTGACCTTTCTGTGTGCGTTGGCCTATTTGTGAATTGACTGTCTGGTTTGTGAGTGGCAGGGGCTGGCTGGCTCCCAGAGGCTGAGTGGGCCATCCCTGGGCTGAATAGCTCCATATGCATCTGGAGTGGTGCCTTCCACAATGCTGGCTCCACCTCCTGCTGGGCGGATGACGACCCTGCCCCTTTCTCTGAAAGGAAAGGAGAGTCCAGTAAAACAAAGTGCTCAAGGAACACCCAGAAATGGTTCAGACCGAGCTCAAAGCCCTCCTGCACAAAGGGAACAAAGATTTTTAGGGGTATAAGTACAGGACCCCAGGCTACAGAAAATAAGATCATCCTGGAATCAAGAGGGAACCTCTGCCAAGACTGAAGAAGGAAGACTGTCCTGCGGTTGCTTTGCTGGACTGACCTGCAGTTGCTTTGCTGCCAAGGAGAGGGGAAGGACTTTGCTTTGTGCTGTGTCCTCTTGCTTGAAGGAATCTCCAAGGGCCTGAAGAAGAGCTGGCTCCTTGTTAAGAAGTCCCAGGAACAAAAGGACTTCACCCCAAGCTTCCCTGAACTCTGCTGAGAGAACTATGTCCTTCCTAGAGTGCTTGGATCAGTTGTGGTGCCTCTGGAAGTTGTACCTGTGCTGGGAAGCTGGAAACCAAGATTTTAAAGACTTTCTGCAAGTTTTAACGCATCGCTCGATTACGCAGCGCATCCTCGCCCTTGCGAGGAAATACGAAGGCCGATATCTTCGCAGGGTCTATTGCCGCTGCCAGAGTCGTTGCATCCTTCGCTTGCGGGACGCACCAGTCCGGTGCGGGAAGATTACCATCGCTGCGAGTATCATCGCAGAGCTTGTCGTCACTGGGTGAGTTCGTCACACCGCTTGCTTGCGGACCGCATCACGTCGCTGCGAGAGTCATCACAGAGCCATCACATTGAGGGGCTGCGGGAGGGGAAGCTCGGCGCTGAGCCGCACATCGTCGGTGCACCGGAGATCGTCGCCGGCCCGAAGATCGTCGCATTGTACCTTTTGCGAGCCGCTTCCACCGAAACCTGTGCACCGGAATCCACGCAAGGTATCGCATCCCTCCCCATACAGACTGGAGTCATCTCAACTAGCACGCTGCGTCCAGAGGGGTATTCGCATCACCTCCGCAAGGTCTCAGGGGGGACACATCGTTTGCTTTTCACTGCTACAGCTTTCACTTGGAACTTTTGTCGCATCTAAAGGTACTGTTGGCTAAAACGTGACGCAACTGTGGATTATGTTAACACAACCTTAAGAACTCTTTTAAAACCATATTCTTGAACTGTGTATTTTTCTAAACTGTTGTGGAGTCAGTTTGCCTGTGATAAGCCTGCCTGCTCGTGTCAAGCTACCAAGGGGGTGAGCAGGGGTTATCTAAAGAGTGTATCCTTCTTACCCTGACTAGAAGCAAGGGTCCCTATTTGGACAATGGTACCTACCTCTGCCAACTAGAGACCACCAGTTCTAACAT
Source organism: Lissotriton helveticus (assembly GCF_964261635.1). NCBI lineage: Eukaryota > Metazoa > Chordata > Amphibia > Caudata > Salamandridae > Lissotriton > Lissotriton helveticus. The sequence goes on from NC_136059.1 coordinate 1,715,558,115, forward strand.
AAACCCTTAGTAAATCTGCTTCTAAGTGCATAGTAGTACACTCCTTATGTGATGAATGTCTTAGTGCACGGATCAATGGGATGCATTTTCTATGACATGATGGAGAGCAGATACAGCTTCCCTACACAGTAGGTGTGTATTGACTGCATCCCTGTGGATATATACCCAGAACTAAAGTGAGAGAGAATGAAGAAAAGGCTACACAAACTTTTCTGTGAGGTCCGTGTTAGCAAAGTGCTGCTGAGTAGTTCTTCAAGAGTGGAGACATGGGGGTGGATGGTAGAATTAAGGGGTAGGTCATAGGGTTCTCTTGTTAAAGGTGTCAAAGTGTCTAAGCAGAGCTGTCTTTTTGCCTGTGCCTGATGACTACTCAGAAAGGCTGCCTGACAGTCAGGTGCTGAGATCTCATGAATCATTGTGTCCTTGGTTTGGATACCACAGCTTGGAGCCAGCACTATTGCTTATGCTGTGAGAGAAATCACCTAGCACAAAAGCTGTGTTTAGTTACAAACAGAAAATGATATTTAAAAGAGAAGCACCCCAAATCAGTTCTGAGACCTCAATAGTAGATCTGTAGCCCCTGTCTGGAATATTAGTATTAAAGTGGAATTTGGAAATGATCCTTCAGTAGGTCACAAGAATGGAAGTAAAAAAATATCCCTGTTTATTCTTTTTTGTTGTGTTAGACTATTTGTAATAAAGGCAATAAATAAAAATCTCTTTGAGCTTCATTTCTTTTGTCTCTTTGATGCCTATATTTATTTATCTGATTTACTGGAAAACTTCATTCATATTCCAATGACCTTCAGTTCACTTAATTATAGTCCGATTCAAAGTCGAAGACAAAGTAGTCTTTGTTCAGCTTTGCATAAAACCAGAAAATGAAATCCAAATCATAGCAACACAGTTTGAAAAACAAATCAATTAAAAGATTTCAAGGTAACCATACAAGATGTACAAAGACAAGCACAATCACAGGTAAACATGTAGGACTCAATTAAACTTACTTTATGCTTCCAAGCTAAACGAACTGATAATAAAATCCTAGCTAGTCTTTCATGGATTTACTGCTCCTAACAGCCACCTTAAGGAAAGAGGAAACTCTAACACACACATCTAGGCTCCCTAAAAGCTGTAGATAAAATAATGCATCCCAACACTTTCTAAAGCACAGAAACTTTAAAACCGGCTTGCGGTAGATAACAAAATGGGCTCTATAAAATGTGCAGAAGAACATAAAATGCATAACTTTTTGGGTTAAAAACTTGTCACAGGGACAGGCCTGAGCACATGTTCCCCACCCACAAGGACTTTTCCAAAAACAAAGAAGGTGCCATACCAAAGCCACCCTAAAGCAAAATGTGAGAACTCCCCCACCTGGAGAGAGATACGGACCGACAGAATACCAGTATCTCAAACGGACTAAGGGGCCTATTTACAAAGAATTCGCGCTGCTGCAGCATCACATTTTTGACAATGCAGCGGGGGGGTTTTTGGTCCATATTTACAAAGCCACTCTGGAGCCCCTTAATGTCACTTTTACACTGCTAGTGCCTATATTTTTCAATGCCAGTTCTGCTAGTGGCATTTTCCAAAAATGATATGCAAAGTTGGCATTCCCTTGGAGAAACCCTCGCAAAACTGATGCTGCCATATGTGCAAGGATGTACGGAAAAGCTGCTACTTTTCTAAAACTGCTTGTACATCCCATTAGCAGAAGTTTTGACTGCTGAGGAAAAGCTGGTCTTAAAAATGACGCTAGCACACTGGTAGAAAAGCAGAACAGACCCAAAGCATTTTGGCAAGCTCAACTACGCCATGGATCTATTACTATTGCAGCTGGGGGCACCAAGGAGACCACCACCATGACCATAGAGACAGCATACAAAAATAAAGCCAGAGGTTAAGCCTCATAGACCTCAGGGAGGAGGAGGTAATTGCCAATTACAGGCTCAGGAGAGAGTCCACTGTCCACCGTCTTCACCATATTGCGCCAAGGCTGCAGCCTACATTACAGCACAGCACCAACATCCCTCTGCAGGCCTTGCTATTGGCTGCACTCTACATGCAGCCATCTAGAATTTATAACCCACCACAAGCAGAGTGGCAGGAGTATCTCAGGCATCCATCTCTAGGTTCCTCCCCAATGTACTGGATGCAATCATAAGCCACACACACCAGTATCTCTACTTCCCCAACACAGTGCAGCAACAACAAGTTAACAAGCAATTCTTTTATGCCATTGCAGGATTCCCACATTTGTTGGGGGCAATGGCCTGCACACATATGCAACTTGTGTCTCCAGTGGCAACATCCCATATCTACCGCAACAGGAAGCACACCTATTCCATGAATGTGCAAGCAATCGTGGGGCATCTGGACCTTTTCATCCACCTTCTTGCCAAGTACCCAGGCATGTCACAAGACTCATTAATCTTCCGGCATTCCCCCATCAATGAGCGTTTCCAGAATGGGACCTATGGGAATGGCCAACTTGTTGGTAAGTACACCTCAAGCACATTACAGACCACATGGCAGTTAATTATTTAGGAATGCGTCGGCATACCAGTCTTTGATTGAATGAGACACTGCATACGTAGTTGGTGTGGGCATACAAATTTGCATCATACTACATCGCCTATGTGCAACACAATCCTACAACTCACACATGTTGACACCGTCTATGCCACTGTAGGCTACAAGCATAAGGTAACATGCTGATGGACGATCAATATTCATGATGCTCTGGTGGAGCAGCTTCCTAAATCACATCAATGTGGCAATGCAAAGTCTGTCAGTATGACATTTCATGGCCTAATTGGTATTCAGTAAAACAGCCCACACCAAAGTGCAACATTCTTTCATCCTACATTGAGGAGATCTACCATGGTTCTTGTGGTGGCCTGTCCCATCTAACCTCAATGATTAACTCACACATTTACCCATAACCTAGGTTCAGAGGCTCTGGAAAAGTATACAAATAGTTTGCCTCCTAAGGTGAGGTGAAATGATGAGACAGAATCACATGTCTCTTTACCATGTCCAATAACTATGTGTCAAGCATTCCGCATGACACATAGAAGGAGGGAATTGCATAGATTGTGTGTCATTGGTGCTGGAATGTGTCCTTAACCCCTTCGCTGCTAGGCCTTTCCCCCTCCTGTGCTAAGGCTTTTTTGGGCGTTTTGGAGTAGTGCGCACTTAGGCCCTTGTAACTTTTTGACCACATAAGGTATTCACGCCAAATTTGCGTCCTTTTCTTCCAACATCATGTGGATTCTAAAGGCGCCCATGGTTTGTGGATTCCCTTGGAAGGGGGCCCAGAAATTAACCAAAATATAGTGATTTTTTTGTTGTTTTCAGAAAAATTGGAAAAACGGGCTGCAAATGAAAGCCTCTGGGTTTTTCCCTGAAAATGTTATCAAAAAAAGGTTTGTGGGGATGAAATCTCCATTTTCTCAGCTTTTAGGGAATGACAGTCTTTTGTCAGAGAACAGAAATTTTTCCCTCAGTTTTGGCATTTTTCTTGGACATAGCCTATTTTTGCTATTTTTAGAGCTTTCCACCTCCTTCCCGTTAATGGTAGAAATGAGTTTGAAAGCAATAATGGATTCTGGAAAGCTTTACATTTTCGAAACGTAGACAAAATTATGAATTCAGAAAGGGGTCATTTGTCTAAATCCATGAAGGTTTCTCTATAGAAACTAACAGTTAGATATTGGAATAATTGAACATTTGTTGAAAAAAACAGCCTTTTGTCTCAACGTTTTCACCTATAACTTTTTCTAATTTTGACAGCTCTTGGAAAGCAATATACCGTTACATCCGTTAGACCTTCCTGGTCGTGGGGATATATAGGACTTGTAGTTTTACCAAGAACCCGACGAACCCAGATCCAAAAACTGAGCTGCAACTTGCAATGGTATTTTTTCATTTACTGGGTATAGAGCACTTTGTTTTGGAAAATGTATACATGGAATAATCTGTATGAAAGACACCTATGTATTTCTGAATTGGGTACAAATTATAGAGTTCAGAAACAGTATATAATTGCACATTTTCAAAATTGGAAATACTCATACTAGCATGAGAATTATTGGTCATTTTTAAAAAAAGATTTTTTTTTTACACAATATCTTTCATTGAAAGGGAGAAATGCATGAAAGCTCAATTGGTAATAACAGTTGATTTACAAATCTGAATTACCCAAGTGTCCCAATAAAAACGGTACTTCACTTGTGTGGGTCGGCCTTGTGCCTGCGACAGGAAATGGCGCAAAATGCAACGTGGTCACACCTAAATTTTGCAGATACAAATTGACCCTTTTTTGGGAAAGTGCCTACCTGTAGTTTTTGCACCCTAACTCTGCCGGCACCTAGGGAAACCTAGCAAACCTATACATTTTTGATAAGTAGACACCCAGGGAAATTCAGGATGGGGTGACTCGACTGCCTACCACCAGGTTTTGTTACCCAGAATCCCTTGCAAAGCTAAGATTTTGTCAAAAAAACCACATTTTCCTCACATTTCTGTGGTGGAAAGTTGTGGAATCGGCGTGGATCGACAAATTTCTACCCACCCAGCGTTCCCCCAGGTCTCCCAATAAAAACGGTACCTCACTTGTGTGGGTCGGCCTTGTGCCTATGACAGGAAACGGCGCAAAATGCAATGTGGTCGCACCTCAATTTCCCAGTGAAATCTTGCGCTCTTTGGACAAAGAGACTACCTTTTGTTTTTGAGCCCTAGCTCTGCCGGCACCTAGGGAAACTTAGCAAACCTATATATTTTTGAAAAGTAGACACCCAGGGAAATTCAGGATGGGGTGACTTGACTGCCTATCACCAGGTTTTGTTACCCAGAATCCCTTGCAAACTAAGAATTTGACAAAAGAAATACATTTTCCTCACATTTCTGTGGTGGAAAGTTCTGGAATCTGCGTGGGTCAACAAATTTCCAGCCACCCCTCGTTCCCTCAGGTCTCCTGATAAAAACGGTACCTCACTTGCGTGGGTAGGCATAGTGGCTGCGACACGAACCAGCGCAAAACGCAACATGGTCGCACCTTAATTTCCCAGTGAAATCTAGCACGTTTTGGACAAAAAGACTACCTTTTGTTTTTGCGCCGTAGCTCTGCCAGCACCTAGGGAAACCTAGCACACCTATACATTTTTGAAAACTAGACACCCAGGGGAATTCTGGATGCGGTGACTCGTCTGCCTACCCCCAGGTTTTGTTACCCAGAATCCCTTGCAAACCTAAAAATTTGACCAAAAAAACACATTTTCCTCACATTTCTGTGGTGGAAAGTTCTGGAATCTGTGTGGATCAACAAATTTCCACCCACCCAGCGTGCCCCCAGGTCTCCCGAAAAAAATGGTACCTCACTTGCGTGGGTAGGCATAGTGGCTGCGACATGAAACAGCGCAAAACGCAGCATGGTCGCACCTCAATTTCCCAGTGAAATCTAGCACGTTTTGGACAAAAAGACTACCTTTTGTTTTTGCGCCGTAGCTCTGCCAGCACCTAGGGAAACCTAGCAAACCTATACATTTTTGAAAACTAGACATCTAGGGAAATATAGGATGGGGTGACTCGTCTGCCTACCCCCAGGTTTTGTTACCCAGAATCCCTTGCAAACCTAAAAATTTGACAAAAAAAACACATTTTCCTCACATTTCTGTGGTGGAAAGTTCTGGAATCTGCGTGGATCAACAAATTTCCACCCAGCGTTCCCCCAGGTCTCCCGAAAAAAATGGTACCTCACTTGCGTGGGTAGGCATAGTGGCTGCGACATGAAACAGCACAAAACGCAACATGGTCGCACCTCAATTTCCCAGTGACATCTAGCACATTTTGGACAAAAAGACTACCTTTAGTTTTTGCGCCGTAGCTCTGCCAGCACCTAGGGAGACCTAGCAAACCTATACATTTTTGAAAACTAGACACCCAGGGGAATTCAGAATGGGGTGACTCGTCTGCCTACCCCCAGGTTTTGTTACCCAGAGTCCCTTGCAAACCTAAAAATTTGACAAAAAAAACAAATTTTCCTCAAATTTCTGTGGTGGAAAGTTCTGGAATCTGCGTGGATCAACAAATTTCCACCCACCCAGCGTTCCCCCAGGTCTCCCGAAAAAAATGGTACCTCACTTGCGTGGGTAGGCATAGTGGCTGCGACATGAAACAGCGCAAAACGCAACATGGCCGCACCTCAATTTCCCAGTGAAATCTAGCACGTTTTGGACAAAAAGACTACCTTTAGTTTTTGCGCCGTAGCTCTGCCAGCACCTAGGGAAACCTAGCAAACCTATACATTTTTGAAAACTAGACACCCAGGGGAATTCTGGATGGGGTGACTGGTCTGCCTACCCCCAGGTTTTGTTACCCAGAATCCCTTGCAAACCTAAAAATTTGACAAAAAAACACATTTTCCTCACATTTCTGTGGTGGAAAGTTCTGGAATTTGTGTGGATCAACAAATTTCCACCCACCCAGCATGCCCCCAGGTCTCCCTAAAAAAATGGTACCTCACTTGCGTGGGTAGGCATAGTGGCTGCGACATGAAACAGCGCAAAACGCAGCATGGTCGCACCTCAATTTCCCAGTGAAATCCAGCACGTTTTGGACAAAAAGACTACCTTTTGTTTTTGCGCCGTAGCTCTGCCAGCATCTAGGGAAACCTAGCAAACCTATACATTTTTGAAAACTAGACATCCAGGGAAATTCAGGATGGGGAGACTCATATGCCTACCCCCAGGTTTTGTTACCCAGAATCCCTTGCAAACCTAAATATTTGACCAAAAAAACACATTTTCCTCACATTTCTGTGGTGGAAAGTTCTGGAATCTGCGTGGTTCAACAAATTTCTACGCACCCAGCGTTCCCCCAGGTCTTTCCGAAAAAAATGGTACCGCACTTGCGTGGGTAGGCATAGTGGCTGCGACATGAAACAGCGCAAAACGCAACATGGTCGCACCTCAATTTCCCAGTGAAATCTAGCACGTTTTGGACAAAAAGACTACCTTTTGTTTTTGCACCGTAGCTCTGCCAGCACCTAGGGAAACCTAGCAAACCTATACATTTTTGAAAACTAGACACCCAGGGGAATTCAGGATGGGGTGACTCATCTGCCTACCCCCAGGTTTTGTGTCCCAGAATCCCTTGCAAACCTAAAAATTTGACAAAAAAAACACATTTTCCTCACATTTCTGTGGTGGAAAGTTCTGGAATCTGTGTGGATGAACAAATTTCCACCCAGCCAGCGTTTCCCCAGGTCTCCCGAAAAAAAATGGTACCTCACTTGCGTGGGTAGGCATAGTGGCTGCGACATGAAACAGCGCAAAACACAACATGGTCGCACCTCAATTTCCCAGTGAAATCTAGCACGTTTTGGACAAAAAGACTACCTTTTGGTTTTGCACCGTAGCTCTGCCAGCACCTAGGGAAACCTAGCAAACCTATACATTTTTGAAAACTAGACATCCAGGGAAATTCAGGATGGGATGACTCGTCTGCCTACCCCCAGGTTTTGTTACCCAGAATCCCTCGCAAACCTAAAAATTTGACAAAAAAACACATTTTCCTCATATTTCTGTGGTGGAAAGTTCTGGAATCTGCGTGGTTCAACAAATTTCCATGCACCCAGCGTTCCCCCAGGTCTCCCGAAAAAAATGGTACCTCACTTGCGTGGGTAGGCATAGTGGCTGCGACATGAAACAGCGCAAAACGCAACATGGTCGCACCTCAATTTCCCAGTGAAATCTAGCACGTTTTGGACAAAAAGACTACCTTTTGTTTTTGCGCCGTAGCTCTGCCAGCACCTAGGGAAACCTAGCACACCTATACATTTTTGAAAACTAGACACCCAGGGAAATTCTGGATGGGGTGACTGGTCTGCCTACCCCCAGGTTTTGTTACCCAGAATCCCTTGCAAACCTAAAAATTTGACAAAAAAACACATTTTCCTCACATTTCTGTGGTGGAAAGTTCTGGAATTTGTGTGGATCAACAAATTTCCACCCACCCAGCGTGCCCCCAGGTCTCCCTAAAAAAATGGTACCTCACTTGCGTGGGTAGGCATAGTGGCTGCGACATGAAACAGCGCAAAACGCAGCATGGTCGCACCTCAATTTCCCAGTGAAATCCAGCACGTTTTGGACAAAAAGACTACCTTTTGTTTTTGCGCCGTAGCTCTGCCAGCATCTAGGGAAACCTAGCAAACCTATACATTTTTGAAAACTAGACATCCAGGGAAATTCAGGATGGGGAGACTCATATGCCTACCCCCAGGTTTTGTTACCCAGAATCCCTTGCAAACCTAAATATTTGACCAAAAAAACACATTTTCCTCACATTTCTGTGGTGGAAAGTTCTGGAATCTGCGTGGTTCAACAAATTTCTACGCACCCAGCGTTCCCCCAGGTCTTTCCGAAAAAAATGGTACCGCACTTGCGTGGGTAGGCATAGTGGCTGCGACATGAAACAGCGCAAAACGCAACATGGTCGCACCTCAATTTCCCAGTGAAATCTAGCACGTTTTGGACAAAAAGACTACCTTTTGTTTTTGCACCGTAGCTCTGCCAGCACCTAGGGAAACCTAGCAAACCTATACATTTTTGAAAACTAGACACCCAGGGGAATTCAGGAATGGGTGACTCATCTGCCTACCCCCAGGTTTTGTGTCCCAGAATCCCTTGCAAACCTAAAAATTTGACAAAAAAAACACATTTTCCTCACATTTCTGTGGTGGAAAGTTCTGGAATCTGTGTGGATGAACAAATTTCCACCCAGCCAGCGTTTCCCCAGGTCTCCCGAAAAAAATGGTACCTCACTTGCGTGGGTAGGCATAGTGGCTGCAACATGAAACAGCGCAAAACGCAACATGGTCTCACCTCAATTTCCCAGTGAAATCTAGCACGTTTTGGACAAAAAGACTACCTTTTGTTTTTGCGCCGTAGCTATGCCAGCACCTAGGGAAACCTAGCAAACTTATAAATTTTTGAAAACTAGACACCCAGGGGAATTCAGGATGGGGTGACTCGTCTGCCTACCCCCAGGTTTTGCTAACCAGAATCCCTTGCAAACCAAAAAATTTGACAAAAAAAACACATTTTCCTCACATTTCTGTGGTGGAAAGTTCTGGAATCTGCGTGGTTCAACAAATTTCTATGCACCCAGCGTTCCCCCAGGTTTCCCGAAAAAAATGGTACTTCACTTGCTTGGGTACGCATAGTGGCTGCGACATGAAACAGCGCAAAACGCAACATGGTCGCACCTCAATTTCAGAGTGAAATCTAGCAGGTTTTGGACAAAAAGACTACCTTTTGTTTTTGCACCGTAGCTCTGCCAGCACCTAGGGAAACCTAGCAAACCTATACATTTTTTAAAACTAGACACCCAGGGGAATTCAGGATGGGGTGACTCGTCTGCCTACCCCCAGGTTTTGTTACCCAGAATCCCTTGCAAACCTAAAAATTTGACAAAAAAACACATTTTCCTCACATTTCTGTGGTGGAAAGTTCTGGAATCTGCGTGGATCAACAAATTTCCACCCACCCAGCGTTCCCCCAGGTCTCCCGAAAAAAATGGTACCTCACTTGCGTGGGTAGGCATAGTGGCTGCGACATGAAACAGCGCAAAACGCAACATGGTCGCACCTCAATTTCCCAGTGAAATCTAGCACGTTTTGGACAAAAAGACTACCTTTAGTTTTTGCGCCGTAGCTCTGCCAGCACCTAGGGAAACCTAGCAAACCTATACATTTTTGAAAACTAGACACCCAGGGGAATTCAGAATGGGGTGATTCGTCTGCCTACCCCCAGGTTTTGTTACCCAGAGTCCCTTGCAAACCTAAAAATTTGACAAAAAAACACATTTTCCTCACATTTCTGTGGTGGAAAGTTCTGAAATCTGTGTGGTTCAACAAATTTCCACGCACCCAGCGTTCCCCCAGGTCTCCCGAAAAAAATGGTACCTCACTTGCGTGGGTAGGCATAGTGGCTGCGACATGAAACAGCGCAAAACGCAACATGGTCGCACCTCAATTTCCCAGTGAAATCTAGCACGTTTTGGACAAAAAGACTACCTTTTGTTTTTGCGCCGTAGCTCTGCCAGCACCTAGGGAAACCTAGCACACCTATACATTTTTGAAAACTAGACACCCAGGGGAATTCTGGATGGGGTGACTGGTCTGCCTACCCCCAGGTTTTGTTACCCAGAATCCCTTGCAAACCTAAAAATTTGACAAAAAAACACATTTTCCTCACATTTCTGTGGTGGAAAGTTCTGGAATTTGTGTGGATCAACAAATTTCCACCCACCCAGCATGCCCCCAGGTCTCCCTAAAAAAATGGTACCTCACTTGCGTGGGTAGGCATAGTGGCTGCGACATGAAACAGCGCAAAACGCAGCATGGTCGCACCTCAATTTCCCAGTGAAATCCAGCACGTTTTGGACAAAAAGACTACCTTTTGTTTTTGCGCCGTAGCTCTGCCAGCATCTAGGGAAACCTAGCAAACCTATACATTTTTGAAAACTAGACATCCAGGGAAATTCAGGATGGGGAGACTCATATGCCTACCCCCAGGTTTTGTTACCCAGAATCCCTTGCAAACCTAAATATTTGACCAAAAAAACACATTTTCCTCACATTTCTGTGGTGGAAAGTTCTGGAATCTGCGTGGTTCAACAAATTTCTACGCACCCAGCGTTCCCCCAGGTCTTTCCGAAAAAAATGGTACCGCACTTGCGTGGGTAGGCATAGTGGCTGCGACATGAAACAGCGCAAAACGCAACATGGTCGCACCTCAATTTCCCAGTGAAATCTAGCACGTTTTGGACAAAAAGACTACCTTTTGTTTTTGCACCGTAGCTCTGCCAGCACCTAGGGAAACCTAGCAAACCTATACATTTTTGAAAACTAGACACCCAGGGGAATTCAGGATGGGGTGACTCATCTGCCTACCCCCAGGTTTTGTGTCCCAGAATCCCTTGCAAACCTAAAAATTTGACCAAAAAAACACATTTTCCTCACATTTCTGTGGTGGAAAGTTCTGGAATCTGTGTGGATGAACAAATTTCCACCCAGCCAGCGTTTCCCCAGGTCTCCCGAAAAAAAATGGTACCTCACTTGCGTGGGTAGGCATAGTGGCTGCGACATGAAACAGCGCAAAACACAACATGGTCGCACCTCAATTTCCCAGTGAAATCTAGCACGTTTTGGACAAAAAGACTACCTTTTGGTTTTGCACCGTAGCTCTGCCAGCACCTAGGGAAACCTAGCAAACCTATACATTTTTGAAAACTAGACATCCAGGGAAATTCAGGATGGGATGACTCGTCTGCCTACCCCCAGGTTTTGTTACCCAGAATCCCTCGCAAACCTAAAAATTTGACAAAAAAACACATTTTCCTCATATTTCTGTGGTGGAAAGTTCTGGAATCTGCGTGGTTCAACAAATTTCCACGCACCCAGCGTTCCCCCAGGTGTCCCGAAAAAAATGGTACCTCACTTGCGTGGGTAGGCATAGTGGCTGCGACATGAAACAGCGCAAAACGCAACATGGTCGCACCTCAATTTCCCAGTGAAATCTAGCACGTTTTGGACAAAAAGACTACCTTTTGTTTTTGCACCGTAGCTCTGCCAGCACCTAGGGAAACCTAGCACACCTATACATTTTTGAAAACTAGACACCCAGGGGAATTCTGGATGGGGTGACTGGTCTGCCTACCCCCAGGTTTTGTTACCCAGAATCCCTTGCAAACCTAAAAATTTGACAAAAAAACACATTTTCCTCACATTTCTGTGGTGGAAAGTTCTGGAATTTGTGTGGATCAACAAATTTCCACCCACCCAGCGTGCCCCCAGGTCTCCCTAAAAAAATGGTACCTCACTTGCGTGGGTAGGCATAGTGGCTGCGACATGAAACAGCGCAAAACGCAGCATGGTCGCACCTCAATTTCCCAGTGAAATCCAGCACGTTTTGGACAAAAAGACTACCTTTTGTTTTTGCGCCGTAGCTCTGCCAGCATCTAGGGAAACCTAGCAAACCTATACATTTTTGAAAACTAGACATCCAGGGAAATTCAGGATGGGGAGACTCATATGCCTACCCCCAGGTTTTGTTACCCAGAATCCCTTGCAAACCTAAATATTTGACCAAAAAAACACATTTTCCTCACATTTCTGTGGTGGAAAGTTCTGGAATCTGCGTGGTTCAACAAATTTCTACGCACCCAGCGTTCCCCCAGGTCTTTCCGAAAAAAATGGTACCGCACTTGCGTGGGTAGGCATAGTGGCTGCGACATGAAACAGCGCAAAACGCAACATGGTCGCACCTCAATTTCCCAGTGAAATCTAGCACGTTTTGGACAAAAAGACTACCTTTTGTTTTTGCACCGTAGCTCTGCCAGCACCTAGGGAAACCTAGCAAACCTATACATTTTTTAAAACTAGACACCCAGGGGAATTCAGGAATGGGTGACTCATCTGCCTACCCCCAGGTTTTGTGTCCCAGAATCCCTTGCAAACCTAAAAATTTGACAAAAAAAACACATTTTCCTCACATTTCTGTGGTGGAAAGTTCTGGAATCTGTGTGGATGAACAAATTTCCACCCAGCCAGCGTTTCCCCAGGTCTCCCGAAAAAAATGGTACCTCACTTGCGTGGGTAGGCATAGTGGCTGCAACATGAAACAGCGCAAAACGCAACATGGTCTCACCTCAATTTCCCAGTGAAATCTAGCACGTTTTGGACAAAAAGACTACCTTTTGTTTTTGCGCCGTAGCTATGCCAGCACCTAGGGAAACCTAGCAAACTTATAAATTTTTGAAAACTAGACACCCAGGGGAATTCAGGATGGGGTGACTCGTCTGCCTACCCCCAGGTTTTGCTAACCAGAATCCCTTGCAAACCAAAAAATTTGACAAAAAAAACACATTTTCCTCACATTTCTGTGGTGGAAAGTTCTGGAATCTGCGTGGTTCAACAAATTTCTATGCACCCAGCGTTCCCCCAGGTTTCCCGAAAAAAATGGTACTTCACTTGCTTGGGTACGCATAGTGGCTGCGACATGAAACAGCGCAAAACGCAACATGGTCGCACCTCAATTTCAGAGTGAAATCTAGCAGGTTTTGGACAAAAAGACTACCTTTTGTTTTTGCACCGTAGCTCTGCCAGCACCTAGGGAAACCTAGCAAACCTATACATTTTTTAAAACTAGACACCCAGGGGAATTCAGGATGGGGTGACTCGTCTGCCTACCCCCAGGTTTTGTTACCCAGAATCCCTTGCAAACCTAAAAATTTGACAAAAAAACACATTTTCCTCACATTTCTGTGGTGGAAAGTTCTGGAATCTGCGTGGATCAACAAATTTCCACCCACCCAGCGTTCCCCCAGGTCTCCCGAAAAAAATGGTACCTCACTTGCGTGGGTAGGCATAGTGGCTGCGACATGAAACAGCGCAAAACGCAACATGGTCGCACCTCAATTTCCCAGTGAAATCTAGCACGTTTTGGACAAAAAGACTACCTTTAGTTTTTGCGCCGTAGCTCTGCCAGCACCTAGGGAAACCTAGCAAACCTATACATTTTTGAAAACTAGACACCCAGGGGAATTCAGAATGGGGTGATTCGTCTGCCTACCCCCAGGTTTTGTTACCCAGAGTCCCTTGCAAACCTAAAAATTTGACAAAAAAACACATTTTCCTCACATTTCTGTGGTGGAAAGTTCTGAAATCTGTGTGGTTCAACAAATTTCCACGCACCCAGCGTTCCCCCAGGTCTCCCGAAAAAAATGGTACCTCACTTGCGTGGGTAGGCATAGTGGCTGCGACATGAAACAGCGCAAAACGCAACATGGTCGCACCTCAATTTCCCAGTGAAATCTAGCACGTTTTGGACAAAAAGACTACCTTTTGTTTTTGCGCCGTAGCTCTGCCAGCACCTAGGGAAACCTAGCACACCTATACATTTTTGAAAACTAGACACCCAGGGGAATTCTGGATGGGGTGACTGGTCTGCCTACCCCCAGGTTTTGTTACCCAGAATCCCTTGCAAACCTAAAAATTTGACAAAAAAACACATTTTCCTCACATTTCTGTGGTGGAAAGTTCTGGAATTTGTGTGGATCAACAAATTTCCACCCACCCAGCATGCCCCCAGGTCTCCCTAAAAAAATGGTACCTCACTTGCGTGGGTAGGCATAGTGGCTGCGACATGAAACAGCGCAAAACGCAGCATGGTCGCACCTCAATTTCCCAGTGAAATCCAGCACGTTTTGGACAAAAAGACTACCTTTTGTTTTTGCGCCGTAGCTCTGCCAGCATCTAGGGAAACCTAGCAAACCTATACATTTTTGAAAACTAGACATCCAGGGAAATTCAGGATGGGGAGACTCATATGCCTACCCCCAGGTTTTGTTACCCAGAATCCCTTGCAAACCTAAATATTTGACCAAAAAAACACATTTTCCTCACATTTCTGTGGTGGAAAGTTCTGGAATCTGCGTGGTTCAACAAATTTCTACGCACCCAGCGTTCCCCCAGGTCTTTCCGAAAAAAATGGTACCGCACTTGCGTGGGTAGGCATAGTGGCTGCGACATGAAACAGCGCAAAACGCAACATGGTCGCACCTCAATTTCCCAGTGAAATCTAGCACGTTTTGGACAAAAAGACTACCTTTTGTTTTTGCACCGTAGCTCTGCCAGCACCTAGGGAAACCTAGCAAACCTATACATTTTTGAAAACTAGACACCCAGGGGAATTCAGGATGGGGTGACTCATCTGCCTACCCCCAGGTTTTGTGTCCCAGAATCCCTTGCAAACCTAAAAATTTGACAAAAAAAACACATTTTCCTCACATTTCTGTGGTGGAAAGTTCTGGAATCTGTGTGGATGAACAAATTTCCACCCAGCCAGCGTTTCCCCAGGTCTCCCGAAAAAAAATGGTACCTCACTTGCGTGGGTAGGCATAGTGGCTGCGACATGAAACAGCGCAAAACACAACATGGTCGCACCTCAATTTCCCAGTGAAATCTAGCACGTTTTGGACAAAAAGACTACCTTTTGGTTTTGCACCGTAGCTCTGCCAGCACCTAGGGAAACCTAGCAAACCTATACATTTTTGAAAACTAGACATCCAGGGAAATTCAGGATGGGATGACTCGTCTGCCTACCCCCAGGTTTTGTTACCCAGAATCCCTCGCAAACCTAAAAATTTGACAAAAAAACACATTTTCCTCATATTTCTGTGGTGGAAAGTTCTGGAATCTGCGTGGTTCAACAAATTTCCACGCACCCAGCGTTCCCCCAGGTGTCCCGAAAAAAATGGTACCTCACTTGCGTGGGTAGGCATAGTGGCTGCGACATGAAACAGCGCAAAACGCAACATGGTCGCACCTCAATTTCCCAGTGAAATCTAGCACGTTTTGGACAAAAAGACTACCTTTTGTTTTTGCACCGTAGCTCTGCCAGCACCTAGGGAAACCTAGCACACCTATACATTTTTGAAAACTAGACACCCAGGGGAATTCTGGATGGGGTGACTGGTCTGCCTACCCCCAGGTTTTGTTACCCAGAATCCCTTGCAAACCTAAAAATTTGACAAAAAAACACATTTTCCTCACATTTCTGTGGTGGAAAGTTCTGGAATTTGTGTGGATCAACAAATTTCCACCCACCCAGCGTGCCCCCAGGTCTCCCTAAAAAAATGGTACCTCACTTGCGTGGGTAGGCATAGTGGCTGCGACATGAAACAGCGCAAAACGCAGCATGGTCGCACCTCAATTTCCCAGTGAAATCCAGCACGTTTTGGACAAAAAGACTACCTTTTGTTTTTGCGCCGTAGCTCTGCCAGCATCTAGGGAAACCTAGCAAACCTATACATTTTTTAAAACTAGACATCCAGGGAAATTCAGGATGGGGAGACTCATATGCCTACCCCCAGGTTTTGTTACCCAGAATCCCTTGCAAACCTAAATATTTGACCAAAAAAACACATTTTCCTCACATTTCTGTGGTGGAAAGTTCTGGAATCTGCGTGGTTCAACAAATTTCTACGCACCCAGCGTTCCCCCAGGTCTTTCCGAAAAAAATGGTACCGCACTTGCGTGGGTAGGCATAGTGGCTGCGACATGAAACAGCGCAAAACGCAACATGGTCGCACCTCAATTTCCCAGTGAAATCTATCACAGTTTTGGACAAAAAGACTACCTTTTGTTTTTGCGCCGTAGCTATGCCAGCACCTAGGGAAACCTAGCAAACTTATAAATTTTTGAAAACTAGACACCCAGGGGAATTCAGGATGGGGTGACTCGTCTGCCTACCCCCAGGTTTTGCTAACCAGAATCCCTTGCAAACCAAAAAATTTGACAAAAAAAACACATTTTCCTCACATTTCTGTGGTGGAAAGTTCTGGAATCTGCGTGGTTCAACAAATTTCTATGCACCCAGCGTTCCCCCAGGTTTCCCGAAAAAAATGGTACTTCACTTGCTTGGGTACGCATAGTGGCTGCGACATGAAACAGCGCAAAACGCAACATGGTCGCACCTCAATTTCAGAGTGAAATCTAGCAGGTTTTGGACAAAAAGACTACCTTTTGTTTGTGCACCGTAGCTCTGCCAGCACCTAGGGAAACCTAGCAAACCTATACATTTTTTAAAACTAGACACCCAGGGGAATTCAGGATGGGGTGACTCGTCTGCCTACCCCCAGGTTTTGTTACCCAGAATCCCTTGCAAACCTAAAAATTTGACAAAAAAACACATTTTCCTCACATTTCTGTGGTGGAAAGTTCTGGAATCTGCGTGGATCAACAAATTTCCACCCACCAAGCGTTCTCCCAGGTCTCCTGAAAAAAATGGTACCTCACTTGCGTGGGTAGGCATAGTGGCTGCGACATGAAACAGCGCAAAACGCAACATGGTTGCACCTCAATTTCCCAGTGAAATCTAGCACGTTTTGGCCAAAAAGACTACCTTTTGTTTTTGTGCCGTAGCTCTGCCAGCACCTAGGGAAACCTAGCAAACCTATACATTTTTGAAAACTAGACACCCAGGGGATTTCAGGATGGGGTGACTCATCTGCCTACCCCCAGGTTTTGTTTCCCAGAATCCCTTGCAAACCTAAAAATTTGACTCAAAAAAACACATTTTCCTCACATTTCTGTGGTGGAAAGTTCTGGAATATGTGTGGATCAACAAATTTCCACCCACCCAGCGTTCCCCCAGGTCTCCCGAAAAAAATGGTACCTCACTTGCGTGGGTAGGCATAGTGGCTGCGACATGAAACAGCGCAAAACGCAACATGCTCGCATCTCAATTTCCCAGTGAAATCTAGCACGTTTTGGACAAAAAGACTACCTTTTGTTTTTGCATCGTACCTCTGCCAGCACCTAGGGAAACCTAGCAAACCTATACATTTTTTAAAACTAGACACCCAGGGGAATTCAGGATGGGGTGACTCGTCTGCCTACCCCCAGGTTTTGTTACCCAGAATCCCTTGCAAACCTAAAAATTTGACAAAAAGAACACATTTTCCTCACATTTCTGTGGTGGAAAGTTCTGGAATCTGCGTGGATCAACAAATTTCCACCCAGCGTTCCCCCAGGTCTCCCGAAAAAAATGGTACCTCACTTGCGTGGGTAGGCATAGTGGCTGCGACATGAAACAGCACAAAACGCAACATGGTCGCACCTCAATTTCCCAGTGACATCTAGCACGTTTTGGACAAAAAGACTACCTTTAGTTTTTGCGCCGTAGCTCTGCCAGCACCTAGGGAGACCTAGCAAACCTATACATTTTTGAAAACTAGACACCCAGGGGAATTCAGAATGGGGTGACTCGTCTGCCTACCCCCAGGTTTTGTTTCCCAGAATCCCTTGCAAACCTAAAAATTTGACTCAAAAAAACACATTTTCCTCACATTTCTGTGGTGGAAAGTTCTGGAATATGTGTGGATCAACAAATTTCCACCCACCCAGCGTTCCCCCAGGTCTCCCGAAAAAAATGGTACCTCACTTGCGTGGGTAGGCATAGTGGCTGCGACATGAAACAGCGCAAAACGCAACATGCTCGCATCTCAATTTCCCAGTGAAATCTAGCACGTTTTGGACAAAAAGACTACCTTTAGTTTTTGCGCCGTAGCTCTGCCAGCACCTAGGGAAACCTAGCAAACCTATACATTTTTGAAAACTAGACACCCAGGGGAATTCAGAATGGGGTGATTCGTCTGCCTACCCCCAGGTTTTGTTACCCAGAGTCCCTTGCAAACCTAAAAATTTGACAAAAAAAACACATTTTCCTCATTTTTCTGTGGTGGAAAGTTCTGGAATCTGCGTGGATCAACAAATTTCCACCCACTCAGCGTTCCCCTAGGTCTCCTGAAAAAAATGGTACCTCACTTGCGTGGATAGACATAGTGGCTGCAACAGGAAACGGTTCAAATCGTACGGTGGTGAATTTACAATACCCTATTGCAAAACTACCTTAATTTTGGGGGGGGATCTGAGTTTGTGGCCCGGGGCTCGGTGGTATTCTATGCAAAGTAGCAAACCCAAACAGTTCTGAAAACTAGACACCCGGGGGAGTCCAGGGAGGTATGGCATGCGTGGGTCCCCCAATGTTTTCCTACCCAGAACTCCTTGCAAACCTTAAAATTAGGTACAAATAGCACTTTTCCAAACTTTTTGGCGTGGGATCGCTGTGCCGGCAAAAATGTCCTACCACCCAGCGTTCCCCTTGTTCTCCCGAGTAAAAGGATACCTCACTTGTGTGGGTGCCCCAAAGCAGAACACGCCAAAAATGAATTTTGAAAAAAGTAGTATTTAGTAGTATTTAAGTTTTACAAATTAAGCCACCCAGCCTTAGTCACATGCCTTGGGCCCACCCACACAAGTGAGGTATCATTTTACTCGGGAGAACAAGGGAAACGCTGGGTGGTAGGACATTTGTGCGGGCAGCGAGATCCCACCCAAAAAAGTACGAAAAAGTGGGTTTTTTGACCAAAATTTAAGGTTTGCAGGGGTTTCTGGGTAGGAAAACATTGGGGGACCCACGCATGCCATACCTCCCTGGACTCCCCCAGGTGTCTAGTTCTCAGAACTGTTTGGGTTTTGCAGTTTCCAAAGATGTTTGCCAAGCCCCGGGCCAAAAGCTCAGGTGACCCCCTCAAAAATTAAGATTGTTTGGCTAAAGGTAATTTTTTGGTCTCCACAGTAAGAATTGGGCCTTTACCTAAAGCAGCCACTATGCCTACCCACGCAAGTGAGGGACCATTTATATTGGGAGACCTTGGGGAACGCTGGGTGGGAGGTAATTTGTGTGAGCCCAGTGATGCCACGCTTTCCCACACTAAAACGTGTGAAAAAACTGATTTTTTTCCAGCTAAAAATGAGGTTTGCAAGGGATTCTGGGTAAAGGAACGTTGTAGGATCCACGCAAGCCATACCTCCTTGGAAGCCCCCGGGTGTCTACTTTTCAGAAATGTGTGGGTTTGGTAGGTTTCCCTAGATGGCTGTCTCGCACGGGGCCAAAAACCCAGGTAACCCCTCTTGCAAAAGCTGGTGGACTTGACATTGTCACCATTGTCAAATTCACCAGCTTTTGCAAGAGGGGTTACCTGGGTTTCTGGCCCCGTGCGAGACAGCGATCTATGGAAACCTACCAAACCCACACATTTCTGAAAAGTAGACACCCGGGGGCTTCCAAGGAGGTATGGCTTGCGTGGATCCTCCAACGTTCCTTTACCCAGAATCCCTTGCAAACCTCAATTTTAGCAGAAAAAAAATCAATTTTTTCACACGTTTTAGTGTGGGAAAGCGTGGCATCACTGGGCTCACACAAATTACCTCCCACCCAGCGTTCCCCCAGGTCTCCCGATAAAAACGGTACCTCACTTGCGTGGGTAGCCATAGTGGCTGCAACAGGAAAAGGTCCAAATCGTACGGTGGTGAATTTAAAATACCCTGAAGCAATATAACTTTGATTTTTGGGGGGGGGCACCTGAGTTTTTGGCCCGGGGCTGGGTGGTATTCTCTGGAAAGTAGCAAACCCAAACAGTTCTGAAATCTAGACACCCGGGAGAGTCCAGGGAGGTATGACATGCATGGGTCCCCCAATGTTTTCCTACCCAGAACTCCTTGCAAACCTTAAAATTAGGTAAAATTAGCACTTTTCCAAACTTTTTGGCAGGGGATCGCTGTGCCGGTAAAAATGTCCTACCACCCAGCGTTCCCCTTGTTCTCCCGAGTAAAAGGATACCTCACTTGTGTGTGTGCCCCAAAGCAGAACACGCCAAAAATGAATTTTGAAAAAAGTAGTATTTAGTAGTATTTAAGTTTTACAAATTAAGCCACCCAGACTTAGTCACATGCCTTGGGCCCACCCACACAAGTGAGGTATCATTTTACTCGGGAGAACAAGGGACACGCTGGGTGGTAGGACATTTGTGCTGGCAGCGAGATCCCACCCAAAAAAGTACAGAAAAGTGGGTTTTTTGACCAAAATGTAAGGTTTGCAGGGGTTTCTGGGTAGGAAAAGATTGGGGGACCCACGCATGCCATACCTCCCTGGACTCCCCCAGGTGTCTAGTTCTCAGAACTGTTTGGGTTTGGCAGTTTCCAAAGATGTTTGCCAAGCCCCGGGCCAAAAGCTAAGGTGACCCCCTCAAAAATTAAGATTGTTTGGCTAAAGGTAATTTTTTGGTCTCCACAGTAAGAATTGGGCCTTTACCTAAAGCAGCCACTATGCCTACCCACGCAAGTGAGGGACCATTTATATTGGGAGACCTTGGGGAACGCTGGGTGGGAGGTAATTTGTGTGAGCCCAGTGATGCCACGCTTTCCCACACTAAAACGTGTGAAAAAACTGATTTTTTCCAGCTAAAAATGAGGTTTGCAAGGGATTCTGGGTAAAGGAACGTTGGAGGATCCACGCAAGCCATACCTCCTTGGAAGCCCCCGGGTGTCTACTTTTCAGAAATGTGTGGGTTTGGTAGGTTTCCCTAGATGGCTGTCTCGCACGGGGCCAAAAACCCAGGTAACCCCTCTTGCAAAAGCTGGTGGACTTGACATTGTCACCATTGTCAAATTCACCAGCTTTTGCAAGAGGGGTTACCTGGGTTTCTGGCCCCGTGCGAGACAGCCATCTATGGAAACCTACCAAACCCACACATTTCTGAAAAGTAGACACCCAGGGGCTTCCAAGGAGGTATGGCTTGCGTGGATCCTCCAACGTTCCTTTACCCAGAATCCCTTGCAAACCTCAATTTTAGCAGAAAAAAATCATTTTTTCACACGTTTTAGTGTGGGAAAGCGTGGCATCACTGGGCTCACACAAATTACCTCCCACCCAGCGTGCCCCCAGGTCTCCCTAAAAAAATGGTACCTCACTTGCGTGGGTAGGCATAGTGGCTGCGACATGAAACAGCGCAAAACGCAGCATGGTCGCACCTCAATTTCCCAGTGAAATCCAGCACGTTTTGGACAAAAAGACTACCTTTTGTTTTTGCGCCGTAGCTCTGCCAGCATCTAGGGAAACCTAGCAAACCTATACATTTTTGAAAACTAGACATCCAGGGAAATTCAGGATGGGATGACTCGTCTGCCTACCCCCAGGTTTTGTTACCCAGAATCCCTCGCAAACCTAAAAATTTGACAAAAAAACACATTTTCCTCATATTTCTGTGGTGGAAAGTTCTGGAATCTGCGTGGTTCAACAAATTTCCACGCACCCAGCGTTCCCCCAGGTCTCCCGAAAAAAATGGTACCTCACTTGCGTGGGTAGGCATAGTGGCTGCGACATGAAACAGCGCAAAACGCAACATGGTCGCACCTCAATTTCCCAGTGAAATCTAGCACGTTTTGGACAAAAAGACTACCTTTTGTTTTTGCGCCGTAGCTCTGCCAGCACCTAGGGAAACCTAGCACACCTATACATTTTTGAAAACTAGACACCCAGGGGAATTCTGGATGGGGTGACTGGTCTGCCTACCCCCAGGTTTTGTTACCCAGAATCCCTTGCAAACCTAAAAATTTGACAAAAAAACACATTTTCCTCACATTTCTGTGGTGGAAAGTTCTGGAATTTGTGTGGATCAACAAATTTCCACCCACCCAGCGTGCCCCCAGGTCTCCCTAAAAAAATGGTACCTCACTTGCGTGGGTAGGCATAGTGGCTGCGACATGAAACAGCGCAAAACGCAGCATGGTCGCACCTCAATTTCCCAGTGAAATCCAGCACGTTTTGGACAAAAAGACTACCTTTTGTTTTTGCGCCGTAGCTCTGCCAGCATCTAGGGAAACCTAGCAAACCTATACATTTTTGAAAACTAGACATCCAGGGAAATTCAGGATGGGGAGACTCATATGCCTACCCCCAGGTTTTGTTACCCAGAATCCCTTGCAAACCTAAATATTTGACCAAAAAAACACATTTTCCTCACATTTCTGTGGTGGAAATTTCTGGAATCTGCGTGGTTCAACAAATTTCTACGCACCCAGCGTTCCCCCAGGTCTTTCCGAAAAAAATGGTACCGCACTTGCGTGGGTAGGCATAGTGGCTGCGACATGAAACAGCGCAAAACGCAACATGGTCGCACCTCAATTTCCCAGTGAAATCTAGCACGTTTTGGACAAAAAGACTACCTTTTGTTTTTGCACCGTAGCTCTGCCAGCACCTAGGGAAACCTAGCAAACCTATACATTTTTGAAAACTAGACACCCAGGGGAATTCAGGAATGGGTGACTCATCTGCCTACCCCCAGGTTTTGTGTCCCAGAATCCCTTGCAAACCTAAAATTTTGACAAAAAAAACACATTTTCCTCACATTTCTGTGGTGGAAAGTTCTGGAATCTGTGTGGATGAACACATTTCCACCCAGCCAGCGTTTCCCCAGGTCTCCCGAAAAAAATGGTACCTCACTTGCGTGGGTAGGCATAGTGGCTGCAACATGAAACAGCGCAAAACGCAACATGGTCTCACCTCAATTTCCCAGTGAAATCTAGCACGTTTTGGACAAAAAGACTACCTTTTGTTTTTGCGCCGTAGCTATGCCAGCACCTAGGGAAACCTAGCAAACTTATAAATTTTTGAAAACTAGACACCCAGGGGAATTCAGGATGGGGTGACTCGTCTGCCTACCCCCAGGTTTTGCTAACCAGAATCCCTTGCAAACCAAAAAATTTGACAAAAAAAACACATTTTCCTCACATTTCTGTGGTGGAAAGTTCTGGAATCTGCGTGGTTCAACAAATTTCTATGCACCCAGCGTTCCCCCAGGTTTCCCGAAAAAAATTGTACTTCACTTGCTTGGGTACGCATAGTGGCTGCGACATGAAACAGCGCAAAACGCAACATGGTCGCACCTCAATTTCAGAGTGAAATCTAGCAGGTTTTGGACAAAAAGACTACCTTTTGTTTTTGCACCGTAGCTCTGCCAGCACCTAGGGAAACCTAGCAAACCTATACATTTTTTAAAACTAGACACCCAGGGGAATTCAGGATGGGGTGACTCGTCTGCCTACCCCCAGGTTTTGTTACCCAGAATCCCTTGCAAACCTAAAAATTTGACAAAAAAACACATTTTCCTCACATTTCTGTGGTGGAAAGTTCTGGAATCTGCGTGGATCAACAAATTTCCACCCACCAAGCGTTCTCCCAGGTCTCCTGAAAAAAATGGTACCTCACTTGCGTGGGTAGGCATAGTGGCTGCGACATGAAACAGCGCAAAACGCAACATGGTTGCACCTCAATTTCCCAGTGAAATCTAGCACGTTTTGGCCAAAAAGACTACCTTTTGTTTTTGTGCCGTAGCT
This sequence comes from Lissotriton helveticus, assembly GCF_964261635.1. Lineage (NCBI taxonomy): Eukaryota > Metazoa > Chordata > Amphibia > Caudata > Salamandridae > Lissotriton > Lissotriton helveticus. Next base: position 1,715,581,924 of record NC_136059.1, read on the forward strand.
CTGCCAGCACCTAGGGAAACCTAGCAAACCTATACATTTTTGAAAACTAGACACCCAGGGGATTTCAGGATGGGGTGACTCATCTGCATACCCCCAGGTTTTGTTTCCCAGAATCCCTTGCAAACCTAAAAATTTGACTCAAAAAAACACATTTTCCTCACATTTCTGTGGTGGAAAGTTCTGGAATATGCGTGGATCAACAAATTTCCACCCACCCAGCGTTCCCCCAGGTCTCCCGAAAAAAATGGTACCTCACTTGCGTGGGTAGGCATAGTGGCTGCGACATGAAACAGCGCAAAACGCAACATGCTCGCATCTCAATTTCCCAGTGAAATCTAGCACGTTTTGGACAAAAAGACTACCTTTTGTTTTTGCATCGTACCTCTGCCAGCACCTAGGGAAACCTAGCAAACCTATACATTTTTTAAAACTAGACACCCAGGGGAATTCAGGATGGGGTGACTCGTCTGCCTACCCCCAGGTTTTGTTACCCAGAATCCCTTGCAAACCTAAAAATTTGACAAAAAAAACACATTTTCCTCACATTTCTGTGGTGGAAAGTTCTGGAATCTGCGTGGATCAACAAATTTCCACCCAGCGTTCCCCCAGGTCTCCCGAAAAAAATGGTACCTCACTTGCGTGGGTAGGCATAGTGGCTGCGACATGAAACAGCACAAAACGCAACATGGTCGCACCTCAATTTCCCAGTGACATCTAGCACGTTTTGGACAAAAAGACTACCTTTAGTTTTTGCGCCGTAGCTCTGCCAGCACCTAGGGAGACCTAGCAAACCTATACATTTTTGAAAACTAGACACCCAGGGGAATTCAGAATGGGGTGACTCGTCTGCCTACCCCCAGGTTTTGTTACCCAGAGTCCCTTGCAAACCTAAAAATTTGACAAAAAAAACAAATTTTCCTCAAATTTCTGTGGTGGAAAGTTCTGGAATCTGCGTGGATCAACAAATTTCCACCCACCCAGCGTTCCCCCAGGTCTCCCGAAAAAAATGGTACCTCACTTGCGTGGGTAGGCATAGTGGCTGCGACATGAAACAGCGCAAAACGCAACATGGTCGCACCTCAATTTCCCAGTGAAATCTAGCACGTTTTGGACAAAAAGACTACCTTTAGTTTTTGCGCCGTAGCTCTGCCAGCACCTAGGGAAACCTAGCAAACCTATACATTTTTGAAAACTAGACACCCAGGGGAATTCAGAATGGGGTGATTCGTCTGCCTACCCCCAGGTTTTGTTACCCAGAGTCCCTTGCAAACCTAAAAATTTGACAAAAAAAACACATTTTCCTCATTTTTCTGTGGTGGAAAGTTCTGGAATCTGCGTGGATCAACAAATTTCCACCCACTCAGCGTTCCCCTAGGTCTCCTGAAAAAAATGGTACCTCACTTGCGTGGATAGACATAGTGGCTGCAACAGGAAACGGTTCAAATCGTACGGTGGTGAATTTACAATACCCTATTGCAAAACTACCTTAATTTTGGGGGGGATCTGAGTTTGTGGCCCGGGGCTCGGTGGTATTCTATGCAAAGTAGCAAACCCAAACAGTTCTGAAAACTAGACACCCGGGGGAGTCCAGGGAGGTATGGCATGCGTGGGTCCCCCAATGTTTTCCTACCCAGAACTCCTTGCAAACCTTAAAATTAGGTACAAATAGCACTTTTCCAAACTTTTTGGCGTGGGATCGCTGTGCCGGCAAAAATGTCCTACCACCCAGCGTTCCCCTTGTTCTCCCGAGTAAAAGGATACCTCACTTGTGTGGGTGCCCCAAAGCAGAACACGCCAAAAATGAATTTTGAAAAAAGTAGTATTTAGTAGTATTTAAGTTTTACAAATTAAGCCACCCAGCCTTAGTCACATGCCTTGGGCCCACCCACACAAGTGAGGTATCATTTTACTCGGGAGAACAAGGGAAACGCTGGGTGGTAGGACATTTGTGCGGGCAGCGAGATCCCACCCAAAAAAGTACGAAAAAGTGGGTTTTTTGACCAAAATTTAAGGTTTGCAGGGGTTTCTGGGTAGGAAAACATTGGGGGACCCACGCATGCCATACCTCCCTGGACTCCCCCAGGTGTCTAGTTCTCAGAACTGTTTGGGTTTTGCAGTTTCCAAAGATGTTTGCCAAGCCCCGGGCCAAAAGCTCAGGTGACCCCCTCAAAAATTAAGATTGTTTGGCTAAAGGTAATTTTTTGGTCTCCACAGTAAGAATTGGGCCTTTACCTAAAGCAGCCACTATGCCTACCCACGCAAGTGAGGGACCATTTATATTGGGAGACCTTGGGGAACGCTGGGTGGGAGGTAATTTGTGTGAGCCCAGTGATGCCACGCTTTCCCACACTAAAACGTGTGAAAAAACTGATTTTTTTCCAGCTAAAAATGAGGTTTGCAAGGGATTCTGGGTAAAGGAACGTTGTAGGATCCACGCAAGCCATACCTCCTTGGAAGCCCCCGGGTGTCTACTTTTCAGAAATGTGTGGGTTTGGTAGGTTTCCCTAGATGGCTGTCTCGCACGGGGCCAAAAACCCAGGTAACCCCTCTTGCAAAAGCTGGTGGACTTGACATTGTCACCATTGTCAAATTCACCAGCTTTTGCAAGAGGGGTTCCTGGGTTTCTGGCCCCGTGCGTGACAGCGATCTATGGAAACCTACCAAACCCACACATTTCTGAAAAGTAGACACCCGGGGGCTTCCAAGGAGGTATGGCTTGCGTGGATCCTCCAACGTTCCTTTACCCAGAATCCCTTGCAAACCTCAATTTTAGCAGAAAAAAAATCAATTTTTTCACACATTTTAGTGTGGGAAAGCGTGGCATCACTGGGCTCACACAAATTACCTCCCACCCAGCATTCCCCCAGGTCTCCCGATAAAAACGGTACCTCACTTGCGTGGGTAGCCATAGTGGCTGCAACAGGAAAAGGTCCAAATCGTACGGTGGTGAATTTAAAATACCCTGAAGCAATATAACTTTGATTTTTGGGGGGGGGGCACCTGAGTTTTTGGCCCGGGGCTGGGTGGTATTCTCTGGAAAGTAGCAAACCCAAACAGTTCTGAAATCTAGACACCCGGGAGAGTCCAGGGAGGTATGACATGCATGGGTCCCCCAATGTTTTCCTACCCAGAACTCCTTGCAAACCTTAAAATTAGGTAAAAATAGCACTTTTCCAAACTTTTTGGCAGGGGATCGCTGTGCCGGTAAAAATGTCCTACCACCCAGCGTTCCCCTTGTTCTCCCGAGTAAAAGGATACCTCACTTGTGTGGGTGCCCCAAAGCAGAACACGCCAAAAATGAATTTTGAAAAAAGTAGTATTTAGTAGTATTTAAGTTTTACAAATTAAGCCACCCAGACTTAGTCACATGCCTTGGGCCCACCCACACAAGTGAGGTATCATTTTACTCGGGAGAACAAGGGACACGCTGGGTGGTAGGACATTTGTGCTGGCAGCGAGATCCCACCCAAAAAAGTACAGAAAAGTGGGTTTTTTGACCAAAATGTAAGGTTTGCAGGGGTTTCTGGGTAGGAAAAGATTGGGGGACCCACGCATGCCATACCTCCCTGGACTCCCCCAGGTGTCTAGTTCTCAGAACTGTTTGGGTTTGGCAGTTTCCAAAGATGTTTGCCAAGCCCCGGGCCAAAAGCTCAGGTGACCCCCTCAAAAATTAAGATTGTTTGGCTAAAGGTAATTTTTTGGTCTCCACAGTAAGAATTGGGCCTTTACCTAAAGCAGCCACTATGCCTACCCACGCAAGTGAGGGACCATTTATATTGGGAGACCTTGGGGAACGCTGGGTGGGAGGTAATTTGTGTGAGCCCAGTGATGCCACGCTTTCCCACACTAAAACGTGTGAAAAAACTGATTTTTTCCAGCTAAAAATGAGGTTTGCAAGGGATTCTGGGTAAAGGAACGTTGGAGGATCCACGCAAGCCATACCTCCTTGGAAGCCCCCGGGTGTCTACTTTTCAGAAATGTGTGGGTTTGGTAGGTTTCCCTAGATGGCTGTCTCGCACGGGGCCAAAAACCCAGGTAACCCCTCTTGCAAAAGCTGGTGGACTTGACATTGTCACCATTGTCAAATTCACCAGCTTTTGCAAGAGGGGTTACCTGGGTTTCTGGCCCCGTGCGAGACAGCCATCTATGGAAACCTACCAAACCCACACATTTCTGAAAAGTAGACACCCAGGGGCTTCCAAGGAGGTATGGCTTGCGTGGATCCTCCAACGTTCCTTTACCCAGAATCCCTTGCAAACCTCAATTTTAGCAGAAAAAAAATCATGTTTTCACACGTTTTAGTGTGGGAAAGCGTGGCATCACTGGGCTCACACAAATTACCTCCCACCCAGCGTTCCCCCAGGTCTCCCGATAAAAACGATACCTCACTTGCGTGGGTAGCCATAGTGGCTGCAACAGGAAAAGGTCCAAATCGTACGGTGGTGAATTTAAAATACCCTGAATCAATATAACTTTGATTTTTGGGGGGGGCACCTGAGTTTTTGGCCCGGGGCTGGGTGGTATTCTTTGGAAAGTAGCAAACCCAAACAGTTCTGAAATCTAGACACCCGGGAGAGTCCAGGGAGGTATGACATGCATGGGTCCCCCAATGTTTTCCTACCCAGAACTCCTTGAAAACCTTAAAATTAGGTAAAAATAGCACTTTTCCAAACTTTTTGGCGTGGGATCGCTGTGCCGGTAAAAATGTCCTACCACCCAGCGTTCCCCTTGTTCTCCCGAGTAAAAGGATATCTCACTTGTGTGGGTGCCCCAAAGCAGAACACGCCAGAAATGAATTTTGAAAAAAGTAGTATTTAGTAGTATTTGAGTTTTACAAATTAAGCCCCCCAGCCTGAGTCACATGCCTTGGGCCCACCCACACAAGTGAGGTATCATTTTACTCGGGAGAACAAGGGGAACGCTGGGTGGTAGGACATTTTTAACGGCACAGCGATCCCACGCAAAAAAGTACGGAAAAGTGGGTTTTTTGACCAAAATGTAAGGTTTGCAGGGGTTTCTGGGTATGAAAACATTGGGAAACCACGCATGCCATACCTCCCTGGACTCCCCCAGGTGTCTAGTTCTCAGAACTGTTTGGGTTTGGCAGTTTCCAAAGATGTTTGCCAAGCCCCGGGCCGAAAGCTCAGGTGACCCCCTCAAAAATTAAGATTGTTTGGCTTAAGGTAATTTTTTGGTCTCCAAAGTAAGAATTGGGCCTTTTCCTAAAGCAGCCACTATGCCTACCCACGCAAGTGAGGTACCATTTATATCGGGAGACCTTGGGGAACGCTGGGTGGGAGGTAATTTGTGTGAGCCCAGTGATGCCACGCTTTCCCACACTAAAACGTGTGAAAAAACTGATTTTTTTCCAGCTAAAAATGAGGTTTGCAAGGGATTCTGGGTAAAGGAATGTTGGAGGATCCACGCAAGCCATACCTCCTTTTTTTTTGCAGAGTTTTATATAGCGCGAACTAGAACCGAACCGAATCAGTTATCAGAGCGCTTTACATAGCACCAGTTACGTTACATGAGGACACACTTTCATTTTAGGCACGGGGAGATTAAGTGATTTGCCCAGAATCACAGGGGGTTTTTGGCGTCGTTACCGAGACTCGAACCCAGATCCCCAGGTCCGAGGTCGAGCGCCTTAGCCGTTAGGCCAACCCCTCTCCTTGACATTGTCACCATTGTCAAATTCACCAGCTTTTGCAAGAGGGATTACCTGGGTTTCTGGCCCCGTGCGAGACAGCCATCTATGGAAACCTACCAAACCCACAAATTGCTGAAAAGTAGACACCCAGGGGCTTCCAAGGAGGTATGGCTTGCGTGGATCCTCCAATGTTCCTTTACCCAGAATCCCTTGCAAACCTCAATTTTAGCAGAAAAAAATCAATTTTTTCACACGTTATAGTGTGGGAAAGCGTGGCATCACTGGGCTCACACAAATTACCTCCCACCCAGCGTTCCCCCAGGTCTCCCAATAAAAACGGTACCTCACTTGCATGGGTAGCCAAAGTGGCTGCAACAGGAAAAGGTCCAAATCGTACGGTGGTGAATTTAAAATACCCTGAAGCAATATAACTTCGATTTTTGGGGGGGGGCACCTGAGTTTTTGGCCCGGGGCAGGGTGGTATTCTTTGGAAAGTAGCAAACCCAAACAGTTCTGAAATCTAGACACCCGGGAGAGTCCAGTGAGGTATGGCATGCGTTGGTCCCCCAATGTTTTCCTACCCAGAACTCCTTGAAAACCTTAAAATTAGGTAAAAATAGCACTTTTCCAAACTTTTTGGCGTGGGATCCCTGTGCAGGTAAAAATGTCCTACCACCCAGCGTTCCCCTTGTTCTCCCGAGTAAAAGGATACCTCACTTGTGTGGGTGCCCCAAAGCAGAACACGCCAGAAATGAATTTTGAAAAAAGTAGTATTTAGTAGTATTTGAGTTTTACAAATTAAGCCCCCCAGCCTGAGTCACATGCCTTGGGCCCACCCACACAAGTGAGGTATCATTTTACTCGGGAGAACAAGGGGAACGCTGGGTGGTAGGACATTTTTACCGGCACAGCGATCCCACGCAAAAAAGTACGGAAAAGTGGGTTTTCTGACCAAAATTTAAGGTTTGCAGGGGTTTTTGGGTAGGAAAACATTGGGGGACCCACGCATGCCATACCTCCCTGGACTCCCCCAGGTGTCTAGTTCTCAGAACTGTTTGGGTTTTCCAAAGATGTTTGCCAAGCCCCGGGCCGAAAGCTCAGGTGACCCCCTCAAAAATTAAGATTGTTTGGCTTAAGGTAATTTTTTGGTCTCCACAGTAAGAATGGGGCCTTTTCCTAAAGCAGCCACTATGCCTACCCACGCAAGTGAGGTACCATTTATATCGGGAGACCTTGGGGAACGCTGGGTGGGAGGTAATTTGTGTGAGCCCAGTGATGCCACGCTTTCCCACACTAAAACGTGTGAAAAAACTGATTTTTTTCCAGCTAAAAATGAGGTTTGCAAGGGATTCTGGGTAAAGGAATGTTGGAGGATCCACGCAAGCCATACCTCCTTTTTTTTTGCAGAGTTTTATATAGCGCGAACTAGAACCGAACCGAATCAGTTATCAGAGCGCTTTACATAGCACCAGTTACGTTACATGAGGACACACTTTCATTTTAGGCACGGGGAGATTAAGTGATTTGCCCAGAATCACAGGGGGTTTTTGGCGTCGTTACCGAGACTCGAACCCAGATCCCCAGGTCCGAGGTCGAGCGCCTTAGCCGTTAGGCCAACCCCTCTCCTTGACATTGTCACCATTGTCAAATTCACCAGCTTTTGCAAGAGGGATTACCTGGGTTTCTGGCCCCGTGCGAGACAGCCATCTATGGAAACCTACCAAACCCACACATTTCTGAAAAGTAGACACCCGGGGGCTTCCAAGGAGGTATGGCTTGCGTGGATCCTCCAACATTCCTTTACCCAGAATCCCTTGCAAACCTCAATTTTAGCAGAAAAAAAATCAATTTTTTCACACGTTTTAGTGTGGGAAAGCGTGGCATCACTGGGCTCACACAAATTACCTCCCACCCAGCGTTCCCCCAGGTCTCCCAATAAAAACGGTACCTCACTTGCATGGGTAGCCAAAGTGGCTGCAACAGGAAAAGGTCCAAATCGTACGGTGGTGAAATTAAAATACCCTGAAGCAATATAACTTTGATTTTTGGGGGGGGGGCACCTGAGTTTTTGGCCCGGGGCAGGGTGGTATTCTTTGGAAAGTAGCAAACCCAAACAGTTCTAAAATCTAGACACCCGGGAGAGTCCAGGGAGGTATGGCATGCGTGGGTCCCCCAATGTTTTCCTACCCAGAACTCCTTGCAAACCTTAAAATTAGGTAAAAATAGCCCTTTTCCAAACTTTTTGGCATGGGATCGCCGTGCCGGTAAAAATGTCCCACCACCCAGCGTTCCCCTTGTTCTCCCGAGTAAAAGGATACCTCACTTGTGTGGGTGCCCTAAAGCAGAACACGCCAAAAATGAATTTTGAATAAAAGTAGTATTTAGTAGTATTTAAGTTTTACAAATTAAGCCCCCCAGCCTGAGTCACATGCCTTGGGCCCACCCACACAAGTGAGGTATCATTTTACTCGGGAGAACAAGGGAAACGCTGAGTGGTAGGACATTTGTGCCGGCAGCGAGATCCCTCCCAAAACATAACGGAAAAGTGGGTTTTTTGACCAAAATTTAAGGTTTGCAGGGGTTTCTGGGTAGGAAAACATTGGGGGACCCACGCATGCCATACCTCCCTGGACTCCCATGGGTGTCTAGTTCTCAGAACTGTTTGGGTTTGGCAGTTTCCAAAGATGCCTGCCAAGCCCCGGGCCAAAAGCTCAGGTGACCCCCTCAAAAATTAAGATTGTTTGGCTAAAGGTAATTTGTTGGTCTCCACAGTAAGAATTGGGCCTTTTCCTAAAGCAGCCACTATGCCTACCCACGCAAGTGAGGTACCATTTTTATTGGGAGACCTTGGGGAACGCTGGGTGGGAGGTAATTTGTGTGAGCCCAGTGATGCCACGCTTTCCCACACTAAAACGTGTGAAAAAACTAATTTTTTTCCAGCTAAAAATGAGGTTTGCAAGGGATTCTGGGTAAAGGAATGTTAGAGGATCCACGCAAGCCATTCCTCCTTGGAAGCCCCCGGGTGTCTACTTTTCAGGAATGTGTGGGTTTGGTAGGTTTCCCTAGATGGCTGTTTTGCACGGGGCCAAAAACCCAGGTAACCCCTCTTGCAAAAGCTGGTGGACTTGACATTGTCACCATTGTCAAAGGAAGCAACCCTTGGCCAAGGGGTCTATCCCTATAAAAAACAAAAACCTGGAGTATAGTGGGCTTTTCTATCTCCCCCTGGGACCAGAAACTGTAAAAAAAACAGCCACTTCGCCCCCAGGGGGGGGGGGGCAGAATAGTCTACAATATTTATAATGCCCCCTGGAAGCGACCCTTTATAAATATACTAAATTCCCTGGTGTCTAGTGGGCTTTTCTACCCCCCCGGGTCCAGATGTGGCCCAAAAAACGGCTGATGCAGAAAAGTCTAAAAAAATTATGGGCCACTAGGAAGCGACCCTTCCCCAAGGGGTCGCTTCCTTTACAATTGTAAACAAATCCCTGGTGTCTAGTGGACTTTTCTGCCCCCCTGGGTCCAGATCACACGCTAACATGGGCGATCTGCCCCCCGGGGGGGCAGAAAAGTCTACACTACATTTTTATGGCCCTGGAAGCGACCCTTGCCCAAGGGGTCGCTTCCTTTACTAATAAAAACACAATCCCTGGTGTCTAGTGGGCTTTCCTGCCCCCCCTGGGTCCAGATTCCCGAATAAATTGGTCGATCTGCCCCCAGGGGGGGCAGAAAAGTCTAAACAAATAATAAATGCCCCAGGAAGCGACCCTTTCCCAAGGGGTCGCTTCCTTTTATCAAAAAAAATAATCTCTGGTGTCTAGTGGGCTTTTCTGCCCCCCCTGGGTCGAGATCGCTCGCTAAAACGAGCGATCTCGACCCAGGGGGGACAGAAAAGTCTGACCTGCATATTATGGCCCTAGGAAGCGACCCTTGCCCAAGGGGTCGCTTCCTTTTCAACAAAAAAACATCCCTGGTGTCTAGTGGGGCATTACTGGTGCAGGATCGCGACGCTGTGCGCGATCCTGAACCAGGAATGCCCTGCATTGGGACATCAGGGGAGAGGAAACAGTGTTTCCTCCCCCCTGATGCCTCAAGGCACCGGGTAATGGCCCCCCCCACCCCACCGGAGAGCAGGAAACAGACCTACCTGCTCGACGCGCTGGAAGCAAATGGCTTCCAGCGTGTCTGGCACTTCCTGATGACGTCGGCGTGTGCGACAGCGCGCTGACGTCACCAGGAAGTGCGGGGGGGCGGGGGGAGCAGGGCGAAGTCGTCCGCTGCCACCCCCACTACTGCCACCACGATCGGAGCCCCAGGGGGGGAGCGACAGCGCTCCCCCCGAGGGCTGTACTGATGACGGAGCGGTTCCGTCATCAGCACAGCCCAACCGATGCTGATGACGGAACCGCTCCGTCATCAGCATCGAAGGGGTTAAAGCATGACGTAATTTGAGGACACTAAGCTGGCACACGTGCACTATGGTGCAAGGGGGATTTGCTGGCAGCACTAGTCACTATCATGTGATGTTGCAAATGTGGGCAAATCATGGATGTGTTGTATGTCAAATGAAAGTCACAATCCACAAATTCACTTTAGATGCGGGTCAGCTCAGCCAGTTCACATCCACTGCTGCCCAGTGGCATCAAATGCTATGTGATGCCCTTTGTGTGCATTCAATAGTGTCAAACACCATCACAAATGCAATAACTAGTAAAACGATGTTTCCAAATACCCTGTTGTAGAAAGCCAATCCCTGGGTCTAGTCTGTGTTTCACAAGTTGATACCATGGACAAAAAGCATGAAGATGTATCCCAGACCTATGAAACTGAGAAATATGGTCATATATGAACCTCACAGGATCAACTCTACCATGGAACATCATATCACTCATATACACACATCATATACTATGTGCACACCAGAAAATGTTCATTTATGCAGAAACCACAACAGCATTCTTCCACGGCGCCTGACTGTGCAGCAAGGTGTTGCTTCATTCACATACTATATCTCCCATGACAGCCAACAATACAGTCCTCAGGGAAATAATGTGACTCTCTTGGAGCAATACTGCACTGGTTCTACCTGCGCAGCCACCGAACGCTAGACGCTATCATGTGGAAGATATAGCCTACACTGTCTACAAGAAGTGAGGCCCTGTAGTGTAGTTAGTCCACCAGTTGCACTGTACAGTGAAAGATTGACTCATGCCTAACCCCATTTTTTTACTGTCACCATAGTGGACACTGTGCATCGACAATTGCAAACTACCAAGAACCACATTTGTATCCACTCACTATCCTGTGTGTGCATTCAATAGTGTCAAACACCATCACAAATGCAATAACTAGTAAAAGGATGTTTCCAAATACCCTGTTGTAGCAAGCCAATCCCCGTGTCTAGTCTGTGTTTCAAAAGTTGATCCCATGGACAAAAAGCATGAAGATGTATCCCAGACCTATAAAACTGAGAAATATGGTCATATATGAACCTCACAGGATCAGCTCTACCATGCAACATCATATCACTCATATACACACATCATATACTATGTGCACACCAGAAAATGTTCATTTATGCAGAAACCACAACAGCATTCTTCCAAGGCGCCTGACTGTGCAGCAAGATGTTGCTTCATGCACATACTATATCTCCCATGACAGCCAACAATACAGTTCTCAGGGAAATAATGTGACTCTCTTGGAACAATACTGCACTGGTTCTACCTGCGCAGCCACCGGACGCTCGACGCTATCATGTGGAAGATATAGCCTACACTGTCTACAAGAAGTGAGGCCCTGTAGTGTAGTTAGTCCACCAGTTGCACTGTACAGTGAAAGATTGACTCATGCCTAACCCCCTTTTTTACTGTCACCATAGTGCACACTGTGCATCGACAATTGCAAACTACCAAGAACCACATTTGCATCCACTCACTATCCTTCTTATGGTGGAGCACATTGAACAATATTGACTCCAAATCTCAATGCAAAATATGTGTGACTGAATTAACATACATGACCTGCTCCTGTTACATGTTGTCAAATCTGACAGGTATCATTTCAGTAATGGCATTTGTAGCCATTAATAGACACACTAAATGAATGTAAGACATGTGTCTACTCAATAGCAAATTGACTGTCCATACTGCTGAGAATTCATCACCTGCATGACACTTGTACTCAGTCCACTGCCATGAAAAACTTGGCGGAGATTAAACAAAGGGGGCCCTGCAAGGCCCCCTGCGCCTCCACCGCATGTGGATGCACACGGGGGCATATCATGTGCCCCTGTGTGCATGCACATAGGTTCCAGCACAGCATGGACTTTCGAGTCCATTCCGTGCAGGAAACTTGTGAGGCGTTCCCATTGCAGTGCCACAGCTTCAGAAAGGGCACTGCAAGGGGAACTGCCACACCGTCCTCCCACCAGACCACTGAAAAGTAGTAACCTGGTGAGCGGGAGCGAGCTTCGGATGAGTGGTGGTGTGGCAGTTTGCACCATTGTGCTACTGCTCCGCCAGAAGTCGTAATCGGGCCCTATGCGTGCATGACAACTATCTGTAGCAGATAGTCCTCCATTGCCAGCCACATTTACCATGGCATGGTCATGTAGATAGTGTTCACTGACTGTGTGTTTGTATCTTCCTTGAAGCTAGCCATATGTACGGCCTCATACTTGTGGATGATAGTAGAGGCCACACATAGTATGATGACTTTGGAGTGTTTCACATAATATGTGCATGGGGACACAGTCCCAAAACTACAGTCTACATATGTTAAAGCAGCAACTATATCTATAAGGTGATTACATGTCGCAGAGGCAAATGCTACATACTATACTTTGCCATTCCAGAACACCCACTCCTATGCACAATCAACTCCGTGCTGATGCAGAGATGAGTTCTGGTGTGATTTACGTAGCCTTACTATCAGCCACACAGGTAGTTCTAAGTTCCAAGGTATGCATGGAGATGTACCATAGCACAATCCCCATGATTTTGGAACATGCTTAACACAAATTAAGGCATTGTCACTTTCCTGTGGGCTATGTCCAACTGATATGGAATGTACATACTCAAACAATCAAATGGCACCATCCATACATCCCTGTCCGCTTGGGTGCAGCCAACTGCTGCACACAATCAAATTTCATCACAACCTCCACTGTGGGACACTGCATTGTTTGGCAGTAGGCAGAGTTGTCGTAGATGTGTGTACATTGACCCCATGGCAGTGGCAGCCTCTTGCATCCTTGAGGGAAGCTGATACAATGTCAATGGGAGTTAAAAATAACAGCACACGTAGCACCTCTGGTAAAGTGCACCATTGTGCTACCATAGTCTTTGGGCACTATGCATAGTAGAATCCCTCAACAGGATGAACGTACACATATGTTCTCTTAATAACACACATATAAAACAAATGCAAAGACTTTAAGCAGGTCAGCTCGACTATTCACATGAAGCACTGCATTTCCTGTGTACATTTACATGCATTGCACATTCCTAAACACCTAACAAAAAGATTTAGGCCTATAGTGTAAAAAAAAGACACAATACCATCAAACGTGAAATTTTGATGCATTGAGCAATGCTTCGGCTGAAAACGTGCTGCATCCACCCAGGAACTGTTGGCAGGGTTCTGCCATGCTGCAAACCAGGAAGTGCAAAGTTACTTTCACTTTCCTTTCTACTGTTTGTCTATGCTTAGTGCTGGAGGTGTATATGGTGGCTTGTGTTTTTGGAGGTGTTCATTGGTCTTGTTGGTTTCTGTGGTGTCCCTTTAGTGTCTACAAAGTGTAATTGGTGTTCAGTAATTATATTTTGTGTAGTGATGTATTGGGTGTTTGTACATTTTTTTTTTTTTTTTTTTTAATTTTATTTACCACAAAACAGCAAAGTACATATCATAAGCAGCCATTCGCCTACATCCCTTCTCGGGCCGGCATTAGTTCAAATCACCATATCAGCTATTCCTGGCTACGATCAACAGAATAAAGTCGACATCATATCAATCAAGCGTACGGCCAGGGTCAGGCCCTCTCCGGCTAGCCAATACTTTCGATAGTGTGTTGTGCGTTGCTGATACATGAACAATTCTAAACAATTTTAACTTTTTCTCCCAACCTTCCCCCCATCCCGAAAACCCCCACTCCTCCCCAACTATTCCCCAATCAGTGCTCCTCAAGTGTGGTAGTGTGTAGGCTGATGATGTGTCGTGGCATACGTTGCGTGCTACCTTTCATAGCTCCAAATGATCCCTCCCAGTTACCCACTCACCCGGGGATGCCGCTCCACCCGCCTAACTGGGTCACGCTGCTGTGTAAGTGACTACCCTGACTGTCTCACCCCGGGTCCAGGTGCGGGTCGCGCCCCTGCCCCTCCCCTTCCTCCGCTGCCAGGTCATCTTCATCCGCCCTAGAAGTCAAGTAAGCCTGGTACAGTCCCCAGAAGTTCTTGGGTCGACTCCGGGGCGGCAGCAGCTCACTGTAAACCTCTGCTTGTGTGTTGCAGAACGTCATGCTATTTACCCAACGTTTCAATGTCGGGAGGGGGCCCCTCATCCAGCAACATGCTATTACACGTTTGGCAAGTAACATGCCCATGCTGACCATTTTTCTCACTGACACCGGCACCTTCTTTGTGTAACCCAGCAGGGCGAGGGCCGGGTCCATAGCTAGGTCCACTTCCACGATGGTGCTCATTTCCGCAAAGATCCCGCACCAAAATCTTTGAATGCCCGGGCACAGCCATGCTAAATGGAAGAAGTCAGCCACTGGGGCTCGGCATCTTTCGCAGCCCGGCGTGTCTCGAAGACCGTACCTGTGTAGCCTTTCCGGCGTATAATACACTCGCTGTAAAAAGTTAAAGTGGACCAGATGGTGTCGCCCGTTCAGCGATATCCGCCTTGAGGCCGCACAGCAGTATGCCCACATACCGTCATCTATGTGAGCGTCCAGGTCGGTTTGCCAGGCCAAGCGTGCCCTCGTGTACTGTTGCGCCGTGTGTCCATGCCCTATCTTATAAAGTTTAGAAATCATTTTCTGCGGCGCCGCAGTTGCGATGACATAAACCAGTTCTGGGATCTCAGGGGGTTCCGCCATGTCGGGCCTAGGAGGTCTAGGAAGGCACTGCGAACCCTATGATACTGAAAGCGCTGGAGTAACGTGGGACGCTCCCTCCCTTGTGACAGTTGATCCCATGTCTTAACCGCACCCTTCTCGAAGAGGTCTCCCAGAGTGTGTGCACCTAGTTCACTAAGGGCCCTGTGAACGCCTGGTTCCGTCAACGTGGGGAGCCATAGCGCCCAATGTATCGGCATATTAGGTGCGTACATCAGCTCTTTATCTTGCCTCTGTACTATGGAATGCCAGGCATGGTTAGTAGACAGTAGGGAGTCCAGTGTTCCCACCCTACGGTCCCTGGGGCCGCAGATCGTCGCTGGGAGCGGGGTAGGGTCTGCAAATAACCTCTCTAGTATCACATGCGGAATGTCCTGTTTTCCGTGAATCCATGTGTGGAGGTGCGAGGCCTGCGCAATCCTGTAATAGCGCTCCATATCAGGCGCCGCCAGCCCCCCTTGTTCGTAAGGCAGCTGCAGGACCTTCCACTGCACTCTAGGTTGCTTCCCGGCCCAGGCCAGACGCACTAGGAGCTTGTCTATGGTTTTAAAGAAGGTTCTGGAGAGGACAATCGGGATATTATTAAAGAGGAACAAAAACCTCGGCAGAACTACCATTTTTATCAAAGCTACTCGTCCCATCAGTGACAGCGGGAGCTTAATCCAGAGTTCCACGTCATCTGCGAGTTTGCTATAGGCAGTACCGTAATTTTCCCTCAGCATAATTTCGGGATCCGTATGTATCCATATGCCCAGATACCGTATCGGTTCCGTGGACCATTGAAGTGGGTACTCCATTTCAAAGGGTTCTGTGACAGGGGTCAGGGGAAAGGCCACCGATTTGGACCAGTTGACCTTCAACCCCGAAAGCGCACCAAAACGTACAACCTCCCTCAGTACAGACGCAAGGTTGTTCCCGGGATCCCTGACATACAGCAGAGTGTCGTCTGCATATGTGGAGATGCCAATCTTGTATGTGGGATAGTTGATGGCTTCATAAGAGTGGTACTCCCGAATCGCGCACGCCAGAGGCTCCGCAACCAGAGCGTAGAGTAGCGGCGAGAGGGGACACCCCTGTCTCGTGCCTCTGCTGATGAAAAACGGCTCCGAGACTGCATCTCCCAGCCTAACTCGTGCAGTGGGTTTGTGGTAAAGCGCACCCAGGAGCTGGAGGAAAAGGGCTCCTAATCCCAACTTCTCAAGCACTCTACGCATGAAGGTCCACTCCACAGAGTCGAACGCCTTCTCCATGTCTAGAAAGACAGCTATAGCCTTGGTGTCATGCTTAGTGTGCTGGATGGCTCCCATCACTGTGCGAATGTTGTACGTGAGGTTCCGAGCAGGAATAAATCCCGCTTGCTCTGGGGCCACTAATTCAGGGGCCACGAGTGCCAACCTGGTCGCCAGCACCTTAGCATATAGCTTGGCATCCACATTGAGAAGGGACAGAGGGCGGTATGAGCCTGGGAGATCATGTGGTTTGCCCGGCTTCAATATCGTAACGATGAGGGCCTCTCTCAGAGAAGGCGGCATGGCGCCTGTCTCACAGATTTCATCAAAGAGGGTGGAGAGGTAGGGCAATAACTTATCTTTGTATGCCTTGTAGAAGGTCACCGTTAATCCATCTGTCCCGGGGGCACTCTCAGACCTCATGTCATCCAGAGCGTCCGATATCTCCTCCCGGAGGATGGGAGACATCAAGAAGTCTCGCTGCCAGTTCTCGAGAAACGGCATTTTAATATAGCTTAAATAGTTGTCTATTTGATCCTCTACCCCGGAGACCTTATTGGTGTATAGGTCCTCGTAGAATCCCCTGAATTCCGCTAGAATGTCCTCCTCCGCCATGAGCAGGGTTCCCTCTGCCGATTGTAACTCTGTAACCACCTGCTTACGCCTGGTGCCCTTCATTATTCTGGCTAAAAGCGAGCCCGGTCGATCACCCTCACCATAAGCGCGCGCCGTCGCATACTTTCCTAGGTGCTTAACTTCTCTGTCAGCTTCCTCGTGGTACTCTTTCAGGAGTTCCTGCAGTGTCCCATCTCCTGTGGGGGTCTGATCCGTCAGTTGTTGTCTTTCGCACTCTGCTAATTGCCCCTCTAGATGTGTCAGCCTGCGTCTAATATCCTTCAGGACGCTGGAATGCTTAGCCATGACTATCCCCCTGATATACACCTTAAAAGTCTCCCATATCGTCCCGAAGCTGTCCACCGTGCCTAGGTTAGTATCGAAAAACACATCTATTTCCTCCCCTAGCTCGGCCCTGAACGTTTCATCCAGCAGGGAATATGGTGGGAAGCGCCACGTGAACGGGGGTATCCTCCGTCTGGGAGTGTTAAATACCAACAATACAGGGGAGTGGTCCGATAGCGTACGGGGGAGCACCTTACAACCCTTCACCAGCGCCAGCAGCGGGGGAGTGGACAACCAATAGTCTATTCTGGTGTGTATGTTATGGTACGCAGAGTAATGTGTGTATCCCCCTCTATCCCGGTGTCTATCCCTCCAGACATCCACCAGCCCCAGTCTCACCATTTCAGCTTGCATGTGCTGCGCAGCTGCGGCCGGGCGGCGGGGCGGACCCGCCGACCTATCCAGTTCCGGGCTAAAAACAAAGTTAAAGTCTACCCCCCACAGCATTCTATCTGAGGGCCACTCAGAACAGTGTCTCGCGACCGCTGCGTAGAAGTCCGGGGAGTCGTAGTTCGGGCCATACACATTCATGACCAACAGAGTTTGTCCCTTACCCGTACACTTGCTTAGTACAAACCTCCCTTCCGGGTCAGCCATCAAGAGTGTGAGGGACAATTTAGACTTTGGGTTGACCCAAGTAAGTACCCCCCTTGCATGTGAGGTGAAGCCAGCATAAGTAGAAGTACCCTGAAGGCCCCTATGCGTGAGCATCTTGCTGTTGTTGGGTAAGTGAGTTTCCTGCAGCAGGGCTAGGTCTATATGATGCCTTTGGAGATAGAGCAACACCTTACGGAGTTTCCGATAGTCATTTAATCCCCTCACATTCCATGTCAGGGCCTTCAGTGTCTCTGTGTCACTCAGTAAATCATCATGTTGTGTGTCAGCCATATGTAGTGCAGCAACATTGCATATGCGTCGCAAGTGTATTGACTGCCTTTAGTCGTAGACTGCAACTGCAAAACATCCCAGTGGGTAGTAACATTGCGGAGCACGCTAAGAACCCCCCCTCAAACATATCAGAACCCCAAACTCCCACTTCCCCCCGCCTCCCACAGTCAACCAACCCCAACCTGGTATGACCGAAGCCCCCGTGTCCCTCCCTCCCACCCACATTCAAACCCATGCAACAATTCCCCATACCAGCTCTATCCGAGCCGCAGCCGCAGTGAGCGCTGTGGCAGAGGTAGCCTGTGTTATCCTGTAGTCGTCCACTTCCCTTCCGGGACCACCAATCAGTGTCCTTCAGCTTGCCCCTCCGCCAGCGCCCCGTTAATAAAATGCAGCAGTGTCTGCTAAGCACAAGAGTTCACCGTCGTGTGTGAGTTCTCACCCCTCCACTCCCCCGATACCAGAGTCCTTAGTTCTCTTCCAAATCACGCACGTGGGAGCCAAGTCTCGCCCAGGGGATTCCCAGTAGTGTAAGCGCAACCCCCCAGCGGCCCCAATACAAAACATACAGATCTCACCCACAGTTCAGCTTGCAATAGTCGAGGGCCTGTGGCAGGTCACTCCGAGAGGCCATCCCCCAGCAGTCCAACGGGAGGGTTCAGAGGTGCCAAAGTGTACGGAGGTCCTTAGTGTACTGCTTTTCGCCCCCGCTCCTCAGTCTTGGTCCTCTAGATCCCCGTTGCTGGCCCGCTCCGCCGCATGTTGTCCTGGACTCCCCCGGGAATCTTTCATCCAATCCTTTAGGGATTTTTGCAGTTCTTTGGGATCTGTGAAGAAATGCGAGCGTCCCTGCCTGTTGATGCGCAGCCTCGCTGGGTATAACATGGCGTAGTCCAGGCCCAGGTCTCTAAGTTGCTGCTTGTACGGGACAAATCTACGCCTCTCCTCCTGGACTTTCGAAGTAAAATCAGGGTATAGCGATATGTCCATTCCCTCGTACTGTAGTTTGCCCTTTTCACGGGCTGCTCGAAGGGCTGCGTCCCTATCCCTGTAATTTAACAATTTCGCTATAATCGGTCTAGGGTTGGCGCCCGGGGGAGGTCTTGGTCCGAGGGTGCGATGAGCGCGTTCCACTATAAACATTGGCAAGAAGGTGACGTCCCCTAGCATCGTCTTCAGGAGCTTCTCGATAAACAGTTCCATCTTGCCCGTTTGGGTAGACTCAGCCACACCCGTGACGCGGATGTTGGATCGCCGGGAACGCGCCTCCAAGTCCTCCGACTTCTCCTGGATTATCTGAAGCAATCTACCAAATTGTTTACGATCAGTGTCCCATTCAGTTTGCGCCTCCTCCGCCTCTGTCAGTCTGCGTTCCGCCATGTCTAGCCTCTCCGTGTGCTTGTCCACTCTTTCTGTCATACGGTCCATCCGATATGACAACGCATCAATCTTGTTTCCAATGGCCGACATGCCCTCCTGGAGGCCTTTCTCCATGGTGGTAAGCATCTCTTTAATTTCAGCACATAGTGAGGGACCCGGGTCAGTAGCCGTGCTTGGAGACTGGGCAGCCGGCTGTTCTGGGTCCTTATGCCATCGCTGGTCGAACGTCAGCTTCGTCTGCGTGCAGTCTCCCTTGCCCATTGTGGATGTTGTTTTGGGGGGAGGCTGTGGGCCGCTCCGGCAGAGGCCTCACTGGATGCCAAAGTACTGCGCGTGCACCCGCTCCGGCTGCAAGTGGTTTCAGGGGTGCAGTAGGCAGGGCAGCGCAGTGTGTGTGTCCTGCTAGGGCCCGGCGACGGCGCCTGTGTCCGTCGGGGTCCCCCAGGTATGGTCAGTAAATCGCCCTCTAGACCCCCCGGAATGGCCCAGGCCAGCTACGGAGGTCCGCGCTCGTGAGGAGGATCTTCCACCCTCCGGAGGCCGCTCGCTCCCACGACAAGTCCCTTCTCTCCACAGACGTGGGTATGCCCGTCTATCTGGCGCTCGGGCCGAGCCTACCTTCGGGGGTGCTCCGCCGTCACCACGTGGTCCACAACCGGCTCTGCAGCCAAACCGGTGCCTCCCCCGCCGGCCCCGCCAGCTCTCAGGTGTTGCACCGCACCTCCGGTGTGCATTTCCGGATCGTGGGGCAGCCGGGGGGTCAGCCTCCGCCGGACTCCGTCAGACCCCTAGTCGACCGCTCGTCTCTGCCGCACGTCGGGTGACGTCGCTCGGCTTAGCAAGTCAGGAAAGGCCGGTGCTTAGGGCCTGGTCCGGCGTCTGCAGGATAGTCGGGCAAAGTAAGGTTTCCCTAGCCCGTTTTCCGCCCAAACTGCAGCCGGAGAGCCGTCAGGGGTAGGGGCGGCGATATCCGCAGGTTTTGTACAGGTTTCACCGCTTTGAAAGGATCTATGCCGGATAGTCGTCGGCGCTGGCTCGGAGCTCCGCTCTTAAGCGTCCACCATTGACGCCGGCTAGCTCCGCCCCTCAGGGTGTTTGTAATTATAGGGCGTTTAACTTGTAGGGGTAGGGGTAGTTGTATAGTAAGGTTGTTAATATTTTGACTGCTCATTTTTTGGAGTAAGATGGCGGGGAGTTGCAGATCCCGTCACCTTTCAGAGAATGAGTTTGGAGGCCTCCTGTGACTCATTAAACATTATCTCCCAAACAAGTTAGCCTCAGGTGGAAAGGTCATCCAGGGGTACCACAACTGTCAACGTAAGGAGCGTTGGTTGGAAGTGATGTTACATCTTCTTTGTATATTTGGTGTGGACCGCAGCTTGCATCAACTTAAGCACCGGTGGGCGGATGTCGTGAGTCGGAAGAAGGATCTCATTAATCATCTTGGCATGGAGGTTAGCGGGACTGTCGGTAAGAGTACAGAAATACCTGGACATGGTAGAAGTGTTCCCTTGACAGATATCTGTCATTGATGTCATGCCTTGAGTGGCAGATATGTATTGCTCTTAGTAAGCCAGGTTACTGGCCAAATATGTTTGGTCTCAAACATGTGACAGAGCATTGTTCACAGTGGCCTATCAGTAACCCAAAATGAACATGCTGTGCAAGGGAGGCCCAAATGTGCTTGGGGAGTCATCTGGCTATGTGCATAGACTGTTGTCACATGTCCTGCTGGTCATTTCCGACATGTGCTCCCATGCAACACACTAATGGGAGCAGACACTAGGGGATGTACAGGGCAACATTTTTTGGGTGAAAATATAGTACTTGGAGCATGATGTATGGTTCCATCTATTCCCATGTGGCAGGGTTGTTAAAGTGTACAGCAGGCCAATGTGAAGCGTGGATAGCTAGCCACTCTCAATCTATGGGTCTTCCCATTTGCATGCAACTTGAACCACTACAAGGATTACCTTTTGTGATGATATGTGCCATGCCTTGGGTACTCAAAATCACATATACTTCTCAGTATCTACAATTAGGTGCCCGGGTACATTTGTGCACAGGAGGCCATTTAGTATGCATGTTATCTTGTAACATGAGTACCTTTGCTTCAAAACTTTGTGATGATTATGTATTTCAGAGGACTGATTGCAGTTTTTACTAAGCAAAATATCAATGTATGGTCTGAACGTGCAAAAAATGAGGTTCTTGCTGAAATTAGGATATTGTAGGTTTACACATGGTCAACCTGAGCTATGTCTGATAAATATTTCCAATTGCAAGGGGACAGTGGTCCAAAGCAGTTCAAAGATAAAAAACCTAGATAATAAGACAAGCCTTGATGAGCTGCTTATGTATTTGTCCAAGTCCAGCCGGACATGGAATTTATTTTAACAATGAGGAAATATTTGTAGATCACATTACAAAAATTGCAAAGAGCACAATCCTGTGCCTTACAGCAGAACAGAAAAGTTAAAGAGATGAGAGTAAGTATGAGAGAGGAAAGGTTTACAGGCAAGAGAAAAGAAGAGCAAAACTGGACACTTTCAGATCAATAGTACAAGTGTTTTGCCAGAGTAGTATACACAGCAAAAGATACACATTGGTTTATACTGTATAACTACTGTAAAAGGTCGACGTTTCGATCCCGCGCTCTAAAATACAATGGGATCATCATCAGGACTTTGCACAGTTATATTGCCTGTTTGGAATAGTTATACGCCTCTTAGAAAGAAGACTGTGCGCATGGCGGAACTCGGTTCCAAATCCGTGGGTGGGCTCTGTAGGTTCTACAGGGTATCAGCACACGAGGTTGCTAAACAGGGGTTGGAAGATGATTAAGTCGGCAGGCAGAGTTCCTTGCCGAGTGAGGGTTTTCCGCATTGAGATACGCCGGAAAAGACGGTCGTCTTGCAGTGTGGTAGACTGTAAGACAGAAATTCGGCCAAATGACAAGTAATTGAATTAGCGGGCGGTCCCCGGTCGATGCGTGGATCGGCTTCAGACAGGAGCGATGTCCTCGTAGGTACGGCTGCCAGGTAAATATTTCCATCCTATACAACTGACAACATGCTGTTAGAACAGGCTAAGGCGTATGGGATCCGCGAAGTGCGTTACCGCCATATCAGGCATGCTGACCAGGGATACCACAGGATGGCACGCCGATATGAGGAGGATAAGGCATACAACTAAAAGTCCGCTGTCCAAAAGGCCCAAGAGGAAGCATCCAGGGATGGATTCAGACGGGTAGCCATGGTGCCCGACGGTGAGGGACATGGACCTATTGAGGAACCTCAACAGGACACATGCACATGGCAGTACAGCCACAAGCAGCAACCCCTGGGCAGTTATCGGACACTGACCTCCAGGGCATGAACAAACTGGCAGAATTAAAAGCCACATGGGAGGTGTGGAGCCGCAGCTGGACATGGTAATGTGCAGCATACCCCACTTTGCAGCAGGCGGTGGACAGTATTGCTGCTCAGATTTGATACGCTCATTTGAAACTTGCTCGTCCCCCATTTGTTTTTCATGAAACTATTGATTGAATAGGTACTATAGCAAAACTCAGTAGTATAGTGTAGTTGATAGGTATTACTTCTTTGTTAGATTTAATTGCCATTATCTTGTTAGGTGTAATTAGGGGGTCGGTGTATAGTGTATGTATTTAACAGAGAGATTTTTTAAAAACCAAATAACATGTGTATTTGTTTAGATCTTTATGTATGGTTAGTTTGTGTTTAGGAGTAGTTCTTGTTGCCATTGTGTGCATATGTGTTTTAGTGGAGGTGAGGTGGAAGTTTTATTTCCCTATTGTGTCATATGTGTAGAATAGAGAAAGTTAAAGGTAGGTTGTTACGGTTTTAGTTTGATTAGGTAGTGTAGGTTAGCTCAGGATTATTTATGTGTAGTTAGTATGGGTAAGATGAGTACGTGTAGGTAGTATTAGGTTTCCTCTTTACAATTTTGACATTAAAAAATATATTTTAGCAGTTTGCTAAATGTTTTCTTATTAACTGCTTAGGAGTTGACATATCTTGTTAGGTGGTGTTTGACACATGCAGTGGTCTTTCCATGCTGTGTTTGATTACATGTATTACCAGGTGGAATATCAACGGATAAGGTGCAGTCAGGTATGTAATAGATTCACTAAAGTGATCCTCACACATAATTATAAAATGTAAGTGTCACTCTTGCTGTGGAAGGACACCCAGAGCAAAACAGGGCTTACCATATGGCTGTGGTGTGTATGTGAGTAGTGCTACATCTGCAGTATGGATGAAAATGATTACCCATATGTGTTTATTCCTGGAGGTTTTTACCTCACAGACTGATGGCTGTACTTACACAATCATAACAACAAAAACGGTGGGGTGGGATCCCAGGGAATTTAGTTTAAAGACCAAAGCGGAGAGCTTCCCCTAAACATAATCAATAAAACAATACTATCTCAGGTCTGAGTGTTAGCACATGAACCATGTGTGGTGAGTGTATAGATTCTCTCAGAAATTTGTGGATAAATACAGCCAAAAAGGGGGGATTATCCCTTAAAGACTAGAACCCTCACTCACCCGAAGGTGACATGCTTCATCATATTGGTTCCTCCTCCCAGTAGGAAATCCTAGTCCTACTGGAGGCTACAATTTCCTCACTGTGATGAAGGAGCTCAGGGATGTTTTCAAAGAGGTTCACTAGTGTGACTAGGATGCCAGAATCCCATATGTGAAAATTATGGTGTAGCGCAAACAATGAGAAGACTAATAGTGATTTTAAAACTGCCTAGGAAGGTGCAAAAAACAGTTTTTATTGGATTTATCTCACTGGGAGAGTTAGGAAGCAGCGCAGAGAGTAGTATAGATTTGAACCTACTCAAAATTCAGGTCAACATATTTCAGCCTAGTGATCAATACTCTGTATCAGTGGCTTTCTTCAGGACCACAGGTGGCAGTTCTGTACCATCACGAGGTATCGACGGACAGTGCGGGCCTCCTTTCCTGAGCTGTTGCCAGGAGAGGTGAGGTGTTTTATCCTACCTTTGAGGATGTTCCCAGCAATACCTGACATTGCTACGCAGGATTACTAGTGTTGTATCATTTATGTTTACTATTTTTCATTATCACAAGTACAAGTAATAGGAGCAGCATTAACAAGATTTCTTTGGCCCTGAAGAAAGACTCTGATACAGAGTATTGATCAGTAGGCGGAAACATGTCGACCTGAATTATGAGTAGTTTTAAATCCTGGGGATGATGCAATGTTTTGCCTGGAAGAGGGAAGGGAGGGGGGAGAGACAGATTAGCTACTTTCCATTCAGTGGCCTGTATAATAGAATGTGGATGGTGTCTGCTCGTGGCAGCCTCCGAGATATCCCTGACCCTGATGTGTTAGAGGAATTAGCATGACTATCAGCCAGGCCCTGAGTTACCTTAGGAGCTGAGTGTGAGACTGGTGCAGGTGAAACCTGCAGCTGGTTAATGATTGTCAGTTCATGCTCAATTGCATGTAAAAGGGCGATAAAAGGAGAAAGCTCCACTAGGAGGCGTTCCTTAACTTTAGTGATACAGTCCTCCGTTAATTGTGATATCAAAAGGGGAATATGGACAGGTGTACCCTCGCAACCCTACATAGGCAATCATGGTGGCTGTACCTTGCTTGGAGGCCAGATAGAGGAACACGTTTGGCTAGTATCCTCCACGGTTTTATTTAGGGCTGCCCGCCTAGGCCGTTTAACATTTGCTGAGGGCTGACAGCTTTCAGAAACAATGGGCACAGTGTCAGACACAAACCTAGTGCACACAAAGGGAGAAACAATGGGTGATGGCGTTGTTATAACAAAATGTAGTAACTGCATTTACACCTTAGGTCACATCAGAATTGAGGGAAAGTCTCTTTTCAGTTAGGGTAAGTTTAGGGCTACTAACCCCCATAACCCTCTCGAACATCCTGTCAATAGAGGTGCCGTTTATAGGGGGAGTAGAGGCAGGGGACTGTTATATTAATCATTATGCTGCCTCAGCACGTGCTGGCTCGCGGGGCTGCCTGGGCTTGTGGTCATGGTCTACTTCGATGCTTCGAGAACAGGGTTCCGTGACCCAGCCGTTGGTCGGATTGTTCCTATTGAGCTTGGAAATAAATGCTCTCTCCAACCTACGATACACTAGAGTACCCGTATTTACTACAGGGACCTCCTTCAGCTTTCCTTTTACCCATATCACAGGAAACAGTCAGTCATGGTACAATATGAATAAGAGAGGGAAGGGTACATCCAAAGGTTAAAGCAAAGAAAGGTGGCCAAGCCCAGCTTCCACCAGGTTCTGACAGACACAAACAGGTTTGCCCTTGGCCCAACCTTTAACCAGGTGCTGCTGCTCTTGTCCCGTGCAGCGGGGCTTTCGATAGCGCAATAAGCACTAGGGGAGTCTAGCTTCTCCTCCTCCTAGCTTCAGCAAGGTGATGGTGCCTCCAGGTGCAAGGGCAGATGGGACAGCTGGTCCCCAACACAAAAGAAATGTCCCATTCCTGTGCTTCTGGCTTCTCGACAGAATACTTCCTCTTATGGCTCAGCAAAGTACTGGCCATTGAAAGAAAGACTTATCTACCCTATTTAGAGTAAACCCTAAATGGAAGGGACAGGATAAGATATAATGGCCCCTTCACCATAGGCCCAGCACATGGGATCCATCGTTTTTTGTTTTTAAAAAATCCTACTTTTAAAAAAAGTTTGCATATCTGACTGTACTGTCCTTCAAATGTTTTGTGCATTGACAGGAACTGCATTGACAGCAGTTTCTGTCAATGGTGACAGTTGTCCACAGAGCCAGAGGACAACTCTAATTATGACAGTGGGGGTCCCTTCGGATGATGAAGGTATTCTCTGCCCTCCTGATGGAGTTAACTCCATTCACGAAGCTCTAAATTAGGCCCATAGTTTTTCTTACTTCTGTCATGAAATTATACAATTATACTGTGTTGGTCAGTTCATAACAGGCACTATGCAATTGTTTCTATTTTGATAAATTTACTCTAAATATTAGATGGCTCTGGGTTACTTGGATACAACATTTTTATTTCTGGTTTTTGCTCTTATAAATCATTGTTATCAGGTATTTTAGTCTGATCTGTTTACTTGAACTGAACCAGAATTAATAATTCCAGAATGCACTTATATGCTCCAGATAAAATAGGTATTCTCGTAACATGGAGCCTTTTGTTAATCCTAGATCCCATGCTTTGTGAGTGAGAGTGAGTATATAGCTTTGGAAGAATAAATAACTTTAACTAATCTTGCTCAAGTTCCAATGATCCTTATGATTAGTCACTTTTGAGGGTAAAAGTAAAGAGCATGAGCATTTGTGGATGCCTAAACAGAGCCATAAAGGGCCTTCTAAGTTATTATGTATTGGCCCCTGGTGTAATGGAGGGGCATTCTGTGCCATGTCTGTCAAAATAACTTGAACACATTCAAACATTTGAGACCTTTAGAGCTATTAGTTAGTACTTGCATTTATGCCAGTTTTAACACTAGGGTCCTCATGTTACGAAAACCCAAGGTTTGTGACCACAAAAGTACTTGTCATTATGTTCAAAACACTTTTAAGTTTGGAAATATCTTTAGACTAGTAAAGTTAAATTTGCAATTCTTTCTGAATTACAAATAGGAGGGTTCATGAAAGGGGTTTTCTATCTCCCCTTTCCAATTCAGGATCTAGGGGCATATTACCAAGCAATAGCGATAATTATCGCTATTGCTTGGTTAGAGACAAAAATTTATCGCCGACCTGCGCCGATTTTTATCGCAGATAAACCTTGGTATTACCAAGGTTTAATCCAAATGCGATAAAAATCGGCCGCAATGCATGAATATCGCTGAAAAGTCAGCAATATTCAGGCATTACCGAGCTAATGCTATTAGCCATGTTATCCACCTCCCATTGGATAACATGGCTAAGAACTGCTCAGGGCAGATGTTAGCTTTTGGAAATATTTGCGCTTAGCGCGAATATCTCCAAAAGTTGGTAATAGGAGATAGCGATGTTAGCGACTGTTTCCAGTCGCTAACATCTTGGCACGCCCACTTTGCATGTCATTAGTGATAAATTTCTCTGACATGCAAAGTGGGGCCCAAGATGGTCGCTATCTCCTACTAGCTGTCGCTAACTGGTGT
This sequence comes from Lissotriton helveticus, assembly GCF_964261635.1. Taxonomy (NCBI): domain Eukaryota; kingdom Metazoa; phylum Chordata; class Amphibia; order Caudata; family Salamandridae; genus Lissotriton; species Lissotriton helveticus. The sequence goes on from NC_136059.1 coordinate 1,715,609,322, forward strand.
TAGCGACAGCTAGGTAATAGGGAGATAATTTTATCTCCGCTTTCTTAGCTTTTAAAGCCAAAAAAGCGGAGCTAAACCCCCTTGATGATATGCCCCCTAATTTGTAATGGGTAAAGGGACTCCTTGGGACAGGATGTTAGAAGCAGCAGGGGAGCAGTTTTCCAAAAATATCCAGCCAAACAGTGGGTAATCTCTACCATTTAGATAGAGACCAGGTAAATAGTGAAACGTTTCTGCTATTTCCATGGCTGCCAGCCGAACAGCACAGAATCTCTACTATTCAGCGAGCAACTGTGTAAATACTAATGTTTTCCTGCTATTTGCGCAGCTGCTGGATGAACCGTGCAAAATATCTACTTTTTATTCAGCGGCCAGGTAAATAGTGAACTTTTCCGGCAATTTGCATGGCCACCAGCAGCACACTGCAGAATCTCTACTGGTTAGCCAGTGGCTAAGTAAATAGTTATGTTTTTCTGCTATTTGCATGGTCGCCAGCCAAATAGTGCAGAATCCCTACTATTTAGCCAGTGGCAATAGAAATAGTGAAGTTTTTCTGTTATTTGCACGTCCAACAATCAATCAGCGCAGAATGGTAAATAGTGAAGTTTTAATTGCTATTTGCATGGCCATTCACCAAACAATGCAGAACCTCTATTATTTAGCCAGTGGCCAGGTAAATAGTAAAGGTTTTCTGTTATTTAGAAAGCCACCAGACATATCTGGGACTGCTTGCATAGGGAGAAGATTATTTTTTGATAAGCCATATGTATAAGTGTTTTAACAACTATAGGAAAAGTGATTCTGAAAGATTGGCGGAGCACTGGAGCAAGGCTTTGGGGACAGAGGTTACACCTACTGTAATCAAACAAGCACTACTTAGTACACTCTGTTAACTTGCGGCTATAGCAATTTCGTACCATATGTTTGCTGTATCATAGGCCGGAAAAAAATTCTAAATGGTCCTTGCTTGGTCTAGGCAAAGATCGGACGAAATGTCCTAGATGTGCTTTGTATGCAGCTAGTATCACGCATATGTTTGTAACTTATCCCAAATTAGGGACATTTTGGCAGAAGGGTGGCCAAGTATTTTCTCAGAGACTGGGGATAGACGCACCGGTTGCGGTCAAAGAAATTATGATGGGTTTAGAATGCGAATCATAGATTTACCCAACTATCTTCAATACTGCTGGTTGCAGCTAGACTGGCAATTGCTCGGCTATGGATTGATCAAAATCTCTCTCAAAAAATGGTTGGTGGCTTTTGGTAAGGGAAACATACAAAATGGAAAAAACATTAGCCAAGGCAAGGGGTATCTGCTCCCTGACGAAATTAAATGCAATATGGGGGCTCTTTATTTTAGAAACATGTATTTTGTACATTCCTTTGAGTTATCGATAATTGTCTTGTTTTGATGATCCCTATTGTTTAAACAATTTATGTTTGTTTGCTCTAAGTTTTTAAGTCTTGTTTACTGTTCTTCTTCTTTGTATGTAATACAGCGTACAGCTTGTGCCCCTCTTGTTGACAATAAAAGAAAATGTAAAAAAAAATGTTTAAATAGAAAGCTACCAGACAAATAGTAAGTAACTTTTACTATTTGGCCACTGGCTGAGTAAATAGCAGAAAAAAACTAACTATTTACCTAGCTAGCCTGTAAATAACTGCTACTGTTTAAAAATACCAAGAGGTAAAGAGGTAGGTTGGCTGACTCCCAGGACTCTCCCAGTTTCCCTTGTCACTCTTTCCCAGTTCCCTGGTTTCAAAACCTGTGCCTGTCTACTTCACATCTGAGCAAGGACCGATCTAAACTCCATCCTATTACAGCTACTCCAGATTCTCCTGACCTGACCCACAATCTATTATTCCATAAATACCTTTCATTGTTAAAGACCCGTTTCTCTCGCAGGTCAAGTGCTGTGCAATAACCCACTATGCTACAATCGTCGCTCTCACTTACAAAAAACTGAAGAATTTTCCTTCCAAAGCAAACCAAGGCAAGACAACTTTTCATCCAAAAAGTCTCACTTCCCATACTACAGGATGTACATTCACTCCTCACAACCCGCCGTACTCCTGTAGTGCATGATCCAGAATAACATTGGGATTTTGGCGTTTAACGCACAAAAATCCACAGGACACAGTAAATAGCATATGCCTTCCCCTGTTAAAATTTCCCAGGTTTGACCTGCCGAAATTTAACTAATGTTGTGTTATTTAACACATCCAATAATTAAAGGATGTGTTAAATGAAACCAAACTCGTAGGGGCATATTACCAAAAAGTAGCGATAATTATCGCTAAATAGGCTTAGCGATGAATTTTTTATCGCTGCCTATCGCTGGATATGTTAGCAGAGAAAACATGCTATTAGCAACGTTTTTCTCCATTGTGCTAAAATATCCAGCGATAGCGGCGAAATGCGTGAATATCGCTGAGAATACAGCGATATTCACGCATTAGCGACAAAATGCTCTTAGCCATGTTATCCACCTCCCATAGGATAACATGGCTAAGAACTGGTCTGGAGCAGGCATTAGTTTTTGGCGATAGCGAGAATATTTCCATCGCTATGCCTGCCTTGCTAATGTCGCTAACAGGTTGGGTACGCCCACTTAGCATGTAATTAGCGATAAATATCGCTGACATGCAAAGCGGGCCCCAAACCGCTCGCTATCACCTGAAAGCTGTCGCTAACATCAGTTAGCGACAGCTAGCTAATAGAGCGATAGAATTATCGCCGCTTAGCAGGCGAAAACGGCCGCTAAACCAGTGATAATTGCCTATCCCCACCCTTGGTAATATGCCCCGTATTCCGACCTGTGTGTAAATGGCAGTGGGGTAGCAAGGTGGGGGTGGGGAGGTCGGTCCACCCCAGGAGGCACGAGTTTGGGGGACGGCGGCCAGTGCCCCTCTCCCCGCTCTTAACTGTGGCAGCCAAAGAAAGCACTAGCCCAACCCCCACCCGCTCCTAAATTGGCCACCGCGAGTGGAAAACGTAGGGGATGTCACGAGCGGCCTAAGGCCTAGCTACGCCACTGGTAAATGGGTTTATTCACAGCAAGCAGTTTAACGAGCCACTCATAATGAGGTCCTAAGTAGTACAACCTGATAAAGAAATATTCATTTTTTTATGGCAATGGCTCAATTAATATCTGATAATTGCCCGAGCAAAATGAAAAAGCAAATATCAATCTCAAGAAAATCTTACAATTAGGGCCGTGAATTCAGGTGTGCTGGTCATGAAAAATCATGTTCATAACTTCCCATCATGTTCGCACAGATTTGCTGGTAACCACCTTAACTATATTGTTCAGTAGGGGTGTCATTGAAGTGTCATCAAAATGTGTTCTTGACGATTATATTTTGGTAAGCCAGGGAGGTCTTTGTTTCTGTCAGATCTTTGATGAAAATTCAAAACCTCCCCCAACACCTAATGTGAAACCCGGCATCAGTCAGCATTATCTGTGGATTAGTTATTTTACCTAATTAAATGTACCCCTCGTTTCTAGGTTGTAGCATAAGATGCCTGCGGTATTTTTCTCCCTGTTGTAGTCCTTGTTTTTTTTAAATGCTGCTAATTAGGGGGGCGGGTGCTGAGGGAGGCAATGAATGAATTGATACTTTGCTGGTTCCGAAATTAAACAGAAAACAATGAGTTGTTTCGTGCCACATACCATTATTCTTGCCTTTTGGAGATGTCTTAATTTAATGAGAAATGCCAATTAAAGCGTTGTTTTCGTTTTTAAATTGGGCTCATTTATCCTGGCTGTCTCAAAAAGACATTTCTATTGACAGGTGTATTACCTAATGTACAATAAGCTCGTTTTATCTGCCCCCTTGGGGCCTCGCAGGCACCACACTCGGGAGATTATGCTCCATCGCAGATCACTCACTAATTTCCGCTGTGCTACAAAATTCTATCAGCTTCAGCTGATTCCGATCTTATTAATTATTACAGCAATAAGCACATCAGACTAATTATAACTATAGTGAGAAATATTATTCCAAGCCAGAAACAAAAAGCGCCAAAATACTTTTTTGCACGGTGTGTGCACACATAAGTCATCTGACTGGAGGGCAGAGGAACTTCATGATAAATATTCAGGCAAAATTTTTATTTTTATTTATTTATAATTTTATTGCAAACAAACATCAGTTAATACATGTCAATAGCAATCCTTGGACCAAATTCATATATAGAAATAACTTAAGAGCATGGTTCATTAGCCAAATACTAAAAAGCAAATAAATATTCACATTGAGACAGCTAAGCAAGAAAAAATATGCAATAAATAGTTCACTCTCAGTTGCAGGCAGAGAGGAACTGGGAAAGAAAAACCGCCAAGGGTGTGTTTTTTTAGCAACAGCCCAGTCTGGGTAGAAAGCGAGACCCACCCTGTCCAGTGTTTTGGGGAGATTACACCCCAAGAATATTATCTCCAACAGTTAACAGCACAATTGATCAAATATGCTATTTGTGAAGAGATAGACTTGACAAGCCTTTCTGAATGTGAAAACTGAAACAATAATCCAGTAAGTAAAGCACCGTGGAGAGGCCAGTACCACTTTGACCAAGCCTGTAATGTACTATAGAGTATTTTTCACAAGACAGCAACATGCATAGCACAATGAGCCGGTCAGGATTGGCCCCATATGGAAACTATTGAAGCCAAAACCAACTGTTCTACAATATTTAAAGCGCTTTATCCAGGTCTATAGTGCTTCAGTTTGTAAATCACCACTGCTAGGGCTCTTATGCACCTCATGTGAAAAACCATAACCAGGTCAATATCTACAATTTCCTAGTATGTAAAGTACCACAGCCACGCGTATTTCTACAATGCTGCAATACTTATATCACAGAGCCATCAAAGTATTTTTCCACTAAGTAATACACTACAGCAAAGCCTTTTTCCACAAAATCACAACATGCAAATTAGTATGTGATGCACTATGCATATGGCAGTTCTGTAGCAGTGTGTAAAGCACAATAGCTAGGCCAGTGCCTTTCTAATATGTAATTCGTCATATACATTTCCTTAGCCAGAAGATACAGCCAGTTTCAAAGGCTAGCAGTACTATAGTCTCAGTATACATGAATTATCCCCAGGCTGGTAACCACATCCCACAGGTATGTAAAGAGCCCCCTCTCGTAGTCAAACCTGGTTCACCTGTGTTCCTGCATCTCTAATGATCAAACACTCACTGCTAGTAAGATATGTGAACGCTTTCCTTTCACACTGTTACTACCTGGTACATTCAGCAGCTAGGACAAGAGGCATTTTCCTGGAGCAGTAAATATCCCATGATATGCATCCTCTGACCCTTATTCTGAGTGTGATGGAACATGTTTTTTTTGGAAGAGTATTCACGGGTATGACTTGCCAAACTTCATCAAGAATTCTTCAGCGAGCGTGAACTTTACAGCAAAACTCATAATTCCATTCACTGCACAAACTCCTGTTTGTGCGGGAAATTAAAACTTATCTTCCAAACCTGGAATCAGGATATAAGCGAGTGCCTGCATCCAGAAAAAGGACCAATACTGTTGAAAGCCTCTGATGCAAGTACGCAATACACTACTGATCATACATTTGCACTTCACCAATTTATGTGAGACTGGCGAGAGGTATAATGGGGTGTGAATAATGCTCAGTTTATTATATTTTCTGCAAAAAACTAATATTTTTAGTTTTCTTAACTTAAACAAAGTAATGTTGTACTGGGCTTCTAAGTCTTTTATCCTCCTAGTGTTTACTGCTCTTCCTTCGAATTGAGGTTGACATTGGGTTAGACATCCCTCTTTCCACCTGAAGTGGTTTTTTTTCTCTCCCGGAAGAACACAATAACAGACAGTGTCAAGAAATGAATACTTCTCTCCCTTTTACTATTTTGCCCTTCCTTTCTCTATTCCTTCTACTGAGGCTGAAATTTAAGTCCAGGATGACAACCATAGTGTGATGGATGCCAGAGGCTCTGGGGGCTCTATGCTCCTGGACCCCTCGGAATCATTCAATACCGCAGATCATGGAATCCTACTGGATAGGTAATCTGATATCACCGGCGTGGCGCTATCCTAGTAGTCTTTAATTCCTGTCCAGTCAGAAACAAAAACATTCACACCACCTCACCTTTCCACTTACAGGTTCAGTGTGCCGCAGGGATCGGTGCTTTCATCACTCCTGTTGAAAATCTACGTGACCATCAGCACATGTGCTTCATCATCTTGGTACAAAGTTATTCATATTAATACCTAACTTACCTTTGGCATCACCCCAAAACAAGGCTCAAATTCTTTAGCAATCCAACTTTTGTCTAACAGCTCAGCAGTCACATTATTTAAAACGGATGTATGACGTTACAACGCATACTATTACAACGCATGGCTTTACAACGCATTTTTACAACGCAAATACTTTTACAACGCATGTTTTTACAATGAATACTGTTACAACGCGAGATAGTATTATTAATAGTAAAGTGTTATTACAACGAAATCATTTATAACGCATACCTTTACAACCCTAAAATAACATATTTTAATTTTTTTTTTTGCGTAAAATGAAACCTGGCACGGGATGCAGGGAAATTAGGGTTTTTTGGGTGGGGAAGTGTCTTAAAATGTAGAGAAAAACTGAACGTAAATTTAAAGAAATGCTGTTTTGGTGTCCTTCGGGGACTAAGACCTGTCCTCAAATTTTTTGATGCCCCGACCAGGCAGCTGGTGATTCAGGCGACGGTGTTGTCCCGGCTTGACTATGCCAGTTCCCTCCTGGTCGGGGCCAATCAGGTTGATATCACCCGCCTGCAGCACGTCCAAAATGCTGCAGCCAGAGCGATAGTTGGCTTGCCCAGGTTTTGCCCCGTCTCTAACACTCTACGCTCCTTGCATTGGCTGCCGGTCAAGATGAGAATTCACTTTAAGGTGTTATGTCTGGCCTTTAAAATCTTGAAAGGCTCTGCCCCCCAGATTCTCACCAACCTTTTGTTTTCCTATGTCCCGTCACGTTCTCTCAGATCCGCTGGCCAGGCTCTCGCCGTGGTTCCCCGGTTCAAACTTTGCCGGGCCGGGGGTCGTTCTTTTCGAGTGAGGGCTGCGGCCATCTGGAACTCCTTACCGGTTGAGGTCCGCCTGCTGGAGGACCTTATGTTATTTCGTAAAGCCATAAAAACTCTTTTGTTTTAATTTTACTCCCTCCAGTTATCCCCCTGCGGTTTTGCTTTTAGTGTTGCTGTGCTCTACCTTGTTCTGCGCCGGGACGCTCCTTTGCTGGAGCAGCTGCGCGCATTATAAATGCCTTTAGCATAGCATAGCATAGCATAGCATTTTATTCAAATTAATACTCGAGTGTTATAAGTAATGCCAGAGTATTAAAAATAAATACTCATGTATTCGTAAGTATTGACATTTTTTACACAGGCAACGAATTTAAATATATAATAAATGTACAATATATTACTATGAAAGAAAATATTTATTCGTAAATATAAACATTATAGATACACGTAGTCGCCATTTTAAACTGTGTAGTTCCTAAATATGTCCTATAACTCTTTCCATGAAAATAATACCACAATACTACTTTCAAAATGGATGCCAAAACGGAACGAAAAAGTGAAAACATTACATCTTTACATGAAGTTTTAAATTATAACTTTCCACAGTGATGATTCGTATTAAAAAAAATAATACCAACGCTGTGTTTCATAAAAATAACAATGACACTGACTAAAACTTATAAATACGAGTCAGACACTATTTTAAAATCAGTTGATTCTCAACTCCCAGAGTGACCAGACGTCAAAAGCTGACCCTCTGACCTCTTCATCAAGATAAGACCGGAATCGATTTAAGGAGCATTTTTTTTTCGTAATACTAGTGAGTTACTAAAACTAATGATAGAAACGTTTTCTAGAATCATTTAAAACGCTGCCCCTAATAAGTTTGTTTTTCCAATTTAAAGGAAATAATATAGCACCAAGATATTACTACAAATATGGATACATATATCAATAAATATAAAGCCCTACATATTTAAAGCAGAATAAAATGTAACTCAAATTGTTTATTAATTTAATTTATTTTTAATGCAATAAACATATATTATTTTTCAAACATCACAAAATGTTACATTTTTTTCTATAGTCGAACTACTATAAAGTGTGATGAAAAAGCCAAGTTAAAATAAATTGGATTTTGCTAGAGAATCCACACTCCTCTTCAAGAATAATTTAAAGGTATTTTTCAAAATTTTAGAAATCACAATTCTCAATAAATAAAACGGAAAAACATTTGCTAATCCACATATTTTTTATCTGATTTTCACAGAGAAATTCAAAAACGAAAAAAAAATATTTCTTTAAAATTGAAACACCGACTTTTAAAGAAGCTAAATATATTATAATTAACATAACTGCATTTTTAAACTGTATTCATTAATGAAGAAAAGATTGTAAAAGAATAAGAAAGTGTAGAGATAAAAATAATTTAGAGAAATCCATAAAGTTGCAGCAGTAGGAAAAATGTGTGAAACTGTGGAGGTATCAATTACTATTCAAACGCCAGAAAGTGGTAGCAGTAGGGAAAGATTGGGATAGTGTAGGGGTAACAATTACTATTCTAACTCCAGTAAGTTGCAACAGTAGGGAAAGTGTGGGATAGAGCAGGGGTAACAATTACTATTCTAACTCCAGGAAGGTGCAGCAGTAGGGAAAGTGTGGGATAGTGTTGGGGTAAGAATTACTATTCTCACTCCAGGAAGATGCAGCAGTAGGTAAAGTGTAGTAAAGTTACATGGTAATGTGAATATAATATAACATATGCAGAAAAATATTTACATATTTGAGTGTATCTTAAACATTAAAATAAAATATTACTTTTCATTTTTGTCTCATTTTTTCCAGATACTCAAATAAATCTTCTAAAAACAAAATCAAAAAGCGAATCCCAGAAGACCAGACAACCAAAAGACCAGAAAGAAACGAGAAACCTGACCAAAAACTAGAGCAAAAAAAATATCTACATCAAAAGGTATTTAAAAAGCACATTACAAAACACTTTACTATTCAAAATCCTGGAAGGTGCAGCAGTAGAAAAAGTGTGGGATAGAGCATGGGTAAGAATTACTATTCCAATTCCAGGAAGGTGCAGCAGTAGGGAAAGTGTGGGATAGCGCAAGGGTAAGAATTCCTATTCTATCTCCAGGAAGGTGCAACCGTAAGGAAAGTTTGGGATAGAGCAGGGGTAACAATTACTATTCTCAATCCAGGAAGGTGCAGCATTAGGGAAAGTGTGGGATAGTGTAGGGGTAAAAATTACTATTCTCACTCCAGGAAGGTGTAGCAGTAGGGAAAGTTTGGGATAGAGCAGGGGTAACAATTACTATTCTAACTCCAGGAAGGTGCAGCAGTACAGAAAGTATGGGATAGAGATGGGGTAATAATGACTATTCTCACTCCAGGAAGGTGCAGCAGTAGGGAAAGTGTAGTACAGTTACATGGTAATGTGAATGTTATATAACATATGCAGAAAAGTATTAACATATTTGACTGTATCACAAACATTAAAATAAAATATTACATTTCATTTTTTTGTCTCATTTTTTTCAGATACTCAAATAAATCTTCTTACAACAAAATCTAAAAGCGAATCTCAAAAAAACAGACAACCAAAAAGACCAGAAAACAACGAGATACCTGAACAAAAACTAGACGAAGAAAAAAAAACATCTACATCTAAAGGTATTTTAAAAGCACATTACAAAGCACATTACAACTCCAAGAAGGTGCAGCAGTAGGGAAAGTGTGGGATAGTGTAGGGGTAAGAATTACTATTCTCACTCCAGGAAGGTGCAGCAGTAGGGAAAGTGTGGGATAGAGAAGGGGTAAGAATTACTATTCTCACTCCAGGAAGGTGCAGCAGTAGGGAAAGTATGGGATAGCGCAGGGGTAAGAATTATTATTCAAACTTTAGGAAGCTGGAGCAGTAGGGAAATTGCGGGATAGAGTGAGGTTTAAAATTACTATTCTAACTCCAGGAAGGTGCAGCAGTAGGGTAAGTGTGGGATAGTGTAGGGGTAAGAATTACTAATCTCACTCCAGGAAGGTGCAGCAGTGGGGAAAGCGTGGGATAGAGTAGGGGTAATAATTACTATTCTCACTCCAGGAAGGTGCAGCAGTAGGGAAAGTGTAGTAAAGTTACATGGTAATGTGAATGTAATATAACATATGCAGAAAAGTATTAACATATTTCACTGTATCACAAACATTAAAATAAAATATTACATTTCATTTATTTGTCTCATTTTTTTCAGATACTCAAATAAATCTTCTTACAACAAAATCTAAAAGCGAATCCCAAAAGACCAGACAACCAAAAAGACCAGAAAACAACGAGAAACTTGAACAAAAACTAGACCAAAAAGAAAACATCTACATCAAAAGGTATTTAAAAAGCACATTACAAAGCACATTACTATTCAAACTCCAGGAAGGCGCAGCAGTACAGAAAGTATGGGATAGAGTAGATGCAATAATAACTATTCCAATTCCAGGAAGGTGCAGCAGTAGGGAAAGTGCGGGATAGTGTAGGGGTAAGATGTACAATTCTAACTCCAGGAAGGTGCAGCAGTAGGGAAAGTGTGGGATAGCGCAGGGGTAAGAATTACTATTCTCACTCCAGGAAGGTGCAGCAGTAGGGAAAGTGTGGGATAGCGTAAGGGTAACAATTACTATTCTCACTCTAGGAAGGTGCAGCAGTAGGGAAAGTGTGGGATAGTGTAGGGTAACAATTACTATTCTCACTCCAGGAAGGTGCAGCAGTAGGGAAAGTGTGGGATAGTGTAGGGCTAAAAATTACTATTCTAACTCCAGGAAGGTGCAGCAGGAGGGTAAGTGTGGTATAGCGCAGGGGTAATAATTACTATTCTAACTCCAGGAAGGTGCAGCAGTACAGAAAGTATGGGATAGCGCAGGGGTAATAATTACTATTCTCACTCCAGGAAGGTGCAGTAGTAGGGAAAGTGTAGTAAAGTTATATGGTAATGTTAATGTAATATAACATATGCACAAAAGTATTAACATATTTGACTGTATAACAAACATTAAAATAAAATATTACATTTCATTTTTTTGTCTCATTTTTTTCAGATACTCAAATAAATCTTCTTACAACAAAATCTAAAAGCAAATCCCAAAAGACCAGATAACCAAAAAGACCAGAAAACAACGAGAAACCTGAACAAAAACTAGGTCAAGAAGAAAACATCTACATCAAAAGGTATTTAAAAAGCACATTACTAAGCACATTATTATTCAAACTCCAGGAAGGTGCAGCAGTACAGAAAATATGGGATAGAGTAGGGGTAATAATTACTATTCCAATTCCAGAAAGGTGCAGCAGTAGGGAAAGTGTGGGATAGTGTAGGGATAAGATTTACTATTCTAACTCCAGGAAGGTGCAGCAGGAGGGTAAGTGTGGTATAGCGCAGGGGTAAGAATTACTATTATAACTCCAGGAAGGTGCAGCAGTAGGGAAAGTGTGGGATATCACAGGGGTAAGAATTACTATTCTCACTCCAGGAAGGTGCAGCAGTAGGGAAAGTGTGGGATAGCGCAAGGGTAACAATTACTATTCTCACTCCAGGAAGGTGCAGCAGTAGGGAAAGTGTGGGATAGTGTAGGGGTAAAAATTACTATTCTCACTCCAGGAAGGTGTAGCAGTAGGGAAAGTTTGGGATAGAGCAGGGGTAACAATTACTATTCTAACTCCAGGAAGGTGCAGCAGTTTAGAAAATATAAATTATTATTATGTCTTTTTTGTAATTTAAATTTACATACTAAAATAAAACATTGTTTCTTTACAGATAATGTGTGCACAGGAAACAGCTACTTATATAAAATCCAGAAAAGGAAACAAATTACTTAAGCATGCAGGTTACATATATTGTAAAGAGAGGATAAGTTTTCCCAGAAATCATTGGAGATGCGTGCAATACTACTCATCCCATTGCAGCGGCAGAGGGGTTACACATGATAATATTATTATTAAAACAACTGATCATAACCACTCTGCCTCTGCAATGGAGATTGATGTAAGGGAAACCCTAAATGAGATGAAAGAACTTGCAAGCACCTCCAATGATTCTACAGGATCCATTTTAAGAGAGATTGCACAGCATGTCCCCAGTCATGTCACTATTTATATGCCTATAATTCCTAATCTGAGGCGAATTATACAAAGACAAAAGCAGGCAAGTAACACACAAGTAACTACACCTCATACTTTTTCTGACATTGTTATTCCACATGAACTTACTATTTCTTTTGCTGATGAACCCTTCCTTCTCCATGACAACGAAAACCCTCAAAAATGAATTTTAATTTTTAGTACACCTCGCAACCTTGTTAAGTTAGAAAATAGTGAAATTTGGATGATGGATGGGACGTTTAAAAGTACACCCCATCCTTTCACCCAAATTTACACTATACACGCTAAAATTAACCATAATGTAATCCCCTTAGTATATAGTTTACTGCCTGATAAGTCTTCTGCAACCTACACTGAACTTTTATCAGTTACTAAAAATACAACAACCAAAAGTCCTAGGAAAATAATTGTCGATTTTGAATTGAGCATGATCAATGTGATAAGTAAAACGTACACGGATACCCAAATTCAGGGTTGTTATTTCCATTATCCCCAGGCATTCTGGCGTAAGTTACAGAAAACAACCCTGGTTGCAGAATACTCAACAGATAGCAAACTATAAGTTGAATTAAAAAAATTAACAGCTCTTTGTTTTGTGCCTCCCGAAAGTGTAGATGAGTACTACACGGCCATTACAGAATCAAATTATTACAATGTAAATGAAGACAAATTGGCACCCATTCTAAATTATTTTGAAGACACATGGATTGGGCACCTAAGCAGATCTGGTCGCAGGAGGAAGCCACGTTTCCATGTGGAGTGGTGGAACTGTTACACGAGCTGTTTAGAGGGAGAAGCTAAAATAAATAATGCCATTGAGGGATGGCATAACTCCTTCAACCATACAATTAGAAAACCACACCCTAATTTCTACTCTTTTTTGGAAACTTTGAAGAAGGAGCAAAGTTTCCAAGAAATGAGACTTTCACAAACATTAGCTGGCAGTCTAAACCCACGAGTTACACAAAAAACAAAAGAAATGTCTGAGAGACTATTGGGTATTATACAACAATTTTTGTTGTCTGTGGCTCTAGACTACCTTGAAAATGTTGCTAACATTCTAAGCTTCTAAATAACATTTGCACCTTACTTTCCTGCTTTGCCCTAAATTTAAACAAACACTAATTACAATTTGCTATCCCATTTTTCCAAAACATTTTGTATTAAATTAGTTGGGTCTGCATATCTTTTTTTACATGATATTTTTTTCTTTTATGTTTTCAAACTGTACTAAACTAATGTTTGAAACATCACAATACCCCAATAATCCGAAATATCAAGGTGGCAATCTTTTTTTTTATTTCTGAAAATCAGTAAAATACTTTCCAATTTGACATCCACCTGACAACATATTTTTTTCAACGATAAATGCATTTTAAATTTTAAATAATTTCTTCTTTTTTTCTTCTAAAAAATATAAACTTGGAAAAAGCTTCTTTAAATTACCATATATTTGTTTAAAAAATGGTGGTTACAAGCACAATATGTTTTTTGAAATTGTATATAATACCATAGTAATAACAATTCTATTATACTCAATTATTCTTCTATGTTAGTAAACCCCAAAATAAAGTATCTCGATAAACATCCAGATAAAGACCTCGATATACAAAAATGGTACTCTTTGACGCTCCTTGATGTTATATAATGTTGATCGATCGTATTAATAATTTTATTTCATATATCAACAATTTGGGAGAATTATAATTGCTTCCTATATAAAATAGTACCTCCTAACAAAACATTTTCTCGCTATATCGCCCTAACCATTTACGAATTTTATGCTAAAATACTATGCAATTTATCCAAAAAAAAACAAATCTACCTCCAAAAAAGCATATTCTCCCTATCTCCACCTCTACTATTTACAATAATAAATTATAAAAATAACTATATATTTACTAATGAACCAATTCAAAATTAAAAAAATATTCCCTCCTTCTAAATCATACTATCACTGTCAATCATAATACTTTAAAAAAACAACGCATACAAAGTAAATTATATATCAGACAATATCAAAGTTCCAAAATTACAGTAATAATTCGAAGAAGCTTTTTTCAAAAATCGAATAACCACAAATTGTTTATTTTGTAGCAAAAAAACAGCAAGATATTATCGAAAAATGTTTTTTTTAATCTTCTTTTTGTAATCCATTTTTTCAATTACACATTAACTTTAGATTTCATTATTGATGAAAATCAATAAATTATTATCAGAAATAACTTTTCTCTTTAACTTTTTACTTTCTACGACCCGACATAGGCATACTCTGATAACATGATCGGCGACATGTTATTTTACAACATTTACCTCACATACGTAAACTGTAATCTCTCCTTATCCCTTCTTTACAATATATGTGTACTTTTTTTAACTTAACATGTATAAATAATAATTTAAAATGTTTCCTACCTGGACGCAGATCAGCTTCCAGCTACTTCCTCCATCTATCCTCTGCAAAATGGCCGCTTACGTTCAAGTTTACGTACTTACGTCATCGAAAGCTGCAAAGATAAAAAAGTGACTATTTGAATTTTATTTTTTCATATTTTATTATTTAAATTAAAAAAATACAGAAAAATATGTATAAATTTCCTTGAATAATATGTTTTTTTGCTATATTTTTTAAATAAAAAAATACAAAAACCAAACAATGTATTCTTTATTTTTAATAATGTATTTATTTAATCTAAGCCTCTTTTTTATAAGTTATTTCAAAAATAATGTAATATTATCCTTACCTGTATTCTTATCCCATTTCCTTTCATAAGATTCCCTTTCTTCTTCTTTTTAACCTTCATTTTCAGTTCCGCGGGACAACCAGCTTCATCTATGGAAATAAATAAAGGACAATTTCTTCCATTGAAATCAATGCAAAATTGTGGGAACTTTTTTTTATAAATTAGTATTAATACATTTTACAACTATTAATCATAGTAAATTAATTTTTATTTTTAATCTATCACTTTTAATACATTTTTATAGACTTGTATAGACTTTTTTATATATTTTTTTATTTTTTTAAATTAAAAATTTTAAAAAGTTATTTTTATGTAATTAAATAATACCTTAAAACTCTTAAAACAATAATAACAATATAATAACCATTTTTCTAAACATAGCCAACATTTTTTTTTTTTTTTTTAAATTAATACTAAAGCATTAATTCAAAGTACTACAGTAGTACTAAAATGTTATTATATTTATTTTCAGAATTTCAAAACAATACTATTTTCTCTTTTAATACATTTTTAAATAATAATACTACAGTATTAATTCATTGAACTTGAGTATTAGTAACAATAATTTAAATATAATACCTAAGTATTATTAATAATAAATAAATTGATAGTTATTATAAAACATTAAAAATAATAATTCAATAATTCAATAATTCAAACTTATAAATATAAATATATAATGTATTACATTTTATATAATGAAATAAAAAACATATTACATATAACACATAATAATTGCGTTGTAAAAGTACTTGCGTTGTAAAGGTACTTGCGTTGTAAAATCTTGCTTTGTAAAATCTTGCATTGTAAATCCACTTGCGTTGTAAAAGTTTTGTTGTAATGGTAGTGCGTTGTAAAAGTTGTGTTGTAAAGATTGCTCACCATTTAAAAATGAACCAGATAAGACTTAGGGGCCTTGTCCGACCGACACCATAGCGGGATGGAACCTGCCTGACTATTAGTCGGTGGTTCCACCCACTGAATTGGGATGCAACTGCCCTATGAGCCATCAGAAACATCAATGTTTCCATAGCAGCTTGTGCAGTAGCCGGAAAAAGGCCTCAGCACAAGCTGCAATAGGAAAATGGATGTTTTCAAACATCCATGCACCTTGTGGCAGGCATTATGTGGTGCCTGCTACATGGTGCATGGATGTTTGTGGGGCACCACATGTGTCCCCCTGGCCCCATAGTGAGGCCCATGGCATATGGGGGCCCTTCTAGGGGTCCCCAAGTCTCTTTCTGTCTGCTTTTCTATAGCGGTCGGACCACAATAGACAGGCAGATGGAAAGGGACATCATAATCCCTACAGTGGGGCCTTAGCAGGCACTGCCCCAATTGTAGGGATTAGGGTCCCACCACTGCTCCGACAGGCTCCTTGAGTCTGTAGGAACAGCAGTAGTGGGTCCCTCCTCATTATGCCTCTGACCGCCACATCGTAATCAAGAGATCGGATCATGTCAATGGATGTCAGTGAGCCCACCACCGACGGCCTGTCGGTGGCAGGCCAACCGACATCAGAATGAGGGCCAAAGTTTTGGTAACCTCCCCCAGCACAAATGTGCTAGACATTCACAGGCCATGAGGCATGGATCCCCTTAAATGCCTACTAAATACATCTCAAATCTCAGGATATATCTGACCTTGGAACTCACATAGACAACATTTATAAGTCATGTTGTGAAAACTCTAGGGCACATGTTTCCTTTCTTATTTGCACAAGCAAATGCTATCATTCAGTCCAGGATGGAGGACACAAAGCAATTTTCCTTGCTATCCCACAAAACCATACTATGCAATTGCAGTTAGTTTATAATGTAGCAGTGTGCCATAGATGTGGTCTAACAAATTTGGTTCAATGACATGAGCCTGAAGAGTCTTACATTGGCTCACATTTTTAAAGGTATGACTAAGCTACATAAAGCGCTGTATTCACATTCTCCTGATTCCATAGTAAATATTTCTTCCTGGCTTAAGTCCTCTAGGAGCCTTAGCTCTAATCAGCAATTCTTCCTACAGATCTCCACAAACCACACCACTAGATACGGTGGCAAGCCTTCTTGATGGACACAGGAAAAGTTGTGAATACTCTGTACTTTTCTTGCCATAGTCAACCTTTCATTGTCAATTCAGAAAAGAATTGAACAACTTTCTGCTTAACTCGTAACATTAATAACATACAGGCCAAAGAAGTTCCTTTTACTGAGTGCCAAGAAACCTTTTTAGGGTAATCTGGTGTTATACAAATATACCTGAACGTCTCTGGTCATTCACCTTTAATGTTCCTTCTTCAAACTCAAATATTTCATGATTTCAAAAATATTTCTGTGGGATCTTCCTTACTTACAATATAGTTTATTTATAATTTATAAGTGGTCACTTTTCCCCTAGCTTCCAGGTGTTGGATTTCCAGGGTCCTACTGTGTCAGGTTCCTCTTTTCTCTTCTCTACCTGTCTTTCTTTTGTCTACACTACCCCTCTCTCTATCTCCAACTTCGCCCAGTGGAACATCCCTCTTCTGCTTAAAAAATACTTTTTTTCTCCGTTTAGTGCAGTGCTTGCTCAACCCTTTATGAGTGAAAAGAATATTTTGTGTTTACAAGTGAAGTGCCCTCTCCCACATGTTTCTTGTGTGCCCACGATCTGTCCTTGGATCACGGAATAAGTTATGTGCGCTTCTCCTAGTGCAGGCACAGATGTCACCAGTTTTCCTATTCTAGCATCTCAGTGCAGCCCTTCTCCAGGTCCGTCATTGCCTCCTTCCTCATCTTTCATACCACTTTCCTTGTCTCCCTTCTTCATCTCCTTTCTGGTTGTCAATGCCCTTCCTTATGGAATGTTGACACTCTTCTGCAGCTCTCGTGAGGTTACATTTTCCTATGTCACGTCCGTCTGCCTCCCCGGCTACTGTGACATCCACCTGTGATTAAGAAACCTGTTCTCTCTCTTTCCTTAGTCTGTCATCTCCCCTCCCCTCTTCTTGTTGTTGCCCCAGCCTTTTTCTCCCCATTTCCCACAGTCTGTATTTCCTTTTTACTGTTCTTAATATTAGTCTTTGCTTTATGCCTAATCTATATTTCCCTATTAAATGAAGATGTTCTGGCAGTAAATGTTTGGCTACCCCCACAGTGGCTATAGAATTTGCTCAATTGACTTGCTTAATTGAAATGGCCACTGCTTTTCAAAATATTTTAAAATGTAAGCCTGAGGAATATATGAAGTTCCAACGCAAACAATTACAACACATGCTTTTACAACGCAGTTTTAACATCGCAACTACCAGTACATTGTATGATTTTGCAATGCAAAATCATACAATGTAATGGCATGCCATTACAACGCATTTTTGAAAACTATCATTCCAATGCATTCCATTACAATTTCTTTCCTTACACTATCCAACATTTTTCCTACTGTTGCACTCACTGGAGTGCAAATAGTAATTTGTACGCCTATTACAACGCATACCATTACAATGCATAATACTTTTAGAGCACCAGTAGGGTAAGTGTTGAATATTGTAGGGGCAAAAATTACTATTCCCACTCAGTGAGTGCAACAGTAGGGTAAGTGTTGGATAGTGTAGGGGTAAAAAATACTATTTGCACTCCAGTGAGTGCCACAGTAGGGAAAGTATTGGATAGTGTAGGGGATAAAATTACTATTCCCATCTACCCCAAAACCCATACCCATCCAAAAACAAAAAAATCTCTATTACTTACCTTATAATGCTTAGTAATGGTATGCATTGTAATGGCATGCGTTGTAGTGACATATGTTGTAATGGCATGCATTGTAATGGGAACAGTTATGAGCTATGGTACTGTTACATCTGCCTCCGTGTCCACTGCGATCACATCTCAGGGAACAAGGCACAGTCTCGCATCCTTTTGTGCTAAAAAAGAGAGATTATTAATCAAAATATCTCAATCAACTACATTAAAACCAATTGCTTATGAGTTACTACTGGCATGATAAACCTGTGTGGTAATACACCGCCAAAATAATATAAAAAAGAATTGTTGTCATGAGTCTTACCAAGTGAAAACATTCACATTATGCTGCCTGATCCCTCGTGCTCTGGCTCATTAATTCATTCTATCAAACTAAGCTATTAAAAGACACTGCTGTCTTTTCAAACCCTCAGTTTCACACATCACCAATTGTTTTTGCATAGCTTGAGTGAGGTCAGGGGGGCTGCAGTTATGTAATTCTGCGCCAATTCCTGGTTCTGAATACTTTTGTAATAACTTTACCCGCCACATAGCCCAACATCTGGTGCATAATTGTAGATTTTAACCAAAAAAAAACAAGTCCCTAGAAATTATAAGTTACCAAAGGCTCCACACGGTTCTGCACTTTGGCAGACACGTCCCAGTGGCTAGTGTCTACATTTAGATGCTAAACTGGTAAAGTGTGTACTATATAGTTTTAAAATGACAAAACAGGCAAATTAATATACTGACAATAACATTTTGAATTATGTTGCATAATTTGCCTTTTCTGACTTCATAATTTAGAATGTTGTCCTCAAATGGCCAAATACTGCATTTGGCCCACTTTGATGTTTACCCTTATATTGATGAAGCATAAAGTTGTAACACTCTCCCCAAGAAACAATGATTGATGCATTACAGCCCTGTTATTTGTAACACAGCCCTGTTATTTGTATCAATCTTTTGGCCAGTTTTTCTATGCGTTGGTCCTTATGCATACTGTCTAAATGAATATTGAATTCAATGACATGTTGCATTCTCTCCATTCACATCTTTGACCTATGAGGCTGACAGTAGACACAGATTAGGGCAGTGCATGCCTTTGTTTTTCTTGGCTTGGTTGATCTGGATTGTTCTTCAATCCCTGGAATATTCTTACAAAGCCTTTGTGAATTCCAGCCAAAATCTTCTCCATGTCCAGATGATGGAATGAATCTCAACCCATACATAAGGGAGTCCAGGAGTGAAAGGACCTATTCATCAGGCATACAGATTTAAATGGGTTGCTTTTTGATACCTATGGCCAGTGCAGAGCTCGTGGTGCTAGTGAGTGATGATCTTGCTTGCTGGTTAAGAGAAATAGGTTATCTTGTGATTGTGATCTTGTCTCCTCATAACCTTTTGGTTCACATGCATGTCCACAAGGTCTTCTCCAAGATTTCTGGGTGAACCATTTGTTGTGGCTCAATATTATTATTTTCAGGATTATGGCAATTTTCTTTGCAGTTTTTTGTGCTGACTGTGAGTTGTGTACCATGGTGTAAAGGATATTATTTTTGTATGTCTCCCTGACCACAATGTTTTACATGATGGAGAAGGAAAGCAAAAACAAAACACATGACACCATCCACTCCAAATTGGATGGACGCTGTTATATTTAAAATTCCATCGACCTAAGGTCGAAGACCTTCTGTCAGTCGGTGATGGGCCCGTAATCCAAATGGAAAGCGTTTCTGCCTTCTGGATTACAATGCACGGTTTCTGACCGAGTTTCCATGCCGGTCTTTCTGACATAGAAACTCAGTCGGAAAGTATGTTTGGGGGCCCCAAGCAGTGCCCTCTTCTGTTTTCGGCCTCCGGTTTGGTGCCGAGGGGGCGCCAAAGGTGCTCCATTGTTGACCCCTGCATCTTGTGGGAGTCACCTTGGGGTGCCTGCCATGGGGTGAAGGGATGAACACAGACTCCCATTCCTCTATGGGAGCTTGTGTTACGGCTTCCATCGAGGAATGGGAGTATGCAGCTGTACCATGTGCTGTCGCATCATGATTAGGTGATCGGGCCTACCAACCGGAGGTTGTCGGTCCTGTTTCTGCAATAGCCCGCCTACATCGAAATAAGTCCCAGTATGTTCTCCTGCCTGTAAACAATGCAAGCACAATGAGGATTTTAGGGAGAGGGTACTCTGTCTCAGTTGCGAAGACATACCCTTTCCGCCAAACTCTAAATCAGGCCCTACATCACTCCTACAGAGCTGCAACAGAGGCGGATGCCTCATAAAACTATTGACTTGTGTATCAAAGTGTAAATTTGGATTCCATCACATTGTGCACCATGAAACTGGTGGTAGATGTCTGCTATTTTCTTCCACCAATTTTTACACCATCTTGAATAATTTTCTGATGATTTTAAAGATAAATATAAATCAGATTTTTTGATTTGTATAAATGTTTCCGGAGTATTGTAATTTATTTTGCAACGTTACATATGCTTTCTACACTAAATTCCATACTTTCAGTACGAATCTATTAAAGGTGGAATGGATAGTTTAAGTGATCTTTCAAATTTAATCTGATAGGTATCTGGAACAATGATCCCAGTTTTTAAATGTTACAGATGTTTGGCCAAATGTTTTGCTAGTCACATTGCATGAATTGCAAGGTAGTGAAAATGGCCTCCCTTTCCTCATTCTAGTGATCAATGCAAAGTGTCTCTGGGCATACTATCAAGCCCCAGCGATAATTATCACTGAGCGCGCTTAGCAGGCTTTAAATTATCGCCAGCTATCGCTGGAATATATCGCCAAGCTAGCGCTGTATTATGAACGCTTAGCGCTATGGCGATTAATATTCCAGCAATAGCGGGGTTTTCCATGGAACATCGCTGGTTTTCTAGCGATGTTCCATGAAAAACGGTGATAACTTGATGATTAGGCCATGTAGCCTTAGCCCCACAATCCACCTCCCATGTTAGGTATGCCTTAGTCAGGAATTTAACAGACATTAAATTCCTGCGTTAAGGCATAGTTAATGCGATTTCAAT
This sequence comes from Lissotriton helveticus, assembly GCF_964261635.1. Lineage (NCBI taxonomy): Eukaryota > Metazoa > Chordata > Amphibia > Caudata > Salamandridae > Lissotriton > Lissotriton helveticus. The sequence goes on from NC_136059.1 coordinate 1,715,631,029, forward strand.
TATCGCTACCCCTCGTTGATAATATTGCAAAGCTGGGTTAGCGATATTTCCCCATGGAGTTTTGTCAGTTGTGCATCTCATTAACGATGCGATGCTAGGCGTGCTGACAACAGGCGCTAATGCAAGGAAACACGCGCTAGCATGTCCTTGTTAATAAAGCGATAATATTATTGCCACTTTTCGCCCGAAAATGGACGCTAAAGCGGCAATAATGTTATCGCCAGCCCTTGATAATATACCCCAATGTTTCCTGAATGCAATTGTAGTCGTAAACCATAAACACGTTAGAAGCCTATCAAAACAAGCATGACTGATAAGAAAAGTGCAAACTGCTGTGGCGTCTGTGAAATCACAGCTGAGTGCATCGGCCACCACTGACTGCTCTCCACAGTGCTATTCTCTTGTTTTATTTTATTTTCGTCCCATTTAGAAACGATCCCTGGGGTCGAGATTTTTTGTCCCTCAAACGTATCCATCCCTGCATTCGGAGCAATTCATCGCGAGACACAAAAGGATGCCTGTCGCCTGCATGTAAATGAGCCAGGATAATTTTCAACTCCTTAGGAATGGTGGTTTTGTCCTGGGACTAATAGCAACAAATGGAAGTCGGGAAGTGAAACAGTTGCCATGCAAAAATCACATCGACTGCTGTACAATATACCTTTGTGCCTCAGTCCCCTAGTATCTAAGGCAATAAAATGCACCTGGGGGATTCTAACTGACTTAGAGGCGATGCAATGGAAGCATGTCTAATATTATTCATTAAAACAGCAAGATTTTCATAAACCACAGTGGCTTCTTCGGAGCAATAAGACTAGTTTTATATTGTTTTACAAGACATACTAAAGAGTCATACTGGTTCTTATGTGGTAATTTTCAAAAAAGCTGTCACATTTGTTCCAATTTTTTTCTGTCTGCCATGAAAAATCTTCCACTTGCTAAGCTATAAGTAGAATGCATATTCACACATGCAACACTTTTCGTGCATATTTTACAGTTGTCATGTGAAAAATAATAAACTCGCATGCAGTTCCATTTAAACCTAATTAGCATCAGTAAATTCTCAGAGGAGTTACAATCTGAAATAATTTAGTCCCTTGAGAAAGAGACGCAGCAGAATTAAAGACGTATGTGCCACATATAGCAGCACAGAAATAGCAAATCTAGCAAATCATAATAGCAAATGTAAAATATCACCCATGTTCTGTCTCCAAGTGCAACTTTTTAATAACAAATAAAGTGGGTATATATTACAGAATAAGAAAAACGTGATACACAGTTTCTACCTTTTGTTACTAAAATCCCACAAGTCAGTAGGCACCATAAGTAACATCAATGATAGAGGCTGACTGAGTTATCGAATGCTTCTTTTGAAAGATTAATAGGGCTAGGACTAATGTCTAAAGTGACTGACTCTGTCCCAGCCTACTTGCTGTCAGGCCATCTGACAGGCACATCGGTTGGGAAACAGTCTGTCTTGCCCTCATCCTACTGTACGTCAACACAGGGTGGACTCAATGATCACAAAACAAATTCCCAAACCAGTTTTGGGAATCCAACTTATCAGTAGCAGGCATAAATTGTCACTAGATAAACATTACCCTTCCTGTATAGTGAAGACTCTGTTTGCCGTATTATGCAAAGTTCAGTGGGGATACAATGAGTTTTTTCAACTGTTCCCCTCCCCCCCAGGGCACTTTGGCGTTACAGAAAGGACTGCAGATGCTTGTATGACCCCTTAGGTCATATGGATCTTGCAAGTTCCAAATGAATGCCAGCAGGTCTTCAAGGGGTGTGATCTCATTTGCCCGGGAATGTGCTCCATGTAAATGAGTAATTCTTTGGTCTTTGCACCCATGGCATATTACAGAAGAAGTAAGAGGGACATAGAAGCACAGTTATTGCACCATCTGAGGGCATCTCTTGGGCGCAAGCCAATGCGTTACAGGGACCCCTTCTGCCAGCACCCTCCAGTTACACACTGCACAATCTGGGAGGTGATGACTGCTCCTCTTAAAAGTAAGGCTGGTCAGCCTGCAATAAAAAATGAAGCCTCAGTTTTAAATAACTGCACAATCTTCAGCGCAATGTTTGTCCCTTGGCTGAAGAATGCGCATTATTTACTGTAGTCACCTTGTCCCACTCTGCAATGGGTTGACCCAATTAACGGCACTCAAAGGTGCAAACCAGGACAATGAGCCTAAAGTACAATTCAGACCCTTGGCATGTTCAATTACTCTGAACTGTGAACACATATGATTCCAAGTCATATAGCGCCTAAAACAACATCAATATAAAGAATAATATTTATGGCTTTAGCAGGGGATGGGTGCTGAGCTGGGACTATTTGGGACTATATATTTCAAGCTTCCAAATTTTATAGATTTAATTAATTCAACTATCTCCTATGACAAATTGTGGTGATAAGTTGTCATTTTTGTATATTGCTTTTTGTTTTCAGGAATACAATATTCAAGATTTAGAGAAGCGTGGAGGCCATTCCTATTCACGTTTTGGAAATGTTTTAGTGCATAAACATCCTACTAAGAACATTACAGTTTTGCTGTTTTCTCTATCCTCCTGTGTACATGGTGATGCCTTAAACTGTACAATAGTTACCCCAATTCGGAACGCTTTATATGGGCACCTCCTGGACAGGAGGAAAGAACTGGGGAAGAGTGATGGGCATTCTAACGTAGAGCAAAAATAAAGGACAATAAGTTAATTTCCTGCGATATATGACCTTCAAATAACGCAAACAGCAAAAACAATTGTAAATGACAAGCAATAGCTGTAACAAATATTGAGCAAGATTTCTCCCTGGTTTGTCTTGCTGAATATCTCAGTGTTGTATGTATTTGTGTTTAGTCGTGGTTGCATTACTTCCTATGCATTAGCACTAAAATAAGAACACACTCATAGTCTTTGGGGGTTTTGTTTTGTTCCCACTCAACAGAGCAGTGCCCTGGTTCATTGTAATTTTGAATGGAATGTATGATGTATATATAGTACTTGGTAGCTTCTTCAGAAATCTCGGTACTGGATATTTCTCTGTTTTCCCAGTGATAGTCAAGGGATTGTAGATATTTGCTTATGCTCAATTTCACAGAATCCTGACAAACATATCCCAACTGTTGGTGTGGCTGCATACTAAAATCGTCCTACTTGCTATGTATGACCACTGCCTCACTGCTTTTTCCCCCAAAAGTCCATCCATTCACAGTTCCTACTTTTCACCTGGACTTTATGTCTTTCATGGCCTATTGCACTACTTCTAGAATGTATACTATATCCATAAATTTGCTAAGTGTTGAAACTAGAAATAGTTTTTATTTTGCAAATGGAGAATATTCATTGTTTCAATGGTAAGCAGCTGTTCAGGTGGTCAGCACTTCACTGAAGTGCAAAATTGCACCATAGCTTGGTCTAAAATACAATGTAGAGTGTAACAAAGAGAACTTCATCTAGTAAAAGATACTAGAGAAAAAGCTAGAGAAAGGATGGGTCTGTAACCCTGACTTACATACTGGTAGAGTTATATTGATACATGTTTGAGCTAGATTTTAAATCTATAATGTTATGACTATCTTTGTGAGAATCAGCCTCACAGAAATTTCTTTTTGCACAATCACATTACCTTTTTTGACCAAGAAGTTTTTTTTTAGGTTAAAATACATTTTAATTCAGTAACTTTGATTGTTTTATAATGTCTTCTTTCCATCGGGCTAATACACCACTGTAGCGAACCCATCAGAAATCACTGGGAGCATGGCATTGACACTATAATGGTAATCTTACTTAGGGCAGAGCGCTGTAGGAAGTACTAAATAAGAAAGTTTTCTATGGTGTAGGACTGCAGATCCAGTTGCATGACAGCTGCATCACAGTTGTCAGCACTAGGGACTGTCATTACCCCCAGGTCCCTCCGTCCTCGACACCTTCATACTTACAAGTGGAGATGACCATCTCCCGACAGAAAAAAACAAGAGGAATTCTGGGACACTAATACTGCCCCTCCCCCCGGGAGTACATAAGCAGTACTTACCCAGCAGCCCTCCTGTTCTTTTTTTCTGTCTGTCGACAGATTGGATGGTGTGCTGGTGCTGCTCCTGCTGGGCTGGAGTGGCGGTGCTTCTCTTCTTCCCCCCGCCCGGCTACCTGGCTGTGCGGTTGCGGGGTCCCTGCACTGCCTCCTGGCCTGCCGGGCTTGCTTGGAGTCAGTCTCTATTTGGAGCCGGTGTTGGGATTGAGGAGTTCCCGGCTTTGCTGTGTGCTGCTTGCACCTACCGGCCCTTTGTGGCTGGTACTGGAGTTCCCGGTTGCTTCCGAGTCGCGGGCTCGCCTTCCCGAGCCTGGCCGGGGAGCCGTGCCTCGCTGGATGAGCTCCTGATGGATTCTCGATCGACGGTGGTGTGGGGGCCTTGTTCCTGGGGTTGGCCCCCACTCCGGGTGAGTCCCGATTTCGGGATAGTTTTTTTATTTTTTTTCTTCTCCCATGCTGTCGTCCTGTGCATACCTACGCTGGGGTTTGTGCCGGGGTGTCCAGAAGGCAGGATGTTTGCACTCGTGCTTCACTTACACAAGGGCTGCTGATCTGTGGTGGTGTTCGGGTCCACTGGCAGCTGCTGGATGTTTTCAGTGTGACTTTTCCCCCGTGCCTTCTGTGTCCTGTCACAGTCCCGGCTCTGTGCCTCTACAGCCCCTCCCTACTCCAGGGCTGCCTCTGTATCGAGGACGTCGCTGCCCTTCTGTGGCTGATGCTGCGGGTTCCGGCAGCTCCCCTGCCTTAACTGGGAGTCCTCTGACCTGTCCTTGGGCTCAGGCTTGCCCTATGTTTATGGCTCGCCTGGGTGTTGGGTTGCATCGGCTCTTGGGATGTAATGTCCCGTTCTTGCTGGGGCTGCTGGGTTGGGGCCCGGGGCTTCTGGCTCCGGTGCTGTGTTTGTTTTCTTGGGCAGTTTCGTGTTTTCACTCAATGTCGTGTCATCAGATGGCTCAGTGAGCTGCACACGTGCTGATGTTTGCTGTGATGCACACTTCGGGAGTCTGCGTCCCAGTTACATGATCTGAGGTTATAAGTTTGAATCCCGGCTAGGTTGAGTCCGCGGTTAGTCACAGAGCACAGCTGAACTGAGTAGTACTGTCGCTTTGTCCTTCTCAGTTCGTTTGTGTGGTTGCCGTTGAGTTGGGTTACTATCCACATCTGTTGTTCAGCTCCGGGATGCCCTTCATGATATACTTTTCATTCCGTCTTTTGCTGCTTTTCTGTGGGGATGTGTCCCGTGCTCTTCATGTCCTGTGCTCCCTCTGCCCTACGGGCGCGCCCCCAGCTCCTTCCTCGGCTTGGTTGCAGTGTTGGTGGGGGCTTCGGTGCTGGTTTCTGATGGACACACACGTGGCTGGAGCCCGCGCAGATTTCTTCTGGGGTCCCTGTGTGTCTCGTTCATTTGTCTCGTGGGCTGGTTCTGGAGGTGGTGACTGGCTGTCCTTCTGGCTGTGCCGTGTTCCGGCGCCATGGTCTTCTGGGTGTGCCGTGGTTTGTGCCGTGGCCTCCTACTTGGGGTGCATGCATTCGGTACTCTGCTTCGTCCCCTCTTCTTTTTTGGGTTGTCCTGCTGCTGCCACCGGTGCCCGCGCTGCTTGCTTCCTGTGTGTGCTCAGTGGTGGATGCTTCTGTGTGCTTCTGGTGCTCGGTCGCACTGGTGTTATCTGATGCCCCCCGCGCAGTGCTTGCGTGTCTGGTGGGTGCTGGTCGGTCGGGCGCTGTGGTTCCTGTGCTCCTCTGTTGGTCTACGGGGCTGCCTTGCCGCCTGCCCACCCCGGCTCTTGTCTGTTCTCTGGGGGCGGGCGTGTTGCGGGGGCCTCTCGCTTTGGTTCCCTTCTCCGGGGGGTGCCCCTGCTCTTGGCCACTCAGGCTTGGGGGTTTTTCCCTCTGGGGTTGGCGTGGGTTGGCGTGGGTTCCTGTCACCTCTGTGGGGGCTGGTTCCTTTTCGCTGGCTCTCCCTTTTTGCTTGCTCATGGGGTTTTCTCTGTGTTGGTTGGGATCTCACTGCCTGCTTGCTTGTGCCTTGCCCTCTGCTGCTCTTCGGTTTGGGTCGCTTCTCGCTTTTTCGGCGATTGCCTTCTCCGTGGGTGGCCTTGTCTCCACTGCGGGCTGGCTGTGGTGGCCTTGCTCCGGTTGTGTGCCCTGGTTCCTCGCCTCTGCTTCCTGGCTTCTGTGGGGTTGGTCGGCGTTTGGGCTGCGCCTGGTTTCTGTCCTTGGTTGATTGCCGGTGTCGTGCCGGGGGGCTCTCTGGGGTGCTTTGTCCCATCTGCCTGTGCTTGGGTGGCTTGTCCTGCCTTGGATGCGGCTGTTCTGTTCTGTTCCGCCCTGCCTGCTCCTGTTCTCATCTGTTCCCTGCGGGTTTGCTGAGTCTGGCCTGGTTGGTGCCTGGTTGGGTGATAGTCTGGGTCTTCCTGGTGCTGTGGGCTTCCCTTTGCTATGGCCTAGGGCTTCTGGTGTAGTCCCGGGGCCTTCTGTGTGCTTGGCCTGGATGCTTCTGCTCTGGCTCCCTCCGTTCTTGCCTTTGGCTTGCTTCTGGGGGTTTCCTGGCCGCCCCTCCTGTTTCTGCCGTGGTGCCTGCCTGGTTTGTTCCTGGCTGGGGCCTCCTAGCTGCTTCCGTGTCCTGTCGAGCCACCTGTTCTCCAGAGTGGTGTGCTGTCTCCATGCTCTGCTGTCTGCTCGGTGGTTGTGCCTGGTCGGGCCGGGTTGGTGCCTGTCTAGCCTCCTGGGGCTGCTGGGTGCTGTTGGCTTCTTGGTCCTTCTGCTCTCAGGGGTGTTTGCTCCCTGGGTTGTTCTGGTCTCGTCTGGTTCCCTTGGTGGGTGCTTGGCTGAGTTTTCGGCTGGGGCGTGCCGCTCCTGCCTGTGGGGCTCCTTTTTGGGCTCTGCTTCCTTGCTGGTCTCCCTTCGGGTCCTGGCGGGGTGTTCTGCTTTGGGGGCGCTTCCGGGTGGTTCCTTCTGGGCCTTCTCCTGCTGGTGGTTCTCTTCTCGGGCTTGTTTTCCCGGTGTTGTGGGCCTGTGTGGGGTTCTGTGGCTCCAGTTCTGCCGGCTTCTTGCTGGTTGTGTGTGTCCTCAGGCTGTGCCTCCTGGGTTTTCGGGCTGTGCTGTCTTTTCCAGCCTGCTCTGGGGGTTTGTTGCCGGACGTTTCCGGGTTCTTCCTGGTTCTGTGGTCCTGGCTCGCTTCTTCCTCCCTTGCTTCCCCAGGCTTTGTTCCCGGTATTGGTCTGTTTGGGTGCCCCACCCTCTCCCTCTCTGGTTGGGGGGTGGTTCTGTGGTGCTCTTGCCTCTGCGGGTCCCTCCCTCCTGGCGGTGGGTTGTCTGTGGTTTTCCTGCTGCTTGGTCCTCTGCTCTCCTTCTGGGGTTTGCTTGGGTCTGCCCGTGGTCGGGTTGCTTGGTCCTGGTCCTGGCTTCCCGGTTCTGTTGGCGTTTTGTTGCCCAGTTTTTTTGCTGTTTGCTTGGCTCCTCCCCGGTGTTGCTGGGTTTGGGCCTTGTGGTTGTGGTCTGGGTGCTCTGCTCCCTGGGCTTTTCTTTTCCGCTGCTCCTGCCCTTGCTACTTGTCTGGCCTGGGTGTGGGGTTCCTGGGCGGTCCTGTGCCGTGTGGGCGCCTTCTTTTGTGCTGCCCTCTATGTTCGCTGGGCAGCTGCTGGGGTTTCCTGGTTGCTCTGTGCTCCCCTCCTGCCTTGTGTTCCATCCCTCTGTGGTTGAGGTTTTCTGGGCTTGTGGACGGTTTCTCTGTTCCCGACCTGGTTGAATTTTCTTTGTGGCTGGTTTCCGGTCTTGTTGGCCTCTCCTTGTTTGGTGGGCTTTCGGCTGGGTTCTGGGGTTCTTCCCCATCCCTGTCTTTTGGGTCGGGTTCTCGATCCTGTTCGGCTCCTGGGTGCTTGTTGTTTCCTGGGCCTCCTCGGCCGGGTTTCCTCCTCGGGTCTCTTGGGCTCGAGTTCTTTCTTTTTGGGTGTTTGGCCCTGTTTCTGGCCTGTGCTTCTCCTTCCTTTTTGCGCTGGGTGCTTGTGCCTGCGCTCTTCTGGCCGTTTCTTTCTTTGGCTTTCTTACGGGTTGTCTCGTCTTCCTGGTGAGTCTGCCTGGCCCTGTGTGCCTTCCTGCTGGTTCTGGCCTTGTCGGTCTTCTCCGGTGGGTTGTTTTGGCTGGTCTTGGTGTCCTGGTCTGGGTCCCGGTTGCCGGTTTCTCGAGTTGGTGTCCTCCTTTCTTGGTGCCCTGGCCTTTTTTCTTTTTCTCCGGTCCTTGTCCCTGCTGTCCTGTTCTGGTTCGCGGGTCGGCTGTTTCCTGCAGTCTTCCTTCCTCCTTTTCGGTGCTCCCTTGGGTGGCTGCTTTGTTGTCGTTTCCTGGGTGTGCTTGTACGTGCGGAAGGCCGGGTTTTCGGCTTTGGTATTTTCCACTGGTAAGTATGAAGGTGTCGAGGAAGGAGGGACCTGAGGGTAATGTCCTATTACTTACCGGTAATCTTCATTACTCCGGGTCCCGTAGTCCTCGACACCTTCATACGCTCCTCCCTCCCAGGCGGCCGACCTTCCTGTCTGGGCTTGTTAGTACAGGAGGGCTGCTGGGTAAGTACTGCTTATGTACTCCCAGGGGGGGGCAGTATTAGTGTCCCAACATTCCTCTTGTTTTTTTTCTGTCTGGAGATGGTCATCTCCACTTGTAAGTATGAAGGTGACGAGGACTACGGGACCCGGAGTAATGAAGATTACTGGTAAGTAATAGGACATTCCACAACAAGTTGTTCACTTGCGCTATCTTTAGTCATTGGTTTGGCAATGCCACATTCGCTATCATGCATGTCCTCAGTGTTCTGGCTTGACCTTGTGTACTGTTGTGTTTAGCCTCACTTTGCAATATACATGCTATCACTGATCTCATTGGCGATCCTTTGCTTTCCTTCTCAGGCTAATCTGCTCTATACACTATAACCGCCATTATAATATTAGAAAAAGCACATCAGACAGTTGTACACTACCAAATCACTAAATTTGATTGCCTCCCTGTCATCAATATCTAACCAGGGGATTCACAGTCGGAAGTTGAGACAGCATTCTTTACAGTCAAATCCCACATATAACTATGCCTTGTTTCCATAAGAGCTGCCTGTGAAGATCACGGTGTTCTACTAAAGAGCTAGACTGTTAACCTAGCTCACAGAATGTTCCCACACTGACATACATCACTTTTGTTTAGTTTATAGCATGACCCTTAATGCGTACCTTTCACTTTAATGTTCAGGAGGTGGAATGAGTAATTTTTCTGCTGTAAAATCTCGAAATAAATGAGACCACAAAATCATTACTTGTATTGCATTGGGGTTGTTTATGTATTAAACTATTCACAGTCGGAACTTTTTAAACATGGTTGATGCAGGGCAGTTTTCACTGTTTTAAATTGTTTCAGTCAGACGTATATTGGAAGCAAATGTAGTCTTAACAAACTGAATATTTATTGTTTATTGTAGTAATCAGACTTCCTATTTCCTGGTTTAAATGTCCTTCAGTGTGGGAAAGTGGTAGTATGTAAAATGAGAACGTGTACTTTTAGTATTTGGACACCAGAAATACCACTAATATTTAACAGAGGTTTTTCCCTATAGGGTTTTTCCCTCTTGCGACTCCTTTTGGAAGGCACAGTCTGCTCTGGCTTTTCGCTGTCGGCAGCACCGCGGCAACCAGAAAAGGTCGCCCTTTCCTCGGACAGAGCAGAACCCTCAAGAACCGAAATCAAGAACCTCTCCAACATGTCAGAACTGGTAAGAACATTACGTGTCAACATGTTTTAATGAACAAACTGGTTTCATAATTGAGAAAATAATAATCAGTGCATCTATAGACCTTTTTGTGCTCATCTCTTCCCCCACCATAAGAAATCCTTTAAACATAATAATCCAGCAACGTTGTGTTACCGAGTACTGCACCTCAGCCATGAGTATAGAAGGTTACCACTGTAGTTCGTCATTAGAACTCTGTGGGGAGGCGACAGTAGAGCAATGTGGTATCAGGTGACAGACTTCTGCTGTATTAAATGTATATAGTATGTCAGACTTTTACCCACATAGAAAGTAAGAGACTACTGAACTAACTGACAATGGGTCTTTCCTTTTGCTTAATAGATTGTTAGCCATCATTTTCTTAATGTTTTCCCTTGAAGATAGCTCAGCAAATGCCATTGGGGGAGGTCAGACTTTTTCACCCGGTGAAGTTACCATACATTTGGCCGCAGCACCTGAAATTAGTGTGGCATCTCCAATAAATTGATTTAGTTGTGGCTAACATGGTTATCCTTAATCCTTGATTGTCATTTTTGTGACCCTCTAAAGCAACCATTCACTGAAATGTATTTCATCAGAATGATGGGGGTTCGTAATCACCAAAACCCATACAACAGTCATATTTTATGTACTTTTCCTCTTAAATAGTACCTTAAAAACACATCATATAACAAAAATGTTGGGAATTTACATCCCTAACAGTATTGGCAATGCTTAACATAGCTATATTATATAAGAAAGAGGGCACACCCAAATAGCTATTGACCGGGATAGACTCTACTCCAGTCAATACATATCTGCAAGTGCTATCTGAATTAGATAATATTGCTCACACGTGAATGTGATTGTGAATCTTCACATGTTTAACAATTAGAGTCCTTTTTTCACCTGTATTGCCAGCTGTTTCTTTGGGCCAATGCTACTTCTCCCTCATCCAACACCACTTGCTACTGACACTGTTTCTGGCCTCTAGACACCTGTGGTGCCTCTTTGCATCTTAGTCACCATTGAAGATTTCTGTGAGACCTCACATAGGCTTCTGTACTCCCTTCTAATTTTTCTTGATAATGGTCTTTCGGGGTTAAACTTTCAGGGCTTTTTCTGCCAGTGCCTCCTCCTAGACCTCTTGTAAACCAAAGTAGCCTCTGGTCTCTGCTACTTCCTGGTATCTCTCTCATTCTGCATGATTGCTCTCCTCTTCCACTCTCAACTGCTTTTCTCTCCTCTCCCGGTAAAGCTCCTTGGGGCTTCATAGGGCTTGTAATGTGGAGTTGGTGATACCATATCGCTTTGTCACAACTATAATCTGTCATACCATTGTTCTTTGGTAACTTCCATTTTGTGCCACTTTCACCTAGCCCTTCTAGTGTTTTACGTGACCCTATTACATGATTGCAACTATATATTTATTTATTTATTTATAGAGCACAACATTTATCCCAGAGGATGTCAGGGCGCTAAGGATTATGGTAAAAGTAGGTGAATAAAGTTGAGGGGCGAAATCAGTCTTTTGGGATAGATGTGTTTTAAGGCGTAAGAGGTGATTTGCCTTTATCACTTCCTGCACAGATAAGAACTTGCTACTGTTGACCTAACACTCTTTTATCTCATCCTATCTTTTCCCAGTAAGGCACTAATGGTGCACTATCCCTATATGCACTGTGGCACAAATAGTGTGCCCTATTACTGATAATGTTCTGCCCCAGGGCAGCTGCAACCATGGGGACAGGTCAGTAGTGAAAGACAGATTGGCTGATTGAAGCAGCCAGTCTGTCTTTTATACTGAAAGTTGCACATGGCTTGCACTTTCAAGGGCGTAGCCCTCTCTTGCAGGCGGTTGTAGTGAGTGACTGCTTCAGCCTGCAGTGGGCTTTCAAGGAGCGGTCCATGGGACCCCCATTTTCTCCTTCCATGGGGTGCACTGACTGCCACCTCTTTGTGGCACAGAGTCAGTTAACCTGCTGACAACTTCTTTGCCTTGGCACCTGTGTCCATAATACAGCAAGGACTTGAGTGGAAAGCCTTTTGAAAGTGTTTTACCACTGTCTGTTATTGAAGCAGATACAGCTTGCATTGTTTCGCTGTCTATTTTTGTTTTTGAACGAGTGATTGCAGCTACGGAAGCCGTTTGCACAGCCGCCTTTGCGGCTTCATCAGCCAATGAATTTCCTGCAACGTGAACGCCATCACGCTGATGACTCGGTGTATGGATCACATGAGTCTTTTGTAGTTCTTTCTTTAATATAACTACTTGTTCCCAAAGCAATTTATGCTTATTTGTGCCACCTTTTGCATCTTTGAAACCGTTTTGAACCCAGTTCAGAAGCGCCCTACTCTGAAATAAGAAGCCCACATAACTGAGAGCCCAGCTTAGGAAAAAGAAGAGCCTTAGAGGGGTCCTTAAGCTGAAAGGCAACTCACAATGAAGAGGGAAGACAAGAAGCAGCGAAATAAAGATTCTAACGAGAGAGGCAAGTCAGGTCCTTGCAAGAAGCAAGCAGGCACCCATCACTGCAACAAAACAAGACAGACACATGCTCTAAGTGAGGAAACTATCTGCTACCATACAAGACAGATGCTCAAAGTGGGGTTGGTAACCCCACGAGATAAATAAACCACGAGGAGAGGGAGACTGCCAATTGAGTGTCCAGTTACTTTGCGCCAGCGGAGAATAAAGACAAGTGCACAACAAGACACAGAAGGAGAAATGGCGCTCACAAAGGAAGACTTTCTGGCCTACCCTTAGAGACTTAAATAAAGAATTGCGAGCAGAATTGAAGCAGGACATGGCAGCCTACCTCGATCAATTAAAGGCAGACCTCTCCAACCATATGGCATATATATAATGAGATGTATACTCTGTGAGCACTAGAGTCCTTGATATAGAGTCCAAGACCCAAGTACTCAACAAATAAGCCTCAGAAACCGGGGACACACTTCAAGAGTTCCTATTGCAGTTGCAGGTAGCACTCCTGAAAGGTGAAGACCTGGAAAATAGACCCCGACAGGGAAAACATACAGATCCGGGACCTGGAGAAGGAAGCGGGGGGGCCCCATCTAGAGGCTTTTGTTACTGGATAGTGTGCAGAGGTATTAGGGCCAGGTCACACAAAGATAAAAATCAAAACAGTACACAGAGTAGGCCAGTAAATACCAAGGGACCGCAGATGCATGAGGGATGTCCCTTTCAAGCTTCACTCCTTCACAGTCAAAGAAGCAATTCTGCAGGCTGCATGAAAGGAAGATGAGGTAACCTTTCAGGGCTTCACTTGCTCCCTCTATCAGGACTTAGCGCAGGCCACTCTTCTGCAGTGCCAGCAATTCAGGCCTGTGACCGAAAAGTTAAAGGCAGACAACATCAGGTACAGATGGGAGTACCCTTTTGGTCCCGTGTTTGAGTGTAATAATAAAGCACAATATGCCACAGGGCTGAAGGAAGTGATGGAGTTCCTGGGACTGCCACCGACAGACAGCAACCAGGAGCAACCAAGTGCCAGGAACCAGCGCAGACAAAAGAAGAGAAAGTCAATGGCAAACCCAACAGAGGGAGCGAAATCTGAAGAACTAACAGAGACGAGGAAGATCTAAAGCGAAGAATGGGACACTGTAGGTGTCGGTGAGGTCAATCCAGGTTTGAGTTAAGAGAAGGATAGACAGGAAAAAGGAAGATGTTACGAGACCCTCTCACAATCCAGACGAGCACATGATAGATGTACAAACCACCCAGAAAGAGTACATCTAGTGGAGGCTCTCCGAACTTAAAAACAGTGCCTTACAGGGTCAGAGAAGACACACAGCTGTGGCGGCGGGAACTGGTCGATTTGCCTGTTGCAATGTTTGCTAAATACTTAACTCACAACGAGGTGGGACTAAGAATCCCACACCACCCGTGGGGACCTTTCTAACAGTTCATGTTATTTGGGATTTTTCTATTTTTTATCCGGGGAAGCGGGGAAAGGCTCATTTTCCACTTACTAGCGAAGAAGGCAGGAGTTAAAGAACACACTTTGAGGTACTGAAGGGAAGGCTGGCTGGGAGGGCTGATGGTAGGAATAACCCAAATGCACGCAACAGGGAGACGCTCTGCAGGGGGAAGAGGGGCCCCTGGCGCTCTAAGGTGTAATTAGAAATGGTCTCCATAGCATCATGGACTGTGAGAGGTTTAAACTTGGCACTTAAGCAGCAAAAAGTATGGAAACATCTCTACATTCAGCAGTTTGAGGTAGTGTCGCTACAAGAGAAACACCTTCAACGGAAGAACAAACAGAGGCTGAAGAACAGACGCTATCCCTTGATTTATCAATCCTCAGCACACACAAAACAAAAGGGCGTGGCACTTCTGTTCCACACCTCTACTAAATTCCAGCCAGATGGGGTCAAAACCGATAAGGATGGGAAAGTCGTCATACTGAAGGGCAGGCTAAAGGGGAAAATCTGTACATTGGTAGTGGCGTATTGTCAATAGTCAACCCACCTTTAGAGACACCCTTTTGAAGCTAGTTGGAGGCTTTGCCGAGGGCCTGATAGTTCTGATGGGAGATTTTAATTTACCATGGCATTTGGAACTAGACAGCACACACTTACATTGCGCCAATACTGGTAGTTTCCCCAGGAATCTGAAAAATAACGATATATGATATGGGGCTGAGGGATGTCTGGAGAATGCTCAACCACAAATGATTATTCATCCAACCACAAATGATTATTCCTTCTACTCCCACATGCACTGTACCTACTTGCACTTAGATTACATCTTTATCAGTCAGGAACTGCTGAGTACCCTACAAGGGGGCCAAGATCGACGTCATAATGATTTCAGACCACGCACACATCTCGATATGCCTCGATTGGGGAACCTCTCCCCCCCAGATTCCTGCAGTGGTTTTTCCTCACATCTCTCACGCAGGATAGGTTTCTCAGCGATGAGCAATGTGGGGCAATTTATGAATACTTTCAATTGAACCTACCACAAGACCCTTCCCCATTAAATAACTGATACTCCTTTAAATCAGTACTTAGGGGCTCATTAGGATGGCAGACGGACTTGCGTCCGTCCGCCACCCTAGAGGAGGAGGGACCGTCCGCAGGGGCCGCGGCGGTCCCCTTCAGTGCAATTAGGATGTGACCGCCAGGGTGGCGGTCACATCCTCTATCTTTAACATTGCGGCGGCTGCAGCTTCAAGCTGCACCCGCCGCAATGTTAAAAATGCATGCAACGCGTATGCGTGCACAAAGCGGCAGGCACCGCGCGGTGCCTGCTGCTTTGTGCACGCAAATGCAGGGGGGTACCATAGGTACCCCCTATGTGCACCCCCTACCCCCCCTTCACCCAGGGGGCCCACAACGGGCCCCCGAAGTGAAGGTCCGTATGCTTTTCCACGGCAGAAAAGCCGCCGCGGAAAAGCATACATTTTACACCATCCTAATATGGCTGGCGGTGTCTGATAGACACCGCCAGCCATGTTAGAGCTTTTCCACCGCGGTTGTAAGCCAGCCGCGGCGGAAAAGCGGCGAACTGAAACCAGGACCCACCAGCCATCCTAATGTGGCGGTGGGTCTTTGGTGGGTCCGCAGAGGATTTTTTGCATCCGCCGGGCCGGCGGTGGCTTCCGCTGGCCCGGAGGATGCGGAAAATCCTCCATCCTAATGAGCCCCTAAGTGTCAAATGCCTGGAACTTAATTCTAGGTTAAACAAGCAAAGAGCAAAGGAGCGGATAGAACTTGAATAAGACTTGAGAGGCAGGCAGAAAGTGACTTTGGAGGCCCCTAGCAAGGCCCGCTTCTCCCCTGGCCCTCCGCTATTGGACCTGGCCGATGAACATCAATGCACCATGTTTCAGGCACCACGTGCCTGTGCACTGTGCAGTGATGTTTTCAGAGTGTTTATTTTCTTCTGGGGCATGTGCTGCAGCATGCTGCAATAGAAAATGTACACATTGCAACAGCTGTGAAGACTTCTAGTCGGGCAGTCCCGCTTCAGCTACTGTGCTGGTCAGACGAGAGTCAGTACAGCATCGGAATCAGGCCCTAACTGTCTAATATGATGCAAAACGACTTCAAAAGGAAAGAAGGTGAAAAATAATGGCATAAAAATTACAATAGAAATATTTCCATCCCATAAACGGTAATGCAAATCTTTCTTTGTTTATTAATTTTTCTGAAATAATGAACATTAAAATGTTTTAAAAAGTGTGTTTCAATTCCTGTTAAATGTGTTTCCTGATTTGTACACTATATTAGGACATTTAAAAAATGTAATATAAAAAAATATGTGTTGGAAAGTGGGTTATTGGTAGGGGCAAAGGTAGGTCTGCCACTGGCAATAAGGCCACCAACACATGATAGGACTCAGCATAGGTCTTAGAAAATTATTCCTAGGCTCAACCCTTGGTAACGTGGCTGCGAGCAGACAGGCTTAACTTCAAAGACAGGTATGTAAAGCATTTAAAAACACAATTCCAGTAAATAATTAAGACACAACACATAATAAAAATCCAACACCAATGTATAAAGAGAATAAATATTTTTATCTTTAAATGACACCAAAATGACAAAAATCTAATGTAGGGAACCGGAGATATGAATTTTCATAGATTTAGTCAAATATAGCACTTAGAAGATTATAGCACCATATTGCGATACCTGCTCGAGATAGACTGGGGCAAAGTCCAAGTTTCAGGCGGGTGGCAATGGAGCCCTGAGCGGCTACAGCCCCCGGCAGGTCCCGGTCTCAGTTTCTACCTCCACACTTAGAGACCTTTCTGGAGCTTTTCTTCCCGAGGCCCCTCGAAGCTCCCAGCCAGTCCGGATTCGGTGAGAGTGCGCCAGCTTGACTTGTGACGAGGTCCCGGTCAACTTCCTTGGAGGAGACTTAGAAAATATTTCAAGATTGCTTCAGTGGGACAACCCAGGAATCCTGGCCGACACGCAATGGAAGGCAGGTGGCTTGGCTCTCTCAGTTGCTCCTGGTCACCTTTTCTACGAGCGGACTTAGAAACTTTTCTGGAGCTTTTTCTCGCGGGGTCTCTAGGTGTTCCTCATGTAGCCGGATCAGATGAGGGTTCGCCAGCTTCAGATTTTGTCTATTCCCGGTCAATCTCTGGAAGTTGGAGCTTTGAAGCTTTTAGCGGGACAAACCTGGTTGGCTTGGCCGGCTCGCGGTTGAAGACAAGTCGGTCCCTCTATGGAACTTTTTTTCAAAGTTGGTCCAAGGTTCTCCAAACTTCTTGAACTTCTTCCTGAAGTTCCTCAAGGGTTCCCAACGTGTCTCAAACTCACTCCAAGGTCTGGAAGCTCCAAGATGGTTCTTGAAAGTTGAGGACTTCAGTTCCCACTATCCACTGGTAAACAACCCTTACAAATCCACTGATGGGTCTCCAAGGTGTAGATTTAGTTGGTGATGTTCCAGTTGAACTCGTTTAACCTGTAGCTTTCAGGGAGTCCACTCTTTAGTTCTTTTCCAACAAGATAATCCACAGGGCTGTAGTTTCAGATGGTGCAGTCTTCAGAGGTCAGGCCTTAGAATTCCATGCACAGCAAAATCTTCTCAGCAGGGCACTTGCTTCAATAAGTTTCAAGCAGCAGATGTGGAGGGCTCTACCCCTCTCAGATACGTATTCTAAGTACTAAGGGTCATGCAGGAGGTCACTTCTGACCAATGGGAGCAGGGTAACTACTCAAAGTGGTGACCACATCCTATAGAGTGTGGCATTATTTTGTCCCAGAGTGCATCAAATCTTTCAAATCCATAATGGCTGATTTTCCAGCAAGGAGGTAAGAGCTGGCTATGTACACCCCCTAGGATGGCATATTTCCATAGACTCTCCCCCTACCATCTGCACATACCTTCCCTAATCTTGGGTCTGCTGGGGGTCAAAAGTGTAAAGTGGAAACTGACCCTGTGGCCATCCCTCTGCCTTTGAAGACCATGATTTACAACCCTCCCATAGGCCTGGCATTTCTATTGAACAGCTCACTGCCCTGTCAGCAGAACTGGTTAACGCCAGAGGCTCTTTATCACATCTTCAAGGCAGCATGGCTAATCCACTTAACTCTGACCAATCAGGGCAGACCACTGGAAGGCTGATATGGATCCACAAACAAGAAAGTCTGATAACTTCTTGTCTGTACATTTTAGGAGAAATTCAACAATATAATGTAATTGAATTTTTCACTACCATTCTAGGAAGTGTTTGAACGGTAGCTCTATCTCCTTCCTTTCAGGAGTTATTATTTAATAACTTCCTGCAATGTTAACCTATGTGGCCTGGAATTTTCAATGGGGAAAATGACTTGGGCCAGTTTTCTAGCACCAGGGCTTATAAAAACATATGTTATAAGTATTTATCTAATTTCTACAGGACCCCCACCCCCTGTGCAACTATGGGAGACTTTAGGGGTTCAGAATCGGCAGAAATATTGCAAAACCTCCTTCCACAGTGCTTCTATCATCAAAAGTCAAATTTAAGCAGCACTTTAACACAATGTGGGTAGTGAACTGTGAAATTTCACTTAACCCAGGCATATAAAAACTAATTTTATAAGGGTGTACCTTATAAATACCTGACCCCCCACCCCTGGGATGCCTAGGGGAGACCCTGGGGGTCTCTAATATACCAAAACATTGTAGGTCATCCATTTTTAAGTGCCCCTACCACCAAAGTCGAGTTAGGGCACAATTTACTTTTTAAAAGCAGTCCTGGCACCAAGTGTTGCTTTTAAACTGCCCTCAGGCTTCATCAGTGCACACATGCAAGTGCAGAAAAAGCTGCTGGCCTCTAAACTGCCATGCCCCATGGTACTGGGGACTTCTAGGTAGTTTCAATCCCCTGCCCTATTATATACCAGTGGCTTATGGGTTGAGGTCATGCCAATTACAGGGGTACCCCACCATACCAAAGTGTACCCTAGTGTGTGTTAGGTGTTTTAACTGTATCCTAATGTGTCTCTTTCAGCTTAGCATTGGCCGTGGGTCTGGCTAGGCAGAGCCCAGGGGTGAAAAGCTGGCGGGTGCCCAAGGCACAGGATGACTCTGCAACAATATGTTTCTTAAATAAAAATGTATCTACACTACAGCTAATTCTATGCTCCCAAAAAGTTTTTTTTTCCTTTGACACAAAATAATAAAAAAACCTTACTGCAATTATTGAAAAAGAATAATGCACAGTAAGGAATGGCATATATTAGATGTTTAGAAAACTATAACAATAACATTTTAAAATCATACTTTAACCCCTCTCGCTGCTAGGCCTTCCCCAAATGCTAACCCTTTTTTTGCTATTTGGGGTAGTTCACGCTTAGGCTCCTGTAACTTTTTGACCACATAATGTATCAACGCCAAATTTGCGCCCTTTTGTTTCCAACATCATGAGAATTCTAAAGGTACCCAGGATTTGTGGATTTCCCTGTAGCGGACTCAGAAATTAGCCAAAATACAGCAACATTTTGGGGTTTTGAGAAAATGCGAAAAAAGGGCTGTAGATGAAAGCGTCTGTTTTTTCCCCAGAAAATGGTATTAAAAAGGGGTTGTGGTGCTGAAATCACCATCTTCCCAGATTTCAGGGACAAGCAGACTTTTGTCAGAAAACCAAAATCTTTTACACAGTTTTGGCATTTTTCTGGGACATTGCCTATTTTTGCTATTTTTGGTGCTTTCAACCGCCTTCCAGTTAATGGTAGAAATGGGTAGGAAAGCAATGATGGATCCAGGACAACTATACATTTTAGAAACGTAGACACCATTTTGAATTCAGCAAGGGGTCACTTGTGTAGATCCTTTAAGGTTTCCTTATAGAAACAGTTGAATAAAGGGAAAATTGAAAATTAGTTGAAAAAAACAGCCTTTTGTGTCAACGTTTTCACATGTAACTTCTTATAATTTTGACACCTCTTTAAAAGCAATATACCGTTACATCCGCTAGACTTTCCTGGTTGTGGAGATATATAGGACTTGTAGGTTCACCAAGAACCCGACGAACCCAGAGCCAAAAACTGAGCAGCGACTGGCAATGGTTTTTATTATGTACCGGGTATAGAGCAAATGTTCTGGGAAAATGTGTACATGGAAAAATCAGTATGAAAGACACCTAGGTATTTCTGAAATGGGAACAAAATATAGAGTTTAGAAACAGTAGATATTTGCACATTTCCAAAATTGGGAATACTCATACTAGAATGAGAATTATCGATCATTTTGCAAAATTACTTCGGTTTTACACATTGTCTTTCATTTGGAAGGCAAATATGCATTGGCAGTCAATAGGTAATAACAGTTGCTGTACAAATCTGAATTACTGTAAGTCTCCCGATAGAAATGGTACTTCATTTGTGTGGGCAGGCTTAGTGCCCACGACAGGAAACGGCTTACAACGCGACGTGGACACACCACAATTTCGAAGCGAAAAATTACCCTTTTTTGGCAAAGTACCTAGCTGTGGTTTTTTAACCCTAGCTCTGCCGACACCTAGGGAAACCTAGCAAACCTATACATTTTTCAAAACTAGACACCCAGGGAAATCCAGGATGGGGTGACTTGACTGGCTCACACCAGGTTTTGTTACCCAGAATCTCTTGCAAACCTAATAAATTGAAAAAAACCCTCATTTTTCTCAATTTCTGTGGAGAAAAGTTCTGGAATCTGCGTGGATCCACAAATTTCCACCCACCAAGCATTCCCCTTCTTCTCCTGAGTAAAATGATACCCCGCTTGTGTGGTTGTCCAAAGCAGAATTGGCTAAAAACTTATTTAAAAAAAATATAGCGCTTAGAATTCTAGGTGCTATACTCTAAATCCCGATGTTTTGGCTCTTCCTAGCCACAGGCCTTTGGCCCACCCCCACAAGTGAGGTATCATTTTACTCGGGAGATCAAGGGAAACGCTGGGTGGCAGGACATGTGTGCCGGCACGGTGAACCCATGCAAAATTGTATGGAAAAAGTGATTTTTTTCAGCTAAATTTGAGGTTTGCAGGCGATTCTGGGTATGAAAACGTTAGGGTACCCACACAAGACATACCTCGCTGGACTCCCCTGGGTGTCTACTTTTCAGAAATGTGTGGGTTTGGTAGGTTTCCCTAGATGGCCGCCGAGCTCGGGGTCAAAAACTTATGGGACCCCTTTGCAAAACCAGATTGTTTTGTGATAGGTAATTTTGATGTCGCCTCAATAGGTTTTGGGCCTTTGCCTGTCGCGGGTACTTGACCCACCCACACAGGTGAGGTATCACTTTTATTGGGGGACCTGGGGGAATGCTGGGTGTGAGGAAATTTGTGGATCCACATAGATTCCAGAACTTTGCCAGACAGAAATGTGAGAAAAAAAGTGTTTTTTTCAGCTAGATTTGAGGTTTGCAGGGGATTCTGGGTATGAAAACGTTAGGGGACCCACGCAAGCCATACCTCGCTGAACTTCCCCAACTGTCTAGTTTTCAGAAATTTGTGGGTTTAGTAGGTTTCCCTAAATGGCCGCAGAGCCCGGGGTCAAAAACTCATGGGACCCCCCTTGGAAAACCAGATTGTTTTGTGATAGGTCATTTTGATGTCGCTTCAATAGGTTTTGGGCCCTTGCCTGTTGCGGGTACTTGGCCCACCCACGTGAGTGAGGTATACTTTTTATTGGGAGACCTGGAGGAACACTGGGTGGGAAGAAATTTGTGGATCCATGTAGATTCCATAACTTTCCCACACAGAAATTTGAGAAGAAAGTGATTTTTCAAGCTAAATTTGAGGTTTGCAGGGGGTTCTGGGTAGGAAAACGTTAGGGGACCCACACAAGCCCTACCTCGCTGGATTTCCTGGGTGTCTAGTTTTCAGAAATGTGTGAGTTTGGTAGGTTTCCCTAGATGGCCGCCAAGCCCGGGGCTAAAAACTCATGGGACCACCCTTGCAAAACCAGGTTGTTTTGTGATAGGTAATTTTGATGTCGCCTCAATAAGTTTTGGGTCCTTGCCTGTCACGGGCACTAGGCCTACCCATGCAAGTGAGGTACCATTTTTCTCTGAAGACTTCGCGAGACACGGGGTGGGTGAAATTTTGTGGACCCACGCAGATTCCAGAAATTTCCACCACAGAAATGTGAGGAAAATTTGTTTTTTTGACAAACTTTTAGGTTTGCAAGTGATTCTGGGTAACAGACCTGGTGATAGCCAGTCAAGTCACCCCATCCTGGATTTCCGTGGATGACTAGTTTTCACAAATGTATAGGTTTGCTAGGTTTCCCTACGTGCCGGCAGAGCTAGGGTTCAAAATCAAATAGCTATGCACTGTGCAAAAAAACGGTCCGTTTTCACTGTGAAAATGTGGTGTGTCCACTTTGCGTTTTGGGCCATTTCCTGTCATGGACATTAGCCTACCCATACAAGTGAGGTACCATTTTTCTCAGAAGACTTCAGGAGAACATGGGGTTTGTGGAAGTTTGTGGATCCACGCAGATTCCAGAACTTTCCACTACATTAATGTGAGGAATTTTTTTTTTATACAAACTCTTAGGTTTGCAAGGGATTGTGATTGAAAGAACCTGGTGCGAGCCAGTCAAGTCACCCCATCCTAGATTCCCCTGGGTGTCTAGTTTTAAAAAATAAACAGTTTTGCTAGGTTTCCCTACGTGCCAGCTGCGCTAGGGCTCAAAATCCACAGGTAGGCACATTGCTAAAAGAAAAGTTGGAGCCTAGTGGGCTTTCTGCCGCCCTGTGGGGGGGGAACTGGGGGAGGGAGGTTCATTCGGATATGCCCCCAAGGGGGGCAGAACAACAGTGGCTATTTTTTGTGGGGGTGGGGGCAATGGTATGACCATTTTGGGCAGCACCCATCTCCACATGCACCAACCGCCTATGGCCAATCCTTACCAAGGTAATCAGCCACATTATAATGTGCAGCCTTTTTTTAGGCTTTGGCCCGCGCAGGTCAAGGGGAAAAAGGAGAAACCAACAACCCCAAGTTAATTGGGAGGAGTCAACAGGGCCACATGCAGGTACTCGCAGCCACACCAGGAGGAATCCACCTCAAGCAACAAACAGCCTCGTGATCAACTTGAGTGATAGACGGTTGAGTGAAGTAGAAGAAAGGGTACTCAATAAAGGTCTGGGATATGTCACAACCTTTTACGGAGATCCATTTCAATGACAAGTGGAACTAGCTCATTTTTTTCGCCAACTACGACTACACTATTTCTTCAAAGATAAATCTACAGAAAAGACATCTCTAACAATGGAAATACAGGACTGAAAAATAAGTCCACCTTCACACCGCCTACTCTTTTCACACCCCCACAGGTGGTCACATTTGAGAAAGCGATCAATGATGACATCAAAAGGATATGGAACACTGATGAGAGCAGCACATTTAAGAATTTATCTAAACGTGAACATCAGGCTTTACGCACTCTAGCAGAGGATTCTACTTCGATCAAGCAAGCCTATAAGGGTGGGTCGATTGTTATTCAGAATACCTGTGACTACAGGTCTGAGTGTCTCCGACACCTCGGTGATAGATCGTCATACGAACCCTTAACAGAAGACCCCACTGCACGTTTGAGTCAAGAAATCAAGATCTTGGTAGAGGAGGCCTTGAACGAAGGGTGGATTAATAATCATGAAGCCCAGTTCTTACAAACAAAACATCCAACTGTACCCTACTTTTATACACTACCTAAAGTGCATAAATCGCAAAGACCACCACCAGGAAGACCAATAATATCTGGTCTGGGCTCACTTCTTGAGCCCCTATCGGAATTTGTGGATCATTTTTTGCGACCAATTGTGCACACTATGCCAACATACCTGCAAGACACTAAAGATGTCTTGCGAATGATACCAGTGATAGAGTACAATCCTGCTTCTGATTTTTTGGTATCCTTTGATGTGGAGTCCCTTTATACCCCCATACCCCAGGATAAGACTTTAGATACAATCATGTCCATCCTGGAGGACACAGTCTTGGACTCCTTAACACCGGTCCAATTCATCATGTCCCTGGCTAGACTTGCGATGAAAGAAAATTTCTTCAAGTTTGAGGAAACAACTTACCTCCAAGTGTCAGGGACTAGCATGGGAAGTATTTTTGCCCCGTCCCTGGCTAATCTTAATGTTCATAATTTTGAACAACAGCACGTCTTAACATCTATCAATCCCTTCTTTCCATCGATTTTATGGTGGAAACATTATATAGATGACGTGCTAGTAATATGGAGAGGCGACTGAGATTCCATCTTACTGTTCCACCAGTGGCTGAACAATCAGACCCGTTACTTACGCTTCACGGTTGAGATGAGTAAGGATCGTTTGTCCTTTCTTGATCCCTCAATTTATGCCACTCCTTCGGGACTTGAGAGTGAGTTGTTCCGAAAGCCCATGGCAAGGAATTCCCTGTTGCTGTATGGAAGCCAGCACCCCAAGTCCTTACGGGACAACTTGCCTTATGGGCAGTTCCTCCGTTGCGGCAGAACTGCTCTACCAAAGAGACTTTTTCTAAGCACTCATTAAGCTTATCTCGACAATTGGAGACCCGAGATTACCTTAAATCCCTCATCAAACGATCACTTAAGCGAGCAGTGAATAACCACCGAGAGGCTCTACTGGAACCACCACAAGTAAAACCTGCACTGAATCGTCTTACCTTTGTGAGTAC
Source organism: Lissotriton helveticus (assembly GCF_964261635.1). Taxonomy (NCBI): domain Eukaryota; kingdom Metazoa; phylum Chordata; class Amphibia; order Caudata; family Salamandridae; genus Lissotriton; species Lissotriton helveticus. The sequence goes on from NC_136059.1 coordinate 1,715,655,458, forward strand.
CTTCAGTACAAAGTCCAACCAAATTCAGAGGATTGTCAACCGCCATTGGCGCATTTTAAATGTGGTTAATGAGAAAATTGAGTCCCCACTGTTTGCTTTTAAGCAATCTAGTAACATACGAGATCGCTTGGCACATACCCGCCCAAAAGAAATCCCCAAACGAACGATTGGTACTCTTTTGGACTTACCAGCAGCAACGGGACATCATCCTTGTGGATGCTGCTCGGTGTGTCCCCAAACAAGACACACCAATGAGATGGAGATCGGGACAGACCGTCCATGGGAACAGCGACACTTCACGAATTGTAATAGCACACGGGTGATTTACTTATTGACCGGTCCGTGTGATATTGGATACGTGGGAATGACAACACGTAAGGTTCACCTGCGGATGCTTGAACACAAGAGTGCATTCAGGTGCAAAAATATTATCACTAAACTTACCAGACATTTTGCTGAATTAAAACACACAGTAGAGGAATTCACATGGACAGTTTTAGAGAAACCCTTCATACCATCACATATTGGGGATATATCTAACTATCTATTAAAAAAAGAGCAACGTTGGATCTATAAATTGTCCACCGATTTCCTGGGGCTAAACGATGATATTCCATGGACAAGCCTCTGATTTAAGCCCCTTGAGACTGTTGGTCTGTAACCCTACAAGGGTCTCTTTAGAATTACCCTTGACCATTATAACAGATTTTCAATTGGGGTTTTAGATGTCAGTTATTGAATATCACCCATAAAGGGTTTTTACCAATAAGATCAGATCTAGACCCTCGGCCTGATTTACTAAGATCAGATCTAGACCCTCGGCCTGATTTACTGATACTAACTGTAAATGGACTGCATAACATTGAGTTGGTATAATACCTACTTTCTCTACAGTCTCTTGTAAACATAATAATTCTTCTACAATTCTGTGGATTTTTAGGGGTTGAGAGTGTTACTAGCACTTCGGCGTGTTCAACTTTAACTTTATTGTACTGCTCTGGATTCGCGAGCGGGATGAACTATGGATTGAGTCTTCGTGACGTCATCCTGTAGTTCTCCCGCTTCCCGCGATACTTTGCAACACGGCGGCACCGGCAAAAGAATTAGCCTTACCGTCTTTCTCCGACATGGGTTTTCCGTGCTTTGTGGCACAATTAGAGTTCGGATAATACGCCAAATGCCCACGATAAGACTTTGAATATACATTAAAAAACTGACAATATAGGCGGGGCATACCTACAAGACTCTGCCCCTGTACTTCCACATTGCTTAAAACTCCTAGACACTAGGAAGTAGACGCCTCCCCCCTGACTCGGCATCTAAACAGAGGCAACGACGGACAGGTCAGTCATACCTCATTGCTGCATGTCACGAGGGATTTTATTTCATGTCATCTCCCTCCAAAGAGTCCTCCTACTCCTATAACAACGACTTACAGACATGACTTTTTACCCAATGAGTAGTCTCTCTAACATTGTAGAACCTAGGCTAAGTGAGCCACTAAATAGTGTTATTGACTTAAAGAGCAGTCTCCCTAACACCTTAGTATTTGGTTTAAGTGAGCCACTGAATAGCGTTTCTAGGTTGATTTGGAGAGAATTAACATTAGTATTTTTGGGTTGATTTGGAGAAAATTAACATAAGCTACTTTGGTGACGGTTGATCGATTGAGTGAGCCTTGTTTTTACCAGATTGGATGAGTACCTTTGGAAGAAAGGTCAAAATGGGTGTGGATTGAGTTGAAGAAGAGAGGTGCTTTCAATGAGCTAGTTCTTCGCTTAAGACACCATATACTTGTTTTCCATAGAGCGGGGCCTCCATCTTCCTGAGCAGGGTCCAGGAGAGGTGAGGTCTAGTCCCCGGTCATTCTGGGTGAGTTTTGATTCTTCATTTTCTGTTTACCAGATCCTGGAATGTACACAGTGTATACATGATCGAGACAATTGTGTTTGCTTTTTCTAGATGTGAGACGCACCAGTTTGTGACACGGAGGAATATGATCATGGACTGAATTGTCCATTTATATCCTTTTCATTTAAACAATAACAATTCATTTGTTGGTTTATTATTTACACTAGCGGTAGCAATTCATTAGAACAGAGGCCCTGAAGAAAGCCTTGGGAGCTCGTTTCCCTGCCGGCTGAAACATGTTGGCCCTCTTTGTGGCAGTTAAATGGCAGTTAAATATTTGTTTTGAGACTGCCGTTTTGCACTGTTCTTGATTTTAACGAGAGGACAAGACAGATTCTTGAATAAAATTTTCCTTTCTCTGTCTTTGTCACTCTATTTTATCTCACCACATTCCCCCTTTGTTTGCACTGCACAATTCCCTTATCATTCTATCTATCTCATAGTCAGCACAGTGTTTGTGAGTTGGACTCACTGATTTGTTCCAGAGATTGGGTGTAGGAATAGTCTCAATGATCTAGAGACAGACCACCCCATGACTTTTGGATGACCAAATGAGAATATAGATCATCACAAGACATTTGATGGGAATCCAGTTTTTCTTTGAGTCTCACTGGCAACCATGTGTGCTCTTGATCATGGTTCACTGCTGCGTTCTTCTTGTTTAGGCTTTATAGGAATTCTGTATCCTCAATTGATTAAGTAACAGTTGTGCCTATTGTTTGCGTTAATATATCCATGATTTTGTTAGAGTCCTGGTTCTTGTTTTGTGTTATAGCACCCATCTCCACACATAAAAAAAGCCTGCGTAATTGCTGGCGCCAAGTGGACTTTCTGCCCTCCGAGGGGGCAGATAAGGGGCCACTGCCCCCGTCTGCCCTCCCGGGGGGCGGAAAGACAGGAATTTATCTGGGGCTGGGGTGGGGGTATTGTCATGTCCATTTTGGGCAGCCCCTACCCCTACACGAATGAAACAAAAATCTGTGGCTTCTAGTGGGCTTTCTGCACACCCCTGGGGGGGGCCAGATTGAGGGCTACAGCTCCCATCTGCCTCCCGGGCAGTCAAAAAGACCGTCATTTTTGTGAGGGGGATGGGGGCATTGGCATGCCCGTTTCACGCAGCCTGCACCCTAAAAAAAATTGCACCAAAAAAAAGATCGCGGGTGTTTAGTGGGCTTTTTGCCCCTCTGGGGGGCAGATGGGGGCTACCGCCTCCATCTGCTCCAGGGGAGGCAGAAAGGAAGTAAAGGTGGTGGGGGCATTAAAGTGCCCATTTCTGGCAGCGCCCCAACCCAAAAAACAAATGCGCAAAAATAAATCCCTGGCGTCTTGTGGACTTTCTGCCCCCCCGGCGGGCAGATTGAGGGCTACCATCCCCATATACCCCCCAGGGGGGCAGAAGGGCTGTAATGGTGGCGGGAGGGGGGTGGGGGTATTGGCATTGCCTGTTTTGGGCAGCCCGACCCTAAAACAAATTGTGCAAAATAAAAACCCTGACATTTAGTGGGTTTTCTGCCCCCTGGGGGGACAAATTGGGGGCTACTGCCCCATATGCCTCCCAGGTGGGCAGAAAGGCTGTAATCGTGGTGGGTGGGGACATGGGCATGTCGGTTGTGGGCAGCCTCCACCCTTTTTATTATTTGCTAAAAAAATCCCTGTTGTCTAGTGGGATTTTTGCCCGCGAGGGGGGGGCAAAAATACTACATTGGTTCAAATTGAATTGGGGGAGCAAAGGCCCTAGCTCAAGGGGCTGCTCCCCCCTCCCTGGTGTCTAGTGGCTGGATCTAAATATGGGCGCAAAATCTGTTCCGCTCGCGGAATTTGCGGATTTACGGCAATTTTGCGAACCGTGAATCCTGTGAAATTGCCGAAAAATCCGCAAATTCGCTCGCAGGCGGATATACATTCTGGCAGAATGCTCCTGTCACCAAAATTAAACCTCCACAGGAAGCACTTAAGTTGCTTACTTGTTGCAACTATTATCTGACCCTGTCCTGACCCTAAACAGCCAGGTGCCCGAGGCAGGGTCAGAGAATAGTTACAAATGGCACCGGCAAGCTGCCAGAGTTGAAGTTGCTTACTAACAACTATTCTCTGACCCTGTCCTGACCCTAAACAGCCGGGTGCCCGAGGCAGGGTCAGAGAATAGTTACAACTAAGTCATGCATGCCCGAGTTGAAGCTCAAATTCAGTCACGCATTATAATCAGCCCAAACAACTAGTGAGCACGGTCTAGGCTAGGCAGGTGTACTTCCTCCCCATATCTACCGCCTACAATTAGATGTAATCCTTGATGGAGGTCTTTGCATCCACAAGTTTCTCGAGCGCAATCCCTGTATACTTCCTGTGACCAGGAGGCTGCTTTCTTCTCATCTGCTGCTCTGATCGGTCTCTGACCCTTTATAAACAAGAAGCATGTGAACTCGCATAGAAGCCCCGCCTGTTTTGCCCTGCTACACACACACTAGGGTATGCAACATCTTCCCGCCCTTTCCTCACTATGATGGACAGCTCACTTTAGGGACCTCGGCGCCTTTCGGTGCGGTGGCAAAATTACAGACACACGTGGTCACTGGAGACAAATCTTCTGGCCCTTTACGGAGCTGTAGTGTAGCAAAAGCACTATACATTTACCCAACGAGCTAGCACTTACTGATTAGCCAGTAGAAAGTACTCCAGTTGAGTAGAGGTATGGCACAACATGGTGGCATCGTTGTGGATAAATATGCAGGCAGGATTATTTCTGCCACAATGATCCTGTCACAAAAATTAAACCTCAATATAAAGCAGGTGCCCGAGTTGAAGCTCAAATTCAGTCACGCATTATAATCAGCCCAAACAACTAGTGAGCACGGTCTAGGCTAGGCAGGTGTGCTTCCTCCCCATATCTACCGCCTACAATTAGATGTAATCCTTGATGGAGGTCTTTGCATCCACGAGTTTCTCGAGCCCAATCCCAGTGTACTTCCTGTGACCAGGAGGCTGCTTTCTTCTCATCTGCTGCTCTGATCGGTCTCTGACACTTTATAAACAAGAGGCATGTGAAATCGCATGGAAGCCCCACCTGTTTGACCCCGCCCCACACCCACTAGGGTATGCAACGTCTTCGCACCCTTTCCTCACTATGATGGACAGCTCGCTCGAGGGACTTCGGCGCACTTTCCGAACTCGCAGATTTGTTTGCCATTTTGCGCGAATTCGCGGACCGCGAATCCGCAAAATTCACCCATACTTACCTGGATCCCTGCTTGGAGATTCTCCCCTTTCCAACGATACCTCTCCCGTCTTTCTATGTGCTCAGGGGGCTGAGATACCCCCCTGAGCACACAGTAACTGAAACTGAAATGAGCCTAAAGGCTCATATCAGTTTCAGTTTCACTGAAATGTCGTGAGCGCGACATGTGCGCCGATCATCACTTGAGGGAAACCGGGGGGGGGGGGACCTCTGGAGCTGAAGAAGCTCCTCCCCAGCTCCCGAGGCTCTTCCCGCACCAGAGGGAGTTCCAGAGTGATGTGTCATGACGGCCTGAAGCCGTCATGAGCACACGCCCACCGTGCATCATGACGGCTCCAGGCCATCATGAGCAGGGAAGGGGTTAAAAAATCTATTCATAAACAAACAATTTATACTATTTATGACTATAACATTTTAAAGTACAAAATCAAAAATACAAACAGAGTATGGATATCATATACACAATTCCAAATAATAATGTAGCCACACTGGGGAAAGTATTGGAATTTGAGGGGGTTCAGATTAACTATTGAAACTCCAAATGTAACCACATTGGGGAAAGTGTTGGACTTTGTGGGGGTCAAATTTCAATTCCCCCTCCAAACTCAACTACTCTGAGGACAAATTTGGACTTTGGGAGGTTCAGATTTACTATTACAACTCCAGCTTTGCCCACATTGGGAAAACAGCTGAACTTTGGGAGGTATAGATTTACTATCCCATATAAACTTCATCACAATAGGAAAGTGTTTGACTTTGGGGGTGGGGTAAATTTACTACTCTAGTTCCAAACTCCAAACTCATTGTGGAGAGTGTTTACCTTAAACGGTCAAATTTACTATTCCCATTCCAAAATTACCCACACTGGGAAAAGTGGTGGACATTGGAATGTGTCAAATTTACTATTTCAACTCCAAACATAAACATATTGGGGAAAGCGTTGGATTTTGGGGGGAGGTTGCAGACACTTTATCCTGCATTTCCAGGGCATACATACTATTCTGCTTCACACAAACAGTACTCCAGGATTGACATTGCTCTGGTCAATAACAATATATTGGTTTCCTCCGATATGGAGGTTTTCCCTTGGATAACCTCGGACCATAATCCTATCTTGCTGGTTTTACAAATACAGGTGGTAGATTAAACTAGATGGCCTTTTTCATTCCCTTCGTGCTTGCTGACAGATAAAGTCTTTGTCTCATTTACTTAAAAATCTCTGGCAGAATTTTTACAGTGCCATGTTGGCACTGCCTCCCCTTTTATAGTATGATACAAAATGAAGGCCTGTGTGTGAGGCATTACTCAACAGTATATTTTGCAACAAAATGAAGCTAGTGAAACTAATACAAAAGGCGCTTGTCATGCACTAACACATTTGGAAATTTTCCCTGCCAAGGAAATCAGACTAGGTGGCCCAAATAAAGAACAACTATATATTATATTGATAGATAATGCTTACTATGGAGATGATGTTAAAAGAGAGGATGGCTGCTAGTTTTAACAAGCACCATTCTCTTCAATATGAATACGGGGAACAGGTTGGGAGAGTGTTGACATATCAACTTGCTGATAAGTATTCAAAGATACAAATAAAGGCTATAAAAGGAAAGGATAGAGTGTTATATGTACATCCTCATTCAATAGTAGAGCAATTCTCCCAGTTTTATCAAAAGCTTTATGCCCCGATCAATCCACCTACAGAAGAAGAGCTGTCTAAATAATTAATAGAGTGTGATTTGCCATCCTTGAATGAGGAAGAAGCTGCCTCTCTTCATCAAGATATTGCGCACAATGAAATGATGCTTGCCCTGGCTGCACTACCTTGTGGCAAGGCCACAAAGGATGATTCATTACAGATCGAGTTTTATAAAAGTTTTAAGAATCTCATCGTGCCATTACTAAGTTCAGTTACACATTGATAGGGATTAGTGTGGGAGTACCTAGCTCTTGGGATATGACCAATATCGTTTCTTTAAAAAAAATTAAAGGGTAAACCACCTGAGGAGTGTGGATCTTATTGTCCTATATGCCTTATAAAAATATAAATACTGATGGCAAGATTTTTGCAAAAATTTTGGCAGCTCGACTAGCCACCCTGATGCTATGATTAGTCTTGAGCCAGCAGCATGGGTTCATGGTGGGTAGAGATACCACGGCCCACATCAACACTGCTATTGTGGCCTTTGATATAGCAAAGAAGGCTGCATTTAATATAGGGATGGTACTGCTGAATGCCAAAAAGTCATTCAACCGAGTTGTACTGGATTACTTATGGTCAACACTCCTGGCTAATGGTCTGGGGGGTCGGTATAGTAAATGGGTATATGCCTTACATAATAATCCACAGGCTAAATTAATCTATGCCAACTTGTACTCTACTCCCTTTCAGACAGATCGTGGTACTCGTCAAGGGTATCCTCTCTCCCCATTGCTATTTGCACTATATATTTGAGCCAAGGTGCATACGCAGATGTTATAGCTGTTTTCTCCGTGGATCCAGTGATGGCACTTGACTCAATCTGATCCGAAGCAGAAAAATATGGCAGCCTTTCTGGTGACAAGTTGAATGTCAATAAGACACTAGTACTTCTTAACTTTCATTCTGATAGACCAATTTTGGGTGCTTGTTTGACTACTATCTACCTCGGTGTATGAATTTCGTCACATATTGAGCAATGATAGATACTAAATTACGAACCATTGTCGCAATCTGTTATCCAAACTTTAAAGAGCTGGCATAAACTACCAATAAGCATAATTGGAAGATGCAACATTATCAAAATGGCAGTGCTACCAAACATTTTATACCTGTTGTATGCCATTCGTTTGCGTGTTCCTTTAAGAAATTAGAAGGGGCAAAAAGCAGCTTTATATGGGGGTACAAGCAGACATGTTGTGTTATACAATTTATTACACTTCCCTATAATCAGGGAGGGCTGCAACTTCCCAATTTTAAATTGTATTATTGGGCAGCGCTTTCGGTCCATCTTTGCAGTATTGTGTCTACTAAAAATTAAGATTTCTGCTTCCACTTTGCACTTGGAGCTGATTGCAAAATGTTTTAGTATAAAATTAATGACCCCAATTACTTTAAAAGTGTTTGTTCAAGACGATTAGGGATATAGCATATATATGGTGGGAAATTTTAGCTTACTGCTCTCTGTCCCTAATGCATTCTAATTTTCCTTTGTATGGTAACCCGATGTTCCCGGAAATATTTCATGATTCAGTCAGCAGGGGCAGGGCAAGCTATGGGGATAAGTGGCTTGGGAACCTGTATGGTTTAAACGGCTTTCGAACATTTGAAAATTTACCAACTTCTTTTGAACTACCACATCAACTATTCTTTGAATATTAACAGATTAGAGACTATTTCCTGAGGCAGTAAAGGATAACGATACTTGAGGGCTCTGACTTACTGGCATGTCTACATGATGTATCTAAGAAATCCCTAATTAGTCCCATGTATTTTCAGCTCTCTCAATGTAGGACAGATGATAGTCAGAGGCTTGCCAATAAGTGGAGCAATGCGTTAGGTGTAGAGTTAACTACTGCATTAGATACACTTTAAAAAATATTTTAATAATCAAGGAACAAAACACATTTTATATATTGTGATTTAAAAAACATACCATAAATTTATATAATTTCCTTTAAAACAGTTTATTGAAAAATGAAATAAAAATTAATTAACACAGCAACAATTCCAAACAATTCACTTAAAAATGTATAAACTTTAAAGTACTCCCCACACGTTTGCCCTATAAAGCCAACATCAGCCACTAAAATTAGAGTACAAAAAATACACACATTATGCAAATGAATACAATATAGTCAAACACACAAAGTTCACTTAAAAAACATGACATACAATGATAGTTCTAACAACAATATTAAAAAATATTAAAAAAATTATCTAACCCACAACATTTTTGACATAATTTTTAATTTCAGGAACAAAGGCATTTTTTATAATACTCATGGGAAATATAATCATTTCCATGGGAGGTTCAAATGACTAGAAAGTTTTATAATTTATTACAAAAAATACATTTCTATAGAAAAACATATTGAAATTACCCCCGCTGGACTAAATTCAAAACAGGTGTTACAACTAAACAAACCAAGGCATTTTCAAAACATACAGGCAGAAAAAAGTGACCAATAATCATGTACATCAGTAGGGTCAAAAATTACAGAAAACTGTATACTTCTGCACCCAAAATTAAAATCTTCACACAATCTAGCCAGTCAGAGCGTGTGTCAACACCGTTTCGATCCTGTTAAAATATGGGATCATCATCAGGACTGTCAATCAGTTGCCTTAGACAAGACTTAGGGCCTGATTCTGATGCGGGTTGGAAAGCTTCCCGACTGAATCGGTTTGGAAATGGTTTCCGACCCACTCGGATAGGGATAGTCCAAACGACGGAGTTCGACGCGTCCGGATGCTTCCCGATACGACTTGGTTGGACTCCCATTGACTTCAACGGGAGCATATGTTCCTAACCACATCATAATTGGGCCCTTGGTTGGAAAGACACCTTCCCTATCCGATTTGGAAGGAGCAAATGCCATTAGGAGGCATTCCTAACCGCATCAGAATCAGGCCCTAGGTGGGAATGCTTTCCTAACCACATCAGAATCAGGCCCTAAATATTATACTTCAATAAATTCCTGAAGTTCAAAATACACATCACATATCAATATGTGATCATCAACAGGCCTGTACATTATCTGCCTGTGACAATTCTAATAAAATGTAAACCATCTAGAATGTTAGGGTAAAGGAAAAAGAAAGAGAAATAATGAACACATGAATTTCAGTATAGAAAGAATCCCTTAAATAAAAACTATATGTTGACCATGCAACAACGTTAAAAAGTTGAGGCTCCTCAGCAGTGTTAGAAATTCCAATTCTGTCTAAAAATGCTGCACACCAAACCATAAAAGTGTCAAGTTTACGTGGCATCTTTGGGTAATGTGAAATGGATACTGACAACTACTTAGACATACATAGTGAGCTATAGGTGGAGGTAGCCTACTTGCAATCAATATGGATCTAACCCATGCAAGGTGATCTTATAGTAGTGGGCCTATATGCTGACCTGGTATTTCTCCAGTGTGGTTACATTTGGAGTTTCAATAGTAAATTTAAACCTCCTTATATTTCAATACTTTTCCCACACCCAACATTGTGATCAACTTTCACATAATCTAGTGTCCCCTAAGAGCTTAGACAGCCTATATCAAAGTCTTCATTGAATACTTATCTCTTATACGTCTATCAAGTTTCCACAACATATACCAAGAGGATTTCAACATCAACTAGAACAACTCCTATTTTATATATTCCTTTACACGAAGTATAATAAATAGCGCCCACCTGTACAATTTGCATCAGTCTTCTACATCACCAGCGCATGTGAAAGGCAAAACTATGAACCTGATTGCATATGACCCAGCTCTTATTCTGCATCAGTTTCACATTGAAATTGAGTGATCTGATCTACAGCTCATTTTATTCCCTGTGGAACAAAAAGACTCTAACATCCAACTGCACCACTCCTGAGTACATTTTCCAAAGATTGTTCAAACATGTTTCTGCAGCTGAAATGACAAAATAAATTGACAATATTACGATTGAGTCTGACTTTCCAAAATATATAAACAAACTATCCACCACAGACAAGTATACAGTGACAAAAGATTTCAACTTACTTTGTGTAGAGTGGAACCATCCTTGCACAAAAGGGATAAAGGTTTTTCCAATTAAATATTCCAAGCGAGGCTTAAAATGAAAAACCTTGAGAGATCTTTGTCCACAAAGACGACCCCTTGGGCACTAACGTCAAAAAAACAAGTACAAAATAAAAAATTTACATCCTTGCTGCCAAAGCTATTTTTGTCCAGAGTGAAATCTGAAACCCGTTAAATACACATGAAAACTAATTTGGGTAAAGTACAATTTTTCTCACTTGGTAACCACTGCAGAGATGGAACAACTTTCTAGTTTTTTTTCCCACAAAGATCTTTCCTTTTGAAAAGTTGATTCCTTCTCCAGGCTTGATAGGTACAACTGATTGTCCACTATCACTTCATGCAAGTCATTGGATCAGCTTCTCCTCAATTTTGAATAATAATCTGATAAACATAATTTAAGATGTAACACCACCATTGTATCACAATGATGTGATAACTATTATGAGTCTCAAGGAAAATATTACTCTGTTCTCCAATTCTTGGTGCCGACCAGTCAATTTGTTGTTAATGAAAGGAATATTTATCGACTCACTGAAAACTGAACAGATCATACATCTGTAAGCAACTGAACACAGAGACCCTAACATTATCTAAATCAATTTTCATGTGACTAATATTCTTAAGTTAGAAACAGTCTTTGAAAAATATGTTTCTGTTAGACTGAACAAACATAACTAAAACAACAATCTTCTTGCTCCTTATCAATCTGGACTCATGAATGTCTGTATTCTAACACAGTCTCCCTCAGAATCCTTGAGGACATGCACCCTGTGCTAAATAGTGATGTCCAGGGCTGCTGATGCTCTTGGGCATATTTGCAGCCTTTGACACAATTGACTTTATCTGGTTCTTACAGGTCTTACAGCAACACATACACTTTTGGCGATGTTGTCATGACCAGGTTTATGTCAGTCTTAACAATATTGCTACAGTTGGTCAGGCATAGAAGACATACAGCAAATATTATCACAATGGAAATGACTTGTGAAGTTCAATTCTCACACTGACACTGTTTAAGCTTAATAAGGAGCCACTGAGAAACTTGATGTAGGATTCACTGGTGACCACCCATCAATATGCTAGTGACACCCAATTATACCCCAAGAGAAATTTCTGCCTAAGAGGTTAGCACATATCCACCTGTCTACTGAATATTCATCATTTGAGGTACCTCCATTTCAAACATCAACAGAATATGAAATTTAAGAATTGCTGTTCAAGCTCACTTGTAAAGGCTGTTCTCACGTAGTTAGCTCCATGGTAAGATTGGTAGGATTTTGAATTTCTCCACAGCATAACATAGAATATAATGCAGAACACATAGCCTCAAAATCCTGAGCCACTCATCCCAATGACTCAAGGATTAGTTAGTGCTCTACAAACTCGATTATAGAAACTCTGTTTTAGCAGATCCTCTTTCCATTAATCCAACCCCCAACAAGTCACGTATTTACCCCAGGACCAGCCTTTTTTTTTTAAACAAAACAAATCAGTCACATTGCCCTTCTACCCAAAGACTTACATTGGCTCCCTCTCAAAGCTAACATGCAATTACATTACGCTTCATAATGTACAAGATACTATTTCTTAGCAAACCTGAGGAGCTTCATACAAGCTTCAAAATCGGTTTGCACTGTGAGCCTGAGAAGTCAACAGACTTTTTTATCGAGAGTGCAAGACATTTAACACAACGGGTCGATCACAATGTCAGTTGGAAAGGCTCCGAGCAGGCTTTGTATTCTCCGAATCCAATTCAGAACCTATGTTTCCAGCCGAATCGGACACATTTCTGACCGACCATTTATGATGTAAGGAAACTGTTCGGTCTGTCTGATTCGGTTTTGATCGGCATTCGGACAGCTCGAGTCTTTCGTAGCTGAATCGTACAGCTCTATGGACATGGTTTCTGACCGAGCGATTACGATAGCTGATTCCGACAGCCGTTCCTAATTGGTCTCCCCCACACAAAATGGCTGTCGGAATCTGACTTTGGGGACTCGAAGCAGGCCCCACTTTACCTGTGGGCCTCCGGTTGGGGCCTGTGGGGGTACCCAATGGACCCCTCTTCCCAGCCATGCACAGTGTGGCTGCCACAGGGTGCAAGGTTTTCCCCAACCACCCTTTTTCTTAATGGGAAGTCAATGCGAGTCCGACCGAACGAAGTTCAGAAACATCGTAATCGGTCGGTCGGACTCGCAGAACCTTGGGCCTCATTTATGGAAAGTGACCCATCGGGGTGTGAAAACAGCAATGCGTCACTTTTCACTGCGCTCTCCCTGCGACATGATTGATGCGTCATATTTATAATATGACGCATCATGTCGCAAGGAGTTACAGATACGTCAGTATTTCTGACGTATCTGTAGGCGCAAAAGAGATGCATTGCTGGAGTGTGTCACAAAAGTGACGAAACTCCAGCAATGTCTTCTGCTGTGAGGCAGGCGCAAGATTTTGACGCAACAGCGTCCTAAAAGTGACGCAGTGAAACCTTTTACTGGACTTTTTGCGGGTGAACGCCCCCTCTGCATACATTATACCTGACGCAGGAATAATGTAGCGCAGGGGTTTACAAAGCAGGGGTTTACAAAGTGACGCATGTGCTTAGATGCGTCACTTTGTAAATAGTGCGCATCAGGAGGCATGTTTTACGCCGCCGATGCGTCACACAAAGTGACGCATCGGAAGCGCAAAACTCACGCAAGGCCTCATAAATGAGGCCCCTTATTTGGTCAGAAACGATTACGAAACAATTTGGTCAGAAGAGTTTCCATATGACATCGTAATCTGCCCCTACAGTGATGTTTGAAAGGGTTCATGTTCTCTGCAGTGTTGAAGTGAGCCTTTATTCTGTTTTGCTTTATATAATCAGTACATCAATCAATCAATAAACAAATATATAAATAAAATAAATCTGCCTATCTTTTTCATTTTAAGTGAAATATGCATAATACCAGAGACACTGAATGCAGTAAAGTAATTACTGATTCGTGCCATTGACTTGAAAAAACAGAAAAGTCTAAATGATAGAATCTCCATCAAAGTATCATGCCACTGATTTAAGGCTACAACTCATTGTATCCACACCAACTAGACTTTCTGAGTATGGGTAATACTAAAAGTAATTCTTCCAATTTACTTGGAACGCCTCAGGGCTTTACTGCTAATCTGTACAAGCTTTATAATGTATATGTCTCTTTAAAATGTATATGATTTTATTCAAGTATGAGTTGTAGTGTAACCTATATCAGATACAAACATCTTTTCTTAAAACAGTATTTTCTAAAGGTCATTATTTCCCTTTCATTATCAGATTGCTCCATGTCTATACTTGGAGTTCATTTAATTCTGCAGGAGATCAATGCCTTTTTTCAGCCTCAGACCTTTGCTATAGAAAAGGCCATGGCAGCTCTTGTCAGAATCTCATATGCCATTGATCAAGGGGTGTAATATTTAATTCGGTGGCAATATGCAATGCATCATACATTTCTAATTACTTCTTTTTAATCACCTGAGCCCAAGGCTTTTCAGCAAGGACTAGTGATGAAGGAGGTCAGGAAGTATTATATTTTTTCACTACATTAAAAAAGACTAAAGAAGGTTACATTCCCCATAATGATTTTCTTAATTAAATACAGTAAAAGAGCACACCAGATTACTTTTCATCATTCCATGCAGAGAATCCTGAATTACAGGTTTGTATTACAAGAAATCAGGATTAGGGGATGGCAGTTGCTATACATGCAAATTGTTGTCTTTGATTGTTCTGTGTCCTCTGCTACGTGGCTCTGTCATTTGTTTCTCAACTGCATTCTCTAAGTGGCAGTTAGTTGGTGTCAGATTGTACCTGGGGATTAGGTTGCACTAGGAGTGATCAGATCAACTTCTGTCCCTATACCTAACTATAAGATTATATATCATAGCAACAAAATAATATAAAACTGTCTTAGAAGCACTCCAACAGTGCTGCTCCATGCCGAGGTTACTGAATAACAAAGCTGTGTACTCTTGATTCCACCGCATTCCTCTCTCTCCCTGCACCTTCCAGTTCCTGTCTTTCTCATCTAAGGGTCAAATTTCCAATGTGTTTACTGAACACAGTTCAATAACCAGTTGTTACTGCTCTGCATTGCTTTGAAGGGAGAGGGTAGAAAAGCATTATATCAATGTGTATTTCTCTTTCCTTGCACTGGAGCACTTTTGTCTGTCTTGAACCATAGTGTAAGGCTGTGCATGAGATGCCTAGCATAGGTGTTATACTGTATGGATGCATTTTTAGTTGGAAGTACTATGTACAACAGAGTTTAAAACCTTTCAAAGTTAATGTGTGTATTGTACAGTACAGCAATCAAGCAAAGTTGAATTTGAAGTTGAAAATTGTTACGCGTTCCTTGAGGTGTTGTGTTTCGATTTCTATACCCGTACATAGTTTTCCCTAATCATGCCCTTGTAGAGGCACAACTCGCGTTGCCCTTATTTAGGCATAGTATCCCAGTCCTTATTTAGGCATCAGCCATGCTATCTAAATATAGGCATGGTCACCTACATCCGTCCATCCCACGTCACAACGAGTTCTTAGAAACCAGACCCTTAAGTCATTAGGACTTTCCCTGCTTGAATTATTGATTTATACAAGAACTCATTTACTATGCATGAACAACTATTCCTTAGGGGTTCATTCATGATATCTTCCTCTGCACAACTTTACGTCAATGCTAGCATTCCTAGGTACATTCCAGGTAAAAATATACCTTCACTTACCATGGCAAACCTCGGCTCAGCTACACAGCTCGATACGGCAAGTTCGTAAGGAACTTGAGTCCCCGCCTGACGCACTGACCAGACACTGTCATCCTGCTCACAGAGAATCCAGCTTCCAGTGTCCTGACTCCCTTCGCGGGGTGTTAGGGATTGAGATCCGGAAAGAGATTCCCACCTCTCTCATTCTAAGGTATGGAGCAGACTAGAACCTAGAGGGACTCTTGGCATACAAACGCAATACAAACTATAGCTTACCATACTATAGAAAACAGCACCTACTTCTTACCTCATACTACACTTAGGTTAGGTACACTAGGGAACAACTATTTAGAAGCACAAGACGAGTATCCACATTTTAGTCTCAGTTATTTATATATGTTTATATGAATATATGTCATAGCTAAAAGACCATACTATTGCAGTATTATTTCTTCTTACTGCTCATGCTGTACATGTTATATTTCGCATACTGTCTTGCGATTGTAACAGCTCATATCTCTTGCACGAGAAATAAGACTGTTCAATAAATCCTTTTATTGAAACGCCTGTCTATCTATTTCTGTGTAACTCTGAAGAAACTAAGCATGCATGATTAACTGAGTGAAACTGTTATCTATTGTTTCCACGATTCTGAGAACTGTTCCGATTCCAAGGAAAACAAAGTTGTCATGTTTATGCAGTTGTCAGGTCAGAAACTACTCCCTTCTTGTTTATTCGAGAAGTTTTTAGAGACCTCTGAGTTAGGTGGCACACAAAGTAATTACGTTTAATATACTCGATAGAGGCATACAGACCTCAGTCCTATGCAAAAATTATACGGCCACATGCATCAAAGTGCCCATTTGCGATTTCTTAATTGCGAAAATTAAGGAATCGCAATTAAGAAGTCGCAAATTGGTATGCATTAAGAAATCGCAATTTTATTTGCAATTTCTTAATTTTCCTTAATTGCGATTCACAATTTGCGAATCCCAATTAAGGAATCCCTTCCCATTGATTCCTATGGGCCAAAAGGCCCATAGGAATGAATGGGAAGACAATCTCAATTTGCGATTCGCAATTAGCTAATCGCAAATTGAGATTGCGATTTCAAGGGTGCAGGGGTGTCCAAAGGACACCCTGTTGCACCCCTGAAATCAATCTATGGACATATGTTGTGCACACACCTGCCCTAAGGGCAGGTGTGTGCACAACATGACAGTTTGAAAAATGCACAAAATTGCATTTATCTAATTTTTCGCAAATTACCATGAGGTCCAACCTCATGGTCATTTTTTCCTCCTAATTGTGAATTCACAATTTTTTTAAGGGTCATGCATTGCATTTAAAGAATCGCAAATTGCGATTCCTTAAATGCAAACGCATTTTTAGAAATCGCAAAAAATAGCGATTTCTTGTATTTTTTGTTAATGCATCCCAAATAGTGATTTAGGAATCGCAAACGGCCGAATTTTGCGATTCGCACCGTTTGCGATTCCTAAATCACTTGATGCATGTGGCCGTAAGTGTATAATAATCCAATGCGCAGAGCCTATAAGGGAAATAGGAACTACACTACAGAGGAGGCAAAAATTGTTTGTGCAAAGCCCTGTTTATCTATTTAAGTAGATAGGGATTTGGATCATAAACCATAGATTGTTACATGGGAATGCCAATGTACTACCCATGTTTTACCCCCTTGATATCATTTATTGTAAAATATCATATGGCACATATTTGCATTACTATGGAGATTATTTCCAGTACAAGTCAACTTTTGTACTAGAAAGTAAATCCCTACATCAACACTTTGTGAAGGTTTGTATCAAACGCAGCACAAATTCTTAGGGCCTTATTACAAGTACGGCAGTCTTCAGGCTCCCCGTACTCGTGGTGGATGTCCATCCATCCCCACACTGTGGGTCTGCCTGCAGTACTCTGAGTATGGTGGTGGGACTGCCATGAGCACACTGACAGCGGAATCCAGGATCCCGCTGAACCTGCAGTCTGAAACCAGCCTGAATATGCTGGTGGTGCTACTGCCAGATGCTGGATCTGGGCTTGGGGGTGCATGAAGGGAGGCACGTACTGTAACCCCCTGAAATTGCACCCCGTTCCTGCATGAAGTGGCATGTGTTCCACACCGTGCAGGTAAAAGCTGCAGGCCCTGTCACAGTGGCAGTGTTAGGCTCCCCTTTGAGCCTAACAGCCCACCACCGTGAAACCACAGCAGCACCGCCCGGCTACCATGGATTACAGTTATAATCTGGTGGGCGGGCTCACAATTGGCTTGGTGGTCATCCTGTCAGTGAAGCAGGGGGACCGCCAAACTTGTAATATGGCCCTCAGTTAATCTGAGTCTTAGTGGTTAGTTTTTATCCTTACTTTGACCCCCTTTTTCAATATTTTCTATCTTTCTCTTCCTCTTCCTACTTCCTTACTTTGACCCCCTTTTTCAATATTTTCTATCTTTCTCTTCCTACTTTGTTTTCCCTTTTATGCTTTTCTTTCTCTTGCTCTCTGTCAAAGTTGAATGCCGAACCCCCCTACAACCACCAGCAGTGCTTCAACAACTGTGCTGATGGCTCACTAGGCTTTACCCGGAGGACACTTGTGCAGACGAATGACCATTACGTCTAGAGAAAATACATGGACTTTTGGTCTCAGGTACTTGACTTGGATGTGGTGGTCACGTCTATTACAGACAGGGTTGAGCTGTTACATTAGAAGCTTATTCATTACTAAGAATGCCATCTATTTTGCTCGTTATCCTTTAGTCTGTTGACCTGCAACATTGGCTTGATGCAAATATCACAAATATAGGTAACCTATATCAGAATAGACAGTTCCCACCCTTCAATTTATTATGAGTGCTATTCATTATTTTTGAGGGACTATTTCTAGTGCCCCATGCCCTGCACCACACCCTTGGAACTCATTGTTCTATCAGTATTAGGTCATTATACTGAGTTTGTAATATTGGGAGACAGAAATATAGGGAAAATTATGCAAACATAAGCCTCAGTACCCATAGGCTTCAAACGCAGGTTGGCCTTCTACATATTAAATGTTTTACTGCGCACACAATGAACTATGCTAAAGAAGAGAACCATCAACTTGCAAAATCCAGTTTAGTATGGGATTTGATTAATAGGAACAATAAATATTGTCTTAAATATGCAACTGTTCTATTTCAAACATTATGGTGAATATGGTGACAATCGGACATTAATCATTACAAACAATATGTTGCTGAGTGAAATAATACATTTAAAAAATGAACATTCTGCAGTTATGACGAACAGTTCTAAGCATGTCACGTTAAGGGCAGGCTTATACATTTGGTATATGAACAATTCAGCAATATTAGGTTCACTTCTGATTAAAGGAAACGTGCTTCTTAGTAATTTTATGGCCTATACATATAGCTATGATTGCCTATTGCAGTTTGCAAATTTTAAAT
This sequence comes from Lissotriton helveticus, assembly GCF_964261635.1. Classification (NCBI taxonomy): domain Eukaryota; kingdom Metazoa; phylum Chordata; class Amphibia; order Caudata; family Salamandridae; genus Lissotriton; species Lissotriton helveticus. The sequence goes on from NC_136059.1 coordinate 1,715,674,567, forward strand.
GTGTGTCAATTTTACATCAATCATTGTATATTTTAAATGCTAATCTAAATAATTACACTTTCTATTCTCAACCCTCCAACTCCCTTTCTTTATTCCACAATTTGGCAACATCAACTTAGATGCCTGCTGATGAGGTCTGAAGAGAAAATACTATGCAGGATTATAAACTTAAATTAACACAGTGATGATTAATACTGGGCGAAGTTCAAGTAGCCGTTCTACGCGAGGGTACGCGAAGTTGCACAAAAATTCTGCGATGCTACACGTAGCTACGCAAGCATGCGTAGTTGCTTGTTTCCGCATGCTCGAGTATGGTCGCGAGATGTTTTTGACGTTCAGCAACGTGGAGGACGTGTTCGTGAGAAATATTGCACGAACTTCACCACGCGGTCGCCAATGGGAACTACCATCTTGTTTTTCTATCTTTTGCATGGTTCTGGGGCCTGTTTTTCAATCCCTCTTTGTTTTTTACACTGTTTTTCTGAACTTTTTTATTTATTATCTATCCCTCTCTGTCCCTAAGTCTATATTTTGCATTTTATTTCTACTTTTACTGTGTTGTTATTAACTATTCTACAGTTTTATTTTACCTCCTTCTTTACTCTCCTACTTCTTCCCCTAACTTTATTTTTTCCCGCTAAATTTATTTTCCCACCCCCTCCTGCCCCAGAGCCATGGCTAAGCGAAAGGGTACGGTTTCCAAGGGCAAGGTGCCTGCGCTAAGGGGTGCAGGCCCGGTCACTTTTCGGCAAGGCAGAGGTGGCCTCCCTTGTTTCTTCTGTGCAGTGCCACCTCCCCTTGGCAGCAGGCGGCAGGCCTGGCTCTGGGTACACTACTCAAGAGCTTCACCGCCTGTGGGCGAGGGTGCCCAGGGCAGTGTTTCGCTGCTTTATGGTCCGGCGCACACATAACCAGATGGCCCACCAGTGGTCAGACATCTTGGACCGGGAGCAGGACCTGCTGGACCTGCTACGTGTCGAGGAGATGGGGCTTGGTGAGTAGCTAATACTGGTAGTATTGTGTGTTCTCTAGACTGTGTTACTGTTATCGCAAATATAATTTTTTTTAATAGCAAGAATGCTGCTGCTGCTTACATTGCACGTAAGTTAAATTTAAAAATCGTCTGTGATTGTTATTGTTCTAGACACAGGTGCTCGGTGCTACTAATCTTACTTGTTGTTTGCAACTTTGCGCTCGTTTGGGCTGATTATGTAAGAGTTTACTTTAGAGAACTTAAGTTAGGTACTGCTATAGAGTCTCTAGTTCTTCCTTTGTCCTCCTGTCACTAAGATAGTGGTGGATAGGTAGTTTAGTTAGTATTAGTTGGGAATTTTTAAGCGGTCTGCGTGACGCATCCTCCGCCACATCACGTGCTGTTGAGTGCTGCTTACTCCAGTCCTTAGTAGAACCTTTTGTAGTTTGTTTAGTGAAGGAGTAATAGGCTTAGCACAACATCAGCAGCAAGCAAGCAACCAATAATTTGGTGTATGCAAAAATGTATGCATGTGTCCTCCATCTATGCATTTTTGAGGACTAAAATTAATGGTAATGCAGACTTAGTGAACAATTGGCCCGGCTGAATAGGTGGGCTAGGTCAGATGGTACTTAGGCGTAGTAATCTGGAATCAGAATGGAAACGGTCTGTGAATCCCGCGATACTACCAGTAGATCAGATTTGATAGGTACATTTTATTGCAATTGTTTTTTGGGAGAGTTTTTAAAAATATTTTATTTGTTTCACACCAATCATCAATGTTTGTCTTTTTCTTTATTATATCTAGAATGATCAGCACCCAGGGGCAATAAGACGGGGTCGGAGTCGGCGGGAGCAGCTGGAGAACGCCTAGACCCAGTAAGTCTTCCTGTTGTTAATATTAATAATTATATTTCCCTAACTTTTACTGCTCCTTATTTTTTCCGAACTATCATTTCCGTTTCCTAATTCTATTTTTTACCAAATCTTTTTAGATCTAGACTATCAGTTTCTATATTCTTGTTATCCCTGCCTCTAACTGCCTCTGGTATGACTCTCCATAAAACTACTAATAGTCTGTCTGTAGCTAAGCTTACCCAGTTGGCCATTCTTCATTTAAAATGTGTTATTGAAACTCAGATTCACCAATAGCTCTAGCCACTGAGTCCAGTAATTTGGGTTGGCCTCTTCTAGTCTTCTTAATCTTGATAGGCTTTTCGACAATTCCCACCAACAAAATGCCCAAAAAGATATTTTACTATTTTTGATAGGATAGGACATACTAGTAGTGTCTACTCTACTCTAGTACCCAATTTGTAGTGATGTATATGGTATATGTATGTATTTTTAAAAAAAAATCAATATTGCTAGTGAAAAATAGGTGGAGGTGTATTTGGCATCTAAAAAATGTGTAATGGTTTTTCTAGGCGTATCGACCATGACCACCAATGCCGGGGCCAGCGGCGAGGCAGGCGGCGCTAGCCAGGAGGGAGCAGTGGATGCGGCAGCTGCAACAGGGGTGGGTGAACCACCGCCCTGCCAGCAGCAGTGGCGGGCGGTGGTAAGGTATACTTATATTCCTTACTTATTGACAACAGTTACACACTCGCTGTAGGATGTTGTGTAAGTTGAGAGAGACTAAGTTGTTGTTAACAACGGTTGAAGAAGACACCCTTTACTAAGCATTAGAGCAATAGCATTAGCGGTGGGAGTAGTTGAGTAACTAATGGCCTCTTCTATCTGACTCTAACTCAGCTGTGAAAGTTTTATGGAGAAGACTAAGGGGTTCATTATGATGGTGGAAGAACCGCCACCGCTGGGCCGGCGGTGGTGGTCCTTCTGCCATCATACTGAAAATTCCCAACGGCAAATTAGGAAGGCGGTGGGAATCACAATGGTTCCGCTGCGGATTGAAAGTCCGTCCGCCATGGTTCTGCAAGGCAGTCCTTTTCCACCCACCTTGCAGAACCTGGGCAACATTGTAGCGATGCCGTGCAGGTACTGCCGTAGTGATTATGGTATGCCCTTCCGCCTGCCTTTTTGCGGGGGATATCCCGCCACAAAAAGACAGGCGGAGACTGACTTTGGGGGCCTGTTGCGAGCCCCCTCTGTGTGTGGGGGGATGGTGCACTGGGGGGGGTACCCCCCAGCAGTTCCATGCATCACATGGCAGGCACCGTGTGGTACCTGCCACGTGGTGCAGGGGAATTCTGTGCATGCTCTTTTGACATTAAGGATGGTGCTGCAGCAAGCAGCACCGTCCGCAATGTTAAAAGGCCAGGATGCTCTCACCAGTATTCCCTGTCGCGGGTACTTGGCCTCCAACACGAGTGAGACATCATTTCTATCGGGAGCCTTGGAGGATCGCTAGGTGGTGGGAAATTTGTGTGAGCCCGGTGATGCCACTACTTTCCCACACAAAAATGTGTCAAAAAAGTGATTTTTTTCAGCTAAAATTGAGGTTTGCAGGTATTCTGAGTAAGGAAACTTTGGGGGATACATGCAAGCCATACCTCCCTGGAAGCTCCCGGGTGTCTAGTTTTCAGAAATGTGTGGGTTTGGTGGGTTTCCATAGATCGCAGTCTGAGCATGGGGCAAAAAACCCTGGTGATCCCCTTGCAAAAACCAGGTGGTTTTGAGATAGGCAATTTTGATGTCACCTCACCATGTTTTGGGCCCATGCCTGTTGCGGGTACTTGGGCCTCCCACACAAATAAGGTACCATTTTTATTGGAAGACCTGGGGTAATTCTGAGTGGTAGCAAATTTGTGTGAGCCCGGTGATGCCACATCTTTCCCACACAAAAATGTGTGAAAAAATTAATTTTTTCAGCTAAAATTGAGGTTTGCAGCGGATTCTGGATAAGGAAACTTTGGGGGATGCACGCAAGACATACCTCCTTGAAAGGCCCCGAGTGTCTAGTTTTCAGAAATGTGTGGGTTTGGTAGGTTTCCCTTGATGGTCGTTGAGTGGTATACAACCTTTACAACGCAACTTTTACAACGACCTACCATTACCACGCAATTTTTACAACGCAGGATCCATTACAACGAAGTACCATTACAACGCATGTATTTACAACGCAAGTACTTTTACAACGCATACCATTACAACGTAAGTATTGGTAAGTATATAATTTTATTAAAAATATTATAAGTTTGGGTTTTTGGGTAAAGGGGTATTTTTAGGGTTCAGGGTCAGTTTTGGGTTTTTGGGTAAAGGGGTATTTTTAGGGTTCAGGGTCAGTTTTGGGTTTTGGGGTAAAGGGGTATTTTTTGGGTTCAGGGTCAGTTTTGGATTTTTGGGTAAAGGGGTATTTTTAGGGTTCAGGGTCAGTTTTGGGTTTTGGGGTAAAGGGGTATTTTTTGGGTTCAGGGTCAGTTTTGGGTTTTTGGGTAAAGGGATATTTTTAGGGTTCAGGGTCAGTTTTGGGTTTTTGGGTAAAGGGGTATTTTTAGGGTTCAGGGTCAGTTTTGGGTTTCTGGGTAAAGGGATATTTTTAGGGTTCAGGGTCAGTTTTGGGTTTTTGGGTAAAGGGGTATTTTTAGTGTTCAGGGTCAGTTTTGGGTTTCTGGGTAAAGGGGTATTTTTAGGGTTCAGGGTCAGTTTTGGGTTTTGGGGTAAAGGGGTATTTTTAGGGTTCAGGGTCAGTTTTGGTTTTTTGGGTAAAGGGGTATTTTTAGGGTTCAGGGTCAGTTTTGGGTTTTGGGGTAAAGGGGTATTTTTTGGGTTCAGGGTCAGTTTTGGATTTTTGGGTAAAGGGGTATTTTTAGGGTTCAGGGTCAGTTTTGGGTTTTGGGGTAAAGGGGTATTTTTTGGGTTCAGGGTCAGTTTTGGATTTTTGGGTAAAGGGGTATTTTTAGGGTTCAGGGTCAGTTTTGGGTTTTTGGGTAAAGGGGTATTTTTAGGGTTCAGGGTCAGTTTTGGGTTTTTGGGTAAAGGGGTATTTTTAGGGTTCAGGGTCAGTTTTGGGTTTTTGGGTAAAGGGGTATTTTTAGGGTTCAGGGTCAGTATTGGGTTTTTGGGTAAAGGGATAAAGGGTAAACATTAAATATAATTAAATTTAAATTACATTAAATTAAATTGATTAAATTAAATTAAATTAAATTAAATTAAATTAAATTAATTAAATTAAATTAACTAAAATTAAATAAATTAAATTAAATTAAATTAAATAATATTAATTTTAATTAAATTTACATTTAAAAAAATATTATAAATTTACCAATACTTACGTTGTAATGGTATGCGTTGTAAAAGTACCTGCGTTGTAAATACATGCATTGTAATGGTACTTCGTTGTAATGGATCCTGCGTTGTAAAAATTGCGTGGTAATGGTAGGCGTTGTAAAAGTATGCGTTGTAACGTCATACATACTCGTTGAGTACGGGGCCAAAAACCAAGGTGGACCCCCTTGCAAAACAAGGTGGTTTTGAGATAGGCAATTTTGATGTCACCTCACTACGTTTTGGGCCCTTGCCTGTCGCGGGTGCTTTGGCCTCCCAAACAAGTGCGGCACCATTTTTATCTGGAAACCTGGGGGAACTCTGGGTGGTAGGAAATGTATGTGAGCCCAGTGATGCCACACGTTCCCACCCAAAATGTGTGAAAAAAGTGATTTTATTCAGCTACAATTAAGGTTTGCAGGGGATTCTGGGTAAGGAAACATTGGGGGATCCACGCAAGTCATACCTCCCTGGAAGCCCCGTGGTGTCTAGTTTTCAGAAATGTGTGGGTTTGGTAGGTTTCCCTAGATGTCTGCCGAGCACTGGGCCAAAAACCCAGGTGACCCCCCTTGCAAAACCAGGTGGTTTTGAGATAGGCAATTTTTATGTCGCCTCACTACGTTTTGGGCTCTTGCCTGTCACGGGTACTTGGGTTTCCCACACAAGTGAGGCACCATTTATATCGGGAGACCTGGGGGAATGCTGTGTGGTAGGAAATTTGTGTGAGCCCAGTGATCCCACACTTTCCCACACAAAAATGCTTGAAAAAAGAGATTTGTTCAGCTAAAATTAAGGTTTGCAGGGGATTCTGGGTAATGAAACGATAGGTGATATCTGCAAGCCATACCTCTCTGGAAGCCCCCATGTGTCTAGTTTTCAGAAATGTGTGGCTTTGGTAGGTTTCCCTAGATGGTCACCGAGCACGGGGCCAAAAACCCAGGTGACCCCCTTGCAAAACCAGATGGTTCTGAGATAGGCAATTTTGATGTCACCTCACCACATTTTGGGCCCATGCCTGTTGCGGGTACTTGGGCCTCCCACACAAATAAGGTACCATTTTTATTGGAAGACCTGGGGTAATGCTGAGTGGTAGCAAATTTGTGTGAGCCCGGTGATGCCACATCTTTCCCACACAAAAATGTGTGAAAAAATTAATTTTTTCAGCTAAAATTGAGGTTTGCAGCGGATTCTGGATAAGGAAACTTTGGGGGATCCATGCAAGCCATACCTCCTTGAAAGGCCCCGAGTGTCTAGTTTTCAGAAATGTGTGGGTTTGGTAGGTTTCCCTTGATGGCCGTTGAGCACGGGGCCAAAAACCCAGGTGGACCCCCTTGCAAAACAAGGTGGTTTTGAGATAGGCAATTTTGATGTCACCTCACTACGTTTTGGGCCCTTGCCTGTCGCGGGTGCTTTGGCCTCCCAAACAAGTGAGGCACCATTTTTATCTGGAAACCTGGGGGAACTCTGGGTGGTAGGAAACGTATGTGAGCCCAGTGATGCCACATGTTCCCACCCAAAATGTGTGAAAAAAGTGATTTTATTCAGCTACAATTAAGGTTTGCAGGGGATTCTGGGTAAGGAAACATTGGGGGATCCACGCAAGTCATACCTCCCTGAAAGCCCCGTGGTGTCTAGTTTTCAGAAATGTGTGGGTTTGGTAGGTTTCCCTAGATGTCTGCCGAGCACTGGGCCAAAAACCCAGGTGACCCCCCTTGCAAAACCAGGTGGTTTTGAGATAGGCAATTTTTATGTCGCCTCACTACGTTTTGGGCCCTTGCCTGTCACGGGTACTTGGGCCTCCCACACAAGTGAGGCACCATTTATATCGGGAGACCTGGGGGAATGCTGGGTGGTAGGAAATTTGTGTGAGCCCAGTGATCCCACACTTTCCCACACAAAAATGCTTGAAAAAAGAGATTTTTTCAGCTAAAATTAAGGTTTGCAGGGGATTCTGGGTAATGAAACCTTAGGTGATATCTGCAAGCCATACCGCTCTGGAAGCCCCCGGGTGTCTAGTTTTCAGAAATGTGTGGCTTTGGTAGGTTTCCCAAGATGGCCACCGAGCACAGGGCCAAAAACCCAGGTGACCCCCTTGCAAAACCAGATGGTTCTGAGATAGGCAATTTTGATGTCACCTTACTATGTTTTGGGCCCTTGCCTGTCACGGGTACTTGGCCCTCCCACACAAGTGAGGTACCATTTTTATTGGGAGACCTTGGGGAACACTGGGTGGTAGGACATTTGTGTGAGCCCAGTGATGCCACACTTTTCCACACAAAAATGTGTGAAAAAAGTAATTCTTTTAGCTAAAATTGAGGTTTGGAGGGGATTCTGGGTAAGGAAACATTGGGGATCCATGCAGCTATACCTCCCTGGATGCCCCCTGGTGTCTACTTTTCAGAAATGTGTGGGTTTGGTAGCCTTCCCTAGATAGCCGCCGAGCACAGGGCCAAAAACACAGGTGACCCCCCTTGCAAAACCAGATTGTTTTGACATAAATAGTTGTTTATTTCTGCAGCGTGAGAATTTTGGCACAATATTGCAAGGAAAATGTGACAGACATTTTGAGGTTGCAGGACATTGTGGATAAAATAACTTATTGGAATTCACAAGAGAGACATCACCATGTACTCCCATGGGTTTATGACAATATCTACAGTTGGTAGGTTATTCTTAGATGGAATGTACACCTTGGCAGAGAGACTAAAAAGACATAGATTCCTGCACAGCCATCTATTCCTCAAACACACACACATACTGGTTGGATTTGACAAGAGGGTGAGTGATGGTTCAGTATATAAAATGTTATTAACAAGATATTTCACAAAAATGAAATGCACTGTCAGTAATTAAATGGACAAAAAACCGAACCAGTGACTCGCAGCTTGTGAGCTGTAAAGCCACGGCAAGGCACCAACTGCTTTACAGGCCATTCACACACCTTTTTATACATGATACACACAAGACCATTCACACCACCAGGCACGAAACCAATACATCACAACATTCACAAAAAAGGACGAGGTACATCCTGCTTCAGAAGGACAAAAAAGACAAATATTATTGCATAGCCATCTAATCCTCATGCACACACACATACTGGTTGGATTTGGCACGAGGGTGAGTGATGGTTCAGTATATAGAATTGTATTAGCAAGTGATTTCACAAAAATGAAATGCATTGTTAATAATTGAAAGGACAAGAAACTGAACCATTGACTCACAGCTCGTGAGCTGTAAAGCCACAACAAGGCACCAACCTCTTTACAGGCCATTCATACACCTTTCAAATGTGTGAGACACACAAAACATTCACACCGCCAGCTTTGGTCCCATCACATTACAACACTCACACCAGCAGACAGCGTCATTCACGGGCCCATCACTTTCATACGTCCACATTCCTGACACAGCAACTACACAAACTGATGGATTGCATGGAGTGCCGTTTAACTAGCAGTATGCATAGTAACCAGCAACAAGTCACTACACACACGAGCGCCAGTCCTAGCACAACGCCATCCAAGCTTCAGTCCACGCACAATGCCAACAAAGCACCAGGCCACGCACACTGCCAGCCAAGCAACAGTCCACGCACACCGCCAGCCAAAAGCCAGTCCAAGCACACTGCCTGCCAAGCGCCAGTCCACGCACACCGCCAGTCAAACGCCAGTCCACACACAATGCTAGCCCGGTGCTTATCGACCCACACCGCCAGCCAAGCGTCAGTCCACGCACACCGCCTGCCAAGCACCAGTCCATGCACAATGCCAGCCAAGTGCCAATCCACGCACACCACCAGCCAAGCGCCAATCCACGCACACCACCAGCCAAGCGCCAGTCCACGCACACCGCCTGCCAAGCACCAGCCTACATACACTGACCACATTTAGGATTTTTTTATACAAAAAAAATCACAAACAAATTGCAAATAGATACAAATCTACTAACACAAAATCTGAAACTAAATACTTTGCACTAATGCCAACCTTGAAACAGAATAAAAAATGTTTAACAACAATGTCCAGGCAGTTCACTTTACCACTCATGGATACTCCCAAAAATTATTTTGCGTGTGGTACGCTCTATAACAAGCAGGCATACACAGCCCAGGGTTAGAAGGACACTCGGGGCAGAAAAGACGAGTCACCTTCCGCAAACCTCTTCGTCAACAGACTCTACATCTCCTAGTGGGAAAGTCTTTTGAAGATGTGGGAGGAATGTTATCAGGAAAGTGGTGATATTTCAATCAAGCCACATCCTCCACTACTCCAACTCTAGGAACACATGCCTGTTCCACAACAAGGCTGCCTATCACAGAGTGCTGAAACTGAACAAATGTCAACTTTGACTCAGGAGAACACTCCTTGAACACAACAAAAGCATTGAAAGTTGCTAAGTTGAAGAGATGGATGGCTAACTTCCTATACCAAACATAAGCCTTACGAATAGCAGTGTAAGGTTCCAACCTCTGATCTACTCTATCAACACCACCCATGTGCTTATTTTAGTCTACAATGCACACAGGTTTGTGCACTTCAGCAACCTGAACCCAAACAGGCACAGGTGAAGTACTCTCATCATGGATGGTAGTTAGCATGTACACATCCCTCCTGTACACACATTTCACAGCTAGTAGTTCATCACTATGCAAGGAACTGCACTGTCCCCTCTGAAGTTTTTTGCAAACAAGCTCTTTTGGATAACCTTTACGGTTAGAGCGGATTGTGCCACATGCAAAAGTGTCCAATTTAAACAATTCCTTAAACAATTGCACAACAGTGTAGAAGTTATCAAGGTACAAATGGTGGCCTCTGTTAAACAGTCTTCTAGCAAGATCCCACATAATTTTCTTTGAAACTCCAGAAGTGGATGGACAACCAGGGGGGTCAATAGTGGGATCTCTACCAGTGTACACACGGAAATTAAAAACATATCCTGTCCTACTCTCAGACAACATATACAGCTTAATTCCATAGCATGCCCTCTTGCTAGGAATGTACTGCCTAAAAACCAAATGGCCCTTGAACAAGACCAAAGACTCATCAATAGATATTTCTTTCCCTGGAGTATAGATCTCTGAAAATTGATCTAGAAAGTGATCAAGAACAGGCCTAATCTTAAAAAGACGGTCACAGTCAGGGTGAATAGGTGACAACGCCAAAGAATTATCAACAAAATGCAGCATAAGTAGCAAAAGTAAATACCGATCACGAGTCATAACTGCAGGAAATATGGCTGTTGCCATCAAGGAACTGGTAGACCAATATGAAGCCAGGGACAGCTTCCTTAGCAAACCCATCAATAAAGTCAAACCCAAAAACGTCTTAATCTCTTCCAGATTTGTGGGAGTCCACCGGGTAGCTCTAGAGTGGGGCCTTAGTTTGTCACTGTTGTCCCTCAAAAACTGTACAGCATACAAATTAGTCTGCTCAACAATCTCACCCAAAAATACATCATCCATAAACAACTGAAAAAACTGTATAGGCAAAAAATGTTCACAAGCCACTCTACAGCATGCATCATCGCTAAAGGCAGGCAACACCGGCTGTACCATGTTTGGATCAACCCAGAGTCCAGCACTTCCAGTAGGAAGCCTAGCAGCCTCAGGCTGCAATTCAGATGCCTATTGCACCATCGGCACAGCAGTATCATCCTCTAAAACAGGTGCTTCATCCACATTGAAAGTAGCTTCATCCACACCAAGGGTAGCTTCATCTGCACTGAGAGAACCTTCATCTGCACTGAGAGAACCTTCATCATCCGATAATTCCATGTGGAGAGAAAACTCACTGCCTAAATCTTCCCCTCCCTCCTCTCCCTCAGATGCACTGTGAGTCTCATAATCCTGCTCAGAGGAAGATTCAAGAAGTATACAAACCACCTTCTGAGCAGTCATTCTACAGCTAGCCATAATGCTTACTAGTAAAGGAAACTTGTCAAACAAGTCAACAACAACAAGCAATTTGTAACATAAGTAATAAACAAAATGAACCTTTATCAGAAATAAATATATATACTCCAAAGCGATACCACTCACTTGCCAGAAGCAGCTAAACTCACCACCACCTCTGCACAGACACAGTATGGATCAACAATATCCCACTAAAAAAGAAAGAGAAAAGAAAATTACACATAAGACAATGCAAAACACATCACAAAGAATTTCATGCTCAAAACACTAACTACATAGGTTGCCATTATGACACCACTTACAAAAAAATTCATTCATACATTACAATATTACTCATTTGGAGTAAATACAACAAAAATGTTTTTCTTACCCAAAAAATGCATCTATGCAAAACTGCAGAACAACCACTGTCGAAAAAGCAAACAGGAATTAAAAGCATTACACTAGATTAAAAAGCAGAAAAAAAATCACAATCACATATGCAAATAATGCACCAGTCCACACACAATCCACCAGCCAAGCTAAGGGGTAGATGGGCCTAAGAGTATAAATTAAATATTCACCCCCGTAAAAGGGGAGCAAACCTTGCGCTTGAGGCCACTCACCAAAAGCAAAACAAAAAAAACACTGGTGTCTAGTGGCTTCTACCACCCCTTGGGGCAGATGGGCCTAAAAACATACTGCTATTCTGCCACCCAAAGAGGGCAGAAATGGCCACAATCATCTTCCCATAAAGGGGAGCTACCCTTGTCCAAGTGGCCGCTCACCAACATAAAAAAACCCCTGGTGGCCTAGTGGCCCTACAAAAAAACAAATCAGCCGATCTGCCCCTCAGGGTGGCAGAAACAGCAAATTAATGCTCCCCAAAGGGAAGCAACCATTGCCCAAGGGGCCACTCCCCACAAACAAATACCTGGTGGTCTAATGGGCCCAATTAAAGAAACTTGACCAAGGGGTCACTCTCCACAAATAAATCCCTGGTGGTTTAGTGGACGCATACTAACAAAATGGCGAAATATGCCCCCCATGGGGCCAGACAGCCCCAAACAATGCCCCCAAGAGGGAGCGACCCTTTCCCAAGGTGCCACTCCTCACAAATAAATCCCTGGTGGCCTAGAGGCCATACAAAAAAAAAAAATCAGCCCATCTGCCCACACAGGGGGACAGAACCTGCTAAATTAATGCTCCCCAAAGAGGAGCAACCCTTACCCAAGGGGCTACTCTCTGCAAAGAAATCCCTAGTCGGCCTAATTTTTAAAACAAAAATGGCGATCTGGCCCCCTGGGGCCAGACACAACCACACAAATTGACCCCCAAAGGAGAGTGACCCTTGCCCAAGGGGTCACACTCTACAAATAATTCCCTGGTGGCCTTGTGGGCCCTACATTGAAAATGGAGAAATCTACCCCGCCCCCCATGGGGGCATACAGCCAAAAACATCGACCCCAAGGAGAGTGACCCTTGCCCAAGGGGCCAATCCCCACTAGCTAAACCCTGGTGGGCCATTTTCAAAGTATATAAATTAAAATCTGCCCCCCCAGGGGGGAAGAGAGATCCAAAATGTTTATCTACCATAAGGGGAGCGACCCATGCCTAAAGGGCCGCTCCCCCAAACAACACAAATCACGCCACATTTAAAAAAAATAACATAATCCCTGCTGCTAGTGGGCATTCCTGCTGCACAATCGCACAATCGGGCGCGCAGCAGGAATGTACAAAAGAGGCATCGGGGGAAATGAAAACCCTTTTCATTCCCCCGATGCCTCTTTTGGTTAAAACCCCCCGTCCCCAGCCCCAAAACCTACTTGTTTGTTCCCCGACGTGCTGGAAGCAAATGGCTTCCTGCGCGTCGAAGAACAAAGGGAAACCTCCAATGATTTCAGCGCGCCTTGCACGCTGATATCATTGATGACGCTGAGGGGGCGGGGGGAGGCAGGGGAAGGGCTTCATCTGCCTTTCCCGGTAAAAATACCCTGGTCGGCCGCCCACGGGGGGAGCGCTAGTGTTTCCCCTGTGTGTGGGTGTCATGGCGAGCTGGACTCGTCATGCGCCCACGGCCACTGTGTGTCATGATGAGTCCAGCTCGTCATGAGCACCGAAGGGGTTAAGAAGAATGATAGACATGTTTACTCTGAATGGATGGATACCTGGGTGGTATTCATGATAGATACAATAGGTGGAGACTGTCACTGGATGAAGAGTCTTTTGAGAAAATGTAAAAAAAAAGAAACCAGAGCAGAGTAGAAAAGCCAAGGAGAATAGAGGTTGTATTCTCAGAATACTCCCTTGACTCACAGTAGTTTGCAAGCACAGCATATGTTCTTATCATGAGTCTCCCTCCGAATTCGAGGCCCACTCCCTACCTATGTTAATTTATTTTTGACTGTGTCAGCCTGCCATGGGTGGCCTATCCGCTGCATGGTTACACAATCAATCAAACCAAAGAACCTCATGTCGCCCCATATATTAGCAATGATCATTTCAATCAGATATCATCTGTCTTGTTGTAGTATAGTAGTCCGGGTAGGTTGAAAGTGAAATTGAGCAGTTGCCCTTGATGTAAGAGAGTATGACCAGTGCCACCCATAATAGAAAAATAAGATGATTGTGTAGAATTCAGCTTCCCCACATGCAGACAGTAGTAAATAATACTAACGTGAGTCTGCGTCACGATGTGTACGTGTCTTGGACGCAAGCGGACTGAGCTGGCATGCCGCTACAAGGTTGCTTAATTTAGCTAAACAAGTGAGAAGAAGAAGATTGGTGTACTCGAGTGAGTCCATAGTGCTAGTATAATGCCTGAAACTCCCACAAATGTTAGAGGCAGAGGAAGTGGGAGGATAAATACCACAAATGTTATGTACAGTGCTTGCTAGTGCTACTGTGTCACTATGTTTAGAATTATTTTCTTTTACTGTTTTGCTAAGGGTATATTGGTTACAATATTCTTTTTTCTTCTTGATATAGCTACTCCTTCCGAACCAAAATCATCTAAACTGGAAAGGAAGGGAGAGTGGCCAAGATGGCGGCGTGAGCGGACATGCTTTCCCGAGCTCCCGCCACAGGCCTTTCTTAGCATGGGCTATCGCATTCTGGAGCCCTTCATTATCCCTTTTTGCAGCCCGCCTGGTGTCCCTTGCGGCCCCTGGTATTGGTGGAGGCTGGAGGAGAGCATAGCGGGCTGATCGGCTGCGGTGGACGGCGCGGCCTGCACGTTCGACTGGCATCGCTGAGGAGCGAGGGTGCGTGGTCGGGCCCGGAGCCTGCTGAGCCTGGTCGAGCCTGCCCCGGAGGAGCTTTACTTGCGGTGCGGTGGTGGTGGGTCCGGCCCGCACGAGTGCTGCACGAGGCTTCAGAGGCGGAACCTCCTGGAAGCTGCTGAGGACCCACCGACGGAGGTGAGACCCGATCTGCACAAGTCCCTGTATGAGGCCTGGCAGCGGCGGCGATAGGAGCTGCCGTCAGTCGACCGCCACCTTCTCGACCTCCTACCATTGGCTTCTGAGAGGAGCGGAGCGGGGGCCCGGCGGTGTCTGAGGCGACACTGAGGGTGGCGGCTGTCGACAGAGGTCAGAGCAGAGGTGAGGCCCAGTGCATCAGCCCGGCAGGCCGACAGTGTAGGAGGCGGCTCGGGGCACACGGAGCACAGTGCCAGGTCTGGCCGGCTGCTGGGGCGGGCGGTGTTTGGCCTGTTTTGCGCTTGAGGTAGTGGCCTTTGAGGCTACTGGGTCTTGTCAAGAGTGATAAGGGGGCCTCTCTGTGCTCACTCGCCCCCTGAATAGACTGCGTGTACACCTCACATAGGCCGGGAGGCCTGAGAATTGATTAAACCTACGGAGTGTGCGGATTCCGCCTGGTGGGAGCCTTGCCCAGTTGGGGCTTGAAATTGACTGCTCTGTTGGGCCTAACAAGTGAGGAGATGTGAGCAGTGGGTGGCCCTGGGCTGTTGGCTGTGGGAGCACACTACAGCCGGTGTGCACGGGCCTCCGGTACCGGGGAGTTCGGGTGTCTGTGAAGGGCCTCATTCTACAGCGGGGTGTCGGGACCCGTGGGATAGACGGCCCACACTGGAGGTGGCCCCCTGGTCGCTGGGGGGCTGTGGTGAGAACCGGTTGCAGGCAGGGGATATCGGGATGGCCTGGTTGGCGGCGAACACATCGGTCAAAGATTTTCGAATGGACACCGTGTCAGGGCAGAAAGGCAAAGATCGCGGGTCGGTGGTCAGTAGTACATTTGTTGATCAACATATTGCCAGCTGGTAAGACTGTCCCGATCAGCGAGACGACCTCTGGTGACATATTTCTTTGAGCAGGGAAGGGCTGGCCGGCTTCGCACGGGAACTGCAGCCTGTTCGGCTTCGAAAGGGGCCCCTTGTGCTGCCCAGAGCCCAGGTGTGGACTACCACAGGCAATGTCCTCAGCCAGAGGTCGGAGGGACAAGACCATCAAAACCTGTTTTCCAAATAAATGAATGATCCAGTTAAGCGTAGAGCAGTGCTATTATCTCTGGAGCAGACTCATGCAGACATTTGCCTTTTGCAGGAGACACATCTCTTACAACGAGACTGTCATCGACTGCGGTCTAGAAAGTTTCCCCTACAGTTTTTCTCCTCTAGTCAGACTGCAGGGGTGGCCATCCTGGTGTCTCGAAAATTCAAGGGGCATGTTTTGGATAAACTGGCGGAGATTAAGGGGCGCTTACTCCTCTATAGATTTTCTTTGGGCTCAGTTTACGTGCCAAATGAGGGGCAAGAAAGGTTTTTTCACATGATGGTTACAGAGGCTACTTCTACATCGGACCGCCACATTCTGTTGGGGGGGACGTTAACCTGGTATTTGATAATGTGCTAGATAGGTCCTGCCAGCGTGTCACACAACCAAGGGCGCTCTCAGGCGAGGGTTTAGCCAGGTTGCAGGAATTAGGCTTTAGGGATCTATGGCGCAGTTTTCACCCGGGGGAGCTGGAGTACTCATACTTCTCACATGCACATAACACATATGCCAGATTAGATTACCTGCTTGCTAGGGTGCCTACACAAGCCTTAGCCATGAAGGTGGAGATTGGAGTTGCCTCCTTGTCGGACCATGCCCCTGTAATTGTCAGCCTTGCTCTCCCCTAGTCCAGCGCGTCCAGTGGACATGGCGTCTTAGAGAGTCGCTACTGCATTGAAAGGAGGTGATCTCTCGGATACAGCGCACTCTTACAGACTATCTCTCACATAATAGTAACACAGACACCACACTGGCGACTCAGTGGGCAACTTTGAAAGCGGTCCTTAGAGGTGAGTTTATAGCTATCTCGGCCGCGGACAATGTAGAGAGACAGCGCAAGCGGGATGACCCACACAGCAAACTAGGGAGTTAGAGCAAATGCACCAGAGGACGGGGGCACCCAGGATTTGGAGGCAGTTATAGGCAGTTCGGCAACAGTTAGTGGCACTAGACCAGAATAGAGCAGAGTTTGCTGCCCTCCGGTTGCGCCATGCTTTCTACACGGGTGGGGATAGGTGTGGAAGGTTGTTGGCACATAAGTTGAGGGAGACGAGGCAGCGGCAGATAGTGCGTGAGATAGTAGGGAGACATGGAAGGCTTGTTACGGAAGATCATGACATAGCTGAAGCATTTAGGGATTTTTATGCCAACCTCTACACTGGTGAACCCACGGGGGAGGCGGAAGAGGAGGATTTTTTAGATTCTGTCTCCCTTCCAATACTTCCGCTGGAGCAATTGGATCTCCTGGACAGCGTCATTAGGCCGGAAGAGATTATTGCGGCCATTTCTCCCCTGAAAGCGGCAAAAAACCCAGGGCTTGATGGGTTCCCAGCTAGTTTTTATAAGACATTTTGCGCGCAGTTAGTTCCCCTGTTGGTGCCTCTTTTTAATTCCGGGTGTGATCCTGAGTGACCTCCTGGAGGCCTCAATAGCGGTCATCCCGAAACGGGAAAGGATCGGTCACGTTGTGAGGCATACCGTCCCATCTCCCTTCTTAACGTTGATTTGAAACTGTACAGAGGAATTTTAGCGGCTCGACTCAGGACACATATTGGAGGCCTGATTGATCCGGATCAGGCTGGCTTTATCCCTGAACGCCAGACCTCAGATAACACAAAGAGGGCCCTACATCTCATTGAAAAGGCAGCTCGGACATCTGGGGAATATATGATGTTGGCTATCGATGCCGAGAAGGCGTTTGATAGGGTTCATTGGCCCTATCTGGCGAAGGTCCTGGAGATAGCTGGGTTGGGCCCGAAGTTTCGGAATCATGTATTGAATTGTTATAAATACCCGACAGCGACAGTACGAGTTAATGGTTTCACTTCCCCGCGGTTTGCTATAGAGCGGGAACGAGGCAGGGATGCCCATTATCGCCCCTCCTCTTCACTCTCCATATGGAGCCGCTGGCGCGGAAACTAAGGTGCAACCCAGAGGTCACAGGGATTAAATTTGGGGCCTACCTGCATACGATAAGCCTGTATGCTGAAAACATCCTGATCTTGTTATCGCAGCCCGCGACTGCTTTACCGGCCTGTATGGCAGATCTGGACGCATTTGGCCGGATCTCCGGTTTTAAGGTCAACTTGGGCAAATCGGTAGCACTTGATCTGTCTTTGGAGAAGGGCACCCGGGAACTACTTCCTAAGGAGTTTCCCATTCATTTGACGACTGAGGCGGTCTCATATCTAGGGATCAAGCTGGCTTCGTCTTTGAGAGATACGGTGGACATCAATTACGCTCAGTTACGAGCCAAAATATGGAGGGAACTGGGGCAGTGGAAGCACTATCCTTTGTCTTGGCTTGGCAGGGTTGCAGCAATAAAAATGACGGTTCTGCCACAGATTTTATACCTATTTCGCACTATTCCCCTGCGACCTCCCAAAGACTGGATAAAGCAGACACAATCTGAACTGGCCCAATGTATTTGGAACGGGAGGAAGCCACGCCTTAAACTCCGAATAGCAATGCTTCAGCCGGAAGCCGGGGTGATTGGCCTCCCAGACTTGGCATTATATTTCCAGGTGGCCCAGCTCCGTCACTTGGTGGAATGGAGCAGATGGGAGTCAGAAAAGCATTGGCTTTTCCAAGATCAGGCAGTGGCAGGTAGTGTAGTGTAGTTCCTATATTCCCAATAGTCTCTGCGCATTGGAATAATATATTCAGCAGTTAGACGTAGGACTGAGGTTATCTAGGTCTCTACAGACTATATTAGACTTAAGGTTTGCCAGCTAGCTCAGAGGTCACTAGAAACTTTCTCGAATAAACGAGGAGGAGTTTAACCTCCCTGGATAGACAAGAAGGGATTAGCTTCTGACAACCATAAAACATGACAACTTTGCTCTCCCTGAATAAGAGTATATCTCTAGAGTCGTGTGAAAACAATAGACAGCTATTTCACTCAGTCAAATGTGCGTACTTAGTTTCACCAGAATGCAGAGAAAAGAGAGACGGGCGTTTTCAATAAAAGGTGTTATTTATTGAGCAGTCTTCTTCCTTATACAAGAGAAATGAATTGCCACGATTGTTATACTCATGGTAAAGTAAAGTGCGTACAGTAAAAGGAGGAGTATAAAATAATAATGTAAAAGCATTGATATGGTTTCTTAGCCATATGATACTTTAAAATAGATAAAATATATACATACATATATACATTGACTAATCGTACTCAACTGGTGCTTCTAAATACGCCTACCCCGGTGTACCTGACCTAAGCCTAATACCTGGGTAATAGAAAGCAGGAGGTCTTGTATCTCTTTCTCAGGACTCGATATCCCAGTAACCCGCGAAGGTATCTGGAAACACCAGAGCTGGATTTCTCGGCAGAAGGAAAGACAGCGTCTCTCTCAGTGCGTCAAAGGGGACGGGCAGCGTCCGTGGGCTCTCGCATCAGCTGGGCTCTCGGGCAAGTAGATAACTGCTCTGCTCCAGAATCACCACCGTGTGTTTGCTTAAGGCAACATTGGTATATTTATACCTGAAAGGTGCCTGGGTTTGACGTAAGGGTGGACATAAGACGTCAATAAAGATGTCACTAAGAACTGGCCGTTCTTACAGTGCTTTACAGGTGTTCTAGGACGAAATCAAAACAAAAGCAAGGGGATTTCCCAGGTTGCTGGAGGCTTTGTTTTGTTTAGAGAACTCGGTGTGCTTACTAGGGGGCCGGAGAAGTAGCCTTGCTTAATGTGACAGCATGTGCTACGACTGAATTATGGATATCTTTATTATGCCGTTGTATGGATATTTATTGATTATAGCCGGACAAGGGCATAAATTAGGAATATCGATTCAGGTTCCTAGATAAAACACTACACCCACTCCACGAATTAATGTCCATCATTACTAAAAAACTAAGCAATAGTAAACATAAAAGGTGCATGTGTATACCAACCCACCCCAAAATACATTTTTGCATTTGAAATGGTGTATGAAATACATGAAAATGATTATAGGTACTGTACGCTTTTCAAGCAGTGTAATCATTCATTAAAAAGGATGCATATATATATCAGCATGAATGATTTGTGAAATTTACACATGAAATGGCTCTTAATACAGAAAAAAAGCGTCGAGACCATTCCATGACATATAAATACAGTTGCTGTAAATGTGCTAGAGGCTGATGTGATATATTGCCTTTAGAGTTCCTAAAATAGAAGCTCTGTTCTCTAAGAATAGTTCTACATCAAGCAGAGTACATGTGCCAGAAAAAAGGTAAATATTTTGGAATCGGGGAAAAACAAAAAAAATTTGTTTTCAGGGGAGAGAGAAAAAAAATATAGTTCCAAATATGTTCAGTAGCTTTTGTTTATCAAAGCCGAAGGCCGAATTCAGAGTTCAGGGAACGCTGTGTACTAGTTTGCTTAAAAGTTATTCTTTTTGTTCGGGGGAAAACATCATTTCAGACAGACTTTCAAAAAAGTGGTTTACTGCTTCAGGTGAAAGTTCGACCAAGTTGGAAAATGCCGCAACTGTGCAGTCGTGAGCATGATTGCTATCATCGATGACAGGATCAGCAGTGCTCACAGAAGGTCGTACCTGGGTGATGTTGCTCTCATCTCGTACTTCACTACCCTTTAATCGCAGTGGTGAAGTCTCAACGAATGCCGTCATCAGGATTGGTAACCGCTGGGGACATCACGATGCATGAGCCTTTACAGGACTTAGCAAAGTATCTGTATCCAATGGTACTGCTGATTGTAGTGTAAGACAAACGTCCAACACGCATTCTTCTCCGCATAGCATACATCGAAGCACAGGTAAGATACAATTCTGCCAGATGGGTCTGAATGAAAGAAACCAGGTCATATTCAGATCTCTTAGCTGGGCTAATACAAGGACTTTAGTTATGCGGTCCCGATAGCGTATAGCTAGGATCGTTTCTTCCATCGTGGCTGGGGTCTTGTGTGCGTTTTGGCTTGCCATAACGAAGCAGAAGTATAAAAAATAAAATGCCTGCTATGAGTCCCAACAGGAGTGGTAGGCTGCCAAAGACAGAATGGACAAAATTAGGAAAAATGCCCAGAACTGTTGTGAAGGGTGTTAACAGTCCTGAAAAAATTGTCTTAAATACATGTGGGATACCGCCAGTATCAGACATATTTAGGATTTGGCTTAACATTTCTGCGAAATGTAGGAGGCAATTTGCTGATGTCCTTGCGACTTGCAGATCAAACGTTTCTTTTGATGACGTCAAGGGCACAGTTGTCTGTAACAGGACAGACTTCATTCTGCTTAAAGTATCAATTCGAATAGAAGAGATATTCAAAAATGGCCAAATTTTTGCCTCCCTGTCTGGAGTGCTGTTTGGAAACAATACTTGCATACAGCAAGTGACCATGGAACTAACGCTAACGAGATAAGCTTTTCCAGGCACCATGCCACAACATCTGTGGTCCACTATTAGAATATAGCTCCCGTTAGAAAGCCGTCTAAAGAATGGCTCTATTCGAGTTGCAGGTGTGCCATGCTGTTGACATGAAAGGTTATTTGAAGTCCCCTCACAGGCCCCATGCAGGTTAATACCTTGACACAGAAGTATACCACTTAGTGATCTTTTACAATTATTACCACTAAGAAATACATTCTGTTCCTTTTCACTATAACATGTGTGTGTGTAAGGTAATTTCCATGATGACTTAATGTACCCTTTACCCAACCTTTCATACTGGCCTGCTGGTATATATTCTTGACGGAATTTAAATTTGAAAGTTGTTATCGGAATAGTTATTATTCCATGTATTATCCATTCAATGACAGGTCGTTCTGACATTGTCAATGGTAATCTCTCAAGTTTTTCAATGCTCAGAATTGTATACTCTGCTCCTTTCTGTGCCAAGCTGATTTGTGTATCAGTAAGGTTAAAGATAGAGAATAATGACGTTGTGTTGATTAAACGCCAAGGCACGTAGCCTGAACGCAGATTTTGTAACGTCCAGCCAAGCTGTACAATAGAACGTAATTGGGACTGACCGTGTTGTAACATAAGCAAGTCCTGCTCTATTATATCTATAGCAGATTATACAATACTGTCCAGTGAATATATTCTGGAAGACAGAGTCATTAACCCATTGTCCACAACAGAAAGTGATTTTTCCAAATTAATACAGTCAATTTCCTGTATTTTTCCGCTTTTTCAATTTGCGTTTCTTTCCAAGCTTCGTTGTAAGCTGCATATATACCAGCCGCTATGAAACGTTTTTGACGCTGTTTGCGTGGTCCCATTATGAAATCACGCAAGTCAGCACCGTCTTTAAGTAAAGTCAAGTGTTGCTTAATTTCTGCCAGTGTGGATGTGTGTAGCCATTCGAGGCAGAGTTTTCCTACACTGTATGTTGTAACTATCCCTGGATGTTGTCTCTGGGAGTATCTAGGGTCTGGCCTGGTCAATTTGAACCCCTGTATTTTGTTCAGGAATCTATCTTGACAGTTATTTGTGTCTGTGGGCCAGATCAACCATTTCTTCCAATCAGGATGTGTTCTGTTTTGGTTAAAAATATGGGATACGTCTATTTCAACATCTGTAGTGCTATTATTGTCAGGTGTTGGCTTTGGAATAGACGGTTTGTTTAAGTCTTTAATTTTGGCTAGGCCAAGACAGGTTGTCTGTTGAATGGTATCATTCAAGAATATAATTTGTTCTGGGATCATGCAGGCTCTAAATAATGATTCTATACCTTGGACCTGCCAATCTTTGGTACCCCAGATGGTTTTTGTTTCAATATTGTTTTTCCAAAAATCAAAACCAAATGTAGTCATTTCTTCATAAAATGCTTCTGAATAGATTAATTTAGTGTTTGTCAGTATTGTTTTCATTCCTGTCTTATTTAACATTTTGAAATAAAAGGCTTCTGCTTCACTTGTGTTAAACCCTGAGAAGTATGGGAATTTCTCATAAAATGTTTTAGAACTGCCTTTTGGTGGAGTTGCACAATGTTCCCATTGTTTATAATTTAAAACATTTCTATGTTGAGCAGATTTATGCAAATAGTGATGTGCAAAATGGTTGTAGCAGTACATTTCTTCATAATTAGATGAACCCTGCAAGTAATCATGTTCTGTAAATTTTGCTGACATTACTAAGTCTGACATCATATCATTAATACTTTCAAAGTCCCAATCATCAGAGAATGTGCTCGGTTTTACAAAGTCACTCAATGAAATTTTAAACTGGTGTGGATACTTCAAGAGCTTGACTGGGCCATAAATGTCATAATCTGTTTTGTCCCATGCTACCCCGCCGGGTATTGGATTGGCTGTGACATTCACGGATGATAGTTCTCTTTTCTCGATGTGAGATGACATGTGTGGTTTTAGGACCAAGTTCATGTTCTGACTTGCTGTGTCCATTGTACTATATTTTCCCTCAATGAATTTTCCCAAACAAAAAACCATGATGAGCCAAAGCAGGAGGAAATGTACACCTAACACAATCCAAAATTCAATCCATGGAGAAATCAGATAGGTTTCTTTGAGTTGATGAAAGAGTTCTGTTACTTTGTTTTTAAAAGATTTAGTTGTTGGCTGTTCCTCAGGCTCACTTGGATCCTCAGAAAAGTCATCGAAATTGATGAAGTAGCCAGATGCAGTTCTGTCAATTGTTGGAATCGCTTCCGGATTTTTATTTGCTTTTGCAATTTTCTTTGTTTCATTAGCATAGTCTGTGGCTACATCGTTGTAGACAGGCGTTTCTTGATGAACTGTTGCAATTTGGGTTTCAAGAGGCACCAGTTCCATGGCATTATTGCATAGTCCCTTTTTAATCACTGCAGGTTTATCAAATGTGATTAGTCTCTCAGTTTGAACCTCTTGTATTTTAGCAAACTTTGGTGTTCTGTTATTTTTTGGGAGTCCACTGGGCCTACTACTTATTATCGGCCACATGATTGTGGTTTTACCAGGTCGGTGGATACAACTCGGTTCTCCTTTTTACCAGCAAGGGGCGGTAGTACAACTGATCTTGTTCTGTTGACAGCTAAGACAGGTACTGCTTTTCTGTAAGAAGGCCCAAATTCCTTCTTTACCGCAATCTTCTCTCTGACCAGATCCCCAATCTTTGGAATCCAGACAGGCCTTGCTGGGACAGGTGGTTTCTCTTCAGTGGGTGTTGGCTGCTGTTTTTGCTTTACGTTGCTCAGGTCTTTTCTTGTTTCATTTAAGTCCTGTAAAATAGCCAAACGATCTTTGATATCAAAGCATTTTTCTTCTACCACTGAAGTCTGACTATCGAGGTCCTGAATGTGCATTCTAGTCCCGAACAATAGTTCATACGGACTGAAACCTTTTAGAGAATTTCTTGGCAGATTGTTAAGACTACGTTGGACACTTGTTAAATGTTGGACCCACCCAGTACCCGTACCTATTACCCTCGCCGTTATAGATTGCTTTATGTCTCGGTTTTTTCTTTCCACAATCCCGTTTCCCTCAGGATGGAAGGGACAAGAGTACCGCAATGCAATGCCCATGCTGATCTTGGCCTCCTTATAAGCTCGAGAGCTAAAAGCAGGACCATGGTCAGAATGTAGCATGCCAATTGCGTATGTGCCGATATAGACTCGCAAATCTTTTATAACAGTTCTGGCGTCAGCCGAGCGCTGTGGCCACATTTTAAGTGAATCTAGTCTTAAATAATATACATAGGGACGCATGTTTCCTGTTTAATCATGCGTATAGATCGCCTTATGCTTTCTATTAGGTGTTCTGGCACTACTTCGGTCGGTTCGTCACTGCGATCTCTGTTGCAGTTTTGACAGCTCATTACAAATTTGTAATGTTGCAGGCTGATTCCCGGCCACCAGTATTCTGATTGTAATTCCTTCAGAGATTCCTCGAACTGTCGGTGCCCTAGACCTTCACCCATGTGTGCGTCTGCTATTAGCAAGACTCTCCTGTTCGTGTTTGGAATTACTCTATCCCCCACTCCAGGGATTCGAGCAAAAGGAACGGAGTTTGCATCGATTATGTATGTATAATTGAGTGGATAGTTCACGGGTAATGCTGCACAGTCGCCTTTTGAGGACGTTTTTACTGCCAGCATGGTTTCCCCGTCTATGTATTTTTCTGAACGCTTTTTTGTGGCTACGGAAGCCGGTTTAGTTGCTTCCGCTGTGGCTGTCTTAGCCAATGAATTCCCTGCAGCGTGAACGCCATCACGCTGATGACTCAGTGTATGTATCACGTGAGTCTTTTGTAGTTCTTTCTTTACAAGAACTACTTGTTCCCAAAGCCATTTTTGCTTAATTGTGGCACCTGTATCATCTTTGTAACCGTTTTGAACCCATGTCTGCAAGTCAGTATTGTATGATTTGACGCAGGAATGCGAATCGCACACTATTAGTGTCGGGAATTCGCGATCGGCAATGTCGAGCGCCATTTTTAAAGCTATTAATTCAGTTTGTTGACCTGAATTGTCTTTTACAGATTGTGACATTGTTACCAGTGGTCTCAATTTACCTCCGCGCCACCGGCATTTGACAACCTCGCACATAGCGTTATAAGCTTGCTTTCCCCAAACTGAGGGTTCTGCATAACTGTTTGTGTATATTACGCAGGCGTAAAGTTGTATGGGCAGAATCTCGATTGGCAGAGGATATTCTCTTTCATATGTTAGATATTTCAATTTTTCCATTTCCGGGTCAAAATAGTTTTTCACTTTTTCAGTAGCAAGAGAATTTTCCCATTGTATCCATTTTGGATCTAATGCCACGGTAGTTAAATTACATGGGCTTGTTAATGCCTTGAAGGCTGATTCTGCTGTTAAAACAGTAATCCGTCTGCCTTGGGCCTGGGCTCTTTCTTTTGCTACAGCTGTTTGAACCTCATTTACAACATTTTTCGCAAGACTGAATGTTTTTTCAGCTTGTGAGTACAAGTGTGATTTGTATGCTATTGGTACCTTTTCTCCCTCATTAGATGTCAGGTACGTGAATCCGCATCTTCCTGGGATGACTCGGATTACAAGGTTGCGTGTATTATCCCGAATTTGCAATTTTGTTTTTGCTAACATGTCTGTTTGCAATGATCTCAAAATTTCTGTGTGTTTTTGAGTCCAATTGATTGGTTTAAAATCTGGTTTTATTAATTCATAGAGAGGTTTAACCCTCTCTGCATAAATTAGAATGTATGTTCTTCCGAAATTCAGGAAACCTAGTATTGATTGTAAGTTCCTCAGCGTTTTTGGTGCTTGGAGTACAGCACACTTCTCTAAGAAATTGTTTGCTAGGCTCTTGCCTTCACTTGATAATTCATATCCTAAAAACAGGACAGTTAGATGGGCAATTTGTGACTTTTTAAATGTGAATTTGTAACCCTCTGCTGCGAACCCAAGTATTATGGTGTTCACTCTTTTCAAGTGAGTATCCAAGTCATCTTCTGTTAGATAGATGTCATCGACATAAGATAATGCCTCATCATTATACATTTGTAGTAACTCTGTTACCCTTCCTCAGAATAATCCTGGGCTATTCTTGAACCCCTGTGGGAGTCGACAGAAATTTACTGCGAGCCCATTATTGAGAAAGCGGTCAAATACCTGCTTTCAGGTGCAATGTTTTGACAAAAAAATCCATTAGAGATGTCTAATGTTGTTTTGTATTTTTTGCGCACAATGTTATTCATTAGTGCTGCACTGTGTGAGTTTTGTACTGCAAATGTCTTGCAACATGAATTAAGGTGTCTGTAGTCCAAAACGAGACTATATGAATCGTCTGGCTTGGAGACAGGAAACAAAGGATTGTTCATTTGTGAGGTGCATGTTTCAATCACCCCCTGGTATTCAAGTTGATCTAAGATCTCCCTGACCTGTTTTTTAGCTTCCTGCTTAATTGGGTACTGCCTTTGTGCAGTTGGTTGACATTTTAATTGGATTTTGTGAGGAGGAGAGTCCTCATCCCATCCTACATGATTTCTTGCAAGTGTATATTTTTTATGAATTGGAATGTGATTTGAGAAGGCAGGCATAATCATTTCTTCGCCATGAGGGCACTCCCTGACAAACTCTGGTGGCCAGTCCTTTTCAGCTAAAAGGACGTCATAGCCTTTGGAAAGGTTATCCTAAAATAGACCCCTTACTTTCCTAGTTTTATCTCCCTCTATACGTAATGTTATCTCGTATATCTTATGAGGTTTGCTAACTCTGCTGTCTGCAGTTTCCACTTGAATGTATTCATTCGTGTCCACTGTCTCCAGATGATTCATCAGGATCTTGCGTGCTATGGTCACTTCTGCTGCACTGTCTAGCACTGTCTGGGCCCACTCTCCGTTTTTCAGCTGTGTCCTCAGTATCCTCGGCATGTTTTACTATTTTAATGCTGGCTAGCTTCTTTCTTGGAAATTGTATTTTTTTACTTTGATGAGCAGGTTCTTTGTCTTTGGACTTGACGTGCTCTTCCCTTTGTTCTGAACGTACTCTTCTTTCCGATTTCTGCGAGGAAGTCTGAAAAGATCGAGAGGGACATGTATCAATATCTTGATATCTATCAGGTTTCTTTAGATTATCCCTATTTCTAAGGTTGTATCTTTTCTCAGAGGGCTCCCTCTGGGGAGACTTGTGTCCTTGGTCCGGAGGTCTTTCTCTCCGCCGAGGAGACCTTCCTATGGACTGGAATCTTTTTTCTTTGGGAGTGGATTGTTTATTTCCATCCCAGCTCTTTTTTGGAGTGTTTAGATTATTTTTAATGAATATTTTTTCTGGATTTTCAGTTAGTTGGGGTTTTACTGGTTTCCCACCCAAACTATCTCTTCCTAGTTCTTCATAGGATTTTTCTATGATTCTGGCAAGTTCAAATGGTTGTTCTGTTACATCTGTCTCTTTCAATTTCAGGAGGTAAGTTATATCCTCCGTTGCCATTTGAACTAACTCTCTATAGGCCTTTGTTAATTCTTTTATTTTAACTAAGAGTTCTTCGCTTGACATTTTATCAATGTCTGGATGTGGTGTGTAGCTGGCTAGAACCGGCCACGTTGCTCCTGGTCTACCTAGTGGACCGAGCCTGGTGATGTGATCATTATGTTTTAGGGCGCCTTTAAACCAGAGCAGGTGCTCTTGGTATTTTAATGGGATTTCCACCTCCTCGAAAGGAGTGTATTCATCCGGAGGTTCCTCTATTTTGTAATAGTGGAATTTGTGTGTGACAGCATTTGCTGCTGGAAAGTTTATCCATGAATAGAATACCTCTGTCTGCCGATATTCATGTGCCTCAATTACGAATATGACTGTACCACCTCTCGATGTTAGTCCATTTTCTATAAGTTTAAGAGTTATAGTTTTTCTTATGTTGACCGGAATGAGTATTGCATTCGGGTCATTCTGTAGGAGACTTGTGTCATCCTCTAGGAGTTGAGCTGCTATTCTAGCTGCCTCCCTCTCTTCTTCAGTTTCTGACATTTTTACTGACAGAAAGATTTTTGTTGCAGATCAAGTTTCAAGGAAACAAAGATTAGGTGCACAATATTTTTGGAACACTGTATCCTTCAACGTTGACTAAACCAAAAACTATACATAGAAATCTCTTCCTACTAAGTTCCGGCGGATTTTTAACCTTTTACCCACTCCAGACGTCTTTTGGAGTATTTACGGGAAAAAGGGTCTGTGTGAAAAAGCACGACTGAGTTACTCTAATGTCTTGCGTTAGATTTATCGCCTTACCAAACGTTGGGTGCCATGTAGTGCAGTTCCTATATTCCCAATAGCCTCTGCGCATTGGAATAATATATTCAGCAGTGTAGACGTAGGACTGAGGTTATCTAGGTCTCTACTGACTATATTAGACTTAAGATTTGCCAGCTAGCTCAGAGGTCACTGGAAACTTTCTCGAATAAACGAGGAGGAGTTTAACCTCCCTGGATAGACAAGAAGGGATTAGCTTCTGACAACCATAAAGCATGACAACTTTGCTCTCCCTGAATAAGAGTATATCTCTAGAGTCGTGTGAAAACAATAGACAGCTATTTCACTCAGTCAAATGTGCGTACTTAGTTTCACCAGAATGCAGAGAAAAGAGAGACGGGCGTTTTCAATAAAAGGTGTTATTTATTGAGCAGTCTTCTTCCTTATACAAGAGAAATGAATTGCCACGATTGTAATACTCACGGTAAAGTAAAGTGCGTACAGTAAAAGGAGGAGTATAAAATAATAATGTAAAAGCATTGATATGGTTTCTTAGCCATATGATACTTTAAAATAGATAAAATATATACATACATATATACATTGACTAATCGTACTCAACTGGTGCTTCTAAATACGCCTACCCCGGTGTACCTGACCTAAGCCTAATACGTGGGAGGGAGTAAGTAAGTAGCAGTTTAAGTTAAGTTTGTTTTGCCAAGAATCTGACTCAAGAATTCTCTGTAAGGGTTTAGTCAGTTCCGTACCTGGGTAATAGAAAGCAGGAGGTCTTGTATCTCTTTCTCAGGACTCGATATCCCAGTAACCCGCGAAGGTATCTGGAAACACCAGAGCTGGATTTCTCGGCAGGAGAAAAGACAGCGTCTCTCTCAGTGCGTCAAAGGTGAGGGGCAGCGTCCGTGGGCTCTCGCATCAGCTGGGCTCTCGGGCAAGTAGATAGCTGCTCTGCTCCAGAATCGCCACCGTGTGTTTGCTTAAGGCAACATTGGTATATTTATACCTGAAAGGTGCCTGGGTTTGACGTAAGGTTGGACATAAGACATCAATAAAGATGTCACTAAGAACTGGCCATTCTTACAGTGCTTTACAGGAGTTCTAGGATGAAATCAAAACAAAAGCAAGGGGGATTTCTCAGGTTGCTGGAGGCTTGGTTTTGTTTAGAGAACTCGGTGTGCTTACTAGGAGGCCGGAGAAGTAGCCTTGCTTAATGTGACAGCATGTGCTACGACTGAATTATGGATATGTTTATTATGCCGTTGTATGGATTTTTATTGATTATAGCCGGACAAGGGCATAAATTAGAAATATCGATTCGGGTTCGTAGATAAAACACTACAGTAGACCTTTACAGGAAGTTCCCTTTTTGCGTAGGCACCACAGACCTCCCAATTTGTACGCCTCCTACTTCACTAGGGTTCCATTGGAGACATGAAATAGGACAAATATTAACCACGAATTTACTACCTTTCCGTCCCCACTTACCCCGATCTTAGATAACCCGGACTTCATGCCAGGGTTAGATGCCGTGGCCTTCTGGGGATGGCGAGCGGCGGGGTGTCGATTCCTTTATCATCTCTATGCAGCTTCATCAGGAATTTGGACTGGCGGAAGGGGAAAGACTACGTTACATGCAGGCATGTCATTGGGCCCTTAGTGCGCAAGTTCGCTCTGGAGCAGATAGACCGCTTACACCATACAAATACTGATTAATCACTCGTAAGACCGACAAGAAATTAATTTCTGACTTATATAAGATGCAACTGAATAAATATACATATGTCTACAGCGCTAGTAGGGCTCGCTGTGAGAGGGAATTGGATAGGACCTTTACTCGTACAGAACGGGAAGGCATTTATTATAGGGCGCGTCATTCCGCCTACCACATGGGGCTTACAGATACCCTTACCAAAATTATAACATATTGGTATTACACCCCTGAACGGCTTCATGAAATGGATCGCACAAAGGAAGCGCTATGCTGGCGGGGTTGTGGTCAGGTGGGAAATCTGGTGCATTTGCTCTGGGACTGCACACTTCTTCGGGGCTATTTGACACAGGTGTTGGATGAGGTGGACTCACATTTTGATACGGAGATTCCCCGTCTTCCATCGTATGTCCTCCTGGGGCTTCCAAACCCTCTAATGTATCCACTGCACTCCCGCAGAAGTTGCCTGATCGCGATTGCGCTGGGCTCAGCACTGCAGAACATTGTGGCTCATTGGCGGAGAGCGACTGCGCCCTCGATGCATGGAAGTCTCCACCGCCTATGGATGGTGCTGGGCATGGAAAAACTCTCTTTAACGGCAGCGGGGGAGGGTGCGAAATATGCGGAATTATGGCAGCCCTTTTTGTCACTGTTGTCTTCAGAGTTTCGCGAGGTCACCTGCCCACGATACCTTAGACTGTTGCATCTCTCTGACACGGAAGATGGGAAAGGCTTGGCTCAAATTCGATGGACTTGGTCCGTGGGGAGGACTCTGACCGTATTAGGGTCTTGTAGGGGGATAGGTTGGGGTTGGGGCTTGGGGTGGGAGTATTTCTTTTTCCCTTTTCTTTTGTTCTCCCCCCCCTGCTTTTGGATGGGTTTATGGATGGGTTATACGTTTATACATATTGCATTGATTTAGCCTGTGACCGATGCTTGGATATAATTTATTTTTTGTACTATGCTTTGCTTAAGCTACTTCCAGTAATGTCACCGATATGTCCTTTGTGTATGTTTCTTCTGTAACGCTCCTTTAATGAAAATGATTTAATACTAAACTGGAAAGGAAGGAGTTGGCAGCCATGGCCCATCGCTGTAAGCTGGAGGCCATCCGTACAGAATACCGGTGGCTGGTGGTTCTAGGGGAGGAGGAGGCGGCAGCAGCAGCAGCCTCCTCCATCCTCTAATGCCCCGGGCCCCAGCCAGGCCACTCCAGTTGTACGGTGCTGCGTTCTGGCAGCTGCCCGCCTCACTCCATCGAAAACTGCTGCCCCTCTCCTGTGGATGCAATTGTCGATCTTTTAAGTGCTGCATGGTCCTCCATATGGCGTGCCTAGAGGAGCAGGTAAAGGAACTAAAGCAGGAGTAGTAGACACTGGCAGTAGCATTTGCAAAAAACTGAAAATGAGACAGTCAGTTGCCTGAAAGTGACTCTGGAAGGAGTAGTAGAAAGAAGTACAGGTCAGTACACAAGAATACTGCCATACAATAAACCATAATAATGCTGATTAGCAATGCTCAAGTAAAATACAACATAATGGTGGCAGGAATAGCCTATTACAACAACAAGTTACAAATTATAGTTGTGTCGAGTCACTCAACACAAGCGTAAACTTTAGTGCTGTTCTGCTTTAAAAGGAGGATGATGAATCCAATTGATGCCGGAAATTAATTATGATGGATTAGGTTCCTTTGGAAAAGAAATATTACTTGCAAATGTAGTAGGCAGGGGTGGGCAAGCAGAAGCAGAAGAAGAAGATCCTCGTCTTGCCTTCAAATTGAATTAGTGTTGATTTCACCACATCTGCCCCAACAAGTGTGGGATCAATTATTGATGTAAATTTATTTTAGTCACACCTTAATATAAATCACATAGCCCGAGGAAAGAAGGTTAGGGTTTGATGAATGGTTGGGAAGGGGTATTTGAGGGAAAGGTTTAACAAAGACAAATAGTACATATGGACAACAACAACACACACACACACACATTCTTGGCAGACCACCATCATATTCACATATAAGTTAAGTGAGAAAAAGGAAATGCATGCATGATGATGACATCATGGTTATTGATAAGAACTACTTACTAACTAGTAGACAGTGCAGGGCAGCAGTATATTAATAATTGCTATTATGCTATTTGCTTTGTTCGCACACCCTCATAGAGAGAAACCCAAATTAAATACATTTTATATTCTGTTGTACCGGGCTTCCTTTTAAAGCTCCAATTCACCAAATTCAAGGCACAAACTAAAACAATCAAAACTATAATTAGTAGGTATATTTTTTAGAAAAGAAAGATGCTGAAATGCTTGTTCCTCTTTGTGTACTGTTATTCCTTTTTTAGCCATACGCCAACGCGTTTCATCGCAGTGGAACTGTTCCCCTTACGACTTCCTCATGGCAAAAACATACCAAAAATATCAGTGTTGTAATATATTCATAACGCATATTTTTCATATACAGTGCAAAGACATGGCAAAAATGATTTAACCATCACTGCTCAGTCTTCAAATTCTTGAGGTTTACATATTTAACCCCTTTTTTATTTTATTTTTTATTTTTATTTTTTTTAGTCCTCATACGCCATCAAAGATATTTTCGGTATTGATTATACTGAGAATCTTTGAGGAAGCTCTTTTTGCAGACAAAATGAATCTTACGGTACCACCATGTCTATAATCAACTCAGTCTCACACTTTACCAGACCCTTGGACTGATCTTAGGGTGTTTCGTTCCGCAAAAGGCATAATCATTGGACACAGTTGATTTATAGTTCGTCAAGCCAATTAATACAAGGAATCCAAAAATGCTTCCTTCTCTTCCATACCACTTTATCTAAGCTAAGAGTGTGCCTGATTGCCCTAACCCAATCCAAATATATTGGTGGCTTAATACTCAACCACAATTTACAAATTTCTCTACGTGCTAAAATAATTAAGTATAAGAATAACTTATTACTATCTTGAGATACTTCCTCGTAATTGGAGGGAATTCCAAAAAATACTTGTTGTGCACTAACCTGTATTTCATACCCGAAGATGGCTTTCATACCTTCTTGTACTTCAAACCAAAATTGCGATAATTCGGGGCAAGTCATGAACATATGGAGATCATCTGCTTTTTCCAGATGGCACTTTGGGCAGCAAGGAATAGGCCCCTTTGAAATTTTAGCAATCCTGGCCGGAGACCAATATATCCTATGGAGAGAAAACAAGTGGTTCCGCTTTAAATTGGCAGGAGAGACCGTAAGGTGTAGCAAGTCAAAAGATACTTGCCATAAAGTCTGCAAGTCAGCATCCGGGACTTGGTCTCTCCATAGATGTTCTGGAACGCTGAACTCTCCATCCTCTCCTTCAAGTATTGTCCAGTATAGAGTCGATGTTTTGAGCAAAGTTGTTTTCTTCATTAGTAGTTCATCCAGAATAGATTTAGAACCTTTGCCCTCTATGACAGCCTGGTCCCAGCTTTTTATTTGTAAATACTTGAATTTGGATAGATTTTTATCTGTGAGGGCCAAAATGTCTTCCCAGCTCAAAAGATTACCTTCAGGTATTAGCTGACCCCATAATCTGATATTTGCATTCTGGAGAGCTAGAGATAATAGATCTTTAGTCCATTCTGGGGCACCCGGAGAGTCCCAAATTGGTGCTAAGTTGGCATAATATTGAATGTTAAGCTTTTTCCTTACTCTAGCCCATACATATGCCATGTCTCTAAGAACCTTTAGACGCACTTTTTTAAAGAATCACATATCTCCAAACTTAAAAATAAATGCATGAGACCCACCCTGAGTCTCAGAAAGCATATTTTGAAACATAATGTCTGTTTCTGTAGCCCCTAACGTATCAAATAAGCTAAATCCAGCTTTCAATAATAGGGTCCAGGCATACACTCTCAGATCAGGTGTGCACAGCCCACCTTTGCCTCTTTTCCTTCGTAATTTTTTCCAAGAAATTCTTATACCTTTTGAGGCCCAGATAAACGAGTTCCATTTAGCTTGTATTTTAGTCAGTTTAGCTTCTTTGAAAGCAAGTGGAATGTTCTGAAATATATATATGATTTTGGGTAACAACATCATCTTTACTATATTTATCCTACCAATTAAAGTCAAAGGCAGGAGTGACCAGTTCTTTAAAGAAATTGCCATTTCTTTATCGATCTTTTCCAGATTTTTTTCTGCAAGTTGATTTATGTCCTGTGTAATTTGGATTCCCAGGTATCTTATTTGGCTTTTCAGAATTGAAATGTGATTAATCTGAGGAATATTCCAACACATACACTCTGATTTAGTTTGCTTAATCAGGTATCCAGAGACTTGACCAAATTTCTCTGCCGCTTTATAAATTAGTGGGATTGATTTAACCCCTTGGCTGCGGGGTGTTTTCCCCCTGGCTGTGCGGGGGGAGGAGGGCCGTGCGCGGCGCCGCTGTGCTGTTGACGAGCTCGGCTTGTCATGAGGCACAGCAAAGCTGCCCTCGTGACGAGCTAAGCTCGTCACACCACACCCGTTTTTAGAACGTTCAGCAGAGCGGGGAAATTATCCCCGCGTGCGAAAGTTCCAAAGGCTGTGACTGGCTCAACTCGTCATGAGGGCAGCTCAACCGTCCCTCATGACGAGCTGAGCTCGTCAACAGCACACAAGGGGTTAATTATAGAGTTAATAATAGAGTTTGTCATTCACTGTTACTCCAAGCTATTAGCATTATAGCATTAGTTTTCACAAAATTCTTGTCATGTTTAAAATGATGCTCTCCATTAATTAAAGAAAGGCCGGGCATAGAGAATCCTGATTAAATATTAACTTCTGTGTGGGATAATCCTATTTCATTTTATTTCATTTTTCACAGAACTTCTTTACTTTATATTAATAGTAGGAGTTAATTATAGCACTGCCCTATATGTTGGGCCTATCATATATTTTAGTAACTCACACTTATTCGCTACCTCAATACTGTGAATCAAAATTAAATTATCAGTATTAGAGGCATTAATTATGGCAAGTATGAAAATAATTTTTTATTGAGCCTGTCACATGTTTTTTTTTTATCTCAATCACCCATTCTCTACATCTATGCATTCAAAGACTTTGCTGTTAAACTCTTCCAAAATGTTTGCAGCAGTATGAGATTTCTCCATGGCTACAGTTGCATGTTTACGAGTGCCATTAAAAATCTCAGCAGTGGCAACAACCCCCATCTTTTCTCTTATCTCCACAAAACAGATCCAGTGTGCAGTGATGCACATGTAATCAGTGGCTTGGCAACTGGTACACATGTCTGATGTCAGGT
Organism: Lissotriton helveticus; assembly: GCF_964261635.1. NCBI lineage: Eukaryota > Metazoa > Chordata > Amphibia > Caudata > Salamandridae > Lissotriton > Lissotriton helveticus. The sequence continues at coordinate 1,715,709,798 of NC_136059.1, forward strand.
GGATATTGTGAACAGCTGGTAGTGCTGGAACAGCAACTCTGACAAAACAGGACCGGCTGGGAACCTTCCATTTTAGGCAGATGGCTGTCACAAATTCTGGTGCCGCTGATGCAGGTAACTTCTTGAACCCAGTTAGGCTCAACAACGCACTTTCATTGTGGTACTCTATTGCCTTGGTGTCTCAGCCTGACTCTTACTACGGTGCCACTGAGATGTTGCTGAGGCTGATGAGGATGTGGGCGGTAACACCTCACTGCTGTGATCAGGCTACTTTGTGTACCAGAGAAAATATCTCCCCCTTGTTTACCTTCCACCGCGATCATATCTTCTTCTACTTCTTCATCCCCACCAACAGCAATGGGTTTAGTTTTTTGGCCTTTAAGGTGCGCCTCCCACTGGATCAAGTGATGGATTTTCAGATGGGTTGTTTGGCCTCCGGTAGCATTGTTTGTACCAAGCTTTCCCGGACTAACACCATGTAGTCAAATCAAGCATAATACAACGTTCTCCTCCTTACTGCTAACTGATAAGAAGTCCAAAACTGGGGAGGTAAACTTTCTTGCGCTGCTAGAGGTGCCACTTACAATGCCGGATTAACTGTCGGGTGTGCCTGGAATTTGACTCTGTGCAGTGCCAGTAACACTACCTACTGGATGTAGGTCCCTGCCGGGTCTTTGCAAATGCAAATATGGAAGCTGGAAGTCATGTTAGTGTTACCTGTGTGGGTGGTATCCCTGCCACATCCCTCACAGCAACTTGGCACGGGGTAATAATGTCGGTCTCCGTCTCCACTGGGGCGGAAGTGATGTGCATGATGACTGGCTCGTCATCATCCTCCACTTCTACATCTATCTCCATAACTCGAAGGCTTTCTGGAACCTTCCTTTTCCCTAGCCTTGTTGCGTGGAGTGCCTCACTCTCAGACTGAGCTGGTGGCTTCCAAGTGGCATCTAGATCATCAGAAGGGGGCCTTTAAGAATAAGGTAATGAACTAACCCTCCTTTTCATTGCTGGGGATCTGGAAGACAATGGATCTTCTGAAAGAGTGGCTCGCTCTTCTTCCTCTGCAGGAAGCTCGATTTCCTGTACTGCCCCTACTTCAGGAGGAACAACTACTATTGTGGGCAGTGGTTGCGACTGTTGTCGCGGCTGTTGTTGCAAACTTATCTGCTGAGTTTCCTCCTGCATTGATTGGGTACTACTTTGCGATAACATTAAGTCAATTTCAACATTTATTTAAGTGCTTTGTATAGCGTGCGCCTACCCCCAACGGGGGTGTCCCGGCGCTGTGGACGTCAGCGGCAGAACCAAGGAAATTAGTAGCTGTAGAACAGCCATGTCTTGAGTTTACATCTGAACTGGGATTCCTACTCAATCAGTCGAATACTCAGTGGGAGGGTGTTCAAGAGTGTAGATGCCACCACCGCGAAGGCTCTGCCTCCTTTCCTAGAACGGAGGTAGCGGGGGGGGGTCGTAGGAGGTGGAGGTGATTGGACCTAAGTGCACGAAATGAGTGAACTAGCTTCAGCCTACTTCTTAAGTATCCAGGGCCCTTCCCATTCAAGGCCCTGAAAGTAAGGACCATAGCCTTAAACTGAAAGCGGGTGGATATCGGGAGTCAGTGCAGTTTCTTTAAATGGGGGGAGATGGAGTGCCGGTATAGGACATTCACAACCAGCCTGGCTGCCGCATTCTGCACCATTTGCAACCAGTGTAGAAGATAGGCTGGGGCGCCAGCATAAAGGACGTTTGAATAATCTAGATGGCAGTTAATGAGGGCATGTACGACTGTTATAAGCGAGTCCAGAGGTAGGTATGGCGCGATTTTTCTAATCATAAATAACTTGCCAAAGCAGGCAGAGGTCACTTTGTGGATTTGAGTTTTATATGCCAGCTCATTGTCAATTTTTAATGCCAAGGTTACGTGCCACTTTCACTGGGGCTGGAGGGGGGTTCAACTCATGGGGCCACCACATCGTCGATGGTAGAGGGGATTTTTGGTTAAAAAATAGAACCTCCGTTTTGTCAGTGTTGAGTTTCAAGGTGTTCAGTGTCATCCAAGAAACGATGTCAGAGAGGCAGGTTTTAAAGTTCTCCAGAGTAGTGTTCGAGTGGTCACTGAAGGAGACAACAAGCTGTGTATCATCAGCATATGATACCACTCTGACTCAGTGAGCTTCTATTACCTTAGCTAAGGGAGACAGATAGACGTTGAAGAACAGTGGGCTGAGCGCCGATCCCTGGGGGACTCCACAGCTCAGGGGTTTTTTTTCTTTGGAAAAATAGGGTCGGCACCACACCTGTTGAGTTCTATCCGACAGGAAGGATTTAATCCAGGCCAGAGGGGTGTCACGAATCCCTATCTCATAAAGTCGGTCTAATAGTATGGAGTGGGAGACAGTGTCGAAAGCCGCGGACAGATCGAGGAGTACCAGCATAGCTACCTCGCCTCTGTCCACGCACTCCCTGATCATCTCTGTAACTTCCAAAAGGGCTGTCTCTGTACTATAGCCGGCTGTAAAGCCGGACTGTGAGCCGGGGAGGAGGTTTTTTTCCTCCAGGAATTCTGCCAGTTGTTCTTGTACGGCCTTTTCCAATATTTTCGCCAGTTTGGGGAGAAGCGATACAGGTCTATAATTGCCAAATACTGCAGGGTCAGCATCCGATTTTTTCAGGATGGGGATTACTGTGGCCTGTTTCCACACGGAAGGGAAGTGGCCAGAAATGAGGGAGGAGTTCCATATGGAGAGAAGTGGTTGAATGATGACCGGGGCCAGGGAAGTGAACATCTTAGCAGGCACCGGATCAAACGGTGAGCCTGATTTCTATATTTGCATTTTCAACAGGGCCGTGTCTAGGGTGATAAGCTTAAAGGTACAGAGCGTTACCCCCCTGGGGAGAGGGCTCCGTGGAGTAATGTCCTCTCCTGACCCATCCGAAGGGTTGAAAGAGGAGAAAATATCAGAGATTTTATTGTGGAAGAAATCAGACAGGCTATCACAGAGCTCTTGACTGGGTTCAGTAGAACCTGCCAGAGCCACTGGATTAGTGAAATCCTTCACAATTTGATAAAGAGTTTTGGCTGAATTGTCTGCGGTCTTAATTTTAATGGCAAAATATTCTTTCATTGCCAGTTGGAGGAGTTTGCCAAAGTTTTTTAGAGCAGGTCTGTAATTGACTTTCGCGGCTGGATCATAGTTGAGACGCCAACGCCGCTCCAGTCTCTTGCATCTACTTTTTTCTTCACGCAAGGCTGGGGTAAACCAGGGGGCGGAGGGTCTGGTCCGTGCCGAAGTGTGGGATTGGAGGGGGGCAATGGTGTCTACGGCTGAGGAGAGAAAAGTATTAAACTTCTCCGCATCAGCATTTACATCGTCCGAAGACTGCCAATTCCGGTTGGCCAGTATAGGTTTGAGCTCGACACAAGTGACTTTGGTCCACTTTCGCCCCCAGGTTTCAGTTTTACTTAAGATCCTGGGGGGGGGGCGGAGTAAGATTGAATGGGATTAGAAAATGATCCGACCAGATCAGGGGCAAAGGAGGGTAAGTGGTTAGAGCCAATAGATTGGTGTATAAGAGGTCCAGGGTATGACCCGCCTTGTACGTAGGGCCCTGAACTCTTTGTTCCAAGTTAATACCTGCTAGTGATTCAATCATTGTCCTTGCTTTCGCGCAGGAGGGGTCATCTATATGTAAATTGAAATCACCCAAGATGGTAAAATGGGGATGTTTCAAAGGTAAATCCGCAAGGGTGGCTAATAGCTCCGTGAGGTAGGTGGATTGGCTGCCCGGCGGATTATATATCAGTGCACCTGCAAGAATCAGGTTCATAGAGTTCGAGACACTGAAGTACATGGCTTCAATGGGACCAGTATTCGCTATATTCCTGGAGGATATTTTCCAGTGTATTCGTGATATTATAGCTAACCCTCCACCTACTTTAGAACCTGGGCGGCTAATCCTGACCAGTTGATATTCAGGAGGAATTGCTAGGGTGAAATCCGGATTAGAGGTGTTTTTTATCCAGGTCTCGGTGAGGAACATCAGGTCCCAAGAGCTCGAGTTAAGGGACAGCCAGAAATCATTTGAATGTCGGGAGAGGGATCGACAGTTAAGGAGACATGCTTTTATCACCCGAGGATGGCTTACGCGTGTTGCGGTCTGGCGGGAGGACAGGGAATAAAAAATGGACAGTCCTTACACGCAAAGTTTTTTCTAAGCAGCTCAGCAGGGTTGCATTTAATATTAATACAGCCGGCATCACGATTCAAGGCTAGTAGTTGCGACCTGTGCCAACAAATTTGTTTGCTATAAGAGTCCCGAGCAGCCTGGCTGGTGCTGGTCGCGGCACAGGCGCGGACGTGCGCAAACTGGCTTTCCTTTGGCGCGCATCCGCTGCGCGTCCGGAAGTACAACTCTTTAAATGTCTGTCACGCTGCCCGTGGCTCCACCCTCCCAGCGTTAGCACTAGCGATTGGCCGCCCTACCCTCCATCACTGCTCATTGGCGTTTGCACAATTTGACTGGCTCCCTCTGAGACACTCATGGACTTGGGCCTAGGTTGGTGGGTTTGACCCACTGATGCGGAGGTGCTGCTCCCAGCTTGGCCCCAGACACCGCTGCTGCAGGCGTCATTTTTTGTTTCCTAAAAAACAACTTTGCCGGCACACCAGTGTTGGTAAGTGCCACTTCCTTCTTCTGTTCCTTTTTCTCACTGCCAACTTCCTTGGTACTGGAGGACCTGGTACCTTTCTTTGGAACCATCTTCTTCAGATGTCAGCAGGACGCAGTTGCAGAAGTTGCAGAAACGTCTGTGGTCACAAGTCACGTGACGTTGTGCGCAGCAGGACTTCTGTCTGTCAGTACAACAGGTGAAGATGACACCTCCTCTTCCTCAGTCTTTTGTGTACCTCAAAACAAAGAAGCCAGAAGAACATCAGTGAAATGTTGCATTTGTTTTTGTGGTTCAATTACTACTAGTACAAACAAACAAATATAATATATAACTTAGTGTGTGGTGGTATCACTTGTTAGTGCTGGTATTATATGATAAACTTTTAATAACTCAGTTATTTAAAAAAAATAAACAGTGTAGCCATTTGTGAGACTTTGACCACAAGGGCTTTCATGGTATACTGTTACTGTGTACACTCAGGTAGGATAGGAAAGAAGAAGACCAAAAACAAAAATACAAATGTAATGGAAGTGGAGCCTGTTTGGCATTACTTTGCGCATCACGTTATTCAGGGACCTGCAGCTGGCAAAGGGGATGGAAGCAGTAAGCCAAGAGGAACAAAGGAAAGACATACAGGCCTATATATGGCAAAAGCAGCACACTACTAAGCTATCACCACAAAATGGCCACCTGCCACATGGGCACTCACAGTCACAAGCAGGAGGCTTGGAAAACAATGACCTCAAGCTGGCCTATAATGGCCAGGCAAAGAAGGCATGCTAAAAAACACAGATTTAGTGCAAAAGTGCAAAAACAAAAATCCACAGGGCTAAACAAGGTTTGCAAGTTACGCAACAACAACCACACCCCACACACACACACATCCAACACAGGCATTTATTTAACACACACAAAAAAAGGGAAATACCCCCCAAAAAACACATTTTGCAATTCAATCCAATGTCATCCATGCCCTAAATTATGTTTAAATTCCACAGACATCACAGAGACAGTTGTTTCTTGCACCCAGGTGTAGCTCTGGGCATACTGGCTACCCACTATAAATTTTAAAAAACTGATGAAAAGTACAAACAATTGTAGTTGCAACTTGCAATGCCCCAATTAAACAAGCAACACCAGTTCTCCAATTTACTTGTAAAATCTCAAATCTAAAAGTCCTCAAATCCAATGATATATGACGCAGCAGGCACAAAGAGTGATCCTTCCAGCTCCAAATCCAAATAAAAAAAGTAAACAGGACATGGACAAAGCACTGGGAGGAGCCGGCTGGATAGAAATAGGATGTTGGAGACTCTGGGGCACTTCCTTCCTCTTAAAAAATAAAGAAAAAAGAAAAAGAACTCCTTCCACAAAAAAGTACAGCCAAATGTCAATTTGAGGAGTTTTTTTCATCCAAATCATCATTTTTGAGAAGGTTTTATGCTGCTCGAGAGATATTCTTCTCCAGATTGCAATTTCTGCATGTTCGGCATCGCGAGCTTCGTGGAACTTCCACCGGATGCCCGATGGCGTGTCCGAATGACGTGTTCGCGATAGCATAGTCTCGCGGGATCACGCGGCCGGCTACCAAAATCTTGTGGCGCACGCAAACGGATCGGAAATCTCATCGGTGAACACAGGGATTTCAGTAGGTCGCTACAGCGTGCGCAAAAACGCATTTTGAAAGTGCGAACAAGAAAAAAACTGCTACGCTGCAAAGAGTGGAGTTTTTAGTAACTTCGCGTTCTACAGGGAACGCGGAGTTGCAAAAAATCTGCAAACTCAGCAAGTGGAGCAGATTTTAATGCCCGGGATTAGTGATGATTTCAATATGACACATCCATATTTCATTAGGAAGTTGGAGAAAAAAGAAAGCATGCAGACATTTACAAAATACTGGAGTTTGTGATGTTTTTTGATTGTCCACATATTGAGAAGAATATGTTAGTAGATCATTGTTATTTGGAGTAACCCAGCTAGAACCTGAGTAACTGCTCCTGAAAGCACAAAAAAGTCCTATGACAGAAAAAATAAAAAATATCTGAAAGAAACCGACGAAGAAAAGATCGACATAGTTCATTTGGCAGTCACTAGGGAAAGAGAAAGGTCATTACCTTGGGAAAGTACCAGCTCTGCTGAATGTGATAGTGAATGCAGCAGCTGAGACGTGACATTAGCCGATTGCAATTTCCCTCTAACACTATCTGCTTTCTCACTTCCCCGGAGGCACAATGTGAGAGGAAAGTCACTTTAAGTCTAAGGAATGGAACTCCATCCTCCTACAATAAGGAGCAATAACTTTTTTTCTGACAGTTTAAAGAAAGAGCTTAAATCCCTAAATTTTGCGCAACAATCCAACTATGGCAACCTTTAATCTGACCTTCCATAGCTACAGATGAGCTGTAAGGATCAGCAGTCATTCCGAGCTCGGACTGCTTTAATCTTCTTTCAGACACAATTCAGCCTTTGAGCATATTGAGTGTACGGTACATAACGTTTGTCTGCATCACTGTCCTTTGTATATTGTGTTTTTAATGCTGATTCCCCGGTGGGTCTGTTTTGCACTATAAAAACAAAAAATGAAAATAAATACATAAATAAACTACGACGTTCGCTTTTTACAGCTCATTTTTATGATATTGAGTATGCGCAGTATTCACTGTACAGTCAGATTACAAAGGATGAATGGGACATTTTTTTTAACAAAACATTCATTCTGTAAGAAGTAGAAAGACTACTTATCTTTCCCTCTGTTCTGTAGCGTAGCTGGGGACAGAGCTAGTACTCAACGTGCCCATCAAGTACTCTACAGGGTATTTTGTTTAATATGAGTCTTATACCTTGCCTTCCATTGTGTGATGTGCATTTATCTGCAGCATCTCTTGAGATTTGTTTTGGGCTTTGTTGTACCATGAATAATCCAGGGTGCAGTGCCCCTACTGCAGAGGGCTAGTGCCGTGCCAGGGGGGGGGGGGGGGGAGAAGAATGGTGTGCCATGCCATCCTTGAATATCTATTTGTCATGCCTCTTGCAAATTGGTACTTATGAGGCATGTGTGTGCATTCCTGTACGTACAGTAAACAGTGTCTGACCAAATATAGTGGAGATTACTTACAGGTAATCTTCATTAGTGAAGATTATTACTTCAATCCTTCCTACATCGTCGGATTACTTATATTATCTATTCAAGTCAATTTCTTTGTTAACTTCCTCAACAGGAAATCCGACCATCTATCCATAAAATCCATTGTCACCCCATAAAACTTCTTGTACAAAAAGCTCCTAATAGATCATTCAAGAGGAATGTAAGGAAGGGGACGACGAAAGAAGAATCGTAGTAATGAAAATTACTGGTACATATTTTCTACTTTACCTCTAATCGCAATCTGTTTCTTACTATTATTAGGCTATACAAGCGACATGCCTTCATCGTGATTTAAGACAAATAGAAAAATATACCACTTAAGAAACAGAAGTGCTGTTCACACAAATGCATTCATTAAAATAATTCTGCCAAAGAAAATGCATGAGGGGAATATACCAAACACCCATAAACAGCCATATTTTATGGCTTAAAAATTCTAACAATTTACTATAACTTTGCATTTGATACCTGAAGCAAAAGATAACTAATTTTCCTGGGCCACATTCAGTTCACAAGTTTCCTTGTGCCGTACTACCCAATTCCGAAAATTCCACCCAAACCGAATCCTGTTATGGTTTTATTTGTGCTCCTCTGGCCTTGTGAACTGTAGAAGAGTAATAGGAAAACTAGCAAATAAATTAGGTAATGTAACAGATGGGCACTGAAAAGAATATCAATAATTTACCAAGTGCTCATGAATCTTTTTTTCCATTTAAATGTGAAATTAAGCATGTGAAAGTCTCCAAGTGACAACATTTTAAATCAAAAAGGGGTAAGCTTTTTGTACTTTTAAAAGGTCACTTTCACAGAGCAAATCTAAATTCTCAGTTCTTTTGCGGATAATACTTTCCTGCAAAAGAAATTAACATAGTAGGGTCCATCCTTCGCAGTTATACTCATGTCTCCCTACTGACCTTTATCTTTATTGAACACCCGATTCAACACCATTACATGAGCAAAGATCCCACATAATTTTCTTTGAAACTCCAGAAGTGGACGGACAACCAGGGGGGTCAATAGTGGAATCTCTACCAGTGTACACACGGAAATTAAAAACATATCCTGTCCTACTCTCAGACAACATATACAGCTTAATTCCATAGCATGCCCTCTTGCTAGGGATGTACTGCCTATTGCACCATCGGCACAGCAGTATCATCCTCTAAAGCAGGTGCTTCATCCACATTGAAAGTAGCTTCATCCACACCAAGGGTAGCTTCATCTGCACTGAGAGAACCTTCATCTGCACTGAGAGAACCTTCATCATCCGATGATTCCATGTGAAGAGAAAACTCACTGCCTAAATCTTCCCCTCCCTCCTCTCCCTCAGATGCACTGTGAGTCTCATAATCCTGCTCAGAGGAAGATTCAAGAAGTATACAAACCACCTGCTGAGCAGTCATACTACAGCTAGCCATAATGCTTACTAGTAAAGGAAACTTGTCAAACAAGTCAACAACAACAAGCAATTTGTAACATAAGTAATAAACAAAATGCACCTTTATCAGAAATAAATATATATACTCCAAAGCGATAGCACTCACTTGCCAGAAGAAGCTAAACTCACCACCACCTCTGCACAGACACAGTATGGATCAACAATATCCCACTAAAAAAGAAAGAGAAAAGAAAATTACACATAAGACAATACAAAACACATCACAAAGAATTTCATGCTCAAAACACTAACTACATATACTGCCATTATGACACCACTTACAAAAAAATTCATTCATACATTACAATATTACTCATTTGGAGTAAATACAACAAAAATGTTTTTCTTACCAAAAAAATGCAACTACGCAAAACTGCAGAACAACCACTGTCGAAAAAGCAAACAGGAATTAAAAGCATTACACTAGATTAAAAAGGAGAATAAAAATCACAATCACATATGCAAATAATGCACCAGTCCACACACAATCCACCAGCCAAGCTAAGGGGTAGGTGGGCCTAAGAGTATAAATTAAATATTCACCCCTGTAAAAGGGGAGCAACCCTTGCGCTTGAGGCCACTCCCCAAAACCAAAACAAAAAAAACACTGGTGTCTAGTGGCTTCTACCCCCCCTTGGGGCAGATGGGCCTAAAAACATACTGCTATTCTGCCACCCAAAGAAGGCAGAAATGGCCACAATCATCCTCCCATAAAGGGGAGCTACCCTTGTCCAAGTGGCCGCTCACCAACATAAAAAAAACCCTGGTGGCCTAGTGGCCCTACAAAAAGAAAATCAGCCGATCTGCCCCTCAGGGTGGCAGACACAGCAAATTAATGCTCCCCAAAGGGAAGCAACCCTTGCCCAAGGGGCCACTCCCCACAAACAAATACCTGGTGGTCTAATGGGCCCAATTAAAAAAGAAATATATGGTGAGATCTGCCCATCAGACACAGCCAAAAATATTGCCCCCAAAGGAGAGCGAACCTTGACCAAGGGGTCACTCTCCACAAATAAATCCCTGGTGGTTTAGTGGACGCATACTAACAAAATGGCGAAATATGCCCCCATGGGGCCAGACAGCCCCAAACAATGCCCCCAAGAGGGAGCGACCCTTGCCGAAGGTGCCACTGCTCACAAATAAATCCCTGGTGGCCTAGTGGCCATACAAAAAAAAATAATCAGCCAATCTGCCCACACAGGGGGACAGAACCTGCCAAATTAATGCTCCCCAAAGAGGAGCGACCCTTACCCAAGGGGCTACTCTCTGCAAAGAAATCCCTGGTGGTCTAGTCGGCCTAATTTGTAAAACAAAAATGGCGATCTGGCCCCCTGGGGCCAGACACAACCACAAATATTGACCCCCAAAAGGGAGTGACCCTTGCCCAAGGGGTCACACTCTACAAATAATTCCCTGGTGGCCTTGTAAATGGCGAAATCTACCCCCCCCCCTATGGGGGCATACAGCCAAAAACATCGACCCCAAGGAGAGTGACCCTTGCCCAAGGGGCCAATCCCCACTAGCTAAACCCTGGTGGGCCGTTTTCAAAGTATATAAATTAAAATCTGCCCCCCCAGGGGGGAAGAGAGATCCAAAATGTTTATCTACCATAAGGGGAGCGACCCTTGCCTAAGGGGCCGCTCCCCCAAACAACACAAATCACGCCACATTTAAAAAAAATAACATAATCCCTGCTGCTAGTGGGCATTTCTGCTGCACAATCGCACAATCGTGCGCGCAGCAGGAATGTACAAAAGAGGCATCGGGGGAAATGAAAACCCTTTTCATTCCCCCAAGGCCTCTTTTGGTTAAAACCCCCCTTCCCCAGCCCCAAAATTTACCTGTTTGTTCCCCGACACGCTGGAAGCAAATGGCTTCCTGCGCGTCAAAGAACTAAGGGAAACCTCCAATGATGTCAGAGCGCCTTGCACGCTGATGTCATTGATGACGCTGAGGGGGCGGGGGGAGGCAGGGGAAGGGCTTCCCCTGCCTTCCCCGGTAAAAATACCCTGGTCGGCCGCCCACGGGGGGAGCGCTAGTGTTTCCCCCGTGTGTGGGTGTCATGACGAGCTGGACTCGTCATGCGCCCACGGCCACTGTGTGTCATGATGAGTCCAGCTCGTCATGAGCACCGAAGGGGCTTAAGAAGAATGATAGACATGTTTACTCTGAATTGATGGATACCTGGGTGGTATTCATGATAGATACAATAGGTGGATACTGTCACTGGATGAAGAGTCTTTGAAGAAAATTTTAAAGAAAAAGAAACCACAGCTAAAAATAGTCTTGTAGTGTTGCGCACGAAGATTTGATGCCCGAAATATTTTTTTATTTAATACGAGGGCAAGGTCCAAATCGACATCAGAATCTCCTAATTTTGACGCCCATTTAGACTCGACCTTCTCGATATCGTCCGGGGTTTGATCCAATAAACAATTATATAAGATCTTAATCTTCCTACAGCCCCTATTTAATAATAACTCAATCTTTGGGAAATCTGCTGTACGTGAAATCCGTGGCCTGACTGCCTTAACTGCCCTGGTAACTTGACCATATACCAGCCATTGACTATCTGGGATACCAAATCTTTCCTGGAGAGTTTCGAACTCCAGGATTTCACCTTCCTCCATCACATCTCCCAGGGATCTAAGCCCCGACCTTTTCCACATCAGCAAATTACTATTATTTTTTAGTTGAGGAAAAAGAGATGAGTTATACATTTGCAGATAGGAATTAACTTTCGGGATACTAAACATTTTCATAATTGCTTTCCAAACCTGCCATGCGCCAAACAGTGTCTTCAATCCTGTTTTTTTATAAAAACTTCGTTCCAATTCACACTGGAATAAATTTATAGCCTTTTCACCGAATAACATCCTATATATCTGTGGCGGGCATTGTTGATCTACAAACCCAGGTGTTATATCGTGTACGGATGTAGATTGAAATAGAATGGTCATTTGAGATAACAGGCAGGCCCAGTGATATAGCTTTAAATTCGGCAATCCCATCCCCCCCCTTTCTCTGGGCAGTGCCATTAAGTTTGTAGATCGCCTTACCCTGCCATATTGCCACACAAATCTGATAAACATAGATTCAAGTTGTTTCATGATCCTGTCCTCTATTACTAAAGGAATGGCCCGAAATAAGTAGAGAACTCTAGAGAACATGGACATTTTAACTGCGTTCACCCTTCCTATTAATGAGAGGTGTAGCACATCTATTCTTTTTAATTCCTTCTCAATGTCCTTAATAAGTGGCAGATAGTTCTCGCTTACGATTTTCTCCACAGTGGCATTGATTTTCACCCCTAAATAAATGGCAGAGTCAACGAATCTGTAGTCAGTTTTGACTATATTTTTGGAGCAGATAACCTGCGTTTTTGTTTCATTTAGAAGATAGCCTGACTCTTCCCCAAACAGTTTAGCCATCTGAATCAGAATAGGAAGGGTTTGTTGTGGATTATTTGTTAGAACTGCAAGGTCGTCAGCGTAGGCTAGTATTTTACTTGAATAACCATTGCGTGTCACTGGAACTATCTCTGGACAATCAAGGATACACTGTATGAGGGGGTCAATATACAGTGCAAATAAAATGGGGGAACAGGGACAGCCTTGCCGAGTTCCTCTCTTTATATGTATAACCCCAGATTTCTCGCCCATTGCTGTCACCTCCGCTGTTGGTTCTACATTCATAGCTTTAAGGGCCCCTATAATATTGGGACCAAACCCCCTCGCTTCTAAAATAGACCAGAGAAAGCTCCAATCCACGCGGTCGACAGCCTTCTCTGCGTCGAGCAGGATCATAGCGACATTCCCCCCCCCCCCACGGCAGCCTGGGCATCAAACAGAGATATTGCCCTACAAGTATGATCCGTTGTATCCCGACCGGGGACAAACCCATGCTGCCATGGAGAAACAAGTCCGCCGATGACCCTGCCCAACCTCTTTGCCAGAATTTTAGAATAGAGCTTGGTATCAGAGTTCATTAATGAAATGGGTCGGTAGGACCCTGACTTTTCCGCTGGTTTCCCCTTTTTATGGAAAATTACTATATTTGTTTCTTTCCAAGAGGCGGGTGTTAATCCTGTACACATAACCCCATTAAACAAATCTACCAGAAGCGGAGTGATTTCAGTTTCTACTGTTATATAGACTTCTAAAGGTATCCCATCAGGACCTGATGCTTTACCTGAGGCCAATTCCCGCAAAGCAGCTGTTACTTCTAATAATGTAATTTCCTCTTCCAATTTTCTTTTAACTGACTCCTCCAAGAGTGGGCCCCTATCTTGTATTCCTTCCCCTGGTTTTTTAGTAGGTTCTTCCTGCTCATATAGCTGCTGATAAAATGTCTCGAATACTCTTAAAATGTCCTTGCTTTCTGTAAACCTGATCTCATCCTCTTCTATACATACAATAGTATTTCTTGCTTTTTCCTACCTCAGCCTGAGGGCAAGCGCTCTCCCTGCCTGTTCACCGGTCTCATATCTTTTAACCCTATTTGACTGGTATTTTCCTGTGGCTTTTATAGTTACCTCTTTCTGGAGTGCGCCTTTGATTGACAATAAAGCTTCCTGACTTACAGTGGTATTATCTCCTTTGATTATATCCATCATATGTTGCTCTTCTACTTTACCTAACTCTTTCATCAAACCCTCAATCTTATTTCTATCTTCCTTTCTTAGTCTTGCTGAGCAGCTAATAGTTTCGCCCCTCAATGCTGCCTTAAAAGTTTCCCAAACTGTGTTTCTACACGGACTGTACCTGTTTTCCGCAAATAATTGAGGGACCCATTTTTTCAGATGATCTATAAATCTATTATCACTAAGGAGCTTTTTCTCAAAAGACCAAGAGTTACTTTTTCTTTCCCTCTGACCTATATTATAGGATAGAATCAATGGGTTATGGTCAGACACCACTTTAGGAAGTTTAAGTATGTCAACTTTCGACAATTCAGAGGACGAGATCAAGAAGTAGTCTAATTTCGTGTATTTTTGGGCAGGATTAGAAAAGTATGTGTATCCAGTGTCTAAGGGGTTTTTTACCCCCATACATCAAACATCCCATGAGAACTCAAAAGAGACCGAATGGATTGATAAACCTTAGGTTTCCGACCTACATATGATTCTGGCCCGACCCAGTCAGCCGAAATATTAAAATCCCCCGCTATTATCAACAGTGTAGCCCATCCTATCAGTTCGGTTTCTAAAAAATCAAATATTTTGGGCTCATCCTGATTAGAGCCGTACTTCACACATAACGTAAAACCGAGGTCCAAGTCGACAATGACCCATCTCCCATTACTATCCGCTTTCACTTTCCTTGCTTTACCTAGGGAACCTCGAATCAGTATAGTTACACCTCGGATTGAAGACGTCTGTGTAGAGCAGGCTACTAACTCAAAGCCGCCCAGGGAGAGTAGATTGCGTTTGGACCAAGGGAGATGGGTTTCTTGTATACAGATAATATCGATTCTTTCGTGCCTTACTAAGAATGCCAATCTCTGCCTTTTCCTCCAGTCATTCAGGCCTCCCGCATTAATAGTGCATATTCTAACGTTTGCCATTTGATTGTTTATATATCTCATCACTTAAATCCTTACCCATGTTGTTGTCCTTCTCATAAACTCTTTGTCCAAAATTGTACCACTTTCCTTTTTTCTCCCTTTTCCACCCTGCCACCACCCAATCCCACCCCACATCCCTCCCCCCTCCCTCCCTTTATCATCTCTATGCAGCTTGATCAGGAATTTGGACTGGCGGAAGGGGAAAGACTACGTTACATGCAGGCACGTCATTGGGCCCTTAGTGCGCAAGTGCGCTCTGGAGCAGATAGACCGCTTACACCATACGAATACTGATTAATCACTCGTAAGACCGACAAGAAATTAATTTCTGACTTATATAAGATGCTACTGAATAAATATACATATGTCTACAGCGCTAGTAGGGCTCGCTGTGAGAGGGAATTGGATAGGACCTTTACTCGTACAGAACGGGAAGGCATTTATTATAGGGCGCGTTATTCCGCCGTCTACATGGGGCTTACAGATACCCTTACCAAAATTATAACAAATTGGTATTACACCCCTGAACGGCTTCATGAAATGGATCGCACAAAGGAAGCGCTATGCTGGCGGGGTTGTGGTCAGGTGGGGAATCTGGTGCATTTGCTCTGGGACTGCACACTTCTTCGGGGCTATTGGACACAGGTGTTGGATGAGGTGGACTCACATTTTGATACGGAGATTCCCCGTCTTCCATCGTATGTCCTCCTGGGGCTTCAAAACCCTCTAATGTATCCACTGCACTCCCGCAGAAGTTGCCTGATCGCGATTGCGCTGGGCTCAGCACTGCAGAACATTGTGGCTCATTGGCGGAGAGTGACTGCGCCCTCGATGCATGGTAGTCTCCACCGCCTATGGATGGTGCTGGGCATGGAAAAACTCTCTTTAACGGCAGCGGGGGAGGGTGCGAAATATGCGGAATTATGGCTGCCCTTTTTGTCACTGTTGTCTTCCAAGTTTCGCGAGGTCACCTGCCCACGATACCTTAGACTGTTGAGTCTCTCTGACACGGAAGATGGGAAAGGCTTGGTCCTTGGGGAGGACTTTGACCGTGTTAGGGTCGTATAGGGGGATAGGTTGGGGTTGGGGTTTGGGGTGGGAGTGTTTCTTTTTCCCTTTTCTTTTGTTCTCCCCCTCCTGCTTTTGGATGGGTTTATGGATGGGTTATACGTTTATACATATTGCATTGATTTGGCCTGTGACCGATGCTTGGATATAATTTATTTTTTGTACTATGCTTTGGTTAAGCTACTTCCAGTAATGTCACTGATATGTCCTTTGTGTATGTTTCTTCTGTAACGCTCCTTTAATGAAAATGATTTAATACTAAACTGGAAAGGAAGGAGTTGGCAGCCATGGCCCATCGCTGTAAGCTGGAGGCCATCCGTACAGAATACCGGTGGCTGGTGGTTCTAGGGGAGGAGGAGGCGGCAGCAGCAGCAGGCTCCTCCATCCTCTAATGCCCCGGGCCCCAGCCAGGCCACTCCAGTTGTACGGTGCTGCGGTCTGGCAGCTGCCAGCCTCACTCCATCGAAAACTGCTGCCCCTCTCCTGTGGATGCAATTGTCGATCTTTTAAGTGCTGCATGGTCCTCCATATGGCGTGCCTAGAGGAGCAGGTAAAGGAACTAAAGCAGGAGTAGTAGACACTGGCAGTAGCATTTGCAAAAAACAGAAAATGAGACAGTCAGTTGCCTGAAAGTGACTCTGGAAGGAGTAGTAGAAAGAAGTACAGATCAGTACACAAGAATACTGCCATACAATAAACCATAATAATGCTGATTAGCAATGCTCAAGTAAAATACAACATAATGGTGGCGGGGATAGCCTATTACAACAACAAGTTACAAATTATAGTTGTGTCGAGTCACTCAACACAAGCGTAAACTTTAGTGCTGTTGTGCTGTAAAAGGAGGAGGATGAATCCAATTGATGCCGGAAATTAATTATGATGGATTAGGTTCCTTTGGAAAAGAAATATTACTTGCAAATGTAGTAGGCAGGGGTGGGTAAGAAGAAGAAGAAGAAGATCCTCGTCTTGCCTTCAAATTGAATTAGTGTTGCTTTCACCACATCTGCCCCAACAAGTGGGGGATCAATTATTGATGTAAATTTAATTTAGTCACACCTTAATATAAATCACATAGCCTGAGGAAAGAAGGTTAGGGTTTGATGAATGGTTGGGAAGGGGTATTTGAGGGAAAGGTTTGACAAAGACAAATAGTACATATGGACAACAACAACACACACACACATTCTTGGCAGACCACCATCATATTCACATATATGTTAAGTGAGAAAAAGGAAATGCATGCATGATGATGACATGATGGTTATTGATAAGAACTACTTACTAACTAGTGGACAGTGCAGGGCAGCAGTATATTAATAATTGATACTATGCTATTTGCTTTGTTCGCACACCCTCATAGAGAGAGACCCAAATTAAATACATTTTATATTCTGTTATACCGGGCTTCCTTTTAAAGCTCCAATTCACCACATTCAAGGCACACACTAAAACAATCAAAACTATAATTAGTAGTTATTTTTTAGAAAAGAAAGATGCTGAAATGCTTGTTCCTCTTTGTGTACTATTATTCCTTTTTTAGCCATACGCCAACGCGTTTCATCTCAGTGGGACTGTTCCCCTTACGACTTCCTCAGGGCAAAAACATACCGAAATATCAGTGTTTTAATATATTCATAACGCATATTTTTCATATACAGTGCAAAGACATGGCAAAAATTATTTAACCATCACTGCTCAGTCTTCAAATTCTTGAGGTTTACATATTTAACCCCTTGGCTGCGGGGTGTTTTCCCCCGGCTGTGCGGGGGGAGGGGGGCCGTGCACCGCTGTGCTATTGACGAGCTCGGCTCGTCATGAGGCACAGCGGAGCTGCCCTCGTGACGAGCTGAGCTCGTCACACCACACCCGTTTTCAGAACGTTCAGCAGAGCGGGGAAATTATCCCCGCGTGCGAAAGTTCCAAAGGCTGTTACGAGCTCAACTCGTCATGAGGGCAGCTCAACCGTCCCTCATGACGAGCTGAGCTTATCAACAGCACACAAGGGGTTAATAATAGAGTTAATAATAGAGTTTGTCATTCACTGTTACTCCAAGCTATTAGCATTATAACATTAGTTTTCACAAAATTCTTGTCATGTTTAAAATGATGCTCTCCATTAATTAAAGAAAGGCCGGGCATAGAGAATCCTGATTAAATATTAACTTCTGTGTGGGATAATCCTATTTCATTTTATTTCATTTTTGACAGAACTTCTTTACTTCATATTAATAGTAGGAGTTAATTATAGCACTTCCCTATATGTTGGGCCTATCATATATTTTAGTAACTCACACCTATTCGCTACCTCAATACTGTGAATCAAAATTAAATTATCAGTATTAGAGGCATTAATTATGGCAAGTGCGAAAATAATTTTTTATTGAGCCTGTCACATGTTTTTTTTTTTATCTCAATCACCCATTCTCTACATCTATGCATTCAAAGACCTTGCTGTTAAACTCTTCCAAAATTTTTGCAGCAGTATGAGATTTCTCCATGGCTACAGTTGCATGTTTTCGAGTGCCATTAAAAATCTCAGCAGTGGCAACAACCCCCATCTTTTCTCTAATCTCCACAAAACAGATCCGGTGAGCAGTGATGCACATGTAATCAGTGGCTTGGCAACTGGTACACATGTCTGATGTCAGGTGGATATTGTGAACAGCACTCTGCTGCAAAGCTTGTCCAAGCAATTCCAGCACGTCGTGATGTAGTGCTGGAACAGCAACTCTGGCAAAACAGGACCGGCTGGGAACCTTCCATTTCAGGCAGATGGCTGTCACAAATTCTGGTGCCGCTGATGCAGGTAACTTCTTGAACCCAGTTGGGCTCAACAACGCACTTTCATTGTGGTACTCTGTTGCCTTGGTGTCTCAGCCTGACTCTTACTATGGTGCCACTGAGATGTTGCTGAGGCTGATGAGGATGTGGGCGGTAACACCGCACTGCTGTGATCAGGGCTACTTTGTGTACCAGAGAAAATATCTCCCCCTTGTTTACCTTCCACCGCGATCATATCTTCTACTTCTTCATCCCCACCAACAGCAATGGGTTTAGTTTTTTGGCCTTTAAGGTGCACCTCCCACTGGATCAAGTGATGGATTTTCAGATGGGTTGTTTGGCCTCCGGTAGCATTGTTTGTACCAAGCTTTCCCGGACTAACACCATGTAGTCAAATCAAGCATAATACAACATTCTCCTCCTTACTGCTAACTGATAAGAAGTCCAAAACTGGGGAGGTGAACTTTCTTGAGCTGCTAGAGGTGCCACTTACAATGCCGGATGAACTGTCGGGTGTGCCTTGAATTTGACTCTGTGCAGTGCCAGTAACACTACCTACTGGATGTAGGTCCCTGCCGGGTCTTTGCAAATGCAAATATGGAAGCTGGAAGTCATGTTAGTGTTACCTGTGTGGGTGGTATCCCTGCCACATCCCTCACAGCAACTTGGGATGGGGTAATAATGTCGGTCTCCGTCTCCACTGGGGCGGGAGTGATGTGCATGATGACTGGCTCGTCATCATCCTCCACTTCTACATCTACCTCCATAGCTCCAAGGCTTTCTGGAACCTTCCTTTTCCCTAGCCTTGTTGCGTGGAGTGCCTCACTCTCAGACTGAGCTAGTGGCTTCCAAGTGGCATCTAGATCATCAGAAGGGGGCCTTTAAGAAGAAGGTAATGGACTAACCCTCCTTTTCAATGCTGGGGATCTGGAAGACAATGGATCTTCTGAAAGAGTGGCTCGCTCTTCTTCCTTTGCAGGAAGCTCGATTTCCTGTACTGCCCCTACTTCGGGAGGAACAACTACCATTGTGGGCAGTGGTTGCTACTGTTGTCGCGGCTGTTGTTGCAAACTTATCTGCTGAGTTTCCTCCTGCATTGATTGGGTACTACTTTGCGATAACATTAAGTCAATTTCAACATTTATTTAAGTGCTTTGTATAGCGTGCGCCTACCCCCAACGGGGGTGTCCCGGCGCTGTGGACGTCAGCGGCAGAACCAAGGAAATTAGTAGCTGGAGAACAGCCATGTCTTGAGTTTACATCTGAACTGGGATTCCTACTCAATCAGTCGAATACTCAGTGGGAGGGTGTTCCAGAGTTTAGATGCCACCACCGCGAAGGCTCTGCCTCCTTTCCTAGAACGGAGGTAGCGGGGGGGGGTCGTAGGAGGTGGAGGTGATTGGACCTAAGTGCACGAAATGAGTGAACTAGCTTCAGCCTACTTCTTAAGTATCCAGGGCCCTTCCCATTCAAGGCCCTGAAAGTAAGGACCATAGCCTTAAACTGAAAGCGGGTGGATATCGGGAGCCAGTGCAGTTTCTTTAAATGGGGGGAGATGGAGTGCCGGTATAGGACATTCACAACCAGCCTGGCTGCCGCATTCTGCACCATTTGCAACCGGTGTAGAAGATAGGCTGGGGCACCAGCATAAAGGACGTTTGAATAATCTAGATGGCAGGTAATGAGGGCATGTACGACTGTTATAAGCGAGTCCAAAGGTAGGTATGGCGCGATTTTTCTAATCATACGTAACTTGCCAAAGCAAGCAGAGGTCACTTTGTGGATTTGAGTTTTATATGCCAGCTCATTATCAATTTTTAATGCCAAGGTTACGTGCCACTTTCACTGGGGCTGGAGGGGGGTTCAACTCATGGGGCCACCACATCGTCGATGGTAGAGGGGATTTTTGGTTAAAAAATAGAACCTCCGTTTTGTCAGTGTTGAGTTTCAAGGTGTTCAGTGTCATCCAAGAAACGATGTCAGAGAGGCAGGTTTTAAAGTTCTCCAGAGTAGTGTTCGAGTGGTCACTGAAGGAGACAACAAGCTGTGTATCATCAGCATATGATACCACTCTGACTCAGGGAGCTTCTATTACCTTAGCTAAGGGAGACAGATAGACGTTGAAGAACAGTGGGCTGAGCGCCGATCCCTGGGGGACTCCACAGCTCAGGGTTTTTTTATCTTTGGAATAATAGGGTCGGCACCACACCTTTTGAGTTCTATCCGACAGGAAGGATTTAATCCAGGCCAGAGGGGTGTCACGAATCCCTATCTCATAAAGTCGGTCTAATAGTATGGAGTGGGAGACAGTGTCGAAAGCCGCGGACAGATCGAGGAGTACCAGCCGGACTGTGAGCCGTGGAGGAGATTTTTTTCCTCCAGGAATTCTGCCAGTTGTTCTTGTACGGCCTTTTCCAATATTTTCGCCAGTTTGGGAGAAGCGATACAGGTCTATAATTGCCAAATACTGCAGGGTCAGCATCCGATTTTTTCAGGATGGGGATTACTGTGGCCTGTTTCCACACGGAAGGGAAGTGGCCAGAAATGAGGGAGGAGTTCCATATGGAGAGAAGTGGTTGAATGATGACCGGGGCCAGGGAAGTGAACATCTTAGCAGGCACCGGATCAAGCGGTGAGCCTGATTTGCATATTTGCATTTTCAGCAGGGCCGTGTCTAGGGTGATAAGCTTAAAGGTACAGAGCGTTGCCTCCCTGGGGAGAGGGCTCCGTGGAGTAATGTCCTCTCCTGACCCATCCGAAGGGTTGAAAGAGGAGAAAATATCAGAGATTTTATTGTGGAAGAAATCAGACAGGCCATCACAGAGCTCTTGACTGGGTTCAGTAGAACCTGCCAGAGCCACTGGATTAGTGAAATCCTTCACAATTTGATAAAGAGTTTTGGCTGAATTGTCTGCGGTCTTAATTTTAATGGCAAAATATTCTTTCATTGCCAGTTGGCGGAGTTTGCCAAAGTTTTTTAGAGCAGGTCTGTAATTGACTTTCGTGGCTGGATCATAGTTGAGACGCCAACGCCGCTCCAGTCTCTTGCATCTACTTTTTTCTTCGCGCAAGGCCGGGGTAAACCAGGGGGCGGAGGGTCTGGTCCGTGCAGAAGTGTGGGATTGGAGGGGGGCAATGGTGTCTACGACTGCGGAGAGAAAAGTATTAAACCTCTCCGCATCAGCATTTACATCGTCCGAAGACTGCCAATTCTGGTTGGCCAGTATGGGTTTGAGCTCGACACAAGTGACTTTGGTCCACTTTCGCCCCCAGGTTTCAGTTTTACTTAAGATCCTGGGGGGGCGGAGTAAGATTGAATGGGATTAGAAAATGATCCGACCAGATCAGGGGCAAAGGAGGGTAAGTGGTAAGAGCCAATAGATTGGTGTATAAGAGGTCCAGGGTATGACCCGCCTTGTACGTAGGGCCCTGAACTCTTTGTTCTAAGTTAATACCTGCTAGTGATTCAATCATTGTCCTTGCTTTCGCGCAGGAGGGGTCATCTATATGTAAATTGAAATCACCCAAGATGGTAAAATGGGGATGTTTCAAAGATAAATCCGCAAGGGTGGCTAATAGCTCCGTGAGGTAGGTGGACTGGCTGCCTGGCGGATTATATATCAGTGCACCTGCAAGAATCAGGTTCGTAGAGTTCGAGACACTGAAGGACATGGCTTCAATGGGACCAGTGTTCGCTATTTTCCTGGAGGATATTTTCCAGTGTATTCGTGATATTATAGCTAACCCTCCACCTACTTTAGAACCTGGGCGGCTAATCCCGACCAGTTGATATTCTGGAGGAATTGCTAGGGTGAAATCCGGATTAGAGGTGTTTTTTATCCAGGTCTCAGTGAGGAACATCAGGTTCCAAGAGCTCGAGTTAAGGGACAGCCAGATATCATTCGAATGTCGGGAGAGGGATCGACAGTTAAGGAATCATGCTTTTATCACCCGAGGATGGCTTACGCGTGGTTCCTCTTTAATATAACCTCGCAGTCTGGCGGGAGGACAGGGAATAAAAAATGGACAGTCCTTACACGCAAAGTTTTTCTAAGCAGCTCAGCAGGGTGGCATTTAATATTAATACAGCCAGCATCACGATTGAAGGCTAGTAGTTGCGACCTGTGCCAACAAATTTGTTTGCTATAAGAGTCCCGAGCAGCCTGGCTGGCGCTGGTCGCGGCATAGGCGCAGACGGGCGCAAACGGGCTTTCCTTTGGCACGCCAGTGGCGCGTCCGCTGCACGTCCGGAAGTACATCTCTTTAAATGTCTGTCACGCTACCCGTGGCTCCACCCTCCCAGCGTTAGCACAAGCGATTGGGCGCCCTACCCTCTATCACTGCTCATTGGCGTTTGCACAATTTGACTGGCTCCCTCTGCGACACTCATGGACTTGGGCCTAGGTTGGTGGGCTTGACCCACTGATGCGGAGGTGCTGCTCTCAGCTTGGCCCCAGACACCGCTGCTGCAGGCATCATTTTTTGTTTCCTAAAAAACAACTTGGCCGGCACACCAGTCTTGGTAAGTGCGCCTTCCTTCTTCTGTTCCTTTTTCTCACTGCCAACTTCCTTGGTACTGGAGGACCTGGTACCTTTCTTTGGAACCATCTTCTTCAGATGTCAGCAGGACGCAGTTGCAGAAGTTGCAGAAACGTCTGTGGTCACAAGTCACGTGACGTTGTGGGCAGCAGGACTTTTGTCTGTCAGTACAACGGGTGAAGATGACACCTCCTCCTCCTCAGTCTTTTGTGTACCTCAAAGCAAAGAAGCCAGAAGAACATCAGTGAAACGTTGCATTTGTTTTTGTGGTTCAATTACTACTAGTACAAACAAACAAATGTAATATATAACTTAGTGTGTGGTGGTATCACTTGTTAGTGCTGGTATTATATGATAAACTTTTAATAACTCAGTTATTTAAAAAAAATAAACAGTGTAGCCATTTGTGAGACTTTGCCCACAAGGGCTTTCATGGTATACTGTTACTGTGTACACTCAGGTAGGATAGGAAAGAAGAAGAACAAAAACAAAAATACAAATGTAATGGAAATGGAGCTTGTTTGGCATTACTTTGCGCATCACGTTATTCAGGGACCTGCAGCTGGCAAAGGGGATGGAAGCAGTAAGCCAAGAGGAACAAAGGAAAGACATACAGGCCTATATATGGCAAAAGCAGCACACTACTAAGCTATCACCACAAAATGGCCACCTGCCACATGGGCACTCACAGTCACAAGCAGGAGGCCTGGAAAACAATGACCTCAAGCAGGCCATTAATGGCCAGGCAAAGAAGGCCTGCTAAAAAACACAGATTTAACGCAAAAGTGCAAAAACAAAAATCCACAGGGCTAAACAAGGTTTGCAAGTTACGCAACAACCACACCCCACACACACACATCCAACACAGGCATTTATTTAACACACACAAAAAAAGGAAAATACCCCCCAAAAAACACATTTTGCAATTCAATCCAATGTCATCCATGCCCTAAATGATGTTTAAATTCCACAGACATCACAGAGACAGTTGTTTCTTGCACCCAGGTGTAGCTCTGGGCCTACTGGCTACCCACTATAAATTTTAAAAAACTAATGAAAAGTACAAACAATTGTAGTTGCAACTTGCAATGCCCCAATTAAACAAACAACACTAGTTCTCCAATTTACTTGTAAAATCTCAAATCCAAAAGTCCTCAAATCCAATGATATATGATGCAGCAGGCACAAAGAGTGATCCTTCCAGCTCCAAATCCAAATAAAAAGTAAACAGGACATGGACAAAGCACTGGGAGGAGCCGGCTGGACAGAAATAGGATGTTGGAGACTCTGGGGCACTTCCTTCCTCTTAAAAATAAAGAAAAAAGAAAAAGGACTCCTTCCACAAAAAAGTACAGCCAAATGTCAATTTGAGGAGTTTTTTTTCATCCAAATCATCATTTTCGAGAAGGTTTTATGCTGCTCGAGAGATATTCTTCTCCAGATTGCAATTTCTGCATGTTCCGCATTGCGAGCTTCGTGGAACTTCCATCGGATGCCCGATGGCGTGTCCGAATGACGTGTTCGCGATCGCATAGTCTCGCGGGATCACGCGGCCGGCTACCAAAATCTTGTGGCGCACGCGAACGGATAGGAAATCTCATCGGTGAACACAGGGATTTCAGTAGGTCGCTACAGTGTGCGCAAAAACGCATTTTGAAAGTGCGAACAAGAAAAAAACTCTGCTACGCTGCAAAGAGTGGAGTTTTTAGTAACTTCGCGTTCTACAGGGAACGCGGAGTTGCAAAAAATCTGCAAACTCAGCAAGTGGAGCAGGGGACAGAGCTAGTACTCAACGTGCCCATCAAGTACTCTACAGGGTATTTTGTTTAATATGAGTCTTATACCTTGCCTTCCATTGTGTGATGTGCATTTATCTGCAACATCTCTTGAGATTTGTTTTGGGCTTTGTTGTACCATGAATAATCCAGGGTGCAGTGCCCCTACTGCAGAGGGCTAGTGCCGTGCCGGGGGGGGGGGGAGAAGAATGGTGTGCCATGCCATCCTTGAATATCTATTTGTCATGCCTCTTGCAAATTGGTACTTATGAGGCATGTGTGTGCATTCCTGTACGTACAGTAAACAGTGTCTGACCAAATATAGTGGAGATTACTTACAGGTAATCTTCATTAGTGAAGATTACTTACTTCAATCCTTCCTACATCGTCGGATTACTTATATTATCTATTCAAGTCAATTTCTTTGTTAACTTCCTCAACAGGAAATCCGACCATCTATCCATAAAATCCATTGTCACCCCATAAAACGTCTTGTACAAAAAGCTCCTAATAGATCATTCAAGAGGAATGTAAGGAAGGGGACGACGAAAGAAGAATTGTAGTAATGAAAATTACTGGTACATATTTTCTACTTTACCTCTAATCGCAATCTGTTTCTTACTATTATTAGGCTATACAAGCGATATGCCTTCATCGTGATTTAAGACAAATAGAAAAATATACCACTTAAGAAACAGAAGTGCTGTTCACACAAATGCATTCATTAAAATAATTCTGCCAAAGAAAATGTATGAGGGGAATATACCAAACACCCATAAACAGCCATATTTTATGGCTTAAAAATTCTAACAATTTACTATAACTTTGCATTTGATACCTGAAGCAAAAGATTATTAATTTTCCTGGGCCACATTCAGTTCACAAGTTTCCTTGTGCCGTACTACCTAATTCCGAAAATTCCGCCCAAACCGAATCCTGTTATGGTTTTATTTGTGCTCCTCTGGCCTTGTGAACTGTAGAAGAGTAATAGGAAAACTAGCAAATAAATTAGGTAATGTAACAGATGGGCACTGAAAAGAATATCAATAATTTACCAAGTGCTCATTAATCTTTTTTTCCATTTAAATGTGAAATTAAGCATGTGAAAGTCTCCAAGTGACAACATTTTAAATCAAAAAGGGGTAAGCTTTTTGTACTTTTAAAAGGTCACTTTCACAGAGCAAATCTATATTCTGAGTTCTTTTGCGGATAATACTTTCCTGCAAAAGAAATTAACATAGTAGGGTCCATCTATCGCAGCTATACTCATGTCTCCCTACTGACCTTTATCTTTATTGAACACCCGATTCAACACCATTACATGAGCAATGACTATGAAGATGATTCTTTGTTTCTTCCACTGGACACATTTTTCTCTTGCCTAACCCCTTCCACGCGGGGCTAATTCCCCCGCGGTGCAGGGGGGGAGCGGCTGCGCATGGCGCCGAGGTGCTCGTGACAAGTCCAGCTCGTCATGCTGCACAGTGGAGCTGTGCCCATGATGAGCTGAGCTCGTCACAACTCCGCCCACTCCCATGGAATGCCCGCACAGGCGGAGAATGAGCCCCGCGTCGACCGTCCGCGGCTGTTATGACGAGCTGAGCTCGTCATGAGCACAGCTCCACTGTGCCTCATGACAAGCTGAGCTCGTCATAAGCAGGCAAGGGGTTAAGAATATGTGAAAACAAACTCCCCCACCATCATCGTCTGGCAGGTCAAGGACAGTATTAGCCATTGGAGAACACTTTTTCAGCAAATGTGCACATACGTTTGCTATCAAATAGAAAAAAAAAATGACAGAAAGAAAAATACTATTCTCTGTAAAGCCTGTCAACTTTGACAGCTGGAGCTCAGACAATCAAGCTGATGAAGGTACCTTGTACTGACATTGGGTAGAGTCAAACACGGCTTGTGCACGCACGCTGTCAGTTCTGCATTGGGATCAATATTTGTTGGAACGATTGGTTCGAGCCACAAAAATATTTTTTTACTTTAGTTTCTATTCCGTGCAGAGATTGCTTCATTCAGAAATGCAAATTTCTATAGTGATTTATGGAAACCAGGGCTAGATGTATCAAGCATTTCTTTTGGTCCCAAAATGGCCTGATTTAGAGACTCAGGACATTTGCGACTGGAAAAATGGATTTTGGTATGTATGAATGCCACAGAGTGATCCGGTAATATTTTAAGGATTCACATTTTTGGGATTGCGAATACATAACGGTTCGGTATTAGTAAAGGGCCTGTTTAGGCCATCCCTTCCTAACACTGAATCGCAGTAGTATGTAAGAATGTTTTCAGACCGAAATGCGGTCGCAAAACATTCACATTTCACCACCTACTTCAAGTAAGTGGTAGCAAATTTGCATAATGGAAGGGGACCCCTTACCCTTTGAGAAAGTAAACAAAAATATTTTAAGAGCAGGCAGAGGTCCAATGGACCCCTGCCTGCTCTTAAAAGATGAAAAAGCAAAGTTTCATTTTTCCTTTTTATATTCATCCTGTTTTCCTTTAAGGAAAATGGGCTGTATTTAAAAAAAAAAAGATTGCTTTATTAGAAAGCAATCACAAACATGGTGGTCTGCTGACCTGAGCAGGCCACAATCCCTGTGATGGCTGCATTTCTTAATGGCAAAACAAACAAGATGATGGACGGAATGTTGCACAATGGCAAAACATTCACCCCCAGTCACAGATCTGGGTTTAATCCATCGTTATTATGCTCACCAAGCCACCCCAGTTCAGACATGGCCCTATGCAAATCAGTCGTGAACCTGTACCTCATGGGAACAGTCCAGCCTGAACTGCCAAGCCATGTCTTACCTGGACCAGAATCAAGCATCCTAGGACCGGTTTCTGGCTATCAGCCATCTTCAGCCAGGATAGCTTGACTCCAGTGGTGTAATGAGCAAGGGACCCACGTCTGGGCATACCCTTCGCACATAGGGTGAACAGCAAAACAAACAAGATGATGGACGGAATGTTGCACAATGGCAAAACATTCACCCCCAGTCACAGATCTGGGTTTAATCCATCGTTATTGTGCTCACCAAGCCACCCCAGTTCAGATATAGCCATATACAAATCAGTCTTGACCCTGTGCCTCATGGGAACAGTCCAGCCTGAACTGCCAAGCCATGTCTTCCTTGGACCGGAATCAAGCATCCTAGGACCGGTTTCTGGCTATCAGCCATCTTCAGCCAGGATAGCTTGAGTCTAGTGGTGTACTTAGCAAGGGACCCACATCTGGGCATACCCTTCCCACATAGGGTGAACAGCAAAACAAACAAGATGATGGACGGAATGTTGCACAATGGCAAAACATTCACCCCCAGTCACAGATCTGGGTTTAATCCATCGTTATTTTGCTCACCAAGCAACCCCAGTTCAGACATGCCCATACGCAAATCAGTCTTGACCCTGTGCCTCATGGGAACAGTCCAGCCTGAACTGCCAAGCCATGTCTTCCCTGGACCAGAATCAATCATCCTAGAACCGGTTTCTGGCTATCAGCCATCTTCAGCCGGGATAGCTTGACTTCAGTGGTGTAGTTAGCAAGGGACCCACGCCTGGGCATACCCTTCCCACATAGGGTGAACAGCAAAACAAACAAGATGAAGGACGGAATGTTGCACAATGGCAAAACATTCACCCCCAGTCACAGATCTGGGTTTAATCCATCGTTATTTTGCTCACCAAGTCACCCCAGTTCAGACATGGCCATATGCAAATCAGTCTTGACCCTGTGCCTCATGGGAAAAATCCAGTCTGAACTGACATGTCTTCCCTGGACCAGAATCAAGCATCCTAGGACCGGTTTCTGGCTATCAGCCATCTTCAGCCAGGATAGCTTGACTCCAATGTTGTAGTGAGCAAGGGACCCACGCCTGGGCATACCCTTCCCACATAGGGTGAACAGCAAAACAAACAAGATGATGGACGGAATGTTGCACAATGGCAAAACATTCACCCCCAGTCACAGATCTGGGTTTAATCCATCGTTATTTTGCTCACCAAGCCACCCCAGTTCAGACATGGCCATTTCTTGATGGGTCTCAAATTGCAACCTACCTCATTAATATTCAAGAAGTAGGTCTATTTATGATCTACTAGGAATTGATAAAGAGCTTCATACATTAGGAATACTGATTTCCAAATTACATTTCGAAGAGAATCGCAATTAGGAAATTAGTAGCCGCTTGTTTGTTTTTGCCCACCTGGAGGAGCTCACAACTGGAGGAGCATTACGGGGGAGGACTGCAACACCCATCAGCCCCAGCGCACAGGTCACGCTTAAAACCAAAGAGCTGACCCGCGGCTCGATGTAGCCGCTTGTTTGTTTTTGCCCGCCTGGAGGAGCCCACAACTGGAGGAGCATTACGGGGGAGGACTGCAACTTCCATCAGCCTCAGCGTGCAGGTCGCGCTTAAAACTAAAGTGCTGATCTGCGGCGCGGTGTAGCCGCTTGTTTGTTTTCACCCACCTGGAGGAGCCCACAACTGGAGGAGCATTACGGGGGAGGACTGCAACTCCCATCAGCCCCAGTCGTGCTTAAAACCAAAGCGCTGACCTGCGGTGCGGGATGCACCTGGGCGAACCCCGGGCCAAGGACTGACCCGTCCACGCCTGTCGGAGCCCGGAAGAGGCTGGACTGGGTCCCCCCTCTAATGTCCATAGAAACCCCAGAGAAGATTAAAGGTAAAAGCGCTTATTCCTTGAGTGTGAGTACATGTTTTGCCCGAGACTAACACCCCCACTCCTTAATTCCCCCACTTACCGCCCCTCTGATTGCATTGAAAGCAAAAGTTAAGATGAGCAAACGAGATGGCCAAATTGCCCGTGTCGCGCAAGCATAGTGGAGACACTTGACTCTTTCCTAACAAGGGCAACCTCAGTCCTGGCATATGAAATTGAGATAACGGAACGCTGATTATTGTTGCTGCCCCCTAATCGTAAATGAACATCTTTGGGGGGGGGCATTGCCAAATCGAAGCCCAATTGAGCCACTGCTAAGATCCACGGTCACAGAAGATGTCACCAGCATAGTACCCACACCTCAGGACATGGACTTGACTGGCACCTCACAAAGAGTTTCTTCAAGGGTGGCTGCAATAAAAGGACTCCCAAAGAGTAGTATTGACATTGCTGTAAAGAAAAAAAGGGCGGGGTTCGCAAAGACCTAAATCATCAAAAGCCCAGAGACTTAACAATCGGGAGGGGATGTAACATTTGAACAGCCCAGCAGGATCTAACTGACAGAGAGATAGGAGACATGGTTTCCTGCTCCTTGATGACTGAACCTATGTGGCAGAGATTAGAAACATTGGTTTACACAATCCTAAACCCTATCTCACTAAAATTAAATCAGATCGAGGAGAAATTAATTGCCCTAGAATTTCATACCAAAGAAAACTTCCATGCACTAGAGGTAGTTTTAAAAAATTGTACCCAAGTGACAGTAAGATCAACCCCTGGGACAAACCTGGAACTGGAATTGGCAGCAGTTCAATCCTTGGTTTAATAAATAGGGCACAACAGGCAAGCAATAATCGGGAGGCAACAACCTCCAATGCAGCTCAACTTACACTTAGCCGTCCGGTCCCCTGCAACACAAAGTTTCCCATTGCAAAAAATTCAATAGAAGTGGTTGATATAATAAGTCAGGAAGTGGAAAACTCTAATACATTTCCTAGAGGCCAAAATAGTATACTGGTAGGGCGAGACAAACAGGATAGTTTGGCGAAAGAAAGAAGTTCTGTCGTGACTAACCAGGTGAATGAGGTACAAATTCTACATTTACCCTTAGCAGCGGCTTCCTTGGCCTTAGTGTTGGGGAATGTCCCACCAATACGGGAGGGACAAACAGAATTAACAACATCATTAATGTCCACATTTCTCCACTGGTTAACCCAAAATTTGGATATGGTGGGGGCCACAGGCAGGAATATTGCAAACCAGCTAATCATGGCAAGAAGAGTATCATGGGTGGGCCCAGCTAGGAAACAATTGCCGGGAGACTGTGCGGTTTTAAACTTTAAAAGTGAATTTGTTGTTGGTTTCATCCTGGAGCACTTGGGTAACGTATATATGAGAAACTCACATATTACAGCCTTACCACTAGGATTCTTCTACAGACCACCTACACTGTTAAGACCTGCGGGACATTCACAAATCAAGGAAAGATCATTAGAGAGCCAACCGTGGGGAAATAGAGGGACCATGGACAGGAGGTTTGAGAACAGGTAAGTGCCCCTTTCCGACCTTGATGCTTGCGACTGACTACCTTCAGTATGCACAAGCACACAGAAGATCACAAAAAGGCAACTCCCCCAAACCCCTGTAAACACGGATAGCTCACAGCTACCTACTCTACAGGTACCTAGTCCACATTTACTTGTTACACAACAGGAGAAACAAAGAAATGTATGCAAAATAGCATCATGGAATGTGTCTGGCATCGCCCAAAAACTGACAGATACCAATTGGCTTCAGTCATGGCACAATCAGGAATTAGTATGCTTTCAGGAAACATGGGCCCTGGACCCGATTTTTATTAACGGTTTTAGATACTTTCAGAGTGAAGCGATTCCATCTACTTCAGGGAGGGCAAAGGGAGGCATTTTGACCTTAATTAGGAAAGACCTAGTGGTAAAAGTAAAAACAAATCTACAACCGAACCAACATTTTCATATTTTGGTATTGGAAATACTGCAGGAATGGACATGGGTTCTAGTAAATTTTTATAACAACCGATTTGGCCCAACAATGCATACGATTGTGGGAGAAGCAGATAAAGCCATATCTGACATCGTATATAGCAACAAGTCTCTGAACATAAATATTATATGGTTAGGTGACTTTAACATACATCCCTGTAACCATAATACAGTCCATGTTTGTGGACTCGACGATAAGCGGGGTAATCCCATTCAACATTTTGCCCATAGTGACTATGGTAAAGGCCTAGATAAGATATTAGCTTCTTTAAATATGGAAATAACCCATGACCCAGATTTCAGTTTAGATATTCTGCCGGAAACCTTCCAAAGAAATGGGGTGGGTTCAACGATCGATTACATACTTCTGACCGCCCCTCTCATCACAAGGGTTGCAAAGGTAGACACTATCTTTACAAATTTTAGTGACCATGCCATAGTTTCAATGGAATTGAATGTACTAGTACATGAGAGACAACAGAGAAGTAACACTGATACGCCTATTGTAGCTAGGAAAAATGTAGTACAGCTCAAAATGGGTACATATCGACAAAATCAAGTTGGTCCCAAAAATCATAGAAAATACCCAAGAAGATACATATCTATATTTAGACCCAGACGCTCAAGCAGGGAAGTTGTACCAGCCTTCAGTAATATCTTGGGAAATATAAAATCAGCCCTCACAAAAACAAAAGCGCTAAATAGAGGCAAAGGTGGGAGCTGGTTCGACCCTGTTTGCACAAAAATTAGGAAGGCTCTGCTATATGCTCTAAAAGCCAAGCCGAGGAACAATGAAGAAATAAGAACATGACGGGCTGCATATAAAATAGCAAGAAAAAAAAAGAGAAAAGGAAATCAGGGCGGACTTGTGGGAAAACTTGGATAAAGCAGCCAAATCTGGAATCAGCTCTGAGTTCTGGAAGTTGGTAAACACGCCTTACTTTAAGACCCTCAATGACCCATCTCTAGACACACACATCGATGAAGAGGCATGGGTATTACATTTTGAAAATATTTTTACTTCACACCCAGGTATAATAAATTGTCCCGCACCAATGCAGGAGATATGCAAGCGCCCCTATCATTTTCATTTACTGAAGTCAAAGCAGGGCTGGACTCAAGTAGTTCGGGAAAGGCCCCAGGACCCGACGGAGTCCCAATAGACTTCTTTCAAGATAATACAGATTTATGGATCCCATTACTAACAAATGTTTTAAATAGTATAGTATTGGTCCACAGGGGAGATAGTACCTATCTATAAAAAGTGGATAGGGCAGACCCAAACAACTACAGACCTATTTCCCTGCTGGATACAACATCAAAGTTTATGGGCCGCCTTCTCCCTCTCTCGTTTAGAGGACTGGGCAAGAGAAAATAATATCTTAATCCAGGCCCAGTACGGCTTCCAGCAGGGAAGGGGTACTGTAGATCAGTGTCTCAATTTAGCACTGATCATAGAAAAGTATACAAGAATGAAGGAGGGCAAATTATACATGGCCTTCATGGACCTTAGCGCAGCGTTTGACTGCGTGGCCCATGATAAGCTATGGTCCATAATGAAGATGATTTGGGTTGAACCTGCCATATTAATTTTTATCAGGCAATCATATTCAAATGCAATGGCATCAGTGCGTTACACCAAAACTGGAGATTGTACACGTTCTTTTAGAATCTCCAGGGGTGTAAGGCAGGGTTGTGTATTGGCTTCTTTTCTCTTTTCTCTATACACAAACGAAGTAGAAAAGGCATTAACAGTAGCTACTAGGGATGTTTCCCTTTTTGATAACCAAATGTTACCTTTACTGGCTTACGCAGACGATGCGGTTTTAATAGCCAGAACAGGTATTGGGCTACAAAGGCTGATCATTGCATATGTCTCATTTATGAATTAACTTCAGTTGAAAGTGAACCAAACCAAGTCTTTTGTACTAACAGCAGGGGCTACAAAGAAAGAAAAGGTACCGCATTTTTGTGCAGGGGTGCAAAATATTGAGATAGTCAACTCGTTTCCCTATTTGGGTATCCTCTTTGATAAAGATCTCTTGTGGGCAAAATTGATGGAGGGAAGAAAGATGCTGATGGAGAGGGGTATCCTTGCCTTAAAAGACTTTGCTAGAAAATTGGGTGCTACACCTCTAACACCAATAAAAAACATCTATCAGGCAAGAGTTAAAGCAGCAGCGACCTGTGGAGCTGGGGTGTGGGATATGGCAGCAAGGACACCACTACAAACTACTGGAAATGCATTCTTTAAATCTGTAGTGGGTTTACCTTCCTCCTTTTCAAATGGTATTTTACACTTGGAACTGGATATACCTTATATTTCAGACTACATCCAGTTAGCTCCACTCCTCCTCTGGCATTCAATCTGGAGGAGAGACACAGTTCTATTGAACCAATCAATACTAAGGAGCTGCTTAGCAATGGACAAATGGAAGAGGTCTAGGTAGCTCAGCTATGTAGAGTTACGGCTAAGGGAGATTGGTCTCTATGAACTTTTTAAAGACCCCCTAGCCTGTAAGAAGGTTTCCAAACAGAGAGTTAGTGATATGTTTATGTTGATGACCAAGTATAAACGAACGGTACAACAAAATGAGAAATATGCAGTCCGGGCATATGCCCCCAACCCATCTCTAACTGGAGGAGGCTTTTCCTATTTAACTGATGTAAACAGGATGCAACATAGATTTATACTATTAAGGTTCCACACTAACTTGATACCTTTAATGTTAGGTTATGTTAGGTTATCCGGAAAAAAATATATAACCACGCTGACTTAAGTTTGTGCCCTTGTGATAACTTATCACCTCAAACAAAATTGCACATATTTCTATTCTGCAGCCTATACGAGAGGGAAAGGAATGTCTACCTTAAACCAATTTTAAAGAAAATTAATTTTAAGCAGTGCTGGGTAGCATTATACCTTCTGAAAACACTTCCTGACCCTCTGATTTGTTATTCAGTTGCGTCATTCCTGTGGGCTTGCATGAGGAAGAGGAAAGGATCAGCGTATAGGCCACTGAGTAAGTAAAAATGACAACCCAAGTATCCAGAGTTAGAACATGAAAATGCTCACTTTTTCAAAAATATTTTATGAATTCTCATCTTTATCCTAGAAATTGTGATGAAATATTTGTATCTTCTTTTAAGACAGAAATATGAAATTATTTTTAATGTGGTTAATGTATATGTGCTTTTATGATCCGTTTAATATGATTGAATAAAGACTAATTGATGGATTGGTATTCCAAATGTTTGTCTAACTAGTCCATAGAGTGCTATAAGGCGGATTTCAAAAGAAGCAGATTTGCTCACAGGGATGATGGGCATTCCAGGATAGGTTTACCTGCTAAAGTTGACTAATACCCCCAAACTCACAAATGTGTGAGTAGCTACCAAATATTTGAGTCAACCTTTGGACCCTGAAAACAGTTTGAAATTAACTGCCCAGCCCTAGAGTAAATCTATTTTCAAGGTAGGCATTGCGAAGGAATATTGCTTAAATGATTTGGTTTAAATAGGAAGAAGTTTCATCACAGAAAATATAATGGATGCGGCAAAAAAATATTAGTAAGTGGAAATGCATGTGGCAATCGTAATATGTTCCTTTCTGTTTCCATAATTTGTCCCTGGGAATCTTCCTAGAAAACAACGTACATGATCTCATTCCAACGTCAAGCTCTGTACCATCATAGATACACAGCAACATGCAGGCTCAGATTGAAATAGAAGTCGCTCAACAGAGGACAGAAGTAAAGTTGACACTATGTGTTGTATGAATGGGAGATAGCAGAACAGCACCCTATATAAGATGTTCCAGCTGCCATGCTCCTTGCACCGTAGTGCACGAAAGCCTGTATTGTAGGAAGCATATTTTGTGTACTTCCAGTACAAAAACTATGCTTTAAGGAGTTTCACACTACATATGTGTGCTGTACAATGCAGCCCACATACAAAGTGGAAAATTGAGGAGAAATAAAATCTGTTCTCCTCATTACACTTGCCGTAAGGACACATTAAAAGAAAGGACTGTCCTATCTTTTTATGTGTGGAGTGCTCTATCCCAAGTGAGGAGTCTCCACAGTTGTAAAGTTTCTATTAAATTACTTGTTTGTGAATACAGAAAAAGAGTACACTTACACAAAAGTGTAAGCTGCACAAAAGTGTAAGTTTACCTTGTGAATCAGGTCCAAAGTGTTTACAAATCTGGCCTACATTTTAAATACAGAAACAAAAAGGATATCCCTCTGCCTAAATTAGCTAAAGTGTGCTTCTAGAATAAACACCACCTCTGCATGAGATAGAAAAAATGAACACTCATCTTTTTTGTAAACAACCCTCACTCACTCTAGTAGTGGCATGCTTCATCATCGGGTTCACTCTGACCTCTAAATGTCAGGGTGGGCTCAAAAATATTCCAGGGAGCTCTTTGTATATTATAGAGTCTGGGGGAAGCTACATGTACATAAAAATACCTTATTCACTCCCAAGGTATCCCTTTATTAATGGGGGGTGAATAGAAAATGTTTAAATGTAATTGATATATGAGTAGCATGCTATATATAATAGTCCTATAACCCTCGTGGTGCAAACATGTATCTGCTCTTATCTAATAGGCAGAAGGTCCAATGCATGTGTCAGGATGGGTTTGCTTTACTAATACTCCCTGGGGACGTCCTACAGGTAAATACCTCACTATAGCATGCACACATATTAATGGCATGCAAATGCAGGAAATACTTGGCGGTCCAAAGTATCTACAGGTGGAGATTTAAAAAATTTCACATGTGTATACAGTGCATACAAGGATACATGTGGAGTGTGACAAACACAACAACATGCGTTAATCAGCTATAGTACAGAAGTAAGATGCTTTTGCAGGTCAGAAAACAGAGCAGCGCAGCAAATGCTGATCAGGACTGAAGTCGCATTGTTACTCATGTCTTCAAGGGTCCCTAACCATCCTTGTACCTACTTTGCTCTACTCACGCCCGGCTTTAGGTATGAGGGAATGCGGCTGTGGGGGTAGGTTTACTTCTCCATTTCGAGCTCAGCTGAAACTGGTTAGAAGTTATCAAAGTGAGAACATGATGTGGCATGAGTCTGTGTCATGTTGCCCAGGGATCTTGGGAATTGGAGTCCTAATTCCCACTGCATGCTAATGCCGGCTGTAACAACACACCCGTAGTCATAGCTGATTGATAAATGTCTATTTCCTTAAAACACAAGAGACTAAACGACAATGTCAACATATGCAATGCAATCAAGGTTTTCACTGTACCCATGCATAGCTCACTGTAGTCTCAGCCTTTTGGGGGGGGGGTGATTACAGTCTTATATCAATCAATCATTCAGGGTTGGTTAAGCGCTGCTACTTTCCTGCAAGGATCTCGAGGTGCTAGGGGGTAAAGGG
This sequence comes from Lissotriton helveticus, assembly GCF_964261635.1. Lineage (NCBI taxonomy): Eukaryota > Metazoa > Chordata > Amphibia > Caudata > Salamandridae > Lissotriton > Lissotriton helveticus. The sequence goes on from NC_136059.1 coordinate 1,715,746,916, forward strand.
GACGTGGTTCCGTTGAGTGCTGGAGTCATCTAAAGAATCAGGTATTGAGGTACTTCCTGAACTGGAGCAGTATAGGGACTTGCTGGAGGTGGAGGGGGAGGTTGTTCCAGGCCTTGGCTTTGAGGTAGGAGAAGGACTTTCCTCCCGTTCGGGTCTTATTAATGCGTGGGATGGAGGCTAGAGAGCAGTCAGCTGATCCGAGGTTTCTCTTGGGTGTCTGGAAGGAGAGGCAATTGTTTAGGTATGCAGGTCCGATCTTGAAGAGGGCCTGATATGCATGAGTGTGAAGGTTATTCTTCTTTCAGTGTGGGGGTCAATGAAGGTTGCGGAGGTGTTAGGTAGGTGGTTGTGACGGGGGACGTCTAGGATCTGTCGGGCTGCTACGTTCTGGAGGGTCTGGTGTTTGCGAAGTACTTTCTTGTTGATTCTGGCATAGAGGTCGTTGCCATATTCCAGTTTACTACTGATGAGGGCGTGCATGATGTTTTTTTTTTCATTCAGATTGGATCCATATGAACATTTTTTGAAGTATGCTGATGGTCTTGAAGCAGGCTGAGGATATGACATTGGTCTGGTGTTCCTCGTTAGTGATGAGCCAAGTATGATGCAGAGGGTTTGTGTGTGGTCTGTTGGGGTGGGGAGGTTTTAAAGGGTGGTGGGCCACCAGGTGTCCTCCCAAGTGAAGGGGGTGGAGCCAAGGATGAGGACTTCCGTTTTCTCGGAGTTGAGTTTCAGGCAGCTCTTCTTCATCCAGGTGGTGCCAGCTTTCATCCCTTCTTGGAAGTTGTGCCTGATGATGTCGGGTTCTTTGGTGAGGTAGAGGATGAGCCGGGTGTCGTCGGCGTAGGAGACGATGGTTGCGAGGGCGGCCATATAGATTTTGAAGAGTGTAGGGCTGAGGGAGGATCCCTGGGGCAAGCCACATCTGGTTTCTGTTGGTTCTGAGAGGTAGGGCGGTAGACTGACTCTGAATTCTGCCAGTGAGAAATTAGCATCTCCACTCAAGGGCCTTTTTGCGGTTACAGGTGTCGTGGAGTCTGGTGGCTAGTGTGCTCTGGGAGATGTTGTTGATGGCAGCTGAGAGGTACAGGAGGATGAGGGCTGCCATTTGACCCTGGTCGAGGAGGGAGCGGATGTCGTCGGTGGTGGCGAGTAGTGCGATCTTGGTGTTGTGGTTGCTACGGAATCCAGACAGGAAGATGTCCAGGATTGGTTGGCTCTGGTGAAGTTTTCTAGCTGGGTGTTGATGGCCTTTTTGATGTTCTTGGCCGAGTATGGAAGCAGGTAGATGGGCCTGAAATTCTTGAGGTCCTTCGGGTCTGCGTAAGGTTTTTTCATGAGGGGGTTGACTTCGGTGTGTTTCTAGGCATTGGGTAATGTGGCGGTTTCAAGAGAGCAATTGATTTTGTTGTGTAGTTTGTTTGTTTTCGATGTCCGTAGTGGCTCTGTGGAAGATGTGGGGTGGGCAGGGGTCTGAAGGTGCTCCGGAGTCGATGGTCTTCATGGTCTTTAGGATGTCTTGAGTGGGGTCCAAGTGAGCAGGGTCTGTTGGTTGGCATCGCTGGGGTGGGAGCTGGAGCAGTGCGGCGGTCTTGGTTGTCGAAATTGTCGTAGATCATCTTAATCTTGAGATGAAAAAAGGTTGCAGAGGTCTTGGAAGGGTGGAATGTCTATTCTTTCGCTATTGGGTTTGGCAAATTCCTTGATGATGGAGTAGAGTTCTTTGGTGTTGTGGGCATTGGTGAGGATTCTTTCTTGGTTGGAAGTACTTCTTTGTGGATTTTATGAGTTGGTAGTGTGCTGTGGTGGCTGCTCTGTAAGTGGTGTGTATTTCTGGGGTTCTGTTTTTCCTCCACATCTTTTCGAGCCATCAGCAGGAGCCCTCGGATTCTTGGAGTGCAGTGGTGAACCAGCTTGCTTTCTTGATGTGTCATCCTGTGGCTTTCTTGAGGGGGTGAGTGTATCAGCGCATTTTGTGATCCTGCAGTGGAGGCTGCGAACCAAGGTGTTAGCGTCTGGTGTCATTGGTGGTAGGGTGCTGATGAGGGAGGAGGTGGGTTGGTTTTCGGTGACTTTTTTACAGGTTCTACAAGGGAGGTGGTGAATGTGCTTGTGTACTGTGGGTTTTCTGATGGAGAAGTGGATGCCATGGTGGTCTGTCTAGAGGAGTTTCGTGGTGTGGCTGTAGGAGTTACTGTTTCCTTCTGTAAAGAAAGGGTCCAGTGTGTCCCCCGCTGTGTGTGTGGGCGGTGACCAGTTGCTTCAGTCCTATGTTGGCGAGGTTCTCTAGGAAGGTGTAGTTGTCCAGGTGGAAGTTTAGGTCTCCGAGTAGGATGTAATCAGTGGAGGTGAGGGCGTGGGGTGCGATGAGGTCAGTGATGGTGTCGGTGAAAGGAGCGTGGGGCCAGGAAGCCTGTAGATGAGGGTTCCGTGGAGAGGCGTCTTAGGGTTGGTCTGGACGTTATAGCTGGGAGATTATTGTTTACTACTTTAGACAGAAGAGCCTAAGAGCCTATGTACTCTTTAATTAAACAGATGCAATGTACAAAGGGTTAAACAGAGATACATGCTTTTTTTGAGGCACCCCAGCGAAGGATGACTGGTATGTTCATGGTATAACATGTTGTGGTTACCTGAAGCACAGCTGGTTCCATGGGACATCCTCATTGACCCCACCCCATAAAGACATTGCATGAACCAGGTCTGCAAATGGAAATAACAAGGATTTATTGAGGTGCATTTTGAATATTATCATGATAAACAAATACACATTAGTGCATAGCTCTGAACATATAGAAAAGACACCTGGTGGAAATAAGGCAAGGACCAGTATCTCTTTATTTGCTCCAGAGACAGTCTTAGAGAATCAGTTTGAGTATGTGCATCTATGTTTAGGCCTGAATGGAAGGCAAAGGCAAAACATAGGGCATGCAGAAAAACTGTGAGATCATTCCTAGTAAGTTTATAAAAGTCTGGGATGTAGATATTGATTCCAGTTCTACATACCATCAGCAACTTGATCTACAAATTCTTAGGAGGTCAATGATATGTGAAACAACTTATCACCAAAAAAACCATGAGGCGCTATATTACATAAATTATCCCGGGGGAGAAATGGCATTTGTATGCGCATTGCATGCCCCTGGGGAACTTTGGCATTACAGAAAGGTGCACAGACGCTTGTGCGGACCCTTCTGTAATATCAATAGCACTGGCTCACATAAGGCGTTATCTTCAAGGGAGCATTCCCACAGTTGCATGAGGGGGTGTCCCATGTAAATGATGGAATCCCTTTGCCGCTGCACCTGTGCTGTATTACCGACGTGGGAGCAGTGCTCAGGAAGTGTACTGACAGTGTGCCTCCTAAAAGGTGGCACACTGTCAGTGTGGCCCCTGATGGAAGCCCCAGACATCCCCTTGCAGGCGGGTTCAGTCACTGACTGGAGCGGCTTCAAAGCAGCCACTCCGTTTTTCACCTGAATGCTATGCCCCCAGGGTAGCAGGAATTCGCGACTGCCCGGGGGCAGCGCATTTAGCGTAATAGGGTGCATTTTCATTGTTTACGCTGGGCACAGCTGTTTAAAGGTGCACCCGATCTTGCTACAGACATGGATGAAGAGGAGTGGCAAATGGACACTTTCAGATGTCAGATCCTATGTTCGATGGCACCATGTGTGAAGAGATTACTAGCTCATGGTATAGACATGCATGCACTCTTGACATATCCATGTCACTGCTATCATGCCAATTAGGATAATTTTAAAGTCCACGTTCTAGTGGCTCAGAGGGCTAAGCTCTTCCTCCTGTGAGTCTAGAATGTTTACCATAAGATAGCTATTCTTCCATTGTAGCATCTGCAGAGCCAAGCGAAGGAGACATAGGCCTAGATGTTGGGGAAGCAGCTGATCCGAGTGATTCCAGTCGGGACACTGACACTAATGGACCTAGTGGCCAAGAGGGCGAGGAGAGTGTCATGGATGATCCAGACATGACCAATACATCCAGCGAGTCGGCCTCCAGGGGCTCTCCCTTGGTGGTGGTGACCACCACAGAAGCTGGTGCAGTGTCATCAGTGTCTGACACCTCAGTCCTCTCCACCCTCCCTGCTACTCCCAAACCAGTTGCACAGGCCCATAGCCTTCCTGGGTTCCCCATCTCCTATGCTGCAGGCACCTCTACTCCTGCCACTGTGTCCTCAGCTGGCCTTGGTGAGGAGAATCCTGAACTCCCGGAACGAATCTCTGTGGGGCAGACTGCACTGTTTAATGTCATTAGATGGCTGCCTACCTGAGTGGAATTGGGATGTGTACCCTACAGGGATCAGTTCGGGCTTAGGCCTCCTCATTAATAGCAGCAATATCCCTACGCCATTCTTCCATTCAACAGCCTTCACCAACCCCAGTGCCTTGCCTATCCCCATCCCTATTCCCATCCCCATCCCTATCCCCAAATCCTAAACTTCTGCCTGTCCCAAACACAACTGTGCATGCATCCACACAAACAACCACTGCAGCACACAACCACCATCACAAGCAATCACCACACACAACACACCTCTAGACATACAGACAGCAACACCACCACCTATCAGCACAGACACTTCCCTTCCATCCACATCACCTTTGCAAACAGCTGAGACCTCAATTTCCTCTTCCTCCCAGCCTGACCCAACCTCCGATTTACCATTTCTTATTTTCCCTTGGACTTTACCCTGTTGGACAACTCCTCCACACCACCATCCCAGGACCTATTTTTCCATCCATATCCCGTATCATTCGCCAGCACAACCTACCTATCCTAAATCCACTACCAGGAAGAGGAAGACTGGCAGGACCTATTTCACCCACAGAAAGCGCTCTGCCAGGGCAAAGTCCACCCCCAACCTCAAATATCGACAGCAAGAATATCGTGATCAAGAATATCGACTTTAAGGTAAGAAATATCGATTTTAAAAATATGGAAGTCTTTAATATTTTTTGCAAAAATATACTTCTTTAAAATATCAATTTTTTCAATGAGTGATATGTATATAGCATGTCTTTTAAATGTATGTGAAATATTTTTTGCATAAGCACTGTTTATGTTTTTTATTATGTGTAAAATATTTTAGTAGGTATTCTAATTACAGTTTGCATTTTTTAGTTCCATAGTGGGTTGTGGGTTTATAGGGGAATAGAGTGGGGAGTAATAACTAAATCACTCATTTGTTGTCAATTATTATTAAATAATTAATTGACAATTAATTATGGTAATTGTGTAATTAATTTTAGGTGTGGGTTGTGGAATTTATGCGGTTAGAGGGTGGGAAGTAATTTATTTTTAATTAATGATTTGTTGTTAATTAATATTAATTAATTAATTGACAATTAAATACCGAAATTGTGTAATTAATTTTAGTTATGGCTTATGAGGTTTTAGGGGTAAAGGGTAGGAAGTAATTTATTTTAATACATTAATAATTAGTTGATAAATAATATTAATTAATAATTGATAATTAATTGGGGAAATTGTTTAATTATGTTTTTGTGTGTGAGTTTTGGGTTTATAGGGGTGAATGGTGGGGAGTAAATTCATTTTACTTACTTTATAAGTAGTTGTAAAAATACTGTTAGTTATTTAATTGAAAAAAAGTTAAAATTGTGTAATTAATTTTTTACAGTTTCATTTTAGGTGTGCATTGTGGGGATTATAGGTGTAAAGGGTGGGAAATTAATTACATTTTATGTGTTTTAATTTGCTTTTTAATCAATACGTTTTTTTTATTGATAATTATTTATGTTAATTATGGAAAATACAATTTCTCTTTTTGATGTGGGTTGTGAGTTGTGTGATGTTATAGGACAGGAAGTAAATAGACTTCATTTATAAAATAATTAATGTTTTTGTTAATAAATCATTCTTAAACAAAAATATTTATTTGTTAGAATTTGTTTTAATTATATCAAATATAATATTTGTAGGTATATGTGATATGTATTTAAGATTATAATATGTTTTTATTTTTAATGTTAAATATATTTTTATTTCCATAATATTAAAAAAACATATTTAAATTTTATTGATCATATTTTGTTTTCTTTTAATTTTGAACTGACTGGAGTGAGAATAGTACAGTTTAACCCTTCGCAATAAAACACTTTCCTTATTGACCCACTGCCTAAAGTGGGAATAGAAAATGTTATCTCTCCGCTATTCAGCACTTTCCCTATTTTTGCACTCATTGGAGTGGGAAGAGTAATTTTTACCCCTCCGTTAGCCAACACTTTCCCTACTGTTGCACTCACCGGAGTGGGAAAGTAAATGTTATTCCTCCGCTATCCAACACTTTCCCTACTGTTGCACTCACTGGAGTGGGAATAGTAATTTTTACCCCTCCACTATCCAACACGTTCTCTACTGTTCGATTCATTGCAGTGGGAATAGTAATTTTTACCCCTCCGCTATCCAATACTTACCTTACTGTTGCACTCATTGGAATGGGAATAGTATTTTTTTCCCCACAGCTATCCAACACTTTCCCTACTGTTGCACTCATTGGGGTGGAAATGGTAATTTGTACCCTTCCGCTATCCAACACTTTCCCTACCTTTGCACTCATTGGAGTGGGAATATTAAGTTTTTACCCTTCTGCTATCCAACACTTTCCCTACTGTTACACTGACTGCAGAGGGAAATAGTTTAATGTTTTAATTTATAATATAATTTTTAATAGATTTTATGTTATTAGTATATGTATATATTTGAATACCACATCCTATTCCTTGCAAAACGAAACCGGACACCGACACTGGGAGCTTTCTGGCAATAAAGTTATTTATTCTGAAATTACGCTGCAACGCGTTTTGGCATCAACTGCCTTGATCACATTTATATTTATTTGTTAGATTTTTATGTAATGATAAAATTAAAAAATAAAATTACAACTTAATAATTGTTTTAAAGTCTATATATATATATGTTAATTATTATATATATGTTTGCGTTTTTTAAATTAAGTTTAGTTGCTATATTTGTTAAATTGCATATTCAATCTAATTTATTTAAAAAAAAGATTGTATTCTTTAATATATTTAATAGCTATTAATGTATTTTTTATATATATAAAAACTATATTTTGTACAACTATATAACTGATCTTTTTTTTCAATATTTTGTACTTACCACTATAAATGTAGGTTGTCGATATTTTTGTCATTGATATTTATAACTCAATATTGTGGTAAGGTTTTTTTTTATAGTTGTGTCTTTTCTGGCAGTGAACCCAAATATACCCCTACCAATCACAGAGCCCATCAAAAAAAATCCCTTGTCTCTATGCCACTATTCTTCCCTGAGGTACCTGCCCAAACCATATTATGCCCTTCCAGGGAAGTGCGTTCTCAGTGTTTGCTTGGCAAATGAAGTGGCATGTCTCCTGTTGTGCTGCCGCCAGTATTTAGTGACATGTCATAATGTCATGCCTGATGTGTTATTGTATATAGTTATATTGTTATAATGTATCTTAATGTATTCAAGTGTGATGTCTGGGTTATTCTTCAGAAATCTCAACAGTCTGGATCTCTGTGATGTTTTCGGGCATCCGTGGTTGCTACATGTCTATTCTTGCATCAGAAGACATAGATAGGGAACTGAATCAGGAAATGGAAACAATGAATGCAAACAGTGTGAGAGGTCCATGAATTACATGGATTGAAATGCTGGCACACATGTAATGAGGCTGCTCTAAATGATGTCAGTCATGTGTTATGGTCATATTGACAATGGGGACCCATTTGCATATAGATACTCTGGATATATCTTGCACATGTTAATGGTCGACAAATATCCATGTTAAAAATGCTAGATGCATTGTTATTACACATGTTGACAGAGTACAACAGCCCACATGTGCACACAGATGTACACTATTTTCACATGGCTGATCTGCCTATGTCCCAGATCCAATATTAGCATTGTTTAATGTGTCATGACCACTGTCCACATTTACATTAAGGGTGGGCGTAGTTCGCGAAGTAGCGCTACGCGAAGCTACGCGAAGTGCACTTCGCACTACGCGAACTTCACGTAGCACTACGTGAGCTGCGTAGTAGCATGTTCGCACTGTGCAAGATGTATTTTCAATGATTGCACAGTGTGGACAAGCATCCGACACTGTGCAAGCATTGAAAATGGCATCTTGCACAGTGCGAGCTGTAGTTTTCTGCTGCTCGAGTAGATTATTACTCGAGCCGCAGCTTTCTCAACGCGAACAGGTAGTTTCTCATTGAGAGCGGTCGCGAGCATGCGCAACCACTCACAATGAGAAACCTGACCTCCTTGCGTTGAGAATCTCGCCGGGATGTCATTTTGTTTGCTCGCGGTCGCGAACATGACGTTCAGGACTGCGAAAAAGCAAAAAATTACCGCTGCACTACGCATGTTCGCACTGTACTACGTGCAGCTCGCGTAGTGCAAAGTTGCGAAAACTTCGCAAACTCCGCGAGCGTAGCGTAGTGCTTCGCCCAGGGTTAATTTACATGACTTGCATGTCAGATGGAAAAGGTCACAGCTCTTACTATGCGAATGGTCTTCCCCATGCAAATGTACACTTATATTTTAAGTGGTATATGCAAAAGTCTCTGTATGTATAGACACATATCCACATGCTGCTCTGATTGTAAACGTTCTTTTGAAACAGTCAATGTCAGACATTGAGATACTGATAAAGTCTCATATTTTTCACAATTCCCCCTCTTCTGTTAACATTATGGACAGTACTTGATACCCTCTACAATACTGTATAAGGCTCGCACAAGTGGTCATTACAGTTGACTTGACAAATATCTCAGGGACTGTTGTGACAATTACGGAGCTTACATCTTAAACCTGTAAGGTGCCCTTTCTGCAGTAAAAAACAAATTTTTTAAGTGACAATTGGGTTTTGGAGCACTGATAGTTTATATCAAATGTCATGTATGCTTTTTATGTGGCTGAACCAGCATTGCTCCCCCATTAACAAGCTGTACCCCCTCTGTCTCTATGTCTGAACATGGTATATGTGTATATTGATTCGGCCAGTACAGACATGCCTGTATGTTTTAACAGACTCTGCCTCATACACATGGGTACCTATGTGACATGGTACTAGTGCACATAATCTGTGGTGTATTATTTGATAACTCCATGATTCCAGGCCCTGAACACTCATCTGCTTTCAGTAGTGCTTTTCATATGAAGCTCATCGCTGCAGACTAGATCGTGGTCTAGCGTTTCACTTTTCTGTACAATTGGCATCTACAGTAACTGTAGCAACCAAACTATTATGGTCACAAATGCATCCTTTATAATTTCCATGTCGGTAATTCACTCAGCAATGAACAAATGTGTTGTCACACAATAGTAGTCACTCATTGGTGAGTCAGATGTTAATCCTGAATCTGAACCCTGTCTGCCGCTCCACTTTCAGTGAAATGTCCTGCTCTATAGATTAAATAATCACTTTGCCTAGATTGCAAGCCTTAGTTGAGCATTTGAAAAATAACAGCTAGGAAGTTGGTCTTACACATCGAAGCTGTATACTTTGTATCACATTGGTGATTTTTGAAAGTCACAGACCAACGGCAGGCTCTGTGCATGGCTAAGACTGCCTAAGTCGTGTACAAATACCACAAGGTAAACAATACACTCCAATTGCCTCCTGACTGCTGCGATCAACACTTCCTCGAACACAGGTGCTGGTTGCCGCCTCTGTGACGCATCATTAGTCATGTCATAGGTGTGATGGCCCAGTCTTCTACCCAGAGGAACTGGAAAGTCTGGTGGAAGAGGTCCTTCACCACTACAATAAACTGTATGACTCACCAGTTGGGCAGGTGAGTGCCTCGCATTGCTCCAACACTCTGTTGCTCTGCACATCTTTGTGTTGGTCTGTTTTGATTGCAACTGATGTGGCAATTGTGTGTCATGTAAAATGTCAAGGGGGTCATGGAGGCATGCACCATGACAGAAATATGATATATCACAATGGTATGTTTACAAATAACCTTCATGAGTGATTTAACTGTCCTCGAAACTACACCTGCTCATGGCATAGGTTGCACAGTACTATAAATGTGTTCATGTATTTAAACTTAGGTGATGTATATGTGTTCTGTACTCATTGTTGTAATTACAAGAAACAGGCATTTATTCTGAAGACATTGGCTGTAAAACTTATGTGCACGCACAGGCACCTTCATTTGATGTTGTGTATGTGCAGTCCAATAGTGATTCATACACAAGGTTGAATCGTCCTGCTCCCTGGAAAAAGTCTGTACTGTTGAACACTGAACTGGGATTTAATATATGCGTAGCAGACAAACATTTAATGACAACTGGGATGTTTCCATTCGAGTGTAAAATGACTAAGTTTCACTTTCATTTTAGGATAACTTGTAACTTCTGGCTCATGCTCAAGGTTGTATGCGGTTAAGATTTCCCCTAACTTATGTGCTTTGAGTCCTGTTAATTTAGCCTTGGTGTGCAAAAGTTAATTTCTGTACCTGAACAATATGTTAGAGAGTTGGAGTAACGGTATGTGCGATTATATTCATTACACGTTGACACTCTGAGCACACTGAAGGCCATGCTGTTCCAAACGGTTATGGCCACAAATTACACCAGAGAGCTCTTTGATCTTCAATTTGAAGGTCTGCATCTAAGATAGATGCAGAACGTCCTACCATCTTGACACAGCATGTGGGGGGGGGAGCAGATTCCTCATATCTGGTACAAGTGTGATAGCAAGGTAGTCTTACACTTTATTTAAAGTCATTTGTTTGTGGTATAGTCGGCTTCTTTGAGTCACAGGTCTTTGTGATTCCAACTGTTGGTCATTACAAACGTACATACTTTCGTGAAGGCATACAGCTTTAGATTCTGCTAGCTGCGGGATTTGCATTTGTTTTGTTGTGAACCAGCTATGGATTTAAAAGATCAAGACAAAATGAACCAATCACTGACACTGATGCTGCTGTGTTGTGAACGTATGGTTCAGTGTTTGGTACAGCTCTGCTTACGGAGCTAAACGAACATTGGTTTCTGTTCGTTAGTCCAGTGTGGCATCATTGTGTACAACCAGTGTTATGCTGCCTGTTGTGCCCGTATGAATTGGTAGTGGATTTGTGTCTCAGTTTGTCAATGGGAGTGTCTTCTGACCTGAATGTACTGTTTGCTACCTTGGATGCCCATTTGACTACTTGTCCTTAGCACATATCACTTCTGCTAAATACTTTTTTTGAAACATGCAGGAATTCATCCTCTCCAAGTGCTATGGCATTGGAACTGCAACACCGTGGAATACTTCCCTCTGCGGCTGCAGTGGCAACAGGCTGGGAACATACATGCTCTATTGACTTGCTGGGACGTCCGCCATTGGTACCTCCTACTGCATTTGCTGTAACCATCATTGATGTGCTGACCATTGGTCACACAGAGTTGTAATTGTGCTCGGAGGTGGGGGTGAGACCAGTTTTCTGATCTCATGACACTTTCTACCAACACAAGCTAGCTAGATATGTTATTTGTACCTATTTTTAAGTTAACATTCATTTCAATGTGGTGAGACCGCAACACAGCCTAACCGTCATCAGCTAAAAGCTGACATGCTTATTTGCTATCTGCTTTCCTACTCATTTATAATGTTTTGTGGTTCAGATGGCTGAACACAAGCAGTAGATTTAGAAGGCAAATTGTAAGCATTTGATTTGATACAATGCTATTTATCAGTTGTTCTTTGATGCCAATCATGTGAGTGAGATGTAACTATAATGCATGTCCATCATGTTAAACTTAATATAACATTTGTGAGACTTACTGACAGTACGTAGGCACCATTTAGTTCTGTGAAAGAGACATTGAACCAAAATGCAAAATGTAGCATTCAATGTGCCTTTATCTTCTCAGTTCCTGACAAATTGCGATTTTGGTGCCTGAGACTTTGCCAATGACTACAAGAATTCAAAAACGTTGAAGGATGTGAGTCCAGATGACATAAATAGGCTAATATGTATATGTGCTTGAACATGACCAATTGTGCGTAATGTGTTTTCTGCAAGATGTTTTTTGAAATAGCATATTGGCACCATTTCCTGAATTGATGTAGCATAGAAAGCCATTGTGACATATGTATGTGTGCTCCTGCTGAGAGTGTACGTATCAAAGTAATGTTTTTGACATGAGGAGTGTGCATGCACTGTCAACATGTTCTTGATGGACAGCAAATGTGTTATTAAAACCCTTATACTTGCTATCGCTTTGGTGTAATTGTCAGACATACCATGTTTCAGCTACCTATGGAAACAAGTGTATATGACTGTGTTGCGTAGCTGACATTTTTGGGCTAGAACTATGTGTAGGCATGTATCCATGTTCACCTGTTTTAATGTACTGATCATGTGTGCACATTGACTATATACTCTGTCCTTGAATTAGTCTGATGATTACATTTTGTGCCATGTGTCGCCCTTGTAACATTACATTGTCATGAATGATAATGAGTGGCGTTACAGTCGTTTTCTTGCTCTATTCTCAGTTTTTCCATGTATCTGTGGTATAGAACTGTTGTTTCTTATACATTTCAAAAGCAAACACATCTTGGTACTTGATGGGTTTTACAGTGGTACTTGGATGTGGCTAATGACTACTTACACATATCTTTCATGTGTACATAGCATATGTGTATCAACAATTGAAACCTGTAAATGAGTACCCAGTCCACACATCCTGCAGGTTGAAGGGAATCAGGTTATGGACATACTTGGATATTGAAATGATGTGAAAGATTATTAGATGGTTTGAATTTCAGAGTCTATGGGGTATGTTAGCCATGTGATGCTCATTTCATTAGCAAATGAGGATTGTTCACATTCATATTAACACATATTTCAAGTACTGTATTCGTAGTCATTCACCCATGGTGTTTGTGTAACTCCAAAGTCTACCTCCTAGACCCACACCTAGTTGTGTCACATGTCTGATGTGCCTGGAATGCACATATGCCTTTGTTATCATGTATAGGTTTTGGTTAATGTGAATCAAGTGTGTTTTGATGATCAGGGATAGTGTATGCATGATACATAATGATTAACATGTCGAATTCCATTTTCAGAGAGACTAAATATTCAGAAAATCTTCATATGTGTGTAAATTTGTACTCACCATATTCACGATGTTAGTATCAAGTTGAGTAAGTGTAACACTGCCATTGCACATCTTGCAATGTGTTTTTTAATGGAGAGGAATTTATTTTTCCGCACAGTGATTTTCTGCTATGACCTAACTTTAACTTGGTTCTTACCCAGTCAGCGATGTGGGTAATGGTGACATAGTCAGTCAGTCAGTCATATTACATTGAACACTGAAAGTAAGTGTGTACTGCAAGGGTCATAAGTTGACTCTTTGTTTTTTGGGAAACCTAGAACTGGTTGTGATTAAGCAGATACCAACAATTTTGGGATTTCTCTATTGGGCCGTAATGTGTGAGTGCTTATTATGGCAGAGAGTATATGTCAGGACATGCTTCACCACCTGGAGATATGTTTGCTTCTGTTGGTATGTAATATGTATGATTGGCCACCATCTGCTTCATATGTCTGTGTAGTGTCTGTAAGTGTAACACATACAGATGGATGCACTGTGCCTTCACGTGGTAGTAGTCAGTATGCACACCAGTGTTAAGCTGTATGATGCATGTGTATGTTGAGTGTCAGACGAGTACAGGGTGTATGCTTACAAGTTCCAGTGTCCTCCCCTGCATGAAAACCATTATTGTGTGTTTTTCATATTTTAACCACAGCACGTTACAATACTAAAGGACATGCATTCCATGTATTGGATAGGCTGTGTTAGTCATTGCATTACACCACATAGGTGAAATGTAGAACAACTACTCATTACAGATTGTGTCTTCAGTTGGAGATGGAGTGTACATTGTGTTGGGTACCTATGTTGTCTGGTGAGATTCCACATACATGTTCATACAGTTTCTCCTTGTTAACAAGTATGTATTTTTTTAATTGGACTTGTTGTTGCAATCTCTTGCTTCATGTATTCTGTATGTACAGGTTAACACCTATCAAAAGAAGGCTTTATGGAAAGTCATCACCTGAAAAGTGCAGTCCCTGGAGATTTAACGCCGGCGCAGCGCCCACTGAAAAAAAGGATGGGAGGACATAAGACGCTGGACACATAAGATCGCTTAAGTCCAGGTGGGGCAGTCCTCCCCAGGTCCTAGAGGTGTGTCCCTGAAACTGACTTCCCTCTTGGGCCGTATCCTGGCGGTGGAATACCCAGAGCTGGATGGGTTGTTGAAGGCCCAACAGCAGCTACATGGGGGTATGTTTTGCTCAGAGTTTGACTGTATGCTTGAACTATTTACTCCTGTCGCAGACGGCATTTTCCTTGCAGACAATGTAGGTGAATATAGGTGTGGGGATGACTTGTATTCAAGCATGTATGGGTATTGAAGCTGCAACCATACTAATCTTACTATTCTTATGTCCAAATTCCCAAGAAGGAGGAACGTTAAATAACTTAATTTGTACTTGTAGTAATACCTGGAAGAATGATGTGTCAAGTCACATACACATGTCTGATGTCATCTGTGTATGAGATGTCCCACACAGACCATGTATATTCTGATGTTCGGTAATATTGCTCACACAATACTGTGCATGTTGACAGAGTACATTTCTGTCATGTGAGAGTGCCTGCATTGCAGAAGGGATTAAAGGTAAGACATGTAATTGGACTGTCGATCTGATGTGAAACTGCATACATGTGTCCATGCACATATGGTCTATTTGTACAAGAGACTGGGAGGATAGTGAACACACGCTGAAGTTAGCCACAATGGATGATCTTAGTTCTATAAATGGAATGTTTAAGTACTTTTTGTAATGTGCAATTTAAATTCAAGATAGATGACATGTTGATTTCCACACAAAGAAAAGTGTGGGATATATATATATCCGTTATTTGTTGATATACAGTCATGGAAATCTCCCTTCATTGTAATGTCATGCTTGGTATCTTTTTCCCCAGAAATAATTTTCCTCCAAGAAACTCACTTTAGGACCCACACCCTCAAGTTATGTCTACCGAAAAAAATATGCTTCTGCTTATTTTTACTCGGCAAATGTAGCAGTACGTGGAGTGGGGATTTTATTAGCAAATACGATTGATTGGCAGATTAAGGAAGTGGTGCGGGACAAGTTGGGGAGATGGTTATGTATCAAGGTAAAGGTGGATGAGACAATGTTGTATTTTGTGAATTACTGTGGCCCCAGATGAGATAAAGCTCAAATCTATGAAATAGCTCTGAAGTTGCTAGATTTTTTTTGACATTGGATACTTCTAATTAAATAAAGTGACAACTAAATCCTAAATCGGCAAAGTTAATAACTACTATAAAATCAGATATAGTGTTAACTGATTTTTGGAGGAGGGGGCATCCAAGCTTCTCCCAGTTTACCTACTATCCATCCAGATATAGGACTGCATTGCACTTGGACTTCTTTTTGGTAGATGAGAGATTGTAGCTAATTTGTTTTCAGACCACTCTATAGTCTCCTGTTTGTTACCTCCAGGGATTATTCCAAGGAAAAAAATCAAGGTGGTAGTGTGATACATCTCTGCTGGAAGATCTTTCTTGGCAAAGGGAGACAAAAAAAATATCAGAAATGTTTTCGAATTAACATAAGCACTGCCCCAATCTTTATGATAAGGGGATCATTCATAGCTGCCTTTAGGGGATACGTTATTTCCTATAAGGCTAAGTCATGTAAATAGCGTGCGCATAAAGTTCTGGAACTGCGGGGCACTTTGGATAAAGCTAGACGAGAATTAAGTTTAGCGTCAACAGGGGAGTATATTTTTAATGTACGGCAGCAGGAATTAATAAAAGCCAAGGAATATCTGAAAGAATTTATTTATGCTAGAAGAGATTCCGGGCAGTAATGCATACCATCAAGAAATGTATGAAGAGAACCAGCACATTGGTACATTTTTGGCTTGGACAGCAAAAACCCAGCAAAACGGGCAAATAATAAATCAACGTAAAGATCCAATTTCAGTTCAATTAGAAAAGGATAATCAATAGATAGTGGACATTTTTCTTACTCACTAAAAAAATCTATACTGAAATTCAGGCAATAGAAGAACAAAAAATGACATAATATTTTGAATCCGTTTATTTGCCCCAACTTTCTGAGGCTTACATTACTATACTTAATAGCCCCATAGAATCATCAGAAATTGCTGGAGTATTACAAAGCATAGCTGATGCTAAGGCTAATGGGAACAATGGTATCCCCTTAGAGATTTATAAAGGCTTTCAGGATTAATTACTCACATTTCTAACTAACCTTTTTAATCAAATAAAAGACGGGCTGAGTATCCTTAAAAGTTTGAAGGAGTCAGTTCTCATAATTATTTTTAAAATTAATTTAAAAAACCAAGATCCTAATACTTACCGCCCTATTAGTCTTTTAAACTAGGACTATAAAATATTTATGAAAGTTTGAGCAAGGAGAATTGCCCCTTGTGCCCACCAGCTGGTCCATACAGATTATCAAAATGGTTTCCTCCCAGGAAGGATTATGGCTACTAATACTTATTTTTTAACTCAGACCACTGATTATTTTTCAGTTAACCAGGTCAAAGCTACAATATGTATAATGGATGTCAAAAAGGCTTTTAACCTGGTAGACTGGCAGGCCCTATTTTTTATTTTGCAAAAGTTCGGATTCCCATTTCTGCTGATTGATATGTTGAAAGAAGTCTATAAGCAGGCAGAGGCCAAAGTTATCATTAATGGGGTGAAAGCAGGGATGGTCAGTATCAAGCAGATCACACAACAGGGATACCTGTTATCTCCCCTCTTATTCTCCCTTTTTATTGAACCTCCAGTGGTAAAAATCAACACTAATTTGCTGATTATACCTCCATCAGTGGGATGGCTAAGATTAAATGATATGCAGATGAAATATTTCCATATCTCAAAACTGCGGGCTCCATTATATATAATGCGATGGAAGAAATTGAGAAACTTATGAAAATCGGGGGATATATAGTAAACCAAGCAAAAACAGAAATTCTCACACTTAACCTGAACAGCTTGAAGACACTGGCTTGTTTACAGAATGTTGTACCACACCCTATTAGATACCACTGTATTTGCGTAACTAATGACTATGCTCAACTATTTTCATTGAAGTATGGGAATACGTTGTCAAAAGTTAAAAAACGATTATATAACTGCTGAATCTCTCTCAGATATGGCAGATTTCAATGCTAAAAATGTCTATGTCTCCACTGTTTTTATTCCTTTTCATTAATCTTCCCCTTAACATTCCTACCTCCTATTTGAAAGAATTGGATGGAATGATTAGAAAGTTTGTCTGGAACAACAAGCAACCCAGAGTGAGATTAGCTACACTTTGATTAGATATATTAGAGGGAGGTCTAGCATTGCCACACCTTGGAGACATACTAAAAGGCTTTCCCGGTTAATTTGACAATCCAATTAGCCGAAACAAATTCAATCTATGACAACTTTTTACTAAATCATATGGTAAATGAGAGCACAACCCAAGATGCCAGGTTTTTTTTGATCTGCAAAACTTCCCAAAAGAACTAGATACAAGGTCTTATTAACTTCATCAGTACAAATCCAGCTTTTTTTAAGATCTCAAGCTATACCCGCATACCACACCTATACTCATATCTAAGATTGTGTGGGGGGTTGATGTTGTCTAAGGTGTGATTCCACTCTTGGCAAGAGTTATGTTTTTCCCAGCATGGAAATATTTACAATCATGATAATTTAATCACATGGGAAACTACATTGGCACAATATGGTAATCAAAGTACTGCTTTATGGAAGAGTCAGCTAGCCAATTTCCTCAAGACCAATTATGCTATGGTGAGTGAACCAACGTGTCAGATTATTAGGCAAAGGGCAAATAGGATGGTGGGTGTTGGAGTCTGGTATCACTACTTCACCAGAAGGCCAATGGGGATAATTTCATTACAGAATGGCTTCAGAAAATATATAATGTGACAGGATGTAAATTCAGGATAAGAGACTGGCAGCAGATTAGCGAGATGGGCCATAGGGCACTGCAAGGCGCTAATTTGAAGAGAATGAATTTTCCATCCAGATGGATGGCATATTACATGCCACAACAACATTATAAAATGTTTCCAACATTGGGGAATCAGTGTTTTATATGTCAAAAGCTGGAAGAAGGTGGCTGGGTGCATATCTTATTTTAATGTATTAACCTATGGCAATTTTGGAAAGATGTGTTTACAGCTATTAGCCGCTATAGGTCTACAACAATTGCTCCATCTTTAATGCTGGTTTTATAAATTTTTTAGGTGAGGTAAAGTGCTTGGGAAAACATTACAGTATTTTATATCAATCTCTCTAACAGTGGCAAGGTCTCTAATTTCCAGAAATTGGGAACATATATACTCCCAACAATCAGCCATTGGATCAGCAAGATGCGCAGGACTTATAAATGGGAGGAGGCTTATTCAAACATGGTGGGTGTCACCGTAAGATTTAGGGAGACATGGTCTAGCTTTTCCTCGCACTTTTTAAATTAATTAATTTTACTGTAAACAGATCATAATGATGTATGTAAGCACCCTTGCACCTATGTACCTAGTAGGCTGCTAATTATGTTTGCACTTTATTAACTGCTATAGTTCTAATTATGACCAAATCTAGGTATGCACTTTATTTAAGCATCCTAACGCTGAGTAAAGTTATGTAAGGCTTTCGAGTAGTCTAGGTAAAGTTCTGGGATTTCAGGATTCACTATGCTGCTAGTTGCATTTGCACTTTGAAGATATATTTTTAGGTTGCAAGAGGTTATCATAATTTTTGTATGTAAGAAGGTGAGTAATGCACTCCATTTACCCATTGAATGATTGGGTTTATATTAGTAATGTGTCATGGACCCTAGGAATTTTGATGATGATATGTTTTTTTATATTGTATTTTGTAATATTTATACAGCAAGTATTAGATGTTCTTTGTAATCTTGCTCTTTTTCTGTTCTAATAAAAATAAATAAAAAAATGGTAATGACAAGATGTCGTGACTATGTTGTAGAATGATGACGTTTTGGGCTTTGAGTCTCAGGAACTGTACCAGAATTTCCTTGTTTTTAATGAGTGAAATATTTGAGGAGTTCATAGCTCCCCCATTGGTTGTGCTCTTACCGACTGATTACATGTGTGAGCAAATTCTATGTATTATTTGAGCCTTTCTGTGGGCTTAGATCCGGAGGTATTTACAATGGTCTAGCATTTTTGGCAGTGACCACATTTATTATGTTTTATGTGCTATGCACACCGTTATGACCACAGATTACCCGCCCCCCATGTTGGATAAATGGGGCTAAGATGACCAAGCCAGGCATACACTGTAAACTAAGGTTTGATACATTCAATGCAAAGTTGGTATGGACATCGAGACCGTTATGAATTGTGTATGTCCATAGCTGTAGGTGTCATTTGTAGCCATGTCACTATGTCCTGCTACTTGCCACTTATGGTTGTACATTTTGGAAATGTTGTAGTTATGAACGTAGTTTTAGGTGTCCTTTGGAGGATGTTGCAAATGTGTAGTGTTAGTGTTGGAAATGTCTGCAGTTTCCTTACACCCATTTGAGATGTCTTTTCAGCATTGACAGAGGCAGGCAGAGGAGACGTTGTCAGAGACGTTGGGGATGCAGCTGGCCAGAGTGGCTCTGGTCAGGATACTGACAGTGACGGAGTCACTGGTACAGAGGGTGAGGAGCATGCCCAGGAGGAGTGACTTTCTACCTCTTCATCAGATTCTCCCTCCAGTGGCCCCTCTGTGGAGGTGGTGGACAGCCCAGAACTTGAAACAACATCAACCTTGCCTGGCATCTCCACTCCCTTATGCACCATCCCTGCTGGTCTCCAAAAATTGTTCCAGTACCGCAATCCTAAGGTGCGGAACACCTCCTTTGGCCCAGGCACCCCATCCCCTGCCCCCGTGGCCCCAGCTGCCCTGAGTGAGGAGCCTATTGACTTCCTGAGACGCATCACAACACACCCTAAATACTGAAAAATGTACATACATGCAACCACTGAACAGACTCACGACCCATTCTAAGGCCAGCCCACACATACAGACTGAGCATGCACCAACAGACACTAGCCAGACACAAACAACATCAGACCCCCAGACACTTGCACCAACCACAGGCACACCCACAACCGTGACATACAGTCCCTCAACCTCCTAGGACTCACCCCTTGCCATCCCACCTACCCAGGATCCCATATATGCCCCTCCTGTACTTGTGACGTTCTTTCTGGCCCAACCACTGTCCCACCTTTCTTCGACAGCCCAGCCTCACCAAATCCCAACCTCAGTTCTCCCTACTTCGTTGTTGTGAGGTGCCTGACCTACCCACTAGATGCCCCTTCATGAGGAGATTCCACAAGCAGTGTCATGTTTGGCAAGTACTTTGATGCAGCAATGTGCTCATGCACTTTTAAACATTGAACATTTGGCCATCGGCCTTACAAGTGAGTTAACTGTAATAAAAGAGTGTTTTTGTGTGAAAATTAACTCTCCAATTCTGTCCTTTACGTTGTTTTATCTGTTTGTTGTACCTGGAGTACATACTTGTACTCTGGTGTAATTGTGATGGGTCTCAGGGTTCTTTGGTATGTGGGATTTGGAATGTTACCTTTCTACGTGTTGTGTAGTTACACTGAATTGTAGGACATGTTCATGGTATGGGCTAGTGTCCTGTAGACCAACTGATTGTGTCTTACCAGTGTGTGCTTTTTATGTGGCGGGTCAGCAAGAATTTGCTAGATCTGCTCCCATTGCTATATGTTGCTTATTTTTTCTTATTTTGAGTACTCAATGTGTGCCTGAAGACATGTAGTACATCAGCATTGCTTAAGTTTGTGTGGGTCTGCAAGCGCATGTGTAAAATTGCCCTCCAAAGGGTCCTTAACGGATTCTTTGTTTTTATGACGGATCTAGGTCTTAGTATCAGTATCTCTAAGACATATGTAATGAGATATGGTCATGGACCCAAGCGAGTAAAAGATATCTTTGTAGAGGGCAGAAACTAATTTCAAATAAGAGTTTTTTGTATTTGGGCATTTTGTTTAATCAAAATGAATCGTGGGCCCAAACCATAACTGCCAAAAAACTGATGCTTATCCGAACTTCGAACGCCCTGATGGGGTTTTCTAAGAAACTGGGCCGGAAACCCCCTTCTGAGCTGATCCAGACTTACAAAGCGCGGTGTATCAGCTCCACGATGTATGGAGCAGGGGTCTGGGGTTTAACAAACACAACGCAGTTGCAGCAAGTAGAGAATTCTTTTTTAAGATTCATACTGTCTGTTCCCCTGAGTACGTCAGCTTTTATCTGCCACGAAGAGTTGGGCCTTCCGTTTTTATCCGATTTAATTAAAATAGCACCAATACTACTGTGGCATAGTGTCTGGACTAAGGAACAAACACAGTTAAATAGGGATATTATCGCTGATTGCCTTAAACTTGATGGAGCACTAAAAATACCTTGGATCAGATACGTGCGGGATTTTATGACCAATTTGGGCCACATAGAGTATTTCACAAACCCAAGCTCCATGCAGAAAATCTCGCAGGAAGCATTAAAAGGGAGGGGCTTGGTATGCTAGAAGAGGTGAGATTGTCTAGAGAACTCACTAAACCTATTGTTAATAAGCATCAAACCATTATAACTACTTTTGGAATTCAGTAGAATGTTATTAATTAGATGTAGGTTAAATATATTCCATAGAATGGTTTCGTGGCCCAAATTGAACGACTGGTCGAGACATCTTGCACTATGTCCTTGTGATTACCATTCATGTCAGTCTACAATCCATACTGTTTTTTTCTGCAAATTTTATTCTGAATTGAGAAAAGTGTGGCTGGTCCTGCTTGTAAAAGCTTATGGACTAAGACAGTGTTGTCCCGCTTTTTTAAAACTCAAGCAATTAGACAATGATCATGCAGTATAGAGACTTGCTATGCTTTTAAAGAGAGTATTTTATCTAAGGAAAAAGATTAAGTAATAATGTTGAATTATACATTTTTATTTGAATGGCTTTTAAATCTGTACGGAATAACCTTGTTCACTTCGATGATAGCGTTGTTGCACATTATGAAAGTAGATACCTTGTACATTTTTATTTTACAGTATGTAATATAATAATGACTTTTTAATGTGTGCTTTTATGATTGTAAACTTATAACAATCGAATAAAGCTTTATGAATTGAATTGACAGTCTCTGTTTTTTGGCAACTTACAATTGATGTCTGACAGATGCTGTGTTTGCTATTTGTTTGGCTGTTTTGCACTTTTCAAAAACTGACACGTGTTCAGGTTATTTTTGCATAAACTTTCTAAAAGGCACATCTGTGATTTCTTTGGGCCAGTGCTTCTGTGATTGAGAATGCACGTGGTAGTTGTTTTGTTTGGTCACTGGCTTGGCTTGTGTGGTTTTCCCTCTTGGTGTCATTAGTATCCTGTGAGTTAAATTTAGATAGCACCTTTAGGAATTGTTTGCCACTGCTTGATGGATATGGCATTGTGTGTCTTGCCTTTTGATGCAATATATGTGTGTGAGTTTACTTCAACATTGTGAGAGGGAACCTTTTATTAACGTTGAGTCGTTACTACTGATGTGTAATTTAAATTACAAAGGGAATTTTGATTTTGCGTGCAATTTAACGGGGTAATTTTAAGGTACGTCTTATTCTGAGTTAGATTAACAAGGCCTCATGATAGTTGCAGTCATTTCCTAGCGACACATTACAATTTTGGGGATATGTTGCCGTTGTATTTTTTGTAATATGGGACTTGCATATCACAGGAAATGCTGACATTACCTTCACTTTTGTGATACTGGCACCTGATCGTGTGTAGACTGTGTGCATGTGTTGTTCATATGTTCATTGCATCAAGTGCAAGTTACAGTAAATACCACGCCATTTTGAATGTGCGCTATGTGAAATGTAGACCTGTGACATTATTAAATACAGTTAAAGGAATATTCCTTTGTGTGTCTGATGACGGCGCATTCATTTAGCAAGGCTCACAATGAATACAAGGACGGGACTCACCTGCATTGTCGTCTTCGACTGGCTCTTCCTTGGAGGTGATTGATGAGGTAGAGCAACTGCATTACAGGTAGGATAGCTTCCATGTTGGCACAGGATGTGTGGATGTGTGTAGAGCCGACTTTCGGCCTAATATCACTCCATTTCGGTCGCATCTTTTCCTGGAGGTGGGACCGCCAGGCTTCCGCTGGCTGCGATGCAAATCGTAATGGGGCGTGAAGTAGGAGTGGTGCCCTCACCGCTAGCCGGGCGGTCTGAGATAGCCGGTGGTATCAGCAGAGCAACGGCGGTCCATAACAAGTCTTTGGTTTTAACTCACAGCAGGGCGATAGGGACCGCCGGCAAAACCGCCACCGCCATGCCACTTTCACCTGGGTAGTCCATGACCGCCAAACTCGTAATAGGCCCCTTAGTAAGTTGAAACTACTCTTAGTATTTTCAAATATGTGCAATCCATCATATGGGGTGTCCAGTTAAAAAGGGGAAGGGTGGCAAAAAATGTATCATTTACTAATAAACATGGCACTGTTTGATGAATCTGCACACATTTTTTAGAGACTTGGAATAAATAATTTTCTAGTGATATGTACATGTTTTTGCCAATCACTCAAGGGGGCAAAGTAAAAGGGAGAGAGAGGGTCAATGGAAGTTCTATTTGCCTATAACTTTGGTGCAGTTTCCTTCAACGTGCCAGGCAGACACAATATAGATGTTTGCTGGCCTGCTCAAAAGTACAGTGTTGCCATTGGCAGGCCCAAAACTAGAAAGAACATGAAGGAGACACCGATAATTGGACCCTTCTCCTGAATTGCATCCAGAATTTGAAACACTAAGCACAGATCAGAAACAAATATTGCATTACCGGCAAAATGTTAACAGCAATGTTCACCTACGCGGAACAGTTGACGAACAGGGTTTCTACACACTTTCTTTTTAGCCATAGAGCCACAGTTAACTTGTGTTTTAGTTTCTGTAACAGTGTACCAGTTCTATGTGCGTAATACTCCAGCATTAGCTCCTCTGGTAGAGCATGTACACTGCTTTGCATAGAACTTGTTATTAGCTCATGAGTCATGACTAATTTGAGTTACATCTTTTGCACTTGAGGACTGACTCCATCTCCTCTTGTTTTCCCTTAGTTCAGGAAGTTTTAACCGTATGTGTTTTATCCGCTGCCTTGCACAGTTTTCCTAGTATTTTTGTGCTGCTTCTACATGACTATACCATTGTTATTTTGGTGCTGTCATAAGATATTAATATGCATTCTATTTATTATTTTAATAGTTTAAATTAACTACACAATACACACGTTCACTCCCTCATTATACACAGATTCGACATGCAGCTTCACTCCTTCCCTTCTCGAGCCAGCTGAAGAGAAACTTCTCTAAGGAATATTTTATGCACAAATGACAACATATACGGCATTCCACACAGATGCTTAAGGAGGAGAGCCGATCTTACCTGGAGGCAGGTAACCCTATTATATAGTCACATCCGTATGTTGCACAGTGCTCCATTGCTTTAGTCAATTGACAAATAACTCCAGTCATCAAGGGTGGCACATAGAGGTCTGACATCACAGAGCCTATTTTGGTATCTGAAATATGCGCATGGACATATACATCAAGAATGTTTGTTAAAGTTTGGTCAGTGAACAAAAGTCCTCTCCAGTGTTTTAATTAAATTGTGAGGGTATGGAGAAGTCCAAACCCTTAACATTTATTAGTGCAATGTGTAGGCTGCACTTCTTTTCCATTCTCAATAAATAGTGTTTGAATATGCGTATAACATCATGATATTGCTTTTGAATTTCTGTGTGTGTATGCTGTTTATTGTTAACAAATGTTATGTTGATTTATTCTTTACGAGGATAAGTATTAAATGCCTCTATTTTTGCGTTTCCATAACAACAGACAATTTAAACATGTGTTTACTGCATAATGTTATGTTTTGCTAAATGTGACACATATTTTGAAACTTATTTTCAATTTGATAGGTAGCTGACATCTAGAATATAACTTTTACACAGGTGTGATAAAGGGATCTCAGTGGGTCGCTGTAAATGATGCATTCGAAATGATTCGTGTCAGAGTGTTACAATATTATATTTCACGCAATTCTTTGTCGTTCTGCTTTATCTCTTGGTTACTTTGATCAGTTGTTTAGGTCACATTTTATCTGCGAGGCTGCGCCACCATCAAACCTTTAGAAGAAGGCACCCTTATGGGTGCAGGGAATTCATCCTCCTCCTTGTTTTCTGGTAATTTTTATTATAAAAATAGTGAATAATACTCTCTTTTACACTATTAGTGTCACAGAAAACCTGGAAAACAGTGAGCAAGAATGGGAGCTGAAGTAAATAAACAAATGTATATGTTGTGAACATGCTTGTAGGTGAGAATGTGCTTGTATCAGAGAGCATGTGTATGTATGTATGTGTAACCATGTGTGTGTGAAGTGAGTGGAGTTCAGCGACAGGTAGTGAGTGGAAATGAGTGAAACTGAGTGTCAGGACATAAGAGTGAGTCAGAGTGAGCAAGAAGGAGTGGTCCAGAGTAACAGTGACTGCAAGTGAATGAGAGTAGGTGAGTGTGAATAAATTCGATTAAGTGTGAGGGTGTGTTAGCAAGTGCAAGTGAGAATAAGAGAGTTATTAACAGAGATTAAATGTAATTATAAGTGAAACCGATTGAATGAAGAGTAAAATTGTAAATTGATACTTGTATAGCGCTCTACTCACCAGCAAGGGTCTCAAGGCGCTTGTACGAATACCGCTGTGGAACCCATCCTGGCTTTCCCTGTGAGTCGTCCACTCCTGGGCACCCCCAAGGTGGAGGTCAGGCATCCTTAGCATTGTGGGGGCCGTTGTGGAGATTAAGCAAGCTATTGCCCAGAGTTGCAGAGTGGGACTCCATGATTGGAATAGGCACCGAGGCGAGAATTATCAGGTCCGTGGAATTTTGAGCCCAAGACCCGCCAAGGCGGGGAATTGAACCCTGGTCCTGGGCTAGACTTCTGCATCAGGGTCTGCCGCTCTAACCATTGAGCAGAGTGCATGTGAGAGTGAGAATGTATGAATGTGCTAGAGTAAAAATGAATGTGAGTGGGAGTGAATGAGAATGAGTGAATGAGGCTAACTAAGGATGGGTGAGATTGAGGGAGAGAGTGAAAGTGAGTGTCATTGAGTGAGAAACGAAAATTGAAAAAAGTCCCTTATAGGACTATTGTAAGTGTCCTGGGAGCAGGGGCAAAGGGGCATTCTCTGGCTAAAGTGAAGAGGAACATTTAAAGTGTGGTAGGAAAGGAGGCGGTGGGATTAGTAAGGTATTTTTACAGTTCAGGGAAAGGTAGCATTAAGGGTTAGTAAGGGGTTGGTAGGAGTCCGGGACTGGTAGCATTAGGGGATAATTAGGAATTTTTAGAATTCAGAGAAGGGTAGTGTTAAAATGTAGTAAGGGTTTTTAGCGTTCAAGGAAAGGTAGCAACAAGAGGAGTAATGGGTTTTTACGTTCAGGGATGAGTATCGTTAAGGGTTCAGACAGGGTAGCATTAAGGCATAGTAAGGGGCTTTTAGGGTTCATGGAAAGGTAGCGTTAAGGGGTAGTAAGAGTTTTAGGGTTCAGTCAGGGAAGAGTGTGTAAGGGGTAGTAGGGTGTGTTTAAGGTTCAGGTAATGATAGCATTAAGGGCTAGCAAGGGTTTTTTATGGTTAATGGAATGGAAGCAATAACCAATAGTTCAGGGTTTTAGGGGATCAGTGATGGGAAGCATTAAAGGCTATTAAGTTGCTATAAGTATACAATTACGTAAATTAAAGACTGCATGTAATAAAAAATGCTTTTTTAAATTCAGCATTTTTTAATCAGTAGTAATAATGAAGGAAACAACATTATTACCTCAAGAATTTCAACTTGACCTTAATGGAGTCGGCATTTTGAAAGTTTACTTTATTACAGACAACAGGAATGATGAGTTAGACTGATTGTTAGTGTTAGAATGAGTGTGATTAAGAATAGGAATGAATGAGTGAGTGAGCACATATAAGCAAGAATCAATGCGTGAGAGTTAGTGTGAGTGAGAATCAGTGTGAATGAGTGAATGTAAGCAAGCATGAGTGATAATTTGGTGTTATGCTTGCAATTCTGGTGTTGATCTTTGCATACTGAAGGTAATTCTTGTCTTACAGAGGCACCCAAGGAAAAATACTGATGCCAGCACACTGGAGGCAATTCGTAACATGAAAGGAACCTGTGAAAGAATACTGGCACTGGCAAAATTGAGGTTATTCTCGACATATTGGGCATCAATGTTGAAAACGTGTCCTGGCATACCTAAGGTAATTTTTAGCATGTGGGGCGCTTGTGGAAAATACTGGCACACATAAGGATATTCTTGGCAAAGGGGACAACTAAAGCAAAATGGAACTGGCACATTGGAGGTAATCCTTGGTATAAAGGAAGGTAACCGTGGCATACGGAAAAGGGCATCCATGACAAAATGCTGTCTTTCCTACGAGATGGGGACACCTTCTTGCACCCTCCAAACGCACTGCGGAATGCCCACCATGGGCGTAATTATATCTTACATTTTACATTTATATCCATGTACTCCATTTAAACCATATTCTCCACTTCGAGCTATCATATTCTTCTTTACTTGACCATGAATCCAAAACCGGAACAGTGTGCCATTTTTCCAAGCTTCTAATATTTAAACAGTGCCCATCCGGACCTCATGCAAAATACGAATGATGCAGGGTTCATCACAAGCAGCTTTATTTGTCAAAATCCCAATGCATTTTGGGCGTTAAAGGCGCCCTTCGTCAGGGGTCACTGTGAAAAATAATAAAAACCAACAATTATCCATTTGCTATTTTAACAAGAACTCATTTAATTAATTTGGGTTGGTCAACACAATTGCGCGTTCGGGTAAAACAGTGTAAAATGCACATTATTCTTTAGCAGTCTGTTAAACGTAAACTGTTTTTCTTTTGTGCCA
The DNA here is from genome assembly GCF_964261635.1 of Lissotriton helveticus. Taxonomy (NCBI): domain Eukaryota; kingdom Metazoa; phylum Chordata; class Amphibia; order Caudata; family Salamandridae; genus Lissotriton; species Lissotriton helveticus. The sequence continues at coordinate 1,715,775,092 of NC_136059.1, forward strand.
CTCGCTACACCCCGGTATATAAATACACTCCATCCCACTGTTATGCCTCACTTTTCATTCCATCTAGCATCAACATTCCCCTTTCTTAACCCAATCTTAAAAAACCCATTACGAAATCCAGTATAATTCCTCGCGTACCTGCCATGATGGAAAACTTTCCAACTTCCTCCTAGTTCAAACTCCACTCGTTCTCACATTTCCCCTCCCCCTTATCAACATACTTTCCATCGTAGCTCTCTCCCAATTGGCCCAGTGCTCTACGTTTCCCGCCATTATGTCTGCTAATTGGTTACAAAAAACTCCATTACCCATGATGCTATGTGCCATTGTCCCAACCACTATGTTTTGCTGATGTTGAGGATTCACTTAAATGCATCTATGTATCCATTTTGTTACTCATTTTAAACAATGGGTGCTATCCCCCAAATGGAGTACATGGATATAAATGTAAAATGTAAAATATAATTACGCCCATGGTGGGCATTGCGCAGTGCGTTTGGAGGGGGCAAGAAGGTGTCCCCATCTCGTAGTTTCAGTTATGTGCAGTGGCATTTGGGCATGCCACCATACCATTCAGCACGCATCAAGGAGTACCGGGACTACATTTGAAAGAATTGGAGTAACTAGGTGTGCATCCCCACCCCCAGTAATGTTGTTGTAAAAAAAGCTTAAGATTTAAGACTAAATTCTAGCACTGGCACATTGATTGCAGTTTTTGGCACATGGGGCACCCATGGCATTTAAGAGCACCCATGGGGATGAAATACTGACCCCGGCAAATTAGAGCTCAATTTTGAAATATGAGAGCACCCATAGCACATTTTCAAGGAAATAGGTTAAATTTCAAGGAAGCATTAAAATTAATTTGCTTAGAACAGATGAAATGACGTGAACATTGTATTAGTTTCTTTTCAGAGCTTATGGCTTATTAGCAAGTCCATGTGAAAATTGTGTTCTAAATGCCATATTTGACTCACTATTGAAAAACAAATTCTCGATGGGAGGATTCCTCACTGAACTCCCTAAAAGAGGTCTGGCTCACTTGTTTCTTTGCTCCCTACAGTCCAGGACAAGTATTAGCCCTTTTACTTTCAAAACCATGTAAGCACCATAGCGTAGCTGACATTTAAAATAAATGTTTGCTTGTGTTGTTATTATTCATACAGTTATTTTGGAACTTCTGTGATCAAATAAGTCATCAGAGTGAATGTCATGTGACATCCCCTCGGGGTAGAATAATGGTCAACGTCACTCTGTTTTATGTCATTAAATTCAAAGGGGGTGTAATGTCACCTCTGCTTCCAAATATATTTTGATGAATCAACGTCCATCAGAACAACTTTCCTCAGCAAGCCCCTCAAATTTATTAGGAATATAGCTAGTATCATTTGTTAATGAAGAAAGCTACAGATTAGCCCTCTGCCAAGGGCTATAATGATTGGTAAATGTTCTCCCCTGAGTAATAAGCCTGAGCGACAGACAATGCTCCACAAGAGTAGAGAGGACATTAACAATCAACATAGATTGAATCATAAGGTGCCATAATGCTTTTAAACTATATAATACACTGAGGGTAGAATGTTCTAAATCAGCGGTTCTAAACATGTGGTGTGGGATCAATGGGGGGTTTACAATGCCTACTAGGGGATCTGTGTCTGCTAAGAAAATGAAATAATAATAATAGATTAGCAAAGTGCATATACATAAAGAAGCAAAATTGTACATTTTAAAATGTTCTTTAAATGTGAAATAATTTGAGATTAGAGGCTAAAAATTAAGTTGGTAACCTCATAATGACTTGTGGAAGCAGAGCAAGTGAATCAAACAGAATGTAGGGTGGACATTAGGTGGCCTTCATTGATTTTAGAAAACCTCCAAACTTCCCATTTAAATGCTGTTTTAGATTTTTTTTATCATTTTGAAGGAAATAAAATATTTCATCATTTGTTTTACGAATGTTTATTTCTGTATTTGTGTGTTTTGTTTTGTGGTTCAGATCATAGAAATTGTTTAGGCATTTGTAATAATGACTCAGTGGGTGGTCCCTGGATTTCAATAAAGCATTGCTGGTGGTCCAGTAATGATGAAGTAGTGGTTCACAGAAATTAGAAGGTTAAGACCCGCTAATACAAATTAATTTGGGACAGACAGAAAACTAAAATTGGAACGTTGAAGCAGAAAGCTTAGACTTCTTTATATTGGCCTTCTCGCACATTCTAATGTCTTCAGGGAACTCCCAGCACTTCAAAGTTATACAAAAATACTTCAATACAACTCATAAAATGGGAAAGACTGTTATGTCTTTATGTGGAGCCCATCTTACAAAGTAGTTTCTACAAATATAAGCACAGATGTTGCAGTTGCCTCACGTGGCAGGACGATGTTTTGAGTTACATCATGCTTTCACACTTGTTTGTTAATCTGGACATTGCTTCATATTAAGACATTTACAGTACCGTGAAGTTATCCTGACAAATGCACACACGCTTTTTTATGATTTTTTCTGTTTGGATCCAGAGTAATCTAGCAACAATGATAGATGCATAAACAACACTGTCTGTGATACTAAAGTTGATTAAATCAAGGTCAATTGAGAAGATAATGGTAACATTCGAAATATCCTTGTGTAAATTAGATTTTTCAATAACACATTCACACAGCTCAGGTGACTAAACTGCTCAACTTCTAATTTCAAATGTATATTGATGACACCTAGCCCTACGCAGATTAAACTTTTGACCAGTGAGTCCTGCCAATGTCTCAGGATAAATGGAACACATCCTGTGCTGAATGAAGTCACAAGTGCCTAAAAGAACACCAGCAGGGTGGTTTTTGCAACACAAGAAAGTCCTTATCATTTGCTCAGGCATAGTCTCCAGGTAACCCTGCACTCAGTTATACAAGTGCTAGGCGCATTCATGAATTTACGTTTTTCCTCAGAAAAAAAGTTATACTTGAACATGCTCCAAATGGAATCCCTTTTCTTTAGATCAATGATAAAACTAACATAACTAAGGGGCATATTATCAAGGGGGTTTATCTCCGCTTTTTTGGCTTTAAAAGCCAAGAAAGCGGAGATAAAATTATCTCCCTATTACCTAGCTGTCGCTAACACCAGTTAGCGACAGCTAGTAGGAGATAGCGACCATCTTGGGCCCCACTTTGCATGTCAGAGAAATGTATCACTAATGACATGCAAAGTGGGCGTGCCAAGATGTTAGAGACTGGAAACAGTCGCTAACATCGCTATCTCCTATTACCAACTTTTGGAGATATTCGCGCTAAGTGCGAATATCTCCAAAAGCTAACACCTGCCCTGAGCAGTTCTTAGCCATGTTATCCAATGGGAGGTGGATAACAAGGCTAAGAGCATTAGCTCGGTAATGCCTGAATATCGCTGACTTTTCAGCGATATTCATGCATTGCGGCCGATTTTTATCGCATTTGCGATAAACCTTGGTAATACCAAGGTTTATCTGCGATAAAAATCGTCGCAGGTCGGCGATACATTTTTGTCTCTAACCAAGCAATAGCGATAATTATCGCTATTGCTTGGTAATATGCCCCTAAATCCTTTGGTCTCTGACAGCTGGACTACCACAACAATATCTAAGCTTTTTGCTGTCAGGAATTCGTTTTTTAAATTTGGGAGTGGGTACCCCTACCATCTTAATTAACGCAATCTGGTGAGGTCACACTTTAAAGTTAATGCCTGCTTAACTTCTGGTAGCTATGACACAAGCAGGAAGCAGATCCTTAGAAATGTGTGCTGAGTTATCAAACCGAAGTATATTAAAATATTATTCGGCCTGGGTGGTACTCGTGGAGTCTCACTCCACGGAATTTAATGAAGTTACACAAAAAACTCAACGAGATTCCGAAATATTCCGCAAACATGCTGAAATAGGCATGTCACAATGCTTGCGATATGGATTAGCATAGGAGCTTGTTCCTCACTGAAATATCAGCACAAATGGCACCGCCCACCAGGCCAGAGTGCACAGCATCTTGCATCAATTTTGGTGCCACTTAAGTAGATTTTCTACTTGAGTGGCAGATTTCTGATCCTGAACTGCTGCGACCATCCGCATTGGAGAAATCTCCTGGGTACCCTCCTATTGACTGAAAATCATACTAGGGGATTCCACATCTCTCTCACGCTTGCCAGCTTACAGTTTTTGAGGCGCGCATGATTTTTTTTTCCATGTGGCTGTTGACAGAAATTGTCCGGGACTCAGCGTTACAAGTGTTACTTAGAGTGAACAAAATTCCACCAATTTCACAGACGGAGCAAAATATATCACCCACCCCTAAATATTATTATTGTTAGTAGTAGTAGTGGTAGTAGTAGTAGTGGTAGTAGTAATAATCATCATCATCATCATCATAATATTAGTAACCATAGTAATACCATTATTAAGCACAAACCCCCCAAAATGTACAATTGGATAAGGGAGAACCAGAAATATGTTACTTTTAAGACTAAAAGGGCCAAGAAAACACAGAGCACCAATACAAGTGAATGTTCATACTAGTTAGGAACCTAGGCACAATTCCTGAATGACTGCAATGTAGAAGAAGTAAGGTAAGCCAAGCAGGTCAGACCAGTAAACGTTTTTGTCATGCCACTATGCAAAGTACATAGGAAGAAAAAAGAAAGGTAAACATCAATTCTTATGTAGCTTTTGTTACTTGAGATTCGCACCAAAAATTGGATTGTCACAACATGCAAGACATGTACACCAAAAAGTACAAAAAAATGCTAGGCTCTAGCAAGCGCAAAAAGAACAATTGATGGACAGAATGTTGAATAATGTCAAACATTAACCGCAGTACAGAGATTTGGGCCTAAAATCATTATTTTGCTCCCTATGCCAATCTAGTTTAAATCCAGCCATATGCAAATCAGCCTTGACCCTGCTCCCTCTGGAAACAATCCCGCCTGAATTGCCAGGCAAGATCCTCCCCGGATTGGAAACAAGCATACTGGGATTGGTTTTAGGGGTTCACCCCTCATCAGCCAGGCTAGCTTGACTCTAGTGGTATGGGGAGCACGAGACCCACGCCTAAGCATTCCTGTCTCACTTGGGGTTACAAAGGCAAAAAAGAACAATTGTCTGACGGATTGTTCAACAATGTCAGAAATTCACCTGAATATGGAGATAGATCTTGGCCTAAATCCATCGTTTTTTTGCTTCCCAAGCCATTCCAGTTTCAACCCAGCCATATGCAAATCAGTCTTGACCTTGCTCCCCATGGGAACAGTCCAGCCGGAACGTCCAGACCAGGTCCTTCCTGGACGAGAACAAGCATCAAGGAACCGGTTTTGAGTTTTCCCCCCTCATTATCCTGGCTAGCTTGACTCCAGTGGGATGGAGAGCATGGGACCCACGTCTGGGCATATCAATCCCGTTCGGGGTTACAAATGCAAAAAGAATAATTGATGAATGGAATGTTGAACAATGTGAAACATTCACCTTAGTATAGAGTTCTGGGCTTAAATCCTTTGTTTTTTTGCTCCCCATGCCATTCCAGTTTAATCCCAGTCATTTGCAAATCGATCCTGTCCCTGCTCCCCATGGGAACTGTGCAGCCCGAACTGTCAGGCAAGGTCCTCCCTGAACCGGAAACAAGCGTCCTGAGACAGGTTTCGGAGTTTCACCCTTCATCAACCAGTCTTTTGCTTTAGGCTTTAGCAAGAAGCAAACCTTCAAAATTGTGGTCAAATTTCAATATCTCACTGCTAAATACATTGAAAAAGTGTATGAAAATAAAAGGAATATTAATGCACTTATATTTCCATACTTTGATAACAAAAACAGCAAAGATTGCAGAAAAAAGCTAAGGTATAAGACAAAATAAAGATAAACTTGAAAATAACATGCATTCACTAAAATATCATGCGACTCAAGGAATGGAGCAGAAATAACAAAGGAAACAATAAAAAGAAAGGTGGAAACCTTTAGCAATAGATAAATAGAACCTAATATCGAAAATCTTTGTGATCTGGGTAACAGAATCATCAAAAATATTCCAAATGTCCATGACATTACAAAGCTGGTATGGACTTTATAGAACTAGTCAACTAATATCGAAATGAAGCCCCCAAATGAAATTGTAATGAGCCTTTGAACACTGTGAGAACTAAAATGGTTCAGTCCAAATTAAAGCACCTGAGAAAGATAAGAAAAATGAAAGGTTCAATATAAATCATAAGAGAAGATATGGAAAATTGAAGGTTGCTTTGAAAAAACATTAGACAGTGTTCAAGAAGGACAAACAAAATAGAAGAATAAACACTGATGGGGTGGAAGACACCTTGTGTCAGATGAGAGCAGATGATATTTATGAATATTACGAAGACATTATTGAAACAGGAAAAATTACCCCTAATTATAATGAACATCTATGGAAGAAAATCTCTGTTTAATAACAGAAGCATTTGAAGAAGCAAATTTAAACAAAGCAGCTGACCTGATGTTTTTGGCTTAAATGAACTGTACAAAGTACATAAGAAAGAGCTAGGATTTTAATTCATTACATTCATGACAATTGTAATTGGAAGGTTCAGAAGTGCTATAAGAATTAGGCCAAATTAAAATGCAAGTGAGGTACTGGAGGCTATACTCTCTCTGTCCGATATGAGATTCATGTATCTGTGAGGGCGACTTGAAGTGTAGATGCAATCCAGAACAATCCTTGTCGGAAGCAAGACCAACTTGATATTGATGGGCAACAATAATAACCCAGAATGAGCCATCCCTGGTGGTATAACAATAGCCACATTCTTAGTCATCTAATTAGTGACATGCATCAATGGATGAACAAGACTCCCACTGCACCTACCAACTATTTAGCAAAACCACAGCTGAGGGAAGAGGCTTGGCAGAATCAAAGGGTAAAAAAGGTTCCCTTGTGCTTGATTCTAGTCCCAAACTGTGAAGAGACATGAGAGATGTAGGATAATTGGGAGGCCAATGGGCCCTTAGTAAAATATCACCACTCTTATCCCAAGTGGCTAGGGATTAGCCCCATGGGGCTCCCACTTTTGATGCCCAGAACGCGCTGGGCACAACCCAGTCCAGGTACAGTGGCAGTTGAGGAGTTTGACTGGGTCTGTACACCTGTCAAACAATAATGCAGGTGTATTAAGGAGAGCTCAGAAACCTCCCATGGATCAGAAGGGCAAAAGCTCGCTTGATCTCGATTTTCAGTATAAATACAGATTGTGAAAGCGGGGTCTCACAATCATTTTGACTTTTTGGGTTTCAAGCAGAAGGTCCCAAAAACTGAGTTATCCTGGCCACACATTCATAGCGATGTCACTTTTTGATCCTTTGTTGTAGGTTCTTTGTGTCATTGTGAAGCGAAATTAACAAAGGCCTACCAATGCAGGAGCCTCATGGGCAAGAGGGTTTAACCTGGGTGCCCAGAGGGCATGTAGGGAAGTATTCACCAAATGGTGGTAAGTGATAGAAGTTGAAGCAGAAAGCACTGTAAAGCCCACCAGGTAAGTGCGCGAATTGCAGGAAAAAGGTGCAAAATTCAAACATCTGCTTGTTATTGTTATTTGATATTTGTTAAGCGCACATATCACCCTTAGGTCTCATAGCACTGTATGAGTGTCATAGTAGGTTACTGAGAGGACGAGGTGAGGACAAGGAGAGTTTTAGAATGGTAGGGTTTTGAGGGACTTACAGAATTTCCTATGATGGCTTTCTGTTCTGAAGGATAAGGGTAGCGAGTTCCAGATTGTAGGGGCTATTATAGAGAATGACCTGCCACCTATTTGATGGTGCGGGTCTTTGGTATGGTTAGGAGATGTTTGCTGGCTAAGCGGAGGGTTCTTGTGTGCTGATATGTGATTCGTTTCTGTGCTAGGTAGGGGGTCCTTTTCTGTTTGGGATATTATGGACGAGGCAGCATATTTTAAAGGTGATCCGCTTTTTAATGGGCATCCAGTGCAGGAACTTCAAGCTGGGGCAGAGAGGGCAAGGTGGCGGGGTAGTTTAAGGACGAGTCTGGCCGTGGTATTCTGTAGGACCTGGAGTTTATTTAGGTGGGTTTCAATAATGGATGCCAACAAGGCATTGCCATAGTCAAAGCGGCTGATGATTAATCCCTGTACTAATGGCATATGTGAGGAGAGTGATATTCATTTGAAGAGTTTTTTTTAGGCTACGCATTAGCTCATAGCAAGTGCGCATTATCTGATTGACATGATTGGACATTGAGAGCTTGGTGTCTATTAGTACGCCGAGATTGCATGCTGCCTTCTTTCGTGGGAGGCATGGACCTAGAGAGGAGGGCCACCCGTCGTCAGTCCATAGCAGTTGCACCTTTCCAAAGAGTAGGATCTCCTTTTTCCCCGCATTTAGTTAGAGGTGGTTGCTGGTCATCCAGTCCTTGATGTCTGTCATGCATTGTTTAAATTTGATTTTTGTGGAGGTGGGGTCTGGATCAAGAGTGATTAGTAATTGGGTGTTGCCCGCATACAACACAGTATCAAAGCTGTAGGCTTTGATTACTTTAGCCAGGGGGGATAGGTAGAGGTTAAAGAGGGTAGGGCTGAGTATGGAACCCTGGGGAACACCTTTATCTATAGGCATGCTACTGGAGGTGAAAGCTCCCGCTTGGACTTTAGACTTGCGGTCAGTGAGGTAGCTCCTGAACCAGTTCAGTGCAGTACCTTCGACACCAAGCTCCCACAAGCTGCTCAAGAGGATGCTGTGGGAGAGGGTGTCAAAGGCTGCAGACATGTCCAGTAGTACCAGGATGGCAGGTTGTTTGGCGTAGAGGGCGAGTTTGATGTTGTGGACCATCTCCAGCAGTGCTGTTTCGGTGCTGTGAAAGGCCTGGAACCCGGAATGAGAGAGGTCAAGCAGGTTGGTATTTTCAAGGTGTTTTGCCAGTTGCTTGTTTACTAGTGTTTCCAGGACTTTCCCAAAGAGATGTAGAAGGGAAATGGGCCTGTAATAATTGTGATATTTGGGGTTGGAGTTGGGCTTTTTTAAGATGGGTCTCACTATGGCCTCTTTCCAGAAGGTGGGTACAGTGGATATGGACAGTGAGTTATTGAGTAGCTTTGTCAGTTTGGGTATGAGGGCTGGTCCGATTTTGGATATAATCTGGGCAGAAGCTGGGTCAGTGGGGGAGCCAGATTTGATCCTAGAGAGGGTGGTTAGAACTTCTTGCTCAGTTGTGGGGAGAAATTCTCTGAGGGGGTTGAAATGCGGTCTGAGGATATCCGGATTTCTAGCTGAAGGGGGTAATACTTCGGACTATGGGAAGGAGTTATGGATAATATTGATTTTATTCACAAAGAAGATTGAGAGGGAGTCGGCCCTCTCTTGTGTGGAATCTGAATTGGTTGACAGGAGGGGGGATTGGTGAATTCTTTCAGGATTTTATAAAGGTCATTTTGTGAGTTAGAGGCTCAGTTGATTCTATCCCCTACGTACGTTTTTTTTGCTGCGGCTATATAGTCCATATAGAGCCGGTGACTTATTTTGTAGTGCTGCTTGTCTGAGGCACTTTCTGTGTATCTCCATTTGCGTTCCGCCTTTCTAGCTGCTAGTTTGTCATTTTTCAGGTCAAGTGTAAATCAAGGGGAGAGTTTGTGAGGGCATTTAGTTTGTTTGACATGGGCAATTTTGTCGAGGGTGGAAGTGATGGCTAGCTTGAGTGACATGGCCGCCTCATTTGGGAGCTCTGGTTTGGGTGGTGAAAGGTGGGCAAAAATGGTGATTGACTGATGGCCCTAGAATAAGCCAATCAGGGCCATTGCATGAGGTAATTGAGGAAGTCACTAGAGGAAGCAGACACATCAAGAGCAGGCGACAGTGGGAAGATTTACACTGAAGTGATGCTCAGAATGCACATTATGTGCTCCTTGGCAAAATCCTGTTGCAGCACTTACTCCCTGCACTGTCTTTCAGGATACAGCAAGCAAGTCTTATGGGCTGGGTTGCTGCCAACACCACGAAGAAGGCCACACCTAGTTGAGCACCGCAACAGCATCTGATGGACAGAAGACTTGCAAAAAATCTTCCGCCTGCGGTGATAATAACACAACTGTATGCGCAGACACTCTGGCTTCTCTAAAACACTTTCCATTGGCAAGAGCCTGACCACAGACCAACTGGTACAAAGGAAAGTAGGCTGATGAAACGCCACTGCAAGCAACTGGAGTGCAAAGTCAAGAAACCACAGATAAAGACATTGTCAAATCTGCCCTAAGATGCTACCACCAACTGGTATGGAACACTAAGTGCACTGCTCTTGTAGACCATACAGACATCAAACAAACAGCATCAAAGATATCTTCATCATCATCGAAGATTTCACTGCACCTCCTACTGCCTCTAACAACATCACACTTGCAAGACCTTTGCAACAAGCTCTCAGAATTATTCTGTAATAAAATCACCTCCATATGCTGCAACTTCAATACTCAACCCAACCCATCTCGGTCTTAGTCGCTACTCAGCTTCGCATCATGGCTGAAGAATGAACCCTGACCCTGACCTCATGGTCTACTTCCCCACCTTCGAAACTGCTGCTACCATGAACACTATCCTGTCAGGGACCCCATCTGACCCTTGCCCCACTATGCTTTCTCCAAAGGACTCCTACCTACCAATCAGTGAAGCACTAACTCTCTTCATGAACACCTTTATCAACTCAGCTACATTCCCACACACCACCACTATGGTTCTGCTCAAGAAACCATTTGCTGCCCCAACCACGACCTTCAAATATGGGCCAATATCCCTCCTATCATCCTTGGGTATGGTCTTTGAGAAATTAACCAACAGGCACGTCAGCAACCACATCAGCAACGACAAGCTTCTTGATGCCAAGAGGTCCGGATTCAGGCCCAACCACAGTACAGAAATTCCACAGATCGCTGCCACGAATGACAGCTGTATGATACTTGATAGAGTAGATATGGCAGACCTCATTCTCCTGGACCTCACTGCAGCTTTTTAAATGATCCGTACAGTACTCAGTGGTACAGGAATTATTCAGCCCAGTGTGAGAGGTTTTTAGGGGAGCCATAACATTTTGTGCACTCCTGATACCACATATGGGGCGTTTTTATAGTTTTTTTTATTTGAAAGCAAAATGGATGGGGTTAGTCTTGTTTAATGACTGCATAATATGAGGCCTTAAAAAGTTTTTCCTCATAACACGTTTAGGCTGTTTAAGACTTTGTGAAGCTTCAAAGTATAGTGCTATAAAATGGATTAAAGGAAAGAAAATGATGTACATGTTTTCATTTCTGAAAAATATAAATTAAAATATCATCAAGGATTTCCTCCTTTGGAGGAAGATTTGACACAATCTCACATCCTATCCTCATCAGGCACCTGCATAAGATTGGCATCCAAGTACCCAGTCTCTTCTGACTCTGTTCCTTATTAATGGATAGAACACAAGCTGTCATGCTGGTACTGTCCTCCTCAAAAACCTACAAACTCATCTGTGCAGTGGCTCACAGTTCATCGCTCAACCAAACCTTCTTCAACACACACATGATCCCTTGGCAAACACCATCTGCACTCATAACATCAACATCCTCTCCTACACCGACTCCATGCAACTGATACTCTTCCTCTCAGTCAAGATCACCAACACAAGAAAAACAATTCACCACCTGCATGACCATAGTCGATAACTGGATGAAAACCCTAGTCACCAACAAGTTGTGTATTTTCTTTGTAAATCTGGGCATAAATACATCTTGGTTATTACAGCTGCACTTATTGATTTCAGGCTACAAAACCTCAGCTTTGAATCGCATTATTTAATAAATATATATATATAAATGCAATTTGTTTATATGATGCATAATTTGAGATGTCCAGTTGATTATTTGGATGCGTAGTATAAGATGTGTTGTACAGCCCCTAACCAGGCAGATGGTACTGGCTGCAGCATGCCCACTATAGGAGCAATAATACTGTGTTTTTAAATAATACCTGGATTTTGTTTTATGCATAAGGAGGCTACAATACAATTAATGCCATATGACTTTGCAGCATTTCATCAATTACCTCTTTCAGGGTACTTTATGTGCAAGATTGGCCAACTGGACATCACTGAAGGCTCTTACCCCTTGGTGGTCTGCTGGCTAATGTGGAACTCTGTATCCTTCTCTGGAACAGCCCCCGGAGCAGTTTCCTGTTTGAACCTATGAGATTGATCAGGGTTAGCTAGCTTGACAGCCTCTCTGTTAGAAACTTGCCAACATATTTTGCAAAGTGGTGCTCGTTCTTCTGAACAAGATGATGCACGCAATGGCCAATGTTAATTTCTGTGAATCGTCGTGTGATGTACGAATGAATGAAGCCAAGACTGTCTACAAAATGATGATAGTATTCCTACGGCAAACTCTATGCCCCACCAAAGTTGTCTATGTGCCCCTGTGAGCATCTTCTGTCTTGGCATGACTGGGTGCGTGTTTAGGCTAAAGTTTGTTCTGCTGCTGTTTTGAAAATGAGCCTCTCTATAAATCCATTTTCAATTTCCCTCCCCTCTTCCAAGAGAAAATAAAGGCTCATGATTCAAAGACTGCTTAAAACTTATTGTTCAACTCTCCCCCCCATCTGACATCTCTGTTGAGGGAAATAATCAAACCTTTCCCATGGACATGCAAGCGCGGAAATTTTCCACAATTAATGTCACCTTAAAACTTACTTAAAGATCGTGGAAGTTCCAAGCTTTTTATAGGTTGATGATTCGTTGCCACTGTTTTAGATTAGAGTTTTACACAGCAAATACATTAATAATTACATTTGACATCCAGTCAATAAAGAGAGGGTTTGTGAAGTTTTTAAAAATGTAATTTCCCATTTTAGTAGATTAGTCAGTATTTTTATTCTTTCAATTCAAATTAGTGGCCAATCGATTACAGAAATAATTAGAAATTAGATTGGTTAGAACACGCATACAGAAATAAAAACAGCATGTTCCTTTCAGAACACAGTCCCTGTTCTAAACTAAAAGACCTAATCTATCTTAACAAGAACCCATAAAGAGTTCCTTCTGGAAAAGAGCAAGTAGATTTCGGAGCAAAGTCATTTAACTAAAAGGAATATCGAACTCCCCTTAAAGGCTAGTCCTGGAGACTCAACCGAGTTCTCCGGACAATTGCAGTAGCAACCGTCTATGCAGGTGAGAAGGAGAGAATCAAAGCTGTAGCTATGATCAGTATAAAACAGAAACTCTCCTCACAAAGCATAGGGGAAACAAATAAATCACTTTAAACAGTAGCTTATTTCAAGTTGAACTAGCACAACAAAGTGACAAGGGGCAATGCAAGGTAGGGATGCATGGAATGAGTAGCTCTCTCGCAAAGGAACATATACTATATAGAAAGCAGCTAAAACATGTTTCAAAAAACAGATGAATGTGTCATCGTCATCCAATGGTGAGAGATCTTTCGATGGTCCATCGTCTTTGTCTTCGGTTCCCACGGTAAACATCTTAAAAAAACAGTTTAAAATGTCTATAACAAATTACAAGAAGTTACATCTATGAAGTTTCTCTTGAGAACTTTTTGTTAGCCTTCTGGTGTCCCAACACATAACAATGAGCTATTCCATGAAATTAAACATTCAAATTCTGGTATGTCTTGTTAGATCACAAAATGTAAGCTGCAGCAAGCATTGTCTTTTCAATAATACGCTTGTTCATTATATATATATGGCAAAAAATGGAACCTACATACTGTGAAGTCATATGGTGTGAGGAAAAAAAGGAATACGTTTTTCAGGAAAATGTATATTTCACAAATAATCAAGCCCTAAAGTTTGATTATAATGTTAAATACCTATTTCATGAAAATCATGTATTTTCTTAAAGGGACAGTGTTGAATAAATAAGGGAGGCCTAGCAAGTGCAGAATGATAGAAATGATAGCTTTCTGAAGAAAATAAATAAACATTTTCATGTTAAATAAAAGCAAATTTTCTAATGTTTAACTTGTTATTCATTTTTCATGTTAATATTTAGCACATTTCTATAGTATTGTGTGGTGAAATTTGCATTAAACAATTTCAGCTTCCTCAGACTTCAGCTGAGGCTAGTAGCAGGGAGCAAGTTAGAGAGTCGCAGCTGCAAATCCTACAAGCCTCAAATGACGTCCTGGTGTTGCCCTCTTGTAAAGACAGCCAGAAAAGATCTTCTTTCTCTGCCACCTGCAAAAAGATCCACTGAAGTTTTTGCTAAAACATTGGTGCACCCTTGCCATTCTCTTTTTACAAGACAAAAAACTATTTTGACTAACTGAAATCTTAACACAGTTCTATAAAGAGAAACATATTTCCAAACCCCTTTGTTAGCTTTATTTGTTCATGATTGCTCTAGGGGAATATTTACAAGATGCCATGTCTAGAGTATACTGTGTGATTGCATTAATACAATGTGAGTGACTGTTCAAAAGGTTATTTAAGGTAATTTATTTTCCTTCCTCCTTGCAGTTCATTCTCATGTCTGTATCATAAGATACCTGTGAAATGGCAGCTATTTAGTTTGTTTTTGTTAGCACTAGTAATTATGTATGAGAAATATGATCAAAAAGCACTCCTGTCCTCTATGTGTTCAGATCGCAGCAACTGCACCTCTTTTTTATTTCCTGTCACTGGTGTGGAAATTGTAATACAATAAATAATGTTGCACTTCTCTTTTAAGACCTATGTGCATTTCCTTTTTATTTAGTGTTTGGATTTAGGTTTAGGGTTTGGCCTAAAGGACTGCCATCCAGCATGACTGCCGGCTGTCCTTCAATCCTGTGTCTTCAGTTCCTCATCATCAGACACCACTCCATCAATGCTGGTATGGCAGACATCGATCCACCTTAATTAGAGTTGTCCATCATCAAAATAGGATGGAGGTACACTCACGACAGAGGACAGCAGTGGTCAATGAGGTTCCCAAAAGAGGATGTATCTGTCAACACACACCTGTTCAAAATGAACTCAACAACAACTGAAGGTTCCACTACTTATGACACTCCTCAAACCACACAAACCATTCACCACTCAAAAAACTAAGCATCAGCAGCAGATCACCTTCAGAAATATTGCTTAAGATGTCTGAAGGAAGACAATCCAGAATCTCAGAAAATGAGTTAACAGTGATGATGGATGAGATAATTAGGTTTGAGCCCCAATTGTTTTATGGATCGTTGGACCAAATAACAGCCATGAGCCAGTGAAGCTGAACATGAGCCAGAATCGAGGAGAAGGTGAATGCTATTTCCAGCACCAAGCCCTCACAGATGGAGATCCACAAGCGGTGGAAAAACCTGCTTGGAAGAGTCTATTTCCTCACTTCCAAGGAACACCTAGATGCCATGGAAACTCCCACCCCCATGGCCTGTGAGGAGAAGGTATTGTTCATTCTTTATCCTGAAAAAGTCATGGAAATTCCAGGTGGAGTGGAGATTGGTAAAGTAAAAATCACTAGCTCTTCCCACCATCAAAGTCACCCTTTTCACACTTGGCATCCCTAATCTCTAATTTATATCGCTACAATAACAACAAATTATTAACAAAAGTATGCTTCCTGACATCTGTCACAACTCACTATATTCCCTATGTGTTTACAATCTTTTGTTTCCTCACTGTTAAACTATTCTTCTTAACACAACTCATATTTGAAACACAATTAAACAGATTTGGCATTACGTTTGAACCATCAATCAAAACCTCCTCTGATTAACAGCAACGTCTATCAAGTTACTCATCCCACTGTAAGTTGCACCCACTCATATCATAGTCACACAGCACATAAACACTCTCTGGAGTCACTAGATTACCATATCAAGAATAGCTAGTAGTTCAAGCCTGAACAGATGAATCCATGTCACTGGAGAAAACTGAATTGGAACACTGGTATGGTAGGGCAACACCTTCCTCTGTGTTGCGATTGCTGCTGGGCTTTGAGGCGAAATCAACCTTCAGGGTGATTCTTGTTTGCTCAGAACGACACTCGTTGTTGGATATGAACTCATGGTTGGAAACTGGCGAAACTGTTTGGAACGATCTTCTTATGTACAAGATTCTTGACATGTTTGTGAGCTTGGTAGATGATTTTGGAATTCCGCAGGGCTCCTTCCTTATTTACTCAACCATTACGTGACACACACAATTTGATGTAAAACACATGATGAACCATAGACCTCACTCGTTTTTTCAGGTATTGTTGACGCACAGGGTAGTTACCGTGCTGTTACATATCTTTATAGCTCTTTATGCATTGATAGGTTCTCCTAGAGGCTATTGGGTTCCTGACCTTGACTCCACAATTACAGACAAACAATGGACGCAGTTTATAATGATACCAAAACTCATCACCCCAAATGCCAGGCTGAAATATACACAATTTAATTACCCTCACCACACATAACTTACCTCGGAAAGGCTGGCATGCATGTACCCAGGGGCCACAGATACCTGCCCCTGCTGCCAAGCTAAAGCAGCAGGTTTTATGCATATGGTCTGGAACTGCGCCCGGCTTGACTCTTATTGAGAATTGGATTGTTGATTCCTTGTGGAGGCCTTGGGCCCCGTGCTCTAGAGAAAAATACTACATTGTTTACACTCTGCTGTGCATAAACCTGTTAACAAATTTGTTGATTGAACCTTAGTTTGGGCTTTGAATAGGATGCCTCCACCCATCTCTGGCTGTTGGACCTGCATTCTGGTATACTGGCTTTGAACATTTTCCAAATAAAACAGGGCTATTTTGAGGGTATGCGTAATCAGACCCACACCACATTTGCCCTATTAATGCTCACACCTTCAAAACCGCAACCACCTTCGAATACAGCTTTGCCGGATCTTTAAGTTCTGGACATTGGATTTAGGAATTTTGCAATAATATTTCTGGGTAGTATTTTATAGCTGCATTCAGGGTGTAAACGTACCCTCTGCTACCAGATTTGCAAGCGTGGAAATCTCATCAAAATATTATAACTAGCTCCACCTTACAACTTAGTAGGTAAAACTTCAATTTCCACACATATTTCTTCTCTTGGTCCACAAATCTTTGGCCCATGTTGGAATGAAGCTTAATCTAGATACATTGCTAAAATAATTATCTACTTATAACATTTAATGTTCAGTCAATGGTGAGAGGTTAGATGACATTTTAAAGTTTTATTTCTCATTAAAGAGGTTATCTCGTAGTTTTGTTCTTTTATTCAGGTTAGTCAGATAAGTCAGCTTACAGAAGTATTTAAAAAAGTGTTATTTAAAAAAATGTTATTAGAGACAGCATAAAAGATAACAGCATGCTCCATTAAGGAATTTGTCCCTAACTTAATCTAAAGGACCTAATCTATCCAAGTGAGAACTCATAAAGAGTTCCTTTGGTAAAGAGCAAATGAACTTAGGAAAAGACTAATAGCTAGGAAGGGTTGAACTCCCCATAGAGAGTAGTGCCTGAAACTCAACCGAGTTCCATAACTGCTGCTGTAAAAATCAAAACATTTGGTAAAATAATTAATCACAGCAGTAGCTCTGATTAGCATAAAGATAGAAAATCTCAGCACAATGGGTATATCAATCAAGAAAGATCACAGTTAGCAGTAGCTTACTGCTATCCTGGGCAAGAGTAGCACAGTAATGTGAAAAGGGGCATGGCAGGGAAGGTCTCCACAGAATGTATTGTATCTGTAGCTAGGAACACATACTATATAGAAAAGCACCCAACATGCTGCAACCAAAAAACTGTTGACTCATTTCTGGCCAATGGGAAAAGCTCTTCCTATGGTCTGTCATCTTCTTTCTCAATTCCCATGATTAATGTCCATGTCGACATGTTGTTAGTTGAAAAACTGGTATTACATGTTAAAAAAGCTACATTTGGAAGGTTCTTATGAGAATCTTTAGCAAGCCTACTTTGTCAGCTGTTGAGTTTCCCATTGTGTAAAAATGGCCTACTCTATGAAATGAAACATCAATATCTAGCATGACTTGGCTAGATCATGGAAATCAGAGCTTACAGTAAGCATTTTCTTTCAATAATATATTTGTTCATTATAAGCATGTGACATAGAGAACTTTCTAAATTAAATGAAATCATATGGTGTAAGGTGAAAAGAAATACATTTTGCAGCAAACAGCATATTTCACAAAGATGTCAAGTTTTCCAGTTCAATTATAATGTTAAGTCAGCATTTTAAGAAAACTGTTCATTAATATTAAAGAGACAGCAAAGAATAAGAATAATTTTGAGACCTAGTAGTGAACAAACAATTGAAATGGGAGATTTATGCAATAATAAACAACATTTTCTAAAAGACGGGGCCGCTAGAGAGCCGATTCATGATGGCCGATGAGTAGATCGGCCCCGACAGCGGGTTCCACAATCCATCATACATCCTTGCCCACAGTCAACTTGGGGCCAGAAAAACATTGCCGCAGAGCATCGGAGGGCTGCTTGCGTTCAGGGCCGCACCGGACATGAAGTGAGAGGGGACACTGCCCCGGAGAGTGACTCGAGCCAGATCGCAGATGAGTACTGCGGACCCCCCTTGCAGGAAGGAGACCTTTGGCGGTGTGGGGTCCCCCGCCCAGTGAGGTAGCATAATGGTGCGGTTGTGCCCTTTGGCCTCTGTGTGACAGGCCTGAGGGGCTGCAGGAATTGAGGCGCAGGGCCTTGGAGGACACACTGGACTCAAGTGCATGCCTAGGATGCTAAACCAACCAAAATATACGCCCCAATAAACAATCCACATAGAAACGGAAAGAGAAGGAAAACTTTATATCAAGTGGGAGAAGGGGCAAAAAAAGAAACAAATTGCTCTGGCAGAGGCAACCCCTTAATGAAGACGCTGCGTCAAAGAAGTGCCTTGTGCTGGATCGCAGAGGAGTGTTTCGGAGTCTCGCCTTGACAAGAAGGAATCAGTTGGTGGGTGAGGACCCCACCCAGTGAGAGAACACAGTGGTGCAGTTGTGCCCTTTGGCCCTTGCGTGTCGGGCCCGAGGAGCTGCAAGAACTGAGGCGCTGGGCCTTGGAAGACACCTGCGTCAGGCAACAAAAGTTTGATAAGAGGTACAGGGAGGTGGGGATCCCTCATGCTCATTGGCCCCGGCCTTCCCCCCCTCCCCGGTGAAGTACCTCTCACTTGCTCTGGCTGCGCCACATGGCCGCGTTGCTACTGGCAAGGGCGCGGATGTGGCCTTCTGATATTGCCCTGGGCCTGTCGCAGCCCGGACTTGTGAGGGGGGTCTGACTGGCTCACGGTCCACGAGCAGAGTGAGAGAGATTCTCGAAGGACTGGTGTGCGTGCTTAGGAGGATAAATCATCTAAAATATACACCCCAAAAAAGGACCAAGAAGGAAAACCTCACTATTAAGTGGGAGAAAGGGTCAAAAGAGAAACAAAGGGCACCGGCAGCAGCAATCCCTTGACGAGGACACAGGCCGGTGGGGGCCTTCTCTGCGGCGCCTGGATTTTGGGCCCAGGTGCGTCGCACAATCACCGGCTGTGGCCAGACAGCTGTGTGGGCCTGGAGGGGAATGCAGGAGCGCATGTGTCACCATGATTCTTCCTTCAAAAAGCAGACATTAGGAGACAGGAGCTCAGTTGCCAGGGACTGGGACGGCCAGCACTAACATAGGCATCCTAGTCCCGTGTGCACCTGAGGGCCTGCAGAAGACACAGCTTGGCTCCGTAGGAGGCAGTGCAATATAGATCTGGGGCCAACACAAGACAAGCACTGTGTGAGATAAAGCTGGCCCTACAGAACTTGGACGCTGCAATAGAACAGAGACCTCCAATAAGCATGGGAAAGTCAGACGCCAAAGCTTGTTTTTGCGCCATGCAGGACCCCCATGGCTTCCTCGACTCGGACGACATCCAGCGAGTGCTCGAAACATCTGAGGCTCCCCTTCCTGAGGACAAATGCAAAAACAACAGTTGATGGACAGAATGCAGAACAATGTCATACATTCACCCCAGTACAGAGATCTGGGCCTAAATCCACAGTTTTTTTGCTCACCAAGCCACCCCAGTTCAGACATGGCCATATGCAAAGCAGTCTTGACCCTGTGCCTCATGGGAACAGTCCAACCTGAACTGCCAAGCCATGTCTTCCCTGGACCGGAATCAAGCATCCTAGGACCAGTTTCTGGCTATCAGCCATCATCAGCCAGGATAGCTTGACTCCAGTGGCGTGGAGAGCACGGGACTCACGTCTGAGCATACCCGTCCCACTCGGGGTGACAAATGCAAAAACAACAGCTGATGGACAGAATGCAGAACAATGTCATACATTAAACCTAGTACAGATATCTGGGCCTCAATGTCGGACACTATTCAAATTATGCTTGGGTGTCGCCATTATCATCAATAAGGTGCTTCACTGGCACACTTGAACCTCACTCCTTGATAAACAAGGCAGATATGTTATGCTAGCTGGCACACTAGGGGGCCACCAAGTGAGGCTTATGTCCCTGTATAGTCCGAACCTTAATGAACTGGGTTCCTTCCCTGAAGTTTGGAGAGTGGTGGACTCACTGGGGCCGGTGGCCATTATATGGGGCGGGGACTTGAATGTGGTACTAGAGCACCCCATAGATAGGGACTCCCTAATTCCTGCTCTGCTGCGTCGCTCCAGATGATAATACAAGACGGCCAGCTGACTGACATCTTGCGTCAGAGACACCTGGATGAGACAAGCTGCACTTGCGTGACTGCAGCCGGTCCAGCATGGTTACGCATAAACTATTGGCTGATATCCCGGGATGCAGCTGGCTGGGCGACAGAGGCACAGCATCTGCCAAGTATCCTCTCTGATCATGTTCTAATCTTGCTCACTCTTGACATATCAGATTACCCCGCCAGAACCTTCTCCTGGAAGCTCCTGGTGGGAGCCCTAAGAGATCAGGTATTCCATTAATCGATCAGGCAGGCGATCACCGACTACTTTTCCAGGAACGAGGGCTCAGTTGAGTATCCTTCGACTCTATGGGAGGCCTTCAAGACTGTTTTATTAGAGGGGAGTGCATAACAAAGCAGGCAGGGGTTCTCAGATCTCTCAGAGCGTATCTACGACGGTTGGAGCAAATTATAGGAGCCCTTGAAAGAGAGTTCTTCTCCAGCAAAAGGACAATCATACTCAATGACATACACACCAAAGTGACTGAGTTTCAGGAGGCTGCACAGAGAGAGGTTCTATTCCTGGGAAGGGAGACCAAGGCACGGCAATACGGTGAGGGAGACCGAGCAGGCAAAACCCTGGTGTGACTGCTTAGGAAACCATGGGCCGATGATTATATTTCTGAACTGCACTCCACGAACAGCGAGGTGTTCACAGGTCAAAAAAAGGTACAGGAGGACATGTTTTTTTTATATACGTCCCTTTATCAGGCACAGCTATGAATGGATGCCCCAGAGGTGGAGGAATATCTTGACACTCTACATCTGATATGGCTAGAGCCTAGTCACAGAGCATAGATGGACGAGCCATTCATGTCAGCCATCAGGAAGTAAACGGCGCTATTTGTTCCCTCCTGGCTGGGAAAACGCCAGGCCTAGATGGTCTATCAACTGCCTTCTAGGAGGAGTACTCTGATCTACTCAGAGTACTCCTTATAGAAGGGTCTTTCAATTGTAGTTGCACCTTGATGTGCAGGAGCTGTAGGCACTATTGAACTGGTACTAGCACCTGATTGACTTTGTCATGTAGGGATCAATCAATCAAGCATTTGTAAAGCGCACTAGTAACCCGTGAGGGTCTCAAGGTGCTAAGGAGAGGGGGAATGCTGCTGCTGTTCAAAGAGCCATGTCTTGAGAAGTTTTCTGAAGGTCAGTAGGTCTTGGGTCTGCCGTAGGAGGATGGGGAGGGAGTTCCATGTCTTGGCGGCGAGGTGGGAGAATGATCTTCCACCAGCGGTCACTCTTTGGATGCGGGAGACAGTGGCAAGGGCGTAGTCGGCAGAGTGGAGCTGGCGGATGGGGGTGTAGAAGCTGAGTCAGCTGTTGAGGTACGCTGGTCTGGTGTTGTGGAGTGCTTTCTGTGCGTGGGTGAAGAGCTTGATTGTTATCCTCTTGTTGACGGGGAGCCAGTGCAGGTCTCTCAGGTGGGGTGTGATGTGGCTGTGGCAAGGGAAGTCGAGGATGAGACGTGCAGAGGCATTCTGGATGTGTTGGAGCCATTTCAGAAGTTTGGCAGAGGCTCCTGCGTAGAGGGCGTTTCTGTAGTCCAGGCTGCTGCTGACAAGGGCCTGGGTGACCGTCCTTCTTGTTTCAGTGGGGATCCACTTGTAGATATTGCGGAGCATTCAGAGGGTATTGAAGCAGGAGGAAGAGATGGCGTAGACCTGCTTCGTCATGGAGAGGGTGGAGTCGAGGATGACCCCTAGGTTGCGTGCGTGGTCAGTGGGCGTTGGAGCTGTACCTAGTGCGGTCGGCCACCAGGAGTTGTCCCAGGCTGAGGGGGTGGATTCGAGGATGAGGACCTCCATCTTGTCCGAGTTCAGCTTCAGTCAGCTGTTTCTCATCCAGTCGGCGACGGCCTTCAGTCTCTCGTGCAGGTTGGTTTTGGCGGTGTGGGGGTCTTTGGTGAGGGAGAGGATCAGCTGGGTGTCATCGATGTAGGAGATGATGTTGAGGTTGTGCAACGTGGGCGAGCGGTGCCATGTAGATGTTGATCAGCGTTGGGCTGGAGGATGAACCCTGGGTACGCCTCCGATGATCTTGGTGGCTTAGGAGCGATAGGGGGGGAGGCAGACTCTCTGTGTTCTGCCAGAGAGGAAGGAGGTGGTCCAGTCCAGGGCCTTCTCTTGGATCCCGGCTTCGTGGAAGCGAGTTCGTAGTGTGCGGTGGCAGACCATGTCGAAGGTGGCTGACCGGTCCAGGAGGATGAGGCCCACAGTTTCTCCGTTGTCTAGCAGAGTCCTGATGTCGTCGGTGGCGGCGATGAGGGCAGTTTCGGTCCTGTGGTTGCTGCGGAAATCAGACTGAGATGGGTCCAGGATGCTGTTCTCCTCGAGGAATCTGGTCAGTTGTTTGTTGACGGCCTTCTCGATGACCTTCGCCTGGAGCTGGAGCAGGGAGATGGGTCGGAAGTTCTTGAGGTCCTTAGGGTCCGCCTTGGGTTTCTTGAGTAAGGCATTTAACTCGGCGTGCTTCCAGCTCTCCGGGAAGGTTGCTGTTTCGAAAGAGATGTTGATGGTTTTCCGGAGATGGGGTGCGACGGTGGTGCTGGCTTTGTTACATATGTTGTGTGGGCATGGGTCTGATAGGGATCCGGCGTTGACGGAGTTCATGATCTTGATAGTGTCATTGTCGTTGATGTTGGTCCAGGAGATCAGGCGGCTGGAGCAGGCAGTGGTTGTGGGGCTGGAGGTCTCAGTGGTTGCCGGGGTGGATGCGGTGTTGAAGCTGTCGTGGATGTCTGCGATCTTGCGGTGGAAGAAGGTGGCCACCGAATTGCACAGCTCTTGCGAAGGTGGGATGTCGTTGGTGTTGGAGCTGGGGTTGGAGAGCTCCTTCCTGATGTTGAAGAGCTCTTTGCTGTTGTGTGCGTTGTTTTCTAGGCGGTCTTTAAAGGAGGTCCTTTTGGCGGATCTGATGAGGTGGTGGTGTCTGCGGGAGGCATTCTAGTTGGCTGCGTAGTTTTCCGGTGTTCATTCACGGATCCAGTTCCTCTATAGCTTTCGGCAGGTTTGCTTGGAGGCTTGGAGGTCTTTGGAGAACTAGCTTGCCTTATTTCTGGTGTAGCTGTTGCAGGGTTTCTTGAGTGGGGCAAGGGTGTTGGCGCAGTCCTCGATCCACTGTCTGAGGTTGCGGGCTGCGGTGTCGGAGTCGGTTGGGTCTGCGGGTGGGCTTAGGGCGAGGGTGGTGGTAAGCTGGTCTTCAGTGTCTTTTCTCCAGCTGCGGCGAGGCATCTGTTGGGTGCGGTGGTGTGTGGTGGGTGTCCGGAAGGTGAAGTGGATGCAACGGTGGTCGATCCAGAAGAGTTTGGTGGTGTGGTTGAAGAAGACGTGGCAGCTTGCTGAGAAGATGGGGACAAGAGTGTGGCTGGCGGAGTGGGTGGGTGTTGTGACGAGTTGTCTGAGTCCAAGGTTGACGAGGTTGTCGATCAGGGTGGCTGAGTTGGAGTCGTTGTTGTTCTCGAGGAGAAAGTTCAAGTCCCCGAGGAGAATGTACCCCGTGGAGGTGAGGGCGTATGTATTGACAAAATCGGCGATGGAGTCGCTGAACTGTGGTTGGGGTCTCGGGGGTCTGTAGACGAGGGTTCCTCTAAGGATGGTGTTGGGTTGGTGTGGATCTGGAAGTGCAGGTGTTCAGTGGTGCTGAGGGTGTCATCTGTGTTTTTCGAGATTTTGAGAGTGTTCTTGTGGACGATGGCAATTCCTCCTCCTACTCTGTTGGTGCGGTCCTTGCGGGTGATCTTGTAGCCTTCCAGGATGGCTATGGTGATGTCAGGTGCTGAGGAGGAGTTCAGCCAGGTCGCCGTCAGGAAGGCGACGTCTGGGGTGTTGGTATCGAGTAACTCCCAGAGCTCAAAGGCATGTTTGTGGGAGGAGCAGGTGTTGAGAAGGATGCATCTGAGGTGGTTGGGTTCTTTTGTAGGTGGGTTGGCAGGCCGGATGCTGGCGAAGCTGCACTTCCAGCAGAAGAAGGGTCCTTGGGTCCGTTTCAGGGTGGCCATGCAGCAGGAGGGTGATCATCCGGCGTTGAGGGCGCGGAGGGTGCTGGAGTCGAAGCGGACACGGGCGTTGTGGTGCTCAAGGGGGCCAGGGGTTCTGACGCTGGATGCGGTCCAGGCGCGGACGGGCACAGACGGGCTTGCCTTAGGCGCACCCGCTGAGCGTGTCCACTGCACGGCCTCCATATAAGGGGAGGTGGGAGGGACGAGCAGCTGAGAGGCGGGAGCGGGGCAAAAGGGGAGGGGCCCGGGGTTAGCGGTGAGCAATGGCCTGAAAACGTGGGGGTAAGAAACAACAGCCAGGGGGAACAGAAGAAAAGGACACAATAATGATGTCAGGCAAAATATAATACAGTACAAAGAAGGGGACAATATCAGGCACAAAATGCAGGCAGTACAATGAAGGAACAGTATTAGGAAAAATACCGGGGCGGGACCTGCGGTGGAAAAGGGGAACAGGTGGCTCGAACCCTGCAGCGAGGGCTGGTTGGACTAGAGGCGGCACAGAGCACCGCTGAGCTGTGTGGGGAGTGATGTCCTAAGACCAAGGTCTGAGAACTCACCTCACATGTGGTGGAGGTCTCAAAGACAGCATTCTCAGTCCTTTCCTTTCTTGGAAGCTTCTGAAGGAAGCAGTGGATATAATCTAGACCCCTTTATAATGGCTTTTCTCCATCTACACTGTTTTTTGTCCTATCGAGCATTTGCATAATGTTTCACTGCTCTATTAGGCCTTCTCTGATATTTTCCCCACGCATTACAAGCATCGTACCAAATGGGTCTAGATGGTTACTTATTTTCATACAACTATTTACATTTCTGATAATGAATGTGCTATATCTAGGAAAACTCAGAGCACCCTCCTTTTCAGTGATCCTACTTGTGCTAAACCATGTTCAGTGGTCATAAGGTATGCCGGCGTAACCTCAGGAGGCGCCTCTTCACCCTTGTGTACTGAAATGGTAACTTCCCCTCTCAACAAATTCTTAAAATCTTTAATATATTTCAGAATGACAATTCAATCTGAAACAACACGATTAAACTAGATATTATGATTTTGTTCTGTAAACATCAATTTAGTTTTTAAACCAATTGAATTTCAGTTATTATTTTCACAGTTCTTAATAGCAAATCCAAATACAGTATTCACTTTTAGGGATCCAATCCGAGCATGGCATTTTAATGTCTCCAATCAATTACAACGCACAACACACCAACCGTCCAATCCCAGCACGAAACACTGTGGAGAACAATCTCACTCCTTGGAGCAGCTCACCCTCCTTTACAATCTCTTCATACTCGCACAATTAAAACAGATATCTCAAAAGCTCTATCTTGTTTGCTCTACTTAAAGATATAAAGCTTCCCACACATTCAACAATATTTTCAACAAATGCAATTGAGAATTTGACAAGCATAAAATGACCCAAATCAATGCAGTATCCCCCATTTTTACAATTAGGTGTAGCTAACACAGATCAATGTTAATTAGTCACAACTTAATAAGCCTATGTCACTGGTGTAGTTGAAGGTACCTCACACACGACACCTCAAATTTCTGCAAACAAGTTTTCAATTATTATATAATCCAGGGATCTACAATGAGTCTGAAATCTTCAAACACTTTTGTAACCACTTAACAACTAATTCGCTTCGAAACACTCATTCTAATCAAACATCCAATCCAAACAAAAAACATAATCACAACCACAACACATATGCCCTATTAATGCTTACACCTTCAGAACCGCAACCACCTTCGAGTACAGCTTTGCCAGATCTTCAAGTTCTGGACATTGAATTCAGGAATTATGCAATAATATATATGGGTAGTATTTTATAGCTGCATTTAGTGGGATAAATCTATTCTCTGCTACCAGATTTGCAAGTGCGGAAATCGCATCAAAATGTTATAACTAAATCCACCTTAAGACTTACTAGATAAAACTCCAATTTCCACACATATTTCTCCTCTTGGTCAACAAATCTTTGCCACTGTGTTAAGAGGGAGCATAACCTAAATACATTGCTAAAATAATCATCATCTTACAGAATGTAATGTTTAGTCAATGATTAGAGGATTGATGAAGTTTTAAAGTTGTATTCCTCATTATGGAGATTAGTTTGCATTTTTGTTCTTTTATTCAGGTTAGGAAGATTGGTCAGTTTACAGAAATATTTTTACAATTATCATTAGGGACAGCATAAAAAGTATAGCATGTTCTGTTAAGGAATTTGTCCCTATCCTAATCTAGAGGAACTAATCTATCCTAGTGAGAACACATAACGAGTTCCTTTAGAAAAGAGAAAGTAACGTTTGGAAAAGGCTCATAGCTATGAAGGGTCGAACTCCCCATAAAGAGTTGTTCTGAAACTCAGCTGAGTTCCTTAACAGCTGTTGTAAAAATCACAACATTTGGTAAAAGAATTAATCACAGCAGTAGCTCTTATTAGCATAAAGATTGAATGTCTCCGCACAATGGGTATAGAAATCAAGGAAAATCACAGTTAGAAGTAGCTTACAGCAATCCCGGGCAAGAGTAGCACAGTAAAGTGCTAAGGGGCATGGCAGAGAAGGTATTCCTTAGAATGCAATGTCTCTTTAGCTAGGAACACGTACTATATAGAAAAGAACCAAACATGTTGAAAACTCAAACTGTTAACTCATCGCTGGTAAATAGAAAAGGATCTTCCGATAGTCTGTCATCTTCTTCCTGGATCACTGACACAATATCGATGGCAAAAATATAGACCTACAAAAATATCGAGTAAAAAATATAGAATGGCAAAATATCGACTTCCTATCTTCAAACAGGAAAGTACAAAAATATTGAATCAAAAATATAGACCTACAAAAAAATAGATAGTCAAAATATCGAATTTTTTAAATAGGTAAAAGTAATTTTAAATTAATTAAATAATAAATATAACTAACTTAAACATACTTAAAATACTTATATAGCATTAAAATTAATAAATAATTAATGTAAATAAAAACAAATTAAAAAAATAATACACACACACACACACACACACACACATATATATATATATATATATATATATATATATATATATATATATATATATATATATATCCAACACGTTGCAGAGACCCACTTGGAAGCAGCCACTCATGAACTCTGTAGCGAACTCCTTTATTTCACAAACTTGCCGGCAGGGTTACAAAGGTGACGCTCTTCAAACATGGTTAACAGCCAAATGCATTTCGAGAGCGAAGGCTCTCTTCCTCAGTGGCACAAATTCATCACCTGCTGGAGCTCTCCCCATTAGTATTATGTCCCCGCCCCCTGGGCGTAAGCAAACAGTGGCGTTTCTGGGATCAGAAGTCCTCAATCAGGTAGGTTATTTCCAGCGAAATGGATGCAAATAAAGACCCAAGTGGGTATGAAGGCTCATCACCGTTGTTTGCCTGCCATGCTTTATAGATCATGATGGAGTGTTCAAAGGGCTACCCCTGCAAAGCCCCTGGAAACGTTTGCGTCCATATTACCCTCTATACTTTTGAGGGTAATATGTAATCATGTAATCATGATCTATAAAGCATGGCAGGCAAACAACGGTGATGAGCCTTCATACCCACTTGGGTCTTTATTTGCATCCATTTCGCTGGAAATAACCTACCTGATTGAGGACTTCTGATCCCAGAAACGCCACTGTTTGCTTACGCCCAGGGGGCGGGGACATAATTTAATGGGGAGAGCTCCAGCAGGTGATGAATTTGTGCCACTGAGGAAGAGAGCCTTCGCTCTCGAAATGCATTTGGCTGTTAACCATGTTTGAAGAGCGTCACCTTTGTAACCCTGCCGGCAAGTTTGTGAAATAAAGGAGTACGCTACAGAGTTCGTGAGTGGCTGCTTCCAAGTGGGTCTCTGCAACGTGTTGGATTTAAAACGGCCGCCCGGTCGTGGACTGCAGCCCGCTGTTGACAATGACTGAGCCAGCCCTCTATACTTTTGAGGGTAATATGGACGTGAACGTTTCCAGGGGCTTTGCAGGGGTAGCCCTTTGAACACTCCATCATGATCTATAAAGCATGGCAGGCAAACAACGGTGATGAGCCTTCATACCCACTTGGGTCTTTATTTGCATCCATTTCGCTGGAAATAACCTACCTGATTGAGGACTTCTGATCCCAGAAACGCCACTGTTTGCTTACGCCCAGGGGGCGGGGACATAATACTAATGGGGAGAGCTCCAGCAGGTGATGAATTTGTGCCACTGAGGATGAGAGCCTTCGCTCTCGAAATGCATTTGGCTGTTAACCATGTTTGAAGAGCGTCACCTTTGTAACCCTGCCGGCAAGTTTGTGAAATAAAGGAGTTCGCTACAGAGTTCGTGAGTGGCTGCTTCCAAGTGGGTCTCTGCAACGTGTTGGATTTAAAACGGCTGCCCGGTCGTGGACTGCAGCCCGCTGTTGACAATGACTGAGCCAGCCCTCTATACTTTTGAGGGTAATATGGACGCGAACGTTCCCAGGGGCTTTGCAGGGGTAGCCCTTTGAACACTCCATCATGATCTATAAAGCATGGCAGGCAAACAACGGTGATGAGCCTTCATACCCACTTGGGTCTTTATTTGCATCCATTTCGCTGGAAATAACCTACCTGATTGAGGACTTCTGATCCCAGAAACGCCACTGTTTGCTTACGCCCAGGGGGCGGGGACATAATACTAATGGGGAGAGCTCCAGCAGGTGATGAATTTGTGCCACTGAGGAAGAGAGCCTTCGCTCTCGAAATGCATTTGGCTGTTAACCATGTTTGAAGAGCGTCACCTTTGTAACCCTGCCGGCAAGTTTGTGAAATAAAGGAGTTCGCTACAGAGTTCGTGAGTGGCTGCTTCCAAGTGGGTCTCTGCAACGTGTTGGATTTAAAACGGCCGCCCGGTCGTGGACTGCAGCCCGCTGTTGACAATGACTGAGCCAGCCCTCTATACTTTTGAGGGTAATATGGACGCGAACGTTTCCAGGGGCTTTGCAGGGGTAGCCCTTTGAACACTCCATCATGATCTATAAAGCATGGCAGGCAAACAACGGTGATGAGCCTTCATACCCACTTGGGTCTTTATTTGCATCCATTTCGCTGGAAATAACCTACATGATTGAGGACTTCTGATCCCAGAAACGCCACTGTTTGCTTACGCCCAGGGGGCGGGGACATAATACTAATGGGGAGAGCTCCAGCAGGTGATGAATTTGTGCCACTGAGGAAGAGAGCCTTCGCTCTCGAAATGCATTTGGCTGTTAACCATGTTTGAAGAGCGTCACCTTTGTAACCCTGCCGGCAAGTTTGTGAAATAAAGGAGTTCGCTACAGAGTTCGTGAGTGGCTGCTTCCAAGTGGGTCTCTGCAACGTGTTGGATATATATATATATATATAAACATAGTCTTAATAAAAAATATACAATATATTTACCATAGGATAGCGAGAGGGTTACATTTACTATTACCACTCCAGTGAGTGCAACAGTAGAAAAAACATTGAATAGCATAGCAGTAAAAATTACTATTCCCACTCCAGTGAGTGCAACAGTAGGGAAAGCGTTGGATAGCGAAAAGGTAAAAATTGTCATTCCCACTGCAGAGAGTGCAACAGTAGGGAAAGCGTTGGATAGCGTAGGGGTAAAAATTACTATTCCCACTTCAGTGAATGCAACAGTAGGGAATGTGTTGGATAGCGTAGGGGTAAACATTACTATTACCACTCCAGTGAGTGCAACAGTAGGGAAAGTGTTGGATAGCATAGGGGTACAAATTACTATTCCCACTCCAGTGAGTGCAACAGTAGGGAAAGCGTAGGATAGGGTAGGGGTCAAAATTACTATTCCCACTCCAGTGAGTGCAACAGTAGGGAAAGCGTTGGATAGCGTAGGGGTAAGAATTACTATTCCCACTCCAAAGAGTGCAACAGTAGGGAAAGTGTTGGATAGCATAGGGGTAAAAATTACTATTCCCACTCCAGTGAGTTCAACAGTAGGCTAAGCGTTGGATACCGGGAAGGTAAACATTACTATTCCCACTCCAGAGAGTGCTACAGTGGGAAAAGCGTTGGATAGCGTAGAGGTAAAAATTACTATTCCCACTCCAGAGAGTGTAACAGTAGGGAAAGCGTAGGATAGGGTAGGGGTAAAATTACTATTCCCACTCCAGTGAGTGCAACAGTAGGGATAGCGTTGGATAGCGTTGGGGTAAGAATTACTATTCCCACTCCAAAGAGTGCAACAGTAGGGAAAGTGTTGGATAGCATAGGGGTAAAAATTACTATTCCCACTCCAGTGAGTGCACCAGTAGGGAAAGCGTTGGATAGCAGGAGGGTAAAAATTACTATTCCCACTTCAGTGAGTGCAACAGTAGGGAAAGTAAATACTTCATATATAAATAAAAATAAAATAAATATTTATACCAATTACAAATTAATGAAAATAATTAACACTGTTATATAATATATTAATTAATCAATTAAAAATAAAAATAAAAATTAATTGATAAAAATAATTACCTACTAATACAAATTATTTACCAACTAACAATAAATTAATTAACAATTAAAAAGAATTAAAAATTAGATAATTTTTTTTTTTAAATAGAATTACCTACAATTAAATTACTCCCCACCCTATTCCCCTATAAACCCACAACCGACTACAGAAAATAAATTAATAACATTAACATAATTATCAATTAATAAATTAATTAAAATTAATTGCCCATTATGTTTTAACTACCAATTAATAATTAATTAACAATGAATTCAAAATAAATACTAATAAATAAATTAACATATTTAAATATTTATAATAAATAACTTCCCACCCTATTCCCCTATAAACCCACAACCCTCTACAGAAAATAAATTAGTGAAATTAACATATTTATCAATTAATCTATTAATTAAAATTAATTACCAATTATATTTGAATTAATTACTAATTAATAATTAACAATTCATTCGAAATAAATACCAATATATAAATTAACATATTTAATTATTTATAATGAAATTACCTCGCACCCTATTCCCCTATAAACCCAAAACCTGCTACAGAAAATAAATTACTAAAATTAACATATGTATCAATTAATCAATTAATTAAAATTAATTACCAATTAAATTTTAATTAATTACCATTTAATAATTAATTAACAATTAATTCAAAATAAATACCAATAAATAAACAGATCTTATTAATTATAATTAAATTACTTCCCACCCTATTCCGCTATAAACCCACAACCCGCTACAGAAAATAAATTATTAAAATTAACATCATTATCAATTAATCAATTAATTAAAATTAATTACCAATTATATTTTAATTATTTACCAATTAATAATTAATTAACAATTAATTCAAAATAAATAGCAATAAATAAATTAACATATTTAATTAATTATAATTAAATTACTTCCCACCCTATTCCCCTATAAACCCACAACCCGCTACAGAATTATATTACGCAAAAATTAAATACCATAAAAATAATTAATTTATATAAATAATAAAATAAATATACACTTTTCAAACATATACTAACATAAAAAACACTTTAAAAATTGATATTAACTTACTTACCTCAAATTCGATATTTTTGTAGTCTATATTCTGTCCATTCGATATTATGTCCATTCTATATTTTTGATTCGATATTAATGCTATCCTATTCGATATTTTTGTAGTCTATATTCAGTCCGGTCAATATTGTGTCCATTCTATATTTTTTAATCGATATTAATGCAAATCGATAATAAAAACTCGATATTTTGACTGTATACCCTTCTTCCTCAATTACCACGGTAAACATCCATGTTGACAAGTTATTGCTTAAAAAGCGGCTACAAAATGTTACAAATGATACATCTAGGAAGGTTCTCATGTGAACCTTTAGCAAGCACACTATGTCAGCTGTTCACTGTCCCATTGTGCAACAATGGCCCACTCAATTAAATGAAATATTATTACCTAGTATGTCCTGGTAAGATCATGAAAATCAGAGCACAGAGCAAGCATTTTCTTTCATTAATATATTTGTTCATTATAAGCATGTGGCAGAGAAAACTATCTAAATACGATGAAATCATATGGTGAGAGTTGAAAAGAAATACATTTTGCAGCAAACAGTACATTTCACGAAGACAAAGTATTGCAGTTCAATTATAATGTTAAGTCAGCATTTAAAGAAAACCCTTCATTATTATTAAAGGGATAGTAAAGAATAAGAAAAAGTTTGAGGACTACTAATGAAAGAAGGATAGAAATGGGATCTTTCTGCAAAAATAAATGGCAATTACCATGGGCCTGTTTAATAAAAAAATTCATTTTTCTCTAATCACTAAATACACATGCATTTCCTATGCTCATGTTAAAACACATTTCTTTATTAATATTAGGCAAAATTTCAGTAAAAATTTGCAACTTTCAGTTTATTTTTT
This sequence comes from Lissotriton helveticus, assembly GCF_964261635.1. Classification (NCBI taxonomy): domain Eukaryota; kingdom Metazoa; phylum Chordata; class Amphibia; order Caudata; family Salamandridae; genus Lissotriton; species Lissotriton helveticus. The sequence goes on from NC_136059.1 coordinate 1,715,808,219, forward strand.
AATAAGAATTAATATTATGCCGCTGAAATGTGTAACAGTTGCTTGGGGAAAGGAACAGTGCCTTATCCTGTGTCAGTGTCTGAAAACAATTTGAGGGTCACATATAAAATAAAATTCTGATCTGGAATATTGCAGGGGTATCTAGTAAACTAAGCATTAGTAGGATGACTGAATATGTTAGGTGCGCAATATGGTATTATTCAGGAAACTTGGTCTACTAATAGGGGCCCCAAAACACAGAACAGGAAATTAGGATTTTGTCATAAATTAGGATTTTGTCCTAAATTAGGATTTTGTCCTAAATAAGAAAGTTAGGATTTTGTCTTAAGCTAAACTTAAGTTAGGATTTTGTCTTATGTTAAACTTAAGTTTAACTTAAGACAAAATCCTAATTTAAGACAAAATCCTAATTTAGGACCAAGTCCTAATTTAGGACAAAATCCTAATTTAAGACAAAATCCTATTTTAGGACAAAATCCTAATTTAAGGCAAAATCCTAATTTAAGATTACTAAATGCTTTATGTGAATACCAAAAGTAGTAAATTTAGGATTTTGTCATAAGTTAGTTCAGTGAATTGGCCCCACTGTATTTTATGATGCCTTTAAGGACCCAGCGATTCATCGCTAACCATGGGAATACAGGCTAGTCTAACGTCATGACACAACACAACTTTGGTGTGTATTATAAGCCCAATTAACACTAATAGTGAATTGTTCCAGGCTTTCCATTAGACATCAAAAGACAAAATTAGCAAGATCATCATCAACTTTTATGGCAAGTTTGCGTCCAGTGTTAAAGCAAACTTTTTTCTGATTTTTTACTGTAGGTCAGTTTGTTAATATTAGGCACCATATTCTGGATAAGGGGTCAAATGTGGAACTCGCTGGGGACTCTAATGCTGAATTAGGAAATATATCTACAATCAGGTACACATGTTTATTTGAGGCTGGAGATTCGGGTGATAAAATACAAGAACAGGCTCTTCGGGGCAGTTTGCTGTACACTTACTTTTTAAACTTTGATCTTTGGAATGCCATTGAGTTTGCTGATACCTAGCAGTCTGGAACTCCTAACAATGTTACAGAAAGTTGTCAGTCAATGATTGATTACATTTTTGTCTCAAGGATTCTTCTGAATTGTACAGTGGAGGGGCAATTCAGCCTAGTATGTTGAATTATCCAGAATCCTCTAACCATTGCTATGGCAGCCCCTAAGGGGATGTTAGTAGGAACTGTGGTGGGTAATGGGGATTTCACCACCAAAAAAAAAGAGGAAGCTTGGTGAAGTGTAGACCTGGTGGGTATCTAGGAAAAGCTTTGTCTTGCTATCTTGTCCCTGATTGACCATTGTCTAACCTATAAAGCAGACCCCTTAAATTACATCAAGGAGTTTTTGAAATTGGGTCAGATTATCAGGGATTTCTTACTGAAGTAAGTAAGGTCCCGGGTAGATTAGCAACAGTCTTGGTTTCATAGTGGGTGAAGGAAAGCCTGCACCCATGCAAACTTTGCAGTCCAAGCCGAACCAAGGGATAGGACTGCTGATGTCAGTACCAGGAAAGATTATAAGCAACAATGCATAAAAAGAAATTGTAGCTTTTGTTTTATGTTTTTGAATACGTTGGTCAAGTTCAGTAAGGTAAAATGTGCCAGGTTGTTCTGGCAAACCGTTAATAACAATACGTTACACACTTGTAGCAATACCACATCAGCCATGCTCATAAGCCCTGAACAATGGTTTGCTTTTTTAACCAGATTTACTGTCCAGGTGACTCTAGCGAGGAGCTGTCTGGTCAACCTTTCGACATTGAATTCTTGGTGGATGAGGTAATTGAGGTCATCTAAGTAAAGGACCTCTAATTTACCTGTACCAGAATGGGTCTCTATGGACTCGCATAGACTCAATTCAGAGGAGTGGTTCACTCTCATTATCAACTATATTTCTATTGCCTGTTATACAGGCCTACCTCAGGTTCTTAGAATGGCCCTTTTTGTGCCAGTGTTGTAAGAAGGGGAACCGCAAGAACATCTGCTGTTGTCAGCCAATTTCTCTTCTAGATATCATGGTGAAGACAGTTATTAGGATCATCTTGGAAACATTTTCTATCTCAATCATAGAATCTTGCATTCTCTGCAAGCTACAGTATGGTTTCAGGGCTGAGCTAGAGACGATGGAAAAGAGCCTTAAATTGCATCTTTTGGTAGGCAAATACACCGAATAGAAAACATGTTCCATCTTTCTTTCCTTTATGAACCTTTTGTGCACGTTCAATAATATGGTCAGGGACAAACTCTGGGTAATACTGGATTCCACAGGAGCTGACAAATGGGTAGTGGGTTTCTTAACAACCCTACAATATGACCTCTCGTTCTCTGTTAGATATGGTTTAAATGGAGAATGTACTGAATCTTTTTGGCAGGGCTGGGTGGTTCGGCAGGAGTGTGTACTTGCTCCTATCCTTGTCCGATTATGTATAAATGTGTTAGATGATGTAGTGGTAGCAAAGGATTGTGACGTGCCAGTTATTAGGACGAGGCCCATTTCTGTGTTAACATATGCAGATGATGCCATCTTGCTCTCCAAAATGCCAAAGGAACTCATAATTCTGAAGGATGGTTATCTTGATGAACTGGTCACACTGAATTTGGAAGTTAACCACACTAAAACCTTTGTTATGGTTTGTGGATCCAGGGTAAATGCATTGCTAGAACTAATCTTTTTTCGTATCCCTCTGCCTCGCAATGTACCTGGTCTGCATGTATTGCCAGGGTATGTTTTTCAAACAGTGTTAGGTTTATGACTAACTTGACATCAGCCACAGGTAATAAGCCAATTGTCCCTTTTTTTAGAAGTGTACAAGAGGAAATACTAACCTGTCCTAATCTATGTGTCAAGTTTGTGGAATTATACAAAAGTTTAGTAGCCAGCAGGCTGAGGAGAATAGAGTACGCAGAAGGCTTTTAGGCATTGCGCCAAGTATTAACACCTTTGTAATACATCAGTAGCTTGGTCTAGATTATGTGGAAGACCAGATTTAAATGTCCCCATTATTATTGCAGTGTTGAATTTGAATCAATCCTCATGTGTCATTTAACAGAGAGGTAATTGAAGACTGTCTGTCCTGCGAAAAGGGTAACTGGATCCCTTTTGTGGATTACATCAAGTTGGTGCGTATGAAGTCAGACAGCTGCCGAGTATTTTCTTTAAACCATGTAAGATATCAAAAATGGATTGGAGGCAATTGGAAAGGGAGGAGGTAAAGTTAAATAAAACCCAGAACTGGGAATACATTTTAATCCAAAGTGCAACAGACTTGAAATTTGTGACATAGGATTGGACTCTTTTTGAAAAAACATTATACAATCTTTATTGACATTTATTTTTAAATACAACCCCTGTGCCCCGTCCCCACCCATCCTGTCAAAGCAGAGAAAGTAATCATAATACATTAATCAGATGATTACTGGTAAGAATACAAAATGCCTATATCAGTTGGCATAAAACACTGGCTAGTCTACAGTAATTAAGAATTGACCCAAAATTCATTTTATCCCCCTTATGAAGTGCAGTACCTTAGTTCACATTATCTAAATATTGCACCACCCCTCTATTTAAGCCAGCTACTAATTACCGTCATTTCCACTATTCCTTCCCTCCTCTGACATTGCCAAAATCCATTTCTTCATGGGTGCCCTAACTTGTAAGTTTTTTTTCTTGGCCGCCCAACCTTCCCGAGCATATACTGCCATTTCTATATGATATATACATAAAGGTTGAGTCATCCATTGATGACACAAAGTACAGACAGGATCTAACCTGCTGTAGCCAAACAAAGCTGTAGTACTGCCATCGCAAGAAATATAAAAGATTTGGCATGGGGGGACTTCACTCTCTTGAACTCCTAATACAATTAATTGTGGAGTAACTTTAATCTGCAAACCCAGTTAAACTCCAGAAATGTACTGATATCTTTTTTTAGTAGATCCGAACAAGGATATCTTGCAAACATATGTGTTAGATCCGCCCCGTAAAACTGGCAACGAGAACAGTTTCTACCAGATTACCCTCACCATTTATCTATTTTCCCCAGAGTAATATAGGGCAATATGCATAAACGCATTTTCTCATAGACACAGAATGGGCAAAACCCTTTGATGCATCTGGCCAATAGAGATTAAAACCACATTTTAAAAGGAAATGTTGGGCTTGCAGATTGGCAGACGCCAACGTCTAGTATGTTTATCTATATCATCAATCATCCTGCTGTTCAGCATCCTTAATAATAAATCAATTGTAGGCTTTCGCTCTTTAATTACATCTACTAAATCAACCCTAGAAAACCCACTTCATCCTCCTATTTTCTTCCCTAAGAATTCCCTTATCTGTAGATATTTGAAATATTAATTGTGCACCAGATCGAAGTTACATTTAATGGCTTCAACCGCGATTATACAACTGTCGCCCACAAAATCCCCAAGAGTAAATGGAACACGCTATTCTGAGAATCGGCCCATTTGCGAATAGGAAAAAGGCTTCATACATATGCCCCAAAGTTGCCAATTCCCACTTTCTTCCAAACCGTGGACCAAATTCGATATGCACAAGTAGGTGTTTTAAACCTCACTCTCTTAAAGTATCCAAGGTCTCCCTGACGCATAAGACATCACCTAGCCTCTTCTCCTATCAGTAGTTCATAAATCGTCCGGTAGTCCCTAGCCAAAAACCACTTTCTTCTTTACTATAAAACATTAGAGCCATCTGTTGCAAAGTGGTGGCCAATAATATAATTGAAATTTCGGGATTGCCCATCCGCCACATTCCTTCGGGAGCGTCAACAACTTCATTGCCCTTCTGGAACCAGGATAGCCCCATAAAAACCTCATTATCATCTGGTCAAAAACCTTAAACCAATAACTCTCGACCTCAAGGGGGATGGCCCTGTAGAAATATAACACTTAAGGTAAAAACAGCATTTTAACTAAATTACTTCTCCCGATTAGGGTAAGCCTGAGATTATTCATTCTCCCAAAACCTATATTAGTTCTTTTAATCAACAGATCTAGATTATTTCCAACAATTGTATCGATATCTGATGTGGCATTAACCCCAACATAAACCTCATTCAACACCACCCACCTGTTGTCTGGTTGTAAATGGCAATTGGTAACAACTTGTGTTTTGTCTTGATTTAGTTGATACCCAGGGAAACTACCAAACTTAAAAGCCTTTGACTCTATTTCCCTTACTGCCGCTGCTGGATCCAAGGTAACAATTGCCAGGTCATCGGCATATGCCAACATTTTTGTTTCCCACCCTGAACACAGACGGATACAATTGCTATATTACCCTTGATTCTCCTAATCAGAGGATCAATATAAAGGGCAACAAATAGAAGGGAACATGAGCATCCTTGTCTCATACCCCGTTGAATCTCTACCGTCTCAGACTTTCCACCCATCAGCAACATCTTATACCTTGGATTTCTATATAACATTTTAACAGCTTTTATATATCCAGGCCCCAATCCCTTCTTTTCCATGACCGCCCAGTGGTAAGACCAGGAGGCCCTATCAAACACTTTTGCAGCATCCAAAAGTATTAAAGCCTTAAAGTCTCCTGATATCTTGGCCGCATCAAATAGCTTAATGACCAACGGATATGATCAGTTGTACCCATACCTGGGATGAACCTGTACTGCACTGAGGAGACTATCTTCTTTATTACCCCCCTGTAATCTCACAGCAAGTGTCTTTGCATACAATTTGGCATCACTATTTACTAAAGTAATTGGTCGATAAGACCCTAATTCGTGCATGGGATTACCCCTTTTGGGAAAACTATTAGATTTGCGGTCACCCATGATTCTGGTGCCTCATTCCCCCTTTATATTTGTAAAAATACTTCTAGCATATAGGTTTAAGATAGGCAGCAAAAACCTTATAAAGTGTGCCCGCAATCAAATCTGGCTCCACTGCTTTCCCTGATTGTAAACTTAAGATGGCTGTAAATAACTTCTTCAATCAAGATAGGCTTATCCAAAAATTTCCAGTCCTCTTAGCTTAACTCTTCGTTTATCATTAGATCCAATACCCCTTAATATCCTGAGGTTCCAGAACCTCCTCCTTAGTGTAAAGTGGTTAATAAAACTTGTGAAAGGTAACACATATTCCTACCTGGTCAGAGACTATTCTGCTTTGAGGGTCACAAATCTCTCATATCTCTCCTTGCGCTGTCTTCTGTTTTGAGTCCATCACAAGCTAATACCGCACCCTTTCATTATATTCATATAGCTTATTTTTCCAGGCCATGGATTTATCCACTGCTTTCGTATCTGAAATATCTACAATGCCATCTTTAGCAACTGCCACATTCAATAAAGTATCATAAAGTTCTAACATATGCATTTTCCCCTTCTTCTGGGGGTCCAACTAAATCTTGCTGTCTCCCCCCGAATCCCTACCTTGAGGGCATCACAGATTCTACCTGTAGAAGCACTCCCTATGTTATCCGTCAGAAGCATCGGGATTCAATTATTCATATGGTTAACGTATTCCTCATCAAACAGTAAGTCCTACTTGAAAGACCAACTACGTACAGGGGAGGTAAAGAGCTCAAATCTACCTCTTGCACTAGTTTTTTATGACTCAACATTACCCTTGGATATTTATATATTTGGCATGCCTGTAATAGCTTTTTGGGGATAAAGAAATAATCGACTCAGACATGTACCCAAATGGTAGCTGAATTTTTTTTTATATTCAGGATCAAGTATCTGCTTCTTAACCCATATATTGGATAAGCCAGGGGCCAACCCCAAGTTACTGAATGATCTAAAAACCTTAGGTTTGTGGCCGTGATAGAACTTACATCCTGCCTTAACCACATTCCGTTTATGTTGATATTATAATCTCCACAGAAAACAAGTGGGAGCAGTCACCCAGCCAATTCGTTCTTAAGCCAATCAAAAATTGTGGGATCATCCACGTTAGAACCATAAACAGAGCAGAGTGTAAAAGATCCATTTATATAACAACATTCTGCAATGGCTTATTGGCCATAATTATCTGCCATGCATCCAGGAACATTACACCCACCTTTCTGTACTAAAATGGTGACCCCCCACCTTTCCATGCTAAACTGGCAACCCTCCTTGATACCTGTAAACTCCAACACATTCTGCCTAGATGCCTCCACACATGTATCAGCTTTCAGATCCTGTATATCCATATTTTCCCTTTGCTTTTTCAGGAGGTTATTTAGGCCAAATATATTAATTGGAGCAATCTGTAACTTCGTCATCTAGAATCCGAGTAAACCCAAACCATATTGTACCATTCTGCCTAAAACAACCTTTCCATCTGCTTGGAAATCCACCCTTCTTCCTCGTAGCCACCCATATCCCTGAGCCCCCCTACCCAAACCCCTAATACCCATCCACTCTCTCCCCTTACCTTGAGCAAGAAAGTCAACCATGACCCTAGTGATGCCTCCTGCCACCCCTAGACACCCCCATCCCCAGCCATACCAACCACATAACCCCCGAGTGACCACACAACATTAAGGGATAACAGACCAAAAAGCAAAGGAAAATATAAACAGCACATCTAAGGAGGGTACATTACACATTAAGCGAACAAGATTAGACTCCTAAAATCGACCCCTCCCCAGTCTACCTTTCGCCGTCATCCCTCAATACAACACCTTATTTATAACAAATGTGACATCTGATATACAGCCTTATCCACATGCCACTTCTTATTTCACCCCTGCCAAGCCCCTGCAGAGAGCTCTTTGAGAAATTCTTGTGATTTTATTTCTGACATAAATACCCAGGTTTCTCCCTAAAAAATAACCTTGAGGCGGGCTGGATTCACAAAACATGATTCACAGGCAATCCCTTAAAAGGGCTAAAATGGCTGCTGTAGCCACCACCTTCGTTAAACTGTCAGATGACAGAATTCCAGCCAGACACAAAATGTGTTGCTATCAAATGTTTGTCTAGCCTCTGGCCTTGCTTTCTCAAAATATGCTTGGTGTAGGAGAAAATTCACCAATAAAACAAAGATTGCTCTAAGCTTCTCATGCTGCTGGGATTGCCGATTTTTCTTTACCAGTAAAGGAAAATGGTGCACTCATTGCACCTCTGACTCCCAATCCCAGTGATCCAACTCAGGATAAACACCCTATAGTAACCCCAACATAAATTGACTGATATTGTTCCTCTCTACATTTTTCGCCACACCTAAAAACCTTATATTGTTTCTACTTTGGCGGTTTTCAAAATGCTCTAGTTGCCACATTATAAATGTCATTTGGGATTCTTGTATGTTGTGCTGTTTCTCCAGTGTCCCGACCCCAGCCTCCAATATTTCAGCCTGCTCTTCCACTGCCATACTTTTCTCAGTAATTCCCGAGCAAATCTTATTGACTTTGCACATTGCCCCTTATAGTTTGTTTGTAGCTAGATGAGCTCTCTTAAGCCCCTCCTTTCAAATGGACCCATACCCAATGATTATTTAGTTTAGTCAAGGTAGCAGTAGCAACAAATCACAGTTTCTAGGGGAGAGCCACCTACCCTCTTATCGCACTCCTTGGGTGTGCTAATTCAAGCTCCCCTGCATGGCTAGATCTCTTTGAGTTAAGTCCTACTGGCCTTCCAGCAAAGATCTCTGGGATCAGCAGCTGCTTCTCCCTCAGTGGCACAATACTATACCGCTGCTCTTTCTCTTTCTGTAGCCCCAGCTTCCTGTCATCGGCACCTCCAGCACTACGATTCTCTATTGGGGGGAGTAACAGCTTCCTCCACCTTTTGCCTGGCCGCTGTCTTCTGAGCCTGAGTTGTCGTACACGCAGTGGCTGAAACTGGGACCTTGGCCCACTCCTCGCAGACTTGTTTAATTTGGAGGGCATTCTTGAACTAAAATGCATTTCGTATTCCGTATCTTAAGGAGCCACCCGGGTTCTCTCCTCCACCTTTCTCTTCATTAAGGCTGGGGCTAAAGAGGGCAGCTACCGCAGTGTTCAAGCAGCTGCCATCTTTCTCCCAAAACACACGTGCTCCCAGGATAGGACTCTTTTAATGAGATTTAGACATGGGATTATAAAATGCGATTCATGTTTTTGCCTTGTGCAGTATGATTCTTCATCTATTCTTGTCAGACCTTGTGATGAAAGATCCTCACATAGTTTTCTCCCTTTTACTTTCTTAGTAGATTTTATTCCCACTTCACTGGGAGATTTTTATTTTTGCTTTGAATGGTATGGGCCTCCTCTGCCTTTGCTGTATTTGCATTCACTGAAGTCACCTGAGATTTGTCTTAGTGTTACTTCCTTTATCAGAAATGCCTTCAGTGTTAAGAAATGTATGCTCTGATTCAGGGAGGAGGGTTTCTCTATTTACCATAATATTTTTTTGATGTGATATTTAGTTATTTTGTATGCAGAATTTCCAGTTTTATCACTTTGACTGGCAGCCCGTCCCGATGTTGTCCGGGTATGAAATAGAATGTGTGTAATGTGTGTATTCAGATACGGTCATTCGCGTGTTCCCCCGCTTGAGGCCCAGCTGCAGCTCTGGTTCATGTTAGCAGGTGCGTGTCCGCCCGCTTGAGGCCCAGCTACAGCCCTTGTTCATGTTAGCAGGCGCATGTAATAAGTGTAGTGATCCGCCGCCTGAGCCCGGCTACAGCCCTGGCTGATGTTAGCAGGCGCGTGTAATTTGGTTTAATGTGATAGTTCAGTAACAGCACGCATGAGATGCTGCAGTAATTGTCCCCGCAGAAACGCTCAGTCGCGTGTGCCCCCGCTTGAGGGCCAGCGGCGACCGTCTAACAATTAGAATTTTGTGAATCTTTAATGAATGTTTCCCGCTGTTCTTATTTTTTTATGACCCACACCGACGCTCTTCGACCCGAGTGCTTTTTAGACGCACCCAGGCCAAGCCACCCACTGCGTTCAGCCCTTTCAGACACACCCAGGCCAAGGCACACACTGCATTTGGCACCCCCAGTAAGTGTGAGACAACGGGCAGTGCCCCAAGGGAGTCTTGCGAATGGTTACTTACCACGCTTCGAGTTGAACGCCTTTGTGACGCCCCCAGCACACGGCTACAGTAGACGATCTGATTAATGTACGACCCAGATGGCATGAAGTGTGGAACGTAGTGTCACAAAGGCGTTCAACTCGAAGCGTGGTAAGTAACCATTCGCAAGACTCCCTTTGTCACGGCCCCAGCGTGTCACGCCCCCAGCATGCCCCTTGATGCGCTGCAAATACGACTCACATGGAATGAAGGGCGGAATGTACCACATGCCCCCAGCATTTGTCACGCCCCCAGCACACACCCACAGCAGAACGCAGACATGCCCACAAGGGACTACTTTGCTGGCACGGTTCTTTTACCTTTTAAATGTATATGGTGGCCGTCTGCATAGCCTATGTCCTTCTGCTGCAACTGCCCTTTCCAACGCTGTATTGGGGGTTGTGATTGGTGCTATGGTTACTGAGATTACCCGCCTCAAAGGTTTGGGCTCTCTCTTTATAATATTAGTATGGATGGATACATATATATATATATATTATGTCATATGTATAAGAAGAAATTAAATGTGGCATTATACCTTTGGTCCATGAAGACAATTATGAATAACTTGCATTTTACTGTTATTTATGTATTTATAAATGTTATACTTAACTGCCCAACCGATGTTGGTATTTCCAGCCTTTCTGACAACTAGGGTACATTGTAATATATCGTCTATGTCTATGGATGGTCAAGTCACATGGTGCACTTTCAAATTTTGCACTGTCACTTTAAAAACTGCAACTTACCAGAGTCACATTGTCATGTGAACAAGCCTCTGAGGAGGCGAAACGTTATGGCGGTTTGCAAATAAATAAAGAAATTTGCACAGAAACTTTGGTCCGTGTCTGCGTTGTCGCGGTGGGAGATTGGATTCCCTCGTCGCTGCTGTGGAAGTGGTGATATTTTTGGCTGTTGGGTTTCACGCAGCCATTACACGAGACCCTCTCCGGTCCAGGAAGACGCTGAAGGTGAAGCCTTTTCCCAGTTTACTTGGAAGTAGCAGTGTTCCGTAAGGAAAACAGCGTCTGACCCCCCAAAGCCAAAAGAGCAGGAAAGCCGAGTGAGGAAAGGAGACCGAGTCCACTCGGGTCGGAGGACACGAGAAGGCGGAGGACACTCCAAACCAGCAGAGGCACTGCAACAGTAGAGGTACATTGGGGAGGAGAGAATACGTGCAAGGACGGGTTGAAGGATTCATAAAAAATTAAGTACCCTAACCATATAAACGTCCATATAAATATACAAACACTTGTTGCGATATAAATATATCCGCCGACAATGTGAAAAACAGGGAGGCTGCCGCCATGGCCATGTTTTCAGACAGCCTTCCGATTCCTAGTAACATCCGGACCCCAACTACAACTCCCACAAACCCCCAATTGGGTACACTTAAAGACAAATTTCGCGAAGACAGGTTTTAGTCCTCATAAAATATGCAGAAATTGACAGGACACAGCTCCTTAAAGAAATAGCGGAGATATATGAGGAATTGGAAAAAGATGAACAAACGGAGGAAAAAGCTAAGCTAACGACCAAAATGAACGCCAGATTCAAAAAAGAAGAAGCCAAAATCATGGAACGAAAAAAGTACAAATTTCAAAGGGATCGTAACGACTACAAGTTAGGGCAAATATTTACATTTTCAAAAAGGTACGATGCCCTCCGTACATCCGCTAAGAAAACTCCATTTCTTCATATGAAAGTCCCACAAAGCGGTGATAACACGACGACAACAATGTCGGATCTTAGTTCCATGGGAAGTGATTCTGAGTCTGAAGTGAGAAACCCAGCAATAACAGACAAATTGGTCAAACCCTCACCAGGGGAAGAAATTCGTTTTTTGTGCCACGAGCTAATGCAAACTACAGCGTAAATTCAGAAACTACAAGAGGAGGCAAAGGCTCAGGTCGCGGAAAAGGAGGGCAATATCAGAACAAGACAGGAAAGGGCAAATGGGTACCCGACAACCAACAGTAAGTACCCAAAGTAATCAGACCATCATCAACTTAACTGATATAGTACAAACAAATAATGAAGAAACGAGTTTAAACTTTGGTCTTTCTTATGCACCCCTCAGGAATTTTGACTATGCCACAACTAAACTTGACATTTATAAAGCGGTGCGCAAGCTTAAATTACGCAAATATTTTATTCTAAACCAGAAAAAACTACGCAAAAGACCACGCAGTCACAGGATACTGATTCAATGCTAGAAATGAGTGACACGAGACAAATTGATCATTTATTTGAACTATGGGAAACTGAAGGAGTGGGATATCCGACATTGGATGAACTGGAGGAAATAAGAGTAGGACAGTCAAACAGTATGCCGGTTTAACTGTTACTCCCTTTAAACCAGTTACTACATTCAATCCAGGGATACAGTAGATGTGTTCCATTAAAACGTGACACATCAAATCAAACAATTATGCAGGAAAGTTCAAAATCAAAAACGACGATATAACAAACAATCTCAACAATATGAATCCCTCATGCTCAAATTAAGTCAAAACAAGGATGTTATCATCAGAGCCAGTGATAAAGGAGGGAACATAGTACTGCTTAAACGTTCTGATTATGATAAGGAGGCATACCTTCAATTGAATGATAAACAATGCTATGAACGATCGTCCACAACAATGATGAAGTCAGCACATAAACAGTATCAAACCAAGCTAATGAAATGGCGTAATCAAAAAATAATAACGGAAAATGAATATAAGTATTTGCTTAATGAAAATCCCATCATATCCACAATATACTTTGGCCCACATGCATCAAGCATTTTTGCAGTCGCAGACGGTGCGATTCCTTACAATCGGCCGTTTGCGAATGCAAAAGTGCTTGTTGGGATGCATCATGCCATTTTAGAAGTCGCATCTTTTTTACGATTTCTAAAATTGCGTTAGCATTTAAGAAATCGCAATTGTGCGATTTCTTAAATGCTATGCATCATTATAGAAAAATATGCGTTTTTTAAAATTGGAAGTGCAAATTACCACGAAGTTCAACTTCGTGGTAAATTGCGAAATTGATTAAAAATGCACAAAAATGCATTTTTTAAACTGTAAAGTTACACACACACATGTCCTTAGGACATGTGTGTATGTAACTTATGCTGAAAAGTACATTTCAGGGGTGCAGGGGGGGGTCCTTTGGACCCCCCCCTGCACCCATGAAATTTTCTAAGTGCCACTCGCAATTTCCATTGACTCCTATGGGCCTTTTGGCCCATAGGAATCAATGGGAATTGCGAAAATTAAGTTAAGAAATCGGTATTTCTTTGGGATTCGGTAAAAAATGCGATTTTTACCGAATCCCACAAGAATACCGAAAATATTGATGCATATCATTTTGCATTTCTTAATTTGCGATTCCTTATTTTTCGCAAATTAAGAAATGCAAAAAGACACAATGATGCATGTGGGCCTTTATTCCTAAAGTGCATAAAAATAAAGAAGCACCCCCAGGAAGGCCGATCATATCAGCCCGAGGCAGCATGTCGGAAAAGACATCGGTGTACATAGTCTATTTTTTGCAGCCCCTTGTTAAAGCGTTGGATTCCTATGTACAAGACACTGGGGACTTTCTTTGGAAGATTGAACAAATTGTATGGGAAGACAACTATTGGATGCTTACATTAGATGCAGCTGCACTATACACTAGTATTAAACATCCCGATGGGATTAATGCAGTGAAATATTATCTTGCGCAAAGAACTGATCAATATAAAGAACACAACAAAGTGATAATCCAAATGCTTGAATTCTGTTTGACCAACAATTTCTTTATGTATAACAACCTGATATATTGCCAAGTACAAGGGGTAGCCATGGGGGCCAGTTTTTCACCAAGCTTTGCCTGTTTGCACATGGGCAGCTGGGAAGAACTGGTCCTCAAGGCTCAATACAAGAAAACTTGGGAGAATAACATCGTAAAATGGTTGCGTTACATAGATGATCTCTTTATTGTATGGAATGAAACTAGAGAATCTGCAGAGAAGTTTATAAATGATATTAACAACAACATGTTGAATTTAAATTTCACTGCACATATGAGTTAGCAATCAGTCCCGTTCCTAGACACAGAGATTTTTGTTAAAAATGGCAAATTGGAAACTAGGCTTCACCGGAAAATCACAGCCGGGAACAGTATTCTCCATGCCACGAGTGCACATCCAGCTCACTTAATTTCCAGCATCCCCTACGGGGAGATGCTGAGATTAAGGAGAATATGTAGCAATGGTGAACACCTTGAACAAGCACAGCAAGATAGCAAATGCAGGTTTATTGAACGTAGGTATTCTGCGAAAATTATTGATGCCGCAATTGTCAAATCTATGTCAGTTAACAGACAACAACTCCTCAGCACATACCAGCATGATGACAATGAGGGCACTAGTACCAGTAATCCAGTTCAAAGTAACACGCTGGCCAAAACAGAACCAGGTCCCTTTAGGATTATTACCAGTTACAACAAACAACATTCAGAAATATATAAAATCATCAATTGTAACTGGCCATTAGTACTCAATAACCCTTTTATAGGCCCAACGTTGCCACGCAAAGCATCATTGACATACAGTAGAGCACCTTCTATGAGGGATGGTCTGGTTAATACCAATCCAGAAATAATGGAAAAAACCAATTGGTTACAGACCAACAATGGCTTCTACAGATGCAAAACGTGCAAATCTTGCATTCATGGCATAAATATTAAAACATATGTAGATGCATTCAGCAATAGAGAATATCCTATTGACAAAATACTGACATGCAAGTCTGAATATGTTGTATACGTCTTAATCTGCCCATGTGGGCTGAAATACGTGGGCAGCACAAAATTAGCTGCACATAAGCGTATATTACATCATTTACGTGCCATTGCGAACCAAGATAACACCTACCCGGTCGCAAGACACTTTAAAGATAAACACAATAGTAATAATGCAGACTTAAAATATTTCCTTATCGATGCCGTTAATGCAAGCAGGAGGGGTGGAAACCGAGAGTCGAAGGTGCAAAAACTTGAAACTAGATATATCTTACTATTAGACTCCAAAACCCCCAAAGGCCTCAATGTTACGGAGGACCTATACACATGTCTGTCATAGGATATAAATATAACTGTAGTCTTATTAAACGTAATGAGGACATATAGCTCAGATAATTCCTTTCACTAGGATTGCTCAAATCGCAAATCATAACAGTAAAACCACTAAATAGGTGGGTTAATGTGGACGCATTGCCACGTCTATGTGTTAGTGTGAAAATTAAGTGTACTCAAGATATATGCTTTTCTTAAATCAAGTAAAAAACTTATAGCAAGAGGTTGGCCTTAGATATAACACAGTGATATTTCACATCAGACCAAGTGATGTGGTAGTTACCAAGTCTAGACAATATATGAATTGAATAATATGGGTTCTTTGCAACAATAAACTAATATAAATATTAATATAGTTCACTGATTTGAACTTAACGGATGAGGAATGGAATTCAGTTCTTATGCACATTATTTGAAAGTTATTTGGCACTATTTTGCACGTTAAACACTATAAATTATACATCACCATCTAAATGTAAAGGAGACCATCGGACAGCTACAAGATTGGTATGGCGGATCAACTAAAATAAGGTGATAAAAGCAGCTAGCATCTGAGGGCTATCAGTAATAGTGAGTGTTCCCAATCAGTTATTAACAATGAAAAACCACGATTGTAAATAATGAAATGGTGATACGTAAAAATTCTTATAGTACGGATTTATCCCGAAATATCTTGGTAACTAGGAACAATGAATCATCAGTTAAACCAATGAATGGCATTGTAATTTACTGTCCCCCTGACCTAATATTATCTGGATATCCGCCGAAATAAAATAAAATGTATTGATGATTCATACATTGATAGATACTACGATTGGTTTAGTAGGAGAATTAAGATCCAAATGGCCTAGTATATTAAGGTTATGACTGTAGGCTTTGGCAGAACTTTGCACGAATGCGTGGTTTTGCACATGTTTTTCAGACTTAGCATTTAAGCTTTTATTATGTCATATGTATAAGAAGGAATTCAATGTGGCATTATACCTTTGGTCCATGAAGACAGATATGAATAACTTGTATTTTACTGTTATTTATGTATTTATAAATTTTATACATAACTGCCCAATCGATTTTGGTATTTCCAGCCTTTCTGACAACTAGGGTACCTTGTAATATATCGTCTATGTCTATGGATGGTCATGTCACATGATGCACTTTCAAATTTTACGCTGTCGCTTTAAAAACTGCAACTTACCAGAGTCACATTGTCATGTGAACAAGCCTCTGAGGAGGCGAAACGTTATGGCGGTTTGCAACTAAATAAAGAAATTTGCACAGAAACTTTGGTCCGTGTCTGCGTTGCCGTGGTGGGAGATTGGATTCCCTCGTCGCTGCTGTGGAAGTGGTGATCAAGGCTCTTCGAGAGCCGAAACGCGTCGTGGCAAACTGGTGTTGGGCAAAATAAATCTCTGAGAAAACACCAAGAATTGGGTCTCGTCTCGTCTGTTACAGAAATTGGCTGTTGGCGCTACATACCGCATATATATATATATATACACATATATATATTGATACCCCTCTGTTCCTTTTCGCCAGAATTCGCAGCGCTCTCTCGCCGGTTCGTAAATCTCCGCGGCAGAACCACGCCGCATTTAAATCCACAACCAATTCCCCCAGCTGGGAGAAAAACGGGACGAACTCGCGTTTGTCTTCACTTATGTGCTTTTTTTTAATCCTCACAGCATGGAGTTTCTCAAGCAGGCAGGCACAAATCTACGCGTTTTGGGATAGCATATCCCTTGTTCACAATCAATTTGGCTCCAGGCTCTCAGTCTCAATATAGTGAGTCACATTATTACATAATTTCCTGTTTGATGTTATTTTGGCCCTCGGCCTTCTGGATGATGTAGTTTTTTGCAATTTTTTTAATGCATTTTTTTATCCGTCTCCATAGCCTATGTCCTTCTGCTGCAACTGCCCTTTCCAACGCTGTATTGGGTGTTGTGATTGGTGCTGTGGTTACTGAGATTACCCGCCTCCAGGTGTGTGCCCGCCCTCAATCAAACCAAGTGTTTAGAGGGCGAGGACAGCCGATGATGAAGCATGACAACGGGCGATGTGTGAGGCCAGTCAGTAAATTTTTATGAGATGCCCCCAGTGGCGCTTCATCTTTTCAGAACTCTGCAGATAACTGTAGGAATATATTCTAGGGGGAGCCCAATGTTGTGTATTCATAGTATAGAGGAGGTTGGCTTGCCCCTTGGCCCTGTGCCTCTAGTTCCCACCCTTGGCAACACTGCTGAGGTTAGTGTGTGTGGATCAATGAATATATACCCACTGCCAGCTGTACCTGGCCAGGTGACTCGGGATGAGGCTGCAGGCACCAAATGGTTAGGAAAAGAAAATGGCATCTTTCTAAAAGTCTTATATCAAAAGGGAGGGAAGAGGATTCTCGGTCCATTCGGTTCCCCTAGTTCAATACTAGATTAATCAAAAATGGGAATGGACACTAGTATCTACTTAACCGTTGGCTAAGCTTTTGACAACCCTCATAGACCACCTGGTTCAGTTTGTTGCGGTATATCTTTTTTCCGCCCCGCCAGGAGTCATGGCATAGTCATAGGGTTGCCAAATAACGTGCGGTATGCCTGCCTCACCCGAGGCTACCTCTGGCTCAGGTAGAAGTGTCCAGAAATCATAGGGAAGGAAAAAAGTGGGGATTTTACTTTAAGAACAGTGTGTCACCTTAAAAAATTGATTTAATGGGAAGGGTTGACACTGTATTAAAAATTGTCGATATATAAGGTATATTCGAGTAACTAGATTACCATATATCTATATGTATATGGATGTGTCAACATGTTTCAGCTCTTTTGGCCCAGCCGGGTCTGGAGAGCTTTCGTCAGGACAATAAACAAACAAACAACATATATAAGGTACTCACACAACTAGTGTTGGGTCCTATTTAGCTATATTTGCTTATCTTGTTAAGCCACCTATAATGTGGGGACACAGAAAATACCACATTTAGAGTATATCGTTTTTGGTGATTTGGCATTGTACTTTTAAATAAAAGCGCACATCCCAGAGTTACTAGGGCAAAAAAACTGTGTATCTAATTCAGAATACATAAATTACGCAATGTGAGAAGAGAGAAGGAGACTTGGTTTCAGTTAAGTTAGGGAGCAGTTAATGCATCGCATTCTTAGATACAAGGGGTAATGTAATGTGAAGTATTGATTATACTGACACTTGTAAAAGGGGGGCGTTATCAAGTCATTATGTCTCCAAAAGTCAACAAGGAGACCGGCGCCCTCACCAATATGCACGTAATTAGAGTGCGGAAATACCTTCTATTTCCGCACTCTAATTACGTGCATGTTCTTCCTTCTGTGACGTATTTTCCAAGCTTTAATGCGCACATTAACTTAGTTTGGTGAGGGCGCCGGTCTCCTTGTTGACTTTTGGAGACATAATGACTTGATAACGCCCCCCTTTTACAAGTGTCAGTATAATCAATACTTCACATTACATGGGGAAGTGGGAATAAAGGAGTCCAGCAAAGAAACTCAGAGGGAAAAAATAGGCAACTGTCACATAATGGCCATGACCCAAGAATCAGCTGCAAGAGGAACCATGCAACCCTCTTGTATGGGTAAATTAATGCCCAACTCAAGTTCCTCTCCTTTTGCCGGGACTGAATATTTGGCCTCCACACCACCTGATGTTAAAAGGCAAATAGCCAGGGGTAGGCCAACAGGTGCCCCTGGACCAAATGGCATCGCAAAGTATCAAAAGGTTCCCTTGAGTTGAGTTACAAACAAGATCTCGTAAACATGCTTTTCTGTGCAGAGGGTGCATACATATATAACACAAGCAAATAACAGTTAAAAAGTCATTTATTATGAATACAAGAAATTAAAAACAATGGTGCTAGGCTAGCTAATCTAATAAGCTAATATAAAAAAAAATAAGTACATGACAATCAATTATGACCTGCACAATTTAAATTAAGGACAGAAGTGTAAAACATGAAAAATTGTTAAATACAAGTTGTACATTCGGACTCCATTATGGTTTCATCGATCTTATGTTACTACAATATCTGTGAATAAACATCGATGCCGGAGTCTTGAATTATACCAGGGCTGGCATCGACGCGTTTCAGTGGGTTAAAGTAATGATTACCACCTTTATCAAGACTTCCTGTATATCTGTCGCAATAGGGGGCTTAGTTGACTTTCCCTATAATAAATATATATACACAATTAGCATAGAACAATATTCTATTATATGTATTCCTGGTAATACACAAGAGAACATAGATAAATGGTTAAGTTCCCTTTCTCAGGCCTATCATGTTTTGAACAAACTAACATGAAACTAACATTTATTAGAGAGACAAACTCTTAGTAATCTCTATGATGCAACTTTTCTACTTAATGCATCTATTAGTTCCACAATATACATAGGAAAAAAGGCCACAGATTCTGGTTCTTATCTTGCGGTAGTCATACCGACATATCTCAACATGCAGGGGCACGTAATGAGATAGATCAATTGGCTACTGTTGCAGTTTGTGAATCTCTTTTGTTCCCATGGGCGGCCAGTCCCGATATCAATTGTAGTTGAGCGTCTGGTTTGAGGACAGGCCGCACAGTTCCCACAGGGATGATGTCCGGTCACTGGTGGCATGTCCCATAAGGTACCTATTTGATGTACTTCCCTAGGTGGTGGTCTCGTAGTGATAGCGATTGTAAGATAGGTTTTTCTGCTACCTAGACTATGGCTTTTTCAGTTACCTACATTATGGCGTTTTCTCACCCTTTTCTCTATAAACATTCGAGATAAACGCGCGTTACGAACAACTACCTATAGCGACTGTAAGATATGTTTCCTGCTACCTAATTCTGTCAACAACATAATGGATGAGATTAATATCGTACCATTTACTGTACAAAATAATGGCAGACGACATGGTCACGTGAAGCAATTTTGAACATAAAAAAAACTGTAATTTGTAGTTTTGTCTATTATTTACTCTAGACAGCCGACAGAGACGATCACCTTCTGCATTTATCGAGCGGATAATTTAGACCGAACGATACATGCACAGGAGAGCATACTATAAATTTTATTAGTTAGCTCAAAGATTGTAATTTTCTTAAGAGTTCTGTTACCTGCTTAGCGGTCAACAAGGTCTGTCACAGCTAAATGTTTTTTCTATACTTAGAGCGGTGCCCCATTGTCCTGAGCTGCTTGCCAGGTGAGGTGACGCACGTTCTCCCTAATTTAAGGTGAGCCTATGATCTACTGTAGAGAGTTGATGATCAAAGGGGTCTATGGACCGTAAATGAACTAGAACATCAAATTTGGTAGAGCAAGTAGTTATCCATACTAACTGATGGTCTGCTATTCTGCTTTGTTCTTTTGTTTGTCTATGTTTTGTGTGTTATGATGACTTCATCGTCTGGATCTCTTCCATTTACCCAGGAGGACTACCAGAAGTGAACAGGTGATATCTACCATTGTTGTTCACTAATTCTATTATTTTTATCACCTTTTGAGCAGTAGCAATAAAGTTAATGGGTCCTGAGGAAGCGGCGAGACCATTTTGGGCCAGTAAACCCAGTCAGAAGTATTTTGTTTGAAACACCTGACTTTTTTGCACTCTTTGTTTTTAGTGTTGGAAGTGCACGACGCCAGAATAAAATTAATATTGCGTGCCACTCTCCAATTTTATTAATAAGCACAATTTTTCTTTTCATTAACCACATATGCACTGCGTTCAGTTACCAACAAAGAATAGCCACCAATCATCTTTGAAATAAATACCTGGAGAGCTATCCATCTCTATCCAACATCCTGTGAGATGGTTCAAATACTGACTACTTACCATGTGAAGTAGCCCAGATGATGAGTTGGGCGGTACAGAAAAAGTAACTGATGGACACTGTTCACAAAAGGTATATGTCCAGTGTTTGACTCCACACAAGAAACACACATAGTCTTCTGAACACACACATAGTCAGTTTTTCAATTTAGACCCACAATTACTATTTGTTTTTTCGGGAGCTTATTCAGATGGCATCCCACCAATGGTATATAAATCAGATGCAGAATTTTGGAGTGCAGCACTAACACCGCTATTCAAAAATATAAAGGATACCCTGACTATACCGGAATCCTGGCATGGATCAGTAATAAGCCCAATTTTTAAACATGGCAACAGGAAACTCCCAAATCATTATCAGCTTATTGCCCTCATAGACGTGGAAGCTAAGGGGCCCATTAGGATGTAGGGCAGAGCGCCACCGCCCACATGCTGGTGGCGCATCCTAATGGAATGTGCGGAATCGCCGAATGCATTGCGGGCTGTCCCATTTCCCGGGCTATGGTGGGCGGACTTTGTGGGCTAATGAGCCACTAAGTATTTTGCAGGAACCATACGGGAGGAGTTTACATCATGGGCATACGAAAACTACATAATCCCAATCAATCAAACAGGTTTCTGCAAGGGGTCAAGGGACCACAACCAACATCATGGCACTGACCCTGCTGAAGGATGCAGCAAAATAGACCAAATCTCCCCTATTCCTCTATTTTATTGACTAAACTACCGCTTTAGATCACGTGGATCGTAATAACCTCTGGCGGAAATTGGATAACTGGGGAATACCTAAACATCTTCTAGATGTGTTGATGTTACTGCACACAAACATCTCGATTAAGGTTAAACTAAGAGCAGCAACACACCTCTTCAACCCCATTCCGACATTAAAAGGGTTAAAACAGGGTTGCGTATCAGCTCCGTTTTTTTTTAACCTTTTTCTCCCGGATTTGCTAGGGGAACTCGATAAATGTCTCCGTCATGCACCAAAACTAGGGAAAATTCCACTGTCCAATCTGCTGTACGTGGACGACTTGGTGCTGATAAGCCGGACTCCGATTGGCCTACAACATCTTCTATATGTAGCTCACTCCTTTTCAGAAATCAACTCCTTGCAAATAAACTTTACCAAATCCAAGGTTATGGCAGTGAACTACTGGAAAAAGAGGAAAATCAATTGTCGTAGCATCAATAGGTGAAGTATTTCGTCATTTTCCATTCAGGCTTGTTAACCCAGCCTCGTCATTTGTATCGTCTTGTCTACATCGGATTATGATAAATCCCAACGTCTTTGCAATTCAAAGATTATTGCCAATAGTTTGACCACGGCGATTTTTTCTAGTACCACAGACTATTGATGCTACGACAATTGTTTTGATGAATGCCATTAGGAGTATGATCGGTCACTATTGAACTAAGACTGTATTTCTATGCTTTCCATACAATTGGATTATCATTTATCTGCAAGAGAAACAGAGTTTATGAAAATTCCACAATTCCAGGTCTTGGAGTTATCACGAAAAGCCTTGAGAAAGCCCTGTGGGTGAAACGCGCGTCGGCTGCTATGGTGCTTCTTGTGAACTGTGGAAATTAAAAACAGACCTCAAGACAGAAGATCTGACTGGACTACTTGATTTTTTTGTTTGGTTCTTTTGAGATACTATGGATCTATAGGATACAGGGCGTTGAGATACTGTTGGATTGCCTGGAGAAATACCTATGCGTCCTCCTTTTGGAAATAATGATATTGGTGTGCTTAGGTGTTTTGTGTTTACATGTGTGACCTGGATTCAGCTGAATCCGAGGACTGATTGACACTTTGGTGGGTAGGTGTCATATACCTTCAGAGCACCCCGGCCATAGTCGCCGTTGATATTAACAGACTTTCTTTCAAAACTGGCATTACATTGAGATGTGCGGCTCGATCTAAGCAAACCCATAATCTGTATATGTATATTTCTAAATGGGCATTATATTGCCCCAACCCTCACAAATATTGGCACTGTCTTTCTGCCCCCTAGGGGGTAGAAATCCCACTAGGCACCTGGGATTGCTTTTTTTTTATAATAGAGGGTTGGGGGCTGCCCACAGTGGGCATGCTAATGCTCCCACCGCCCAACACAAAACAGACAGTCTTTCTGCCCGCCAGAGGGGCAAATGGGGTTATTACCCTGGATCCGACCCCGGGGGGGGGGGGAAGGCTCAGCAGACACCCAAGAGGTTTTTTTATATCTAAAAGAGAGGTGAGGGGTGCCCAGAGTGGGCATGCAAATGCTCCCAACCCCCAAACAAAAAATGGACAGTTTTTCTGCCGGCCTGGATGGGGCAGATGGGGGTTATTACCCCCAATCTTCCACTTGGGGGCATAAAGGGCAGAAAACACACTAGACACCAGGGGTTTATTTTAATAAAAGAGAGGTGTGGGCTGCCCATAATGGACGATGACAATGCTGCCCGCCCACCCCCAAAAAATAGCCCCAGTCTTTCTGCCCCCCCGGTGGCAGATGGGGGCAATAGCCCCCGCTCTGCCTCTAAGGGGCAGAAAGCCCACTAGGCACCAGAGATATGGCAGGGAGTGGCCCCTCAGGCAAGAGTTGCTCCTCTTTTTTTGTGAACACATTTTGGCTGCTTCTGACTTCCCTTTGGAGTGGAACAGGATTATATTTGGGTTCATCTGCCCCAGAGGGGGAAGAAAACCACCAAAAGTTTCTGTGTGTGTGCGTGTGAACTGGAGTTCGGCTCATGGTCTGTGTGTACTGGCATTTGGCTGGCTGTGTGTGAGCCTGCATTTTGCTGCCAGTGTGTCTGAATTTGCTCTTAGCTGGCAGTGTGTGGACTAACGTTTGGCTGGCAGTGTGCCTGGATTGTCCCTTGCTAGCGGTCTGTGTGAATGTCACATGTCTGGTGGTGTGTGTGGACTGTCATTTGGCTGGTGGTGTGTGAAAACTGTCGCTTGGCTGGTGGTGTACGTGATCTGTTGCTTGGCTGGCAGTTTACGTGGATGGCACATGGCTGGTGGTGTGTATGGATGGTGCTTGACTGGTGGTGTGGCTTGCGTGGATCTTCCAGCATTTTATTATCCAAAATCCCCTGCAAACCCTTAATGTAGCTAAAAAGTCCCACTTTGCTCACATTTCTGTGTGGAAAAGTTAAGGGATCACCGCGTCGGCCGGCACAAATTTCTCACCACCCAGCTTCCCCATCGGTATCCTGAATAAAATGATACCTCACTTTTGTGGGTACCCAAAGTAGACAACCTAAAAACGTATAAAATTAAAAACGAGGGGGAACCAAAGTGGGTCCAAAAAGGCAGGTGTTTTTTCATAGGAGTTTAGGCTGGTTCTGCTTTGAGCACCCACACAGGTGAGGTAACATTTTGATTGGGAGACTAAGGGGATCGATGGGTGGTGCTGTGAATTCCAACCTTGTCACACAGAAATGTGAGGAAAGTTTTACTTTTTAGCTAAATTTTAGGTTTGCAGGGGATTCCGAGTAAGAAAACTTTGGTAGATCCATGCAAGCCACACATTCATGGACAGTGTCAGTTTTCAGAAATGTCTGGGTTTATTAGGTTTCACTTAATGGTCACAGAGCCCGGGACCAAAAACACAAGGGCCCCCTATCTATCACAAAACAACCTGTTTTTGCAAGGTGGTCAGCTGTGGTTTTTGTCCTGGGCTCAGGGTCCATCTAGGGAAACCTACCAAACCTAGACATATCTGAAAACTGTCACTGTCCATGAATGTGTTGCTTGCATGATCTACTAAAGGTGTGTTACCCAGAATCCCCTGCAAACCTCGAATTTTGCTAAAATAAATTACATTTTCCTCACATTTCTGAATGGAAAAGATGTGGGATCACTGGTCCGACAACATTTTTCTACATCCCAGTGTTCCTCTGGGGGTGGGCCAAGTGCCAGCGACACGAAATGGCCCAAAACATATTGTGGAGACATCAACATTATCTATCATAAAATGACCTGGTTTTGCAGGGTGGTACCTGAGTTTTTGGTCCCTGGCTCAGCAGCCATCTAGGAAAACCTTCAAAACCCAGACATTTCTGAAAACAAGACAGGTTGTTCAGGGATGTGTGGATGTTTAGTGATAGATAATTATGATGTCTCCAAAATATGTTTTGGGCCCCTCCCTGGAGCAGGCACTTGTCCCACCCATACAAGCTTGGTACCATTCATATCGGGAGACCTTGGGAAGTACTAGGTGGTGGGAAATTTGTGTCAACCCAGTGATCCCACAACTTTCCCACATTGAAATGTGAATAAAATATAATTGTTTTTCGCAAAATTTGAGGTTTGCATTGGATTCTGGGTAAGAAAACCTTGGGGGATCCACACAAGTCATTAAAATTTGTGAGTTGGCTGTCAATTATTGGTCCTCTTTTCACAGCAAATGAGGAGTTTGGTCAGTCTTATTTCCAACCCTCTAATTGGTGTAGCGATTCTATAGAGGATAATTTCCCCTGTTGTAAATGGAGGAGCTGTAATTTGTCAAATCGTAAAGGCTCAGTACGGTTAGAGAAGTAGGGAAAGTACGTGTATAATAACTATTTTTAGCATGCTTTGCGCTACAACAAATCTTACCTACTAATATATCTAGTTACTTAAGGACGTTATATATACTTTTTTGCATAAATGTGAAGATGCACAGGATCAGTAAAACCACTCACATATTCCAGGTTTTCTAACCTGAAAGTGTAGCAAATGCATCCATTAATTGCAGTAAGTAATGATCCACTTTATCAGTATTTCAGAATACCAACAGTGTGCCATTGGCATACAGAAGTCTTAAACCTGTTCCACTCTAGTTAAAATCATGACAAAATGAATTCTGTGGAACTGTTGAATAGTTATTGCCATTCATAGCAAGGATGAAAAGAAATGTTGAATGGGAACACTCTTGTCATGTTCCTTTTTGCTAATAAAACTATGAGAAATATCCCATTGATACAATATCAGCCTCTGGTATTAGTTTAAAGAGTCTAACTGAATTTTAAAAAGGTGGAACTAAATTTAAATGTCTTTATAATGAGTACTAGGTAGTGCAGATTAACTCCATAAAACGTGTATTCAGAATCAAGTGAATACATTACAGCAGGGAACAGAATATCTTTCTGCAATTAAATTATAATGTTGTGTCATCCTTACCATGGTAACTTTATTAATTTTGAATCCTGACGGTAATCTGCCTACGCCGAGGTCCTACTACATTTGGTCAATTTAGGGCCTTATGTAGAAATTGGTAGATGTGTTACATCTTTCAAAAAGTGGAGGATTTCCCGTCCGTCCACTTGGTAGAACCTTTATGTACTCTAAATAAGCTAGGGGCCATATTCATTAAATAGTTTGTTGTCCTTGCACCACACAACGGGGCACCAGAGGGCATAACTATTAACTTAGATTTATAAAATCATGTAAAGCCACCTTGCATGGCCTTGCATGGTTTGATAAGCATAAAGTAATTTAAAGCAGCGCAACGTACTGCGTTGCTTTACTCTGCCCCAGGGAGGCATTCCATGGGTGGAGCATGGGTGTTCCCAGGCATCCACTCATAGATTGTGGCAAATTCCCAGATTTACAATGAATGGTAGATCTGGGAATGCGTTAAAATGCTACACTTCCCCATTGGAAGCGTAACCAGGAAAAATTCCTTCATTTCTCCTCATTACTTCCCCTTTCTATGTGCTGCTTTCTATAGCACACATAGAAAGAGGAAAATGCCTCAAAGAGTTGTTTTGTGCAGGAAGGTGTCCCTTTCTGCACACCTACAATCTGCTAACAATGCAGGCACCCTTGAAACATGATGCAAGGGGGTCTGCTTCGGTGTTTGCAGCACACTGTGGGCCAGAGCAGAAAAAAAGTCAGGAAGGAGGCATATTATCTTAAATATGGCTCATTCTTGCTCTTTCTCTAGCATGCAGCACAGTGCTGTGACACTGCACTGCGTGACATACTGCACTGCGTGATTTTTCCATAAATATGCCCCTTGATGTCTTGCAATCTCAGACCTCAAAATACAACTCAAAATCACGTGCTTACATGTGTCAATATAGATTACCGAAAAGAGGCATTTACATCCTGTTTAGAGATGATTATCAAATTGTCATAATTCTTAATGAAAGTGATGTTTCTATTAACTTTTTCATGCACAAAGCCAATAGACTGTTACACCATTTACACCATTTTGCCAATAATATGACTTTTTTTTTGCAGAGATTTATATAGCGCGAACTAGACCCGAACCGAGGGGCATATTATCAAGGAGGTTTATCTCCGCATTTTTGGCTTTAAAAGCCAAGAAAGCGGAGATAAAAATATCTCCCTATTACCAAGCTGTCGCTAACACCAGTTAGCGACAGCTAATAGGAGATAGTGACCATCTTGGGCCCCGCTTTGCATGTCAGTGATATTTATCACTAATGACATGCAAAGTGGGCGTGCCAAGATGTTAGCGACTGGAAACAGTCGCTAACATCGCTATCTCCTATTACCAACTTTTGGAGATATTCGCGCTAAGCGCGAATATCTCCAAAAGCTAACACCTGCCCAGAGCAGTTCTTAGCCATGTTAACCAATGGGAGGTGGATAACATGGCTAAGAGCATTTGCTCGATAATGCATGAATATCGCTGACTTTTCAGCGATATTCATGCATTGCGGCCGTTTTTTATCGCATTTGCGATAAACCTTGCTAATAGCAAGGTTTATCTGCGATAAAAATCGCCGATGTGCGGCGATAATTTTTGTCTCTAAACAAGTTAGAGACAAAAATTATCTCTATTGGTTGGTAATATGCCCCCGAATCAGGTATCAGAGCGCTTTACATATTTTTCCAGTTACGTAACATTTTTACGTTTCCAGTTACTTTCATTTTAGGCACGGGGAGATTAAGTGATTTGCCCAGAATCACAGGAGGTTGTGGCGTCGTTTCCGAGACTCGAACCCAGATCCGAGGTCGAGCGCCCTAGCCGTTAGGCCAACTCCTCTCCTGCAAAATACATCATTACAAGCATTCAAACCCACATTTTTATTCAGTTCCATTTTTGGTCTTCTAAATTTTCCTTAAAAGAACTAAAATGGGGAAGTAGGATAACCTGTCTCTAAGATTTTCAGTTGCTTTTCCAATTAATATTTTTTTTCTTTGAAATGTAAAGTATAATAACTAATTTTAAACCCCTCCATATTATGCATTTAAAAGCACACCAAATGTTTTGAAGGGCAGAGGTATTCAGATTGTCTTGAAAACAATCTGAAATTTCATTTTAAGGGATTCCATCCGGTCTTTGTCCAATAAACAGAATTACGTCAAGGAACATGTGGTGGTGAATTTGCCAGACCTACTCACAGAAATATCTTCCAGGACACTAGTAGCATCAGAGATTTTGTTTTATTTTTTATATCTCATACAAGAATGGTTCTGAGAATAATACGTATTGTGTACAGGGCAAACACATGCATATGTTTTCCTTCCAATTTACATATTCTCTGTGCATCATGTAGATAGAATTAAGAACATACATTTTCCAATTGCTTTGTAGGTTTGAAACCAACTAAAGTTTGAAAGCTGGATGATCTGTCTTTTGTTGAATGAAATACAACATTGAATTTGCTTTTCAATATAACCTTAGAGTACACAACAATACTGAATTTTCATGAAAGAGTCTAAAAAAGGTATGTGAGTTTGCATTTGGAGCATAAATAATACCAAGCAAAAATATTTTTCTCTCTATCATGAACTCATCTAAAACAAATCTCCCCTCTGCCTGCATTATTAATTTATAAACACCATATTAAACATATTTACTTAAAGATTTATCCCCCTTGCTTTTGCTTTTCTTAGTGACTGGAAATACTTTGGGACTGGTGTTGTAAAGACTATTGTACTTAGTGCAAGGTGGATCGAGACTGACAACAACATTGAGATAGGTAAGACTCCAAAGGACCAGGGCGCAACAATAGTAGTCTTTTGCTTACCTCGTTAGAGCAGAGACCAAGCTAGAGGTCACACTATAAACAGATATGTACTGCAACGGACAGTGGACTATATTAGGACTGGAACCGAACATAGGGTAAAAGAAAACCCAAAATACAGGGCAGACATGGCATCAGGAAGACAGGGAGAAACCCAGGACAAGAAAGTGTGAACAGGGCCTCATAATTAAAGAACTGAAATACAGGGAGAAAAAGCAGGCTGTATCCAACAGGCCCTGTGAAAAGTAAAGCCTTGCTAGTACAGGGAAACTGGTACATGGAATTCAGAATAATGATAGAACTGTAAATCAAAACAAGGAAACAAAGGGAGCCAATGCCAGCTCAGCAAATGCGAGGTCAAAAGCAGTCTTGGCCGGCATGACTCGTGGGTGGGGGTCACGAGGCAGCATTGTGATTGGTCAGGACGGCAAACAGCCAGGCGTCTATGGGGAGGCCATTTTCTCCATGTAGGCTTCATGCAGCCTGCATGGAGAAAAGGCAGAGGGCCGACCAAACCTTCAGAGCCCTCAGAGTCACTAAGCCACACCTCCCCTGCCCTAGAGCAGGACCGCCCTTTTGCCCGCCCCCAATCAAACACTTCTGCTTTCTCACAGTGCGAGAAGCGGAAACTTAAAATTGTATTTATAATACCATTTTATGCTTCTGCTTCTCGCACTGCTATGAAAGCAGTGGGGCGTCGCTCCTCCGCCCACATGGAGGAGCCGCCCCTGGTCTAACGTCCAACAGGGGAACACAGAAAACATCATTTCGAAATTGGAAAGGATAAAAAGAAAGAAAGTTGGGACTTGGAATCAAGGAAAGCACATACAGTACAATACTCGACAGGGCAGCCACATGAAAACAGGGCGCTGCAAAAGCAGTAGCAGAAAACAAAGCTCTTCTAAGATTTCAAACGTTCAGCAGTGGAGACAACTGAAGAAGAAAGCAAGGACTTCCAGTAACATCAATTGAAACACACATTCTATCTTAAATCCCTCCTCCCAGCACACAAACACACAAGGTAATTATCTTCTAGCTGAATTACACTGCAAGTGAGAGCAGTTAACTCTACTCCTCCAGCTCTCTGCCTAAAGTGCACTGAAGTTCCAGTAAGCAAACAGTAGGTACAGCTACTCTGGAGTGGAACCTGCTTCCGATCTTGCTTTGGAACACAATAGGAATTCATGCATGAGAGCACATGGTATGTGTATGCTGGAAGTAGTATGTGCTGAAAGGCTCCTCTTCAGCACATAAACTTGAGTAAGACATACAAATACCATAATGCATTAGGAGTTCGTAGGCAAACCCTGGAATGGATTTTGGAATTGATTTCATTTCCAAGAGGATTTATAAAGCCTGTGAATGAACATTGAAGAGTAACATAGGTTCCAAACTAGTGTTTACAATGGATGGAGGCTCACCGAATGTCTTTAAGTAGCGCCATCCTAAGGCAGGATCATCAAAGGATCCCCACAAAGACATTTTAAATTGTGTACGAACTACATAGACAAAACCCCTGCGTAATGGGTCTGTCAATTTGACCTGAAAAGGACCCATAAAAAAACTAAGAATTACTATGAAAAAATGAATACACATCGGGCCATATGCATCAAGGCATTTAATATTTCGCAAAGGTGCAAATTGCCATTTCAGTATGTACGATCACCATGTGCTGTGGTGCAAAAAGCAATTTCTACCATTTTGAAAATTGCTGATTAGGAAATGGCAAATAGGATTTTCCAAATTGTGAATCACAAAGAGCAGGATTTTCTTATCGTGACTAGTTGCATAATGGCCATTTGGGAAATGCAATTTCCGTTGATTCGGATCAGGTGGTTACAGGTGCAAACTAATAAAAGGCACACAAAATGCATCAGGCTATTTCGCAATGGCAGCTTTGTGTGTTCTGGTGAGGAGGATGAAGATTTTGGCTGGTAGGCATAGAAGAAGGAGGAGACAGGAGAGGACATTTAGGGTGAGGGTGACTCTTTTTAAACAAACTGAGGAGGAGATTTATGAGCGATACAGACTCAGTAGTCAGGTATTTTTTTATTTAATTGATGAGTCACATCCTCAGCTACAAACCCCAAGAATCAGAAGAAATGCAATCCCAAAACATGTGTAGGTATAGTGTTACCTACACCTCCTAGCTTCTGGCAGTTACCAGGGTGTCATGGCAGTAGCAGGGGGGTTACACAAAGTGCCTTTTCCAGGTTATTTCACAGGTTCATGGACATCATGGTTAGTAAAGTTAACAAATATATAGCTTTCTCCAATGCCCCCCAATTATTGCAACAATCCAAATTGATGTTCTGCCTTGTAGCACATTACCCCAGTGTCATTGGTTATAGTGTTATTTGCCCCTCTAAGCAACTGAACAGGAAAACCTCACACTTGCTCAATGTGCAGGAAATGTGTGAGTTCTCCTGTCTCGGTTGTATGACATTACAACGCATACATTCACAACGCATACCATTACAACACAACTTTTACAATGCAAGATGCAATACAATGCATGCTATTACAATGAATGCCATTACAATGCAGATGCTATTACAAAGCATGCCGTTACAATGTAAGTATGAGTAGGTATTTTTTTATTTTACTTAATGGGAATGTAATAGTAGGTTAAATGTTGGATAGTGTAGGGGTTAGAATTACTATTCTAACACCTGGGGATGTTGTAGTAGAGTAAGTGTTGGATAGTGTAGGGGTTCAAATTACTATTCTAACTCCAGGGGGTGTACTAGTAGGGTAAGTGTTGGATAGTGTAGGGGTTAAAATTACTATTCTAACTCCAGGGGGTGTAATAGTAGGGTAAGTGTTGGATAGTGTAGGGGTTACATTTACTATTCTAACTTCAGGGGGTGTAATAGTAGGGTAAGTGTTGGATAGTGAAGGGGTTTATTTAAAATAAATTAAATTAAAATTAAATCAAATTCAATTAAAATATATTACATTTAATTAAACTAACTGTAATTAAATTAATAAAATGAATGTAAGTAAATTAAATTAAAATTAAATTAATATTATTTAAAATAAATACTTACCAATACTTACGTTGTAATGCATGTGTTGTAAGAGCATCTGCGTTGTAATGGCATGCATTGTAATAGCATGGGTTGTAATGGATCTCGCGATGTAAAAGTTTTGTTGTAATGTTAGTGCGATGTTATGCCCACGTTGTGATGGCTGTTTCCCTCCTGTCTCATACCAGACCTTGTGACCATATTCCCAGGCTGCACCCATGACTCATTTATGTCCCGCCACAGGCTGAATTTGGAGATGTTTTTTTACTAGGTAAGAGAATGTTGGACTCAATGAATACAGTGGCCAGGATGGTGTGTGTAACGTGACCTAATGGTTTTCCCTCTCATCTTCTTAACCACATCGATGCTATGCATTTTCCCGCTGTGTGCTGGAAGCAACAAAAACACATGTTACATGACAAGCTGGGCTCGTCATGAGCGTAGCAGGAGGCTACCTCATGACGAGCCCAGCTCGTCATGAGTGTGGAAGGGGTTAAGATGCCTTGCCTCCTTGGATACTTATACCATACCTGACTCCAAGGACAAGAAGTGAAAGGCAATACAACAGGGCATACGGGACAACACATTCAATCATAGAAAGAACCTTTGGAAACCTGAAGTCCCCATTTTGCTGCCTTCACAAGGCCAGTAGGTCACTACTGTACAGACTTGAGACATGCTGCAAGGACATCACCACATGTGCCATACTGCACAATATCGCAATGAAGAAGGCACAACATCCCCAAAGAGCCTGAATCAGACGATGATGATGAATTATCACCACTACAGGTGCAGAAGGAGGGTAAAGGTGCAGAAGAGGGATGAGCACGACTCACAGAGATCACCAACTACTATCTCTGAGGTAAGATTTATTAAAACATCTACAAAATAGACATCACACATGATGGTAATTTATGGTGCATAACTGAGAGACCACCTTTTATTCAGGTAGTGACAAGAATCAACTGTATCCATTATGAATGTATCATTGTTTAAACTAAGCAACAAAGTATGTAATGAAAAATAAAACAAAGTCGACTCATGATATGAGTGTTCAGTGGTTCACTTCTTCTGGCCTCTGGGATTTGGAGCCTTGTCCGCACCACTGACCTGTGGAACTGAATTCATGTCAGTTCCAGAAGTGTTTCAGCATGAGTGCCTGGAACTGCATGCCTCCTGAGTCAATGTGCTACTGAGGTTAGAGCTCTCTTTGCTCTCAGGTTGGGCAGACTGCTGGGGGTACAGACAGTGTGAATCTGAATATTCTCAAAGGCTATGTTTCACTACTTGCATTAGCCCACGTGCAACATCATGACTGCAGTATCTATGTCATTCTGTATGTTGAAAGTTTGCCTTGCTGGTGTTATTGTGGCTACTGCTAATAAGTTGAAGAAGGAATCAAAGTGTGCCAGGTACTGCCTGTGTTCTTTCTCTGCACAAAGTGTGTTGTGTACGTGGGAACATGTTTTCCCGTGTTTGCACGCTTCATTCCTATGTGCAATGCAAAGTGGACATGAGCGGGACACCACTGTGGCGCTTGTGCCCACTTTATAAATAGCCTTTCCTGTAAAACATACAGGCCTCGTGGGGAAGGGTTTGGGATGTATATATTTGAATGTTGGTGGATGATATATATATATGTGGAGATTGTTGTAATGAGTCATTCATGACTTCAACCGAAGAACCCAAACTCATGCGAGTTTCATAATAAAAACGGATCTCCATGAAGACACTGAGTCCGGCTATTTCTTCTAAAAAATAAGATACCCTATTTTACTACAAAGGGCTCCTTCTCCATGTTAGCAATCCAACTATCCTGCCATGTCTCCATTTGTTGCATTAACCTAGACATTCGTAACAAATGCCTATTGTCAGTCCTTATTTGTTTTGTTTGCAGGCAGGGTACAGGGATGATGGATTTCTCCAAGCCACCAAACATAGGAGAGTTCTCTAACATGTCTTCTGACACATTATCATTGTGAAACTGTTGATAGTTGGCCTCTGCACTGTTTGTGTGTCCTTCCCACAGATGTTGTGGTGTATGTGCTCTATGATTGCCCCTCATCACTGTCCACAAAGTCTGCTAGCAGTGAGAGGGTTGCGCTCCTAGCTGTTGGAGTTGGTCTGATGGACTGAGTAGATGGTGATGTGTCCTCAATTTCCACATTGTGTCAGTAGCCCCTTCAGCATCAATTGTTTCCGACATGTCCAGGGTATGATCTTTGAAAATGCATGTATAAATAGTAAATTTAAATAAATGGTTAATATTTGTTCACAACATTGTTTTTACTGCTTTGTGTGTTTATGACATGTTTATGATGTACAGATATGTAGGGCTGGGCAGAATTCACGGAGTCGGTCTACACGAAATTCTGTGGAGTTGCACAAAACCTCAGTGAAATTCCACAGAGTTCCGCTCTCCCGTTAGATTTTCATATATCTTAAGCGGTGGCACAGAGGATCTTTGCACAGGACATGCATTACATTTACAGTACTGCATAGAGTACAGCACAGCTGGAGGCCCATAAACATCCCAAGAACCGCCAATGGGAGGCAGGGCAAGCAGGTCAGGAAACACTCCAGGAAGCAATCTGTAAAAAGTCTAATCTCCTCCAAGAAACAAATTCACAGCTGCTGCAAGACTCACCACAGCCACTGGTCACAGCAAATCCTCTTTGAACACTTTTTTCTCTTCATGGGATCACAAAAGAAGTGGGGACACAATTCCTTTGTGTTAGAGTCAGTAAACAGCTTCAAGATTCGATGAAGAGGTGGACGGGGCATTAGTGCAGCTTGGATGCCATGGCCCCTATTCAAATGAAGGAAAAAGGCCCCTTTCAAAACGGCTCACTATGGTGAGCACCAACAACATGCACACGGATGGGAGTGAACTCAGCAAAGAAATCTTTCACACAGCCACCTTGGTGCACGCGGCCCATGCACTCACTGCAATTCATCCGTATCAGATCACATGACTGCTCTCAACATTCCAGCATGCTGCAGGAAGCTGTAAAAAAAGAACTAGAGTGCTGACTTCACTTTTGTAGGATACCGGAGCCGCCACCGGTTACTCATCAACCGTGTTTGGACAACCAGGTGCACGTCTTTGCACCTTCTCTCAATCTATAGAAGAATCGATTTTCATTGACAAGAGCCAGCAAGGCCCATGATTATAAAAAGTACAGCCGGATTTTTCACTCTGTTCTTAATGAAGCTCCTATCCCTCCCACACCATTCCTTTGAGTCCTGATGAAGACCCCATAAGAAGGATGAAGCAGCCTTTATGATAACAGGGGATGAAACGTTGACATATCAATATTTGTATCAAATGTGGCCAACAGAGACTTGTCTATCTGTGCCTAATTTGGTATGTTTTCAATATAGCTTTTTGTCAAGTTAAAGACCGGTTTGGTTCTTAATTATTTTGATGTACTTGAACCACATTGCCTTTCCGCTCTCTTGCACAATCACTCAACTCTCCCAGAGCTCTCACTGCCTCCCTATTCTTTCTGAGCACCGATGTTCACCAATATTGATTAATTTCGTATTTATATGCTTGGATTGATTCTTTTTCTGTGACGTAATATTAAATCACAGTAAATCACTAATCTATTATGTGACGCTATGAATTTCTTTACGGTTTTGAATTAATTTCTATACATGTAAATTTATAAACAGTCAGCCACTGGGCCCATTTTTTCTTGTACCATTTTCTACCCGGGTCCAGCGGTCCTACGGGTTACCCCATTTAATATACTTTTCGCTTTTGTAAGTGCCAGCAGTTGAATAATAATGGCAAGAATTCATGAACAGTGATTAATTTTGGTTGGTAAATTCCACGACGCAGTGTTAGCGGAGCGTGGAGTAGGCAGAACTCTGCAGGCAGAGCGAAGATTACTGCCCATCCCTACAGATATGTTTGGAGTAGTCATCACACACACAGTACAGAAAGCAACTTTGGTGCACTGCAACTCTCATGATGCATTGCCATGGTAGTGCAAGCATCTCAATTGAATTATTTATGCTGTGATATATGATGAATGGATTTGCTAAGATTTTATTGTATTATATCAGTAAAGGGAAGATTTCTTACCCCGGCTGGTGTCTGCAGGATTGGAGGTGTCAATGTAAGTCACTCGTACCATGCTTTCTGGTTCCTGGGTCCACTCGAGGAGTGTCTCCATGGGTTTGGGAGGGGGTAGTTTTGAGGGTGCACCACCTGTTCCATGAGCCTCAGCCATCCTGCTGGCCACCTTCTCCTTTGTGTGAGACCTAAGGACCTCAAATCATACCAGCATTTGTGCATCTCAGGGATGGTTCTCTGGGTGACACCTAGGGTGTTCACTTTCTCCAAGATGCTGGTCCAGATCTTTATTTTTTGACTGTCTGGAACTGTGAAGTAGGCCTTCCTAAACAGCTGGGCCATATGGGAAACATATTATTCTGTCAAGAGCTCCAGCTCTTTTTCTGGAAATGTCCCCTTCCTCTTTCTGCTTCCTGAATATTTGTCCCCATCTTCTTTGGACATGGTGTTCTCAAGGAATGGGGCAATACACTGGCAGTAGCATTACAGGAGCACTCCTTACTTCAAGTACCTTCCTAGTCTTCTCGGTTGTGGCCGCACCCTGTATTTTTTAAACTTTCTGGTCTGATATCATCCTTCTGCATCCAGAGTGAGACTTTTTCTATTTGGTGATTTGATATTAGGAATTGCAAATCTATTGGAATTGCAAGTAGTGGAATTGGTACATATACTGTTTTGCGATTCCACAGAGCTATTTCTATGGAATCACAATTTGGAAATCACATAGCCCAATATGTTTAGTTAGAAACTGAAGCTGTATTAAAAAAGTACTGGAGAAAACAAACTGGACTAAAAAATGGACTAAAGGAATAACAAAGGAAGTAAGCAACATGGTAACTAAAAAGTGAAGAAGGACAAATCCAGACAAAGGAGCCTAAAAAGTGAAGAAGGACAAATCCAGACAAAGGAGCCTACAAAACGAAAAAGGACAAACATAGAGAAAGGAGCCCATAACTTAGGTTATATGAGGCGAGAAAGGGAAAAGGGACCAATGGAATAAGTAGAAAGTGGAAAGTCCCCTGACTTTAGCAAGTACAAAAACGGCAGACATCCTAGAACATCTAATATCTAGTTTTTAACCGATATACCTCAATAAAGGGCCAACTACAATTAGTGTTTCCAGACACAACAAATACAAGGTTCCAAGAACGCCTATGGAAGCGAAATTAGCATCACGGACATATTGAAATAAAAGTGTGTAGTGTGTTCCAGCAGGGAACTACGCAATACAATATAGTCAAAGGCTTCGGGAGACCCTCAACGTGAAAACGAAGCGGAAATGGAGGGAAGATACCGAGGGTCGACCGGGCCTCATGCAAAGAATATAGAATATCCTTCCACCCTATCCAAAAATGCTGCCAAAAAATTCAAACATACCACACTGAGAAAAAATCCGGACACGCTATTCGCGGACCCATATTTTGATAGAGTTAAAGGTATCATGATGAACGACCTAATATTCTACACAGACAAAACCGCTAAATGGCGTGATATCTTTACAAAAATGCTGTTCACAAAAATGGTAAAAAATATACCACATGGCACAAAAATAACGACCTCAATAACTAAAAGAGGTAATACAGAAGTGTGCATTACCATATACAAAACGGGAATAGTGCTGATACAAGCAACTAACAAAGAACTCGAGAAATTTGAGATAACTTTCCAAACTTTAAAGGAATCCATAGTAGGACCAAATCACCAACAAAACATGACCCCACCAGATATCACACCCAACAACAACTACCTTGTCACTAGAGATGTCAATTTAACTGGCAATCAAATCTCTAACGTCAGAGTTTTAGCTGTTACGACGATGGCAACACCGGAGAATGAGACTGAAAAGATAACGATGTATAATACCACTCCAAATGAGGAGGAAAAGCAGACCGTAAGGGAAGAAACACGGTCGCCATCACACGCGGCCACTCCAACGGAAGAGGGTAGCTCAGATCAGAGTGAGCTCCCCAATGATGAGAACTCTGAAAGAAACATAGTAGAGGCTATACACCCTCCCCAACCCCCTTCGAATACGAGACGAGAAGTACACGGATCCATACCCACAAAAACACCCCCTACACCCCCTACACCAAACAATATAAGAAACAATGATGACATCCCCAACAGAATCAGGAATCACAACCAAAGCAATGATACAACGACAAATCATGTGGCAACAAGAACAGACTACTCTCAGAGGAGAGCAAATGGCAGAACGCAGACTGCCAGATCTACCTCACTTAAGCAATTACCCAGAACTCAGAAAGAAACCAAGGAGCTAAAGAAACTAATATGCAACATGGCACAAGACTCGAGGAAAGTTTCACAGACAATCGGGAAAATCTGGGAGATGACGTTGAACACGAACTCCAAAATCACACACATCCAGAATCTAATACTCCGACCTAACCGACCAAACCGGACCAACCCCATTCCAGACGAAGTAGCTCATGCGCTACTTAGATCTTACGAACTACAGGCTCTGAGAAAGGAAGAGATTATCGAGTCAGTACCTATCGAAATTGTACCTATTGACCCGAATAGATCGGCCCGAAAGAATGATAGGAAAGCAATCCACCACAACCTACAACATATCCAGGTAAATACAACCGAAATAGAAAATGGAAACAGCGTCAACTCACAGAAAACACTGAACTGCCTACTGCTTAACTGTCGCTCTGCAAATAAACACGCATCAGACATAGCCGCCTTAATACTCAACAAAGAAATCGACCTGGCCATCCTCACGGAAACATGGCTCAATGAATCATCATCTCCTACCATGGATCTTCTGGTACCACCACATTACAACATTGTCAGGTTGGACAGACCCAGGAAAGTGGGAGGAGGTATAGCTTGCATCCATCGCTCAGAGATAGAGGTCTACCAATTCCAATCTGACCATATAGAATCATGTGAATACCTCGGCCTTAACATAAGATCACCAGACAATCAAAACTACAACCTACATGCGTTTTACCACCCACCGGGAGATAACTCAAAGTTCATAGAGCATCTTATGGAGATCATAACTGCTAACTCTAACCCAGATGCCAACAACATATTCCTAGGTGACTTTAACCTCCATTGGGAAGACGACAATGATAATACGGTCAATTCGATCAAAGATTTCCTCAAGGAGCTAAACCTCTCGCAAATATGCACCCAGCCCACTCACTCACAAGGAGCGACCTTAGACTGGATAATTTCTAGAAATAAAGAAATCTCAATCAGCGCTATAGACCCGTGTGATTGGTCGGACCATCATGCCATAACATTCTTGATACCGACAATGAAAAAGAGCAGGAACACGCAACCTCGCAAGGTCAAAAAACTGATAAGAGATACAAAAGTAGCTAATATTGAACGTTTGGTTGAAAGATGTGAGAAAGACCTGAAGCCACGCAACAACGAGCAGAATGTAAAGGAGCTGACTGATCATTACATAACCTCAATCGGTAATATAGTCAATGACACCCTACCTCAAAAACTGAAAAGTGTCTCTGAAAAGCCCAAAAATCCTTGGTTTAATGAGGCTTTGAACGAGGACAGGCGAAAACTGAGAATGGCAGAAAGGAAATGGAGACAACATCCCTCCTCCCCCGAACTGAAGGCCCTCAGAAGAACAAGAAAACAATATAATCTGAAGATAACTAGCGCCAAAAAAGAATTTATAAGAGCGGAACTGGACAATGCCATAAATAGACCTCGAAAACTCTTCGAGATCCTAAAACAACAGTCAAACAAATTAACTAAAACGGCCCAAGAGAACCCAAAGAATCCCATAAGTTGTGAGAAATTCTCCTCATTTTTCATGGATAAAACTAAACTACTAGAAGCTGAGCTTACAAATGCAGCGACCAACCTCACGACCCATCCTGCTACCAAAAATAAGGCGAACGCGACAACCGAAGATCCCCCAACAAAAAATAAGGCAAGTTGGGATACATTCGAACTATACGACCAGGAAAAGATCGCCAAAACGCTAGCGGAACTTAGACCTAACAACCACTACCAAGACCCGCTACCGGCAAAATGTGTAAAAGAAATCAGCCACACTCTAGCTCCAATCTGGACTGAGATAATAAATGCCTCACTATCACAAGGGACCCTCCCTGACTGCCTAAAAACGGGGCAGGTAGTTCCCATCATCAAAAAACCAACTGCGGATGCAACTGACCCAAATAATTATCGACCAGTGACCAACATCCCTTTACTGGCCAAACTTATTGAGAAATGCGTGCAAGGCCAACTGAGTCAACACATCGCTAAGTTCTCACTATTAGATGACTGCCAATCAGGTTTCAGAACAGGACACAGTACTGAAACTGCGATATTACATATTGTTGATGACGCCTTACAAGCCCTTGACCAGAATCACGCATGCCTACTGATTCTACTAGACCTGTCATCAGCATTTGACACGGTAAATCATGAATTACTGATGACCAGACTACATGACAGGATGGGTTTATCTGGAAATGTTCTGAAGTGGTTTAACTCCTTCCTGCAGAACAGGACTCAGCTATTCATGGTCAACCAAGCAATCTCCTCCCCATGCCCCAACACAATAGGAGTCCCGCAAGGCTCAACGCTATCCCCAGATCTCTTCAACTTATATGTAGAACCTCTCACAGAGATCCTTCGGAATTCACAGATCTCCTACCACATGTACGCAGATGACACGCAAATATATATGAAGATTGCCTGCAGTGATGACATTGACCTTATGAATGAAACTCTAAAGAAAGCGTTGCATTGGCTAACAGCCAACCATTTGAAACTTAATGCCAACAAAACAGAATTCCTGTTAATCTCACCGACAAGGAGTCAACCAGAGGTAAAGGAATGGGCTAAAATGGTGACTGCGCTTAACTGCACACCGACACTTGTTAATTCAGCCAAATCTCTAGGAATCACACTTGACGAGAACCTAGACATGAAAGAACACATCAATGCAATGGCCAAGAGTGCCCGTTTCCATTTGAACTATCTAAGGAAACTGAAACCCTTTATATCAGAAGCAGATCTAAAACTTGCTATCCAATCGCTAGTTATCTCAAGGATCGAATATGGCTGTACTACGTTAGCTGGCCTACCAAAAACATCCACTGCTCCGCTAAAAGCCTGTCTCAACGCAGCGGCAAGACTTATCACTGGAACGAGGAAATT
The DNA here is from genome assembly GCF_964261635.1 of Lissotriton helveticus. Lineage (NCBI taxonomy): Eukaryota > Metazoa > Chordata > Amphibia > Caudata > Salamandridae > Lissotriton > Lissotriton helveticus. The sequence goes on from NC_136059.1 coordinate 1,715,849,509, forward strand.
CGATCACATATCTCCTCACCTGAAGGCACTGAACTGGTTACCTTACGATGCTAGAATTAAAATGAAGATGGCCTGTATCACACACAAAGCGGTCCACTACAACACTCCGAGATATCTAGCCAAGAAAATCAAGCTATCGGGAGGGAACAGACCAACTAGAAGCGCTAAAGAGTTGCTACTACGGCCAGCCTTCTTCCGAAAAAAAAAGACCTATGACCGAGCTTTTTCGGGAGCCGCCCCCAGAGTCTGGAATTCACTCCCACCCTACATCAGGAAGATTCAAAATATTGCAGCGTTTAAAAGGGAACTGAAAAGACATATGATGAGTAAATACCCTACATAGTGACGACCTCGGACTAACGGCACAAACTTCTTACGCCAAAGAGGATGGGAGCCATCATAAACAATTGGAAGACCAATAAGACAAATGCCTAACCACTCTAGCTATGTCTATTCACCCAAGGCTGGGCTATACACCTTATCGCTACCTCATTTTTAGATGTTATCTGCACTATGTCTCACACCAAAGACACTACCCCTACCTTGTCATGTGAATATCTATGATCGTTGTAACTAGTCTTATCCATTCTTCTCCTTCGTAATTACTCTGACATTGCTCTGATAATTAATTTACAATCCTACCTCAACGAACTTGACCATAGGTCTAGGACACAACCTAAACCATATGCACCACTTATCGCTAAGTGATCAGGCGTTAAGTATATATTTATTTAATCACCCTAGATAGCATATTGCTTCCTACCTTCATATCTGTTTACTGTTTTCATTGCTACTATAATGTCACTTTATTAACCTTCTATGTCAGTTTGTAACCTCCCTAGATAATGTATCGCCTTCTACATTCATATATGTTTGCTGCTATAACTGCTTTTATAATGCCAATATGTAATCTGTATGTAAAGCGCTCTGATACCCACGGGTCATGTCCGCGCTATAAAAAACACTATAAATAAATAAATAAATAAATAAATAGACGTAACATAATTAGTAACATTTAACTTTTAAATGGAATAGTTTGCCTTGATATATTCCAAAATGTGCTCTTTACATGTTCTATTTAATTACACAAAGTTTGATAAACAAATTTCATATTGTTTAAACTAACAACATAAAAGTATTAGAAGAATGGTAAGGCCAATCCAAACATTCTTTTTCTAAAACACACAGTTAGTTCTGCTTTATGAGACAATCTCTCTAATGTCATGGCCATATGCAAGTTGCACTGTGAGCATCAATATCAGTCAGCACTACACTTCGCTCATGTTGAGAACCTATATTGGAATTGGATAATTATTCAACTTTTGGGGGTGGAAGCAGGGTTTTAATGACCATATTGTGTTTTGACTCTCTTTGTCATTTGAAGGATATTAAATGACCACTTAAGAACAGTCCACTACAACACTTACCTCTTCTTTATACACCTAGTGGGCTACTTTTCTGAAGTGATCAGAAAGGCAAAACTGCAGTGTACGGCAAACTGTTTGAAATTAATGATACATGAATGATAAATGCTTTTCAAGAGGTTCACATGAATGAGCATGTGAGATTGCATAATGAATGTATGAAGTAACTTTGGTCGAGCATTGTGAACGCAGGTTTTTATTTTCAGGGCTGTAGGCCAGTCCCTGTCAGTAGTTATCAAGATGCAGTGTGAAAGGGCTGCTTACTGTTAAGTCAAGTTAGTGTGCGAGAAAGTGGTACTTTTAATTTTTTTTAAATAATTTTAATGGAGATTTTTTTATACATACAACATAAAAAACAAAACATATAACATATAATCATCAGCACTTTGTTGGTACATGGTAGCAGCCCAGCCTGGCTGTGTTACTGGTAGTACAGGTTCGCAACATCAATGCTTGACTGCTCCCCTATCCACTTTCCCAGTGAGAGGGGAGGGAGGGTGTGAAAGTGGGAAAAAATAGGAATTTAAAGTGAGTACAGAAAAGGAAAAGATGGTAGCATACCCTAAGCTTGGTAGGATCTCGGTGGCGCTCTGGTCTGGAGGGAGTGTGACTGTTCATGGTTGTTCATATTTGTCTAGGAGCTTGTCCAAGGATGCCCACATGCCCCTGCGCTGCTCTCTCCATGGTGTGTTACGTAATGCAGTGTTGTCAGCCCCTATGAGGTATATCACCCAGTTGAGCCAACACTTGAAGGTTGCTTTGCAAGTGTCTTTCCAGTTGGTGAGTACTATTTTGACTGCTGCAGTTAGTAGGAGGTCTAGTAGGTCCCTGTCCTTTTGCAAGTCTAGCTCAGTCGTGATAAATGCGGCGCTGAGTGTAGCAAAGTCGTCTTTTAGTGTGCAACCTAGTGTTTTGTTTATGAGGGTGATCATTCTGCTCCAAAATTCTATAACCTTGGGTCAGTGGTAGATAAGGTGTGCCAGGTCCCCCTTTTCTTTATCGCAGTTCCAGCACTGGTCTTTTTCCCTCAACCCCAGGGATGCCAGGCACGCCGGGGTCCAGTACATTTTGTGAAGAAGACAGAATTTTGTCTGAACTAGCACCGGGGAGATCTTGTTTTGCGCGGGTGAGGTCCAGAGGAGATGGCTTTCTTTCTCGCTGAGTGTGGAACCAAGCTGTTTTTCCCAGTTTGTGGTAGTTTTGTCATTAAGCTTGGAGGAACTGGGTCTTAATAATCTGTAGAGGTGGGATACCTGGTGGCCTATTCTGTTGAGATTCCCCATGTAATGGATGATCGAGGGTTTGTGTTTTGTGAGTTCTGTTTTAGAAAGGGCTGTTCTAATTTTAAGGAAGTTGAACAGTTCTATGTCTGGTAGGTTGTGCTTAGCTTTTAGCATGCTGAATGTGCAGTGGATTCCCTCCTCCTCCAGCTGAGCTGGGTAGGAGATCCCAAGTCTTTCCCATGTGTCAATGGATAGTGTTTTTCCCTTGTATTTCAGCTTTGTGTTTGCCCACAGTGATTCCCACCTAGAGTTTTTTGGCATGTTGGCTGTAAGGAGGGCTATTGGTTCAAGGTTGTTTAGTATGGCTTTCTCAACAGTAAGCCAGACCGGTGAGTAACCCTGGCTTGGCGTGACCCAATAGGCTCCCTGTTTTGCTAAAAAGGCCGTTTGGTATGTTCTGAAATCTGCCACATTTAGCCCCTCCAGTTTCTTAACTAGTCTTAATTTTTTCAGGCTTATCCTTGGCTTTTTGTCCCGCCAGAGGAATGTATTTATCATCTCTTCCATTTTCCGGTGGAACTTGTCCATGAGTATAAGTGGGAGCATACCTGATAGGTAGTTGACCAGCAGAGTAAGCAATATCTTTACTTATCCTTTCCTACCATGTTATGTATTTGGGTGACCAGGTCAAGCGCAGCTTCTTTGTCTCATCTAGCATTAATTTGTCATTTTGTTCTAGGGTGCTTCTGAGGTCCCTGCCGAATTTTAACCCTACATATTTAATGAATCCTGTTTGCCAGACTAAGCCTGAGTTCCCCAGTACCTCTCTTGTGGTATGGATATTAAGTGGCCTGCATTCCGACTTATCCCTGATTAGTTTGTAGCCGAAGTGGGTTGAGTACATTCCTATAGTCTCCATAAGGGCCGTGATGGAGGAGTTGGGACTCTCTGTGACCATGAGAATGCCGTCCGCGTAGACGGCTAGTTTGACTGTGGTCTCGTTGATGGTAAAACCCCTCATTTCCTTATTGGCCCGATATCCCTGATCAGTGGTTCCATGGACAGCAAAAACAGCGAGGGAGACAGGGGGCAACCCTGTCTTGTCCCTCGCTGTAGGGTGAGTGGCTCTGAGACTGCCCCATTTATTACTATTCGAGCTCTGGGTTTTTTATAAAGTGCCATTACTTTCCGTGTATATTGACCTCCCAGGTTGTACGCCCGCATGCACTGTTCTAAGAAGTACCAGGAAACTCTGTCAAACGCTTTCTCGGCGTCTAATGTGATAGTCACCACTGGTTTGTGGGTCTTGGTGGACTGTTCGAGTATGTGGCACAGGAGTCTGGTGCTATCATGTGACAAGCGTGTCTTTAGGAACCCGACCTGTGAGTTGCTTATCAACTGCGGCAGTACCGTGTTGAGCCTTGAGGCCAGGATTTTGGCGTAGATCTTGCAGTCTACATTGATTGGTGAGCTAGGTCTTTAGTTTTGGGGCCGCTGCGTGTCCTTGCCTTCCTTCGGGATAACTATTATATTTGCCTCCACCATGGTTTGTGACACCGCTCCTGCCCCCTCACAGTGGTTGAACACTTTTTTCATTGTTGAGTGTAGCAGTGTTCGGAACGTTTTATAGAAGGTGGCTGTGTACCCGTCTGGTCCAGGTGCCTTATTGTCTTTAAGAGACTTAATCGCCATCTCAATTTCTCCTGAACTTATTTTCCAGTTGATATCTTGGGGAGGTTTAGTCTGTTCAGGTATTCCAGACAGCCCCCATGGTCTAGTGATTGGTCTTTGTTGTGGAGATCTTGATAGAACTCACTGAAAGTACGCAGAATATCCTTGCGTCTTGTGTGTGTTTTGTTTTATGCGTCTGTAATTGATGAGATGGTGTGCTGTCTTTGTTTGTGTTACAGGTAGGAGGATAAGATCTTCCCTGCTTTGTTAGCCTTGCAAAGGTTAATTTCTTTATATTTATAGATCCACAGTCTGGCCCTTTCACTTAGGATTCTATTGTATTCATATTTTTTCTTTGTAAGTTCTTTTAGGGCGCTGCTGTTCCTTATGTCATTGATGTGGGCTGTTTATAGCTTTTTTATGTCCTTTTCTAGTTGGGTCAGATGTAGGTTAGCATTTCTATTCAGTTTGGCCTTGATTCCTATTAGTGTCCCTCTAACTGTTGCTTTGAGTGCGTCCTATAGGATCTTGGGGTCAGTGCCTTGTGTGTCGTTATGACTAACGTAGTCTTTAATGGCATTTTCCATCCTGCTTTTGTTTTCTTGATCTGCCAGGACTTCATTGTTGAACCTCCACCTGCGTGGAAGGTCCTCGTTATGGCGCCCGGACAGCTGTAAGGTGATGCATGAGTGGTCAGAGAGGGTTCTAGATACTATTTCCGAGTGTTCTAATAAATGTGTGTGCCTGATATTAGCATGTAATCTATTCTGCTGCAGGAGTTGTGCGGATTGGAGTAAAAGGTATAATATCTCATGTTGGGATGTTGCAAACGCCTAGGGTCTTTTAGGTTGAACATGTCGCATATATTCTTTAGAATATTGTGTGAGCTTTGTGGGAGTGATTGGGACTGTGACTGTTTGTCAAGTGTGTAGTCTAGAGCTATGTTAAAGTCACCTGCCAGTACTGTTAGGTCATTTTGGGGGATTGATTCCAGTCTCCTTGCTACTCCCTCCCAGTATGCGGTATCATCTGTATTTGGGGCATAACTGTTCACTACATGGATGGATTCTTCCCCCATTTTCAGTTGTGTTACTGGTAACCTCCCTGCTTCATCTTGTTGTTGGTCCTCTTTAGTTATTTTAGAGTTTTTGTTTATCAGTGTGATAACCCCTCATTTTTTCCCTGTTGTCGGAGAGCAGGCTACCTGGCCTATCCACCTCGCTTTAATTTGCGCAGCGTCTTCAAGGGAGATCTTGGTTTCTTGTAGCAGAATCATGCCCCTTTGGTCTTTGCTAGATAGTCTAGAGTTGTCTTCCTCTTGATTGGGTGGTTGAGGCCTTTCACATTAAGGGAGACTATCTTCAGGTTTGCTAGTAATGAGGTAAAATCATTTTGTGTCATTGGCTAAGGGGTGTGTCTGTGGCCCTTCCTTACTCGCAGTGTAATCGTTGGGAGACCCCCAGGGCCTCCCCTAGGCTTACCCCTTTCTTTTCCATCTTGTATCTCATCAGATCCTGATTACAGTATCTACTTGTGTGCAGGAGGGTATCTAGAAGGGTGAAGGTAGGGATGGAGACAGTGGATAGCGTTGTAGTATGTAAGAGGGACAGACAAGACAGACTAAGAAGGCACAAAACCCCCATCCCCCTCCCACCCCCATTCTCCTCCCGTCTCCTCCCTCCCCCTTCCCCCATATCCTAGTGCACTGGACATGCAGTGGCAAGATCCCCATTCCGCCCCCCTGGAAGCTTGTACGTTATTATGTTAGCCTTGATAATATTAGTATTCCCACACTTTCTGTTTCAGCGTTTCCATCATCATAGTACGATCCTCCAGTTCCCTGACCACCCAGAGTGTACATCTATAGCAGCAAAAGGATATATAGCTATACAGATATTCTAGTCTCTCATTTTCCCCTGTCGAGTGTCGTTCTGTAGATCCTTGTGCATCTTGTGTCTGTTATACACACGGCATCTTGCAGACAAAAAAGTTTTGGTGTGGTTGTTGGAGGACGGATACCTGAGTGAGGTTCGCCGAGGAGTTCAGTTAGTTTTGAGGTAGTCTTGTATGATCTGAGGTAGATGCGGTTGCTGCCCCTGAGTAAGCCTTTGGCTCCTATTGCTCCTTCTACTCACTCCACTCTTGGCTCTGGCGACGCTCTTATCTTGCTTGTACCTGGATGTGTGGTCTCCATCTCCAGTTGAGTCGGTCCTTGTTGGTATTTGCTCAGTTCCCTAGGATCCTCGAAGACGTGCGCTCTGCCTTTATCGCTAATTCTGAATTTTGTTGGGCCCACGAATGAAAAAATGATGTTTTCCCTTCTCAGCTTGTCTCTCTGAGCCAGAAACCCCTTTCTTATGTCCACTGTGGGTTTGGAGTAGTCCTGGGTAAGGATTATCCTGTGTCCGTTCCAATGCAAATTCTGTTTTTTCCTTGCCACCCCAAAAATAGCCTCTGTGTGCTGAGATCACAGTGGTTTGCATATAATCGGGCGCCTACCCGCTCTATTAGTTGTTTTGAAGGCTGGTACCCTGTATGCCTTGTCTAGCTTGAAGGGGTGGTCGAGTTTGACGTTTGTGAGTTTGGGTATCAACTCCGCGATAAGGGCCATGCAGGAGCCCGCTTTGTCTTCTTTCCCCTCTGGGACTCCTAGGATTCTCATATCCCCCCTTCTGTTTCAATCCTCCAACTCCGCTGTCTGTCTTAGGAGTGTTACTGTGGTCTTAGTCAGGGCCACAATGGCTTTGTTTGTTTGTAGGTCACAGTCCTCTATGTCGCTAACTCTCTGTTCATCCACCGTCAGCCTGTTGTTTTCTGCGTGAATGTCCGCTCTGACTGCCGCTAGCTCAAGTTGGATTGCATCCGTTGTTTGTTTTGTTGATTTGGCTAAATCATGTACCTCCGCTAGCTTTCTCAGGATCACGTCCAGAGTGGCGCTGATATCTGACCTTTGTTTGACGGGTGAGTCGGTGGGGCTGTCTCCTTTGTTCTTTTTCTACTGCTGCTGCTGGATTTTCCCGTAATTTCCAGCCATGTTTGTTATCCCTCTTTTTGTTTGTAGTAGTTTGAATCTCCTGCCCTCCTTCTGGGCTGGCTCTGCAAGGGTGTGTTTTGTGATCTTTTGTCCTTCACCACCTATTGTTTTGGTTCGCAGGCAGCCCTGCGGGGGTCCCTTTCCCGCCTATTCCCTGGGTAGATCCCGGTGTAATGCGTGCTTTTTGTAGTTAGGTGTGCCTCCACCTATACTATTTGTAGCGACTGAGTTCCGTGATTTGTGGCAGTGCTTTCTTTGGCCTTGCTTGGGTAACCTTCACCTTCCCTCCGTTGTGATTTCACATTATGATTATGATTTTGCCTCGTTTTGCCTGCTCTATTGCTGCCCAGATTAAAGATCTTATAGATCCACAGCCCGCAAACTTCTACCGAAGTTCCTACTCAAGAGTGGCCATTAATATATCATTCTAGCCTAATGACAGTTGTTGTTGTGGCTGGCCCTCTCATGTTGTTCTCTTTTACCCTGGGTCACGTTTCAGTTGTGGGTTGCTAGTTGTTTGACCCCCTGGTCACTCGCTCTTTCGTGGGTGTGCCTGTTCCATTGCTGTGGCCCGTCTTTCCTGACTCGGGTTCTGTGGCTACCTGCGCTGACCGGGGGAGGCTGCTTGGTGTTCAGTGGCTCTGTTTTGAGCACAAAGACTCCTCCTAAAAGGTGATGACCTCCGCCCCCCTGCGGCTCTCCACCGTTGGGCCCTTTTTTCAGCTTCCGTGTCGGGCAGGTGATTTTGGCACGTTCCGGCACAGACCCTGTCTTGTTTACCGCTGCACTTCTCTTTGTGTTCTCCTGCCTCGCCCCACACGATGTTGTTGCTCCCCTTTGCTTTTCGCAGGCCTTCCCCCTGTTCAAAGATGGCGGCTCCCAGTAGTTGCTTTCAGTTTTGTTTTGGGAGTTGTTGCACGTCCTGAGGTTCGGGCGGTTTGCCCTTTTTCTGCACGCTCGAGTTTCGCTGTCGGGAGGTCTACCACACTGCCTTGGGAGTGCCTCAGCGAGCCGGGCTTTTGGGGGTACTGATGTTCTTCCTGCTGCCCCCTCCGCCACCTTGATGTGTCCTTAGACCATGGGCTCCATCTTATTAATTCTCTGAAGGGGGGGTCCCCTCCCTCCATAGCTCTATCAGGGGGGGGTTCACGCCTTTGGATCACTGTCCATGTGTGGTCGCTAACCCCCTGTGTGCGCCTTCCGTCTGTATCGCTCTCCTGTCCATCCGCCCTGGGCTGCTCACCCTTCTTCTTAGTTCTTGCCATCCACTCCTCGCTAAGATTGCGGCCCCCTGTGATTGGTTGTAGTTGCGGTTTCAGCCTCCACCGTTATCTTAGTGGGTCCTTCTTTTCATTTTTTGTGTCCTGGTTATTCGTTTATTCATGTGGCTGCTCCCAGAGGACCGCACACATTGCTGTGTCTAGAGAGACAGTGACCATCATAAATATTTTCCTCATGTTCCTTGGCTTTTTTACTAAGCAATTGAGCTACAACCTTGCAATCAGACACACCTCACTACTTAGTTGTTAGATTGTATGTGTCTAGACCGCTAGTTCCCTCCTAAATACATTATGGATGTTTCAGTTTTCCAAAAAGTATCCTGAAGTAGGGTGTGATTTAAACACAAACTTTGATCTAACTTTATGGAATTTGCTACAACTCTAAAATACAGGAGTTATATTTTCTGTTAAAGGTTCCTGTGATGGAACAGGACTGATTGCAAGCAGACAGCCTTATGTTCATAAATATTAATGCACACAGTTAAAAAGCAATAGAATTCCACAAAGTGTATATAATGCTAAGTGTAGGCATGTTATTCATTTCTCCAATTATACAGCAGTCTGGTGGAAACAATATTTATCTTCACAAATGAGAGTTTAGTAACACATCCTGAGGTGGTTATTGAAGTACTGGGTTTTTAAGAACCCAGCGGTGCCAGGGAACACACCCAAAGACTTCGAGTTCTCCTGTCTCAGACTACAGAAACGTAGAGACTTCTTGATGACTTCAAAGATCAAATTTATTGGCTGCAGCCAGTAACAGGTATCCTAGAAGTACAACACGGTGTATATTCTCAGGAGACTGCTCAACTTACAAAGCCAGCCATCCCTTTTTATACAAAATATTATGCTTTAGGCAAACATTCCTTATTTTACAGTTGACCATTCACATATTTATACGACAAAGAAAAGCAGATTCATGATGACAAGCCCATTTTCAGTTTGTCCAGCCCATAATCAATTACCCGGCAAGGCCCAACACTTTTCATCAGATATCGGACGGACCCCTAATAAACTCGGGCACCTCCTCATCGTAAAGCAGGCCATAAAGGAAGGAACAGGGACAGGTGTGAGTAAGATTAGACAAAGTTGTGTGCAATGAAGGGTTTGTGGTATGCTGTGCCTTGATCCTAATCTCGATCGGCCCTATGAAAGGAACTGGCCGAACAGGTTTGGCTTCGGGCAATGGAGTCAGCTTGCCCAGGTCACACAGAAGTCAGCAAAAGGTGTACGTGTCCCAAAAGATTCATTCGGCCTTAGTCATCAGCCTATGTGAGAGCAACCACAAAATGGCTGCCAAGCACAAAATGGAACCCGAGGGTTCAGGACGGAATCCCTGATTTCAAAGTGGTCTCGCCACTCGAATACGACGAAAATGCTTGTATATAGTATACTCGTCATTCTCGGTCTGCTGATACCAAAATTGTCATGATACGGCGATGTTTACGACACAGGTCCAGAATTTCAGTACCACATTATGCTAAACGTAGAGAGATGTGAAGATATTTATGGTTCTTTATGTTTAGCTTTCAGGATTTTCCAGTATGTTGTCAAACCAAGGAGGGATGGTTATACAGAGATTTTTTCTAAGGTATATCATTTCACAATTCACAGTAATGTTCAGCATCCCAAAGACTTCTAAGTTAAGGCATTTCCTTTTCTTGTCAGCATTCACTACAACTTGCAGGTCTCCTTGACCCAATTCAATCCAATACAAATAAGCTTTATTCGCCAAATATGTAATCAAAGCATACTACAGAAAAACAAATTCTTAAAGCACACATAAGCACAAGGAGACAAATTCTTATAATACAAATGTACACAAGATAAGAATCCCCCTTTTTTAAATGATTAAAAACTAATCGTCGATACATTAACAAGTACATGAATACAAATGTGATTGAAATTAATAAAACTATAAAAACCTTGTTGGCATCGTTCAATTTGTCTTCGTCGATAACACAGGCCACCCTACATGTTGCCATCACCAAATATTCATACATGGAGAAAACAACAAAAGCAGCCATCAGCCTGAAGAGAGTACAGGCAATCTAATGCCCCAAGGCCACCCCAGAAACTTTTCCATGGCAATGACAATGGCACTAGATGTTTCAGAGTATAATAATCTTAGGGCAACCTCATTCCTTCTGGTGCCTAGTGATTTACAGATTGGCGTCAGCCATACTCCGCGAGGGGCAGCATAGGCTGGGTAAGCAAATAATAGCGTAAGCTCGATGCAATCTAATGGTCAAGCTCGGGAGGTGAGTCTGTAGGCCCTGGTAATTTCTTCCTGAATTACAGACCGGCAGCCTCTAATTTGGCGCATCCAATGAATTACCTTATTGGTGAAAGAATCAGCGTTTTCGGGGTCATTTCTTAAGTCTTACTTGGGTACGTTAGGCAGCAGGATTGTTTTTTCCATCCTCAATCCATATTCCCCTCCCTGCCTTCACCCCTTTGCTTGATGATCTATTTCCATTTGATCACCGTTCCACCCTGTGGCGTATATGTACTATTGTTATTATTTGTATATTTGTGTGTTTGAAATATGATGTAGGGTTATGGATGGTATGCATGTTGATATGACTGTGAGAGCTGAACGGTGTTTGTGGGACTTTGGATGTTGAAAACTGTTTCTTTGTTTTAATATTAATGATTATATATCTATTTTTGTATGTTAATGAATTAAATTCTGAATTTTGAAAAGTAAATAAAACAAACTAAAATGTATTGATGGGTCCCATTGTTTTGACTCCCTTGATGGTTGCTCCCATGCCCATGTGTGTATCCTAGGATCCTCCTGTAGGACCTTATTTAAATAACTTCGGCAGGTTCCCCTTTGTTCGAATTGATTGCTTGTTTCCCCCTGTTTACCTGCCTAGATATTTGCTCAGGGGACCCCCTTCTGTTTAGTAACTACTTGGGTACATTAACCATGTAGACTTTATGGGGAAAATCTTCATTTGCCCCATATAGTCAGGACGCTCAGTTGTACATTTAGATTTTGCGGGGAATAATGTGCCAGGGGTAAATGGGTGGTTCTAGTGGCGGGTGGGTGTGCCTGCTTTGGAAATACACTACCACGATTTGCTTTGTATTGACCAGGACTAGGGGCTATTGGGCACTCGGGCCTGGAGTGAGCTGGCGCCACCATACGAGGCGTGGCAGCAGGAGCTAGCTGGGTAGACAATGTATGACTGGGGGTTTTGTTTGTAGTAGCTACCTTATTCTCTGGGCAGATTACCTGGTGAGATGAAAGGTCAGTATGCACAGGGCGAGAGGGACAGGAAAAACCTTTGTTTAATAGCAAATTAACCATGGAGGTGAGGCCCTCAATCATAATTCTCATGTCCTTAACCTCTAGTCTAAGAGTATTGATAAGACTAAATATTTCCTGTGAGTCGAAAGTAGGACTTTGCCCTAGCTCCAGGGTAGGTGTCTGGGGAGGCGGTGTATGAAGAAGATGGGAGCACTGTGGCCCAACTTCTGTGTCTCCCTCAGGCAACTCCTCCAGGGGTGAAAACCTGTTGGAGCAAGGGATTTCGGATCCCGACTTTCCTGAGTCACTCCTGAGGGACTTCTTTGGGAATTGAATGCCCCTTGCTACAACTGGATTTCCCTCCCCACATGGCTCCGAGCCCCCTTTCCTAAATGGTTTGTGGGATCTAGCTGATCTAGCTAGTTGGTGGGGCGTGGTCAGGTTCATTGTGCTAGCAGATTGTGTGGGACATTGTGGGGATGCGTGAGTGATTGAATCAACCTCTAGTATGTCCTCTCAGACACTAATAAGAGTGTCTATCCTGTCTAGCACACAGTTGCGCCCTACATGTTTGTGTCTTCCTGGCCTTTTTCCCTTTATTGTCCCACCCAACTCCTCCCACTCCACCTCCACCACCACTGCTCTCCATGGATTTATTTTTCCCCATTCCAACTCTTGGTTTCAAGTTAAGGAAAATAAGACCCAGACGACCTCTACCTAAGCTTTGGAGCTAGTAGACCCCTTGACCCCTCAAAAAGACCCCCAGGCTACCCTTAAAACAACCACATGATGGAATAAACAACCAAAGGGTGAAAAGGGTGAAAAGGTGTTTTTGTTTACCTTTTTTTTTTTAACAGCACGTAAAGTCCCACTATGCTGGGATCGTCTGCTTAAACAGTACCTGAACAAGTCCACAGTAGCCTCCGTGTATCCAAACATCTTTAGGTAATATGAGAGCCCAATGCCGGATGAAATGGGGGGTGGCCCTGCCTCTTATAGGCAAAGAAAAGCCCGCCCTTCGCGCTGCGGGAGCCCACGATGGCTTTTGAGGTGCCGCCTAGTGCTGCTGGTGACGACGTCGATTGCACTTTAGGCTGGTCCTTGAGGCCCTGACCCACGGTGAGTGGAGAGACTGCTGGTGTCGGCTATTGGCAAAATGGGCTTTCCGCACCGGTACTTTTGTGGCTCCCGATGAGGTGTGTGGGGTCCATTACTGGTGAGGGCGAGGACCAGGCTGAGTGCCAACGTGCAGTGGCTGGTTGCTGAAGGCTGAGCCTCAGGCCGCACCGGGCAGCCCAAGGGGCGGAAGGGCCGAGGGAACTGAGATACAGCTTTTGTGCTGCCCCCGCTTCCACTATGGGGGTCCGGGTGCTCCTTCAATCATTCATGCGCCACGTCGTAGGCTCACCCGCAGCAAGATAATCTCCGAACAGCTTATTCCCCAGTAATGCAGCGCTCCATGGCAGGAGGTTCGTGGGTGGCACGGTCTGGGTCCTCGGTGGATCAGGAGCTGTCGCAGCCCCCGGTCACCATCAATAGCTGCGTGCATGGGTGGGCCGTGTGTGTGTCGGCCTGCGCAGAGTTGCTGTGTCTCAGACCGGGTTCTCGGGCCTCGTGGGCACTGCCTTGACCCTAAAAGTGACATGATCTTACTTTCTTTTTTCTCTCTTGTCCCATTCCCCTTTTCCTGCTTCTATTACTGGCTCCCTGGTTATTGTGAAAGTGGTAATTGGTGGGGATCGTGACAGACGGAAAGGAACATCCCTTCTATTGGATTTTGAGAACAGGTTTAGTGCAGATCCTACTAGGAATTCTTGTTCAATTTCCTCACTCAGTAGAAAATGGTTGTCTTCAAACTAACTTCGTAATCCCGTATTATTAACAGAGTGTAGATTAAGGTCTGAACTCCTGCAAAGTATAGCAATATTATGTAGCAATTTAGATAAATGCAGTTCCAATTAGAAAACCTTGGTTTAGCCCTTCTAAATATGGGATAAAACAACAGGCTTGTCATTAGAGATGTGCAAAACATTTAAACAAACACTAGTAAAACAACAAAAAAGTCAAGAATCAATCTTAAAATTTAGAAAAATTAAACATGCAAGACAAAAGTGACAAACAACAGGATAGGGGATCCTGTGATGTGAATATTTAATGTTCAAATGTCAGAAAACCTTAAGAAACATCAAAGTGCCAAAACAAAGAGTGTTCAGGTCCTAGATGCCTTTTCAGAGTGACTGCAATGAAAAGCTGTTTAATACTGAACATTCGCTCACTCCTGTCATGAGGTTTAATTTTTTATTTAATTTTTTCAAAATGTTTATTGAAGTACTTTTGGATCAAATAAACAAAGCATACATACAGAAAATTGACATAAAGAAAAGAAAAAGAATATAAAGATTGCAAATGCAAGGACAGATCAAATATCATTTTTAGTCACCATACATTTGTACACAGTTAATTAATCAAAAAATGATTTCCAAATTTTGTCAAACTTTCTTATCCCTCCAATTCGTTGTGCATATAAAAATTCAATCTTTCTAACTTTCTTCATTGTATGCAACCATTCCAGGAACAAGGGAACCTGTGTTGACTGCCAATTCTGTAGTATCAAAGACCTTGCAACAGCAAATACTATATACAGCAGTTTAACCAAATGATCTGCTAAACCAAGATCAGAATCATAGCCATACAGCATTAATTGAGGATTGTGAGTAATCTTGATATTATAATCGGTATGAAGAAACACAAAAATTTAATTCCAGAATAACAAAATTTTCGGGCAATATACAATTATGTGAGACCAATTGGCTGGAGCAAATTGCTGACATCTAAAACAGTTGGCTGATGTATTAGCGTACATTTTGGCGATGACAGCAGGAGTACGATATAAGAGCCATTTGCTAAAAAATAGCATTCTACGCCAGTTAGACCCTCTCAATACACAAAAATGTAATTTATTTAAGGTCCTCCAAGTTTTAAGGGATAAGCTATGATTCTCTTGTTCCTGCCATTTTTTAATTGCTTTTAAGCTAAGGTCTTTCTCAATACTCTGTACCAGACAACGTTTCCATTCCCCCAGTTTTCTAGACCGTAAAGTCACAAAAAGATCGTTCATAACGGAGAAGGGGTGCTAATATGCCTTAGATCCAGTTGTTCCAACATTTTATATATCATAGTATAAGAACCAATTAAAAGAAAGTTTCCTTGAATTAATCGTGACATCTTTCCCTGAGCTATCCAGTTGCTATCCCTACGAAAATCTGATAATGTATTAAACCCTGCTCGATACCAATTAACTACTATTTCCGAACCAATTTTTATCCCTATATGTTCAAACACATACCTTAAGGGAGTCATTCAATTAAACTACGGGAGAGAATATCTTTTAAGTATAGCGTCCCTTCTTTTAAAAAAACAATTCATAATCTTATATCTAACGAGTTTCGGAGATCTAGGCACTTGAAGCGGAGAGGGAATTTGAGCTTCACGACAAATTAGATCTAAAAAAAATTAATAAATAAATCTGAACCTTGTATTTCAGATTTAAATCTGTCTAAATATCGTGCAAAATAACGTTATAATAGTCTTTAATGTTTGGTAGCGCAAGGCCACCTTGCTCTGTATCTACATAAAGTGTCCCTATTGCTATGCGGGGAGTCTTCTTACCCCATATAAAACCCGAAAACAAGGATTCTACTTTTGAGAAAAAAGAGCCTGGCAGAAAGCATGGAATAGTCGAAAATAAAAAATTAAAAAGTGGGAGAAGGGACATTTTGATCAAAGCGACACGGCACAAAATGGATAATGGCAGCGAGTTCCATCTATTAAACATGGAGCGAAACCTCTGAAGAAGCGGATCAAAGTTAAGTATATATAGATCTGATACGAACATGGAAAACAGGACTCCTTGATACCTTTTAGGTCTTGGGTTAATACAGCTAACTAAATCTGGATGTAGCTCTGGATCTATACCCCCACAGACCAAAATTTCGTTTTTTTTTTTTATTGATCCGATAACCACCTAAGGCTTCAAATTCTTCGAAAATCTGTAAAACATGGAACTGGGATTGCAGGTCTGGTTTGATTAATAACATGATATCGTCCACATATAATTTGATTTTGGCCATAGAGATAATCGGAGCAGCAATATTCACAGAATTCCGAATTGCAGTGGCTAGTGGCTCAATAAAAAAAGCAAAAAGAATAGGTGACAAGGGGCATCCTTCTCTAGTACCTCTTTGCACTAAAACTAAACCCACCATGACGGAATTAATAATTATATTAGCTTTAGCACCAGTGTATACATTTTTAATTAAACTAATCATTTGTGAAGGAATTCTAAAGTGCGCTAAAATAGTAAAAAGAGTTTCCCAAACCACCAAATCAAAAGCTTTTTCTGCATCTAAAAACAAAATTAACGCAGGAATACTCCTTATCTGAAAATAATCTAATGCCTCAATTAAAAAGTGTGTATTAGTGATTAGTTGGCGACCTGCGATAAAACCGTTTTGATCGGAGTGTATTAATTCCGCAGCAATGGTATTAAAAACGAGTGGATAGTAATTTTGTAGTAATTTTATAATCGGAATTTAATAAAGTAATCGGTCTATATGAACTAGGATCTTTAGAGTCTTTCCCCTTCTTCAGAAAGCTCACTACTGTGCCTTCATGAAAGGAGTCTGGAACTCGCCCGCCATTCAACGTAGAATTTAATAATTGTAATAACAAATCAGAAAAAGAATAAAAAAAACTTTCAAATATTCGGCAGGAAGCCCATCCGGGCCGCAAGCCTTACTAAGCGGTAAGTCCTTAATCACCAATTCCAGTTCAGCTTTAGTAAATGGGCTCATCATTGTCTCCTGCTCGATCTTTGAAAGAAAAGAAATCGGATATCTGCCAAGAAAATTAGAGAGCTTTTGATGATCTATGTCTTGATATTTACTATAGATCTGTTGATAATGAAAAAACATTATGGAGCCAATTACCGCAGACTGTGATATCTCACTATTTTGAACGGGACATTTTAAACAACGAATCTGGTATACGGCAGCTTGTTCTTTGGCCTGCCAGGCTAGGAGTTTACCTGTGAAATTGCTTTCCTCGTAATTTTTTTGTGATTGTCTACGAAAAATTACTTCACTTTGAGAGAATAGATTAGAGCAAAGTTCACGTTTAGCTTCATTTAATTGATTTTGGACATAAGTCGAAGAGTCAATTTGTCATTGCAAAGTTAAAGTCTGGATTTCTTCTTGTAGTAAATTTCTAGATTTCTTAATGTTCAGCCACTCAGCTGCATCCTTACAGCGAATCCCAAATAATATGCAAGGGGGCGGTATCAGAGTTACGAACTATAAAATCTGAGATTCCCACTTTAAGAGAAGTGACCCATTCATCATCTTGTAAATATAGTTTATTAAATACTCATTGCTTAGGGGTTCTGGAATCTTCTTCCAGAACAAACTCAACTGCCAACATTGCGTGATCTGAAAAACCATTGTAAAGAATTCTCTAATGGGAAAAATTTAATTGCCGGGAGGCCAAAAAAAAATCAATACGAGAAGAAGATTTAAACCTGCCCGACCAGCAGGTAAAATCTTTTTTTTGTGGATTCTGTAAACGCCATGGATCACATAGATCAAGAGTTAACATGTTATTAATAATTGTTCTACACGATTTGGGTTTAAGCTGTTTTTTTAAAAATGTAGTGGAATCCAGCTTTGTATCCGTCAGAATGTTAAAATCCCCCCCAATAACAATATCCCCCCCCACCATAAGCAGTGATTGAAACAGATCTTCATAGACCTGAGGGTTATCATCCACTGGAGCATAGAAACAAACAAAAGTAATCGGCCTACATCTATTCATAACTGAGCATGTAACCCAACACCACCGGCCTGCACCACCCTCTACTGACAGTACAATTTCTGCATTCAAATTCCGATTTAAAAAAAAGGGCGACACCCCGTTGAGATACTGTAGTGGATGAAAACCCCCGAAATGAGGCCCATGTCTTAAACATAGAAAAATCATCCATTTTTGCGGCAGGGATATGGGTCTCTTGCAACATAATTACCGCAGGATTCTGTTTTAATCCATAATTCAATGGCTCTCATTTTTTTCTTGTTGTTTAGACCATTAACGTTGAAAGAAATTATTTTAAGCCCCCTGTTAATAGACATTTCAAATTATGCAAATTTCCAATAAACATTTCAGCAATATATACATTTTCTGTCCAAATAATTTTCCCCCAGATAATAATATATGGTAGAGTAAAAAGCCCTCAACCACATATGCAAAAAAGATCCAAGATACTTCAAAAATTTTATGAGGTTTAATTTTTGACTTAGAAGAAATTAAGGAATTCAAAATGGTCTACGAAAAAAAGTAGGAAAATATGGTGACAATTTATCTACAAGTCAAAGTCCTGGGCTGATTCTTTCAGGGTCTTGCTGAAACCTTAGATTTTGTTGCCAAAAGAATAGAAGCATCATCATTTGAAAAATGTTGCCACTGGTATATGTTTGCTTGGCAAGGCTTTAAAAGGTCAAATATCTTATGGGCATAGTCCAACTGAAAACTTTATTTTTCATTTGGCAAAAATGGCAACCCAAGGAGAAGCAAAGTTCGTTCTCCTCGTTACACCTCCCCTGGGAAGGCGTATCTTTTTGGCTCATTCCCAGGCTTACAAGGGCTTACAAATCTGGGAATGCAACAAAACGCATGGGAGTTGCATTTGAACACTCATGGAACGCCTACCCATGGCAGATTAAACCCAACGCAACAATTTATGCTGCGTTGTGGTACTCCATATTTTTGGAGACGCCCTAAGCCACGTAAATTGGCTTTGTGTGTCTTCAAAAATATGACCTAAGAATTGCATCTCTCTTCCACCACATTGCATGGTGCAAGAATGATGCAAACTGGGTCATAAATATGGCCCTAAGCCTTATTTGCGTGACACATCTGACCTATAGCTCACCAACTTGCACAATCCCGAACTCTAGCCAAAAGTTTCAAAACAATGAGGGGTTTCAGAATTTAACCGTGCCATTTCTCCAAAGTGATGTCCCTGAAAGGAAGAAATATCACTCATACCCGTCACTAAAATAAGCTTCACCATTTTGCATAAGGGAAAAGGGACTTTATTAGTGATTCAACTATTTCCAGGACCACTGGAATTATGCAGCAGGGGAGCAACAGAGTATTGGCAAGATTGACTAAATTATGCAGCAAGAAAAGGCAAATTTTGAGGCATAATTAGGCACATGTTTTGATAGTATAACTTCATTATTTTGTAATTTTTACACATGGTAATACTGTTTAATCAAATATTTCACACAATTAGTACCAGCTTAACAACCAAATACAGAAATTAGCAACTGAAAGATGATCAGTTAACCTTTGGGAAGGGCCTTCCACTGGGCGTAAACATATGTTGTAAAGTTTTAATAACCTTTGATCCATTTGAAGTAGAAAAAAAATATATTGTACATATCCCACAGTTGGCAAGGAGGGTAGCTGCATAGGGATAACAGTTTACTTTCTTTGATTTTTGAATGTCTTAAAAATGATGAAAATAAAGACCGTTTGCCTTGAAGTTTAAGAATTTGCCTCTCCTACAGCGGAAGATTTTTTCAAATTAAATATGATCTGATTATGTGAAGAAAATGTTTACTTTTTCACTTAAAATGGGTGATGAAAACCCCACCGATGTGCACAAAATATTCAATAGTTTCCACACAAGAATGATTTAGTTACCAAAGTTTCTAAAATTGAAATTCATCTATTATAATACTCTGTCAAGTTACTGATTGAATTGGCTGAACGTCTCTCTATGCTCACCATGACATAAGGATACAATGCCGAGAGAGTAGACCCAAGAGAACTGAAAGCAAGACCATTTGTTGCTATTGATTTTGTGTTCGAAAACCACTCTTTTAAAACAGCAGTAGGGAAAAACAACATGGCGCCGTGAGAATTCGATTTGAGAAGCCTTTTTTTAATGCGATCAAGATTTATGCCATTACAAAGCACTCTAATGTTGAGTTCAAAGGCCTTGTACACAAAAGAAGTTCACCAAAGAAATGTCGACAGCAAAAGCTTCTGAATCGTCTTTTATTTTCAATCTGTCCCATTGGTTTACGATGATAGCATGTAATTATGATCTCATACGTTCTAAAACTTAATCAAAAATGCTAGCAATATGGACATTTTTTTCAGGTTGGCATGCTTCCCTGTCCTTTCTCCTTCCCTCACTGGATGTTATTACGGGTACTAAAGAAAACAGTATTTTTCTTTCTGTGACTAACATGTACAAGTTCTCTCATTGCTTTCTGCTGATGGCCATCGCGCCCAACGACTGCAGTGATGAAAAGGCAGCATTGACACCAGCTCCAGTAAACAAACAAAACCATTACTGTGAACATAAGTTACATTTTAACGGCTGGTTTTCTAGAAGTTGAAAACTATTAGGCCATGTTTACTCATCTTTCATGCAACACAAGGACGCAAGGAAACTTCAACTGCTTTAAGGGAAAGAGCATAAAGGCAGCCTATCTACTAAGATATAGCATAGTTCTGCTCTCTCGTTGTGCTGGCGCGCTTGTTGCTGTTTAGAGCCAAAGGCATCACAGTTGCACCATGGTGCAATGATGGCTGCGGTGTGGTCAGGACTAACTTTGTGCACGAAGAGATACCTTCCAACTCGAAAACGATCCTTAGATGTTTATTTCTCTTTCTGTGTATGTTGCAGAATGCAGCACATATGCAAAGAGGAAGAAATAAGGAGAAATTAAGATATTTCTCCTTGTTAGAACAAGACCTAGTAGGCACACGTTTTTGTCGTAAACACTGGTTTACTGACTTTAGTAAATCTGGCTTTGCGGCAAAAAAAAATAGGCCGATTGACTTGAATACCCATATGCCACTCATATAATGCATTCAAAATACAGGGTATCACAAGGCACAGCAAGGCACTTTGCATGGATTTGTAAATGTCACTTAAGCACAAACGTAGCTTTGTGTTGCCTTGCCGTGCCTCGACTTTCACCCCAGTGAAAGTGCTTTGTAAATTTGGCCCTATATTTGCTTGCTATCTTCCTTAAGATCCCTTTCAGAGTAAAAAGACAGCCATATGTGAACTGCTGTCCTACAAAACGAACTATGTGGTTTCTCTGAGATAAACAGAGATGACACATTGTCAAGATATTATGAACACCACAAAACATGCTTTGAATACTTACTGGTAATCTTCATTACTCCATGTTAGACCTGGCACCTTTTGGCGTGGTTTCCCCAGACTTTTTGCCTCCTAACCTCCTGCTTTTTAACTGTGTAGATTTCGTTTTTGCTGGCTTTAGTACTGTGTTCAACTTTTCACTGCTGACCAGTGCTAAAGTGCATGTGCTCTGTGTTTAAACTGTAATGGCTTTTAGCTTCTACATGATTGACATATTTGATTTACTGATAAGTCCCAGGTACAGTGCACCTCATGTGCACAGGGCCTGTAAATCAAATGCTACTAAGGGGCCTGCAGCAAAACACACAAGATGATGGACGGAATGTAGCACATTGGCAAAACATTCACCCCCAGTCACAGATCTGGGTTTAATCCATCGTTATTTTGCTCACCACGCCTAGGACCGGTTTCTGGCTATCAGCCGTCATCAGCCAGGATAGCTTGACTCCAGTGGCATAGTGAGCACGGGACCCACGTCTGGGCATACCCTTCCCACATAGAGTGAACAGCAAAACACACAATATGATGGACGGAATGTTGTACATTGGCAAAACATTCACCCCCAGTCACAAATCTGGGTTTAATCCATCGTTATTTTGCTCACCACTTCACCCCATTTCAGACATGGCCATATGCAAATCAGCCTTGACCCTGTACCTCATGGGAACAGTCCAGCCCGAACTGCCAAGCCATGTCTTCCCTGGACCGGAATCAAGCATCCTATGACCGATTTCTGGCTATCAGCCGTCATCAGCCAGGATAGCTTGACTCCAGTGTCATAGTGAACTCTGTACTGGGGTGAATGTATGACATTGTTCTGCATTCTGTCCATCAACTGTTGTTTTTGCACTAAGGGGCCTGCAGCACTGATTGTGCCACCCACATGAGTAGCACTTCAAATACATCTCAGGCCTGCCACAGCAGAGCCTGTGTATGCAGTTTTATCTTCCCTTTTATAACACATAAGTCATCCCTAAGGTAGGCCTTAGGTGGCTCATGGACAAGGTGCAACATATTTAAAAGGTAGAACATGTAATTTTGAGGTTTACATGTTTACATTTTCTGCTCCCGAGGTGATAGATGACCCCTCCTCCCCTTATCCTGTGCTCCAATCTGTAAACACGCACCCCACAGATCTACCCAACTTAACAGAAGATATTTTTACTCCCCACACCATGAACAACTCCTTTCTGACTTGCGCAAGGTTTTAATTGACCCGAGCACCACCCACCTTGCGGCTGTCCCCACCAGCTTTCCTACTTTACCTTGCCTTCCCTCTTATCTTCAATCTCCTGCGTCACCCACTGCTCGCTCTAACAATGGGGGGAATGGACACCCTACCAACTCTCCCAGCCAGGTAGGCTCGGATATTCTTCCCTTAGGCCCAGGATCTTCCAACTTCAGGGCGCTGAACCTAGTTGCTGTCTCCTGTCCGCTGACCAACAGCAGACACTCACCCCATCTCTTATTACATTCTTTACCCTCTACATCTCCTAATTCCACTCTGCCTTTCCCTATTCTCACTCCATGCTCGGATTCTTGTCTCAAGCATGATTTTATCTCCCTCTCTAACTGTGCCAATGGTCCTTTGCAGCCCTTTATTACCACTCTCACTGCTGAACCAGTCCTACCTTCGCTTACTAGTCCTGCAAATAAGTGTATGAACAATCCCTGCCTTGAGGAGTAGATTGCGGACCTCAAGCATGATCAATCGGTTGTCAAAGAGATATTGCAGAGCAAACTTCAGTGCTCCTTGAAGATGGAGAAGTGTTAGGTCTCACCCCCCGCTCAGAGGAAGGATACTCACAACTTACAGGGTCTGTTCTACTCAGCTAATGACCATCCCGCTTCCTGCTCCGATCTTAGTTCCTGCTGGAACTCTAGGCCTTCACCTCAGCATCACTCGAGGCCCCAGAGACCCCTACCTCAGCTATCGGAAGAGGACATTCTTTTGTCTTACCCGGTCTCGAGGACGGTCTCCTCCTCCAACCCTACTCTCAACATCCCCATCATTAATGCAGACTTTGACAGGAACCGAGTCTTAAGTTCAGAAAGGTGAACAAACATAACCTACTTCACTTAAAAACCTTTCTTCAAGAAGTGGTCACTTCCAATCTGCACTTCAAATCGATGCTGCTCAACTGTAGATCAGCTGTGAAACATGCAGCTGATATGTCAGAACTCATCATTGCACAAAACCTAGACCTTCTTATCATCACTGAAAACCTGGCTCAATGTTACTTCTCCCCCTGTTCTTGACATCCTAATCCCCCTGACTACTCCATTCTCAGAAGTGATCGGATTGGTAAAACAGGAGGGAGCATTGCTTGCATTTATCCCTCCAACCTCACAGTAAAATAATCTCTATGTGCTGTGTTATCCTCCTGTGAACTGCTAGTCACTGAAATCTGGAACAAAGGCAGGAAGATTTGTGTGTGTCACTCGATCTATCACCCTCCAGGTGACAATCTGGTCTTCATTGGAGGTCATTAGATCGAGCTCAGATTAACTCTGACACATATTCCTCCGAGTCTTTAACCTTCATTGGAATGACTCAAATGATCCCATTTTATGTTCCTTTAAGACTGTCAGGAACCTCTCTAATTGCCCCAGAGGTGCCCTTAGAAAAAACACTTTGTCTCCTGCAAAATTACCTGCTGCCAAGTATCCCCATTGGAAAAGACTGAGTCCTGGTTGGAAAGCTCTTTTATGTTCGTTTATGCAGGAATTACGGCGTTCCACCATCTTTGGACTGTACTGGACCACACCCACTTCCTGTAGTGGTGCATGGTCTAGTCATTCTGCCAAGAGACATTTCCATGTCGCTAATGCGCCTGCACAAGTAGTGCGTGGCGCACTTCAACTGAAGAAGAATTTCTGACAGGAGCGTTTTGAATTAGCGCTTCATGTCAGAGTTGGAAACTTTGGAGATTAGGGGCCCGATGTAGGTAATCCTAGATTACCGATTCTTAAATACCGAATCATACCGATTCGGTATTTAAGAACTGGCAATTGGGATGTAGGTAATTAATGAATCGTATTTACCGATTCTGTAATTGGCATTGATTCCTATGGGCCTTGAGGCCCATAGGAATCAATGTCACTTACAGAATCGGTAAATACCGATTCGGTAAAAATACCGATTTTGCATGGGGGAAAGGGTGTCACTATGACAACCTGTTGCACCCCTGATTCTGGCTTGTGTGCCATGTGGCACACATACATGTCCTTAGGGCATGTATGTGTGCCACATGGCACCGGTGCAAATGCACAGATGTGCATGTACACAGGAATTCGTTATTTACCATGACATAGTATGTCATGGTAAATAACGAATTCTTAAGGGCCAGTGGCACTGTTTTCAGTGCCACCTACATCACAAATGTGAGATTCGGTATATTTACCGATTCGGTAATTTACAGAATTTGTAAATTTACCGATTCTGTAAATATACCGATTCGGTAAATTTAAGGCCCCCTATATCTCAATCACCAAATACCGGTCGGTAACGGCCGAAATCGGCCGTTACCGACCGGTATTTGGTGACCTACATCTGGCCCTAGATGTTTCGCTGCTTTGAGCCCTTTTAATAGGGAAGTACTAGAGTTATTTATGTTTTAGAGTTTTGAATTTTCCTGTAATTTTGATTAAACCTTCCTCAGTAGGAATTCATTGAAGGCGAGACGCTGGAGGGTGCCGAATTCTAGTATTTGTCTGGAATCCTTCGTAAAGGAAAAGAACAAGGATAATTCTTCTTTGAGTTCCTTCAGTCAAGAGAAGGGCTCAGAATCTCAAGTAAGCGTGTTCAAGCATTATTCCTCACTCGACACATGAAGTAATTGTAGCCACTGTTATGGATTCGAATTTCAGTGTACAATTCACCTGAGAGGAAGTTTTACTGAACTTCACCCTAAACCTATTTTGACTTGGAACTTGAAAGAGAAAAAGCGAACTCAGGATTGTAGTAATTGAAAAAACAGCATTTCATGATCTGAACTGAGAATTAATCCTGTAGTGAGATGAACAAGTAACAACTCATCGTTTTATTCATCTCTATACATTCTTCATAGACTAAAAACTAAGGAACTGTTTAATAATAAGACACTATACCATTCCTGAAGTTCCTCAGCCGCAAGAATTCTTAACACTTCATTTATAAGGTGTTGCAATTGAATTGGTTGAGGTTCTTCCAATTAATCAGATTATTATTTTTTCTAAGTAACAAATACTCAGACAAAACAGTTAGAGAGGAGCTAGCCCAAAAGGATACACAGGTAATAAAATAATAATTAGGAAATTATTAGAAATGTTTTCATAGGAGAATAGGAAGGGTGATTGTTTGTGCTTCTTTTACAGAAACCTCTAATTAGAACCGAAGAAGAGGAGCCAGTGTCCAGAGGCAAGTCTCTCTTGTTTTGTCTTCCACTTCCTCTTTCCCCCGGGCTGAAGAAGTGATGACTGATCATTCATTTTTCGCGGCTTCGGTAGGAGGGATTGGGGTAAAGCCATCTGTTCCTGGGGGAATCGCATTCTGAGAATTGCAGTTTTGACAAAGACTCTCCTCTCTGACCTTAACCTCTCACAGTTCTGTAAAGGTCCTACACACAATAAAGGCTCCACTCTCGACCTTTTCATTGCCAATGACAACATCATACAAATAGGCGACATCGTATCCTGTGACTTGTGAAATGTGCGGATTTTTGGCAATTTCGCATTCCGCGAATCGCACGAAATTGCCAAACAATCTGCAATATGCAAGTTCGCGATTTTTTTTTGCTTGTTCGCGCTTCTAAAAATACAATCTCGCGCGCACTGCGTTGACTTACCTTGATTCTGAGTTTGCTGAGTTGTTTTCCTCCCGCGAACAAGATGGTAGCACCCAAAATCTACCGCATGGGTAAGTTCGCGGTAGCCGCGCTGAAAAAAAAACCTGTGAACACGCCAAAATAAAAAAAATTGCAAGTTCACACAAATTTGCGGATTTTGCGGAACGCGAATTCGCAAATTTCGCCCATACTTACTCCGAAGGATTCCAGCCAAACTTTCCAAACCGTGGTTTAAAGGATCTCTAAATGATGAAGTCTTAGACTCTCTGAGAGACTCTGGATAAACATGCCCTCCACCACACATCTAACTCAACTTAGAAAAGTGCAAAGCTCCTACAACAAACACATCCACCTAGCGAAAACAGACCATTTCAGAACTCAATTTTAATGGAACAAAAATAGACCCAAAAAACTCTTTGAATTCATTAAGGAATAATCTAACCAGTCCTTCAACCAGATTTCTACTCTGATATCCCGGCTCCCTAGTGGTGATGTTTTCACAGCTCACTTCTCTGAAAAAACAAGGAAAATAGAGTTGGAGGTATTACCTGTCACTCAAACTTTGTAACCTAAGAAACTTCACGTAGGATTAGTGGAGCTGGCAGAATGCTCAATAATTTCCTTGCCCTTGGGCTGCTCTCTCAAAAACAACGCCTCTTGGAATTCTTTTCTCCTACCAGATTACATGTAGCTCCTTCACAATATGAACCTTTACCTTCTAAGCTCTAAAAAAATATTAAACTCAGCCATTCTCCCTCTTTGGTCCAGGATCATTCATGAATCCCTCTTACAGGGAAAGATTCTGTACTGCCTAAAGGTTGGGCAAGTTTCTCCCATTCCAATACGGACATATCAATCAATCAATCAATCAAGCCATTTGTATAGCGCACTACTCACCCGGGAAGGTCTCAAGGCGCTTAGGGGAAGGGGTATGCTACTGCTCGAACAGCCAGGTCTTGAGTTGTCTCCTGAAGGAGAGATGATCCTGGGTCAGCCGGAGGTGGATGGGGAGGGAGTTCCATGTCTTGGCAGCCAGGTAAGAGAAGGATCTTCCTCCGGCGGTGGCTCTTCAGATGCGTGGTACGGCTGCGAGGGCGAGGCTGGTGGACCGTAGCTGGCGGGTGGGCGTGTAGAAGGTCATGCGGTCATTGAGGTACTTGGGGCCCAGGTCTTGGAGGGACTTGTGTGCGTGGGTGAGGAGCCGGAAAGTGACCCTCTTGTCGACGGGAAGCCAGTGCAGGTTCCTCAGGTGGCTGGAGATGTGGCTGCGTCGGGGGACATCTAGGATGAGTCGGGCGGAGGCGTTCTGGATGCGCTGGAGTCTTTTCTGTAGCTTGGCTGTGGTTCCGGCATAGAGGGCGTTTCCGTAGTCCAGTCGGCTGGTGACGAGTGCCTGGGTGACTGTCTTCCTGGTCTCGGTCGGGATCAAGCGTAAGATCTTGCGAAGCATGCGCAGGGTGTTGAAGTACGATGAGGAGACGGCGTTGACTTGTCTGGTCATCGAGAGGGAGGAGTCCAGGATGAAGCCCAGGTTGCGTGCGTGGTCGGTTGGCTTGGGTGCGGTGCCCAGGGCTGGGGGCCACCAGGAGTCGTCCCAGGCGGAGGGCGAAGATCCCAGGATGAGGACTTCCGTCTTGTCCGAGTTCAGTTTCAGGCGGCTGTCCTTCATCCACTCGGCGACGTCTTTCATCCCTTCGTGTAGGCAGGTTCTGGCGGTGTCGGGGTCCCTGGTGAGGAAGAGGATCAGCTGGGTGTCGTCGGCATAGGAGATGATGTTGAGGTCGTGCTGGCGTGCGATGGCTGCAACAGGTCTCATGTAGACTTTGAACAGGGTGGGGCTGAGTGAAGATCCTTGCGGAACGCCGCAGATGACTTCGGTGGCCTCGGAACGAAATGGGGGGAGGCGGACTCTTTGAGTTCTTCTGGCGAGGAACGAGATGATCCACCCCAGTGCCTTCTCTTGGATACCGATATTGCTGAGGCGCTGGACTAGGGTGCGGTGGCAGACAGTGTCGAACGCAGCGGAGAGGTCCAGGAGGATGAGGGCCACCGTTTCCCCCTTGTAGAGCAGGGTCCGTATGTCGTCGGTGGCTGCGATGAGGGCGGTCTCGGTGCTGTGGTTGGCTCTGAAGCCGGACTGCGAGGGGTCGAGGGATCCGTTCGTCTCGAGGAAGGCGGCCAGCTGTCTGTTGACGATCTTCTCGATGACTTTAGCAGGAAAAGGGAGGAGCGAGATGGGGCGGAAGTTTTTGAGGTCGGTGGGGTCCGCTGTTGGTTTCTTCAGGAGGGCGCTGAGCTCGGCGTGCTTCCAGCTCTCCGGGAAGGTAGCGGTGTTGAAGGAGGCGTTGATGATGTTCCGGAGTTGGGGTGCGATGGTGGAGTCGGCCTTGTTGAAGACGTGGTGGGGGCAGGGGTCGGTCGGAGATCCGGAGTGAATGGTGTTCATCATGCGGGCTGTGTCTTCGGTGGTCACCGTGGTCCAGGTGCGGAGGGTGGCGGTGGGGGGCGTTGGTTCTACGGTTGGGTGCGTGGATGGTGCGCCGAAGCTGTTGTGGATGTCAGCGATCTTGCGGTGGAAGAACAAGGCGAGGGAGTCGCAGAGGTCTTGTGACGGAGTGATGTCGTTGGTGCCAGTGCTGGGGTTGGAGAACTCCTTGACGATGCTGAAGAGTTCCTTGCTGTCGTGGGTATTGTTGTCCAGTCGTTCCTTCAGGGATTTTTTCTTGGTGGTGCGGATAAGCTGGTGGTGCTTACGGGTGGCGTGTTTGAGGGCGGTCATGTTGTCGGTGGCCCGGTCGAGGAGCCAGGCTTTCTCGAGGGTGCGGCAGGTCTTCTTGGAGTCCTTGAGTTAGTCGGTGAACCAGGATGCCTTCTTGCTTCTGGGTCTGCTGGGAGGGTTCTTCAGTGGTGCGAGGTCGTCCGCGCAGGTGGTCAGCCACTGTGTGAAGTTCCGAGCTGCTTCGTTGGGGTCCGTTGTGCTGGCGGGTGGGTTCTGGCTGAGAGAGGTGGTGAGCTGCTCGGTGGTGATCTAACTCCAGCTTCTGTGGGCGATCTGAAGCGGGTGGTGGTGGGTCGTGGTTCTTCTGAAGCTGAAGTGGACGCAGCTGTGGTCGGTCCAGTGGAGTCCGGTGGAGTGGCTGAAGGTGATGTGCTTGCTGGATGAGAAGACTGGATCAAGCGTGTGGCCGGCGTAGTGGGTGGGGGTGTTGACCAGTTGCTTGAGTCCGAGGTTGGCGAGGTTGTCCAGCAGGGCGGCGGTGTTGTGGTCCTTGTTGTTCTCCAGGTAAAAGTTATCAGATCCAAACAACTTCCGACCTATAACTAACAGTATGACCCTAGCTAAATTGCTTGAAAAATGCGTCCATTTGCAGCTCTGCAACCACATTGAGAAATATCAACTCCTTGACCCTCATCAGTCACATTTCAGATCAGGGCACAGTACTGAAACTGCACTAACGCACATTGTTGATGGCGCCTAGAGAGCCCTTGAGAGCCCTTGACCAACATCTCTCTTGTCTCATGATACTTCTGGACCTGTCCTCAGCCTTCGATACCATCAAACATGAAAACCTGATTGATCTTCTACAAAACAGGATGGATCTCTTGGGCTTGGTACTAAATTGGTTTGCCTCCTTCCTGCACAACCGCATGCAAAGGATCAAAGTGAAACATTCCCATGCTTCTAGGATACACGCTCTCGCCCACTCTCTTCAACCTTTTTATGGAGCCTCTTGCTGTCATTCTGTACCAACGAACATTCAATGCCACATGTATGCAGAGGACACACAACTGTACCTGCAGATCTCCTCTCAAGAGGACTTAAAAACATTAAATGCTGCACTTGCACAAACCCAACAATGATTAGCTCAGAACCATCTCCTACTAAATACTCTCAAAACTTGAATTTCTTTTGTTCCCCCCTCCCAATAAACAGCTCCTACTCTTGACTGGATTAAACACATTACTGCTCTAAACTCCACCCCTCATGTTGTAGACTCTGTCAAATCCTTAGGTATCACCTTGGATAAACACTTCACACATCAGTGCTACTACTAGGGGAGCCAATTTCCAACTTAACACACTTAAGAAAATCAAACCTTTCCTCCCCCCGAAGATCTCAGACCGGCGGTTCAATCCCTGATTATCCCTAGATTGGAATATGGGCTGGTGACACTTGCTGGACATCCCAAAGCTAGCTTGGCCCCACTCAGAGCTACCCTGAACACATCGGCTAAACTTATACCAGGCTCAAGAAAATATGACCTCGTCTCCACTGACCTTCTGCAACTAAATTGGCTATCTATGGAAGCCAGAATCCAACTCAAGATAGCTTGCCTAACTCATGAAGCAATATACTACAACACCCCGTGCTACCTAGCAAATAAGCCTGAACTATCGGGCTCCAGCCGGAACCTCGGAAGTACGTCCACCCTTCTCTTGAAACCTCCAAGGTTAAAAAATAAAAGGTCTTACAACCGTGCTTTCACTGGTCTTTCTACGAGAATCTGGAACTCCTTGTCATCCGAGATCAGATCCAATCCTTCTACTACTTCCTTTAAAAAACTGGTCAAACGACTACTCCTGAACGAACGTTAACATG
Organism: Lissotriton helveticus; assembly: GCF_964261635.1. NCBI lineage: Eukaryota > Metazoa > Chordata > Amphibia > Caudata > Salamandridae > Lissotriton > Lissotriton helveticus. Next base: position 1,715,880,067 of record NC_136059.1, read on the forward strand.
TGATCATGCTCTTTGTTTTACTAATACTCTAATTTCTTGTTGTATTACACTGATGCGTTTTATTGTATGCGTTTATGTTATTTTTTATCTAATCATTGATGGCTCCTTAATTGCATTAGCTGGTGATCTCGCTCTTGTCTTTGTTAAAATTCCCTGACTCATTTTGAATTTCTTTGGTGCATTTTATTTTATGATGTCTTAATCCTCATTTTCTAGGGCATCGTTGATACCCCCACTCTCAACCTGAATGTTTGACCCTATGTTGTAACTACACCTACTTTCACATTGTGTTTGTACCCTTTCTTGCGCCAACTTTGTACAGCGCTCTGATACCCCTCTGGGTCTTGTTCGCGCTTTATAAAACTATTCAAATAAAATAACAAAAAAATAAAAACATGTCCTGGTAGTGAAAAATGACAACATTTCTTTTTCACTGCAGCAATGCCTATCTCTCCCGTAGGATAGCATTGAAGTTGCATTTTAATACATTACAAGTGTAACTTCAATTTGGGAAAAGATAGGAAGAGTATGTTTGGTGTGCTTTAGAGAAGTTGGTTCTTAAATTACAGGTCTGAAAATGCCATTTTTAGAAAGCTCTTTATACACAAAGGGTATGGCTCTGGATCACACAGTTATACTGGGCCTTTATTATACATGAAACAAATATAATCTAGCTGATAAATTTGATGCTGTTCCACATTAGCAACATTAGACCAAGCTGCTGAAGACCTTGTGCTATCTGTAGGCTTACATTTAAGGTGGAATGTGTTTGCTTAGTATCTAAATATGCCAAGACAGCAGCAGTGTTGTAAAATGGCCCTTTCTGAAGGCTTAACCCAAACCTTTTGGCTTCCTCCTCCTATTTTTCTGACCATATTTGTGTTGGCTTTGGGCCTCTGATCACTTTAGCACTGCTAACAAGTGCTAGAGTGCATGTCTTCTCTCCTTTAAACATGGTCACCTGTCCAAGTAGGGACCACAATCTTTGTCAGGGTAAGCTAGATACGCACTTTAAATTAACCTGTGAACAGCCTCTGGTAGGTTGGCATCGAGCAGGCAGGCTTAACTTAAGAGTTAATGTGTAAAGTATTTGTGCAACACACACACAGTAACTCAATAAAATCACCACAAGAAAACTCCACACAGGTTGAGAAAAATAGAGAATATGTGCTTGAGTAAAACAAGACCAAAATGACAAATATTAAATTGGTAGTCAAAATATAAACTTTTAAAGATTAAATCCAAAAATAGTGCATAGTAGTTTATAGCGCTAAAAGATTACTTGCGGTCACGCTGGTCCAGGGTATATCCGAAGTTAAGGCAACTGTGATGGAGGGCAGGCTGGCTACAGGACCCAGGCAGGTCCTGATGAAAAAGTACCTAGGATGGCGCAAAGCGTCATAGTCAAGAGTCTAATATATCGGTTCCAATTCAAGTACTCGGGTTGATGCGTCGAAGCCGAACCTTGTCGTCAGGACCTCGGACCAGTGCTGCATCATCATCGAGTCGCACAGGGATGCCTTGGGATCGGCACTGTGTTGGTGTCGAAGGGAACTGCGTCGCTTCCGATGGGCGCATTGGTGACAATGCATTGTTTTTGTAGAAAATCAGCTGCAGAATCCACTTCTGAGACACAGGAATGGAGTGGGAACCTCTGGCAAGTGTTGGATGTCTTTTGTGTCCCTGAGACTTTAGAAAACAGGAGGAAAGTGAGCAAGGCCTTTGGGTCACACTAGGTTCACGTGGTCCAGTCCTTGTTCCCAGCAGTTCAGCTATCAGAAGGCAGCATGGGCAGGTCAGCACAGCAGTGAAACAGTTCCATGGAAAAGTCAGTCAAGCAGGGTGGCAATCCTTGAAGCACAGCAATCCTTACTCGTGGGAGAGCTTCACAGGTCCAGTGTAGTAATGATTTGGTAGGGTCAGAGCCCCAGTACTTATACCAAATGTGCCTATGAATTGGGGGCTGACTTCAAAGCAACGCCTTGAATTGCACAGGGCCCCTTTGAACCCAGTCATGTCTGCCAGGCTATCTGTGGGGGGCAATCAGTCCTTTCTATAGGGACAAGACACCAGTAGCAGTCGGCAGTAGGAGTTACTGCAGGGCTGTGACGTGGGCAGGGGGAGGGGCAGGGTCAGGGATAGTAATGTATGGATTACAGAGTTTTACAGGTAAGTAAACATTTAAATAAATAAAACAAATTTCGTTGCGCGCACTGCATCACATTTGGTGATGCAGTGCGCGCAACAAAATTTGTTTTATTTATTTAAATGTTTACTCACCTGTAAAACTCTGTAATCCATACATTACTACCCCCCACCCTGCCCCTCCCCCTGCCCACGTCACCGCCCTGCAGTAACTCCTACTGCCGACCGCTACTGCAAGACACAGCCTATTCAGATTTAACTGTCAGCTACCCCTCCCCCTTCCAGCCCAGGAAGGCTATCAGAATGCATGTGAGTCCTCTGTCACACCCACCCTTCCTGTGTTCATGGTTGTCTAAAGATAATGCACAAAGTGTAGCAGTCACCCAGCCCAGACATATATATGATACAGCTTGCAGGCATGCAGAGGTAGGTTAAGAGCAGATAAATGTAAACTTTCTAAAAGTAAAAAGAACACATGATGGATGGAATGCTGAACAAATCAAGCAGTCACCCACTGCCACTGATCTGGGTTAAAGCCATCATTTTTTTGCTCACCACGCCATTCCAGTTTGGACTCAACCAAATGCAAATCAGTCTTGGCCATGTTCCCCATGGGAACAGTCCAGCTTGAACTGCCAGGCAAGGTCCTCCCTGGACCGGAAACAAGCATCCTGGTCTAAGTTTTGGGGTATTTCCCCTCTTCAGCCAGGGAAGCTTGAATCCAATGGCTCAGCGAGCATGGGACCCACGCCTGGGCATACTCTTGGTCAATTGGGGCAAACATAGCAAAGACAACAAGATGATGGATGGAGTGCAAAAACTTTTCAACCACTCACCCCCAGTCACAGATCTGGGATTAATCCATTGTTTTTTGCATGCCACACCATTCCACTTTGGACCAATCCATATGGTTATAAGTCTTGACCTTGCTTCCCATGGCAACAGTCCAGCTGGACTGCCAGGCCAGGTTCTCCCTGGAAAGAAATAAGCATCCTGGAGCCGGTTTTGGGGTATCACTCATCATCAGCCAGGCTAGACTGAATACGGTGGCATAGCAAGCACAGGACCCACGTCTGTGCATACCCTTCCCACTTCAGGTGACAAATACAAAAAGAACACTTGATGAACGGAATGTTGCACAAATCAAACATTCACCCATAGTCACAGATTTGGCTTAAATCCATTGTTTTTTTACTCACTACGCCATTCCAGTCTTGACCCAGCCCGATAAAAATCAGCCTTAACCCTGCTCCCGATGGGAACATGACAGCCCAACTGCTAGGCCAGGTCCCCCCCTGGACAGGACAAAAGCATCCTTGGACTAGTTTTGGGGTATCACCCCTAATCAACCAGGCTAGCTTGAATTCAGTGGAATAGTGGGCACTAGACCCACTTTTCGGCATACCCTTTCCACTTTGGGCGACAAATGCAAAAAGAACTCATGATGGATGGAATGCTGAACAAATTAGACATTCACCCCCAGTCACAGATATGGCTTAAATCCATCTTTTTTTTTGCTCACCACGCCATTCCAGGCTGGACCCAGCCATATGCAAATCGATCTTGACCCTGCTCTCCATGGGAACAGTTAAGCCCACACTACCAGGCCAGGTCCTCCATAGATGGGTTTTGGGGTATCACTCCTCATTAGCCAGGCCCTCCTGAATTTGGTGGTATAGCAAGCATGGGACACATGTCTGGGCATACCCTTCCCACTAAGGGCGACAAATGCAAAAAGAACACATGATGGATGTAATGCTGAATAAATCAAACATTCACCCCCAGTCACAGATCTGGCTGGGCCCAAACTGGGGTGGCGTAATGAGCAAAAACAAAATGATGAATTAACCCCAGACCTATGAAATTCTACTGAGGGTTTGCATATGTACAGTATAGGGCGCTCACACAGTGTGGTAAGGGTAAGTAGAGATGGACAGGAAGGGCAAGAATTTGGACGGTGCAACCAGTAAAGAGGGAAACCCTGAAACCTCTCAGAGGCGGTCAGGCATAGGATGCCTGAACACCACACAAAATATACAGCATGTACTGTGCACACGTGTGATACATACAATTTTAAGTGATTTGGTCAATTGAGACAAAACAATGGACACCGGTTGTATGGTGAAGACAATATATTAAACTTTATATACGTCTTCTTTCTTTGGTAATCCTGCCTTTCAGGGTTTTGTTGAATCTCTCAACAAGCCCATTGGTTTGTGGATGATAAGGAGAAGAGAACTTGTAAGTTACTCCACATTCCTTCCACATTTCTGCTTGTATGCAGACGTGAGGTTTGTGCCCCTGTCAGACACAACTTCCTTGGGGAAACCCATGTGGGTAAAAATGCCCATCAGGGACTTTACCACTGCTGGTGCAGTCATGGTCCTTAGAGGGATTGCCTCAGGGTATATTTGAATTTACAGGAATTTATATAGCGCACGTATACCCGGCGGTTTCATGGCGCTGGAGGATGTTTAACCCAGGGCTAGAACGGAGGAATTACTGAGGTGGAAAGGCGTGTGAAAAGAGAAAAGTCTTAAGAGCCCTATGGAATATATATATATATATATATATATATATATATATATATATAGTAGCATGATCCACCAGAACCAGATAAACATGTTACCTGAAGCAGTCTGGGAATCCATAGGCCCTACAAGGTTGATATTCACCCTCTCAGAGGGTGTGCTACAACTGGCAGTGGGTTAAGGGGGGACTTAAAGCCTTTGCCGAGTCTTCCCATTAGCCTGATAGGGTACACAGGTCCTGCAGAATGCATCTGAGGATGTCCTGATCTTGTACCCAAATAAATGTGGGACAAGCCTTGAATTGGTCTTGTCTTGGCCCATGTGTGCTGTCAGGAGAATCTTGTGAGCGTCCTCTAGTAGGAAGGTCCTGTAGCAATAGGGAACTACCAGGGCGCTTGCTGTCCCATACAAAGGCACCTTTGGCTCACTGTAAAGGAGGTTGTCCTCCGAGTAAATGTGATAACTTCAAAAGAATCTACTATTTTTGTAATTTAAAGTGTATATTTGTATTTCTTGTTTTGCTTACATTGCCTATTGCTACATATTGCCTGGGTTGGATACTTGTCATACATTGTTTTACCCTGACCCAGGAATTTGATCCATCAGGGGGTCCTTGTTAACTCAAAATATAAATAAATAAATAAATAAATTACTTCAAAAGACATCACCTTCTGCTTGGGCTTCAGCCTGTATCCTCAAGGGTTGGATACTTCCTCTGTACCCTACAGAACTCCTACTTGGTAGGTCCTCCTTCTACATGCCATCCATTAGGTGTAGGCAGGTCACCATGGAAAAAAGTTATTTCCTCAATGGGCACCGGGGAGACCATTGCAGGTGCCCCAGCCACCTCAGTGGGAAGACACTTAGTGACCGGTTACCATGACCTCTGCCTTTACCCTTTTTAGAAGCTGCCTGGACCCATGTTCCAGGCTCCAGTCCTTTTGACTCCTATCCTGGGGAGCCACAAACCTTGTTGTTGCACAGATCCAATGAGGTAACCCCAATATCTTGAGCTCCAAATCCTTCCCCTTGCTTAACCCAGAGGCAATGTGTAAAGCAATTGTGAAATACTTCAAACAGTAGCTGCAAACAGGGGCAAAGGAACATACCAATGGCACAGGAAAGTATACATGTTATCTATATAATTTTATACACTATGTGCCGTACTGTTTTATAACTTTTAATAATTATAACATAAACTAAATAAAAACGCACCAGAAAAAGGGCGCACATGAGATCCAAACAATACATTTAAATTAATAAAACACAACCAAAATGTCAAAAAATCCAATCAATAGAACAGGAGATATGCAGGTTTAAAGATTTCTGGGACAAAGTCACAAGTTGAGGCGATAGCGATGGAGCATGGCCTGGCTAATGGGACACAGTTAGGCCCGCTGAACAAGAGTACCTTAAATCCTGGTTGTGGAGTGTTGCATAGTCCTGTATCAAGGATGCATCAGGCAGCTGAGGAGGTGTGTGGGTTCTGACGAGCTGCAAGACTGCAGCGAGATGTCCTGCCTGGTCATCGACTATCCCATTGGCAAAGGCTTGCAATGTAAAGTCTGATGTCGAGGAATCATCATGCAGCCAGAGGGATGTGTAGGTTCCGAGGGGCTGCAGGGCTATGGTGCAAGATCCTGCATCATCATAAAGGATCCCATTGACAGGGATTCATGATGCAGAGTCTGGCTTTGAAAATGCATCCTGTAGCAGAAGAGATGCGCCTAGTTCCAAGGAACTGCGGGACTATAATGTGGATTCCTGGTACCGGGAAAAAGACCTTTTAGCAAGGGCAGAGCATTGGTTCTGCTCGGGCTTGTGCTGCACAGCAGATGAAATGCACCAAGTTGGACTTGGCCTTTGTGGCAAAAATTCCCTAAACTTTTTTGCTTTCCCCTAGACCATTTTCCTGACATAGAGTTATCCAATTTAGATGCTTTGGGTATTTTGCCACTGCTGATCAGTGTCAAAGCATAAGTGTTCCGTTTTTAAAATGTATTGGTAATTGGTTGGCCATGATTGGTATGTTTGCCTTACTAGTAAAGTCCCTAGTGATGTGCACTGTGTGTGCCAGGGTTAGTAATGCAAAGGTGCGTGGAGAAGGGAACTCGGGCCTGCAGTGTAGGGCCTGCGCGCAGTTTGCTAAGTTAGCATGTTATCCTGACAAGTGCAACCACTTGTCTGGACTTACTTTCCCTTTTGCGTACACAGTGGGCACCCCTGTGGTAGGTCCCGGGTAACCCCTGGGCAGGGTGCAGTGTAAGTAAAAGGCAGGACATATACTGAGGTGTGTGCTATGTCCTGACAGTTAAAAACACTCCATTTTGTTTTCCACTGGTGAAAAGCCTTCCCGCTCATAGGACAGAATGGAGGAGGCTGGGTATTGTGTTGGTTAGCCTAGTTTCCCATAAGTTTAGAATGGAGAGGTGAAGTTTAGTATGTATGAACTCACAGTGTCATAACACATCTTTCTATGAAAGTAGTTTTGTCACTGTGTTCAGAAACCACTCTTTTAGAAAGTGGCTGAGTTTTGTGCTTTAAGCATATCTGTGTGTCTCTGATGAATGTGAATAGACTGTCTGGATCTGAGAGATGAGAGGAGCTGGGGGAGGTCTTGACCCAGGGAGGGGTTGAGATGGCACCAGGCTGACCTGAATCTGGAGAGTAGGCGGAGGAGAAGCCCCGGGAGGTGAAGACCCCTCGGTTGCTGGTATAAAACAATTGACCCATCTCCTGCTGAGTGATTAAGGATCCAGACCCCCGGTATCAAAGGGAGAAAAGTGACACTAGGAGGGCAACACCCAGAAGTGATTTAAGCAAGTGTCAGGGACCCCTGAGCACAACAAACTTCAAAGAAATTTAGGGGTATAACTAGGAGATCGGAGACCCCTGTACATTGGAATAGAAATGGATTGAGACTGAAAAGGTTTGGACCCATTTCATGATCAAGAGGAACCTCTTCTAAGGTAGGAACAACTGAAGAGACTGCTGGGAAGGACCGACCCTTGCTTCATGATCTGGGGCTGGTCTGCAGTTAGCTGTTTTAATGAAGGAAGAGCCTGTTGGGACTGTGCTTTGTGCGCTGGGTCCCCCTTCTTGAAGAAGACTATGCTTTGTGCTGTGTCTTGTTACCCCAAGAGCCCGAGGTGAGCTGGCTTCCTGTTTGGAAACACAGGAACATAAAATATTCCAGAGAAGTTTCAAGTGACGCGGTGGGTGGGTGTTGTTGCAGCTTGGGACCCTCGGTAGGTGTGCCCTGTGATCTTGAACACACAGAGGAGAAATGAGACTCAGACGCGCTGGGTGTGTGTCGTGGTGCACAGGAGGTGTTGGTGAAGAACTCCTGGTCAACATGTGCATCGAAGGTTAAGTGAGTCTCGTACATGCTGGCTGCGTGTCGTGGAGCACTGCAGGTGCTGGTGAAGAGCGCCTGGTCATCGAGTGCACCAGAGAAGAAGTGAGACTCGGGCTCGCTGGGTGCGTGTCGTGGTGCAGAGGAGGCGTTGGTGAAGAACGCTTGGTGAACGTGTGCATCGAAGGTGAAGTGAGTCTCGAACACGCTGGGTGCATGTTGTGGTGCACCGCAGGTCTTGGTGAAGAGCGACTGGTCAGAATGTGCATCGGAGGTGAAGGGAGACTCAGATGCGCAGGGTGCATCTCGTGTTGCACAGCCTGCGCTGGTGAAGAGCTCCTGGTCAGCGTGTGCATCAGAGGTGAAGGGAGTCTCAGATGTGCAGGGTGCGTGTCGTGGTGCACAGGAGGTGTTGGTGAGGAACACCTGGTCAACGTGAGGATCAGAAGTGGAGTGAGTCTCGGATGCGCAGGGTGCATGATGGGGTGCACCGGAGGAGCTGGTGAAAAGCGCCTGGTCATCGAGTGCACCAGAGGAGAAGTGAGGCTCGGACGCGGTGAGCGTGTTGGGATGAGGTCAAAGGAGTTGGGGAAGAGCGCCTAACTATCGGGGCATCGGAGTTGGAGTAAGTCTCAGTGAAGCAGTGTGCATGCTTTGGTGCAACCTGCGATTGTGGAGGTGATCGGCTTATCATCGTTTGCTCTGGAAGAAGGTGAGTCTCTGCAGCACGGTGTGTGTGTCTTGGTGCCAAATGAGACAGCAGGAAGCAGTGCCTGGTGAACATGCATGCGGAGTGGACGTGAAGTCCCATCAGCGCTGTGTGAGTGGCTTCGTGACAGAGGAGACCCGGAGGGTGCTTTGGTGAATGTGCACCCGGAGTAGCGTAATCTCAGAGGCGTGGGGTACGTGTGCCCTGCGGCCGCCTGAGACCTTCCTAACAGTCGCCACCCGGACCCGCAGACGAGGAGGAGCTGAGCTGCCAGGCCGAGCCACTGAGGCCCATTGAGAAAGTTCTGCACAGAAGGCCTATTTTGCTGAAGGAGGAGAGGCGATTGGGGCTGCGCCCCCTGGTAACGTGGTTCACTACCTGGCCAGGTCCGAGCTCGGAGGGACACTCTCTTGGCCTCTCAGTCCTTCTGGCGGTGTGAGCTTTTGCTTCTGCTCAGATTGGGGCCCATACTGACCAGAGGTGTAGCAGTACTGGGGCCAGATTGAGAAGCTGTACTTTATGTCATTATTGATACGTGTGGGAGGCAACTGTTATCGAAGAGGCTGACTGTCGTAATACACACTGCCAATATTGCTGCTGACGAACTGCCGGAATGTCTTATGATGCCTGACATTATTCCTGCATAACGAAGTACATGATTGTAGCACTAAGCATTGCATTATTTCTTCATAGCAATGTATATGATTGTAGCTACGCATTGCATTATTCCTTAATTTGAAAGTACATGATTGTAGTGGTGCACATTGCATTATTTCTTCATTGCAAAGTACGTGATTGGGGTGTGACTTATTACATTATTCCTTCATTGCGCAGTACATGATTGTAGCGATACACATTGCATTATTTCTCCTATTGCACGGTCCCGGGGTGTATTGTTATGCATTGTATTATTTCTCCTTTGCCCAGCACAGGATTGTATCGTTACGCAGCGCACTATTGTTTGTCCTTTGCAACATGTGTTATTCTAGCATTGCGACCAGTATAGTATTTTGAAAGCGGTGGTTGGGATTTGAACCTACCAGCCAGCCGGAGCAAATATTACCTTTTATTATACGTTGGCTTTTGTATTGTGTGGTCTGATCGTATATCTTTTTATATAAAGTTTATACCATTTTTATCAAACTCGTGTGGAGTCCATTTGTGGTGTCACCAGTGGGTTGCTGTGCATGTGGTTGCACATACTGTACACTTGTGCCTTGGAGATAAACCTGGCTGCTCGTGCCAAGCTCCTCAGGGTGTGAGCAGGGCTATCTCAAACGGTGTCCTTACTTGGCCTAACATTGAGTGAGAGGTCCGGTGTCTCACATTTGATGACAGTGGTGGGGGACTGGGACTCCCACTTCCAACGCACCAGTTATGCTGGAACAACAGATTAGCTCACAGAGCACCTTCAGGCCCGCTTCCAAAGGTCCAAACCTGGCATGGATTCACTTGGCAGGGTAGGACTCACTGTTACAGAGTCCAGGTGCTGGTTACAAGAGACTTTATGCTTAGAGTAACTCTGGTGGTCCTGGGTACAGATTGCGGTTCCAGTGCTTCTCGCCCAGGCAGGTGGACAGCAGATCAGCACAGCAGGGCAGGCAGTCCTTCAGGGCAGCAGTCCAGTAGAGTGGCAGTCCTTACAGCAGCACATCAGTTGTTCTTCCTTGCAGAGTCTTCCACAGGTCCAAAAGTGTACTGAAGAGTTTGTGTCTGGGGTCTAATATTTATATCTGGTGCCTCCTTTGAAGTGGTAGAAGCCTAATGAGGTTGCATTTGAAGTGCACTGGGTTCTGCCTCCCCTGCCTTTTCTCCAGACCAACTACAGGGGATATGCAATCCTTCGTGTGTAGACAGGACACAACTTAGTCAGGTGTAAATAGGGCTGTGCACAGATCCACCATCCCATCCTGCCAATAATGGCCCATCCAGGCACACTTAAGCTTGCTTGTGACTGCTGAAGGAAGTGGATTCCAAAACAATGAAGAGTAGATGATGCAGTAGAGAATACAAGCAAACTAGTTTATTAACCCCTTGCATGCTGATGACGGCCCCCGGCCGTCATGCATCATGGTGCGCGTGTGCTGATGATGGCTGGGGGCCGTCATGATCCCGCCCACTCTTCAAAACGGCCGCACAGCGCGAAAATTCGCGCCGCATGCAAGGGGTTAATAAAATACACTGCAGTGAAGGCCAGTCTGACCAGCCTCCTATGATGGCTGACGAGGGACTGACTGTAACAAGCATAAAGTTACATTATGTAGGTTGCGGAGCCGACAAAGACCCACATATTATGGAAAAGTACTGGTAGCTGTCGTAATACAAAGGGATTCAGAAAAGGGGGTGGTGATGGACAGAGCATCTGAGTTAAACAGTACACTCATACCCAGTCAAAAGATCAGGGCTTGATCCATCACCGTTTTTTAGCTCACTGCACCATCCCAGTTCAGAACGTGGCTACATGCAAATTAGTCTGTCTCTGGCCCAGTGCATCATGGGAACAGGGCAGACCAAACTACCAAGCCAATTCTTTACTGGAAAGGAAACAAGCTTCCGGGGACCGGTTTCTGGCATTGCAGCCGTCTTCGGCCCGGCTTGCTTGAATCCTGATGGTGCAGTGAGCAAGGGACTCATGTCTGAGCATACCCTGCCACTCCTATAGTGGCCAAAACGATTCAGAAAAGGGGGTGGTGATGGACAGAGCATCTGAATTAAACAGATCACTCATACCCAGTCAAAATATCAGGGCTTGATCCATCACCGTTTTCTGAACTGGGATGGTGCAGTGAGCTAAAAAACTGTGATGGATCTAGCCCTGATCTTTTGACTGGGTATGAGTGTTCTGTTTAACTCAGATGCTCTGTCCATCACCACCCCCTTTTCTGAATCGTAATACAAAGGGGGCACAGAACATAAGTTTCAATTCTGCAGCCTGGTACAAGCTAGCTACTATCCAAGGTTGTCTGGCCTAACCTCCCTTCTAGACAGGTGGGAGAAGGCCTCTATGTAACAGAAAAGGCTCGCATTAATGAGCAAGTTTCAGCATTGGAGAAACAACACTTACCAAGAACCGTTTCTCGTAAATGAGCAAGTAACAATTTCGATTGTAAGAGAACATGGCATCTTCAAGAGCTAAAATGGTCGCACAGATGTCAACCTGACTAATGCAACAACTGTATTTACTGATTGCGTCTACACACAATATGCAGATATGATGTATTAGCCATATAAATGCTAACATAATATTGGATAAAACACGATTAAAATGACCATGTTACATTTCAATTGTATGAGACCCTCCGTTTAGCATGTTATGCTAACAAGGATGACCTTTAATCTTGCTATCAGTTAAGGGTCTTTACAATTCTAACAGAAGAAAGAAAATATAGCTATACAGACAATAATATATCAGGTACAAATATGTATATGAATATAGCCAACGTAAAGGAAAATATATCACTACACATTTTCAGTACAAGTAGCATCAGGGACAGAACCTGCAAGGGAAGTAGTTGAACCAAAAACACCATCATCCAGCTGCATGAAGGTATCAAGCTAGTTTTGAAGTATTAATGTTGCATTTGTATCATTAATTGAAATTCTTTTGGGAGTGAGATAAGTAGTACAGTATGAGCAACATAAAGGGGGACACTGAATCAAAACACAGCAGCATATTAAAAGGACAAGGAAATATATCACCTTTTCTAAAATCCAACACCAACCACCGAACAAAGACCAGCTCCACTTTCTGCTCTCTATTCCTTTTACATTTTCCAAAATGTCTAAAATATGCTGTGTAATATTCTTTTACATATTTTTAATACTGACCACACACTGCTCTCCTATGATGGTGCATACACCACCATTTTTGGCTAGAATAAAATCATCTGCATATCTCATTTGTTCTGAGTATATGTGCATACTTTCCAACTGAGTTGTGATGTCCCGTTAAGCTGCCACTGTTAGATCAAATTTGCAACTTACACCCAAAGTAATCTCTAGCTCGTTCACCCTGGGCCATGGCGGTACCCCCAAATGTGATAATGGAGGAAAGAATATATCCAAATGTGATAACATTACTATAATTATTAACTTCCAAATCGGAAACTCCCTCACGGAAATCCTTGGTCAATGGTCTTTTTACCTCTATTATATTTGGTCTACTGTACCTACAAGGCACCCCAAGAGGTAGCACCAACCCCAAAGCCACATCCTCTGTACCATTGTACTTATTAGAATACGTACCATTTGATGAAAAATAAAACCTTGATGTGCATAGAGTGGCCCTTGATAATCTAATGGGGTATATGTAGTAATCATTCCCTTCATACTAGGATCAACATTTTCCCCAAACGCATTACATTTTTATACATTACTTCTCCTGAACAATTTACATACAAATAAGCGTTAGTACTATTTATTTTAGAGCAACACGCAGGATAAATACCTGCCTCTTGAGTAACAGTCAGATCTTCGTAGTGCCAACTGTCAGAATGATCTTTCTTTTACCATGGTACAGATCACCACAATACATTTCGGGCATGCATCCAGGGTACCCTGTTGCTCTCGGCTTTCTGTAATATAAGCAAGGTCCAGGATATCCCAGGCCGAATTCACCATCTACTTCTACGAATTGGGGACGACGAACATATGTATAATTCACCAATGACAAAGGGTAGGCGGTCCACAAACTTGTAACAGAATCAGTGGGTTAACAAGCTGTGTTATCCCCAAAGAATTTTCGATGTATCTAAAAAGACATTACTATATGTGGCTCTATTACTATGATCTGAAGAATCAGTCTGATATAGGACACATGATGGGGTCACTTCACAAGAAACAAGAAACTGTTCATCTTCAGCAAGAGGGCGACCAAACAGATACATGTTTACTACACTTTTACAAAGCAAATCACCAGAGAAAGAGACATTATATGATGGAAAGGACACACGAAAAAAAAATCAAAAAAGGAAAATGTCAAGAAAAATATCAGGGTCCGTTCTAAACCTCCCTGGCAGGCTTCTATTTGTCCAATCCTCGGTGGTGCTATTGAGCACGCAGCGGTGGAGCCACACTGTTGTAGCTCTACTGCAATTGTTCAATGTTTTCAGGATATGGCACTCTCCCTACTTGGAGAATACCCTCAGCTTATCCTGTCATGCGTCACAGATAGTGTACCAAATCTTCCGCTCCCTAGTCTATTGGGAAAAGGCCGAAACAAGGGGGCATTGGCACTACTATTATCCAATAAAGTCCATCCCTAACTACACTCACTTCTTTTTAGGTGCACTACCTTTCCATCAAGGATGCAAATCATACCTTTTTACTCCAGGCACTGTCTCATCTCGAAGAAGAATCTGAAATTCAGGAGCCACCGGGGACTGAGACTCAGGCTCCTGCGAATTAGATGCCATGGAACCCTGAGCAGCTCTAAATTCTGGGGGAACTCCCATATTCAAAACAGCACCGTTTTCCTCTTCTGTCTGCATCCATACTTGTTGGGCATCAGAAAATGGAAGAAATCTTGGGACCTTTTCTGTCTCGTGGTCTCCAATGCCATCACCAAACCAAGCGTCATAGGAAAGGGCTAACGGCACCCAGCGACAGTGGAAAAGCATGGATCCAGTGTTTCCGACCTTCCACTCTTACTGCCGTCCTTGTTGTGATGAGGACCAGATAGGGTCCCTTCCATCTAGGCTCCAAACTGTCTCGTCTCTTAAAACTCTTTATCAAAATATAATCTCCAGTCTGAATGGTGGGCCCAGGCTCATCGGGTGCTGAAGGTAATGCCTTGTGCTTCTGTTGGTGAATAGAACACAAACTTTTAGTGAGTTCATACAAATAATCGACCAATAATGGATAATCTATCTCACAAAACTTCTTCGGTCTAGGGACACCCTACACATTCACTGGACAGCCGCCTCAAAGGTTTACAATCCTGTTCTAGAATGAACTGCCATTCTAGTGGACAATAGGGCAGGAGGTAGAGCATCTGGCCATTGCAACTCAGTACTTTCTTTAATTTTTGCCAATTTTAGTTTGAGGGTCCTGTTGTACTTCTCAACTAAACCTGATTACTGAGGGTGATTGGCCGCATTGAATTTTTGTTTGATGTGCAAACCATTGTACACTAATAGGATCGCCTTTGCATTGAAGTGACTTTCTTTATCACTCCAAATCAAACTGGACAAGGCATAGAGTGGGAAAAACTCTTCAATAAGAGCCTTTGCCATGGCAGTATTTTCTTTTGTTGGGTAAGTTTCAATCCATTTACTAAATGCACAAACTACCACTAACATATATTTCAAATTATTAACTCGCTGTAACTCTATGTAGTCCATCTGGAGTACCTCAAAACGGAAAGAAGGGGATGCAAAATTACCAGAAGGTGTAGGGGTACCCTTCCCAGGATTGTGTTTCAGACAAATAATACAGTGCCTCACTAAATGAGAAGCAACCTTTGAAATATTGTCATTCTGCCACACAGGTTCTAGCAGTTTACAAATACCTTTGGCGCTAATAAGGGCTGGACCATTTGTCATAGTAACTACAGGAAGTACAAATGCATCTGGTAGCATCCATCTCTGTTTCTCTGACTTATCAGTCCAATATCCTTCATCATCTTGATGCCCAGTACTCTCCTGCCACACTGCCAACTCCTCTACTGTTGCCTCACTATGTATCTCTCTATCACTTTCCAGCGAATTCTCAAACATATCAATGTCTGGTACCCATCTAGCAGGCCCTGCCACAAAAATGTTCTTTGTTCTCGACCTGGCTGTTTCTTTCGCTATCTGGTCTGCAAAGGCATTTCCTTTCCCAGCATCATTTCGATGCCCTGTACTCTCCTGCCACACTGCTAACTCCTCTACTGTTGCCTCACTATGTATCTCTCTATCACTTTCCAGCGAATTCTCAAACATATCAATGTCTGGTACCCATCATGCAGGACCTGCCACAAAAATGTTCTTTGTTCTCAACCTGGCTGTTTCTTTCGCTATCTGGTCTGCAAAGGCATTTCCTCTCCCAGCATCATCCGTAATTGCTGTATGAGCACTACATTTGACTATTGCCAGTCATTTGGGAAGAGTCAAAGCTGTCAGAAGTCTCTCTATCAACGGACCATGTTGACTTTTAGTCTCATGGGAAGTCAAGAATCCTCTCTCTGCCCTGAGGCGTCCAAAATTATGGGCCACCCGAAGACATACTGGCTGTCAGTATAAATATTTACAGGCAGTCCTTCACCTAATTCGCATGTTCACAAAAGAGCTATCAATTCCACAGCTTGCGCTGATTGTTGAGGAACACGTGACATCTCTCCTACAGTGCGCAGTGTGGTGATAGCATACATTGCTGTAGTGGTGCGGTCTGACAATTTGAATCAAGATCCATCGACATATAGTTCCCCTTGAGGATCAGATAAGAGAACATAAATCAGGTCTACCCATCCCTTCGTCTCCTCCTCTGTCAGGAAAAGACAATCATGGACATCCTTGTCCTCTTCTTCTGAAGGGAGGGGTTGTAACGTGGTTGGATTCAGTGTGGATGTGTGTCAAACTTCAGGAAAACCAGAAGGTACCATGCACTGTTCAATAGGTTAACCTAAACCTATAATTTATATAAAAATGATCAAAAGACTTAAATCAAGTTTGCACTATAACATGTATGTATGATATCTTAGTAAAGTCCAAAGCATATTACAATCATATGCCTAAAATCAATGAATCACATAATCTCTGTAAAATACAAGCTTGCTGGTACTCAGATAATTAACATGTTCCAGACATAAAGCATTTTTATGATGAATCTACATATACAAAAGATTCTTGTTCCATTGTTAGTTTGATGCCCGATGCATTTCGGGACAATAGGGTCCCTTCTTCAGGGGCAAAACCTCAAACAAATATAAATCAATTAGACAATTGAAGATCGACTGTGCAACGGTGTATTTCCAACAACAGGTAGAAATTGTAAGTATTCAGATCAGAGAGCATATAGAACACCTGTAAAAAACACGTAGTGATCAAGTGTACCACAAAAGTGTATTTGTGCTCATGGCTCAGTCAATCAAGTAATGTTCAAAGTTCCACCTCACGTGATTCTCAACAACAAAACCATTGTGTGGATAACTGTGTAAAAAGATGTAAAGCAGAAATATCATGCTGCAGAAATGGTCTCACCATGGAAGACAGCTGTATGTTCCTATAGATATGTAGAAATGTAAAGCCTGTAAAGGAAATGATCATTAGGGGACCGAGCTCATGGTGTGTTGATGTCCAATGATAGTCAAACCATATATTAAGTGGCTTACCTCAATGAACAGGATGATATAAACAAGCGCCACGTTGACGTCCAAAAATGTGCTTAAAAATCTAAACAAAAAGCAGGGACATAAGTTGTACACGAACCTAGTGACAAACTGGAGTACATAAAATAATAGTTGATCACACATAATATAACGTGTGTCATGATTACTGGTAACATGCGCAATAGACATGGAAGAAATGCTTAAAAGAAACTCTTACCGTCTAAGGTGAAATAAACGTTTCTGGCGACAATAACGAACTGAATCACTTAGGTGAATGCAGGCAGGGACTAGAAATAAAACAAGAATAACTAATGAAAAGAACTGCCTAGGAAACTCAGTGAAGTGATGATAAAAGGTGCTGACTAGTTATAAAACTACAGGTACAGTGAAATGCATAATAACGGTGACATTACGGCCGGGAGTCGAGCAACATTCTGGTGCCGTGAGCTCAATTCTAGGTAGTCCAAGGGTTAAAGAGGAAATCCCACTAAGCAACGCGACTGCCGGAAGAGTCCGGATCACTTGACAAGAGATAAAAAGAAAGAATGGACTGTTGGTTAAACGCCATCACCGAGTACATGGCGTCTCCAGCATTTTGGGTAGAACAGAATGGCTCGAGATTGATCGTTCAACATACTTGCCAGTATGCTAACCTGGTAAATGGGATTTCCTCTTTGACTTTACTAAGATATCATACATAAATGTTATAGTGCAAACTTGATTTAAGTCTTTTGATCATTTTTATTTAAATTATAGGTTTAGGTTAACCTATTGAACAGTGCATGGTACCTTCAGGTTTTCCTGAAGTTTGACACACATTCACTCTCAGTTTTCCGAAGTGACAGCGGAAACAGTACCGTAGCACCAGTGGTATTAGCTAAAAACATACAAATTCACATAATTGTGACAAACCAAGGTGTTCACCTTTATCCTCCTCTCTCTATTGGATTCAGTGTGGCACATCTTTTGATAGTAATATGAGGTGCAAACAATGTTAATTCATACCCAGTCAAGCAAGCACTGGTAAGGTGCTGCGTCTTTGTCTTATTCAAAAGTACATCCACAGCATGTCGTGCCATTACTGTGAAAACATGTTTGAGAACGAGCCCTGGCAATTTTCGGATAGAGAATGCTGCAGCCCCAGTGGCTCTTAAACAACTTCGGAGGGTTCTGGAGACAGGGTCAAGCGTAGCAGAGAAATACACACACGGCCTCGGCTTACCTCCAAAGGCTTGTGTTAACACAGAGAGTGCACACCCAGCCACTTTGTTTATGCACAACATGAAGGGCTTCTTATAATCAGGCATATGAAGCACAGGTGCAGAGCAAAGTGTGACTTTTAATTATTCAAAAGCATGCTGACATTCATGCGACCAAGGCAAAGGTTCATGCACATCTTTAGTTATCAAGCAAAGCAGAGGTTGTTAATAAAGCATAAGCAGGAATCTAGTCCTGACACTATGAGGTGATGCCTATGAAAGCACACAAGTCCCTCTGAGTCACAGGGACAGGCATCTTAACAATGTCATCAACTCGCTCAGATGTTAGCCGCCGACCCTCCTTCGACAGCAGGTGACCTAAATAGGTGCAAAAACAACAATTGATGGACATAATACAGAACAATGTCATACATTCACCCCAGTACAGAGATCTGGGCCTAAATCCATCGTTTTTTTGCACTCCACACCACCCCAGGTCAGACATGGCCAAATGCAAATCAGCCTTGACCCTGTGCCTCATGAGAACAGTCCAGCCCGAACTGCCAAGCCATGTCTTTCCTGGACCGGAATCAAGCATCCAAGGACCGGTTTCTGGCTATCAGCCGTCATCAGCCTGGATAGCTTGACTCCAGTGGTGTGGAGAGCATGGGACTCACGTCTGAGCATACCCATCCCACTCGGGGTGACAAATGCAAAAACAACAATTGATGGACAGATTGCAGAACGATGTCACACATTCACCCCAGTACAGAGATCTGGGCCTAAATCCATTGTTTTTTTGCACTCCACACCATCCCAGGTCAGTAATTACCTAAATAGGTGACCTGCTGTTGACAATATTGGAATTTGGAAAGGGACACTTTACGTCCTGTTTTAGCCAAATGTTTTAACAATTTGACCGTGGCGTCCTGACAACCCTATTTGGTGTTGGAGGCTATCAAAATATGATCCACATACTGCAATAATACATTACCTGTGGGAAGAGAGAGAAAGTCCAATTGAATTTTCAAAGCTTGGCTATAAATACCCCTGAGGAACCCTAGAGAATTGGAAACTTCTGCCAGCTAAAGCAAAGCCGGATAAATACCGGCCATCTGCATGGACAGGAATGCTAAAAAAAGCATTTTTCAAAACAATAACAGAAAAGAATTTAGCTGTGGAAGGAATCATTGTCAAAAGGTCAGTAATATCAGGAACTACCGGAAACTGAGGAATGACTATCTAGTTAATTTCTTGTAGATCAATCAGTAAACGATAGACATCAGGATTTGCATCAGGGGAATCCATAGGTGCCTTTTTGAGAATAGTAAGGATGGGGTTATTGCACACATTCGCTACTGTCACCTCTACCACCCCTAATTTGATCAGGTCCGGTATAATCTGCATCAAAGCCTGTTCCCCAGCCTGTGATATTTTGTATTAGGGAATACGAGGAAGTAGAACATTATCTTGGACCTTTATTGAAACTGGTGGTATCTGTAACAATCCTATATCCGTATCCCTGTGGCCCACAATGAGGATGGTACATCCTTAAATTCTGCGGGAAGTGGTGCATCTTTCTCCAAACACTGTTTTGCATTAACCACATTAGGTCCAAAAGGCAGATAAACACCATCCGGGAAGTAAACAATGGTGGCATGCAACTTCTTTAACAATTCCAATCCTAATAAATTTTCCCCACAATTTGCCATCAACAAAAATGGGGAGTCCACAGTAAAGGGACCAACAGTAAAGCAAGTGGTTGGGATATGGGGTACACAACAACTGTATTTACTGAAGGCACCTACTCATTTTGGTATTCACAGAAGCACTTACTCATGGATGAGTAAGTGCCTTCTGTGAATACCAAAATTATTAAGTGCACTTACTCATTTTGGTATTCACAGAAGGCACTTACTTATCAATGAGTAAGTGCCTTCTGTGAATACCAAAATGAGTAAATGGTAATAAGTTTAGGATATTGTCTTAAGTTAGTTCTGTGAATCGGGCCCTGCATGCAGATATAATGTATTATCCATGTAAATGCTAACATAATATTGGATAAAACAAGAGTAAAATGACCATGTTACGTTTCAATTCTATCACTGCATAGGAGGGCACAAAGACAAAATTCCAACTACACCCAGTCATGTGAGCCAGAGACAGGCTGCAAGCCCTGAAGGCCAGATGTACAAACATTAGGAATACAGATTTCCTAATTGAGATTATCCCCAAATTGCAATTGGGAAATCGGTATTCCTAATGCATTAATTTTTGTAATCCACAATCACAATTCCAAGTATGTTGCAGTTCGACCCACCTCATGAATATTAATGAGGTAAGTTGCAATTTGCGACCCACTGGAAATCGCAAATAGTAGTATATAAACAAGTGATGGATGGAATGCTTGAATTAATCTCACCAACTGGAAATTACCCAGCCCGCATCCCAGTTCATTGTTGTTTTTCACACTGACTCAGCTATATGTAAATAAGTCTTAACCCGACTCCAATTGTAGGAGTACAGCCCGAAATGCCAAGCCAGGTCATCCCTGAACTGGAACGCATGAAACCAAGGACCAGTTTCACCCTAGTTATGGGCTCATCAGTTGCGTATAGTTTGGTTCCCATGACAGTGTGCATGCCACCGATGTCTGGGTATACCAGTCACACATACAGTGAACATCTGTGGTGTACAAAAACAGTGATGATGGAATTCTTGAATTAATCTCAGCCACTGGTAATTATGTGGGTCTGCATCGCAGTACATCATTATTTTGATAACCATGCCACCTCTGTTTGAACCCAGCTATATGCAAATAAGTCTTGACCGTGCTCCGATTGGAACAGTCCAGCCCGAATTGCCAATCCAGGTCCTCCCTGAATTGGTACACAAGCAGCCCAGGACTGGTTGTGCCTTAGTTATGGTCTCATCAGCCGGTATAGCTAGTTCCAGTGACAGTGTCCAAGGGGACACACGGCTCCGCATACCCGTTTCACTTAGGGGACACCTACCCATTTGCGAATGTGTTGCCACCACTTTTAAAAAGGCTGTAAAGCAATACTGTTTTGCAACCAGGATTCGGTTGCAAAACAGTCATACATATCATACCAATTCAGTATTTGGAAGGGACACCCAAAACAGCCCCTTTCAAATACTGCATCGCAAATACAAATCGTGATTCATGTGGCAAGTTACTGAATCATAGTGTGCATTTTGCACATTTGAAAAAGCAGTTTCTGGTCATAAACAGCCCGGTTCGCGACCTGAAAAAAGCTTTGTACATTTGGTCCTAAATGGCTAAGGCAGGAAAATGACAACTTTCTAAAAGTGGCATTTTCAGAATTATAACCAAAAATACGACTATTATATAAAAGGACTTTTCACTACAAATCCAAAGACACCAAACATGAACTGTTTACCTGTTCTAATTTGGAAGCTACAGCTTAACTCCAATGTTATCCTACGGGAGAGGTAGGCCTTCTAATAGTGATACACGAAATTAAGAGATTCAAGACATGAAAATCTCTTATATGTCCTACTTTTCAAATACATGGCACGCTTCCTTGTGGGCTATATAGGGCCTACCATAATGGCAACATATGTATTAAATAGGAACGTTTGAGCCTTGAAAAAGGTTTATTTTGCCACTTCAAAATGGCAGCTTAAACTTCACACAGAGGCTACAATGGCAGGTGTGAAACATGTTTGAAACGGCTACTTAAATGGGTAGCACAATCAGTACTACAGGCCCTCTAGTAGCATTTCAATCAAGCAATCTTGTATAGCGTGACTACTCACCCGTTAGGGTCCTAGCCATTTAATGTACAGGCCCTGAGTACACTTAGTACCACTGTACCAGATATTTCGAAGTATATTAAATATACACTTTAGCACTTATTAGCAGTAGTAAAGTGCCCAGAGTCCTTAGGCCATCAAAAACTAGATCAGCAAAAATGGAGGAAGACAAAACACTTCAGGGAAGACCACCCTAAGGCTGACAGGACTACCATGTGTCCCCCAGCTGAAAGAAGGGCGAACTAACCAACCTCCTGGGAGCTCTCATCACTAAGGCAGAAGACCTTGGAGAGACCATCAGAATTGCCTTGTTCTGACCCATGATGATGTTCCACGGTAAAGTCCATTCCTAGTAGGTCAATGGATCACTTCAACCGTTTGAAAATGTTACCCCTCATTTGCGTGAGCATCTGAGGGGCCTGTGGTTTGTCTGACCCAGAAGTGAGTCCCAAACAGTTTTGGTCTCAGCTTCTTCAGTGACCAGACCACAGCAAAGGTCTCACTTTCAATTGCACTCCATCTCTGTTTCTGGGCAAGTAAACCCCTGCTAATTAAGCCTACGAGTTAGTCTATGTCCTCCTCATTTAATTATGCTAAGACAGCCCCTAAGCTATGCTCTGAAACCTCTGATTGCAAAATAAACTCCTTGAGAAGTAAGGAGCCTTGAGTACCAGTGCTGTACACATGGACTCCTTGAGAGTGTCAAAGGCTTTCTGGCAGGCCTCTCTACAGATCACCGTTCTGAGCTGCCTATTAGAAGTCAGCTCTGTTAAGGAGGTAACAATAGTGCCATAACCCTTAACAAACCTCTTATAGTATCCTCTGAGTCCCAGGAAGGCACTCATCTCAGTATGTGTTTTAGGGGATTGCCAGGCCAGGATAGTCTCTATCTTGGCCTGGATGGACTGCACCTTTCCCCTGCCCACCATGTGGCCCAGATATACAATGGAACCCTGCCCTAGCTGGCACATCCTGGCCTACCTACTTGAGGTGGTGCACGTGTTCCTCCAAGATGGAAGTAAAGCAGCTATGTTGTCTAGGTACGCAGCACAAAATGCCTTCTTACCAGCTAGCACCGCGTTTGCCAACCTCTGAGAAGCGGAAAAAGCCAAAGGACATCACACTAAACTAGAAGTGGTCTTCTGGGCTCGAGAATGCATATGTCTATTTTACACCCTCCGCCTCAGCAATCTGCCAGTACCCTGATGTAAGATCAAAAGTACTGAGAAACTTGTCAGTGCCCAGCCTGTCTATGAGCTCATCAGCTCTGAAATGGGGTGTGTGTCAGTCTTAGTGATGGAATAGAGTCCTCGTAGTCTACATAGAACCTGAGCTCTGAAGTTGCACCAGGTGGGGCACCCTTGTGTACCAGCACCTTAGGGCTTGACCAGGGACTGTTGGAGGGCTCAATCAACCCTAACACCAGCATCTTAGATGCCTTCTCCTTGATATTGACCTCACCTTATCGGACAGCCTGCAAATTTTGTTTTTCTCAGGCAGACTGTCTCCAGTGTCTATGTTGTGGGTACAGAAATGTATTGTTCTAGGGGTGAGGGAGAGTGGAGAGGAAATATACCACAACAACTGATGATAGTTGCTCTGCTGCTCTAGGACCAGAGAGGTGGAGAGGTTAACGCCCTCTACTGACCCATCATGCTCTTGGGCACACAGGAAGTCAGGGAGAGGTTCACTCTCAATTTCCACCGCTTCACCTATGACGAGGTTCATGTTAACTTCATATCTCTCAAAGTGGGGTTTGAGGAGGTTTATGTGGAGCACTTTTAAGGCGTTTCTAGGGATGTTAAGATCCACCAGGTAGATAGACTTTCCCTTCCACACCTTCATCTCATATGGACCTGCTCAGTGAACCTGGAATGTTCTTGGCTCCATAGGCTCCATAATGCATACCTTCTAGCCAGTTTGAAACTCTACCATATGAAACCAAGATGGCCGCCTGGCAGGAGCTCTAGTCCGGAGCTCCTAGTGCTTGGGATCCCTTTCTGGGAATTATCCCTGATAGCACACATCTTCTACAGCGTGGAAACAAGTAACTGGACTGAAAACAAGTAACCGGAATAAATACAAGTAACTGGAAGTTAAAAGTAACTGGAAAAGCGATGTAAACTCGTACCTGTGACATCGACGGCTTGGACGGCTTGACCCCTGCAGCGGAGCATTGGCGGAGCCCAGGACGGCGGGAGTTGAGCTGATCCCTGCCACCGGAGGTGCCCGACCAGCCTGTGATCACCATCGCTTGCACCGGGCAGACGGCTTGGACCCATGCAGCCTGCAGCGGAGCATCCGGCGGAGCCCAGGACGGCTGGAGAGTGAGCTTGTCCCTGCCACCGGAGGTGTCCGTCCAGCCTGTGATCACCATCGCACCGGACCGCTTACACCGGACTGGAGGGGCATGAGCCTGAACCGGATCGCTGTCACCGGGGAGGTTCCTGACGGACGACGGAACCCTCTGCCCTCGTAACTGGATCGCTGTCACCGGGGAGGCTCATAACAGACGACGGAACCCTCTGCCCTCGTGAGTGCGGAGATTGCCCCGCCCGCCTGCACTCGCCGCCTGCATTTGGCCCCCACCCTACTCGGAGACCCCGTGCTGGACTGCGGCGGGAGGACCGGTCATCGCTGTTCCGGGAGGCTCGGTGAGGCTATGCCGGTGGTCTGTGTGCCTATGGAGCGTGCCTGGTGATCGTGCCCCGGTGATCTGGGTGGCTGCTGTCTCGGTCCGGGGGCTGGACTCCTCGCACCCCGGGGACGCACGGAGAGGGTAGCGCCCTGCCGCAAAGGAGGGTTCATCGCCCCCCCCACCCCAACCCTGCCACAATCAGTACCACGGGGGCCGCCGGAGCGGGAGACAAGAGGCTGGGAGTTGATACGGACCAACCCAGTGCGGGTGATAGGGGATGTGCAGGCTGGATGCCTTCCACCCCTCCCCCCTCCCAGTGGATCATCGAGAACGGAGCAAGCGGCCTTTAGAGCGTCTCCAGTGCCCTGTTGGTTTGTTGGTCTATTGGTTTGTTTGTGAGTCTGGGTGGACACGGCACAGCTCTGCTTGGGAAGTGCCGACTTGAACAGCGTTGGTGCAGCCTTAAGACTCGGAAGGTAACTGAACGCAATGCACTATATACTCATGCCAGTCTCCCACTTTCTGCCCTGAACTTTGCACGCAAAACTATTATTTTAAACACCCATGCCGGTCTTTCACTTTATGCCCGGAATGCACTGGAGGCTTTGCATTTTCGCGGGCTTACGGTCTCTTCACTCACCATTGGTTAATATGGCTGGGGCCATAAGCTGGAGCCATAAATCGCCCTTGCCCACCAGATGACCGTGAAGCTGCATACCATCGCGGTCAGGGATCAGCAAAACAGAGATTAGACTCCCTCCCAGCAAACTAGGAATTGGGGCTTACTCAAACAGAAACTGAATCTGCCCTCCCCTGCTCTATAAGCAACAACACCAAAAGAGGACTATCATCTCGATCTCCCCTATCTGGGAGGCCATCGTGTTCTGGTCTGGTCTTTCTTTCGCTTTGGCGGCCATCTTGGACTAGTCAGTCACACTATCTGAACATACCCTAAGAGCTGGCCTGTCTATACTACTTTCACCTACGACAAACTATACACAGCACTGTAGCTAAATCTTCATGTAATTAAGTGTCTGCCTTTTATTGCAGTATTATACCTCTACTTGTATTTTATTTTATACATTCTGTGTAACCTGCACCCATCTCACTTTTTCCCCACTGTTATAGCACCGATCGCTACCTCATATTGTGCCGGTTGCGCACCAGTGCCATATTTGCATACTGTAGCCTCTGTCTGCACCTATATTGGTTCCAGTATATCTTTAGTATTTTATTCCCATTTGTATACTGTATAGTGTGTAAACTGCTCCCATTTCACTTCTATCCTTATTATGCACTGATTGCCACCTCATATATTTTGCTCAGTCTTGTAAGCTGCACACCATCACTTTCTATTACTGGAATATACCGATGCTACCTCCTACATTCTGGCTATTTTTGGCTATTCACTAGTGTCACTATGGCCCCAGTTAACTGACTGCTACCTCACATACCTTGTACATTCTGTAAAGCTGCACCCACTCACCGTTATTTCTGGACTGCACCGATTGCTACCTCTTATATTGTGGTCATTTTTGACCATTCACTAGTGCCACTTTTGTGCTATGTAATTTGCGGTTGACAGTTATTTTTTTTTTGCACATGTGTATTATTATCGTTCTCCCTCCCACACCCACCTCTACAGCCATCCCAACATGGATCTCATCGGCAAGCACACATATAGAATCAACTACCCAACCACACTCACCAAAAAAGCCGCTAAACGCTTTAAACACAACTTCCTGAGGTCCCACCCTGAAACACCCTTTGCTGACACCTACTTCTCACTGGTCAATGGATCCCTGAACACTGATATCATCTTCCACACCCCGCGTAGAGCTCAATGGAGAAAAGCGTTCCTCACCCTGCTCACCGTCTCCACCACTAGGAAAACGGCTCATGGCCTAACTCTCTCCATCACACCATCCCAACTCTTCCCTGGCAGAACCACCATTACTATCTACAATAACGGGATTGTCCTAATTCAATCCACAGACAAGAACCTGGAACTACTAGACAACCTATTCCCCAAGTTCAAAGAGCACCTTCCCAAGCTTCGGACCTCCACCCATATCTCCTCCAGCACTCTCACTCCTGACATCACAGCCCCCACCCGCAACCCGTCTAACATAGCTCAGCATCAGAACGACACACACCTCACCTCTACCCCCAGCACCCTAGTCAATCACCCGCCGGCTGTTACCACCCCACTATCCTCAATCACAGTCACAAATCTCTCCCCCTCTCACACTAGCAGCCCCCCTAACACCAACACTTGGACACCGACACATACCACTTCCACTCCTCTCTCCCGACACCACAGCCCCCACCCACAATACCGCTAACCTAGATCAGCACCAGAACGACACGCATAACGACAATTCTCACCCTTTGTCCCCCCCAATCTCAGTCCCCACTACCACCCGCTAATTAACCACACAGAGCTCACCACATCTATTATTATAACTCCCCCCCCCACGACAGGACCATCGCCAACACCATTTCCCCCCCCACACTCTCAGCCCTCACTGCCCCTCAGGCTCCCCCATCACCACCAACATACACTCCACCTTCACACCACCCTCTCCTCCTGCCACCATTGCCCTCTTCTACGCCACCAACACCCTCCGTACGTCATCCCCTTCCATCGCCCCCTTACCCTCTCTCCTCCCTAACACCATCTCGTACGCCGACACCACGGAACCCTGCATGAACACCAACCCACCCCCCCCCCCCACACGCACGCTAATTCCCAGGTCAGCCACTCTCCCATGACTTCCATCCCCAACACTAACACTTATCCCACGCTGGACAAGATTATGTCCTCCCTCCTCCAGTTCAAAGAAGACATTCACACAATCAAAGAAGACATTCACACCATCAAAGAGCTACTCATAAAACCCTCCAGACACGCCCCACTCACTACCACCCCCCCTCTCAACCGTCTCCCCACCCGTCCTGATGACGCGCCCAAGCTACACTCCTCACACAGGACCGTGATACATGCCAGAATCGCAAGAACCGCACCCGCCGCCCACATTGGTCGGTGATCCCTGCACACAATCTCAACAACCGCCCCCGTCGCACATGCAACCCTCTTTCGGATGTCGACACTCTCAACCTACTCCGCTCCTACGACCCAGCTCCCCTAAAGGACACCACCGCCTCGCACCTCCCCATTCCCACGATACACTCAAATCCCCGTAGACCCCCCACACTAAACAACAGAATCTCCGTCCCGAATAACCTTAGAAAAGTCCCCCTCTCTCTAGTACCCTCTACCTCCCCTGACACACCCCGTCTCAAATGCACTCTCCTCAACTGCAGATCGGCTTCTAGACACTCCTCCGCCATCGCCAATCTCATCCTATCATTGGACCTTGACCTAATCATCCTGACTGAAACCTGGCTAACCGAATCTTCTACGCCTATAATGGACATTCTGGTTCCCCCCCAACTACCACATCATTAGGCTTGACAGGTCTGGCAAGATAGGGGGTGGAATAGCATGCATCTACAGGAACAACCTTTCTGTTCTGAAATTCTCCGCACCCTCCCTACCCTCCCCAACATCCTGCGAATACATCTGCCTCGATATTATCAGCGAGGGCAAACCGGTATGCTCGCTTCACGGCATTTACCACCCACCCAGAGACAACATCACCTTCGCCCAACAAATCATGGACATGATTTCAACTAACGCCGGACGACAGCTCACCCAAATATACCTTGGTGACTTCAACCTCCACTGGAACGATCACAATGATGCGGTTGTAAATAGTCTTAAAAATTTCCTCAACGCCCTGGACCTCACACAATTATGCAACAGCCCGACCCATGAGAAAGGCTCTATCCTCGACCTTATCACCGCCAAAGAGGACGCTATTCAACTGGAGTCTATCCAACCTTGTGACTGGTCAGACCATCACATTGTCACATTCTTCATCAATGAAAAAATCAAACTCAACACGACTCAATCCACCAGACCTAAAATATGGAAAAGAGACCTGAAAAAACTCAATCCACACTCCCTGCCCCCGAACAGCCGCGACCTACTGCTCCCTCCGTCGGGCACTACAGATGTCCAATCCTTGACTGACCACTATCTCAACGCCATGACCTCAATAATTAATGAGGCTGCTCCCATGCAGCTAAAAAGAGTCTCCGCTAAAATCTCCAATCCATGGTACGATGGGAGTCTCAATGAAGATAGACGAGCCATGCGAATGGCAGAGCGCACCTGGAAAACAGCTCCCTCTGCACTGTACCTGAAAACCCTGAAGAAAAAGAGAAACGCCTACTTCAGGAAAATAAAGCGCTCAAAAGCAAACTTCTTCAGCCTCCAGCTCGACCAAGCAAAAAACCGTCCAAGAAAACTGTTTGAACTAATCAGATCACAAGCCAAGGAACAACCCCAACCTCTCAGTACCTTGGGCAAAGCACCTTCCTGTGAAGACTTCGCCGCTTTCTTTGCTCAAAAAACTGACAACATAAAGAGTGATCTCCGCATTGACGCAAGACTCTACACCACGCCCAACTGCATAACACCCACCGAACTAAAAAACAATGCTACATGGTCATCCTTCGACACCTACTCCGAAGAAGAAATAGGCAAACTGCTCAGCACCTTGAAACCCTCCAATCACCTCACAGATCCCCTCCCTGCCAACGCTGTCAAAGATTTCACCTCATTGCTCCTTCCACTTTGGACTAAAATTATCAACAGCTCGCTTCAACAATGATCCATCCCTGACTCCCTCAAAGTTGGACAAGTCACACCTTTACTAAAGAAACCTACTGCTGATCCATCCGACCTAAACAACTACCGTCCCATTACCAATATTCACACTCTCGCCAAACTATTGGAAAAATGCGCACAATTACAGCTGACTAAACACATTGATCAGTTTGATCTCCTCAACGCACATCAATCAGGCTTCCGAGCAGGACACAGCACTGAAACAGCTATGGTTCACATAATTGACGACGCCCTTCAAATATTAGATCAAAATGATACCTGCCTCCTCATCCTTCTTGATCTCTCCTCAGCATTCGACACTGTTAAACATGAGAATTTACTCGAACTTTTGAACACCAGAATGGGGCTATCTGGGACTGTTCTCAAGTGGTTCACCTCCTTTTTACACAACAGGTCGCAGAAATTCAAGTGTAACAACTTGATGTCCTCGCCAATACCGGTTTCGTTAGGTGTCCCCCAAGGTTCCTGCCTATCACCAACGTTGTTCAACCTAGCTATGGAACCTCTCACCACCTTGCTACAAGCATCCAATGTACTTTTTCACATGTACGCAGATGATACCCAACTGTATCTCAAAGTACAATCCCCCAATTACATTTTACTCCTGAACTCAACGATCAGAAGCACCCAATCCTGGCTTGCCAACAATCATCTCAAACTCAATGCTCTGAAAACAGAGTTCCTTCTGATCTCACCTCCCACGAAGACCTCTACCACTCAAACCTGGCTTAAACAGCTAACTGCACTCAATGTCCTACCCACCATCGTGGACTCAGCAAAATCTCTAGGCATAACTCTCGACTCCAATCTTAACATGCAGCAACATATCAGCAAAGCTACTAAGGGAGCGAACTTCCAAATCAATACCCTGAGGAAACTTAAACCCTTCCTACCAGCCAAAGACTTCCAAACTGCAGTACAAGCACTAGTAATCCCGCGAATTGAATATGGCAGCATCGCCCTCTGCGGTCTCCCGT
Organism: Lissotriton helveticus; assembly: GCF_964261635.1. NCBI lineage: Eukaryota > Metazoa > Chordata > Amphibia > Caudata > Salamandridae > Lissotriton > Lissotriton helveticus. The sequence continues at coordinate 1,715,910,486 of NC_136059.1, forward strand.
TAACCACTACTGCACCCCTAAGAGCCTCTCTAAACGCTGCAGCGAGACTCATCACTGGGTCTAAAAAACACTCGCATATCTCCCCTGACCTGAAATCCTTGAAATGGCTGCCTTTTGAAGCCAGAATACATCTGAAAATCGCACGCATGACACACAAGGCTATACACCTGAGCTCTCCCGGATACCTCACTCAGAAGCTGTCAATCTCGGGCGGCTCTAGATACACCAGAGGCACAAACAAACTTCTGTTAAAACCTCGGAGATTCCGAAAGGAAAAAACTTATAAACGCTCTTTTTCAGGAATGGCTCCCAGGATCTGGAACTCACTCCCTCGTGAAAGCAGGCTCATCTCTTCCGTCACACTTTTTAAGAAAGAAGTAAAAGCTATTCTCATGGCCAAATACATTTGACCTATTAACGTGGATCTGTAAAGTCTTTGCACCGATCTGTATTATTCTGCTCGAGCCCTACGACTATGTGTTTTCCCTGTATTATTTTGCTCGATCCCCATGACTATGTGTTTTAACTGTATTAATGATTCACTTACCGACTATCTACTTGCATTATTGATTTTCCCATGCCACTATGCTCCCTCATGTACCTATCCATCTCTTACTACCTATAATGTCGATATACCTAATGACCTGCTACTCCCTCTCTTGTTGTTATTCCCTGCTTTGTAAAGCGCTCTGATATCTGCAAAGATCTTGTTCGCGCTATATAAAACTTTCAAAATAAATAAAATAAAATACCAGTGTGGCCTTCCGGTTGTACCAAAGCTTCATGACTCAAGTTTGTCTTTTGCTTTTTTCAAATAAATGAGACATCGAGTTGTAGAGTGCCAGCATGCAGCTGACTCCATCCCGAGGGGGCTTCCTGAGGACTTTTCTCACAGGGCTGAGAGAGGTTCCCTAACATAATGTCCATAGAGGAGTTCAAAGGGGCTAAACCAAAACCCCCTTCTGTAGCACCTCCCTGTAGGCAGAGTAGGTATGCCAGGAGGACGTCCCACTTATGCATCTTGGGCTCAGATAAGCCTATTATCATGCCTTTAAGGGTCTTGTTGAACCTTTTCATAAGCCCTTTGACTTTGATTTGGGGGAGTAAGTGGGATGTGTTACTCCACACTCATCCCACATGGACTTCATATACACTGACATGAAGTTAATGCCTCTGTCAGACACTACCTCTTTGGGGAACCCCACCCATTTAAAATTCCCCATCATGGCCCTAGTCACTGGCGGTGTAGTCACCTAAGACCTCTGGGTAGTAGGTGACGTGGTCTACCAAGACAAGGATGAGCCTGTTGCCTGAAGCTGTCTTAGGGTACAAGGGACCATAAATGCTGATGCCCACATTCTTGAAGTCAGTGCCAATGGCAGACAATGGCGTCAGGGGAGCCTTAAGCTTTTTCCCTTACTTTCCACTGGCCTGTCAATTGGGACAGGACCTACAGAATGTATATGCGGCTGTCTTCATCCAGGGGCAATAGAAGTGGGCAACAAGTCTGACAAAGGTCTTGTCTTACCCCAGATGTCCTTCCAGGGGGATGTTGTGAGCCATTCCCAGTAGGAAGGCCCATTGAGCGACCACCAGCACAGGTGCTGCCCCAGGTCCAGGAACCCTAGTCTCACTGTGAAGGAGGTCATTCTCACAATAGATTAGGTGATCTCCAGAGGTATCCTCTGCTCCCTGGGCCTCAACTAGCTGCCTCAAGCCCTCTCGAGTGGGTCACTCTTTCTGCGCTTTGCAGAATTCTTCCCTGGTGGGCCCACTCTCAACTTGCCCTCCAACAAGCTCAGGCAGGTCATACAGGGTGGTAATAGCTTTCACGAAAGGCACTGGATCGGGTGCTCCATTAACTGGTCTGTAGAAACTTCAGGAGTTGCTTTCCAATGCCCTTTGCCCTTACTCTACTCAGCTGCCTGGGTCATTTGTCCAGGCTCCCTTGACTCCCTGCCCAGACAGCAATTGGCTTGGTAGTCATACAATCCCATTAAGGCATTTCCAACAACTCCAAGTGTGACCTGAGTTCATCGTCCTTCTAGAAGGTGTGCTCAAGGTCCATGCCCAAAGCGTTACAAAAGGGGTGGTGATGGACGGAGCATCTGAACCAATCAAATACTCACACCCAGTCAACAGATCTGGGATTAATCCATCACCGTTCTTTAGCCCACTCTGCCACCCCAGTTCAGACATGGCCATATGCAAATCAGTCTGACCCTGTGCCTCATGGGAACAGTCCAGCCCGAACTGCCAAGCCATGCCAAGGTCAATGCCCAACAGACAATCTACAGGCATGGCAGGGCTCACACTGTTATTAGAGAGCCTTAGACTACCCCACTCAAAGTTAACTAGAGACTCCGGTATATGACTCATGTTTTTTGTGTGACTATGACTAGGTGGAATGTGTCATGTTGGCTTCTGTGTCCCTCAGAGTCTCCACACATTGGCCATTAATGGCGGCCCACTGCCTGTATTTGGAAGTATTTGTAGCCATATGGGCTTTTGGCACCTTCTCCTTATCCCCCTGGGTCACCAGACTAACCTATGGCTGCTACCTAAAGCTATCTGGAACCACCTCCTGTCCAAGTGCTACATTCACCAATTAAGGTGTCTGCCCACCAGTGGGGGGCTGTGCCATCTTGGGATATTTGGTATCTACCTTGTAGTGGCCATACTTGTAGCACTCAGTAAATGTGGGGGACACATCTCCCTGTCTGTTTATCAAATAACCCTTTGGCTCAGATTGGGATTGTTTACTGCTGTTCCCTTAGGAATTATTTTTTGGGGCACCTGAGAACTCCTTATTTCTAAGTTTTTCTACTGCCTCTTTCTTTTGGTGGGACCCCTCACCACCTTTTAGGAGTCTCCCACATGCCTTCCTGGATAATGTTACTCTGTTCTAAGGAGTTAACACATGCACTAAGTGGCAAAATTACTGTTCTAATTCGACTGGTTACTTACCTCACAGAAGGTTCTGGATAGTGACTAGGGAGCAAAATTACTATTCCAACTCCACTGGGTACTTACCTCAGGGCAGGTGCTGGGCAGTGTCTAAGGGTCAATATTACTATTCTAATCCCTGCTGAAATGTATTTCAGAGCAGGTGCTGGATAGTGACTAGGGAGCAAAATTACTATTCTAACTCCAATGGGTACTGTCTCTTTCTTATGTTGGGACCCCTGACCACCTTTTAGGAGTCACCCACATACCTTCCTGGATAATGTTACTCTGTTGTAAGGAGTTAGCATATGCACTAAGTGGCACAATTACTATTCTAGTTCTACTGGTTACTTACCTCACAGCAGGCGCTGGACAGTGACTAGGGAGCAAAATTACAATTACAACTCCACCAGGTCAGACCACCAATAGCCCTTTGGGCCGACCTCAGCACGGCAATGCGTGGCAGCCAGCTCACAGCGGTCAGAGGCAAGACCAGCACCTCCAACAGGATCTAAGATCTAATATCCTGATGGGGCAGTGGTCAGAGCTGCCTCTGATCATGACGCCGGTGCTGAGTCAGGCACTGCCATCAGGATTTGGATATCGGGGGGCTGAAATAGGGCTCCCATCCCATGTGGGCCACAGATAGGTGGACATGGGGGCACATGCAGTACCCCCACACACCTCCATGCACGGTGTGCTATGCACAACATGGTGCATGGCGCACACTGCTTGGAAGTGCAGGAAGTGCTCCTTTGCACAGCAGCATGAGCTCTGGCTCTCTTCCTGGGGCCCAGCCCAGCCCCTTGGAGAGGAGCACTTTCTGACAGGCAGCATGACAGTCCTATTCTAACTCCAACTGGCCCTTACCTCAGAGCAGGTGCTGGGCAGTGACATGGGAGCAAAATTACTATTCCAACTCTAACAGGAACCTATCTCAAGGCTGGTGCTGTACAGTGAATAAGGGGCACAATTACTATTCTAATTCTACAAGATACTTACCTCCCACCAGGTGCTAGACAGTGACTGGGGAGGAAAATTACTATTCTAACTCCACTGGGTATTTACCTCAGGGCAGGTGCTGGACAGTGACTAAGGGGGAAAATTATTATTCTAATTCCAACAGCAACTTACTTTAGAGCAGGTTGCAGATAGTGACATGGGAGCAAAATTACTATTCCAACTCTAACAGGAACCTATCTCAAGGCTGGTGCTGTACAGTGAATAAGGGGCAAAATTACTATTCTAATTCTACAAGATACTTACCTCCCACCAGGTGCTAGACAGTGACTGGGTAGGAAAATTACTCTTCTAACTCCACTGGGTATTTACCTCAGGGCAGGTGTTGGACAGTGACTAAGGGGAAAAATTACTATTCTAATTCCAGCAGCAACTTACTTTAGAGCAGGTTGCAGATAGTGACATGGGAGCAAAATTACTATTCCAACTCGAACAGGAACCTATCTCAAGGCTGGTGCCTGAAATGTTTACCATGTTGAGAGAGTCAGTAGGATCCAGGAAGGAACCCGCATCCACAGACAATTGTCCACAGTGGCCCAGATTGCAAGTTCCAGAGAACATACATGGTCAGATCCAGCCCAATCACCAGGCGCTCATGGTGCATTAGCCAATAGTTTAACCACAATGAAGGAGCCAGAATACAGGAATTCAGGAGCAGAAGCATCTAGAAATGGCTCTAAGCATCCTGTAGCAAAGCTAGTCTCATAGAACAATACTGGAGAAGAGTACTTAATATACACACCAGCAGATCCATATTTGTAGATTGAACTAGTTGCATCAGAACACATAGATTCAGTGCACACATGAATGTGGACACTAGACAGTGGAACACAGGCTATGCACAGTGTAACCAAGTAGATCTAAAGGACAAGGATCAGTTGTCATTCAGTTCCTGAAGTAAAGTACTGTTTCATGCATTCACAATACAGCAGGACGTGTGGTAGTTCCATAACCATATGGCCTTGAGGTAAACTTCCATTGAGGAGGAGCAAATATAGGACCAAAATTCCAACAATTGGGAATAACACCAGTGCCTCCACATACACTGGAAACCACAGACTATAATCTGCCTAGAAGATCCTTGGGCAGTCGGACACTCTATGAGGTCTTGTTTGTCATCCAGATGTACGTTCCAGATCTTGATAGTCCTGGCCCCACTGGCGGCAGATATGCCTTTTGACATCAATGAACGTTTCACTGTCTTACAGGTTCAGGTTCAGATACAAGTTTATTTAGACATTTGTCCATAAAACATTCTAAAAACACATTTGACAAGTAAAACATATAAAATAACCCCCCACCTAGCTACCCCACCTCTACCTATTACATTTCATTTTAAAAATTCAGTTTGACAGATCGTAAAAACCGAGCAATCCTAACTGCCACATCTAAATCGCGCATCTCAGACAATAACTTCACCGCTTTGTTCCTATGAAGAGCATAATATTTAAAAACAGAGGTCTTAAAAACTTGATTTGATTTGTAAGATAAAAGACGCAGTCCATAAGGAAATGCGTAAGGGTACATTTAACTTTCAGAGGGCAGGGACAGAGACCAATATTATTCTGCACCCTAGTCCTATGTGGGTGGGATGAATAGATTGGATTACATTCCGCCCTAGCCCTTAATATTTCATTTCTCAAACATTGATCTGGTAACAGTGATAGATAAGGGAAGACACTATCCTGCCCAAATGTAGCAAACGAGAAACTAATTGATGATTTCTTCCTTAAATACAATAGATCAATTGATTTTGATGCTATAACAGTGGATTCTCTTAGTGCTCGCTTGCCTGGAAAGGTGAGCCAAGACGTAACTGTGCCACTATTTAGATGGAGGTTCTTAATTGCAATTATTCTGGTTCTAACGGCCTTTGCCCACATCTTTAACTACTTTGGATCTCTTCCCAACACACTCTGGAGACTTTAGCCACCTCATCATCCTCCAACAATGTGTTTAAGTATCTTAGAGCCCGAGTTGAGGCCTACATGTTCCAAGAGACCAGATTGCACTCTCTCCCTATAGCCTGGACCATGGTACTCTGAGGGAGTGACAGAAGTCTTTTAAGCACTACCCCTTCCAGTCTGTCCCATTCATATGTGGGGTCAAGAGAAAATACCTCTCCCCTATACAGGCCTAAAGGTGATATCTTCCCTTCAGAGGCCTTTAATAATGGGATATGGGATAACCCCCCCCAAATCTACCATTGAATCCAGACAAACAGCTTGCCTGCAATAGGGCTTTCTGCTTGATGGCATCCCAATGCACACCCCAATTCAGATATCCCCTAAAAATTAAACTCAGGTATTTATATTGATCCACTTGCTCCACCACCTTTGTACCTAAATACCAGGAAAAACTATGCAGTTTTTTACCAAAGATCATAATCTTGGTATTTCCCAGATTAATGCAGAACTGGTTCTGCTTGCAATAAGAGGCCAGGGCATAGAGTTTCCTCTGCAAACCGATTGGGGTATAATCCAATAATACCCAATCATCTGCATCGAGCAGACAGGCAATATGCTGGTCTCCAATTTTAGGCCAAAGATACTTAGATTGGGAAATACCGGATGTGAGGTCGGCCAGAAATAAACTAAAAAGTAAGGGTGCTAAAACTCTACCCTGGCACAGACCGTTGTCAATAGAGATTCCGTGGGACAATCGACCCAACTTGTCTAACTCCACCTGAGCCAAATTACCCAGTGGAAGGATTAAAGATCCCCAAAAAGATTTGGTAGTAGACTAGATTCCAGTCAGAAAAGTTTCCCCACATAATATCGCTGTCAACAGAATCAAAGGCTGTCCATTAATCTACAAAACAACTGCACAGTCTTTGATTTTCCTCCAGAGCATTACAAGTAATGGTCCATAGAGCAAAACTGTGGTTTATGGTGGAATGACCCTCCCGAAAGCCCCCTAGTTCTAGTGGGATTCTCTTAGTTTCAGTTGCCCAATCTTTGAGTTTGGCCAGGATAATCTTGGAGAATATCTTTAATGAAATATTCAAGAGGCTTATGAGGCTATGGTGCATCAGGTCTGCACCACTCGTTTAAAAATTAAAATTGGTTTCACTATGGACCCCTTCCAGGTAGAAGGATAAAGGCCAGACCAGGCTACCCAGCTAAAGAAAATAGAATAAATTGTAGCCCAACAGACACTATTTGTTTTAATTATTACTGCTGGTACATTTTCAGGAACGGCGGCACAGGAACATTTTATTCTATTGATAATGGCCTTGACTTCCTTTACTTAAAAGCAGATAACTTGGAGAGTTTGCCCGTAGATGTTCTGAGGGCCGTCTGAACCTAAAGGTCCCCCATATAAATCCGACAAATAAGTGGCCCACTGGGCTTCTGGAATCATACAGGCAGAGGCCCCCCGTTTTGACCAATAAATTCATTGAACCTTTGTCTGAATTTTTGCTGGTCATTTAATGTTATAATTTCCGGCATCTCCTCCCATTTACTATAAAAAAAAAGGCTGCCTTTTTTGTCTGCACAAGGGATTTATATTGGCGTGTAAGTTTGACCATCTCTTGGGTGGCTGAGGGAACGCTATGATGCCTAGCACTCTTTGCTCTCTGTCTCACCAATCGTTTCAACTTTTGGAAATTGAAATCGAACCACCTTCAAATGGGATTTTGGCTGTACGACCTTTTCTCATATTTTCACTGAAATACAGCCCAAAACTTGTTGCACAATAATATTATACCACACAGCTACATCCAGTAGCGGCCGGTTGTGGTTGTGCTTTGGGTTGGTGGGGCAAGGGTGGAGCAGGGTGAAGGGTAGGAAACTACGGCATACAGGCCCAACAGAGGAAAGTAAACAAATAAATTTAAAAAAACAAATTTCATTGTGTGTGCTGCATTGCCAAATACGATGCAGCGCGTGTAACTAAATTTGTTTTATTAATTTATTTGTTTACTTACCTCCATTGGGCATTATTCTATAGTTTACTACCCCCCACTCTGCTCCACCCCTGCCCCACCGCACAGCAGCACTCCCGCCACCGGCTGCTTCTGGCTACATCATCAACATGATTAGGGTGAGTAACAATCATCTCTTCTAGCTGAAGGGAAGCTAATTGTTGTAGATGCATAGTGGCTAAACGTGTTGTGAGCCTACACAGGAAATAGAGGACTTCTGCAATGAGTGCTCACATGAAACTACAAAACATTCTGCCACTGATGAAGTGAAGGTGCAGCCAGCAACTTTTAGCTGATTTCCTAAAGCTGGGGTTCTAGATCGAGAGAAGATTACAGACAAGAAGGAGTTTGGCCAATCCTACAAAGCACCTGTGCTAGTACTTGGCATTGCAGGCACCAGAACTGTGATTTTGCCATCGCTAGTTTGTTGCAGAAACAAATGGCTTGTGTCAATTCATCTCATCAAACCAAACCATGTGGCTGTGTTCACAGTAGACCATGAGGATTACTGGGTAATTACCTGTCTCCTCTCTGTACCATGCAGACAATCACTCTGCAATCATTCAATAAAACAGAAAATTGCCAAAGATGCTAAATTGTACTACTTCCTGTTACTACTACAAACACAGAATGTGTATCAACTGTGAGTTTACAGTTCTCTACTGCTACATGGCCATAATTTTGGATTTCCATTTCACTGTTTTACTATTCATTTGGATTGGATTTGTTACAGTTTTAGTTTGGCTACTAAATGGACATTATCTCCCAGAACGCTCTGCTGCTGAACTGGTAGGTGAGGTACTAAGGCTTCATTCTTCTTCACACTAAGTGCGAAGAGGCCTGTCCCTTGTGAACATTTCTGAATTTCCTATACTTGATGGAATTTCTTTGGATATGGTCTCAATATTATTTTTGGCCCAACAGAAACATTACCAATTTCTAATGTATTTGAAGTGTCAATGGATGACATCATCACTCCTGGTATTATTTCTGATGACTGGGATGTGACCACTGTCAAAAGCTGAAACAAATGTGAAACTTTTGTTCACCCATGTATTACTTTGTAAAGAGGTGACACTCCATGGGGCATGTAATGCAACCATGGCCAGTTTGGCGTATTATCTCAAAGGTGTACCAGCTGCCTTGATTTGGCCAATGGACTGGTTGCTTTCAAATGAAGTTGTTTGATCATGAAAAACCAAGGTTGTTGTGGGATAAAACCAGGAATGCAAAATGTGGTGATGTTTTCCAGGGTCATGCCCTGTTGTAATAACGTGTTTTTCCACCCACACACACAACTAGGGATGTTACCTTGTGGCATTCAATTCCTACTTTTACCATTAACTTTGATAAGTTAAGCCAACTGAATGCCTTATTGTTTTAAAAGGACGTTGCCCTCCCATCTACTAGAGAAACGTTTGCTCTCTAAGTATCAAACCCTTCCTCTGAAATAAAATTGTTACTGTGTACAAATCTGCCATAACATTTTGGTGGGATGGTCATCGCACATTTAATGCTTCAAATACTGCATGAGTGATATATTATCCCCCATTAAAATCAAATGCCAAATAAAAGAGAATAAACCCTCTACCACTTGGTTCAATTACACCATGAGACCCCTTAAAAAAATGCAGTAGACAGGAATGTGCCTGGAGGAATGACTACAATTAAGAGGAGAAGGATAGGCTGTGTTCTAATTATCTCTGATATAATTAGAACACAGCCCATCCTCCTGTGGCACAGGGTATGGACTGTAAATGAGTGTGTTGTAAACCGTGCCATACTCCAGGATGTGTTAAAACTTGAACATGTGAGTGATTTTAAGTGGTTAAATTATGTTAAGACCTTCTTGATAGAAATTGACTGTTTACAATATTATGAGGACCCACTGACAATGGTACACATATCGAGAAAATTATTGAAAAAAAATGTGTAAGGAATACCTAAGGGAAAAAAGACTGTCAGAAGAAATAAAGAAAAAGACGGTCTGCTCACATCAGCTGATTTTAACTGGAGATAAATTACAGCCATACTTAAGCCTCCCTATGTCCAACCATGATAGATTCTTTTTAACACGTTTTAGACTTCATATACTTTTTAGGTTATTGACTTTCCCAGAAATGAACTCTTGGTCAAATGAATTGTGTATGTGCCCATGTGATGAATTGTCTCTGCAATCGGATATTCATTCAATTTTATACCTTGCCCCTTAGAAAATTTATTGTCCCTGCACTTAAAGATATGAATTTAAATAGATGTCGCCCAGCGTTTCTAGAATTACAAAGAATGGACACTGTTTTTATTGTTGCATCATTATCAGAATTTTTTAAACACGTTTTTAAACTGCGAAAATCAATATGTTTGGATGATTTTTAATTGTTTTTAGAAGAAAAATTGTGCTTCCTCCGTCTCAGATAAAATTTGCTGTAATATTCACTGTAAATGAATTCTTAAACTTGTCGCTTTTATGGTTATTGTTTCTTTTAACCGAATAAAGTACTATTTGACTTTGACTTTGAAGAGGAGAAGGATAAATGTAGGAAGTGCATTGCAGATTACAAAATTCTAATAGAGAAATAAAAATCCTCATTTTTCACTAAGCAAGTTGAGTCTTCAAAAACCCCATTAAGGATCTCTTTCAAACAGTCCCTAAATGTATCACCATCCCAGTAGTAAACACAGCAGATGGAAGTCAGGAATTGTGTGACTCCCTGGCATACTTTTGTCCAAATAAAGTAAGGGAAATCTTTGACAAATTTGATGCCCAGGTTTTGAAGCTATGATCGGAAGGTGGACAGTCCTCCTTTAAAAAGTTTTTGTATCTTTCAACTTACCAGGTCAGTCAGCTGATACCATAAAGTCTGGGTCCCTATCAACTGTCAACTGTACATAATTCACCTTGTGCCCGATATTATCACAACATTCTTGCAAATACTATCTACTCTATGTTCAGTACAGGACTGTTTCCTTTACTAAGAAAAGCTAATGGAATCCTAAGGACAACAACCGCTGTCGGCCGATATCTAGAATCCCATTTCCAACTAAGTTAGCTGAAAAAGCTATGACCACCCAACTGTACGCATATATCGAGTCCAATAATCACTTTGCTAAAAACTAAGTTCAGATTCAGGAGTAGTCATAGCACATAAACTGTGTACATTGTAGCTACAGAAGAAATAGATTTTCCTTAGATTCGGGCAGCAGATCAGCTTTGATCTTACTCTACCTGTCTGCAGCCTTCGATATGGTCAATCATATATAGGCTTTCCTGTTTTCAGTTTCTATTCTTGGTAAATTCTGGTGGGGTTTTTTCAGTGTTTTCAAGTGATTTTAATACCTTAAAAAACAGTGGTCATCAGTGGGTATACATTTTCCTACCATTAATAACAATAGAAACAGTGTTCTTCCAGTGTTTATGGAACTTTTAGATGTATTATTACTTGTTTTATGCACTGATACTGCATGGTACATAGGTAGTGTACATATAGTGTATATGAGGTCCAACTACTTTTTTACAAATAAAACTTATTGTAGTACACCATACAATACGTCTTCAGTGAGGGTTCAATGACTTCAAATGCCATGGTTGATTAGGAGCTATTCCTCAAACATTGTAAAAAAAAAAGTTCCTGAATTGCTTCTCAGCCTTCTCAAGTGGCAAGCACTCTAACATAGAACATGTTGCTGTGCCAAAGTCACTAAAATTGTCGCCCAGCCTACTCTCAAAGAAATGTTTCACATTTACACCAATTATGCTGAACACTTGGAAGACAAGGGTGTATTCAGACTCTAGTTTTTCCATTATTTCCCCTACAGCAGTCATGCTTTCCTATAAAAATCTTAGAATGCAGTAGAGTGTACTTTTTCATATCACTATCAATATGAGACCAAAGATCCCCACACTTCTTGCCTTTGGCATCATCACTCAGGAAAGGTTCTTTAAACGGTTGCCACATGGATAATATAGCATTCATGGCCTCTAGGACTATGAACCACCAGCTAAGTGATACAGTTGCAATGACTCTCTCTGTGATGCCATACAAAGCACAAAATGAAAATTTTATGTGTTTTAGTTTCTGCGCTTGACAAATCTGTGCACCAGAATGGACTAAAAAGTCAATAGCATTCTTCATTAACTCTGGAAATTGTAAAGATGCTTTCAGCATACCATCTAACAAGTGGCAAGGATCTCTTACACTTCAGCTCAGGTATCGATTTTGACAGTTCATCACACAACTTTTTCATATACGTAGCTGAATCACTGCAAATACAAACAATATCACTCCAATCTTTGTTGAACTTGGTAAGAACGTTTTGCAGCTGCATTCGAAGTGACACTGCATTCCATGTTTTCCAAATACCTGGTGTCATGTTTTCACCAGTATACCAGATGCTTGATGACTGCAATCATTTCATATACACCTGTCACTATACCTTGCATTGTATGTTTAAAGCCTGGGGTGTTTGGCAATGCACCTACTATCAATACCTACTCACTATAAAAGGGGCTGATGTATCAAGGGTTTTTACCCATTCTGTGTGGGTAAATGTGATGGTAAGTGTAGGGAAAGATTCTTATGAAACCTAAATTTTTCCTATCAGTGAAAGACTTAAACGTAACCAAAAAATCAAATATTATTTTGATATTTCCTGATTCTCTACAGTTCATAAAATAATCAAACACCTAAAACATGCTTCTAACCCCTGTATCTTTAGACAAAGACCACAAAACTTAAAAAGGAAGAAGAAACAATATTTTAGTGGCATCCCTAAACAACAAAACTCAAGCAGAATATTGTTAGCCCAGTCTTTCTTACTGCTACCTTATATAACAAAGTTATATTGTATGGACCCCTTCAAGAAGAAATACAAATGACTCTTTCTCTCTCCTTTTCCTTTCTTTGAATGGCATTTAGTTTGTGGTTGTGTAGGTTTTTTTCAGTGTTTATATGTTAACACTGATAAGGGCTTTTTTCCCTTCCGGTGGGGTTTTATCAGTTAATATAGGTTGAAACCTAAAACCAGACAGCCTAATCATATAGGTCTGATTGACCTTTTGTGATCCATTGGGTTTAAAGACACAGTGCTTGCTCTTCTTCTCTCATGTTTTAGTGGTAGGACTCAAACAGTAACACACAAAGGTTTCACTTCAGAGCCTTATCACTTTGCCATGTGGAGTGCCACAGGGTTTGTCAATGAGGCTGACCCTTTTTAACATCTACGTTTTCCCTTTTGCTAGTTTGATAATATCATTTGGGTTCTCACTGGATACCTATGCAGCTGACACTCTGATTATTATTTCAGTTACCAATGATATTTAAAACACAGCAGAGAAATGTTGTAACTTTATTAGGGGATTTTGCGAATGGACACAAAAGTCATGCTATTCAGGAATGATGTGTCATTTTGGTCTCCCTCTTGATGGCCCCAAGAGCTTGGGAATTTACCTGAGCCGGTAAAAAATCTGGGCGTGTTTGTAGATGACAAGCTCACTTTCAAAGAACAATTCAACACAGTGATCTCATTTTCTTTTTGTATTTTCTAAATAATAAAGAAAATTGTTCATCTACTCACCTTTGACTCATTAAAGACTGTGGTCACTGCTTTTGTCTTGGCAAGACTAAAACTACTGTAATGGTCTTTTCCAAAGCCTTCAAAAAAGATAATTGAGAAAAATTTAGACAATGCAAAATTCAGCAGCAAGGATGCTCTTTAACATCCCTAGGTCTGAATGTGCATCCTTAGCTCTGAAACAACTACACTGGCTGCCTATCAAAAAGCATATCACTGTTAAAGCTCTGAGGCTTGCATATAAGGCGCTGCATGGAACTGGCCCAGATTACCTAAAACACAAGCTAAAATGGCACACTCCAAGAAGGTCCTTACGTTCGAGCTTCCCAAAAATCTGAAAGTTCTTCCTCACAGGCGCATGTCCTGGGGAGGCAGGAGCTTCATCAGAAGTACTGCCCTGAAATGGAACAGTCTCCCTCAATCATTGAAATCTACAGTCACTCTTCTAGCCTTCAGAACAGCCTTAAAAATCTGTCTCTTCTCCAACTAAAAAGGATTCCTCTGTTGATCACAGACAGCACGAAGATGTCTCTGGGTATATGCTGCGCTTTATAAATGTATTTAATATCAATATCAATACACTTTTAAAAAATGATTGGGTCTGGCTCTGTTAGCATGTTCCAGACTGTATTTAGCGTGAATCCGACGTTTTAACACTCTTTGGTTTATGATACATTTGGAGGCATACTGCTTGAGTTATTCCCGATTGTCAGAATTTTGGTTACATTTTTGCTGCTCTACAGTGGATGTTCCACTTCAAGGCCAAATGGTGATGGAATTACCACATGTGCTACTGTCTCGTGTATGCATGCTACAGTTCTTTGGAGTAGTTTTACGACACAAACTGATTGACAACTGGTCTTTGTCCTTTAGACCGATATAGTTACAATGTGTTCAGCCCATGTTTCACTGTCTGCTGTACCCTTTTGAGTGTGCACTGCATATTTGTCTTGCGATGTAACTGGTTCAATCTACGGATATGAATCTGTGGGTATGTCCACTGAGGGCTCATCTTCATACTGTCCAATGGACTAAAATTGCTGCACCATGTTTACTATGAGCCATTCCTGGATGCTTCAGCTTCTGTATTCCTGGATCCTGACTCATTCACTATGGTTACACTGCCTGCTGGCACACGATCAGCATCTGCAAATTGATCTGGAACTGACCATGTTTTTTCGTTGGAACTTCTTGTGCATGCTACTGTGGAAACATCGTCTTTCTGATGCGGGTTCCTTCCTGGATCATACTGGCTCTCTGAACATTGGAAACATTTTGAGACCCTCCTAATTTCTAATTCGGCCCCTTGTGTTTACATTAAATTGACATTTTATTCATTGTAATTAATAGGGTGCTTTTAGTTGCCATTTTATAACAGCATTAAAGTGAAGTCTTCCCCAGGCTAAAGGGAGGGTGTTGTAGGGTTCAACAGGGCCTGCTCTAGAGTCTCCATTTTATCTACGTGTTTTAACTTGACATCTTTTCTAATGGTGACTTTTTACATGCTTTGCACATACACAACATTGTACTTAGAAATTATTCTGCATGCATCACATTTATTAGTAAGCATACTATCATGTTGCAGGAACACTCTGTCCAGGCTAGGAAAACTGAATGCAATGCGCTTCCATTTGGTTGTCCAGTTGGAAACAGCTCCAAGACTTCAGACTTACCACCACAAAAGCTCTGCATTTGTGACAAAGTGCGATTAGAACAGGGCTTTTATTTTGCAAACTGTCTCAGAGCCGAATTCCTCAGAAGAGCACTCCTGCTGGGATTATCCTGAAACACTGTGCACTGTGGTGGAGGTGCTGCCATGCTGACTGTATCCATCATCCTCCAAAGGATGAAAGCCTGCTCTTCACCAGGTTGGCTTCCTGATACATCATACAAAGGTATAGGTGGTTAGGCTGTCCAAAGAGCTCTGGCAGCGGGTACTCCCACTCTGCTCTCGATAGTGTATGTAGTATTATACACGTCTATAAATATATTTATAATAACACAGTAATGTTATAATGTTTTAACTGTTTATCTTTTTTTACCATTCTTTTAATGCTGGTTACAGTGATTTGTTTGATCCTCCTAATAATTGCAGCTTATGCTTTCTATACAGGAATATGGTTTTTTCACTAAACATTTGAAAAGACAATTTGTATCTTTCTTGGGCATTCAAAAGTAAAGACCAATGGGTTGTAGATACCATCTGGTAAGGTTAGGGGTTCAGATTGGGCAATGTGAGTTAGCTAGGACCTGTACCATCATACTCTGATAATATATGTGGACTCAGTCCCCAAATTCTGATGGCTATGTTATTCAGATACACAGTCCAACTTAATTCATAGGAACCGTATGGCAGAGCCAGGAAGACCAGGGTCAGGAGTGTCTAGAACTAGGATCGTCATATTCATGAAACCAGAACCAGGATGACCAGAGCTGGTTAGACCATGAGGAAGATCAGGGGAACAAAAACAACCCAGAAAGGGAGGATTTGCAACTGGACTAGGATGCGGTCCAATGCCTAAAGGCACATAATGACCTGGAAAAGAAGGAAGACGACCAGGAACAGGAGGATAGCTATGTGATTCAAGGCCCCATGTATTTCGATATCTCGTTTGTAAATGGTTCTAATTCATGCTTCTTATGCTACCAACCCCTAGCATTCCTAACCTCTTTAGCACATGTATAGAACTTGTAAATATTTGTTGAAAGCACACAAAGTGAATGAAAAACAAAAAAACTAGGTCTGTTACACTCTGACCTCTGAGTGTTGAAAATGTGGTCTGGTGCTGGCACAGTAGTCTGAGGGTGGATCTGAGGGCATAGAGACTGAACTTGGCAGAGGAGTTTAAAGGTGGATGCGTGAAAGTCAATGTTGTGTGTGAAGTATGGAAGAAAGGGTTTGAGAAACTCAGAAGAAAAGGGTAATGGCTAACAAAGGGGTCAAAGGGATATGTCAATTAACGTAGGGGACCTCTGGATCATACAAAGACTTAGTTAACCAGAAGAGGGATGATGCAAGTTCCAGATGGGTCTTCACAGATGGCCCAAAAATAAATTCTGTGTGACTCCCAGATCTTTGTGCTTACACTCAATGTGTGTATATGTGAGGTGGGCAGGTAGCAAGTGCATAGTAGTGAGATTCACTTGTGTGCTAAAAGTTTAAAGTTTAAGGACATGGGCCAGTAGTATGAATTTTACATGACTTGATTGAAAGTAGATACAGCTTCCTAGACAGTGGGCGTGAATTGACTGCATCCTAGTGGATTGAGGGTGGAGACCCACAACTGAAGTGAGGGAGAATGGAAAAAATTCTACCCACAACTATTTTGTGACCTCCTTTTTAGCAAAGGGCTGTTGATTAGCTGTTTTTGACTGATAACATAGCGTAGATGGTAGAATTAAGGGTTAGGTCATGGGATTCTCTTGTGTCAGTCAAAGTTTCTATGCAGGGGTACCCTTTTTGTGTGCCTGATGGCTTCTCAGAAAGGCTGTTAAGAACCAGGTGCTGAGATCTCATGCTTTATTGTGTCTTTGTTTTGGATACTTCTGCTTGGAGCCAGCGCTGTTGTAGATCTCAGGGCCGCCTTTTATCTTATTCCACAAAATAATTTATGGCGGGTTTTGTCATGCATGGATGTCCCTAGTATCCTTATCCAGCTTCTGACCAGACTTCATACAAATTCTTTTGCTCAAGTACGATATGGCAGTCAAGGTGAAACTAACTAAACACAGCCCTATCGAGCATGATGTCCGCCAGGCGTGTGTTCTTGCACTTATACTATTAACTCTATATGAATGATATAGTGGATGGACTGTTGATTTGTAAGAATGATTCCCAAAACCTAAACAACAGGAAGATTTCTATACTTTTATTGGCGGACAACTCCTTACTTATTTCTAAAACCCTGATGCGGCTTCATATTTTAATTGACAAGTATCAAGGGTTTTGTAGGTCAAAGGGCCTAGAGCTTAACGTAAACAGAACAAAATATATGGTGTTGGAATGGGCATGTCTAAAAATTATGTCAGTCGCATGGGCGGGGAAGCACTAGGGAGGGTGCATCGGTTTGACTAACTTGGGGTCAAGCTAATGGAGAGTTTCAAATGGACAGTACAAACCACTAGGAGCGCTATGTTAATAGAGCTGATATCAAATGCTATTTTTAAGCTAAAATAGCAAACAAGTTTACGCCTTGTTTCACCAGCCCTAGAGGTCTACCGCCCAAAAGCACAGGGCGCTGCACTTTACAGTGCCAAGATCTGAGGCTATGCAGAAGTGCACCCACTATCCATCACTGAAAATACATTTGCAAGAAAGCTGGTTTCTGTCCCGAACAGAACCCCTTTAATTCCATTTTATTGGGACTTAAGGGAATCAACTATCAGGCAGTGCTCAAACCACTAATGTACTGGGATAATCTCTGGTCTACACCGGAAATAAGTGATTATAGAGATGTGCTCACAGATTTGCTAAATGTAATGGGCGCAAAGGCAGATTCCTGCCCCAAATTTATTTCATATTAGTTTCAGAGTGTGGGAAATTGCCCTGGCATATGCTGTCCACTATTCTAGTGAGCACCTTGCACCAGTTCAAATGACCCCTTTTGATGGTAGGTTTAAAGACAACCTATATAGAAAGCTAACCTAGTGGTTGCTGTGGAGAGCAGCCTTCAGGCTAAGTCTTGAAGGAATGTTAAGCAGCTTGTTTTACCAGTCTATAATCTCGTGAATGACCAAATGAAAGGAGAACCACATCAGGTATATATATAAAATATATGTATTTATTCTAAACACATCCCTCTAGTCTGCAGGTAAAGAGACCTAACAGTGGAACCTTCTTAAGAACAGCACCTAACAAAAGTAGCCCCAGATAGTAAATGGTACCCCTACTAATTTCATGGGGCTTTGTGTGCACACTGAATAGCACCCACTGCAACAGTGCTTATTCCATTGTCGTGTATTTCTATAGGTCCTGAATCGATCCCCCTATTCCTGACCCTATTCTGGTTAAACTAACTAGCTAGTTAACTAACAGTCAGCCCATGAGGCAAGAACAGCCCCCATGATGCAGATACCGTTATCTGACGCAGTCACACTACGGCACAGGAACGTGTTATCTGATTAGGTCATAACGCTTGAGATCTAATTAGACATGCGACATTCCTCCAGCCCCTGATAAGGCATACGACGTTCTCATAACAAATCAAACCTATGACAACCTGGATAATCCGTGCGGCCATTGTTTTGATTTCACAGAGAACTTTTGCAAAAGAATGTGCTAACGAGCAAGTCGTATGACATCTTTATTGACGTACCTATGTCCATCCTTACGTCAATCTCGGCACCTTTAAGGTATAAATATTGCCGACCTTGCCCTATGCAAACACACGCGTGGTGACAAGACGGAGCAGCCACACTTGCCGAAGCCGAGAGCAGAAGCAGACCCCGCTGGCAGCAGCCCCGCCTTCCTGACGCGCTGAGAGACGCGCTGCTATCTCAAACCGAGAGACCCAGCACCGGCGCTTCTGGGCAGCCCTCGCAGGCAGCCTGGAATATCGAGAGCAGAGAAAGAGATACCATTCCTCATTCATCCTAAATTCCAGGTACAGAACTGAATAACCCCTCACAGAGAATTCTTTAGTTATTCACTTGGCAAAAACAAACTTAACTTAAACTGTAACTTTCTATTCCCGCCCACGCATTAGACTTAGGTCAGGTACACGGGGTAGGCGTATTTAGAAACACCAGTTGAGTACGTTTAGTCAAATGTATATGTGTATGTAAATATATTTTAATCATTTTAAACATCATATGGCTCAGAAACCATATCAATGTTTTTACAGTATTATTTTATACTATTGCTTCTAATGTATGCACTTTACTTAACTATAAGTATTGCAATAATATCGATCCATTTCTCATGTATGAGAAAAGAGACTGATCAATAAATAACACCTTTTTATTGAACACGCCCGTCTCTCTTCCTTTTCTCTACATTCTGATGAGACTAAGAATGCACGTACTGACTGAGTAAAATAATTGCCTTGTGCTCACACGACTCTTGAGATTGACTCTTGATTAGGGGAGAGCAAAGTTGTCATGTTCTATGGTTGTCAGAAACTAAATCCCTTCTTGTCTAATCAGGGGAGGTAATTCTTTCCTGAACATTCGAGAAAGTTTCTAGCGAACTCTGAGCTTAGCTGGCAAACCCAAAAAATAAGTCTAGTATCGACAGTAGTAGACCTAGTTAACGTCTGGTCTAGGCCTTTACTGCTGTAGGTATTATTCCAATGCGCAGAGCCTATTGGGAAAATAGGAACTACACTACATGGCGCCCAACGCGTTTGGAAAGGGCAATAAAACTAACGTAAGACATTTAGAGTAACTCAGTTGTGCTTTCTCACTCAGACCCCTTTTCCCAAATACTCCAAAGACGTCTGGAGTGGGTGAAAGGTTATATCCTCCAAAACCTCGCAGGAGGGAACTCCTATGTATGGTTCTTGGTCTAGTCAACGTTGAAGGATAAACAGTTCCAAAATATTGTGCATCTAATCTCTGTTTCCATAAAGAAACCTGATCTGCAAATAAAAATAATACCATCCTGTCAGTAAAATGGGAGACAGTGATGAAGAAAGAGAGGCAGTTAGATTAGCAACTGAACTCGCAGATGCTGATGCTACCATGCAAGCAGCAGACCCGAATATAACACTCATTCCGGTCATTAAAAGGAGATCTATAACCTTAAAACTTATAGAAAATGGACTGACACCTAGAGGTGGTACAGTCATATTCGTAATTGAGGCACACGAATATCGGCAGACAGAGGTATATTATACATGGATACATTTTCCAGCAGCAAATGCTGTAACAAAGTACTTCCACTATTACAAAGTAGAGGAACCTCCTAATGAGTACACTCCTTTCGAGGAGGTGGAAGTACCACTCAAATTCCAAGAGCATTTGCTCTTATTTGATGGCGCCCTAAAACATAATAATCACATTACAAGGCTCGGTCCTTTAGGAAGACCAGGAGCAACGTGGCCGGTCTTAGCCGGATACACACCACATCCAGACATCGACGAGATGCCTGCACCACAGCTGTTAATACAGCTAAAACAATTACTAAAAATTCACAGACAATTAGTTCAGTATGTAATGCGGACTTCAACAATTCAGCCAGCGATTAAACTTCCACAGCTGACCCCTCACCAGGGGAACACAAATAAAATTACACCACAGAACATCCAATCCTGCCTAGGTAAAGTTCCAGCTAAACGGGAACAAATACCATTCTGGTTGGCAGAGAAAATCACCCAAATAGAGGCGGTGTTTCCTGACACCACCCCATTAGAAAAACACAGGATTCTGACTATATGTCTCCCAATGGGAATCGCACCACACATTGAGGACTGTGACACTTGGGGTACAGTCTTTGCTTCCATCTATACAAAAACGCACGGTGTCCCATCCATTTCGGTGATACCAGATGTGCTAAAACAAATTCAAGATGAATACGGTCCAGAACCTGCTTTAACTCTTGGTATGAAATTACTGAAAGACTTCAAGCAGGTCTCGGCTATATTACTAGCCAACATAAAAGGTGAAGCAGCAAACAGAGACAGATATAGCAGACCAACCAGCTGAAATTGCCAGAATCATAGAAAAATCCTATGAAGAACTAGGCAGAGATAGTCTAGGTGGAATACCAGTAAAACCGCAACTGACTACAAGTCCAGAAAAAATATTTTTTAATAATAATAATTCACCAAAAAAGAACTGGGATGGAAACAAACAATCCAATCCTAAAGAAAAGAAAAGAAATTCCAGTCCCGAGGGAGGTCTCCTAGGCGAAGAGAGAAATCTCCGAACCAAAGACAGAGGTCACCGCAGAGTGACCCCTCTGGGAATAGATATAACCTTAGAAATAGGGATAATATTAAAAAACCTGATAGATATCAAGACATTGATACACGTCCCTCTCAATCTTTTCAGAATTCCTCGCAGAAATCGGAAAGAAGAGGACGATCAGAAGAGCACGCCAAGTCCAAAGACAAGGAACCTGCTCAGCTAAAAAAGAAATTACAATTTCCAAAAAAGAAGGTAGCCAGTATCAAGGTAGTTAACAATGCCGAGAATACTGAGGACACAACTGAAAAACGGAAAGTGGGCTCAGACAATGCTAGACAGCGCAGCAGAGGTGAGCATAGCTCGCAAAGTTCTTATGAATCATCTGGAGACAGTGGACACGAATGAATATCTTCAAGTGGAAACTGCAGATACCAGAGTTAGCAAGCCCCACAAGATATACGAGATAACATTACGTATAGAGGGAGATAAGACTAGGAAAATAAGGGGACTATTTTGGGATAACCTCTCCAAGGGCTATGACATCCTTCTAGCTGAAAAAGACTGGCCACCAGAGTTTGTCAGGGAGTGCCCTCATGGCGAAGAAGTAATTATGCCTGCCTTCTCGAATCATATCCCGATTCATAAAAAATATATACTTGCTAGAAAGTGGGCAGTGGCCTTAGCACCTGCTTTATATAAAAATCATGTAGGATGGGATGAGGATTCTCCTCCTCACAAAATCCAGTTAAAATCACAACCAACTGCACAAAGGCAGTACCCAATTAAGCAAGAAGCTAAAAAACAGGTAAATGAAATACTAGATCAGCTAGAATACCAGGGGGTGATTGAAACTTGCACCTCACAAATGAACAATCCTTTGTTTCCGGTCGCCAAACCAGACAACTCATATCGTCTAGTTTTGGATTACCGACACCTTAACACATGTTGCAAAACTTTTGCAGTGCAAAACTCACACAGTGCTGCACTAATGAATAACATAGTGCGCAAAAAATACAAAACAACCTTGGACATCTCCAATGGATTCTTTTGTCAAAACATAGCACCAGAGAGCAGATATTTAACTGCATTCTCAGTAAATGGCACTCAAAAACAATTCTGTCGGTTAGCCCAGGGGTACAAGAACAGCCCGGGGGTATTCTCAGCGAGAGTAACAGAATTACTACAACTATATGATGATGAAGCATTATCTTATGTCGATGACATTTACTTAACAGATGATGACTTGGAGACTCACTTGAAAAGAGTGAACACCATAATACTTGGTTTCGCTGCAGAGGGTTACAAATTCAACTTTAAAAAATCGAGAATGGCCCATCTGACAGTCCTATTCTTAGGATATGAGTTATCAAGTGAAGGTAAAAGCCTGGCAGACAATTTCCTAGAGAAATGTGCCGTAATCCAAGCTCCTAAAACACTAAAAAACCTACAGTCAATTCTAGGCTTCCTAAATTTCGGAAGAACATACATTGCAAATTACGCAGAAAGGGTCAAACCCCTTTACGATCTAATTAAACCAGACTTTAAAAGATCCAGTTGGACTCAAACACACACAGAAATTTTGAGATCCTTACAAACAGACATGCTAATTAAAACAAAATTAGAAACACGTGATAATACACGCAACCTTGTGATCCGAGTCATCCCAGGGAGATGCGGATTCACGTACCTAACCTCTAATGAGGGAGAAAAGGTACCAATTGCATTCAAATCACACTTGTACACAGAAGCTGAACAGGAATTCAGTAATACAGAAAAAATCATTCGTGCAGTTCAAACCGCAATAGCTAGAGAAAAAGACATAGCTGACGGTAGACATATCACAGTCAGAACAGCAGAATCAGCCTTTGAGGCACTAACAACACCGTGTAATTTACCCACTACAACATTGAATCCGGAATGGATACAATGGGTGAATTCAATCACAACGGACAAAGTATACTACTACTTTGACCCAGAACTAGAAGAATTGAAAAATCTAAAATATGAAAAGACGTATCCTCTGCCAATCGACATTCTGCCTCTACGACATTACGCCTGTGTAATATATACAGACGGACATGCTCAACCCTCCGTTTGGGGAGAACAAGCATACAACCCCACATGTGAGATTACAAAAGAAGTGTGGCGCGGAGGTAAATTAAAACCTCTATTAACAAAATCACACTCAGTAGAAACTAATTCAGAAAAACAAACTGAAATAATCACATTGAAAATGGCGCTAGATAATGCGGATCGCGAATTCCCGACACTTATAGTGTCAGATTCATATTACTGCGTCAAATCATATAACAGCGATTTGCAGACATGGATTCAGAACGGTTACAAAGATGACACAGATGCACCAATAAAGCAGAGACTGCTCTGGGAACAAATAGCTCTTTTACAAAAAGAACTACCAAAGACTCACTCGACTCACTCACTGAGTCATCAACGTGATGGCGTTCACGTTGTAGGGAATTCATTGGCTGAAACAGCCGCAGCGGCAGCCACTAAATCGGCTCCCGTAGTTCGAAAAAAGAGTACATTAAAATACATTGACGGTGAAACATTGCTGGCGGTGAAAACGTCATCAAAAGGCGACTGCTCAGCGTTACCGATCAACTATCCACTCAATTACACATACATAATCGATGCAAACTCCGTCCCTTTTGCTCGAATCCCTGGAGTGGGGGATAGAGTGATTCCAAACATGGACAGGAGAAGCTTGTTAATCGCAGACGCACATATGGGTGAGGGTCTTGGACACCTCAAACTAAAAGATTCTCTGGAAGATTTACAATCACGGTACTGGTGGCCAGGCATGAGCCTACATCATACCATGTTTGTAAAAAACTGCCCAAACTGCAACAGAGATCGCAGTGGGGAGAGAAACAGTTTGATACCTCGTCGTATTACGGCAGATAATATCAGCAGTAAAAAGCAGGGCTTGCGATTAACATATACAGGCTAGTTTCCACTTATAATGTAGATCCCCAGCGAACGACTGACGCCAGAACTGTTATAAAAGATTTGCGGGTCTTCATCGGCACATACGCAATTGGCATTCTGCATTCGGACAATGGTCCTGCTTTTAGCTCTCGGGCTTATAAGGAGGCCATGGTCAGCATGGGCGTGCAATTGCGGTACTCTTGTCCATTTCACCCTGAGGGGAACGGAATTGTTGAAAGAAAAAACCGTGACATAAAGCAATCTATAACGGCAAAGGTATTAGGTTCGGGAGCTGGGTGGGTCAAACATCTAATAAGTGTCCAACGTAGTCTAAATAACTTGCCAAGAAATTCTCTGAAGGGATTCAGTCCGTACAAATTATTATTCGGAACTAGGATGTTGATCTCTGACCTTGATAGTCAGACTTCAGTGGTAATAGAAAAAACCTTTGATGTCAAAGACCGTTTGGCTATTTTGCAGGACTTAAACAAAACAAGAAAAGACCTGAGCAACATACAGTTGAAACAACAGCCAACAACCACTGAAGAATCACCACCTGTCCCAGCAAGACCTGTCTGGATTCCAAAAGTCGGGGATCTAGTCAGGGAGAAGATCGCGGTAAAGAAGGAATTTGGGCCTTCTTACAGAAAAGCAGTTCCTGTCTTGTCTGTCAACGGGACAAGATCAGTTGTACTACCGCCACTTGCTGGAAAAAAGGAGAACCGAGTTGTTTCCATCGACCTGGTAAAACCACAACATGTGGCCGATAACAAACAGTAGGCCAAGTGGACTCCCAATAAGTAGCAGAACACCAAGGTTTGCTACCAGTACAGAGGTCCTAACAAAGAGGCTCATCACATTCGAAACGCCTACAGAAGAACAACAAGGACTATGCAACAATGCAATAGAACTCAGACCTCTGAAAACCCAAATAAAGACATTTAGCAGAGACACACCAATCTATACTGAAGTACCAAGTGAAAATGCAAGAAACAAAAATCCTGAACCAATTGGAACAATTGACAGAACTGCATCTGGTTACTTCATCAACTTCGATGATTCCTCTGAAGGTTTCAGTGAATCAAAGACACAGCCATCATCCAAATCCTTTAAAGACAAAGCGAAGGAACTTTTGAAACAACTGAAAGAAACATATCTGATTTCTCCATGGATTGAATTTTGGGTGGGTTTTGGTACATTTATCCTCATACTTTGGCTCATCATGGTATTTACTTTGGGACGCTTCATTGAGGGAAAATATGCTAAAATGGACACAGCAAGTCAGAACATCAACTTGGTCCTCAAACCACACACATCTTCACACGTCGAGAAAAGAGAACTTTCTCCAGAACTTTCTTCAGCCAACTTCACAGCCAATCCGATACCTGGTGGGGTAGCCTGGGACAACACTGACTATGAAATTTATGGTCCGGTCGAGATCCTGAAGTATCCAAACCAAATCAAGATCTCCTTGAGTGACTTTGCAAAACCAAACTCATTTGCTGATGATTGGGACTTCGAAAGTATTAACAACATGATGTCTGACTTAGTAATGTCTGCTAAATTTACAAAACATGATTATTTGCAGGGTTCTACAAATTATGATAGTATGTATTGCTATAACCATTATGGTAACCATTTTTTACATAAATCTGCACAACCTAGAAATGTTTTGAATTATAATCAATGGGAACATTGTGCAACACCTCCAAAAGGGAGCTCAAGAACCGTTTATGACAAATATTCATATTTTTCAGGGTTTAACACAAGTAATGCTGAAACATTTTATTATAAATTGTCAAACAAGACAGGGATGAAAACCATGATAACCAACACAAAATTGATATATTCAGATTCATTCTTTGAAAAAATGAATACTTTTGGATTTGATTATTGGGACAAAAATGTTGATTTGAAAAGTGTTTGGGGTACAAAAGAATGGCAAGTACAGGGTTTAGAAGCTTTGTTTAGAGCCTGCATGATCCCAGAACAAATGATATTTTTAAATGACACTGTTCAACAAACCACCTGTCTTGGCTTAGCCAAAATCAAAGATTTAAATAACCCGTCTATTCCAAAGCCAACAATGTTTAGCAATAACTCTGATACAGATGAAGAAATAGACGTAAACCATATACTTAACCAAAACAGAACACATCCTGATTGGAAACAATGGTTGATCTGGCCCACAGATACAAATCACTGTCAAGATAGATTCCTGAATAAAACACAGGGTTTCAAAATGACCAGGCCAGACCCTAGATATCCCCAAAGACATCACCCAGGGATAATTACAACCTACAGTGTGGGCAAATTATGCCTTCAATGGCTACAGACTTCCACACTGCCTGAAATTAAGCAACACCTAACTTTACTTACTGATGGTGCTGACTTGCGTGATTTCATAATGGGACCACGCAAACAGCGTCAAAAGCGTTTCATAGCAGCCTCTGTATATGCAGCATACAATGAGGCCTGGAAGGTTACTCAAATTGAAACAGCAGAGAGAATACGTGAAATTGATCGTATTAATTTGGAAAAATCACTTTCTGTAGTGGACAATGGGTTAATGACTCTGTCCTCCAGAATTTTTTCATTGGACAGCATTGTGTCTTCAGCAATCGATATATTATCGCAAGACTTACTGTTATTACAACATGGTCAGTCACAATTGCGTTCTATTGTACAGCTTGGCTGGACGTTACAAAATCTGCGTTCAGGCTATGTGCCTTGGCGTTTAATCAACACAACGTCACTATTCCAAATCTTTAACCTTACTGATAGACAAATCGGTATGGCACAAAAGGGTGCTGATTATACAATCTTGAGCATTGAAAAACTAGAAAGATTACCAATGACAATGTCAGAACGACCTGTCAGTGAATGGATAATCCACGGAATAATAAATATTCCAATCTCAACCTTCAGGTTTCAATACTGCCAAAAATATATACAGGCTGGCATGTACGAGAAATTGGGAAAGGGGTACCTTAAAACAACATGGAACCTGCCCTATTCACATGCATGTGTCAGTAATAAAGGACAGAAAGTGTTTCTTAGTGGCAACAATTGTGCTATGTCACTAAGCGGCACGCTTCTGTGTAACGGTATTAGTTTGCATGGAGCCTGTGAAGGGAATTCATACAACCTTTCATGTCACCAGCAAGGCGCACCTGCAACTGAAATAGAACCATTCTTTCAAAGACTCTATAATGGGAGTTACATTCTTATTGTAGACCGCAGATGTTGTAGTCTTATGCCCGGGACTCCTTATCTAGTAACTACAACGGCGAAGGTCAAGTGCTGTGGACGTTCTTTGTTCCCCAGCTCCTTTCCAGACAGGGAGGCAAGGGCATGGCCCAGTTTGAAAATTACTTCTATTCGAATAGACACTTTAAGCAGAATGAAAACAGTGCTTCTTCAGACGCCTACAAGGCTCACGTCATCTAAAGAAACGTATGATCTACAAGTCGCAAGGACGACTGCAGAGATACATACATTATTATCAACTAATTCCCCCGTACATTTTGCGGAAATCCTGAGCGAAATCTTAAATATTTCTGATACCACTGGGGTCTCAAAGGTATTTAAGACAGTATTTTCGATGGCATTAACACCATTCAAAGCCATACTGGGTATTTTTCCAGATTTCGTCCATTCGATTTTTGGCGGACTTCCCCTGATCCTGGGACTAATTGCAGGAATCCTATTCCTAGTCCTTATTTTTCGTTATGGCAACCCATGTCACAGATCAAACTCTCGCGACAATGGAAGAAACGATCCGAGCCATTGGATACCGGGACCGGATATCAAAAATCCTGGGACTCTCCCGGCTTAGAGACCTAAACATGACTTGGTTTCTATCATTTCGACCAATGTGGCAAAGGTGTGTTTTACCTGTACTAAGGTGTCTGCTATGCGGAGAAGAATGCGTGTTAGACACCTGTCTGACGCTACAATCGGATGCGCCGGTGGATGCAGATACACTGTTGGTTCCTACCAAGGTTCACGCTTTGTGCTGCCCTCAAAGGCTGCCAATCCTGATGACGGCATTCCTGGAATCTTCACCACTACGATTGAAGGGTAGTGAAGTTCAAGATGAAAGCAGCATCGAACAGGTACGACCTTCTGTCAGCAATGCGAATCAGAATGTCAATGGAGACAATCATGCGCACGAATGCATGGTTACCCCTATTCCCGACTTAGTGGAACTTTCCCATGAAGCTGTTGACAGTTTTTTCGAAAGCCTGAATGATATGATGTTCTCTCCAGAACAGAAATAGAGACTTTTGAGTAAACTCGCACACGGCGTTCCCTGAATTCGGCCTTCAACCTTTAAAAATAAAGTCACATGAACAATTATCATCCAGTTCACGGACAGCAATTTTTTCAGCAAGCCCCTAAAATATTTTTCTATATATTTTTTCCGGGACTCTGATCTTCTGCTTAAAGTAAGAAACTATTCCTAGAGAACTAAGATTTCTCTTTTTAGATACTTTATATAGACTTTAGCTGCCCGCTGGTATGTTCACAAATATTTTATTATGTGATGAAATGGTCTCGACCTTCCTTTCTGTATAGCCATATTAAGAGCCATTTCATGTGTATTTCTCATATACCAATAAGCAATAATGCATAAAAATGCGTGTTTACTTTTGCATTTAATTCATAGCTTAAGTGCATACAATATATATGACTGCAATTTTTCAGTATATTTGAAAATTTCAAAATGCATTTATGTATTTTGGGGTGGTAAGGTATACACTATACTCTATAGTATGTTGTACTATGTTATACTATGCATAGATTAGTAGATATGACCATAGTTAGCGTGGAGTGGGTGTCGTGTATTTCTATAGGTCCTGAATCGATCCCCCTATTCCTGACCCTATTCTGGTTAAACTAACTAGCTAGTTAACTAACAGTCAGCCCATGAGGCAAGAACAGCCCCCATGATGCAGATACCGTTATCTGATGCAGTCACACTACGGCACAGGAACGTGTTATCTGATTAGGTCATAACGCTTGAGATCTAATTAGACAAGCGACATTCCTCCAGCCCCTGATAAGGCATACGACGTTCTCATAACAAATCAAACCTATGACAACCTGGATAATCCGTGCGGCCATTGTTTTGATTTCACAGAGAACTTTTGCAAAAGAATGTGCTAACGAGCAAGTCGTATGACATCTTTATTGACGTACCTATGTCCATCCTTACGTCAATCTCGGCACCTTTAAGGTATAAATATTGCCGACCTTGCCCTATGCAAACACACGCGTGGTGACAAGACGGAGCAGCCACACTTGCCGAAGCCGAGAGCAGAAGCAGACCCCGCTGGCAGCAGCCCCGCCTTCCTGACGCGCTGAGAGACGCGCTGCTATCTCAAACCGAGAGACCCAGCACCGGCGCTTCTGGGCAGCCCTCGCAGGCAGCCTGGAATATCGAGAGCAGAGAAAGAGATACCATTCCTCATTCATCCTAAATTCCAGGTACAGAACTGAATAACCCCTCACAGAGAATTCATTAGTTATTCACTTGGCAAAAACAAACTTAACTTAAACTGTAACTTTCTATTCCCGCCCACGCATTAGACTTAGGTCAGGTACACGGGGTAGGCGTATTTAGAAACACCAGTTGAGTACGTTTAGTCAAATGTATATGTGTATGTAAATATATTTTAATCATTTTAAACATCATATGGCTCAGAAACCATATCAATGTTTTTACAGTATTATTTTATACTATTGCTTCTAATGTATGCACTTTACTTAACTATAAGTATTGCAATAATATCGATCCATTTCTCATGTATGAGAAAAGAGACTGATCAATAAATAACACCTTTTTATTGAACACGCCCGTCTCTCTTCCTTTTCTCTACATTCTGATGAGACTAAGAATGCACGTACTGACTGAGTAAAATAATTGCCTTGTGCTCACACGACTCTTGAGATTGACTCTTGATTAGGGGAGAGCAAAGTTGTCATGTTCTATGGTTGTCAGAAACTAAATCCCTTCTTGTCTAATCAGGGGAGGTAATTCTTTCCTGAACATTCGAGAAAGTTTCTAGCGAACTCTGAGCTTAGCTGGCAAACCCAAAAATTAAGTCTAGTATCGACAGTAGTAGACCTAGTTAACGTCTGGTCTAGGCCTTTACTGCTGTAGGTATTATTCCAATGCGCAGAGCCTATTGGGAAAATAGGAACTACACTACACCATAAGGAACTAATTCAATTAGTTGTAACAGCACAGGTGCACCACAACATTTAGCATGAGGTAAATCAAATATTTGGTATACAATCCCTATAAATCACGGAGATGAAAGTTCCTCGATTTGATTTCTTTATTTTAAAAAAGTGAAGCACCATACAGCCGACGCGCTTCGTCCCAAAGAGGGACTTCTTCAAGGCTGTTAAATACAAACATATAAACAAACATATATAAGACACATATGGAAACAAATATATAAAAATAGATATATAAAAATATACACATATATATATATACATATAAAATCGTCGAAAGACCTTACAAGACTCAACATCATATTTTCTTCCTTTTCCAATTGATTTTGTATAAGTCTAGTCAATTTTGCTGCACAAATATGCAAGCATATGCAGATAGACAACGTGAACGATAATATATTGAAGAAATATGATATATTTGTATCCATCATTTTTATATTAGGTTACAACATACCCATTATCTTAGATGCAAAGTCTAGGGCATCAGGGATGATCTGAACAGTTAGTGTAAGGTCAATAAAGAGGGAGTGAACATGGAATGTGAAAGTAACAGAGGGGAGAAGTTAGAAAGAGAGTATAGGAAAAGAGTGAACAGGAAAAATTTGCTGGGTGGATTAAGGAAGTTTTTATGTATGAGTGGTGCAGCTAATAAATGCAGATGACAGATTGAGACTGATGTTCTAGCCTTAATCCCCCCATTTGTTCAAATTGTCTCTCTGCCTTGGGGAGAGGTGAACACAAGGCATAACTGGGCATAGATAGCCAAGTATTAACATGTATTCTAACTTAGTAATAGAACAAAATGTATTCGTTTTATTCAACATGAAGATAAGTGAAGAAAGCTCGGGACAGTCCAGGCTGAAATATACCTTCTGCTAATAAAGAGAGACTTCAAGTAGAGATGGTGATTGAAGATCTAAGAGTGTAGCACCGCAGAAGACGGAAAGGCTTGTCTCAATAAATCTGAAGATTGAATTAATATCATAATCAATATATCTCTGCATGGTCAGCAAAGAGTTAAAAGATCTTAATTAAATGTGAATATAAAGCGATAATACCACTTACTGTGGACAAGCGGTCCAATGATCATCTTAATAAATATGTCCGCTGTGTTTAAAAGGTTGTGGTGTCTATTGGTCCAAAAATATAGATCTGCATGTGGTAATAGGCCTGTAAGAGCAAGGGTGGAATCATTAGTAATGTCCCCCTAGTGGAGTCTAATCTCTCCATCCGGCCCGATAGGAATGAATTAAATGGTCAAGCACGTTTCTTAAGGTACGCTCAATGCTAGTAATATGACCCCACATCAATCCTTGTCTCCACAGTTTTAAGATACACGAAACCCCAATATGTATTAGATAGCTAGGCAAAATCTAAAAAGCGGGAAGAGAAACCCCTTGAGGCTAAAGGTAAACTTGTCTGCTTACCTATCTGTCATCCATTTCAGATGTGTGATCCCACAGCATGTAATCAACCAAAGGGTTCATTTATATGGGTTTGAATGCCCAATTTTATAGGATACAAAAGAAACAATGGGGATAAATTAGTTGCCCAAAGATCTCAATAAATGTGCCTAATACCAGAGGAGGAGTAAAAAAAAAATGAAACCATTAGCAGACCATGTCAGTAAGTCCCGAAAAGACATGTGCCTCTGAGCGCAGTGTACTTCACTACCAAAGGGTTCAAAAATGGTCCCAGCTGAGTGCGCCCATATCAAGCTTACTGGGGAAAAGAATCTGTCCTGTCAAGTACCCTGTATCTATCTCCCAGACTTGTAATGCAAAATGTTAAAAGGTGCGTGCCCATAACCTCACGCAAAGTAACAGAATTTAATTTAAATTAAGTAAAAGACAGTCCATAAAGTTAAGGGTTGGTAATTACAATCCCATAGCTGCCAAGGTTTCAGATTGCTGTGTGTGACATTTTCATAATTTCAGGGTAATTATGAGTGACATTTCAATGACTATGAGTGACACTTTCTCGGGAGTAAAATCAAGGAATGAAGACGCTGGAAACATATAAATATCAGAAATTACAGCTATTTGGGCATCGAGAAACTCTAAGAAGGTCTGAAAACTGCTACAAAGCACCAGAAATGGAAGTGCACTCATTGGAGGCAGACTGTATGACTACAGTTCTCAGTAACAGAGGGCGGCAGGCACTGCAGCCGCTCAGAAGATTATTTCATTGATATGATCATTCAAGACCACTCGCTAGCCTAAAAAGCACATTTTATAGCATAGCAAGAGCAACTAGGAGATTTTACCGTTACTCCGTCTCAGGCACTTACTGTTTTTGTGAGCCTGGCAAGCTGGAACCGCAGCAACAGGCAGGCCCTGTCCCACTCACTAGCCCAGCTGCAGGTCTCCATGGCAGCATAAACTTCACAAGACAGTGTATGAACTACTTAAATGAATGCAGGGTTTAACACAAAATATATATTTCCTTAAACAAGAACACAGGTAGCCATTGGACAGAAAGTGTCTGCCTGCACCACAACAACAAGAAACAACTGCAGCTAACCTTGAGATGTGCAATGAAAACATAAAAAATTACGTGATAACGTCAACTTTATGCGTGGTAGCAATACACTCCAGGGGAAACATGTTTGTATACGTTAAATTACACAGTGTTCCTGCGTTGAAGTCATGCTCCGTTTGCATGAGATATGTGCAGAATCTACAGTGTCTTTGGTGCTCCTTAAAACACATTTTACTCCTTGAATGCTTCCCTTGAGCTATCTCGGTAAAGACACTGGGACCTCAACCCCAGTTTGAAACTCTGGTATTCAAAGCAGCATGTAGTGCCTGGAAGTGAGTCAACGGAGCTATGCATCTGGGCTTTTACTGAAGCTTGCAAGTGCAACACTGCTATACAAACCTACTCACTTTACTGGGGCGCAGTGGTGTGGGCACTGTTTCAGCCTATTGCTTGGTGGTTAGTGGTGCTGTTATAAATAAAAGGACAATGGAGTGACAGTCGGTTTCGCTAACTCATAGTGCTGTGTATGTAAGAGTTGTAGCACAGCCCTGAGACAAGTGTTTCTCATAAAATTACAGTGAGGGGCAAGCCTGACAGTGCATCTGTGGGTGAGATGCACATTTTGCTAGTGTTTAAAATATATCTTGCATGACACCCGTAAATTGCTAGTAATTTGACAGGTGTGCATAGTTTAAAATATATTGTCTGATTTGGTGCTAAATTGAAGTAAAAATATGTTTGTCTTTACACAGCTGATCTACATTTCCTCCTTCCTTTGTTTAGCAGTGAGTTGGTATGCTGCTGCCTTGAGCTGATGGGCGGCTGTCTGTGTTTTCACCCAAGGTGTTACCGATTCTAAATGTTAGCCCCTGAAATGCAAATGCGTCTTGTCTTGTCAGTGAGCTGCTAATTGCTCTGTCACTGCACCAGGCCCAGCAGTAACGCAGAGAGTCACCCCCTGCGGGTCACAGCATGTGCCTCAGCGTTTTTACACTACGACTTGCACAGTAAGGTTTAGACTTAAGAAGAGCTACGGGACTCCCGAGCCTGGCTCAATATTTACTTATGGGGCCGGATGCCCCTACAGTCCACTCCTGCCTAGCGGCCTTTTAACTTGTATTGGAGCAGAATTTGAAAATTGGGTGCAGCAAGGAACGATCGGCTCTCCAAGCCAGTGTGACCTCGAGGGCGAGGATTTCCCTGAGAGGCCGAAACTGCGGGATTTAACATCAACAGTGACCAGCATTTCGCAAGAGAAGCACTAGAGGCTCTGGTCAAGAGGCAGGGGCTCCCAGCGCCGGTGCCTGCTCCGAGCTGCTTCCCATCTGCTGGGTACCTGGGGTGAGAGTTAATTTATCTTTGTGTCAATAAGAAGGCGGGCGTGCTAACAGACTTACTTCATTAGGAATCACTGTGACCAGAGCCTGGAGTCCAACCACGATATTTTGCGGCACGGTGTGGGACCTGCCGCTCCTCTCCCTCTCACGTACCCCTGGGCCACTGCAGCCCATCGCAAGGGGGGAAACGGACATGCCGCGGTCCACAGGGTGGGTTAGTCTTCTCTAACCAATCACAGGAGGAAGAGTAGTTGCGGTCCACAGCGTTGCCCCACGATGGGGAGGAACGGGAGGATCTTCACTCCCCGTTCCCTGCCTCCCGAGTGGCCGCACCATTTTGTAAACAGGAGTCGGCATTTGATCATTTTCATGCACAGGCTGGAACTTACTTGGGCCTCTGCTGCAGTGGCTGACGAGGGTCACAGTCCGCACTCGAAGACTGGCAGCAGGCTGCTGCTCCATAATTGGACGCACGACTCTGCTGTGCAGGGCTCGCTGCACCAGGCAGGCAGGCTCAGGCCGTAGGCCACCACAGGCTGCAAGGTATTC
Source organism: Lissotriton helveticus (assembly GCF_964261635.1). Taxonomy (NCBI): domain Eukaryota; kingdom Metazoa; phylum Chordata; class Amphibia; order Caudata; family Salamandridae; genus Lissotriton; species Lissotriton helveticus. Next base: position 1,715,945,364 of record NC_136059.1, read on the forward strand.
AGATCCTATTATAATAATCACTGGCTGATGAGAGAGGCTGTCTGTCTCGTGACCAGCCTGCACTCTCTCAAATTCCCCCGCCGCTTCTGCTAAGTTACTTTCTGTTCCTCCGGATGTGACGGCACTCTACCGCCGCACATCCGGATTTAATCCCGTCCCCCTGGTGACACGATCGGTGATTGACACAATTGCAGTACTATCGGTCTGAGGGCCCCTGCAGTGTGTGATGACGTGATGAGCCGCGCTGGCGCCGTACCCTTGTTTCCACGGCAATAGGCAGAGAAATACATTGTAGCGCTCAGAGCTGAGAACAAACAGTCTCTGATTAACTGTTTAGGAACTCGGAAGCAGGCGCACCTCAGCAGCAGAGAGAGCCTGGGTGGGCACAGTGACAGGCACCGCTGGTGGCTCGCCTGGCAGCAGGAGGCAAAATGCGTGACAAAGCATTTCAGTGCGGTGATGCGTGATGCTTGACAGGACTGCAATTCCCCGTTCCCATGCAAAAATACAGAGTCCCAATCCTGCGTCTCACGGTAATCAGTTGAAAACGACCGGCAGTGTCAATGATCCACCCAGTAGCGACTGTGATAAGTCCTCCGGCAACAGGTGAAGTCTAATGCTCTGGCTTCGTTGAAATAGCACCCTACAGCGAGTAAGTGAAAACACCTGCGAGTCTAGTGGAATCCTAGTAGATCATGGGATAATGCCAGCGCAAATGGCGGCCATCTTAACACGAATAGATGTACATGTTTAATACATATAAGAGGCGCAAAAAAAGATGTATAAAAATGCAATTGACCAAATTTTAACATATTGTTAATGAGACTGAGTAAAGCAGTCAGTAAGGGTAATCCGTGGTTGTAATAAACGTGGGACTAATTAAATGGCCTCCGAGAAAAATGTATTTAAACAAGGTCTAAGTGATGGAGCAGATTTCATCTGCAGTCATGCATTGTTTTATTTTTTGTGCTTCAGACAGGCTGCATTTAAATTGCCACGCACATTTTGGTGCAGGTTAAAAACATGGCACATGAAAAACATGAAAAGTGAGGCCTATTCACTTCAAACTGAAAATGCTTTTGCTGAATTAAATTAACATGTGTTTTTTTTGCAATCTAGAGAAAAAGTGGCCTTTTTACCTTTGAAGATTTTTAATAGAATGTGTTTCTCTCTTCCCAGCACATCCATGTAAACTAAATGTATTATTCCTGTCTTAATAGACTTTGACTTGTTGCATATTTTGATAAACATTTTCAGTTAATAACACCTCTTTTTATAATGTGTGTGAATTAATAATGCACTTGGGACACATAATGGACTGATTTACATGAAATTAATATTATCTTTGTGTTTGTTTTATTTTTGGGGCCTACACAAAACATGGCTGCCTGTGAATCCATCAAGGCTTTGACTTTCAATTTAATGAGAAGGGAGCATGCGCAGACTGTGGCAGCTTTCCTCATGACAAGAACAGCGTGAACTGCACATTCTTGTCATTCTGCCAATGTACCAGTTAGTTAAAAGTATCCATCTACTGCGCTGAGAAGGAAGAAGGATGAATTAGATTGAAACATTTTTCCTAGTAAATGTTGCAAATGTTCATAAATGTATTTATTCATGTATGCTTCTTTTGTTAGGACTAGTGAAGTCAGGTTTTTAGAATGAGTCAGGGAACTGTGACCTCATGCCTTTATGACTGACCAATCACGTAAGGTTCTCCTGAAAAATTTTACATCTTTGTGTACTCTGCCAATAATTATGGTATAAATACTGTCCTCTCTGGATGGGAGCCACCACTTCTTCTTCTTTTTCTCAGCTCAGCTGGCTTCTATGGGTTAGGTACGAGAAACGTCCCGGGAGATTGCTGAAGGGCGGGCTTGCGTCCGAGGAGTGTCAGGGGGAGGTTTCTGGCTTCCACGTCATATCTTGGCACTTTATGCCACATTCCTTTGAGGCCTGTGAAGGGCGGGCTGCTTTCCTCTTTAGACACAGACAGACAGAGAGTGCAGTGGATCAGGATAGATGCTAAACTTTAAGTTCATGTTTTGACTAATTAATTAGGTCTAAAAGATTTATTTGTCTTATGCATTTATTTCTCTTAATGGGAGATTTTTTGCCAACTATTTAATTATTGATTAGCTTTGCAAGACTATTTGTCTTAGAAACTCTTTAAGAATTGTGACTGAAATTTTGCGCCACATTTTCATAACTACATGTAATGCTTATATGCAGACTGTAATGTGTTCTGTATTATTGATATTTTTCCTGTTTTCCAAATTCTGTAACCTGATTGATATTTTACTAATGAATAAAGGGTCAGAGAAAAATTAACTTTTTGACTAGAAAATAAAACCCTTTAAAATAATCAACAACTCTCTTTATTGGCTCACAATAATAATTGTATTTTGACTGTTCATCTTTATTTAAATTCTCCTGATGGTAATACATGGTGTGAAGGGCCCAACACCTTTTGAGCGGTAAAATAGAGGTAGCATGAGGGTTTTGCATTGAGAAACTACCAGAAGAAATTACCGCTCTCCATCAGTTTTTGGTAAGCAGAGGATGGTCATTATTGATTAGTTTGGTGATTAGTAAATTTTGATTTCACCATCAACTACTCAACTAATTGATCATTGACCTTAAGAAGGAAATAAAATAATTGCCCAAGTTAGATAAATGTCCAAGTCCTGATTCCTGACTCCAATGCTCAGAACCTGAAGACTGGCAAAGCAGTACTGGCAGGTGATGCAAGAAGTGGTGTGAGTATCAATAGGGTTGTGAAATGTTGTTAATATGCTAGCATGTATTTTTGAAGTGTTGAAAATAGTAAGGATTTTTACTGTTGGTGATATTTAGCTCATTTTGAATTGATGGTGTTATTGATTATATTGGTAATTTCATAGGACATATATTTTTGGTTATTGATTACATGTTTTAACTCTTCATGTTAAGTTAGTGTCTTGTTCTATGTTGTCTGGAACACGCAGGTATGCACACCTGTGGAATCCCGGAAAGGAATAGCGGGTGGTAAATGGAAGCCACACTGCACTGAGGTTACTCGTCTGTTGGAATAGCACTGAGAAGCTAGGTAGGGCTGGCAGTGTTAAATTAGGGACTATTTTCTGTGTGAGTGATTAATAGCAAAGAGTTCGCTGGTGAAACTTTGGTCTGATATCACCTAGAAAGGGTCACACCAAAGGAGTAGCAGGTTCTTCTGAGCTTGATTGATAGCAAAAGGGTTCGCTGGTGAAACTTTGGACTAAGATATATCCTGAAGGATAAGTCCAAAGGAGTAGCAGGTTCTTCTGAGCTTGATTGACAGCAAAAGGGTTCGCTGGTGAAACTTTGGACTAAGATATATCCTGAAGGATAAGTCCAAAGGAGTAGCAGGTTCTTCTGAGCTTGAGTGAAAGGTAAGCGGAAGGGATTTACCTGTAGTGTTTGAAGAGTAAACGGAAAGTCTTACTTTGTGAAGGGTAAGCGGAATGTGTTACTCGCAGTGAATATAAATCTATCCTTTATTTAGCACAACAGACAGAGTAGCGAATGTATTTATGTTGTTACTAACAGAGTTATTGATTAAGAGAAATATTGCAGTAAGATTTTGTGGAGGGTCAGTGGTAGGAGTAAAACTGACTGAAATTTAGATTGACAGCTTTGGAGAAAAGAAATTGCATTGAACTATTGCAAAAATGAAACTGTTTGAAGGTTTAAAGAAGCTGTTAGGAGGTAAAGTGAAAAATTCGTTTTTTATTGGTGATGCTCCTGAAGGAACACCTGTGCATTTTATGTCTACCAGTTTGGGACAAAACACATGTATGTGGGTTCACCAGTGGTGCAAGATTACTGAAAAAGAGGGTGCTTTGAGGTTTCCAAAAGATGGTACTTTTGAATTGCAAATTATTGACAAATTAAGGGAAGTGTTATGTGAAATAAAGACACCATCTAAAGCTGCACAATTTGAGGCCTTAAGCCTGTGGGAAAAGACAGCAAGAGAGAAAGCAAGTGAGGATAAAAAGGTAAAGCACCAGATTCAGGAGAAGAAAATTAGTGATGAAAAAGAGCTTCAAATAAATAATGATTCAGGTGATGAAATAATGGATGAATTGTTAACTGAGTGTCTACCACTTTATGTGGTTCCCATGAAAAATACTGAAAATAGTGCACCAGTAAATACTACAGGGGCTACTGCTTCTGTTGCACAGAGAGAAATACAGACTGAGAGAAATGTGCAGACATTTTATATTGAACCATTACCTGTTGATTCAGTACTGACTGTGATACCTCCAGGTGTTACTACTTCAAATGTGCCTGATTTAGTTCAAGAATTGCAAACTGCAGATGCACAGATAGTGCCTAGAAAAATTATGACTGTCCCAATTAATATGGTCCCTACTGAAAAGGTTGAAAGAGCTGCAGAAAAAGTGATTATGGAAGGGTTTATTTCAGAAACTAAGAACACACAGATTATTGAACAGAAAGTACACCAAGCACTGAAAGGTGAGAGAAAAATGGTATTTACAACATCTGCAGCCCAGGATAAAATAAATATATTTGAAAATGGGATTTTTCAAACCTGCTCTGAGGAAGCAGCAGTGATTAAAAATATAGAAAACATGGGGGAACATATTAACACAGGCCCTGAAAAAGAGAAACAGCTTAGTGTTTTAAATTCAACATGTGAACATGAAGAAATTAACTGTCCCTGCTGTTTAAATAATGAAAATGTGAACCAGTGTCAAGAAAAAGAATTAATTTCCCTGAGTAAGGAAACAGCTACATGTTCATTAATTACACATAATGGACTGACAGATTTGGCTCAAAAATATGAAACTGATGTTTCAGGAAGTTTTCCATTTCAGAAAAGTTTCAGGGTACACATGGATGATGAAGCAAATGAGAAAATGTATTCTTCAGAAATGCAATTGCACCTTGCAGAAATAAAATATATTTTCAAATGCAATGGGTTTGAGAAATTAGGAGACAAATGGGCACGAAAACATGAGAAGAAAAAGAAACGACCAGACCTAGCAAGGAAACTGGATAAGGAAAAGAAGCCACCAGATTTAGTTGAGAAAAATAATAAACAGAATGAGGGAGAGGCTTTTGCTTACTCATTGAGAGAAAAGGTGGGAGAAATGTATGTGCATATGCCACAGAATAAAAGTGAACTTGCAGCATTTCTGAACACAATCCCACAATTGAGAGACAAATTTATGCTGTGGTACCCACAAGTTGATGGATTTGATGAATTTTTAAAAGAGTTGTGCATTCATTTGGAAATGTTCTTTTACATTGCCATGCAAACAGAATTGTGGTTTGAATCTAAAGTTGTGGAAAGGCCAAGTGAAGAGACAATGAAAAGGGTTTGCATGAATGCACCATAATTTTCTGTTGTTATGGAGGAAAATATAGCAGTGATTATTTTCCTGAAGGGCAGAGTGCCAGCAAAGGATGTTGATTGGGTACAGATTAAAAGAACACAGGATGGAAGTAAAGGTGTTTTGGTTTGTGCAAATTCAGGTATGGATGTTGTACTGCTGGAAAATGTGTCCTTTTGCCATCTTTATAACAGATTTGAGCATTGGAAGAAGAAAACTAAATTTAAACATGATGCACAAAAACATGGAGAAATGCAGGTGCAAAATATGCCAGTTAAGCAAATGCAAATGTCAGTTCAGAAACAGGTACCAATGGCAGAAATTTTTCAAGCACAGATGGTCCCACAAAATATGGAAAATGCTAAAATTAATTTAAATGAGTTGCCCAGAGTAAATGTGAATTGTTTCCAGAGACAAAAACAGAACCCAGTCCAACAGGTTGCTCTTTTTGCAAATGAGAGTTTTAACACTCACAATTCTGAATTTACCAATTCCATTGTGAGGGCAGTGGAAAGTCCAGATTTAGTTGCAGGAGTTTTAAGCAGAGAAATTACAAACACAGTGTTAGAAGAATTTGCACCAAAATTAGGCCCATTTGAGGAAGATTGCAAAACTGTTGTCTGTGACTCAGGCCTAGCAGGAAAACTATTATTTTGCAAATTAAGCAGCACAGATTACTGTACACCAGATAATGCTATTTTTCAGATTCCTGATGAGGATGTACATTTTAAAATGGCCCATCAAGAGACAGTTGTAGCATTGTTTTCAGAAAAGACAGTTGAAAAATTACCTTCTGCTTTGGAAAAAATATTAAACACAGAAATAAGAGAGTTCACAGAGAAGGATGCCAGGCTAATAAAATGTGCTGAACATGTCTTATTAAAATTTGAACCAGATGACATGTATTCAGGAACACAATCAGTTGCAGGAATTTTACCAATAAAAGGATTTTTGATGGAACTGATTGAAAGTTTGTGTAACTTTCTGATCATAGGTTCACAGAAAATAAATGAAAAGAACAGAATAGTGCAGGAGATTAAAAGCATATTTTTCCATGTTGTCCTGTGGTACCGAATCCAGCCAATATATTTTTTCACATTCCATGTGGTGAAGAATGGCTTACTTTTATTGATTTTTGCCAAGTTCATGTCACAGTGCCATTGCATGAGAATAGTCAGGAGTACTGTCAAAAAGAAGATGAATATCTGGGACACAAAATTGGAAAGGGAGGTAGAAAGGTGTCACCAGAGAAGGTGGAAATAATTTCCAAGATGAATCCACCTCAAATTCAGAAAGAAGTCAGGACATTTTTGGGAATGGTTAGCTGCTGTAGAGAGTGGTTAATAAACAGTTCCCTAGTGGCTAAGCCTTTACTGAGGCTGACACACTCAGGTGTGTCTGATCCGCTTCCATTGGACAACAATTGCACAAAAGCATTCCTAGAGTTGAAAGAGAAAAAATGGCGCGCCCCAGCACTAGGAATGAAAGTTTATTTGAAAGAAAATACACTAATTTGCAGTGAGAGGGAGGGCTGCGCTCTCTCATTGCTTATTCAAAAAGATGAATGTTTTCAAAGGTCTGTGATGTATTGCCCAATGACCCTTGGCCCTAACTTCACAGAAATGTCAGCAAATGAATTGGATTATGATGAAACTGAATATGAGTGTCTAAATATCATGAAAATATGCATACAGCCAAATTCAGACTTGAAGGATGAACATCTGAGTCAGCCCAACAATGTCCATTTTGTAGATGGCCCAAGTTTGAAAGGTGACACATTAAAAGCAGCACATGCTGTGCTCCTTATACATGATGTTGTCAAAGCTTCATGGCTTTCAGTAGTTACCCCAGCCCAAAATTCGAAATTGATTGCCTTTACCATAACATGCAGTATATCTGCTCAATTGGGAGTCACTGTTGTCATGGGAGAGAGAAATGCTAATTTAGTTGCACAAAATTGTGTTCTGTTAGCATATACATTCTATGGAATCTTCACAGTTAAGTTTAAAGAGGCTCAAGAAAATGTTTTTGAAGCAGCACAACAGGGTTGTATCAGAACTGTTTTTGAGAAAAATGACAACTGCAAAGTGACAAATGTGTTATTGCAAAGACTGATGCCCAGGTATAAATTGCCAGTTTCTCTGAAATCAGATCATAATGTGGTCTCAAAGATAATGAGTGCAGAACAACAGATTGGACAAGAAATGGATTGTAGCTATCTGCCTGAAGTGTCACGCATAATAAAGCAACACAATGGCAGCACTGAGTTACCTTTTGCAAAAGACTGTGTTTCAGCAACACTAAAGTGGCTTGAAAATGCATATGCAAATGCACTTGTGGAAAACACTGATGAGAACACTAGCCATGGCTGTGTAGGTCTGGTTGATGTACAGTGTGCAGTTTCTCACCAGATTGCAGCTGCTACACAAGATCTGCATAATGGATGGTGCAACGGTTTTGATCTGAGAGATGTTGTGGTGAAACATCTGAATCTGATCAAAGTGAAAATAAGAGTGAAAGGCCTTGGTTGAAAAAGTGCAAAGGATTGATGGTGCTCTGTCAGAGTTTCTCAGCACCTAAGTAGTCCAATTTGCATGGAAAGTATGAACCATACTGATGACAAGCTGATGACAATGAGTAAAGAAATGCTGAAACTGTCCTGTTGAATTCCTTTTTTATTATTTTAGTTACTTATTTTAAAGAAGACTAACTGTTCCAAGAAGCTACTTACAGATCTCTGCACTAATACATTTGAGCTTGGCTATATATGATCTGATTACAGACCAAACTTATGTTTTGCCTTAGAAATAGAAGTAACATTCTTTATGCTCAGCTTTGCAATTAAAAAAAAATATATATATATATACTGTCACTTGTGAAATGAAATATGTGTGATTAATTATAAATCATTTTATTATGATTTGAATTATCAAGAGGGTGGATTGATGGAGCAGACTTCATCTGCAGTCATGCATTGTTTTATTTTTTGTGCTTCAGACAGGCTGCATTTAAATTGCCACGCACATTTTGGTGCAGGTTAAAAACATGGCACATGAAAAACATGAAAAGTGAGGCCTATTCACTTCAGACTGAAAATGCTTTTGCTGAATTAAATTAACATGTGTTTTTTTTGCAATGTAGAGAAAAAGTGGCCTTTTTACCTTTGAAGATTTTTAATAGAATGTTTTCTCTCTTCCCAGCACATCCATGTAAACTAAATGTATTATTCCTGTCTTAATAGACTTTGACTTGTTGCATATTTTGATAAACATTTTCAGTTAATAACACCTCTTTTTATAATGTGTGTGAATTAATAATGCACTTGGGACACATAATGGACTGATTTACATGAAATTAATATTATCTTTGTGTTTGTTTTATTTTTGGGGCCTACACAAAACATGGCTGCCTGTGAATCCATCAAGGCTTTGACTTTCAATTTAATGAGAAGGGAGCATGCGCAGACTGTGGCAGCTTTCCTCATGACAAGAACAGCGTGAACTGCACATTCTTGTCATTCTGCCAATGTACCAGTTAGTTAAAAGTATCCATCTACTGCGCTGAGAAGGAAGAAGGATGAATTAGATTGAAACATTTTTCCTAGTAAATGTTGCAAATGTTTATAAATGTATTTATTCATGTATGCTTCTTTTGTTAGGACCAGTGAAGTCAGGTTTTTAGAATGAGTCAGGGAAGTGTGACCTCATGCCTTTATGACTGACCAATCACGTAAGGTTCTCCTGAAAAATGTTACATCTTTGTGTACTCTGCCAATAATTATGGTATAAATACTGTCCTCTCTGGATGGGAGCCACCACTTCTTCTTCTTTTTCTCAGCTCAGCTGGCTTCTATGGGTTAGGTACGAGAAACGTCCCGGGAGATTGCTGAAGGGCGGGCTTGCGTCCGAGGAGTGTCAGGGGGAGGTTTCTGGCTTCCACGTCATATCTTGGCACTTTATGCCACATTCCTTTGAGGCCTGTGAAGGGCGGGCTGCTTTCCTCTTTAGACACAGACAGACAGAGAGTGCAGTGGATCAGGATAGATGCTAAACTTTAAGTTCATGTTTTGACTAATTAATTAGGTCTAAAAGATTTATTTGTCTTATGCATTTATTTCTCTTAATGGGAGATTTTTTGCCAACTATTTAATTATTGATTAGCTTTGCAAGACTATTTGTCTTAGAAACTCTTTAAGAATTGTGACTGAAATTTTGCGCCACATTTTCATAACTACATGTAATGCTTATATGCAGACTGTAATGTGTTCTGTATTATTGATATTTTTCCTGTTTTCCAAATTCTGTAACCTGATTGATATTTTACTAATGAATAAAGGGTCAGAGAAAAATTAACTTTTTGACTAGAAAATAAAACCCTTTAAAATAATCAACAACTCTCTTTATTGGCTCACAATAATAATTGTATTTTGACTGTTCATCTTTATTTAAATTCTCCTGATGGTAATACATGGTGTGAAGGGCCCAACACCTTTTGAGCGGTAAAATAGAGGTAGCATGAGGGTTTTGCATTGAGAAACTACCAGAAGAAATTACCGCTCTCCATCATAAGAACGTGATGAGCTATCATCAAGCGCTAAGATCTAAAGATAACAGCAAAACAGATGACTGAACATATTAAAAGAACAAGTAGCTGTAACAGAGCTGCAAAGTACAAACGGAAGGATGTAATAGGCGTCCTGGTAGATCATGTGATTATGCAAGCGCAAGTGGCGGCCATCTTAGAACGGATAAATATATATTGCTAGTATATAGAAGAGGAGCAAAAAGTATGTGTGAGATGCAATTTACCAAGCTAAAAAATAATATTAAGACTGAAGGAACAGTCAGTAAATGTAGCCCATGCTCATAGCCAGAAGATTTATTAAGTGGCCTCCAATAATGCGTCTGGGAACGTAATGAATATTATGATAACAGGCAGCCTGGGAAAGACTCAAGATGAACAGTATGGACCCCCTCATGCCTCAGTCGAGCCAAAGTTTCAACCATTTGGACATAGTGATATGTTCTTGTCGTTTAGTGCAAGACAAGAGGCTGAGATAAGTCTCAATACTGAGGTCAATATCAAAATAATTGTGATCTCTGAGATAGTGAAGTATTGAAGGAGTAGAAACAGTCTAATTAGTTTAGATGTAAAGTTAGGATATAGACACAAGATAGAGTTAAAGCAATACGTCCAGGTATTTAAGATAGCCATGTACAGAATACATACATTAAGTGAAGGGCATGTCTCTCGTGGAAAGAGGAGGCAGAATTAAAACAGAATAGGCATATACCGGAGGCATATACAGGAATAAGCCCCCATTTGTCCAACATTTGAGCTAGGGAACATGTGAAATTCAGACTCATACAAAGAGTAAGGTAATCACTCATCTATTTATTGACAATTTCGAATAAAAAACATGATCCCATATTTGTATTCAGAGAAGGAGAGATATATAGTTCCAGAACAAGAGCAAATGGGCGAGTCCATATGTATAAAGGATGAACAGTATTACTACAAATTGATCACATCTTTTAGGCTATATTTAGCTGTACCCTTGCCATTCCCTACCCACTTTCTAGTGTACCTGAATAATCAATCAATCTTATTGGTTACTAAACATTTTCCTCTCCAATACATGACACAAAACTGGGCAAAAATCGGAGGAGAGGCTGAAGTTCCCTGTTTGTTAGATTATTCCAAGAAATAGTGTAGTTCATCCTCAGTGTTGTGACCCAGTTCTACACAGCGTAATCTACATATCCAACCTGCCTCCTTTCCTCTCAGGGCCAGTTCCCTGTTGCCACCCCTATGGTGCACAGGTTCATGATCAATTCCAATAAACCAGAAATTCTCTTCTGCTGTGTGATTTTCCTGCATGTGATATGTAAGTGGGTAAGGGGAGCTACTGATCATGGGAGATTTTAATTGTGTTATTAATTATGACCATGATACCACTAGGCGTGGCGTATTACAACAAATGTGTAAAGTTAGAGCTGCTGTATTAGAACTAAGGCGGCTACACAATTTGAAAGATGTCTGGCGTACCGTACATCCTAACATTGCTGGCTACACCTACTATTCAGCGCCACATAAACTGTGTTCTCGAATTGATATTGTCTGGACAACTGATAGAATTTTGGATAACTGTACAATAGAACTTTGCCCAAGAGTGACATCTGACCATAACCTCATTCTGTTAGAATTTAATATCTCAACCAAAAAAAAAGGGGTTAGACAATTCACTTTTCCGAGATATCTTTTTTCAGATGAGAATTTTATTGCTTTTCTTAAAAAACACATTACAGAATTTATTGAGATCAACTCGAACTCTGCAGCAGTAATATCAGTCTGGGATGCTTGCAAGGCTGGCATTGGGGGTTTTGCACAACAATATATTTTTCGGAACAATTCAGAGAGAATGAATGAGATTAAATCTTTGACTTTCAATATATTATCTCTGGAAAACCAGTTAGCACAGGCATTGCAGCAAGGGGAACTCAATGTTAATCAGATAAGAACTGATCTGGTTAATCTGAAGTCAGCTACTAAAAAGACGATGAGGGAGAGATGGGTTCTGGCCTCCCCTCCGACCGGTGATACTGACTCTCAGAAAGTTTCACTGAATTCTTTTAAAGAGCTTACTCCTGAGATTGCCACAAATCTACTTATCCAATGCAAATCAGGGTCACCGCTTGATCCGGCTCCTGCTAAGGTGATGGACAATCTTGCCCCTGTACTGATCAGCCCTGTCCTTTCTATCTGGAATTCCTCGTTACGCTCTGGTCAATTCCCCATGGCATGGAAACAGGCAATGCTAGTCCCGATCCTGAAAAAAACGGATGCGGATCCCTTACAATTCTGCAACTACCGTCCGATTTCTCTTCTTCCAAAGCCAGCAAAAATCCTGGAAAAGGCTGCCCAGAAGCAATTGGCAGACTATTTAGAATCCAACCAATTGCTACATGACTCGCAGTCTGGATTTAGAACCAGCTATAGTACCGAAACCGCTCTTTTAGAGGTATCGGAGACTATTCGTGAGTGTGTGGATAGGGGCGAGGAGGCCATGTTGGTCCTCCTCGACCTATCCGCCGCTTTCGACACAGTATCCCACGATATACTACTGGACCATCTAGGGCAGTCGGGAATCGGAGGTACTGTGTTGACTTGGATTAGATCTTTTCTCACAGGTCGGACTCAGAAGGTCTTTCTCCGACCCTTTGAATCAGAGGGTAAACCTCTTTTTTGCAGAGTGCCTCAGGGCTCTGCTCTGAGTCCTCTATTGTTTAATGTCTATCTGGGCCCGTTGGCTAAAGTGGTGGAATCTTGGGGGGTCAGAGTGATCTCCTACGCTGATGATACTCAGCTTGTGTTCTCATTTAGAGATCACTCTGACACCAATTTCACCAATTCTCGCCACTGCTTCAGTAATATCTGCTCCTGGATGGCCTCTAACCACCTTATACTGAATACCGACAAAACTGAGGTTTTATTTTGTAATCAGAAAACTGCGCTGCCCGCTATTCAGTGGTGGCCAACTGTACTGAATCCCCCTCCGGTCCCAGTCCAGACAGCTCGAAACTTGGGCTTTCAATTTGATAATGCTCTGTCCTGCAAATCTCAAATCAACAAGGTTACATCAGCTTGCTTTGGCAAACTACGCATGATCAGGAAGATCTTCCCTTACCTCCCTTTGGATTCCCGCAAGACCATTGTTCATGCCCTGATCATGTCGCATTTAGATTATGCCAACAGTCTCCTTGCGGGCGCTCCCCTTTACCAAATTGAACGTTTACAAATAGTACAAAATGCCGCTGCGAGACTGATTGGCAATATTCCTTTCCGCCACTCGGTTGCTTTATACCGGAAAAAACTGCACTGGCTTCCCATTGCCCGCCGCATCCAGTTCAAAGCTTTGATCCTGGCCTTCCGTGCCCTTAACGGGTTAGGCCCTGGATATTTGAGAAAGAGACTTAAATTGTCCCACTCTGTTAGATCTCTGAGATCGAACAGCCTACGCCTCCTGGTGGTACCCAGATTTTGTCATGTCAGGAGTGGGGGCAGAGCGTTCGGCGTAGTTACAGCTAAACTTTGGAACAGCCTCCCACTGGATCTTAGGTTCATTGATTCGGAGCCTATGTTCCGAAGCAAACTAAAAACTTGGTTGTTCACCATCTCATAAGCAGCTCATTTCTTTCTAGCTTGCAATCTGCAGCGCCGGGACACCCCCGACTGGGGTAGCTGTGCGCTTTATAAGCTTCTTAAATAAATAAATAAATAAATATAGCCAGAAACTTTATCAATATCATCTTATGCAATATGAAAGCGGCGACAGAATTGGGAGACTATTAGCTTATAAAGTAGCTGATAAGAAAGCTAAAACTAAAATCAAAGTTATTAAAGATGCTAGTGCTGTGTGTTACAATTTGCCAGAGGAGATATTAGAGCAATTTGTTAAATACTATCGCAGACTATATACACCGGAAAATTGCCCTCAGAACCATCATATATTATCCTACCTTAATGAGTACTTGACAAATCAAAACAAAGGGGAGAGACTCAATCACCTTGAGGATAATATCACTGCTACCGAGATTAAATTAGCGATCGCTTCCCTTCCATCAGGGAAGGCTGCGGGGGAAGATTTACTTCCCATTGAACTATATAAAATATGTTTGCAAGAGCTACTCCCTCTATTTAGCTTAGTTATTGATTCTATTGGTGAAACAGGGAAAGCCCCTGCTTCATGGAATACAGCTAAAATATTTTGTTTTCTGAAAAAACAAAAGCCAGCTGGCGATTTTGGGTCATACCGGCCTATTTCATTAATTAATGCGGATGCTAAGGCCTTTGCAAAAATACTGGCCACAAGGCTAGCCCCTTGTATGCCAGAGTTGGTTAACATCCAACAACATGGGTTTGTTATGGGGAGAGATACTACTGCCCATGTTAACATGACCATTACAGCATTTGATGTAGCTTCCACTGATCTCACCTCACTCTGCATGGTATTGCTTGATGCTGAAAAAGCATTTGACTGTGTGGGGTGGGATTATTTGTGGACAGTACTTAGGGCATTCGGCTTTCAGAACCATTATTTTGGCTGGATTCGATCTCTGTATGACCAACCTACTGCTGTAATATGCTATGATGGTATGAGTTCATCTAGATTCCAAATAGCTAGAGGCACTCGGCAGGGGTGTCCTTTATCACCCCTGCTGTTTGCCCTGTCTTTGGAACAATTTTTAAATGCACTGATGTTACATGCAAACATTATTCCCTATCAGCTTGGTGGAAACTATGTAAAAATAACTGCATATGTGGACGATATAGCCATTTTTACAACTGATGTTGCTAAAGCTATACCAGAGATCACTAGGGAAGCAGAAAAATTCGGAGAGGTTTCAGGCTATAAACTAAATCTAAACAAAACGCAGGTTAAAGCTAATTATAAACCACTGGTTACCGTTCATGGTATATGCAACAATGCTGTCTATCTGGAGTGAAAATTTCAGCTAATATTGGGGACCTCATTGCTCTTAATTACAACTCACTACTAAAAGAAGTATCTCTCTCCTTAAAAAAATGGCATAAGATCCCACTGAGCTTAGTAGGTCGAATTAACTTAATTAAAATGAAAATAGTTCGCAAATTTCTTTACTTATTTAGATGTATACCCTTCCAGCTTAATAGTTCTTTTTTTTTTAAACTTGATGAGATATGTAGCAGCTATATATGGGGCTAGAGGAAAGCCCATAGGTCGATTCAATCTCTGAAACTCCCGATTGAAAAAGGCGGTTTAAAGTTCCCCGATTTCAAATTATATTTTTTTGCCACTTTTTTTGCTCGCCTTAGAAGTTTGCTTACTAATAGGCATCCACAACTCTTCTTCTATCAATTTATGTTAATCCCTGATAGTAATCAATTTTTATCAAGAGTCCACGACCCAAATTTTTACAAACGGGTTAAATTTAAGACTGCTAGGGAAATTACAGACATTTGGAATATGATCATGAACTTTGGTAAAATCTCTTTTTTTCATTCAGAATTGCCGCTATGGGATAACCCAGGGCTTCCTGGATTTTTTTCAGATGGAGCAGGGATTTCTTGGTCCAGGTGTGGGGTTAATAAGCTAGGTGATCTTTATGGGCACAAGGGACTACTCGACTTTGCTTCACTTAAAAACCTTTATAAATTAGAAGACAGGATGTACTTTAAATACATACAAATAGCTGACTTTTTGTGTGCGGAAAATGAAAATTAAAGACGTTGGCCACTCTGACATTATAAATTGTTTGTATACAAATAAAACCAAAGCACTGATTAGCGAGGGGTATAGATGCTTGAGCAAGGTAAAAATGGATGATTGTTGCACACTAGCTGCTAAATGGACTACTAGGATGGGTATGAATATAACATCAAATCAAATATCTGCCTCCTTCTGTCAAATTAATCAGGTAGTTCAGTCCTCCAACTTAAGACTTCAACATTATAGAACTGTATGTCAACTTTATTATACCCCCCAAAGAATTTCAGGCTGGTCAACTAATAATGACCTTAGTGACCGTACGAAATGTCCTAAATGCGATTTATTCGCTGCCGATTTGGCGCACATGTTTGTCTCCTGTCCCGCCCTTTGTGAATTTTGGAGAGGAATAGAAGATATACTTATCCAGAAACAAATAATTGTTTTACCATTTTCTTCACAGGTGATTTTACTTGATATACAGTATTTAAAAAGCCCACATAAAGATTTGATTTCTATATTAATTGCCTGTGCACGTTTGATTATAGCCAGGGCTTGGATATCCTTGAAGCCTCCACATGTTATGGAATGGTGGACTTTAGTTAATGAAATATACACAATGGAAATATCACTAGCAAAAACGAGGGGCCGCGCTCTTTGAGAAAAAGAGAGAGAATTTGGGGAACTTTTTTCTATATTATTATCTGAATGTATTATTGATTCCTCTGTATTTATTATTTATTAAGATCGATACTTTATGATGTTAGCACAATATGAATTGTTTTATGTTATTATTGTACTACTCTTGCAATGACAATAAAAAAAAGATAAAAAAAGAAAAAAAGGTGATATGTAAGTGGGTATCTGTGATCCTCATTGCACCTTGCCCGGACATGCTCCTTTATTCGTGTTTTCAGAGCCCTTTTGGTGCTCCCCTCGGAAATTTTGTCACACGGGCAGCCCAATATATACGTTACATATTTAGAGTTGCAGTTAATCAGATGTTCTATTGTGTGTTTCTTTTTAGTATTGAAGCAGAAGTCTTTGGTTTTGTTTTTTCCTAGCGTACACACACTGCAATCTTGCAATTGTGTAGAAGTCTTTGATTGTAGGAGTTAGCCAGCTAGAATGTTTCGGGGTCATGACGTAATTGGGGCATAGTATATTTCGTAGATTTTTGCCTCTTCTGTAGGTTACTTTTGGTTCTGCCGCAAGAGTGCCCTGTAAACTAGGTATGTCCAGCAGCAGATGCCAATGCTTTCTCAGGACATTATACACCCTACTGCTGCGGTCATTGAACTGGGTACTGAAGGCAATTGGCATATTAGTAGAGCTTTTACATGGTACAGGTGCTTGGGTTGTTTTTCTCGGTACTTTCATTACCTTTCTGTGTGCTTTCTTTAGAGTATCCTTAGGAGATCCTCTCCTCAGAAAACGTTCCTCAGTTTCCCTCAAGTTAGAGAGGAAAGTATCCTCTGTACTACAATTCCGTCCCATGCGGATCATATCCCCATGGGGAATGTTATCAATAACGTGTTGGGGATGGGAGCTTTCATAATGTAATTTACTATTACATGCAGTGCTCTTTCGGTGGGTGCGACTATGTATACAGTTATCTTGAATGAAAAATGTAATGTCCAGAAAATCGATTGACTGTTTTATTGTAATCAATCGTAAAATGGACATTAAATGGGTTATCATTCTGGTAGGCAGAGTAGGACACCAGATCAGGGGCAGGTCCATCCCAAAGCATGATGACGTCACTGATGTACCTGCCCCAAAATATAATGTGTTCCATCCACTTTGCCGCGTGTTGTCCCCAGGCATTCTCCTGCTCAAACCAGCCCATAAATAGTCCGGCATAAGCGGGAGCAAACCTGGAGCCCATTGCTGTGCCCTGTACTCAATGTTACCAGTTGGAATCATGGAGAAAGACATTTTTAGATAGAATGATCTCTGTCATTTCAAGTAGGACCTCATTGTGTGACAGATTATCTGCCGTCCTCTTGCCCAAATAAAATTCTAATGCCTTCACACCGAACTCTTTTTTAATGCAGGTGTAAAGGCTGGTGACGTCTAATGTGACAAAGGTCAGGGTCTCGGACTAAGTGAAGCCTGCAAATTTCCCTAAGATGTCCTTTGTATCCTTTATATAGGCCGGAAGGTTTTGTACCTTGGGCTGTATGAAAAGGTCCACATATTCGGAAAGTCTTTCCGTAGGTGAATTAACCCCAGAGATGATAGGCCTCCAGTCTCTTTATGAGGCTAGAGGCAAAAGTACACCAGATAAACTTAATTAGCACACAGTAAATTAGCACAATATATGATTAGCCCTAGGGGCGTCACAAATCATATATTAGGAAAGTGGTAGAAGAACCACGACTGACATAGATACAAGGACTAGAGCCTTTAGAACCACTGGGGCCACCAGGAACCACCCAAGGTAGTGACACAGGGGACCCACGGGGGACGCGTGCAGTGTCTAAACACAGCCGCTAATCACCATTAACTTCTATGGGGAAAGACGCGGTTGGAAAATTACAAAGGAAGGACACTTAGAAGAGGACTTGGAGCAAACCCCTTCGGAACTAGGCAGTTCTAAAGTCAATACCCACGGAGCACTGGAGTACTCGAGTTACCTCACCCAGGGAAGCCGGTGCATAGGTTTCTTTTGGTGTCTGGTTTCGTCATTGTTTTCAATGGCGAGCTACTGAAAAGTGCTGCAGGCGACCAAGTCGAAAGTGTCCGGGTGGATCCAAGGGTGGATCGAAGATCTGAAGGACCTGAAAGCTGAGGGGACAGAGTCTGTGTCACTAGCCAGTGACTAGGAAGGCGATGAGAAGATGCCAACCAATGTCAGGTGATTTCAGGTGAAGAAGGTGAAGCTACACTTTTCAACCACGAGGACCAGGATGCGTCGAGGACAACCAGGAGCTGGATTCGAGCTGCCCCGCAAAGGATGTCGAGTGCTGCGGTGTCGGTTTCTGGATTGGACCAAACAAGCCTTGGCAACCGCAACCCATGCAGAAAGCAAAGATTGGCTTTGTTGCATACCAGCAAGGTCTGAGGGACTCACCCATTGGCGGGGAGTCAGGGCATATCTGGAGCCACCAGTAAAAGCCTAAGAAACAGAAGAGTTACCTTCATGAGGAACCCCCGGTCGACAGGCCAGGGATCGCGAAGAAGCCTCAAGTGGAAATGCTAGAAGCACCATGGAACACTTGTAGAGTGTAGGCCCACAATCTTTGGAGCAAATTGTGCTCGGGGCTTGGACTACAAGTAGCCCAATGCACAACTTCGGGAGAGCTCAGGAATTTGATGCACTAGCATATGTGCATGGTGTCCAGGGGTTCCGGTTCCAAGTCCTCGTGAAGGCTGTGGGTCTCAGGTTTGCTGGGATCTCGTGTCGGCCTCAGAAAAGTCTGGAAGTCTGGGTCCTGTGGCGTAAATCCATCGGGATCCGGCGGGAGCCTTGATGCTTCTTTGGTGCCTGTTTGAACAGGGGAGTCACTCCTTGACCCCAAGGGAGATTCTTCCTTCTTCTAGTCGAAACAGAATGTTGAAGTGCCAGGATATAGCTGCAGAGTTTCATCCAGGGTAATCTAAAGTCCTAAGGACTGGGTCCCTATACTTATACTAAGTTTAGGGGTTGGACTTACTCTAGGGTCCCACCTATGGGAGGACCCAGGGTGGGGGTGGTTACACCCCTTTCACTTTGTCCAGTTTCGTGCCAGAGCAGGGGCTGAGTGCCCCTGCAACCAGTTTGAACTGGGATATGCACAAGAACACCAAGTGTGCCCCCAGCACTGTCTGAAAAGCATTCTCTGAATGCACTCACCCAGCCCCAATACACTAAAGCCTGTCTGGGAGGTGGTTACACCTCCCTATGACAGGAAACCTATTATCCAGGCCTCCCATGCCGGAGTTTCTTCCAGCACCAGGGGGTCAGACTCGTGTCTGTGGCTGCAGCATCCATTTTGTGATGCCAGGGCTCCTTAAAACTATTACTAGTTAAGTAAAGGTGTACAAGTCTTCTCCCTCTAGAAGGGTGGAATTCTATCCCCATCGCCAGGACTGGCGAGGGGTAGGATTCCAAAGTGTTTTACACCAAACACAACATGTTTCCATGCAGCCATTCCAAAGTTAGCATTTACCGCGAGGTTATAATGCACTTAAGAGTATGTGGTCTTGCTGCATCACAGAACAGCTACAGAGAAGTGATTCTGAAAGCTGTAGAGGGGTCCTGCTCATGCATGGGCACCCTCTCACACTAAACCAAGCACTCTGCCTTCCGGATTGATAAGGCCTGCCATAGGAGTGACTTATTGGTTTATATGTGTCAGTGATATAAGGTAGATATAGCTAACCTATATCTCAGTAAGGGGTGCATGCACCACCTTACCCAGGCTGCAGTAGCAGACCTGTGGTGCCATTTTGGAAGGTTTCCCAGGGGTGGCATAATACATGCTTCAGCCCCTTGCAGGCCTCTGGGGTACCTGTACCCTAAGTACCTAAGGCACCATATACTAGGGACTCACAAGGGTAACCCAGTAACCAATCTAGAGTGTACCTAATGTACATGAAATCAATTTAGAGAGGAAGCAGCTAGGCTGGGGTCCTGGTTAGCAGGGCCCCAGCCAGACTAAAGTCGAAAAACAGTGAAACACTAGCAAAAAGTGGGGGTAACCATAGTAAGCAGATCCTACTCTCCTACACAGAAGCCGGGTCTTAACAGGTTCTAGGATGCGCCAAATGCTATATCTCGAGTTGATATTGTCAATTTGAAAACATGTTATTTGGCACACATACATGAAGGCTGCATAAGAATGGATCAAATGGAGCAGTGACTAACATCTATCTTGATTTCATATTGGTCCCTTGATTTGAAACATTTTTCGATTTTATATATACTCCCCTAGCAAAAATCTTGTATCTTTGTTTTCGCCTAAGCATTCTAAGATGGAGATCCTTTACTGAAAGATGGAACAAGGACCTGGCTACAAGACTTTGTTCTGCTTGTGCTTTGGACATAGAGACTGAGACACATATATTGTATTTGTTGTTCAGCATACCTAGGGTCTCGTCGTAAATGGATTCGTCCAATACGTCGGTCCTTGGGCTTGTCAAGATATCTAGTGGCCCATAGAATTTTAAAAAGTGACCCGACCTTGGCTATTGGTTTTGCTGTCAGCACATTTTTGCAAGCTGTTTGGCATAGGCGCAGTAAAATTCTAAATGATATAGCACGTTGAAATATGTTGTACACTACTTTTTTACAGTTATACTTTTTAGATGATATCTTTGCATATTTATAATGCTTTTTCCTCTGAAAACTAATTATGTGTACCTAGTCTTTCAGTCAATTTTGTATCAATCTATTATTTGGAGGAATTAAATGGGTACTTGTTGAGTTTCTTAAAGTTACACAGATGGGGAAAAAAATGTAAACCGGCTTGAGCATGTGCAATCCTATTTATTTACTTATTTATATGTTAGACATATTTTACTGTATAATTGTATGTACACTTTGATGGTTCATGATAACCGAAATAAAGTATTCTACTACTACAGGAAGTGCTTAATGCTTAATTGTGACCTAAGTTCGATATCTACTTTTAAACCATTTCTGTCTTCTTCTTCGCTTGCCTTTTTTCGTATTGTCTTTCTGGAATGTATGCCTTCAATATGTAGGCTTTACCTAATATGTAAATCAATTATTATCTGAATCTTTTGTTTTTTGAGTATTTTTGTATTTCGTTGCATGTGTACTCTATTGGCTTTTGTTATTAATAATATTTTGTTATTTTTATGCATTTTCATTTCTTTGCAGTGGTCACTACGATTGTCGTTAAAAACATATAATGCTTACAATAAATGTTGGTTAAATAGGTAAAATAATATGTAATTCATGGAATCTTGCTAATTTCTTTTTGGGTGCTGTAGATTGGTAAAAGGTAATAGTGGAAAAGTGCATAAAGCTCACATGTTCAGATTATTACTCAGCAGGGAAAAGAACATCAACCATCAAAGCAGCATTGCCAAGTGTACGTCAGCTGAACATTTTGCATTTAGTGCTGCCTGCGCTTTCTCGTCCATGATAGCTGTCATGATTCAACGTGATTCACGACAAACGGATTTCTAGGCCTTGACAGTCTTAAATGTGGAGTACGTAAAATGTGCTTTAAATGCAGTAATATCGCACTGATTTGTCACCCTGTCTCGGCACATCTCACAGTGGCAAATGCTTTCTGCTTTCACAGGTCGGATGTACTGAATCCCTTATGTACGTGCATACTGAGCAGGACAGGCTGTCATCTCTGTGGTGTAAATCGACAGGGCTCAAAAGCAAAGCAGACAGCCAACTTTCCATCCAGGACCAAATCAAATCAAATCAAAATTAACTTTATTCGGTTTTCATTTTTGCAAAAAACCATAAAAGTACAGTACAATTAAAATTCATTCATTAATTGCAAAAAAATACGTTTTCATTTAAAAGTACATTTACATGATAACATTTTCCAACTAAAAAGACCTTATACAATACAGATTTTAATAGCCCCCCAAATGTGATCTATGTCGGACAATACATTTTAAAAATTTGGTTACAAGCATTATTACCCATTCCTCTTCCAGGAACTGTAGAAACAACATTGCAGGACGGCATCTCCTAAAACCCATATGCTCGAGTGCAGGAATAATCCAAACCCCTCTGGCTTCACTATAAAATTTACAAAATAAGATGGTATGAATCGTGGTTTGAATGGAAAGTCCATCGCATGGACATAATGGTAAAACTACTGACCAGTCATTACTTTTCGGAAGAGTGACCAGTCGATGGAAAAGGTTTAATCTGAACCGAGTCAGTAGGAATCTATCATAGCTGGTGATTTTAATCGTTAAATAAGGTTGAATTGAAAAGGTGGTCTGTATGGCCAAACTATGCGCAGTGGACGATTTGACAGCTTCTTTTGCCAAGCACAAGTCGGCTAAGTGTGTTAAACAATGTGTCTGAAAAGCTTTCCTAGATAACTCCCGAATTAGACTTGGGGTGTTATAATATGTATCCAGCCCAATGTCATACAGAAAAGCTTTGATGTAACTCAACCAACCAATATTTTTTGCGTACTCCAGCGAAGCACAGTCCTTGATAAACGCCTGGGAAAATGTAGTTCTGTCGGATGACCAAATGCGATGCCACAGTAACAATGGTTGGATTTTTATTATATCTTCCAGATAAGATAAGCCTAACTACAAATGGCATGAGAACGTTGAACTAGTCCGAGGAAGCTCCAGAAGATACCTTAGGAACTTGTTCTCAACTTTTTGTAGGGCAACAGTATTTACATATCCCCACACGCCAGCTCCGTATGTTGTGACAGTTGAACATTTGGCTTTATATATTGTTATTAATTCAGCGCGCGGCCTTCTACCCAGCCTCCTGGCAAAATTAACCAATGAGGAGGTAGCTCTCATAAAGAGAAGCTTTCTGGACTCTATGGCTGGTTTCCAAGTAGTTTTGTGATCAATAATGATCCCTAAGTATGGGTATTTTTCTGTGTACTCAAGATTTTCGTTTTTCAAGAATATGCCTTTTATTCCTTTCTTTCTAATTCCTGAAGATATGACAAAGGTATTTTTAATGTTAACATTTAAATCCAGGTTAGACATAAAAGAGGCATATCTGTCCAGGGCTCTCTGCAATCATAGGGGGGTGCGGGCGAGTATCACCGCGTCGTCCGTGTAGAGAAGAGCCGGGACAGGGCGGCTATTGATCTGAGGTAAGTCCCGGCACCCTTCAACCATGGCCCGCTCCAGGCCATTGGTGTAGAGTGTAAATAGGATGGGTGCCAGGACGCAGCTCTGTCTCACACCCCTCTCCACGTCAAACGACAAAGTAAGCTCACCGTTTGTCCCGAACCGCACTCTGGCTGTGGCATTTGAGTATAATTCACGCAGAAAGTTAACAAGCCTCTGATCTATCCC
Organism: Lissotriton helveticus; assembly: GCF_964261635.1. Classification (NCBI taxonomy): domain Eukaryota; kingdom Metazoa; phylum Chordata; class Amphibia; order Caudata; family Salamandridae; genus Lissotriton; species Lissotriton helveticus. The sequence continues at coordinate 1,715,968,974 of NC_136059.1, forward strand.
CATTTCTGCCAATACTGACCAGAGTTTTGCGTGGCTCACGCAATCAAAGGCCACAGACAAATCAACATATACCATGTATAGTGCCCCGCCTTTTGCGCTGACATATTTGCCCAACAGCAATGTAAGATTGAGTGCCTGCTCGGTAGTCCCTAGCCCCTCACGAAAGCCATTCTGTAAATCAGACAGGCTACCGCTATCTTCCGCCCACTGCTGGAGACGTTCAAGGACAACTCAACCAGCAACTTTGCCTAGAGCGTCCAGCAGCGATATTGGACGGTAGCATGATGTTTGTTGGCTATCCCCATTTTTAAAGATGGGAACCAATATCGACTTTGACCATGATTCCAGAAGCCCTTTAAAGCAGGAGGCCTGAAGGACTCTGGTTAGTATTGGGGCCCAAAGATCTAAATTTGATTTGAAAAAGTCGATAGGTACCCCACCCGGGCCCGGTGCATTCCCGTTTTTGTTAGCATTTAAAGCCTGGATAACTTTGTCGAATGTAATGTCTAGGAGTATAGGGTATACACAGGTGTTAGGTTCAGAAGGGGTTATTCGCTGATCATACACTAGAGACTTTGCAAATATCTTGCTAAAATACTTAACCAAGGCTCTTTCCTCTATGGCTATATCAATTTTTGGGGAATCTTTTTCTTCAATAAGAAAGGGAGATTTAACAATGGCCCAAAAAGCAGTACTATTTTTTGGAATGCTACTTAGGCAAAGTTGTTCCCAGACATCCTGTTTAAGTTCTATTTTCCTATCCTTAATGGCCAGGTGGTATTCCTTTCTAGCCATTTTGATTTCTTGAGGGTCTCTTATTGGTTTTCGTAGAACAGTTTTCAATATTAAGTAGCTCTCTCTGCATCTTTTATTGAACCACCCTTTCCTATTTGGTCTAGATTTATTAGATTTAATGAAAAGTGATTCCTTTAATAGTTTTGTGATTACCGAAAAGTGATTCAGGACTTCTTCATCTGATGTAGCTAAGTCCAAGCACTTTTCTATGGCCAAGTGTGCTGTTTTTACTACTGCAGAGGTTATAATTGATGGGTCAGTTTTCTCCCATTTAAGCGCATAGCCATTTACTCTATTCAGGGTTAGCCTATTTTGGTCTAATATGCTCTCTGTAATTTGTGTTTGATGTTTCTGAAAAAGACTCAGAGTGATACTGTTGGGGTAGTGGTCGCTTATTACAATATCATGAGTCTCAATATTAATGATACGTCTTTCAGCTTTTGAAGATATAAAAATAAAATCGATCGTGCTAAAACTTCCTCTTCCAATAAAAGTGGGGGCGATAGGATTTTGGGGTTTTTTCACCTTTTGTGCCAGTCCCAGATCTAGCTCAAAAAGGGTACTATTTAAGGCGTTTCCTATTGTGGAGTGCGAGAAGTGATTTATTGGAAGGTGATTTTCGTCTATTATACCACAGATGTTCTGATCGCTATATTTACATAGACGTTGATTAAAATCACCACCCCAAATTATTGTGACATCTACTGGTGCGCGCTGTATTAAGAAATTAATCTGGCGTATAGAGGCCAGAAATTCTCCTTCAGACATATTGTTGTAAAAATTTACTATGAGGAGAGTATCGGCCTTATTCACAGGTCGGATGTACTGAATCCCTTATGTACGTGCATACTGAGCAGGACAGGCTGTCATCTCTGTGGTGTAAAGCGACAGGGCTCAAAAGCAAAGCAGACAGCCAACTTTCCATCCAGCACCACTGTATTGAGGTCAAGCACTATTTTATTTTAACAGTATAGAAGCCTTCAAATGCATTCTAAAAGGAAATGGGCACAAACTCAGGACAGTTGGGGACCCATACTGGTCTAAGGACTAAAGACAGTTAAAGCTAAATGTTTTGTGAAAAATAAGCAAGTCTGACCCCCTCCAGCTGTGTTTAGGAGTGTTCAGCAGCTGCGAAACAAGGGCCAAGCAATATATTTTGCAGCATAAACACAGGGGCAGCTCTTCCATTTGAGTGGTGAATCGTCAATCCACTGAAATGCCCCCAGAGAGGTAACTCATTACCATTTTATTTTTTGCCACCCCGTCCCGAACAGAACCTTAGGACGGGGCTGGGGCTGCTGCTGAATGACAACAGCAGAGAAAGCAGGGCACTTCCAGTTTAAAGTGCTCATGCCTTTTCGTCCGGTAGTCTTGCGCTGGCCAGCCACACATGTGAATTCCTTTCCTTTCGCCCTGCTTTACGCTCCACGAATGCTAGATATCATCAGATACATCCATGTTTTTTCAAAGTGACTTACGCGGACAGAACCTTCACATTTGATTCTCCAGATGACGTACGAAATTTCACTTTCCAGGGTGAGTGTGAAGAAAGGGAAACTAGAAAATCTTGAAGCGTTTTTAGTGCTGCATAAATATTGACATGTTTCACTCTGTATTTAAATTGTGTCTATCAGTTTTAAGGTTATTCTTATTTTTCTTATGCTAAGATTTGTTCTTCAACTATTAATAGCATTTTTCTTTTTATCGATGTCAATTGTTTAACATTGACACCTTCCCCAGATGTGTCTTCTCCCATGTATTTCTCATCCCAAACCTGTTGTATATATCTTATCTACATTTGTTGGTAAGTGCTCTTTATTAGCAATTGTACTCTAGTTATTTTTTATTTCCTTATCTTTGTAATCTTTTTTATCTCTCTTATCTGCAGTCTTAATTAGGGGTGGGTGTCAAATTCCGTTCCGTTTGTGGAAATTGCGATAATTTGACATTTTTGCGTTTTGCGGAGAGCGCGAAAATGCCAACATTTCTGCGATCCGCAGCATACCAGAGATTTTGTTCATGCTCGCGCTTTGAAAATACGTTCTCGCACGTGTGATCGCCTTACTGGGATCCAGCCGCGGTCGGTAGGGGAGTACCTGCCGGGGCGGTGACGTGGGGAGGGGGAGGGGCATGGTGGGGGTTAGTAATGTATGGATAATGAAGGTTTGCAGGTAAGTAAACATTTAAATAAATCAAACGAATTTCATTGCGCGCACTGCATTGCATTTGGGGATGCAGTGCACGCAACTACATTCGTTTGATTTATTTAAATGTTTACTTACCTGTAAACCTCCATTATCCATACAATACTAACCCCCACCCTGCCCCTCCCCCTCCCCGCGTCACCGCCCAGGCAGGTACTCCCCTACCGACCGCGGCTGCTGGGAACCCCGCGTTCGCCGACAACTTTTCCCCGATCCGGTCGCATGCTCCACAAGATGTTGGTAGCCATTTGCGCTATCTCCCGATCACGTCATTCGTCTCGCAATCATGCACCGCGAGAGTATGAGATCTCGAAAACGTCATTCTCCACCGCGAGCGAGAGTATTAGGAAGCGAACACGTCATATCGAACGCGACAAGGAGCAAGAGAACCCAAACACGTCATATCCAACGCGACACGGAGCGAGAGAACGCAAACACTTCATTTTGGATGCGCCGTCGACATCCGACGGAAGTAAGGTGAAGCTCGAGAACTCAAACATGTAGAATTTTCAATCTGGAGAAGAATATAATCTCTAGCAGCATAAAACCTTCTGCAAATGATGATTTGGATGAAAAAAACTCCTCAGATTGACATTTGACTGTTTTTTAAATGGGGGAGAGGGAGGAAGTGCCACAGAATCTCCAACATCCTGTTCCTGTCAAGCAATCTCCTCCCAGTGCTTTGTCCATCTCCTGCTCATTCTGCCTTTGGATTTTGAGCTGGAAAGATCACTCTTTTTGTCTGCTGCATCATTATCATTGGATTTGAGGATTTTTGAATTGGATATTTTACAAGTAAGTGGTTGTTGTGTCTGTTTGATTGGGGGCATTGCAGTTGTTGCAACTACAATTTAATTTTGGTACTTATCATTCCTTTTTTAAAATTGTTGTGGGTAGAAGTAGTCAGTAGGCCCAGAGCTAGTCATGGGTGGGTGCATGATGAAGCAACTGTTCCTTTGGTGTGTTTTGAATGTATTTCATTTTCAAGCATCATTTAAGGCATGGATTGCATTGGATTGAGTTGGGAAATGTGTTTTTTGGGGTGGGGTTTCTGTTGTTGGGCCTGTCCATGTGGCTGGTGGCCATTTTGAAGCCTAGGCCTGCAAGCTTGTCTGGCCTTGTCTGCCAACAGGCCTGCTTTCATCCTGTAGGCTCAGAGCAGATAGCCACAGATGCATTAAACAAGTGTTTCTGTGTGGTCTGTTGAATTTAGACATCATTTAGGGCATGGATGGCATTGGTTTGAGTTGGGAAGTGTGTTTTTTGGGGAGGGGTTTCTGATGTTGGGTGTCTTAAAGACATGCCTTTGTTGTGTGTGTGTATTGTGTGTTGGTGTGCAATGCATGCACCCTGCAGAACTTTTTTGGGCCTGTGCATTTTCGTTTTTGCATATTATTGCATTAAAAAGGCAGAGCATTGTGCTTTAGCATGCATCCTCTGCCTGGCTTTCATAGGCCTTTTGTCAGCTCATGGTGTTTCCCAGGCCTCCTGCTTGTTGCTTGTGATTTGTGAGAGTCCATGTGGCTGGTGGCGTTTTTTTGTGGTGGGAGTTATTAGTATCCTGCTTTTCCCATATAGGCCTGCATGCTTCCATCCATCCATCCCCTTTGCCAGCAGCAGCTCCATGAATGATGTGATGCTCAAATAATTTAATGGCAAATAGGGTCCACCCCACTTCCATTACATTTTTATTTTGGTGGTTCCTATTCTCTTTCCTATCCTTCCTGAGAGTGAAGTGTGTACACAGTAGTATAACATAGCCCTTGTTGACAAAGTCTCAGAAATGGCTAGACTATATCTTTTGTTTGTTTGTTTCTACTAGTACAGTAGTAACTGAACCACAACAACAAATGCAACATGTCACTGATGTTCTTCTCCTGGCTTATTTGCTTTTAGGTGCACAAAAAGCCAGAGGAGGAGGTGTCCTCATCCTCACCCGTTGTGCTGCCAGCCAGACAGAAGTCCTCCTGCGCATCACGTCCACGTGTGACCACAACTTGTGCATCTGCGTCCTGCCTGACATTTGAAGAAGATGGTCCCAAAGAAAGGTACCAGGTCCAGTACCAAGAAAGTTGCCGGTGAGAAGAAGGAACAGAAAAAGTAAGTGCCACTAACCAGGACTGCTGTGTCGGACAATTTTATTTGGGGACCAAAAGAATTACGCATGCAGCAGTGTTGTCCGGGAACCAAGCTGGGAGCAGCACCTCTGCACCAGCGGTCCAACCCCACCAACCCAGGCCCTTATGTGTTGCAGAGGTAGCCAGTCTACTAACGAGCAGCGATGTTGAAATGTCATTAGCGCAAAGTAGTACACCATCAACGCATGTGGAGACTCAGCAGATAAGTCTGCAGCAGCAGCTGCAACAACAACAGCAGTAGCCGCACGAACAGCAGCAGCCGCAACAAGAACAGAAGCAGCCACAACAAGAACAGCAGCAGCCGCAAGAACAGCAGCAGCCACAAGAACAGCAGTAGCCGCAAGAACAGCCCACAATAGTAGTTGTTGCTCCTGAAGTAGGGGCATTTCAGGAAATCCAGGTTCCTGCGGACAGAGTGGAGCAGACCACTGTTTCGGAAGATCTATTGTCTTCCAGACCACCAGCAAGGAAAAGGAGGCTTAGTCCATCATCTTCTTCTTCAAGCCCCACTTCTGATAATTATGATGCCACTTGGCAGCCACCAGCTCAGTCTGAGAGTGATGCACGCCACAAGACAATGCTTCTGAAACGGAAGGTTCCAGAAAAACTTGGAGTTATGGAGGTAGATTTACAAGAGGGGGATGATGTTGATGAAGACGAGCCACTCATCACGCACATCACTCCTGCCCCAAAGGGGATGGCGACCAATATTCTCACCCTATCCAGAAAGGCTGATACTGAGCGGGATGTAGCACGGATACCACCAACACAGTCTACACCACCACGACTTCCAGCTGCCATATTTTCAAAGGCCCCCGCAGGGACCTAGATTCATCTTAACCATCTCAGTAGGTAGTGGTAGTAGAAGTCACACCCTCCAGTTCATCTGGTATTGAAAGTGGCACATCCAGCAGAGCCAGAAAGTTCTCCTCCCAGTTTGGGACTTCTTTTCGGTTAGCACTGAGGAGAACGTTGCTATATGCTCAATTTGTCGACAAGGTGTTTGGCGTGGTAAGCTTGATACAAACTGTGGTACCTCAGGCCAAACAAGACATCTCTAAATACACCACACTATCGTGTGGGAAAATCACCTACTTCGCTTACAACAAAGTAAAAAAAAATCAACCCATTGATGTTGGGCATGAAGAATCATGGGACGATATTATTGCGGTGGAAGGTGAAGAAGAGGGAGGCCCTGTCCCCAGTAGTGTGGTGTGACCGCCCACGCCCACATCCTCCTCAGCAAGATCTCAGTGGCATTGCAGTAACAGCCATACTCAGAGTCTGGCTGAGACACCAAGGCGACTGAGTACTGCAATGAAACAAAGTGCGTCGTTGAGCCTAAGTGGGTTAATGAAAATAACAGCACCACAAAGGAAAGTAATCCAGCCTACCATTGAGAGCATGCTTAGGTTGGAGGGGCAGTTCCAACGCAACCACCCAACGGCACGGCTGCACAATGCGAAGCTGGCTAAAATGTTAGCGCTGGACCTTCTCCCTTTTTCATTTGTGGAAAGGGTGGGTTTCCTTGAATTTGTGTCAGCCATCTGCCCTAAATGGAAGGTTCCCAGCCGGTCCTATTTCGCAAGAATTGCTGTTCCGGCACTACATCATGATGTGCTGGTATTGGTTGGACAAGCTTTGCAGCAGAGTGCTGTTCACAATATCCGCCTAACAACAGACATGTGGACCAGTTGCCAAGCCACAGATTACATGTGCATCACTGCATACTGGGTTTCATTTGTGGGGGTTAGAGATAAGCCATCTGAAGGAGGTGCTACGGACAAAGCTGAGTTTTTAACAGCTACTCAGAAACATGCAACTGTAGCCATGTTCGCCATGGAGAAATCTCATACTGCTGTAAACATTTTGGAAGAGTTTTGCAGCAAGGTTTTTGAATGGCTGCGCCCAAGAGGGCTTAGTATTGGTTTTGTTCCCCAGATAATGGCAGTAATGTACTTAAGGCCATGGAGCTTGGTTCCCATTTCAGGGTTCCGTGTTTGGCGCACTGCATAAACATTACAGTTCAAGACCTTCTGAAAAAAGAACCCATTGTCAGCAACTTACTGACTACCTGCCGAAGAATATGCACTCATTTCAGCCATTCTTTTAAAGCTCGGAAGCAGCTGAGGATCATTTAACATGACTATAAAATGCCAGTCAAAGCACTCATCCAGGAGGTGGCAACACATTGGAACTCAACGTATTACATGCTTGATCGTCTGAGCAGTACAGGCCACTCAATGAATATGTCATGCAAAGACTGGATGCTACTGTGAAAGGCATGACCCTTTAGATGGACCAATGGTGTCTAATTAAATGCCTCACTGACATTATTCGTCCTTTTGAGGTTTACACGTGAAGTCAGCAAGGAGGACTGTACAATGGGCCAAGCTATCCCATTATTGCAAATGCTAGAGCAGCAACTGAAGAAGGTCTCTGAATCATACAAAGGTGTAGAGGAAAACAAGAAGCCTATGACTTGGTGGAGAGCTTAGCCCATCGCTTAGCTGAAAATACAAGGGTGCAAAATAAGATTTTGTCACAAGAACATTACATTTCTGCCACAATTCTGGATCCAAAAACAAAATTGGCACTGAAGACATTAATTCCTTTTTCAGAGATGGATGTTGCCGGCTAAAAAACTTGGATAGCTAAGGCAGCGAGTAAGTTGGAAAATGAATGGCAGCTAATTAAATTTAAACGCCTGCTAGATCAATCCACAACAAGTACTGCAGTAGGGCATCTGGCATCAAGTGCAACTTCGGAGGCTGAGGGCTGTGCGTTCAGCTCAGAACACTTACCATCACCATCACTATCAACAACAGCAATAACTGGATCATTCGGCCCGGTAGAATCTTTACAGGATTGGTATTTACATTTGGGCATTGGTAAGTGCAGTGCTCATGCACAGAGAAAAGACACAGAATTAAGTTTAGCACCCCTGAAAATTGAGCGGTTGGTCCAGGCCTATCTGGATGACCCAACAGAGGTGTACATTGATCAAAACCCATTTCGGCATTGGAATGGGAAAAGGGCCCAATGGCCACTGCTCAGGAGGCTGTCGATAAGCTATCTGGCTTGCCCTGTCACAAGTGTCTCTTCCAAATGTGTTTTCAGTGCTGCTGGTTCCATTGTAACAGTGAGAAGGACCAGTCTCTCGCCCAAAAACGTGGAGAGGTTAACAATGATCAAAATGAATCAGCACTTCATTCCACCGAATTACACAATACATGAATCAAGGGAGGAAGATGAGGACAGCGGCTCAGGTGACAGAAGTAGTGTGTTACATGATGACTACCTACTTCTGGTTGAACCCCCAGAGTTTGAGGACGAGCTATACTTCCCTGACAATTAGGCTTGCACTTACTGTCTTCCTCCCTTATTTTCCTTTATTTGTGTGTCTGTCTTTCTGGTTACAAACTTTGAATCACAACAATTCCATCACCACTGTCTTCAGCTCTTTTTATTTCAATATACGAGTTTCAGCTGTCTGCATTTCACAGTACAGTCCTCCGAATCCAGCTCCTCCGCTCCCTCCTCCTGATTCTCCCTAAATCCATTGCCCTCAAGACAGATGATGATTGGATGATGCAAAATAGAAGAAAAAATAAAATCTTTCCTAGTCCCTCCAAAAGAAATGGAGCATGATGACTAAGCTATCCTCCTTTCTGAGCCGAGAGAGACTGCCCATTAACTGAAAATGAGATGGAACAGGTAATGAATGATGCCATGCATTGGACGTAGACTAAGTGATTTTGTTGTTGTTTGTTGTGCATGAAGTTATTTCATTGTGCACTATTTGTAATAATCATCATTCTATACACTAAAAGTAACTCAAGGCAAGTTTTCCCTTCTTGCAACTATTTTTAATAAGAAATTTGTACTTCTACTGCAGCTTGATACATTGCTTTTGATTGAATACAGGAAGGGAACTCAATTTGTACACTGCACACTGAGTATGACAACAGCACCGTCCATGATTATGATGGTGAGAAAGACGGCCCCTTAACTTAAGATGAGAAGGAACAGGTAATGAAAATGAATGGCATGCATTGGACACCTGACTCTGAAGGAATTGGTGTTTGTGTTTTTGTTGTTTGCTGTGCATGAAGTGAAGTCAAAGTGTACTAGTCTTAGTGTACACACTCTTGTTGTTTAATAACAAAATTGTACTTCCACTGCAGGCCGATCTTCACAGTCAGTCAGTACAAGTATCGGAGATGATTGATGGAATAATAATAAGTCAGGACATTTCATGAGTGGCATAAAAGGTAAACAAGTCAACAACAACCACAGCAGACCTAAATGTCTGTGTAGAAGTGGTGTCCAGTGTAGCTGTGGTATGACTGCGGTGCATTGATTTAGTCGCTTAAATTGTAAAATGCTATGTTGCTGGATATGTGCTTTGTCCAACTCTTTAAAAAAATGTACTCTGTCTAAACGGAGGATGTGCTAAGCGACTCGCCGTCACTGTGGGCCTGCTCTGTCCTGTTGCTGTTGTAGGTCAATGCTGGAACGGACTAGAGTAGAGATGAGCATACATACCGCCTTGGAAAGTGTTCTTGTTGCACTACACCATAACTTGTGCATTTTTTTCAACTTTGTTTCTCAATAATAACCCTTTTGTTTTTCCATCTACAATTACAGGCCGGGTCTTACCCTGTACTATAATTGGGAAAACAATGCACACTTACTTTACCAATAAATCTACATTTGCCAGGCAGCTAGTGGCGACACCCTAGATTGATGGACGAGAGGACCTAGAGGAATGCCGAGATGTAAATCCACATTTTTGACCAGGATAACACAATAACAGTATCAACTTTCATCATCTTTTAAATAATTTGTTTCATTTTTGGTCTACAATCTTTACAACAGTGTGTTCTATTTCTTGTTGTTATTATTATCATTAGGTTTGCTCTCTGTTTATGATTCATCCCTACCAATATTTAAAATGTTTATTTGCTATCTGTAACAACTGAACAAAAACTGTATGTAATCCGGGTCTCCTTATCAATCATCATCTTGCATCCATTTCCTTTTTCTCCCTTAACATATTGATATGGATATGGTAGTCTAAAGAGTTTGTTGTTTGTCCATGCGTACTGCTTTTAATTTCAAACCTTTCCCAAACCCCCCCCCTTCCCATCCATTCAACAACCCTAACCTTCTTCCCCCGGGCTGTGTGACTTCTTGAGGTGTGGCTAAATTAAATGTACACCAATAATTTGTCACACGCTTGCTGGGGCAGATGTGGCGAAAGCAACAGTACTTCAATTTCAAGGCAAAGCGTGGATCTTCTGCTTTCCCACCCATGAGCAGTATATTTTAGAGGTGATTTTTATTTACCAAAGGAACATATGCATCCGCATGAATTACCGGCATCGATTTGATGTGTTGTCATCCTCATGCACAGCACTAACTGTTACGCTTGTGTCGAGTGTACTGTAGGCCTAGTCAAGTGACTCGACACCACTATAGTTTGTAACTCTGTTTAGTAGGATATCCCCACCACCATTATGTTTTGTTGTAAAATATTTTTGCATATTATTGTTGCTCGGTAAGTTCTGTACTGTACTTCATTCTACTACTCCTTGAACAGTCTCTCTCAGGCGACTGACTGTCTCATTTTCTTTTTTTGCAAATGCTGCTACCCTGCCAGTGTCTACTACTACTACTACCACCACCACAATTATGACATGTTAGGAAAGGAAACCATCATCACCATGCAGCCATCGCAATGCCTAAGTTAAACATCAAGCAAAAGGTAAGAGAAGTTTGGGAGTGGCATAATTAATAATGGACATGTTTTCAATCAATTTACACACCCTTTGAGTCCAGTTAAAAAAATGCATAGACTAGAAGAGAGAGACTGACAGTACTTGGAGCACAACTCAATCAGTGAGGGGTGCCGCATCTATCTGTTTGTGTCTTACACAGTCAGCCAATTATTTAAATCAAACACTGGCTATGAGCGGACCTGCACCAGCAAGGAAACAGTGTGATGTAAAACAGTAACCCCACCCACAAAACATTAACAACATTGTATGTAAAGTAGAAATATTGATTTAATAACCCTAACAAAAATAAATTATGTTAAAAAAACACAGAACCTGACCCAACCCTCTCCCTAACCCCAACCAATGTCCGTAAAGAAAAACTCCAACCAAATGTCCAATTGTCCAAAACCCCAACGCCCAATTCCCACCCACCAAAACAATGAATAAAAAAGGGGCAATAAACAGGGTCTCCTATGTCCAGCGGGATTGTCTTTGGAGGACACGCACTGCCTCCTCAAGAAGGGCGACGCAGTGCTTTAGAGCGTGGCAGTTGCAGCCACAGTGCGGGGGGGCACCAGTGATGGAAAGGCGGCGGCGGGCGGCCGCCAGACGGTGGCTCCGTACCGCTGGAGGGCGGTGGCTGGGGCCCGGGGCTTTAGAGGAGGCTTCAGCTGCCTTACGCCTCTTCCTCCTCCTCTTCCAGGACCACCAGACAACGATATTCCAATTGTATGGCCTCCAGCTTCTGATGCCGTGCCTTGGCAGCCAACTACTTCTGATCCGGTTTGGAAGGAGTAGCTGTACATCAAAAAGAAAAAACAAAACTATTGTAAAATATACTCTTAGAAAAACAGTAAGACAAGATAATTATACACATAGTGGCATGTTAGAACTATAAAGCACAGGACATAACATTTGTGGTATGTATCTATCCTCCCACTTGCTTGGGCTTTAACATTTGCTGGATTTTTTCAGGCATTCAACCAACCATGCAGCCACCTTTACAAATTGCATGCTTGCATCACACATATAGGTGGAGTGGTGTGGCTCACTGGTTAGAGGCCGCAGACCCGGAAGCAGAGAACGTCCCGGGACCAGGGTTCAATTCCCGATGCGGCAGGGTCGTGGACCAGGGTCAGCGGACTCGATAATTCTCGCCTCGGTGCCTACTCTAACCAGGGATCACACTCGGCATCACTGGGCATTAGCTTGCCTCATCTCTACAACGGCCCCCCACATTCGCCGGGGATGCCTGGTTTCACCTTGGAGATACCCAGTAGGGACCATCTCACAGGGATAGCCAGGACGGGTTCCCCAGCGGTCTACAGCGCCACGACGCCTCAGGGCAGCAGTGCGCTTTACAAGACACATACATTTACATTTACATTTACATTTACATATCCTTCGCTCTGTCACTCATAAATATTAACTCTCGCCCGTCCTTCTTCCTTCCACCCGTGTTTCCCTTTTTAGTTCAACACCAGGGGTCCATTAGCATTTCGGGCGGATTGCCTCCACCTGGGTGGCGGTGGCCACCGCCACCCTGGCGGAGGCAATCCGCCCGACAAGCACTCTCGTTTTCCCCTCTGACAGATTAGGATGGCGGAGGGGACAGCGGGGGACGGAAAGACCGTCCGCCGCTTTAAGAGATTAATATGGTGGCGGTGTCCAATGGATACCGCCAGCCATATTACAATGGCACAAAGTAGGGGCCTTTCCGTGGCAGAAAGGCAGGCAGAGATTGCTGCGGGGGCCCCCTGCAGGGCCCCCAGGTTGCCACCACTGTTGGGGGGCACATGGGGGGTACCTATGGTACCCCCCCCACATGTACATATGCAAAGCGGCAGGCACCGCGCGGTGCCTGCCGCTTTGCATCTTGAAATGCGTCAACATATGTTTTGCATTGTGCAGAGAGCACCGCCCGCCACAATGTAAAACATATAGGATGTGCCCACCACTGTGGCGGACACATCCTAATACCCACAACAGGACCCCCGCCCTTATGGCGGGTGGTCCCGATCTCCGTTAGGGTGGCGGGCGGACAAATTCCGCCCGCCATCCTAATGGACCCTCAGGTGATCTGATCTGACTTTTAGTCTTCTCCATAAAACTTTCAAAGCGGAGTTGAAATCGGAAAGAAGAGGCCATTGGTTACTCAATATTCCCGCCACTAATGCCTTTACTAATACCAATTAAAGGGTGTCATCACTCTTCAAACATTCACAGCAACTTCTTACTTACTTAGGGCATCATTAGGATGGCAGGCGGACTTTGTCTGCCTGCCATCTCACGCTAAAAGGGATCGCCCGCCATAAGGGCGGGGGCCCTGTGGGGGCAATTATGATGCACCCGCCACAGTGGCGGGCGCATCCCATATTTTTAACATTGCAGCAGCCCGCCGCAATGCTAAAAATACATGTTGTGCATTTCAAAGCACAACATGACAGGCACCGTGCGGTGACTGCCATGTTATGCTTTGAAAGGCAGGGGGGTACCATAGGTACCCCCCATGTGCACCCCCACGACCCCAGAGTCCAAGCAGACTCCGCATGCCTTTCCGTGGCAGCAATGCCGCCATGGAAAGGCATTCCAAAATGCACATTCTAATTTGGCTGGCAGTGTCTTTCAGACACCGCAACTATATTGAACCCTTTTCCGCCCGGTCGACATGTCGACAGTACGGATAAGCGGCGGACGGACTTTCTGTCCGCCGCGGACCCCTCAGCCATTGTAATATGGCGGGGGGTCTTTTATACAGGGATGTCGGGTGGTTTGCCCCTGCCGGGCCAGCGGTGACTACCGCCGGCCAAGCGGGGGCAATCCACCCGCCATTCTAATGGGGCCCTAAGTCTCAACAGTACAGTATACAGACAGTCCACCCTTGCAGTGAGTGTAATGTCAAAAGTTAAGGATTATGAATCTAACTTACCGCCGCCCGCTACTGGTGCTGGCTCGCCCCCTGCAGCTCCATCCACAACTGCTGCATTATTGCCAGCCGCCTCGCCTTCGCCGCTGGCCCCGGCACTGGTGGTAGGTAGTGCACCTAGAAAAAAACAGTACACATTATTTAGGGTCATATACAACCCCCCTTAATGGTCAGTAGCAAGAGAGAAAAATTAGTTAATAGTAATACATACATATACCACATACATCACTAGCACAAATCAGGTTGTAGTAGAGTAGACACTAGTAGTTATATGGTCCCTAGGCTCATTCTAGTCTTTGCTTAGTTAGCCCGAGCCATGTAACCATTTTACCTTTCTGTCTTTTATTTTTGCACATGTGACGTTACCTCGCAGCTTGTTGTACAAGACACCTTTGAGTGCACATGACCTCATACTGCTACTGTCTAAGCGTACAAGGTCAACCAAAACATTAACAAGCCACTTTTTTATGAATTCTGGTGTTAGTCCATATTGCTTATCCATGAAAATTCTTCACTTTTTGGCATGGCTGAGAAATGCTTGCAATATTCTAACGTGCACCATTTTTCTCATTACAGACAGAAGATTCCCTTCTACGAACCAGAGCTTGGCAGACCTTATGATGTAACAACTACCAGTACTAGGTTCTTCTAAGGTGAGGGGTCCCCAGAATTTGCTCAGAGATCTTCATTTATAATTTTATATAAACTATATTCCTACCAAGTGGATGGTGGTGCTTCCACCACTGTTCAGTTATCATGATTTCCCATCTTTTTCCTATGGACTTGTAGTTGTTGTAACTGTAAGTAAGTGTAACAATGTTTATTGTTTTAATGTTATGCATTTTGCTGTTGGTGCTGCATTATAGACCAATGTACAGAGCTTGTCAATTCAAAATAAAACTTTTGAACTTACATAGACTCGATGGTATTTGGTGTGGACTTAAACGAGTGACCGAGCGAAAGAAAGGGTGTGCATGTGCATTGCTTCCAGGACTGAGAGGTCGGGTGTAGTATGTTCTGGGTTGTATACTTGTTGGGTATCTTGGGGAAGGGTTCGATTAGCTAATAGTTATGACGAAACACTGCTATAACTAGTCGGGCAGGGGATTGTGGTGGGTTCTGGACTTCTGATTGAGGTGTGAGGGAGGTTCAACCTCCCATCACCAAACTCCTATTTTCTTGTGCAAAAGTTCTGTATGTACAAAATCCCTACAACAGTAGAAGTATGTCCTATCCTATCAAAATAGTAAGTGATCTGGTTCGGCATTTGTTGGTGGGAATTTGATGAAAAGCCTAAAGATTAACAAAGACTCAAGATCAATAAGACTAGAAGTAGTACATGAAGACAACCCAAAGGACTGGGTTTTATTTAGAACCTTTTAAATAAAGAGTGGCCAACTGGGCAAGCTTAGCTACTACAGACAGACTAATAGTGGTAGTACAGAGAGTCATCATAGCAGAGGAAGTTAGAGGCAGGGACAACATGAATTTTGAAAGAAATAGTCCAGATCGAAGGATAATTGTTGGTAAAAAATAGCATTCGGAACAACAGAAACAATAGTTCAGAAAAAATATGGTGCAGTAAAAGTTCGGAAATAAGAATTATTAATATTAAAAACAAGAAGACTTACTAGGGCCAGCAGAAGAGCCCTCGACGGTGTCCTCCTGTTGCTGTTGTGCTCCTCCCGCCGACTCCGATCCTGTCTGTCTGCCCCTGGGTGCTGAACATGAAAGATATAAGAAAGAGTCAAGCATTGATGATTGGTGTGAAAGACATAAAATATTTTTAAAAGACGGTCAAAAAACATTTATGTAAACAACAATTGCAATAAATAAATTGACCGATCTCATCTGGTCAACAAGTAGTATCAGGGGAATCACGGATTGACTACTTACTATTTATCAACACTAATCCAGTCTTCCATTCTGATTCCAGAATACTAACTAAGCCTACATAGTACGTACCACCTGACCTAGCCCACCTATTCCAGGCATGCCAATTGTACATTAAGTATGAATTTCCACTTCTTTTAGTCCTCAACGATGCATAAATGGTCAAATGGAGGACATATGACTACATTTTTGTATACACCACATTTTTGGTTGATTGATTGATGCTGATGTTCTGCTAGTGCTAAGCCTATTACCACTCATTGAAAAAACTAGAAAGGTTCTACTAAAGACTGGGGTACTAGCAGCACGTGACGTAACAGAGGGGGCATCACGCATACCACAAAAAAACTTACAAACTCATACAAAGTAACTAAACCTAAGTATCAATCTGCCCCAATCTCTGAGTCACAGGACAAAGTAAGGACTAGAGTCACCATAGCATTACGTAACTTAATTTCTCTAAAATAAACTCTTACATAAGCGTGAGCGCAAATGCAAAGTTGCAAACAAGTAAGATTAGTACAGAATTGGAATAAGCTCCCACTAAAACTCAGGCTGGAAAGTTCCGAGATCAAGTTCAGAAAGTTGCTGAAAACCTACTTATTCTCTGGCAGCATGTAAAGATCTCTGTTGAGACGATCTGCGTCTCCCTCTCACCCAGCGCGGGGACACGCCGAGATGGCGTAACCATGCGCTCTATAAATGTCATTATTATTTAGTAGCGCAGAAGAGCACCTATGTCATAACAATCACAGAAGACTTTTAAACGTAAATTACCTGTAATGTAAGCAGCAGCATTCTAGCTGGTTTGAAAAAAAAAGATATTTGCAATATATAACACAGAGCATAAGAACAGACACAAAGTAGTAATAATTAAATAGTTACTCACCAAGACCCGGGACCTCCACTCCTAGCAGGTCCAGCAGGTCCTGCTCCCGGTCCAGGATATCGGACCACCGGTGTGTAAGTTGGTTCTGGGTGCGCCGGACCCCAAAGCAGCAAAACACTACCCGGCACTCCTTCCCCCCTGCTGCCGACGCTCCCGGAGCCTGTACCCGGACCCAGACATGCCACCTGCTGCCAGGGTTAAGGGGAGGTGGCGCTGCACAAAGAAAACCAGTGCAGCCAACTTCACCTCCTCAAATAAGGGCCCGTGCCTTCACCCCTTGTGGTTGAGGCTCTGTCAAGCTCTTTGTCCCTTCGACATGGTTCTGAGGTAGACGGGGCTCGAAAGAAAAATTAAAAAGTAAGGAAAAGAAATTAAAGAGCAGGTAATAGAAATAGAGTTAAAAAGTAGTTAAAAACACACAAAAAGTAGACAAAAACCAAAAATATAGAAGCAGGAAAATAGTCAGAGAGATAATAAATAAAAAAGATTTAAAAAAGGGTCTAGAAACAAAGGATTGAAAAGATAGAGGGAAGATTCAAAAGCAGGCATCAGAACCATAGCAATAGAGTGAAAAACAAGATGGCCGCACCCATTGCGACCGCGTGGGGAAGTTCACCCAATATGTTCCACCCGAGCATGCAAAAGGCATCGCGAACACGTAAAAGCCTTTCCGAACAGGAAATACGTATTGCGAATGGGCGCGAGCATGCATATTGCGACCCGGAACAAGAAATAAGCATAGCGAGCGTGCAGGACAAGTGAAAACAAGATGGCAGCGCCCATAGGCGACTGCATGGGCAAGTTGGGGAGACATTTCCAACACGATTATGCAGAAAATATTTCGAACAGGTGGGAAAATAACTTCCGCGTCTTCGCGATATTTCCGCATGTTTGCAGAGATTTTTGACATTTTCTCGATAGTTCGCGAAAGTCAATGTCGCAAAGTCCACCCACCCCTAGTCTTAATGTATATTTTAATGTTGATTGTCTCTGTGGCTTCAGTCTTTCATCTCTGGTTGTCATAAGTCTGCTGTTCATCTTTTTCCTTGCACTTCTCCGTCCGCTCCTCATTACTGTTTATACACTGGAAGTGTCCCTTTTCCCTTATGTTCGAAGCCGTATACTTTTTGCCATCCTCTCTTTTTCTACCATCTGTTTCTTCTATTTTTTTTCCATCTTCCTCTTTTATTTCTTTTTCTTCCTCTCTTTTGTTTACTTGATTCTTACCATGGCAATATACGCTCATTTTTGGTGGTCATCTTTTTCATTTTGCATTGTATTTTTTATTGAACTAAGAATGTATTTACATTATAAGCTGTTTGTCCATGAATATGTTTAACAATTTGCGAGTAGTGTCCTGGAATGTGAAGGTCTACGCAACCCTATTAAAAAAGCTGAGAGTGCATTTAGCCAGATTACAGAGTGAGACTATTATGTTACAAAAAAATTCACCTTACCAAGACATTAACTCGTTGAAGAAGCTCTGGATAGGCCAGGTATTCTGTTACCCCACAAATCAGAATAAAAACAGGGCAATTACCCTGTTTAATAAGTAACTTTCATTATCAATTGAAAAGGAGGAGAAGGATGAAGATGGAAGTTGGCTTCTTCTTCACACCACCATCAATAATACTCCCATGACTGCAACGACTAGTGCTGAAGAACAGCGCCCCACCACTACAAAGGATGTTTGCAAGGGTCAGCGCTGGAGAAGAGGTTACTTGGGGTGTTTGCAAAAGCTGAACATTTAGAACATTGCTTTTATGGGCAAGTGCCTGGTGTTGGTCAGTAGGAGGGGCAGGTTTGCTTTACTGTAGAATAGACTGTGATTTTTCTTTTGGGGGACTTTTTTCTTAAGTTAATGGCTAGGGTTACAGGTGTCTAAGTATGATTTTGGTTTTAGGTCGAGCCTAGCGGCAGCACGCATGCGTTGCGTGCTCTGTGAGGCATGCAGTAGTCGAGCATGCTGTGGAAGGCTCGCCTACTCTCCTCCCTTATTTTGCATTGGCTGTGGTCATTGCCCTTGGTAAATGCTGGCTTCCGATTCATTATGAAGCTTGTTGGTTCCTCCTTGTTACTGCCTAGTCGCTGTTTAATACTTCCCATGAGGACTGGAGCTTTTACTTGTGGCGTAACACGATCTCCTTCATAAGTCAGTAAGCACTTTTTTTTCTTTAATCTTCCCTGTTCCACCCACAACATCTCAGCAGGCACTCTAGTTTTACTAATGTATATATTTAAATTATAGTGCATCCGCTTTAACTACATCGGCCGCGCTTAATTATTTATTTAATTAACGCTGGCCGCTTTAGTAATGTATTTATAAAAATTATAGCACGTCCGCATTACCTATAGCGGTTGCGCTTATTATTTATTCACTTAACGTTGGCGACTTCCTAATATATTTATTAAAATTAGAGCATGTCCGCTTTAATTATAGCGACACGTCTATTTATTTATTTTATTAATACTGCAAGCTGCTTTCATTAGGTAGCGATATGTAGACAACACACACACACAGCCTGCAATCACATACACTGGGCCGGGTGGCAATGAGGGCCTAGGACTCAGATACCAACATTCAGTGAACATTCACTTGTGTCTTTAACTGTGCAAAATATGAAAAATTCAATCTTTCCTCTGGGAGTGGGAGGGAAGGGACCGTGGAGAGGTCTGGCACTCAGATGTCAACATTCATTTACGTCTTTGACTGTGCACAACACAAAAAATGCCACCGATCCCTCACTTCTTCCGAGTGCAGTACTCGGATCGGTAGACAATAAACACCCTGAGTCTATCTGGGGGCGGTGGTGGGAGGGGATGTTGAGGGCCTGGCTCTAGAGAACATCTACTTTCTTCTTCAACTATGCGCGCACAATACAGAAATGCCATCTGTCTCTCCTTTCTCCAAAGTGCGGTGCAGCGATATGTAGACAATAAACACCAGGAAATCACATTTATATCAGAGCGGAGGCGGGAGAAGGCGTTGAAGGCCTGGCACTCAGGTATCAACATCCAGCGAAAGTCCAAATATACAACAAATACAGAAGGAGCATAACAGTATCTAGAACAGAATATTAATATGAATATTTCAAATTTCTATGGTGATAATGAGTCCCAAAGAAAATCTTCCAGTAGAATACTTTGTACTTCATTTTCTTTATTATGAATATTCATCAATGTCAGTCAACTTTTCACAATCAAATACAATCAACGACAGAGATTGGTGGTGTATATTCATTAAGGGGACATCACGCTGGTATTTCATTTACTATTTAACCTTTCCAGTTTACGGATTAACAGTGAGTAGTACTGGTTCTCTCTTTCTCACCCAAGTGGTGAGGCGTTAATAATACGCAACTGTCCCAAGATTAAATGGACAACTTTAAAGTCTTTCGTTTTTCTGAGGATCAATTTAACAAATTAATTAACTGCCCAGAAAAAGCCGTTAGTACCATAACTTCTACTAATACTAACGAAGAACAATGGAAAGAGCTATGGAATTTAAAAAAAAAGATAATCAGAACTGAACTTCACTCTGATTTTTTGATACAGTACTGCAAGAAGGGGATGATCCCCAAAGAATTACAAGTTAAAAATGAACCTAGTTTATTTGTTAAAAACGAGAAGTTCATAGAGATATGGACTTTCATAGCGAATAGGTGCAGTAGGGACTGGCTATTATTAATTATAGAGACAGCTCAAGCCACCCTGATCATAGAGAGAGGAGAATTAGAGGAAATGGAACAAAAACTGAAAGATAACACCTCATTAGAAGATGCAAAACAAAAACTGGAGGATATACAAGGGGATCTAAATGGATATAAAGACTACTTGATAAATAAGAAAAGTAATAAATTCAGGAAAGACTTAAGTCAATACAAACAGGAGACAGTTTATCCCTACACACCAAAAGACTACTTTGATAGGCAGAGGGAGGAATGGCCATCTAGGAAAAACTGGCAATCCAATAAACGCAAAGCCCCCAGGAAGGGAGTCACTTTCTCTGACACATCATATACCAGCAGTGATTCAGAGAATGAGATGGCGCCCGCCAAGCAAAGTGAAAAAGATAGGGACATCCAACAAAAACAGAGTAGAGAAAGTCTCCCTTTTTTAGACAGGCGCAAGGGAACTGAGAATCAGAACCCAAACCCTCGGGGACAAGGGAGAGGGAGAGGATTCTATCAGACGAACCAAGGCCAACAACGTCCGTATATGAAGACAAGGAGTCAGAAAACATGGGACTAAAACCTGAAACTAAAGCACCAATTATAAATTTATCAAACAGAAACATGACTAAAGAGGAAATCAGTCTTTTAGAGAAAGGATTAGGTTTCGCCATAGCAGGACCCCCAGATAAATTCACATTAGAGAGTGACCTACAAAATGTTGTACGTAAAATCAGACTTCAGAAATATTTTGAGGGAAAAGATAAACCACCCACTGACAATAAATCTGGATTGCGGCCCAAATCAGTATGGACTCCTTTGAGTTCCATGGTGAATAAAAATGTAGAAACTTTTGAAAAGGTTATGTTATGTTATGTTATGTTATGTTAAAATGGGACTTTTATAGCGCAACGGCTACTCCAAGGAGTGTCCCGGCGCTTTGAGCTCCAGACCAAGGAAAAGAGCTGAAAAACATAACACTAAAAGAGCAGGGGCCTATAAGAGGGGACAGATTATCCAGCGAACAGCCAGGTTTTTAAGTCTTTCCTGAAGGCAAGCAGGTTTGCGGTGTTTCGCAAGGACACCGGTAAAGAATTCCATAGCTGAGGAGCAAGGAATCTGAAGGACCGGCTGCCTAGCCGGGCCCTTTTGACGCGTGGCACCCGAGCTAGAGCCAAAGCTTCTGACCTGAGGGATCGTACAGGTCGATAGAAGTCCAGCCTCCTCTGAAGATATTTGGCACCATTGCCGTGCAAGGCCTTATGAGCGAGAGTCATGGCCTTGAACAGTATCCTCTTCCGCACCGGAAGCCAGTGAAGGGATACAAGGAGATTGGAGGCACTGGTGCGGCGGTGAAGGCCGAAAATTGCACGTGCAGCAGCGTTCTGGGTGACCTGCAAGCGCTGGAGGAGGTATTCAGGCAGGCCCAGATAAAGGACATTTGCATAGTCCAATCTGGACCCTATGAGTGCCTGAACAGTGATCCTCCGATGTTCCTCCGAGAGAAGGGGAAAGAACTTGCGTAGCATTTTAAGGATCCCAAAGCATGTTCCCGTAAGAGTGGAAACCTGGGATTTGAGCGAGAGCTCGTTGTCAATTTTAACTCCCAGGTTCTTTGCCCACTTAGAGGAGTGAGCGGGAGGGAACATGTCAGTAGGCCACCATCCCTGCCAATCTGGTTCCGATGGGCATCCGAAGAATAGTATTTCGGATTTGTCCGAGTTGCACTTGAGGCTGTTGTGTGAAAACCAGCTAAAAACAGCCCCAAGGCACTCACGGATCCCTTCTCCATCGAACTCTTCGCTCTTACGACAGGTGAAAAGGAGCTCGGTGTCGTCAGCATAAGAGACGATCCGGGCCCCATAGGACTCCGCCAGTGTCGCCAGAGGGGTCATAAGGATGTTAAATAGAGTGGGGCTCAATACAGAGCCCTGAGGCACTCCGACTCCCAATGGCGGCATCTCGGCGGACCCGGGAGGGACCCAGACCGTCTGCCGGCGGTTGGCCAGAAAGGAACTAAACCAGTTGAGCACCGTCCCCCCTAGTCCGATGTCATGAAGTCTAGTGAGGAGATCCTCATGGGGGACGGTGTCAAACGCCGCCGACAAGTCTAACATAACTAACATCACCCTGCCTCCCGTATCCAGCGCCTCCTTAACGATCTCCGATACTTCCAGGAGCGCCGTCTTGGTGCTTAAGTTGGAGCGGAAGCCCGATTGGGATTCATGAAGTAATTCATTAGACTCCAGGAAGTTGGAAAGCACGCTGTGCACGTGTTTCTCCAGGATCTTAGTCAGTGCTGGAAGGAGCGAGATTGGCCTGTAATTGGAAGGCGCCTCTGGGTCAAGATTGGGCTTCTTGATCAGGGGGATGACCATAGCTTGCTTCCAGGCCTGGGGCAGGCAACCCTGACTCAGGGAAAGATTAAGGATAGGATTAGCTATGGGGTTGATAACGTCTGCCATTTTCGCTAGGAATTTTGCTGGGCACGGATCTAACGGTGAGCCCGATTTAAGGTTCCTCATCAAGGCTAAGGATGTGGCAACCGGAAGGGGAGGAAAGTCTAACAAGGCTGGGCCTGGGGGAGATAAGGAGGCTGTCTCAGTCGGCACCGCAGACAGATCGTCTGGAGTTCTCGACGGGAAAGAGTCCTGAATTTGCCTGATTTTGGTGGTGAAGAATTCGGCAATAGTGTTAGCCCAGGTCTCCACCGGAGCACCCTGAGTAGAGATTGACTGGGGGCTGGTAAATTCACGCACGATTGAGAAAATCTCCTTACAGGAATTAGCTGCCTCTTCAATCCTTTTGGCGAAATAACATTTCTTGCCCTGAAGAACTAGATCATGGTATGACTTCATCATGATTCTATAGCGTTGTTTAGCCTCCGGCTCATACTGGGCTCTCCAAGCCCGCTCAGCAACTTTGCATTGCCTACGGGCGTGGGCTAATTCCTCCGTAAACCAGAGGGCAGAGACCCGTAGGGCAGCGGACCTGGGTGGCTGTAAGGGAGCGAGCTCATTAAGTCTGGCAAGAAGCCAGGATTGCAGGCTCTCCAGATCTTTCTCCAGGTCGCCCGTACAGGACACAGGGTGATCTGCCAGAGCATGCGTAAGCATATCTGGGGTCACCCGGTGAAGTGCCCTATAACTGCTGCCCTGCTGCCTCGTGGTAATAACAAGAGGGATGGAAGAGATACTGGAACAAAAGATTTGGATAAAGAACAATCTTAGATTGCATGAGAAAAAGGCCCTCAAAAGTTTGCAAGAATGTGAGGATATCACAATTAAACCAGGGGATAAGGGGGGTAGTATTGTAATACTAGATACCAAGGACTACGAGAGGAGAATCAGTCTCCTTCTCTCCAATCCACATCATTATGTAAAATCAAACATACAAGAGTGGCAAGATCTAGGGAAACGCATTAAGAATCTACTCCTCCTGGCAAAAGAGGATGGAGTTATCAATCATGAAGAATATAATTTTCTGTACAACGATACGCCAACCATTCCGGCAATCTACAGTTTGCCGAAGGTCCACAAGAGCATCGACGATCCACCAATGCGGCCGATAGTTTCCAGCATTAATTCCCTAACGGAACCTCTTAGCAAATACGTGGACACATTTATCCAACCGCTAGTCACAGAACAACCAGCATATATCAAAGACACCACAGATATGATCAGTAAGGTGGAAAATGTTGAATTCAATCCAGACACTCAATGGTTGGTAACGCTTGACATAGAAGCGCTTTATACCAACATTCCCCAAAATGACACCATAAACATGATCAAAAAGATGCTGCAAAAGGAGGATGAGGAACTTTCAGAACACTCAATAGTCATTATTGAATGTGTAGAGTTGATTCTTAAAAACAACATCTTTTTATTCAAAGAAGACATGTACAAGCAGACAAAAGGGACCAGCATGGGGGCTACCTGTGCCCCAAGTTTAGCATGTCTATACGTGGCAGATTTTGAAAATAGACATATATTCAATTCCTTAGCGCCCTTTTATGAAAATATTTCTAAATGGTCCCGCTTTATAGACGACATATTCTTCATTTGGGAAGGAAATGAAGGGGACCTGTTAGAGTTTATTACATGGCTGAACTTAGGAGATGAGAACTTGAGATTTACCTCCACATATAGCAATGAGGCATGTGACTTTTTAGACATCAAAATAAAAAATGTGGAAGGCAGCCTAATGGTGGAGCTATTCATGAAACCATCAGACCGCAATACCATGCTGCACTTTACAAGCCACCATCCAGCTACCCAAAAAAACAACATACCATTTGGTCAGTTTTTAAGAGTGCGGCGAAACTGCACAACAAAAAAGGAATATGACAAACATGCAAAGACACTAACAAAAAAATTCTTAGAGAGAGGGTACCCTAAGTCCATGGTGAGAAAAGCATACAAACGTGCCAAATATTATAATAGGGACTGCCTGTTTGAACCTAAAATCAAACAAGAGAATCAGGTCAAACCCATTGTTTTCGTTACCAACTTTTCATGCAAATCAAACAAATAAAAAAACTGCATTAACAGCAATTGGAAACTGCTTAATGATCCAGGTGAAGTCCCGTTGCCTAAACCGATCTTTGCGTCCTGAAGGAACAGAACAGTGAGAAACTGCCTAGTTCAAACCTATCCAAATAACAACAACAACAGGAACTTAATCAGGACAATAGATGGCACGACACCAACAGGCAATTTTGCCTGTGGGAGCTGCAAAAACTGTGCTCTAATAATAACAGGTCCTAGTGTAACACATGGGGTCATAACCCACACCCATAAAGCACTATTTAATTGCAGAACCCAAAATGTCATTTATATGATTAAATGCCCGTGCGAAATGGCATACATAGGGGAAACACAGCGAGAAATAAGAGTTAGGTTAAATGAACACAAGCCAGCGATCCGCACAAAGAAAGCAACAACTCTGTTAGTTATGCATTGGATGGAAAAAGGCCATCAGGTTGAAGACCTGAGATGGTGTGTTCTGGAAGTTGTAAGTCTAAACAAGAGGGGAGGAGATTTAACCAAAAAACGGAAAAGGAGAGAACAATATTATATGTCGAGGTTCAGTACATATAAAACGGGTCTTAATAACAAAGAGGAATGGGAGAGAATATTATAAGTCAACATGAATAGAAAAAAAGCACAGAGTGACTGTAACATTAGATCAAGAGATATATGCGAACTGTGTGAAAATTCCTCCCTCTTTTTCGTTTAACATGGTTACCCTGATATTTCGTTTAAAATTGTTACCTTGATACTGTAGAAATAAGGGGACTGATTGCATGGCAGAACACGGGCCGCGAACAAAACCAGATCTAAAATTTGAGAGAGCAAACTGAAGTATGTCAAAATACCTCGTATATAAAAATAAACAATTAGAAGAGACGGTGTAATAAGAAAGTTTACAATTGAACCCTGCCGATTGTCTATGAGAGGCTAGGTATTAATGGGGAAATATTTATCCTTTTAAGATAATCGACAGTGTATGCAATGAGATAGTTGTACACATCTAGATATATACTGAAGAGAATACAACTATCATTAACCATTCAAAGATGGTGGCCGTTTTAGAACTTGAAAAAGGCCGACCTGCATACTCTACCGGTATACACTGGATATATTGAGGACTAACTCAATGATGCAGAAAGAGTTAAATATGCAAAGAAAGAGTATCTGACAAAAAGAAAAAAGTCGCCCGTATTTTAAACATGTAAAATAGGGATTACTTGAGTAATCGACAACGGGTGCTCTTATACCCCGTTAATGAATTAACAACTTAACATTAATAATAATAATTAGAATGCCGACAGATACGCACATAATAACAGTGCGATATAGGAGGATTTAAATATAAAAAGTGTTCGAGCTGTATTTCAATTGAAAATTAAACACACTACAAGATGGCGGCCATGCTAGGGATCACAAACACCCGGCGTACAGTGGGCGGCCCATACAAAGCAACCAGATGAAAGTAATTATCAAATTAGGGAGTATATTTAAACTGGCATACTGAGAGAAGAAATCACTCTCAGAAGACACGTGAAGCAGGAAGACGCCACACGTGAAGCAGGAAGACGCCGTGCAGTTCAGCTACTTTAAACAAGTAAGTTTGGGGGAGTTAGATTAATTGGAGAAAGGGTGGTGTTAGGCATAGGACACTGCACTAACAGCATTTCAGACATTGTTTTATGTCTTTCCACAGTTGTCAGGTAATCCATAAAAACTGCAATATAGTGGCCCTTGTTTCCATATTTAAAAGAAATAAGAAGGTAGAATTCAAGTTTAAAAGCAGGTTCTTGCACTAACCAAAGGTAAGATCACCTAGACAGAGTAAATTGACTCATAAAAAAAGGGGAAAAAAACTTTAAATTAAAATGTATAGGATCTTAAACTACAAATTATTTTGTAGATTTAATTGTGCGAGAAGAGCAGTGAACAGTAAGCTCCCAGAGGCGTCTTCCCATCATCACAAGATATCAAGAGGTAGGACCGGTAAGGCCCCGAGTTAAAAGATGTGGCAAGAAAGAACTGACATTGAGTGGAGGGAAACCATATAAATAAAAATTCTTAAATTAAACATAGATTTTTATGTCTCAACAGGATTGAAGTTGGTCCCTCTTTTTTAATCAACCTGGATGTGTATTAAACATAGCTACTTTAAAGGTAATAACAGTAGCACACCACAGATAAATGACTGAGGAAATATGTCAACGACCTAGGGTATTAAAAACAAGACCCACATGTGTTTTTCTCCTAGAATAAACAAGATGACACATCATCAATACTGTTTGATAGCATAATAGCTGAAGACAACCCACCCCAAAAAGTGACAAGGGAGTACCAGGAAGGAAATATATACCTGGGTAAGAATATATACTTTTCTAGGGTTGGTACTTTGATGATTAAGATAGGACAAAGATTAGAGTACCCTCAACTAAAGCTGTTAACAACTATGTCCCATGAAGTAATTTGAGGACATGTTATTTTGGCATTAATGGTATATATATGCCAGGTAGTCTTGTTTTTCATGAAGACTAAGAAATGGGGAATCTTAGTAAAACGTGAGACTCAAAGACGAGATACAGATCACACTGAGGCGGGGTTACCAAATAGTAGGGCATTAGAGGTAGGATGTAAATGAATCAATGTGCAATTGTCAGAACTAATATTGGACCTAATTGGAATATATTGTGACATGTTTTTTGTAGATACCATGTTAATGAACAAGTCCTGAAGAAGGTGCAAGATTGTGTGAGGCACCGAAACGCCGCGTCGACAGTTTGTTCTTTATGTGTAATGAACAAGTTGTACAGTGATGGAATGAGATAGTTAGTTCTGCATGTTTGAGAAATATGATGTATATTGAGATTTATGCAACAATGCCTAGTAGCGGTTTTTAAATAGAGTTGAAAAACATTTTAGAGTAATGTGCATAGAATTGTCTGCAGAATACATATGATATAATGTATTAGTGTTTTTAACAAAAAAACATTTTTTAATAAATGAATGAAATTTTTAACTTTGTGTTTGCAATATTTGTTCATGTCAATACTGATCTGCAATTGATTAAGTTGTAAATTTGGTAACCCAACCCTAGACTGATTTCCCGACTTGTGCAATCTCTACCTATGGCAGGATAGCATTATAAGTCTTGTTGTCAAAATCAGGAGAAGGAGTTTTTGTTTATGTTAGTACTGGTTTAGACGCATTCTGAATATTTCTTTTCGGCAGAGAATGGAGGTGTAGAGTTGATATGGGGACATCACGCAGCCAGTATGTTCACTTTGGAAACTTTCCGGTTTATGGATGAATCAATCAATGAACTTGTAAAGTGCACTACTTACCCGTGAGGGTCTCAAGGTGCTGAGCGGAGGGGGTGCTGCTACTGCTCGAAGAGACAGGTCTTGAAGAGCTTTCTGAAGGTGAGCAGGTCTTGTGTCTGCCGCAGATGGGTGGGGAGGTCTTGGCGGCGAGGAAGAAGAAGGATCTGCCTCCGGAGGTTGTTCATTGGATGCACGGGATGGCGGCGAGGGCGTGGCTGGCAGAGCGGAGCTGGTGGGCAGGGGTGTAGAAGTTGAGTCTGTTGTTCAGGTAGGCTGGTCCGGTGTTGTGGAGTGCTTTGTGTGCGTGGGTGAGGAGTTTGAAGGTGATCCTCTTGTTGACGGGAAGCCAGTGCAGGTCTCTTAGGTGGGAGGTGATGTGGTTGCGGCGGCGGACGTTGCGGATCAGTCGGGCGGAGGCGTTTTGGATGCGGTGTAGTCGTCGCAGGTGTTTGGCCGGGATTCCGGCGTAGAGTGCATTGCCATAGTCCAGCCTGCTGCTGACGAGGTCCTAGGTCACCGTTCTTCTGGTTTCGGTCGGGTTCCACTTGTAGATCCTGCAAAGCATGCGGAGGGTGTTGTAGCAGGAGAAGATGGCTTTGGCCTGCTTCGACATGGAGAGGGAGGAGTCGAGGAAGAATACTAGGTTGCGTGCGATGTCCGTGGGTGTTGGAGCTGTTCCCAGTGTGGTCGGCCACCATGAGTCATCCCAGGCAGAGTGGGGGGGGCAGAGGATGAGGACTTCCGTTTTGTCTGGATGAAGAAAGAATAGCAAGTATGGACAATGAAAGCTTCAACCGGATTGGTGGTCCGTAATACGTTGAGGAAATAACACAAGTGGAGCAGAGAGGGGACTGCTTACAGAATATTGTACACAGGAAGTTCTACATGGGGATTAATGGTCATGTGGACGGGAGAGGAAGCTTCGGTCATTTTATTAGGGCATTAAAATGATTGGAGGACGATTTGGCGGCTCAGTGGTGTCGGTGGTGATTGGTTAATGGTGGATTTAAAAGAGTACTCGTTTGAACAATTCCCCGCATTCCGGGTGTATCGGGCCGGGTTGCGAGGAACACCATTGTACTTTGAATGATACTGGTAAGTGGAAGGATGGGTTCTGAATAGTTAGATTACAAGATTTGATGGTGTAGGAATTGGCGGATTGTAGTGGTACAAGCTAATGCATTTTTCTAAAAATATATTTTTTGTTTTTGTTTTTCTCTTTACCAGTTATAAGATGGTTTGGATGGTAATAATTAAAGTAACACAAGGACGTCAGATATAGTTGGTCAGCACTGTTGAGAGCACATGGTACTAACTACGAATGCTGTGATAAGCAGGATCGAATAGGAGAGTGATATAGGGACCCAGGTGGTGGTTAATGATGATTCTCTATAATGTATTGGGTAAATAAGGGGGATAAAGCCAATGTCACTATCGTTTACTTACAGATTTTAAAGGAGATCATATGGGAGTTGGACAATGAACTTAGCTAAAAGGAAGGATTGATGGGAACTGATATACTACATAGTGATTTATAAGATACTGATCTTGGATAGAGGTAAGCTAAGGGAGGCTGTGTGTATTAGCTATGACTTGGAGACAAAAACTTGGTTTGGGATTTGAAATCATGTCGTTTGCATATCTTTTTATGTATAGATTGAATGACGAAGTCAATAGAAGTTGGTCAGCTCATTCGTAGCATTGTGGAGCGGATTGATAATCTTGTGGTTGAATTGAGAACAATCATATATTAAGGTGAGTGAAGGCATTGAGTTGCCACTGCCAGAGTAAATTTAGGACATGAGACTCATATGGTATTTTCTTGACTTTTCTATTATCTTTACATGACAGGAAGTCTTGAACACAGGGGACCCACTCTTCATGACGATTAAAATAAGAATTTTGAATCACGGTTGCTATAATTTTATGTGGCAGGAGGTGAGATAAATAGGTGTTTATTTTGATTTGGTTCTTTTTTGGGGCCTTGATAAATAGGTTACAACCATATATATTAGAAGGGACATGTTGTTACAGGAATAATTTACTTTTATGGGAATAATAAAGTACACCAACGATGGAGTTCAGCTACATTTCTATACATATAGAAAATATCTGTTAATTTAGGATATGAATGCTTGTAGGGGCAGTGATAGCTCACCGGTATAGATGTTTTAGGTTTTATTCTTCTAAGTTAATACATATGTTTGAATTCTGTTCAGTTTCTCCATGTAATGGAATGAAATGGTTCTTTTAGATTGTTAAATAGGCATAGTAGGAACAGTTGGACATTTGTTAAGAATGACTTGAATCATTTTTGTCAAACGCTTCATTATGCAATTATGTATAACAGTTGGGATTTTGATTATGATTATATGTATAGCACTGGAGATTTTGATTATGATTGTATATTTTTTTACTTTGCAGCCCTGATGATGTCCCAGATGGGGACAAAACACATCGGCTGTTGATTGTATTTGATTGGGAGAAGTTGGCTGACATTGATGAATATTCGTAATAAAGAAAACGAAGTACAAAGTATTCGACTGTAAGATTTTCTTTGGGACTCATTATCAACACAGAAATTTGAAATATTCATATTAATAATCTGTTCTAGATACTATTACGCTCCTTCTGTATTTGCTGTATATTTGGTATAGAGGGGTTGGTGACGATGAACCATTATGAAGTTGTGCGTATCCTCAATTTATATAATAAATCATCGAATAGGGCCGGATAGCTTTCTAGCGCACACAATATTGGACCCTCTCATCTTGTTTTTGGTCATCCAGCGAAAGTCTACTCTCATCCTTAACTGACGCAAGAAACGTCATCTCACCAGGGCAGGAAGAAGGCAGTTGGTGGTAGAAGGGGGCAGGAGGTCATGGGGGATAGCACCTACAAATCCACACCCAGGTACCAAACTTTGTCATCATCAACTGTGCAAACTGCAAGAAATGCAATCAATCTGTCCCACACCTCACCAGTGGGTAACACCTGTTCGGTGTAGTCAGGAAACACCCAGCAGACTCACTCTGCAGGGAGCGGTGGGGTGGAGGAGAGGGAGTGGGCAGGGGGTGGTCTAACTCCCCCAGAGATCCACATCCAATCAGCAGTCTTTTTGACAGTCAGCTGTACACAATACGTGAAATACAATTTGTGTCTCACTTCACCAGAGTGCAGTGTGGTAAACCCTGCAGAGAGGGCACTCACCTTTCATGGGTGAGGTGGGGGATGGGGCAGGGGGTGAAGAGGTTGGGAAGGGGTTTGACTGTCAGTTATGAACACCTGAAGTGTTGCATGCACAGTTACAGGAGACTTCCGGTCTAAGCACAAACTCATAAAATGAGTCCTGTTCTCTTACAAGGAAGTGATTTGTCTTGTTCTTCTGACTCTAGATACGGTCACAGTGTATAAAGCAGTATCTTTATTTAATGTATAATTGTACTTTTTTCTGTACTGGGCCTCTTTTTTGAGTCTTCAACACATGCCCTGCGATTTAGGAGCATTCACCATGGGGTTTTATTTTTGCATCTTTACTTCAGTACAGAGATAAAATCTTTTTGCTTGTTAAATCACCTCTGTGCTTAGCTGCAAAAGTCCTACGGCTGTCCTTTGCTGCATCTGAAAGGAAGGGGACGGTGCACAAGAGGGTACATTTAGTTACAGCTTTTTAGGTTGAGCCTAGCGGCAGCGAGCATGCACTGCTCACTCTGCGAGGCATGCTGTAGTAGAGTATGCTGTGGAAGCCTCACATACACTCCTCCCATATTTTTCATTGGCTGGTATCATTGTCCTTGGTAAACGCTGGCTTACGGTTGCTTATGAGGCTTGTTAGTCCCTCCTTGTTACCGCCTGTAGGAATTGCTTCTTCAAAAAAAGATGATACATACACAAGTATGTAGTCCATAATTCTGGAAGCTTTATTTCCCACGAAGAAACCCACGACATATCCAGTTGAGTATCGGGTATAATCTGAAACATGCACTCTCAACATTCCTAGAATTAAGAATCCTCGAAAACATCAAATTCTATTAAAGGAATATACATGTTTGACAAACTCCAGAAACAACTGTCTACACACACCCCTTCCTATAACCAATAAAAAATAAAATACAATAAAAAAACAATAATAATATTAATAATAATAATAATAAGTAAATACATTTTAATAATAAATAAAATCAGCAGAACGAAAAAGAGAAGTTCTGATACGAGAACTACTTCTGACTTGCATATTATCCCCTGATCCTGTAACATTACTTGGCAAATATTCCACATGACCTGAAACAGGAGGAGAAGTAGCAGTATCAATATCGTCTTCTTCCCTACCGCCCATAGAATGATGAGAATTAGTAGTGTCAGCAAAACTGTCATGCTTATGAATGAGATCACCAATGTCAAACCAATCAGAAATGGTTTGCGTTTTGATTCTTTTACACATTATTTTGTCTTGTTCCTCAGTAAGTTTTACTACAGCATTTCGATTCCACCAACCTCGATTTTGTAACATAACAGCCATTTTAGACATCTTAACAATTTTTGCTGGTTCTGAAAATTTAGATTTCCCTTTGCCAATTTTATTGGGTTTCTTTATATGAACCCAGTCACCAGGAGCTAAAGAGGTTATTTTAACATGTTTTCTCATGTCATAATTCTTCTTATACATTCTTTGTTTTTCTTTGACATGTTCTCTGACTTTATGCAAATCAACAGAATTAGAATTGGTATTATCAAATGTGTCTCTCAACCATGATGGGCTAAACAGTGAGATATGTTTCTACCTCTTAACAACAGATATGGAGAAACATCCGTGGTCGAATGAGGAGTTGTATTTTAACTCCACACTTTTTCACTTATATACTTAAAAACATACAGATTGTTTGCTATAGCTGTTTGCACCCCTTCTTTTAATAACCTGTTCGCTCTTTTAACTAGACCATTTGAAGCTGGACTGTATAAAGGCACTAAAATGAGCTTAACAGAAATATCACCCATAAAACTTTCAAATTCATTGGATACAAAATTAGTCCCATTATCAGTCACAATTTCACTTGGGAGACCTTCAATCAAAAATAAACATTGTAAAAACGTAATGACAGATTTAGAATCAGAATTCTTCACAACAGAAAAATAGAGCCACTTAGAAAAATAATCAATAATAAAAATCAAAAATCTATTATCGCTCCCAAGCAAATTAAAAGGACCAGAAAAGTCCAATCCTAACTTCTGCCAAGGACCTTTTGGCCATTCCTTGGACACAATGGAGTATTGGATGTTTGCCAATGTTTATCGGAACATAGGCATTCTGGGCATTTATCCACAAAAGCCTTGTCTTGACTATCAATGCCTGGCCACCAATACATTTCTTTTATTTTCCTAACAGTGCTAGAAATTCCTAAATGTCCTTCATGGGCAAGGGAAACAATTTTACTCCTCAGACCTTCAGGTGATACAATTTTGTCTTCTCGAAATAGTACGTCATTCACTATAGATAATTCTGCTGCTACTTGTGAATAACACTTGTCTTGCAAAGACAAGCCTCTATCGCAAGGCCACCCTTGAACTAAAATCTTCTTCACTCTTCAACTCTTCCAAGGCAAAGATCATCCCTATCACTAGTAATCCATTCCTCCTCAGTAAGCTTAAAAGAATGTGGCAAATCATTTAAGGTGAAAACTACATCCGTGTCATTATCCTTAATTTGACAATCTGATTCTTCACCCTCCAAAGGAATACGTGACTGACAATCTGCCTGACATTTTTACCACCTGGTATGTCTGTAATCTCAAAGATAATTCTTGCAATCTAGCTAAAAGTCTGACCAATCTGGAAGAAGTTTTGTTAGAGCAACTGTCCCTTAGCATCTAAATTAAGGGTTTGTGATCTGTAAACAGTTGGAACCTACAACCCCAAATGTACATCCTGAATTTTTCAATGGCCCAACAGCATGCCAAAGCCTCCCATTCAATTGTGCTGTAATTAGCCTCAGCACCACTTAAAGTTCTGGAAGCAAACGCTACCGTATATTCATGTCCATCAATTATTTGACTGAACACTGTACCTAACCCTTTTGAGCTGGCATCAACAGTCACAACAGTACTTTGACCTTGAGTAAAGGCTCTGATCACTGGTGCTTCCAAAATATTTTTTTTGATTGAATCAAATGACTGTTTAGTTACATCTGACCAAATATTTTGTGTATTTTTTTAACAAGTCTCTAACAGCCAGATTCATCATTGTCCCGTTTTGCGAGTCCTTAATAGCGATTATTAAGGAATCGCTATTAAAGACTCGCAAAACGGTATTCATGTAGAAATCGCAATATTATTTGCGATTCCTACAGCATCCTTATTTGCGATTAGCAAATTGCTAATCGCAAATAAGGAATGACTCTCCATTCATTCCTATGGGCCTATAGGCCCATAGGAATGAATGGGGAGTCATTCCTTATTTGCGATTAGCAATTTGCTAATCACAAATAAGGATGCGATTTCAAGGGTGCCAGGTGTGTCCAAAGGATACCCTGTAGCACCCCTGAAATGAAAATGTAGACTGATGTTGCGCACACACATGTCCAAAGGACATGTGTGTGTGTAACATACAACTTAGAAAAATGCAATAAACTGACATTTTTCTAAGTTTTCGCTATTAACCACGAAGTCTGACTTCGCGGTAAATAGCGGCCAAAAATTGCGATTTCGCAATTCTAAAATGGTTCATGAATTGCATTTAAGGAATCTCAATTAGAGATTCCTTAAATGCAATTCCTCGCCATTTAGTGATTTTGCAATTTGCGATTTTTGCATTTGGGATGAGGAATCCCAAATGCAAATATTGCGCTCGCAAAGGGCCAGATTCTCAGAATCTGGCCTTTGCGAGCCGATTTGCCCTTGATGAATCTGGCTGTATGAGGTTGCACAATTATAGCGTAACTTTGAAGCAAACGAGCATAATACTCGCTAAGTCCTAAAAATGCTCTCAAATCATCTTTATCTAGAGGTCAGGGGGCATCCTTGATTGCATTAATCAATGATAATTTAGGTTTTATACCACAAACAGAAATATTGTGCCCTAAGTAGTAGACCTCTTGAGTAATACATTTACATTTGTTTTTGTTAATAGTCATACCTTTATTCTCTCACTTCTGTAAAACTGTAGACTATAATGTAATTCCAAAGTTGCAGTGTGAATCAAGATATCATCTTTAAACGCTTGAATACCATTAATACGTGAAAATAATTGGTCCATCAAGCGTTGAAAAACACTAGCAGCGGACCCTAGTACAAATGGCAAACGTTTATACATATAGACCCCAAAAGGAGTATCAAATGTTGTTAAGGGGTGGTTTTCTTTTAAGAGAGGGATCTGATGGTGCGCTGATTTTAAGTCTATTGTGGTAAAATACCTACTACTTCCCAGATTAGCCAGCATTTCCTGAATACAGGGTAGGGGATGACAATCCACTACTAAATTGTGTTTCAGAGCCCTCAAGTCTCGCCAGAACTTTTGCGAGCGACGACACTAGCAGCAACCCACTCAGAGGATTCAACAGGTGTTATGATGTCTTTTACACATAAATCATCAAGGGTTTTCTTTAAATCATCGCTGGCTGACAAATGGATGGGTCTGCACTTTTGAATCACTGGGATTGCATCTTTTTTAACTTTAATGTTGTGTTGGAAGCCTTTAACCAAACCAATGTTGTTGGAAAACACACTAGCATATTTAGTAGGTAACTTCTATAACACAGCATCATCATGAGTTTTGACAGTATCATGTAATACAGACAAAATTGGCAAATCACCCGAGACAACAGTTTCTGGATGTCCTGGTTTCAAGATAATTTCTAAATTCGCCTGATCTTGCCACCCTAAAATATCAAAACCATTGACAGCCACGTACACTTTAGTGTAAATAATTCTCCCTTTAAAGTTGATGGAATCTGAAAAATAACCACGCATGATGATATCGAACTCCCCAAATGCTTTGGGATTTACATCTGTGGGTTTAAGCATAAATTTAGACTAGAATTTGTTCAAAGTTTTAACATCAAGTATCGTGATAGGAGAGCCTGCATCAGCCATAACCTGTAAGTCAATAGGTTCAATAGATACATTGCATAAAGGGGCTTTGCATCTTTTAGTATCTTCATGTAAGGTGTTAACTTCAATGGTAGACAAATTGTTGCTCATGGCCTGACACAATTCATCCTCATCAACATCAATGGAATTGACTTTCTTCTTATATTTAGCTGATCCACACACAGTGTTGAAATGGCCATTTTTTTTTACATATGTTGCACCTCTTACCTTGTGCTGGACAACTAAAAAGTATTGCCCATGTGATTCTTAGAACCACATCTGTAGCAAGAACCCTTTTTATCCACATTGAAATTTGGTCTAAATTTGGTAGAAACCACATTAACAACTGCCTCATTACCTTTTCTATTGATAGGAACTTGTGTGAGATCTAAACTGTTAGAAGATTTACTAGCAGAGTCTTGCATTAAAATTTTTGGTGAAATAACAGATCGTTCAATGCTTCTAGAAATATCCATTACTTCATCAAGCAATGTATTTTTTTATGTTAAGATGCGCTCCTGAATTTTTTTATAATAACAGTTGAAAACCAATTGATCATGCAAGGCTGTGTCCAAGTATGTAGCAAATTGACATTTAGCTGCTAATGCAGGCAGAACAGCCAAATAATCTTCAATTGATTCATCTCGTGTTTGTTTTCGCTTAAAGAACACATGCCTTCAATCTGATGGTTCATCAACTTAGTTTTTACCAAGTCTAGCTAAAGCCTCTTTAAAGACATTCCATGTTTCATCACCTGATGGTGCAGGAACTACAGGTAAGTTATCAAACACATCTTGACCTGCCCTACCTAAGTGATTGAATAAAAGTGCTTTTTTCCTTGAAGGGGAATATTTTGTAGCAGCAATAGCTTCTAAGTAATTATCAAAGATCCTAAACCATTTATGCCAAGGCACTGTTGGCTTAAAAGGGTTCTGTAAAAAAGATGGAGGTTGCATAACATTGTTGGAGGAAAATGAAGCCATTATGTAAGATGTAATTATGTAGAACGTAAATATAAAGTGTCTTATAATATTGGTGCAATAATATAAAAGGAAAATAAAACTACTAAAATGCTCACAGTACTAAAACTAATAATAAATTAATTGAAATGTCACAGTTGATTGAAAAGAATAAAATCCGATGTGGCAGCGTGTGCTAATCACGGAAGAAAAACACAGACGACATTCTCTTTTGCAGAAACTTGTGATAAATCCATCCGGTACAATGCGTTCAAACAGGCTGTAAAGATGGTAAAAGTTAGATTAAAGATGGCCACTGGAGCGTGTAAATGTGATGATGGGGAAGCGTGATGATCGTAAATCACGTGATGACCAAATGCGTGAGAGACGTTTCTACTGTAATCGAAGTCGTCAGCACCCAGGCGTCATGAAGAGCGCTCCAATGAGGAATCTTCGACTCGTCCACGCGTCCTTGAATGGATTCACTTTTGAATATAAGCAGTGGGCAACCGGTGCACAGGGTCAACAGTAAACAGGAGCACAGTTTAACTTATGAACTATTTTGTCTGACGCCTGATGGAGCTACTTCGTTTAGCTATAGAGGAGATGGGCCGTGGATTCCCTAATTGGTCGTCACCTACCCAGTCGGTCTTTAGGCAGACTTCTTTTCGTCTCTGCTTATTGTCTCTTCCTTAGCTCCTATCCTCTCTCCCCTGAATCTCTCCCCTTGTCTGCCCTGGGATCACACCTTACTGGACTTTGGACGTTGCCTTGACTCGACTACCGGTTTGTGTCCCCATCACCCTTCCTCTCCTCTTCCCATGCTGTGTCTCTCACCCGCCCCTCCCCTTTCCCGCCCTCATTATCTGTCTACTTCCCGTGCTCCAACCCCCCCTCCCCGGAATCTCACACCTTGCCTGCTTTTCCCCTTACGTATTTGTGCTTATTATTTATCTCGACCTTACATGTAACTATGTTGCCATTCTCAAAGAACTGTGTAACCTTTGTATTGATGTAACCTGTAACTATGATCTGATGCTCATGTAAAGCGCTCTGATAGCTCCGGGTCTAGCCAGCGCTATATAAAACTTTTTAAATAAATGAATAAATAAAATAAATATGTTTCTTCTAAATTAAAGTCTAGCGCGCACAGAGTAATTAAAGCTGTACGCGCATCAGAGTGTAAATAATGCGCTGTCGGTAATTTTCAAAAGGTTAACAAAGTTGCACAGTACCTTTTTTTTAAATTGCCCATGGTTGCTTGCATGAATCGTCGTTGAGAAAGTGATGAAAAAAATACTATTGTACGAAATCCAAGTAGATATAAGGTAAATTCTTGAATAAACTGTCAAGTAGAAGCTAAAAACAAATCACAAGGTTTTCATTGGTAGATCTGGACATAAAAATTTCAATAAATCCAGTAGGTCGGTGGGTTTCACTTCAAATCGTCGCCAATAAATGTAGGAATTGCTTCTTCAGAAAAGGATAATACAAACACAAGTATGTAGTCCATAAATCGGGAGGCTTTATTTCCCACGAAGAAACACACAACATATCCAGTTGAGCATCAGGTATAATCTGAAACATGCACTCTCAACATTCCTGGAATTAAGAATCCTTAAAAACATCAAATTCTATTAAAGGTATATACATGTTTGACAAACTCCAGAAACTACTCTCTACACTGCCTTGTTGCCGTTTGTTACCTCCCGTGAGGACTGGATCTTTTACTTGTGGTGTTACACGGTCTCCTTCATAAGTTGGTAAGCACTTTTTTCTTCAATGATCTTCCCTATCCACCCACAACATCTTATCAGGCCCTCTGGTTTTACTAATGTATATATTTAAAGTTTAGCGTGCCCACTTTAACTATAGCAGCCACACTTCATTATTTATTTACTTAACCCTGGTTGCTTTTTATAAGTTATTTATTATAATTATAGCACGTACGTTTTAAATATAGCGGCCGTGCTTAATTATTTATTTACTTAATGCTGGCCGCTTTCCAAATGTATTTAATAAAATTACAGCGCATCCGCTTTAACTATAGTGGCTTATTTATTTATTTAATAATACTGCAGGCTGCTTTCGTTGGGGCAGAGCAAGGGTGTGGGACAACGTTATAACATTTGCAATGTAATAAGACTCACATTTACGTATGTTCAAGCTATTGTTATTGTAAATGACAATGCCATTTATGTTTTAAAAACTAAAACATAAATAAAAGCTATTGTCATTTACAATGCCAATAGCTGAAACTCGTGTAAATGCGAGACCTATTGCATTGCAAATGCTTGTTTTTATGTGTTTTTGCAGTGAATTGTTCCAGATATGTAATGATTTTATATAATCAAACATGAATAAAATGCTTACCTAATATATCAAAATGTCTTGTTTGAACGTTATAATTATGCTTTGTGGCCAAAGATGAGCAGTCATGTGTGGCCTAATGCTTAAATTCTTAGGGGCATATTTATAAGAGGGATATCGCCACCAGAGCGTACATTTTATCAACGTTCTGGTGGTGATATGCCCTTTTTCATATTTACTAAGCAGCGTTAAGCCACGTTTTGTGGCTTAACACCACATCATGTAGAATGAAAGAAGAATGCAATGGATGTTGCTTTGGGTGTTTCACCGCAACACCCATTGCTTTTGATGCTACACCAGATTTAGGAGGTGTTAAACTGAAGCAGCGCCAAATACTAATGGTATGCAAGAGCAGGTGTTAGAATGGCCAAACAAGGAGAAATGCTCAGATGTCTCCTTGTTTTTGGTTTTTGTTATCTGTGCTGAATTCTCCAGCACACATGGGGGTTAATCATGATGTCGTTCGGAAAGCATTCCGACGGAATCGGTCACTGAATGGTTTCCAACCTAATCGGATTCGGGGAGTCCGACCAACTGATTACGATGGTACCATTTAGTTGGACTCCCATGGACTTCAATGGGAGTCTGTGTTCTGACCAAGTATCCCCACAGGCCCCATTTGGAAGGCTCCGGGTGAAGGGGGGCCTACTACGGGCCCCTGAAGTTGGATTCCGATCTGTGTCAGGCAAACTCATTGAGAAAGGCTGTCCGAATCCGACATCGTAATCGCTCGGTCAGAGAAACAGTCAGTAGACCTGTACAAGTTGATTCCGAATGACTCGGTTCCTCCGAATGCCATTCAGAACCGCCTCAGAATCGGTCATTCAGAAGGCTTTCTGAATCATTAGGAAAGATGGGTTCCGAATCGGATTCAGCTAATTTGGATCTGTGTCGGACAAATTGATTGGGAAAGGCTATCCGAATCCCACATCGTAATCACTCAGTCAGAGACACGGTCAGTAGACCTGTACGAGTCGATTCCGAATGACTCGATTCCTCCTAATGCCATCCAGAACCGACTCAGAAAGTCTGAACATTGTAATCAGTCATTCGGAAAGCTTTCCGAATCATTGGGAAAAAAGGGTTTCCGAATCGTATTCCGCAAAATCGAATCCGATTGGGAGCTTTTCCAAACGACATCGTAATCGACCCTATAGAAAGAGCAAAAACGCCATTAATGATTGTTTATGTGCAGGAAGGTGTCCCTTTCTGCACATAAACATTCAGTAAATATTGAAGATTTGCTACATCTATGTGCGCTGCATTCTGCAGCACACATAAAAGTAACAAATTGCCATTAGTGATTGTTTATGTGCAGGAAGGAACATCTTCCTGCACATAAACAATCATTCCCTGCAACACAGTCTCCCTTACACTATGGTGCAAGGGTTCCTGTGCTGGTGCTAGGCTGCTAAATTTAGCACCAGCGCTAGGGAAAACACAAGGGCGAGGCGTATACTTGAGAATACAGCGTATCCCTTCGGTTTGAAAATGTCAGAGTGTGGTGCTGCCAAATCTGGCGCAGCCCCACGCTCTAACATTTTCTGGTAAATATGCCCCTTATACTCTTTCTCTGAAAGTTAAGGATTCAAGTTATGGAGTCTCAATGGTAATGTTCCTGCAAAAGTATATGGTTGACTACAAAGAGTCCAATGTTTAAATAATATACCAAAAATTCAACTGGTTCTTTTGAATTGGCAAATACATTTTTCTTTTCACTTTGTCAAAAAAAATCGAATTTTATTTATATATTCACCAAAGTAAAAAAGTAAAGTCCACATTTGTAAAGCCCACAATCACCCGTAAGGGTCTCTAGGCGCTGGGGGGCCGTCGGGAAGATTAAGCGAGCTATTGCCCAGAGTCACATGGTGCTGGGCTAACCTGCCGCCGGAGCCGGGGATCGAACCGTGGTCCCCAGATTCCAGCGTCAGTCGCCCTGGCCGCGGCGCCACACCTCTTCCACAAGACCAAAAGGCTAAAAAAACCCTTCTCTCTCTCTCTCTCTTTCTCTTTTGTTCACTCTCTTAATTTCTCTTTCTCTCTCTCTCTCTCTCTCTCTCTCTCTCTCTCTCTCTCTCTCTCTCTCTCTTTCTTTTTTTCCGTCCCAGAATAGGATTGAAGGCTAAGACAGAGAGCAAAAGCAAGCCAGTCTGTGGCCGTTCAGGGCCTGGGGCCAGAACCCCTGCCCATTTAGTAGTAGAACACAAACCCACCTTGGAGGAACTACATACACTATGCGCCCCATCCCAGAACAATGTAGGCACAGAATATCGATGGGATCCTCACGTCTAAACTACAGTCACTGCCCTTATACAATTGGGCAAAACTGAGGCAGAACAGGATAGAGAAGAGGTTTAAGCTTGTACTGGTCAATTGCAGATCCGTCAATAAGCACAAACATGAAATCCATGACCATCTTGTTTACAGTCAGCCAGATGTCATGTTTCTCACTGAAACATGGCTGAACGGAGATTCTGCACCAGAAATCCTTGAGGCTCTCCCACTGAACTATGGGATTGCCAGATTACATTGTCAAAAAACAGGGGGGTGGGATAGCCATTATTCATAAACTATTGGTACATTGCACCTTGAGGCTGACAAACACCAATGCCAGCGAAGTAGGCTTTTTCATGATCATTATGTCATAAAAGATTTTTTAATTTACAGACCACCAGGTCCCATCTCCCAGTTCGCATCTAGCCTAAGGTAACAGATGACATAACTGGCACTCTGGTACACTAAAGTGCTGGTGTTAGGGGACATGAACCTACATTTCGATGATAAGGCTAATTCTGGAGCGCAAGAGCTCTATCAGGAATTAGCCTCTTTACAGCAGGCATTGCAATCTTCTCTCACGACCTATCAACTGGGCCACCTACTAGATCCAATTTCTGCCAATTGGGGGGATCTAATAAGTGAATCCTGCATTTTAAAATTCACATTTAAAATTGTCACTTACGTTGTTGGAGCACTGATTTTATAGCGCCCACTTTCCGCTGCATATTTTGTATATTTGCACCCTTCCTTAGGCCTCCCTCGCCCCGTTCCACCGCAGCTGACAGTGCTGTTTGTGTGGAGGGCGAGGCGCCATCTTGGGCTGAGTTTCCATCGAAGCCTGACCGGAGTTAGCGGTCTAGCGCTTCTTGGGGAGGCTGGGCATAAAAAGCAGATGTGCCTCCGGGAGCGCAGCGGACGGGCGCAGCGGGCGCAACGATGGCACGCCGAAGGCGCGCCTAAGGTAAGCCCGTCTGCGCCCGTCCGCGCCCCGGCAGCGCGCAGGGCCAGAGAGACCTCTCGTTTTATGCCCCAGCAGGCGACTCCTTATATAAGGTATAGTAGGGAGGCCCTCATATCCCTTAACAACATCACCTGTGATACAGGCAAGGTATGGGAATGCCAACACCCTGACAATAAGTCCTGCCCGGGATGCCAGTTTCATTTTAAACCGGACCTCCCCTCCCCATTTAATCTGGGGGAAAAAGAGGGAGATCCCTTAATTCGAGCGGCTCTCATTAATGCCCGGTCCCTAGTCAAACACACGGAAGAGGTCCGCGAGATGATACTTGACAACTCGCTCGACCTCTTGTTTGTGACCGAGACCTGGCTGCACATTCACTGTGCCCCTACTATTGAGTTAGCCGTCCCCAGGGGCTTTAAAATCTCGAGGGCAGATCGCAGCTCTGGCAGTCATATATAGAGACAAATGGTCTCTAACCAAGGAAAGCACCGGGGCCATCAAGGATGGGGAAGTATTGGAATTTTCAATTGCCCTCACGCCCAATTTCACCCTGGGCGGGCTCCTTGTTTACCGCCCACCGGGCACCCTGGGCTCCTTTATTCCATCATTGGAGGAATTAGTGGTCCAGAGAGCGCTGAGATTCCCTAGGTTCCTGCTCCTGGGGGACCTGAACATACCTATGGATGTCCCTACAGCCCCTGGGGTCAGTGACCTTGTGGAACTAGGTGCCTTAGCACAGTTAAAAATGCAAGAGCCGAATATCACTCACAGTGGAGGCCACTGCCTCGACTTGGTATATTCCAATTTTGATGTCACCATCAAAACTCCCCTTCCAGTTACATGGTCGGACCATTTCATGGTAAACTTTTCCTGGGCTATGGACAGGACTCACGTCACAGCAGATAAACAACAGACCCCCTTCCCCCCTAGGATCAGTATTCCTGCCCTGGCAACCGCTCTATCTCATAGTTTGCCAGAGAATTCGGAAAACCTCGAAGAAGCGGTCGAGAATTTCTCGGCATGGATCCGTTCCTCCGCAAGTCAGATATCGCATACCAAAGCAAAGATCCGCCCACGAGCCACTCCGGCATCTCCATGGTATACTGAACAGCTTCAAAATCAAAAAATAAACTGTAAACTGTTGGAAAGATTGTGGAGAAGGGAGTACTGCCCCTTGGCTAAATCAAAACTACGAGCTGGGCAAAAAGACTATCATGCTGCTATTAAAATAGCCAAGGGAAACTACTATGCAGATAAGATCCTTAAAGCAAAAAATAATAGCAAAGAAATATTTGCCATAGTTAAGAGCTTCACATCACCGGTGGCAGAAATCCAAGCAGCCCCCCCCCTCGGAGGAATGGTGTGAAAAATTATCCACTCATTTTCTCTACAAAATAAAGAAAATTCAGGCCAGCCTTAAGACTATTGGCCCTGCCCAACTCCCACCTGTCCAAGCTACTTACGAACAG
The DNA here is from genome assembly GCF_964261635.1 of Lissotriton helveticus. Classification (NCBI taxonomy): domain Eukaryota; kingdom Metazoa; phylum Chordata; class Amphibia; order Caudata; family Salamandridae; genus Lissotriton; species Lissotriton helveticus. The sequence goes on from NC_136059.1 coordinate 1,716,013,236, forward strand.
ATTACCTCCCACCTCCCCCCCACTCCTACCATCATCACAAAAACGAAAGAAGTAATGTGCTCTTTTGCAGAGGTAGAGGTGAAGGATGTACTGGCCATTCTAAAGGCGCTCAAATCAGGCTCTCCGGCGGACCCCTGTCCGGCCAGAGTGTTGAACGGAGTGGCGGAAGTCATTGCACCGATTGTTACTGATCTGGTTAACAAATCCCTCACTACGAGTAACGTACCATCTCAGTGGAAGCAAGCCAAACTTCTCCCACTTATAAAAAAACCCTCTGCAGACCCCCTGGATGCATCTAACTACAGACCCATCTCCCTGCTTCCAGCAATAGCCAAAGTATGTGAGAAAGTGGCATTCCGTCAGCTCGAGAGGTTTGTGGAATCTACGGGGGCATTACACTCAGCCCAGTCAGGTTTTCGCTCCACCTTCAGCACTGAGACCGCGCTGGTGGAGGTCACCGAGGCTATTAGGGATTGTTTGGACGGGGGCGGCAGAGCGGCCCTAATTTTATTGGACCTCTCTGCCGCGTTCGACACGGTCCCTCATGCCCAGCTAATCTCTAGACTAGAGGATATTGGCATCACTGGTGCCGCTCTCACGTGGGTTAAATCCTTCCTCATGGACCGCTCTCAACAAATCTTGCTCCCTCCCTACCAGTCATCGATTAGCGGGGTGGACACTGGGGTCCCCCAAGGGTCGACTCTAAGCCCCCTGCTCTTCAATGTATATCTGACACCCCTGGTATATCTTGCAGAGAGTCTGGGTGCCAAAATAATGGCCTATGCCGATGACACCCAGCTCCTCTTCACGTGGGACAAGAGCAACCTTGACACGTTGAGAGTCCAATCCTGCTTGTCCTCAGTATTTGCTTGGCTAGCCAAGGCGGAGCTCAAGTGTAACGAGGACAAGTCGGAGATCCTCCTGTATGGCCAATTCCCGGTGGGATTTAGGGAATCCATCTGGCCCATTGGACTGCCTTGCCCACCTGGAAACTGTGGAGTTGCTAAGAACCTTGGGATATGGTTCGGCGCTGACCTGTGCTTTCGAGACCAGATCTCGAGACTGGCGGGAACCTGTTATGGGACATTGATCACCCTCCGGAAGTTCTTCCCTCTTCTTCCCCAGGAAGCGAAGGAAACAGTGGCTAGAGCACTCATACTGTCGCGCCTGGATTACGCTAATGCACTTTACGCGGGCGCTCCTGATTTCCTGCTTCGCAAATTGCAGGTGGTCCAGAACGCGACAGTGAGGCTCCTATTCAACATCCCTAAATGCCATAGTGTACGAAGACACCTGGCGGATCTTCATTGGCTTCCAGTTGCTCTCAGAGTGCACTTCAAGGTACTAACACTGGCCTTTAAGGCCTTACACGGTCCTTGCCCACCATACCTCAGTGCCAGGTTTGCTTTCTATCAACCCCTGCGACAATTGAGATCGGCCTCTCTCAGACATCTGGTCACTCCGAGATTTAAGAGAGCTCGTCTGGGAGGAAAATCCATGACGGTCATAGCTGCTCAGCTATGGAATAGCCTCCCTGACCATTTGAGACACACGACTAACCTCATTTATTTTAAAAAGCACCTTAAGACTCACTTATTCAAGCAATTCATGTAAATGCACATATCCTCTCTTGTTATGTTATCCCTTTGTTATTTTCTGACACTGAATCCCTCTTCGCGCCAGGACAGTCTTGACTAGCAGTGCGCGCTACAAGAAATATATAACATAACATAACATAACAAGGCTCTAAGGCAGTTCCCTGGACAGATCACTATTTGGTCCTATTTAGTGCCCTGATACCTAATACCCCAATCCCAAAGATGCCAGGCGCAGGGAGACTGCACAGGAAATGGGCTAGGTTCTCAGCAGCGAATTTTAATCACGCACTTCAACAGGGCGGGTCACCAGGAGGCAATGTCATTGAGACTACCTGCAGTGCACTAGATGAATGGATCACTGAGGCTCTAGATAGAGTAGCCCTATGGTCCTCTAGTGTGCTGAGGATACAGTTGAGATCTGCCCCATGGTTCAATGAATAACTCAGGAGTGTTAAGAGCTCCTGCAAGTGCTTGGAACGATTATGGAGAAAAGATTTCTCAGAGAAAAGGAAGGCTGATTACAAAACTAGTCTAAAACACTATCACTCCCTCATAAGAAACACCTGTGCCACCAACTACAATGCAGGGATAGAGCAAGCTCAAAGCTCTTCTAGAGAACTTTTTACAATTTGTAAGGACATATCGTCATTAGTCAGAACTATGACTTCCAACAGCAGCTCTGTGGATTCTTGCAGTTTGGTGGCAGACTTCTTCACAGAGAAGGTAGCAAGGATCTATGCTACCTTCCCGGATGAGAGCAAAAACAACAGGTAATGGACAGAATGCAGTACAATGTCATACATTCACCCCAGTACAGTGATCTGGGCCTAAATCCATCGTTTTTTTGTTCACTATGCCATTCCAGTTGGAACCCAGCTATATGCAAATCAGTCTTGACCCTGTGCCCCATGGGAACAGTCCGGCCCGAACTGCCTAGCCAGGTCCTCCCTGGATTGGAAACGAGCATCCAAGGACCGGTTTCGGACTTTCAGCCCTCATTAGACTGAACAGCTTGATTCCAGTGGCATGGAGAGCACGAGACTCGCGTCTGAGCAGACCCGTCCCACTCAGAGTGACAAATGCAAAAACAACAGGTGATGGACAGAATGCAGAACAATGTCATACATTCACCCCAGTACAGAGATCTGGGCCTAAATACATCGTTGTTTTGCACACCATGCCATTCCAGTTGGAACCCATCCATATGCAAATGAGTCTTGACCCTGTGCCCCATGGGAACAGTCCATCCCGAACTGCCAAGCCAGGTCCTCCCTGGACTGGAAACGAGCATCCAAGGACCGGTTTCGGGCTTTCAGCCCTCATCAGCCTGGATAACTTGATTCCAGTGGCATGGAGAGCACGGGACTCATGTCTGAGCATACCCGTCCCACTCGGGGTGACAAATGCAAAAACAACAGATGATGGACAGAATGCAGAACAATGTCAAACATTCACCCCAGTACAGAGATATGGGCCTAAATCCATCGTTTTTTTGCTCACCATGCCATTCCAGTTGGAACCCAGCCATATGCAAATCAGTCTTGACCCTGTGCCCCATGGGAACAGCCCAGCCCGAAGTGCCAAGCCAGGTCCTCCCTGGACTGGAAATGAGCATCCAAGGACCAGTTTCGGGCTTTCAACCCTCATCAGCCTGGATAGCTTGATTCCAGTGGAATGGAGAGCACGGGACTCACGCCTGAGCAGACCCGTCCCACTCGGGGTGACAAATGCAAAAACAACAGGTGATGGACAGAATGCAGAAGAATGTCATACATTCACCCGAGTACAGAGATCTGGGCCTAAAACCATCGTTTTTTTGCTCACCATGCCATTCCAGTTGAAACCCAGCCATATGCAAATCAGTCTTGACCCTGTGCCCCATGGGAACAGTCCAGCCCGAACTGCCAAGCCAGGTGCTCCCTGGATTGAAAACGAGCATCCAAGGACCGGTTTCGGGCTTTCAGCTCTCATCAGCCTGGATAGCTTGATTATAGTGGCATGACGGCTGATAGCCTGAAACTGTTCCTAGGATGCTTGATTCCGATCCAGGGAAGACATGGCTTGGCAGTTAGGGCTGGACTGTTCCCATGAGGCACAGGGTCAAGTATGATTTTCTCAATTGAATAATTCCAAAATGTCAATATGCCGAGTCCAGATATTATTGGTATGCTTTGATGCCAACCATTGACTACTTGTGTGTGGCCTAATTGTTAAGTTTTGTTGCTCCCACTCTGAAGGTCAATGGTTCACGTCTTCGTGTTTCAATGGTAGTGTTCACTCACAAGTGTCTGGTTAATTACAAAACTTCCAGCGTTTAAGTTATGAAGGGATCATGCTTATTTTAATTGCCAAATACTTTTTTTTTTAAATCTTATTTTAAGTATATCTTTCACCACAGGCCAAAACAAACCTTTCTCTTTCTCTTTTGCTCACTCTCTCAATTCCTCTTTCTCTCTGTCTTCCATTGCATTCTAGGATAGATGACAGAGAGTGAGAGATTTTTAAATAATGGTTTCTCAATTCAAGGATTCCAAAATGTCAATATATCAAAATATTTGAATGTTACAGTTTTGTTTTGAGGTCACACAGTGATGGACCATGTGTTAAGTAATAGTTAAGGTCCTAGGGCCTCATTTATGAAGGTTTGCCGCAGGGAAGCACAGCAGGACTTCCTGCTGCGCTTCCCTACGGCAAAAGAAAAAGGCAGGAATGCACCGTATCTATAAGATGCCCTGCGTCGGTGCATAATGAGCTGCTGTGCGCCAACGCAGGCACCTTTGCACAATGGTGCAAGGGTGCATGCGTTGCGGGGATGATTATTTTTGTACAGGAAGGGAAACCTTTCTGTACAAAAATAATCACAAGAGGCTTTTCCTTCTTTCTACGTGTGCTGGAGAATGCCACACACGTAGAAAAAGGAAAAACGAGGAGAAATAAAGATATTTCCCCCCATTGCGCCTCTCTTACGCCTCCCCTGGGGAGGCGTAAGCTTTTGGCACTGCCTCAGATTTAAGATTTATTGTAAATCTGGGGCAGTGTCAAAAAGCCATGGATGTTGCTGGGAACGCCCCCCACAACACCCATTGTACGCCCCAATATCAGGCAGCATTAAGCCACAAAAAAGTGGCTTAGTGCTCCCTGATAAATATCACGCAGGTTTCTGCGCTAGGGAACATCACAAAAAGTGACGTTCCGATGGTGCAATGGGCCTCATAAATGAGGCCCCTAGACTTTCACTATTAAGTTGCAGGGGTGAAGTTTTTGTATCTCATTGGTAATGTTCTTTCTTAAATGTCTAGTCAGCTACAAAACGTAGGATGTGTAAGTTATAAACTCAATATCGATCTCCTTCTTTTTAATTGGCAAAATACATTTCTTTTCACTTTGTCAAAAAAAAAATCATTTAAACTTTATCATTCAGTAAAGGCTAAAAACAATTCTCACTCTCTTTTTCTTTTGCGCTCTCTATCTTGCTCTCTGTTTTTCTATCTCTCTCTCTCTCTCCTTCAATCTCTCAATTTCTCTCAGTCTCATTCTTCAATCCTATTTTTGAATGGAAGAAAGAGAGAGAGAGAAAGAGAGTCTCAATCCAATTTTTCTCATTTGAAAGATTCCATATTATCAATAGATCAAATGTTCAGTTTGAATGTTATAGTTATGGTTTCAGTATAGTGAGCAAAGTGTCCAGTCAATAAAGTCAATATTAAGGTTGAAGGAGAGAGTCTTTGTGTCTCAATCAAAGTGTTTGGTTAGTTGCAAAACTTCCACTGTTTCAGTTATATACTGAAATGGGATCTCATTCATTATAATTGACAAATACATTTATTGTTTCACTTTGTCTACAAACATCTCATTTTAAGTAAACCATTCACCAAAGGCTAAAAAAGTTACTTCTCTCTCTCTCTCTTCCTCTTGTTCCCACTCTCTCCCTTACACTCAATTTCTCTCTTTTTCTCTTTCTTCAATCCCGATGAAAAACAGAGAGAGAGATTCTAAGTACAATTTTTCTCAAATGAAGAATTCCAAAATATCAATATAGCAAAAAGTTCAGTTCAGATGTTCTAGGTATGCTTTGATGCTAGACTTTGAGCATGTGTCTGTGCCCTAATGGTTAAGTTTCCTTTCTATCATTCTGAAGGCAAATATCCAAAGTCCTGGTGTTTCAATGGTATTGTTCACTCAGACGTTTCTGGTTAATTACAAAACTTCCAGCGTTTGAGTTATAAAGTGATCATGCGTGTTTTAATTGGCAAATACATTTTACGTTTCACTTTAAAAAAATATATATATCACAAGTATATCTTTCACCAAAGGACCAAAAAACCCTTCTCTTTCTATTGCAAGGTGGAAGTATAATATGATATGGCTGGGAGGCCTTATCGTGTAATACTAACACAAGAAATGTACCTTGGATTTGCACTTAGCAGCTTTAGCTCGGCCATGGTAGTGTGGCAATGAACAGTCAGGAATACCCAGAGGAACGTGTTAAGCATTTCACAGTACCCGCATTGACAATAAGTAAGTGACTCGACTCGAAAGAAACTTTGACACCAATTTATAAAAATAGATTATATTTCACATAATTATTGACACAAAAATGAACTTTGTATCGCACTTGTAAAGCACTTGTAAAGCACTTTCTGGCTCTGGAGCTAGGTATCTGCAGCGTAGGCTCGCCTTTTATCGCCCGGCCCGCTCACTTCGGTCGGAATCTTTGTTTATGGCCGTGGTTCCTCGAGTGAGGAAGGCTCGTACGGGGGGTCTCTCTTTCAGTCTCAGGGCCCCCCAGCTGTGGAATTCCCTGCCTCTCGCCCTACGCAGTATTCCCAGTCTGTTCCTGTTTAGGAAGAGCCTTAAGACCTGGCTTTTCAACCTCTAGGGTGCTTCTTTTTTTCCTTTTCCTCTGTCTCTGTTTTATTGTTGTTATGTTTTTTTAAATTGCTGAGCTGCCTACATAAAGCGCCGGGACACTCTTTTGGAGTAGCCGTGCGCTATATAAATAAAAGTATAACATAACATAACATAACATCGTATCATACACACAACCGGAGGTGTGGGTTTTGATAGTGTTCAAAAATAGATACAGTAAATCTGTCAAACTGGTCTCATTGAAGTCAACCGGGGAATACACAGGTGACACTAGGTCACTTACAGGTTGAGTTCAACTGAACCCTCTTGTGAATATTGTTATACAGGGACCTAGACCAAGTTCAGTTATTACTGCGTTACTGTATTGTATCATACACACAACCGTAGGTGTGGGTTTTGATAGTGTTCAAAAATTGATACAGTAAATCTGTCAAACTGGTCTCATTGAAGTCAACCGGGGAAAACACAGGTGACACTAGGTCACTTGCAGGGTGAGTTCAACTGAACCCTCTTGTGAATAATGTTATAGAGGTCCCTAGACCAAGTTCAGTTATTACTTTGTTACTTCGTTATCTTGCCCAGGGAGGCCGGGTGCAGAGGTGAATTGGCTGTCCTTGGTACTGAATGGTATCAGCGGGAGCTGTCAAACTTGCAGCGCTTGACAAAACCACACTTGGAGATGGAGTTCTTCTACCTTGCTCTACAGCTCAGAGTGCAGAAGAAGCAGGCAGCTGTCAATAATGAAGGCAGGTCACGCCAAAGATGCTTTGCCATACACTTGACATCTCCAACTTCAGGATGCATGAACAGAGCAGCGGGGTCATTGCAACATTGGTCACTGTTGCTGTGAGGTGCTCTCAGGCTGAAGATGGCAAACACAAGGAGATGATCTGGGTTGAATCCATCATCATTTTTTATTTCATATTTCATTAATACTGTTTGATGCTTTGAGCAGAATGAAAGCCATGCTTATACAGAAATCCATGCCCTTAACCTCAAATCAAGAGACTTTTGGTCTTCAAGTCGCAAGGTCTTCGGCAGAGATACATGCACTCATATGTACAAACTGCCCCATCCATTTTGCAGAAATGGTAAATCGTATCTTTAACATGCCTGATATGATAGGCATCGTCCACCTATTTAAGACCATAGGTTCTGGGCTATTAAGGACCTTTTAGACTGTCCTCGGAGTTATAACAAACTTTATACACTCGGTATTTGGAAGCATATTTGGAGGGCTGCTGGTGATCCTGTTTCCAATAGCAGGTATCCTGATTGTCATTTTTCTGCTATGCAATGGATGTCCCAATTACCAAGGGGATGGTAACAATACTTCTGGAGTGACAATACCGTGATCACATGGTACAACATCGAGGCACACCCCACCTAAGAGAACTAAGTGCATCTTGGTTCTTGTCATTTAGACCAGTCTGGATGGACTGCATCTTACCTGTCCTCCGATGCATGTTTTGCGTAGAAGAATACGTGTTAGATTTCTGTCTGACACTCCCATCATGTGTGCAACCGGACGTTGATGCTTTCCTGTCATCAAGACATTAATCAAGCTTCTAATAAATATAAGTTAACCACTGAAGCTACCCCACAATGTGCATTACCTACCTCGGGTAATACCCCAGGCATTCCGGATTGTTCTACTCCGGTTAATGCATCTTCTGTCACACTTGATAGTTGGCCCTTGCTGAACCCTGATATGGTTCAAAGGCTGCTAAAAACTATTAAATCTGGCTCGCCTAAGGACCCATTGCCATGCTCAATCTTAAAGCAACTTAACAGCAACGTCTTGGTTACCATCACTGATCTTCTCAATGCTTCGTTACTGGAACAATTTGTACCCAGTGAATGGAAGCATGCAATGATTCATCCGCTCCTGAAGAAAGCTGGCGCAGACCCCAATTTGCCAGCTAACTTCCGCCCAATATCTTTGCTGCCCACCTTTGCAAAAATATTGGAGAAACATGTACTTCGTTGCCTCACTGATTTCATCACCACTCATGACCTATTACCAACCCACCAGTCGGGATTTCGTGCAGGCTTTTCCACAGAAACTACCTTGCTGGGGGTAACCGAAAATATCCGCCGCATGGTGGACAAGGGCGAAACAGTGGCACTTGTGCTGCTCGACCTCAGCGCGGCATTCAACACCGTGTCGCATGCGGTCCTCGCCCAAACACTCCACTCCCTGGGCATCCGTGGGGCAGCTCTCAACTGGATTAGATCATTATTGGAAAACCGCACGTTCCAGGTCTTCTCACAAACTGCCTGCTCCGATACCATGACATTCAAACACGGAGTTCCACAGGGCTCTATCCTTAGCCCGTTGCTTTTCAACGTGTATATGAGCCCCCTGGCCAAAATAGTGGAGGAAACAGGGCTTTTAATGTTTTCTTACGCTGATGATTCCCAGCTGCTTTTTTCTTTATCAGCTGCAGATTCTGACAATTCCTCCACCCTACAACTCGGACTCTGTAAAATCGCCGGCTGGATGCAAAAAAACTTTCTAAAACTTAACGGCGAAAAAACCGAGTTAATCGTGTTGGGCAAAAATAAAGAACTTTGGGGACCCCAACATTGGCCAACTGAAATGGGCACCCCCCCTACCCCGGTTACTCATGCTCGCAACCTGGGCGTCATTATTGACGACTCACTCAGTTTACATCAACAAGCGGTAAAGACTTCAGCCACCTGCTTTGCCATATTAAAATGGCTAAAAAAGATCTGTTGGATGCTGCCTGAAAACACCAAGAAAACAGTTGTCAATGCCCTAATAACATCTAGGCTAGATGATGGCAACGTTTTGTACCTGGGGGCGAACAAAGCTACTGTCCGCAGGTTGCAATCAGTGCAAAATGCAGCAGCCAGACTACTCTGTAAAATTCCCATCTCTACTCCAACTACTAAATACATCAGGAAGTTACACTGGCTAAAATTGAAAACCGAGTTAAATTCAAATCTCTATGTTTTATGCACAGGATTTCCACCAACACCGCTCCTAAATATCTGCAAAACCTGGTGCGCCCCTATCGTCCTTCCAGATCTCTTCGGTCTTCCACGGCAAATCATTTTGAAATTCCAAGGACCAGGCTGTCACGCATGGGTGGCAAGTCCTTCTCATTCCTAGGACCTTCTCTCAGGAACTCAATGCCACATACATTGCGGTCTGAGTCGAATTACATCAAATTCAGAAAAGCCCTAAAAACATGGCTCTTTAACATCTAGCTTTCTGTAACCGCATTGCTATTGGGATCTGCCGCGCCGGGAAACCCTTTGTTGGGTAGCTGTGCGCATTACAAATGTAAACAAATAAATAAAATTCCTGGACCCGATAACAGCCCATGTTCACTAGTGTCCCCAGCGTATTCTGATGTTGATGGCGGCATTCATAGAGCTACCACAGGTAGTGTCAGCTCTTGTTGGTATGGACATCCGCTCCTCCACTGACACCCAGGCCTTGGATGGCACACAGGCTACCCCAGCATCGGTTGTGGACAGTACAAAAGATCATCTGTGCTCAATTGACATAATCTGCAAGGTATTACAGGGACTGTTGTCTGCGGAGGCATGCAATGATAATGTTGCGTCTACCAGCCAAGACACATTAGGCCCGATTCACAGAATTAACTTAAGACAAAATCCTAAACTTACTACTTTTGGTATTCACAGAATGCACTTACTACTATTGGTATTCACAGAATGGATTTATGACTACTAACTTTACGTCTGCACTCGGGCCGGAGCTTCCGGCCCAGAGGCGGAGCTTCCGACCCAGAGGTTGGGATTTCAGCCCAGAGGTGGAGATTTCGGCCATGACTAAATCTCCACCACCGGCTGGAATCCCCACCTATGGACCGGAAGCTCCGCCTCCGGGCCGGAAGCTCCGGCCTGAGTACGGGCGTAAAGTTAGTAGTCGTAAATCCATTCTGTGAATACCAAAAGTAAGAAATTGGCTTGGTACGCCGGAAGAGTCATTCAGCAGCAGGAAACAAGGGCCCAGCCGACCCGTAAGGTGCTGTTGATAAACGGATTCTGCTGAGTTGGTCTGTAGTTTTACCAGAACAGCGTCAAGCTTAGGTGGAAAAAGCACCCTGTGGACCACCAGTTAACACTGTCAGTGGATTCATTTGGTGCGTCTGTAGTGCTGGCACCAACCTCTGCCTTTAAACCAGCTCCAGTAAGATTGCTCAACCATTCATTGACTGACATGTCTTCAAAAAGTTGAAATGAGATTCTTGCTGCTCACTGCCTGGAGATTGTGGATGCTGGAGGACCCTTGGAACTCTTGACCGGGCGCTCTGCTGACGGTAGCGGAGGGCTGAATCCGTGCCTTTGACTTGTGCTGTTCCTGGCCCGGACACTGTGGTGCCTACATTTACGGGACTGTGAGGACCAGCGTGCCTAGCGGCCCCTCACCTGCCGCAGCTGGTCCTCTTCCCGACTCCACCTCCCCGCAGGATATCACCTTTCGCGGCTCCCGCTCCGCGGGTGCCGCTCACTGCCTGGAGATTTTGGACACTGGAGGACCCTTGGAACTCTTGACCGGGCGCTCTGCTGACGGCGGCGGAGGGCTGAATCCGTGCCTTTGACCTGTGCTGTTCCTGGCCCAGACACTGTGGTGCCTACATTTACGGGACTGCGAGGACCAGTGTGCCTAGCGGCCCCTCACCTGCTGCAGCTGGTCCTCTTCCCGACTCCACCTCTTCCTATTTAGCACGCCTACTATCGCGCTCGCGGGACGCGCCCGGGCAAAGCCCGGGCCAAGGGCGGGCCCATTTTAGCCCGTGTAAGACCGTACCGGACCCCTCTCTAAGTCTTCCTGCTATATGAACCATTCACGAACTGTATGTATGCTCCACTCCTCTTTTAACAGATTTTAAATCTATTTATGAAAATAAGTGTAAATTTGGGATTGCATATTGTGTTTACCCTAGCACTATGACTACACGAGGAAGCAGGAGCAAAACAGCTGCAGAAGGGGTTCAGGTAGTAGGCCCCTTAGATAATTTTATCATAAGGGCGAACTCCTTCATAGACCAAGGTATCTCTGACCTGGAACGCAGAGTGTCCCAAGACCTAGCTTTAGCTTTGGCAAAAAGATCCTCCTTGGGCCACTTTGCGACTGTTAGAACCACTGAGCAGGTCAGGAAGCCCCCCCCGATAGAAGTCCGTGCTGATATGCATAGCCTACCAAATGAGGTGGACCTATCAGCATCACAACCTCTGTCTGACTCCCAAATAAGTTTGGAACTGGAAAGGACCCCAGAACTAGCTATGTTCACCACACCAGAGGTAACGAGACAGCTGAGGGGAAGGAGGGAGGGCGCCGTAGGAAAAAAAAGGGATAAACAGAAAACCATAAGGGCCAAGAAGACACATGAGTTACACAAAAACCAGGGGGAGAACCCAAACCAAACTACACAGAAAGGGGAAAAAATAGGCATATTCAGCCACCAAATCTTGTAACAAATGAGATCTTGGGATACGAAAGTGCTGAGGCATCGATTAACACGGCAGGGGGAGGCAATGATAAAGAGGTTGATAACAAACTTCTAATAAAAATGGGAGAGTTACTCAAATCTTATCTTTCCCCGATAGAAACCAGACTACAGCACGTTGAAAAACAGTTAGTTGAACTGATTACCCTCTAAAAAAAAACGCTAATTCATGGGGTATCAAAGACTGGGGGAAACAAACTGATTACTGATAAACTAGTGGGCCTACAAGTAACAAAAACTGCGGCTGCAGGGCTAAATGTAATATCGAAAACCCCTACAGTAGCAGAGAAGAAAACTGCAGATAACCCCAAAGAATCCACTGCGCAGGTCAGGATGGACAATAATACCCCCAAAGCCCCCACTTTAAATGCTAATAGGGACTGTAACAGGGGAGCCTCTGATAGTTGACCTGCTGTCAACCTTCCCCCCAAGGCTAGTCCTTTCGTGGTGGTGATGACTGGCGTTCCGGAGTTGGTAAATACCACAGAGGAACCTAGCTGGTCATTAAGGAATAAGGTCCAACATTGGCTTAATAAGAACAGACCGTTACCACTCTACTGGTCGAGTAAGATCTTAATGGTTCGTAGGGCTCCCTGGGTGGGGCATGGAAGGAAATCAATTCAGGGTGACTGTGTTTTGATCAATTTCGAGGATCCACGCAGGGTGAATCACATCTGTTCATGGGGAACCCCAGGTAAAAATGAAGGCATAGACACCAAACGACTCTCTTTTTTCTATTCCCCTAGTATTCGAAATGGCTCAGTCTATGAAGGGAAGTGGCATAGAGTGGGCCACCGAGACTTGGGAGGAGAGTGGAAGGAGTGGGGAGGCAATCCTATTAGCTACCCTACCAGGGAGGCAGCTTATAGGGACAGTTGAAGAGGAATCCCAACTACAAATAGGTATAGCTGTCTGGAGATGGTTGACTGACCATCACCGTCAAAGGGGCCCTTGATTGGCTGTTGGGGGCAAGTTGACCGCACTTCCCCAGCGGCCATCCCCTCTGCCAATGAATCAAAATCTTTAAAAGTCATTTTTTGGAACATTGCAGGTCTTCAACCTAAGGTCGAAGACGGAAGCGCCCAGAATTGTTTGCGGAAGCACAATGTAATCTGCCTCCAAGAGACATGGTCCACGACTTAATTACATCTGATAGGATATAAAACCAACTTCTCCTCAGCAATATCGGGAACTATGGGCTGGCCGAAAGGAGGATTGACTATTTTCATAGCCAATACTATACAAGGACTGAAAACAACCGTAGTACTGCTGGATGCAAATTACCAGCTTCTCTGCCTTTCCTTTGGCAACAAAGAGATTATCCTTCTGCTTAATTTTTATAACAATCTTTAGGAAGGACAGGTCCTGAAGGTCTTGCTCAACCTGCGAGAGAAGCTCTCCCAGTTGATACAGGATCATGGAGACAGAGTAACTGTAAGCATTATATGGGGGGGGGTTTAACCTGCATCCCTGCTCACGCAGTAGTAGTAATCTCTGTGGGTTGGTGGATGAATATGATTGCCCCATAATTCATTTTAATCACTCTAACATAGGGCTGTACCTGAATGAAATCCTCTCAGCAATGGGGCTCATTATTGCTAATAAAGTAGATCCGATTGCACATTGGTTTGAACCAGCATTCCTGGGGAGGGGCCACAAAACAACAGTTGACTATGTTTTAATATCGAACATTTTGGCCAATAGAGTCGAGAATTTTGAACTCTTAGTCAACACATTAAGTGACCATTCTGCCCTTAGCCTAGAACTGCATTTCACATACACTCAATCCCCCTCACTGACTATATTAGGCGCGCTAAGTCAGAACAATCTGCATCTAGATAGGACAAACGATACTCCCTAAGATGGGAGAAGGTAGACCCTGGGGAACCACCGAAAAGGTGATAAAAGCAGCCTTCCCATCACTCCTCAGATACCTAGACTTAGTAGCCTCAGAGGAGGAAGTTTTAAGCAACTTTGCTGTAATTTTAGCAAAAATTAATGAACAACTGACAGTAAATAAACATAAAGATCGACCCATGAAAGTAGGGTGGTTCAATCATAGCTGTATCGCAGCCCACACAAAATTAAAAACAGCATTAATTAAATCCAAGAGAGACCAACAGGAAATTAGTAAGCTCAGAAATGAGTATAACATTGTGCGAAAGAAGAGGAAGGGCGAATTAAAACAAGCCCTTTGGGACCAACTTCACAAAAGCTCTACAGTTAAAAATAGCGAGGCTTTCTGGAGAGTGGTAAAATCCCCCTTCCTAGCAGACGATAAAAATCTCCCAAAAATAGAAGTAGCCATTGAAGAATCAGTCTGGTTGGCTCACTTCTCCACAATATTCCAGAAAGGCTCTACATCAACAGGGACTGATGTAGCTTCCATTGATAGCCCCCCTGAGGTGTCCTACCCTATCCCACAGGAATTTTACATTTCCGAGGTGCTTCAGGCATTAAATGCCAGCAAAAATGGGAAAGCCCCAGGACCTGACGGGGTCCCCGTAGATCTATTCAAATGTAACACAGATCTGTGGGCCCCAATGTTGACTAGGGTGTTTAAGGCAGTAATGGTAAAAGGCCTGTTGGATTCTTGGACCAAATCCATCATGGTTCCTATATTTAAAAAAGAAAACGGGCAGGAGGTATCCTGCTACCGCCCGATCTCACTGCTGGATTCGCTGGGCAAGGTAGTGGATAGAGTTGTGCTTGAGCGTCTCCAGCAGTGGGCTGCCGATGGTGGGGTACTCTCCGACCTCCAATTCGGGTTTCGGGAGGGCTTTGGTACTACTGAACAAGCCCTGAACCTATCAATGTTGCTGGGCAAATATGTTCACGCAAAGCGGGGCAAGTTATACATGGTTTATGTTGACTTGTCCGCTGCTTTTGATTGTGTCTGTCATGTAAAGCTCTGGTCCGTTCTGTCACAAATGGGAGTTGATGCTCTTCTTGTAGACTTTCTAAGGGAGTTATACTCGAGAGCCTCCGCGAAAGTACGATTTGGTGTGAAAGGTGAAATATCTGCATCGTTTGGGGTAGAGCGTGGAGTCCGTCAAGGTTGCAACCCGGTCCCCTTTCTGTTCTCACTGTATACAAACGGTCTGGAGGTGGCCATGTTGAGGGGGGGCCAGGATCTACCGCGAGTAAGAAAACGTCCGATTCCCGCTCTGCTCTACGCGGACGACGCCGTGATATTGGCCCGTACCCCACGTGATCTACAGAAGGCTCTGGACAGATACGCAGACTTTATGGGGAGCTTAGATTTACATATAAACATAAAAAGACTTATGTAATGGTAGCAGGCACAGGGAAAAAAGGGGTTAAAGACATTTTCCTCAGCAAACAAAAGCTTGAAACTACGGGCCAGTATCCCTATTTAGGCATCATAATTGATGACAAATTGAACTGGAAACCCGCAGCTGAGGCAAGAAAACATCTTTTTATGAGAGCCATTGTAGCCCTCATCAATTTTTCCAAAACGTTGGGCAAAAGGTCTCCGGTAGAACTGCTAAAAATGTATAATTCGAAATGCCAGGCAATAGCCCTGTATGGGGCGGGAATGTGTGGGGGCATGCTAACATTAACGCTTTACAAGTGGCAGAGAATATATTTTTGAGATTCTTAGTAGCAGCACCTAAATCGGTCTCCACGTTCGCATGCCACGCATCGGGTCCCGTATTTGGTGGACTTGGCAAGAATTCAACCACTCCTACTTTGGCGAAGAATCTGGTTATCTGAAAAAAATCTACTTACTAAGCAAATCAATGCAGATTGTATGTCCTTAGACCACTCACTGAAGACCACTCACTGTGAGAAAGTTTTTGATTGACTTAGGGCTAGGGACCTATTACACCTCAACTGAGATGATCCGTGAAATTTCGAGGATGGATCTGAAAGTAAGGGCGTTGGGTCACTTAGAAGAATTAAGAATTGCCAACGAAGCATCGAAAGCCTCTGTTCAGCATTCAATTGCGGTCCAGACCACCTTGTCAATCCAGCCTTATCTAACTTACGACCTTAAGGTATTTGAACGACTTCTTTAGACAAGATTCAGGCTAAATATTTTCCATCGTTTAGTTGCCTTCTCAGTGAAAAACAGCTGGGATTCAATTCTAACACCCTGCCCTTGCGACGAAATCTCAGAGCAGACAACAATACATACCATTCTGTTCTGTAAGTTTTATCATGGCCATCGTAAGCTATGGCTGAAACCTCTGCTAAAATCGTGGGGTATCAGACGATGTCGCCCAGCCATGTTGCGATTGCAGTTTCTAGATTCCGAATATACTTGTAACCTCATCGTGAATTTTTTTAAATGTATTTTTAAACATAGAACAAACTTGTGATTCGTTTTTTTATCTGTGTAATGGTTGAATTTTAGAATGTCATGTATCAGATAGTATAGTTTGACCCCCAAACGATCCTATGGTTAACTGTCTTCAAAATGAATTGTAATGAGTTTCTCAGTGATGTCATTTGAGATGTCATCAGTGATGTCATCAGTGATGTAACTGACCATGTCATGAATGTTGTAATATGTGACATCATCAGCAGTGGATTGCGGGAGCGCGAGTTATAGTGAGTCCAACTAACTATAACATGGGAATTTCAATGGTTTTGTATGAGTAAAATGTTCAGCTAACTATAACTGGTGTGAAACCTATGTTTTTTTAGTGAATTTCAAAGGTTTTTTAAATGCTAATTCCTAACTATAACGATTGTGAAACCTATGGTTTTTTTAGTGAATTTCAAAGGTTTTTTAAATGCTAATTCCTAACTATAACGATTGCGAAACCTATGGTTTTTTCAGTGAATTTCAAAGGTTTTTTAAATGCTAATTTCTAACTATAACGTTTGTGAAACCTATGGTTTTTTCAGTGAATTTCATAGTTTTTTTAAAAGTTAATTCCATTGTATATCGACTTTGTAACCTACGATTTTTTTTATTAGCTTTTTTTTATAACTATTAATTATAATTATTATTATTTTTTTATTATTTGTTCACAGTATTTTTTTTAATCAATTTTTCCTGGTGCGCTCAGGGTGTGCGCACTGGTAAGCTTACCCGTACCATTTTGTCTTGGAGCGCTCAGGGTGCGCGCACCGGTAAGCTCTCCCGAGAGCGCAGCGAGAGCGCTATTTCTGCGTTCGTAAAAAAAAATGTATGAAAACTAAATAATAATGCAAGACATTTAGTACCATACTTATAAAAGTAGTATTTTTGATTTTCCAAATGAAAATGATTTTACATTTCCGTAAAGCTACCAAAACGTCACTAAGGCGTGCCACGTAAGCGCCCCCGGAAGCACCTACGTTCGCGCTGCGTAAGCGCCCCCGGAAGCGCTCCGGTGCGCGCAGCGTAAGCGTGTCAAGTCATGTGACCTTAAAATAACTCTTTTCATTGTTGTTAACAGTTTTTTTTTTACAACTAATGAAAACCCCACCCTTTTCCTTCACTTCTTCTTTCACTTTGGTGAGAGCAAGACCTCTTTTTTTCTGTGCTAACAATTTGTGGATAGAATGGCTGCCAGAGCATCCAGCAGCAGTGAGGAGTCAGATGGTTTCATAGATGAAGATGAAAGAACATTTTATTTGGAAAAAAAATTCTATACCTGAGGGACTTAAAAAAGTAAAAGCTCCAAAGGTGGAGTGTAAGATCTGCCATACTGTACTTTCCCGAGGAGACCCCAGAAGGAAGTACAGTTTTGGTAATTCAACTATGATTCGACACGTCCAGAGGAGGCACCCTCAGAATTATGCCCGGGAGTGTGTCTGGGCTCTGGCACGAGAGGCTCCAAGGGATGGTGCTTCTATTTCAACAGGAGGAGCAACTGCATCGGTGAGGGGGCGACCAGAACAGCTGCTCCCAAATATTCAGCCTGTTTTTAATGAAGCCACAATCAAATGCAAACATTGTGATGCACTAATTTGTTACGGGGAACAAAGTATTATGAACATTGTTCGAGCATTAGAGAACCACCGCTGCCGTCCCCAGCCCTAATTTTGATTATTTTTTTTGCTCCTGTTGAGCAGTTTCCCATTCCCTGTTTTTGTTTTTGTTGAGAAAAAAACGAAAAAAGAAGAAAAAAAAGTTCTTTTTAGAACTACCTCCAATTCTCAAAAAAGAGCTGTATTCTTAAAAAAATGAAAAAGAGTAACTGAAGTGGAGTGCAGTGAGAGAGGAGAGGAAAATGAGTGAGAAAGCAAAGAAAGGGACGAGAGGGGAAGGGAAGTGAAGCAGGGGAACTGAAAGAAGGTGAGTGTGGGGAAGGAGAGTGAGGAGAAGGAGAGTGAACATGGGGAATGAGGATAAGTGAAGAAAATGTAGTAAAGGAACAGGGGTGTGGAAGGGTAAGAAAAGAGCAGTGATGTTTAGGAAAGAGTGGAGATGCAGACTGGATAAAGACAAGTGAGTGTGAGACAAGGTGAGTAAGGGAGTGAAGAGACAGAGAAAGTGAAAGAAAAAGTGAGAGTAGAAGACTGAGGGCCTCATTTATAAGGCCATATGTCACTTTTACGCCGCTGGTGCGTCACTTTTTGTGACGCACCAGTGGTGTAAAAAATGCACCTTGTTGAGTCATATTTACAAAGTGACACATCTAGGTAGATGCGTCACTTTGTAAACCCCTGCGCCACATTATACCTGCGCCAGGTATATTGTATGCAAAGGGGGCGTATTGACGCAAGGAAGGGTCGTAGAAGTGACGCAGTGAAATCTATGAGATTTCACTGCGTCACTTTTAGGATGCCGTTGCGTCAAAATCTTGCGCCTGCCTCACAGCAGGCGTAAGAGTGACGCAGGCCCTTACATGGGGCTTGCCCCATGTGAAAGGATGCATTGCTGGAGTTGCGTCACTTTTGTGACACACTCCAGCAATGCGTCACTTTTGCGCTTACAGATACGTCAGAAATACTGACGTATCTGTAACTCCTTGCGACATGATGCATCATACATTAAATATGACGAATCAGGAATGTCGCAAGGAGAGCGCACTGAGAAGTGATGCATCGCTGCTTTCACGCAGCAATATGTCATTTCTCATAAATGAGGCCCTGAGTGAGAGAGGAAGGAAACATAAGTGAGGGAGTGTGGCTGTGTTATAGGGAGTGAGCGTGATAGAAGAGGAGTGACAGACTAAGGGGTAAGAGAGAATGAGGCTAACAGAGGGAGAAAGAGGGAAGGGGGGTGTAGAACTAAGAGGACAGAGGGAGTAAGAGAAGGAGTTAGTGAAGTGGAGTAAGGAGAGTAAGGGAAGAGAAAAGAGTGAAGGAGCAAAAGAAGGAAAGAGACAGGAAGGAAAGTAAAGGTTAAGGTCTGAAAGAAGGTGAGTGTGGGAGTATGGCTGAGTTATAGGGAGTGAGCGTGACAGAAGAGGAGTGAGAGACTAAAGGGACGGAGAGAATGAGGCTAACAGAGAGAGAATGAGGGAAGAGGAGTGTAGAAGTAAGAGGACAGACGGAGTAAGAGAAGGAATTAGTGAAGTAGAGTAAGGAGAGTAAGGGAAGGGAAAACAGTGAAAGTGTAAATAAAGAGAAGTGAGAGGAAGGAAAGTGAAGGAGAAGGTCTGAAAGAAGGTGAGTGTGGGAGTATGGCTCAGTTATAGGGAGTGAGCGTGATAGAAAAGGAGTGAGAGACTAAGACGGAGAGAATGTGGGTAACAGAGAGAGAGTGAGAAAAGGGGAGTGAGTAAGTTAGAGGACAGAGGGATTGAGAGAAGGAGAAGGAGTTACTGAAGTGGACTAAGGGGAGTAAGAGAAGGGAAAAGAGTGAAGGAGCAAAGGATGGGAAGAGAGAGGAAGGGAAGTAAAGGAGAAGGTTTCAAAGAAGGTGAGTGTGGGAGTATGGCTGAGTTATAGGGAGTGAGCATGACAGAGGAGGAGTGAGAGACTAAAGGGACGGAGAGAATGAGGCTAACAGAGAGAGAATGAGGTAAGGGGAGTGTAGAAGTAAGAGGACAGAGGGAGTAGGAAAAGGAATTAGTGAAGTGGAGTAAGGAGAGTAAGGGAAGGGAAAACAGTGAAGGAGTGAAGGAAGGGAAGAGAGAGGAAAGAAAATAAAGCAGAAGGTCTGAAAGAAGGTGAGTGTGGGAGTATGGCTCAATTATAGGGAGTGAGTGTGATAGAAGAGGAGTGAGAGACTAAGAGGACGGAGAGAATGGGAGTAACAGAGAGAGAGTGAGAGAAGGGGAGTGAGTAAGTTAGAGGACAGAGGGATTGAGAGAAGGAGTTACTGAAATGGAGTAAGGGGAGTAAGGGAAGGGAAAAGAGTGAAGGAGCGAAGGATGGGAAGACAGAGGAAGGAAAGTAAAGGAAAAGGTCTGAAAGAAGGTGAGTGTAGGAGTATGGCTGAGTTATAGGGAGTGAGCATGATAGAAAAGGAGTGAGAGACTAAGGGGACAGAGAGAATGAGGCTCACAGAGAGAGAATGAGGGAAGGGGAGTGTAGAAGTAAGAGGACAGAAGGAGTAAGAGAAGGAGTTAATGAAGTGGAATAAGAAACTGCACATTTTAATTGGTTGTACTTTTGAACACTTTGAAAGTCACATAACATTCACCCATCCCCCCAGTGCTCATTGCCCTGTTACCATGGTAACTCCCTCCTCACCCAGCACACAGTTCAGAAGTTCATCATCCTATGTTGCAAATAAAAGCAGCAAGGGTGTTTGACCACTCAATGTACCAGCTAATCATGTGCAATGTTTCTTGAAATGACTTTTCCTCAACCATTGAAATGACTTCTTTCAAAAAACAAAAGCATGCACCCTAGTTTTCAGTGGAGAATGTTAAGAAAGCACCAATCATTTTTTGTTTTTCAAGTGCACTGAATCTCAACCAATTTTTTACAAAACTCCTACTTTCAAACTGCCATTTCATTTCCACAACTCATCTGAATACAAGCACATCTACCTTCAAGATGCCAAAAGTCTGGTTTGTGGGTCATAGCTTTGTCCACTGGAGTCAAAAATAAGCAGCTAACAGAGGTATTTACAACCTTGATTTACCAAATGTGGACATTGTATGCATTGGACAGAGAGGATTGAGAAGTCACCAATTGATACCATTGGTAAAATCCTTTATGCATCTACCACACCCTGACCTCATAATTGTGCACTGTGGTGGCAATGACCTGGGCACTTTGACTGGGGTAGGTCTTGAAATGCTTTTAAAGGACCTCTTTGGGCAATTGATGTCACTTTTTCCAAAAACTGCCTTGGTATTTTCTAATATATGCCAAAGGCAAAAATGGAACTGGTCCAACCAATTTTGTCCACAGATTGAGAAAGCAAGGAAACATGTGAATAAATCTGTTTCTGCTTTCCTCAGAGACTATGGTATGGGTTCCATTTACCACAACAACTTGAGTTACAACATGCAAGACATCTATAGGAGAGATGGTGTGCATTTTACAGATGAGGGGAATAGAGTTTTCCTCTTGAATATAAGACTCTGCATTGGTACCTACGTGTAGGTACAAAAAACACCCACATAACACAACAGCTCTTTTCAGAGCTACCCTACCTCTAAGCACTCTAAATTATTTTTTTCTATAATTTTTTACACTGTTTTTCCCTGTGGTGCTCTCAGGGTGCGCGTACCGGAGCGTGCACCTGGGAAGGCACCCAGCGCTTACCCCGCAAAAATTTAAAAAAAAAAAATGTTTTTTTGCCCTTCATGGTCCTTCTAGGCCCCCCTCAGAAAACCTAGGGGGACAGGATGTGTCTACTCTGCCCCCTTTTAATTATATCCCCCTTTCTTTTTCACCTCTTGTGTCTCGATTCTACCGAGACACAAGATGGTGGACTCTCCGGACTGTTTAGAATGTTGACAGACACCAGACAGCCAATCAGCTTTCCGCTCGCGCACTCCCGTAGTGCGCCGGGTGCGTTCCCCGGTACGCGCACCTGTGAGCGCTCGGAGCTCGCTTATAGATATATATGTGTTTTTGAAGTTATTTTTCAAAAAAAACACTGGAGCAATTTTCAGCAAATATAGCAAAGGCACATCTGCATACCAGTCCCTACAATTTTGCCAAGTTTGGCGTAATTCCGTTCAGCGGTTCGGGCTGTAGACTTGTCAGACCGTCCTATGGAAATTAACATGGGGAAAACACGTTTTGGGACCCCCTTTTTTTCTCAGCCCCACTTCACGAATCCCCCCAAAACTTCCAAGGAAGGAGCGGAGCGGAGCTGGCCAAAATTTTGGAAAATTACACACAAATTCCTCAAGCAGCGCCAGAGTTATTCCCAATAGAATGTTGCGGATTTCCTATGGTAGCCAATCCTAACTATAACTACCTACTGGCGACCGCCAGTAGGTAATATATATACACAAAGTAGTAAGTGCATTTTATGTAAACCAAAAGTAGTAAGTGCATTCTGTGAATACCAAAAGTAGTAAGTATAGTATTTTGTCTTAAGGTAATTCTGTGAATCGGGCCGATTAACATTTGAATCATTTGCCCCTTCTTATGCTGGGAGAAATTCAACCTTTTTATTTTGAGAAACAAACTGAAAATTGGAACTCATAACAAAATTGACATTCTTTTGAGCATGCATGGCTTTTAAATGCTTATAGTATTTCAAACTGTACCTATGGACATTTTAGGGCTATGGCTTGAGTGAAAATTTCCTTTTAAAAAATGTTAAAGATATTTTAGAACTTTTTAAACATTGTTATCAGCACAAACTAATGTTTCTTTAAAAATATTTTTGCTACCAGTATCTATTAAGCCTAGTAGTACGTTTAGACTTCAACTATGCTGTCTATTCGGAAGAGGAGTGGGTGTTATATTCCATATGGGTACCATAATGTAGGCCCCGGTAACTTCATTACCCTTCACCATATTCTTCCCTACATTACACTTGTCACGGTTTACAGGGACTGACCTTTTACCTAGATACAACATTGCATTCAGAACATAGGTTTTCCCTAGTTCGAGATCTCATAAATTAAGCATGAGGATTCTTGAAAGCACATCAGGACGACCATCTCCTGTATAATATCTATGTTTAAAGTTCATGCCCGACGTCATCCTTAGGCCGACACAGGAATACAGCGAGGTAGGACCTCTGGGGAGACCTATGGGTATATATATATGTCTCATCTTGCTCAGCTAGGGCAGAGGAGACCGAGACTTCCCGGCCGACACACTGACCAGGAATGCTGAGGTTCCTGAATGCAGACACTCTAGCTCGCAGAGGTCTAACATTCCTCGCGGGGTGTCCAGCTCGAGACCAGGACGGGGTCCCATAGTCTTTAACTTCAGGTAATGGGGATGACTACATCCTAGAGGGATTCTTGGCTTAACACCTATACACATGCTAGGTACATTTAGGTACATCTAGTTAGGGAGGCATCGTACAAGTACGCATCTTTTTATCATGTGTTTTATATACTCGTATGTATTCATGATGATTGTAAGATGGTAGAGTTATACCAATCCTTTACCTTTTTAGTACTGCTACTCATTTATATCTTATACTGTCTCATGGTTGTTGCAACTCATTTTTTCTAGACCAGAATAACAATTGTTCAATAAATACTTATTGAAAACGCCCAGCATGTTTATTCTGTGTAAATCTGTGAGACAGACCAAGTAAGGACAAGTGACTGAGTAAAAAGTAGTATATTGTTTCCACGCTCCTGAGATATCCGGGTTGTCATGTTCGATGGTTGCCAAGGATTATTCTCTCCTTGGTAAAAGGAGATTCTAGTGGCCCCCTGAGATAGTTGGTACAAGAGGCCAACATACCTGGTGGGGGTGTTCAGAAACAGTTTGGGACCAATCCAACAGTGTATATTGTCTAAACGCGCAGATCCTGTATATTTATTATAGGAACTACAGGACAGATCTTTTATTTGCAAAGTACATTTTTCTTTTCACTTTGTCACTTCAAAGTATAATGAATGTGTGGGGATTTTTGTCTCTTAATCTTTGAGTGTAATCATTAAATGTCCGCCGCCACTGGTCATTTGGACTTTTGGTTGTGGACAAGGAGTGATGGGGAGGAGCAATCATTTACATCAAACTGCTTAAATAGCAAAATTCATTTAGGGCTCCCCAGTAGTCAATAAAGAGAATTAAAGCAGCTTCAAAGGTTTTATTATAAACCCAATAAGGTTATATTGTTTTATTCAACAAATATTATTCACTTAGTCATCATTATTACAAATTCAAATAATCCTTTAATTGGTATTACAAAACACGATAAAATACCAAGTGAGTGAGTATAACAAATTAAACAGAGCTAATACATAAAGGAAGTCCCTAAACTAGTTTAAGAATAAATTGCAACTCCTACAATAAGCATGGAATGGTGTCAGCTCAGAACTCTGAATAAAGAAATCTGTTGAGAGAATAAAATTCATTTTCTACTTAAGCAATATAGGAATTTTGTGAAGCTTTAAAGTATTCTCAGTTCTCAATCAGCAGACATCTCTGAA
Source organism: Lissotriton helveticus (assembly GCF_964261635.1). Lineage (NCBI taxonomy): Eukaryota > Metazoa > Chordata > Amphibia > Caudata > Salamandridae > Lissotriton > Lissotriton helveticus. Next base: position 1,716,037,656 of record NC_136059.1, read on the forward strand.
AAGGAGAAGGGCTTGAAGGTGTTGGTGGTAAATTAAGAAAACCATTTAAAAAGCATCTTTTTTGCTTTTTAAACAGTGCCATGTTGCAGACATACATGCCCTAAGGGCATGTATGTCAGCAACATGTGTACCCATGCACAATTGAGGGGTGCAACAGGGTGTCAAAGTGACACCCTGCCACCCTTCAATATTTCCCACAATTACCGAATCGGTATTTACATTACATTCCTATGGGCCTCAAGGCCCATAGGAAACAATGGCAGTTACAGACTCGGTAAATACCGATTCATTAATTACCGACTCATACCGATTCGGTAATTAATTCGGTAAATATACCTACATCCCGATTGCCAGTTCTTAAATACCGAATCGGTATTATTCGGTATTTAAGAATCGGTAATCGGGGATTACCTACATCTGGCCCTTGGTGTAAATACCACCACTGTGACAAACTCACAAGTTCATTTGACCAAGATGGAGCACAGGCCGACTACAGTGACCTAGCTAGGCCCATGACAAAGTGCAATCTGTAAAACCAGAGATATGCCTTTTTAAAGATTTTGATGACAATAGCACCAAAAAGCATAAAGCACTAATTGTGCATATCTGGTTGTGCCTGACCAGCACAAAGTCACAAGTTCAGGCTGACCATGATGGAGAGAGTGCCGGCTACAGAGACCCAGTTAGACCCACTGAAAAAAGTACCTAAAATCCTGGTTTGCCGAGCGTTGTGAGGATCCACGTCCACGATGTCTCACACAGCCGAAGCGATGCATCAGTTCCGAGATGCAGCTAGGTTGCAATGCAGAGTCCAGCATCATCGTCGAGGTTGCCATAGATGAGGGATGCGAGGGCCTGCACCAAGAATGTGTCACACAGTGGTGGTTCAAATGAGGATGCGATGTAAGTCTTTTCGATGGTTCCAATCCAGGCAGCATTGGGGATGCATTGCTTTTACTCAGGTTTGCGCCATGCATCACTGAAATGCATCAGTTCCACTGGGTCCATAGAGGCTTGCGGAGCACCTTAAGCCCATTCCCAAGGGTCCAGTACATAGGTGCCACCACTTGGCAGGGCAGACTCAAAGATGGAAGACTCCAGGTGCACATGCAAGGTTCTTGGAAGCCTTTTGTGTCCCTGAGGCTTTAGATCAGGATACCACATTGGGAGAAGACTCTCGAGGCAGAGCCTTTAAAGTGCACAGATTCCCTGCCTTCCCTGCCCTGTCTTCAGACTGACTACAAGGGGTATGCAGCCCTTTGTGTGGAGGCAGGACACAGCTGATTCATGAGTAGGTTCGCAGGGTCCAGCTTCCCACCTCCAATCCTACCAGTGATTGCCCATCCAGGCCCACCAGAGCTCTCCGTTGTTGGTGGCTGTCTAAGAGGAGTACAAAAGCACAACTGTCACTACACCTAGTCATGTGACCCAGATACTGGTTGAAGGCACCAAATGGCTAAATCAAGAAAATGACAACTTTCTAAAAGTGGCATTTTCAAAATTGTAGGTATGTTGAAATTGGCATTGTATATACACATAAGCGGCGTTCATTTGTGTTCACTGTACCCCTTGTTGTAAGCAGAACGGATATCGCTAAAGCACTGACTGTGTTATCCCGCTAGCATAGACCCATGCACACACGTACACGACAGCCATTTTAGGTATCATGGTCTCCCAGTTTGCGATCGATCACCAGCGCCCCTTCCCTGACCCTGCAAGCTCCCCCCATGCACCCTGACTGCCCCCGCTCTCACATGCACAAGTCATGAGCCCTCCCCTCCCGCATGACTCTGTCTCTGAAGAATCGCACCCCGCGCCTGACCAAACCCCTCCTGTCCCTCCATGAATACCTCTCCTTTGATGACCTCTTCCTCTGAACCTAATTGTTTGCACGGACCGCTGGTCATCCCTTAGCCTGAGGATACAGTTCATTGCCCACTACTGTATGCACTCGCCTCTCTTGAAAGAAGCCACTATTGATCATGGCCACCCCACCCCCTGAGATTCGATCAGGAGCACACATTCCAACGGAATCAACAGCACACTCAGCTGCATGACAGCCCCCTCCTATTGTATGGAGGATACGGCCCCCTACTGTAGCCACGTGTTGGAATATCTTCGTACTTTACAATGTCTTGATTGTAATGAAGGATGTGTGTGTGTCATAAACCTGTGTATAAAAGACGAAGCCTCAGAGAAACTTGTTAGAGCACCTCCCGAAGACACTATGCGAGTGTCCCAAATGACAGGCTCTCACTCATGAGTAATAAACTCTGTTCTTGCCTTTCCTACTTCCAGTGCCCGTCTCTTTATTTTGGTAATTATTCAAGATGGAAACGAAGAGTCGCCCTGCACCAGCAGCCTGGGCATCGGGTGCGATCTGGGCTGACTTTTCTACAATTGGCGTCCCAACGCGGGGTCCATCAGCGACATAAGGTCCGGTAAGAGAGGTCCAGACGATGGGGTGAACATCTAAATGATTGGAGTATACCTGCCTTGAGAGGGCCCTCGTCCGGCTGCCGATTGAATGAACTTCACCGATTCCGACCGGACCTCTCTCAAGTGACCTATTGTCCTGACTGGAATCCCACAGGACTGCTGCGGTAAAAACATGGAGAAAAGAGAACGATCGGGCGCTGGAAAAAAGGAAGGCGAAGAACTGTCCACATGGTCCGGTCCGGGTAAGGTCGTGACACACGACGAATTGCGAAATTGATTGATTGATTGTTTGAAAATACTAGTATTACTTATTGATTGCTTCTGAGAGATTCTCTATTTGCAAACAAGCACATAGTCGCCATAATCTGTTTAGTCTTTGCAGATAGTGAAGGATAGTTAATGCAGACTTTTGTCCCCATTGTAATCTGTCATACCTATTTTTCTCCCTATTGATTGATTGATTGAATCGAGCATTGAATTGTTCGAAGTTGGTTCTCTTAAGGATCTTCTCTGCCTGCAAACGGGGAAGAATAGGAATATTCTCTCTCCCTTTTGCCGATAGTGAAGGGTAGGTAACGCAAACCTTTAACACGTCGTACCTATTTCATTCCTCATTGATTGATTGATTGTCCGAACATTGACTGTTTGGAATTGGTTCTTTTTGGAGGTATTCTCTATTTGCAAACAAGCACAGAGTCGCCATGCTCTGTCTAGTCTTTGCAAATAGTGAAGGGTAGGTAATGCGGACCTTTGTCCCCTGTTGTAATCTGTCATGCCTATCTACTCCCCACTGATTGATACGCCAGTCTCACCCGGACCATTTACTAGAGGAAGGTCATCTGGCCCGACCAGAGAGCACCCCTAGTGAAAAGGACATATACAATAATAACGAAGTGATCACTATACCCTGTTAACAGAAACTTTAGCATGAAACAACCTGGAAAGAAAGGAATAGGAAAACGAAAATCAGTAGGCCACTGATGAACTTTTATTAAATAACGAACAAGGAAACGATAACAATACTTAATGATAAAACCTATGACTGTCCTAGAAACAAGAAATGTTAGAAAAAGTCCGTAATAAGAAACCTGAAAACAGTAAGAGAAACCAAGCGTGACATTGCAACGGTCACAAGGCAACGAGGCTTCACTGCCCCTCACTGCCCCAAACATGTCTGTTCCACCGCCTGCCACGCCCAAATAACGGCAAAACTGGGAAAGATACAAGTCAGCAGACATCCGCCCCATTCTGGAAAATTCCAAAGTGCAACAGGGTTGCGGCTACGCCCAGCCGGAAACAACACATATAGGGCGGGTCCTGCTGCCAACAGTCGACAGGAGATCATCACGTAGGGTGTAGCCGGAGGAGAGGCCGAGGCCAACGGGACCCGGCCAGGGGGATTGCTACGACCACCCTGGAGAGTTGCAGCGGAGGGAATGTCCGTGTCCTCGACCCTCCCCTCCCTCTCCCAGACCGGCCACCATCAACCAGAGGCCGAGGCCGACGGGATCCGGCCGCGGTGGCGGTAACACTGGAGAGTTGCAGGTTGTCCCTCTCTCTCTCCCAGTCATGGCAAGGAGCGTCCGGCCGCCATTAACCAGAGGCCCGGCCCAAAGACGGACGGGACATTTCTCTTCTCTTCCGTAATGGCCGCAACAACGCTGGGGGGGGTGTCTTACACATGCCTCCGACCCCCCCCCTCGTCCTCATCGCCTGGTCCGGCCATAACAAATGTCAAGCGAGATGCCGTGGGGTGCACTGGGAGGGAGAGGCGGCGCGGACAAGCCGACTCCCGCCTCCCCAGGTGGAGGCTTCCCAGCTGCACCCTCAGCGCTCCAGGCGCCCGGAAAAGGGTTCTTCCACTGTGGCGATGCTGCAACGCCTCGCCCGGCAGGGTGGAGCCCGTCCGCTCATTTGACCCCGCGATCGCCGGTAGCTGCCGAACTCTCAAAATGGCGATCGACCTGGCAAGAGCGGGCCCAGCATAAAGGAATGGCCCGGTCATCAGGTGACTCCACCACCATAGTTCTCCATAACCTTGAAGATTCTAGAGGAGCCGCGGGAGTCCCCGACTCCCGCAAATACCCCCGATGGGGAATGACTGCCATGATTGCCCTCGGAACGATGGAAATGTAGCCGCAGGACGTCGGCGCTCCCATGCTGTCGCCAGCCTCAGTTTGAATGACTAGAATCCTGCAGACCACAGTTCGGATCAGTTCCGGTGAAAGCACAGTATGACCCGGTAGGAACATTGTTGCCTCCCTCCCCTTTTGATTGATGGTTCAGACCACCGATCCCTTCTTTTACCCTTTTAACTGAACTTTTGGACTGCCAAAAGAAGCTCTGGGCCAACCACGAGTTAGTAGACATTTAGACTATGCCTGGTTCTGCCTGACTGCACCCAAAATGGCGCCGATGCAAATGAAACTTTCAACTCCTTGTTGTACCCCGATTGTTCAGCCCTGGTGTCATGAGATATGTATGGAGGTTTTCTTAACCACATGAATTGATATAGGATGTGTACTGATTACATGTTCGGACAATTAATGGATTCAGGATGTGTACTGTCAGTTCGGGAAATGAATTGATATGGGATAGGTACTGGTTATAGGTTCGGACAATGAATTGATATTGGATGGGTACTGATTATGTGTTCAGACGGTAAATTGACATCAGATGGGTATTGATTGAACATTCGGACAATGAATTGTTGTTTAAGTTTTGCACATCATGATTATTGAAAGTTGGAAGCCCAACACTTATGACACTCGCTCACACTGAAGTCTCGACATGATTTTATTGCGCTTTTCGCACTTTTATTATGAAATAAACGACCACTGACTCCACTAAAGTTTTTACTAATAAAGTATCCCCGCATCTACAGTTCCAGCCTGCTCCGTGGCCGGCCCACGGGGTTGTAGGCCCATATTTATGCACCGACATTCTTATTAAAGATTTTTGGAATAAGCAAACATAGTTGTCACGTGTGAATTAGTAAGTTTCGAATAAATGACCACTGTTTAAGGATTAAAAAGTATAGTACGCAGAGATACTGCGAAAATGAATGGTACAGGTTTTTGTTGTATGTACTTTGCACCTTTTGGTACAGCTTAAAGCAACCGCTAAAAAAACCCTGGAGTTCAGCCTATACTTTATATGCTACCTGTATCAGAAAAATTGTGCTAAAAATGCCCCTAAGTCGCTCCAACGGAGTGCCATCTGGCCTCCCTACATACGATCCGTAATACCACACTTGGGTGACCCATGCTATCCACCGGCTTCCGATAATCCTCTCTCGCACACCAAAAGGTTCATCTGGGCTTAAATGCCGAATTGGCAAGAACTGCGTTCCGGGGAGATAGACCGCGTATGTAGTAAGTAAAAGCCTTTTCGGGTTTATGCGCGCTGATGTATTCTTAAATGCTGCCCCCGCCCTTCTTTTTCCCTCTTTTCTGCAGGTCACTTTGGAACATCGGTTAAAAATACGAAAAGAAGAAAATGGTGATCTAACGGACGAAGAAGACGGGAAAAAGGCGTTCGATTATGGTGCCCACGCACTCCGAATAATACAACCTAAACTAATGTGCACACATGATTGAACCCTCCACACTTAACTAAATAGGGAAAGTTTAAGGAAGATTCCGAGGTAAGGATTACACGAGTACCCTCCGACGGGAGTACTAGGGATATTGCCGACACTTAAAGACCTCCTACCTCCTTTTCGCACCCTCCTAGACATGTAACTCCAAGCTGCCCCATTGTTCTCCAACTGGCACCAACTGTTGTCTCAGCCTAGAAACGCACTTGCTAAAAATAACTCGAATAAACCACCGTGGGCATTAGCCCGATCAGGTTAGTTCATGACCAATTGCCAAAGGAATAAGTATGTACAATCAAAGCCACCAGTAAGGGCAGCCGACGGTTAAAAGAGAAGAAAAAGGTAAAAAGAGCTTAGGATGCTAAGAATGCACAGCATACAGAAAGGGATAATTTTGGCCAATAACTGTTTTATGTTTTGTCTTGGATTTTTGTGTATAATACATGTACTGTCTCCCCCGTCTGAGTTTGTGTGTACGTGATGCATGAATCTACGTCATCCCTCTGCCTGTGTTTCAGTGTTACTTAACCCCTGTTGTTCTGTGTTGTGCGCGCACTGAATGGCCCATTATTGTACACGTCTCTCTCTCTCTCTCTTTCTCTCTCCATGTCATACGTGTACCGAATGGACCATTTAGGGTCTCTCTCTCTCTCTCTCTCTCTCTCTCTCTCTCTCTCTCTCTCTCTCTCTCTCTCTCTCTCTCTCTTTCTCTCTCTCTCTCTCTCCAAAAAGCCCCTGTTTCCTCTCTCCTTGTATGATGACGTTGTGCCCCTCTGGCACAACACATAATTGGGTTTCCTCGAACACAAAGGTGTTCAGCAAAATTGACCAAAACCAAAACGATTGTGACTTGCCATATTACTACCTCTCCTTTCTGCAAAACGATAGAACCCGAGTTGGTAATGAAGGAAAGGACAGGTAAGACGACGGATGTCCCCTAATCTGGCTTTTCCTAAGGGAACTATAACGTCAATGGTCTTCTGTTTCTCAGCTCGTTAGAAATACGATCCCCAATGCCCCGATTGTCCCACCCCCCTGCACTTAAATGTGGCTGTCCAGAATACCCCACTTCTCCCGATCGACCCCAGCTCCCTGTCCAAAGCGTCCCCGTTTCCCCCGATTAACCCCAGCTTCATGTCATCTACCCTCGAAAGCGAAATTGATGACTTTGATTAAACGTTCACTCCCCAAGCAAGACCATGTTTTACGTCCACCCCCTCCCCCTTCTTCATGACGATAACGCCCCACTTACAAGGGTTAGCCGACCCCGAAGGGAAATGTAAGAGTGTCGATACTTGGGTTAAAGGGAAGGGCGAGTCTCTACATAAGGACTCGATTTTGAGATTGATATAATACACTGTGTATAAAGGTCCAATTTCTCTCCACGTACGTCACGAATGAGCACCGAACAGAGTTATGAATTCCATAAGCAATGCACTCCTACAGACTCCATAAATGACAACTTCTGACTGTGACCAATGAACTTATTCCCCACCTACATAGGATTGGGGACGGAATTGAGAGGTATAAATGTCTTCTCCTGCCAGCTTTTCTAAAACTTGTTTTCTACCCATTCAAAGATCCAATCATCGGAGGAGAGGAGCTGGACGTAACGCACAGCCTGGCCACAGATCATGGAACACGTGTGACGACCAAAGGTGGAGCAGCAGAGCAACGAGACGCGGGACGAGGCACAACTCTCAAACTCGGCAGATTAAAGAATGAAGGGCTACCTTGAAGCCCTCGACTTGCTGACCCACTCGTGCCTGAAGTCCCCGTCCCCTTTTGAGTCCGACTGTTGGGCTCGCCTGCTCGTCGTCCTTTGCTCCCTTGGTCCCTTGGTATGTTCAAAGATCTGGCCCCGCTCCGCCCTCTCTTCCCTCGATTATTCAACAAACTCTTTTCATCTAAACTTTGACTATGGACTGGGATTTTGCCACGGAAAAAGAAAGACACGCAGGTGCCCAGCATGAGGCACCCCTAAGAAAATGAGTTAGGAAACAGGACTGTGATCTAACAGCAGAGGACTGATCGCACCCTGCAACGCGTAAGGATGACTCCGAGCTGGACTTATAGCTCCACCGCCGGTGCTCAAAAGCGCCAACGAAAAGAAAAACGGACTAACAGAGTCTACCATTGGTATGCTCGTCGTTGAAAAAGACATTTTCACCAAGACCCCCCTTCTTGAACTTTCTCCCTCAATTCTTGTTGCTTTCAAAAATGTTTGCGGTCACTTAAGTCCAAAAGTCTCATATAGCACTTTTTACTATATGTTGATGTCATTGAAAAGAAAGTCAGAACCTGAGTCTATAATATGTCGGAACGTTTTTCCTGATTGCCATCGACTTCGTGTTATGCCGATCTCTAGATTTGTATGAATAACGCAGCAAATGTAAATTCATATGTACCGTATTCCGACTGCATATGGCTACACGCAATTTGCTAGCATTCGACGAACGTTATTTCATTGGCCCCACATGACTATATGTACACTCCCTCAGTTGGGGTAAACACAAATGTACTAGCTATGTTTAAAAGCGGCGACTGTTGAAATTGGCATTGTATATACACATAAGCGGCGTTCATTTGTGTTCACTGTACCCCTTGTTGTAAGCAGAACGGATATCGCTAAAGCACTGACTGTGTTATCCCGCTAGCATAGACCCATGCACACACGTACACGACAGCCATTTTAGGTATCATGGTCTCCCAGTTTGCGATCGATCACCAGCGCCCCTTCCCTGACCCTGCAAGCTCCCCCCATGCACCCTGACTGCCCCCGCTCTCACATGCACAAGTCATGAGCCCTCCCCTCCCGCATGACTCTGTCTCTGAAGAATCGCACCCCGCGCCTGACCAAACCCCTCCTGTCCCTCCATGAATACCTCTCCTTTGATGACCTCTTCCTCTGAACCTAATTGTTTGCACGGACCGCTGGTCATCCCTTAGCCTGAGGATACAGTTCATTGCCCACTACTGTATGCACTCGCCTCTCTTGAAAGAAGCCACTATTGATCATGGCCACCCCACCCCCTGAGATTCGATCAGGAGCACACATTCCAACGGAATCAACAGCACACTCAGCTGCATGACAGCCCCCTCCTATTGTATGGAGGATAAGGGCCCCTACTGTAGCCACGTGTTGGAATATCTTCGTACTTTACAATGTCTTGATTGTAATGAAGGATGTGTGTGTGTCATAAACCTGTGTATAAAAGACGAAGCCTCAGAGAAACTTGTTAGAGCACCTCCCGAAGACACTATGCGAGTGTCCCAAATGACAGGCTCTCACTCATGAGTAATAAACTCTGTTCTTGCCTTTCCTACTTCCAGTGCCCGTCTCTTTATTTTGGTAATTATTCAAGATGGAAACGAAGAGTCGCCCTGCACCAGCAGCCTGGGCATCGGGTGCGATCTGGGCTGACTTTTCTACAGGTAAATATCCGACGTCACCATAACTTAGAATTTTTAATTCCAATTCCAGAGACCCCAAACATGAACTGACTACCAACTCCTATTTGGAACTGGCACTTTTAAAATGTACTAAGTTAACTACAATGTTATCCTCTGGAGAGGTAGACCTTTCGATAGTGAAACATTAATTGAAGAGTTTTTCACTACCAGGACATGTAAAAACTCAAACGTACGTGTCCTGCTTTTTAAATGCATTGCACCCTGTCCTCCGGGCTGTCCAGGGCTTACCCTAGGGGTGACTTACATGTCTTGAAAAGGAAGATTTGGGCATGGAAAGCATGCAAATTGCCAGGTTGAAATGGCAGTTTGAAATTAGACACACATAGGATGCAATTGCAGGCCTGATACATATTAAAGTGCTATTTAAGTGAGTGGCACAAGCAGTGCTCAAGGCCCAAAAGTATCCTTTAATTTACATGCCCTGAGCACAGATATTGCCACTTTATTGGGGACTTAGAAGTAAATTAAATATGCCAATTGTGTGTTAGCCAATCTACATATTTTACCGAGAGAGCATACACAGTCTAGCACTGGTTAGCAGTGAGTCCTAAAGTGACCATAAACGAAGTCAGCAAAACATGAGGTCTGAAGACAAAATGTTAGGGGGAAACCCATGCCAAGGATGCCAGGTCTCACCAGACAGTTCTTTCCATCAACGAACCATGCTTCCTGCCATCTCCTATCCTCCCAGTGAGAACCAAACTATCAGTTGTCTAATCGTATCAAATGCCTTTTCACTAACTAACAAAGATTTTCTGGAAAGTTACAGCATCTGCAGTGAAAGAGAAAAATATCTTGTGCACAGAAGCAGTTCAGTGTGAAAAACAGGCCTATTAATCCTAATGTTAGTATGGCATCAGTAGTTAGGCTAAATTAAAGCAACACATTGTTATTTCTTTTACATGCAATGCCTAAGTATTGTTTCATACTATGAAAATTGCATTTACTACATGTATGTTAGTTAGCATTGATCTTTGCATTTTCTTTTTAAATGCATGTTTGTCTGCAAAATGGTTTCCCCTCTCTGATGGATTGAATAGCTATCACAATTCATCACAAATGAATCTTTAAGGTGCACTGTCCTTGCCCCGTCATCTATTCTATTCTTTAACGTTTCTACCTCCTTTAATTTCTTGTAAGTCTTATTCTTTCTTTCATCCATTTCTTCTCTCCTCTGTCTTTGTCTTTCTTTGTTTTTAGTTCTTGTTAGGTAACATCTAAATCCAATATACAAAGCAAATAAGCATATTGAGCAAATGCCAATAATTAATATGGGGCACATGCATCAACATTGCTTTTTGCGATTCCTTAATTGCGAAAAATAAGGAATCGCAAATAAGGAATTGCAAAATGCAATGCATCAAGAAATCGCTAAAAAAATTGCGATTTCTTAATATTCCGTAATTGCGATTCTCTAATTGAGAATCGCAATTAATGAATACCTCCCCATTCATTCCTATAGGCCTAGAGGCCCATAAGAATGAATGGGAAGACATTCTCAATTTGCGATTCTCAATTAGAGAATCGCAAATTGAGAATGCAATTTCAAGGATGCGAGGGTGTCAAAAGGACACCCTATGCACCCCTGAAATCTGCCTATAAGTACATCTTGCACACACACATGCCCCAAGGGCATGTGTGTGTGTAAAATGGAACTTTGAAAAATGCACTTTAGTGCATTTTTCTACATTTTCGCAAATTACCATGAAGGTCAACTTCATGTTAATTTGCTCCCCTTATTAGCGAAATCGCTAATTTTTTAAAGTTTGATGCATTGCATTTAAGGAATCTTAGTTTCAGATTACTTAAATGCAATCGCAATTTAAGAAATGGCAATTTTGCGATTTCTTAAATTGCGAAAAGTAAAAAAATGTTGATGCATCCCAAAAGTTGAAATTGCATTCGCAAATGGCCGATTTTTGCAATTCGCACCATTTGCGAATGCAAATTTCAATGATGCATGTGCCCCTATATGATGTAATATGACTCCATGAAATCCATTCCCAATATTTCTTAGTCAGCTACAGAACCAGCTGACTAGCAGATGCTCCATTGCCTAAGGTTTCTAGCACACTAGTTGTCTCTTAAAGTTTCTAAATCAGGTTTTAGGTCAAGAATGTTCTTTGCAACTTCTATCATATTACTTTCATCAGCTATTTAAGAACAACAGTGTTGAGCCTTCAACATCTTACAGACTCCGCCTTTCCCTGCCAGCAATATACCTAAAGCAAATCGATTTTGTAAAACCATTGATCTAATAGCTACTAATTCTGTATAGACTGCAAGAAAAGCATGTATTTACTACTGAAGGAACCTTTTAATTGTCTCTTCATTTACAACTACTCCTCCTGGAGGAATGATTGCTCTAAAAATATCTCCCACTAACACTGTCCCAACAATGGTACTACATTTATGGCTATGTGAGGGATTGATTTTCCGAGCATCTATGCTATTTACATGGTAAATTTTACGGAACAATGTAGATAAATAGCAAACACCCTGCCAAACAACTGGTAACTGAACAAATCCATCTTTCCCACCAACAAAATATACCCAAGGAATAATTGGTTCTTCACCAGTTAATATTTCATCAGGCCCTCCAAGAACTTGAAATGTATGTTCACAGCTACTTATCCCAAAGTCTGTTTTCCTAAAATGATTTCTTCATTTATAAATGCATAATCTTCCTCTCTGTTGTCTATCTAATTTTAGTTTTGGATATATCATTTTATTTTCATATTCATCTTCCTCCTCCTTGCAAGCACTCTTTAATGCATCTTCTTCCATGGTTGCCTCACGAAATACACAAGCTCTCCTTTCCTCTAATGCTTGGATACATTGGCTTCATTTAACATATCACATTTCATTCATATGCTTTAACAGTATCTATCATTGTAGGGGATCTAAAGAAATACCAGGCTACCTCCTTCTCCTTAGCTTGTGTTTGAGGGTTCATTTTTTTATTAAGAAAATCTTTAGAAAGGATCATACCATAATGGGAAAAATAATAATCAAAATGTTCCTGACATGTAGCTGCATTTAAAAGGGGGTGTTACATCTTCAACAGTTCAAAAATGGAAGTGTGCACAAACATAACAGTCTTTAGCATCCAAGGTTAGAGTATGTTCTTGAACTAATCCGGAATAAACATTCGATGTGAAATCGTCATTTAAAGCATCTTTGAATGAAGCTTATAGTTTCTTCTCATCTATGGTATATGCAGGTGACAGTGGCATAACATTAGCCCCCACAGCCCCCGAGGTGTGGGGTGGCATGAGCTGATGGGCACCTTCAGGCCACAAACAGCACTCTATTTTACATGATACTAAATTAATTTGTGCGCCTAGCCCATGTAAAATAATATGGGTAAACAGAACGTCATCTATTTTATAACATGTCTGCAGAGTTAGTTTGGAAATATATGCATTCACAAAGCTGCCCTTCAGTCTCTCCATGAACTGTGTAGGATTAATACAAAAATATGATGCAGTTCAAAAACAACAGCAAGTGCAGGATATTCTATTATTAAAAACTAAACACCATTATCTTCCCCAGGAAACAATTAATTTCTCTTTCGCAAAGAAAAATTGTTCTTTAAGATTTGTTTGTTGTACTTCCCAAATATCCTCAAGGCACTGGAGTATGTGAAATTACAGGCCATGATACCCTAATTAAAATTACTGTAGTGCTTCCTTATTCATAGCAAATGTGTAGACAGGTTTATGTAGCAGCCATTATTGACCCAAACATAGGAAGGCCTTGCAAATAACAAATTCACAATAATAATAATAATATGTCAAAGATGTATAATATTACAAATTGTAACATAATTTGGCACATTTGAAAGACATTGCTGTTGCATATATGTGCAATACTGAGATATCAACTGTCATAAAAACATCTACCAGGAGTTATTAAATATAACCAGAAGATAGGTATTTGATCAGATAATTAGCAGGCACCTTGCGATATTATTTATATTGAGCATACAATATTGGTCCATAACCAATTCTAGTGCTCCAAAGTGTCATTATTCAGTATATCATTTGCCGTGAGTTACTAATGATCATTTTTTAATGTAAGAGAAGAATCACAGAAATATTGATAGTAGGAAGCTGAAAACAGTGAAAATGAACAGACGCTCACCCCTCTTAAAAGATATTACCTGCTAGATCACCACCCGAGGGAATATGATTGAAGTAGCAACTGACTTTTACTTAGAAATTCTGGTCTGGTCTAGCTAACTGCATGCATTTCGAAAGTCTTCAAGTGAGTCAACAACATGGTCTTTTTTTTTTTTTTTGGTTATAAACTTTTATTCAGTGACAGTACATACACACAGCTCTATGCCTACAACCCTGAGGCCGGCAGCAATGTAAGTGAACTTCAAGATCATCATGGTAGGACCGGCAGATCTACGGAGCGGGAGCCCCACAGGGAACAGTGGACGTCCTGCCCCTTCTCCACTGTTGAGCACACATACCCTAGGTTCCATGGCCTACCCACCCTAACCTCGCCCCCCCCTTTTGGTGCCCACCCAGCCCCACTGTGTGGTTATGTGTGTTGGTGTGTAATGTCTGTCTATCCCCTGAAACCTAGCTTATAACCTCTCTTACAACCACCCCTCCCGAACTCACCCCCTTCCCCCCCTTAACTACCCCCGTGCTTGCCTCTGCGTGAGTCCCAAACCTATGCCTCCTCCCTACCCGTCCTCCCAATCCGTGACCTACCCTCCACCCACTCCAAATCTCAGTGCCCCCTGTGTACTGTGACGACCCGCCCTGCAAGTAACACACTGGAAATAGCGGTCAAAGGACATGCTATCACATACTTCCCACCACCCCTGGAGACTCATCCAGTGACGCACCCAGGCCTCCACTAAGCACTTAATCCAAAAGAATAGAGCCCCGAGCCTCAGTGTCCTCCTCCCCGATCTGGTTCTCCTCTTCCTCATGCTCCGAATCCGTGTCAGACTTTTTGGTAGCATACGTCAGGTACTGGTCCCAGAAATTTTTCGGTCTGCTGCGAGGGGGTAGAAGCTCGCTATAGAGCTGCGACTGAGTGCACCCATATTGCATATCTCTGGACCATCCATCTTTAGTCGGGAGAGGACCTCGCATCCAACATCGCGCCACCAACCGTCGGGCCATTATGAGTCCCAGGTCTGCAAGGCGACGCATCGCCGGTGGGAGAATTCTGGAGTGTCCCAGGAGCGCCAGCGCCGGGTCAACCGGTAACTCGGTCTCCAGTATGGAGCCCAGCTCCTCAAAAATGTCCGCCCAGAATCTGTTGATGCCCGGGCATGTCCACGCAAGATGCATGAAATCCGCCACTGGAGAGTGGCAGCGCTCGCACTCCGCTGATTGTCGGAGGCCATACCTATGTAGGCGTTCAGGGGTGTAATACACTCTTTGCAGGAATTTAAAATGGATGAGTCTATGTCGAGCATTAATGGAAACCCTTCTAGTATTGCGGCAGCAGTATTCCCACATAGAATCGCTTATTTCTGCCTGCAGATCCCGTTGCCATGCCGATCGAGCTTTGGAGATAGTGTGTTGGCCGCTACGCTGGCCTATCCGATACAACCGGGATACAAGGTGGCTAGGGGATGGCGTCTTGATAACGTACGTCAGTTCCGGGGTTTCAGGAGGCTCCTGCATGGTCGTGCCCAACGAGTCCCGTAACGCCGCGCGGATCCTGTGGAAATGGAAGCGCTGCATTAGCGTGGCAGACGGCCTGGATTGTGCCAGCTGTGTCCAGGTGATCGCTGTACCCTCTTTGAACAGGTCTCCCAGCTTGAGTATGCCCAATTGTCGAAGCGCACACAGGACCCCCTTCTCCCGTAGCGGTGAGAGCCACACAGCCCAGTCTATAGGGACTAGTGGGGAATACAATAGGTCCTGTCCGTGTCTCCGAGCCAAAGAATGCCACGCATGATTAGTCGCCGTTATGGAGTCCAATGTACCAACCCGACGCGAGGCCGGTTCAAACACCGTGGCCGGCGGGGGGAGAGGGGCGGCGAAAAGGGTTTCAAGTATCACGTGGGGGATGTTGCGATCCCCGTGAGTCCATGTATGCAAATGTGTTGCTTGCGCAACCCTGTAGTATCTCTCTAAGTCGGGTGCCCCTAATCCTCCTTGCTCATATGGGAGCGTTAGGATTTGCCACTGTATCCTCGGTTGCTTGCCCCCCCAGGCCAACCGCGTGAGAGCCTGGGTCAGCGTCTTGAAGAAAACCTTCGGTAAAGTCACCGGGATGGTGTTGAACAAAAACAGGAACCGGGGCAGGACAATCATTTTCATCAGGGCAATGCGATCTGATAGGGAGAACGGCAACCTGCACCACCTGTCAATGTCGTCAGACAGTCTGGAATAGGCCACCCCATAGTTCTCCCTCACCAGAACGTCTGGGTCCGGGTGCAACTGTATGCCCAGATACCGAACCGGGTCGTCCGACCACTGTAGCGGATAATCCATCTCAAACTTACTCGTTGCCGGGGTCAGCGGGAACGCGACGGATTTGCTCCAGTTTACTTTCAGTCCTGATAACGCTCCAAACTGCACTACTTCCCGCAGCACAGAGGAGAGATTGAGCTCTGGGTCTCTAACATAGAGGAGGGTATCGTCAGCATACGTGGATATGCAGATCTTGTACGTAGGGAAACTGATTCCCTCGAGACTATGGTATTCCCTCAGCGCGCACGCCAGAGGTTCAGCCACGAGCGCATACAGCAGCGGCGAGAGAGGGCAGCCCTGCCTGGTGCCCCTGCATATTGCGAAGGCGTCCGACACTCTGTTGCCCAGGCGAATTCTAGCCGATGGTTCATAATATAACGCACCTATCATCTGCAGGAAGGGTTCTCCCAGGCCCAGCTTCCGTAGCACTCTGGACATGAAGGGCCACTCGACGGAGTCGAACGCCTTTTCCATGTCCAGAAATACAGCTAGCGCCTTACACTCCGGTTTAACATGTTGCATTGTCCCCAGCACTGTGCGTATGTTGTAGGTAAGGCTCCTGGTAGGGATGAAGCCAGCCTGCTCCGGAGCGACCAGTTCCGGGGTTAAGAGAGCCAGACGTGTCGCCAGGACTTTGGCGTATAGTTTGGCATCGACGTTTATTAACGAGAGTGGCCGGTATGAACTCCGTTCTGTCGGGGGCTTTCCCGGCTTAAGGAGAGTAATAATGAGCGCCTCTCGCATGGTCGGCGGCATACAGCCATCCTGACATATGCCGTCGAACAGAGTCGACAGGTAGGGAACCAACTGGTCCCCGAAGGCCTTGTAGAAGCCAACCGTCAGCCCGTCGGCTCCCGGAGCACTGCCCGCGCTCATGCTGTTCAGGGCATCAACTATCTCTTCCCTCTGAATAGGCATCATCAGGAACTCCCTCTGTGCGTTTGATAGCTGTGGCATTTCAATAAAGTCTAAATAATCATCTATTGCCCCTTCCATGCCGGTAGATTTAGCCTCATAAAGAGTGGAGTAGAACAGTCGAAACTCTTCTAGAATTCGCTCTTCGTCGGTCAGGAGCTCTCCCGTACTCGACACCAATTCGCCAACTACAAGCTGTCGCCTTTCGCTGCGAACCATGTTGGCCAGTAGGGATCCAGGTCTCCCACCTTCGCCATAAGTGCGTGCTGTAGCATATTTGCCCATGTGTTGGACCTCCCTATCAGCTTCCACATTGTATTCTGTTACTAGCTGTTTAATAGTAACTAGTGTGTCCCCGTCAGGGCCAGCCTGCAGCTTCTGCTCCAGCTCTGCCAGGCGCGACTCCAGGTGTTGAAGCCGCTGCCTAATGGACTTAAGGACGCTGGAGTGTTTGGCCATAGCAACACCGCGCACATATACCTTGAATGTCTCCCACAGCGTTTGGAAGTCATCCACAGAGCCCAAGTTGATGTCAAAGAAGGTCTGGATCTCCTCTGCGAGTTCTCCCCTAAACACTTCGTCTAGTAAAGAATATGGGGGAAAGCGCCACGTGAATGGGGGGAGACGAGGCGTCGGCAGTTCGAGAAGCATGAGGAGAGGAGAATGATCTGAAAGTGTGCGGGGCAGAATCAGACAGTCCCTTACTCTGCTAGCCAGAGGCCGCGACGCTAGCCAGTAATCAATTCTTGTGTGTATTTCGTGGTATGAGGAATAGTGCGTGTAGCCCCCTCTGGTTTGGTGCCTATTCCGCCAAACGTCAAGTAAATCCAGACGCGCCATTGCAGTCTGTAGCACCTCTGCCGCTGCCGACGGACTCCTATGCGGTCCCGCTGACCTGTCCAACATCGGGTCAAGAACCAGATTGAAATCCCCACCCCAGAGCATCCCTGTACATTCATACAGCTCGCATTTCTGAGCCAATGTCGTATAGAACTCCGGGGAGTCAAAGTTTGGGCCATACACATTCACCACCATGCAATCAAGACCTCTGCCCTGACATCTGCAGAGTACATACCTGCCCTCAGTGTCAGCTTCCAGGGGCGTCAGTGTTAGTTTGGAGCCAGGGCTAACCCAAATGAGAGTTCCCCTAGAGTGTGTTGTGAACCCAGAAGCTACACTGCAATCCACCAGACCCTTGTGAAGAAGCATTTTGCTGGTCAAAGGCAAGTGTGTTTCCTGTAACAGTGCAAGATCTATGTGATGTCTGCGCAGGTAGCTGAGGACTTTACGAAGCTTCCTGAAGTCATTTAATCCCCGTACATTCCAAGTCAAGACTCTTAAGTGTGTAGGTTCCGGCTCCCTCAGTGCCGTGAGCTCGGAAGTATCAGTCCCACCCGCCATGGCAGAAGATAATAAAGTTGCGGAATAGATTTGCGTTTACTGCGGCTACACAGTCAAGCAGGAGAAACGGAAGGGGAGCAACGGCTGCTTGCATATTGGGAGGTCCCCGCACAGATTGGCAAAGCACATTTTCAATCAGTAACAAAAAGAACAGTACAAGTACAAAAACAAACCCCAACATTCCACCCTCCTCCCACAGCTGACCCCCCCCAACTCGGTCACTCAGGTCCCCATCCCACCCGCCCCTCCCCAGCCACCAGTCCAGAAACCCCATAGCCGACGGCTCGTGGGCAAAAGGTAGCCAGCCACTACAGGCTTACCTAGGAAGTCTCAACGCTGTTGTCCTGAGTCCCCACCCCCCGCCGTACACCATCAAGTATGGATCACCCCATCAAACCGCAGATATAACTTCTACATATCCCCCAGCTGTGCCGGGGACAACTCCCCCCCCCCCCACCCACGCCCCCAACGTCGCAACCATCACCCATCCAACAATAATGAGCAGAGAGAGCAACAGTCACAGTGGGTGCAGTCTATACACAACAGTGAGCAATAATCGTACCCGCCTCCCACGCCCTCTTATCTGTGACATCTCGGCAGTGAATAGTCCCTCCGGATCCAGATCACTCCAAGCAAACACAACCTCAAAAAAGGATCAGATGGTAGAACACAGTACCACAGTGCGGCCATCGCCAGGTCACTCCTGATTGTCCCCACGTTGCTGACCGTCTTCTTCCTGATTATCCGCCTGCTCTTCCGGCTTGTCTCGAGCCCATTTCTTCAATGCTTTTTGCAACTCCGCAGGATCAGTGAAGATGTGCGAGTGGCCCTGCCTATTCACACGCAGCTTGGCTGGGTACAGCATGGCGTAATCAAGGCCCATATCTCTGAGTCGTTTCTTGTGTGGCGCAAAGTGTTTGCGCGCCTCCTGTACCCGGGCCGTGAAGTCGGGGAAGATGGAAATCACTGAGCCCTCGAAGTGTAGAACACCCTTGGAACGTGCCAACCGAAGTGCCGTGTCCCTGTCTCTGTAATTCAACAGCTTCGCAATAATTGGCCGCGGAGGGAGACCCGGGTTAGGACGTGGGCCTAGCGACCGATGAGCACGTTCGACCACAAACATGGACGAGAACACTCCTTCTCCGAGCAGGTTAGTAAGCAGGGTTTCCACAAACAGCTCCATTCTCCCGGTCTGAGTGGTCTCCGGCAGGCCAAGGATGCGAAGGTTGCAACGACGTGACCGTGCCTCTAAATCCTCCGTCTTGTCTTGCAGAGTCTTGATCAACGTTTCCGCCCGGCGTCTCGCGGTATCCAAGTCTGTCTGGGCCTCCTCCACCTCCGTGATGCGCCTTTCCGCCATGTCGTGCCTCTCTGTGTGTTTGTCGAGACGCTCCGCCATGCGGTCCATCCTATATGACATGGCGTCCATCTTGGTCCCCAGCGCCGTGATGTTTGTTTGGATATTCGATTCCATGGAGCGGAGCATCGATTTTATCTCCGAATTGTCCTCTGGGCGTTCACCCGCGGGCAAGACCTCATCCTGATGCGCCTGTGGGCTCAGCACCTGGACCCTCCGCTGCGAAAAGGGGAGTTTGCTCTGGGTCCTGTCTCCCTTCCCCATGCCGCGTTTGTTCCTGTTATGCCCCCGCCTTTGCACGAAGGGGAAGCTGGCCACCAAGCAAAAGTCCGCCGCCTGCAAGCCACAAGAGCAGCCCTACTGGGAGTTTCAGGAGATCGTCCGGCGCCGGATATGGGCACCCAGACCAGCTTGGTATCGCTTGTTCGGCGAAGCAGCAGGTCCGCAACCACCAGATAGTCCAACCGCCGCTGGCAATGCTGTGGGGCCCAGGCCTCGCGGTGGATAAGCAGCAGGAGAGCGGGGGAGGTGCGCAGGCCCCAGGAGATTGGCCGATCTCGGGCCGTGCAAGCTGTCCAAGGCACCCTGGGTGGGTAGGAGGGGGGGAGACAGCAAGTTCCTTCACTCCCCCCTCCGCAGACAAAGTCCGCGACGACTGCTGAGTGTGCCCCTGGCGCCCCCGGACCGCGGAAGGCCGCACCTGCGCCCCGTCCCCACCCGACTTCTCACCGTAGGGTAAAGCGAGGGCCGGGTCCGCTGTGTAGGTGATGATGGCCGCGCTCCCCGCGGCCACGCCTCTGACACCTCTCCGAGCCCGGCGGAGGGTCCCGGCAACTGGCGGTGCTGCTGCCCAGACTCTGCCGCACGTCACCGCACGCAACGCGGGCACGTCGCAACTTGAGGCCGCGGATCACGGGCCTTCCAGGAGTCCCAGCGGGGGCAGCCCGCCCGCTCCGCCGGAGCTGAATGGATCCGTTTCAAGTCGGGCGGACAGGCCCCCAGGTGTTCCGCGACACTGCGGGGGGGAAGGGGGGTCGTAGATCGTGGGTTGCTGCAGGATAGTGAAGGATAGAGAGATGGTGTCGACGGAGCTCCGGGACTATGCGGCCATTTTCCGCGGCTGCTAGCTCCGCCCCATGAGTCAACAACATGGTCATTAGATTTATCCCATAGGCAGGGGAATAACACAAGCCCATGCAGTCCCTCCTGCTCAGAGGGGGCCCTTACCCCTTCAAGGGGGCCTTATTCAGGCCAGGGCCAGTTAATATTATGTGAGAAATAGGAGTGTGAGTGTGCCCTCATCACATTCTGCAGAGGGGCATCATCATTTTGCATTACGTCACTGGCCGATGATGTAGATTCAGGTGTAGATTCAGGTGTAGAACTAAGTGTTTCAATGGAGGTGGTAAAACTCATACCAACTAAAAGAACTGTAATCATAACCACTATTAGTGTAACAGCAATTACCGTTCTACAACTATCCTTAGTAGGGAAACATATGTATTTTACAGTCAAATCTTTAAGTAGAGTACAGCAGCAAGCAGATTTAACATTCTATGTTGATTTCCACTTGTGAAAATTGAGCAAAACTTTCCGTGGTTAACTTGCAGTTATTCTATTCAGCTTTTTCATTAGTCCTCATCAGTCTTCCCTAACCCTACTCCTTCGCCTTTTTTAAGTGTGTCAACCCTACTCTTCTACTGCAACCCTGGTCCTGGGGAAATCTTCTTAATTCTTTCTATTTGTCCTTGTCAGAAAAACATTATTGAATCACAGTTGTTATAGTTTGAATTAGACATAGTTCATTATTTGTGTAGTGAGTCTATTCTGCAACATGGTACTCTGGCTCTCTCAGATTTCCTTGGTGTATGTTGATCTTTTTCGGTGTCACTTATTCCACTAGATTCAGCTTCTTCAATGATGGTTTGTGGTATGCATTCGCTGATATACTAGATTTCAATCATCTCTTACTGCTTGGCCATTCTGATCTCACCAGTAGTCATTCATTCCTCACACTTGTTCCTTCATCAGGTTCATTGCGTTGGTCTGGTAGTGATTCAGTAGCCCTCTTCTTCCAGGTCTCAGATCTTCATATTCAGGCCAGGGGCACTTCTGCACCCCCCTGCAACATTTGCAAAAATCATGTTGGAGATCTTAGATATGGCTCAAATATTACTGCCTCATCAAGCAGACACCTCAATCTGGGTGTAAGATACATGCACCCAATTGGGTACCCCAGCGCACTTCACAGGTGTGTTAGGGATTAGAATTACCTGGTAAAGACCTTTTGACTTTGGTTCCAAGCAGGATTTTTGAACATGTTTTAACAAGGACCCAGTCTCTGGTGGTAAGGTGGCAATCCCGCTTGTGACTTGCATTGGCAGTGACAGCTCCACCCTGGTGAAGGACAGAAGCACCACATCAGCCAATCCCTTGCAATAGTCAAGAATCATGTCATCTTTGACATTTACAAGTGCATTTGTAGGCACAGCATGTCACTGCATAGCATGCCCCATGAGCATCTCATGTGGAGAAAATCCTGTCCTCCTGTCAGGGGTACTGGCAAGACTCATCAATACTAATGGAAAAGTATCTGGACATTTCAGAGAAGTAGATGCACAAACTTTGGCCGAATTGATTTCAGTGCTCCATTAAGTTGCTTAAATATTCCTGAAGCAACTGGATGGTAGCTACAATGAATTCCTTGTTCTCCTTGAAGGGCTGCTGTTAGAAATTGGATTTCTGGTTGACATAGGTATGCATCATGTCCAAGCAAGAGCCACAATCCTAGTCAGGGTAAGCCAGATACACATCATAAATTAAACTGTGCTCACCCTCTTGTACTTTGGCACAGTGCAGGTAGGCGCAACTTAAGAGACAATGCGTAAAGTATGCGTGCAACACTTCAAACAGTATTACAATGAAAACACCACAAAAAGACTCCACACAGGATAAAAAGATAGATTATGATGTTATACATAAACAAGACTAAAATGACAAAGCAAACAGTAAATAGAAGTTGACATATGATATTTTAAAGATTAAAAGTAAAAGTAGCACTTAGAAGCAATAAGCTCCTATGGGGGTTATATGGTCACGCTGGACTGGAGCAAAGTCAAGAGTTCAGGTGACATGATAGAGGCTGAGGACAGGAGCCACGCAAGGCCAGATGAACAAAAACTCCTTGATTTTGATCACAACAGAGAGATGCAGTGCAATGCGTTAATGTTGAACCTGCAGTCAAGGTCGATTTTCTCCATGCAGCGATGGCAATGCGCCTGTCCCAAAGGCAAAGTGCAAGGTCCAAGATACATTGGTCCCAAAGCTGATGCGCCGGGTTTCTCCACACAGTTGAGGGGATGCGTTGATCGTCTCTCACTGCAACTGCGGTGATGTGGTGGTTATGATGAGTCGGTTACAATGGGGATGCACTGGTTCCAAGTGTGACGCAGCCATGCATTGATTCAGTTTATGCAGCAGAGGATGTGTTTGTTCAATTGGAGCAAGCACCTAGATCCACTTGTAATATACCAGGCACAGGGCCAGGGGATGAGGCATTGATAACCTTGAGTTTCAAAACAGGAGGCAAGCCAGCAGGCCCTTGAAGATCATTCTAGGTTTCAGTCAGAGTTGAGTTCTTCCTCAGCAGGGCAAAGGGCAGCAGGCAGCACAGCGGAAAAGCAGCTATTCCAGATCAGAAGTCAGTAGAGTTGCAGTGCTTTTAGCAGCACTGCAGTCCCTCCTCCTGCAAAGTTTTTCACAGGTCTCATAGTGTCAGATTTGGTGAGGTCAGAGACCCAATACTTTTACCTAGCTGTGCTTATGAAGCGGATGTGACTTGAAATAAGGGTTCTGAACTTCATAGAGGTCCTCCCTACCAGCTCTGGCTCTAGCCTCACTACGGGGGTATGCATCAATTTGTGTGGGGACAAACCACTGTCTATTCTGGTGTAAGTGTCAGCTCCTCCCTCCATCCTAACCTGAACCACCTATCAGAATGTGAATGTCCACTCAGTCACAACTAGTCTTCCTGTGTGCGTGGCTGTCTAGATGAAATACAAAATGTCCAGCTGTCACCCACACCAGACGTGTATTGGAGACCGGCTGTAGGCACACAGAGATAAGAGCAAATAAATTCCATCTTTCTCAAAGTGCTAAGTAACCCCGAATCTATAAAAAATACCACCTAAGACTTTAAAACATAGACTCCTCAAATCTCACCCGGAAACTCTTGACCCTGTGACTTTTAACTAGCAATCACACTCACCCATCTCTTGAGTTCTCCACCACCTACACTCAGGCTTACCTCCACCTCCAACTCATTGTCCCCTCTGCTGTCTCCCCCTGGTCATCAGCACTCTAACACCACAGACATCAACACTTACTGCATCATTGCCCCCTCCTTCAAGACCCGAAAACACACGCCCACTCCTAACTAGAATCCAGATTGGATGAGATCACACAAAACCTTCATGAACTCAAAGAAGAATTACATAATCTCATTCACATCACCTTAGAAATGGCCAAAAGTCAGTGACCTAGCAGGTGTCCAAGGAGAAATACTCTTACTCATCACCTATCCTCCAACCACCTCATCCTTCCTCAAACACACCTCCCAACCAACTTGACCTCATCTGCCTTGATGCCCACACCACACACAGCCTACCTCAGCGAATTATAAACGCCATCACAAATGTATGCTACTCAATTACAGATCGGCTACTAGACATGCAGTGGATATTGCCAACCTTATCCTCACACATGATTGTGACCTCCTAGTCCTGACTAAAACCTGGATCGAAAATTACTTTGCATTTATCCTCCTTGACATACTAGTCCCTCCCAAAAATGGAATTTCTAAACTTGATAGAACCAGCAGACCAGGTGGAGGCATTGTCTACTTACACCGTAACAGCCTATCACTGAAACATTCACATTCCCCTGTTTTAGCCACAAGCAAATACCTATGCCTTGATATCACGTGCAACAACAGGTCACTATGAAAACTATGAAACCCAAAGAACGTGGCAGTTTGTATAGGGATTTTGGCACCTCAGGGTTGATTTGCACTAGTTATACATAGTGAAAGCAATTTAAATTTACAGTGCTCAAAGGTGTGGGGAACCACTAACCTCCACTAAGCGGAAGCAAAGCTCTCAAAACACAAATTCTTCTCCCAAGCACACGTTAGAATTTTAACAAGGTGTCCCTGTTATTCACAAGCATATACAGTAATTTAAGAACAGAATATACACAATATTATTTGATTCTATTTTTTCATGCTTTATTCTGTTGATTTCAGCCACAGCCAACATGTGTTTCGTTGTAATCGGGGCATGATCCCACGACTTCCTCAAGGCTATAATTTCCAAGTGTTGCGATTTTCCATGTGGTGATAATTCCAACCCACAAGGGGGTTCTAAGGAGTATCGCAATCGTCCAGAGTATGGTTCCTTTCAATATCCAATCAAAGCTTTCACCGTAAATCTCGTTGTCTTATCTCAGGCTGCAGAGTACAGCAAACAGATCCAGGGCATTATGCATCTACCGTGTACGGTAGGCCAGCTTAGCTAACGTGTGCTTGGGAGAAGAATTTGCACCATGAAAACTACACAAAAGCTACTATCCGCCTGGGGATAACCTTTCTACCATAGAACAAATTATGGAAATCATCTCTACTAACACAGGACAACACCAGATTCAAAAATTCCTTGGAGACTTCAACCTCCACTGGAATTATCTGAATGACCCTGCATTTAACAACTTTAAAACCTTTTTGCTGACCTCAACCTGACCCAAATCT
Organism: Lissotriton helveticus; assembly: GCF_964261635.1. Taxonomy (NCBI): domain Eukaryota; kingdom Metazoa; phylum Chordata; class Amphibia; order Caudata; family Salamandridae; genus Lissotriton; species Lissotriton helveticus. The sequence continues at coordinate 1,716,063,098 of NC_136059.1, forward strand.
GCTACAGTCCACAAATAATAAGGGAGTGACGTTAGATCTTATCACTATGAATGCTAACTACATTCAATTGGAATCTATCCTTCCCTGCGACTGGTTTGATCACCACTGTATCACTTTCCTAATCACTGAATCGGTGAGAACAAACACATCTAAAAATCGAAGCCCAAACCTGGAAAAGAAACACGTGAAATATCAAACTTAATGAATTTACATCTCTCTGTGATAACATCCTGCCTCTTCCTGGAGACAGGTCAGATATTTATGATCTTACAAACCACTACACAGAGAATATTCTAGACTTAATCGCACTGCTACAGCTAAAAAGATTTTCCACCAAAGACTCCAAACCATTGTACAGTGATAGCATCAATACAGACAGTCGTAGCACGAGAATAGAGGAATAGTGGTGGAGATCATCACCGTCCCTTGAGCACCTCAATCATTTGAGATCACTGAGGAACAGATACTTCAAAAGCATTAAAAGTTTAAAAGTAAATTTCTTCAGAAACCAACTGGATCGAGCTAGAAACCGACCCCAAAAAATATTTGAACTCAATAAATTAAAATCTAATGGCCTACCCCGACCTTCCCTAGATGGATCCAGTCCACAACCAACTGCAAGGAATTTGCCTCCTTCTTTCTTGAGAAGACTGAAAAAATGAGAAACGAATTGCAGATGGCTGTGGAGCATCGTTGGCTCCTACCTCACTCCAGCCTCTCTTCTTCCAAGACTGATGATCCCTCATGTCTACCAGGGCACTACCCCAAAAATTGCCTCATGGAATTCTTTCAAATCCTTTGATGAGTGTGCCGTTCTCAAAATTCTAGCAATGCTAAAACCCTCAAACCACTTCAACGACCATCTACCACCCAACCTTTTTACTGACAGTAAACTGTTGATAGTCTAACTCTGGACCAAGATTGTTAATGCCGCCCTACCTCACGGCATTATCCCTAATTGTCCAAAGTCCAGGCAGGTTTCCCCATCCTAAAAAGAACAACAGCAGATCTCACTGACTTAAACCCTCTGATGCGTCGAACGTTCCGCGCTGGTGTGGAGCGTTCTATTGCGCGGGCGGGGCCGGACCGTTCAGCGGACTTGCGCAGCACTACCGATGTAGTGCACGCGACGCCCGCTGAACGTGCACCGCACTGAAGGGGTTAAACAACTTACACCCTATTCCAACATCCCTACCATGGAGAAGCTTGTTCGAAAAATGTGAACACATCCAACTCTCTATCTACATTTAACAATTCTACCTCTCATACTAATTTCAAGCCAGCTTCCATCCAGGGCATAGCACAAAATTGGGATTAAACGCATATAAGACTATGCACTAAAAATGTTGGATCTGAACGAATCTTCCCTTCTAGTCCTTCTGTGCCTATCTTCCGCATTGCAAAACAGCTAAGCATGACAACCTTCTAGACCTACTGGAACAAACAATGGGGTTAACAGAGTCAGTCTTCAACTGGTTCACCTCATTTCTCCATAACAGAACACAAAGATTTAAGGTTAATCTCAGGCCACTCTGGTCACATTAGGGTTCCCACAAGGTTCCTCCCTCTCACCCACTCTCTGCAATTTGCTCATGGAGTCTCTAACAGAAGTTTTGAGTTCATCCAATATCCACTACCAGACGTACGTTGATGACACTCAACTATACCTGAAAGCCTCCTCCCTGAATACATCAGATCCCTTAACCTAACTTTAGAGAAAACCCAACGTTTGCTGATATTCAACCACCTCAAACTAACCACTTTAAAAATGGATTTCTCCAAATCTCCCCATCCATCCAGTCATCTGTCAATGAGGAATGGTTGAAGCAACAAGCAGCCCTCAACTGCTTTCCACATGTTATAGATTCAGTGAGATCTCTGCGAATTACACTTGACAAAATCCTTAACATGCAGAAGCACATCAGCTCAGCCACCAAAGGAGTGCACCTCCAAATGAACATCTCAAGAAAATGAAAACCCTTCTTTCCTCCCACTGACTTCAAATCTGCAGTGCAGGCCCTTGTGATTCCCAGGTTAAACAATGAAAGCAGCTTGCCCAGATCCAAAATGGCTCTTCTAAGGGCCTCTCTCAACTCTGCTGCAAGGCTCATCAAAGCATCAAAAATAAATACCCACATCACCTCTGATTTGAAGTCCCGCAAATAACTCCCTTGCGAAGCAAGAATTCAGCAAAAAATTCCCTGCATAACCCAAAAAAGCCCTACACTTCAATACTCCGAGGTACCTTGCTCAGAAGTTCAATGTTTCTAACAGCTGCAGGTCTTGCAGAACCTCTAGCACCAAGCTGCTGAAACCACAGAGATTCCTTATTAGGAAAACCTACAATGAGCTTTCTCAGAGATTGCACCGAGAATTTGGAATACATTCCCTCCTGAAATCAGATGGATTCCCTCGACTGCATCTTTCAAGAAGGAAGTTAAAGCTCTACTTATGAACATATTTCTGCTATAGATTCTAGGATCTCTCTCTTCATCCCCTTCATAGCACACCAATGCAAAAAAAAAATCTTTCTTACCTGGGAAACGTATTTATTGCGCACAAGCACTTTAGTGGGATAGCATCATATCCTTGATACCTAATCTCGTCTAAGTCACCATTTTTACCCGAGCTTAGTGGCAAATAGGGCACAGACACTCTGCGGAGCGCTGAAGGCGCATCAAAGGAAAGCACGTCTGCGCCCTTCCACATTTGGAAAACAACCCTGCGCACTGGAATCTCCATCAGGAATTGGTCACGGGTCGACCTAAGCTCTTTCTTTGACTCTCTAGCAACATCAATCACTGACCTAAACAGAAATATTGACCTATGCAAGAATGCAATTTCTGACTGGCTAATGACAGCCAGCGACACTCATGACCACTATGTAACTCAAAACAGTCCAGACGGCATGACACTTCCAAATGGCTCATGGATGATATGAAGCAAGCCAAGCTAGACTTACGTCGCTGCAAACATAAATGCAGGAAAAGCTACTATCTGGATTCAAAGGAAATCTTTGCAAAATAGCTTAAAGTTTATAAAATATGCATATTGATAGCCAAATTTAGAAACAAAATCCTTTCATCCACAAACAATACTAAGGAGATCTTTAGAATATTTTCTGAACTCCCAACCCCTGACAGAGTCACTCTACATATGGTCCCCTCTCAGAACCTCTGTAACACCCTCAACATCTTCTTTGGCAACAAAATTAAGAATTTTAAAGATATCATTCCTACAAACTGACTCTCCAATAAAATCACCCAGGAAGTCATGAACCCCATTACCTTATTCTCCTTTCCTGTTCTCAGCAAAGATTGCCTTGCGTACCTGCTGATTAAAGTAAAATCAGGTACTCCAAATGATACTTCCTCCCAAAAATTCTAAAACCGGTATCCTCTAATCTCCCGGATACAGGTCTGTACCTTCAGAATGTTTCCCTTAGCCTAGGGGCAGGGCCAGATTGGTCGCAGCAGGCACTGGGCTTCTTCCCAGTGGGCCACCAGTGTGGGGGCTGGTTTTGGATCTCTGCGGGTGGTTTTTGTTCCCAGGGGCCTGCAATATTGGCCCTGGCAACAAAAGCTGCCGAAACCGGCCCAGGCAAACAGTTCACCCCCCCCACCCAGGCCGGCTGAGCTGTTTGCCAGGGCCAGTTTCAGTTCCCTGTCCGGTCGTGGACTAGGGAATGTATCCAGCCTATTGAAGGAGGCAATACTGGTATCCCCTCAGAAGACAGCCGATGAAGACCCTCTCACATAAAAAAGATTATCACCCTTTATACCTGTTACCCTACCAGGCAAAGGTATTGAAAGCACATGTAGCACAAAATCCTTGCACCTTGTTATTCTTGGATCCATGCCAGGTTGGTTTCCGCCCAGCCCACTCCACAGAAGCAGGGATCCCATTTGGGATAGATGACATGCATGAAGAATATGACAAAGGCTTCATCCAGGCTCTGGTCCTTCTCAACCTTTCAGCGGCTTTTGATGCTGTGGACCATAACCTTTTTGTGGACCGTGCTTGATTGCATTAACTTCTTTTCTAAAGGACTGAACCCAGCCTGTCCTTCTGACCCTGCCTATTTCACCCAAAGTTCATCTAGACTGTGGAATCTCCCTGGGCTCCTCCCACTCTCCTCATCTTTTCAATGTATTCATATGACCTTTAATCCACAAACTGAAAAACAGGAACTATGCTATAAAAAACTACATGGATGACATGTAACTTCGCTTCACAATCAACAACTCTCCTGAATCCAAGGAAATCTTTCATTCCATGATGCTTTCCATCTGTGACTGAATGAACAGAATGGCATTCTTCCAACGCCCAAAAATCTGTAAAATGTCTTGGTGCTTATCAATGATGAGCTTTCCATGAAGCCCCAACTCGGACCAGTAATTTCCTAATGCTTTTTACTTCTCTGCAGAATCAGGAAAATTGCCAAGTTAGAGCTTTCCAGATTAGACTACGCCAACACCCTATATACGGGTCTACCATAAGGCCTCATCCACAGGCTCCAAATCAGTCAGAATCAGGCAGCCAAACTAATATATGAACAACGTAGATGGTGCCACATCACCCCCACCCCCCAATTGAAAGCCCTCCACTGGCTGCCTATGGAACAGAGGACTATCTTCAACATTGGTTGCATTGTCTTTAAAACACTCAATGACAAAAGTCCTGCCTTCATCCAATCCCAAATCCAGAAGTACATCCCAAAACGCACACTGCGCTCCACTTCCATGAACTACTTGATGGTTCTCAAATTCAAGAAGCGGCGAAATGGGCGGTGCCAGATTCTCAGGCCTAGCACCCAGTTCCTGTATTCTCTCCCCCTAGAGATCAGAACAACCTCATGCTACTTGAAATCCAGGAAACTTCCAAAAACTTCTTAGGCAGGCATATGACTAATCTCTTGCCCGACATTAACACCAAGCACCCAGCACCAAGAAACCATTTGGTGAACAAGCGCTTTATAACCTCTACAAGCTTCATGTATACTTAACGGCACACGTAGGTCATCAATGTTCTAAACAAGAACTGAGTTATAAGGCATTTGTAAAGTCTTAATATACTTTTTCAAGATAGGAATAAAGATTATACCCTTGTGGAACTTGGCATCATGCAAAAACACTATCTTTGAAACAAGAACAGGAATTGACTATCTTCATGTAATGGGATAGAGAAGAAGGCCTTACAGAGATCCACAAGAATAAACTACTCTGCATCACAGGGAATAATGCAATATTGTTGTAACGGGATTCAGTTCCATAGAACAGTATGGAATGAATGTGCTGTTAACTTTCTGCAAATTCTGCACAATACTTGCTGGTAGGCTTTTGTAAGCCCATAATCAGCAAATTGCCAAGACTTTCAAATATTTCTTTCAAAACTCGTCCCAATTTAATCACCAGATTGCTTCCATCCACTGTTTCAGGCATAAGATTGTATGGTGCGTTCTCTGAAAAACTGTATTGCATGTTATTGTTACTTGGACAGGTTCTACACCTTTAATAAATCTGATATCCTTCCCTAAAAATCCCTTACTTCAGATTTCAGGGTATCTTGAAGGTCGAGAGGTAAATCCTCTATCATTTGTAAAGGGTGCAACCTGACAACAGTTTCCTGTATGGCCATGGCCATTTTAAATTGTACAACTTCATTCTGTGTTTGAAATTCATCACCGTCCAGTGTACAATATATAATGGAATTCAGTTTGCACAAGTGTTCCCTTCCAAACAGATTTACAGGATTTGAATCATACACAACAAATTGGTCATTTTTCTTAAATGAGCCTATTTTACAGGAACCTTCTTTAAACAGGGTTAGTAATTTGCTTATTTGTAACACCCACATTTTGTAAGACTGGGACTTCCGCTGTTCTAACAGCAGGAAGAGTAGCGCCTGTGTATATCAGATATGACATTTGGGGGTAGATGTATCAAGCCTTTTGCGATTCGCAAAGGCCGAAATTCGCAGAATTCCAGTCTTTGCGAATGGCAAAAGGCTTTTTTGCACTTTTTGAAATGTATCAAAAAATCGCAAAATAAGGAATCGCAAAAAAATTGCGATTCCTTATTTTGCTTAAGCATTTAAGGAATCGCAAATTTTGCGATTCCTTAAATGCGATGTATGTGGGTTTTAGAAATTGGGAATTTGTGTTAAGAAATCGCAAATTACCACCGACTTGTCGTTGGTGTTATTTGCGATTTCATTTAAAAATGCCCTATTTGGCATTTGTGAAGGTGGCACCCCTGCCCCCTTCAAATTATTTGCAATTTGCAAATTCGCAAATTGCGATTCGCAAATTAAGAAATATTTCACAATCATTCCTTTGGGCCTCCTGGCCCATAGGAATGCATGGGAAATTATTCCTTAATTGGGCAAATAAGGAAGACTAAGAAATCGCTAAAAAATAGCGATTTTCTACATACATTCCATTTTGCTATTTCTAAATAGCAATTCCTTAAAAATCGCTATTTAGAAATCGCAAAATGGAATCTTGATACATCTACCCCCAAGTGACCATTTACCTCACCTTTTACAAACTGCCCACTCTAGTCTATCTCTAAGACTGTCCCAATTATGCAACCTTCCTGTCGCCTCAGACACCTTCATTGTGAACTGTCAAAGCTTTTTTTCTAAAACATAGGGAACTGTTGGAATGAGTTCTGATTTTGAAAAGGTTTTGAATTTGCTCTTGGTGTTTGATTCATCTTAAATCTGTGGTACCTATATTCATTGGGGCTTGTGACTGATTTTGTGCCTGATTTTGCTGAACTGGGTCCTGAACTGGAACATTTTGCATTTGCGTTAGAGATTCACACCTTACTTTTCCCCATCACTACTTACTAGGTTAGGATTCTGTCTACATTACCTTTTACAATGCCTGCGCTTGTTACAATAGTGACAAGAAGTCTCCTTCCTCAATGTCGTAGTATCTATCCCTTAATTTGGATCAGTTGAAATGCCTCAGACTCTACCTTTTTTGGAGCCAACAACTTGCATTACTCCAAAATTCCCCACATATGGCTAGTTTTGGAACCCTTTCTAAGTTAGATTGGTATACTCCAGCAAAAAATGTACTTTAAGTCTCTTCTGCTTCATCTCTTGTCCATTGCTACAATATTTTGGATTCCTCAAGATTTCATCTAAAAGTTTTACCTGTCAGCAAATCACATTCTGTTTTATATGCATGTTAATTTCTGCTCGCAACCCAAGAACAAACTGTGAGACAAACCTCGCCATATACACCACTTTTGGGATTTTCTTGTCCACTGTGCTCTTTAAACACTTGTAACAATCATTCATATTAAGCATGCACTGATTCTTTAGCTCCTTAAATAGTCCTATTAACTTTAAACAATCAATATCCTTCATTGGAACCTTTCCCTCTGAAAAAGGTAATCTCCTCATCATACTTTATCATCACGATAGGTGAGGGTGCACAGGTATGCACACCCCTTAGGGCCTCTGTATATGGCCATTGCACAGCACTCATCCCATAAATTATTTTGCACCACAGTACCTTCAAGACCTTTACAAATCTTGTGTATACCACCCGGAGGGATTTTCTCTCATTTTAGGAATATTATTTGTAAATGTTGCAAGATCACCTCTGCTCCATGGTACATGAAAATACCCTCCAACTGCTATCTTCCTCATAAGGAATGCTAAAGCTTCTTCCTCATCTAGGAGCACTGGAAATGGTTTACCATTTATCTCTTTATGTAATATCTAATTATTTATTTTTCTTTCTGTGCTTGTTCACCCATTTACTCTCTAATCTGTCAAAATCCCTCCACTTTCAAATGCATGTAACCAATTCAGCAATGTGCAATCTAATTCCTAAAGATCGTATATCACAATCACTTCATCATCTAATTTTGCCCTAAAGTTTTTCTGTAAAGGAATACTTTTAGGGAAATCCACCTAATATTTATCTGCCAATGCTGCTAATTTATCATGAGTGGCAGCTGCATATCTTGCAGTTTCCTTACTCAAATATATCAGCTCATTCTCCCGATATTTATTCAAAGGTGAAATGTCTAATCATCCCCCAATAATTTATTTCAATTCCATCTCAATGTTGGTACATCTAGGAGTCTCGCTGCTTCTTGATTTGTAGATAGTCTCTCCATATCTCCTGTACTCTTATTCTGAGAAGCCTCTTCAAACCATAGGGGTAGAATTTCTTTATCAGATGGTCCTATTTCTCCCTATGCAATTAGTGTTCTACAAACAATTCTCCTTCCAAATTACCTAGATTATCTGTTATTTGTCCGCCCCCTGTACAAACGAGCCAGAAACACTTGAATTAAACCACTCGTTATCAACCGTGGAAGAAGATATTACCATGGAGCCCGAGGATAGTATGGACAAACACTTATCCTCACATTGGGGTATATTTACAATGAAACAATGCAGTGCAGCACTGCAAGCAAATCAGCTAGACTGAGCTACGTCATTTATAAAAATGCTTGTATGCACCATATTTACAGGAGTACAGCGCACACACCTCTGTATTCCTTTGTGCTGAGTGCTAAAAAAAAAGCTGCCTAGCTCCAACACAGACACCTTTGAACCATATTGTAAGGGTGCCTGCACTGCAAAGATGATTCTCTGCAACGCAGGCACCCTTGTACTATGGTGCAAGGGTTCCTGTGTTGCAGGAAATCATCTTTGCAATACTGGCAAACTTGTACCATGGCACAAGGGTGTCTGTGTTGTAGGGAATGATTGTTTATGTACAGGAAGGGACACATTCTTGAACATAAACAATCTTTAAAGGTAATTTGCTATTTCTCTCTGTGCTGCAGAATGCAGCACACATTGAAAGAGCAAAAACGAGGAGAAATTAAAGTATTTCTCTTTGCTGGCCATTTGCTTTTGAGTAGCATTAGTTTTTGGCTTTGCCTCAGAGTTACACATCCTTGAAAATCTGTGGCAACATCATAAGGCAATGGGTGGAAAGCCCAAAGCAAAACCTATTGCATGCCCCTTTCTTGCATATATCTGCATGAAAGGGTACAATATTTACAAAGCGCCGTTAAGCCATCCAAAATGGCTTAACGCCAATTTGTAAATATGGAGCAGGGAATTGCGCAAGCGGAATGTCAGTAAATGTGATGTTCCGGTGGCGCAATCCCCTTGTAAATTTGCCCCATTGTTTTTACAGTGAGCAGGTATTAATATGTGATGTGGATTATGGGAAAGCACTGTGGTACTCCTTGTAAATAATAACCCTTTCTTCAGTGTTTTTTTCAGCCACCCTTTTTTTTGTGAGGATTTTAATTCTCTTTATACTGCACAATCTAACTATCCTAGGAAAAGCTAGGAATTATTGAATTGTTTATTAATTGTGAATTGCAACCCAGAGCAATATAAAACTGGATATTTTTCTGTTGCTTGCAATGGCGTGATTGTATGAAAGTTGCCATTTTGTAGGTATCATGCTTTGAATTTGTTTCATATTTGCTAAATGTAACTTTTGACAGAATAAAATTGGATGTTCTGCTGTAGCTTGGAAGGGCTTGTTCTTATGAAGGTTTTATTCCTATATGTCACTTGGTTTGTAACATGTCATCCTTGTTTTAAATATTGTGCTAACTGTTATCAGCAGTTGTTGCACATTGCACTTTGAGTATTTAATCTATCTGTCTGACAATGGTATTTATTTAGGGATCTCTGTAAATCTCAAAGATCAAGTGGTTGATTCATTCTATTACTATGTTTATTATATGCAGTATGTTGATGCTGTTTGTTTTATGGGGTTTTACCTCGAAGTAAAAATAATAAAGAAAGAAAGAACTCTCTCTCACTCTCGTGTAATGTGCATGCTCGCATGTCTGCTTAGTTACAACACTTTACATGTTTAAGATACAAACTGAAAAATAATCATTCTTTTTAATTGGTCAACACATTTTTCTTTGCACTTTGTTAAAAATATTTCATTTCCAGTATATAAGTCATCAAAGGCTAAAATAAACTTCTCTCTTTCTTTCTCTTTTTCTTTCTCTCTCTCACTTTCTCTCTCTCTTTCACAATAACCGTCTCTCTCATTCAATATCTCAATCATTCTGGGATGGAAGACAGAGAGAGAGGGGTTCTCAATGTAATGGTTTTTCAATTCATGAATTCCAAAATGCCAATATATCAAAATGTTTGTTTCAAATGTTATAGTTATAGTCTGCTCAGCAACAAAACATTAAATGTTTGAGTTGTATACTGAAAAATGACCCTGTTCTTTTTAAATGACAAATACATTTTTCTTTTAACTTTGTACAAAAATATCGTATTTTAAGTATATAATTCACAAATCGCTTAATTCCTCCATCTCTCTAGCTCTCTCTTTTCCATCCCATTCTACGATGGAAGACAGAGAGAGAGAGAGAGAGAGTCTCAATACAATGCTTTCAAGAAATTCAAAATGTCAATATATCAAAATGTTTGATTTGAATATCATAGTTATGTTTTGAGGCCAGACAGTAAAGAGTCACCTATGGCCTACTGGTTAATGTCCGGGACTCTAACTCTGAAGCTTAAGAGGTTGAGCCTTGGTGTGTAATTGGTAATGTTCATGCTCAAAGGCCCAGTTAGTTACAAAACTTCTAATGCTTGAGTTCTATACTGAAAAATGATTGTGTTCTTTTAAACTGGCAAAGACATTTTCTTTTCACTTTGTCCAAAATATTTTATTTTAAGTATATAGTTCTCCAAAGGCAAACAAAAGTTGCTCTCTATCTATCTATCTATCTATCTATCTATCTATCTATCTATCTATCTATCTATCTATCTATCTATCTATCTATCTATCTAATATCTATCTATCTATCTATCTATCTATCTATCTATCTATCTATCTATCTATCTATCTATCTATCTATCTATCTATCTATCTATCTATCTATCTATCTATCTATCTATCTATCTTTCTATCTATCTATCTATCTATCTATCTATCTATCTATCTATCTATCTATCTATCTATCTATCTATCTATCTACCTGTCTGTCTGTCTGTCTGTCTGTCTGTCTGTCTGTCTGTCTGTCTGTCTGTCTGTCTGTCTGTCTGTCTGTCTGTCTATCTATCTATCTATCTATCTATCTATCTATCTATCTATCTATCTATCTATCTATCTATCTATCTGTGAAAACAGGTCATTAGTTGTGTGGTCATGAGCAATGGGTCCACATTCAGCTTCCAGTGAAAACCAAACACCCAATTACTGCACTCCACTCTCTCGAAGGAGGTGGTGTGGGCAAGTAATCACAATTTGCTAGCACACTCTAATATTACTCAATAAATGATCTCCAGCCTGTACTTTTCCTTTCAAATTAAAAGTGAATCTATTACATACACACTACTCAATACTTCTCAGTAATTTAAAATATGCATAATGCTGGTGAAAATACCGTTGGCAACTTGACATTTGATCCCTATATGTTCATGATCCCAAAATTAGCAGTGCATCCACTCCATGAATGACACAGCACATAACCATATATGGGGGTGTCAGTTTGCAGTAGGTCACTGTTGCCCGTGTCAATATTGGAATTGCATGTTTTGATAATACTTCATTCCATCAGTGACTTCAGTAACCATGATCCCGCTGCTCTTATTAAGACTAGTCAAGCACTGCAATCCTGTGCCTACATTATCTGTAATAAAGCTTGACATTCCTGCATTATAAGTAATGAAGCATGTCATCCCCTCTGCACTCATAATGAGTAATCTGGCATTGCAATAAGGTGTTCGCATCATAAATAATAGAACTTTGCAGCCTCTCAAGAATAGGAATAACTGTCAGCATTACCAACCCTTTAAACAGAGCATTGCATTGACATAATTGGATAAAGTATTGCTTACAGTCATGGTGAATAATACTTTGAAAGAAAGCATTGCTAAACTCTCATGGAAAATATTTCTCAATAAAGCATTGCTCAAATCCTTAGGACAACCACCTTTAATTAAAGTATCTTCCAACATCCACCAGGTCTCTATGTCTCCTTCAATAATCTAGCCACAGAGCGTGCAATCATGAACTCCACCCCTAGAGGGCACTGCACTCCCAGCTGTAGAGCACATGCTCCAGCCTAGGGAATGCATGAAACTGTAAACGAGCTTAGAAGGTTAACCTTTCTATAGACCCTCCTGTCTTGGTGTCAGTACCTTTTAAAATGTGTTTATGCCTCTTTGGGAGGAGCTGTGACCCTCCTCTCCAACACTCCTTTTCTTTTGTTGGTGTTGGTCCCACCATCTTGGGACCACCACAAGCAGCTAAAACGTGCTTTATAAGTTAATGCCCGACATGACATTAAGGGATGCTCACTGTTGATGCAATGTTATTGTACGGTGTCTTCTTTTGAAAGAGAAGTGTTTGTGTGTTCAGCGAGGGTGTTACGTCCACGCAATACCGAGGCCGCCTTGAAAGAGTCTAAATCTCCGACTTGCAGAGAATACATTCTTTGGAGATAATTAATGGGAGCTTGACCAGCCCACCTCCGCTAACTGGAATACAAAGTACCAGACTTTCCTCACCATGATTTACAGTAGAACTGGGCAAGGGAGGTGTAAGGCGATGAGAATATTCCCATTCAGTGTTTGGGAGGGAGGAAAGGGGGGCAAGCAACACTGACACCCATTTTTGTGTGTAAACGGCCGCTTTATTGAAATAGGTGCACATCACACATTATTAAACTGGCAATTTTGCCTTACAAAACTAACACCTCTCTAAACATCGAATTACCTCACCACCTTTACATTTACTCCCCCCACCCCTACGATCCCCACATGATAAAAACCCGCCACCCTGCAACATCCAAACATAAATTGCAATACATTAAACATTTCACCATCTTCCCACCTACCACTAACTGTTACCCTCCTAAGACCTACAAACCTATTTGCCTTCCGGCAACTGTAACAAACGCCCTCTAATGTAAGCTTTAACATTTCCCTGCTCCCGCTCACCAATTCCCCCAACTTCTGATAACTGCCAAACTTCAGCCAACCTTGGCCAACTTTAACAACAACTCCGCTAGCACCTGTTCCAAGTGACAACATACAACATTTTCCCCCCTGTGCACCTGTCTCAAACCGGCCCTAGAAAAAAAACCTTTTTTGGAAAAACCACCACCAAAAAACCTGAGCCCAGGGTGGGTGGGTGGGACAAAAACAGACACCTGTCCTGCGCTCCCAGCCACCAGGTTACCAAACCTAAAATGGTGGCTAAAACAGTATAACTATTATTTAGCACATTGAGGCTGCTAAACTAAATGAACGACTGAAGTGCTGGTTTTTAATGGAGAATGACATATAAAACAACACTGCAGCTGTAAAAAATGAAATGTTGCACTTTTTTTTCAATGCCTGTTTAAGATCGTATGACCTTAAGACCAAGTCACACCAGGGTGGCCTGATATAAAAACATGGTAACTTACCTGCAAAATACTTACATTGTCTCTGGTAAAGGCATGTGCGTGGTAAAAATGTGTGTGGTAAAGACAAGTTGGGTAAAGGCATAAGCATTGGAATGGATGCACTGTAAAGTTAATGCGTAGTAATGTAATGACCATGTCGTAAATGCTGTTTCCCCTACCTCAACCAACTATGACCTCAGACTGCACTATGAAACCTATTGGTTCTAGGTTGCATGCATCTAGGACACTAAATACCTACATGTACAGAGCAGAACTAGGCCAAACCTTACCCTGGGTCATGCAACACTACCCCCAACACACTCGTTTTGTCAAAGGTTCCGTGCCTCAGCACAAATACCTTTACACTCGACAGGTTTAGTACCTGTCTTTCTCTGGGGATTACGCAACCCAATACCTGCCCTCATGTGGGTTTCCACATCCTGGACTGTAGTCTCCTTTGATCCTCATCCAAAGCATGTATGCTGGGGTCTAAAACTGCCACCACCTTTTCCGCACAACTTTCGTCCCTAAAGAAAGAACAGCCTACTTATAACACTTGCTACAATGGTAACCCCTTGAGGTGAAGCACACTTGAGTTCTTGGCCTGGGTCCCAGCTGAGACATAATTAATCCAGCCCATGACTGACCACCACACCAGCGCTGTCTTGAGGGCTGAAGTCGCCGCATCAGACAAACCTGCAGTGTATTTCTCCTAGGTAGCACCCTGCGAAAACCACCTTGGGAACCTAGAACCCTAGTTTTGTTGTCCATTGTGAGAATGGAGCCTATGCACCCTACCTTAGGAACTCTCAAATTCACTCTTCCAAGAGCTTCAAACCCTAGCTACCCCAGCAAGTAGCTCTGTCCCATACTGCCCATTGGTTTCAGGTCAGCTTTACCCACACCTACTCTCTTTAGGCCACTCCTCAGCCTCCCAGCAGCCTAGCTGGAGACCATCTAGGGACCCTAAAGATCCCTTCCTTGGAATTTGACAGGTGTTTCTGTATGGACACGCTGTTTCCTTCCATTGTAGGACATCTGGCTTATACTCAGTACACCTACTTTGAACCCTTCAGAAGTCTGTTATGCAAAGTGCTCAGCAGTCTGCCCTACTGGCAGCTCAGGGCAACTGTCTGTACGGAAGTGACTGGATTAACTAAGTTTGATGCACATGATTCCTTCACTGAATATAGGCCCCACCTGGCCAGTAGGCTGTGCTGTTGTGGATAGACCAGCCTTCTGTCCCTTGCTGTGGGCCACACTCACCAGCTAAGCCACCTTAAAGGACTCCGGGGTTGCTCCCCAGGCCCCCTAAAGCGCATCTGGCAAGATTCCCCAAAGGCAGACCCTCAGCACTCTGTCCCATTTTGACATATCAGAAAGCAATCCCTTTCAGACGTGGCTTCCTGCCCCTCTGCCCTGGGGTCTGACCCAACAGGACCTATCTGACTGGTCACTCAGGCAGGCACTGTCCCACCCATTGCCTTAGGTTCAAAACAACAACACTCTAGGATGACATTCCTTGCTTTCCTTAGGAAGTTGCCCACTATACCCTAGCACCTCAAGGTCCACTATTAACCCTTCAGTATACAGAAAGGTGCCGGTTTAAGATTGTGCCTGTTTCCCTGTGTAGTTACATCCAACCAATGTCGGCCCCCTCCACCAACACAACACATGAACTGTAGCTTGAAATGCAGCACGGTGTTTGCAGTGAGAGTGGACCGCCCATACAAGGAGACGTTGACATCTGCGGTAGGTCAGTGGAACGTGGCGGCATGGGGGGTCATTGAAACACTACATTTAGGTGGGGAGTGTTTTATACAGTGCAGAATTTAGTGTGCTGGGCATTGGTCTGCCCCGCAACACCCTCGACATTCATTACGCAGAAGTTAGGGGTGTGAAAGCCATATTGCAAATAAGTGTGTTGAATGTAGGGCATCACGCTCATTCATTTATAAACTGGCTGTGATTGAGAGGGGGCTTTTTGTAGTAAGGTGAAATGAGAAGGTTGGCTATGTGGCATAAGTGTGGTTGTGCAGGTAAACAGAAAGGAGTAAGACCATGTGTGAAGCCTATGAGGGCTCCATAAAGGGCCTCCCCAGTCTCTGTGTCTTGGCCCATTGTGCAATGGAGTAGCACTCTTTGCTTTGTCTGTCAACAACACTCGCAAACATTCAAACATTTGGGACCTTTAGACCTGCAAATAGGGATGGGGATAACTTGTGTAATTTGCTGTAGTGAAAGTGCACAGAATGTCAATTAAACTAGACAGAATTTTTCGAGAAGCATTACCCATGATTTAGAGCTATTTCTTAAGTGCAAAATGCACCTTTGCATTCAAAATGGAGCCAAGGATTCATTTTGTGCTAAAGGAAGTAGCGCTAAATGCAACAGAACAGGAACAGCAGCAGCCAGGAGTCACTCACGCTCGCTAGGTTTGTTGTTCCTATTCTCCTGCTGTAGGAGTTTTTCCAGAATTACTTTCAATAATGCAAGTGGGTGCAAAGGTGCGATTTTTTGTACTTTGCCATCAGAATAGCAATACAGAAATACTGAAATTCCTCTGATTACCCCGGCCAAATTTCAAATTCACCTAGGCATGCCTATAAGTTAGGGCTTGCATCTCGGTCAGTTTTAGCTCTGAAGGCCTCGTGTTGCACAATCACAGGGTTTGTAAGATGCTGTCCAAGGAACGGTCATACTTTTTAAAGGAAAGTTTTCGGATCAGGAGACTACGAATATGCAGATCCGCCATTATTGGAAGCCTGGACATAACCGCTCCTCGAATACATTGCAAGCTGGTGAAGTTCCTGCAGGCATTTGAAAAATGCTTAAAACAACATGAAGATTTTAAATTGTCAATGACTTGTAGGAAAATTATTTAGTTTTACTTTCCGTTTTTACCATAAGCCTTTTTATCACTTATTTTTAATGATAATCTGTTGTGCGACATACATCAAATTGTTATGGTTTTAATTAACTAAACAATAAAGTTTAAATTTCAAAATTTCAATTCAATCGCAGGGTTTGTAACAACAAAAGTGCTTACATTATGCAGAAAACTTATTTTATAAATTCTCCTCTCCCCTTTCAAAATTGGAAAAAAAAATAGTTTTTTTTAATGACTGCATTGCTGTCACAAACCAACAATGAGCTAACAACCCCCGGGTTGGGGTCGTAACTAATTTGCACGGGGGGGAAGTGTACCCTTAGGAGCCTTTTCTTTTTCGGAATCAAGCTGAAAAATCAGGGGTATTCAAAGTTTTCCATTTTAGAATGCAGTCAAAATGATGATGCCATGCTGTCCCTTACAAGCAACACTCCCTGTGCTTAGAGTCAACCACATAAGATCGCAAATTGGCAGTTATCTAGTGAATATAAATTAGGCATATCTATCTGGAACTCCTGCAATTAAATATTATGTGAAACAACCTAATAGTTCAAAGGTCGGTTTGTAAAATACTATTCCATACACAAAAAGTATGTGTGCAATCTGTAACCCCATTTTGCAAACGAAATATTAATACATCAAGACCCTAACTTTCATAACAAGATGGATGCCAAATATATTATTCTACACAAAATAGACGCTCTTAAGTAACCAGCCAGATAAATTGTGAAGTCCCTCTACTATTTGCATGGCGACTGGCCAAGCAGTGCATACTGTCTCCTATAAATAAGGACGTTTTGGTTCTCTTTGCAGGCCCACTGGCCAAATTGCACATTATTTCTGCTATTTACCAAGCAGCTGGGTAAATATTAACATATTATGTTATTTTCTAGGCTGCTAGTGAAATAGTATGTAATATCTGCTATATACGAAGCAGCCGGAAAATAAATTATGTTTATTTGCTATTTATATGGTTGCTGACCAAAATGTAAATAACGTGTACTGTTTGTCAGCAGCCGAGTAATAAGTGAAGTTTCTTCGTGAGTTGCCAAACTGCTCGCCAAATAGTACATAACTTCTTCTAATTAGCCATTTGACAGGTAAATGGTGAAGTTTTCTTGTTATTTGCACAGCTGCTGGCCAAACAGTGCCTAAGCTCTACTATTCATTGATTGATCTGGGTGGTGGCAGCGCCTTGTTATTTCGTTTTCGAAGGCGAGCAGACTGCGAGGGACTCTCTTCTGCTCTAACTTGTTCCCCGCTTTATTTTACAGTTACCTTTTTATAAACAAACAATTGATTTTAAAGATTGTGTTGTGTGTTTATGACATTAATTGTACCTTTTAATTCTCCTGAGCACTGTACCCGGTCTCCCTGTGCCCCGTTCCACCGCGGCTTCTTGGTGCCGATTGTTGTGGAGGGCTAGGTCGGGTGCCATCTTGTGTGAGGCACGGACCCCTGCGGGACCCGAGTTAGCGGTCCAGCTGAGGAAGGAGCTTGGGGCATAAATAGCGATGCACTTCAAGACGCGCAGCGGGCGCGCCGTCTGCGCGCCGAGGGAGCGCCAAAGGAGGGCTCGTCTGTGCCCGTCCGTGCTCCGGACGTACCCAGTGCCAGGCCCCCTGCCTGTCCACAGAGGAAACCACAGTCTACCTCTCTACGGTACTCACATGAAGATCTTATTGCACTGAACGTCAGGAGCTGTGGGGAAGGACATTCCTGGGGGGTGGCTAATAGCTTATCCCGTGTGTGTCCTGTATGTAACTTTCATTTCCATCCCACATTGCGATGCCCAGTTCTAGAGAGCGCTGAACCCTTGCTGATTAGAGCAGGAATAATTAATGCCAGGTCACTGGTTAAGCATTCTGCCTATATTTTTTAACTTTTGGTGGAGAAACAAATCGATCTTTTCTTTGTCACAGAGACCTGGCTAAATGACTCGTACGCCCCGGTGGTGGAGCTAGCTATTCCACGGGGCTTTAAAATCACGAGGGCGGATCACCCGCTCGGTAGAGGGGGCGGCGGCGCCGTGATTTATAGGGACCATTGGGTCTTTTCTTGTGAGCCCCATGACGGCCTGGGGGATGCGGAGGAGCTCCACTTCTCTATTGTGCTTAACTCACACTTCACTTTAGGAGGTACATCGGCCTCCGGGATATGTTGGGAATTTTGTGGGGGCACTGGAAGAGGTCATAATTCCGCGGGCCTTGAGATTCGCAAGGTACCTCCTGCTGGGGGACTTTAACATCCATGTTGATTTCTCAGACTCCATTGAGGCCATTCGGTTAGGTGAAGCCCTATCTATGGCCCACTTCAAACAATGGGTTGACTTTCCAACTCATGTGCGGGGCCACCTCCTAGCCCTGGTCTGCTCTAATTTCGATATTGTCATGGCCCGCTCTGAGAGCGTGACATGGTCGGATCATGAGCTGATCAGGTTTTCCTGGTCTCTGGATAGAGCCATGGGGACTGAGAGTACCCCTCCACTTGCTCATTTACAGAGGATTAATTTAATCACTCTGTCTGAATCTCTGTCTCGAACCCGTCCAATTTTGACCTCGGAGGTGGAAGTGGCGGTTAGTACTTTTAACACATGGGTGGAACATGGGTCCACTGCCTCCACCAATAAAGGCTGTATCCGTAGGATGCAATCTACCCCCTCCAAACCTTGGTTTACCCACACCCTACGTGATCTGAAATTGGGATGCAAAAAACTCGAACGGGTGTGGAGACAAGCCCACCGGCCTGAGGCAAAGAGGGTTCTGCGAGCAGCTCAAAAAGACTACTATGCCGCTATCAGAACCGCTAAGGGCATCTACTATGCAGGGAGAATTGAAAAAGCTAACAATAATAGCAAGGAGATCTTTTCTATTGTTAAAAGCTTTCTTTCACCATGTGCTGCGCAACCTTTGTTGCCCTCATCTGATCACTGGTGCGAAGAACTTTCTTCTTTTTTCATAGACAAAATTGCCAAGATCCAAGATAACCTGCGCACTGCCTGTGACGGTTATTTGTCCTCTTCAGCACTACCTCCCTTTCCCGTTCCTAAGTCTGCTGAGCAGTTTGTTACCTTTTCTCCTTCTACTGAGTCTGAAATTTTTACAGTACTTGAGGCCTTAAAGTCAGGGTCTCCCTCTGACCCCTGCCCAGCCAGAGTTCTTCGGGGGGTGGCTGAAATAGTAAGCAAAGAGGTTACCCAGATTTTTAATCTTTTCTTTTCCTCTGCAACTGTCCCGCTCAGTTGGAAGCAAGCCAATTGCTGCCGCTTCTAAAAAAGACTGGGCTGGATCCGGCTGTGCCTTCCAATTACCGTCCCATCTCATTACTGCCAGCCTTGGCTAAGGTCTGTGAGAAGATTGCTTTTAGACAGTTGGACTGTTTCATTGAATCTTCTCATGCTTTGCATCCAGCTCAGTCAGGGTTTCGGGCTGCCTACAGCACCGAACGGCGCTAGTCGAGGTGTCGGAAGCTATCCGGGAGTGCCTTGATGGAGGTGGCAGAGCGGTTCTGATTTTACTAGACCTCTCTGCCGCCTTCGACACGGTGCCCCATTCTCTCCTTCTTACTAGACTAGCGGCCGTTGGCATTTCTGGACTTGCACTTGACTGGCTGACGTCTTTTTTAGACAATGGGACGCAACAGGTCTGGATGCCGCCATTTGCCTCTCTACCAAAAAAACTCACCACTGGAGTTCCCCAGGGGTCTACTTTGAGCCCCCTGCTTTTAAACATTTATTTAACTCCTTTGATTTATTTGGCGGAACATTTGGGAGCCTAAATAATGGCTTACCCCGACGATACGCAACTGCTGTTCACTTGGCCAAAGGACACATTGGATACGTCGGCGGTTCAATTCTGCCTCTCATCGGTCTTTCGCTGGTTAGCACTTGCCCAGCTAAAGTGCAATGAAGACAAGTCCGAGGTTCTTTTTTATGGTTCCTTTCCGAATAAATTTAGTGACCTTTTATGGCCACGTGATTTGCCATGTCCCAAATCCATGGGTGGCCCAGCGAAAAACCTTGGGGTTTGGTTTGGGAAAGACCTCAAGTTTGAGGACCATATTAAAAAACTTACGGGGATTTGTTTTGCCACTCTTAAAGCCTTACGTAGGTTCTTTCCCCTCCTTCCGAGAGAGGCTAAAGAGACGGTGTCGCGTGCTCTAATACTTTCCAGGCTTGATTACGCGAACGGCCTGTTTAGCGGCCTACAGGCGTATTTGATCCAACGTCTTCAGGTCATCCAAAATGCGGCCGCAAGACTTCTGTTCAATCTGCCCAGAAGATCTAGCGTACGCCCTTTTCTGCACAGCCTTCATTGGCTCCCAGTTGCCCACCGGATCCTGTTCAAAACACTTGCTCTCGCCTTTCGTGCTCTCCATCAGATTGGCCCTGCTTACCTCAGGAAAAGGTTTGCCCTGTACATTCCTATCGCTGCCTCCGCTCGGCTAACCAACTTCAAATGATTGTGCCCAGATTTAAGTACTCTCGATTAGGAGGACAGTCCATTTCGGTTAGGGCCGCTATAGCTTGGAATGCCCTCCCTTTCCAGCTTAGGGCTGGAAAGGGAGGGCATTACGGTTTTTAAGAAAGGGCTCACCTATTCAGCATCACTTTTTAATTGCCAAACTTTCCCTTGCTTTCTGAGCTCCTTCGGCTCTCGTGCCAGGATACTTTTTTAGTAGTAGAGCGCGCTATAAAATCCTTTATATCATATCATATCATATCATATTCAGCCAGTGGGGGGATGAATAGTGAAGTCTTCTGCCATTTGCAGGGCTGCCAGATTTAGCCAATTGAAGGGTAAAACACAAATTTCCCCGGCTATTTTCACGGGTGCTGACCAAATAGTAAATAATTTATACTGTTTAACCATGGCCAAGTAAATATCAGAGAAATGCTCAATATAATATTCTGGGAAGAATGAAAGGCTGAATCAGATCCTATGACCATCAATTAACCTGCAGTGATGATCATATTCTGTGTCACCCACCCACCCTCAATTCAAAGACGGAGAGTCCAGGTGTAAGGTAGAGGAGCAGGTACAATCTGCAACCATTACATAGCTGATGGTATTCAAAAGTGGACTGTTATTGAGAAAAAAAGGCATCATATGCAGAGACTGTCAGGGACAGCCTGGGATGATATGGAGCCAGAAGGATTCCAAAACTAAAGAAACATTACTCTCAGGAAACACTGAGCTAATCATAGCTCAGAGACTCATAGCAATGTAGGGGAAACAGAAATAAAAGACTGTCAAAGAGAGATTGTGATATCACAAAGTTGTACAGAGATGGCCAGAGATGGGTGAAAGTGGATGCAGGTGGAGATAGAGGCCTGCAGAGAAAGACCAGAGACTCAATCAGGAATGTAGTGCCCAAGATTCCAAGTTTTGGGAATCTTGGGCTCTCGCAGGATCTTCAAGTGGGTCCCCACCGAAACTAGAAGAACAGTCACCCAGGCCCTTGTCACCAGCAGGCTGGACTACAGAAACGCACTCTACGCATGAACGTCGGTCAAGCTACCGCGAGGATTGCAACGCATCCAGAACACCTGATCCTCGACATCCCCCACCGCAGCCACATCACACCCCACCTGAGAGACCTGCACTGGCTCCCCTTCAACAGGAGGATAACCTTCAAGCTCCTCATTCACACACACAAAGCTCCCCACAACACCGGCCCAGCATACCTCAACAGATGACTCAGCTTCCACACGCCCACCCGCCAGCTCTGCTCTGCCGCCCTCGCCCTCGCCATAGTCCCCTGCATCCGAAGAACGACCACCGGCAGCAGACCCTTCTCCCACCTTGCTGCCAAGACGTGGAACACCCTCCCCACCAACCTACGGCAGACCCCAGACATACTAGCCTTCAGAAGACTCCTCAAGATTTGGCTCTTCGACCCCAGCGCCTTGATACCCTCACGGGTATGTAGTATGCTTTTAAAGTGTCCTGATTGATTGATTGATTGATTGAGATTTGTGCATGCATCTTGGCCCAGCATGTTTAGAACATCCCTATGGCAGTCCCTTAATACTTCCACAACATCCTTCCTCTCCTCAGTTACTACTACAGTTGTCACCAATTGCACCTAATCTACAGTAAAACTACAGTCGTTATCTAGCAACAGACTGACTAGTTCAGTTTGTCTGCTATTTAATCAGGGAGAGCATAAATGACGTAGTTTGTTTACCAAATGGTACTCAATTTCTGAAATGTTATTGGTGTCCGGGTAAACAGTTAAGCTTCTTTGCTGTTTGCACAACCACTCGCCAAATAGAACATGATCTCTGCCATTTACTTCACTGCATGGCAAATAGCAAATTGTCTTTACTATTTGCACAGACATTTGCCAAATTGTATATAACCTCTGCTTTTTGGTCAGCAACTGGGTACATAGTGAAGTTTCTTTGCTATTTGCAGTTTGGGCTGGACTGTTCCCATGGGGAACAGGGTCAAGACTGATTTGCGTATGGCTGGGTTTAAACTGGAATGGCATGGGGAGCAATAAAACAATGCAATTAGGCCCAGATCTTTGTGCTGGGGTGAATATTTGGCATTGTCCATCAATTGTTCTTTTTGCATTTGTCCCTCCAAGTGGACGGGTATGGCCAGACGTGGGTCCCATGCTCTCTATGACACTGGAGTCAAGCTAGCCTGGCTGATGAGGGGTGAAGCCCCGAAACTGGTCCCAGTATGCTTGTTTCCAGTCCAGGTAGGACATGGCTTGGCAGTTCATGCTGCACTGTTCCCATGGGGAACAGGGTCAAGACTGATTTCCATATGGCTGGGTATTAACTGGAGTGGCATAGGGAGCAAAACACAATGGATATAGGCCCAGATCTCTGTACAGGATGACTGTTTGACATTGTGCAGCATTCTGTCCATCAATTGTTCTTTTTGCATTTACACAGCTGTGGCAAAATAGTACACAATCTTTGTTATTTATTTGGATTCTAGGAAAATTGTGAGGTCCCCCAGCAGTCTGCATGGATGCTGGTGAAATAGTCCATGATCTTTATTATTCTAGCCTGCAGACATATACATAGGGAGTTCTCTTTGTTGCTTGCACGGTTGTGGGTCAAATAATACATGATCACGGCTATTTAACCAGCAGCCCAAATAGTAAATGATCTCTGCTATCTATTCGCCGGTTGCATAAATATTGAACCTTCTTTGCTATATAAACAAGCACTGGTGAAATAGTACATGTTATCTGCTATCTGGTCATTATAGAATAACTAGTGAAGTGTCTCTGCAATTTATAAAGTTTTAACTGCCTGGGTTTTCCTGTGACCTTTTCCTGTAATTAATATATAAAAAGAGAACTCAAGTTAGCTTGACTTTTGGCTTTAGAACTCAGCGCACTTTACCCCTGAGGAACAGGAGTAAAGTGTCTGCACTTCACATTTAAACATGGTTAAAGTGCCTTATGCCTTAAAGAAAATACAAACAGGGCCTGGAAGTTAAATGCCACCTGTGGATACCAGCAGCTATTGGGCCATCCATGCAGTGTGCCTATACACAAGGCTTCACAACTATCACTATAGCCTGACTGATGCAGTGTAAAACAATGTGAGAAGTAAAAATAACTTTTTGACAGGCAAAGGCCTCTTGACTCTCAGGATTCCTGCCACAGCTCATATCTCTTGACTATTACAAAATAAAGGCATGACTCATATCATTCCTCCCAACACTTATGAATGAACAAACGTCTTGAACCCCGACCTTTGACCATTTTACATGTTGTTGGTAATAGCTAGCTGCAGCTGGTGTTCCCCCGGTTTGTTTGAAAACACCTAATATTTTACAAACGTTTTACCATGTATATGCAAGGCCAGGGTTCAGGCACCATGAAAACATGCAGAAAATGTACCAGAATCAGCATCAAGCAACCGTTATAGATTACCTCAACGTGAACCTTACGGAAGACAGCCGTCATCAACTTAATCCCCTGCAGATGTTCCTTGCTTTAAGCAATTAGAATGTGACCTTTAGAAACATTCTAAAACACCTTCTAGAAGACAGCCTCATCAAATTAATCATCTGCACCTGTTCCTTGCTATAAGCAATTGAAACGCAACATTTCTGAACATTCTAAAACACTTTCTAGAAGGCAGCCTCAACAAGTTAATTATCTGAACCTGATTCTTGTTACAAACAGTTTGAATGTGACCTTCATGAACGTTCTAAAGCAGTCTTACTTAATGGCCGTCCACACTCCTCCTCTTCACTTAGCCTCTTCACCTGCCACTTACCTATTTCCCGGCTTCCAGAAATCTGTCTTGCCAGTTCCCTTTATCCTCCCGATTTGGCCTCACTGCAAAGAACATCCGCGTTAGTCTCGCACCTGGATGGAAAAGACGAGTGCATTTTTACAAGAACTTATTGCCTCCGTAGCTTAAGATTTTTGACATTACATCGCCTTTTTATTATTACAAAACTATACCTAAGGGGATAATGGACGAAGTGCTTTAGCAAATCAAACACTCACCCCCAGTCAACTGATCTGGGTTTAATCCATCATCATTCTTTAGCTCACTCCACCACCCCAGTTAAGACATAGGCCATATGCAAATCAGTCTGACCCTGTGCCTCATGGGAACAGTCCAAACCGGACTGCCATGCCATGTCTTCCCTGGACTGGAAACAAGCATCCTGGGACCGGTTTCTGGCTAATCAGCCGTTATCAGCCAGGCTACCTTAAATCCAGTGGCAAAGTGAGCAAGGTACCCACGTCTGGGCATACCCTGCCAACTTAAGGCAAACACGCGATACCAAAGGGGATGATGAACGGATCGCTTGAAGAAATCAAACACTCACCCAGAGTCAACTGATCTGGGTTTAATCCATCATCATTCTTTAGCTCACTCCACCACCCCAGTTCAGACATGGCCACATGCAAATCAGTTTGACCCTGTGCCTCATGGGAACAGTCCAGCCCCAACTGCACAGCCATGCCTTCCCTGGACCAGAAACAAGCATCCTGGGACCAGCTTCTGACTATTCCGCTATCATCAGCCAGGCTAGCTTGAATCCAGTGGCAAGGTGAGCAAGGGACCCACGTTTGGGCATACTCAGCCAGAGCGCTTGAGCAAATCAAACACTCACCCCCAGTCAACTGATCTGGGTTTAATCAATTATCATTCTTTAGCTCACTCAACCACCCCATTGCAGACATGCCCATATGCAAATCAGTTTGACCCTGTGCCTCATGGGAATAGTCCAGCCCAAACTGCCAAGCCATGTCTTCCCCGGACTGGAAAAAAGCATCCTGGGACCGGTTTTAGCCTAATCAGCCATCATCAGCCAGGCTATCTTGAATCCAGTGGCAAAGTGAGCAAGGGACCCACGTCTAGGCATACCCTACCAACTTAGGGCAAACAAAGCTATACCTAAGGGGATGATGGATGGAGCGCTTGAGAAAATCAAACACTCACCCCAGTCAACTGATCTGGGTTTAATCCATCATCATTCTTTAGCTTACTCCACCACCCCAGTTCAGACATGGCCATATGCAAATCAGTCTGACCCTGTGCCTCATGGGAACAGTCCAGCCCAAACGGCCAAGCCATGTCTTCCCTGGACCGGAAACAAGCATCCTGGGACCAGTTTCTGGCTAATCAGCCATCATCAGCCCGGCTAGCTTGAATCCAGTGGCAAAGTGAGCAAGGGACCCACGTCTGGGCATACCCTGCCAACTTAGGGCGAGCAAAGCGATACCAAAGGGGATGATGGACGGAGTGCTTGAGCAAATCAAACACTCACCCCAGTCAACTGATCTAGGTTTAATCCATCATCATTCTTTAGCTCACTCCACCACCCCAGTTCAGACATAGCCCTATGCAAATCAGTCTGACCCTGTGCCTCATGAGAACAGTCCAGCCGGACCTGCCAAGCCATGTCTTCCCTGGACTGGAAACAAGGATCCTGAGACCGGTTTCTGGCTAATCAGCCGTCATCAGCCAAGGTAGCTTGAATCCAGTGGCAAAGTGAGCACAGGACCCACATCTGGGCAAACCCTGCCAGCTTAGGGCGAACAAAACGATACCAAAGGGGATGATGGACGGAGCGCTTGAGCAAATCAAACACTCACCCCCAGTCAACTGATCTGGGTTTAATCCATCATCATTCTTTAGCTCACTCCACCACCCCAGGTCAGACATGGCCATATGCAAATCAGTCTAACTTTGTGCCTCATGGGGACAGTCGTGTTGTTTTTGCATTTGTCACCCCGAGGGGACGGGTATGCTCAGACGTGAGTCCAGTGCTCTCCATGCTACTGGAATCAAGCTATCCTGGCTGATGAGGGCTGAAAGCCAGAAACCGGTCCTAGGATGCTTGTTTCCAGTCCAGGGAGGACCTGTCTTGGCAGTTTGGGCTGGACTGTTCTCAAGGGGCAAAGGGTCAAGACTGATTTGCATATTGCTGGGTTCAAACTGGAATGGCATGGTGAGCAAAAAAACGATGGATTTAGGCCCAGATCTCTGTATTGGAGTGAATGTATGACATTGCTCTGCATTCTGTCTTTCAACTGTTGTTTTTGCATTTGTCACCCCGAGTGGGACGGGTATGCTCAGACATGAGCCCCGTGCTCTCCATGCCACTGGAATCAAGCTATTCTGGCTGATGACGGCTGAAAGCCCAAAACCGGTCCTAGGCTGCTGTTTCCAGTCCAGGGAGGATCTGGCTTGGCAGTTCGGGCTGAACTGTTCCCATGGGGCATATGGTCAAGACTGATTTGCATGTGGCTGGGTTCAAACTGGAATTGCATGGTGAGCAAAAAAACTATGGATTTAGGCCCAGATCTCCATTACGTGGTTGAATGTATGACATTGTTCTGCATTCTGCGATCAACTGTAGTTTTTGCATTTGCCACCCGAGTGGGACGGGTATGCTCAGTCGTGAGTCCCGTGCTCTCCATGCCACTGGAATCAAGCTATCTTAGCTGATGAAGCTGAAAGCCTGAAACCGGTCCTAGGATGCTTGTTTCTAGTCCAGGGAGGACCTGGCTTAGCAGTTCGGGCTGGACTGTTCCCATGGGGCACAGGGTTAAGACTGATTTGCATAAGGCTGGGTTCAAACTGGAATGGCATGGTGAGTGAAAAAATTATGGATGTAGGCCCAGATCTCTGTACTAGGATGAATGTATGACATTGTTCTGCATTCTGTCCATCAACTGTTGTTTTGCATTTGTCACCCTCAGTGGGACGGGTATGCTCAGACATGAGTCCTGTGCTCTCCATGCCACTGGAATCAAGCTATTCTGGCTGCTGAGGGCTGAAAGCCTGAAACCGGTCCTAGGGTGCTTGTTTCCAGTCCAGGGAGGACCTGGCTTGGCAGTTCAGGGTGGACTGCTCCCATGAGGTACAGGGTCAAGACTGATTTGGATTTGGCTGGGTTCAAACTGGAATGGCATGGTGAGCAAAAAAAGCGATGGATTTAGGCCCAGATCTCTGTACTGGGGTGAATGCATGACATTGTTCTGCATTCTGTCCATCAACTGTTGATTTTGCATTTTAATTATTACAGGTTGCTGCTAACTTAAGTTAGCGACAAATTCTAAGTGTAAATGGGAATTACAGAAAATGAGATGAAAGGTAGGCGTTCCCATGAAAAAACTGCCACTAAACACACAAGGTATTTACAAGTAATTCCTTGTATGTTGCAAAATAAAAAAAACTGCTGCTGAGTCCAATTAGAGGCAGTTTTTTAAGACCAAAAAATACCATGTCTTAAAATTGTGCAAATAATTGGGTCCACATATAAGATGTTTGGGTGCTGGACAGCGCTGCAAGGAATATTGCTGCATTGCCCTGCACCAAAACAAAAGGCCAGGAATGCACCCTATCAATAAGATAGGGTGCATTTCTCGGCATCATTCATGAAAAGTTTTGCATCACTACGATAAAACAGCTTTGCACCACTTATCACTGCGCCGTACTTGAGACACCATGGATGCTCCATATTTACTGTACAGCGCTCCACATCACAAGCAATGACAGATATTTGTGAAATCCTGTTGTATCTGTCTGCGCTAAAGTCACGCATTGCTGCAGCTGTGTTGCAAGCATGATGCAACTCCAACAATGCTTGGAGCAGACCTATCCCTGTGGCATTGCGTCACCCTTACACCTGCCATGTGGCAGGCGTAAGGTTTTGACACAGTGGCATCCTAAAACTGTCTTAGTCTAATCTGAAATATTGCACTGCACCACTCCTTCGAGGCTCTGTTGCGTAGGAACGCCCATCCTGCATGCATCATACCTGACACAGGTATAATGTGGCACTGGGTTCACAAGGTCACGCTAATGCCTAGATGCATCACTTTGTAAATACAGTGCAACATGGTGCAAAATTCACACTGCAATTACTTCAAGGAAATGACGCACCTGCAGCATTAAACTGTCGCAAGAGGCTCATGAATTAGTACCCCTGTCTTCTTCCCCTATGTTGGTGCACAATGGCTGCCATGCGCCAACCCAGGCACCCTTGGACCATGGTGCACGGGTGACTGTGTTGCAAATCTGATTGTGCTGTGCAGGAAGGGACACCTCCCTGCACAGAACCAATCAATCCAGGGTATATCCTCTTCCTCTTTGTGCTGCAGAATGCAGCACACATTGAAAAAGTGAAAAATAGAGGAGAAATTAAAGCATTTATCTGCGTAGCGCCTCCCAAACGCCACCCATGGGTTGGTGTTGGAGTCTGTTACGTTTGGTTTATGATTTCTTGTAAACCTGGGAATGCTTTAGATTCCATTGGTTTGCCATGGGAACACCCACAGCAACACCCACTGACCGCCCCTTTCACACTGTTTAATGCATGAAAGAGGCACATATTTACAAGACCAAGAAAAGCCACGTAAAATGACTTTACATGGCCGTGTAAACATGTTGTGGCACATTGCCTCATCGAAAAGTCAAACAAGTGATGTTACAGCTTTGCATGAGTGCCTCTAGGGACTTCTAAATGAGGCCCCTTGATAATAGAAGAACTTCCTCAATTCATTCTTGGCAAGGTCAACAACGCCATGGACCAGCTAGGAGCACCAACCAATGATGTGCATCGCTCACTTGAACAACTGCTCCATTCCCTTTGGGTGACAACTGTACCTGATCCTGATCTCGATAGACCAGAACTTTAGTAACAGAAGGCTGGAGACCAGGAACCGCAGAAAGCCAGTGACTCTTTGGAGCTGTCTGTAATTGTGAAAGAAGGAGAGATGCACAACCAGTCAACATTAAAATAGGTTATCTGCCATATGAGAAGTCACATCCAGGGGCTGCACAGACTTGGCACTGGATGACCATGTCGTAGTGGAGCCCATGTTGTTGAGGGAGCGTTCAGGGTAAGTGTCTGGATTCTGTCTCTGAGTGTGATAGCACATCATCGGCGTAGCATGCAGCTTCTTCCTCCTCTCTTGTATAACCTGCTGCAGATTGTGGGTGTAGTTGTGGTGGGTATGCATGCTCCTCCTATGCCTTCCAGTATAACTGGCTCCACGAATAACAGTTTGTTATGAAGATTCTTCACTCCCTGTCCGCAGCACCTGGTGACCAGTGGATTTAACTTGGTCCAGACCTGTTCAGCGGTGTCAATGATTTGTGTGTCAACATCTGAGATCACTCGCAGCCTTTACGGGTGGAGGAGAGAGTATTTGATGCCCAACTCTCTGAGGCATCGTTTAACCACTAGAGATTAGCCCCTCTCCACCTGCACACCCATGGCGTAGACAGGGAACAAGATAACTGTGGCATTACACACTTTCACCTCCCCAGCTTCCATCCCTCCCTCAGGACAGCGTCACAATCACTGTAGGAGGTGGAAAAGAAAATGTCTAGGATCTGTCCCTGGCAGCATGCGGCTCATTGCCACTTGATGGGCCTGCTCCAGAATAAAGAATGGGGAGAGTGCACCTGCTGGCAGTAGGTCATGCAACCATGTATCAGTATATGGCACTGCATCAGCCCCTACAACACCCTCACATTGTTACGTTGGGAGTCGACCTTCGTGTCATCTGCTGTTCTTGCCAGTGACTTCACATGTGCCATTAGCTACTACATCTCCAATGCTGCACTCAGGGTACGCGGGGGTGTTTGGACAGTTCTTACTCATTGTTGTGTACCATGTAAGTCAGTTTGTGATGATCTGCGCGCTCCAGGGTGAAGTTGACTGTAATTTTGTCTATGCAGCCCTCAAAGGAAGTGCCCGTTTGTTTGAGGGAGGTACCCACTGTGAGTACAGTGTCTAGTTTGGAATCCCGGCTGTCCACTGTCATCTGCCCCGGCAGCCAGCGATCCACACCGCTCGGTTCACCGACACGGAGGAGGAGCCAAATGTCAACGCAGCTCCTGTCTGCAGGTGGGCCACTGTTGAGCCAGATGCCCAGGCACTATGTATAACATGGAGTGCAGTACAGTGTGGTCAGCCAGCCCCTCTCCTCCAATCAGTTGTATGTTAGTCAGGAATCTTCATTCTGGTGACACTTACGGAAATCCCCCTTACATCGAATAGCTCTCTACCAGGGGGTGAGGAAAATCAACACCACAACTCAGTCGCCTCCTCCGATCTAACTGTGGAGACTAGGTTCTGTGTTTCCCAGTGCCCCAATGAGTGACATCAGATCAAGCTGTGTGCCCAAGTGCCAGAGCATGAATCGACCCCATGCCACTGGCACCCGCCACCACCAATGGTCGATATCAGTGACTAGGGCCATTTAGTGGAGTCTCCCACCAGTCTTGTGTGGTGCACTCAGTGATGTAGGTCAGGCGCTGTGCAGGGATTGCTCAGGACACAGTGTGCACTACTCACAGGTGCTATGCCTGGGCCCGACACAACACTCCGACCACCTCCTCCGCTCCGCCTCCCACCGTTTCCTCACCTGGACATCGACACTCGGGCTCAATCTGCCGCACTCTCTCCAAATCTGTGATTCAGCTGGCAGGAGCCTCAGCCAGGATGAATTTCACAAGCCTGGGTACAGCAGTCACTCCCAAGTCCTCTGGGGAACCTCCCGATGCAAGTGATGCAGCAGGGAACCCCTTATCCATGAAGTTGCAGCGCTCCTGCAACACAAATTTGGCGCAGCTCAGGGGCCTCACCCTCCACAGAGTCCGGGCAGCGCCACATCCTCTGGCCTGTGATGCAGAGATGCGCAGCCCACCATTGACAATCTCCTCCGTGCACCCTGGTGTAGCGGTAGCACGTGTTAGGCAATGCAGACCTCTCTATGTCGGTGTGCAGGAGCACCTCTACTGATCACAGTCCAAGGGGCACCAGGCAGGCAGTTCTCTCACACAGGCCAGCAATGTATCTCCATGCAACCTGCCAGACCTCGCCATCAGATAACGGTGATATCCGACGACTCAATGTCACCCGCCACGGCCCACAGGCTTGGGTGAGAAGCGACCAGCCTCTATCGTCAGGCCTCAGCAACTCCACAGCACCACAGCTTCCTACTACGGGTCTCAAACGTAGGCCCAGTGAGGTCTCCGGGCCCCGGAGACTGTCCGTATTTCTAGACTTCAGCTGCCATGGTATCGCAAGGAAGGTGCTATGAAACGTGCAGCATCACAAATTTTCCCCAGCGATGCGCCTCTTTTCATAAATGAGGCCTTGAATCTGCATTTTCTCTTCCCCTGGGACTCTGGCTGGTCATCCTGGCTGTTGGGAGGTTTGGGGGGTTGTTGATCTGGGCTGAACTTGACCCTGGTTTCTCCATTCTGCATTCATTGTTTTTATTTGATATTTTTCATTGGAGGTGGATTTAACCCCTTCACTGCGGCGGCTATTCCGCCGCAGTGCTAAGGGGGCGGGGCGGCCGTGCGGCGGGCGCATGCTGGTGACGGAACCGCTCCGTCACCAGCCGCGGTTGCGCTGTGCTCATTGGAAATGCTCAGCGCAGGCGCGGAATCCGCGCCGAGCAGGCGCTCCGAGCGGGCCGTGATAGAACCGCTCCGTCATCAGCACAGCGCGACCGCAGCTGATGACGGAGTAGTTCCGTCACCAGCAGGGGAGGGGTTAAAGGCTATTTTTGCCTATAGATGCTGAAATGTGACATTGGGCTGACAAAACGAGTTTGCATGCCACTAATTGGCCTTTTGTCACTTTTCTCTCACTAACATTAATTTTTTTATCGTCTTGATGCTAGTGTTAGCGGCAGTTTTTGACACGGCTAGCTGATACTATCGCCATGTAGCGACGTTTTGTGCATACATCGCTAATAGGGCAATCGTTTTTTGGCGATAGACAGCGTTAATACATTTTCTGCTAACTAACACAAAAAACAGGTTAGTAACAATTCTTGTAAATATACCCCTTGATTTTACTACGCACTGAGCTCAGTCGCAACATTGTGCTACAAACACAGATAACCAGTATTGTTATATACTATTGGCAGGGCTCTGCAGAGAAGACAAAATGTGCTTGTTGGCTTGATGCTGAAATCATACTCACTATAGTTTTGAAAATGTAGATAAAGGAGCATCTGCAGACAATCTAAACGAAAACAAAACAACAACAAAACTGAAGGTTAGTTGCAGTTTGAAAAGCTTTTGTAAGGTGATACCTTAAGATATAGAGTTAATACTAGACTTAAGCCTTATTGTTTGTTTGTTTATAAGTACCATATCTGCAGGTACCATTCATCAGGCTGATGTGAATGCCTGCTGTAATGTTGGTGTTGAGTAGACTAGCCACAGCATCTTTAACTCTACATGCTCACTCCATACCAACCTATTTATACCTCGGAATTCGCCACCTGTGCAATGTCTCCTTCTGTAAACCAAGGGTAAGTCTCTGGAGTATTCAGGAACTAGTGTTGGCGCCCCATAGGAATCATCTGGGATCCAGGTGTTTGGCTTATGACTGCTCCCTTTCAAATATTATTAAGTCACATGGTAAGGTGCAAGGTATTTAAAAGTAGAACACACAGAAAATTATTATTACCTTGTTCCTACAGAAACAAGTCTCCAAAATCCTGACTGAAAGACCTGTCTGGGGCGCATGTAAAATGTTTGAACCTGGAAAGGTATCAAAAAATACCATCACACAATTCTTGTGTATCCTCCGCTTGCTTGCTTGAGAACCCTGCTTTGACTTGTCATATGTCCATCAAATTTTGTGTTGTATGTCCATGACTTGCTTCAAGCTGGATTTTAATGTTAGGTGTGGGAAGACACTGGTAATTTCTATAGTACACAACCCTAAACACCCCCAGCTCTCAAATCCCAAGTTTAGTGTGGATGAAGACATTAGTCATCTTGAAACTGCCCTGACACATTGCATGTTGGGGCTGTTCACAGTAAGGCAAACAGAAACTGTAAAAAACAATCGGTCAGCCAGGGCCTGTGAATGCTTACCTTATTGATTACGAAGTTCCCAGGAGTCACTGCACCCACTAGCTAGGGCCAACCATTAATGTGGTACTCCAAGGTAATCTGGACCTGCGGAGCTCAGGAGACGACTGGACCTGCTATCTGTCACCTGAAACAAGCCCTGAAGTTCTGGACCTACTTCCTTTTGCACACAGGACAAAGAAGTGTTCACAAAGGGTCAATTTTCCTGATACACAACATGCTTCAAGATCCTTTTTCCTGCAGTGCCCAGCTGACCAATGGCAAGTCGACCTGGACTTGACTTTGCCTTTTGTCGCTGCCTAACACCCTTAGAACCCCTAATTCCCTTTCTCTGAGGTCCTGGAGCATTTATAAGTGTACTCATGTGGTTCTTTGGACACCAAGAGACAATTTGGAAACTTTTGAAAACATTTCCTTCAGAGCTCATCAGCTACAGTGGGACCTTCCGGAAAAGTATCTCACCAGCAGTTCCATAGTTTTGGACTGGATTTTAGCTATATCCCACTTGCATCTCAAGAAAAATTACTGAGTCACATTCTGCACTGGAACTTAGAAACTTTTTAAGGAGAAATCTCTAAAGTGACAGTGGGACCAACTGGCCAGGTCAAGACACTGTCACCAACGACTGTGGTTAGAGTTTCAGCTGCGTCCCGTAGGAGGAGGATTTTTTTTCAAAAAGTTACAAAGTCCCATTCTATGGGCATGTTTTAGATCTTGGCGGACGAGTTACTCCATCGCAAAGGTGACGGATATCGCATCCGCTGAAATATAAATCCCATTGTATCCAATGAGATTTATATTTCGGTGGACGGGATATCCATCACTGTTGTGACAGAGTAACACTTCTGCCAAGACCTAAATGAGACCCTATGTTGAGACTTAGAAGAAATGTCAAAGCTGTTCTTCCAAATAGGGAAAAGTAACTTTCTATATTTCAAACCTTTTAACTTCCAACCTTTCACCAGAACTAATCCACTCAGTGTATCTGAATCAGGCTCCATTGTGAATGGCCTCAAATCACACCTAAGTCCCAGTCTAACCCTTCTGTAGACCATCATTGGATTTCAGTTCATTTTGGCACTATTTTTACTTAAAATCTAAAACAAATGCATATATCCAGTTACCCTATTGGATTTTTTTCATTTTGGTGTCATTTGGTTTATTACATAGTATTCTATCTTGAGTTTTTTTTTATTGCTTGGTGTTTTGACTTTACAGTTTTAGTGCTGAATAAATGCTTTACACATTGCCCTAAGTAAAGACTGTCTGCTCTGTGCCAAAGCTACCAGGGGGTTGAGCTCAGCTTAATATGGTGACTTTGAGGCTTCGCCCTGCATCCATTTTCTTACACCTCCCATTCTAAGTTTTTCGCTGAAAAATGATCTGTTGTCTCTGCAGTCAGTGATTACTGAACGACGTTTTTATTATCTTGGATCATGTTTTCCTCTGTAAAATTCGACAGGTTTAACCTGTTGAATTTTATCAGGGGGGGAGTTCAAGCGTGCGTCATTTATTATGAATTTAGAAACGTATACCTGTGCGCAAACACAAGTTTACACGTTGATTGGAATTTACCACCTCACCGGGCATCAGGTCCACTGACTCTGAAACCCCGTCATTCAGCAGCCATGCGAAAAATACAGTGTTTGAGAATAATTCTGCAATTTATATAAGATGAATGAGAGTGACTCAGTCTTAGACAATGGAATTATAGCTAATTTAAAATATAGCCATATAATACTGAAGAACAAACTAAACTGAAGTGTCATGTCCCCTGCCGAGCTAGGTCTTGCAGTACCTGTTAATCAGTCTGTACATCCATCACAAGCTGAGTAATTGAACCAGGCAGCTAAACACAGCAAAACAGGAGAACATATTTTGGAGCTATTTTTTTGCAGGACATGGATGTCTGACAAGGATATTTTTACAGCAAATTAATGAGCTTCTTCACAGCATTTTGACATGCAAACACGTCTTGAATCCATGAGTAACTAGACAAAGGCCCTCATTAGATGCTCAGGTCTAAATTCCGAACCCTGTGAACATGCTTGTTTGCTGGGGGATTGAAGTTTCAAATTGTGTGATCATTATCACACTTAGGCAGGTTTCCCCTGATAGTTTCTGACAGGCCAAACCTGCTGATATTTTAGCGGGGAAAAGCAGAAAACGCTAACCCACGCTTTGCCATTCTGAAAACGCACAGATGAGCTGTATTCACAGGAATGTGTCACACCCCTGCGTTCCCCCTGGTGCAGGTGCTACATTTAGCTGCCTAGCGCCAATTCAGGAACCTTTGCATCATAGTGCAAGGGTGTCTGCGTTGGGGGTAGTGATTGTTTATGTGCCGGAAGGTGTCCCTTCTTGCACATAAACAGACCAGAATGTCAATTTGAAAATCCTATGTGTGTTGCATTGTGCAGCACACATAAAAGTCGCAAGTCACCATTTTTTTAAATGATTATTTATGTGCAGGAAGGGACACCTTCATGCACATACGCAATCATTTGTGGCGAAACAGCAAAAACGCTGCAAAATTAACCATTTCTCCTCATTTCTCTGTGTTAAGACCAGGTTTTCCCTGGACTTAATTTTGGCACTGCCTCTTATTTTGCCACCCTTGTACATAGGGTGTTGCTGCAGATCGCCCACCAATGGGTGTTGCGGCATAATGCCCACTGCAACACCCATTGCCCACCCCTTTCACAATAGATGTAGCGGGAAAGGGGGCCTTATTTATAAGGCGGCGTTAAGCAACGTTAAGTGGCTTAATGCTGTCTTGCAAATTGCCGGCTTGTAAATAGGGTGAAGGGATTATTGCCACAGGAACATCACAAAAGGTGATGTTCCTGTGGTAATAGGGAATTGTAAATATGCCCCTTGGTGTTTTAAAAACAGATTCCACATGTTATGCCTCATTTGCTAGTTGAAAGCTCAGATTAGTTAACACAAATAGTAATTACCTTCCTTCAAGGTAACAAGATTTACCATATGTTGTTAATACCTCACCTTTCTATCAAACAAGAAAGGAGCACCTAAGTGTTCTTGATCAAATACCAAGAGTGATTTTCACTTGCAACATTTTTGTCTCTCCTAGCATATCTGGCCAACCTCAAGCATTTAACATCTTCAGATATAGATTTGCTTGCACAACATTTGGAACATTTACCATTCCAGGTGGAAGGAGCACAATTTAACATGTCTAACAGATGCACTGCAGATGCTCAGGACTCACAAGATTAAATATATTTACCCATAGGCCGTGCTATCTCATGCTCACTCTGCTAGATGAACAGGGATTGCCTTGAATCTTGAGGTGTATTGGCTCAGACCCTGTCCTTTGTGGTAGGATATTAAACAATTACAGATTGAGACAAACCACACCATTAAGGGGGTGAAAAACATGCATGCATTTTATTTCAAGCTTATGGAACACCAGCTTATCACAGAATTACCATTTGATTACAAAAATGGAAAATTATCTGATCCCTAAAACTTGAGCAGAGAAGTATTTAATTATTGTGAAAGTTTTCAGACTTGTCTTTCTGGTTGAATAATGATAGGGCATTTATTGTTTATTTATTGTGGTACTGAAAGAATAGCACTAGGCGTAACACAATAACAATACTCTTGGAGGCTGTTTTGCATGAAAAATATATTGGTTAAAGAGAAGTGGAACACTGTAGTGCCTTATTCCATGAATGTAGTTTCTTTTCGTTAGCAAACTCTTGTTCATGCTCACTTGCAGTCTGATTTTGAGGCAGCGTTGGAGGCAGGGATCCTGCAAAGCTGGAAGAGGAATGTCATCACCGCCTGTGCCAATGGCCCACTATGCACTGCTGGCAATCCACCACCCCCATAGTGAGACAGTCCAGCACCCATCAAGCTTCCCCTCAGGAAGTCAGCCTCCACATTGTATTTCCAGGCACTCAGCCTGGGAGCCTCACCCCACATTTACAGCAGACGGGCAAGTGTGAGGGTTCCATAGCAGCACAGGCAGACACCTCCACCACCAGAGCTCCTGGACAGGGCTGTGTGAGTCTTGAAACCCCAGATTTGCCACAAAGGACCAGACCACCAGGTACCTGGCAACAGGCAATGGTCGACACACTTGCACACAAGCCATTTGCCACCTATTGGGGCCGGTGGGAGTCAAGTTTTGAGCCCTGCATGTCAAGAGTCCCCAGATTAGGTGGTATCCCTGAACCAAGCTGGGGACAGGGGGGGCCCTTGTGGGAGGCACTGAGTGGAGAAGAGCCATCTTCCCCCACACCATCAATGCAACTCACCTGCTTCTCGCTGGAGGTACACGTGTAGGTGCTCAAGTGTTGTGGGCAGCTTCTCCTCCACTCCTTGAAACAGTTCACACTGACTTCAAGAGGCACAGCATCTCTATGCGAGGTGCCAGGGTTCCCTCATTGCCCCAGCTCTCACTCAACCAGGTGCCCATCCACCCAAGATAGTACACTCCTTGGTCGCTCGAAACCCGGTGGGGTTCGGGCACAGGAGGGTTCAGGGTTACAGCATACCAGCCCAGAGAGGCACTGCAATTTGATTTCCCCCATAGCAACAGACGTTGTCTACA
Source organism: Lissotriton helveticus (assembly GCF_964261635.1). NCBI lineage: Eukaryota > Metazoa > Chordata > Amphibia > Caudata > Salamandridae > Lissotriton > Lissotriton helveticus. The sequence continues at coordinate 1,716,101,347 of NC_136059.1, forward strand.
AATAGCATGAACCTAATCAACATGAGCTTATGCCCTGCACTTACTGGCTATTTCTTACTCAATGGAAATAACGCAATCACCAATACCGATCAAAAAAGGGGTTCAGCAGGCTTTCTACACCTGCCAGCCTAGTGTAGACGCACTCCGTTCCATTCAGTGTACCACGCAGGCAGCCCTGGACATCTAAAGGCATCATAAACTATTATTTACCCGGTCTTGTGTGGCTGAATGCCACTTTTCCCTCTAAGAAGTTGAAGGTTGACCGCTGAGGGTTGTGTAACTAGTTAGTATGGAGTAGTCTCATTCGTTATTGGAATTAACCGGACAAAGCACTCCACCAACTAAGAACAGCCATTTACTACCACTCACAGAATTGAGAAAGAGCTCTCTATCTGTCAATCATTTCTGTGTCTGGGCCAGGTGAGGTTTTCCCATGTAGAGTCAAATTAAGCCACAGGCTTCAGTCCTGGTGGTGCCCTTCCTCAACTCTTTTAAGTTTCAGCTTTTCAACCATACTCCCCGGGGGGACCTAAAGACTCATGGGAATAACACAACCAGAGCACTAGTAGGCATTGCTTATGGTGGGAACTAGGACATTTTCTTATCATCTTTGAACCGCCAGCTTTCATTCTTGATTAATGAAAACATTCTTTGCAAATGCTTTCACTTTGGTTCACCATGTGCTGGTCCAAGAATTTCACCTTTAGTGGCACAATATGAACACCCCTGGCCTTCTCTTTTAATCATGGACCCTGTTCTGAAAAACAACAGAAGAGCAGTGGAGTCCCATTCCATTATTCCTAAAAAAAATGTTGTCCTCATCTCACCAATAAGCTGCTGCAGATCTTACAAAGCCATCATTTTCAAACTGGGCGCGCTTAGGTCAACCCGACCAGCCCCTTTTTTGGGGTTTTGGTGTAATCATAGGACCAAATGATTTTTACCATAGATGTCCTAGTAGTCTAAGATCTCGGCCCATGGTCATAAAGGGCTGCCAAATGTTCGTTGATCTATCACTGGTCCCTGCAGATTCAAGGCGAGCCATTGTAAGTGAGGATTTTAGCCATTCTTCTGTTTTAGGAGGGTAGGGATCTTTCCATTTATTACATATTTCCCTACCGGCAAGCAAAATCAAACATAACAACAACCCTCTGTGTGTCTGTGTTAACTCTGAGTTGGAAAAACCGTCATTAGCAAAAAAACTAATGAAACATTAACCTCAATGTTAACTTTAAAGATGTTGCACAGATAGTCTCCTACCCCCTTCCGAAACATAATTAATTTGGGGTATTCATAGAAAATGTGGATATCATTGGCTTTAGGTACCATGTATCTGGAACATTTTGGCTCAGGAATAGGGCTGGGCGTAGTTTGCGAAATAGCGCTTCGCAAAGCTACGCGCAGTGCACTTCGCACTACGTTAGCTACACATAGCACTACGCGAACTGCGTAGTAACATGTTTGCACTGTGCAAGTTGCCGTTTTAGTGCGGGCAAGCATCCGGCACTGTGCAATCACTGAAAACGGCATCTTGCACAGTGCGAGCTGTCGTTTTCTGCAGCTCGAGGAGATTTTTACTCGAGCTGCAGCTTTCTCAACGCAGACTGGTAGTTTCTCGTCGCGAGCATACGCGACCACTCACAATGAGAAACCAGACCTCCCCGCGTTGAGAATCTCGCAGGGAGGTTAATTTTCCACGCTCGCGATCGGCAACTTGATGTTGCTGATCGCGAACGAGGAAAAAATCTCACCAGGATGTCATTTTGCTTGTTCGTGGTCGCCAACTTTACGTTGAGGAACGGGAGCAAGCAAAAAATGAACCTGTACTACGCTATGCTACATTATGCGTGTTTGCACTGTGCTACGTGCATTTCACGTAGTGCGAAGTTGCCAAACTTCGTAAACTACGAGAGCGTAGCGTAGTGCTTTGCCCAGGCCTACTCAGGAAGTGCGGCGAATTTAGCAATTCTGGCGGGTGTATAATAAATGCGGTTAGTGAAAAAAAAGTAATTTTTCTTAAGACTAGCTGGTTTAATGAACTTATACAGTAGTTTTAAAGATGATTCTAAGACGTCACCAATGGTAGATTCGAAGGGGGATTGGTTCCAAGACGATGACGGTGGTTGAATTCCTAAATCATCTGCATCCAAAAGCTTTTTATACCAGATTGAAATTTCTTTCTTCAATGCTGGACAGATTGAAAAAGGATCTCTATATCCCAGATTCCTCTTATGCCCCCATTGTCTGCCTCAAACTAAGATTTAAGTTGTAGAAACTTAAACTTTGAGAAACTAGAACCTATCTTGGGTCTTAGTAATTCCCACAGATGGATTCCGTTTACATCCCCCAGGTCGGACCATATAGAGATTCCGGCTCCTTTGATGGGGCCAGCTAAACCCTCTCGAAGGCAGGGTGGTGTCCCCAGGGAGTCGCATATAGGGGCAAGATCGGAGTAATAGACAATTTCCTATCAGGATCTTACTTTAAATCAAGTTGCTAGAGCAAGCTTAAGAACCTTCAGGCGCACTCTTTTAAAGAACTTGGGAGACCTAAACTTATAAAGAAACCCTTCTACGCTTCCCCCGCCCTCGTTAGTTGCCAATTTGCAGAGCAACCATCTCGAAGGCAGGGTGGTGTCCCCAGGGAGTCGCATATAGGGGCAAGATCGGAGTAATAGACAATTTCCCATCAGGATCTTACTTTAAATCAAGTTGCTAGAGCAAGCTTAAGAACCTTCAGGCGCACTCTTTTAAAGAACTTGGGAGACCTAAACTTATAAAGAAACCCTTCTACGCTTCCCCCGCCCTCGTTAGTTGCCAATTTGCAGAGCAACCTTCCCCATGCAGTTCCAGCTGGTTTAGACAGTAGCATCCATGTAGCTTTAAATTGGAATGCGACTGAATACCAGCTGATATATGGGAGAGCTAACCCACCTTTAATTAGTCTGCGCCTCAGTTTCTTCCATGACAGTCTTACTCCCATATCCCTCCAAATGAAACTCCTAATCTTACTTTGAATCTTGGAAATATTCTGTTGGGGAAAGGTCAGGGGAACTGCATTGAACAAATAAGTCAGCTTTGGAAGAATAATCATCTTCACTAGGTTGACCTTCCCATAGATAGTCTGGGGAAGGTTCCTCCACCTTGCAAAGAGACAATCTATTTCCTTGATGATTTTACAATTTGACAATATTAATGCCCAAATATTTGAACTCTTTGCTGATCGGTCTCCCCCACTGATCGATATTCCAGCACATCACCTCTGTCTTGGAATAATTAGCTAAATAACCAGAGATAGAGCCAAAATCCACCAAGAGAGTTTCAACCCACGGGATAGTCACTTCCGGGGTACTGGTGTAAAGGATTATATCGTCAGCATATAAAGCTATTTTTTCCATTGACTAACCTGAGATTCAAAAGGGAGGATTAGATCTTCTAGTCTAATAGCCTGTGCAATGGCTCTATATATAAGTCAAATAACAGAGGCGAGATGGGCCAAATTTGCCTAGTCCCCCTCTGAGTATTAAAACTGGAGGTAAGCATTCTGTTTATCAAGATTTTTGCTGATGCTCCCTGATAACATTTCCTCATGGTTTGTATAAATATGGGGCCAAAGCCCATTGCCTCCAATACCTCCCAGAGATAAACCCAACAGACCGTATCAAAAGCCTTGGCAGTGTCCAGGGCGACCGCTGCCAAGGGGTCTGATCTTATTATGGCCAGATCGATATTGCCTATAAGCAGCTGCGTCTGTTCCTGAATATATCACCCAGTTATAAAACCTTTCTGATCGATGTTAACCTATCCAGGAACCAGCTTAGCCAATCTCCCTGCCAAAATACCCATAAAGATCTTGTATTCGGCATTTAGCAGGGAGATCAGATGGTATGAATCTGCTTTAAGTGGATCCTTCCCGGGTTTTAATATTAGGACAATGGTTGCTTCCTTGAAGGAGCTAGGAATTTGGCCGGTTAGACTATATGTTGATTGAAACAAAGTTCCCAAAGCTGGGGTCAATTCGTCTGACAAAAGTTTGTAAACTTCATTTGGCAATGCAGACATACCTATGCTTTATTAATTTTAGATATCTTAATTTGAGTTTTTATCTCTTCCAACGCAATAGGAGCTTCGAGAAGGTCTCGGCTGGCTTGGGTTAAAGTATGGAGAGATTTACTACTCAGCCATGTTTGCATTTGTTCTTTTAAGGGTGTTAAATTCTCTTTATAGAGATCTGAGAATAATGTGAGGAGACAGGTCTTTATATCCTCTATACTAGTAGATTGATCCCCATTGTTGTTTATTACTACCTCACTAATATTATTTTTGGAGCGGTCAACTCTGGCCTTCCAGGCTAGGAGGGCACCTGCTTTCTCCCCATATTCATAATTTCCCATATTCTTAATAAGCCATTGAGTCTTGCATTTCTCATCTAATTTCCCCCTGAACTCTTGCCTAGCCCTTTCAAGATCGATGGGCACTTTACCCAACTTTCCTGGGCTCCCCCCAATGGATAAAATCCTCTCGGCTTCTAACTGCTGGATTTTTTCCTCGATTAATTTTAGCTCCCGGACTTCAGCTCGATTTTTGGAGCATATGAGGCCGTGGAACCGGCCCCTCAGGTTAGCCTTAAAGGCGTCCCAAACGAATTATTTAGCCATAGAACCAATATTTATGTAAAAAAAACTCTAAGGAATAGAATTTAATGGCCTGAGTAATATCAGGGTCTGCCAATTTTGCCCCGTTAAGTGTCCATCTTGTTTGTGTCAAATTAATTCTTTTTTTAAATGAAAACAATATTGGTGCATGGTCTGAGAGATGACTTGGTAATATGGTGATATCAGACATGGTGCTAAGGGGATTTCTGTTAGTTAAGAGATAGTCAATCCTGGAGGAAGGATGGTATTTTTTACTATAAAATGTAAACCCGGGGAGGTCCCCCTTCTTTCTCCTCCAGACTTCGACAAGCTCCAAGTTATGCATCAGATTCTTCCACCACAGCTCGCAGTCCGAACATACCGGGGCAACTCCCCCTCGGCATTAGAGGCTTAAAACCCTAAGGCATTTAATAAATGTCCTGATGATGGTCCCCATAACTAAGTAGTGGGACCAAAACGCCGTCGACCTGTTTTGCACCTTATACAAAAACTTGATTTATATGTTATGTATATGTAATGGTGCTTGCTTTATACTTCTGTACATTCGAATAATTACAGAAATCGCTGCTTCTGCCTGCTTCTGCCTTAAAAGCCCTGTTTTGTCTCTTGTTAACCTTCTGTACTGATCTGATTGTGTCTGGATACAGGCTTGTGCCCCACACTGGTGATTTGTTGAAGGTATCTTTCTTGTGTATATAACTTTCAATTGAGTAAAAGTTGAAGACCTCTATCTGGCTGGACATGTTGCTCCAATTATAGAATTGATTTCGTCTATATTTATTGCTTGGCATATATTTCTTATGCATGGGACCATTGTTGTATTGTAAAGTATGCTCCCCGAGGTCCTATTCTGACTCACTTGGGGCCCTTGTTGACCTTAACTCAGATTCTTCATGGCACAACGAATTTGGGGCAACCCTATGTAATGCGTCTGGTTTGACCTGTCTTAAAGAGGATCAAGAAGGACATTAAAATCCCCCCCAACTATCATGGGGGGGTCTCCATGAGTAACCTCGACTGCAGCTTAGAAATATAAGTTGGATCGTCCACGTTTGGTCCATAAAAAGAGGCACAGGTTAATTCTGTACCTCCAAGGTCCAGTTGTGCTATGATCCACCTCCCCATTTGATCAGTCTGTGCCGATTTTATGGAACAGGTGATCCCCTGCTTAATCAGGATTGCGACTCCCCTACTATTAATCCAAGGAATACTAGAGAATAATGTATTAGTTTCCCCGGAAGTCAAGTGTGTCTCTTGTAAGAGACAAACCTGTGCTACAGAGAGCTCCAAGTATTTCAATATCAGCCTTTGCCTCCTTGGACATCTCAGCCAATTTACGTTCCAAGAGATAAAACTCATCGTAATATTTGTCATCAAATCACCTGCCACCGGCTTACAAGTCCTTGACATAAATCAATTTTTTATGTACTTCAAGTGAGATGAGGTATATTTTTTATTTCTACCCATTGCTCCCCACTCTGTGCTACTCCCATCCCCCCTCCCTCTTGTGTCCCCTTGCTCCCGTGAGGAACCCTCCCTTCCAATAGGTGAAGCCTATTAGGTCACTGCTCCCTCGGTCTGTAATCGTATACTAAAAGAAAAAATAGAAGCGGTCTGGAAATCTGAAGCAGGAGAACCCCTGACACCATTGTTGCCTCCCTCTTCTATTTTCATTTTCCATTTTTAATCTTTGCCATGAAGGAGTCCACCTCCTCTGTTGCACGAAACTGATGCATCTGATTATCATACATTACCCGTAATTGGGCTGGAAATTTCAATTGGGCCTTAGCTCCCAAACTTTTTAACTCATCTAATCTGTTCCACAGCTCCCATTGCCTTGTTGCTGTGGTTTGTGAAATGTCAGATCTTATCAAAAAGGAAAATAGCTCTTGACTTGTAGGCGAAAAGGTTATAGAACCTTCCTTGAGGGCCGTGGATAGTATTTGTTCTTTGACAGAGTAGGAGAGGAAATTAATCAAAATCTTCCTAGGTTTTTGTCTGCTAGGATTCCTCCTATCTACCATTTGAATCTCATGGGCCAGGTTGACGCTGGGTGAGCTGTTTAGAACAGTCCCCTGTGCCAGAGAGATGACGAATCCCTTGATGTCCGACCCCTCAAGGGCTTCAGGAATATTTAAGAGTCTCAGGTGATTTTTCTTGGAGTAGTTTTCCAGCCGTTCTAGGACATCCTTAAGTTCTTTATTCTGTGCTGCCTGTTTTGCCACGTCCTTTGACGCGGAGTGTATGGCCTCCTTAATAATGGGGATCTCCGACTCTATTAGATCAGTCCTTGCAGTAACCTCCTCCAATTTCCAAGCTAACACCTCGCAAGACGATTGAATTGCTGCCTGGTTTGCTTCAGACAAGGAAAATCTACTGGCCAACTCAGCCTGATTTGTTTCTGAGATCTTAAACCGACTCAACATATATGTGGGATACTTGTAAAGCGCACTGTTACTCTACCCGAGTGTCCTGGCGCTGTAGACCGCTGGGGAACCCGTCCTGGTTTTCCCTGTGAGATGGTCCCTTTCTGGGTATCTCCAGGGTGAAACCAGGCATCCCCGGCATCTGTGGGGGGCCGTTGTAGAGATGAGGCAAGCTTAATGTCCAGAGTTGCCGAGTGTGATCCCTGGTTAGAGTAGACACTGAGGCGAGAATTATCGAGTCCGTTGACCCTGGTCCACGACCCTGCCACGTCGGGAATTGAACCCTGGTCCCGGGCCGTTCTCTGCTTACAGGTCTGCCGCCTCTAACCAGTGAGCCACACCTCTCCACTTCATGGCGAGTAGGATATCAGACAAAGAACAAGGCATAGATCCTTTGGCCCCAGCTTCTGCAGCTTCCCCAGTGTCTGTTTCAGTTTCTGTTACAGTTACTATTTCATTTGCACTGTCTTGGGAATCTTGAGAGTCTTGGATTTCAAGAACATTATATCTAGTAGCCAGGCTCACTGCCGAGCGGGGTGCAGGTGGAGTTACTGACGAAGTTACTGTAGGCTCCCCCTGTCTGTATTGTCTGTCCAGCGATCCTGCTTGCTTGGCCAGAAGGGTCTGCTGCTTGGGTTCTCTTGGTTTACACTGCAAGAATGGAGTAAAGGCTGGAGAGAGGACTGAAGGTTGCCCTTTATCATTAACTGATACCTTCAATCAATCAATCAATCAATCAAAGACATTTATAGAGCGCACTACTTACCCGGAGGGTCTCAAGGCGCTTGGGGGGGGGGGGTGCTGCTACTGCTCGAACAGCCAGGTCTTGAGCTTCTTCCTGAAGGAGAGGTGGTCTTGGGTCAGGCGCAGGTCGGACGGGAGGGAGTTCCAGGTCTTGGCGGCCAGGTAGGAGAAGGACCTTCCTCCTGTTGTCGCTCTTCGGATGCGGCGGACGGCGGCGAGGGCGTGGTTGGTCGATCTGAGGTGGCGTTTGGGAGCGTAGAAGTTGAGGCGGTTGTTGAGGTAGCTCGGGCCTTGGCCGTGTAGGGCTTTGTGTGCGTGGGTGAGGAGACGGAAGGTGATTCTCTTGTTGACGGGGAGCCAGTGCAGGTCTCTTAGATGTCCGGAGATGTGGCTGCGACGGGGGATGTCGAGGATGAGTCTGGCTGAGGCGTTCTGGATCCGCTGGAGTCTCTTCTGGAGCTTGGCGGTGCTTCCGGCGTAGAGGGCGTTGCCGTAGTCCAGTCGGCTGGTAACGAGGGCCTGGGTGACCGTCTTCCTGGTCTCAGTGGGGATCCACCGGAAGATCTACCTTGGTCAGGGGTTTGGGCTTGGGCTTAGAGGGACCCCGTCAAGCTCCTCTTTAGTAGTTATTTTATCTGGCTCACTGGTGGCTGCAACTAAGGAGGACATAACTTTATAATAGGTCTTTAAAGAGGGGGACATTTTCACCTTTAAAGATGTTTTTTTCCTCTCATAGCCTCTACCCCTACTCTTAGAAACCAATTTCCTTCTTAAATCTTCCTCATCAATCATAACCCCTCGCTTACGCTGTTTAAATATTGCATTAGTTTTGAAGATAGGAGGAGATTTTTGGCCCGTCAAAATGGGCTGAGTGATGTTGATATTCTGTGAGGAGTGGGTGACTCTAGCACGCAGTGTGTATCGACTGAGTTTGGGAGGGGAGGAGATCCCTTTAGCTTCTATTCCACCTCCTTCACCAACCTCCATGCAGTAGTGAGAATCCTCACTTGCTTCCCACCCACAGCCGGGAAAAAGCCTGCACTCAATGCACTCAATCGCTCTTTTTGCTGAGTAGGCTCTGTATGATGAGCTGGCTAGGGTGCAAGTTGAGCAAGTTGTTGAACCAAGCTGGAGCGCTACATACCTCCTCCTGCCCTCATGCTCCAGCTCCTTACCTTCCCGCAGCCTCCCAAACCTCACAGCAATATCCAAGGAAAGACCGGCACCAGTGCTGTCTATGCCCCCGGCAACGCGGACCCAGAAGCAGGCAGCGTCCCGGTGTCTCCGCAGCTGAGCTGCCCCTTCCCACCGACAATTGCCCGCCTCCCAGGGGCAGAAGAGCGAATCTGTCTGCTCGCCTGAGGAGAGATCACAGAAAAAAGCAACCCGCATTGCCCACTCCGCGGCCCAAAACAAGGAAGGTGAAAGTCCCCATAAGATTCGAAAAAGGGCTCAAAAACTTCGAATTAGCAGCATCAGGTATGTGGTTTATGGTGTTGAGTTCGCGGCTTCAGACTGCCATCATGAAGCCTGAGGTGAGACGTGACCGCATCCGTTTAGCTGGCGGTCGCCATGTTCCTCCAAGAACAAGTGAGACAAGACCATTCCATTATTTCTAACTGAAGTGTTCAGGTAACCAGTCTGCTTTGAACAGTCTATTTTTTTCAAATTAAATTCTTCCCTTCGCACTCCCAGGAACTCAGTCAAGAGCATCAAGGATGCCCCAACAGGACACTCTGTTGACCTCCAGTGTGATATCAAGATTACACTACAAGTTTTTGAACTGCAGAAACTTTATTATATGCTATTGGAGCTGGAATTATCATTGCTGCTAGTACAGAATTTGCCCTCAGATGGTTTCTAGTTAAAGGACCTCAAAATGTAATCATTCAGATTATAGGGTCTTGAAAGAGTTAGTTTTCGTCACTACCTCCCTGAGTAGGGAGTGGATTATTTGTGCTCCTCTTGTCTTCCAGGGACGTACTAACCATTTCTATGGCTCAATCTCTGGTTTCAAACCTTTATTCCCCATCACCCATGGTCACTCTGATAGGCACAGAAAGTAACATTTAAAGTTGATAGTCCTGACATCTGAATGCATAGTTGCCTTTTATGGGGTCTTGAGATCAGCCCAGGGTATCTAGAGTGACCAAAGCAGCCAGATGAGCACAGATAGGACTTCGTCTGATAAATGCATGCACCCTGGGAGATCTGCACTTATCAGCCCGGGTCTGCTGGAGCTCTACCCTGGGTTCCGATCAGAATTTCTTAAATCAGTGAGACGGGAAGGCCTTTGTGGTCATGGGGGATCATGTTTCAGGCACTTTGTGACACAGCAGGCAGAGAAAGGTAGCCCAGGGCTGCGGGCTTCCACCCCAGAGGTTGCCAGAGCTTTGGTCAGGGGCCTGGTTAGAACTTTTTTTACCCAGTCAAACATGGGGCCCTGCCCAGGCTGCAAGGATCCCGTTCTGGGCTCCAAGTGACACAGCAGGCCGGAGAATAGAACCCGGAGCAGGGAGCTTCCTCCCCTGGCCCAGCTGGAGCTCTGACACAGTGCCTCAGAGCTTCTTAACCTGGACAAGGACACGTGGGGGAGACCTTCCCGGGCCTACCAGACCAAGTACAGGATACTTTGGAACACGGTGGTTCAGAGAAAGGAGGCCAGGGCTTGGGGCTTCCACTCCTGGGCCAGCTGGAGCTCAAATCTGTGGCCTGGTCGGATATTTTTCACCCACTCAAGCAGGGGAGCCCTTACAGGGCCTGAAGGACCCCCTCCTGGCCACGTTGAAGCCGCTCTGACCCAGGCCCAGTTAGATCCTCTTTACCCAGCCAATCAGGGTATCCCTCCTACGGCCTCCTAGAACCTGTCTTGGGTACTATTCTAGATGGCAGCCAGGACAATGGAGCCCATAATGAGGTCTAGCTGGAGCTCTGACCGGGGGTCCAGTCAAACTTTTCATCACCGGGGCAAGTAGGGAAGCTCTCTCTAGACCTGAGGGACCCAGTCCCAGGTCATGGGGTTTTCACCTTTCTCCCACCAGAGTACTACCCACTCAGTGATAAAGGTAAACATTCAAGAACATGTAGGAATCCTTGACTCCTTGTTGACAGAGCTGTCCATCAAAGTTTCAATGCATTGACAACAGCTCCTAGAAATGCAAGAGATGTCCTGTCACCTGGGCCAGTGGACATCTCAAAATTTGGTGGGTGGAGTACCCTTACCATGGCGGGAGTAAAGTATTCCACCTTGACAACCGTACCTAATCCATTTGCCAAAATCTAAATCAGGCCTAAAATGTTCTACATCAAGGGTAAAAATGCCCCCACCAAGCCAATGTACCATTCAAGAACCCCAGAAAGCTGAGACTTCACCTAAAATGTCCTTCATGAACTAAGAGCTTGATTTAAATCTTGGCGGACGGGTTACTCCATCACAACGGTGATGCATACTCTGTCCACCGAAAAAGAAATCCCATAGGATATAATGGGATTTCTTTTTTGGTGGAGGAGATGACCTGTCCACCAAAATCAAAATTAGGCCCTAAAACGAATGACCTGCTTTCACAACAAACACCTTAAAGCTTCCTGCTACTACAAGTTTTCTCTTCCTGCGAAGATGTAGACATAGCAAGGATCCCTTTACCCTTCAATTAAATGTCTCCTTTCACTGACACTTGTAACACCAAGATCATCATTAAATCTCTATAATGCTCACACCTGCCTTCATCAGTGTTTCACTTGCTACAATAGGTTGTCAAACATTTTAGAATGCCATCATTGCTCTCACCCTGAAGTCAAAAGAGCTGGCCCCATTAAACAAACTCTTTTCAGGTCTGAGTTTTGTGCCAAAGTCCTTAAGTCTCCTTTTATTGTGCGATTCCCTGTGCACTAGATGTACTATACCTACTCAACATATAAATATCTGACTTTCGTTTCTGATGTAGGCTGGAAACTACTCCTCTATCATGTTAGGTCGTTCTTGTGTTTTTGTTTGCAAGTAGTTCTTTATTGAGTTTTTTTAAGCATACACACAGTGCAGGTGAATGAGGCATATAAAACATATCTTTGAAGTTGTCCTGTGAGGTATTGGACACATACATACTAGGATATCGTGGTTGGGGTTAACATCGTTACAAAGAATTATTGGTTATACATCAGGTACAGTCTGTCACAATGCTGGGATTTCTGGATCCCCATGAAGGGATCAGTGCTCACTCGTAGTTGTTGCAAGAACACCTTTCTGTTACTATCTGAAATCTGCCCAACAGGGGCACAAATTATTAAGCGGTCTTTCATGACATGACATCATCTGCAAAGCGAGTGAACAGTCATCACTGCTCTCTGTTACAATAAAAAAAGTGGAGAGTGGTATAGGGTGAAAGATGACAGGATAATTATCTCATATCCTTAGGTCTGCTCACGGAGTGGGCGGGTTGTGCGGGTATGAACGGGCCAAGGAGGGGACCACAAGGATCAGGAACTAAGATGTGTGTACCTTGTGCCTGTGTGGTGCAGGAGCGGTAATGTTCAGTGGAATGACGATCCTGGGGATAAAAAAAGGGGTAAAGAAATGGCTGTGATCTGTTTAGTTGTCAGCTTTTTCAAGAATGTATCCCAAGCGTTGCTTTGTGGTGGGTCCCTATGTCATGCACGTAGCAAGTGCCAGGTCATGAATTACGACACTTAAACAGATCTCATAACCGAAGATATGCTGAAGGTGCGTCTGGGGATTTTCAGGCCATGGTGATCTGATATTTTGCTAACACATAACTACATTAACTTTAATAACATACATGTTCTCATGTGTAGGTAGTGTGATCCCTAGAAAACACAGCAAATTGTCAGTGGGTAATGTACATCCAATAATGTCCGACAGAGTTGATGTTACCACTCCCCAGAATTGCCGAATGATAGGGCAGGTCTACATCATATGGTAGAAGTCTGCTTCTTGATTGGGGCTTCGTGGGTACCCAAGGGCTATAGTCAGGAAGATGTGATGGATACTTATTTGTGTAAGGGAGGTCTGATGAACATAACTGAATTGAGTAAACTTCAACCAGGTATTCTATGTACATTGTACACATGCTCAAGTACTGTGGCTAAATGTCGATCTGTGAGTTCTTGGCCCATTGTGGTTGCTCAGTTGTCCTTAAGAACATTTGTAATGTGGGTGTCTAGTAGTGCATTATACAGCATCGTGCCAGCCCGAATGACATTCCCATGAGTGAGTAGGGTCTGCAGGGGCTGGGAAGTGTCAGGCTCCAGACTCTATGGCCCCATACTAGTCCTCTTGAGTTCATTAGTGTGTTGTAGGACAAGATTTTACCTTCTTCTATGCCTTACAATTCCTGAAGTTCTTGGAACGTCTATAGAGTTTATTGTACATAGAAGTTTCCCAGAGTGGCGAGGCCAGCATCTCTCCATGAAGGGTCAGGAGCACCCACAATGGCAAGCTCAGTGAGTAAGGCATTGGATGCCGCTCGTATACATGTGAGAGCAGTGTTTGGCTGTCCCGGTCAGCTGGCCGGGGCGCAAATCAGCCTACTGAGGATCCATCAACGGATTTATTATTATACCATCCGCTAGTTCTCTTTTCACATGGGTCTGAAGTTCTTTAGCTGATTCAAAAAGGGACTTATACAAAGAATTAAATCATAATATATGATCAAATAACCTAAAGCATTATTTCTACACAAATAAAGAATGTGTCATACATCAAAAGAATTGTTAACACAGAGATGTAGAAGGCATAATAGGGCTTCAGAATTCTCACAGCACATTGCCTGAAAATATTAAAGACCCTCACGTGAAATAACAAATCATCATTTCAACAGTATATAAACATGAGAAATGCACAGCTTCCATGTCTATATAACTAATTGCATGTTGTCTGGAGCCGTGCATAGACAGGGTTGAGCAAAGGCCCTAGTCTACAACAACTTTAGCAATGGCCTGCACCAACCCTGATTAGACACAACACTGTGTATTGGTGTAGTGGGACATGAGGCTAGAGCTCACCCTTCTTCTGGGCACACCCTACTGCTTTGGGCCCGGCACAACAGCTTGAGCACAGGTTCTGGCCTTCTTCTAGGTCTTGTACCTACTTCCATGTTCACAAGTTTGGCGAGGTCCAGGATGAGCCCCAAACTAAACCCATTGTTTGGCTTTTGTTTTTGTACATTTTGTAAGGGTCTACAAATCCAGTTGTGTGGAACCTAAATGGCTCCATGTTTCTGTGACTGCAACTGGCTCTAAAAAAAACAATTCATATCCGCGGAATGCAAACATACTAAATGATGACGGAGTATTTGCAGTTCCAAGGGCAAAGACTGTGAATCCCATAGCAAAGCTGTAAATTTTCCTTTTTTGATGAGTGGCATTATTAAGGGGAAAGTATCTACCGATCTGACACTACTGAAATCATCCTTGGATCGTGGGATGCTTCCACTGCCTATACCCTCTAAACACTCATTTATTTGGCCCAGGGTCACAGCTTCATGGTCCATCAATCGCAATCTTAGGATTGCGATTGATGGACCATGACGCCGTGACTCTGCGCGTTAGTAGGATTCCTATTCTCTGAGATCTACCATGATCTCCTGTGACTATTGGCATAAGGACCCACAGTACAGACTTCTGTCCCTGAGGAAGTTCCTTTTACAGGAACGAAACGCGTTGGCTGTTGTCAAGTGTTTATATGAAGAAAAATAAAGAACTTGTTCCAAATAAAAGTGACCAGTTTTTGACTTCATCCCTGGTGCTGCCTCCACTTTTGCATTGCATTTTGTCTCTGAATTTCCAGTGGAATCCTACTAACACGCAGAGTCACAGCGTCATGGTCCATCAATCGTAATCCTAGGATTGCAATTGATGGACCATGATGCCGTGACTCTGCGCGTTAGTAGGATTCCTATTCTCTGAGATCTACCATGATCTCCTGTGACTATTGGCATAAGGACCCACAGTACAGACTTCTGTCCCTGAGGAAGTTCCTTTTACAGGAACGAAACGCTTTGGTTGTTGTCAAGTGTTTATATGAAGAAAAATAAAGAACTTGTTCCAAATAAAAGTGACCAGTTTGTGACTTCATCCCTGGTGCTGCCTCCACTTTTGCATTGCAGAGTGCAAGGATTGACTGATCCTCATAGAATGTGTGCATCCTGAATTGTATGAAGGGAAAAAGGTTCACTTGTCCAACAGGATTTGTTAATTTTGTAATGTAGTATCATCTGGTCCTTTGTGACTCTAGGTCAATGGAGGATGCAGGGATTAAACATCAAAATACCTATTGAAGGAATTGCCCTGTTTAGGGTCACCTGTGTCACTAATGACCACCTCTCAACCTTCTGTACCAAATGAAGAGTCAGTCAGACAGTAGAGAATACAAACCAATAACTGTTTATTAATATACACTGAGAGTGGAGCCCAGTCTGCCCAGTCACTAGGAGTGCTGCAGAGAGGACTGATATCGACAAGTATAAAGATACATTATGTTCCGTTCGTAAGTGGGCTAGAACACGCCCACAGTGGAATTTTCCAGGCAGGTGCAGCTAAGCAGTGAAATACAAAAAATGGTTTCAGCGCTTCTATCATTCACAAAGTATCTCAATTCCATGGACGTTCCATCTGGGCCCGCCACTAGACAAGTGGGAGAGGGCCTCTATCTAGTGAGAAAGGTATGCGCTAATTGGAACAGTGTATACATTACTGAAACAGAACAGAAGTGAAGAAAATGAAACTCTAAGGGGAGCATTTCTCTGGATTTGAACAAGATCAGTTTCAAACTGTTTAAAATGGTACCTGTATAGAAAATGGCACAGCATATGCTAACTTACATAAGGCAATGTGCAGACATGAACATTTCCATTCTAACAGACCCTCCTTTTAGTATGAGTTAAAACATTTTCTAACAGCAACAAAAAGCAGGAAACCATAAGCAGTAATACAAATTCACAACAATAAATCATTATGAACACTCCATTTTATCAACATCAGGAAAAGAAACTGTAAGGAGGGAAACATTCTCAAAAATCTCCTCACCTATGTTCATGAGAGACTCAATGTCTTTTTGTACCATAATTGCGGCATTCGTATCATAAATCGATCTTTTTCTTTTAGGGGTGAGAATAAAGGTGCAATAGGAGCAACAGAGGGGAAGGCACTGAACAAGAGCACAGCAAAGCACCAATATCACAATCAGGTAAATCACATTTTCAAGAATCCAGCCCTAACTACCAAAAGGAGACCAACTCCAGTTTCCACTTTCCATTCCCTTGAAATTCTCGAGGATGTCTAAGATGTGGTTGGTAATATTGGGGCCGATGCACAGAACTAAGCTGAGACAAAATCCTAAACTTACTACTTTTGGTATTCACAGAAGGCATTTAGTAGTAGTAGTAAAGTCAGTATTTTGTCATCAGTTAGTATTTTGTCTTAAGTTAGTATTTTGTCTTAAGTTAGGATTTTGTCTTAAGTTTTGGTCTTAAGACAAATTCCTAACTTAAGACAAAATCTCCTAACTTAAGACAAAATCGTAATTTAAGACAAAATCCTAACTTAAGGCAAAATCCTAATTTAAGACAAAATCCTAACTTATGACAAAATACTAACTTAAAACAAAATACTAACTTAAGACAAAATCCTAACTTAAGACAAAATCCTAACTAACCCGTTTCATGCGCCCGCGATTTTACGGAAGTGCGGCACTTCCACAAAACGGGATGGGCCGCGTCGGCCATTGGCCGACGGCAGCACTGTGCAGGTAGTGCTGCCGTCGGCCAATGGCCGGCGGCAGCATGGAAGGGGTTAAAGACAATATCCTAACTTAAGACAAAATCCTAACTTTACTACTACTAAATGCCTTCTGTGAATACCAAAAGTAGTAAGTTTAGGATTTTGTCTCAGATTAGTTCTGTGAATCAGCCCTTTCATTTTCCATATTCTTTATCCCAACTACACATTGGTCTCCCACTACCGCGCATACACCACCACTCTTGGCTAAAATAAAATCAACTGCATATCTGCTCTGTTCTGAATATCTTTGCATACTCTCCAACTGAGCGGTGATGTTGCGTAAAGCTGCCACGGTAGTATTAGATAAAATGTGCCTTTTGCTCCCAAAATATTCTCTAGCTTTCTCACCCCAAGCCATTGAGGTACCACCCAAAGTGAAAATGGATAAGAGGATATATCCAAAAGTGATCACATTACTATAATTATTGACATCTATATCGGTCACTTCCTCACAAAATTCTTTTGTAAAGTCTGTTTAACCCAGCGTACATTAGGCTTGGCATATTAACAACTCACACCTAAGGGCAATACCATCCTAAGCGCTACATAGTGTGTACCTTTATGGCCGTTGCATTATGTACCATTAGACAAGAAGTAAAACCCTGGGTGTGCATAAATCGGTTGTTGATAATCTACTGCAGCATATCTGGTGTTCATTCCAAAAGTACTAGGATCGTTGTCATTCACTAACGGGATCGTATTCTTGTACAGCACTATTCCAGAACAGTTGATATACAAAGAAGCGTCTGTGCTATTCATGATAGGGCAGCAAGCAGCATAATATTCAGCCTCCCAGGTGACTAGCAATTCCTTGCAATGCCAGCCCATCAAAGTAACATTCTGTTCTTCTATATAAAAATGTTCACAATATGTATTGTTACCACAACCTGGATAACCGATTCCCAGTGACTTTCTATAATATAAACAAGGTCCTGGATAGCCAAAACCAAAAACTCCCTAAGGGATCCCTTAGCCGTCAGCCCGGCCCGACGATGTACTCGGCCTCCCCCCGTCTGCGGAAATGGGATGGATACATCACCCGAAGGAGGGCCTGTTCGGGGGCCAACTGAAGGAAGTGGCCCATTTAGGGTCACCCAGGTCACTAATGACCACCTCTCAGCCTTCTGTACCAAATGAAGAGTCAGTCAGACAGTAGAGAATACAAACCAATAACTGTTTATTAATATACACTCAGAGTGGAGCGCGGTCTGCCCAGTCGCTAGGAGTGCTGCAGAGAGGACTGAAATCGACAAGCATAAAGATACATTATGCACATTTCGTAACTGGGCTAGAACATGCCCACAGGGGAATATTCCAGGCAGGTGCAGCTAAGCAGTGAAATACAAAAAATGGTTTCAGCGCTGCTATCATTTACAAAGTATCACAAATCCAAGGTTGTTCCATCCGGGCCCGCCACTAGACAAGTGAGAGAAGGCCTCAACAGTGTATTCATTACAGAAATTAAGAAAACAGAACTCTAAGGGAGCATTTCTTGGAATTTGAATAAGGTCAGTTTCGAACAGTTTAAAATGGCGCCTGTGTAGAAAATGGCAGCGCGAATGGTAACTTTCCAAAGGCAATGGTCAGGCATGAACATTTGCATTCTAACACTATAAGTTACTCCAAAGCATAATAAAGATGTAGTCATAGGACATTTATATTTTCTTGCCAAGTATGTTGTAATTCCATTGAGCATATTTTTCTAGTAGTGACAAAAACTCCTAAGGAACCTCATATAGAAAACACTGATTTGACCCCTTTCTTTAAAGATATTCATGAACCCCAACATGACAAAACTGTAGCAAAGACCATGAGCTGTGTCATACAAATTTACCTGTCTATAAGGAGTCCACGTGTAAAGGTCAGCTGGACCCCAAGTGGCCCCCAGGCTGTACTATTAGTATCCTGTTCTGTGTCCTCAGAACAAGAAAATGCAGTTTCGGATCTATGATGGGGCTGGGCCAAGGATCAGCCCTGTGTGAAAAACTACTTGGCACGGCCAATGTCTTTGTCCAGCAGGCTCTTGGGATGAGTGGGCTATGTCCAGAAAACATGCCTACCTTGAGAGCCCACTAGATGCAGTCAATGTCCATGTTCAATGAACTACGCGTCTCTGGGCACAATGTATGGGTCAAGACCTAAAACCACTTCCTACACCAAGAGCACACTGGCATGCATATAGATTCATCCGCCTAAATTTGTGCAGACCTGTTATATGCTGCATGTGTGACCTTTAGCCAAGGACTGCACCCAGTGCCATTTGGTAATGCCATTTGGCCACACCTTTGGCCCAAGGCCTTCTGATCACAGCAACGTCTGTGTCCAACAGAGAATGAGGACAGAGGGTACAACAAGTGAAATGATCAGTTATTATGAGCGATGCATCTGTAACTCCCCATGATCTGCTCATGCATTATGACACAAATGTCATGATCAATGACATTACCATCCAATGACACCGTACAATACATCAATGCTGTTATCAATGATGTCATATATGGCACCACAAATTATTTATATATATATATATATATATATATATATATATATATATATATATATATATATATATATATATCCTTGCTCCAATCGCACCAAAAGTGACGGGGCTCTAGCGGTGGGTGCCGCTACACGGTTGGTGCACCGCGTAATATCCAAGCTCCAAAAACTCCTCTCTCAGCCGAGAGAGAAGAAGAAAATCAGCACTCGCGGGGTGAGTTTCAGTATTCTTTTAATCCTTATGCAGACGCGTTTCGGGTCAAGCCCTTTGTCAATGTGATTACAAAAATGTTACCAGGAAAGCGTTTTATGCAGCGCGTTGCTCCTAATGGAAACTGTGAAAGGACTACCCGTTTCAGAACTACGGGCGCCATATTGGAATGTGCAAAAATAACATTATTTCATACATCAATAAGCAAATTGCATTAAAATGGTTCAATACGGTTAATTTTTGAAGCCGTGAATCGGCTAACAGATTGAATACATATTTTGTCAATATCTGCTGTGGGATGAAAATCAGTCGAAATTGCGTGCAACTTAAATATACATTATTAAATTCAATGATTATCAGGGCAATTATTCCCATGCTGAATGCACGCGTTCTAGGAATTTCTCCCACAAATTAGATAATATTGCCTAATGAATTGTACATTCCTTTGCTATCTCGCCGTGGATCGGCTTGGGCGATTCCTATCACTAGAAACCGCCTGTCAATACCTGGGGGCACCCCCCCAGGTTAAAACAGTTTCCTTTGGAGTTGGGGGAATTGGCTGTGGTATGTACAAATTCGATTTATTTACCAAGGTGGATGGCTAATTCCTCCCCACTATTCAGACCTGTTGGAATTTTCGTTTGTAAGTCAATGATGTAACGTGACTCCAAACGTCTCAACCTTAACAGTCGGTTACCGCCCCTTTCATTTTCCGGTACCTGGTCCATCCCGAAGTATTGTAGCATATCCCTATTGCTCCGATGTTTAATGGCAAAGTGTTTAGCTACAGGAGATGTCATGTCCTTATTGGCTATAGCCCTCATATGTTCGAGGATTCTCAATTTAACACTTTTTATAGTGCTCCCTATGTACTTTAAGTTGCAGGGACATACTAGGCAATAAACCACATATGGTGTTTGACATGTGATGAAAGAACCAATGACTTTCTTCCTCATAACCCCTGGGATTTCATAGCCCAAGACCCTTTTGCTATAGGCACAGGCCTTGCATTTACCACAGGGGTAAAATCCCTTCATCTCTGCCAAAGTATTAGTCCTAGCAATGGGAGCTTCTAGATGGCTATGTACCAAAAGATCTTTGATGGACTTTGTTTTTTTGAAGGTTACTAGTGGGGTTTTTGGAATATCTGCACCAATGATGGGATCAGTCTTTAAAATATGCCAACTATGGCGCAGTATTTCTTTCAATCTGTTGGCATTGTTGCTGTAAGTTGTTACTAAACGGAATTTGCCCTCGTCGGATTTCTTATGATCTATTCTTTCCTTTAACAATTCTGCTCTATCAGTCCCTGATACTCGTTTCAGAGTTTGGGTTAGGAGAGCAGGACTGTAGCCTCTTTGTATGAACCTATCTACACTGTCTTTTGCAGCCCTTTGGAAGTCTTCCTCTCGTGAGCAGTTGCGTTTAAGGCGCAATAGCTCCCCGTAGGGGATGCTTCGTTTTAGGTTCACTGGGTGTCCGCTCTCTGCGTGTAAAACGCTTTTCCCAGCAGTGGGTTTACGGTAAAGGGATGTGGTCACTTTGTTGTCAATAATAGTTACACGTAGGTCGAGGTAGCTCACTGCCACTGAGCTCACCTCGCCAGTGAATTTCAAGTTGACATTGTTGGTATTCAAGTGTGAAATGTAATCTCTGGCACTTTGTTCTGACCCCCTCCACACCAGAAAGAGGTCGTCAATATAGCTATGCCATTTGATCACATTACTAGTCCAAGTACTATTCCCCTCCGACCAGGCCACCTGCTCCTCCCACCAGCCTACGAATAAATTCGCGTAGCTGGGGGCGAAGCAGGTTCCCTTGGCCGTCCCGGAGATTTGTCTAAAGAGCTCACCCTGAAAAAGAAAGAAGTTGTTCAACAGGCAAAACTCCGTTAACTCCAGCAACATAGTACTGTGTCCTGCATACTTCAAAGGTCTCTTCCTCATGAAATATTCAATTGCTTTTAAGCCTTGCACGTGCTCAATGCAAGTATATAAACTTGTTATATCCATTACAATCAAAACATACATGGGATCCCAAACAAGGTCCTGCAGTTGTACAATGAACTCTTTCGTGTCCCTAATGTATGAAGATAGTTTGAGCACTGATTGGAAGAGGAAGTGATCAATGAATACTGACAGATTTTCCGTTAGGCTGCCCATTGATGAAACTATAGGGCGGCCAGGTGGTGCCCTAAGATCTTTATGAATTTTGGGCAGGTGATAGAAGGTAGGAATTACTGGATGGTTTGATCGTAAAAAAAGATATTCTTCGGTATTCAACATATCTTTATTGTGCCATTTCTGTATTAGCTTGTCATATTCTTGTATGCTGTCTTGATATTTTCTCATGGTGGTAAGTTCATAGTGTTCTCGATTCAGGAGTTGTCTCTTGGCTTCACCCACATACATATCCTTGGTCATTATTACTACATTCCCCCCTTTGTCGGAGGGTTTGTAGATTATCGAGGTGTCGTCTTGAAGATTTTTCAAGGCTTGTCTTTGTCCTGTGGTTAGGGAGTTGGTGACTCTTCCCTTAAAGATATGTTGAATACCGAAGAATATCTTTTTTTACGATCAAACCATCCAGTAATTCCTACCTTCTATCACCTGCCCAAAATTCATAAAGATCTTAGGGCACCACCTGGCCGCCCTATAGTTTCATCAATGGGCAGCCTAACGGAAAATCTGTCAGTATTCATTGATCACTTCCTCTTCCAATCAGTGCTCAAACTATCTTCATACATTAGGGACACGAAAGAGTTCATTGTACAACTGCAGGACCTTGTTTGGGATCCCATGTATGTTTTGATTGTAATGGATATAACAAGTTTATATACTTGCATTGAGCACGTGCAAGGCTTAAAAGCAATTGAATATTTCATGAGGAAGAGACCTTTGAAGTATGCAGGACACAGTACTATGTTGCTGGAGTTAACGGAGTTTTGCCTGTTGAACAACTTCTTTCTTTTTCAGGGTGAGCTCTTTAGACAAATCTCCGGGACGGCCATGGGAACCTGCTTCGCCCCCAGCTACGCGAATTTATTCGTAGGCTGGTGGGAGGAGCAGGTGGCCTGGTCGGAGGGGAATAGTACTTGGACTAGTAATGTGATCAAATGGCATAGATATATTGACAACCTCTTTCTGGTGTGGAGGGGGTCAGAACAAAGTGCCAGAGATTACATTTCACACTTGAATACCAACAATGTCAACTTGAAATTAACTGGCGAGGTGAGCTCAGTGGCAGTGAGCTACCTCGACCTACGTGTAACTATTATTGACAACCAAGTGACCACATCCCTTTACCATAAACCCACTGCTGGGAATAGCGTTTTACACGCAGAGAGCGGACACCCAGTGAACCTAAAACGAAGCATTCCCTACGGGGAGCTATTGCGCCTCAAACGCAACTGCTCACGAGAGGAAGACTTCCAAAGGGCTGCAAAAGACAGTGTAGATAGGTTCATACAAAGAGGCTACAGTCCTGCTCTCCTAACCCAAACTCTGAAACGAGTATCAGGGACTGATAGAGCAGAATTGTTAAAGGAAAGAATAGATCATAAGAAATCCGACGAGGGCAAATTCCGTTTAGTAACAACTTACAGCAACAAAGCCAACAGATTGAAAGAAATACTGCGCCATAGTTGGCATATTTTAAAGACTGATCCCATCATTGGTGCAGATATTCCAAAAAACCCACTAGTAACCGTAAAAACAAAGTCCATCAAAGATCTTTTGGTACATAGCCATCTAGAAGCTCCCATTGCTAGGACTAATACTTTGGCAGAGATGAAGGGATTTTACCCCTGTGGTAAATGCAAGGCCTGTGCCTATAGCAAAAGGGTCTTGGGCTATGAAATCCCAGGGGTTATGAGGAAGAAAGTCATTGGTTCTTTCATCACATGTCAAACACCATATGTGGTTTATTGCCTAGTATGTCCCTGCAACTTAAAGTACATAGGGAGCACTATAAAAAGTGTTAAATTGAGAATCCTCGAACATATGAGGGCTATAGCCAATAAGGACATGACATCTCCTGTAGCTAAACACTTTGCCATTAAACATTGGAGCAATAGGGATATGCTACAATACTTCGGGATGGACCAGGTACCGGAACATGAAAGGGGCGGTAACCGACTGTTAAGGTTGAGACGTTTGGAGTCACGTTACATCATTGACTTACAAACGAAAATTCCAACAGGTCTGAATAGTGGGGAGGAATTAGCCATCCACCTTGGTAAATAAATCGAATTTGTACATACCACAGCCAATTCCCCCAACTCCAAAGGAAACTGTTTTAACCTGGGGGGTGCCCCCAGGTATTGACAGGCGGTTTCTAGTGATAGGAATCGCCCAAGCCGATCCACGGCGAGATAGCAAAGGAATGTACAATTCATTAGGCAATATTATCTAATTTGTGGGAGAAATTCCTAGAACGCGTGCATTCAGCATGGGAATAATTGCCCTGATAATCATTGAATTTAATAATGTATATTTAAGTTGCACGCAATTTTGACTGATTTTCATCCCACAGAAGATATTGACAAAATATGTATTCAATCTGTTAGCCGATTCACGGCTTCAAAAATGAACTGTATTGAACCATTTTAATGCAATTTGCTTATTGATGTATGAAATAATGTTATTTTTGCACATTCCAATATGGCGCCCGTAGTTCTGAAACGGGTAGTCCTTTCACAGTTTCCATTAGGAGCAACGCGCTGCATAAAACGCTTTCCTGGTAACATTTTTGTAATCACATTGACAAAGTTCAAGTTCAAGTTCAGGTATTTATAAAGCGCACTGCTCACCCAGAGGGTCTCAAGGCGCTGGAGGGAGGGGTTTACTTTTTATCGAATAGCCATGTTTTCAGTTCTTTTCTGAAGGAGATGTGATTCTGAGTAAGGCGGAGGTGGGTGGGGAGTGAGTTCCAGGTCTTGGCAGCCAGGAAGGAGAAAGATCTGCCACCCATGGTGGTTTTTCGGATGTGCGGGACTGCGGCGCGGGCTTGATTGGATGATCTTAGTTGGCGGGTGGGATAGTAGAAGGACAGTCGGGTGTTGAGGCATTCGGGTCCTAGATTATAAAGGGACTTGTGTGCGTGGGTAAGAAGGCGGAAAGTAATTCTTTTGTTGACGGGAAGCCAGTGGAGGTTTTTTAAGTGACCGGTGATGTGCTCTTGGCGCGGGATGTCTAATATGAGTCTCGCTGATGCGTTTTGGATGCGTTGGAGTTTTTTCTGCAATTTTGTTGTAATTCCGGCGTAGAGTGTGTTGCCATAGTCCAGTCGACTCGTGACCAGTGCATGGGTGACAGTCTTTCTTGTTTCGAGGGGGATCCAGCGGAAGATCTTTTTGAGAATGCGAAGGACGTTGAAGCAGGAGGATGATACGGCGTTGACTTGTCTGGACATTGAGAGGGAGGAGTCTAGAATGAAGCCAAGGTTGCGTGCATGGTCTGTGGGTGTGGGCGCAGATCCCAAAGCGGAAGGCCACCAGGAGTCGTCCCAAGCTGAGGGGGGGGATCCTAGGATGAGCACCTCCGTCTTGTCTGAGTTGAGTTTTAAGCGGCTCTGTTTCATCCATTCGGCTACAAAGGGCTTGACCCGAAACGCGTCTGCATAAGGATTAAAAGAATACTGAAACTCACCCTGCGAGTGCTGCTTTTCTTCTTCTCTCTCGGCTGAGAGAGGAGTTTTTGGAGCTTGGATATATATATATATATATATATTACCTACTGGCGGTCGCCAGTAGGTATATATAGTTAGGATTTTTTCTCTATGGGTTTTTTGAAAATTCTATGTCTAATAACTTTGGCGTTTGTGGACGGAATTGGCTGAAATTTTCAGGAAAATGGCACATTTTGTTTCTGAGCAGCCCTTGAAAATTTGGGGGGGGTTCGTCCAGTGGGGGCCGAGAAAAAAGGGGGGTCCCAAAACGTGTTTTTAACATTGAGTTTTCCATAGGGCGGTTGGCCTCACTTTTAGCCCGAACGGCTGAATGGATTTGCACGAAACTTGGCAAAATTGTAGGGACTGGTAGCCCGATGTGCCTTTTGTAGGTCTCAATATATGTGCTCCAGTGGATTTTGAGAAATTAACGTTTAAAAAAAGATATATATCTGTAACAGCGGACCGGTTAGCGCTCTGGTTCGCGGACTTTTCGCGCAACGGAGCTTTGTGAAGCGAAGCTGATTGGTTCTCCGGCGTCTGTCAACATTCCAAACAGTCCGTAGCGGCCGCCATCTTGTCTCTCGGTAGGATCGAGAGACAAGAGGAGGTCAAAACAAAGGGGGAAATAACTATAAGGGGGCATAGTAGATCCTCGCTGACCCCCTAGGTTTGATGTGGAGGTTTTAAAAGGGCCCCGCGGGGCAAAAAAAAAACAAAATAATAATAATCGAACGGCTGAATGGATTTGCACGAAACTTGGCAAAATATTAGGGACTGGTAGCCCGATGTGCCTTTGCTAGGTCTCAATATATGTGCTCCAGTGGATTTTGAGAAATTAACGTTGAAAAAAAGATATATATCTGTAACAGCGCTCCGCTTCGCGTACTTTTCGCGTTACGGAGCTTTGCGAAGCTGATTGGTTCTCCGGCGTCTGTCAACATTCCAAACAGTCCGTAGCGGCCGCCATCTTGTCCCTCGGTAGGATTGAGAGACAAGAGGAGGCCAAAGCGAAGGGGGAAATGACCATAAGGGGGCATAGTAGATCCTTCCTGACCTCTTAGGTTTGATGTACCATTTTGCCAAGTTTGGTGTAATTCCGTTCAGCCATTCAGGCTGTAGACGTATGTAAATGTCCTATGGAAAATTGCATGGGGAAAACACATTTGAAAGTGTTGAAATTTAGAACCAATTAAAATGTTACTTTGGTTTTGTATTTGTGTGTGATGAAAGTTAATTGGTTATGTATATATGTCAAATGAGAGGAAACCACAGCCATTTTGTGATACTACTGTCTGAGGTACATTTGTGAGGAATTTTTGGTGGTGAATTTCTGGTGTTTGATTTACACAGTACTAACACTTCTGCTACTTTTAAAAAGGTGAGTTGTTAATTTGTATGGGGAACTATGTTGTACACTTGAAGATAATTTGAAAAATGTTTTCTGTTATTTATTTGCAGTCCTTCTGTTATACTAAATACTTGATAAAGTTAGTTTTATATTATGTATTACTAAAGACGATAAATGAAAGTGATTATTTTTTTCTGCAATTTACAGCAAGCAATTTCAAAATAAAATGGCTCACAATGAAGAGACCGTGGCAATTTCTTTTGAATTGTCCAACACATTGATTGAAATTGAGAGCACCAATAATGAAATATTGTCACAAGGAGGACATGACTTGTATGATTCCATTAGATTGATTGAAATGGACAGCACCAAGAATGAAATATTGTCACAAGGAGATGACTTGAATGATTCCACTACATTGATTGAAATTGAGAGCACCAATAATGAAATATTGTCACAAGGAGGAGATGGCTTGTATGATTCCATTAGATTGATTGAAATGGACAGCACCAATAATGAAATATTGTCACAAGGAGGAGATGACTTGAATGATTCCACTACATTGATTGAAATTGAGAGCACCAATAATGAAATATTGTCACGAGGAGATGACTTGAATGATTCCACTACATTGATTGAAATTGACAGCACCAATAATGAAATATTGTCACAATGAGGAGATGACTTGAATGATTTTTTTGATCAATCTCTTGATGGCGAATTTATCGAGTGTTTGGAGACCATAGAGTTACAAGAATCATCATTGGAGACTTTTAATGAGGACATTGCTGATGAGGACATGTTACTAGTTCTTTCAAATTTAGAAAATTCTGAAGAATAAATTTATATTTAGAAATCAAAAATTGTTTGAGACATTATTCATTTTTATTTTTAATTTATGAGGTTGTAGCGAAGTGATTGTAGTATAAAATGAGACTTATAGTATAGAGTGCAACATTTTTATGTTACATGGTAAGTTTACTCATATTTACTTCCCTCCTGCCACTATATTATCTCCAATGTGTATTTGACATGTCTTCTTCATCTCCGGCCTCCTTTCTCTCACTGTGTGTCTCCGATGCATCTTATCGCTGGTATTTTGTGTAATTACAGAAGAGAGTAAAATAAAATAGTTCGGAACGTGAAAAGGGGGCAAAGTAGAGTACTCCTCACCCCCTAGGCCTTTTTAGGCGGTCCCAAAAGGATCAGTTTCTGCTTTCCTGAGAGATTATGGTATGAGTTCCATATACCACAATAACTTGCATTACAACATGCAAGATATCTATCTCCTATTACCAACTTTTGGAGATATTCGCGCTAAGCGCGAATATCTCCAAAAAGTAACACCTGCCCTGAGCAGTTCTTAGCCATGTTATCCAATGGGAGGTGGATAACATGGCTAAGAGTATTAGCTCGGTAATGCATGAATATCGCTGAGTTTTTAGCGATATTCATGCATTGCGGCCGTTTATTATCGCATTTGCGATAAACCTTGATAATAGTAAGGTTTATCTTCGATAATTTCTGACGATGCTTAGTGGTAAAAAATTGGTTGGTAAGCATCGTTAGCGATAAATATCGCTTAACTTTGGTAATATGCCCCAACGTCTGTTAACGTTCGATTCGAAGGAAATGAGGAAGTGTTGAAAAACATTGTCTGCGCCATCTTGCCTTTTTTGAAATGCCACACTTTTGTCGTGCACGGCAGCCATTTTAGATGTCTTGACCAGACCCACTCTCTGCACGCTGTCGATTCGTAGCATGGCTCCTCACCCTCGTAAGCATCTCCCCCAGGCACTGGTCACCACCGCTCTCTGTCTTATGCATGGGCAATAAACCTCCCCCCATCTGCGCTGCTCTTCCCTGAGAATCACACTCTGTGCCCGCCCGACACCTCCCTTTCGCCCTATTCACTACCGCACCCTCTGACACTCCTCTTTCTCTGTGTCCGATTGTCCAGGCTATCAGCTAGCCCTGCAGATGTAGTTTATGGCCCCAGCTGTAAAGAATCACCCCTCTTCAAAGGAGTTATAGTAGATCAAGGCCCACACTCGATGAGATCCGTCACACCACACGTGTTCCTACTATCTGAAAACCATCCTGTATTGTGATTGGGGAGGGGACCGAGCCTGAAGCGGAAGATTCCAGGAATGACTCTTTGTACATCAAAGTTTTTACAATTATGTGTCACATTAAAAATATATAGCACTCCAACAAAGTAGTAGGAATATAAAACTTTAATAACATATAAATATATACAACAAAACAAAAACAGTAAAAACATTTAAACAACGAAGAGACCGTGGCAATTTCTTTTTAATTATCCAATAGATTTATTGAAATTGACAGCACCAATAATGAAATATTCTTGTCAGTAGCGGTCTGTTGTGCGAATAGTTCCAAGGCAGCAGAACGCGCTGAAATCTAGATGGCACGAAAGTGATGTCTAGTAAGTTGCCGCCCAGCAAAAAACGGCGTGGGGCGCCGCGGGGGTGAGTGAGTCCAGTAGGCACCACAGCTATTCTTACCGGCATTGCAGAATTACTGCTGGGGACAATGCCTGTGCTGTAGCAGGGTCACAGCAGAAACAAAAAGGATTCTGTTGAAGATGTTGTTGGTTTTCAATTTGAAAACAGTTCTGGTGTCAACTGCTATGCTAATGTAGTGGTTAATGTTTTGTTTTCTCTAGAAAATGTAAAAGAGGGGGAGGCAGTCCAAAGTTCCGTTAAAAGGGCAAAGGAAAGGATCGGTGGTTTGAACTATCAGTCAAAAAGGGGAGGGGGTGCAATAATTTTTCCTACCGGGTCACACTGTGCTTTCACCGGAAGTGAGGTCTGCAGGATTCTAGTAATTCAAAGTGAGGCTGGCGCCAGCATGGGAGCGCCGACGTCCCGCGGATACAGTTTCGTCACTCCACGGGCGATCATGGCAGTCATTCCCCATCGGGGGTCGGAGACTCCCGCGGCTCCTCTAGAATCTTCAAGGTCGTGGAGGACTACGGTGGTGGAGTCAACCAGTGACCGGGCCATTTCTTTATGTTGGGCCCGCTCTTGCCAGGTCGACCGCCATTTTGAGAGTTCGGCAGCTACCGGCGATCGCGGGGTCACATGAGCGGACGGGCTCCACCCTGCCGGGCGAGACGTTGCAGCATGGCCACAGTGGAAGAACCGTTATCTAGGTCGTTCCGAAACTGTGCAGCACTGTAGTTGTTAGGATGCCACCGCCTGGAGCGCTGAGGGTGCAGCTGGGAAGTCTCCACCTGGGGAGGCGGGAGAGGCCTGTTCGCACCGTCTCTCCCTCCCAGTGCACCCCACGGCGTCTCGCTTGAGATTTGTTATGGCCGGACCAGGCGATGAGGACGAGGGGGGGGTCGGAGGCATGTGCAAGACATCCCCCCCCAGTGTTGTCGCAGCCATTATAAAAGAAAGAAGTGTCCCGTCCGTCTTCGGGCCGGGCTTCCGGTGGATGTCGGCCGGACGCCCCTGGCTCTGGCCCCATGAACGGGTTTCTTGGTTTATCGGCTGCAGCCGGATCCCGTCGGCCTCGGCCCCCCGACCGTTGGTGGTCGGACCGGAAGAGCATGTGGCGGGACTACCTGCAACTCTCAAGGGCCACCGCGGCCGGACTGGGAGAGAGAGGGGAGGGTCGAGGAGACATTCCCCCCCCCTGCAACTGTTCAGCGTTGTAAAGGCAATCCCCTGGCCGGGTCCCGCTGGCCTCGGCCTCTCCTTCGGCTACACCCTACGTTAGGATCTCCTGGCCGAGGCGTGGCAGCAGGACCTGCCTTATATGGGCTGCTCCCGGCTGGGCGTAGCCGGAACCCTGCCCCACCTTGGAAGTTTCCAGAGTGGGGGTGGATGTTCTACTGACTTGCATTTTCCCTAGTCTATCGATTTTTTTGGCGTGGCAGGCGGTGGGACAGCGAGGGGTGATTTGGTTTGTCTTACTGTTTTCTGGTCTCTCACCACTGGCATATTTTAACGTTTTCTTGTTTCTAGGACATTAATAGGTTTTATCATTACGTTATGTTATCGTTTCTTTGTTCGTTGTTTAATAAAAGTTCATGTTCATCAGTGGCCTACTGATTTTCGTTTTCCTATTTTTTTCTTTCCAGGTTGTTTCATGGTAAAGTTTCTGTTAACAGGATACAGTGATCACTTCGTTATTATTGCATATGTCCTTTTCACTAGGGGTGCTCTCTGGTCGGGCCAGATGACGTATCTCTAGTAAATGGTCCGGGTGAAAAAGGTGCATCAATCAGTGGGGAGTAGATAGGCATGACAGATTACAACGGGGGAGAACGGTCCGCATTACGTACCCTTTCACTACTTGCAAAGATTTTCCTACGTTTATTTGCAAACAGGGAATACCTCCAAAAAGAACTAATTCCCAAACAGTCAATGTTCGGACAATCAATCAATCAATGAGGAATGAAATAGGTACGACGTGTTAAAGGCTTGCGTTACCTACCCTTCACTATCTGCAAAGGGAGATAGAATATTCCTATTCTTCCTCGTTTGCAGGTAGAGAAGATCGTTAAGAGAATTAACTTCGAACAATTCAATGCTCGATTGAAACAATCAACAAGGGGTACTGTGAACACAAATGAACGCCGCTTATATACATACGCATTGCTATTTTCAACAGGTTGTTCCTAATGTTTCTATTTTAGCGAGGTCAAAAGAGATCCCATTAGTGGCCTACTGATTTTGCTCGATTCCTTTTGTTTTTTTACACGATTTTTCGCTATCTGCAAAGACTAAACAGAGTATTGCGACTCTGTGCTTGTTGGTAAATAGAGAATGAACCAAAGAGAACAATCAATCAAATGGAGAGAGAAGCAGGCACGACGGATTACAAAGGGGGAAAGGGCTGCGTTAACTACCCTTCACTATCTGCAAAGAGAGAGTACTCCTAATAGAAATGAGGGGTGGGGGGCAGCAATCAAAGCAGATCAGTGTGCATAAACACGAGAAAAAAAAATTCTTACCACGTACTTGACATTCGACAGCTTATGATATTTGCTATTAAAAAACCATTGAAATTCACTGAAAAAACCATAGGTTATAGACCATATATAGTTAGGAATTAGCATTTACAAAACCTTGAAAATTCACTGAAAAAACCATAGGTTATAGACCATATATAGTTAGGAATTAGCATTTACAAAACCTTGAAAATTCACTGAAAAAACCATAGGTTATAGACCATATATAGTTAGGAATTAGCATTTAAAAAACCTTATTTTACTCACACAAAACCATTGAAATTCCATATATAGTTAGTTGCACTAACTATATATCGCGCACCCGCAATCCACTGCTGATGATGTCACATATTACATCATTCATGACATGGTCAGTGACATCACTGATGACATCACTGATGACATCTCAAATGACATCACTGATGACATCACTGATGACATCTCATTTGACATCAATGACCACATCACTGATGATATCATTCATGTGACAATACAATGCATCTCTTCACACTTTAATATAACCTCTGTTACACCCAGTGTTAAATACAGAGTATAATTTTTGAAACCATTGACACACCAATACTAGTTACTACATACGCACTCAGTGATTCCTATGTTTACACACACATTCACTCATTTACCCATACAATCATTCATACATACAATCACTCATCTTTACAACACTATCATATGCACTCATACACCTATACAGACTCTCACACTCTGTCACTCATCCATGGAGTTACTCACACACCTAGTCAGTCCTGTAAAGAATCAATCACACTTCCATTTTCTAATCTATACAGTTAAACATAGAGCACCTTACATTTTGAAACATATACTAACACATAATTACTCTCTTATACAATCATTGATACAAGTACACATTGATCTGCACAGAGTCACACACCTCCCAGCCAGCCACACACACACTCAGTCTCCCATACAAATATTTGGGCAATCAATCAATAACCCATATAGTTACTCATATAGCTACTGATCAACACATGCAGCAGTTTACAGAACAACAGACATAATGATGCACAAATTAAGACAGTTTAGTCACTAACCCATGCACTCAGTGAGACACATTTAATCACTCACTCATACAGTCAGTCACGCACCTACTAAATCCTTCATCCAGACACTTCTACATCTACTCATTCTTCAATATGTAAAACATATTTAAACTTTACAGAAACACACAGTCACTGGATGATGTCATCAGTGATGTCATCAGTGATGTCATTTGAGATGTCATCAGTGATGTCATCAGTGATGTCACTGACCATGTCATGAATGATGTAATATGTGACATCATCAGCAGTGGATTGCGGGTGCGCGATATATAGTTAGTGCAACTAACTATATATGGAATTTCAATGGTTTTGTGTGAGTAAAATAAGGTTTTTTAAATGCTAATTCCTAACTATATATGGTCTATAACCTATGGTTTTTTCAGTGAATTTTCAAGGTTTTGTAAATGCTAATTCCTAACTATATATGGTCTATAACCTATGGTTTTTTCAGTGAATATATATATATATATATATATATATATATATATATATATATATATATATATATATATATATATATATATATCATCAATAATAAGGCCAAAGAAATAGTACATACACTTTTATTTCGGAATAAACCGTTTTTTCACATTGTTTACATTTTTCATAACATCATTGTTCTTGAGCTATCATGTCATTAATATTCTAAGTAACACAACTAACTAAAGCATAATTTGAATATTTCAAACTGCTTCTTAAACAAAATGCACACATTGAGTATGTGAGTTCGATGTAGATTAAATACATATTTGCCTAACAATGTCACTCTGAAGTTAGGTTACTAATTTGGAAGGAGGTACCCCTACCATAATCAGCTTGCATTGACACAAACATCTATCTAATCCCTGGTACCACTGGCAAAATTCCCTAGAGAAAAGTTCAGGCAGTGTAAAACACCTTTAAGAATCAGAACACACACAATTTCCGAACCAGTTTTGAAAATTATTTCCAGAAATCAAGAACAAAGCAACATTGAAAATTACACAAATGTGAACAAAATGGTTTAGCCTAACTTGAGACAAGAATTGTTATAGTTTTGAAGCAGAAATGTCACAACATGTCTCTAAGAACAATGGAGCTGCAAAAGTCACTGTCAGGAAACATGCACTACCCAGATACCAAACACAGATGCCAGAAGCTGGGTGTTTGAAACTGGGTCTCTAGTTGGCAGAGGTATACACCCTGCCCAAGTAGGGAACACAATCCTAGTCAGTGTAAGCTAGATACACATTTTAAATTACCCTGCGCTCACCATTTGGTAACTTGGCACGGAGCGGGCAGGCTTAGCTCAAGAGACAACGTGTAAAGTAGTTGCATAACACACACACATACACACAGCAACACAATGAAAACACCACACAAAGACGCCACATAGGTTTAGCAGAATAGAACATATTTATCTGAGTAAAAAATAGCAAAATTACAAAAATCCTAACAGTAGAATTTGAGATATATATATATATATTTAAATAATAAATGCAAAAACAGTGCCTAGAAGTAAATAGCACTAAAAGGTTTCTTAAGATCACGCTAGACCGGTACAAATCAGGCCCACCACAATGGAGGGAGGTTAAAAAAGTACCTTGTGCTGGGCAAGCATTGAAGACCTCACTTCGTTAATTCTGATTAAAGCAGTCGGGTCAATGCTTGGAAGTTAAGCCTTGTAGTCGGTGTTGAAGGATAGGCCCTGCATCAACATCAAGCCTCGCAGTCAATGTTGAAGGATCAGTGCTGCGTAGTTGTTAAACCTCGCAGTTGGGACCCGTATCTGCATTGGCAAAGGAGGGCACTGCATCAGTTCTAATCTGCGCAAAGGTCTCACTGTGTCGATTATTGCAGAAAACAGCTGCAGAATCCACTTCTGAGGACTGAGGACTGGAGGGGGCACCTCAGGCAAGAGTAGGAATTGTGGAGTTCAGAAGCACCAGCAGAGTTTCAAGAGGTTTTTTGTGTCCCTGAGAATTCAGAAAAAAATAGGCAAGCCAGCAAGCCCTTGGACTCACTCTGGGTTTAAGTGAGATGGGTCCAGTCCTTGTCCTCACCAAAGCAGAGAAGCAAGCCCTCAGGACAGTAAGTGAAGGCAAAGTGGTAGTCCTAAAAGCACAGAAGTCTTTACTCCAGTAGACTTCTTCCCAGGTCCAGTAGTGTACTGATTCGATAGGGTCAGAGACCCAGTACTTATACACAAATGTGCCTTTGAAGTGGAGCCTGACTTCAAAGCAGCTCCTTGAGGTGCACAAGTCCTCTGTCATCCCAGCCTGTCTGCCAGGCTATCTGTGGGTGGTAATCAGTCCTTTGAGTGGAGACAGGACACAATCAATTCAGATGTAAGTGTGAGCTCCCTCTCCCTTGTCCTGCCCAGTAAGGCTATCAGAATGCAGATGAGTCCTGTGTCACACCTGTCCTTCCTGTGTTTGTGGATGTCTAGAGGAAGTGTATCTGTCACCCAGCCCATACATGTATGGGAGATGGGTGTAGGCACACACAGCAAAGTTAAGAGCAGAGAAATGTCCACTTTACCACTAAAGAGGATTTACCATTACCATTCTGAAGATATTAAACATAATTTAGCTACTTATTTCTAATCAGAAATTACAGCTTAAAAGTGTTTTAAAGTACTCCCAACTCTAGTCTATGAGAGGAGTAGGCCTCACAGCAGTGAAAATCGAATTTAGCTGTTCGTCACTACCAGGACATGTAAAACAGCAAAGTACATGTCCTATCTTTTGGCTGTACAGCACTCTGACCATGGGGCTGTGTAGGGCCTACCTTGTGGGTGACCTATGTGTATTAAAAGGGAGTTTAAGGCTTGATAAGAGTTTACATGCCAAGTCGAAGTAGCAGCAAACTTCACATAGAGGCCTTGCAGTGGAAGGCCTGGGACAGGTTTTAAGAACTACTTGTGTAGTGGCACAATCATTGCTGCAGGCCCACTAGTATTGAAAAAACAATGGTCCAAAGACTAATATTTTGCAATGTCGCAGTTAGTCAAACTTTTTATAGTTCAAAAGTGGAATAGTCTCACAAAACAACAGCCAAAAGAACAAAATCCAGTGGTGATTTATTCATTTTCTACCACTATTATGCAATATAAATAACTTGTACATTATATATAGGTCATCATGGTTGCCCCAAAGGGAGCGTGCATTGATAGAAGGATGTAGTAGTGCTCAGTTATAAGGAAAGAAAAGAATAATGCAAAGATTGTGACATAAAAACACAGTTTCTCATTTATACAAAAGGATCAATAATCATCCCTATATTAAGACCTGCCCTAATTCAATTCATGCATAATTATAAATCATTACACAACCCATATATATAATAATTATTGTGCACAAAAGGGTATAATGTATAGGTCTAGGTCAAATATCAAAAAAGCGTTGACGTTTCGACTCGACTTAGGCCTCACGGTGAATTAAGCCTGGGCCGTGCGAGTCTTCATCAGGACTAGGGCGGGCAACCATATATCATTGGATGACCCTATAAAATAAAGAAATAGTCTAAGTAGGCTGTTGATAGTACGGAAAACTAAGTTAAATTGAAAGAACGGGGGTCAATTGCTTACCCTGACGTTGATGATGATTCTAATATGATTCTCCTAATGTAATTTTCAATTAATGAAATGGTCCTCCTGGAAGACAATAAATTCTATTGAGGACCTGAGGTAAAACCGCAATTCATATTGTAGGTAAAGAAGGATGAGAGATTTTTACCTTCATTGTTATATGCCATCAGCAGGATTCACTCGAAAATTCAACATGTAGTGAAACCCTATAGAAGAAGTGAATACAATAAGGTAACCAGACTCAGATTCTGTCCCCCTAACAGGAAAAAATACCAAGATTTTACCTGTATACTGTGATCTTATGGGATAGTCTAACCCTCTTTCTCTTTTCCAACCAGATGTTCCACACAATTCATATTTAAGGTGGCATCGCTATAAAGAAAGACCAAAGCTTGTTTTCACTATGACAAGGTCTCAGACTTATAGGCCGATTATGTCTGGCCACTTGTTGAGGCTTACCTATTTTTTCTAGAAGTCGAGGGGCGTTAGATTCTGAGTGACCCTTCGAGAATAGAATTCACTGACTCCAAAAGTGAACAAACGCTGAAAAAACGGAAAAAAGACGTACACTAGTAAGAATTAATTTTCATGTCCAGGGTTCCCCTTATTATGAACAACGGTATATTGGCGCTTACCTAACTCGTTCGTGGCCTATCAGGCAAGGTTTCTCGCGTCTCGTACCCCAAGCCGGAACAAGATACTGTCAACACGCGGAGGACTACATAGAAGTCGTCCGACATAAACAGAGGACTCGGGCATGGCTGATTGTAACCGGCATCCCTGCCATCTTAGAACGATTAAATTCAGGCATATTAAAGGTCATATTGGATTCTACTGACCATATTTCTTGTCGGAAGATATTAACTTCGACCAAAACAAACAAACTTCATAAAATACAGGCTTTTACCATCTCAATCAGAGGGTTGTTTTGGAAATGTGTCGACATAAACAAGGGACCTTCCGTTATTATTGTGGAGTTCGGATTAGCCTTAAAAGTTGTTCGGGAGCCATCTTTGAGTGATTAAATTCGGCATATAAGAGGTCATATTAGATATAACTGACCAGGAAAATATTAGCTTTGACCAACCAAACCAACTTCATAAATTACATATTTTAATGTAAACACCAATCAAGGGGTTATTTAAAAGTGTATCAACATACACAAGGGACATTCCACTGTTATTGTAGAGTTTAGATTACCACCATCTTGGGACACCCTTCGAAGTTGTTCGGGAGCCTGTTAAAGCTGTGTTAGGCATTTATACTGTCATGGTTTATCTTGGAATTCAAAGTTCCTTGATTCTAAATCGATGTTTGGTGTGTTAAGGCATATGTTGAAATGTTCTCTGATCCTCAATACAAATATGATATGCAATTATTGTCATATGGTATACTTCACAAGAAACTTAAAAACAAAACAAAACAGAATTTCAGCGAATTGTTACAATATCAGATCTGCATACAATATAGTACATCTGTGATCAATGATGTGGCTACTGAGGGCTATACAATCAGAAGAGACACTTGTCTATTTATTTCCTCCATTTCGTTAAATCCTGAATGTACAGTGTCCAAACGGTGTATCCACATACACTCTCTTTTGTTCAAAATAGCACCCAAATCTCCTCCTCTAGGGTTGGCTCTCACTTTCTCAATAACCCACCATTGGAAACCGTTAGGGTTATGGTCAAATCTGGTAAAATGATCCACTAAAGGTGCCCCCTGAGTTTTACAGCATATTCTGCTGGTATGTTGGAGAATGCAACATTTTATCTTTTGGATTGTCTGTCCAACATATATAAAACCACAGGGGAATTTGATGGAATAGATCACCCCTGTGGTGTTGCCGTTGCTGTGATTCTTAAGAGTATAAGTCACGTCATTGTGTGTGAAACTAGTACATTCTAAAGTGAGTGGACAAGCCTTACATCCACCACATTTCGTATGTCCCAGCACCGGTGTGAGGCCCCACAATGTAGTTTGACTGGCTTGTTGTGGTGGAAGTAAAAGACATTTTACCAGGTAGTCTCGGATGTTTTTACACTTTCTGAATGCATGTAATGGAGGGGGCATGCCCCCTAGTTCTTCTTTGACCAAGTGCCAATGGCGGTTTATCAATTTCTTTATTGTACTGCGTTTAGTGTTAAATGTTGTCACACACACTAGGCGTTCAACACTTTTTTCTTTTGGCTGTGTGTCCAACAGATGTTCACGATGATTGTTCCATGCACGCTTCCGTTCCATTTTCAAAAGCCTCTGTGGATATCCTCGTTCAATCAGTCTACCAACCAACAAAGAGGATTCTTCGAAGTAATCCTCCTTTCTTGTACAATTCCGCCGCAACCTCAGAAATTGGCCGAAACGCAAATTGTCCCTGAGGTTGCGGGGATGATGGCTGGTGTACCTAAGAAGAGTATTCCTTTCACTGGTCTTTCTATACAAGGTGGTGTATAGAATCCCAGCATCTGCCTTGATCTGAATGTCCAAAAAGTTGATAGACATATTATCTGATTCAAGAGTGAACTGGATGTCGTCTGAGCGGTCGTTGAGCCAGCCATGAAACATTGATAACAGATCCTTATTGCCCTCCCATATCAGGAGGACGTCATCAATGTATCGGGCCCACAAAGAGATGTGATTCTTATATGTATTATTTGGGTTGAGGACAAATTCATGTTCAAATTCACTCATGTAAATAATCGCCAAGTTTGGTGCAAAACGTGCCCCCATAGCTACACCCCTTGTCTGGATGTAGTGTTTGTTTTGAAATACAAAAAAGTTTTTGGTCATTGCTATAGTAAGCAAATTCATGATGAACTCAGTAGAGACTCTGTGGGGTGTTGGTCTCCAGTTGAGAATTCTTTCTATGCATGATAGAGCAGACTGTTGGGGAATGTTAGTGTAAAGGGCTGTGATGTCCATAGTAGCCAACAGAGAGGTATTATGTTCATAAGCGCGTCCCTCAACCAGTTGTATTGTTTGGGTAGTATCTCTTAAATATGTAGACGTGGCCGTGGCTATTGGTTTTAGAAAAACGTCTATATATTTACACAGAGGCTCTAACAAAGAACCGCACCCTGAAATAATTGGACGACCTGGTGGATCAGTCATCCGCTTATGTACCTTGGGAAGGGTGTATATAGTGGGCATTCATGGGTGTTTATTGTTTAGAAATTCATACTCTGACTTATTTATCCATTCATTGTCCAAAGCTGTTTTTGTGATGTTATTAATGAGTAGACTGATTTCTCTTGTGGTTTTTTTTTTCAATAGAGTGTAGTTACCCTCTACCGCAAGTTGCGAGAGTATCTCATCTTTATACTTGTCAATATTCTGGACAACTATCACTCCACCCTTGTCCGCGGGTTTTATAACTATACTGTCATTGTTCTTCAAGGCATATAGAGCTTCCTTTTCCTGCTTACTTATATTGTATGGAACATACTGGCGGCTGGCAAGTGCATTGTCAATATCGCGTAGAACCACTTGTTCAAACGCAATTATTTTGTGATCTAGAAGATGGACCGGGGGGTTAAATTTAGAAGGTGGTCTTAGGTCACTTCCGGAGAAAACAGGATTGTAGGGAGTCTTCAAAAAATAGTGTTTTAATCGCACCTTTCTGAAGAACTGGTGTAACTCGATTTTCAAATTAAAGTTGTTAGGCATTGATGTAGGGACAAAAGATAGACCCTTGGATAAAACGTCCTGTTCTACCTGAGTGAGCTCATGATCAGACAAGTTAATGACAGGGTTATCTTTGTGATGCACTACCATCTGTAATGTTTCTGGCGTGTTCGAATGTCTCAGTGGTATTCCTGCTGGTTCTGGGGTTGCTTCTTCCCTCTCCCTGTTCCCTTATTCCAGGTGACACCACGTCCTCCCCTGGGCCTGCCCCAGGGGCGACCTCTTCCACGAGGACTCCACCATTGGTCCTGACCTAAAAAAGGTTGATGCTCAGAGTAATTCTGGGCAAAGTTGTTGGAGGGTCCACCCGTACTGGTGCTTGGTCGTTCTGAGTCACTATCCGAACCACTACCAAAAGATGAGCCTGAGAAGTTGTTGTATCTCTTATAGCCCCCTCTGCCTCTACTAGAGAAGCCCCCTCTTTGGTCTCTAATGTAATATCCCTCTTGGAGATATGGATAGGTGTTCTTTTTATCATATATTTGAATGTCCCTAGTAACCTTGTCAAGCTTGGTCCCCTGAGTATAGACGTCAAACTCTCGAATAGTTTTTTCTAATCTTTCCAGGGCCTCTTTTGCATTGACCAACGCTTTATCATCAATAATCTCTTTTCTCAGGTCGTCTATTTCTCTGGTTAAACGTTCTACCTCCTCTACAGCTGTTTCCATGCCCAAGACCATCCAATGTCTTGAGCAGGTGGTTGACACAAAGCTAAAATTTTCTTTAAACTTTGGATTCTCTAGGAATATAGCTGGCTCATTTCGAACCTGTAGACCAGTTGGAATAACGTGGCCCTTAGATATTTTGCTAATGTATGGCCATGTAGACGAGTTCTTATAAGCTTTTTTTCTAAGCGTTCCAATTTCAGGATTTTGCTATTCAAAGACAAGTCACTGCTAGTAGTTTTGTCCGTTAAGAAAGTGCCTCCTCCCTCTTCCTGAAGGAGTTTGTCTATGTAATCTTCGGTGTATGTTAGAGTTTCCTTTTCAGACATTCTTCAATATTGTAATCAAAACAGGAGAAATCATACAACAA
Source organism: Lissotriton helveticus (assembly GCF_964261635.1). Taxonomy (NCBI): domain Eukaryota; kingdom Metazoa; phylum Chordata; class Amphibia; order Caudata; family Salamandridae; genus Lissotriton; species Lissotriton helveticus. The sequence continues at coordinate 1,716,142,045 of NC_136059.1, forward strand.
AACAAAATTTCAACAATACATACAATCAAAACAAAAACAACCCTCGCAGACGAACTGCATTAAGGTAACCATTAATAGAAATGGGGTAACCCACTAGGTCTAGGACCTGGGTATTGAACAGTATTGAAAAATCAATGGTCCAAAGACTAATATTTTGCAATGTCGCAGTTAGTCAAACTTTTTATAATTCAAAAGTGGAATAGTCTCACAAAACAACAGCCAAAAGAACAAAATCAAGTGGTGATTTATTCATTTTCTACCACTATTATGCAATTTAAATAACTTGTACATTATATATAGGTCATCATGGTTGCCCCAAAGGAAGCGTGCACTGATAGAAGGATGTAGTAGTGCTCAGGGATAAGGAAAGAAAAGAATAATGCAAAGATTGTGACATAAAAACACAGTTTCTCATTTATACAAAAGGATCAATAATCATCCCTATATTAAGACCTGCCCTAATTCAATTCATGCATAATTATAAATCATTACACAACCCCTATATATAATAATAATTATAGTGCACAAAAGGGTATAATGTATAGGTCCAGGTCAAATATCAAAAAAGCGTCGACGTTTCGACTCGACTTAGGCCTCACGGTGAATTAAGCCTGGGCCGTGTGAGTCTTCATCAGGACTAGGGCTGAGGTAAAACCGCAATTCATATTGTAGGTAAAGAAGGATGAGAGATTTTTACCTTCATTGTTATATGCCATCAGCAGGATTCACTCGAAAATTCAACATGTAGTGAAACCCTATAGAAGAAGTGAATACAATAAGGTAACCAGACTCAGATTCTATGGAACAATAGTCCCCCTAACAGGAAAAAATACGAAGATTTTACATGTATACTGTGATCTTATGGGATAGTCTAATCCTCTTTCTCTTTTCCAACCAGATGTTCCACACAATTCATATTTAAGGTGGCATCGCTATAAAGAAAGACCAAAGCTTGTTATCACTATGACAAGGTCTCAGACTTATAGGCCGATTATGTCTGGCCACTTGTTGAGGCTTACCTATTTTTTCTAGAAGTCGAGGGGCGTTAGATTCTGAGTGACCCTTCGAGAATAGAATTCACTGACTCCAAAAGTGAAGAACGCTGAAAAAACAGGAAAAAGAAGTACCCTAGTAAGAATTAATTTTCATGTCCAGGGTTCCCCTTATTATGAACGACGGTATATTGGCGCTTACCTAACTCGTTCGTGGCATATCAGGCAAGGTTTCTCGCGTCTCGTACCCCGAGCCGGAACAAGATACTGTCAACACGCGGAGGACTACATAGAAGTCGTCCGACATAAACAGAGGACTCGGGCATGGCTGATTGTAACTGGCATCCCCGCCATCTTAGAACAATTAAATTCAGGCATATTAAAGGTCATATTGGATTCTACTGACCATATTTCTTGTCGGAAGATGTTAACTTTGACCAAAACAAACAAACTTCATAAAATACAGGCTTTTACCATCTCAATCAGAGGGTTGTTTTGGAAATGTGTTGACATAAACAAGGGACCTTCCGTTATTATTGTGGAGTTCGGATTAGCCTTAAAAGTTGTTCGGGAGCCATCTTTGAGTGATTAAATTCGGCATATAAGACCTATGTGTATTAATAGGGAGTTTAAGGCTTGATAAGAGTTTACATGCCAAGTCGAAGTGGCAGTAAACTTCACATAGAGGCCTTGCAATGGAAGGCCTGGGATAGGTTGTAAGAACTACTTGTGTAGTGGCACAATCATTGCTGCAGGCCCACTAGTAGCATTTAGTTTACAGGCTGTGGGTATATGGTATACCACTTTACAAGGGACTTACAGGTAAACTAAAGGTGTCAATCAGGTATACAGTACACTAATGTCACCTTGTTTAGGGGAGAAGCACATGTACTTTAGCACTGGTTAGCAGTGGTAAAGTGCTCATAGTCCTGAACCCAACAAAAAGACGGTCAGACAAAGAGGAGGAGGAAGGCAAAAGGTTTGGGATACACCTGGAAAAAATTGCCCTTTCCAACACTGGTCTTGCACCAGAAATTAGAACAAGTAATAGTTACTATGAAACTGTTCAACATCACAAAGGCCAAACATCAGGAATCTGCACCACTGCTACACCCCAATGGTTTCTGTCTTTCTGATGCTATTCCGTCGGGCTCCAGTCACTGATCAAATAGTGACACAGATCTCTCTGCCACTGATTTTTTGTACAGGCAAGACTTTCAATATTTCTTTATGCTGTTATCTTCTGCTGCCCCCACGCTATTAATGCAGTTTCCTTTACACCGGGTCACTCTCTAGCCAATGCACAGTGCAGTTCAATGAGAGCTGGGAGTGGGTTTACAGGATAGAGCTTTTCTCCTTCAATCTGAATCTTGGAGGCAGTGAACAGGAGACCAGACTATGTCACTTGAGGATTAGTTGCAGATCAGGTGTCCTTCAGGTTTCTTTCCATACCAAGTCAAGCAGAGTTCTTTCTTTCTTCTGATGCTCATCCCAATTCTGGAATGTTCTTTTTAGGAATCAAATAGAGCATACAACCTTGACTTCCATAACTGTCCCAAAACTCAAGAAACACACTGAGTATATGAATACAAATCTTCAATGGGTATCTAATGGCAGAGAGAAGGAAGGGAAAATAGATACTTGACTGCTGTTAGACTATAAGAGCTATAGGTCCTAAATATGGCAATTGCAGTATCAGAAGGAGAAAATACAAATCTGTGGAAAGTCATCAGGGTATCAGAGAGAAAGCTAGATAAGGCAGTCATCCACCAACAATGGAAAATGATTTGTAAGTCGGATACACAGGTAACATACGCATATATGATGGAAACAAAGGAGTGTAAATTACTTCAACGGTTGTTCTTGCAGATAACTTGTAACTGAGCTTCCAAAATACATCCCATTCCACATAAAAAATGGAAGTTCAAGATTCAAAAAAACCTGAAAGACAGGAGTTCGATGTAGTTAAAAAAATGAGCATGGTAATACTAAGAATAAAAGTCTTCAACACAAAACACGAGGCAACACAAAATAGAAGCGCAGGATGTCATAGGTACACACTGTTTCACTAACAAAGCCCAGAGAAATACTGATATTACTACGGTTGGTTCTTCCCCTTCTGCCTCCTTTTATTGGCACATGAATCAAAAGTGTTCTGTGCGGCTGACCTGAAGTGGCTGAAAGGGCCGGGCCCATAAGTCTGGACCTATTCTAGAAAAACAATCCAATGGTTCTTTTTAGCAACATTTTTTCCTTGGTTCCCAGGCCTTTCCCTGTGTGAAGCACAAAGACCTTCCCTTATCGACCCAGGCTATGCAATTTTAAATTCTTCTCTCCTTGCCAGAAAAATAAAACAAAAAGCATTATTTTAGCTAACAAGAGAGCTTCTTCCTCCTGCAACACAAAACGTGAGAAAGAACAAATTTCACAGCACATATAAAATTGAGCTATTAATTCTAAAGTGAGATTTTCCAGGGAAATACATTTCAGGCCTACAATATTCAGCTAACATAAGAAACCAGTATATGAACTTTACAAATTTGCATAGGAAAATAAGGCACGTTCAATGAATGCATTTACCTACATGTAAAACAACACAATTGATAAACAATTTTTAGTACATGAATAAATGTCAGTTTCATTACACGAGCTCTTCATGTTAAAGTTTTTGCTAGCTACATTCACTTACTACGATAGTTCTCCATGTTACTTTTCAAAGACAAAAGCACATCGCATTTCAAGTTAATACATTTCACAATTCTAATACTTCTTGTTAATACAACAAAAGATAATATGCGAGGGCACTCTACACATGTGATTATAATGCACCCCTTCGAATAAAATGTGATTTCCGTTATATCATGGCCCTTTGTGTACCCGTGCTCTTTCGTTGCCCCAACCTCAAAGCCACTGCATATCTCAGGATTCTGTTGCTCAGTGATGTCTCAGTCCTGGTGCCACATTTCTGTTTAATTGTCTCCACACTCCTTCCTTTTAGGTATGAAAGTCCTGACAGTTTTAAAACTTTTATATGAAGAACTTGTGGCCTAAATGGCCTCAGACTTAAATACAGTAGCCTTAATATTGTTTACAAAAATGCAGACTGTTTGGTGCAGATTTTCTATTATTAACTACAATGGGACAATTGTTTGGTAAAGTATATTTAAGAAATAGTATTTTTATTAGAGAAGGTTCTGCCCATGATATTCCAGAACCATACAGTCTGGGGAGTTTGTGGTGAAATGCCATTTTATTTAATGTTATTGTTTTTATTTCTTTATTATTTATGAAACTTCACCTTGACATATACAGCAAAATGCCTACAACCCGGAGGCCGGATGCTCTCGTATAATAGGCACATCTCAATACAGCGCCTCCCACATCCCGGAGGCCGGTTAGCGCTGTTTTCAAATAGAATTCCTTTTCACCATACCGGGAAGGGGACCAAGTTCTCTCGCTGCATGTCGGTGCTAATATCTGCTTCTCAAAAGAGCACAAAGTTTTCCAATTAAAGAGAAAGAAGGATAAAAAAAATAAAGAACCCCCCCTCCCCAAACAAACATTGAGGTATCAGGTCAGTCATTTGCCCACTGGTCTCTGGTCGTACAAAATGTGCACAACTAAGTGGCTCAAGTTCAATTGGCAATCCGTTCCATATCCCCCGTCCTCATCTGAAGCTCAATCCAGGTCAACTTTCCTTTCTAGCCCCATCCTCAACTCACTCAATGCCGGCCCCTCTATCTTCAGAACCCATCCTGCCCCTTAAAGTTCCCCGAGCACCTCAGGGCACTGGTGTACCAGTGCCCACCTCTGCACTCGTCCTTGTCTCTGTCGCCATGTCCCCCCTGTTGCCTCTTAGATATGCAGTGTATAAACCCCAGAAGTTCTTGGGTCTGCTCCTCGGTGGGAGGAGTTCGCTGAAGTTTTCAGATTGCGTGAAGCAATAGAGAACGTCTCGTGACCACTGCAACACCTTGGGCAAAGGTCCTCTTAACCAGCATATTGCTACCCTATGCTTTGTCATCAGTAATCCTAGGTCAACCAGTCTTCGTGCTGCCTTCGGCAATTTTTTAGAATACCCCAGCAGTCCTACCGCTGGGTCAGGGAGGATCTCTAGCTCGACCACTATGCTAATCTCTCGGAATATATTGTCCCAAAACTTAAGGATACATGGGCAGCCCCATGCTAAGTGAAGAAAGTCCGCCGTCGGGGAGTGGCATCTTTCACAAGCTGCGTCGGATCGTAGGCCATACCAATGCAATCTCTTTGGCATATAATATACTGTATTAAGGTATTTAAAATGTATTAATCTATGTTTGCCATGCAGAGATATTCGCTTTGTGTTGGTGCAGCAATATGACCACATGTCATCATCAATTTTGATGTCCAAATCACGCTGCCAGGCAAGTCTGGCTTTGGTGTACTGATTGGCTCTCTGGGACATCACTATCTTATATAAATTGGAGACCAATTTCCGGGGGGGGTTTAGTTTTAATGAGGTACGAGAGCTCCAGGACCTCAGGGGGCTCATCTATGTCCTCCCCAAGGTGCTGCTGCAGTGCTGCACTCACCCTATGAAACTGAAACCACTGCAAAATGGTGGGTGTCTCTACAGCAATCGTGACTGCATCCCATGTTTTGGCAACCCGGTCAGAGAACAAGTCCCCTACTGTATGTATGCCCAGCTTACTGAAGGTTCGCAATACTCCCTTATCTCTACAAGGGGTCAGCCAGATCTCCCACTCCATAGGCATCTCCGGAGAGTATAGCAGTGCCCCCGCCGTTTGCTGTAGTATGCAGCTCCAGGCATGCCTAGTCGAATTTAAGGAGTCCAGTATCCCAGTCCTGCGGTCTACCGGCTCGAAAATAATAGCCGGGAGGGGGAGAGGGTCAGCGAACAGTCTCTCGAGCTTGAGGTATAGTATGTCAGCTGCGCCGTGTACCCAGCTATGTGCCTGCGCCCCCTGCGCCACCCTTTAGTACAGCTCCAGATCCGGTGCACCCAACACGCCCAAATGGTATGGCAAAGTAAGGACTCGCCATTGGACCCGAGCCTGTTTGCCCACCCAAGCCAATCGCTCCATGGATTTATTGAGCCTGTTGAAAAAGGAGTGAAATGCCATTTTTATCCGTGTACTAACCAGTGAAAAGTAGACCATTTCTCCCAGAATTCCCCAGAAAAGCTCCAACCAATTTTCCACCACTTACTCTTTCACCTCTGGTAAACCTTCTTAGAACCGCAAACTAGGAATTACATTTCTGGAAATCTGCATTGATTTCCAGCATCTGAACAATAAGATAAATTCTACTATTCTGGGTTATCAAAAACAATCTCTAATCAAGGGCAAAGAAGTTATATGTGCTCAACCTGCCCTTATATTCCCACATTTTTATCTGAAAGAATTATTTTCCAAAATGTGTGAGAATGGTATATCTATAAATTACAGGTTTCAACAAATATAATGTGTACACATTTTGTTTATTGGTCTGAAACTCTTAGGCAATGTGCTTTACCATGAAAAAGACAAACGCTAAATCTTTATTGTTTCATCAGTGAGGGTAAGCATAAGAAATTAGCTCGGCATTGCTGTTGTCACTTGTCTGTCTTTTCATCTGGGCATCTAGCTATTTATTAATTTTTGTGTATCTTCGGTCTCTAGGGGGCTAATTTTTAGTCTCTGAGCAGAATAATCTGTTGCAAACTTGAAGGATTACCCTGTCCCCCAAACTGGCGGTCTATCCTCCCAATTTAGGATAGGTATGATGGCCAGCTTTCCATCAACGCAGCCCCTTTTGACAGAGCTGACAGAAAGTTTCCTCCGACAGCGTGCCAGAGTTGGGGCAGTTGGAGGAAGGACATTACCCCACCTGCAGTAATTTAGGTACATAGGGGCAGATTTACAATAAATGACGCATCCCTGCATATCAGCAGGGATGCGATACTTATTGTGCGCCGCAGCTCCGCCAACATTGGTGCGCCGCATTTACAATGCAGCGCACCATGGAGCAAAAACGGCACAGATGCGTCACGCATCTGTGCCGTAAAGGCAGCGTATTGCTGGAGTTGTGTTGCAAGCGCGATGCAACTCCAGCAATGCTCTGTGGGGCCCTATCTGTCCAATGCTACGTCAATCCTTACGCCTGCTTCAAGCAGGCGCAGGGTTTTGACGCAGCATGGGCACAAAAGCTACTGAGTGACATCTTGTAGATTTCACTCAGTCACTTTTAGGAGCCGTCCCTGAGCCGGAACGCCCCCCCCTGCGCAGGAACGCCTCCTCCTGACGCAGGCCTTTACAACGTGACGCATCTCCCAGATGTGTCACATTGTAAATACCCCACACCATGTCACATCTTTTGCGCCGCTGCTGCATCACAAAAGTGATGCAACGGCGGCGTAAAAGAGGCGCAAGGGGCTTGTAAATCTGCCCCTCAGTGTGATGTATTTTTTTCTGTCTGTCACTGGCAGGTAAAAAATTAGGGCGGGGGACAGACAAATGTAAATAAGGAACCCTATAGCCAGGGAGAAGAAACGGTCTGGATGTGGGGGCCTTAGGCTTCTTGTTGTTCAATAATAAACCCACAGTTTGGATGTTTGCTTATGAAAAATGAAAACTTAATTAAAGTTTAGTGGACATCACCAAAATCACCAGTGACCTTGCACAAAACCTTTTGTATTGAGACGGAAATCGCCATGGCGGTTGTTTCCGTCAAAGTACATACATGGATCCCCTGAATTTGGTGGACTGTAAATTAGTAGGGTGGCAGTTGTAATGACCACAGCCACCCTGATGGATGGAGTAACATTGGCCAAACCATAAATCAGCCCCTAAGTGCAGAAATACCTTTAAATAATGAAAATATCCTATGCCAAGGTACCCATGAAAAGAAACAAATATATGAATATTTCGAGCAAATAAACACCTTTTTTAGTTGGACATTGCAAAGAGCAACAGCAAAATCCCTCATTCACAGGGTCAGTTACGCAGGTAAACACCAAAATGTGTCTGTACTGAAACCCCACTTATTTACAGCGGTTGAATTATATTCCTTTGCTAAATACAATGAAATAGCAAATGGCCGTTTTCAGTTTCCAGCTTTAAATGATTCATTTATTATTTCAAAAAAGCACATTCCTCATATCAAGTTAACCAAAGTAAATCATGCAATATGAAAAATCCATGAACTGGAACTGCCTCAGCAGTGCCATCTCGGGATTCTGGTGACATTTACAAAGCACTTGACTTTCAGCTTGGTAGTTACATTATTTATTAGCTTATTTTTTGTATCTATGATGCGGATAATGCCCACGGGCATTAGAGCGATTTCCAGTCCAACAATATAAGAATCTGCAAATAGATTCTTGCAAAGAATTGCACGGACAGAAGCTGTCACATTGGCCTAATAAATAGCAATGCAAGATGATAATACATGGTAAGGGTACAAGGAGGTATGTCTAGTGATGAACATGTGTATATATCATTGTATGTCTCTGAACCACAGCATCAACATAAATCCAGGACAGATTTTATAGTCCTAAGTGCACTTTAAAAAATGAGGTGGGATACATAAACATCATGTGAATTTCTTGAAGTTTTATCCACAAAATTCCCTGTAGTTTTGCAGAAAGTTTCGGCAGATTTTTCTTTTTGACCCCGTTGAAGAGCACGAATTAATCACACCTTTTGCAAACTCTTTTTTTCCTAAATCGCAATTCTCAAGGTGTTAGAGTGTACCTGCTGTTCCAGCAATCCGGCTGCTTAATGTGCTCAGTTGGTGTCTGCTTTTAATGGAGTCAGGAGGGGCCTATTCACCCTCAGTAATCTGCACATTCCTATTTAAACCATTCAGTAACTGTCCGATGACCTTGATTTAATAAAGGTTAGCAATTAATAAAGTAACAAATACATGTAGGTGACTTGCTTAAAATCAACCGAAATGAGGCAAATTAGTTCATTCGTGACATTTTATGCATACTCCCCTTCACATATTTATTTTAAAAAGCTGTACTGTAAAGCCCGACATCAGCATCTCGTGTTTCTCTGTGCTGAGGTGTACATTTTCTCACCTCTAACTATCTTATACTTCTTGTATTAGTCTGAACCCACTGGGAGGACCAGTCATGGGGCTGGGAGCGAGGAAAGAGTTTTAGGGGATTAAGCACCAGGGATTTTACAAGCCTCTCGAAGCATGGAGGTGAGGTTTTCTATAGGACACAAGATAACAGACACAGGGGCAGATTTTCAAAGTTGCTAGGCAGCGTTGATTGAGAGGAAGAGAGAGGGACAGTGTCATATCTATTAGGACATAGTACTCCAGCTCCCTTCCCTAGCACTGGTACACAATCAGGCTGTCCAGCGCTATGCATCATACTGTCAGTGTGATGTCTAGCATATGTTTTGAACTGTAAGAGTACAATTCCAGTACATAATACTATGCTTAGACACGTTTTACAACTTTTCCTGTTTTTGATGGGTGCTGTGCATTATGACACAGATGCAAAGTCAGAAAAGTTTGGAGAAAAAAAACCATTTCTCCTTTTTAACACCAACCTTAAAAGAGGTGTTATTTTTGGTGCAAAGTTCTCTGCACCAATGGTAGTAGATAAGGCTTTGCATCAAAAACCAGGGGGCAGATTTGTGTTAACTGGCGCATCCTCAGGGATGCGCCAGTTAACATGCGCCACAGTGCGCCACTGCTCCGCCACCCATGGTGCGCCGCATTTATGATGCGGCGCACCATGGTGCAAGGCAGTGAGGATGCGTGACGCATCTCTCGGCGCACGGGCGGCGCATTGCAGGAGTCATGTGGCAAGTGCGACATGACTCCTGCAATGCACAGGGGCCATCTCTTCAATGTATGGTGCGTCACCCTTACGCCTGCTTCAAGCAGGCGTAAGGAATTGACGTAGAAAGTGACTGAGTGAAATCTCATAGATTTCACTCAGCCACTTTTAGGAGGCGTTCCTGCGCAGGAACGCCCCCCCCCCTGCGCAGGAACGCCTCCTTATGGCGCAGGGGTTTCCAACGTGACGCATCTCCTAGATGCGTCACGTTGTTAATAGGGCGCATTGTTTGCGCCGCCGTTGCGTCACATTACGTGACGCAATTGCGGCGCAAGGAGGCGCAAGAGCCTCATAAATCTGACCCCAGGAGTGGGTGCATGAGAACACCCATTTACCTCCCATGGTACACCCCCTAGAATCAAAGCATCACAAAATAGCAGTACTTTGTGTTATTTTAAGTCTACTTTCCAGCACAAATCAAGTTTTGTGCCTGAAAGTAAGTCTCAAATAAATGTGCAACTGTTTGCGTAACTTTTATGATGGAAACACAAACCTAAACTTTAGTAAATCTGTGGCCAAAGCTCCTATATTATTCTGTAGGCATATATTGCAGCCATATACAAAGTCTATAATGCAGATACCAGCATATGTTTTACATAAAATCAACTGTATTTAGTTGTTATCGGTGGAACGATTACAACACATATTCTCCCCTTAGAACACATGATATATATGTTGATGGGCAGTGCCCAGTGTACTATATCACATACTACTTTACACACGCTGGCATGAGCTCTTATTTTCCATCCCAGTGGTCAGTAGTTTAGAGCTATTGTTTTTATTATCCTCTTTGAATTATTGCAGCTTACTCCTTCTTTTATACATGATACAGCTCTGCTGTAAAGGTGTCTTTTCAGGCTTATTGTAACTCTCCATTTTAGGTAAGATGACCCGCATTTTCTCACTTAGCGTGAGTTCGCTTATAAGTGCTTGGCACTATGAGCACTTAACCAATATACATGGTATCGCAATTGGGTCCCATGTTTTGGTGTGATGTAATTTGAACACTTCTCATCCTTTTTCTGTTTAATATATTGTAAAACGTTAGTGGACCTTGTGATTCATTGGGCCATCCCATTTCTTCCTGGCCTACCTTCGTGAGGCTGGTATTATTGTTTTTATTTTCTTAGCAGAGTGACTTCCTTACTTGGGTGTTGATGAATGGCTTGGAACCCTTGTTGGGTCAGTGGTTGGCAGGAGCATGTTGCCCCCATAAAGGGGGTATATGTTTTTAATCTTATCTCGGAGGGCACCAGAATAAAGTCAGTTCAGGCCATCTGGATATAGTAGTGCTCTTTCTGTCTTTGCACTCTGCCCCTCACTCTAAACCATTACCTGCTCATCCTACTGAAAAGAACCTTTACAGGGGAGTTCCAGCCCACCCCAGGTGCCTTTCGGTCCTGGTGTGAGGAGGGAATCCAATGATGAAGCATGTAACGATTGGGGGAGTGAGGGTTCTCGTCCTAAAAGAAGCATTCTTCACCAGACGCCTACTCTTGTGTTCTTTTTCTCTTCTTTTCCTTTTTTCAGTACCCAGGCACACTGCGTGTGTCTTCTGTACGATTACAACAAAATCATATTATGGTCATGTCATGCCCTTTGACTTCACAAGAACAGATATCTCATTATGTGGACTCTACTTACCTCATTTAACTTGAACCCAATGAAAAATGGGAAGCGGTTGAAAAAAATAGTACGATAAGTGCACAACTAATGAACAACTTCAAATTAACATAGAAGCAGATAGGAGACAACCATACAGTTGTAAGGTTGAAGTTTTGCATGCCATTTGCAACCCCTTGTTATACCTAAATGACTCACCTGCCATTGCTTACTGTCCTGGAGAACATCAGACCCTCAGATGTGGGCGTGTTTGGTGATGCACAAAATAACTCTCTCACAATTCCCATGGATGCTAGAGACTAGAGAGATGGCTCAACAGAAACCTGAGAGACTCAAGGCAAAGCTTCTATTGTGGAAAGCATTGGATCACAAAAGCAACCGGTGAAGGACGCCAGTGGATTTTTATTCCAGGTGTAAGAACATTACTATTTTATAACAGAGCGAACCTAGGGTTCCGGAGCAAGTACATACAGAACATGGAAGACGTGGGAAGAGCGTACGTTTTTTATTGTGACTCACAGGCTAATCATAGAGCTCATGCATAAGAGACTTCATATTGTGCTATTAGTTATGCTCCACTTTATTAATTATTCCCAGGTTGGTGAGCATTGAAGTGTTACTCCGTTTGGCAGAAACTGCCTCTTAGGCAGTGCTGGAGTTGTCTGTATTTGCCAGCTTTGTGACTTTGGTCAGTTCACACTCTATCCGCAATGCCTCAAAGCAGTTTAGATAAATCTTCGGGGTAAGAAATCAAGCATAAGGATCCCACATCTTTCCCATTCATGTCTGATGCCTACGTTATGCCAAACCAATGCTCCTTTGTGTGGAGGACCATAGACCTTCAGCTTCTTATTTACACTCACTTCAGGGTGTGTGACTAAAGTACCTGTGTTGTGTCACTACCAGGAACCTGGGTTTGCAGAGTTTGTAGCTACCCTACTTTCTCCCCATATAAGGTCAACTAACCCCTTAGGAAATATGTCAGAGGTTATGAAGACGATCTGTGATGAAGTCAAACCGCACACAAATGATGTGGATGTTTATTTATTGAAGTTCAGCAGTACACATGAAATGTCCCAGCCACCACGTCAGCCACCTTCTAACTGACTTATCACCCTTCTTGTTCATTCTATTCATTCTATATTCAAAATTGTAAGAATCATTACGACATGACAACACATATCAAACATCTTCCTCTCTTTTTTAAATAATGAGAATAAACTATATATACATGTGAAATGAAAAAAATAGGTTACCTTCTTATATTTCAATTTTTTTTTATTTTTACATTGGGTGGTGTGAGTAGGAGAAAAAATATATGTAAAATATGTACCTTTCTCACACATAGGGGCTCATTAGGATGGCGGACGGACTTGCGTCCGTCCGCCACCCTTGAGGAGGAGGGAACGTCCGCAGGGGCTGCGGCGTTCCCTCCGTGCTGATTAGGATGTGACCGCCAGGGTGGCGGTCACATCCTCTATTTTTAACATTGCGGCGGGTGCAGCTTCAAGCTGCACCCGCCGCAATGTTAAAAATGCATGTGTTACATTTACATGCACAAAGCGGCAGGCACCGCACGGTGCCTGCTGCTTTGTGTACGCAAATGCAGGGGGGTACCATAGGTACCCCCCATGTGCACCCCCCACACCCCATTCACCCAGGGGGCCCGCAACGCGCCCCCAAAGTGAATGTCCGTATGCTTTTCCATGGCGGAAAAGCCGCCGTGGAAAAGCATATTTACACCAACATCATAATATGGCGGACGGTGTCTCATAGACACAGCCTGCCATGTTATAGCTTTTCCGCAGCGGTCGGAAGCCGACCGCGGCGGAAAAGCGGCGGACGGAATTCCAGACCCACCAGCCATCCTAATTTGGCGGTGGGTCTTTGGAGTCTCCGCCGCGGTTTTTCCGCATCCTCCAGGCCGGCGGACACTTCCGCCGGCCCAGAGGATGCGGAAAAACCGCCATCCTAATGAGGCCCATAGTCTTTCCCGAATTACACATGGACCCTCCTACCATTTCTGGGCTCTACTTTATCATTAAAGTTTGTGTATCTGGACTCTTCATAACCAACCTTATCACTACCCAACACCACAATTCTATTCAAATGCCCTATGCAATTGTCGTCCAGTTTTAGAAAATTGTTGAACAGTTTCCTTACTCTGAATGATTAAGAAAATTCTGAGTTCTTCCCGTATCTTTGAGAATATTTTACTCTCGCCAAATCACCTACATTTACTCTAGTGTGACATGTTGAGTATTTTTTGTAATAAATCTCTTTTCCTATTGTTTATTCTCCACCCATCCTCCGCCAAGGAAGTACCCACATTCTTACAATTCATCCACAGTGGAAACATCAAGGAATTGGGTTTTCTCCCTCTGAATAGCTCAAAGGGCACTCTACCTATGGCAGAATGAGGTACCAGGAGATATATTTGCACACTCTAAATGATTTCTTTTTTTCTAGTATTTTTTGCGTGTTTTAACAAAAAATCTGGATTCTTTCAAAACTCTGGTGAATCTTTAATCCATGCCATTGGCTTTGGGAATATAGGGAGAATATTTTTTGATTCCTCTCTGAGCCAAAAATTCCTCCATTTCCTTGCAGACTAGTTGTACTCCATATTTCTGGGCAATGTGAGTACATGTCAATCAGCACATTTATATAAAATTGACCTGTTCTACCTGTAGCAGGTCCCAAATATCCATAGCTAATGTTTGCCAAACTTTTGCCGGGGTATCTTTCGCCACCATGGGCTGCATTCTTGATTTGTAAGCATTGTCACTTGACCTGCACTCTAGACAATCTCTAATTACTGTATCGATTGTGGGCCACCAGAAGTGTAGCCTAATTCTCTCTTTAGTTTTTGAGATTATCAGATGTTCCTGATGTCTTAGTTGAAATGTTTCTTTACAACACTAGGATGAATCAACCAACCATAAAAATCATAATGTTGAAGAGCCACAACACATTTGCATATTCTGCTTGATATGACATCCAAATTCTTTTTAAAAATACATTGTTGAGAGACTTAATGTCAGCCCTCACAAAACAATTTGTTCCCCATAGAAATGTCTTCAATTTCTTGATTGCCCAATGAATACCAAGTGCCTATCTTTCAATTACAGAATATATAGTCTCAGGGTAAACCAAGGATCTGGATATGAACATAATAGTTTTTTCCTCACCACCCAGTTCTTGTTAAGTACAGCTCCTTTGGAGTCAGCATCTGTAACTAAGATTGACTTTTGTGTGGTGTCGCAACTCTGCAGTGAGGGATCACTCGATAAGGTCTTTTTTATATCCTGAAATTTTAGTTCACATTGTGGAGACCACAAAAACTTTACTCCTTTTTTAAGCAACGCTCTTGGATTATAAGCCTGGTTTGTAAAACACAGAACAAATTTTAAAAGTATTTGGCCAGCCACAAAAACTTAAATAAATGGTCTTTATTATCTGGAACAGCTAAATTCTCAATAGTCTTTACCTTTGGTTATATTTACACTTTCCTTCTGTCAATGTGAGCCCCCTCTCCCTGAACCTTTCTAAGACTGATCTCAACCTATGGTCATGTTCCTCTGTGTGGATCCATAAATAAGTATGTCATCTTGGTAAAATCTTACCGCAGAAATATTTTCAAAACTTCCTCCATTGACCTTTGGAAGCCTGATCCTGCAGAAATCGGCCCAAAGAGCATCCTCGTAAACTTGAACATCACAAAAGGCATGATGAGGGACACCCACTAGTTGTATAATCCTCCCTGAAATATTGGGAAGAGGATATCTGTCTATAACTACAGCTCTGTCCAATCTTCCTGGATCCACGCATAGTCTTACCTAACCTGTAGTTTTGCACAACAGGAGAAACTAATTTTTCACCTCAGCTTCATCAATAATACCTTTGCTTTTTAAATGTTCATGTTCTGCAAACATGGCTTGTGTCAATGCTACAGCTACCCCTCATACTTTGCACACCACTAGAGAAACATTCTCCTTGAATACAATTAATCTATTGACAGACAGAAATCATAATTTCTCATTAAACACATCAGAGTACTCTTGACGCAGCTCTTTAAGCAGACCATCTCCATCATTGCTTTCCTCCACAAGTTTATTGTATACTTTAGGTACACCTTTCTCAACATTTCCTGAAACTTTGGCAGGATGAACTCTACAGATGGTGGCAGCTCTTTCAACATAATGCAAGGTTCACTGTTAGGATCTTGTTGTATACTTCCTATAAACCTATAAAGGATCTGTGCATTTACACAACGTACACTGCAGGATTGGTGTCCGAACTGATTCCAGACACCCCCACTGAGTATGTTAGCCTGAATAGCAGCTAGCTCACAGTGCGACTAGAAACAAAGGAGAGAATAGTTCTTGGCAACTATCAAACATGACAGCTCTGTCCTGTTAGGGATCGTGGAAACAGTGTGATACTTTTCGCTCAGTCACTCGTGCTCCCTTTGTCTCATAGAGGTACACAAAATAAACGGTGGGGACGTTTTCAATAAGCATTTATTGAACCAGCGTCATTCTAGTGTAAAATAGGTGTACTGAAATAACCATTAGACAGAAACAGATATTCATGGTTATAAGCACCAACAGAGTAAAAGGATGGTAGATTCCTACCAATAGTGATAAAATGATGAATACAGGCAAGTATAAAAATGCATGACACAGTAGCATAACGAAGGTTGAGGGTGCCCCCCTGCAGTGTACTAGGTGGGGCCTCCTCTCTGGATTTAATCCGGAGCTCTGAGTACTGTGCTGAGGGGGGCCCTTGCAGCTCCGTTCCTCACACCATTACACCACTGACATGACAGTAATAATGCGTACTCCTACGATGGAACCATAACCAGATGTACCTAAGTGTACCTAGCATGTATGCAGGTGTGGAACCAAGAATCCCTCTAGGATGAAGTCAACCCCATTACCTGAAGTGAGACTGTGGACACCCCACAAGGAATGTCAGACCACTGCGTGATGGAGTGTCTGCGGGCAGAAACCTCAGCGTCTTGCGTCAGTGTTAAGCATGGAAGTACTTTTTCTCCTCTCCCGCCTCAGCAAACATATAGTGTTTATATACGCAATGTGGTACCTCCAGGGGATATACCTGCTGTGTTATGTTGGACCAGGATGACGGAAGGAATGACCCTAAGATATAATTGTTATGCAGGAGATTGTAGTCCTGCTGTGATTCTAAGAATCCTCATGCATAATGGATGAGGCTAGTTTTCACAGAAAACCCCATGTCATTTAGTCATTACTGTAACTAGGTACAAGGTCAGTACTGAGAACCGTTATGTAGTGTATTGTCAGGGGAATATAGGTCTGGTTGCTACTTGAGTCTATATCAGGCACCTGTATGAAACATAACAATCTAACACCATGTTTAAATCTTTTTGAAGGAACCAGCCGATGATGCTGTAACCTTCAGGTGAAATATAAATATTCCCCATTGTGAACCGCCCCATGGATTCAATCTCTCCTACAATAAATCCAAGTAGAGTTATAGGTTGACCTCCATAAGCTGGTGGTTGTATGTCTGGTTTGAATACTTTAACTTTGTTCACCAACTTCCATATATTAAACTCTCTGGAAACTAATGAGATTTTAGCTCCAGAATCAAATACAATTTCTACTTTGAAACCATTAACATTGACCCAACCAATGGGTGATTTTCTATTCTGGTGCCCCACCTGAAGTTTGTGTTCTGCACAGTGTGAAAAGAAAAGTTAGTCCACTGCAATGTCCAAGAAAAATCGCATTTAAAAATAAAACTTAGTTTAAGAGGAAATTAAACAAAACAAAATATACTTTGCGGAGATTCCAGTGATGAACAGTTGGCCATAAGCACAATACAGTGAAGCAATGGTCACAAAAATGAACCGTATCAATAGTCTTCATTGCCCCTGCAACTGTTCTAGAAAAGCAGGTTGCTCAGGCAAACAGCTCAACAGATAGTTAACTTGCGAAACTGATGTTCCGACAGCGTGACGTCAACAGTGCACTTTTTATCCTGAAATATCAATCTACAGATGAACAATGACAAACAATAACCATATAAATGAGCACATGTCCTTGGCAGGCCTCTTCACCTGTGTTATGGGAGAATGCAACCTCCACACGGCTGCTAGATGTGAAGTGCGCTGTTCATGCTTGCTTTTGGCGGTCCTCTGTGCTCTAAATGAGATAATTTCCTGCACTCACGCATGTATCTTGCGCAGTTCCCCAATGATAACAAGCAATTGCAATGCAATAGGTCTCGCATTTACTTGAGTTTGAGCTATTGGCATTGTAAATGACAATGCCTTTTATTTATGTTTTACAAACAAACACATAAATAAAAGGCCTTGGCATTTACAATGGCAATAGGTCTTGCAAGTTTGAGCTATTGGCATTGTAAATGACAATGCCTTTTATTTATGTTTTACAAACAAACACATAAATAAAAGGCATTGACATTTACAATGCCAATAGCTCAAACTCGCGTAATTGCGAGACCTATTGCATTGCAATGCACGCACTTGTGGTTAAGCGACCGCTAAAGAGTGTGTAGATCACTTAGCGGCAGTCTTTAAAGTGAAAAAAGCCAGTCATTAAGAGCAGTTTTAACAAACCCTGTTGGCACCTGGGCCACACAGTCAAATTAAAATGGATCTGACTCACGCTGTCATCCTTCTAGGTCTATAGAATTAGTACATTTGAGATGGATAATAATTAACACCTGCTATTTACAGTGCTAAAAGTGAGCTAACATGTGCTTCAAGTGTTGTATAAATAAAACAGCATATGAGCAATAGAACGGGCACCTTATTAAAAATTTACACATGCAAAAAGGCTCCTTTTTTAAGAGTGTGAATTCACGGTTGTGATTCACAAAACAAGGTTCTTTTTCTCAGCCCATTGCCTTAAAAGAAGTTTGGTTTTGAGAAATGATGAGTAAAATATTTTCTTTGCATCTTGCAGATACAAAGAAGTGGAGTAGTGTGGCTCACTGGCTCACTGGTTAGAGGCGGCAGGCCTGAGAGCAGAAGTCAGCCCGGGACCAGGGTTCAATTCCCAACGCGGCAGGGTCGTGGACCTTGGTCAGCGGACTCGATAATTCTCGCTTCGGTGCTTACTCTAATCAGGGGTTACACTCGGCAACTCTGGGCATTAGCTTGCCTAATCTCCACAACGGCCCCACCAATTCCGGGGATGCCTGGCTCCACCTTGGGGACTCCCAGCAAGGGACCATCCCACAGGGAAAGCCAGGATGGGTTCCCCAGAGTTATACAGCGCCGGGACGCCCCGTTGCTGGGGCAGCTGTGCGCTTTACAAGTATACTACATTTACATTTACATTTACATTTAAAACAGCCCTGATGAGAGATCAGCGACATTGTGCCTGATCTCGAAACGCGTCGGCACTTTCATAGGGTGGAATAAAATGTCATCTTCACGATACTAGGACCGCTGGTCCAGTATTGATTTGGTTAAAGCCATTCATTTGCTTATAATTCCCCTTGGATTGTTTTTTTCTATATTTTTCTCATTTTTTGAATGTAATGTTTGTTCCAATGTTGTTTGTGATGTATTCTTAGTTTATTGTAATCTTTGATGCAAGAAATTTTCTTTTTGGTAATGTGTAAAGAATTTGTTTTTCATGTATGTACTAAGTATTTATAGTTGTGTAAATATTTAATGTATTGTTATTTTCTGTCATATAGCTTGTCATAACTTGAAAAAGATAAAAAAACATTGACACTAAGTAAAGTGTCGAGGGTGATCATAATAAATTGATCTTTTCCCTCTCAATAAGTTTGTGGAGATTTTGTGGTTCGGGCAATTTGTGTTACATATTGGCATTTACAATGGCAATAGGTCTCGCAAGTTTGAGCTATTGGCATTGTAAATGACAATGCCTTTTATTTATGTTTTACAAACAAACACATAAATAAAAGGCATTGGCATTGACAATGCCAATAGCTCAAACTCGCGTAATTGCGAGATCTATTGCATTGCAATGCACGCACTTGTGGTTAAGCGACCGCTAAAGAGTGTGTAGGTCACTTAGCGGCAGTCTTTAAAGTGAAAAAAGCCAGTCATGAAGAGCAGTTTTAACAAACCCTGTTGGCACCTGGGCCACACAGTCGAATTGAAATGGATCCGACTCACGCTATCATCCTTCTAGGCCTATAAAATTAGTACTTTTTAGATGGATAATAATTAACACCTGCAATTTACAGCTCTGATGAGAGATCAGCGACATTGTGCCTGATCTCAAAACGCGTCGGCACTTTCATAGGGTGGAATAAAATGTCATCTTCACGATACTAGGACCGCTGGTCCAGTATTGATTTGTTTAAAGCCATTCATTTGCTTATAATTCCCCCTTGGATTGTTTTTTTCTATATTTTTCTCATTTTTTGAATGTAATGTTTGTTCCAATGTTGTTTGTGATGTATTGTTAGTTTTTTGTAATGTTTGATGCAAGAAATTTTCTTTTTGGTAATGTGTAAAGAATTTGTTTTTCATGTATGTACAAAGTATTTATAGTTGTGTAAATATTTAATGTATTGTTATTTTCTGTCATATAGCTTGTCATAACTTGAAAAAGATAAAAAAACATTGACACTAAGTAAAGTGTCGAGGGTGATCATAATAAATTGATCTTTTCCCTCTCAATAAGTTTGTGGAGATTTTGTGGTTCGGGCAATTTGTGTTACATATTGGCATTTACAATGGCAATAGGTCTCGCAAGTTTGAGCTATTGGCATTGTAAATGACAATGCCTTCTATTTATGTTTTACAAACAAACACATAAATAAAGGGCATTGGCATTGACAATGCCAATAGCTCAAACTCGCGTAATTGCGAGACCTATTGCATTGCAATGCACGCACTTGTGGTTAAGCGACCGCTAAAGAGTGTGTAGGTCACTAAGCGGCAGTCTTTAAAGTGAAAAAAGCCAGTCATTAAGAGCAGTTTTAACAAACCCTGTTCGCACCTGGGCCACACAGTCGAATTGAAATGGATCCGACTCACGCTATCATCCTTCTAGGCCTATAAAATTAGTACTTTTTAGATGGATAATAATTAACACCTGCAATTTACAGTGCTAAAAGTAAGCTAACATGTGCTTCAAGTGTTGTATAAATAAAACAGCATATGAGCAATAGAACGGGCGCCTTATTAAAAATGTACACATGCAAAAAGGCTCCTTTTTTAAGAGTGTGAATTCACGGTTGTGATTCACAAAACAAGGGTTTGTGTTTAGAGCCACCACCATATCTATAGTAAATTTCCGGGTTTCTCTATAGACCATTCCTGGTGCACTAGCATCGGGCCCCACCTGACAAGGTAGTAATATACAGGGCATGAAAAACAGTAGGGAGAGCAAGGCGATTCCATGTTGGTGGTACTCCTTGTTTGTTTCTAACCATCTAGTAATATACAGGGCCCATGACCCCTTTTGAACATCACAGGTTCTTAGAGGTGCTTAGCAGAACGCAACAAGGCACTTTTCCAGGAATAATCCCTTTGTGGAACAGCACCCTGGCTGGGTTTGTGCCCACGGGGTTGGGGGAACACCTGAGCCCTCAGCCGTGCCCTTTGTAATCATTGTGTCCTGGAACCAAGGGTTTGTGTGTTTAATACACTCCAGCATTGCCAGTTACCGGAGGTTCAGTGCCCCTTTGGACACCGCACAACAAACTGATCACAGTGTGCTCTGAGTGTGGGGGCTTGTCCCGGCTGAGAAGGGAGGGGGCATTGAAAAGACAAAGATGTGTTTATCCCGCATAAATCCAGACTGACGTTCTTTACAGAGCCTAAAACAAATCCTACAAACACATCAATAGCAGCTTAGCGTGTAACTGTGTGCCATTCAGACCCAATTCAATAGTTCCGCATAAATGAAAAAAAAAACTGTATAACAGGCTGGAACAGTTTTCTTTTGCAATTGTTCCAGTGAAACACCCATTATAGATATATTTCGCTGCAAAAACCTACTTTTCTTAGCCTTTGACACGTACTTTACTAAGAACCGTCATGTTAATAAGTAAATAAATACGTGCAATGGCAATATGAAGCAAGCTGCCGCACTGCCTACCAAAAAAAAGCTGTCACCAATGCACGAATGCAGCTGTGTATTTGCAAAAGCCGAAAGAAAAAAAAGTGCTCACATACCTAATTGAAGGACACCGTTTCACGCCGCCAGCACACGATTCAGTCTGGATGGGTTGGCCGAGAAGGAGACAGGGCGTTCACCAAGAAGCCCCGTTTCCAATCGGAGGCCACCGTTTAACATAAATATTGACGCCGGCCAATTGGAAGGATGGGTGAGGCTTCAAGTCCCTTCCGAAGTCTCCTCGACGACAATAGATCTCGCAAACCGAGCAGCGCATGTGCTGCAATGCTAGGGGAGACCTAAAAAGGAGTCACATATGCTCTCTAAATGGCTCAGTGCTAGCGGGGCCCGCCGGACCGCCCTGAATGACTGCATGTCACGCCGGAGCCCCAGCGATCGAGTACGGCTGCATCGTCTGCTTCTGACTGCACAACCCTGACTTCCCAACAATACCGGAGAGGGAACCTAATGGGCGCTGGTGATGGCCCGGGCGGTGAGTGACTGAGACCTGATTTTGTAACCCCCGGTGGGGTTTAAGCCACATATACAGCCCAGGGCATGGCAGATGCAGCACGATTGACTCCCCTGACTACCACGCACCCCAGATCCATTGCCAATATTGGCCCCCACTTCTCTCCATCTGCCTTGTCTGATTGACCCACGGAACTCGCTGGCTGCCTGGGGGTCCGACGGTGTTCAGCACTACGTGCACATGCTTTACTTCTCTCCCACAGCCGAACATTACACCGGGTACCGGGGCGAGAAACCCGAAATGCCCCGCGTAGCACACGATACCGTGGCAGCCAACGGTGAGTACCGCCCCTCTCTTCTAAAATCTAGAAGTCGGCCGGATGGTGGGCCAAGATGGCAGGATGATGCCCACGTGGGGGACTGGTTGGAAAGCTCGAGAAATTTACGTAAAGCAACAGGCGATGCCCGCCCAAGTAGAGACTCCCATGCAGTAGGGTCCGACGCAGTCACGCTCACAGACATCATGGCTGCCTTACAGCAAGTTCAATCCTCGAAAGTCACGAATTCCAAAGACATCTCTTTGATCTGTGCCGATTTCTCTAAGCTCTCTGGGAGACTGACCAAAGTTGAATTCGCGGTGGAAGCGCATGTTACTGATACAACAATGCTTCAGCGCCAGGTACAACAATTGGCACCGGACTATAAGCAAATTCTAGTCAAACTCGACAACCAGGAAGGCCGCTCAAGGCGCAACCACATACGCATTGTTGGCGTGCCAGAAAGTGTGGGCGGACTGGCACTGGACCTTTTTGAAGACTCAGTTACAACCACGCGGACTATCAAGTTTTTTCTCTTTGGAGAGAGCACATCGAGTACCTGGCGGGAGGCCCAAGCTGAGGGCTCCACCCAGAACAATCCTAGAACGTATATTTAATTTCCGTGATCGAGATGCTATCCTGCAGGTGGCCCGGATCGCCCCACCGATTCGTTTGGACAACCAGGTGATCACAATGTACCTGGACTATACAGCTGCAGAGACGAAACAGCGATGAGACTTCCTGGACGTTAAAAAGGAACTGAGAGCCAGAGAAATAAAATAGTCCATGCTCTTCCTGGCAAGGCTGAGAGTGGAGGCAGAGGGGAGAGCATGGTTTTTCCTAACGCCGGAGGAAACCCGATACTGGCTGGTTGGATGGCGCCCACGACGAAAAACACCAGGATCAACACCCAGCGGCAGCACCAACGCCGGGAGTCGCAAAGATCGGGATCTGCAGAATCCAGTGACAAGGAAGAGTGAGTAACTCTGTACAACAAGACCGAACTATCTGTCTTGTTCTGCCTGCCCGCGATCCACTCCGGTGGAGCACTTACAGGGAGGACCATGAACTGTCGGCCTAATCCAAGGATAAAGGGGACTGAGCAACCTTGTACTACGATTCTGGACTTTCTAGTGCTTTACTGGCATCTATTGCCCGCCCCCTCGGAGGGCGCACAAACTTTCCCGCTGGCCCACGACCAGTCCACGCGTTGCATATATGGAATGAACCATGAATCCGTGGGTAAAAGTTGCGCCTCAGGAAGAGACAGAAGCCGTTGCTGCATTGTATTATAAGAAGGCATCAGATGCTCTCTGACAGACGCTCCCCCCCACGAAAGTACTATTCAGGGATCAAAGCACTCTGCTCAGTTGAGGAGGCAGGTTATTTGGGATCCGACGGACAGGGAGGCAGGGAGGGGGAGTGGGTGAAGAAGGACAGTTCTTGGTTTCAATTTATGGTTCTTATTTGTATTTACAATGACACTCATATCAGCAGAATATGGTTGGCATTACACACAATTCCAGGCACCAATACAGGTATATACGTAGATGACGCACACCGACCCACTGACAGGCACTCCAGATAACCCGCTCCGCAACCCTGTGGGCCCGACCCCCCCTCAAACAGTGCTCTCATGGAACATGAATGGACTGTGAGATAAGATTAAAAGAGGGCTAGTCCTTCAAAATATCAACCCGAGAGGCCCAGCCATAGTCTTGGTACAAGAGACGCACCTAACGGGCTCGGCCATCAAAGCCCTAGATAAATGGGTTATACAATGGCGGTCCACTCAGAATTCACCTCGGGCCCCCATGGGGTTGGGATCTTGTTAAATAAATGCTTTCCGCTCATACTCACTGATTCCAAAATGGATGACCAAGGGCGCTTTGCAGCACTAGCATGCCAATGAGAAGAGAGGCCATATAACTTAGTCTTGGTGTATATAACCCCTGCGCTGCACCAAACGGCCCTCCCAGCAATACACATATCACTCAGGTGTTCATAACATTCTCGACAGAATTGATTACATTTTCACACTGGCGGCGGGATTGGATTGAATCACGGAGATTCAACACCTACTCTGCGGAACATCAGACCACTCACCACTATACATGGCACTCTCCTCTTATAATGTTGTACGCCGGAGAGTATTCCCCATATACCCAGGATATCTTCAAACCTAAACAATAAGCAAGAAACTATGTACAACCACAAAACACTACTACCCCGAAAATGCGCACTCCGTGTCCTACCCAGTAACACTCTGGGCCCGATTCACAGAATGAACTTAGGACAAAATCCTAAAGTAACTACCATTTTGGTATTCACAAAATGCACTTACTACTTTTGGCATTCACAGAATGAACTTACTACTTTTGGTATTCACAGAATAGACTTATGACTACTAACTTTATGTCCGCACTCGGCCTGCAATTTGCGCTTCCAGGCTGGAATTTACAGCTCTGGGGTGCAAATTACGATTCAAGGCCCGTAATTTCTAGCTCTGCCTCGGAATTTCCGTTTCCAGGCCGGAATTTCCAATTCCGGGTCACAATATACGCTCTGTGGCCGTTGATCATATTAGCCAAGGACAAACACCTGTCCAAGTGCCTACCATCCCCCACTATGGATGAGCTGACACACTGCAGCCAATTCTAGCCTTGCAGCATGTATAAATGCAGAGCAGACACACACAAACCCTTTCAGCACGTCACTGAATATGTTTGTTGCACTTCCCCTTGCCATGCAGCAAAACTACTTGAGGAGGAGAAGTAGAGCAGAGAGGATCTTCAGACAGAGGATCAAACTATTTGGAATGTCCAGCCAAGATGTAAGGGCCAGGTACCATTTCCCTCCAGGAGTGATCTTGGATATGGTATGAGAGTGGGTGCAGGAACTTGACTCTGTGACCTGCTGCTCACATGCAATACCAGCATATCTCAAGATCTTTTCTGCTCTCCATTTCTTTGTCACTGGGTCTTTCCAAAGGGTCACCAGTGACCATGTGGGCATTTCCCAGTGCCTGCCTCAGGTACTGAGATGCATCACTGCTAGAGCCCCCAACCACATACAAATGCCCCATACACTGGCCATGAGACAAAGGGCAGCAAGAGATTTCTATCTCCTTGCACAATTCCGACGTGTGCTAGGTTCAATTGATTGTACCTATGTGGCCCTTCAGCCACCCTGCCACATTGCACACGTCTTCTGCAACAGACACAGATGGTATTCCATCAATGTGCAAGCTGTCTGTGATGCCAGTGGGAGGTTCATTAATGTGCATGCAGTGTTCCCAGGCAGTACCCATGCCAGCTTCATATTCCGCATGTCACCTCTTGCTCGGCGGATGGCTGCTGGAGAATTTGGCAATATGTAAAGTCCACATTTGTAAAGCGCACAATCACCCGTAAGGGTCTCTAGGCGCTGGGGGCCGTCGGGAAGATTAAGCGAGCTATTGCCCAGAGTCACATGGTGCTGGGCTAACCTGCCGCCGGAGCCGGGGATCGAACCGTGGTCCCCAGATTCCAGCGTCAGTCGCCCTGGCCGCGGCGCCACACCTCTCCCTCCCTGTGGCTAGAGGTAGGTAGGTAAGTACCAAGCACTAAATATTTGTGATATGTGTCATTGAAATGTATGAATGCCCCCCAATATTAACCATTGTACATTGAGAATCATGGCCCAACAGACACTACATGTAATAATGTATAGCTCATGTCCTGTGCAAGTCATGGAGGGAAATGTAAACAATTGCCCTTTCTTCCCTCCTCATGTGACGCTAGGTATGCACTCTCCCCACATCTCCTCACCCCTTAAAGGTGTGCAAACACTGTACCACAGCAGGTGCAATAGGGCACACATACGGACTCAAGCCATCATAGAGCTCACTTTTGGTCTATTGAAGTCGCGATTCAGATGTCTCGACCAAACAGGGGGTGTGCTGCTGTACTCCCCAGAAGTCTTGTGCAAGATCATATTAGCCTGTTGAACCTCGGCTAGTTCTGAATCTGGGAAACCGGCCCATTGCACATAAACGACAACAGGGCATGCAAGTCCATGATCATCTCATTGCCAAGTTTTTCACATGAGCAACCTGTAGTGTCATGGACAAAATGTGGTTTGCTGTCTGCTGTCAATAATGAAACTTGGATAGACACGATGGTGTCAAAAAATTCCATCTTGAGACAACTTTGCAAGCCACACTAACTGCATGTAAATCAAAGCTGATGAGAGTAGTCAAAAGGTGGAGTGTGCCTCAGGTCATGTGCCCATGTCAGCGATCAGTGTAGTGGATGTTCCTAAAAACAACTATTCACGCTGATGACAAACAATGCATATCCCAAGAGACCTATCGGGACCTCATGAGGATGGGTCACTTAATCACAAAAGTCCATAACCATTGCATACTCAGGCCTGTGACCTCAACAGATTTGACTCCCCCACAAATGATGGGCCCAGAACGTGAGTGATGATGTCATGGGTGACTCAGGCACCATGGGGCAGATGTATAATAACAGGTGCATCCCTGCATATCAGCAGGGATGCGGCAGTTATTGTGTGTCACAGCAGCACCACCATGGATGCGCCCCATTTAGAATGCGGCGCACCATGGCGCAAGACTTGACTGATACGCGACGCATCTGCTGCTGTAAAGGTGACGCATTTCTGGAGTCGTGTCGCAAGCTAGGCTCGGGGTGACCCTATGCCTAACATGCTGCGTCAATCCTTATGCCAGCTTCAAGCAGGTGCAGGGTTTTGACGCAGCATGGCCAGAAAAGTGACTAATTTAAATCTTGTAGATTTCACTCAGCCACTTTTAGGAGGTGTTCCTGTGCCGGGACGCCCCCCTTGCACCGCAACGTCAGATGCGTCAAGCTGTAGATACCCCGCATCATGGCGCTGGCTTTGCGCCGCCGCTGCATCACAAAAGTGACGCAACGGTGGTGCAAATGTGGCGTACGGGGCTTGTAAATCTGCCCCCATGTGACTGCTCCACCCCAATGTTACGTAACACAACACACAACTCTGATAATAGACACTCAATATGGACTACATGTACCATAATGCAAAGTAGGAGAAAATGAAACTAGGGTTTGATGTTGTGTCAGCCCCCCCTGTCCATGCAGAAATGTCATTAAAAGGTATGTTCCCCCTTGTGTTACATATTCATGATTCCCACCTGCACTGTAATTTCAGTCTTTTCTACAACAGAACAGCAGGATGGCAGTGGTTTTGATAACTGATTGTGGATGGATCAGAATGAATACAAAATGGCTGCCAATTACTTACTGTGATGTATTTCCTGTCTCCCCCTTCCTGTATAACATTTCCTGTATGAAATTATGTGTTCTGGGTCATTTTCGGAGGTTACGGCCCAAAAACGTAATTTCCACTTTTGAAGCATAATGCGCGTGCGCGGACCCGACACCGGAGAACCGGAAACTAAGTTTTCAGGCCGCAACCTCCCAAAAATAAACCGGAACACAACATTTAATACAGGCAATGTTATACAGGAAGTGGGAGACAGGAAATAAATCACAGGAAGTAGTTGACAGCCATTTTGTCTTCATTCTGAGTCATCCTCTATCACTGATCAGATCCTCCGACATCCTTCTGCTCTCATCACACTTATTTCCCCCAAAATGGCTGAGGAGTATGAAGAGAGAGCACCCCCTTTCACAGAAAGGGAATCAGACATCTTGGTAGAGGGGGTGCTGGACAAATTTCCTCAGCTATATGGGGACCCTGAGTACCAGCCGAGCACTGCAGCCCAGGCCAGGCTATGGGCCAACATCGGTGAGCGCTGCAGTGCAGTAGGAGTCTACACCAGGAGTGCTAGGGCATGCTGCAAGCGCTGGGAGGACCTAAAACGCTGGTCCCGCCACAAGGCTACGGAGCTGGTGGGCCTGTCTTCCCTGCACCATGTGTATCGTCCTCACCTCTCCCCACTGTACAGGAGGGTCCTGCGAGCAGCTTGGCCGACCCTCCATGCTCAGCTGGAGGAGCATGAGCAGCAGAGACCTAGTAAGTGCATCATTTGCAATATGTGTCTGGGAGTATGATGTGAGTGAAACAGTGCTGTACCATTGTGTGTCCCATGCCTCCATTCACCAGTTCTGTGTTCATGCAGCAGTCATCAAGATTAAAAAGGCACACTGTGGCATATGGACTGTACAGGGCAGAGTGCATTTTGGGAGTTGTAGTTTCTTCATGACAACTGGGTAAATGAGCCACACTTGTGCATTCATATTGAAGTCTGCTCTGCCAGCACCACTACCATTGAACAAAGGAAATCATAACTGGTATGTGCATTGGATGAGCAATGGTACAGACACTGTCCAGTGTGCGCATGGCAGGCCAAAGGGTATTGGATACTGAGACTTGCATTGCATTTGGAGAGTTTGGGTTCCAAATGAGACAGATCAACATGTGCCATGGAGTCAAGACAGACTTTCAGATCCTTGCATCACTCTTAAGTGTTCCTAAATTTGCAAGGTGTGTCCACTGAGTGACGACTCACCCTCAGTGGCCTGTATGACATTTCACATGTACAGGTAGCTGTCACAACGACCCACCACTGTTCACCGGTGTACTGCACTAACTTTTAAGTCAACAAAGTCAATATGTGGCACTGGATTGTCCGATGATGTGTGGGGACGGCAAAAGGCTAGACTCACAATGTAGTTAGAGAAGTAGCCCAGACCCTATGTGGATGTGTCACCCACATTTGGCATTTGTCTTGTCCCATGCAATGCTACAAAGCAGATGACACTTGTCCAGACATTAAATATCTGCAACCCCATATCAATGGCCAAATTCAAATAAATCTGGACTCTTCTTGTTCTCCTTTGGTGGACTGGTTTTGGAACTGGCACATGTAGCAGTGACAGGACACACGGATCACAAGAATGCCACAGACTCAATTAAGTAAATGACAGTGAACATACATGTAATGTAAGTTCATAAACACTGAGGGGCAGATTTACAAGCCCCTTGTGCCTCTTTTATACCGCTGTTGCTTTTCTTTTGTGACGCAGTGGCGGCGCAAAGCCAGCCCCATGCTGCGGGGTAATTACGTGACGCATCTGGGAGATGCGTCACGTTGTAAAGCCCTGCTCCACATGTAGGTGTTCTGGCACAGGGGGGTTCCGGTGCAGGAACGCCTCCTAAAAGTGGCTGAGTGAAATCTGCAAGATTTCACTCAGTCACTTTTAGGGCCATGCTGTGTCACAAGCATGCGCCTGCTTGAAGCAGTCATAAGGATTGGCGCAGCATGTTAGAGATATGGCACCCCCGAGCCTTGCTGCAGCTGCATCGTGCTTGCGATACAACTCCAGCAATATGCCGCATTTCCGCCGGGAAAGCGCCACGCATCTGCCCATCCGAGGGCCATGGTGGTGGCGCACGGGTGGGTAAATGCATCGCAACTCTTCTGGCACACCTCTGCTGATTAGCAGAGATGCACCAAAAGTCGTAAATATGCCCTTGACAACTGTAGAGTGTGCTCAGAGGAAAAAAATTCTGACCTTGGCTCCTCTATGTATGTGTCTCGTCCTGCATGAAACAACCACCACATCAGGATATTCCTTACATTTTAGCAGGCACAGCTGGTGATATAGAAGAACTGCAGGAACAGGTCCAGGGTAGGAGGGCATCAGTGCGCGAGGGCTACACACTCTTTCCACCAGCGAGGAAGAAAAGGAGGAGGAGGGAACCTCAACATCAGGAGGCAAGGGGATTGCGCCCACCCGGAATGAGGAAGAACACCACCCCGGTGCTACATCTCGGGTGAAGGCTGTGGACATTGAAGGTGGGGGAAAAGGAGCCGACACCACTGGCCATGATGTGGTGGAGAGCTACTCTCCACCACACTTTTCACCAGTGGGTCCTGAAGAGGTGTCCCGTGGCAGGCCAACACACAATCTGGGCCTGTCATCAGTCCCTCCCTACCTCCAGAGTCCCCCATGCCATCGGGGGCTCCAGCTGCATCCCCTGCATCCCCTGCAACCTGTCCCCCTCCTCGTAGCCACCTACCTGAAAGCAACATCTGCTCCAGACCTGAGGCACCACATCCCTCCTGTCCCCCAGATCCCTCCTGGTGTTGTTCCTCCTGTGGCTGTGCCAGAGGACTTGAGTTGGATGTGTGAGGGTCAACAGACATGTCCGCTCGCATCATGCTACAAGTGTGTCTGGAGATATGCACAATGCGAGCGGGCATTGTCCGATCTCTGGAAAACCTCAAAACCAGCATCAAATCCCTGGCCACAGCCATGTAATCTCTTGTCTCCCAAATCCCTTCCCATAACACCTTCAATGTCTCCCCCTGTCCTTTGCCCCAAACTGTTTTCCCCCGGACTCCTAGTGTGTCATGATCCCATGTGGTGACTGTTCCTGCACCAGCCAGCCATGTGCCTGCATTGTACACCGAGGATCTGGACATTGTGGTCCTGGAGGATGACCAGAAGGACACTTGACTTTTTGACTGAGACATTGTTTTGGACAAAGATTTCATTTTCCCTTGTAAATAGACTGGTTTCCCTGACGCTTCCTGACATATTATATCTTTTTTTGCCCTACCCCAATCCAAGTTCCCTTCTCCTTCTGCATTAAGATCATCATTTGTTTTCCTTTCTCCCTTCCAAACTGACGGGTATTTTCTGTTCCTACACAAATATCTTTGAGGAATTCTACTTAGTTTAACTTGTTTGACTTCATTTTGAATGTCTGGCTCCGAATATATATATATTTTTTGAGTCATCTGCTATGCACATAATAGCTTGTTGCAATGATGGGTTACACTTGTTACTGTCTCACACACACACACACACATACCTACATCGATATACAGGATATGATACACAACAGAATATAACTTTTGTAGATCTTTATTTTTTCTATACACATATTCACGTGGTCAATTTGTCTTGGGCCCCTTGTCACTGGTGATCGTGCTTGCGACTTCGCAATTTTGGGGGGATAATCGCTGGGAGGGGTCAGGTTGAGCTTGTTGCCTACGTGTATGTGGGTGTTGTACAGGGTGATCTACATGTGCTGGGGCAAATGGTGTCTGCATATTTGGTGTCTGTGCCTGGACAAGGGCTGGTTGTGCCGGTGGTGGTAGCGACTGTACAGGGGGTGATTGTGGTTGTGGAGGTGGTGGGGGTGACTGTTCAGGGGGTGGGGGTGGTTGTGCAGGTGGTGGGAGTGACTGTACAGGGGGTGATTGTGGTTGTGGAGATAGTGGGGGTGACCGTTCAGGGGGTGGGTGTAGTTGTGCAGGTGGTGGGAGTGACTGTTCAGGGGGTGATTGTGGTTGTGGAAGTGGTGGGGGTGAACATTCAGGGGGTGGGGGTGGTTATGCAGGTGATGGGAGTGACTGTACAGGGGGTGATTGTGGTTGTGGAGGTGGTGCGGGTGCCTGTTCATGGTGCCGGTGTGGATGTGTACCTTTGCTGTGGTGCTGTGCAGTTGGTGGTACAAGTGTATGGATGTGCTGTCCTGCTGGCAGATATGATGGCTCCCCTACTTGCGTTGACCATGAAGGGAGACTTTGGATCACTTTCAGCATGCCCTCCATCATCTTCATGGCAAAGGCATGGTGTCTTGCACTCTCTTCCCTTTGGATGGATATCAGGTCTCTCTTATTCCTGAACATGTCCTGCCAAGTTCCATCCATCCTATCCAAAGCTTTGCTCACCCTGTCCACCACCTGAGGGAATCGGACCATGGCCTGCAGGGACCCAGACATGTCTGACAGGGTAGCCCCTATGGCACAAATGTTCTGCCTCACATCTACCTGCTGTTGGAAGAAGTTCTGCTCCCACTGCCCACAATAGCCAGGTGCAGGCCCCCTCTGCAGGTGTCTGCCATGGATGGGATGAGCAGGACCAACACCAGGGAGGTGTGGCAGGTGGAAGGCTGTGGGCAGGAGAATGGTGCACAGGGGATACCTGCACCACAACAGAGCTGGTACTTCCCACAGATGGTGGAGAGGATGGCAGGGATACACTGTGTAGGGAAGCGCGGATAGGGGAACCACCATGTCGGTTCTGGACATGAGGGCTGTGAGGGAGTGATGTCTGTGTTGGGATGTGTGGGAGTGGTGGCTGGTTTGATCTATGCTGAGGACAGGGAATTGTTTGTTTTGGAGGAGGCTAACAAACTTGGCGGAGGATGTAGTGCTGTGACATCAGAATCGTCATTCACAGAGTGGATGGACATGTAGTCATCATCATCCACACAGTCAATGTCCTCAGGAACTTCCTCCTCCTTGAGCATGACTTGCTGCCAACATAACTGCCTCGAGGATCAGGGGATTTTCCCCTCTGATTCCCCGTCGGCCAGCACTGGTCGTAGGTCTGTCATCCTCTTCCTCAGCATCATGTGGAACACAGAGGTTGCAATCATATTAGTGATTGACCTGGTATTACATGTGGTGCAACACCAGGGTTGTATTAACTGTACTTTGCATCAGCAGATGAGGATCATGTGACCTGGTTAGGGTACCACCACAAATGACCGCTCAAACCATAGCACTTAGGTGTTACACGGAGATGTACATAATACTAGCAAACTCACCAGCTCCAGCCACAACTTCCTGTCCCTTCGTGTTCCCCCCTGGTGTAACCTACTGAACCTGTCTCCTCATAGATGTTGTAGACATAGCTGTAGAGGGAAGAGACAACATTCTCAATGACCAGCATCACCAATTGACAGACAGGCACATGTGACACTCCTGATTTGGATTTCACTTTGTAAACAACAACTGTTGATTCCTTGCAGAAGGGGATCTCGATCTCTGTCATGGCTTAGTGATCTAAGCTAGTGACACACCTCATACCAGAATTACCTGAAGGACAGGTGCACGAGAGTTTCACTGCTGCAGCCAGGATGTCATGCAGCCCCCGGGATGTTGTCCGCTGCAGTGGTATCATCCTGTCAGCAGCTGTGATGAGACATAAATGTCCATATTTAAGTACAACAGATGGTAGCTATGAGTCAATATGTCATTCTCAATAACCATATGCGGATAATCCAGGACAATGTGCAGCATGTTTACCTCATGGACTTTACACGTGGGCACCTGCTCACATGCAGCATTTGCCAGCTGTTACCTCCATGCAGCACTGACATCAATAAGATGACACATCAACTGACAAACTTGTATGAGAAGGTTACTGATATTTTAAGGAAGGGGATAAATGACTCGGACTTTCCCGCATTACACTGACTGTGTGAGTTGCGCAGTAGTAAGGGACATGATTTTGCTCATTTGTGCTTCACTACCCATGAGGTCACACAGCTCATTTTTGAATGAGAGAACACAGATTTCTTATGTCCATCCTTTGAGTGACCTCTGTTCCCATACTCTATTTCCAACATCATGGTACTACTCAGCTGACAACGGATGGTGTCTTGTACAGCTGACATCCAAACCTCATATGTCAAACACTCACCTATACATGTGAATACGGTAGAAGAGGAAATAAGCAGAAAACAACATCTGGCATGAGGCGCAGAGGGCGATGGGGTGGGAAGGAATGCTCACACAGGTGACACCATTTTGGGACATTCGGCAACTAGGGAAATTGAAAAACACTAAAGGATTCCGACAGTGGGATCTTATTGGAATCTCCAAGGTGTGGGACCTGTGGCAGAAGGGGGGGTTGTACCATTCACTCAGTTACAAAACACATATAAATTGTGCATCCATGTCTTGACACCACTGTTGAGGCGTTGGGGACTGTTCCGAACCCCACCACTGTGCTATGTTTCGTTTAGCTAATGTCATCCCTAATGTTACCCAGTCCTCACAAGTTCCCTTTAAAACCATAAATACTGGCTCAAATGCTAGAATTCAGGATCTTTCAGACCAATGAGAGCGTAGTTGAGAAATTGTCAAAACAGTAAATCAAAATTTTCATCTGCTTTTTCTGTGAAAACTCTATAGGTATTGGGATGTTTCCTCCTTTCCCTCAGGTCAAAATCTTCACATGTTCTCTCAAATAATCCAGACTTCACTCCAATGTGATGAAGTCAAATCGGACACAAAAGTCAATGATGCCCATGTTCATTTATTGAAGTTCAGCAGTAAACATCAAGGGCCAGATGTAGGTAACTTCAATTTACCGATTCATAAATACCGAATTTTACCGATTCGGTATTTATGAATCGGTAAATATGAAGGAGGGAGATGTAGGTAATTCTTAAAATTGAATTACCGAATCGGTAACATTCAGTATTTACCGATTCGGTAAATACCGAATTGGTATTTCCCATTGATTTCTATGGGCCTTGAAGCCCATAGGAATCAATGGGCAATACCGAATCGGTATTTACCGATTCGGTAAATACCGAATCCTGCAAGGGTGCAGGGGGTGTCACTTTGACACCCTCTAGCACCCCAAGTAAAGGCATGTGTGACATGTGGCACACATATATGCCCTAAGGGCATGTCTGTGTGTCACATTGCACAGTTTGCATGCACAGATGTGCATGCACACCTGGATTCGATATTTTACCACACAATAGGATTGTGTGGTAAAATACCGACTCTTAAGGGCCTGTGGCACTCTCAGGAGTGTCACCTACATTTGGATTTACCGAATCGGTAAAATTACCGATTTGTTATTTTACAGAATCAGTAAATTTACCGAATCTGTAAATTTATCGATTCTGTAAAATAATGGCCCCTACATCTGAAAACCCAAATACCGGTCGGTAACGGACGAATTCGGCCGTTACTGACCGGTATTTGCTCTCCTACATCTGGCCCCAAATGTCCCAGCCATCATATCGGAATGTTTCCAACTGACCATTCTCACCATTCCTGTTCATTCTATCCAGTCTATGTTCTAAATTCTAAGAATCATTATCACATGACTAAGTACAGAGATAACACATGACCCCTATATAGGGGAAAAGGAGGGGGAAAAAGGGACACACGCCTGTAGGTCTGTGATGTGAATAACCAGACTATGGTCACAATGTCTCTAAAAAGAAGGGATTGTCGCGTCTCCACTTATTGATGAGGGAACAGATGTAGACCAGGGAGCCACGCAAAGATGAAACACATATACATAAATGGGTAACAGAATTTAGGACTTACTCAGTGTAGACAGTCATCAAGCAGTAACAAGTCCCCAGCATACGAAGTACGCCCAAGAAAAAGCTTTGATGCAAGAACAAGGAAGGAGGAAGATGTGGAGAAGAGAGAGTACAGTGAAAAGAAAGGAAGTCAGACAGGAAGCGAGGGAACAGAATGGGGAAATAAAAATGGTGAAGGCACATAATATGCCTGGTGTGAACCATGTGACAGGCAAGAGAGCCACAGCAACATTGTTGGCCATCATCATGTTACTGCACAAAAGTGTCATCTTTAATATTTGGTCCAGGCAAAAAAATATTATGGGTGGGGGTCATAAACACTTTGAATTTTTTTGCCAAATGTCTTCTATTTCAAGCACAATGATGCCAAACTATATTGGATAATATGATACTGGTTGAAATAGATCTATAGACAAAAGTAGGGAAAAAGTGCACTTTCCCAGAGTCCCCTTAGAAGGTGGTAGCTCTGAGCAATTGCACACTTTGACCATGCCATGAAACGTCTCTGCAACACAGGTGTTTTCTTTTATACCTCTTCTCCCTCTAACAAACTGGAAATTACCTCTCAGGATCTACCCTACTATGATTGTTGCCTGTTGTCGAGTGAGATATTGAATGGCAGGCTTGTAGAATTCAATACAGTTTTGAAACAGAGCCTTTCAAGAGTTGCATGCTGGTCAGCTTTCTTTAGTGTACTCATAAAACGCTCAACAAGTCAGTTGGCCAGTGTAGTCTTTTAATGTTTTATGTTCGGATGCTCTAGGAAATCCTTGAATTCACAACTGGTAAAAGGTGGGCAATTATCAGACTTTTGCTGAAGTGTGCCATTTCGCGAAGATGTCATCTGATCTCTCAATATATCGCTCAAGAGTTGTGCATGAGAGATCTTCTATTATTTTAAAACGTGAATACTCATCCATGATTACCATTAGATGATGTCCATTGTCATGTGGACCAAAGCAAACCAATGGCTATTCTCTCCCATGCATGCTTTGGGAGTTCTGACATCTTGAGAGTATGTTGAATAGTATTTGTAGAAAGGTAGTTGAATAGATTACAGGCCTGGAGCTCCTTTTCAACCCTCTCATCTAAATATGGAAATCACAATTATTTTCTGTTGCAGACTCTCCAAAATAAGGATTCTCGACCTTCACAGTATAACTCCTTCCTGAGTAATGGACAGTTGTCTTTAAAGTTTTTTATTTTTGAAATTCACCATCATTGGTGAGGTTGAGTGTGTCGGTTCTATGACTGATGTGTAATTATGTTTTTCAATGTCAGCAATTTCAGCATGTCATTATTATGGCAGTGATGATCTGGGCTAACAACATAGCATCTGGTGTATTTGATTTTACAAAGAAATTGATGTAGGCTTCAGTCATCTTGCATGGAGCACCTTGACATGGTATAGACACTCTGGAAAAATATTCAGCAAAGTTTTGGTCTTTCCCTGGATGATGCACAATGGTATAATAATACTTCCCTCAAAAATATTTTAATAACCCTGTTGGACTTCGCCTTTTTTCAGGGTCATCCCTAAACTTTTTGCCTTTTTCCTAGTTTTTTGTCTGACATGGTGTTGGTAGTTTTAGGACTCTGTGCACTTTAGCACTGCTGTTCAGTGTAAAGTGTGTGTGCTCTCCATATTAAAGATGGTAACATTGGTCTACACCTGTTTGGCCTATTTAATTAACCCGTCAGTCCAATGGGAGGTGGTATCTCACATACCCAGGGCTGGTGAATTAAATGCTACTGGTGGACTTGCAGCGCTGATTGCGTCACCCACCAAAGTAGCCTTTCAAACCTATCTCAGGCCTCTGCCATTGCAGGGCCTGCGTGTGCAGTGCTACTGCCGCTGTGACATGGCACCTAAAGTGTGTGTCATGTCTGTGATCCCCATTTTACTGCATGTCAGTCACCCCTAAGGTAGGCCATATCTATCCCTATGGCCAGGGTGCATTGTAGGTAAAAGACAGGAAATGTACCTTCAGTGTGTGACATGTCCTGGTAGAGACAAACAGCCATTGTGCTTTCTCACTACTTTGGGGCTGCCCTCCCATAGGAATGCATTGGGGATTCCCTGATAAGTGTTTCAGTGGTAAGTCCTGATATGAGATGCGCAGCATGGTCAAGTTTGGTATATTTGGAATAGTGATAATAAAAGTGGTGCAATGGTCTGCGTAGATATATTATAACTATATAAGAAATCCCACTTTCAGAAGTTGGCATGTCTGTGTTCTATGTGTCTGCCTGCCTGATATGAATTGAATGTCTGGCTGTTGAGTGACCGGGTTAGTGAGGTGTGTGGGGCTCCAGGAGGGCAGGGTGAAGCAGCGCTAGGCTGAATGGAACATCTGCATTTGGAGTAGTGGGAGGAGAAGTCCCTGGTCCCTGAATAGGATTGTACCTGCCCTAGTGAATGCTGGCTCCGTCCCCCTGTGGTTGGTATGATGACGAGCCTCCACCTAACAATGGAGAAGAGGAGCCCTTTAAACAGAGTGCTAAAAAAAAAAAAACAGAACCAGTTCAGTTGGGACTGGTTCCCCCAAAGCCACGTGCTGCAGACAAAGAGAATATGTGTGTAAATACTGGGGCTGTGACCCCATGAAGTCTGTGCTTCCTGGTGCTGAGGGGACCTGCTGCTGCTGGGTTCCAGGAGGAACCGCCGCAAGGGACTCCCTCCCTGTTAGAGGGCCCCTGGAGCTGGCCTGCCTGGGCCCAGCCTTGTGCCCCTAGACCTCTGCCTTGGACCTTTTTCTTTTGAAATCCAGTGCCTTGTGGGTGCTCTGACTTTACTGGCAAAAGAAGAAGACATGAGCGTGTGGCCTGGCAGCGCGGGGCTGTGACGTGTCCCGAGTAATCCCGGAGTGTGGGATTCTCCCCGAGCTGTGCCCACCCCGCATTGCCGCTTACTGAACGGGTGCCCACCCCACATTTATGCTTTTTAGCGGGTGCCTACCCCACATTTATACTTAAGAGAAGCGGGTGCCCACCCCGCATTGCATCGCATTTGTGCTCACTGAAGCCAGAGTCTACCCCGCACGCCGCTGAGACAAGAAGAGACCGGAAGCCAGGCAGAAGGTATAGCCTGGTGGTGGCCAGGGCTCCCATGCGGAGAGGAGAGCCCCGCGGGATTGTTAAGTGTGGCCGGAGGTGTGCCCGCATGCCAGACTGAGGGCTGAGCCCGCCGCTGGTGAAGGCTGAGCCTGACTGTGGAAGAAGCCTGATTGGCACAGAGAAGGCGGCAGGAGCAACAGAGACGCCACTCCTGAAAACTGCAGAACCGTAAGTCAGGCATCCGGAAAACCTGACTGTGGGTGGGGCGACAAGCAACAGAGACGCAGCCTCCCAGGTTCCTCGTGCAGCTGAAGAGAGGACACAAGGCTGAAGTACCAGAAGATCTCCTGACCGCTGTTGGATGAGGACAGAAGTGCCTTCTTTCGCTAAGCCCCTAAGGAGTGGTGAGTGGGGCTGAACCTCTTTTTCCTTGTTGTGTCACCCATGGTGGTGTGATACTCAGCACTGTGGCAGCTGCACCCTGACCAGATTCTTGGGGGCAGGATTAGGTTGGTATGGAGACCTCAGTATTCCACACCGAGTGGAGG
This sequence comes from Lissotriton helveticus, assembly GCF_964261635.1. Lineage (NCBI taxonomy): Eukaryota > Metazoa > Chordata > Amphibia > Caudata > Salamandridae > Lissotriton > Lissotriton helveticus. The sequence goes on from NC_136059.1 coordinate 1,716,181,123, forward strand.
GTTACGGCCTCAGGAGGAGATGGGAGCCTCTGGTGAGCTGTAGGCTCTACGCCCGGGTGTGTTCCAGGAAGTCTGTAGATACAAGAGTTCCCCACAGTAGTGTGGGTTATGCTCAGGGTGCATCTACCTACGAGGCCTCTGTGGTAGAAATATAATGTGCTAAGGGGCATGGTTGATGATTATGTTTTGTTTTGCCTAATACATTGTGGTACTTTTCTGGCAGAGATTCTCCTGTTCCGTGAGCACACTGCTAGTAGTTCCTAATGCGTACTACTAATGATGTTTAGGCATGATGTGTTGTGCCAGGGGTAGTCCTAACTAGTAGTTACTGGCTACCCTTATTGTGATGATCATGATTTATGCCTAATGTGATGTGATGTATGCCTATTGCTAATACCAATAGCTACTGGTTGTGTTATTTTCACTACATGTGATCCTAAGGGTTATGACGGTGGCGTAATTGCCCCATACCTGTATATATGTTCCCTGTGAAAATTGCCTAGTGCCAGTTGGCACAGTGTAAATGTGTGATTATGTTTCTAATGTGTTTATGATAATACAAAGGCTATTTTTGATATAACCTTGTGTGGGGTTTCTTTTGTGGTGTGCCTAGTGTGTTGCTGCTGTGTGTGTTGCGCAAACGCTTTACACATTGCCACCGGGATTTGCCTGACTGTTCATGCCAAGCTACCAAGGGGGTGAGTAGGGGTTATCTTCACTGGGTAACTCCCTTGCCCTGACTAGAGTGGTGGTTTCTGCCTGGCTTTGGGGAAAGCCTTAGCCAACCAGAAATCCCAATTTTCTAACAAACCCAAAAACTCATGCTTCCTATCACATGATGGTAACATGGTTGAAAAAGCAATGCATATACAGTGAGCCTCATTAGAACAAAAAACTCTTCTGCAAGGTTTATACTCTTAGGTGTGGCCAAATAGAGCAGCTCGTCCGTTTTACCCTCTCCTTCCGCCATCCAAAAGTCTTTCCCGCAGTTCTCCAATCACCCCTGCCTTCCGTATCCTCTCTATGCCCCCCCACATCTTCTCCCATTTTTTAGGGCATCCTCTTGCTTTATAGACCATGTGTTCCGCCTTTTGACACCAGTCCTGGTCTGCCTCCCAGTCAGTATCTATTGTCGTGGCAGTGGTCCCCCGCTCTCTCGCTATGTTACACTTAGTGACTCCAGCAGCCAGTTTTAGCCATGTTTCTTTGTACTTTGGCCAATCCTGCTCCCCTTTTGTCCCCAGAAGTAGCCATTTAGTGTCAAGAGGGATCTCCATCACCACCACCGTGGTAATTGTCGTTTTCACTCTAGCCCAGTAACCCCTCACAAGGGGACCGTCCCAAAGGATGTGAATAAATGACCCCACACTACCATAGCCCCTCCTGCACAGCAGAAACTCCGCTCTGCCTATTTTGTGCAGGAATGTTCATGCATAGTAATTCATGTTGAGTATTTTAAATTGGACTAGCCTTAATTGTACGCTTATAGCCACCTCATGAGGACCCTGGAGGCCCTCCACCCAGTCATCATCCTCAAGAGCATCCAGGTCCTCCTCCCATGCAGACCTCAGGGGGCCAAGTAGATTGGGGGAATTATTTATTTGTTTCTTTTAGATCAATGACACTCCCTTGTGCAGCAGGCCCTCGGTCAGTTTCCGGTCCTCCATGTTGAGGACTCGGGCAGACATTTACCCTCTATCAGATTTCCTCACAGGGCATGCCCCAGCTGCAGATACTGGAATCGCTCAGACTCCACCAGATCAAAGTCCCCCTGAGAGACCGCAAATGTTATGTAGGCCCGGTTCCTCCAAACAACGCCCAATGAGCTCCCACCGCTAGAATCCTTTCAACCGCCCTTTCTCTGACACCTGCGCACTGTACCAGAGTGGCGTCCAACCAGTAAGTCTTCCCTTCCAGCCCAGGAACCGGGTTGCCTACCTCTATATGTCGACTACTATTTGGGTAAGGCATGGCCGGCAACCATCCCCAGCTGCACCTTACAGGAGTTCCTAATACCTATTCCGACTCATAGCTGTCCTTTCCACCCTGTATGCCGGGTCTTGGTGGTTAGTGAATACCCGGTCATTCACGACAAGAAGTTGAGAGGCCCAATAGTATTTCAAGACATCAGGGACCACCAGTCCCCTATCATATACCACTCACTGTAGTTTGGCCAACTCTATCTTGGGGGCTCCTCACCTCCACACCAGTCTACCGACCTCCTGGTAAATTCCCTTGAACACAGTCGGCGGAATCTTGCAGGGTGTGTTTTGCATAATATAGAGCTGTCTTAGCAGACTCATCATATTAAAAAGGGTTGATCTATGCATTCGCGTCAGGGACCCCCAAAATGTCACATCTCCTCTAAGTCTTTCTAATTGTGGCTCAATGTTCTTACTGAGCAAATCCCATTTGACCCAGGTAATGTAAATCCCTAAATATGAGAACCCCACCTGGCTCACCGTGGTCAGGCAGTCCTGAGGCAGGCCAGGAGCCTCCCCAGACAGAAGGTACACCACAGACTTGATCATATACCCAGAGTAATCTCCTAAAATGGAAAATCCTGCATAACCCTGAAAATGGAAGAGTGATCAATCAATCAATCAATCAATCAGAGTACTTGAAAAGCACACTACTTACCCGTGAGGGTCTCAAGGTGCTGAGGGGAGAGGGGGTGCTGCTACTGCTTGAAGAGCCAGGTCTTGAGGAGTCTTCTGAAGGCGAGTAGGTCTTGGGTCTGCCGTAGGTGGGTAGGGAGGGTGTTCCAGGTTTTGGCGGCGAGGTAGGAGAAGGATCTGCCACCAGAGGTCATTCGTTGGATGCGGGGACAGTGGCAAGGGCGAGGCTGGCGGAGCGGAGTTGGCGAGTGGGGTTGTAGAAGCTGAGTCTGCTGTTCAGGTAGGCTGGTCCGGAGTTGTGGACTGCTTTGTGTGCGTGGGTAAAGAGCTGGAAGGTGATCCTCTTGTCGACGGGGAGCCAGTGTAGGTCTCTCAGGTGGGGGGTGATGTGGCTGCAGTGGGGGACGTTGACAATCAGTCGCGCGGAGGCGTTTTGGATGCGTTGTAGTCATCGTCGGTGTTTGGCTGGGATTCTCTTCGTAGAGTGCGTTGCCGTAGTCCAGTCTGCTGCTGACGAGTGCCTGTGTCACCGTTCTTCTTGTTTCGGTCGGGATCCACTTGTAGATCCTGCGGAGCATGCGGAGGGTGTTGTATCTGGAGGAAGAGATGGCGTTGACCTGTTTAGACATGGAGAGGGAGGAGTCAAGGATGAATCCCAGGTTGCGTGCATGGTCCGTGAGTATCGGTGCTGTTCCCAGTCTGGTCGCCCACCAGGAGTCGTCCCAGGCTGAGGGGGTGGGTCCGAGGATAAGGACCTCCGTCTTGTCTGAGTTCAGCTTCAGATGGCTGCTCCTCATCCAGTCGGTGACGGCCTTCATTCCCTCGTGGAGGCTGGTTTTGGCGGTGAGTGGGTCTTTGGTGAGGAAGAGGATGAGCTGGGTGTCGTCCGCGTAGGAGAAGATGTTAAGGTTGTGGTGGCGGGCCACTTGTGCGAGGGGGCCATGTAGACGTTGAACAGCGTCGGGCTGAAGAATGAGCCCTGGGGGACGATGCAGATGATGTCGGTGACTTTGGATCGGAAGTGTGGGAGGCGGACGCTCTGGGTTCTAACGGAGAGGAAGGACATGGTCCAGTCGAGGGCCTTCTCTTGGATTCCGGCTTCTTGGAGGCATGTCTTTAGAGTGCAATGGCAGACCGTGTCGAAGCCGGCTGACAGGTCCAGGAGGATGAGGGGTGATGTTTCGCCATTGTCTAGTTGTCGGCTGATGTAGTCTGTGGCGGCGATGAGGGCTGTCGCGATGCTGTGGTTTTGTCTAAATTTAGACTGGTACGGGTCCAAGATGTTGTTGTCTTCAAGGTGGTGGGCCAGTTGCATGTTGACGATTTTCTCGATGACCTTCGCTGGGAACGGGAGCAGGGAGATGGGCCGGAAGTTCTTGAGGTCCTTGGCGTCCGCCTTGGGCTTCTTGAGGAGGGCGTTGATTTCGGCGTACTTCCAGTCTTCCGGGAATGCCGCTGTATCAAAGGAGATGTTGATGACCTTCCATAGTTGGAGTGCGATGGCTGCATCTGCTTTGTTGAATACGTGGTGTGGGCACGGGTCTGACGGAGATCCTGAGTGGATGGAGATCATAACCTTGCGTGTCTCGTCGTCATTGATGTTGGACCGTGAGGTCAGGCGGTTGGTGCTGGTGGTGTTCGCAGGAGAGGTGGAGTCTGGCATAGTGGGGGCGGTCATGGTGTTGAAGCTGTCGTGGATGTCCACGATCTTGCGGTGAAAGAAGATGGCTAGTGAGTTGCATGGTTCTTGTGAGGACGGAATGTTGTTGGCGCTGGCGATGGGGTTGGAGAGTTCCTTTACGATGCTGAAGAGCTCTTTGCTGTCGTGTGCGTTGTTATCCAGGCGGTCTCTGAAGGAGGATCTCCTGGCTAATCTGATGAGGTGGTGATGTCTGCGGGTGGCATCCCTGTGGGTTGCATGGTTGTCCGGTGTGCGTTCGTGGAGCCATACCTTCTCCAGTTTCCGGCATGCGCGTTTGGAGGTCTGGAGTTCGGCGGTGAACCAGGTGGCTCTCTTGCTGGCGTGGCTGTTGGAAGGCTTCTTGATCGGAGCAAGGGTGTTGGCGCAGTCGATGATCCACTGTCTGAGGTTGCGGGCTGCTGCATCTGGGCTTGTGGGGCGGTGGGTGGGTTCCTGGTGAGGGTGGTGATCAGCTGATCTTCGGTAACTTTGCTCCAGCTGCGGTGGGGCAGCTGTTGGGTGTGGTGGTGCATGGTTGGTTTCTTGTAGGTGAAATGGATGCAGCAGTGGTCAGTCCAGTGGAGTTCGGTGGTGTGGTCGAAGACGATGTGGGTGCCTGTAGAGAAGACGGGGTCCAGCGTGTGGCTGGCGGCGTGGGTGGGTGCGATGATGAGTTGTATGAGGCTGAGGTTGGCGAGGTTGTCAATCAGGGTGGCGGAGTTGGCGTTATTGTTCTCGAGGTGGAAGTTCAGGTCCCCGAGGAGGATGTAGTCCGTGGATGCGAGCGCGTGGGTGCTGGCGAGGTTGGTGATGGAGTCGCTGAACTGAGCCCGGGGTCCAGGGGGTCTGTAGATGATTGTTCCACTGAGGGTGGTGTTGGGGCCATGTGGATCCGGAAGTGCAGGTGTTCGGCGGTGTTGAGGGTGTCATCTACGTGGGTGGCGACCTTTAGGGTTGACTTGTGGATGACGCCTATTCCTCCTCCGATTCCGTTGGCGTGATCCCTGCAGGTGATCTTGTAGCCGTCCGGAATGGCTATGGTGATGTCAGGCGCCAAGGAGTCGTTCCACCAGGTCTCGGCCAGGAAGGCTACGTCTGGGGTGGAGGTGTCGAGCAGATCCCAAAGCTTGATGGCGTGTTTGTGTGTAGAGTGGTGTTGAGGAGTATGCAGCGAAGGTGGTTGGGTCCTGTCCTTGGAGGTTTGGTGGCTCTGCAGATGCGGCAAGAGAAGGGTCCGTGGGTCCGTTTCGGGGCAGCCTGGAAGCAGGTGTGGTTTTGGCCGGCGTGGATTGCGAGGAGGGTGCTGGCGTCGTAGCGGAGTCTGGTGTTGAGGCTTTCTCGGGGGCCAGGGGTTCTGGCGCTGGGCGCGGTCCAGGAGCGACGGGCGCAGACGGGCTTGCCACTGGCGTGCAACGGCGAGGGCAACAGTACAGTACAGAGGCACAAAAAATAAATACAAGCACAAAGGTTAGATACAAATGCAGGGAGACAAGAACAGAATACAAGACCAGCGAGGAACGGCAGACAGCGGGGAAGAACTCACGGTGGAGTGGCAGCGGCAGCGAGGGAGGCCCTAATACATAGGTGGAGCTGTCCGGCAGCAGGGGAGAGACCCGGCCTGCAAGCAGGGTCAGGGGTGAGTGTGTGCAGTGTACAAAAGGACATCAATGGTGTAGGGGGGATTCATTCCACCCATACCCCGGTGCCTCTATACCCAAGATGAAAGGGTCCCATTGAATTCATGTCACCAGTGGTTCAAGCGCCCGTGCAAACATCATGGGGGATAAAGGGCATCACTGCCACGAACGCCTTTCGGAGTTCAAAGCCCAGCAACACTGTGCTGTCAACCTTGGCTCTGGCCTGTGGGCCCGATAGAGCAGTCTAACCCATGCGCTAAAGTTTGAACCAAAGCGGAGTCCTTCCAGCACCGCGAACATATAATTCCACTCCACCGAATACCATTCTTGCGTCTAATGCCATTGTCTGCATCACCCGGTTGGCTCAGTGAGGTGTAGCACCCCATAGAGACACTTCAGATTGAGGCAAGAACTTCTGTTGGGGATAAAACCTGACTGGTCATGTGAATACTAGAGGGCATGGTCCCTGCAATCTGGGCACCAGGGATCTAGCCAACAATTTGGCCTCCAAATACAGCAACGAGTTTGGTCTGTACGACCCACAGTCAGTCCGGGTTTACCATCCTTAGGTATGACCTCTATCATTGTCATTCTTTGATTAATGGGGAGACAACCGTAGAGCAGGGGTCTCCAAACTGTAGCTTGTGAGCTACCGTAGCTCTCCAGCTACCTCTGAGTAGCTCACCTGTGTGCAACACAGTTTATTAAATTAGAAAGCTTTTGCTTGGTTGATGGAGCCCGTTGTTTGTTTGTTTGCAGCATGTGGGGAGGACTTCAATCCCCAGCTTTCCCGTGGCTGAGCGGCGCCAACGTGACGTGACCGGCGTGACCGGCTGCACGGGCCTGGAGGTGCTGATCAGCACCAGGGTTTCCTGCAGTGCAGGATACATGCGGCCGTGCAAGCTCCTAGAGGCGCTGATAAGGGGCTAGGTCTTCCCGCAGTGCAGAACCCATTGTTTGTTGGTTTGCTGCCTGTGGGGAGGACTTCAATCCCCTGTTTTCCTGCGGCCTGAGTGCCACCGAATTTGACGTGTCTAGCAAGTCCGGCTGCACGTGCCTGGAGGTGCTGATCAGCATCAGGACTTTCCGCAGCGCAGGACACATGCAGGCGTGCCCGGGCCTTGGCTGGGCCACTCCTCTTGGCTCAATGGAAAGGAAAAAAACGGTAAGGAAAGCTGCATTTACTTTATTTAAATTAGCTACAAATCACAAACTGGAAGCACCCACCTGATAATGGGTAAAAGAAAACTAATGCTGACCTCTAGCAGTGGAAAGCCCGCAAGTAATAAATTGCCAATAAATAACTATTTGAAAAGCACCATGGGATTAATTAACAATGATATTGTCCAAGTGGAAGAACGCCTTGCTTCCACAAAAAAGGCATGAAATGCATCTCTAAAAGAGACCAGGACAGATCTAGTGACAACTGAACCATTCCTGAGTGAACATGGTAATAACAAAAACAAGGGGAAGCATGCATTGAATACGGAAATTATTCAAGTCAAGTAAAGAAAGCTTTATTTGACTATGCAAGTCATAAAAGCATTGCAATGAACAAAAATAGAACAATGATTACAAAACTTTAAGATCTGAATTAAACAATTGTGCAAATAAGCAATCAGAACTGTCATTATATTACACATAAGATAATAAAAACAGGATAAAAAAAGACACATTGTTAAAAATAAGACACATAAAACAATCATTAGCCATCAGCAGGGTTAGAAGAGCCAGCAGGGCCACGTACGCTCAATCCTACACACTAATGGGACATGTCGACCTGCGCTTTACCCTTCGTTGATTTGTTTAGAACGTATAATCCACATCCACCTCTAAAATCTTGCCACCGGAATTGCATACCTGGGAGATGGATCTATGCAAAGGATACGGAGGGCTACAACATGTGATCTTGTGCCCAGGTTCTTACATAGCTGAACCAACCAAACCTTCCGTGGCCTAATGTACGCAGGGCAAACAAAAAACACTTGTGCAAATGATGCTACCTGTGTAGTGCATAAGTGACATCTGTTATCCCTAATAACAGTATGTTTAGATGTAAAACACTTCAATGACAGACCCTGCAGAGTGTTTGTCCTCTAGAGAGTTCTCAGATACTCTCCAATCCCTCAATTTTGTATCCCATGTCCATTCCCCCACTCATGTTAAAGGGCATATTTTAGATCAGATTTGGTCCTTAGATTGTCCGGTAAAATCCCTAACTATTTCACCTTGCACTTGGTCTGACCATCACCTAATCTCTTTTTCCCTTCCCATTAACTCCACTACCGGGCCCCCACTCCTCAAAAATGTGTGGGTTCGATCATGGAGCCGAGTGGACCTTGAGAAACTATCCACTTCTTTAATTTCTTCCTACCCCACTCTACATGGTCTATCCTCCCATTCCCAGGCCTCTGCCATTGAACACTGGCTTTCCTCAAACTGTGATTCCGTTGCCCCATTGAAGAGGGTAACTTCAAAACGGGAGAAGGACGCCAACTTGTGGTTTAATGAAGATCTTAAAGCCTCCAAACCAGCGGTACGCCGGGCCGAGCGTGCCTGGAGGAGGAATTACTGCCCCTCTCTTAGATCTGAGTTTACCAATACTCTGGCCCAATACAAGAAGGCTATCTTGGCTGCCAAAACTGCCCATTTCTCTTCTAAGATCCTGGCAGCAGAGAACCAATCTAGGGAAATCTTCTCGATTGTCCACAATCTGGCTTTCTCTGACAGGACATCTCTAAAACCCACTCCCTCCCAAGACCTCTGCCACTCCTTAAATACCTTTTTCATAGAGAAGATTGCCACCATCAAAGCCAATATCCCCCCTCCTTCCGCCTCTTTTGTTGACCCTCAGTGCCCCCCCCTAAGGGACAACTCAATGCCCTTTCTCCCCTGACCAAGGAATCCCTGCTCTCAATAATTCCTCTTGTTAAATCCGGCTCCCCACTAGATACCTGTCCTGCGCACATCCTCCGTCATATTTTCACTTCGTGTCCAGCCCCAGCTCTCCACTTCATCAATAGCTCTCTTACTCAGGGGGTTGTTCCCAGCTCCTTGAAGACAGCAGTCATTGTCCCCATCCTGAAGAAACCTGGCCCAGACCCCTCGGTCCCTTCCAATTATCGCCCCATCTCTCTCCTCCCATTTCTGGCCAAAGTGCTCGAACGCCATGTCACCAGGGTTCTGAGCATCTTTGTGGAGGAGCATGGAATCCTAGCCCCCCGCCAGGCTGGTTTCCGCCCCGCACACTCTACTGAGTCCGTTGTACTGTCGGTCCTCGACACTCTCAGGAAGGGTATGGATACTAACCGGACCCAGGCTTTGATCCTTCTCGACCTCTCAGCCGCCTTTGACACGGTCGACCACACCATCTTGCTTTCCCGTGTCAGGGCGGCGGGGATCGGAGGGACCGCCCTGGTATGGTTATCCTCCTTCCTGAGGGACCGCACCCAGGCTGCCTGCCTGGGTGATTTCTCTGCGGACCTTCAGAAAGTTCAGTGCGGGGTCCCCCAAGGTTCCTCCCTTTCACCCCTTTTGTTTAATCTTTACATTTCTCCTTTGATTTTTGCACTACAGGAAATGGAGGTTAACGTATATAACTATGCGGCTGACCTCCAACTTGTGTTTAATCTTTCCCCTTCTTCTGCTTCTATCCTAAACTTTCAGTCTATTATGATTTTTATCCGGGACTGGATGAATCACAATCATTTGAAACTTAATCCGGACAAGACCGAGCTGGTGTTGACGGGTGGTTCATCCAGTCCCTGGTCCTCACTTTTTTGGCCCCCTTCCCTTGGTCCCCCCCCGTCCCCTCTACCTCAGTCAAAACATTAGGCATCAAACTTAACTCTGACCTCACCCTTCACTCTCAGGTTAGCGCCGTGGTGTCTTCTTCCTTTCTGTCACTCCGCACCATACGCAAGGTATCCCGCTTTTTTTCTGTTGATGCCGTGAAATCTATCATCTTGGCAATGGTCATCTCCCGCCTGGATTATGGCAACGCCCTATATGCTGGTTTACCTGCATATAGCTTAAGGCGTCTGCAGTTGATACAGAACCAGGCGGCACGGCCGGTACTCAACCTCCCTAAATTTCATCATGTAACACCCCTTCTCAAATCCCTTCACTGGCTCCCTGTTCGTGAACGTGTCCAGTTTAAGCTTGTGTCCATCATCTGTCAAGCACGACTGGGCACAGCTCCGGCCTTCATTACTTCAGAGATAGTTCCCTATGTTCCCACTAGGGCACTACGCTCAGCCTCGCAAGCCCTTTTGACAGTTCCCCGCTTTCGAAGGAAGAAATGGGGAGGCTCAAAGTTTTCCACCCTCGCACCAACTTTATGGAATTCCTTGCCTTTGGAGCTTAGGTCCATTCCTCTCTACCCCCAATTCCGAAAAAAGCTCAAAACCTACCTATTCACCAAAGCCTTTAGTTAGATCACTCGCTATTCCTGCTCTCTTTAATTTACTCCCCTCTTTCCCCACCCCTTGAGGTTTGTCTGTTAGCGCCATGAAACCGCTGGTGAAAGTGCGCTGTATAAATAATTTTAAATTCAAATTAAATTCAAATGGGAGAGATCCAGATCTAAACTGATTATAAAGGTTGTGATCCAGAGGTTTCTCCATAATATCCCAATACGGCGCAAAGCCAGGACATGGCTTAGACTGATGAAAAAGCCCTGAAAGAGAAGTCGTATCATGGCGCCTAAACTCATTATGCAGCACCATTTCCCAATAAACTTCTTTAAGACAATTTTTTGTTGGGAATGTTTCGGTGGCGGGTGAATCCCACAGGTGTTGCAGTCCCATTTTATTTAGCGAACTTCTCAGTTGGCGCAGCCTACTAATTTTATGGAAACGGTCCGTGTTTACGATATCCTTTAGGCCCTGTGTGAACACCACCAATTTCTTTGTGTACCAGATTCTATTTCAGAATAGATTTGGCCGTAGTCTGGCCAGGTCCTTCAGGGCTTTTCTTCCACAATCGTTCCTTAAAGGGAGCATGGGTGTACTTCTCGGTATGCTAGTAATTGCACCGAGAAACGCGTTCTCCGCTATTGTAAGCTGGGCCAGGTTTCCAAAACCATACAGCTCAGCCCCATAGAGAACTGAGTTCACCACTTAGGTGTTGTAAATTTGAAGCACGGGACTTAGAGGTTTTGTAAAAGAAGTTTTAAATTCTTTTATAAGGGTTCCAGCTAGCTGCCTATGGCTTTAGTGTCAGGGCTTCAATGTGTGGCTTCCACCATATATCCTTTTGCAGTTTGATGCCAAGATAAATAAAAGCATCAACCTGCTCCAGGGGTAGCCCACCCATCAGCATCCTCCCTTTACTCGATCTATGCTGATCAAATGCCATTAATTTTGTCTTAGCGGAATTGATCATAAGACCCCTCAGAAGACAAAACTCTTCAAAACGCTGGAGGGCACACTGTAATCCTGGCGTTTTCGAGATTATCAGTGTGTCGTCCTCGAACATTAAAATGGGGATTTTGTTTACCAGCTAAGACAGGAGCATCAGTGTTAATAGCATCAAGAAAGTTTACAACTTCATTTATAAAAAGGGAGAACAATGCGGGAGCCAGCACACACCCTTGGTGGACACCCTTTCGCACATGAAAATTATCGGTTTTCTTACCCGCCATCCCCCAGTATATCTGCACAAAATTATCAATGTCAAGGTGGACAATTAGGGAAAGTAAATCCAGTGGCATTACCAGCTCCTTCAGGACCTCCCACAACTTATTGCTTGAGACCAGGTCAAAGGTGGATTTAAGGTCAACAAAGACAGCATACATGCCGCCTTTGCCAAAAACAATGGTTCGCCAATATAAAAGAACAAAGTGGAAGACCTGGTCAATAGTACTGATGTGGGCTCTGAAACCTGCCTGGAATGGGTTAAGGATAGAGTTTGCCGCAATCCATGTCTGGAGCTTGGCCAAAACAATCCTAGCGATCACTTTCTGTTTAGAATCTATGAGGTTTATTGGCCTATAGTTACCTGGTATAGATCTGTCACCATTTTTATATATGGGGATTATATCCACCCCGGCCAGGTAGCCGGTAGTGGTGCACCTTGGGCTATAGCATTGGCTGGTAGTAGTATATAATTGGTCCATCTTTATCTGTCATACAGGAAAACATAAGCGGGCATGCAATCTAGCCCGGGTGCCTTTCCCCCTGTTACGGCAGTGAGTGGTCCACTAACATCTGCCTCATTGAATACCCCTCCAGCCGTGAAGGGAAGGATTGAAAAAGATAAATTATCATCAGCCTTGTCATTAGCATATTGAGTGGAAAAATGACTAACCCATGCATCGCGTTCAACGTTATTTTCCGGTGTGTGTGTGTGCCATCCCACCCTTACCCCATTTTACCACATTCCAGAACCATTTAGGGTTTTTACTGTCACTGGCACATTTTAATTCCTGCCACCTACTCTCATCTCATCAATTTTTTGGCCCTATGACCAGTGGCCTTATAAATAATCTGTGCGGACCGTACTCTCGCCATGGCTCCGGTCTTTAGTGCTTCTCCTAGCTCCTTACTAGCGCACCTGCATTCATGGTTGTACCAATGATGTTGTTTGAGCGTGGGATCCTTCGCCCTGTATCAACTCTGTTTCAGAAAGTGCCCTTGAATTTTTAAGAAGAGTGTATTGTGCAACATTGTAAGATCATTTACCGTTTGAGGGGAGGTGGAGCTTATCTCCATCATTCTTACTGTGCACTCGAGCTCACTACTTATGGTAGTTAATATTTCTGGGCAGGCTATTATCCTGGACCACTTAACTCACCTGTATTGTTTGAAACTACAAGGTCGCCAGTGTTGGGTAGGCTGGCTGGTTGGACTTGTTCACTTAGGTTCTTAAATGTAAACAGAGAGCAGAGGGGATCATGGCCGCCCTCTAGGTGCACCTGAATAGACAAAACCTCAAGGGTGTGCCATAGGTTTAGACTGACTAGCAGATAGTCAATGCGACTAGTGTGGTAACCATTGTTGAACGTATTTGAGCCTAGTCTGTCAGACGGAGTACGCCCATTTCCAGCTTTAAGCGGTACAAAAGGGGGTGGTGATGGACGGGAGCATCCGAATCAATCAAACACTCACACCCAGTCAAAAGATCTGGGTTTAATCCATCACCGTTCTTTAGCCCACTCTGCCACCCCAGTTTAGACATGCCTATATGCAAATCAGTCTGACCCTGTGCCTCATGGGAACAGTCCAGCCCGAACTGCCAAGCCATGTCTTCCCTGGACCGGAAACAAGCTTCCGAGGACTAGTTTCTGGCATTCCAGCCGTCTTCAGCCCCGCTTGCTTGAATCCAGTAGCAAAGTGAGCAAGGGACTCACTTCTGAGCATACCCTGCCACACTTATGGCGGCCAAAAGCGGTACAAAAGGGGGTGGTGATGGACGGAGCATCTGAATCAATCAAACACCCCTTTGTGGCTGGAATATAATGGTTTAGATATCCTTGTGATATAACGGCTCTATGGACCAGGTTTCCTGAAAAATACAGAAGTCATGTTTCCCTATGTAATTATTACAGTTGGGGTTGTCACTCTGAATTCCTCAACCCAGCACTATTTCAGCATAGCAAGGAGATGGTCCTCAGCTTTTGAGATGTGTCTAAATTCCTGGGAGGAGTAGGGGCTATAAGATTAAGTTCTCGAAGTGGCTGGGTCTGGATGCACAGTGGGACGATCAATTAATATAGCCTGGATTCTATCCCTAGATGTCAAAGGTGACTGTCAATCTGCCTCATTTAATGAGGATACAGATGGTAGGGAAGCGTCAGAATTGTGTGGGGTGAGTTTGCTCGTACCACTAGGGGGCCTCAATTTGAAGCAAATACCTGTTTTGAAGAAGTGTTTTGTCCATACGTCATAATTTACCAGGCTCTCAAACATGTCATGATGTATTAAAGTGAGAGCTATGGTGTCTGTATTTTCCCCTGGGGTAGAAAGTCTTCTAGCCCCAACAATGTCTTCCCTGATAACAGACCTACATCCCCGCACTTGCCTTATCCAATGAATGGATTTGTTAATCAGGGAGACCCAATCCTCTATTTTTAGTCCAGGTGCTGGCTTAGGTACCTTGGTCAAATAAATTGTCTGCCTCCGTGTTGGGTTGATATCACTATCATAAGGGTCATTTCCATAAGCGGACGGGTATCTGGAGGCCCTAGGACATGAGAGGCTTTGAGAGCGTGCTGTCTCTAGTTGTGATATAGATAAGTGTGGAGTAAACCCTATTAAATGGAGTATTAACACTCTTAGCCAATCCTGGGTGTTTGCGCCTATCTGCGGTACTATCTTCTGTGTTATCAGTGAGGCGGAGGTTTCTATGCATAGGCTAGTCCAACCCTGGTAATGGGCCTGTGTGGTTGATTTAGTACTTAGACTGTCTTTTATAAGCTTAACTTCGTTAAGAACCTTAATAAAGGAATCAGAAAAACAGCCCACTAGTAGTTTTAATTTCTTCTGTCAATTTCTGGATTTGAGCTGTTAAAGGGCTTGATACCGACTGTTCCCTACGAGCGGAGTTTGAGTGTGGGTCATTTGTGTCACTTTGATAGCCCTCAATTCCCCTAGAGCTGGCTATTGATCTGGTGACTAGATTTACTCTCCTTTTATGTCGTTTTATAACCTTTGGCCCCCCTTTTGTGCCTTACTTTTCGTAAAGGCAGGTGTATCTAAAGCATCTGCTGCATCAGAAAGCAGGGCAAAATTGTTGCTGCACTGGAAGATTTAGAGGTTATCCGTAGGTGCCACCCCCACGTGCTACTCCTATTTCTGGCTAAATTGAGCGTCTAAACTCCCTGCGCTATGAGATAATGAATGGCGGCCATTGAATATGCTGTATGTGGGACATGCCTGTGTCTGTATGCTATGATCCAAACTACCAGGAGTATTAAATTCAAGGATATATTCACATTCAGACAAGAGATTGTGAATACGATCAAGTACACCCCCTCTACTTCTCCCTGCTATACATGATTCAGGGTCAACCATAACAATGTTGTTCTTCTTTTGTTTAGCAGCTTTGGGGCCTTCCTCCTTGGCCTTTCGCTTTCCCATTGGGGCTACTGATGTGTGGCACTTTATGTGAACAAACCCCGTCAGATAGTACAACAACGACAGTTCCGTGGTTCGGACAGTGGGGATAGACAAACAGTACCTTTATCCACAGTTCTTAGTCCTCGGAGGGCAGCCAATAAGAGTGTAGTCAGTGAAGGGCAGTGACACAAATTGTCAGGGGTGTGGCCCAGCCCAGCCTCTTCCACACTCTGATGGGCGCAATTATAAAAGAGGGCCCATGCATCTCGACCCTTCCACTTGAGATAGCCTTATCATCAAATAATACCGATTTGGTTTCCACCCCCGCTAAAAAGAGTAAACAACAACCTGTAATAACAACAATTATATCCCCATGTCAGTCAACGAAAATGAAAACCAAGCACAAGAAAGGGAAAGAAAATCCCTGTAGAGCCAAGAAGGACATGGGTGGATGAGACAACAAATGACACTCAAGGTATTGAAACAATTTTTAAAAAACTCCACGGGAAAATCGACAACATTGAAAGGAGATTAATGTCGGAAATTAAATCAGTGCAAAAAGAAGTCACAAAATTAATTGAACTGGTTATGGACCTATTGCCTTCTAAAAATCCCCCTAGTGTAATGCCTGGCAGAGTCCTGGATGGAAAAATGAACGATGGGCATAGTCTCCAGAGGTAAATGTAAAAAATCATTTAATGTCTGCGGCCCAAATATAAGAAGCTTCTGCCATACAACTCACCTCACAGTCAAGATGCTACAATCTATCCAATATAGAACCAGCAGGAATGAGAACGGAAGGTAGCAATCACACGATTGAATGTATTGTGAACTGTATGTCGTTGCAGCCCTGCCAGGATTCTCTACCTCCTCAGGCTACCCAGTATGTAAACATTCTGAAGAACGTACCGAAGTTGGTAGATAATACTATGTAGACCTGGGGGAATTTGAAGAATAGGATTGTACACTGATTTGCTTTAAATGCCAATAGTAGCACTAACCTTCTTTTACAGAACATAATCATGTTAGGAAGAGTACATTGGGTTGGTAGCATGAGGAAGTCCTGTCAAGGAGACTGTATTGTTGTGAACTTTCATTTCCCTCTGGTTGTGGTGACTCTGATTGATGAACTTTCAGCTAAATATGCAAGGTCACTTAACCCTCCTGATGACACTATAACTGCTGTTCCACTAGGATTTTTTTTTATAAACCTAGAAATAAATATTACCATATATTAGCAATAAACTCCACTACACAGATTTGTATGGGATACAATCTATGCCCATTAGGTTTTCATCCTTAAGAGGTTGTAGCAAGCCTGATTGACTGCAAGAGGAAGCAGATCGGTCAACAGGTGCTAACCATGCTACCCCTCCCACTAGTACTATTAATAATAACCTAATCTGACCATTATGTCATGGAATGTGGCTGGGCTGAAAAACAAGCTAAATGATAGAGAATGGCTTGAAAGGATACAACATTGTTTCCTATACCAAGAAACTTGGCACAGAGAACCTTTCTTTATTTATGGTTTCAAAATGGTCTTTACCCCAGCCACTTCTTCAAAGGCAGGGAGAGCCAAAGGAGGCTTAGCAGTTTTAGTCCCAGTTACTTCCCCTTTAATTCTACAGAAAAACAGTGCATAGTAAATATAAATTTTAATAATAATATCTTTGACAGTACTAGATGCAAGGTATTTATGTCATTGGAGGAGGAATTACATGATTTTCTAAAAGGTATAAGGGGAGATTATCTGCTTATTCGGGCCGGTGACTTTAACAGAGAAAAATTAAAAATTCTAAATGGGGATCATTGTGGCTATAGGGCCACAAATGGTGATCCTTGTCCTCATTTATTCCCCAATCCATTTGGAGATGCAATTATCACTGTAAAGTATAAACACAACCTGGAACTTATGGAGATAGGTGAAAAAAAGGAGCAATTGTTGTTCAAACATATGAAGGAGCAAAATCCTCGTCGAGTATTGACCATGCTTTAGTATCAAGGAATTGTAAGGGCTTAGTTGAAAAATGTTATGTACAGTTAAGCCCGTATAGTGACCATCATCCACTATTTCTGGTGCTGTAGCTAAGCCTGACGCAACAAGTAAAAGGCGTGTTTAGCTGCCGATATTAAAACTCAAGGGGAAAATGGAACTTCCATAATCATGCATGACATAATTTTAAAAAAAATCAAGAAAATATAAATATCTGTTTGGAGGGATCCTCTTTCTAAACAGATATAATAACTGCATTGCATAACATTGCGACTGCAATTTCTGGAGATCTGAAAATAAATAATAAGAAAAGTGCCTGTCACCACCCTAGATCGTTTGGCCAACAGTGCTCTTAATTAAATCAGGACTTAAAGAAAGCACTAAAAGCTAGACCCAGGGATAGGAAAACAGTATGTATATTACAGAAGACCTTTAAACAAACTCTAAGCACAAGAAAAACAGAAATTCGGGAAAGGGTATGGGAAAAACTGATCCAGGCAGCTAAGACATGTGAATCCATTTTATTTTGGAAGACAGAAGGTCACCCATTCTTTAAAGATTTATCAGCCACTAGGATTGAGACCCTAGTAACACCTGAAGATTGGTTGACCCCAATAAAGAGGATCCCGCAATCCATGATAATAGTATCTGCATACCAGTTGACACCATTAACATGGCACCTATCACCTTAGATGAAATTGATCCTGCCCTAAACAAAAGTGCAAATGGCAAGCCTCGAGGTCCAGATGGGGTGCCCATTGATATTTTCAAGTCCAAAAATAGACTTTTGGCCCCCAATCTTATTAAAAGTTTTCAATGCTACAACTTGGGTGGAACGTGTTATAGTCCCAAAGTTGAAGAACGGACTATAACTCAACCTCGAACCTAATGGGTAGAATCCTTTTAGAAAGATTAGAACGCTGGGTAAGCGAAAATAATATTCTAACATAGTCCCAGTATGGATTTAGAAGAGGTATAGGGACAGTAGAGCAGTGCGTCCCATACGGCTCTAAAGGTGACTGCACTTCTCATTTTAGAGCTACTTGTGGTATTAGACAAGGCTGTGTTATTGCACCACTTTCATTTTCTCTTTATATTATTAATGTTGATATATCCCTGCAAAGTTTGAATGCTGATGCCCCCAGAGTTGGTACGCTTGTCACGCCTGTACTTTTATATACAGACGATGCAGTCCTGTTACCAAGGACTGCAAATGGGCTTCAATGTTTTATTGAAAATTTTGCACAATTTATGAATGGAAAAGATAACACTTAATCTTAGTAAAACCTTCAATATGACATGTGGAAAAGGAAAAACAAAGAATAGAGACCATCATGTAGAAGGTGTACATATTTGAAAGAACAACATCATTTTTATATTTAGGACTTCTTTTAATGGAAATGGAACTTGGGGTGCACACATCGACCTCTATACACTGAAATTCATTTGATCGAGCGAGGGTATCTTTAGATTTTCAAAACAAATTGGGAATAAACCATTACGGGAAATCCTGACCCTATATAGGAGTATGTGCATAAAGGGTACATGTTATGGAGCGACACTATGGGGGAGGATAAATACTCCACACTGCAAATACAGGAAAACAAGTTTTTAAGCAGGCTTTTAGAAGTCCCCAATTCAACTCCCTCATATAAGGTCCACAAAGACCTGTCTGTCCCACATATCAGTGACTACATTAGTACAGCAGCCCTTATGCTCTGGTAAGGGATTTGGACTAAGGGCCAGACGTACAACTCTAAATTTCATGCGCAAACAGGTTTGCGACCCATTTGCACATGAAAAATGTTACAGGGCCAAGTACAATTCCTAATTAGCGAGTCGCAATTTATTTGCGACTTGCTAATTAGGAGTTGTGAGTCGCTATTAGAAAAGGGCGTGCCAAGGGCGTCCCTTCCAAATAGCGAGTCTCTAGCCTATGTAAGAATGCTTTGCGACCACAATTGCGGTCGCAAAACACTCTCAAATTACCAACCTCTTCAAGAGGCTGTTAATGGAGTCGCAAATGGGAAAGGGTCCCCAGGGGACCTCTTCCCCTTTGTGACTGGCTCCAAAAATATTTTTAAAGGGGAGACAGTCGTCTCAGGGACCACTACCTGCCCTTAAAAATTTAACGAAAACTTTTCATTTCATTCTTTTTTAAATGCATTTTCCTTTAAGGAGAATGGGCTGCATTGTTAGCCCAACAGACCACCATCCCTGGGAGGGCCAGCCATTCCCAATGGGGTCGCAAATTGCGAGTGGCTAATTATTATTCATGAGCCACGCATGTTGCGACCCCATTGGGAATTGCTAACAGTGTCTCTGGTACTGTTGTATATTTGCTTTTGTGACTTGCAAATTTTTGCAATTTGCGAGTCACACAAGGAAATTGTTATCCATCTGGCTTAACATGTACAAAGGAAATAGTAATGGATTGCCTTGCCCTTGATTACTGTGAAAAGAAATCCCTGGCTACAGTACATTTATAAACTTTTAGTTGAGTGTAAGGTGGATGCCGATTTTAATGATCCATTGCTTCTCCAGAACTACAGTAAAAGGGACCTAAAATTGAGGTTAGCAAATTCAAGGGAATCTGCAAGAGATGTAGTAATAAGTTCAAAACTGACTATTAGATCATTCTGTGAAGGTCCGCTTTCACTGGACATCCAACCATACCTCATATTGACAAGAAACTTATAACATAGGTTTTACTGAACAAGGTTAAGGTTGGGTACTCTACATCACCTGATTGTATTTCCTACAAAGGGCAAGTGGAATTGTAACGCTCCAAATTGCCCCTGTGATGGAAAGTCATGCAGCCTACATTGCATTTTATACTTTTTTGCTATTTCTATAGAGGCATTAGGAAGTATGTTTTATGACCCTTATTTATTGAAAATAAATTGTATTTTTATAAATCTGCTTTTAACTATATCTGTAGCTTAGAAAATGAATCATTTTACGATCCTCCTCAATGGATGAGTATAACTATGTACTGTATTTGTGAATCTTGTTTACATAATTACTATGATTACTAATTGAGAAAAAAAAAGTGAACGCTTTTATGGTTGTATATTGTATATCGAATAAAGCTTGATTTATTAAATATGTAAAATAAATTAAATTACACAACTCTAATAATATTTGCATCTCTCAATGCGTTTCATTGAACATAGTAGCTCTTAGTACAGAAAAGGTTGGAGACCACTGCCGTAGAGTTAGCTTCCTGCAACACAGCTAACATTGGCTTAACCACCACCCTTGCTAACCCCTTGCAGGCCATTGGGACCCTGTGCCTTGCCTGACTGTAGCTCAGGCAGTGCTCTCGTTAGTTCCTCCTCCAGCAGGTCCAGTTCCAGGGCCTCGAAGTCCTCCTTCGACAGCACCGGGCTAGCCACATTTTGAAGAAAGCCTTTAAAGTCTGTGTCTGTCATGGAGGTTCGGGAGGCATACAGTGCGTCATAGTAGGAGGCAAAGGCCTCTGCTATAGTCGCATTGATGGAATCAGCGTCCCTTTGTTTGTCATGGATCTCCAATACCATGATCTCTCTCTAGCACGGTTTTCCAGCCATGCTAATAATTCTGTCCCCCCTATTTCCTGTGCTGCCATTTCCAGTTTCAATAGCTCTCTTTCATTTACTGAGCACTGCAGCAGGGCTTCCTTCTGTTTACCCCCTACTATTCACCCACCTTCAAATCACCGGTATGAAGGCCTCCCAGAGGATCAGCCCTGAACCCACCTACCCCTGATTTTCCTTGAAATACAACTCAGCCCAGTTATATACCTTGTCCTGTATCCCTCTGTCCTTTACGTACCAGGCATGTAGCCATGGAGGCATCTGGTTGCTCACCAATGGGCCTGACAGCAGTACCTGGATCCAGAGCACCATCAAATAACCTATTCTGGAGAAGCTGCCGTGCAGTGTAGAGAAATAAGTGTATTTATGACCCTCAGAGTTATAGTCCCACCATAGATCTGGCAACTCCATCGCTAATACGAATAGGCCGGGACCCACACCTGCTCCCCCAGTGGTGCCACCCGTTCGATCCATGCCCGTATCCAGTACCGCGTTCATATTGCCAGATATTCAATCATGAGCAGGTAATTGTACCCACGAGGGATTTACTTAAAAAATAAACTGTTTAAAAAAGAATATATGGAGTAAGTCATATCTAAGAAACTTACTCTTAACTTATTCAAAATAAAGTTTTGCACAAGATTAAAAAAATAATCTTCAAACTGACAATAATCAATTGGTCAAGGAAAAACAATTACAAAAAACAATTCCAAGAAACACGGGTGTGTATATTCAAAGAAAATTCTTTTTTTGTATGAAAAATCAATCTGTTTGGTAGGGTACACAATAAAACAAACAACACAATGATGATGTACACTTTGGAGGGGTAGCGCATCATGTATTTCTGTTCTATACTGTTAAAAAGCTGATCACTGCTTTGCCAAAATGTAAATCTCCTTGTGTCAGTGCTGCTTGCAGTATCACATCACAATCCTTGAAGTTCAGTGTGCGTACGATTATCGTGCATGGAGGGGTGCCTGGTCGTGGGGGTGAGCCCAATGCCAAATGGACTCTCTCCACTGAGAAAAAGGTCAAGAGGCGTTTCAACTTCAGTTTATTAAGGATCTAGTCTTCAAGGAACAAATCAATATTTGGGCCCTAATAACCCTTAGGAATGCCAACCACTCTTATATTGTTCCGCCTCACTCACCCCTCCTACTCCTCCAGCCTGGCGGCCATTACCAAGCTTTGTTTTGTCAAGGTCTGTACTTGTTCCTTCAGGTGGTTTTTCATGGAGAGCAGTCCATTTATATGTGCCTCCACCACTACCACTTTTGGGAGATTTTGTGGAAATCAGCCTGGAGGACATTGACATTCACAGTCACGGCATCTAGTTTGGGAACTAGAGGCACAATGGAGCCCTGTAGTTCCTGCAGGGGGGCCATTATTGTGCACAGGGAAGGTTCCCCCTCTTGGTACATATCCCCTTATGTGGCCATGCTCTCGACCCTCTGGGTTAGTTTTCCGGCCACAGACATCCTCGACACATACTTGTCCAGGATATTCTGTTGCTGGATCTTTGTGGGACGGCCCTTCATCATTGCAGGTGTTACCTCCTCACTTACACACCTTTCATGACTGGCCCCCAACCCATATGGCCAGAGGCAGGCCAGAGACACCTGACCACTGCCCTGCACACTGTATTCACCGAACCCCGGGTTTCTCAATCTGGCAGAAATGTCAATCACCACAGTATTCCTAGGCTTTGTCCGCTGTGTACCTCTTGAGTATCTCTAAGCTCTATCCCGCCTGGGGGGCCCATAGACACCCACCTCAGCTCACTTGTCCAAGCTGATGCCATTGTCCAATGCCTCACCAGACCCCTCCAACAGAAAGCACGGCAGCAGAGAGGCTAAGGCTCCACGGACCGTCTTCAGGGACCCCAGGCCCCACACAAGAGGCATGCTCAGGCCCTATTCCTCTACTTCAGTGAGGTGTCCAATGGTCTCCCCCATCAGGATCACTCTGCACCCCTCACCTGACTCCACTGTTACAGACCACGTAGGCCATGGGCACAGAGTCGCTGTTTGCTCGCCTCTATCCTAGACGCTTTCAGGCTGTTCACCAGGGTTCACAGGCCAACGGGCAAGATCGAGTATACTTTACTCAGCCGTGGGTTTCACTCTGGTGACCCACCTCCGTCGTGGCCGCCAGGCCTCGGCCAGGATCCTCACCGCCCACCCGGCACATTAAGGTAGGCTGAGCAGTCCATGTTTGCAGCATACCGGGCCTGCTCTCAAGCCGGTGAGCAGTCTGCACCACCAACTACTCCTCCTCCGCACTGACAGTGCCAACCTGAGAGTTAAGGGACCGGGTGATTCACTATGCCATGATTCCCCTGATCAGCAGGGCCACAGCCGCCATCTTCTCAGAGCCACCCGGTCAGCCACGAGCTGGTCCTGTGTCACTGTGGGATCTCCCCGATATTTGTGCACCCAGCCACTCAGCTGCTGTGGGCTCGCCACACTTACCCCTCCAAGTTGGGGCAAACACTGCAGGATGTTAAGACGGATATCGGGGGATTAGACCCAGACGATACAGAGCCCGTTCAGTAAGCAGCCATCTTCATCTGCCACAAGCCACGCCCCACTGGCATAATCATGCTCTTAAAATTGTAGTCCCCATCGTTCAACACGAGGAAGCATCTGGGCTTTTGGATTGCCAAAGATAGTTAGCAACGTTAAATGATCATTCATCAGGTAAAGGGTTTCCATACAGAAATACATGGAAATGTTAACAAGCCTATAACACGGCTGGACTTGCTATCTCAGGTTCTGAATTAGCACGTCCTGTCTGAGACAAACTTCTGCTGGCATATGATACAATATGCCTGAGAGCATTTAGGTGTCTGCAGTGTTGTGCAAGGATAGCTCCTACCCCAACTAGGCTAGCGTCAACAACAACTTCTGTGTGAAACTTTTGAGTGAAGTAAGCCATTTCAGCAGCAGTTTCAATTGTTACTTTATTTTCTTGAAACTTCTCTCCCAATACTGCGAGCACTATAATGAAAAATAAATTTCTGTGTTAACTCTTGTAATAGAGCATTTATGATAGCAAATCCTTTGCACCACTTAATTTTGTTATTATGTCAGCAATATGCGAACTTGAATGTCGCTCTCATTCAATTGCCTTGTTTGCTTGAGGCATGTCAACGCACATGTGAACAGCTCCATCCTTTTTCTTTTTGGGCACTACCACTATGGAAGAAACCCATGGAGTCGGACCAGTTGAATGCTCAATAATATCCTGCTTAAGAATGATTCAAGTTCTTTCTTGTAAACGAAAAGCAATTCAGCTATGTCTCTGTGCAACAGAACAGACATCTCCATTAAAATGCAATTTTACTTTCATAGTCGACACTTTTCCTAAACCATGAAGCAATAAACAGACTTGACTTACAATTTCATGATGAGCATTCATGTTGTAATCCACAGAAATCAATCCCATATCAGCAGTGGTACTGAAGCTGAGCACACAGGCACTTTACGCTGTACTTTGAAGGAAGTGGATGGGTGCTTGCACTATGGTTTGCTTGTGGTTCATTGTCCCTACAAAGGGAACCTTGATTTTTGATGGGTGTCCAATGTATAATCTTTGGTCTTAAATGGCTTTGATGCTTTTCCTCCTCTGTTCATTCTCTGTCATGTGGGGTCCCACAGGGCTCTTCACTCAGCCCCACTCTGGTTCACTTATATGGACACCCTCTGGTTGAAATTATTCAATCACAGACTTACATTCGTGTCATATGCTGATGACATTTAGGTCATCCTGCCTCTTTCCTCTAATAGCACCCAAATCATCTCCACATTAAACTGCTGTCGTAGGGAGGTACAGATTGATGTCTAGCAATAGGTGAAAGTTTAATGGCGAGGAAACTGAGGTTCTAGTAATACGCAATATTATTCCTAGGTGGCTGGAACTTTCATGGCCAGACCTTTTAGGTGATCACCCAAAGCCAGCACAGAAGCAAAAAGCTTGGGAATATGTATTGATCACAAGCTTACAATGGAGACTCAAGTAAAGAAACTGACAGGCTCATGCTTTGACATTCTACAATTGTAAAGTGAATTCTTGCAGATATTACCTTTCCCCACAAGAAGAATTGTAGTACAGAGACTGATAAACTCTCACCTCAAGTATGGCAACTCATTGAACCTTGGGAGCCCGAAATATGTGATCAAAAGGCTCCAAGTGGTACAAAATGCTGCCACAGGAATCCTTCAAAAACAACCAGAGCATCAGTTAGCCACTCCAGCCCTCAAGGCCTTGCCTATCAGTTAAAAAAATATTTCATTTTAAGGATGTCTGGATTGTGCACCGGTCACACATGGTATAGGTCCACCTATCATTCACTCGCTGCTCACCCCTTATGCTTCAGGAATGGCCCTTCCTTCTAGCAACCAAGGATCACTGGTTGTGCCCAAGAAAATAAGAGCAAAAAGTGCTGACCGCCCTTTGCATTTCTCACCCCCAGGCTCAGGAAGGCTCTTCTGGCTTTCCCTAGAAGTCAGCTGTCGGAAGCTTGCTTGAAAATGCTGAAGACTCACCTATTCTAATGCGATTGAGGAAATGCTCAGTTAAATTGAGTGGAAGGATTGTGTGTCATCTAGCCCTGGGAGACCCGTTGGGGTAGCTATGCAAGATACAAATACAACTGAATTGAACTGGATTGAATTTGAGGTAATGAAGATAACTCAATATATTTCTCTTCAAGCATTATGTTCATCAACGCACCACTGTCGATGAAGATGAAAGGTATCGAACAACCATTTATTATCAAAGTTATCTTTGGAGGGTGTTTGCATGACTTTGGTGCTTTGGATGGTCAACTTTTCTTTGACTGACACTTCTTCTCATACGTCACCAGTCTGACATGTCCACGTATCTCTGAGGTGCGTACTGACATGGCATAACCACCTTCCTCAATTTCACTTCATAGTGTGGCAGAAGAATTAACGATGATTTAGATGATGATCGACCTCATTTAATGTCAATTTTCCTCAATTGATGTCATTGCTTGTCCTTGTGATTGTACGTCGAACATTGAATCTGGAAGGTTCTGGTGGCCATTTTCCCTTAGCACCTTGATGCACTTTTTTTTTGCTTTGCAAACCATCACAAATTTGTTCTCTTCCCCACAATATTTACATATCTGTCCAAGAACTAGACATTTACCTTTGTGTAGAAACAAAAACCCACATCTATAACATGGCGTCTTTTTATGTGTAGACATCACTTTGTGTCCTTCAGTCTTTGCTTGGGCTGATTTTTGATACACATGATGGATTCACTCTGGGGAGTCCGATCTCCACTTCAGTGGCTCTTTCAGGACTCTCCTCAGCCCTGGCAGCCATTAACACTTGCTCCAGACTAAGAATTTCTCTCAGCCTTTGTCGTCTAAATGAATCAGACAATCATCCATAAATAACTCGAAGAAGTATAGCTTCTTCATCATTAAATTAATCGAACTTACAGTGTTTGACGAGTGTATTGAGTCTTTCCACAAATTCCACAAATTAATTAATGGTTTCAACAACTTTTTGACAATCCTGACTTAAAATTGATATTTCGTTATCAAAGTTTGGTACTGGATTGAATTTTATATTCAGTGTTTCTTTAATCTGACAGTATGTGACTTCTTTGTCAGTTCTCAGCATTTTCTTTATGACTTGTTTCACTCCATCACCAGCCAGATTTTTTAGGTACTTGATAATCCTTTTGTTATCAGTACACAGTACGCATACACATCAAGAAGTCGAAACAGATAATAGGAAATATACAAGCAGTGACTAGCAGCAACATGCCACCAGTCACAGCGATACAGTGTCTAAGCAGCTCAGCCTGAAATATGGGACAATTCTATTACATAAGTAGACAAAAGCATTTACATATTTTGTAGCTTCCAACCAAACTTAGCAAGGTTGGAATTTTAAGGCAAAGTCTAAGCCTAAGTAGAAGGATTTTGAGTATTCTGAAATGGTAGTGGGACAGCCTAAGATGTTTGAGGACAATTACCACTCTTTGACTGGCATGGACAATATATTAGGAGAAAATAGAAGAAAGTGAGGCCCACATGCATCAAATCAAAAACCGGTCGCAAACGGGCAGATTCTCAGAACCTGCCGCTTTGCGACCGATATTTTTGCATTTGGGATACATCTTCCCAAATGCAAAAATCTCAATTTCAAGTAATCTCTAAATAGCTATTACTTAAATTGCGATTGAATTAAGGGAATCTCAAATTGGGATTCCTTAAATGCAATGCATTAAAGTAAAATAATTAGCGATTTCGCTATTAGGGGGAGCAAATTACCATGAAGTTGAACTTCATGGTAATTTGCAAAACTTTGAAAAATGCACTAAAGTGCATTTTTCAAAGTTCCATTTTACACACACACATGCCCTTGGGGCATGTGTGTCTGCAAGATGTACTCATATGCAGATATCTATCTAGTACCATAGGAATGAATGGGAAGGTATTTCCTTAATTGCGACTCGCTATTAAGGAATTTTTAGAAATCGCTATTTTTTAAGCGATTTCTACATGCATAGCCGTTTGCTATTCCTTGTTGATGCATGTGCCAGTATGTCTTTTAGGGGTTGAACTTGAAGTGGTGACTTGTCATCCACAACTGTATGTTGTCCAGAGTCGTGGCCAACCAAAGATACCATCCGTGGAATAAACTCTCCTGACGAGCTGGGTTTCATCTGCTAATTGGTGACATAATGTGCTCTAGTCCTTTCAGAGATTGCTCAAAGGGTCCAGGTAGAGGTTGAAAAGGCAGGACCTAGGACTGAGCCTTTCCTTTGGGGAGCTGCTTTTAAGATGGATTCACCAGTGCGTGCTCCACTTCGATTACTTGAAAATAAATCAACCAATGAATGACCTTTCTTTCAAAACCTATACAGTGTTTTAGGGTGCAAATACGGATATCATGGTTGATTGACTGTATCAAAAGGAACTGATTTGTGGGTTATGATGAGCAACCAAAAGGCTTCACTGTTCATGATTCTCAGAGACTCATCCATTAGATACAGCCTGACTATCTTCATAGTCTGTCATTTTCTAAACCCTCATCAGAAATGATGCAGCAGTATGTTGTCCTTTACAAAATGCTTGAGTTGATGGTTGACTCAGTCCTACCAAGAGAATGAGACAGTAAGGGGCATATTATCAAGAACAGCGTTAAAATTATCGCCTCTTTAGCAGCAGGAAACTGCCACTAAAGCGGCGATAATGGGCTTGATAATATGCCCTTGTAAATCCCATAGAAGCCCATGTTCACACCAGAACATGGGGTTCTATGGGAATTCACAGGAGCATATTATCAAGCCCATTATCGTCCTTGGAAGCTTGTTTCCGGTCCAGGGAAGGCATGGCTTGGCAGTTCGGGCTGGACTGTTCCAATGAGGCACAGGGTCAGACTGATTTGCATATGGCCATGTCTGAACTGGGGTGGCAGAGTGGGCTAAAGAACGGTGATGGATGCATGGGAATGGCTCAATGGATGGCGTAGTGTTGGCAAGCGAAACCACAAAGAGAACCGTGGCAGTGGAGGCAAAGACACATCAAACCGCCAAACAGGACCTGCGACTGACATCACAACGGCACTAGCCTCGCCGGTATCGGATCATGCACTCTGAATAAAATGTGACATCGGTCAGACTTTCATTCCCTATGCCCTGCACAAGTCTACACGAGCATTGATTTGCACTGTACAATGACGTTGGGATCGGTCGGCGCTATTGCTGGACGTTGCAAGGAGATAATTACAACAGGACATGGGGTATAGATCAGTATGATGTTGCATCTTGTCTCAATACCATGATACCTAGAGAGTGGGGTTGGATTACGTTCCCCAGTATTTCAAGGGTGGGCAATAGGCACTCTGAAAGTTTGGGCTGGCGGGATGTTCGTTGCCCGCTAAGCAGAGAGGCAGGGAGCGGGGTGGGAAAGTGACGTTTTGGGGTGACTTGTTTGTTTAGTTTTTGTTGTTGTTCTGTTGTGACAGCGGTGTCTGATGTGATGTCATCAATGCAACTACAGTTTAGGCTAGCGTCATATTTGTACCAACAAGTGGCATTTACACAAACGCCCGGGGCGGAAGATTACCTACATCTCCCAATTGCATCATGTCAGCCCATAGCATAAATAGAATGCTCCGTATCATTACTTGGAATGTTAACAGGCTGGGGGACAAATTAAAACAAATTTAACCCCTTGGGCGCGTCCGCGATTCTGCGCCTATGCGACACATTTCGATCGCGGGTGCAGTCATGATGGCCGGGAGCCATCATCAGCACACGAGCACTGTATGCCATGACGGTTCCCGGCCGTCATCAGCATGGAAGGGGTTAATTGGTAACACGTGTAAGGCACTTGATAGATGGGGTTACAGATTGGCTGCTCATGCGGGCTTCACTTCCGGTTCAAGAGGGACGGGCATCTTAATTCACAAACAGTGCCCATACATAGTAAGTAACACATGGGTTGATGCCCAGGGCAGATTCGCCACAGTGACCGGGACATGGGAAGGGAAACCCCTTAGTATACTCTCGATTTATGTTCCCCCTGCACTGAAAAAAAACACACTGGCCGTTCTGGGCAAATTGTTGCTCAATCTCCCAGTGGGCATCACGGTGCTGGGAGGTGACTTTAACCGGGCGGTAGACAGTCGGGTGGACCGACGACCTCCTCGACTAGAACCACATGGCACATCACAAATGAAGGATTTCCTCTTCGCCTTCGGCCTAGTTGAAATCTGGCAACACTTTAACCCCCTAGTGTGCAACTTTACATTTTAATCAGGTGCCCACGGTAGTCAGTTCAGAATAGACCATCTACTTACACATGTTGACGATCTTTCTAATTTCACCGAAGCCAGGGCCCTCACACGTGGCATCTCTGACCATTCTCCTGTCCTCACCCAGTTAGCTCTGCCTCATGAGAATAGACGCATCACCCTAACCATAAATCCATAGTGTCTGAAGATCCCACACTTCAAGAGTGAAATTCTAAAAAGGGGTGGACCTCTACTTCACAGAAAACGCAAACACAGTAGTATGGGGGACTTTTGGAGTAGTCATTAAAGGTCAGGCACTCTCATTAATTGCCGGACATAGGAAAGAGCTAAGAGCGCATTTAGAGGCCCTGGAACAAGAGATTCTGGGGCCAGAACATACAGTGGCAAACACAGTCGATGACCTAGCTATACATACTCTTAGTATAAAAAGACAAAATTACCGGCAGCTCGCAACGGAGGCAACTAGATCAAAACAGAAAGCCCTTTCACACAAAATATATGAGATGGGCGATAAAACTGGGAAATTTCTTGCATGGCTGGAGAGGCAGGAGGCCACACAGAGGTGGGTGTCCCTCATCGAAAGGGGAACGGGAGAGTTGTTGAGTGACCCGCAACAAATTGTGTAGAACTTCGCATCTCACTTTGCCTCCATGTATTCCTCCACTGCCACCTCTACCTTTATTGACTCCAGGGATCTTCTGGCAACTATTCAGGATACTACTCTCACTCTGGAGGATCATGAGTCCTTGGAGAGTGATCTAAAAGAAGAGGGATTAGCGCTTGCCATATGTGGGATGAAATTGGTCAAAGCCATGGTACCTAACAGGCTCCCTATAGAACTGTTCAAACTCGTGACCTCTAAGATAACACCTACTCTCCTCGCTATGTACCTAGAAAGCTACCAGACTGGTTCCCTACCTAATGATTTGATGCTGAGCCTCGGTGGTTGTTATACACAAACAAGGTAAACCTACGACGAGGTGCGACTCTTATTGCCCAATCTCACTGTTAACGTCTGAAGCAAAAATACTAGCCACCCGGTTAGTCCCTGCCATTGTACACCCGGATCAATCAGGTTTTATGCCTGGCCGGAATATGGCCCTAAACCTTAGGAGACTACATGGGGTTATGGGGAGAATTAGCACTATCCAAGAAGATGCTGCCCTGCTGTCATTTAGAGACAAAAATGGCATTTGATACAATTGAATGGCCTTATCTCTTAGCTCTCCTCAAGCGAATGGGTTTCAGCACCAGTTTTATAAAATGATTAAAATTACTTTATACAAGCCGACTTCCCAAATAGTCGTTGACCAACACACATCCCGGCAATTCCGATTGGAGAAGGGAACTAGACAGGGTTGCCCCCGACCATCTCTAATATTTGCTCTGATATTGGGACCATTAGCCATTTGGGTCAGGGGTGACCCCATGATCAGGGGCTGAAATAGGCCGACCACCATGAAGACAGAATCTCCTTCTATGCTGACGATTTCCTATTGTATGAAGCATCTCCATCAGCCTCGATCCACAGGATCCTTCATATTTTCGCAATTTTTAGCTCACACTCAGGGTATACTATCAATTGGACAAATTCTGTACTATATATGCTTCACTATCCCTTACCGCGATTGCCCAAAGATACCAATGTTACAGTTGCTGCCAAGGGATTTTGATTCCTAGGTATATATATAACCCTGCAACCCACTTGATTCTATGAATTCAAATTTAAGTCCCCAATTGATTAGACTCCATAGCGATGTGCACCACTGGCGGTCCCTACCCCTGACTCTCCTGGGCAGGGCCGCGCTGTTTAAAATGTTGGCGTTGCCCCAATTTTTATACATATTGCAGAACACTCCTTTTACAGTCCTAGATACATACTTCACCAGCACTGAGAGCGAGGTTAGGACTCTACTATGGGACAGACAAAACCCATGCATTGCGACACACAAATTGACCAGAGGGTAGTACGATTGAGGAATTGCATTGCCCGACCTCAAACAATGTTACTGGGCCTCCCAGCTTGCAGTTGTTAATCAATGGGTCTCTGCCTCACCGGCCGAACTGGTATATCACAAGGACAAATGTATAATGAGCCCAGGTGGCTATAGTATAGCACTTTACTCTAGCTCCAAACGCCAACGCCTTTCAGGTCCTACAGCCCAAACAGTAGCAATTTGACACTGCGCCAACAAAACACTGAGGTGGTTCAAAAAAATACCACTGACTACTCCCCTATGGGAGCCTGAGCAACTCGGCACGCTGAGTAAGTGGCCAGGCTACGACAAATGGGATGTCATTGGTATTACTTCAGTTGGTGACCTTTGGAAGTGAAACAGGATTGTTCCATTTAGAGACCTACAAGCAGAATATCAGCTGGCTGGGTCGGAGATGTTCCGCTGCTTACAAATACACCACGCTATAACTACCATTGTAAGGAATGGTGAAGCTTTACCCGAAGCATCCCCCCTGGAGGATAGACTTCTAATAGAGCCTGTTGGACTTGGCCCTTTTTGCAGGATCATCCCTGAACTTTTTGCCTTCCCCTGTATTTTTTCTGACCTGTTGTTGTTGGTTTTATGACTCTGGGCACTTTTTCACTGCTAATCAGTGCTAAAGTACATATGCTCACTATTGTAAATTGTTGTAATGGATTAGTGACTCCATGATTGCTTATTTGATTTACTTGTCAGACCCTAGTACAGTGCACCCTGTGTACCCAGGCCCTGTAAATGCTGCTGGTGGGCCTGCAGCACTAATTGTGCCACCCACAGAAGCAGCTTGTAAAATATGGCTCAGGCCTGCCATTGCAGAGCCTATGTTCAGTCCAGGACTGCCATGTTGACATTGCAAGTGCACACATTTGCCAGTCCCTAAACCTTCCCTACATGTTAATCATCCTTAAGGTAGGCCAAAGGTACCCCGTTGGGCAGAGTGCATTGTATGTAAAATGTAGGACATGCCCTGATGTGTGTGTGTCATGTCGTGGTAGTGAAATACAGCCAATTTCATTTTTCACTATTGCAAGGCTACCTGTTCCCATAGGCCAGAATGGGCAGTTTGATTATAACATTTTATAATTCTAACTGACTCAGGGAAATAGGTAGAAATTCGAGTTTAGTATGCCTGAACTCAAAATTTTAAAGTACATCTTTTAGTCAGCGTGATTTTTACATTCTATGTTTGAAAATACCACTTTTAGAAAGTAGGTATTTGCTTGCCCAACCATCCAGCATGCCTCTGCTAGGTTTGTGTATTCCATGTCTGGTTTGTGAGTGACAGGGGCTGGGGTGGCTCCAGGAGTCTGGGTGAGTCAGCACTAAGCTGAATAGACCTATCTGCATTTGGAGTGGTGGGAGGAGTAGCACATGGCCCTCAATCGGGCTGTGCCTGCCTTCCACAATGTTGGCTCCACTTCCTTTTGTGCTCCTGATGACCCTGGCCCAAACTGACAAAGGAAGAAGTTGTACACTGGCAGAGTGCACACAGAACTGGTTTGGACTAGGTCCAGGACCCCTCACACATAGAGAAGAAAGACTTTTGGGATATAAATATGAGAGCTGAAACCCCTGAACTTTAGATCACTTCTGGGAATCGAGACAAACCTTTGCCAAGGAGAAGAACCAAGGAAGCTGAAGGAGGAGACTGCCCCTGTGCTGGTTGTTATTTCGGGGGTTGGCCTGCAGTGGTTACTTTATTTGCCAAGGAAAGGGGAAAAGGACTTTTGTAAACTTTTAATAATCTTGAAGAAGAATCTCCATGGGCTTGAAGTGTGCTTACCTCCTGCCTGAAGTCTCAGGGATACAAGACTTCACCACCAGTTCCCCTGAATTCACTTGCTGGGAATTCTACCTGCAGAGAGGTGCCTACTGTTGTTTGGGCCGTTTAAGAAGACTGAATGCCGTTGGAGCTGGAAGCACGATGCAATGAGGAGAAGCGTGTAGCAGCAGTTGCCGTCGCATCATCGAAGAAGCGTGCTGCCGATGTTCGCCGTCGCATCATCAACGAAGCGTGTCGCATCCCCGGAGAAGCGTGTTGCCACCGCAGAGTTCACCATTGCATCACCGGAGAAGCTTGTCTCAGGGCCTGTTGCGACTCAGTAGTTAATGAGTTCGCCGCACAGCTGTCGGGCGTGCACGCATCGTATCCAACGTTGTTGCATCACATCAAGACGCCATTTTTGTCGCATCGCATAGGAATCATCACATTGCATCGAGGCGCCATCTTGTCGCATCATCACTGGGCCGCAGTAAGAAATGACGCATCAACTCCCCACACAGTAAGGAAGCGATCCTCAACTCCCCTGTGCAGCAGTAAGGAACAGACGCATTCACTCATCTGAGAGTAAAGAATGGCGCATTAACTTCCCTGTGACCCTTTTGTTTGTTTGCGTAACACATCTAAGGTACTTATAGAGTAAAGTGTTGCATTTACCGTCTACATTGAACTAAGCTATTTTCTATAATTTTAAAGTCTATTTTTGATTACAGTATTGTTTGGTCTGTGTTAAGTCTAGTAAAGATTACTTATTTTACTAAACTGGTGTGCTGTCCATTTGTAGTGTTTCACTGTATTACTGTATGTGTTCACAAATGCTTTACACACTGCCTCTGAGATAATCCTACCTGCTCGTGCCAAGCTACCAAGGGGGTGGGCAGGGTTTATTTATGAGAGTAGCCCCCTTACCCAGACTAGAAGCAAGGGTCCCTATTTGGACAAAGGTACCTAACTCTGCCAACTAGAGACCCCCAATTCTAACAGAACCCATGTCACGTAAAACAATATCAATTACTTATCGTAAACTAAAAAAACAACAAACGGGACCCCGTTAATACGTCTCCGGCAGCTGTGGGAAACAGATATTGCGTATCAGGAGGATGACGACTGGTAGGGGGCACTTTCTTTCCCCAGAGAAGTCGCTATTCGAATGAGGCTAAGATAAATCCAATTAAGAATCCTGCACAGAACCTATCTCTCTGCACACACACTGATTTAAATGGGGCGCAGACCTGACTCTGGGTGCATTAGGAGGTGAACCTACAAAGGCACATTTTTCCGCATGCTCTGGAATTATCCCAACATCCGCTCATATTAGTAGAGAATTATTTCTACAATTAAAAAGGAAAAGGAAGGACATCCCTAGCTCCCCACGACTCTGCTTATTAAACATATGAGAGGCCACCGACCTAACCCAGACTGAACCTAGATTGCGAATTATCTGTTTCCCCGACAGAGGAATTGCGTAGAACTAGAGTGGATATGGATCTTAACCCTAATTAATTCTGCAGGAAAATGTGTTTAATTTGTAAGCTGCAATCTACAAATGCTGTACCTCTGTTGTATTTGATTGTTATGTGGCCTCTCATCCACCTCACTGTACTGTCACACCTGTTTAATAAAAAGAATATTTAAAAACAGAATATAGGGCTATCAAAAATATTGTTGACAGGAATATCAAAGATGAAAATATTGTTAAATTGCTGTTTTTAATATTGTTATAAAGGAAATCAATTTAGAAAATGTGGTTATGAATATTGTATATAAGTGTTATTTTGTATATAATATATTGCAGTGTGTTTTATTCTATATGTGTAGGATTGTTTTTACTTCTGTTTTTAGTAAAATCATTTATTAAAAATAAAATTGCTGACATGTGTGTTTTTAAAAGTAATGTATTAATGTATAAAAAAAATAGATCTTTTTTTAGCAATGGGATGTTGGGTTTTTAAGGGATAAGGTTGGGACGATTTTTATGAAGTGAATATTTTAAATTAAATGTAATGTTAATTAGTTTATGGTATGCACATTACTATTCTACAATTTATAAAACTATCTGTTTACAATAATAATGTTTATAAATATTTAATATAAAATATTTCAATTATAATAATTTAAATCATGTTATGTCATAAATCATAGAATGAAAAAGTAATTAAAATGTAAAAATATACACAAATTAAATTTCATACAGTAAAGTCTTTTTAATATTGTTTACAGAAAATGTTTACATTTTCTATTAAAAAAATATATTTTAATTACTTGTACAAATGATTATGTTAAAAATTATGACATTGTAGAAAAACTGGTTCTATATTGCTTGTAATTTTACATTTGTTAATTTTGAATTATGATTTTATTATCTATTATCTATTCTATGTTTCTAAATTTAGGAATTGTAGTTAACCATTTAAAATATACATTAATTATTATTAGTGTTCAAAAACATATTTTATATTCTAATGTCTAAATATGAATATATGGGTTTTTGGTTACTGCGTTTTTTAAAGTAAATTTTAGTTGATTTTATATATTCTACATTTTTTGTGAGTATGGAGAAATGATTGTATATATAACATTTTTAGTTTGTATCATCTTGCATAAAATGGTTTAGATTGGAACAGAAATAGTCATTTTCACTTCTTTAGTGTCCAGCACGTTCCCCAAATTGGCTTTTTTTTTTTCTCCTCATCTCACCTTGGCACGTACAAATGAACACTCGCAACCCCTATCCATCCTGGGCGCCCCAGGTTGAAGTTCTTGCTGTACCCAGAGCTGACCCGGCTACCCCTTTATTCTGGGGCCAGGTGTAATCATTGGACAAAAAAACATGGATATCGTCAGCCTATGGCATATCACATCTGGGGCATACAGGAGGTGGGCTGACAAAGTTTGCAATTTGTTTGGGGGTGTATTAAAGCCTATTTATAACGTAGTAGTGATTCTTTTTAAGGGAAGCAGATTTAACAAATCTATATAGATATTGAAGAGATAGATTATACAGATCAGCTGAAGGGGCCTCCAGGACAGAAAGTCTCCAAACAAAATATAATGGTGGAGCTAGTATTTCATTTGCCTCAATCAGTTCCCTATACAAAAACCCCACTTCTTTCTTCCTGTGTGTCGGGGCCTGAAGCGCCGACTCAATGTCCCAATTTCCACCGATGTTTTTTTTCTCAGTGGTATACCACGAACAGAGTTGGATATATTTAAATCTTGAGAGGGAGTCCCCAATCCTAGACCGCAAAACCTCCCAAGGAAGTACCCCCTCCGATGATACTAAGTCTGACCAGATGTTATTCCCGCTCTCCTGACTGATAGAGACAGGCTATCCTGGAGACATAGCGGTGTACCTGGGGAGTCCCATATAGGGGCAAAATCTGAATAATATTTTATACCCCAAAATCCCTTAACTCTGTTCCAAAGAATCAAGGCAGATTTTAATACCTTTAGGTGAACCTTTTTGTAAAATCTTGATGCACCAAATTTATACAAAAATCCAGGGCCACCCCCTTCCTGATCAAACATCATATTCAGAATCTGCCCCCAGTGAGAATTGTCTGGGCTACTTAAAAGGGTATGTACATTTTTTAGCTGAAAAGCAAAGGCATACCACACAACATCCGGGAGTGCCAGCCCCCCCTTTATCAGTCTTCTTTTCAGTTTTTTCCAAGACATCCCGGCGTTCTTATTTGCCCAGAGAAAATTGCCTATCTTCCCCTGTATCTTTCTTAAGATTTTATCATGGAATGTTAAGGGTATCGTGTTGAATAGATAGGTTAGTTTGGGCAAGATGACCATTTTGACCAGGTTAACGCGGCCATATATTGTTAACAGAAGATTTTGCCATCTCGAAAATAGATGATCAGTATCTTTAGCCACCTTTTTCAGATTTACTTTCGCTATGTTATTGAGGTCAGATGTGATTAATATACCTAAGTACCTAAACTGGCTGCTTGTTGCTCTCTCCCACTGGTCAACTCCCCAGCACATTATTTCTGTTTTTGTGTTGTTGATTAGAAAACCGGAGTATCGACCATAGTCTGCCATGATCTCCTTGACTCTGGGGAAGACCTCTGCCGGATTGCTGGTATAAACCAATAGGTCGTCTGCATATAAAGCCAGCTGGCAACAGCAGTCCTTTATTCTGAAAGGTGTAATATGATCATCTAGCCTCAATGCTTGTGCAAGAGGCTCGATATAGAGATCGAACAAGAGGGGCGAGAAGGGGCACTGCTGCCTTGTACCCCTCCTGATATTAAAGCGTGGTTACAGAGAGCCGTTCAATAAAATCGCCACAGAGGCACCCTCATAACATCCTCTTATAGTTTGAATAAAGGTCTCTCCGAACCCCATCATGGTAAGAACATCCCAGAGAAATCCCCAGTTGACACGGTCGAAAGCCTTCGCCGCATCATAAGCTGCCACCGCTAAAGGCTCCGACCGTGCCACGGCAAGATCAATATTACCGATCAGCTGTAAAGTTAATTCATGGATATATCTCCCTGGGATGAAACCCTTCTGGTCCGGGTTAATCAGGAACGGGACCAGCTTGGCCAATCTACCTGCCAAAACACTAGTTAAGATCTTATAATCTGCGTTCAGCAGGGAGATTGGTCTATAGGAGTGTGCCCTAAGGTGGTCCTTTCCCGGTTTTAAAATTAACACAATGGTGCATTCTTTCCAAGACGGCGGAATTCTACCTTCAGGGCTATATATATAATTAAATAGCACACAGAGTTTTGGTACCAGAAGATCCTGGAGCGTTTTATAAACTTCGCCAGGAAGAGCATCAGGCCCTGCTGCTTTATTATTTTTGATTTTTTTTATATATAGTTTTGTTTCTTCTTCTGTAAAGCGGCTATTAAGCATATTGCATTAACAACCACAGGGGCTGTCCATAAACCCCGAACCCGGGACAATCAGTTTATAACATCAAACAATAGGTTCAGGGAAAGGAAATCTAAAAATCATGCATGGTCTATTGCAAGAAAATACATAAATCTATCACAAAACATATAATAAAGGAGGACAAGTAGCAGAAGCCCAACGAACTATCAGTATCAAAAGATATATCATTTATTATAAATATAACATATTAAAAAAAGAGACTTTTTAAGCATATTGCGGCCGTCCTCTGCTAGGCCTGGGAGAGCCTTACTTTCCCACCACCGTAAAGTCGTAATGGAATCTGACAAGGTAACCTCACTAGCATTTTACCAGCGCTGCTGTGTTTGCGTCTTTATTTTTAAACCTCCCGTTTTCTATTTGCTTTATTTCTTTTGTATTTTCCCTTGTTTTTACTGCGTGTTCGTGCTCCCTCCCGCCCACTTACCTGCACTGTAATTTGGTGATTCACCGCTGCTCGAGCGGGTCCGGTCCCGGGGATCTGTATTTTCGCTCGCCATCTTGGGAGCGAAGGGGTCATTTTTGGGGGGCATTTTTGAGCGTTCTAGCGCTCTTGACAATCGTGACACGCCTACTAAAGGCGCCTGCACCTGAGGGGTCTGCCCTGACAAGGTAACCTCACTAGCATTTTACCAGCGCTGCTGTGTTTGCGTCTTTATTTTTAAACCTCCCGTTTTCTATTTGCTTTATTTCTTTTGTATTTTCCCTTGTTTTTACTGCGTGTTCGTGCTCCCTCCCGCCCACTTACCTGCACTGTAATTTGGTGATTCACCGCTGCTCGAGCGGGTCTGGTCCCGGGATCTGTATTTTCGCTCACCATCTTGGGAGCGAAGGGGTCATTTTTGGGGGCCATTTTCGAGCGTTCTAGCGCTCTTGACAATCGTGACACGCCTACTTAAGGCGCCTGCACCTGAGGGGTCTGCCCTGACAAGGTAACCTCACTAGCATTTTACCAGCGCTGCTGTGTTTGCGTCTTTATTTTTAAACCACCCGTTTTCTATTTGCTTTATTTCTTTTGTATTTTCCTTTGTTTTTACTGCATGTTCGTGCTCCCTCCCGCCCACTTACCTGCACTGTAATTTGGTGATTCACCGCTGCTCGAGCCGGTCCGGTCCCGGGGATCTGTATTTTCGCTCGCTATCTTGGGAGCGAAGGGGTCATTTTTGGGGGCCATTTTCGAGCGTTCTAGCGCTCTTGACAATCGTGACAAGCCTACTTAAGGTGTACTACTCAGGGCGCAGCGCTGACACGCAGCGGGTGCGCCTTCTCTGCACCTGAGTCGTGCCAGAGTCCTGCCCGTCTGCGCTAAGGAGGCGTTTGGCGTGGCGGTACTCTGGTTACTTTTTAATCTTCTGATGGCTCTCATATACTCTAGGGAGCAAATCCTTAGACTACGAGATACCATTACTCCTTGTCATGTTACTCCCGTACTCCCTTTATGTAGCCCTTATGTTTGTCTTTGTGGTAAGTTGTGCCTTCCCATTCCCTCTCCTATATCTGCTTTTATGACATCCCACCGTGGAGTTGACTCTTTACCGGCCATTCCCACTTCCCACACTCCGGCGTCTCCGCTTTTAAAAATCTGGCACCTTAATGTTAGGTCCCTGACTAAACATCATCAGGACATTCATGACCTGCTATCTCAGGAATCCCCTGATATATTTTGTATGACCGAAACTTGGCTTCAGGACGATGCCTTGGCCATAATTAATCTTGCTCTCCCTCCGAATTACGTTATCTTTACTCTTAACCGTCATTCTAGAGGAGGAGGTATTACCTTGGCCGTAAAATCCTGCTACCCTTGTATTTGGAAATCGATAGATATAGCTGGCTGTGAATGTGCTTCCTTTGCTATTTCTATAAACCATCATTTTACTCTGTCTGGTTTGGTGATCTATCGACCACCAGGTAGTGATATAGCATTTAGGAAAGCACTTCCCGAACTTGTTAGCTCTTTGGCATCTGTTCCAGCTAACTTTACCATCATTGGGGATCTTAATCTTCATTTTGATGCCTGTAATACTCCAGTGATAAGTGGTATTCTTGCTGACCTGGAGGCTCTTCAACTATTACAATTGATCTCCCATCCCACACATAAATGTGGTCATATTCTGGACCCATTGTTTACTAATCTGAGTGTGGTGAAGGTTAGTATGCCTAGACCTATAGCCTGGAGTGATCACTATTTGATCGAGTTTCAGGTCACTACTCAGGACCCTATGTATAAAACATCTGACAGAGCCATTTTTAGACGTCCTTGGAAAAAACTCAAACTTGTAGTGTTTCACCACTTCCTGGAGTCTTTTCCATTGGCTTCTTTTGACGATATTGAGTCTGGTTATACCCTTTTTTGTGACTGGATCACCAAAGCTCTTGACGCCCTAATTCCTGCGGCATGGAGTAAATGCCGCCGGCTTGTATCCAGTCCATGGTATAATGACTCCTTACGTCTTTTGAAAGCCACTTCTAGACAAGCAGAGAGAGCTTGGCATAAGACCTATGAAGCAGGACTGAAAATTGTTTATCTTGCTAAAGTCAAATTCTATCACCGAGCTGTCTGTAGGGCTCGCGCAACTTACTATACTTTTGAATTCAACACTAGCCTTAATCCCACTAAACTGATTTTTAAAGTTTTAAAAGATCTTACTGCTAACAGAGCCTCAGTGGCCGAGGTCTGTTCATCATCTCACTGTGAGGCTCTTGCAGCTTTTTTTGTGGAAAAAGTGTCTAACATCTATCGCTCCTTCCCTAGTACTACGCTTATAAGGGAGGAGTCGTTATCCACTTCTAGTACCAACTTGAGTCTTATAACTCTTCCTGCTATTTCAGTGGAGGAGTTTGAGAAATTGGCTGTTAAAGTGAAATCTGGCTCTCCTGTGGATCCACTTAGACCTGGCCAATTTAAAGACTCAGCTGCCCTCTGCCTGCCCCCCATTCGTCATCTCATAAATCTATCCCTCTCCTCGGGTAAAGTTCCCTTGAGATGGAAACAAGCTCATGTTACTCCTATCCTGAAAAAAACATCGCTGGACCCTTTAAAGCTGGAGAATTATCGTCCTATCTCCCTCCTCCCGTGGACTGCAAAGGTGACAGAAGCCCATTCGAACGGCATTCTGTCCAGTCATTTGCAATCTGCTAACATCCTTGACCCTTCGCAGAATGGCTTACGTGCCAGGCACAGCACTGAGACAGCTCTCCTTTCCATGGTAGAACATCTGCGCGCTGTGTTGGATGCGGGTCAAACTGCGGCCCTGGTCCTTTTAGATCTCAGTGCCGCCTTTGACACTGTTTCCCATGCAATACTTCTGCAGCGGCTGGATGAGGCGGGTGTTAAGGGTCTAGCTCTGGAATGGTTTCGATCATTTCTTTCTGATCGTACCTTTCGGGGTTCTACACCTCCCTTTGAATCTCAATCCCACCTCTTCAAACAGGGAGTTCCGCAGGGTTCAGCACTGAGCCCCACGCTTTTCAACCTTTATGTGCAGCCGCTGGCTGCTGTTGCCAAGCGTTGGGACCTTACTATGGTGTACTACGCTGATGACACACAGCTTGCGGTGACACTTAGCGGCAACTCTGATCTTGAGGCCTCTAACGTCCGTGAGGGTCTCAGTGCGGTGGCTGGATGGATGACGGCGAATTGCCTGCAGCTCAATGCGAATAAAACCGAGGTATTGATTGTGGGTAAACAGAGCAATCTCTGGGGTGACAGGTGGTGGCCAGGTGACCTCGGCCCTACCCCGAGTCCGGCCGTGGAGGTGAAAAATCTGGGTGTTTGGCTGGACTCGATGCTCAGTTTCTCCTGCCACACAAAAAAAGTCGCTACGACTTGCTTTGGCACTTTACGTGGGCTTAGGTCAGTGTTGAAATTCTTTGATACTCCGACTCGTCAACTGATTATTCAGGCAGTCATATTGTCCAGGCTCGATTATGCGAGCTCTTTGCTGCTTGGAGCTAATCAGGCAGAAATTCTAAGATTGCAGCGTGTTCAGAACACTGCAGCTAGGGCCTTAGTCTGCCTTCCCAGATTCTGTTCTGCTAGAAGCACTATTGCCAAGCTCCACTGGCTGCCTGTGCTTCAGAGGATAGAATTTCAGACTTTATGCCCTTCTTTTAAGATTTTAAAACTTGCTTCGCCTTCGATTCTCGAGCACCTTATCCTCCCCTATACTCCCTCCCGCCAGCTGAGATCCTGTGGACAAAATTTAGCTATAGTCCCTCGATTTCTGAGAAGTAGGGCTGGTGCCCGCTCTTTTAGAGTGCTTGCCCCCAAATTGTGGAATTCCCTTTCTGCTCATATTCGTTCCATTGATAACCTCTTGTTATTCAGGAAGGCTGTAAAAACGTTTATCTTCCGAAATAGCTGTTAATTTTTCCCATTTTGTCATTCCTTTCTTTCTGTTCGTGTTGTGTTCCCTTCCAGGCGCAGCGCCGGGACGCCCCTTAGCTGGGGCAGCTGTGCGCTTAAAAATGGAGTTAACATAACATAACATAACATCTGGAGAGGCCTCTTCTTGATATAATTCCGAAAAGAGGGGGAAAAACATTTTTCCATATCTTCCTTTTTTTTATATTTTATTTTAAAAGATTTTTTGGTACAATGATTCCAAACCGGTGTTAAAACACACTCAGAAAAGAACATATTTCGGTATTCTACATATAATAAATCACTCTTTTAGCACATAAATATACATTAATGCAAATAATAATTCCAAAAGGGCAAAAGAACCATAGAGACACTGGAGACATAGAACATAGAATAGGAGAAAGATTAGACAGCATACGTTATTCAAAACGACATTACTGGCCTAGCATGTTAAATTTCATTTCCCCCAACTATGGGGCACATTATGATGGAGGATTTTCCGCATCCTCCGGGCCGGCGGAAGCCAACGCTGGCCCAGCGGATGCGGAAAATCCTCTGCGGACCCACCAAAGACCTACCGCCACATTAGGATGGCTGGTGTGTCCTGGTTTCAGTCCGCAGCTTTTCCGCCGCGGTTGGCTTACAACCGTGGCGGAAAAGCTCTAATATGGTGCCGGTGTCTCTCAGACACCGCCAGACATATTAGGATGGCGTAGAAGAGATGCTTTTCCGCGGCGGGTTCACCGCCGTGGAAAAGCATACGGATCTTCAATCTGGGGGCCTGTTGCAGGCCCCCTGGGTGAAGGGAGGTGGGGGGGTGCACATGGGGGGTACCTATGGTACCCCCCTGCATTTTCATGCAGAGAGCGCAGGCACCGCACGGTGCCTGCCGCTTTGTGCATGTAAATGCACTGCATGTGTTTTTAACATTGCCGCACCCGCCGCAATGTTAAATATAGAGGATGTGACCGCCAGGGTGGTGGTCACATCTTAATTGCACAGGAGGGAACGCCGCAGCACATGCGGACGTTCCCTCCTACACAGGGATCGCTGCCGGACGCAAGTCCGTCCGCGATCGTAATGGGCCCCTATATCTTACATCCCCTCCAACATCTTATAGGCTATTAGTTTACGGTACATCAGGGGGTGCATGTGGAGGGTCCTGGTTGTTTCTATTCGTGTAGCCTGACCCTGTATACATATACCTCCTTCTCTTCCATTGTTCTATGGGGCTCCAGATTTTTCCCCCAATGCTTTGGCTCTGCGACCCTTCCTATCATATATTGCTTTATCTAGATTATACGTAGCGAGCAACATAGCAATCCAGGATTGAAATGCTGGGGGGCGCACTGTCTAACCAGGTCCTTGCAATGCAGATCCTATATACTGCCATGGCCATAAACAAGAACTCTGTGAGTTGCCCCTCACCATCTCCTGTCACCCCCAAGATTATTAATTCCGATGTCAATTCTACCCTAACCCCCAACGATTCGCTCATAAATACCTTAATTGCTGTAATAAGGGAATATAGTTGTGGGCATCCTGCAAAAATGTGTACGATTTCTGCCTCATTTGAGTTATATCGTGGGCAAGTAATGCCTACCGTGCCACCCCATTGTGCAATCCTAGCAGGGGTGTAGTACAAGGAATATACAGTCTTATAATGTTGCGCTTGTAGTGTAGCTGAACATAAAATAGTGCGTCCCAGATCCAGAGAGTTCTGAAATCCCTCCGGCAGTGAACCTATTTTCTCTGAACATTTTTTGCCATATTTCTCCCTATCGTCATTTTTAAGTATGTGCAGTTCCGCATACAGCTGACGAATTGAACAGCTCTCGCTTTCCTCTATATAGTCTAGTATGTGACATTGTCCAAATCCCAGCGAGTCCCCCTGTTTATTGGCAAAGAAGCTTCTTATTTGTAAATATTTAAAAAAACTTCAACTACTTAAATTAAATCTCGTTTGCAACGCTTGAAATTGACAGATGCCCCCCTGATCACAGAGATCCCCTACTTTTTTAATGCCTTTGCTGTCCCACTCTAACATAACAGTATCCCCGAAAATATCCCCCGGCAGTGATGTATTGGTAGCCAAGCGGGTATACCTGTTGTATCTTCCAATCCCTAGTTTTTTAGTAAATGCTTTCCATATGACATATGCTGCCTTAAGGGTCTTGAACCTTGTATGCCTAAAGTAGGTAAAGTCTACTGTGTTTAAAAAGCAATCCTCTGCCTCATCCCCCACCAG
Source organism: Lissotriton helveticus (assembly GCF_964261635.1). Taxonomy (NCBI): domain Eukaryota; kingdom Metazoa; phylum Chordata; class Amphibia; order Caudata; family Salamandridae; genus Lissotriton; species Lissotriton helveticus. The sequence continues at coordinate 1,716,225,792 of NC_136059.1, forward strand.
TGCTCTATATACATTAGTGTGAGATGGTCTATCGTGAAAGTGATCGTTCCCACCACCCCCTATCAATCCCTGGAAATACTGAAGGGCTGCTGCCCAATAATAGAGTCTAAAATCTGGTGCCCCCATCCCCCTTTTTCTCCAGGTAATGTCATGTATCAATACGCCCTCCTGGTTTTCCCTTGCGACCAGATAAGCCTGTTTAGTATCTATTCTAATTTGTTAAACCAAGCTTGTTCAAAAAATAATGGAATAGCCCTAAACAAGTATAAAAATTTCGGCAGTGTGATCATCTTAATAACATTTATTCGACCAACCAGAGTTAGATGTAGGTTATGAATTATCTCTGTATTCTTTTTGACCTTAGCCAATAGTGGAACCATATTTAGCTCTACCAGTCTATCTAGGTCTGTAGTTATTCTTATCCCTAAATAGACTGCTTCTGAAACCACTCTTATATCGTGAAATGTTAAAAAGTTGTTTTGTATGATCTGCGTCTTCCCCTTATTGATCAAATATCCTGAAAAAGCCCCAAATTCCTCGGCTTCCCTCTCAATTTCCACAATAGCTCTGCCTGGGTCGGGCGTGATGATAGCCATGTCATCCGCGTAAGCAAATAACTTAAATTCCATATTATGCAAGCTAACTGGAGGGATATTAACGTTATTAGAAAGCCTTCTCAATATTGGGTCCAGATATAATGCAAACAGTAAAGGTGAAGCTGGGCACCCCTGTCTTGTCCCCAGCTGTGTATGTACAACATCAGTATATCCTTTGTTAATTTTCACCTTTGCAGTTGGTGCTATATATAAAGATTGTATTGCAGTGATGAAACCCCTACCAATACCAAACCATTCCATGAGCCTTCTCTGCATCCAGAAATACAGCCGCGACAGGATCTCCTGAAACGCCCGCAGCATCTAGTAGAGTTATCATTTGCCTGGTATGCTGCCTGGTCCCTTTCTCAAGAATGAAGCCGTGTTGTGTGCTACTGACCAGACTCTCAATAACCCTCCCTAATCTCTGTGCCAAAGCTTTGGAGAACACTTTTGCATCCGCATTCATAAGCGTAATTGGTCTATAAGACCCGGGTTCTAAGGGTGACTTGTCTTTCTTTAGTATCACTATGATATCTGCCCCTGCCCACGAGTGAGGGACTGAACAACCTACTTGAGCCTGTCTAAATGTCTCATGCAAATCCTTGCCCAGCGTACTCCAAAATGTTTTATAGAATTCTACAGGTATATGATCTGGACCCGTAGCTTTCCCCGAGGGTAATTTATTTACTGCCAAGCCAAGTTCCTGGAAGGTGAAAGGAAGATCCAACTCCTCTCTCCCTCCTTCTACTAGCACCGGGTGTGGTATTCCCTCCAGATATTCCCCCCTCTCGGTGCCTGCAGTCGTAATGTTTTGATTGTATAATTTTGCATAAAATCCTCTGAAAATCTCTCTAAAGTCTTCTACCTTATTTACTACCCCTCCCTTACCATCCGATATATCCTTTATTTCTCCAGCTGCCAAATTTTGCCTTGTGCGAATTGCCAAAAGATGACCTACCCGCTCGCTATACTCATGGCATTTTTGTTTTTTTGCTAGATAATTACTAGCTGATTTCCTTACTATGAATTCGCTTGTCTCTGCTCTAGTTAACTCGATTTTCAATAGGGTGTCCACCAATGTTTCCTGTCTGGCTATAGGGATATTAGAAGTTCTTCTAGCACTACCAGTTCTTTAATCAAACCATCCGTCTTGACCCGTTCCTGTTTATTTCTATACAGCATGTAGCTGAGGGTTTCCCCTCTGATCACCACCTTAAATGTATCCCAGACAGTGCCCTGTGAGGCTGCTCCCCTGTTAGTCTCCCAGAAAAAAGCTATCCACCCGTCCATATACTTGATGTAGTTCTTATCCCTTAATAACCCTCTTTCAAAGGCCCAGCATACCTCTTTCGTCCTTGTAGCCCCCAGTGAAATTGTTAAAACCAGCGGATTATGGTCTGACAGGATCCTTGGGAGCCTTTCTAGCTGGCTACTGGATACTAAGGAGTTCGAGATAAAAAAGTAATCCAATCTAGCCATACTTTTATGCGGAGCCGAGTAGTATGTACTACCTGACCCTATTGGGTTGCCCTGGGCCCAGAGGTCCACTAGTGCATTATGTTGTGCGAAATTACAGATAGCCTGACATGTCCTCTTCTTCCTTCCCGTGTTAACCCACCCCCTCATTGTGCCTAATCCTGTCAATCCGTTAATATTAAAGTCGCCGCAGCATATTATTGGTTCTGGCCATAGAGGTAACTCGGTGTCTAAAAACTCAAAAACGTCTGGTTCGTCGTCTGTGGAGCATTAAACAAAGGCAATAGTGTAAACTCCTGCCAACCCTTCGCCCTCCACCATCACCCACCTGCCCCCCTGGTCCTCTTTTCTCCTTCTAACGTTCACTTCCCCTTTCTTAGCTAATATTGCCACCCCTCTCATTTTAGTCCCTTGCCTCGTGTGAGCTAGCACTTCGAATCCTAATTGTTCCAGCAAATAATTGTTGTTCCCCTCAATGTGTGTTTCTTGGAGACATATTATGTCCAATTTTAACATTCTCATCATGGCAGCAACCTTCTGCCTTTTACCTCCATCATTAAGACCGCAGATATTAATAGAGGCAATTTTTAATGCCATTTCCAATTACTATTAGCTCCTTTTTTCACACCAACTTTCCACTCTTTTACACCGCCCCCGCCAATGTGCCTAAGAAAACCAAAAAAGTGTATGATTGTATCGATTGTATCCTGATGAGTTGTGCTGTATTTTTCGTTCTTTCTTTTCCCTCTCTACCCACCCACCCTCCTCCCCCCACCCAAACCCCCCGCCCCCGTCCCAGCCCACCCCCCCTTGCTACGGGCAAATAGGTCAAGCCTGACCTATGTGTGGCTGCTATGGATTGTAGTTGTCGCCTCCCTCTCCAGCACCCATCCTAACATTTTACTGCTTTCTCCTTATGTGCCTTCCCTTATTGCTAGTGGTCCTTTCCCCTTCGTATGCGCTCCTCTCTGCTCACCTAGTTCTTCTAAGAACTGCCTTGCCTTGATCTCAGAAAACAATATTCTGACATGACCCCTAGTGATAACTTTAAGTCTCGCTGGAAACAGGAGGTATGCTTCTGAGCCTTGGTTTTGGAAAGGAGTTATTAATTGCCTGAGTTTCCATCTTCTTTCCACTGTCACGTGAAAGAAACCTGGCCTTGCAAAAAAGGTAGACCCATCGTATGATCTCTTAGAGTCTGGTCTGGCCTTATCAACGATCTCTTGCCTTGCCAGAAAATTACCCACAAAGACCAGCATGGCTCTAGGCAGACTATCTTGGTTGCCATCTCTTCTTTTTTTAAGCGTAAGTGGAAACCTGTGTGCCCTTTGGATCTCCGACTCCCACTGCCACTCGGACTCAGGAAAGGCTCCTTTCAACAACTTAATAACATACCCCCTTGGATCCTACCCCTCCACCCCCTCCGCCAGGCCAAGGAGTCTAACATTATTCCGCCGTTGGCGGTTTTCAAAATCCTCCATCTTCCATTGAATGTCTTCTGTCACTTTCTGTTGGTCTGTCTTGAAGGACTGCCACTCCACCATGTTATCTTCCAGCCTGCCAGTACGTTCCTCCATCTGTGTCACCCTATCCTCCACCTCTTCAAACATTTTATTCATCTTCCTGAGAGATGCTTGTATTTTCTTGTTGTCCTGTCTCGTTCTCCGGCTCTCTCCTCTGGCTTCTCCTTGCATTTGTTTAAGTGTATTAAACAGTAAGTCCATTGTGGTGTGCTGCGGGGGTAGTTCTCCAGTATTTCCCGCCAATACCATTGTCGAGGAATCGCTCTCTTGATACACTCTAGAAGTGGCGGAGTAATCTCATAATCATTTTTTGCTCATGTCAGTGGGGGACCCTGTCGTCTGCCGTCTTGAGCCTGATTTCCTTCTTTTCTGGGTACTTTTACCCCCTGAACTGCTCGAGGTTAGATCCGTATCAGAGCCATTACCTAAGGGAGCTTCACTTCCACTGGATGATCCAGCATCTGTTTCTTCCTTAACTGAAAAGAAACGATCCCCCTCTGTAGAGCCTCCCCCCTATCTCCTCTGTTCCGTGCCAGGGTTTCGCTGCCTTCCTTTCTTGTTTCCAGGCTCGACGTACTGCCCCAATTCCCTATGCCAGTCTGAGCCCTACCCAGTCCTGCTTCCACTTGGAGTATAGCATCCATCATTTCAATGTTCAGTGGGCTCCCAGTAACCCCCTCGGTAGCCCCCACCGCATCATCCTTCAATCCTGATCGCCTGCTCACCTCCAATCCGTCCTCCTGCGGTTTCTTCGAGATCGCGGCTGCCTGAGCTTCCATCGAGACCTGCTGTTCCCTAGCAACCGCGCCGCTAGCGTCCTCGAGGACGGCGTCTGCAGGGTCGACGTGCTCCTGCTCTGACAGCTTTGTTTGTGATCTGTCTGTCTCTGCTGTAATCGAGGGCTCCGGGATTTTGACGTTAAAGGCTTCGACTAAGGTAGGCTGCCGAAGTGGGTTATCATTGTTTACAGGCTTCTCTTTAATATATCGTTGCGATCTTTGCCCTGCCATGCCGCGCACCTCTTCCGCTGTGCTGATGTCCGTGGGCTTAGATCGTGTTTCCATCTTTTTTTCCTTTTCCGCTTTTCTTTGTTGCGCTTTAGTTGCTGCATTCGGTAGTAGAGCCGGCATCTTGATTACGCTCGGCGTCCTCTGGGTTAGACTCGTAGTTGGTCCAACATCTCGCAGCGTGCTGGAATTATCTGCCAGAGGTCTCTCTTTGTCCTTATCCTGTCTAGCACGTTGGCTCATCCTGAGAGATGTCTTGTAAGACGCCAATCTGCCCAAGACCTTTAGGTTTTGTTTAACACCCAGCAGCGTGGATACTACTGCCCGAAGAATCCTCCGATCGGTGCTTAGAGGTCTCGCATCTAGGCCCTGTAGCAGCTTCAAAAACCACAGCATTCCCAGCCTTTTAGCCCTCCGTCCGTGTCTTGGTTAGGAGAGGGAGTAGATGCGACTGCTCTCTACAAGCCTGTAGCGGCCATCTTGCCCGTTCATTTTTCCATATCTTCCTGATGGTAAAATATAGTTCCCTGGCCATCAATTATTAACCTATTAACGTTGTTCCTAACCCGGTCTGCTCTTATCTTTTCTGCCAATACTGCACCGGCCCTCTTAACGAACTCATAATTTTCCATTGAATATGCAGCCCACTTAGCCTTAACTTTTTGGTCTAATAAACCTCGGTATTCTAGGCGTAAACATTCTATTTCGGCCAAGACCTGCGCCAAGACATCCTCTTGTGCGCCTAATCTCAGAGCTTCCAAAGATGAGATTTTCTCTTCTATTGTCCTAAATTTAGCTGCCTCTTTTCTGTTACTAAGGCTGGTTAGGCTACGAAACTGACCTCGAATATGAGCCTTATAGGCGTCCCAAACAAATTCAAGTGGGGCAGAACCTGTATTATCCATAAAATAGTTAGTGGAAGAAACGCTGACCGCTGTGACAATGGCTTGATCGTTCAGAGCTGCCCTTTTAGAGTCCATCTACGACTTGTTGAAATCCTAGACCTTCCTATATTGATTGAAAAGGAAATAGGGGCATGATCGGACAGGATACTAGGTAAAATGTTAATATCTAGCAAGGCCTCTAAACATACTCTATCCATCAAAATATAATCCAGTCTTGATGCATGCCCATGTTTTTTACTGAAGTATGTAAAGCCTGACACCGATCCATTCTTGGCTCTCCAGGTATCAATTAAGCCAAGTTTGTGTATTATATTCATCCTGGCACAGCGAGATCTCGGAGTGGTAACTGCCCGATGGTAGTTAGAACGGTCTAGCAATGGATCAAGGAGTATATTAAAATCACCCCCGATGATCATCGGGGAGCGCACTTTGGCCAGATTGAACTGTACCTTCTGCAATCAGGCTGGGTCCATAATAGGAGACAACAGTCATGGCGTTTCCACTAAAGTCGACTTGCGCTTGAACCCATCTTCCTGACTGGTCTGATGCAGATGACCTTATAGAGCCTCCAAAGCCGGCCTTAATTAAAATTGCTACACCCTTATTTGCTGTCGACTGCAGAACAACAGAAGGCTCCAATCCATTTGAGTTTCCCAAAGACCTCTTTACTCTCGCAAGAGCTCAAGTGAGTTTGCCGGAAGTAAGACTATTTTCGCAGTAGATTGCTCTAAATACTTTAAAATCATCCTGCGTCTCCTTATACAACGAAGGCCATTAACATTCCAGGATATAAAATCCATACTATTGTGAGTCATAGAGAAATCTACATCTCCTCCCTCCTGCCTTAATGGCGATATGCAGTTTGAAGTTTGAAGTTTAAAATATTTGTAAAGCGCTCTGTGGCCAAGCGGCTTCCTAGCGCTAGGAGATTAAAACAGTTACCAGAAGACGGGACACCAGGAGGTGATTAAGACGGGAAAGCTTGGGAAAACAGATGTGTTTTAATTGCCTTGCGAAAAAGCAAGTAGACAGATATAGATCTGATGGTCAAAAGAAGGCTGTTCCAGAAGCGGGGGGCAGGGATGGAAAATCTAGTGCCGCCTACTCTGGACTTGCGGAAGCGAGGGACGGTTAAGAGTGCCTGGTTGGAGGAGCGAAGGTTGCGAGAGGGAAGATAGTGGTTGATCATGGAATTGATGAAGATAGGGGCCGTACGAGCGCGGGCCATAAAGACCATGCAGCCCATCTTGAAGAGGGTCCTCTGCAGGATGGGGAGCCAGTAAAGGGATCTAAGTAGGGGAGTGATATGATGGAATTTAGGAAGCCTATCAATGAGGCGGGCGGCCTGATTCTGGATGGACTGAAGACGCCGCAACTCGTAGGCGGGAATGCCCACATAGAGGCAGTTTCCGTAGTCCAACCGTGACAGAATCGTGGCCAAAACAATAATTTTCAGGGCATCAAAGGAGAAAAAACTGGAAATCTTTCTAATAATCCTCAGGGACAAAAAGCAGGATGAGACGATAGAGCTTACCTGGGGACGAAGGGAGAGGTCCTGACTGATTTTAATTCCCAGGGTTCTAACTGAAGCAGAAGGAACAGGGGGAGGACCAAAGAGCCACCAGTCAGGACCAACTCCGTCTTGTCCGGATTAAGCTTTAAATGATTTTGATTCATCCAGTCAGCTATGAAATTGAGTGTGGTTTGGAGTTTAAGGATGGAATCAGAGTCATGAGAGAGGTCAAAAACCAGCTGAAGGTCGTCGGCGTAATTATATACGGAGACCTCCATGTTTAACAAAGAAACAATAAGCGGATGAATATAAAGGTTAAAAAGAAGAGGGGAAAGGGAGGAACCTTGGGAAACCCCACAGGGCACCGGACGAGGGGGGGCAGAGAAAATGCAGAGACAAACGGCCTGCGTCCGACCTTGGAGAAATGAGGTGAGCCATGAGAAGGCAGAGCCCCGGGTGCCCGCTGCCGTGACACGGTCGAGGAGGATGGAATGTTCGACCGTGTCAAAAGCAGCGGACAAATCAAGAAGCACTAAGGCTTGGGGAAAGTTGGAGTCAGCCTTGCTCTTCAGCTCGTCCAGAACAGCAAGGACCACGGATTCAGTCGAATGGACTGGGTGAAAGCCAGCTTCATGGGAGGCCAGAAGATGATTGTCCTCGATGTAGGCCGAAAGGCAGGAGGTAATGTGACTCTCCAGGATCTTGCCTAAGTAAGGGAGCAGAGAGATGGGTCTAAAATTGCTAGGGAGAGTAGGATCAGAGCCAGGTTTCATTTAGAATGGGGATCACTGTGCCTGATTTAAAGAAGACTGGAACTGTACTCTGGGAAATGGAGGCATTGAGAAGGGAAAGGGGGGAATCGGGGCCACCGGAGAACAACTCCCTTAAAATGCGAGCCGTACCATAGTCGGCAGGAGAGCCTGACTTAATTTTCCTGAGCAGAATAAGGAAAGATTCCTTAGAAATAGGTGGAAATTGATTGAGAGAGGAAGACAGAGAGGGGAGGGAAGGGGAGGGAAGGAGAGAAGAAGACGGAGGGATGTTCCGTTTGATGTTGGCAATCTTCTCAAGAAAGAAATCATTCAAGGAGAGGCAGAGGGCTTGGGATGGGACTGGATAGGGGTTGACTCTATCAGATGTGGCCAAGGAATGAACGATAGAGAAAATCTCCTTAGGTTTATTTGCCGCTGACAGAATCTTGCCAGAGAAATAGTCTAATTTAGCTTAGAGAATAGCTCTTTTGTAGTTGTTAAGGAGAGACCTGTATCGACCTCTCAGGGATATGGCCCTCTACACAATGTTGTTTAATTAGGGGTCTTTGTGAGTGTCTATAAGATGAGGACATATTTTTTTTCTTTTTTCCCCCTGCACCCTCCTCGCCCCCCCTTTTGCAACTCCGAACCCTCTCTACCTCCCTGGGGAACCCTCCTTTCCTTTCTGAGCATTCCGCTCTTAGATGGATCCTCCCCCCACCCCGTGCATGTTTGTGAAAAAATGTGTAAAAAACAAATTATATATAATCCAATTATCCATAACGATTGTTACCTGGAATGAGTGTATAGCGCACTTCGAATCTAACTATTAGTTGCCCAACTCAATTCTCCCCATGTTTCTGTGACTATATCTCTCACCCCTTTCCTACGGCCCGACTACCTGCATCTCTTTTCCACTTGGGCCTTTATTATCTTTTCTTATTTTTTCAATCAGGCTGTCCGCTTCCTCCTTATGTCGGATGATATGCATGTGGTTATTCCACATCACCCGGAGTGAAGCAGGAAATTTCAGCTGAGCGCGTGCCCCCAAAGAATTGAAGATTGCCAGTCTCTTTCCCATTTCCCATTGCCTTAATGCTGTAATATATGATACATCAGAATGAATTGTAAAGGAAAATGGTGTGGAAAAGGACACTGATTTTATAGAGCCTGCTTTGAGTGGCAACGACAAAATCCTCTCCTTGATGGCGTAAGTGAGGAAGTTGACCAAGATTTTTCTTGGATGTTCTTTCCCTGTGTTTCGCCTATAAGGATTGCGGTGAACTCGCTGGATGTCAGCCAGTAGTTCTTGATCTGAGTCAGAGGAGTCTTTTAACACTGTCGTTTTAAGCACTGCAACAATAAATGCCTTAATGTCATTCCCTTCAAGGTCCTCAGGGATATTCAGGAATTTTAAATTATTTTTCCACGAGTGATTTTCCATGTCTTTCGAGATTTTCTCTCATTTCCCGATTCTGCTGGACCAGTTTATCGATGTTAACTACAGATGTATTAAGGGCTTCTTTGATCTTAGGCATTTCCGCTTCTAGAGCATCCGTCCTTATTGAGACGTCTTCCACTTTTTGAGCGAGTGCCTCACAAGAGGCCTGGATGGCCGTCTGATTAGCCTCTGATGTAGTAAACCGTCTCCCTATATCATCTCTTAGACCCAATAGAATATCTGCCAGAGTTTGCGGGATGGATGGTGTGAATGCTGTAATATCCAGGGAGGTACTATTAGGGACATCCTCTTAGTGTCCAGATATTTCCTCCACTTGCTCTGTATCTTGGATATCCAAAGCCGAAAAGCTATTGGAGAGTTCCACTGCCGTATGCACCATTTCAAGCATATTGGTTGTGGAGGGTGAGGACGGTTTCAGAGGCGGGCGAGACTGAGTTGGTGTAGATGAAGAATTCACATTAGCTATCTCCTCTGTGGGAACCTCTTCCTTATTAGCTTCTGTATCTTCAATTATTGGGCTCGTTGTAGGCCTTCACCACCGCTATCTCTTTTGTTCCGCTTGATGTAATAGCAGAGAGAACCTTGTAATAGGATTTTAGTGATGGAGTTACTCTCACTACAGCTGATGTCCCGCCTTTTGTCTTTTTCTTGCTCTTTCCTTTCCCTGGCGGTGTGTCTAATCCGCTGTGATCTTCCTTCCCCTTCACCTTCCTTTTCTGTGCTATAGCTTTAATAAGGGTTACTGGGGGGGGGGGTAATTGATGGTTTGGAGAGACCTGGCACTAAGTTAGAGGCCCGGTTACGGAGAGTATACCTACCGACCGGGGGGAGAGTCCCAGATACCACAGGCCCTGGCTTATCTAAATTATCTGTGGGGGGGAGCAGGGTATAGACGAGTGGTATCTTGATTGTTTATCTCCATACAATGCTCCCCACCTCCACCGCTGTTAGAGATCCCTGAGTGGTAAATAAACAATGTGGGGACATAGGACGCAGTATCTGAGACGCCACTACAAATGTCTCCTACTCCTGTTCTGCCCTCCTGGCCAGGAGCTGTATCACTAAACAGTGCAGAAACCCCCAGGATGAAGGTAATAGAATCGTGGTAACAGCCCCCGCTCCTCAAAAGGCACCCAGTAACATGTATTTTGCCAGGGGGTGGGCTTGCTATCCCCAATGAGTAAGTTATCCTCCTGCCAATTTTTTGATACGCCTCCCCAGATTACTCCTCCAGGTTTTAACAGCGCCCAGCTCCAGGAAGCAGGCAGGCTCTAAGGGCGTACCGCCCCCTCTCGTCACCATCCGCCTGTGGTGGCTTCCACTATCCAGTATCGATGTTGACCTGTTTTCACCCTACCCGGGCCCTTTGTTTGCTTGCAGGCGCCACGTGAGAAAAGCTGCCCAGATAGAAATGGAAAAAAAAACTGGCGCTTGTGCCTAGAAAACACCACTAAAGGCTCCGAATACCGCCCCACATTTTTCCGGCTTTATAGCAAAGTCAGGCTGCAGATATTGACTGCTCGCTAGAGGCTATCGGGGGCTACAGGGTTAAAGTCCAGAAAAAAGGAGAAAAAGGAACCCCCGTCACACACACACATCCCCCCGCTCCGCCGACACCGAGCAAGTCCTTTCAAAAAGAGCATCCAATACCTCGGGCAGATGAAACCTCCCACGAAACTCAGCCCCTCGACTGAGGAGCTGACACGCTGCCGCAGCGTTCACCACCGCGTTTCCTACCTCGGGTTGTCGAGCGATACTGATGCAAAAAAATTACCCGCCACTGTTCTGATGTACCAGCTCCAGTTTCCAGGTATCCCGGCTACGGTAAAAGCTTCAGAGCTCGCTGAGCCGCGAGCGAGCTGACACAGTAAAGCGCAATGCACAGAGTGGGAGGAGCTCCGTCACAGCCGTTAGCTTCCGACCGTCATGTCCCCCCCCAAATTGGCTTAGAAAGGAGTGGGAATAGTAATGATTATCCCCTTAGTGTCCAACACCTTCCCCAAATTAGTATAGATTGTGGTGGGAATAGTAAATGTCATCCTTAGTGTCCCACACCTAATGCAAATTGATACATATTGGAGTAGGAATAGTAAATGTCACCCCTTTAGTATCCAACACCTTTGAGAAAATTAGTATAGATTAGAAAGGGAATAGTAACAGTCACCCCATTAGTGTCCAACACTTTCCCCAAATTGGAGTGGGAATAGTACGCCACCCCTATAGTGTCCAGCACTTTCCGAATGTTTGTGTAGATTGATGTGGGAATAGTAAATGTCACACCTTTAGTGCTCAACACTTAACCCAAATTGGTGTACATAGAAGTGGTAATAGTAATGTCACCCTTTTATATTTCAACACCTTCCACAAATCGGTATGGATTAGAGTAGTATTTGTAAATGCACCCCTTTAGAGTCCAACAACTTATGTAAATTGATTTAGAATGGAGTGGGAATAGTAAATGTAGCCCCTCTGGTATCCAACACCTTCTTCAAATGGGTATAGTTTAGGTGCAATTTGGCTAACAGATTGCTCTATCGTAGTTGTTGGTAGCTTTGCACTAGTCAACCCATCCTGGATTCCCCAGGATGTCTAGTTTTCAAAAAATTACACGCTTTCTAGTTTTCCCCAGGTGCCGGCTGAGCTAGAGTCCAAAATCCACAGATCGACAAATTGATGTGCCCATGTTGCGTCTGGGTCGTTCAGGACGGACTGTTCCCATGGGACACAGGGTCAAGACTGATTTATACATGACCAGGTCTGAATTGGGGTGGCATGAGGAGCAAAAGAATGATAGATTTAACTCAGATCTCTTGAGTGTGGGTAAATGTTTTGATTTGTTCTGCATTCCGTACATCAATTGTGTGTCTTTTGCTTCCTCGCCCTAAGTGTACCGCTTATGCCGAAACGTGGGTCCCGGGCTCAGTGTGCCACTGGGTCCAATCTGAGGAGGGGTGAAACCCCGAAACCGGTCCTAGGATGCTTTGTTTCCGGTATAGGGAAGACCTGGCTTGGCAGTTCGGGCTGGACTGTTTCCTCCCATGAGGCACAGGGTCAAGAATGATTTGCATATGGTCAGGTCTAAACTGAGGTGGCATGGTGAGCAAAAGAATGATGTATTTAAACATTTAACCCAGATCTATTGACTGGGGGGGTGAATGTTTTGATTTGTTCTGCATTCCGTCCATCAATTGTGTGCCTTTTGCTTCCACGCTGCGTTTTTGGGCAATTTCCTGTCGCAGGCACTAGGTATAACCATACAAGGTACCTTTTTTATCGAGATACAAGTGTTATTATCTAATGACTTTCTATTCATTTCGACCTCCCAATGTCAGAAATGTGTAAAAAAGAAGTCACTTTGAAAATGTCCTCTAATTCACATACTAGTATGCGTACCCACATGTTCAGAGATGTGCAAATAACTACTGCTTCTAAACTCTATATTTTGTTCCCATTTTGGAAACACGTAGGAGTCTTTGATACCTATTTTTCACTCTTTATATTTTACCAAATTAATTGCTATATACCCGGCACATAATGAAAACCCATTGCAAGGCTCAGATCAGTTATTGGCTCAAGGTACCTCCAGTTGTTGGTGAACCTGTAAGTCCTATATAGCATCACAACCAGAAGGGTCCAGCAGACGTGACAGTACATTGCTTTAAAAAATATGCTATAGTTAGAATAAGTTATAGGTGGAAAAGTTGTCAGCAGTTTTTTTTAACTCAATTTCAATATTTATTGATTTCAACCGTTAGTTTCTGTAGGAAATCCTTGAAGGAGCACCACAAATTACCCCTTACTGAATTCAGAATTGTATCTACATTTCTTAAATGTATAGCTTTTTGAAATACATTATTGCTTTCACACCCATTTCTACCACTAACTGGAAGGTGGATGAATCACAAAAAATAGTAACAATAGGCTATGTCCCAGTAAAATGTCAAAACTGTGTAGAAAAGTTTGGTTTTCCTATATAAGTCTGCCTGTCCCTGAAAGCTGGGAAGATGGTGATTTCAGGGTTACAAACCATTTGTTGATACCATTTTCAGGGGAAAAAACAGACGCTTTCCTCTGCCCAGCTTTTTCCCCATTTTTCCTAAAAAAGCAAAATGTTGCTGTAATTTGCCTAATTTCTGGTTCCCATCCCCGGGAATTCCAAACCCTGGGTATCTTTAAAATTCTCAGGATATTGGAAGAAAAGGACGCAAATTTGGCATGGATACCTTATGTGGGCAAAAAGTTACAGGGGCCTAAGTGCGAACTACCCCAATCAGCCAAAAAAAGGCTTAGGGTGGGTGGGGTGGGGGAATGGTGCTGCAGCAAAGAGGTTAAAGAGCATGAGTGCAGTATTTTATTATGTTAGTCCCTCGTTATAAGTGCAGAGCTAAATATCAGATGCTTGAGCAAACACTTGTTTACACAGAGATCAGAATTAGTGGCATTTACTACACTTGGTGAATGCCTCACCCTATTCCGCCCAACTCGAAAGGAGGGCCCTAAAAAGGGGTACATGACTGTCATTGAAACTTTAAAGGATTGTGCGTAAAAATTTAGAAACACATGTAGGCATCTCAAAATTAATTACAAAGCACAGCAGAAGAAACCACAATCACGTCAAACACAGCAAAATAACAAAAAAACAAAACCATAAAAACTAACTGAAACGCAAAAACCAGGGTACAGTATAGCAATACCACAATGCAATAATGCAACACAAACATACTGCAGCAAAAAAACACATCACAGCAAAATACAATTCAACAAATATGCACAAATATTCCGCCCATGCATTTCGACTGTCTTAAATCTGCTTTCGTAAAACGGTGGTCAAAAGGTGTTTGCACCAAGCACTACTTTACTTGACCACCAAGGACATGCAATAGCACCAAGCGAAAATGTTTTGTTATCCGACTCTTTATATCTGGTCCAGATTACAGCACACAGTATCTCTTATTCCTTCCTCAATTAGTTTTGGACAATGTTACATAAACTTCGACGAATGGTCAGGGTGCATGTCATTCCTCATTTTTAAATATATTGACTTGTGCCCCGATATACAGTTTTATAGTTGTCCTTGGCACTGCCGTTTTAAACACCAACGTAATGAACCTGGGTTGAATACAAGACTTCCCATCAACCTTCAGTGGAGATAATGAAGAATAAAATATGAGCGAATTAATAGTATGCAAATTAATTTTACAAACCTCGTCAGAACATGTCTTGTAGACCTGCTAACAGCTGTGATGAATGTCAGCTTCCCCTTTTGGACCAAGTAACATGCACCTTTAAGCCGCCCATTTGTCACTTAACCTTGACCAGTGCTTGACAAATGAGCCCCTTAACAGGAAACACCATATTTCTAGGAAATGCACGAGTTCATGCAAGGTCAGCACTCCACCTGGTCATAGAATACAGAATGTGGATAATCACAGTGAAAGTGACAGTCAAGGTCATGTTAATAAATGACCAAGATAGGACCTGACTTCAATGCACAGGGTGACATGCCCAAGGGTGCTTGGTGTGTAGCCAGTGAAGCTGCAAATATAGTTGAAATACTTGCCGAAACTGTGGACCCCGCATATGTATCTGCTTAGCACTCACAATAAGACTGCGGGCCAGATCACAAAACATCTTTGACTGGAGCTATTACATGTGCTTAGTGGTAAGTTAAGGCAGTACCTAGGGGCATATTATCAAGGGGGTTTATCTCCGCTTTTTTGGCTTTAAAAGCCAAGAAAGCAGAGATAAAATTATCTTCTTATTACCTAGCTGTCGCTAACACCAGTTAGCGACAGCTAGTAGGAGATAGCGACCATCTTGGGGCCCGCTTTGCATGTCAGTGAAATTTATCACTAATGACATGCAAAGTGGGCGTGCCAAGATGTTAGCTAACTCCTGCCCCTGAGCAGTTCTTAGCCATGTTATCCAATGGTAGGTGGATAACATGGCTAAGAGCATTAGCTCGGTAATGCATGAATATCGCTGACTTTTCAGCGATATTCATGCATTTCGGCCGATTTTTATCGCTTAGGAGATAAACCTTGATAATAGCAAGTTTCCTAAGCGATAAAAATATTGCCGCTAAGCCAACATAGCGATAATTATCGCTAGTTGTTGGTAATATGCCCCCTAGTGTGTATGACTTTTACCAACATATTATGGAAGAAGTTTTCCGGACAAGAATGACTAAGCATATTTGCTGTAGTGGTGATGTGTTTTGTTCATTTTTTGTTCTGTCGCGATTTTGAGCTGCATCATTGCAAGGTGATGTATTTTACTGTGGTTGTTGGGTTGCGTTCTGGTTTAGCAGTTTTGTTTTTTTATGTTGCGCCCTGATATGTTTTAATTGTATTGCTATGCTGCTTTGTGTATACTGTTGTGTTAAGTCCTATTTTTTACTTTAAATATGTCAACAAATGCTTTTGCATTTCAAGATAAACAAAGCACATGATTTTAACACCTTGGCCTCGGTGGTAATTCCGCCGCGGCGCTGGGGGGAGGGGGAGCCACGCGGCAGTGCCATGGGCGCGCTGTGCTTGTGATGGAGTTGTTCCGTCATGGCCCCGCTGGTCTAATAGAACGCTCAGAGCAGGCGCGGAATTCATGCCATGCAGGCGCGACGGCCGGGCTGTGACGGAACCACTCGTGGCTGGTGACGGAGTGGTTCCGTGACCAGCATCCAAGGGGTTAAAGTTCCTGTGACAAGCAACCATTTAAACTGTCCAAGGTCGTAGAGTAGTGCTGCTCCAATGCTTTACAGATTTATGCCTCCAGGTAGCAGAAGACTATGAAAGAGACAGCGGGCCTGCTGACAAATTGTTTTTGGCTAGCACTATTTCATGTCCTTGATCAAAAGTTAAGGCAGGGCTTGCTCCCAAAATGTTTTACTACAAGATTGAAAACAGGATTCTGGAAGTGATAATGTTGTTGTGAGGCATTTTGATGTGAGCTGTTGTTTTTCTGTTGATGTGATTGTGTGCTGCATTAATATTTATTTATGTTGTTACTGTCTCTTAGTGTAGTACACAGCTCACTTCTGGAGGACTGTCTCAGTGCTGCGCTGAAACATGCGAGTGGGGAGTAATTTAAAACAACTAGGTTTTCAGCAGATTCTTGAAGTTTAAGAACTTAGGGCAGGTACGAAGATGAAGAGGGGGTTTGTTCCAGTGGTATGGGGCTGTGTAGGAAAAAGCTCTAACCCCACATCTTGAGAAGCAGAATAAGATAATGTTGTGTTTACTGTGCTTGTTGCATTGAGTGTGGCTTTGACAGTTTGTTGTGATGAGCCAAGTTATGTTTTATTTGTGTTGTTATGTTGCATTGTGTAAGCTATTGTGCTGTGATCATTTGTTTACTTAAGATATGGCAATAACTGCTGCTATATTTTCAGCAAAAAGCTGCACATTCCTTAAACCTTCCTGTGACAAGCAATCATTGACCTCTCCTTATAGTGGTAAAATAGTGCAGAACCACCTCTCTAACTACTTAAGACATCAGTTAGCCCAAATATGTGGCTAAATCTAGGGTTAGCGCTCCAAGGGGGAGATTTACTAACATTTTGGGCTGGGCGTATGATGATAATTTGCACACATTTTATTTTTTCGGATTTGCTTGCCTGTGCAAAACCTGTTTTGCATTGAAAAAATAGCAGAAAGTCATGCAAAGCAGTATTTTGTGGTGCTTTGCACTACTGTATGTCAGGAGGATATGCCATGAGGAGTACATGGGCCTTCCCGTGCAACCACTCATGGTTTTCGATGCAAAATCCTATCTACTAAAAATAGTATGGACATTGCTCTGTGCCAAAAAAGAATACCTCCTTAAAAAGGAGAAATGCTTTTATTTCTTTTAACGTTGCCCATTTTACGTGTGTGCTGCACTGCACAACTTACATTAAAGAAAAGTCATAGTTTAAACTTGGGGTGTGTTACATTCTGATATAGTTTTATTTATCATTTAGCTTTGTAAGACTGTTCCTTTAACTGCATGCGACATGTTATGTTCCTACTTGTATTCTACGTTCTGAACAGAGTTTTCCTGATGTAGCATTCTGGACTTTCTGTCAGTTTAACTTTATTGCAGCTGTACAAGGAAGCTATGCTGTGCTGTTGAATAAACCTTTTATATTCAAGCTGTTTCCTGGATTACTACAGGATGTCATTATGATGACGGGCGGACTTTGTCCGCCCGTCACCATAGTGGGAAATGGGACCGCCTGCCATAAGGGAGGGGGTCCCGGGGGTGAGATTAGGATGTGCCCGCCACAGTGGCGGGCACATCCTGTATTTACAGCATTGTGGCGGGCGGTGCTCTCTGCACCGCCCGCCACAATGCTGAAAATGCTTTTCACCATTTGCATAATAAAAGCGGCAGGCAATTCGCGGTGCCTGCCGCTTTCATTATGCAAATGCAGGGGGGTACCACAGGTACCCCCCGTGTGCACCCCCCTACTGTCCTGCACTCTGGGGACCCGCAGGGGGCCCCCAGAGTGAAGACCGCCTGCCTTTCTGTGGCGGCATTGCCGTCACGGAAAGGCTTGCCTCACAGCCCATTGTAATATGGCGGGCGGTGTCTTACAGACACCGCCACCATGTTACAGGTTTTCCGCCCCAGCCGCAAGGCGACCGGGGCAGAAAACAGGCGGGCGGTGTTTTTCACCGCCGCCTTCCCCTCCGCCATCCTAATCTGGCGGAGGGGATTTGGGCTTGCGATGTTGGGCGGTTTGCCTCCGCCAGGCCGGCGGTGGCCACCGCCAGCCTGGCGGAGGCAAACCGCCCGACATCGTAATGGACCCCATAGTATTGTTTACTTAAAAGACACCCTGTCAGTACAAAACCTTTGGTAGACATGAAACAGCCACATTTGCTGCAAAGGTGTGTGCATAGAGCTAGGCAGCCTAGTAGTCAAACAACACTAGGGAGAGAGCGGGAGACTGCTATGTCTTTTCAGATATTGTACTTTCCTTCTCTCTTCCTCTCATGCAACACAAGTAAGCAACTTTAATTGTTGTGGTGCAAGTGCATGGTTATAATTCTGGGTCCCATTGCATGTGTTCAATGAAAACTCACTGTGTCTTAAATTAGTACTTGAGTGCTCACATCAGTTTACATTACCCTGTATCTTTTCAAGTGGACACTTGTTACCAAGTCCTCTTGGGGTCAATAATCTGGAATATGACAGAGGGCAGCACCGAAAATCCTGAGTTCTTGCAGCACTACAAGTGAACTTATCTGAGAGGATCCCAGGGACCAGGCAATGGATCTCCTCACCACGCACATTGATTCTGGAAAGGGCACTATGACCACCATAACCAGCTCCAGCGGGTAAAATTAGAGTAAGCGCTTTCTTATAATATTTGGTAGAACTGCAAGACTACTAAACAAATGTATTGAGTTGTGACACATATTACTGTGTCAACAAGTTACAGATAGAGCAGGTGAATTTATTTGTTCAAGATAATAAAAAAAGTATGAAACAAAAGCCAACAACAGCAACATAAAAACTATATAAGACAAAAAATGGAAGGTATTATTATTATTTAGCATTTGCAGAGTGCGTAGCTACCCGAAGGCATCCCCCCGCTAGCGGCCAAATAAGGGGACGAGTTTACAGTGTGAGGAGGTTGCAGGGTATAGGCAAGTGTTTTTGGAAAAGCCATGTCTTGAGGAGTTTACGGAAGGGAAAAAGACCTGGTTCTATCCGGAGATGTAAGCGCATTGTGTTCCAGATTCTGGCCACATTGTAGGCAAAGGATCTTCCTCCGCTTCTTGCTCTCCTGATTTTGAGAATGAGTGCAACGTTGATTTGGGTTGAGCATAGACACCTCCCAGGGCGATGGAAGGTGATGAGAGATTTATTAATGGCTGGGCCCTTTCCCCATAAAACATATGGGCTATACACAATGGTTTGAAGTTAATTCTTTCCACAACAGGCAGCCAGTGTAGTCTTCAGTGCTGGTTTGGCTGACTGGTTTTTGGGAATCCCTAGTAACAATCTGGCAGCGCAATTCTTTGCAACTTGAAGCTTCCTTATTGTTGCTTTGGGTGCTCCTAGGTAAAGGGACTTTCCATAGTCCAAACATGACAGGGCTAGGGTCTGAATAAGCATCCTTTTTGCATTCATGGGAAAAAGTGGGAGGACGTTTCGTAGTAATCTGATGGTGCCACATCAGGCCCCAGTTACTCTCACTGCTTGCTCTTCAAACTTGAGAGAGGTGTCTAACCAAACGCCCAAGCTTTTGATTCTGGTGTTGGGGGTAGGGGCCTGGCCCAGGCAGTTGGGCCACATCTGTTTGAGATCCAATCTGTGAGAGTTGCCCAGAAACATGATTTCCGTTTTTCCTCCATTCAACTTGAGGCATGAATGTTCTATCTAGTCGGCCACTTTCTCCAGGCATATTTCAAAGTCAGCGGGGATGCTTGGGGCCGTTGAGTGCGATTACTAGCTGCGTATCATCCACGTAGGTAATGATTTTTATCCCATGCGGCGAGGTGATATCAGCCAGAGGACACAAACACACATTAAATAATGTGGGACTAAGGATGGATCCCTGTGGGACTCTGCAGTCAATTATCAAGCTTCTGGAGGTAGACTCGCCTGAGAAGACCTGATAGGTTCTCTCATCTAGATAAGAGTTAATCCAGACCCCCACCTTCCCTAAAACACCCAACCTTCTAATTCTCTCTATTAGGTTTTTAAAATGAACTGTGTTGAAAGCTGATCTCAAAAGAAGGAGGATGATTGCCACTGCACCTGCTTGATCAAGGATCCTCTTAGTATACTCAACTACAGCGAGTAAAGTTGTTTTGGTTCTGTGCTTGGGGTGGAATCCTGTTTGCGTGGGGTGCAGGAGGTCAGACTTTTCAAGGAAGACCAAGAGGGATGCGTTCACATGTTTTTCCGGGTATTTTGGCTATTGATGGAAGCATTGATATAGGTTGGTAATTGCATAGATCATCAGGGAATAAAATGTTTTACAAGAATAGCCTTCACCATAACATGCTTCCATGGTCTGGGAACAAGGCCCAAGGTAATTGATGCTTTTCTCATTTCCAACATTGGGATGAGTATCGTTTTTACAGCTCTGAGTAGAACCTGAGGGGGGGCTGGGTCACGGGGAGAGTCTGATTTAAT
Organism: Lissotriton helveticus; assembly: GCF_964261635.1. Lineage (NCBI taxonomy): Eukaryota > Metazoa > Chordata > Amphibia > Caudata > Salamandridae > Lissotriton > Lissotriton helveticus. The sequence goes on from NC_136059.1 coordinate 1,716,246,159, forward strand.
TTCGGAGAGGAGGGCTGACAGCTTTGCCAGGTCCATAGTGAGGAATTCCTTGAGTACATGGTCAGGACCACTGGAGGACCCGTCCATCTGTATGAGATTGCTTGGGTGGAGTGGACTGGGAAAAGCAGTACATGCAATTTTGATTTTGCCTGTGAAATACTCTGTAGTTTGTTGCACCGCTCCGGGGTGGTCACTGGCGATGGATCGGCTCTCGGGAGCTCGAGAAGATCCTTAGCGACACATGAGATATCTATAGGTGCGTTTGCCACCTCCTTGATGATATCTCCATAAAAGGAAGCCTGAGCAGTTTTTATTTCAGTTTGATAGTACCTTATCATTTCCCTATAAGATTGTTTACTCAGACTATTATAATCTGTCCGACATTTCATCTCCAGTATTTTACATGCCTGTTTGAGTACATGTAGTTTGGGCGAGTACCATGGGGACTGTTTCTCTCTTACTTTATGGCACAATTGGAGCGATTCGCTCTAAGGCAGCCTCAATCCAACTAGTAAAATGTTCTGCAGCCGCTGTTAAGTTTTGTTGCTTTTTGAGTTTAAGATTTGCCAGCACGGTGATCCAGTCTTCTATTGGGAGTTTATTCCAGTACCGGGCTCTCTTATTAGTGGTCCTCATTGCCTGGAGTTGGGGAGGGGAGTTGATGTAGAAAGGGATCAAAAAATGATCGGACCAAGGCAGGGGGATGGGGTCACCCACTAATAGATTGTCATTATTGGTGAAGATTGGGTCTAGGGTATGACCGTGTCTGTGTGTAAGGCCTGTAACATTTTGGAGAAGTTGTATTGCTAGTCGTTCCTGCATAAGGTTTATGGCCTCGGCTCTGTTAGGGTCATCAAAGTGACCCTAACAGAGCCGAACAGAACATGGCTGCTACCTCAGGGAGTGATTTAAGGAATTGTCCAGGAGCACCAGGTGGGTGGTAAATGAGAACTCGGGGAAAAGAGAGGTTGGCAGACGGCGAGAGGGTAAAGAACAGAGTCTCACACTCTGTGATAAAATTAGCTTCAACCTGACATTTAAGGGAGCTTTTGTGTGTTATCGCAATCTTTCTTCTGGATGCTAAGCTACTAAGGAGTGTTTGCACCAGATCTGGTTCAGAATCTGTGTGGAGCCATGTTTCGGTCAGGAAGAGTACATCTGGGGCCTCCTCTTCCAAGAACATTTTCAGCTCATGGTAGTGTTTAGGGAGGGATCGGCAATTAAAAACAGCATTTTGAGTATATAGGGGGGGTAGAGGTTCTGGTGGAGTATGGACTTGGAAGCTGAATTTACCGTGGGTACAACACTACCTCATTATGTGGATGCATCGAGTAACTGCATTTATCTGTGCAAGGGTTTCTTAGCTTTAATAATTGGACATGCAAATAAGCTATTTTGCCTGTGCTTCGGGGGTCAGGGGTTCTGGCCCCTGGTCCCGGCCAGGCACGGATGGGCGCAGACGGGCTTGCCTTAGGAGTGCCTTCGGCATGCCAGCTGTGCGCCTCCAGCACGTGTCCCCTGCACTTCTGAGCTTTCATGCGGCTTTTGAGGCTGCCTGACCCGGAAGTGAGTGCTAGACTCCACCCCCATCTCCGCTTTCTCTCCTCCCGATCCCTCCATGCAAAACGGCAAGCTGCGGTGGACCGGGACGCGGGAATTGGCAAGCGGGTGAGTTTAGCGGCACAAATAAATGTTGGGAAGGCACAATCTAAAGTAAAATGTACACTGTTCCAATGTAAAGTTGTTTAGAAGAAGAGCGAGGCACAATTTACAGGTTAAGAAGTTTAAAAGAGCAAGGTATTGCAGAGGTAAAAGAATAAAAAATATCTAACCATATAGAAACATTATTACCACTTTCCGTTTTGCAAAAAAAAAAAAAATCATTGATGACCCCAGAGCTTCAACAAAGCAACAATGATGGTCCAAAAATCTGCACAAGTTTCAGATGTCTCCTGAGTCTTTGACAATATAAGATACTCCAGTGTTGCAGTGATAGGAAAAAACAGCAATAAGTTGGCTCCACAGGATGAGGTCTGGCACTCTTACCATTCCTAAACTAACCGAGTGTTAGTCAGTCCACTGCAGATCATGGGGATACCCAATTTTGGGGGTAGGCTGAGTCATCTTACTTGGGTGGGCCTGCCAGAAAATTTGTAAGGAGAGCTGCACCAGAGCAGAGCTAGGCATCTAGGTTAAGTCTAAGAGCCAAAGAACAAGACAATCCACCTAAAACTCACCATGTTAAGGATACAGCAAATGTCCAGTAAAAACATGATAAAGACTCTTTCAAATCTTCCAAATTCTAAATAGTTTATTTTTTAATGCTTGTGCTTCAGAATAGCGTAATAAATCCTATCACTGCTTTAGCATCAATTAAAACTAATAGATTTAAAGTATTAATCTCTCTTCACCTACTACTCCCTGACAACTGTGCATGAGTAAAACCAACAGAAATCAGTTTTTCATTGGCACTGTTTATATCACGAATGTCATACATGTCAACACACCAGATTCAGGAGAGAGACTGGAATTTCTTTTAAGAAAACATGGCTTTGTTTAAGTTTTCGTCTAGCTAAAATCTCCTCAATTTCAAAGCAAGTCAGGAGGAAAAAGCACCTTCTTTACTGCTTCTGAATGTTATCATGTAGGTAATATTGTTGTAGTACGTGGAGTGTCAATATTTTCTATCAAACTAAAATCAAAGGAAGGTTTTTCTATAGCACCTATTCTGAAGTGATTTTTTTCAGAGTGGCCTTCGGTAATACTCTCAATTCAAATGAGTCACAGTGAAGTAAAGTGAACTTTGTAGAATTATTTAATTTGGTCAAGTGAGGAAGCCGAGAATCCAACCTAAATTTCCTGGTTACACGTTGTACAATTGAGATTTTCCTAGCCTTGGTGTCAGAAAGGCTAGATTTTATTAAAGACACGGAGGTGAGTATTATGCAGTCTCTTCTTGCTTTATTTTCACAGCAGCCAAGAAGAACTACGTTTCCCAGAGAAATATTGTAAAAACTACAGAATGACATCAAAATACATCCACCAATCAAATGTTCAGTACACCAATAATTATATTGACTGCGAACAACAAGTCCTCCTTTCTTGAGGCGAGAAGTTAAACAGATAAATCAAAAACAAAGAAAAACTGATAAAAGAATAAAGAACTTTGATCTGTTTGTTGGACAATAATGTCCAACAAACAGATCAAAAAGATCTGAAAAAAATGTCCAAAACACGGTTGAAGAAATCCAAGGATTGAAGAGCAGTTCTTTGAATCAGGTGAAGGCCCATCCAGTTTAAGAGGAGGTGCTGGTAGAAGGAGCCGGCACTGCAAAATAAACGGAGGGTTAGAAAAAAAGAGGTGGGATAATACTTGCCTCCGCGTCTTTAATAAAATCTAGCCTTTCTGACACCAAGGCTAGGATAATCTCAATTTTATTGAAAGACAAGGAGGCTCCTATTATGCAAATTCAAAGCATTGCAATCACAGAATCAGAAACATGAACAATTGGTTTACAGTCAAAAGTTCTAAATGTACTCACATTTGACCAATTTGCAGATTTGAGAATATCGTGTAAAGAAGCACCAGCCCAAAACGCCTGAGAAGCCATAGCTCCTCTGGCAGAATGGGCACCAAAGGAAGAAATGTCAATACCAGTGAGAGACATAATTCATTTTACCCAGCGAAGTAAAGAAGGGGAGGAAACAGGTTTATGAGGTCTTTGAAAAGATATAAGTAACTGAGGGGTCAAAGGAAGCCTCAAATCTGCAGTTCGTGAAACATAAGTCTTCAAACAATTACCCACACACTATTTAGGTTGAGAAGGAAAAAAAGGATAAGGAATACAGGATAGATTTGTTTTAGTTCGTCTATGAACTTGGAAAGAGACACCAAGAGAAGAGAGGTAAAAATAGGTTGCATCTAATGCTCTCACATTAGAAAAATGTTTCAAAGAAATAAAACATAAAAGTATAATAAGTTTAGCAGAAAGCTGCTTGAGAGAAAGAGAAACATTTTCTGGCCAATCAATAAACAATGTATGCACTGAATTAACATCCCATATGCATTTGTACTTAGGAAGAGGAGGTTTATAATGTTGTACTCCTTTTAATAGACAAGAAACTAAAGGATGTTCACCAATGGGTCTCCCATGGACACATAGATGTTCAGTAGAAATAGCAGATCTATATGTATTGATGGTATGATAAGCTTTGCCTTGAGAAGCTAAGCTAGCTAAAACATTAACCACTAAGATGACATTTGCTGAAATGGGATCTGAATTCCTGGCCAAACACCAGCTACACCAGGAGAGCCAGGCGGACTTATAGACTCTAGAGGTACCAGGGGCCCATGACTGTTGTTTGAATTTGATAGCTTCTTCCAAAATTCCTGCAGTTCTCTAGGATGACCCAAAATCCTCCAAGCAATCAACATCAGGGATCCGTCTAGGATCATGTTGTGCTGAGGTCCCAACGGGTTGAGAAGAAGATCCAGGAAAGGAGGAATCAAAACCGGAAAGTTCAAGGACCTTGTCAACAGAGAGGGATACCATGTCTGTTCCTGCGAAAAGGGAGTTACTAAAACAAGGGAAGAACGTTGCCTGCAAGAAAGGGATGAAAAGCATACAGAAGATTCTGAGCCCAATGTTGGAGAAAGGCATCAGTGGCGAGGGCCTGAGGATCCGGTCTCCAACTGAAAAAGGAAGAAAGATGTGAATTCAGCAGAGAAGCAAAAAGATCTATTGACATTTCTCCAAGGATGAAAGAAAGACGATTGAACCCAAAGGTAAACTGCTCGAACAGAAAGATTGTGTTTTAGGCAGTAATCCCGAAGATGACAGGCTAAATCCACTAGAATCTTTTACCTCGTACCTCCTAGATGATTGGTATATCTGACCTTGATCAGATTGACCATGCGAAGAAGAATGGTACAACTTACTCTGTTTTTGGTGAAAGACTGGATGGCAAAGAAACCGTCAAGCATCTCTAAACTGTTTATGTGTAAGAAGGACTCCTTTTGAGACCATACGCCTCCAGTCAAGAATTCGCCACATTTTGCACCCCAACTTGTCTGACTTGCATCGTTTTCTAATAATAGATCTGGGGGGACTGTTAGGATAGTTCTTCTGTTCCAGGTGTTTAGATGTCTAAGCCACCATAGAAGTTCCTCCTTGGACTCCTGGTCGAGAGCAATGGGATCTGAATAGGCAAGTCCCCTGTGAAGATGATTAATTTTCAATTGCTGAAGGGCTCAATAATGAAGAAGACCAAGAAATATGGGTTGAATTGACAAGGCCAGAAGGCTTCCTAACCTGGCCAAACACCTGAGAGAAAATACTGGAAGAGAGAGAGAATGACGAATCTCCTTCTTTATAAGAGAAACTTTGTGAGATGGAAGTTGGAGGATGGAACAGGCGGCATCTATGGGAAAACCAAGAAACTCCAACTGTTGTGAAGGCACCAAGACAGATTTCTGCAGATACACGAGAAAACCTACTTGAAATAGAAGATTTTGACATAATTGAAGATGCAATAGTGGAAGGGTTCTGTCTTGGCCCATGATAAGAATATCGTCGAGGTATATAATCAGACAAATTCCTTGAGCTCTTAAAAAAGCCTCCGCTGGACGTAGGATCTTGGTGAAACACCAAGGGGCCATGGACAGGCCAAAAGGAAGTACCTTGTAATGGTAAAAAATATCTTCCCATTTAAACTGGAGATCTTTCCTGAGTGGATGATGAATAGAAACTGTTAGGTAAGCGTCCTGAAGATCAAGCCTGACCAGCCAATCGCCCTGGATAAGAATGTCTCTGAGATGTAAGATGGTTTCCATTTTGAAATGCTAATAAACTACAAAATTGTTGAGATCCTTTAAGACCAAACAAAACTTCCTATTCTTTTTATGAACTAGAAAAACGTTGCTGAGGGTCCTTGTTGAATTGCCAGTTTAGAAAGGAGAGACGCAATCTCGTTGCAAATGATATTGTTCAGATCTAGGGAAAATTGCGGGGGAAGAGGTAGGCAATGTTGAAGTGGAGTGTGATAATACTCTATGAGATAACCTTGAACTGACTGAATGAGCCAGGGATCTGTGGAAAGAGAAATCCAAGAATCTAGAAACAAAGCCAATCTGCCCCCCTATGGAAGGAAGGCCAGAAATAGAAACACTTCCCCAAGTACTGTTCTCCTTTGTTCCTGAATCCTCTGGACTGGAAGCTTCTGGAACGTCGAGGATAGAACTGGAGTTTGTATCCAGAATAGGAGTCCGATTGACCTTGCTGATTGAAGGATCCTCTGTTGAAGGAGCGGCCAGCAAAGCGACTCCGACCTTCACTAGTCATGGCAAAAATCCGAGGAGTAAAAATCTTCTTGAGAGAAGATTGGGCTTTAACAATAGTTGCATAAGTGTATATATATTACCCAATTCATTAATAAAAGAGTTGTCAAAAAGAAGACCTTTAGCAGAAGAACCCTCTTCTTTAGAAGTCAAAGGAACTAATTTGGGATCAGTCTTATGTAAAAGGCTTTTCCTTCTCTCCAATTGAACATGGGCATTAGCATTACCCAAAATACAAATAGCCCGTTGGGCCCAATTAGATAGGGTATCAGGGTCCCCAGTAGTACCTTCCATTTTGGCTTCTTCAGCCAGATCAAAAATTCTGGTGAGTGAACGCACCAATCCCAATAATCTATCCTGGTAATTAGACCAGGCTGTATGTACTCCCTTTTTGGGATCTTTGCCAGACTTGGTAAAAAACATCAGCATGTTAGGATCAATAACAGGTGTATGTCATATTATTAGGAAGGGAAGGACGGAGACACTCTGATTTAAGTTTATTTCCTGTGGACCTATCGAGAGCCTCACCTAAATAAAAATAAACATATTCAGCCACATGTTCAGAAGGGAACCATTCAGTAGAGTTAGGGTGGTAAATAGGAGAGGGATTGAACATAGGTTCCCCCAGGTAGTCCACTAAATCATTGACTCAGGGTGAAATGCACCACAGTCATCAGGAGAAATTTTACGCCTTTTCCCTGGAGGCCCATGAATAGAAATGTCATTTGATTCATTCAAAACATCTGAGTCATCAACCATAGCAATATCATCATCAGTATCCCTTAAATGGAAAATAACTATAGGGGAAGAGGGAGGTCCCGATTTAGACACCTCTCGGGTAGAAGGACCATGTTTAATAGAAAAAGCCCTAAAGGAATCCGAAGGGGCTGGGCGTTTTTTACTTTTAATAGAAGAGCCTTCACGAGAGGCAAACCTCCTGGACAAAAAAGCTTCCAAATTCTTAGAAATGTCCAACATAGAAACAGAAACAGCCTTTTGTACAGAATCTTTGATAAAAAGACTTCAAATTATCTTTGAAATGTTGAGAATCTTCCTCTTCAGCCATGCTGAAGTAAGAAAAAACAATATTCTCTAAAGGAAAAGGGAACAGAAAAGAAATCAACAAACAAGTGACAAGTGAAGTCACCTATAAAACCAAAGTCGACTTCCCTGCGGGTTATGTATCTTAATACCCGCTCGATGGTGAGGCATCAACTAGACATTTTCTTATTGTTCACGTCAGCGAAACAAGACATCTTGCTGCTTTCTGAGACGTGGCTCACTCCTGATTCCACCTTCGACATCCTAGCTGCTCTTCCTGCTGATTATTACATTCTTTCAGTCAATAGGCCTGCAGGGAAGGCGTGAGGGGAAGTCGCTGCCATTATAAATAAACGCCATGAGTTCAACAAATTGAACTCATTGATCCTTCCCGAGGTTGAGAATATGGTTATCAACTTCCATTCCCAGCCCATGCCCTCTTTTCCCCTTTCTCTTAGCGAACAGATAGCTAATCTTGCCATGAACCACGCTAGAGTTATGCTTATTGGAGATCTGAATTACTGGTTTAACGACGTTGGTGGTGGGACCCAGTCGGCAGAACTGTCTGAGACACTTTCTAATTTAAACTTGGTCCAACATATCTTGGCCCCCACACACATAAAAGTCCATATCCTAGACCAATTATGGTCATATGATGTCGAACTGTCATCTCCGCTCATCTCTCCGTGCATTTGGTCGGATCACCACTTCATTGAATTCACAGTCACTTTCAATAGTAGGGTTAATCCATCGAAGGTTGTAGGAGGTATGACCAGAAATTGGAAATCGCTCGCCACCCAGGATTTTATGGCCACTTTATCCAGCTCCCTTCCCTCTGCTGACATTAATATTAATGTCGACTCTATGGAAAAGGGCATCTCTAACTGGATATTAGCTGCTAGTGACATCCATGCCCCCCTCATCAATTTTTCCCGGGCGAGACAGGCCGTAGCTCACAAATGGTTCACTGCGGGCCTGAAATCACAAAAACGACTCCTACGCCAGTCAGAAAGGAAGTGCAGGCGCAGCTATGCCAGTGACGAAAGATTACTTTATGTCACTGCTCACAGGGACTACAAGAATGCCTTATTGGCTGCAAAGACCACTTATTTCTACATAAAGGTACTCGCTCTTTCCAACAAATCTAAAGAAATCTTTAGGATTGTTAATGTCCTCAGTAGCGAAGACAGAATTACTCCCTGTTTGGTTCCTACACAAGAGCGGTGTAACGCACTGAACAGCTTCTTTGTGGAGAAAATAGAGACCATCAGGGCTAGTATACCTTTGGCAGCCCAGGAGGAATCCCCTGGGGCCAACTCTGATAATCCATTTGTTTTAGATCAACTCATGAAAATCCATTCTGTTACCCTACTTGAACTAATGTCTCGAGTCAAGTCGGGCTCTCCCAATGACTGCTGTCCCCCCACTATTCTGAGGGAAGTCTTCTCGGCCTTACCATACAGTCTTTTACCCCTTCTCATCGAATCTTTGAGCAAAGGGGAAGTGCCTATTGCTTTTAAAAAGGCCATTTTAGTCCCTCTGCTCAAGAAACCAGGATCAGATCCTTCCGTCGCTGCTAACTACCGCCCGATCTCGCTCTTCCCCTATCTTTCTAAGATATTGGAGGCCCATGTGGCCAGATGCTTGTCGAAGTTCATTGAAAACTCCTACTGCCTTGAACCAAACCAAGCCGGCTTCCGGCCCGCCCACTCTACAGAATCGGTAATTTTGGCAGTGATGGACACACTAAGAGCCAATGCTGACAAGGGTATCTGTTGGCAGCGTTCGACACGGTCAACCACAACATCCTAATGCACTGTGTCAAACAAGCCGGGATCCGGGGAACAGCCTATGGGTGGATAGAATCCTTTTTGACAGGTAGAACGCAGGCGGTATATCTTGGGAACTATACGGCCCCTAACCTAACTACCTCATGTGGAGTCCCTCAGGGCTCATCCCTATCCCCACTGTTGTTTAATCTGTACATCCGCACCCTGATTCATTCACTTAAGGCTAGGAACGCAATTGTATTCAACTATGCTGATGACCTTCAGCTGGTTTTTAAGCTGGACTCCCAAAATGCAGCTGCTCAATTCCAAGACACAATGCTGCATATTCAAGGCTGGGTGGACCAGAACCAACTAAAGCTCAACCCCAGGAAAACCAAACTGGTGTTGCCTGGGAAGAGCCTCACTTTTGTCCAGGTGTTTTAGGCCCCCCTCCTGTTCCGTCCCCATCAGTGAAAAGTCTGGGAGTAACAATAGACTCCGATCTCTCCTTGAGGGGCCATGTGGGCACGGTCATCTCTTCCTCTCTGTTCCAGCTACGAAAAATAAGAAAGCTCGCCTATCTGTTATCTCATCAAGCCTTGATCCAGGTGGTGATTGCGCTGGTACTCTCCCGCCTTTATTTCTCCAATTCTCTGTATACTGGCCTTCCTCTTGGTCTGGTAAACCGCCTACAAATAATTCAGAACCAGGCGGCGAGATGGATCTATTAGTAGCCAAGATGGCAGTCTGACAGGATGTTACTGCGCACTTTACATTGGCTACCTCTGGCGCAACGCTCCGCATTCAAATCGGGCTGTAAAATGTTTAAGGTTTTGCATTGCACCAGTCCTAAATTTCTCAACAGCTTAATATCGAGACATGTCCCTACTCGCAATCTTCGTTCCGCCCATCTTCATCTTCTGTCCATTCCATCTATCAAATTAAAATGTCTAGGCGGGCATAGGTTTGCCTATTTGGCCCCCAGACTCTGGAACTCATTTCCTCTATCAGTCAGGAACTGTGATAGCCTTCTGGGATTCAGAAAAGCCTTAAAAACCTGGCTCTTCGGACAAACTGCTTGAACTGGCCCCCGCAGCAGCTTATGTAGGAACACCGCCAAGAGACCTATGGTGTAAGTGCGCTTTGCAAATTTCCTAATATAACATAACATACCATAACATAACAAAGGGTTAATATTTAAAAAATTCCCACCAGGACACAGGTGGAGTGCCTGGAAGGCAAAATTCACAATAATATGGGTGGAGACTGACAGAAAGCCACACCAGAAGGCGGAGTTCACCCTATCTCAGCGACGCGAGGAGAAAAAACGCCCGATGACTAGAATCGGGTACGATCAGCTGCCAAATTGGCGATAATAACGAGAAAACAAAGAATGAGGACCGCAGGTTGAACGTGGGACCAGTGCACACTGCGGAGGCGGTTCACAAAAGCCCCGCTTAACTGTTAGTTCATTAAAAAAGTGAAAAATGGTTGAGCGTTCCCGTGAGCGCAGGAAGTGCTTTAACACGCATGAACAAAGAACAGGAAATGCTTAAGCTTAAACAATATACTACAAATATAATAAGAAATAATTATAATTATAATAAATAATTAAGTGCAAACCACAAATTTGTGTAAGGGAAACAGATAACATAGATGCTTATCTTGAATTCGAGCAGCAAGAAAAGAGGACGTGTTGTTCGCAGTCAACTTAATTATTGGTTTACTCGACATTTGATTGGAGGATGCATTGTGATGTCATTCTATGGTTTTTACATTGTTTTTCTGGGAAACGTAGTTCTTCTTGGCTGCTGTGAAAATAAAGCAAGAAGCCTCAGTGTCTTGCAATAGAATTGGATAGATATCTCAATGATTTGGGGTTTTATCTGAACTAGTAAACTGTGTTAAATAAAACCGGTATTACAGGTTAACTCAAGGTGACATAAGAAGTATTTCTAGAAAATAATACTAATCTAGATATTGCGGGAAAGAATGTAGAAGAGTCCATATGGATAGGCACATTCTATGATTTATCCTTTGCGCTGTGCAGCTCTTTGTTGAACTGCTTTTCCAGAATTTTCTTGCATAGTCCATTTTTTGTAATCTATCACTAAATCTTTGCTCTATTTTAAGGGTGAGAAAGGGCAACCCTTGAAGCAGCCAGGTCCTTGCAACATATCAAACAGCAGAAACAATCAATAAGTGGTGGGACATCATTATGACCTTGGATTGTTTGGTGGTATTTGTTAGAAATATAGTTTCTAGTTGGCAGTGGCTTGCACCCTGTCAAAGTAGGAAATCTCACTCTATTCAGGGTAAGGGAGTCACACATCTGAGATAACCCCTGCTCACCCCCACAGTGGTTTTTCACAAGCAGTCTGGCTTATCTCAAAGGCAATGGGTAAAGTATTAGTACATACACACACTGTAACACAATAAAAACACTACAAATGGAGTCAAATCCAGTAATGAAAAATAGCCAATTTTATCTGAATAAAACAAGAATAAAACGACAAATATCTAACATACACAAGTCAAGATATCACTTTGCAAAGTTTAAGCAAGTTTAGTCCACAGAAATAAATGGATGCGTTTCTTTTAGCACAAAGTATTTGGGATGGGGCAAAAATCAAAGATGAAGCAGGATAGGCCAGGTGCTCAAAAGCAAAGTGATGCATCAGTTCCTTACTCCACAGGGGAGTTGGTGTGTCAGTTCCTTACTGCCAGGGGAGGTGATACATCAGTTCCTTACTGCTGGGCCGGGGAGGTGATGCTTCGGTTCCTTACTGCTCGGCAGGGGAGGTGATGTGTCTGTTCCTTACTGTCAGGAGAGGTGATGCGTCGGCTCCTTCCTGGAAGGGGAGGTGATGCATCAATCTCGGGACACATAGCCTCGGTTCTTCACTGCAGAGTACCGTCAATGAAGCAACGGCGTTGAGGGATGATGCATGGCGGCGATGCAGGTGCTGCATCGATTTCACAGCTGTGAAGCAGGCTCTGCCTCAATTCTTCAATGGGTAAGTAGGTGCTGTGTTGGAGTCGGAGCTGGTGCGTTGGATGTCGGTGACACGGTGCTCAGGACTCAGGCTGCAGTGATTCTTCAGCCACAAAGCAGGTGCTGTGTTGATTCTTCAGCCGCACAGCAGGTGGTGCATTGAGAAAAGGAGCACTGAGAGTCGATGCATGGATTTTCTCACCAGGGAACACTTATAAACACCCTGGAACTGGATTTGGCACCCCTTGGCAAGTCGGGGCTCTTACCAGAAGAGCCAAGGCCCTGGTAGGTGAAGTCTTTGATGGCCTTGAGACAACTTAACAGGGGTCAGGCCGCTGCTGGGGCAAGGTCATCGAGGACCAACTGACCACCACCCTCGCCCTGGGACCCCCCGCCGACACCGCCGCCATCAACCTCAAACAGTGGATCAACAACTGCGCCGACACCCTCGCCTCACTCAAGACCTCCGTCACCAATCACACCAACAAGAAACCTGCATGAATCACCGAAGACCTCCGGACCTCCAAGCGCACCTGTCGGAAGCTGGAGAAGAGCTTGCTCCGCGACTGAACACCAGACAACTACACAGCCCACAAGAACGCCACCCGCAAACACCACCAACTCATCAGGACCGCCAAGAGGACCGCCAAGAGGACCGCCTAGACAGCAATGGACACAACAGCCAAGAACTCTTCAACATTGTGAAAGAACTCTCCAACCCCAGCTCCAACAACAACAACATTCCACCATCACAAGACCTGTGCAACTCACTGGCCAGCTTCTTTCACTGCAAGATCACCGACATCCATGACAGCTTCAACACCGCCATCCCACATCCACCACCGAGACCACCACCCCTGTGACCACCACCCGCACCAGACGCCTGACTGCCTGGTCCAACGTCAGCGATGAAGACACCATCAAGACCATGAACTCCATCCATTCCAGATCCCCATCTGACCCATGCCCTCACCACGTTTTCAACAAAGCCAGCACAGCCATCGCTCCCCATCTCCAGAAAACAATCAACATCTCCTTCGAGACAGCAACCTTCCCAGAGAGCTGGAAGCATGCCGAGATCAACGCCCTACTAAAGAAACCCAAGCCAGACCCCAACGACTTCAAGAACATCCGGCCCATCTCCCTGCTCTCTTTCCCGGCGAAAGTCACAGAGAAGATTGTCAACAAACAGCTTACCCGCTACCTCGAAGACAACATCATCCTGGACCCATCCCAGTCCGGCTTTCGCAGCAACCACAGCACCAAGACTGCCCTCATCGCCGCCACCGACGACATCAGGATCCTTAAGGACAAAGGAGAAACAGCCGCCCTCATCCTTCTGGACCTATCAGCAGTCTTCGACACTGTCTACCACCGCACCCTAACAGCATGCCTCCACAACGCCGGAATCCAAGAGAAGCCCCTGGCCTAGACCACATCCTTCCTCTCCGGCAGATCCCAGAGCGTCCGCCTCCCACCTTTCCGCTCCAAGACCACCAAGATCATCTGCGGCGTTCCACAGAGATCATCCCTCAGCCCGACGCTGTTCAATATCTACATGGCACCACTCGCCCACGTCGCACGACAACATAGCTTCAACATCATCTCCTACGCCGATGACACCCAGTTGATCATATCCCTCACCAAAGACCCCCACACCGCAAAAGCCAACCTCCACAGAGGAATGAAGGCCGTCACCGAATGGATGAAAGACAGCAGGCTGAAGCTGAATTCAGACAAGACGGAGGTCCCCATCCTCGGCCCCACCCCCCCAGCCTGGGAAAACTCCTGGTGGCCAACATCACTAGGAACAGCCCCAGAACCCACCGACCACGCGCACAACCTGGGGGTCATCTTAGACTACGCCCTCTCCATGACCAAGCAGGTCAACGCCGCCTCCGCTTCCTGCTTCAACACCCTCCGAATGCTCTACAGGATCTTCAAATGGATCCCCTCTGACACAAGAAAAACCGTCACCCAGGCCCTCGTCACCAGCAGACTGGACTACAGGAATGCCCTCTACGCAGGAACAACAACCAAGCTCCTGAGACGGCAGCAACGCATCCGCCTCGGCACGACTGATCCTTGACATCCCCCGATGCAGCAACATCACACCCCACCTGAGTGGCCTGCATTGGCTCCCAGTCAACAACAGGATCACCTTCAAACTCCTCATCCACGCACACAAAGCCCTACAAAACACCGGACCAGCATACCCCAACAACCGACTCAGCTTCTACATCCCCACCCGCAGCCTCCGCTCGGCCAAACTCGCCCTCGCCACAGTTCCACACATCCGGAAAACCACCTCCGGCGGCAGATCCTTCTCCTACCTCACCGCCAAGACCTGGAACACTCTCCCTACTGGCCTACGACAGACCCAGGACCTGCTGGCCTTCAGAAGACTTCTCAAGACCTGGCTTTTCGATCAGTAGCAGCCCCTCCTCCTCCACCCCAGCGCCTTGAGACCCTCGCGGGTATGTAGCGCGCTTTACAAATGAAATGATTGAATGATTGATTGATTGATTGATTGGTCAGGTGCACACAAGCCCTTGGCGAACCTTGGAAGCAGGATACAGAAAGTAAAGTCCAGTCGTTTTGCCCCCAGGAAGAAGCAGCAAGCAGCAGGCCAGCACAACAATGCAACAGGCAGAGTGGCAGTCCCTCCTACAGCACCCAGCTCTTCTTCAAGGTAGAATGTCCTCAGTCCAGAAGTGTTCTTATTTTGTGATGTGAGAGGTCCAATACATATACCCCTCTCTGTCTTTGAAGTAGGCAGACTTCAAAGGAAAGTCTGTGTAGTGCCTCTCCCTGACCTAGCTCCAGGCACACTATGGGGGGGAGCTTAGTGTGAGGACAGACACAGCCTCCCACCACTCTAGCACAGGGAGCCCCAAAAGCCTGGTGATGGCCCATCAGAATATGCAAGACACGCCTCGCCTACTTTTGTGTGACTTTCTAGAGTGAATGCACAACACAAGAGCCCAACCGTCAGCCCACCCAGATGTGCATTCTACAGACGGGCAGAGGCACAGAAGGGTTAAGCAAGAACATGCCCAGTTTCTAAATGTTGCATTTTCAAACATGCAATTTAAAAACCAACTTCACCAAAAGATGTATTTTAAAGTTGTGAATTCAGAGAACCCAAACTCAAAATCGCTATCTGCTTCCAATAGGAATTGAAACTTAAAAGTCATTTCAAGGCAATCCCTATGTTATCCTATGGGAGAGATAGTTCTTACAATAGTGAAAAATGAAATCACCAATATTTCACAATTAGGACATGTAAAACACAGCAGTACATGTTCAACCTTTTATATACAATGCACCCTGCATATGAGGTTGCCTTGGGCCTACTTTAGGGGTGATTTACATCGTATAAGGGAAGGTTTGGGCCTGGCAAGTGGGTGCACTTGGGTGCACTTGAGAGGTTGAAATGGCAGTTTAAAACTGCATACAGAAACTGCATTGGCAGATCGCAGACATGTTTGCAGAGATACTCATGTAGGTGGCACAATCAGTGATGCAGGCCCACTAGTAGCATTTGATTTGCAGGTCCAGGGCACACATGGTGCACTTTCTTAGGGACTTCATTCTCGTAAATATAATATGCCAGTCATGAATAAACCGATCACCAATACAATTTACACAGGGAGCACTTACACTTTAGCACTGGTCTATGTATCGCCCTTTCTTGATATTATGGCTCCATGTTTTTTAACGGTACGAAAGGGGGTGGTGATGGACGGATCATCTGAACCAATCAAACACTCACACCCAGTCAACAGATCTGGGTTTGATCCATCACCATTCTTTAGCCCACTCTGCCACCCCAGTTCAGACATGGCCATATGCAAATCAGTCTGACCCTGTGCCTCATGGGAACAGTCCAGCCCAAACTGCTTAGACATGCCTTCCCTGGACCGGAAACAAGCTTCCTAGGACCAGTTTCTGGCATTACAGCCGTCTTCAGCCAGGCTTGCTTGAATCCAGTGGCAAAGTGAGCAAGGGACTCACGTCTGAGCATACCCTGCCAACTTATGGCGAACAAAGCGGTACAAAAGGAGGTGGTGATGGACGGAGCATCTGAACCAATCAAACACTCACAACCAGTCAACAGATCTGGGTTTGATCCATCACCGTTCTTTAGCCCACTCTGCCACCCCAGTTCAGACATGGCCATATGCAAATCAGTCTGACCCTGTGCCTCATGGGAACAGTCCAGCACGAATGTGGGAAGGGTATGCCCAGACGTGGGTCCCGTGCTCACTAAGGGCCCGATGTAGGTAAAACGCATTTACCGATTTTAAAATACCGATTCGTACCGAATCGGTATTTCAAAATCGGAAAATGATATGTAGGAAAAATAAATCGGAACATTACCGATTCGGTAGCAATCGGTATCGTGAGTCTATACGTACCGATTCGCCAAGTACCGAATCGGTATAGCCCGGATCGGACACTTCCGAATCGGTAAATAAAAATGCGGAACCTACCGATTCGGAGAATTCCGCTTCGGTGAATGCCGATTCGTCGAGCAGGTTAACTGACACTGAAGACATCAGCCAATGAGCTGGAAGCACCCTCCCCCACAGGGAGTGGCAACCCAGGCAGGTGCAACTCATCAGAACTTTCTGGAGAGGCTGCCTGAGCTGAGCAAACAGTGAGCAGCAGTGTTAGCAGGATCCCTGTGAAACATGGCAAACAGCTCTGAGAGCCAGAAGGCAGAGCGCAAGAGGAAGACCAAATTCAGCACCATGGAGCTCCAAACGTTGGTCGAGGAGGTGGTGAGGGTGCACAGGCAGCTTTATGGAAGGCTGTCCCTCACTGTTCCGGAGAGCACTAAGAGGAAGCTGTGGATAGACATTGGGGAAAAAGTCAACGCTGTTGGTGTCACCCACAGGAGCCAGGACGACCTCAAGAAGAGGTTCTACGATATCCGTGGTGTGACAAAGAGGAAACTGGCTGACCTGCACAAGCAGGCTGGACTTACTGGTGGAGGCACAAACCGGGCGCCACCCCTCACTGAGCTGGAGGAACTAGTGGCGACCACCATTGAGAGAGCGAGTGTTGTGGGAATTGGGGACCTGGATAGCTCATTCCGAGCTACAGCTACAGGTAAGAAGCATGCGCAACTTGACACACCATACCAGACACCTCCCCTATAGACCCAATGCACAGCCAAACCCCAGGCCAGTACTGCTAGCAACAGACATGAGCAATGCATCTTGCTAAATGTAGTCAGCAAAAGTACCCAAAAATGGCACTGCAGAAGCATAAGAAAAATAACAGTAATACTGCATCTACGTTTTAGTAATGAGATGTGCAATGATTTAATAGTAGTGACTGGAACACAATAGCACTCAGTTGACAAATGCTTCTTTATACCTAGGGGCACCATCAGGCGGGGGAGCAGCACCAACTCAAGCACCAGCTCCAGCACCAACAGCCAGTGCGGTGGCAGTGGCAAGCACCAGTGTAGTAGCACAGGAGGAGGACAACAGCAGTGCCCTGGGCAATGAGGAAGACACTGGACATTCCCTCACATATCCACACTCCCCCCGACTGTCTCTGTCTCAGACGCCCCCATTGCATTTCTCCCCGGAGAACACACCACCACAGAGCCACCCTGCACCTGCCACATCCCCTGCCAGGAGGAGAATTGTTGCTCCATTAATCATCATGGAGGGAGCAGCGGGTCAGGCTCCAGCACAAGACCCTGTGACACCAGCGTCACCCCAGCACACACAGCAGGGCAGCAGAAATCCCCGGAGGCCACGTGCAACCAGCAGTCCACTTCAAGCACAGGGGGGCAGCGTCTTCATAGGGCTGGAGACCAGTATGGTGACGATTCAGAGAATGCAGGCAAAATCTATCTTGGCCTGCCATCGCCAGTTGCGCCTGCACAACCTGCAGATGGGGGAAATGGCACAGGGATTCAAGACATTTGTAGATAGCAACAAGGAGATTGCAACTTCTCTTGGCCGAATGACCACTGCCATCACCCAGCTCTGCAACAGAATGGATGACCATGAGCTATGTCGTCGCAGGGATGCCCGTGTGCAGAATAGGTCCCTCAACCGCCTTGCAGCTGCGACCGCCCAGCTATGCCAACGTGGGGCAAACATGGAGGCCAGCCTCACACAGAACATGTCAGAGGTCACTAGGGGCATGGGCCGCATTACCACCGCCATGGAGACACTACTGATCTCCAACACTGTCGTTAATCCCGTCCTGGGCGAGGCTGGGGACAGCAGCAGCCGCAGCAGCCCGGCCAACGCAGGGTCAGAGCCGCGCCGGAGCAGCAGGCGCTCAGCTGAGGCTGCTGGGCATACAGAAGGGAGTGAGGCACATCCTAGTGGGGCTGCTAAGCGCAGCAAAAAATAAGACTGGCAGTGCGGGTGAGGCAACCCGGACAATGGACATTTCACCACTTCTTGTTTACCTTTTCTTTTGTTGCACATCAGTGCAGTAACGTTGTTGCAACATTATTAAATTTTTTTTTTGAAAACATACATTGACCTGTTTGTGCATCTGTACTCACTCAGAAATAGTTGTCTGTTATCTCCTGACGCCTGTATCTGCCGTCAGTTGGTGCAGAGACTCCAGCAGGTTGTGGTAGTGGCACAGCATTGTCATCGTCAGGGTCGTCGTAGTCGGACAACTCAACCTCAGTGCCTTTCCTGACTGCAAGGTTGTGCAACATTGCACAGACAGCAATAATCTTGCAGCAGGTGATGGGGGTATATTGCCTTGCACCTCCGCTCTTGTGCAGGCATCTGAACCTGCTCTTCCAGATGCCAAAGGTCCTTTCCACTACATTCCTCGTGCTTTTGTGGGCACGGTTGTACCTCCTTTGGCTGGGTGTTGAGGGGTTGAGGTAGGGGGTGAGAATGAACGAGCGGAGGGCATATGCACTGTCGCCTAGAAGGAAAAGGGGTAACATTACTCACATGCATACATGTACTTCACACTGCAATTTTGGTTATGGGGGTCTGACACTGTGTCTTACCTAGGAGGTATCCTTCACCAAATTCCCCTGCCATCAGCCGTGCATAAATTCCGCTACTCTGGAAGATATAGGAGTCGTGGGTACTCCCCGGAAACTTTGCAACCAGGTCAGTGATGACACACTTAGCATTGCAAATCACCTGCACATTTAGGGTGTGCCGTGACTTCCGATTGCGGAATACGTATTCCGTGTCAGCAGGGGGGCAAATCGGAATGTGTGTGCCATCTATGCAGCCAATGATGTGGGGGAATCTTGCCATCTGATAGAATTCAGCTTTTGTCTGTACCAGTTCTGCATGGGTGGAAGGGAAGGAAATGTAGTGGTCCATCCTCTGAATCATGGCATCAAGGAACTTGTGGAAGAACCTTGACAGGCTGCTCTGGGTCACCCCTCCTGCCACAGCAACTACACTTTGATAGCTGCCAGACGCCAGCAGGTGTAGGCAGCATAGCACCTGCACATGCACAGGGATTGCGTGTGCCCTTGGGGTGGGGTGCTGCAACAGGGGTTGGAGGTCCCTAATGAGCTCTCTGATGGTCTCTGGGTCCAGCCTGTACCTCTGTTGGATCTCTGCATCTGTCAGCATGAACAGGGTGACCCTCTGTCTATAGACCTGCTCCTCTCTCTGCCATTCCCTCTCTCCTTCCTGCTGTAGCCGTAGCCGTCTTGCTATGACATAGAAAGCTGCCATGTTGCAAGTAGAACTGCATTTTGGGTCCCTTTTTTATAGGTTGCACCTGGTTACCACCTGATTCCAATCCATGGTAATTTCCGACTCTGAAATACCGAATTTGAAGCAAATTCGGTATTTCAGTGCTTACCTACATCTCAATCTTCAGCTTTTCACATCGATTCGGATTATCACCGAATCGGTAATTATACCGATTCGGTACGTTCACCATTCTGTAAAAACACCGAGTCGGTAGAATTCCGATTCGGAAAAAAGTAGGAATCTGAAAAATCTCCGATTAGGTATTCTACCGAATCGGAGATTTTTCAGATTCCTACTTTTTTCCGATTCGGGATTCTACCGACTCGGTGACTTTCCGATTCGGTAAAATCACCGATTTTGCCGGATTTCGGCCTCCTACATCCCGTTGTCTCAATTCCGATCGGTAACGGCCGAAAATACCGATTTTCAGCCGTTACCGACCGACCTACATCGGGCCCTAAGCCACTGGAGTCAAGCTATCCTGGCTGAAGACGGCTGATAGCCAAAAAACGGTCCTAGAATGCTTGATTCCGGTCCAGGGAAGACATGGCTTGGCAGTTCGGCCGGACTGTTCCCATGAGGCACAGGGTCACGACTGATTTGCATATGGCCATGTCTGAACTGGGGTGGCTTTGTGAGCAAAATAACGATGGATTAAACCCAGATCTGTGACTGGGGGTGAATGTTTTGCCATTGTGAAACATTCCATCCATCATCTTGTGTGTTTTGCTGTTCACCCAATGTGGGAAGGGTATGCCCAGACGTGGGTCCCGTGCTCACTAAGCCACTGGAGTCAAGCTATACTGGCTGAAAACGGCTGATAGCCAGAAACCGGTCCTATGATGCTTGATTCCGATCCAGGGAAGACATGGCTTGGCAGTTCGGGCTGGACTGTTCCCATGAGGCACAGGGTCAAGACTGAATTGCATATGGCCATGTCTGAACTGGGGTGGCTTGGTGAGCAAAATAACGATGAATTAAACCCAGATCTGTGACTGGGGGTGAATGTTTTGCCATTGTGCAACATTCCGTCCATCATCTTGTGTGTTTTGCTGTTCACCCTATGTGGGAAGGGTATGCCCAGACGTGGGTCATGTGCTCACTAAGCCACTAGAGTTAAGCTATCCTGGCTGAAGACGGCTTATAGCCAGAAACCGGTCCTAGGATGCTTGATTCCGGTCCAGGGAAGACATGGCTTGGCAGTTCGGGCTGGACTGTTCCCATGAGGCACAGGGTCATGACTGACTTGCATATGGCCATGTCTGAACTGGGATGGCTTGGTGAGCAAAATAACGATGGATTAAACCCAGATTTGTGACTGGGGTGAATGTTTTGCCATTGTGCAACATTCCGGCCATCATTTTGTGTGTTTTGCTGTTCACCCCATGTGGGAAGGGTATGCCCAGACGTGGGTCCCGTGCTCACTAAGCCACTGGAGTCAAGCTATCCTGGCTGCAAAGTAAAGTAAAGTCCACATTTGTAAAGCGCACAATCACCCGTAAGGGTCTCTAGGCGCTGGGGGGCCGTCGGCAAGATTAAGCGAGCTATTGCCCAGAGTCACATGGTGCTGGGCTAACCTGCCGCCGGAGCCGGGGATCGAACCGTGGTCCCCAGATTCCAGCGTCAGTCGCCCTGGCCGCGGCGCCACACCTCTTCCACTGCAGACGGCTGATAGCCAGAAACCGGTCCTAGGATGCTTGATTCCGGTCCAGGGAAGACATGGCTTGGCAGTTTGGGCTGGACTGTTCCCATGAGGCACAGGGTCAAGACTGATTTGTATATGGCCATGTCTGAACTGGGGTGGCTTGGTGAGTAAAATAACGATGGATTAAACCCAGATATGTGACTGGGGGTGAATGTATTGCCATTGTGCAACATTCCGTCCATCATCTTGTGTGTTTTGCTGTTCACCCTATGCAGGAAGGGTATGCCCAGACGTGGGTCCCGTGCTCACTAACCCACTGGAGTCAAGCTATCCTGGCTGAAGATGGCTGATAGCCAGAAACCGGTCCTAGGATGCTTGATTCCGGTACAGGGACGACATGGCTTTGCAGTTCGGGCTGGACTGTTCCCATGAGGCACAGGGTCAAGACTGATTTGCATATGGCCATGTCTGAACTGGGGTGGCTTGGTGAGCGAAATAACAATGGATTAAACCCAGATCTGTGACTGGGGGTGAATGTTTTGCCATTGTGCAACATTCCGTCCATCATCTTGTGTGTTTTGCTGTTCACCCTATGTGGGAAGGGTATGCCCAGACGTGGGTCATGTGCTCACTAAGCCACTAGAGTCAAGCTATCCTGGCTGAAGACGGCTTATAGCCAGAAACCGGTCCTAGGATGCTTGATTCCGGTCCAGGGAAGACATGGCTTGGCAGTTCGGGCTGGACTGTTCCCATGAGGCACAGGGTCAAGACTGATTTGCATATGGCCATGTCTAAACTGGGATGGCTTGGTGAGCAAAATAACGATGGATTAAACCCAGATCAGTGACTGGGGTGAATGTTTTGCCATTGTGCAACATTCCGGCCATCATTTTGTGTGTTTTGCTGTTCACCCCATGTGGGAAGGGTATGCCCAGACGTGGGTCCCGTGCTCACTAAGCCACTGGAGTCAAGCTATCCTGGCTGCAGACGGCTGATAGCCAGAAACCGGTCCTAGGATGCTTGATTCCGGTCCAGGGAAGACATGGCTTGGCAGTTCGGGCTGGACTGTTCCCATGAGGCACAGGGTCAAGACTGATTTGTACATGGCCATGTCTGAACTGGGGTGGCTTGGTGAGTAAAATAACGATGGATTAAACCCAGATATGTGACTGGGGGTTAATGTTTTGCCATTGTGCAACATTCCGTCCATCATCTTGTGTGTTTTGCTGTTCACCCTATGCAGGAAGGGTATGCCCAGACGTGGGTCCCGTGCTCACTAACCCACTGGAGTCAAGCTATCCTGGCTGAAGATGGCTGATAGCCAGAAACCGGTCCTAGGATGCTTGATTCCGGTACAGGGACGACATGGCTTTGCAGTTCGGGCTGGACTGTTCCCATGAGGCACAGGGTCAAGACTGATTTGCATATGGCCATGTCTGAACTGGGGTAGCTTGGTGAGCAAAATAACGATGGATTAAACCCAGATCTGTGACTGGGGGTGAATGTTTTGCCATTGTGCAACATTCCGTCCATCATCTTGTGTGTTTTGCTGTTCACCCTATGTGGGAAGGGTATGCCCAGACGTGGGTCCCGTGCTCACTAAGCCACTGGAGTCAAGCTATCCTGGCTGAAGACGGCTGATAGCCAGAAACCGGTCCTAGGATGCTTGATTTCAGTCCAGGGAAGACATGGCTTGGCAGTTCGGGCTGGACTGTTCCCATGAGGCACAGGGTCAAGACTGATTTGTATATGGCCATGTCTGAACTGGGGTGGCTTGGTGAGTAAAATAACGATGGATTAAACCCAGATATGTGACTGGGGGTTAATGTTTTGCCATTGTGCAACATTCCGTCCATCATCTTGTGTGTTTTGCTGTTCACCCTATGCAGGAAGGGTATGCCCAGACGTGGGTCCCGTGCTCACTAACCCACTGGAGTCAAGCTATCCTGGCTGAAGATGGCTGATAGCCAGAAACCGGTCCTAGGATGCTTGATTCCGGTACAGGGACGACATGGCTTTGCAGTTCGGGCTGGACTGTTCCCATGAGGCACAGGGTCAAGACTGATTTGCATATGGCCATGTCTGAACTGGGGTAGCTTGGTGAGCAAAATAACGATGGATTAAACCCAGATCTGTGACTGGGGGTGAATGTTTTGCCATTGTGCAACATTCCGTCCATCATCTTGTGTGTTTTGCTGTTCACCCTATGTGGGAAGGGTATGCCCAGACGTGGGTCCCGTGCTCACTAAGCCACTGGAGTCAAGCTTTCCTGGCTGAAGACGGCTGATAGCCAGAAACCGGTCCTAGGATGCTTGATTTCGGTCCAGGGAAGACATGGGTTGGCAGTTCGGGCTGGACTGTTCCCATGAGGCACAGGGTCAAGACTGATTTTCATATGGCCATGTCTGAACTGGGATGGCTTGGTGAGCAAAATAACGATGGATTAAACCCAGATCTGTGACTGGGGTGAATGTTTTGCCATTGTGCAACATTCCGGCCATCATTTTGTGTGTTTTGCTGTTCACCCCATGTGGGAAGGGTATGCCCAGACGTGGGTCCCGTGCTCACTAAGCCACTGGAGTCAAGCTATCCTGGCTGCAGACGGCTGATAGCCAGAAACCGGTCCTAGGATGCTTGATTCCGGTCCAGGGAAGACATGGCTTGGCAGTTCGGGCTGGACTGTTCCCATGAGGCACAGGGTCAAGACTGATTTGTATATGGCCATGTCTGAACTGGGGTGGCTTGGTGAGTAAAATAACGATGGATTAAACCCAGATATGTGACTGGGGGTTAATGTTTTGCCATTGTGCAACATTCCGTCCATCGTCTTGTGTGTTTTGCTGTTCACCCTATGCAGGAAGGGTATGCCCAGACATGGGTCCCGTGCTCACTAACCCACTGGAGTCAAGCTATCCTGGCTGAAGATGGCTGATAGCCAGAAACCGGTCCTAGGATGCTTGATTCCGGTACAGGGACGACATGGCTTTGCAGTTCGGGCTGGACTGTTCCCATGAGGCACAGGGTCAAGACTGATTTGCATATGGCCATGTCTAAACTGGGGTAGCTTGGTGAGCAAAATAACGGTGGATTAAACCCAGATCTGTGACTGGGGGTGAATGTTTTGCCATTGTGCAACATTCCGTCCATCATCTTGTGTGTTTTGCTGTTCACCCTATGTGGGAAGGGTATGCCCAGACGAGGGGCCCCGTGCTCACTAACCCACTGGAGTCAAGCTATCCTGGCTGAAGATGGCTGATAGCCAGAAACCGGTCCTAGGATGCTTGATTCCGGTACAGGGACGACATGGCTTTGCAGTTCGGGCTGGACTGTTCCCATGAGGCACAGGGTCAAGACTGATTTGCATATGGCCATGTCTGAACTGGGGTAGCTTGGTGAGCAAAATAACGATGGATTAAACCCAGATCTGTGACTGGGGGTGAATGTTTTGCCATTGTGCAACATTCCGTCCATCATCTTGTGAGTTTTGCTGTTCACCCTATGTGGGAAGGGTATGCCCAGACGTGGGTCCCGTGCTCACTAAGCCACTGGAGTCAAGCTATCCTGGCTGAAGACGGCTGATAGCCAGAAACCGGTCCTAGGATGCTTGATTTCGGTCCAGGGAAGACATGGGTTGGCAGTTCGGGCTGGACTGTTCCCATGAGGCACAGGGTCAAGACTGATTTGCATATGACTATAATCTGAACTGGGGTGGCTTGGTGAGCAAAATAACGATGGATTAAACCCAGATTTGTGACTGGGGTGAATGTTTTGCCATTGTGCAACATTCCGTCCATCATCTTTTGTGTTTTGCTGTTAACCCTATGTGGGAAGGGTATGCCCAGACGTGGGTCCCGTGCTCACTAAGCCACTGGAGTGGAGCTATCCTGGCTGAAGACGGCTGATAGCCAGAAACCGGTCCTAGGATGCTTGATTCCGGTACAGGGACGACATGTCTTTGCAGTTCGGGCTGGACTGTTCCCATGAGGCACAGGGTCAAGACTGATTTGCATATGGCCATGTCTGAACTGGGGTAGCTTGGTGAGCAAAATACCGATGGATTAAACCCAGATCTGTGACTGGGGGTGAATGTTTTGCCATTGTGCAACATTCCGTCCATCATCTTGTGTGTTTTGCTGTTCACCCTATGTGGGAAGGGTATGCCCAGGCGTGGGTCCCGTGCTCAGTAAGCCACTGGAGTCAAGCTATCCTGGCTGAAGACATCTGATAGCCAGAAAACGGTCCTAGGATGCTTGATTTCGGTCCAGGGAAGACATGGGTTGACAGTTCGGGCTGGACTGTTCCCATGAGGCACAGGGTCAAGACTGATTTGCATATGACCATAATCTGAACTGGGGCGGCTTGGTGAGCAAAATAACGATGGATTAAACCCAGATTTGTGACTGGGGGTGAATGTTTTGCCATTGTGCAACATTCCGTCCATCATCTTGTGTGTTTTGCTGTTCACCCTATGTGGGAAGGGTATGCCCAGACGTGGGTCCCGTGCTCACTAAGCCACTGGAGTCTAGCTATCCTGGCTGAAGACGGCTGATAGCCAGAAACCGGTCCTAGGATGATTGATTCCGGTCCAGGGAAGACATGGCTTGGCAGTTCGGGCTAGACTGTTCCCAGGAGGCACAGGGTCAAGACTGATTTGCATATGGCCATGTCTGAACTGGGGTGGCTTGGTGAGCGAAATAACGATGGATTAAACCCAGATCTGTGACTGGGGGTGAATGTTTAGCCATTGTGCAACATTCCGTCCATCATCTTGTGTGTTTCCCATGTTTTTTAACACCCCTCTCTGCAGTTTTACTCCAATCACCAGGATTCCATCCATATGTTGTCAGGCTTGAAATGGTGGAAGGAAATGCAAAATATGTGGATATTCCTGCAAAATGTGTCATCCTGATACCGGAGGAAACTGTTTCTTCAGTA
This sequence comes from Lissotriton helveticus, assembly GCF_964261635.1. Classification (NCBI taxonomy): domain Eukaryota; kingdom Metazoa; phylum Chordata; class Amphibia; order Caudata; family Salamandridae; genus Lissotriton; species Lissotriton helveticus. Next base: position 1,716,272,605 of record NC_136059.1, read on the forward strand.
TTTGAAATATACTCTACACTTGAAATGAACGTCTTAACCTTGATTTATCTCAACAAATGAGAGGGGCTCCTAAAACCAAAAGAAGTGGAGCACCCAATAGACTTCTCTTTGGCACAGTCAAACCACTTGATTACAACCACACAATATATTCATACCGCATCAAAAATGTACCAAATCTCAAAATGCTTGAAGCAAATATTTATTTCATATGATAAAAACTATTTAATTAAAACATAATTGTGTTAAAAAAGCTTAGGAAAATCTTTGCATATCTTATAAGTACTGTATTGTATACATTCAGAAAAGAAGGACATAAACATCATAAAAATATACAATTTCACATCATTAATACACAAAAGCGGGAGAAAGCAATAGACACAAACAGTCCTCCATTTCTTCTTGGGAGCCTGTATTGCGACCGGTTTAAGGCCAGAACACAAGCTCCTATAGAGAAATAGGAGTATGCGACTGAACAGTGTTCAGTCGTATCCTAATCAGGCAGTTGGAAACGCCAACCAGAGCTCGGTCGGTCCCGAGACTACGACTGTGTCAGTCTGGGGCAACTCTGACCGACATTGTAATAAACCTGTACGTGTTAACAAGATCCTTTGTTTGTATCAAATGTGCCCTAGATGAAGATATTCTGTCAAAATATTGTTTCAAAAATGTACAATACAAATTTCATGTTGAAAATACTGGGATGACAACAATATTACAGGAAAGAATCTAGGGCCCCATGCATCAACAAAAAAAAAGTCGCAAATGGGTAGATTCTCAGAAACCTCTCCTTTGCAACCGGTATTTTTGCATTTGGGATGCATCATCCCAAATGTAAAAATCGCAATTTAAGGAATGGTAAAATGTGCGATTATTTAAATGTGCGATTATTTAAAATGCAATTGCACTTAAGGAATAGCAAAATGCAAATCCTTAAATGCAATGCATTCAAATTATCGATTTCTCAAATAGTAATCACAAATTACTGCCAATCAAAAGTTGATGGTAAATTGCAATTTCTTTGAAAAATGCACGAAAGTGCTTTTTTTAAAGTCCCATGTTACACACACACACATGCCCTTGGGGCATGAGTGTGCGCAACATGTGGATAAATTGTAATTTCGGGGCGCAACTGGGTGTCCTTTTGGCATCCTTGCACCCTTGAAATTGCATGCGCAATTTGAGAGTACCTATTGGGTACTCGAAAATTGTCCATGCAACTCTCATTCCTTCCTATGGGCCTCTAGGCCCATGGGAATGAATGGGAATAAATTCTTTATGTGCGACTCGCAAATTTGCGAGTCGTAATTAACGAATGTGTGGGAATCGCAATTTTTTTTGCGATTCCTACATGCTTAGGCAATAGCGACTCTTTAATTGCGATTCTTTCAAAATCACAATTAAAGAATCGCTATTGTCTATTTAAATGCATTTGCACCCTAGATGGTTAGAATATAATTTTTTTGAAGTCTTTGAAGTCTTTTAATTTTTTATAGTTGCCCATAATATAATTTTTTAATTATTTAGTTGAGTTATAAGGCGTGTTTAAATGTAATTTTTTCCTAAGTTTATGTTGCTTGCAGACATACTATTGAGTGTGGATGGGAAATAGGATGGGTAGGTGTCTAAATGTTTATTTGTAATTGATTATAATATTTTTAGAAGTTTTAATTTACTAATTAGAAAATACAGTTGTCATGCATCGTTATTTGTTAGATAACTATAAATAATAAATATGGATTTTTTTATCAATTGGTTAGTTATTTATTCGTTTTCATAATTTTGATATGAATCAATGATGTTACTTTTAAGGTTTATTCTATGAGACTTAATTTTATAGATTTATTATTTTTTAATATCATGTGATCTTGTTTGGTATTAATTTAATTAGCTTTTGTGGTTGTTCGAAGTTTAGGATTCCAGGGTGAGAATGATTTCAAATCTATCTTCTACATTTTTTATTGATATATATATATATATATAACTTAGTAATAGAATTGTATGATTACTTTTATATGTTAATTTTATGTTTTTATTTTTACTAATTTATATAAATTATATGATGGCAAAATATGCTTATATGTTTATGGGTTTTATGGAAACATGTATTATGCTGATTTACTATATAGATATCCATATATATGTAACAGATTTTGTATTTATTTAGGTATGGAACATTTTATCCGAGCTTTATAAAGTTTACAATTTTTTCTGTGTGGTATATGCTACCCTGGAAATAGTAGTTCTGGTCCCTCCAAAGCCCAACTTGTTTCCTATTGTTGCTTTATTTTTGAGTGGGTCATGAAAACTATAGCTAACTGTAGATATAGAGCAAGGTTGAGACCAAACTAGTGTGCAGAATGCTGAAAAATATATTAAACGTATCTGAGAATAAACCTATCTAAGCGTGTCAGCTGAAGAAGTCCTATCAGTGTTGAAAAGGGATCTGTTCCAAATGGTCTGACATTAGAGAGTGTTTCTTTGGGCCTTACTAGCATTCATTACCTGCACTTGGTTGTTATATAAGTAACACAATCTGGACTGGCCAAGGAAATGATGGTCGCCAACATCCATAATGCATGGAGCTTTAAACTTTATATTCCCAGAGAAACAAGAATCAGAGCTGTAAAACAGACAATAACCATGCAGATTTTCACAAAAGTAAACTTTGCCCTATTCCAGATACCTTGGTGTCTAAACTTTTTATATTCGTCCTTTCTAAGTATGACAGTACACTTTAGGGTATACAATTTAAGATATGAGTAAATACAAAATACGTCTGCTTTTTTAAAGCTTTTTTTTAATTGGGATGAAACATAAACCAACTTATTGGATGACATGTAACTCCCACAAAAAGGTGAGTTATGAAAAAAAGCTGATGCAGTACAAAACATGAAGACTAACTATACCTCTGGTTGTAGAAAGCTTAAAAAGACTTTCCTTAATGCCCTCTCCAATAAGCTGATGGTAATGAAAGGCATACTCAATAGACAAGTAACCATTCAAATTAAAAGAAAGTCGTGACCAAAAACAACCATTCTACCAATAGGTATTGGTTAAATCCTCAAATGTCATATGAGAAATAAACTGGACAAATGCCCCTGGTTATGAGAACTAGAACAGTTGCCTTACTACTAAGTCTTAAAACGTCTTACTAACTACTAATGGTGGCAAGGGACTTCTTAACTATGTTGACTGTTAGGAAAAACCCTCCTTAATAATGACGGCAAGATTGGCCTGTATCATTAGCAAACAGCAGATCTACAGTGGGGCTCATACATAGTGTCTCAAAAGCGTGTGCACACAAGATGTGTGAGCATCCCAGTGTTTGGGCACTCCCTCTGGTTCTTCATATGTAAGAAGACTCCATTATTTTCATAAATTTCTTTATTTTCAGTATTAATGACGATTTTTTTATCTTTTCATAATGAAGATTCAATTCATCAACATCATTTGATTGTTTTCATAATCATAATCGCTCCAATGCATTTCGGGCAGGTTGCCCTTTCTCAAGGAGCTCTAAAAACAAAAAAGAACGAACTGCATTTGCTTCAAGGTACAAGGTTCATGTTACATACTTATATGGCAAGCTCACCAAATTCCCAGTGACGGTTTAAGCTCATTTCAATAATCAAGTTGTGCAAACGGCATAAAACCACCTCAAGACCAAGATTACCAGGAAGAAAGTAAAGGAGTAAAAACACCATGAGTGATAACAAACGTGATCGTTGGCGTACTAAGAAGCAACGAGGTGAGTGAGGTATAGGTAAGAGTGTAGGGGCCCCGGATTGAAGTAATAAGACGGGAAACGTGATAGCTCAGCTCGTAGTCGGGCTGAAAAATACATAAGTAGAGACAGGACGTCCACTTTTTAAAGTATACCGGGTGCGGTCAGCGTTACACAATTAAGGCCAAAAGACCGGAATGAGATTAAAATCTTACCGATTAAGTGTTCAAAGGGGGACTCGCAAAGTCTCCGTGTGTGTTGTCGGCTGAACGCAACTCACTGGAATAACGCGATAGTGTATCAAGTGTGATAGACATAAACGAGGGACTCGTGAATTAAGTGGAAACACAGTGCATCAAAGAAGGACTGAGTGATACGAGAATAGGTCGGCCATCTTAGATCGGGTGTGTGGCGGGTGAATGAATAGGGTGAATTATGAACGAGGTATAGATGAGTGAAACAAAATAGAGATTTTCAAGAAAAACGTATTAAACATATAAACATATTGACAAGAGGATACAATAATCATGATGGAACAGGTGTACCATATTTAGTAACATTAATCTTATTAGCAGATGTTGTGTTAAAGGCGCATCAGGGCTCTGTGTCAGTAAATACCATGCCAGGTACTAATCCTAATATCCAGTGGGGTAATTAAAGAAAGCAACTCAGTTCAATACGGTCGTTAAGACCAAAAGGTTTGCAAGATTGCAAAAGATAAATCCATGCTGTTTCTCTTTGTAGAAGGAACTTGTTATTGTCCCTTCCTTCTTTCTTGTCGATGATTTCTAGGACCATGAACTTTAGCTGTGCTATCGTGTGGTTGTTTTCCATAAAGTGTGTGGCCACACTGGATTTTGTCTGTTTTGTTCGGATGTTTGACTTGTGTTCGTTTATGCGGACCTTGATTTTTCTCTCTGTTTTTCCCACGTATACTTTCCCGCAGGGGCATTTTAGTAAGTATATTAGGTTTGTTGAATCACAAGTTGCGTTCACTCTCACTTTGATTTCTGTGCCTTTCATTGGGTGGTTGATCTTTTGGCCTGTAATGACGTTATTGCAATTATTGCAGTTGAAGCAGGGTCTCGTGCCTTTATAGGTGATTTGACTAGGTGTTTCTCTTGACAAAATTTCCCTTAAATTCGTAGCTCTGGTGTACGCGAATAGGGGAGGGTTCTTAAACATGTCTTTGAAATCTGGTTCAGATGCAAGGATTCTCCAATGTCCAAGTATAATCTTCTTGAATCTCCCACTCATTGTGGAGTATTTTGATACTACTACTGTTCTGTTTTCTTCACTTTTGGTAGTCTTTTCAAGAGTCTTCTCTCGTTGGATGAGCGCAACTTTTCTCATTGCTTCATTTGTGCTTTCCGGTGGGTAACCTCTTTCAGTAAATCTAAGCTTCATTTCATCTATCCTTTGTAAGTAGATTTCTGGGTTGGATACGATGCGCTTAACACGTAACATTTGACTGAAAGGAAGGTGGCGTTTGAGTGATTGCTGGTGGAAACTTGCAAAATGCAACGTATTATTACGGTCAGTAGGTTTCCTGTAGAGATCTGTTTCAAGGCCATTAGAGGACCTAGTTATTGATACATCCAAAAAATTTATATTCATTTCATTCATAATCCATGTGATTTGAATGCGATGGTCCTTAGTGTTGAGAGTGTTTAGTTCATTTTCCAAAGCTGTTTTTGTACCTTTCCAGAGGAAAAAAAGGTCATCAATGTACCTTACGTACATTAGTAGGTTATTGGTCCATTCAGGGTTGCCATAGATGTAGGTTTGTTCAAAGTCAGCCATGTAAATATTTGCATACGCAGGTGCGGCGCAGTTGCCCATGGACATGCCAGAGAGCTGTTGGAACCATTTGTCTTTGTGGCTGAAGTAACTATGATACAGGGTAAAAATCATTAGCTCCATTAGGAAGATTTGAAGAGGTTCAGGAATTTCACTGTGTAGTAGGATTTTTTCGATTGCTTCGATCCCACCGCCATGGGGGATTGAGGTGTATAAGCTGTTAACATCAGCCGTGCAAAATATGAGATCATCCTCTTTGTTGATTTTTATTTCTGAAAGTTTTAAAAGGAATTCAGTCGTGTCTTTTATGTGACTCTTTAATTCTTTCACCAGTGGTTGTAAATAGCGGTCTAGAAATTTTCCTACCGGTTCGTGTAATGAGCCCTTAGTGGACACAATTGGTCGCATTGGAGGATCCAATAAGCATTTATGTATTTTGGGTAAAAGAGTTATGGTGGGGCTTCTGGGAAATTCAACCAGCAAGAATTTTTTGGTACGTTCATCAATAGTTCCTATGTCGTATGCTTTGTTGATGATTGATTCAAGTGTAGATTTATATTGGGTGGTTGGGTTGGACTCAAGAGGTGTATAAGTTTCAGACTCCCAAATATGTTCATTGATTTTATCATCATACATGCTTGAGTTCATAACGACGATAGCGCCGCCTTTGTCGGCTTTGATGCATCTGATCAACTTATTGTCAGCGATCCGTCTTAAAGTATCATGGTCTTTTTGCGTTAAGTTCAAAGTTCTTGTTTTTTTCTTAAAGTTGATTTTTCCCAGGTCTTGTTTTACTAGAGTCTCAAAGGTATCAATACTTTTGTGACTTACTGGAGGTAAGTATGAACTAGGTGGGCGTAGTCCGCGGAGTTGATCCGGTTTTTTATCAGTAGTCGGTGGAAGTACATTCTCGAAGAAATGGCGTAGTCTTAATTTCCGTGTAAGCTTAAATGTACTGGTCTCCAATTCGAGTTGATTGGTGAAGGTGGTTGGAATGAACGATGTTCCCTTTTGTAGAAGGTTGGTTTCATGTTCGGATAGTTTAATATCAGAAATGTTAATCACTAGCGATTTGTCTTCTTTTTGTCCTTCTTGGACCCTCTTGTATTTGGAGCTTCTGGTTCCCTTTCTTTTACTCCGCCTGAGTCGTCGCTTTCTTGTGGGCCTTTCTCTAAAAAAGGCCCAGAGGTGGTAGTGTTCTCAACAGAAGGTATTTTTGTCTGCTCTTGGTTCCTGGTGTTATCACCGGGTGTCTTTCTTGGTGGCCGGTTGGATGCGTCACTCCCAGATGAGGAGGTGTCGGTGTATTGGCTAGATGGTTTATTTCGCCGCCGTTGAGCGTAAATGTCAGCCCAGGTGTAAACCTCGTCCAGTTGGTAATCCAATGTATCGCGTCTGAATTTGCGAATCTTTCTATCATTAATGTCTTTAGTGTGCTTTTCTAGTTGTGATTTGACATCATTTAACATTTGTGACAGATCTTCAGACGACGTGAATCCTTCAAGTTCTTTTTCAACTTCTGTGATTTCAGTGGTTAGATCAATGAGGATGGTGGATAATTCCTCTATAATAAGGAGGATAAGGTCAAGGCTGCATTTATTTAAAATAGCATTCCATTTGGCTTGGAAATTTTTGGAATTCTTACAGAGCGACGGTTTAAGCGCGATTCTGAGTCCACGGGGAATGCGGAGGGCCTGATGGTATTTTACTAATGTTTTTGCGTGTAATTGCTGGTTAATTCGGCGTTTTGATAGATAAAGGAGGTGTTTGACACATTGCTCTCTAGTGCGACTGCTGGATTCTTGAGAGACATCATCTTGAATGAGTGCATAAATGCGTTCTTTCTCATCGTCTCCATATGCCAGGAGGTCTGCTCTTGCTTCTGTTGATTTCGAGATAGTTTCAAATTGCATTTTTGAGTGCGTGCTATTGCCTAAGGGGCGGAAAGTTTTGAATGAAAAATTATTGTGGGCAATGCACAGCGTATTAATTAATGGTGTGAGTTTGATGGTGGTTAATCTGTTTAGATTATAGAGGTGCTCCAACTGGTGGCGTAACCGTCCGTTTGCGCCGAATGTAGGATCTCAAAAGCGTGTGCACACAAGATGTGTGAGCATCCCAGTGTTTGGGCACTCCCTCTGGTTCTTCATATGTAAGAAGACTCCATTATTTTCATAAATTTCTTTATTTTCAGTATTAACGACCGTATTGAACTGAGTTGCTTTCTTTAATTACCCCACTGGATATTAGGATTAGTACCTGGCATGGTATTTACTGACACAGAGCCCTGATGCGCCTTTAACACAACATCTGCTAATAAGATTAATGTTACTAAATATGGTACACCTGTTCCATCATGATTATTGTATCCTCTTGTCAATATGTTTATATGTTTAATACGTTTTTCTTGAAAATCTCTATTTTGTTTCACTCATCTATACCTCGTTCATAATTCACCCTATTCATTCACCCGCCACACACCCGATCTAAGATGGCCGACCTATTCTCGTATCACTCAGTCCTTCTTTGATGCACTGTGTTTCCACTTAATTCACGAGTCCCTCGTTTATGTCTATCACACTTGATACACTATCGCGTTATTCCAGTGAGTTGCGTTCAGCCGACAACACACACGGAGACTTTGCGAGTCCCCCTTTGAACACTTAATCGGTAAGATTTTAATCTCATTCCGGTCTTTTGGCCTTAATTGTGTAACGCTGACCGCACCCGGTATACTTTAAAAAGTGGACGTCCTGTCTCTACTTATGTATTTTTCAGCCCGACTACGAGCTGAGCTATCACGTTTCCCGTCTTATTACTTCAATCCGGGGCCCCTACACTCTTACCTATACCTCACTCACCTCGTTGCTTCTTAGTACGCCAACGATCACGTTTGTTATCACTCATGGTGTTTTTACTCCTTTACTTTCTTCCTGGTAATCTTGGTCTTGAGGTGGTTTTATGCCGTTTGCACAACTTGATTATTGAAATGAGCTTAAACCGTCACTGGGAATTTGGTGAGCTTGCCATATAAGTATGTAACATGAACCTTGTACCTTGAAGCAAATGCAGTTCGTTCTTTTTTGTTTTTAGAGCTCCTTGAGAAAGGGCAACCTGCCCGAAATGCATTGGAGCGATTATGATTATGAAAACAATCAAATGATGTTGATGAATTGAATCTACATTATGAAAATATAAAAAAATCGTCATTAATACTGAAAATAAAGAAATTTATGAAAATAATGGAGTCTTCTTACATATGAAGAACCAGAGGGAGTGCCCAAACACTGGGATGCTCACACATCTTGTGTGCACACGCTTTTGAGATCCTACATTCGGCGCAAACGGACGGTTACGCCACCAGTTGGAGCACCTCTATAATCTAAACAGATTAACCACCATCAAACTCACACCATTAATTAATACGCTGTGCATTGCCCACAATAATTTTTCGCTCATACATAGTGGCCAATAGGCAGAGATTACCATCCAACCTTAAAAATAGTTGCACAATTTAAGCCTGCATAATCTATATTAATGTATTAAATAGGAAGCTTGTTATATTTAAGATTAGGAGACTTGCTTGTCTGATCCCACTTTAACCTTGTGATATTGCCTTCTTACTGTAGAATAACTCATCCTTCTTGAAAATATAAAGAAATTCTGGCAGAAATGTAACTAAGGCGCAAAGAGGCAAAAATACCCAGCCCCCGGGAAAGGAGGTGTTGCATCAAAGATCTCACAGGAAGTTTAGACAAGCACGAATCCACCTTGGGTTCTTATTTGTGAAAAGCACCATGACCTCACATGTCTCCAAGCACTGACTCCGAAAAAAACCTTCAGAAAACCACAAGAAAATCTCAGCTCATGCTGAGAACAAGGGCTCTTTAAACATCCAATCTAACTTCCCAATTGAGTTATTTCGTTCAACCCTTGTCATGATTTAAAACCATGCATTTGAAGAGTCTGGGGCTACAAAGTCAACAACCTATGGAATAAGCCTCTCAGGCACATGTCAGAATTGGGAGGGGAGGAAGTATTATGAGTTCTGGGGACGTATTTTCATGGGGATATAGCCACCAGAACGTAACTTTTAATGCATTCTGCAGCACACATAGAAACAGCAAATCACCTTTAAAGATTGTTTATGTGCAGGAAGGCATCCCTTTTTGAATACATATGATGAGGTTAAGATGAGATATTCAAGCAAAGTCACTTGTAGGCAAGCCTGTGAGGTGCATGAGAAATTGGAAAGTTTGGTTGGATAGTATGAGATTGACTTAAATTAAAAGAAAAATGTGCAATCTAATTTCAGTATGGTCATAAGTGATGAAGAAATATAGTAGATGAGATTGCAAAGCTTGAGAGTGCATATTAAAGAACTAATGAATTGTTCAAGGATAGAAGGGAAAATAAATAAGGGGACAAAGTGATAAAGAAAAAGCTAGCAAATGAAGGTGAGAGGTGAACACGTGTAAGTGACCCTGAAACTAGAGTGATTAATTAATTTCATGTGAGAGAAGTACACGGAGGAAAGTATATGCATATAATTTGGAATCAATCTAATCTTCTTTCATTTACATTTTTTTCACAAAGGTCAGGAAATAGCCAGAGAAATGACACAGAAATAGTAAAACTTGTAATGATTTTAAAGCTACGTTGGGAATATCAGAAGGCGTTTTATGAGATTGTTGATCCCAAAGGTCTATGGATGGAATATAAAGGGGTTGTGAAATGTTCAACTGACGAACTGGCAAGAGTTGAACAAACTAATAGTCCATCCCCAGAAGTAATGAACAAATACGGAGCAGTAATTGAGCATTTGAAACTGAAGTTACAGCAGAGAGAGGTGAATTAATCTATAATTATGTGGGGAACAGTAGCGCCATAGGAGTCAGTGAATGCATATTAAGAGAGGCTAATGCAGCTCTATTCGTAAAATCAAAAGGAGTTGAAGAGTTGTCTCGAGACGGGTGGATGGCAACACCAAAATTGTGAGACCTTCAACAGTGTTGTTCCACCAAAGGCCTGTCTTCCGTTGGCGTACTTTGCCACTGATTGTTACATCACTGGGTCTTTTCCTCCACCAACAGAGATTGTCTCTTGAATTGGAGACCAAATGGGGTTCACCATGTGAGGAAAAAAGGTTTAATAATACCTCCTATCTATCAAAGTTAGTGGTATGATTGAAAAATTCAAGAGATGTATTAGGTGTCTCGCACATCTATTTCTAGACGAACCTGGTCTACATGTTTGAGCCAACTTTGCGCCCTATGGGTTGATGGCTTTCAGCTTTTCATGTTGCCCTATATTTGATCGTAGGGAAGAACCAAATACGTATGCCTCTCTTCTGTAACGAAGAGAAATATGTGTATTTCTCCTTGTTTTCCCCTCTTTCCATGTGTGCTGCATTCATCAGCACACATAGAAAGAGGAAAACACATTTTAGGATTGTTTTTTTGCAGGAAGGTGCCACTTCCTGCACAAAAGCAATCCCGTCTGCAACAGAGGCACCCTTGCACTATGGTGCGGGGGTGCCTACGCTGACACTACGCTGCGGAAATGGGACCAGCACGAGGAGAAACGACAGGAATGCACCGTATTGCTTAAATACAGTGCATTCTTGCCCTTTCATTTGGGCATAGGGCAGAGCAGCAAGGTGCCTTGGTGCACTGCCCTATGCCAAATTCACACAAATAAGCCCCTTAAGCGCTACAGGGCAGTGAGTATTAGCAATTAAAATTGAGAGGTGGTTGGGTGCCCATGAGTATCCCACACAATTTAAATATCTATATCAATCCAACATCAAGGCATGAAATAGTGGCGACATTGGAGTCAATGTTAAAGGATTTCAAACAAGAGTTTAGTAATGCGCCTATCTTATTAACAGGCGATGTTAATACTAACCTCTTCCTTTTTCTTTCTGAGGATGAGCAAACATCTTTGCAAGATTCATTGTGGAACAAGCCAACCCAGAAGACCAGAAAATATCGGCAAAGAGATAAACCTGGTGAGTCAATTTTGAACGTGATTAATGATGCTGGTCTAAAAATTCTTAATGGTAGGTTCCAAGGCGATCAGTCTCTGACTTGTACAGCTATTTCGGCAAAATCACTTGAAACATGGATTACACAGCCTGATTCATGAAAAACGGGATTTGCGATTCTCAAATAGCGATAAATTGCGAATCGCTATTGAGAAATCGCAAATCTGAATTCATGAAGATTAGCGCTAAAAAAATTTGATTCGCACGCGGGCGCAAATTCCGTTATCGATTAACGATAATCGCAGAATAATCGCTATTTCCGGCTACCCGCGTCGGGATTGCGATTCGCAAAATCACTAGATCGGGAAAACGGGAAGTCGCATTTCGAGCACAGTGATGACATCACAACCAGGAAGCAGGCAGTTCCCACCCCCATTCACCACAGTGAGGCAGACCTGGAGGGAGCAAGTGGGAGAGCTGCTGCTATTCTGGTGATTTGTAAACTGCAACTACTCTGCTGCCATGTCAGAGGAACCTGTTCCTGGCCCCAGCAACAACACAGGGCGGAAGAGGAAGCTCAAATTTTCTGAGCAGGAGCTCGAACATTTGATTGAAGGGGTGGTGGCCAACCACGAAAAACTATTTGGCAAAGACTCCAGGAAGGTCTCCGAGCAAGAAAAAAGGAGGATCTGGCAGGGAATAGCCTCCACTGTCAACTCCGTGGGTGTGGCCGATAGGTCACTTGAGGAGCTGAAGAAAAGATGGTATGACCTCCGAGGTCGTGCCAAGGAGAAGGTGGCGGAGCGCCTTGGAGAGTCATCGGGCACTGGAGGTGGCGGACCTACAGTCCCTCCTAACACACCCTTGGAGGACCAGGTGGAGAACACCCTTGAGAGGGAGGCGTGCGTTGGCGTCACACGTCTGGACTCCTCCCGCCCCACCCAAGACACCCAAGGTAAGTGGCATGCGACTGCGACCCTGTTCCCTATGACTGTCCCTGACCAAATAGGCTCCCATAATGTCCCTTAGTCATGCCATTGTTGCACATCTGGGAATGCCCTGAAGCATTGTGGGAGATGTAGTGTGGCCACAATGTAGTAGTACCACAATGCAGCCAGACAGGTTCCAAAGTACGCAAATCCACAGCCATTCAGGGAATGTCACCCAGCATGCATGTAACAACTGCACGTCTGACAGACACATGCAACTAATGATTGTCCACTTACCCTCACAGGTGGCGCTGAAAGTAGCGACAGTGAAAGGCTGCAAATTGATGAGGAGGCCCAGGAGGAGGATTTTCCACCACAAACCCAGGCACCAGCCCCTGCCGCTGCTACAACACCAGCAGCCAGGCCCCCCACCATTGTGCCCCCTGCATCTGGCGGACCACCGACAGCCACAGCCAGGCCCCCCACCATTGTGCCCCCTGCATCTGGTGGACCACCGACAGCCACAGCCAGGCCCGCCACTATTGTGCCTCCAGTCCCTGCCGCACCAGCAACGCCTGCTGTGACACCACCAGCAGCTGGTGCTACAACATCTGGGCCTGCGACAGCGCCAACACAGCGGCCAGCCACAGTGACAGGCCAGCAGAGCAGGCGTGGGAGGTCTCGCCAGCACACCACTGCTGCAATCAGCAGGAGGGGCAATGGACAGAGTCTTGCTTGTATGAGCGTCGAAAGACGCATGTTGAGAATACATCAGCGCCAGGCACGGCAGCAAGGTGCCATTCAGCTCCAGCTCCACAAGATTGGGCGCAATGTGGCCGGAGTGGGAGACCGCATGGACCACATGACGGCGGCCATGGCAGGTATGGGGGACCGCATGGACAACATGACTGCAGCCATGGCAGGTGTGGGGGAGGGAATGGCCCGCATGACTGCAGCCATGGAGGCCAACACCGCTGCGATGACTAAGCAGCGCAGTGCAGCACGCCGGCGCCACCCCCAGCTCATGAGCCGGCTGGCCTCCTACAGCAGGTCCAATTATGTGGCAGCGAATACCACTTCACAGTTGTCACGGCGGTCACTAGTACAGCAGCACCAACTCGTACAGTGCTGTGAGGACATGACCAGGGTCCTGGAGCACCTCACCACGGCGGTTACGGCACTACACCCTCCTGCTCTACCTGCGACTGTTGGGGGTGATGATGGCAGTGAGGGGGCATCCAGCATCAGCAGCCACTCTGCCACACTAGGCGCCCCGCCACTCAGGCGCAGCACCAGGGCAACGCCAGGTACAGGTGCCCCGGAAGAGGATGAGCCTCAGAGGCGCTTGGGCGGAACGCGCGTGAGGCACAATTGACTCATTTAGACAATTACAGGCACAGGCTGACTATAGGCCTGCCCTGTCCTTTGACACTGCAGTATGAAGTAATACTGTTAGTAGAAAATAGTTGTACTGGTGACATTTTTTGTGAATGAAACAAATATATTTATTTTGCAGCACACATTAGCGTTGTGTCATTATTACATTTTGCATGCAATTGTGATTTGTGGGGTGAGGGAAGAGGGTGGCCTAGAAACTGTTCACTGTGATGTGGTTGCGACGTCTGTTGCCTTCAGCTGGGTTCTCCCCACGTGCATGGTGCGCATGTGCAGGTGGCCGGTCGTCCCCTTCAGATTCACTGCCAGAGATGTCAACAGGTATCCGGCGCTTGGTTGCAATGGTATGTAGTATTGCACAGACAGCCACAATGCGGCAGCACACTGCAGGACTGTAATACATGGCCCCACCTGTCTTGTGCAGTATGCGGAACCTGCTCTTGAGCAGGCCAAATGTCCTTTCTATGCAATTCCTTGTCCGTATGTGTGCAACATTGTAGCGCCGTTGCTGGGGTGTGGCAGGGTTGAGGTAAGGGGTCAGGAGGTATTCACGGAGGGCGTAGCCACTGTCACCTGAATGAGAGGAGCAGATGGTGATTGCCTGTGCTGCGCAGTTACTTCATAGCAATGTGACATTGTCGACAAAGTGTACTTACCAAGTAGGTGTCCTTCCCCAAACTCTCCCCTGAGCAGTCGTGTGTGGAGGCCGCTGTGCCGGAATATGAAGAAGTCATGGGTACTCCCTGGGTACTGGGCGACAATGTCAGTGATGTATGTCTTAGCATTGCAGACCATCTGTATGTTCAGGGAGTGGTAGGACTTTCTATTGCGGAACATATACTCCGTGGCAGCTGGTGGGCAGATGGCGACGTGGGTACAGTCTATGCATCCGAGTACATGGGGAAAATGGGCTACATTGTAGAATTGTAGCTTGGTCAAGTCCAATTCCTGTTGGCTCGTGGGAAATGTGATGTGACGGTGTAGCTGGGTGAGCATGGCGTCAACGAAAGTGTGGAGGCAGCGTGACATGGTGGGCTGGGATATCCCCCCAGCAGCCGCTACTATCCCCTGGAAACTCCCGGAGGCCAGGAGGTGCAGGCTACACAATACCTGCACATGTGTAGGCACCGCATTGGTTCGCCTTGTTGGGTGCTGCATCAGGGGGTCAAGGTCATATATTAGCTGGATTATCATTTCCCCATTCAGCCTGTATTTGGCATATATCTGCTCTCTGGTTTGGCCCAGCAAGGTGACCCGCTGGCGGAAAATCCTGTCCTGGATCCTGCATCTCCTCCGTGCTGCTCGCTGTAGCCTTCAACGCCTCACCACCATGTACATTCCTGGCATTGTGGAACTCCTAATGCTGCTGCTGAATGTCCTTATGTGTGATTGGTCAGGCCTGAACCTGTTGGTGATTGGCCAACGGTTTTTCAAATGTAATTTGTTCATGGCTTTTATGGTTACCACCTGCTTTGAGTTGTCCTTAATTTGCGCCGCGCAAACAGCGATTTTTGGGTTTTTCGCTATTAGCGATTTTTCATGAATGCCGATTGAGATTATATTGCGATTTCGCTATTTATTTCGCAGAATCCGTGGTTTGCCGCATTTTCCGATTCGCTAATGCTCGCCTACCGGGATTCTGAGAATTTTATTGCGAATTCGCTATTATGTGTTAGCGAATTCGCAATTTTGATGTTGAATGCCAATTACGTAAATTGCGCCCGCTATTGCATTTTCGCAGCGATTGCGGGCGCAATTTTACTTCATGAATCAGGCTGCTAGTTTGGTAATCCTACTGTTGTTCAAGCACATTATAAAATGGATCGAAGGCTGGAAAGCTGCCATCTACTAGTTCTACAAATTAATTGACTCACCTGCAGGATCATTGCTTGTCAAAAATCAAATATGCTCCTGGTCCATGAACTCTCCAAGAATTTTAACCGCATGCGTGCGGCCGCTATTTTTGCGCTGTGCGGCTTTTTTCAAAAAGCCGCGTTACATGACGAGCTGAGCTCGTCATGAGCGTGCGAGCGGCACAACTCATGACGAGCTCAGCTCGTCATGAGCGCAGAAGGGGTTAAATAGTTTTATTGGCATTTGTCATTAAAAGCAGCTTAACAACAAAGTCAGCTGAGCATAGTGCATGAGCAGGGGGGTGGGAAGGAGGTTGGAAGGGATACCAAGAGGGTTACAAGGAAACATTGCCACAAATGATGCTCTGAATCAGAGCATTGTACACTATAAATAGGGCTCCCGATTCTATGGTATTTATTTTTTTAACATTTCCATCTGTATTCATCCATATTTATTTTTTGCCCATCTTATTTGTAGTTATCCATATTTATTTTGTGGTTAGTGAATAAATGTAGTAAAAAATGCACTCTGTACTCAATACTGTGATGCCTGTTTCGTTTTAGCTAATTCAGCAGACTAATATAGCAAAACACTACAACCACAGGTAAATATTCACAATTTACTTGAAATATATATTAACATATGCCTGCATTTAAATATATCTTAACTCGTTTTTTTACTCCCCAAGCTGTCTCATTGCTCATCTATTGTCCTGGAATTCACAGCAGACAGCATGGAAAGTCAGTCATTTTAAGCACAATTTGCAGCATTTTCTGCTTTTAAAAATAAATACAGACAGGAAACATATTGTTTTCTGTCTGTATTATCTGTAAAAATCAGTTAAAGCAGAAAACTAGTAGCCTTAACTATAAATTGCTCACATATTGATTTATGGAGTATGTTCACAAACACAGAGTCTAGAGCAGGCGTCTCCAACCAGTAGCTCGGGAGCTACTGGTAGCTCACCAGCACCCTCAAAGTACACAGTTCAGTTCATACGTCTTTATTCGAAATATTTCATCATAAAAGACATCATATATAAAAAATATACATAAAACACAATACTCTTGACAATATTAATAGGCAAAATATCCTAGATAAAAACATTAAAACTAGATTGATATAACCTAGAGTGCAACAATTGAT
Source organism: Lissotriton helveticus (assembly GCF_964261635.1). Taxonomy (NCBI): domain Eukaryota; kingdom Metazoa; phylum Chordata; class Amphibia; order Caudata; family Salamandridae; genus Lissotriton; species Lissotriton helveticus. The sequence continues at coordinate 1,716,289,439 of NC_136059.1, forward strand.
TTCAGCAGACAAATAATCACTGTATAAGGGGTTGGACATATTATACAACCACGTAAAGCATAAAACGTTATTAAATTTACAATTACAGACGTACGACTGTGTTAAAAATAAGACTATCAGTTAATCAACTCACATGTGGCTGCCTAGCTCTGATAATCCAAGCGCAGCCCACAAACTTTGCTACTGCTATGGTCACAATCTCAGATGTGTTAGTTCTTAAGAGCCATAATGCCTCCGCACCCACCCGCGTTCTCAATTTAGAACAGATTGGTTTTAACCATTTTCTCCGGGGAGCTAGGTAAGCGGGGCAGGCAAAGAAGATATGACCTATTGATTCCTTTTGATCCCTGCACCAAGGGCAATACTCGGAAGACTGTTCACGCCACTTATTTGTAAAGGTCCTCACAGGTAACGTCCCAACTCTAAGCTGGTGATAGAGCTTTCTATCATTGCTCCTAGTAATGACATCCCAGTACTCCTCCAAAAGGGGGTCGATCTTATGGACCAAGAACCTGCCAGTCAATGAGATGGACTCTGTCTGGGCAACAATTTGATATTTTATAGACGCCCAGTATAATGCTTTATATTCGCCCTTTGAAGGAAAAGCATTATTTCCAGGGTCCGTCCACAGCAGACTAAGACCCATATTTCCCAACATAAGCTTAACTTCTCTAAACCATGGAAGATTACCTGCTCCCACAATTGATCCTACATCTGAAATTTGGTTAGCAAAGAGAACCAGTTCCGGTGTTATCCATATTCTCCGCCACAGTGCTATCATCCTATAACGTGCTACATCAACAATAGAGCGGCAGCCCATATCCAGCAATAAGGGATTCATAGGAGTAGATTGTGGAAGACCAACCAAATTTCGTAAAAATGTATTTTGAATCCTGACCAACTGGGAAAGGTCCGAAAAGCCCCATAGGTCTGCACCATACAAAATTGCAGAGCTTATTTTTGCATCATATATTTTTAACGCCGGCGCTATCCTTTTGGTTTGTGAGGTTCTTTGCTCCTTAATTAAGCACCGTGTTAGTCGAGCCAATTTTAGACAGAGTGCATCAAGTTGAGGTTTCCATTTTAACCTATATTCTAAAACTTCCCCAAGATAGGTCATTACTTCCACCTGCTCTACGTCCGTGCCGTTCATGCTAACATGCCTCTTCAACAGCCTGTTTTTAGTTAGAACCATGAATTTCGTTTTACTCACATTCACCTGTAAGTCAATAAGTTTACAGAAAACCTCAAACATATTTATCGCAGTTTGGAGTCCCTTTTGTGTTTTAGAGAGGATAAGGGTGTCATCTGCAAAGATAAGAAGGGGAAACTTTGTACCACCCAAGACAGCGCATCAGTGGATGAGTCTGCAAAAAGCTGCCCTACTTGATTTATAAATAGCAGGAACAAAGTCGGGGCGAGAACACACCCTTGTCCGACACCGCGATTAACTAAAATTCGTTCGGTTACCTGCCACTGTCTACCCCATCTTACCCTTGCAAAATTATCCTCATGTAATCTTATTACTAGTTCCAACAATTCTCGGGGCATTCTAATTTTTCCCAAAGCAGCCCATAATTTATCTCTTGGGACAAGGTCGAAATCGGACCTAAGGTACACGAACGCTGCGTATAAGGTTCCTCCACCCAAAAACACCACCTTCCAATATATCAGGATAAATCTGAGCACCTGGTCAATAGTGCTGATGCTTGATCTGAAGCCGGCTTGCATAGGGGATAAAATGTTCTCATTATCAATCCAAGTCTGTATTTTAGCCAATACCATTCTAGAGATAACTTTCTGAATAGCATCTATTAGGCTTATCGGACGATAATTGCCCGGGGCCGATCGATCCCCCTTTTTAAAAATGGGTACGATTTCAGCCCCTTTCCAAGAGACCAGAATCCGTGCCCCTTTTGCAATGGCATTAGCAAGTATCGTAATATATGGCACCCAATTCAACAGATCATATTTAAATAAGTCAGCCGGGATACAGGCCATACCCGGAGCTTTGCCGGTTTGGACCAATCCCAGCGCAACCTCTGCATCATTATTCACAAACACTAGAGGCGAACGTGACATTGGGGACAAAGGTGCAGAAATGACCAAACCACACACAGGTTCTGACTCATCGCCCTTAAATTGGGGTGCATAGTCCTCTACCCAATTCTCAGCAGGTATGTGGTTCGCCAGAGTTTGCAGATCCAGGTTCCCACCCCATTTTACAACCTGCCAAAACTTAATCTGGTTTGAGGACCTACTTGCTTTGTAAAGATCCTGCCAACGAATATGCTCGTTTGGCTTCCCTTTGGGCCTTCTTATACATGAGCCTTGCCTTTCTAATATCATCTACCACCCTGGATTTTAAGGCTTTAATCAAGGAACTATAAGCCTGTCGGCATGATTTATTATACCATTTTTTACCTGGTGGCTGTACCAAAACTTTCCCGGATTTATGGGTTTTGGTAAGGAGAACTTTTAAATTACCAAGTAACTGCTCATGGAGCACTATTAACTGATCGGATGACCCTAGATGATTAGTCAGAGCCTGAATAGCACATAGGGTGGAAGAGACTTCATATGAAATCCTATCTAGGATGGCGGGGTCTTCAATTATCCTACTCCAACGAACCCTACATCTGTCATTGGTGAAGATGGCCTCAGCTGTAGCACACTTAGTAGGGCTACTGCACCCAGAGTTGACTTCGAGTTTGAAACTTAAGACCAGCGTGTTGTGGTCACTCTCAGGACGTGCAAGAATTGACATATCATCAAGTAGTGACCAAAACTCAATTTTAATTAAAATATAGTCAATGCGACTTGTACTGGTACCATTATCAAAAGTTGGCCGGCCCATTTTATCAGAGTGGGAGCGGCCATTTGCCGCTCTCAACCCCCACTCAAGACACAGTCCCAGCCAATGGAGAGCTGCCTCGGTCCCCTTCTTAATTGGGCTTAAGGCAAGATGTGGAACATTCCATAGCGTATCTTCTTCGGCATATAAGTCCTCACACTCACACAAAAGTGGATCAAAGGTACAGTTTAAGTCCCCAGCCACGACTAAAAACTTGTCCCTCCCAATTGAGTTCAGGAGCAAGTCTAATTCTCCAATAATTGTCGGGCACCGCCCTCCAGGTAGGCCATGAGCGTATATATTAATAATAAAAAAATCCTGGTTGTTTTCCTTGCTAAGCTTAATCCCAAGAATATCTGGGTTGGGCACTGACACTTCAGTGGGCCTATAGTTAGGGGACTGCCTCACCCAGATTGTTAGGCCACCGGATGCTCTGCCTTTTTTACCCCGGATGTCAGGTTTAAAAAAGTTAAGATAACCCAGACGAAAAATGGGATCAGGAGCCCAGCTTTCTTGAAAAATCAAGACATCATAGTCAACTACAAAATCTGCCCACTCTCCTAGATCTAATTTCCCCTTCAGTCCTGCGATATTCCACGAGGCAATTTTTAATAAAGAATCCTGAGGGGTAAGTTGACTTGAATCAGGAGACCCTAAAGTAGGGCCTATTATCCTCCCACCCACAATCGGTGTTTCTCTATCTGGGGGGTCACTAAAGAAAGGATCCAGGGGGGGCCTATCCACCCCATTTAAGTCTTTCTGTCGCACCTTAACCACCTCCTTACACCTACACTGTGCCAGATCACTATTACTGTCTGGGCCGACCTTAGATATACAAGTGCCCTCAGAAGCCCTTCTGAAACTCTTGGACTGGATGTTACAGCCTGGCTTAAACAGAAGTCAATCAACTCCCTCTAGGCCTGAGAGGGGCTCAAACCGGTTGAACAAAGGTGGAAAGTATGGGAAGTGTGTTGCCCGATCAAAGCGGGTCCTCTAATAGGACTTCTCCCTCGAGGCTTAGATGGGAGAAAAAAAGAGCCACTATTTCTTTGGGGATAGAAGTAGTGAAGATCTAATGATTGAACTTCGCCCACCCTTCCAAACCTTGGTTCTCTGCGGATAAAGTCCACCACCCATTTGTCCCTAAAATTAATTATTACGCAGTCGCCCTCTAAATCTTTAGGGCAATGTCCTACCCAGCTTACTCTTCTGACATTTAAGATCTCCGTTTTGGACAGGGGAGGGGGTGTTCTGTTCTTATTTAGCCAGAAGGTGACTTTGTTTTTCAAGTCCCTATATGATTCCATTTTTTCCTCCCCAATAGCTGGAATTCCCGTCAAAATAATCGTATAGGGAGCGGACTCAGGGGGTAAATTGACACATTGCAGCCTCTGTTTGGCATCCTCATTCCCCAATTTGCTATGCCCCTTCGGCTGTCCACTAATGCCCGACACACAAGGAGCGGGCTAAGTTCTAGTCGCCACACCTTCCTTCGTAGCCGTGCCCTTAGTAGAAGCCAAAGGATTATTACAAACAAGAGGTTTATCCGCTTGTGATCGACTCGGCTGAGTATTCGATGAATCAATCACGACTGAAGAAACCGGCTTTGGTACAACCCTGATGTTCTGGGGATCAAAGGGTGTCTCCATTCCCTTATTTGAACCTTTTGCTAATTTATCTAACGTGTTGGAATTAGCTATAACTAAATTCTCCAGCAAATCCAGTTTAGAATTGATCAGCCTTGTGCGTTCCAATAAGGGTAACATCAAAGATTTCACAAGAATTTCTATTTTACCCAAAAGATCATCGTCTGTTCTGCTAGTCAAACTTTGATTGACAGAGTCAATGGGGGCCACCGTGGGAATAGGGGGGCTAATTAAGACATGTGAGGGCTGTGTTAAGCTATTATTTTTTGACATTTTTGCAATACCCCCTTTCTGGAGTTGGCCCCCTCTTTTCCTTTTGCTGGGGTTAGAGTTGTTTCATTTACCCACATTTTGAGATTTTTGTACAGGACTATATTGTAGGGGCGAATCACCAATACTGTTGGTTAAACTAGTCGTGGACGTACTGGTTATAGTTGAATTAGTATTTAGTGTGGGACAGACTGCCTCAATGTCCGAAACCACGGGTGTAATGTCTGGACTAGGGCTTTGGTTGATTATAAGGGCTCGATGGCTTGATTTAATAGGGGATACAACTGACCCAATTTTACCCAAGGAAGGACGAGCGCTTTCCCGTTTTGAGGTCGACGGATAAGCGCTTTTCAACAAAGGATATTTCTTTTTCAAAAATATCTGATGACCATTTAAAGAAATGACCTAGGGTACCAGATAGTCCCACTGCCCGGCACTGCGTAGAAGTCTCAGCAAAGTCCCGGCAACACAATCAGGGCAAATCAAAGGTCTGCAGCCCACACACTATGACTACGAGCGGCCCCCGCATAGCAGGGGCTGCGAGTCGTTTATATACTCGGAGCGGGTGGAGGTGGGGGCGGGAAGAGTTCACAGGTGTGGCAGGTCTCAGCCCACAAAGGATCCTGGAGCTCGCAGTCCCGCCAGTCAGCACACCACAGAAGTCCCACTGCCGGCACGGCGTAGAAGTCTCAGCAAAGTCCCGGCAACACAATCGTGGCAAATCAAAGGTCCGCATCCCACAAACTACGACTACGAGCGGCGCCCGTGTAGCGGGCTCCGTGAGTCGTTTATTTACTCGGAGTGGGTGGAGATGGGGGCGGGAAGAGTTCACAGGTGCGGCAGGTATCAGCCCGCAAAGGATCCTGGAGCTCGCAATCCCGCCAGTCAGCACACCACAGAAGTCCCACTGCCCGGCATGGCGTAGAAGTCTCAGCAAAGTCCTGGCAACACAATCAGGGCAAATCCAAGGTCCGCAGCCCACACACTACGACTACGAGCGGCGCCCGCGTAGCGGGGGCCGCGAGTGGTTAATGCACTCGGAGCGGGTGGAGGTGGGGGCGGGAAGAGTTCACAGGTGCGGCAGGTATCAGCCCGCAAAGGATCCTGGAGCTCGCAATCCCGCCACTCAGCACACCACAGAAGTCCCACTGCCCGGCACGGCGTAGAAGTCTCAGCAAAGTCCCGGCAACACAATCAGGGCAAATCAAAGGTCCGCAGCCCACACACTATGACTACGAGCGGCACCCCTCAAAGTAGCTCTCAGAGGTGAAGCCAAACCAATCTGATCTCAGGGATTCTGTTTATATTAAAGAAGGCAGCACTGCTCGTTTCATTACCCGTAAGAGTTACAGGCAGCCAAACCAATGGCAGGTCCTCTTAATAAAACTCAAACACACACTCTGTTGACCTATCAATCAATCAATCAATCAATCAGGGGTTTATAGAGTGCGCTACTCACCCATAAAGGTCTCAAAGCGCTGGGGGGAGGCATTTGGGCAACTCCAGTCATTCGAAAAGCCAGGTCTTGAGGCTCTTGCTTAATGCTTTCAGTGTGGGGCTTCGTCTGATGCTGAGGGGGACTTTGTTCCAGCCGTGATGTAGGGGAGCCAGTGGAGGTCTTGTTGGTTCTGGATGATGTGGTCTTGTCATGGGATGCTGAGGACGAGTTGGGCTGCAGCTTTCTGGACGGTCTGAAGTTTGTGGAGCAGAAATTTGTTGATTCCAGCATAGAGGGCATTCCGGTAGTGAGTGCATGGGTGACGGTCTTCCTGGATTCAAGGGGGATCCATTTAAAGGTCTTGCGAAGTAAGCAGAAGGTGTTGAAGCATGTGGAGGCTACGGTGTTGGCCTATGGGTCTGTCACATGAACCATCTTTATCCACTTTAAATCTACCTAAGAAGGAGATTGGCCATGTTATACGCCCTGCTCTATCATTCACACCGTGTGTGACATCAAAGAATAGTGGCAGCAGTAACCAGGGATGACCCACCAAAGTGTGTGACTGCAAGAACTAGAGTGAAAATGTGTTGGTTGGGATCATGATCAACCAAAGAGCTGAGGGAAGAGAGTATGCACCCTAGGGCAGAGAATATTAGAAGCATCACATTCATTTTTGTGTGGGTGTGTGACATTGTGTCCTTCCCTAATATTGTTGGTTCCTTAAAGCTACTGCTAGTGTCAAGGGCTGCCAAATATGTATGCTGGTCCCCATCATAAGAGTATTACCTCTGAAGCAATTGTGCAAGTTCATGGTATAATTGTGCCATTGCCATAATATTTTCATCCTGGACTATTTTGGGCATACACGTCTAGTAATTACATACCTGCTGCCATCACTGACAATATTAAGAGCATGACTGGCTTGCTTTTAGCCATTCCTGACAGAGTGGCAACCGCTTCTCCCATAATAATGTCCATAACTGATATATGTTGGGCATCCAGCTGTGGCACAGTGGTAGCCCCGGTTTAATGGTGGGCATTATTAGCATAACAGATACATTATAGTGTTATGGTGAGCAAGCATGGCCTATGTTTCCAATTCCTGGGTATTTGAAGGGGAATTTGTTCATCAGAGGTATTTTTACATGGCGGTACTCACTGAAAACGAAAAGCTGATGTTTAGGGACTGTGTATTTTCTAACAATGAAAACTGATTTGATTTTTAAAGAAAAAATTATGCTTTTTCTGAAAAGGCTTTTCTTTTGGAAAATTGAGTTTGATTTCTCAAATTGGAAAGTGGTTTTGATAGAAAAATACGTGTATTTTTAAAAACTAATATGCTAATGAAGAAAAAATATTACAATTCTAAAACACATTTAAAGTTGTTAGCTGAATGATAATTCAATTTGATTTGAGGAGACTTACTGCTGTGGTAGTACCCTTTGTGGCACACAGCATGTGATGATTTGAATTTTACTTGATTGCAAGCATTTAATATTGAAAAATGTTTTCCTAGCATTCTGCTGATAACTTCATCTGGAATGTGAGGGTGGTGACTACTGATAAATCGTTCTTAGGGTGGTCATAGTGTAATGTTAATACATATCATCAGCATTTTACAGTGATAAAATAGGCTAGTAGCTCAACAGGACTTTCCTTGAGCAGAATTAACTCTTGCTACAGAAAAGGTTGGAGACCCCTGGTCTAGAGTAACAATAGTATGGCTATATATCACATTGAAAGGACACAGAGAAAATCAAATGAGATTAAAGTGGTAGCAATTATCTGTAAGAGTTTATCTCTGCTGGAAAACTGAATTTGGCCTGAGGTGGACCCAATAATTGAATTGCATCAATTTATTAAGAACTTACACATGCAATTCCCCAATTCGACCGCAAAAATGGCTTATTTAATCGACCAAGCACACCGAATGAGGATAAGGTTTTCATGCAAATTTAAAGATCTGTAAAGAGTTTAAAATCAAGGAATACAATTGATCCAAAGAAAACTAGGGGATGCTGCTCAGGTGAGTAAGGTAAAAGATTTAAGGAAAAATTATTAAAAAAAATAGTAATGGCTAGTTAAAAAGTGGGCTAAAGAACGGTGATGGATTAAACCCAGTTCTGCTGACTGGGTGTGAGTGTTTGATTGGTTCAGATGCTCCGCACATCACCACTCCCTTTTGTACTGCTTTGTTCACCATAAGTTGGCAGGGTATGCTCAGACGTGAGTCCCTTGCTCACTTTGCCACTGGATTCAAGCAAGCCTGGCTGAAGACGGTTGAAATGCCAGAAACCGGTCCTAGGAAGCTTGTTTCCTGTCCAGGGAAGGCATGGCTTGGCAGTTCGGGCTGGACTGTTCCCATGAGGCACAAGGTCAGACTGATTTGTATATGGCCATGTCAGAACTGGGGTGGCAGAGTGGGCTAAAGAACGGTGATGGATTAAACTCAGATCTGTTGACTGGGTGTGAGTGTTTCATTGGTTCAAATGCTCCGTCCATCACCACCCCCTTTTGTACCACTTAGTTAAAAAAAAAAACAGCAGCAGAATTGTTTCTGTGCCACCCTCCTCCATGCACACAAAAACGAGAACATCTTTCTGCGAGGCAGATGGACAATCTGACATTAAATTAACTGTTTCTTAGGACGAAGTTGCAGGAACTTAGGGCCATATTATCAAGCAAGGACGATACATTATCGCCGCTTTTATCAGCAGGAAACTGACGCTAAAGCGGCGATAATGGGCTAGACATTATGCCCTTGTGAATTCCCATAGAAGCCCAGGTTCTGGTGTTAACCTGGGCCTCTAATGGGCATATTATCAAGCCCATTATCGCCGATAAAAGCGGCAATAATGTTTCGCCCTTGCTTGATAGTATGGCCCACAGTTTTAACCCCCCCCCCCACCCCAGATCGAATGGGTCAAACAAAAGGAGTGTACTCATATACCCTGAGGTACAGTTAAAGTAAATAATCCAATATAGCTGATTTGAGGGTGCTCAGGGGCAGAATGACTTCCCTCAAGCCTTATTTAAGGAGAAGCCAGAATCTCATATTATCATTCTGCATTAGTACAACAATAAATTCCAAGCTCATGGAGAGGTGCAGTCATTTACCCCATTTTCAAAGGGAGAAGTGCAAAAGATCCATCGAATTACAGGCTGATAACCATTTTAAAAATTGGGTTAAAATATTTAGCATGACTCCTGCTCCAAGATCTTCTTTATTGGGCTACCGAACATAGGTTGATCACGATGCACCAAGCAAGCTTCTAGCAGGGCACAACCTCAAAATTGAAGGGATTATGCTTACTTATGAATGGAACCACTCTAAGATTGTATGGATTTTAAAGCTGCCTTCGTCTGAGTGCCAAGAAATAAATTATGGGTAAAACGTTCATGTTAGGAAATTCCTACAAATGTATTGAACGGCATCCTCTTATTGTAGACTAAAACATGGATTAGGGTAAAACTAAGCGATTGTGCATCTCTTTTGCAAAACAATACCCACCATGTCTGATATGATGCAACGTTTGCATCTTGGTACTGTTGCTGTTTAATTTATATATAGCTGACTTACCATGTGAATTAGATAGTGGGGCAGTGAGTTAATGCGATGCTTACTATATGCTGACAATGTTATGTTACTTAGCAGAACTAGAACTGGCATACAGAGACTACTTTTGAAACTGAAGAAGTATACTCAAAGTAAATGTACTGGAAATAAATGAGAATAAAAACGAAGGTCCTTAATGTTGGCAATAAGATGAGGAAACGTCAAAAGTGGTATATCGATAATGTGTTGGTGAAGAATGTTCCAAAATATAAGTTTCTGGGAATTCTCATCAACAACCAAGATTCTTTTCAATCCCACTACAGCCAAATCAAATCAATAGCAAAGGCTTTGCGGATTGCCTTTTTGTGATGATCAAAAAGCTTGAGGGGAACGGTGCTGGACCCAATGAATCAAACAATAAATGCAAAGCTGTTGTTAAGAATAACATGTTCGTACAGCACTCTGTAGTAAAGCTGCAAATTTGCAGGACACTATCTGACAATTATTTTGCCTTCTATGAAATGTATAATCCGTTCAAATTCATCTGGAAATTGGGTTAAAAGGCCGAGGCTTTGAAAATCAATGGACGTTTATAAAAATATGTTTTAAACACTACAAGCATTGCAAGGGACTGGCTGGTGTAGTGCATCTCTTGTCAGGCTGACTTGACGATGCAATTACCATGCAGGAGCAGTGCGCGCATTCTCAACTGTGTTGATTGAATATCGGTGAACAAGCTTGTTTGTAAGACTTGCCTGGAGCCTCACTGGAAGGGGACGCAGCATGTTATCCAGGGGACCAACAGTGATGTGAAATGCACCATTTTGTCACCGTGGATTTATGGGTTGCAGAAGTCACATGGCAAATAGCGAGAAGAGAAATTGTTGCAAACATTTACAGCTAATTTAATTGGATAGGAAGTTAATATTCATAGTTGACTAATTAGTGGGATTTACCACTTCACTTGGACATGCAACACCACAAAATAGTATTCCAAAACATAAAAATTATGCAATTAACACAATTATGCACAGGTGATTTTCAGGAGAACATATATTTTAGTTTGTTAGAAGAGTACTCCAATTTTATGAGTATAACGGATTGTTATGTATGTACCTTTTACCCCCATCAGTTGCTGAGGGTGTGACAAATCAGCATCTCCCTCTTGCATATTGCTTTTTGTGTAGGGTATTTTAAAACCGGTTCTATCAAGAGTGTTCCCTTGAATTAACTCTTTCAGATTATAGTGTTTCCCTGGAAAGAGCGCCTGTTGTCTGAACTCTGATTTGCGTTATAGAAATAAAAAGTTTGGTGGCTATATCAAAGTATGTATAGCTGATTACAAAATGTAAACAAATTAATAGCACTAATAATAATATTAAATGCCGAATAAATAAGATTGAAAGAGAGTTTATAAAGGAGTTGAATGAGAGAAAAGAGAAGATTGTTAAAGTTTGGGTGGAGTCAAGAGAGATTGAATTAGAGAAAAAAAGATTAGCCTTAATCAGGCAAGGAAGGAGATAATGTGTATGGTACGTCAGAAAATGCAGAGTGAAGAATCAGCAAAATTGGTGGGATGGAGCAGGCCTCAACACAGTTATTTACTAATAAGGTTTTGACTGGAAGCAAACTTATTCGTAAAGGACTTTAATATGTGTTTGGTAAAGACAATTAGGTTAAGCTCCAACATAATTGGGTGGGAAGCTGCCATTTAGCTCTAGTACTTCCATGTGCCTGTCATGGAAATTAAATGAGTGTCAAGGGTTTTAAAAATTTGAGGGGGAATAAACGAATAGTCGGGTGCTAAGAGATATATTTGGTGCTATGATTTCTTCCATTGGTGTGCCTTTAAATTACAGGAAGATTAAAAAGGTATCTATAACTGTAGTTGGGTTGGCTACTAATAAGGCTGGTGCTCTAAAAAGCATTAATAAAGAATTGATGGCTGTACATACTATGGTCATACAGAATAAGTTTGCTTTAGTTATATTGCTTGTGAAGGAAGCTGTGAGCACATCAATTTTGTATCAATGTATCTCACAGCTGTAGACAAACTAACAAACATGTTGTGAATATTAATAACTGCAAAAACAACAGTTGATGGACAGAATGCAGAACAATGTCATACATTCACCCCAGTACCAATGTTTGGGTCTAAATCCATCGTTTTCTTTCTCACCATGCCATTCCAGGTTGAACCCAGCCATATGTATGCAAATCAGTCTTGGCATTGTGCCCCATGGGAACAGTCCACCCTGAACTGCCAAGCCAGGTCCTCCCTGGACTGGAAACAAGCATCCTAGGACCGGTTTCAGGCTTTCAGCCCTCATCAGCCAGAATAGCTTGATTCCAGTGGCATGGAGAGCACAGTATCCAAAGTTAAATAATTCACCTAAATTGTGTGCGGTGAAATGCATTAAGGAATATAAGTGCAGAATGTTGTAAAAGAGTAGTGCTGGAGAGGACCAATTATTGATTTTGTATGTAAAACTGTTTCACACCGTTTCAAATATTTGGCAAATTCAGTAGGAGGTGCCATGGCAAGTAAGACATTTATGTCAGGGGTAAGGTTAGATGAGATTATGAAGGCAGCGGATTGGTCCAATACATATACACTTAAGAAATGTTATTTTAGCTCTATAGAGCATGTCTCACACTGTGCTTTGAGAAACTTTGAAAATGCATAATGCTAGCCTCCTGTCTTGCCATAAAATGTCCATCCTAAATGGTTTAGTGTATAAAATAAAGTGTTTTATTAAATACAAGGAGGCATGCAATATCCCACTACACCCTCCCTGATTTTGTTTCGGAAGTGTTTTTATTTCAATTGATGAAATCATAAGTTGGAAAATAAAGTAAATAAATGTTAAGTAAATAGTAAAGGTACAGGTTAAGATTTAGAAGAAAGCAGAAGCGGTCGGTGGTAGGAGTGCTGCTGGGCGGTGATGTGGGGCGGTGCAGGGTGGCGAGTAGTAAACTATGGAATATGGCCAAATGCAGGTAAATAAACATATAAATAAATAAAACAAATGTTGTTGCGCACACTGCATCGAATTTGGTGATACACTGCACGCAACAAAATTTGTTTCATTTATTTATATGTTTACTTACCGGCATTTGGCTGTATTCCATAGTTTACTACCCCCCGCCCCACGTCACAGCCCTACAGCACTCCTACCACCGACCGCTACTGGAAGATAGATACACTTGTGTACTTGTGTATTCAAGTTTTTGAGACCGGTAAAGGATTGATGACACAAGAACATGGAAGGAGAGGTTAAAGTTGATGAAGGGAAACAAAAGAGGAAGAACATGGAGGGCAGGGAGATTTATATGAACTTGAGAGTTCTGTTTTATTGTTATGCAGTTTACCTTGAATTTCTTGGAACTTTTAATGGTTTGCTGTTCAGAGGAAGTAAATAAAAGTGTATGCATAATGTTAGCATCCATGTTTTAATAAAGATACAGTTCTTTACACAGTAAATCTTTAAGAATCAATATTTGTAGCTGAGACAAAGACATTATGTTGAGGAAACTGCGCATATTCTAGCATTGGTTAAAGTATGACTCCATTTCAATAATGGCTTCTGCTGCCTGCAGCTATCTTTTCAGCATATAATTGTTTTACCTGTGTTTCACCTTACGTGTTTTACCTGTCTTTCACCCTGCACACTGTCAATTCATGTACAAGTGACTTTGCAAATATTGATTTGAGATGCATTGTCACTTTCCCTTGTCCAGCATGATTTTTCTTTCCTTTAAGTTGCGTAGCACAATGTGCCACTGAGAGTGAATTTTCCCTAAGCCTTGTTGTTTTATTCAACATGACACCAAAGCAACAAAAATCCAATATGGGAAACCACAGATATGAATTTTTAAAGATTAAACAGTTTCTAGTGCTCAAGAACATATAGCGCCAACTGGGGACATCTGGTCCTGCTTGACTGGAAAGAAGTAACATTTTAGGCATACCACAATGGAACCTGGTCAATCAATCAATCAATCACGGATTTATGAAGTACACTACACACCCGTGAGGGTCTCAAGGCGTGGAGGCGGGTGCATGCAGCTTCGTCTCATCCGAAGAGCAAGGTCTTGAGGCTTTTCCTGAAACATTACAGAGTAGGGGTACGTCTAATGCTGAGGGGGAGTTCATTCAAGGTCTTGGCCGTCATGTAGGAGAAGGTTCTTCCTCCCATTCTGGCTCTGCAGATGCGTGGGATCTTGGCCACGGCAAGGTCAGCGGAGCAGAGGTTTATTTTGGGTGCAAGAAGGAGATTCTTTTGTTGAGGTATTGAGGTCCGGTGTTATGGAGGAACTTGTAGGTGTGAGTGAGCAGTTTGAAGGTCAGTCTCTTTTCGATGGGGAGCCAGTGGAGGTTTTTCAGGTGCTGGGTGATGTGGTCTTGTCGTGGGATGCTGAGGACGTGTCTGGTTGCCGTGTTCTGGATGGTCTGGAGTTTGCGGACTAGAGTTTTGTTGATCCTGGCGTAGAGGGCCTTCCCAATGTCCAGTCTGCTGGTTATGAGTGCGTGAATGGCGGCCTTTCGGGGGAATCCATTTAAAGGTCTTGTGGAGATTGCAGAGGGTATTGAAGCATGTGGAGGAAATGGAGTTGATCTGTCGGTTCATGGTGAGGGAAGAGTCGAGTATGATGCCGATGTTGCGGGCATGGTCCATGGATGTGGGAGGGTTACTGAGGGCAGTGGGCCACCAGGTGTTGTGCCATATGTAGGGGGTGAATCCGAGGATGAGGATTTCCTTTTTCTCAAAGTTGAACTTCAGGCAGCTGCTGCTCATCCAGGATGCGAAGTCTTTCATTCCTTCCTGGAAGCTGTGTCTGGTGCTGTCAGGTTCCTTGGTGAGGGAGAGAATGAGCTGGGTGTTGTCGGCATAGGATACTATGCTGAGTCTGTGCATTCTGACAATAGTAGCGAGGGGTGCCATGTAGATGTTTAAGAGTGTGGGGCTGAGTGAGGATCCTTGGGGTACTCCGCAGCTGATCCCTGAAGGCTCGGAGAGGAAGCGCAGGACTCTGCATCTTTGAGTTCATCCGGGGAGGAAGTAGCGGATAAAGTCTAGGGCAGTTCCTTGTATGCCGGCGTTGTGGAGTCTGCCAGTTAGTTTGTGGTGGGAGACGGTGTTGAAAACTGTTGAGATGTCTTGTATGATGAGGGTAACCATGTGGCCCTGGTCAAGGAGAGTGCGGATGTCATCTGTGGCAGCTAAGAGGGTGTCTCAGTGCTGTGGTTGCTGCAGAATCCAGATTGGGAGGTATCATGGATCGAGTTGGATTCTATGAAGTTTGTGAGCTGGATGTTGATGATCTTCTCGTGACTTTGGCTGTGACGGGGAGGAGAGAGATGGTTCTGTAGTTGTTGAGGCCTGTCGGGTCTACAGAGGCCTTCCTAAGGAGGGGCTTGAGTTCTGCACATTTTCAGTCATCGGGGAAAGTGCCGGTTTTGAGGGTGAAGTTGATTGTGTGTCGTAATTCGGGTGCTATGGCAGCGGCGGCTCTGTGGAAGATGTGCAGCAGGCAGGGTTCAATGGGGGCTCCTCAGTGTATTTTCCCCATGGTCTTAGTGATGTCGTCTGGGGTGACAGAGGTCCAGACGGTGATGGTAGGCTGGGTGGTGTTGCGAGTGGTAGGTGTAGTGTCAGTGCCTTGGTTCTGTTCGATGAAGTTGTCGTAGAGAATCTTGATCTTGTGATGGAAGTAGGAGCCAAGTTTGTTGCATAGGTCCTGGGAGGGAGGGGTGTCTGAGGTTTTGCTGGGAGGTTTGGGGAATTTTTGTATGATGCTGAAGAGTTCCTTGGAGTTTCAGGACAAGGAGAGGATTCTGTCCTTGGTGAAGTTCCTCTTCGTAGATCTGATGCGTTGGTGGTGCTCTGTCAAGGTGGTTTTGTAGCCGATGTGTGTTTCCGAGGTTTTGCAGTTCCTCCATGTTTTTTCGAGTCTTCTGCATGTGCGTCTGGATTATCGGAGGTCGGTGGTGACCCAGGTGGCTTTTATGGGGCGTTGTCTGTCAGAGTTTCGGAGGAGGCGAGCATGTTTGCGCATTCGGTGATCCATCTGTGGAGTTTGTTGGCTGCAGAGTTGACGTCATTTGTGGTGGGAGGAGGGGCACGGTTGTGGGCAAAGTTGAGGTGCTCTTCAGTGACCTTGATCCAGTTCCTGCGCTGGGGCATAGAGTAGGCTTGTGTGCTCCGGGTTTCTAGGAGAAATGGTCAAAGAGGTGATCCATCCAGAGGGGTTGGGTGGTGTTGGCTGAAGCGGTTGTTGTTCCCTCCCACGAAGATGGGGTCAAGGGTGTATCCTGCCTTGTGGATGGGGGAGGTGATGATCTGTTTCAGTCCAATGTTGGCAAGGTATTCCAGGAGGGTGGAGGAGTTGGGGTCCCTGAGGTTGTTGAGGTGGAAATTCAGGTCTCGGAGCAGTACGTAGTCTAAGGAGGCGAGTACATGAGGTGCAATGAGGTCTGTGATGGTTGTGGTGAACACTGTGTGAGGTCTGGGAGGTCTGTAGGCAAGGGTGACATGTAGAGTATTTCTGGGGTTTGTCTGGATCTGGAAATGGAGGTGTTCCATGGGGGACGAGGGGTCATCCCTGTTGGCTGTAGTGAGTCGGAGGGAGTTTTTGTGTACGATAGCAAGTCCACCTCCAGGGTGGATTGTGTATCCGTCGGGGATGGCGGTTACGATGTCAGGTGCCGAGCTGCCGTTGGTCAAGGTCCCTGTGAGGAAGGTGACGTCAGGGGATAGGGTGTCAAGGAGGTCCCAGATTTCTACTTTGTTTCTATGTAGGGAGCGAACATTGAGGAGGATACAGCTCAGGGGTTTGGGCTTGCTGGAGTCCGAAGGGTTGGAGGTAGCAGTGGACATTCAGAGGTGGGTGAAGGTATGGCAGCAGTGTCGGCAGGAGTACTGCCCCTGGGTGGTGTTTGGCGTCGACTGCTGGCAGTTGTTGTTTCTTCTGAATGCATAGAGTGCAGCTTAGTCGAAGTGGAGTGTAGTCAGAGTACCAGGGTCCCTGGTGCTGGTCGAGGTCGGATAACGGACAGGCGCAAACATGCTTGCCTTTGGCATGGCAGCGGGTGCTGCCGCTCAGCGGCCACCATTAAGTAGGGGTGAGTGGAGGGAGAGCAGCAGGGAGGCAGAAGCTGGAACAGGCAGAGGAGAGGGGCCTTGGGGGCATCAGCAGCAGAAAAAGAAGCAAAATCGGCAGCAGAAGGAAAAACTGCGAAGGGCAGAAACACAAGAAAAAGGCACAAAAGACAGAGGCACAGAAACAGACAAATAGAGGCACAAAAAAGAATAAACAGAGGCACAAAAAGACAATGGAGGCAAAAGGACAGAGGCACAAAGAGAGACAGGCACAAGGGACAAAGAGGGATAGACTGCAAAACGGTCAAATGGCATAAAACAGACAACAGGGCACAACAGACAAAAGCAGGGATGATAACCTGAAATGGCTGGCAGAGCAGACCAGCAGAAGAATGAGGCTCTCCCACTGGACTATCAGGGATGAGGCACTGGCAGGAGCCTGCGGGTAACGGAGGGTCTCAAACACCTACCTGCAAGCAGAGAGGCGCAGGGCAGCAGCGCAATGATGGAGCGGCACGATGGGATAGCAGTTGATGCAGCCAGATTACCAGCTTGGGTTATTCATAAAATTACCATACTCACCTGGGCCCATAATCATTCATACATAAGCCGATAATCACCGCTGCGATCACAATGTTATAATTTCCTTGATAAATTTACCTTTACACCAATTCTTACCAACCCTTATCACCTTGGTTCTTAATTTCCTCTGGTCAATAGATCAGGTAGTTATCAGAATAGGTAGAAATGACATTTACTTTTATTCCTTTGAATAACCACAGATTTGAGAGGATTGTAAAAACGTTATCTATGCATTCATTTTGTGAGTCAAATGCCAATACATGTCAATCACCAACTTTTTAAGGAAAATAATCAAAGTAAAACATAAACATTAATAAGATCTCATGATGTTCGTACCTGGGAAGGGTGGAAATGGAAAACGGTACATGGACATACCACACAGAATTATATTTACCTAGAATGGTGTGAGGACCAACCCCTGGCCAAGGAGCTGCAAAAGGAGACTCCCGAGTAGTCAGGAGCCAACAGACCAGGACAGGGTCAGGACAGGATAGGATAGGTGACCTCTTCTAAGTGCAATGCCAGAGTCACACCCCTTTCTGGTACTGCTCTCCTCGATTCTTCCCCCTTCTAGATGAACAGGTTCATTTTCTTCAGCAAATTTCTCTGACTCTTCTCTCTCTCCGTCTCTTCTCTTTCGATTCTTCTATCAGAGTGCTCGGACAGCGTCTGACCTCCGTGGCATCCACCGTCGTTTGCTTCAGTGATGGGTCGATGACAAGTTTGACAATCTAAGTGACTGAGCCTACCTTATTTATACTATTCTAAGTGTATGTACCACCCCCCAATGTTTCAATATTCGTGACTCCTCTACTTCTAATTGGACAATAGGATGGGGAGAGGTCATCACACCATACTAATGTAATGTCATCTCTTTAGTTCATTGTTCAATATTCTCATCCCTTAATTTTACTTTCCCATGTTTCATTTCCCAAACCACACAAAATTAATTTCATCTACAATGTATACAAAGTTTGACTTCTTCTCCTTCCCCTCTCCGGGTCAAGAGGTGATGTTCCCAGGAGCTTCTCTTGTTAAAGTGTCCTAGGCTGGGTTTCAATGTCTCACTGCAGAGTTTGACAGAGTGACGTACACTTGCACATAATCAGGCAAGATGGAGATTTCAATTACCCTCCAGGCCCAAATATGAACTAATAACAAAGTCAAAGAAAAACATGTTAGAATATGAAAATAAATGAATGCACTGTATACCACTTATCCCTACTCTAATCCCTTTAATTTATTTGAATCCCTTCGGGGCTGATGACGAGCTCAGCTTGTCATGAGCGTAACCTGCCGTGCGCTGATGACGAGCTGAGCTCGTCATGTAACGCGGCTTTTTGCGAAACGCAGCGCGCAGCGGGAAAACCGCTAGCGCGCATGCGGTTAACTATTGCATCAGCAGTTTAGTAAGACATGCGAGGTTTAGTTTAAGCGTAGCATGTGAATTAGCATGTGAGGTTCAAGCGGCCATCTTAAATACTACTGCGTAGCTGCAAAGATTTCCCACCAAAGCGAAAGACGTCATACTATGTAGATTAAGAGTGGGCGTAGTTCGCTAAGTAGCGCTACGCGAAGTTACGCGAAGTGCACTTCGCACTACGCGAACTTGATGTAGCACTACGCGAGCTGCGTAGTAGCATGTTCGCATTGTACAAGATGCGTTTTCAATGATTGCACAGTGCGGACAAGCATCCGGCACTGTACATGCATTGAAAACGGCATCTTGCACAGTGCGAGCTGTAGTTTTCTGCTGCTCGAGTAGATTATTACTCGAGCGGCAGCTTTCTCAACGCGAACAGGTAGTTTCTCATTGAGAGCGGTCGCGAGCATGCGCAACCACTCACAATGAGAAACCTGACCTCCTCGCGTTGAGAATCTTGCCGGGATGTCATTTTGCTTGCTCGCGGTCGCGAACATGACGTTCAGGACCGCGAACAAGCAAAAAATGACCGATGCACTACGCTACGCTGCACTACGCATGTTCGCACTGTGCTACGTGCAGCTCGCGTAGTGCGAAGTTGCGAAAACTTCGCAAACTCCGCGAGCGTAGCGTAGTGCTTCGCCCAGGGTTAATGTAGATGCAGTAGACGCATGCGCAGAAGATTACCGCGTTTTTTTGGCTGCCATATTAGACATTTGAATTACTTGTTAGTAAAACGCATTGACAAGCTTCCCTTAGATTATGTAAAGCGTAGTGTAATGCAATTATTAATATTCACGAAACATGTTGGTTACAGTATTACATGTTATTCGAGAGGATCACATCCAAACAAGTTTTGTAAATGTAAATGTAAATGTAGGATACTTGTAAAGCGCACTGTTACTCTACCCGAGTGTCCTGGCGCTGTAGACCGCTGGGGAACCCGTCCTGGTTTTCCCTGTGAGAGGGTCCCTTTCTGGGTATCTCCAGGGTGAAACCAGGCATCCCCGGCGTCTGTGGGGGGCTGTTGTAGAGATGAAGCAAGCTTAATGCCCAGAGTTACCGAGTGTGTTCCCTGGTTAGAGTTGGCACTGAGGCGAGAATTATCAAGTCCGTTGACCCTGGTCCAAGACCCTGCCGCGTCGGGAATTGAACCCTGGTCCCGGGCTGTTCTCTGCTTACAGGTCTGCCACCTCTAACCAGTGAGCCACACCTCTCCACTCTAACCAGTGAGCCACACCTCTCCACTTTTCCTGGGGAAACAACCGTTACAACGTGTGCTTTACAACACAGGCTTTTATCCTGCATGCCATTACAACAAAATAGCTTGTTGTAGGGGGTATAAGGTGTTGGATGTAACTCCAAAACCTTCCCTAGTGTTGCATAGACTAGAGTTTGAATAGTAAACTATACTATTCCAAACTCCAGCACACCCCAGACAGCAAGTCATTGTAAAAACTTGCATTGTAAAGGCATGTGGGGTAAAAGCATGCATTGTAACTTCATACAACCGTTTTCCTGACCAGGAGGTCAGAGGTCTTGATACACTAAGCAGGAGGCCCTGGTAAAAATGTTACCTTTGGACATAGAAACTTTTCAGCAGGATTTTCTCTCGATAGAAATCCAGGCTGGGTCATGGTTGACGTTGAGTCGGTCCACTTATGGAGCTTTTTGCCAAACGTTGCTCCAAACTTCAGGAACTTCTTCCTGAATTTCTCATTGAGGGTTCAAAGTGTCCAAAACACACATCCAAGAGTCTAGAAGCTCTGGAATGGTCCTTAGAATTTTAGGACTACGATTCTCACAATGCACCTGGCCAAATACTTATTAGTTCACTGAATGCACTACAGGCTGCGTACTACTTGAGGGAGATGGTGCAGTGAAACTCTGTTAGCCTGTTGCTTTCGTGGAGTACAGGAAGTGTGGGTGGGCCTGGCTGGCATTCCTTACTGTCCTGCTGTCTTTGAAGCCCAGTTTGATTTACCCAGACCCCGACCTTGCATGTTCTCTGCCGCTGCAGAGCTCCCCTTAAGATAACCTCTTCTCTATGCAGGCCATTTATCATCGCATCAAAGCAGCTTGGGTAAGCCTGTTAATCCTGACCAATCCGGAGAGGCTCCTAGAATCCTGGATTTAGCTCACAAAAAGAAAGTTCTATAACTTATTTTCTGTACTAGTTATGATCAATTCAACAGTGACAAGTTGTTGGGTTTATCATTAACACTCTTTTAGGTCCTTCAATGAGATGTTATCTCCTTCTTAGCAATATTGATAGTTAAATAAAATATTCCAGTGTTAGCATATGGAGCTAACAATCTACACTGGTGAAAAAAGAAATTGGAAGTTTGTCCCCTCACCAGGGCATATAAAACATCTTTTATAAAGTCCCTCCTTATATTTACATGGCACCCCACCCCTGGGGCACCTAAGGGAAACCTTAAGGGTGACTTATATGTAGATCTAAGGTAGATTACCACTTTGGAAGCACCTTTAATTCCAAAGTTGAATTTGCATATAATTAACTTATTAAAGACAGTCTTCAAAGCAGGGCTGCTATAAAAAAAGACAGCAGGCAACACAGCAGTGCACACTCCAGTGCAGGAAATCTACTCGTCCTCTAAACATCCCTGCCCTATTATATACTAGGGAATTATAGGTAGTTTTACTAACCCTAGCCTTTTACAAACTAGGGACATACAGGGGTCTGTCATTGCCAAATGTAATTATATCTAACTACCATATACCTTTTTAATCAGTGTACCGTGTTATATGTAAGTCCAACCACTCACCTGAAAACCAGGTCCGTCTGCAGGGACGATGACAGTTCCTCAAAAAAACCCTGAATACCTCTCAGTGCTGCTGACAGGAGTCCAAAGAGGGTAGGGGATTTGGGATGAGAGACAAGAAAGAGAGACTGCTACTCTTCACACTTTGCCAAGAAGAGGGTGTGTGCCGTCTGGGCAAGCCAGGTTCTGGAATTTGACACAGCGAACCACTCGTAACTTTTCCTAAAAAATACAGAGGTAGATAAGAACAGAATGCCCTAAAAACTCTTTAGACTACTAGCAATACCAACATTATGTCTTCTGCTACATGATGGCGCTTCAAACAGTTTGTCTCTCAATAAGCATTTAAGAAATGTATTTATAGGTTTCTATGAATGTAAAACAGTCATTTGTATTAGACTGTGTATTCTATGTTATGAATTCACGCAGTATATTTGTTCTTTTGTAATACCTTATGATCTCACCTGATTGTTCATAAGACTTTTCCAAAGACCTTTTCAAATATATTTCTAGAGTTCAATCCAAAAATGCTGCCCAAAATATCCAGTAACTTTAAGAGCAGCGCACTAAAACGTAATTGCGCACAACTATATTAGAAAAGGCGCACTTTACATATAGTCTTGGCGCTTTACAATGTTATCAAATGTCCCCGTACTACTGCCAAAGAGATGCACAACCAAAATCAGTCAATTTCAAAATACAAGGAGAGTTGTGGTCCAAACACAACCAGAAGACATGTGCCCCAAGCATCAGAAAAGCTTCAAAATCACCAGGAAGAATTGTTGCCCATTTTACAATCAAACACATGTGCAACAATATCAAGCAGTTATCCAAATTGCTTTCAAAAGCATTAAGTTAAAAGCCAAGTTCTTCACTTAAATAGCACTAATGATCATTTATAATAATAACAAAACAAATATAAAGCTTCCATTGAACACTTAGCTCTTCATCATTTACAATAACAACAAAAAATGTAAAGCTTCAATTTAACACTTAGCTCTGAAGTGCTTTGAAAATGAGTCCAGAAATGTTCTTATCTCAGTCCTGAGCCAGCTCAAAGACAGGAAGAATTTCTGCTGGCAGAGGTCACAAGGTGAAATCCTTCCCTTCAGTTGAGGCTCCAATGACTTGGGGCTCCAGGGAAAGCCTGTGGCAGGAAACAGAAAGCCAAGCATCAGGTGTCTGCAGATAGAAGCTATTTCTAGCCAAGATCCTGGGTGTTCAATCCATGTGCTCAGTACAGTTACAGCTCATGTGTTAAACTAACTGCAAGCAGCTGCACCTGTGCCCCTTGATTCTTAGATATCTAACAAGCATTGGCAAGGTCCATGCAAAAAGAATAAACATTGGCAAATGCAAATACATTAAAGAAAAAACAAACATTGGTCAAATACCTTATTGTAGGAACACTACAATATGATTGATATTCACGCCATAAGGGTGTTGACAAACAATGCAGGTGATTCTGTGAATGGCTTGACAGGGGTTCCTGACACACTGACCCTGGTCCTGGTTAGCAGAGCCAAGGATACTGTCCGAGTAAGTAACCATAACTATCACTCAAAAAGTGGAGTGAACAGAGCAAAAGGGATGACTTTCTCACATATGCATTCACCTATTTAACTGCAAATCCTTCCGGCTGTGTCATTTAAACATTCAACTATCTCCACGCTCTCGCTTATAAATCATTTCCCACACTCATTCATTCATCCATTCATCCTTTCCGACATTCTTTCATCTAAAACATGCCTCTATCCTTCCATTCATATCCTCATAATTATTCATTCTCACATGTATATTTATTCAGAGAAACTCTTGTCTTTCTAGTCCTCAAACCATACATCTGTTCTTCCATCCTTATGTTATGATATGCTATGACATATGGTATGTTGTGCTATCTTATGCCGTGTCATGTTGTTGCCATTAACATAGCCCACAGTCAGCTATTGCTAAAGCATCTTGGCACCAGGAGTGCATGTCCTCCCACTGCTGTGTTTGAATTTCAGACCTAAGTCCACATATTACTGTGATTATATGGTGGGTTTTTTGGTCCCTGTATATGATTGTGTGCTGTGTGGTACTTGGTACAAGGCTGAACAATGGCTCATCTGTGGTTCTGTTATGTGGTTTGTAATCATTCAGCTAGGGGTGTATGACATTGGCATCAAAGAAATTCTTATTAATACATCTTTCTATTTGAACACCCTCGTTCATGCATCCATTTAGCTACCCACGTTCATTCACCTAGTCTCACGTGACCACCCAAAATCCATACATTCACTCTAATCCCTACATCCCACACCCTTACACTGACAGTCATTCTCCCATTAAGCCTTAAATTCTCACCCATTCATTCATCCCCAAACTCTCATTCATCTACCCACCCCATTCACCCATTCATACATCCTAACTCTCTCATTCATCCATCCCCCTCCACACACTCATGCATCATTCCACAGACAGGAACGTATACATCCCTGCGTGCGCAAAAACACACGCAACTCCATGCAGTACACACAAGCCCATCAAAAAATAAGTAGCCAGACCCTTTCACTTGTACAAAATCTGGGCCTCTGGGCTTTGTTAATGCTACTGTTTTCACTTTCGCTTCTCGGAATTGAAACAAGGGACTGTGGGGCATATTACCAACCAACAGAGATAATTTTTGTCTCTAACTTGTTTAGAGACAAAAATTATCGCCGCACATCGGCGATTTTTATCGCAGATAAACCTTGCTATTAGCAAGGTTTATCGCAAATGCGATAAAAAACGGCCGCAATGCATGAATATCGCTGAAAAGTCAGCGATATTCATGCATTATCGAGCAAATGCTCTTAGCCATGTTATCCACCTCCCATTGGTTAACATGGCTAAGAACTGCTCAGGGCAGGTGTTAGCTTTTGGAGATATTCGCGCTTAGCGCGAATATCTCCAAAAGTTGGTAATAGGAGATAGCGATGTTAGCGACTGTTTCCAGTCGCTAACATCTTGGCACGCCCATTTGCATGTCATTAGTGATAAATATCACTGACATGCAAAGCGGGGCCCAAGATGATCGCTATCTCCTATTAGCTGTCGCTAACTGGTGTTAGCGACAGCTTGGTAATAGGGAGATAATTTTATCTCCGCTTTCTTGGCTTTTAAAGTTAAAAAAGCGGAGATAAACCTCCTTGATAATATGCCCCGTAGTCTACAGATTTCACCGGTCGGTTCCAGAGATTTCCGTGCAATAATCGCTATCTGCACTGGGTTAATGCGATGAGGGATTACTGTGCGTCATGCCTTGGGAGAAGAGTCCCCAGTGCTTACAGCCCTACTTTTAAGCCAAAACATAACATGAGATGGCGCCTCACTGTCATTAATCAGCGTGCCTCAGGAAATGCGCGCAGTGTTCAGCTGAGTTATGATGTTTGTACCTGTTAGTCTGCTCACGTGGGATTTTGCCCATAGATTCCATATGAATACAATTATATGACAAGCACACTTTATGAATATAACATGTTTTACATCGCAGCGTGCATTTGTGGTTTCCCGGGTAGCTATTCCTGCCTGAATACTGCGCTTGTCAGGATTTACGCTTGATTTAAATAACCACTTAAAAACAGGCCTTTTTCTCAAACAGGCTAACGAGAGTATCTACAGCACTGAACACAGCGTGAAGCACAGTAATAAAGTGGCTGATTAGAATTGGAATGGATATGCTAGCCTCTCTAGGTAAAAAGCACAGGCCTGGAAGTAAATTTGGTTTCTGCTTTTTTTTATAAGGTGTGTGATAAAGTGCGGGTATTTCATCCATTCCATTGCATCTTTTTCTCACTCTATCTATTCATCCTCCTCTTTTACTCTGTCTCTGTCTCTCTCACTCTCGTTCGCTTCCTTGTCTCTCGACACCTTTTTTGTTTCTTTACCTATTTCTGTTACAGCTTCTCAGCACTCGAGCAAACCTACACAGAGGCACATCCCTTAAATTATGCATCCTCCCCATGGTTGATTTGCATACAAACTTTGGTTGTCTGCATTTGAAAAATGTCCTACAATCTCTAAGCTTAAAATAGAAATAACGAGGAGTATTTTTTACCATTTATAGAAACTGTAGTGCGTATATGATTCACGGAGAGAAGACATGGAAAATATGAGAACAGGTAGAAAGCTGAGTTAAAAATGATATTTGGGTGTACCTTCAGTAAATTTGGTAAAGTGCAAAAAGTTGGTCTAAAATTAATTTAAAACAAGAACAGATACAATGAGAGGTAGATATGTCAGAGGTGACATCACCGAAAGTTGCAAGTAATGCCCCTGGGAGAAAGAATGCGTGCTAGTTTATGTTAAAAAATGTTATGTTGTAGCTTTTTTTTTCTTTTTAGTGAGCACAATTATAATTGATGTGACTTTTTGGGGTTAGACTGGAACTGACCGTATTCCAGAGATAGCTGATGAAAATTTTTTAGCTAATTTCAGGTTGCTTGAATTGCAAATCTGTGCCCTTTGTGTAAATGGTCATCCAGCTATTTCTGTGCAGGAGGCACTGGCTGGTGTTACATAAGGAAACATAACGTCCCTACTGTACCATTGAAAGACACAGGCACATCCTAGTTCCTGGAATTCAGGTTGTGTGTGAGCAAGAAATCTCCCTGCAAATACCAGGGTGTACCCAACTAAAAAGATAGTGCAGTGACGTCATGTTGTAGTAGACGTGGACAAGGTTATAGGGAAGTATTTGGGGACGGAGACTGGAGATAGTAGAAGGTGAGACACTAGTCTGAAAATATTAAGATTACAGCATTCTCAAAGTCCTTCAAATGCATTGATTGAGGTCTGTGTGTTGCTGTTGGACCTACTCGCTTGAGGTAGTGTTTCCCCAAACATTTTGCTTTTTCCTAATGGGTTTGGCTGATTCTGTAAGTGGCCTTAAGGCCCCCGGCACTTTCCCAATGTAAATGCAGAGTGAAAGTGCGCACACCCTTCCTACACACGTTAGGAAGTGGTGCTTACCTGATGTTTTTCAACATGTATCAAGTCTTTCATTTAAGGCCTGGGCATGTGCACTTGCATATATGATGTTTTTTAAACATGACTCCTGCCTGCCATTGCAGGACTGTGTGTGCGCACTTGCATCAATGGTATTTTTTAACATGTGTCAAAGCCTGCCATGGCAAGCCTGGGTGTGCACTGTTGCACTTATGCTCAGGATTGGTCTTTCTAAACCACTGGCCAAACCTAAGATGACCTTTCACTACCACTTGGGCAGGGCAGGTAAATCTTAAGGGATGAAGTAAGAGGTAGGTGAAAGGCAGGACAGGAACACGTGTGTTCCCTGCCCAGGTAGTGAAGTATACCCATGTGTGTTTTCAATACCCATGTGGTTTGCTCTACCCATAGGTTAACATGGGGAAATGGCTGAAATTACTTCAAACTACAATAGTGGCTTACAGTGGCACAGCCTCATAATATTTTCTGTCATTGGATTCACAGTGACAAAACCTCGTCTGTGGTAAAGAGGAATTTGTCATCAATAACTTAGAAAAGACATTTCCAGAAAGTGGGAATTTCTTTGCTCCAAAACTCTTTGTGCGTCTTTTAGTTTGACTCCAGTCCACACTTGAGGATGGGGCAGCACATCTGTGCATTCCCTAGAGACAGCTATATTAATTGGGCATGCAACTGAAACTACAAACCTCTGCCATTTGAGGGCCTGGCTGGATAGAATGGAGAAAGAGGTTTTGACACTTCCCCCATGGGAGCCAGATCATGGCCCCACTATATTAAGATCTGCAATCCACGGCTCCATGGCAGACAGGACTGTTGTATCCTATAACAGTGTGGTATTGAATTATAATAATTGCCGGATGCAGGAAGTCTTTTTTGTCATACTCAGTGTATTTATTGTGTAAAAAAGTGCTGTGCAATGCTTTACACGTTGACTGTGTGATAAGCTTGACTGCTCAGTGCCAAGCTACCCAAGGTTGAGCGCAGGTTATACAGTGAATATAATCACCCACCCCTGATGGAAGTGGTAGGTTCTGCTTGGCTAAGGCCTTGCCTCAGACAAGTAGAATGTGTCAGTTCCAACAGTCACATAAAAAGAGCACAAGAAAAACAAATTGGCAATAAGCAGAGTGGTGAGTTGGGATCACCAGTGAAATAATGTCCCAATCACAACAGATGTACAGGATGTCTAGTGTCTACTGCAGTGATCACCAGTAAGGCAGTTTTATAGGCTAATGCACTTGCCACACAAAGAAAGTGGGTCTATGTGAGTCTCTAAGTATGTTCCAAATATGTAAAGGTTCGTTTCATTTGTGAAAGGTATTTACTATATAGTGAATATAAGTCCTTGAAGCATCCCAGGGCTTTACAGGTAACACTTTCATGTTATCAGGGGTATCTCCATCTTGATGTGCTGGGCATAGAATAGCGTTGCATGCATTGGATCTGGGTAAAGCTAAGTTACAAAAACTGGAACCGGATGAGGAGATTGAATATTTCAAAATGTTAATGAGGCATTGCTAGAATGCACCACACTGTACAATTGTTTTTTAACATTACACTTGTTTTGCATTTCACTTTTGTTACAATATCAGGAAGAAACAGATAGTGTGTTTTGCCTTCAAGCATGCAATATGCAGTAATTGTGTAATCAGAACCCAAATCCTCGGTTCCACAGGGAAAACATGCATTGGCAAAGCTTTCTGACATTGAGCTATTGGTTTTGCCAATGCTTGTTTCCTTTGCTATATTTTAATGTAAATTTACAATTCCAAGACAATCAACATGCTTGGGATCAATGTTTTTGTCACCCTGGAAGGTTAAAAAGTGACAAAAGCATTACATGATGGAGGCATGCGTGTGGGCGCACTACTAAGGTCTACATTAAAAACATTCAAAGATGGCTACTTGTGCATGCGCACCCATTCTCACTCCTGGGGAGCCATTATAGAATGCTTTTCATCAAAGTCAATCCTAATGGGTCTACTCAGCATTTTATCTTTTTGAGGTCAGGGAAATGAGTTTTGTATCAATAAATATCAATTATTCAGCTCCAAGATGCCGGAAGCGTTGACCATTGGCTTTACAAATACATTTGTTATGTTATAGTGCAGACACAATGTGTGTGATGTAGCTTCACTAATACCGTCTTATGGGTTATGAAATACCCCAAGAAAAATCTAATATGGCTGGCTTTAATGAGCTAGCATTGCATGTAAATATCATTGTGCATGTCAGTGCGTGCATGCTGTAGCACATAAAAGCCTCATTGGCTTTGTTAGCTGAGCTTCACACACGATAAAACAGACAATGAGGAAGCTATTCTACAATGAATAGTAGAAATGTAAAATTGTAGAACTCCATGGTAGTCATATGATCAGCTTCAGAAGGATGAAAGTGCATGTGGGCCCATTGGTGTACAAACCTGTAAACATGAGATCAAACACAGATTCCTCAAGTGGATTCATTGGTCCACCAGATCCAGTTTTTATTATGCTTCACTGTGCCACCTTAGTTGAATTTGTAAAATAAAATTAAACAACAGCAGAAAGACTAATTAGCCAAACAAAATAAAAAGAGAAATGCAAAATCCATACTCCACTTGAATGAAATGCTCATAGATGCTGTCCCATCAATTACTGAAATAGGAATGGCAACAGGAAAAGAAGAAAATATATAGACTTAGAAAAGTAATGATAAGTACACTCTAAAGTGGCTCCAGCTCATATCGAAGTAGAAATGCCATTTACTATATTTATTGGTTTTTTGTGGACTAGAATTATAAATAGCGCGAACAAAGTCATGTATTAATTTAGCATAGCACGGTCATTGACATTATTGCAATCATCTGGATATTAATATTTTTAATACCACATGATATGTTGAAAACCAGTAGTAGCCGTCTGGACTTATTGTAAATGGTTATAACGTTTGCTTTATTTGATGACAAATTCCAAATAAGAAAAAAACCTCTCTTAGCAGTGGCACATTATAAATAACCCACATTCTACTTTATATAAAACAAAGTCAAGTACTGTCAACGGGGAAAGAAAAGTCAAAGGCCATGTTTATGTTAATAGTTCCTGCCAATGTAATATGTGCAAGCATTAAATGTCAATTTATAAGAAGGATGAGAGCCTTCAGAGTGCAGTTTTCCAAGTAGCACATTCATTAGTGTTGGCTTCAAGTACCTGATGGCATTTAACAACAGGAGGTCATCAACAGGTCAACGTGAAATGAATCTAGAAAAGGAGTTTGCAATTAGTGTGTACTTGCATGCTTTCTGAAATAGCTGCAGAATTTGTTTTTGTATAAACTTTATTTACTTTTGCTTTATAACAGATAAATAAATCTCAGTAAATATAGACTTTTAAATTAAATGACTAAATGTGAGACATATATATGCTAGTGTTTACATGGACAAGGTGCATAACCATACATTTAGGAGAATCATTAATTATACTACTTCATGACATCCTGTCCAGATACTGCATTGTCTGCAATAAATGTGACATTATATGACGTTAACCTATAAGTGACTGCTCTAAAATGGACCAAAACATCGAAGTGCATTATTTGTTTGTATGGCTGTGTACAAGTGTACATACAAAATGCAGTCACCCATGTGGAAGATACCCAATGGATAAAGTGGGTTGACCCCATGCCCTGTACTGTATGCTCTGGCGAGAGGAAGCAAAATGTTACTTGACACCACAACAGACAAATGGTTGAAGAGGGTTGTCAAGAAAGCCCCGCTATGTAAGTATATATCTACTTAAAATTGTTGTGCAAACAAAAGGTCGTAGCTAACTTCAGACCTAATGAGCATATTTTAGTATAACAATAGTAGGGGGCTGTGCTGGGGAAGTCGGTAACTTTTCAGTAAGCAAAATGTTTTACTTTATCCTGCGCTTCAAGGGGCATATTTTCAAGCCCCTATCACCACAGTCACGTTACTTTTCATGACGTTCCTGTGGCGATAGGGGCTATGCTTTAATTACAAGGCAGCGTTAAGCCACTTAATGTGTCTTAAAGCCACTTTGTAAATAAGGCCCCCTTTCAAGCTACACTTAGGGCCCAATTACTAGTCTAGTCATGGTGGTGCAGTGGTGGTGGTCTGGGACCACCGACTCTGCAATGGAACCACCATTCCCTGGCGGTTGCGTGGTGCTTGAAAGGCATCTATATGTTTGGCAAGACCACTGCGGTCTAGCCAAGCATATTATGTGGAAGTCAGTTAAGAGTATATACAGTTGATGAAGTGGGGTCTGCTGGTTGAGCTAATGGCTATTCTAATTTCTGCTTTTCTGGCTCTTATAGATAGCTGCTATGGCACTGTTTCAATCTCAAGACCCTGTAACCTCTTCGAGTGGAACCAATGCTAGCGGATACTCAACATTGACACTGCTACACCCACTTGTGAGTCTCTACCCCTGACGGTGAAGGCCAAAATGTACATATCAGGGGTGACACCCCATGACCCCTCCATCTTCAGCAAGATACACCCCCGTGACTGTTATACATATTCCAAAAAGACTGGACATTTGTATGGGACCTTGTTTGCATCCAAATAAGATAATACCTTTACCTGCGTTTAGTCTAGTCGCGGCTCGCAATTCTCGTGGGTTGGGTGAGTCGCGCAGGGTTACTGCGAGTGTGGGTGGGGGGAGGTAACATAAAACGTACCTGACCGGTCCCGTGCCTTCTGCTCCTGGGCCGGGTCCGCGTTTTCATGCTCCTGAACAGGAACAGGCATGCTCCCTCCCCTCCTGTAAGCCAATCACAATGCTTCAATGGCAGCGTTGTGATTAGTGTGGAGTACCGGATAGCGCCCAGCCGGGAACCTGTAGGGAGGCCATTTTCTCTATGTAGGCTGCGACCAAAGCAGTCAGGGTACTCCGAGTGGTGCAAGCCACTCCACCCGACCCGCCCACCCGCCCGCCACCAACCAGGCATATCATATCCTCCCGCCTGCCCCCAACCAGTCATACCCCTGCCTTCTGCAGCGCGAGAAGCAGAAAATGAAATGGAATTTAAAATACCATTTTATTTTCTGCTTCTCGCCCTGTGAGAAAGCAGTGGGGAGGCACTCCTCCGTCCTAATGGAGGAGCCGCCCCTGGTGTAGTCTCCTTATTACTCAAGCTTGCATACGAAATAAGAGGCTCTGGGAGTCTCGGTGACAGTATGGCACAGATGGATTACGCCCTTTAACTCTACGAGGGTAATCTTAGGGGGCAGTTACAGAGGTTCCTCCTTTAAATACACGTCACTGTCAGCATTTGGTTAGGTGCACCAAACCCCCTGGCCCCTCAGATGACCTACAAGGGCTTCCATTTGTTTTCACTCACTGTAAAGGGGATGGTCGTGCCACCTGAACTGTAGGAAATCACGTGTTAGTGCGCTTTATTCTCTTAACCATTGCTCCTAGCCTACTACAGGTAAAACACAGCTTTTTAAAAAAGATAATCTAAGCCTGAGTCTGCTCTGGTAAACATCAGCCATGCGCACGCTTAATAATGCACCTGACACAGCTACTAATAGACTATTTCCTTTTGTTATCACTTGCATTAAAAAGGACACTTGAAGTGGATCACAATGGGCGAGCGGGCCTCTGCGCCTTGAATTTGAGGATTAGGAATTTCAGATTAATTTCGTTGCAGGCTCTATGAACAAGATACCGTCATTTTATGTGGAACCGTTTTTTTCTGTGGCAGCTCACTAAGGGGGTACCGGCCAATGATACATGCTCCCACGTTTTGAACTGATTAGCGTTCTAGGGGCTGGAGTTTGATAATTTTGTAATTTACATATTACCAAATTGAACAGTACAAAATAAAGAATATTACAGCTGTGGAGTTGAGACAGGATTATTGTTATTTCCTTCCTTATGCAGCTTGGACAGACAAGAAACGGATGCCTGGCATCATGGTCTATTTCTCTCTGTAGATGACAGCCTCACTGGATTTGTTCTTGAACCGGATTACTTCAACACTTGATAACATTTCTGCTTTGTTGTAAATCTACACATCAAAAATAATCCTTCTGCTGCTTGATTTGACAGTGACCTTGGTAGTTTAGTATTACATCCAAGCATTAAGAACTCCTCTGGTGTAAATTGTAATGTGACGACTCTAAACTCCTCTACCTTGAGGCTTTCAAAATCCATACCGAATCCATTCAAAGACCCTGTACGCATTTTTCTCCAGTCATCTTTTAAGGGTTTCAAATATTAGCAAAGAGGTCTTTAAATTTGTCTCCAAACTTTTCGACCCTTTCTGCCTCAGTGCAAGAGCCCAACTTGTTTGCAATGATCTCTCGCAGTTCTTTCAGTCTATGAAATGACCTATCTCTGATCTTCCTCCTACTTGCAGCCCGAAATATCACACAGGCTCTTCGTCCTGACAGACTCAGACGTTTCATAGTTATTCACTGAATATACTCCACATTGTCTGATCTTGTATGAGCTATCCATTTCTTCCAGAAATCTGGTCACTCAAATGATTTGAAATTAGCGATGAATGTTGTTCTCGCCCACCCTCTTCTTACAGATATCTGGGGCCTCATTTATGAAAAGTGACGCATCGGTGCGTGAAAACAGCGATGCGTCACTTTTCATTACGCCCTCCTTGCGACACCAATGATGCGTCATATTTACAGTATAACACATCATGGCGCAAGGAGTTACAGATCCGTCAGTATTTCTGACGTATTTGTATGGCGCAAAAGTGACGCATTGCTGGACTGTGTCACAAAAGTGACGCAACTCCAGCAATGTGTCCTTTCACATGGGGCAAGACCCATGTGAAAGGGCCTGCATCAGTCTTACGCCTGCTGTAAGGCATTTACGTCCTAGAAGTGGCGCAGTGAAATCTGATAGATTTCACTGCGTCACTTCTATGATCCTTTCCTGCGTCAGAGAGCCCCCCTGCAAACATTATACCTGACGCAGGTATAATGTAGCGCAGGGGTTTACAAAGTGACGCATCTACATAGATGCGTCACTTTGTAAATATGGTGCAAGAAGGCACATTTTTTACGCTGCTGGTGCGTCCAAAAAGTGACCACCGGCGTCGTAAAAGTGACGCACGGCCTCATAAATGAGGCCCCTGGATTTTATAGTTAGGCACTTTCTGTGCCAACATCTTAGAAGCAGGGGACAGATGTGCTCATCTTGGAAAATGACCATATTTTCACACATACATAAGAAACCCCGTACAGATCCTCTGGCCCACTCTAACTACAGGCCATTGTTTCTGCTTCTCATGACTTCTATGATTGTTGAAGCTGGTGTTAAAAAGCACATTTTCAAAAAAAAAATGTTTTAACTCTTTTTATTAACAAAGCTCGAGACACCATATCATTCAAAAACATTGCTATTAGTACATCAGTTGTCGTATACAGAGAATCAATGACATTATGTTCATGAATAAAGCAGGCATGTGCGTTACCCCCTATCATGTCGCTAGTCTTTCACCACAGTCCTCTATACCTTCTCCACGGCATCCACACTTTTTGCCATTTTCTGGCACATCCCCTAGTTTTGTACACAGTTTCCTCGGCCCTCTGGCACCAATCAAGATCTTGTTTCCACTCCTCCACCTGCAAGGGTGAAAGTGCCCTCCAACTCCCGGCAATATTGCGCTTTGCCACCTCGCCAATAAAGCCAGCCACAGTCCCACATATCTGGACCAGCCTGCATCACCACCAATCATTAATAAAAGCCATTTTGCTTCTAATTTTCAATTTCTTGAAGTCATTTTCAATTTCAGGGATCATTTGTTAGGATTTCCCTTCCAGTCAGGGAATTGAGTCACTTCAATTCTATTAAAATCAAATGGTCTGGTCAAACCCTGGGCTGAAGTCGATTCACTCTTTTTTTTGTGTGTTTTTTAATTAGGACAAACTAGACCCGAGACATTGGGTATCAGTGCGCTTTACATGAGCACCAGTTTTGTCACAGACAGACACATTCATTGTTGTTAGGCACGGGGAGATTAAG
Source organism: Lissotriton helveticus (assembly GCF_964261635.1). Lineage (NCBI taxonomy): Eukaryota > Metazoa > Chordata > Amphibia > Caudata > Salamandridae > Lissotriton > Lissotriton helveticus. Next base: position 1,716,324,086 of record NC_136059.1, read on the forward strand.
TGATTTTCCTAGAATGACAGGATGTTGAGCATCGTTGTCGAGACTCAAACCCGGTTCCCCAGCTTCGAGGTTGACCGCTCTAGCTGTAAGGCTACTGTTACTCTCACAACTGTTTTGTGCTGTGTCATGCATCATATGGATTTCAGCGCTATTGAGGAGCAAATTACATATAGCATATTTCTGCATATTCAACCTCATGACAACTTTCTGTTGTGCCTTCTTTCTGTTGTGCCTTTCATATATTTCCACTTGGATGTTTGAGAATTAACTCAAGCTAAAGCTGATAAAATTGAGGTCCTTCAGTTTGGTGTCTCTACCCATGTCTGGTCAGGTTGGTTTCCACTGGTCATCTAGGAGTACTTTCCTATAACCAGTGCCACAAGCCAAAACTATTTAAATTCAGATCAGTGGTCAATTATTGGTGAAACTACAGTTTTCTAGTCATTCTTTGCTTTCATATCTGTTTTGTGAACCTCAAGGAAAGTCTTACAGTAAGCCTTAATTATATTTAGGCTAGTTTATGGAAATGTGGTTTATCTTGGCCTCTTCAAATCAATTTTCTAATGGATGCAGGGTATTCAAAATTTAGCAGTTCGGTTAGTTTTAGGTCTTCCCCCAAGGACACACATTTATTTCACTTCACTGGCTTCCTGTTTTCTTCAAAAGTTCTGTACTAATCACATTTCTTTGTTCAAACTTTGCATATTGCTCTCCATCTTATTCTTTGAGATTCAACTCAAATTGCTTGCTGGCCTTCCCCCACTTTCTATGATCTAGACTAGAAGGCCTCTTTATCATTCTTTGTACCAAAAAGATGGTTTACCCTGACTCTTTTCTTAAGAGCTGTGCCCCAACATCTGAAGTTCTATGAATATCTTAAATTCGATCCTTGTGGAACGTTCATTGAGGGTTAGATCTTGACCTTGAAAATTATGTTTTAATAATCTTTCAGTGCCAGAATAGCTCAATAAGGTCACAGTGCACTCTCTAAGATTATGGAGCTGATTACGACTTTGGCGTGCTGAAAACGGGCACCGCAATGGGAACTCAAAAGAAGTTCCAGAACAGCATGGACTGTGTTGGAACTTGGGGTGCATGCAAATAGGGGAGTACATGTTCTTCCCCCCTGAATGCATACCCATGGCGGTGGGGGATTGGGGGCCCTTCAGGACCCCGTTTGTTTCCCCTCCACCAGCCTTTTTCTGGCAGTGAGCCCGCCATGAAAAGGCTGGCAGAGGGTAAACTCATGTTATGCTCGACAGACCTCGGCGGACCAGCCTTGCACATTATATAGGTCCATGTGCTGTGCCACCAACAGGAAACACAAGTTCCCTGGCACAGCTGGCACAGCAGTGGACGGTCCAAAAAGTAATCTCGGAATAGGTAGGAGGCAGGACCGCCACCGCTGCTCAACCGTGAGTCTGGCGGTCAAAGACCTCCAACTCGAAATCGGGTGCTAAGATTTTTTCTACTCTGTAATCATTGTACTTGCTTGTGAAAAGATTTGCATTTTTGAAGATATTCTCGAAAGGAGTCCATGTATTGGAACTGTTATTTTTCAGCTGCCTCGAACTGACAACTGCTTCAATGTACTTAGTTGATTTAGTTAACTTAAATGAGCAGGGAATTGGAGTATCAAGAGAGTGCCTGAGCAGGAGACCAGCAACCTTGTGCCAATATTTCATTCATTTGACACAGCTCTTGGGTGCCCCATCAGTCTCACCACTATAAAGTTATTTCATGATACACACAAGCCTGATTGTACATTAGAAATCACAAAAGAGCAGCCACCGAAAGGTCAAGGGTCTGAGGGTGGGAGTATTTTCAAGATGAGTTTTGTTTAAAATATGCCAAACAGCCCATGAGTGCATAAATTAAGACACTGGACTATAATATTTCACTCTCTGGGGATTGAGCAGTCATTGGTTTCACCAATAACTAATACTTTGAGTTGTAATATCTCAGGGATTAAAGTGCTGGAAGCTAGAGTGAAGAAAAATATTGACGATAATATCCTGCTAACTATGGGTAAACAAATAATCAATAAACCTCTTTTGCCATTAAATATTAACAGTATATTTCTAATTTTAGAGGAGGTTGTTTGTTGGAAAATAGCCCTTTCTGCAGGGCCACCCCCAAGTATTGTGCCTTTATCCTGCACTTTCTGCTGAATACATTTTTGCCAGCCCTAGGACTCTGAGAATTTTACCACTGCTAAGCATTGCTAAAGTGCATGTGCTCTCTCCTCTAAACATGGTCATATTGGCTCATACCCAATTGGCATATTTAATTTACTCATAAGTTTCTCGTAAAGTGCACTACCTGTTCCATGGACCTGTAAATTAAATGCTACTAGTGGGCGTGACGCACTGCTTGTGCCACCCACTAAAACAGCCCTCGCATCATGTCTCTGGTCTGCCATTGCAGAGCATGTGTGCGTAGTTTACACTGCCATGTCGACTTGGAACCTTTTGCCAGGCCCACACCTTCCCTTTTTCAAGATATATTTCACCCCTAAGGTAGGCCCTGGACAACCCAGAGGGAAGGGTGGAATGTATTTAAAAGGCAAGACGTACTTTTAAGTTTTGTATGACTTGGAAAACACTTACATTTGTTTTTTGCTACTGCGAGGCCTTCCGCTCCAATAGGTTAACATTGGGATTACCTTATTGCATTTTATAAGTGTAATTCCCAATTGTGAAGAGGTAGACTTTTCAACTTTGGTGTTTCTGGAATCCCAATTTAAAATCCAAGCTTATGGTCAAGTCAGATTTTAAATTGCAACTACTCCAAAATGCCAGTTTTATAAAGCTGGCATTTTTTTTCTTTAAAGCAAACACAATAAGATGGTGGACAGAGCACTGAAACTTTTCAGACATTCAGCCCTGTCACTATTAGATCTGGGTTGAATCCATCATTGTTCATTAGCTCACTTCACCACCCCAGTTCAGACCCAGCCATATGCAAATCAGTCTTGAACCTGTTCCTCATAGGAACAGTCCAGCCCGCACTGCCAAGCCAGTACTTTCCTGGGCTGGAAACAAGCATATTGGGACCGGTTTTGGGGTAACCGCCCTCATCACCCAGGCTAGCTTGAATCCAGTGGCAAAGTGAGCAAGGGACCCCCGTCTCGGAATAACCTGTCAGCTTGGGGCAAACAAAGCAAACACTAACACTTTAGCAGTTGTTGCCTGCTGCCTGCCTCTGACCACATGTCTGGGGTGGATGATAGCTGGGCTTTGTGTATTGTCCCTAGACATTCTGGTAGGATCAGAGGGAGGCGATGGATCCACCCTCATTTACACCTGAATATGCTGTGTCCTGTCCCCACACAATGGGCTGCATAACCCTCTGTCGTGAGCCTGGATCCAGGGCCGGAAGAGACGACCTCTGTGCCTTTGTAGTCTCCCCGACTTCAAAGGCACAACTGAGTGTAGTTACGGGACCTCTGACACCACCTCTTTAGTACACTTCTGGACCTGTGAAGACTGTCAGGAAGGACTGATGTGCTGCTGAAGGGACTACCACTATGCTGGACTGCTGATTTGTTTGACTCCTGCTTTGCTGTGCTGGCCTGCTGACATCCTGCCTGAGTGAAGGAGACTGACCTGTATCACTTGAACCCAGAATAACTCCAAGCTAGCTGGCTTCCTGATCCAAAGTCTCAGTGACATAAAATACTTTCAAGCAACCTGCTTCTGTGCCTAGACTCTACCATCTGTGAGTTTGCCCTACCAAATGGTGCCACCCCAGTCCTGGACCATTGGATGTGGGCCTAAGGTATGTCTCCATTTTCTGCTGAGTGGTGCATCCCAAGCAGAACCAACACATCTCCTCAGTTGAGTGGCTCATCTTTGAGCAGTAATGATGCATCGCATCTGTTGCGTAGATTGAACCCTTTGCAAAAGACTTGCATTACCACAGTCTCCCACATCTGGGACCAACGCACTGCCTTTGGAACCGCTGCTGTGCGACACTCTACCTGGAGTAAACTCCTCACATCCCTTGTCGGCAGCAGCTTCGACGCCAATGCTGGATCCGCCTGTCAGCTTCACCTCTCCTCAGAACTGACACATCGCCCCTGCTGCACCTCGCATCCTCAACACTGGAGTTCGCCTTGCAAGCCTTGTCAACTGGATCCTTAACGCAGACGAATCAGGACCTCACATGACAGCCTTGCCCCACTTTGGTACCGACTCACGGCCTCGGCTGCGCAACGCATCTTTGACGCGGATTCATGCAAGTGCTCCTCGACCAGGATTAAGGTACTTTGGTTCAAGAGGCCCAACTTGGTCCCAGTAGTCGGTGGCCACTCCATTGCTTGAGACCGGCCAGCACTTTTAGACAAACAGCTTTGTTATATTTTGAGAAGTGAAACTCTCGTCTGAATTGATCTAAATTATAGTGAATTGATATAATCCATTACTCTGCTTTTACAATCTGTTCCATCCAGCAGTGTACTTATACTGGTTTTGCACAAGCATTGCAGAATAGCAGTTACTTGAATCGACAACTACTGTGCTTATACATTTCGCATCGCTAGTTGAACATAGAAATAAAATCAAATGTGGCCCATAAATCATGTTAATATTTTCGAGGTTTTGCACTTTATTTCTATATGTTCTTACGATACAACTAAAAATGCATCACCCGTGGAGGCCTTCTGAGATGATGTCTCTGGCGATGGCGCGTCAGAAGACCGTGGGGCCCGAGTTGCTAGGATCCGAGTCCTTTGAGCGTGGTCCTTTCTAAGTGCGCAGCTTCAGCAGTGTTGAAACATCTCCTTTGAAACAACTTTTCACTCCCCCGCCAGTCCATTCCGAGTGTCATTCAGAGTAGCTGCATATGTAGTAATTGGGGTCAGACACCCGCTTCAAACAAGATTCTTCAAGAGCATTTTCACCTCTGCGCTCCCACGTTAGAAATTCTAAAACAGCACATGACATTGGTGCATTTGAGGGCACACAGCATCGTTCTTTGAAAGGTCTATCTATATTCTGCAGTAAACGCGATATACCATCTCTGGAGCTATTTTTTAAATTGGATTTTCTCGATGCTCACTTTGCAAACCAGCTTCTTTTGGCGCCTGTGTTTGTTTAATCATCCCACCGTCACCGAGGCCTCCATAGCCAAAGGTCAGATTTACTAATCTTTTACACAACACAGCAAGGCACATACCTGCACTACATTGGGTGAAGTGGCACGAGCTGAACTGCGCCTATTCACAAAGAGATGTGACTGCCTTGTGTCATCTCAGGCACCCTTCCACCATGGTGCGAGGGTGCCTGAGTTGTTGTGGGCAGAATTGATTTTGTGCAGGAAGGGATAATACCTTCCTGCACAAAAATAATCCTTAGAGGCTTATTCCTAATTGTATGTGTGCTGCACAACGCAGCACACATACAAAGAGGAGGATGGAGGATGAGACTAAAGCTGGCTGAGAGGCAGACTCCACATTTGAGTTCTGCCAGTTTTACATAAAGCCAAGTGCACCCAAGGCTACAAGAGTGCCAGGCAAAAGGCACAGACTACACTACACATTGGGCCTCATTTATGAGGTTGTGCGTCACTTTTACGCCGCCGGTGCATCACTTTTTGTGACGCACCAGCAGCCTAAAAAATGTGCCTTGTTGCACCAAATTTACAAAGTGATGCATCTAGGTAGATGCGTCACTTTGTAAACCCCTGCGCTACATTATACCTGCGCCAGGTAGAATGTATGCAGGAGGGCGTTCTGACGTAAGAAAAGGTCATAGAAGTGACACAGTGAAATCTATAAGATTTCACTGCGCCACTTCTAGGACGCAAATGCGTCAATTTCTTATGCCTGCCTCACAGCAGGCGTAAGACTGGCGCAGGCCCTTTTACATGGGGCTTGCCCCATGTGAAAGGACACATTGCTGGAGTTGCGTCACTTTTGTGACACAATCCAGCAATGCCTCACTTTTGAGCTTACAGATACGTCAGAAATACTGACGTATCTGTAACTCCTTGCGACATGATGCGTCATATTGTAAATATGACGTATCATTGGTGTCGGAAGGAGGGCGCAATGAAAAGTGACGCATCGCTGTTTTGACACAGCGATGCGTCACTTTTCATAAATGAGGCCCATTGTTTTTTGTGCGAACAGTGAGATTTGCCGGGTTCAAATGATGCTGAGCTGAGGCTGGGATTCGAACCGGGTTCCCTATGTTGCCTCTAGCTTTTATTTAGTGTGAAACTGATTCTCATGAATAATAAATATCAAGAAAAAAATAACTAAAAATCGTGACTGGATATTTATTTTAAAATGTTCGTAAACGCTTTATCCATGCATGGTTGCCTTCTATCGCCATGCAGTATCTTCAGGGTAGTTATGTATATATGTTTTACCTTACAGCGGTTTTGTTTCCACAATGTAGACCAAAAATATAGATCTGGTAAATGTGCAACGTCTAAAAATGTGAATATTTTCAAATTGCTTTTCCGTAAAAACACACTACTTGTTCATCTTTTTGACAAAGGGACGAAAGAGGCCTTAGTGAAAACCTGGGAGTTTATTGCTCATACAATAATTAGATTGATACAATGTTTCTTTTTCATGTTGCCTGGTATTGATTTTCAGAATGTCAAATGCTTAAAACAGTGCTACCACCAACAAAAAAATATTGACAACCAAAATTTTGCGAAAGTAGATTTGCCATTCTTTAAGATATATATTGACAAGGTACATACATGTGCAGTAAGGTACCATAAACCTATGCTTAAATATGGCAATAGTTTGGTTGTCAATATTTGTACTATGATATTAGGATAGCACAATATTAAAGACTTCAGACTTAATATTCTGGGTTGTATGTCAGAATATTACATACAGAAATATTGCCTGACATAATTATTGTGACCTAAATATTTATGCTGGACATCAATTGGAGGAAGTGATAACAAATGTAGTGGCATATTTACAAGGAGTTAACACCACCAGCACGTCACTTTTTCTAATGTTCTGGTGGCGTTAACTCCTTTGCCTTAATTACAAGTCGAAGACGCCTTATAAATAATACCCCTATTCACGCAGTACTTAGCGTGAAACAGAGGTGCAACGGATGTTGCCCCATCTTTACAAGGTATGGGGCAGTGCCAAAAATACCGGTAGAGAATACCTGGTCTCAAGAAGGCGATATGGGCAGAAATGCCTTAGTTCTCCTCGTATTTCATTCATTCCATGTGTGCTGCATTTTGCAGCTCACATGGATAGAGCAAATCGCCTTTAAAGATTGTTAATGGGCAGGAAGGTGTCCCTTCCTGCACATAAACAATTGCTTCTGCAGCGCAGGCCCTCTTGCAAAATGGCGCTAGGTGGCCCGCTCTGGTGCTAGGCCGCTTTATTAGCGTCATCACTAGGGGCACCGCTGGTATGTGCGGCATTCTTGTGACTACAGCACATCCCTACAGTTTAAACTGTTGGACTGCGGCGTTACCAATTTTGGCATGAAACCATGCTCCACCAGTTTCTGGTAAATGTACCCGGTAATCCTACTTAGTGGTAGATCACATTTTTGGGCAAGTTGGAGTCAGGCCTTTTGACATTCAGGTCCAACGTGGGTCAAACAGAGACCCACCAAAGGTCACTGCCCTTTTACCTTGTCGGCAGTTCATCATGGTCTGGTCACCTGAGCAAGGACACAGTGAGAGGTGCATAGAAGAGTGACAGTCCTTGTCGCCTGAGCACCTCATACTGTGCGATTTGGGCCAGTCATGGAATGTTTACAGTTCCATGATTAGGAAAGGAAGCCAAAAAAAGAGGATTTGACTTAAAGATAACACCAAACATTATGTAGTTTCTATAGAGAGAGTTTCCAGACAAGTAGGTTGTACTAATTAATCACAAAAGGCTCTGCCTAAGGTAAACAATAATATTACTGTGGTAGAGCAGACCTTATAAAGTAAAGAAACGCGCACACAGAGTGAACAGGATTTATCCTATTTCCTGTACTGAGCAACATCGTGAAATATGTTCCCACAAAGTATGCTTCAAACACAAGTGAACGTGATGCACATCAAGAGCCCGATGTTTACATACGCGTCTGTGTCAAAGAATGATTCACTAGGGACAATGAAACATAGTATTATTATTATTATTATTATTAAAAACATTTGTAACGCGCTCTATCACCAATGGTTTCTTGGCGCTGATAGACAAATGGCGTGGACCGGAAGCAGGATGTTCAGTCAAATGCAGTTTGGAAGAGCAGAGTTTTTAGAAGTCTGCGAAAGCAGTCAAGCTTTGAACAGAGACAAAGGGGAAGGGGAAGGGAGTTCCAAGTGGAGGGGGCCAGGACGGAAAAGCTCAGACCACCGTGCTTTTTCCTTTTAAATCTAGGAACCACGAGGAGGTTTAATGAGGCTGAGCGAAGGGCTCTCGTAGGGATATGACGGGACAAAACCGAAGAAATGAAAACGGGCGCTGCATCTGATAGGGCTTTGAAGGTGGTACATGCCAGTTTAAAGGTGCAGCGTTTGGATACCGGGAGCCAGTGTAGGCTACGAAGGAGGGGAGTGACATGTTGGTGCTTAGGCTGGTGGAAAATCAGGCGGGCGGCCTGATTCTGCACCAACTGCAGCCGTTGAAGGTGGCAAGCAGGAATCCCTGCATAAAGAATATTGGCGTAATCGAGCCTGGAGGTGATGAGCGCAATGACAACTTGGGTCAGGGCTTCTTTACTGAAATACCTGCTGATCTTGCGGATCCGCCTGAGGTGGAAGAAGCAGGCAGATGTGACCGCGTTGATCTGGGGTCGCATTGATAGGTCCTCAGAAATAATCACCCCCAGGCTTTTGACTGAGCTCACGGGAGAGGGTGCTGGCCCCAAAGAAGTTGGCCAAAACGTGGAGTTCCAGGGATGATTGGGGCCTCCTACCAGGACGAGCTCAGTTTTTGTGGGGTTCAGCTTTAAGTGGCTGCGGTGCATCCACTCCGCAATGGTCATCATGGTGGTCTGAAAATTAGTGCGGGAAGAAGGGAGGGAATCTATGGGGAAAATTAACTGAAGGTCATCGGCGTAATTAAAAATTGTGACCGGGGAATTACGGAGGGAAGCTAATAAAGGTTGGAGGTACAAATTAAAAAGAAGAGGAGAGAGTGCTGAGCCCTGTGGAACTCCGCAAGGAAGGGAAGTGTAAGAAGCGGAGAAGGAGGATAGGTGAACGGACTGAGAGCGTTGATGGAGAAAAGATCTGAGCCAGTCAAGGGCCACTCCCTGAATGCCAGCGTTGTGGACACGGTCGATCAAAAGAGTGTGATCGACCGTGTCGAAAGCTGCCGAGAGGTCTAATAGGACAAGGGCTTGAGGAGTGTTTTTATCCGCACCTTTCCTGAGGGTGTCCATGACAGCTACAATGACCGCCTCGGTGGAGTGGAGGGGTCTAAATCCTGCTTGTTGGGGGTCTAAGAAGGAAGATTGCTCTATAAAAGAGCTCAAACAGCGGGTAACAAAGGTCTCCAGGATCTTTCCTAAGTAAGGTAGGAGAGAGATGGGTCTGTAGTTGCTGAGTGTTGAGGGGTCTGCAGTAGATTTCTTTAATATAGGTAAAACTGCAGCTTGCTTAAAAGAAGATGGAACCTTCCCGGTGGCAAGGGAGTTGTTGAGTAGTGCCAAAGGGTGACCTGGGCAAGCAAGGAAGGCTTCTTTTAAGACCTGCGGGGGGCAGCAGTCGTTGGGGGAGCCCGAGCTGACTTTATGAAGAAGATTAGTGAACTCTTCTAAGGATATAGGAGGGAACTCTGTAAGGATATTGGTATTTGTGGGGGGAAGAAGAGGAGAAGTGGGGGAAGCCGGAGATGGAATATTATTTTTTATTGTGATTATTTTATCTGTAAAATAAGAATTGAGTGAATCGCAGAGGGTTTGAGTCGGCTGCGGTTGGAGGGTGACTCTATCTGGCATGGAGAGCTCATTTACAATTGAGAAAATATCCTTAGTTTTATTATTGAAGTTCAGAATTTTTTGAGAAAAGTATGCCGTCTTGGCATCCAAGATCAATCGTTTGTAGGATTTCAAGGCCTCGATGTAGGCTAGTTTAAGCAGAGGGTCGTAATGGCGACGCCAGCGGCGTTCAGATTGTCGCAGTGCGAGTTTTTCTGCTTTAAGTTGGTCCGTGAACCAACGTTGGGCGTCATGGGGGCGCTTAATTTTAATTTTTTTTAGAGGGGCAACTTCATCGCTAGCCTGTTGCAGCCATTCATCAAGATTGTCAGCCTGATGCTCTAATGAGGTCGACGACAGGGGTGTGGTAGAGATCAGTGAGTCAAGAAAGTCAGGCAAGTTGGCCCTTTTCCAGTTACGAGCCATAATGTTGGTGGGATGGGGAGGGGGACAGAGGGTGTGCAAGTGTAAGTGGAAGGAAATGAAATAGTGATCAGACCAGGAGCAAGGGAAAACCGAAGGAGGTGATATATCGAGGTTAGAGGTCCAAGCTTGGTCAAGAATATGACCTTTCAGATGGGTGGGGGTGTGAATGTGTTGGGTAAGATTCATGCCTGTGAGAAGGTCTGTGAATTCCACCGACGAATGATTTTCATGGGCATCAGCTGGCCAGTAATTAAAATCTCCAATTACCACGATATTAGCGTGGTTAATTGCTAAATGAGCGATTGCGTCGCTGAAGAGTTGGGGAAAGAGAGGCATAGAGTCCGGGGGTCGGTATACAAGGACACAAACAAAGGAAGATTTAGGGGAGGTGAATTTTAGTGCCAATAGTTCAGTTTTCGGAATGGAGTTTACCGAGATCTCAGAAAAAACATGTTCAGAGCGGATAATAGCCGCCACTCCGCCACCAGTCTTCCCAGCAGGCCGGTTGCTGTGCATAATATAGTATCCCGGAGGGATAGCAGCGAGAATATCAGGGGCGGAATCTTCAGTGATCCAGGTCTCTGCCAGGAGTATATGAATCATATCTCTAGGAAACGTATAGCAAGAAATAGAGATGGGATCTCAATACCTTTACTTGCGACCGAATAGGAAGGCACAAATATGACAGGGCCTGATGGTACCATCCTGCATTTCGAATGTTAGCTGTATTAATGTTTAATGTGAACAAAAATGCGATAAATAGAGTGAATAAAAAAGACCAATATGTAGATACAGCATGACCTCGGAATGATGAAGCTCAAAGAAATACAAAAGTCTGCCTTATGATAGAAAAACCACACTTTATTCTGAGCCAGTGAACAGGCAATTACAGGGCAACATTGTACTTGAAATCTTATATGTTCGCATTATGAGTTAAAACAACGAGGTCATCGACAATAGATTTTACACGTTTAACATATATATATCTATATTTGTAATCATTCTTTTCCAGAGGTAATTCTAATATTCCAAATCGTTATCAGTGTCAGTGGAAAAAGGTCAAGATAGTGTGTCTTCTCTGTAATGCAAAAGAAAGGCTTTTATGTTTCTTTTTAAAAAAATGTTTATTTTGTTTTCTTTGTATTATTGTTGCTGTGCACCATTATCTGGCTACCTTTACCCAAATGGCCTTAATTGCTTATCCCATTTTTAGAACTCTAAATACTTTACGGAATGTAAGTCCGCGGTCAGCGCTCTAGCTGCCATCAGGGGGCTATTTAGGTGGAGCCTCCTACAGCGCAGCTGCGGTAGAAGACGGTGGCAGTGTCTACACACCGCTAGCTTGCTGAACGGGAAGAATAACTTTTGAGTAACTGGCTGAGCATTTCCTAACATTGCCGCTTTTTAGACATTTGTAATTTTTAAAAAGGACTTGTGCACGATTTTAGCGTGCAGCGCAGCACTAATTGTTTAATTCTTATTTTAAATCTTACCGGAGTGCTGGTCTCGATTTCATTTCCTGCCCGCCTCGGTCCGACTCGGTAATTCATTACCGTTGTGCGGAGGGCGGACAGGTGAGGGCCAGGCACTTCCGGGAGCGGTCAGCGCTCTAGCTGTCATCAGGGGGCTATTTAGCCATCGCCTCACAGGAAGCGCGCAGCGAGTGCGCGCAGCCTCATTTCAGCCGAAGACCAGCCAAAGAGCTGCCCGTCTGCGCCCGTCCGCGACAGGACGCGTCGACGGGGCGGCGGCTCTGCACTATGCCGCCCATTCGCGCTGTAAAACACATCAGGTAGGAGGCTTCTTCTATATTACAATTAAGGCAGCCCATCTCCCCTTGTTACATGGATGATAAGAGGCCCTGTTTTGAAGGTCCCTTTTCATGCCTAAAATGCCATTATTCCTCCATGAAATTTAGTGATTTACAAAAATCAAGTATGTCACCTGATGACATGCACTGTATCCTTATTAATGTGCGATCTATGCCCAAACACCAAATAGAGATCTGGGACTTGATACACTCCCTGACTCCAGATATCTGTTTCATTACTGAAACTTGGTTAAAGCCCCACACGATATCTGCCATTACCATGGGAGTACCAACGGGATACAAACTGCATCATTCAGACCGCCCTGAAAAAACAGGTGGCGGCATTGCTATAATCTACAAAGACCACCTCAAAATGGATATTCTAGATAAACAATGTTGCAAAGAAATGGAAATAATGATTTATAGAATTACCTTCCCTAACAGAAAGACCAGCAAGGGAGCACTTATATACAGACCACCACTTACATACCCTAGCTTTTCAATATCTCTCTTAGAGATATTAGGCCCTCATATACGGGCCAATGAGGACTTCCTTCTCCTTGGAGATTTTAACATACACACCGACCAACCTGAATCCACGGAGACCAAAAATGTGTCTGCTGATTTGACAACCATTGGCCTCACACAAAAGAACCGGGGTCCCACACATGAAGGTGGACACTGTATCGACTTGATATATACCAACTTTGACAATATTTCCTGTTACGAACCTACCCAATTAGATTGGTCTGATCATTTTTTATTACAATTCACTATTTTTCAAGTCAACAAAGGCTCCTATAAGAAATCATCACCCCCTATTATACGCAGACAGTGGCACAAACTTACACTGGAGGCACTACAAAAGGTATGGGAAAAACCCGAAATTAAAGACACTGAGGAAGTAGAACATAGTCTAACTATGTTTCAGCAATCACTCACCGTAGCCATTGACAAAATATCCCCTTTGAAAACATTTAAACAATTTCCCGTGGCCAAACAGGAAAAATGGTACACCGAGGCTCTCAGAAAAGAGAAGCAAGAATGTAGGAGGATAGAGAAGAGATGGAGAAAATCACACTCAGAAGATAACAAGAAGGCACACCGTGCAGCCCAAACAAACTACTACAAACATATTAAAGCTGCCTGCAAAAACAACATTGCCCAACAGCTCATGGAAGCCGGTAATTCCCCTAAGGAACTTTATAGGATCCTTGAAACATTTGTTAAGCCCACGGCTTGTGTAAGTCCAGATGACTTCTCACAAAGTCTATGCGAAGAAGTCTCCTTATACTTCGAAAATAAAATAGAATCCATCTATGACAAAATTCTAGCATCTCAAACAGACAATGACACTCTGACTGTTCTCCCCCCCACTGAAAACACCAACCTCACGCTGACTACATTCCCTCCTATCAACAATGAAGAGCTGTTCGCACTAATGACCCATGTAAAATCCGGGTCTCCGGATGACCTCATCCCTGTTAAAACTCTAACCTCCCTCAGCACCTTCTTAGGTCCCCACATCCAAGATGTAATTAATCAGTCTCTGAAGAAGGGATATGTACCAACCGAATGGAAAAGAGCGGTGGTGAACCCCATCCGTAAGAACGCGGTTCTCCCTTGGACGGAGCTTTCCAACCTCCGGCCCATCTCCCTCCTACCGTATTTCAGCAAGCTGGTCGAGAAACATGTCAACGCACACCTGTCTAACTACATCGAGGCAGCGGGCGGCCTAGACCACTCACAATCTGGTTTTAGGCCCAACCATAGCACCGAATCAGCCCTCTTGTCAGTGACAGATAACATCAGAATGTCTCTTGACAGGGGGAGCTCAGTGATTCTGGTGCTATTGGATTTGTCCGCTGCCTTCGACACGGTGTCGCACAAAATCCTTCTCGACCGCTTGAAGGGAGTGGGAGGAAAAGGGACCGCCCTTGCGTGGCTTGAAAGCTTTCTTGCAGACAGACAACAAGGTGTCAAACTAGGTTCCCATAAATCTATTTGTAGGAAGCTCACCAAGGGTGTGCCACAGGGCTCATGCCTGAGCCCCACGTTATTCAACGTATATGTGGCCCCCTTGGCGGAGATTATAAGATCTTACGGGTTCTCCCCAATCTCCTATGCTGATGACACCCAGCTGTTGTTTCCCTTCCAAACTATCACACCTGCAGTCATGCAATCCTTTCAAAATGGTATGAGAGCTGTGGCAGGTTGGATGGCCCAGAACTTCCTCCAATGCAATGTGACTAAAACCGAAGTCATGTTGTTTGGAGGGGCCTCCCTGCTCTGGTCTCCGGATTGGTGGCCACTTGAGCTAGGACCTGTTCCTGCGCCCAAACAGACCATCAAAAATCTGGGAGTACGCCTGGACCAAACACTGATTCTAAAAGATCATGTCAGTCAAGTCACGGGAACGTGCTTCCGAACAATTGGTCTTCTACGGCACATTTTCCCCTTCCTGCCAGACATCCACAGGAAAACGCTGGTACAGGCACTAGTTCTCGGGCGGGTAGACTATTGCAATGGTCTACTCATTTCTGCCAATCATGAACAACTACGCAGACTGCAGGTGGTGCAGAACACTGCAGCAAGACTCATCTTGAATGCCCCTCCCCGTACCCCGTCACGCCCTCTCCTTTCCCACCTTCACTGGCTCCCAGTGCCACAACGGGTCAATTTTAAACTTTGCTGCATAATGCATAAGTGCATTTATGGGTCCGGTCCCAAATATTTAAAAGACATTTTTGTTCCCTACTCTCCTGGACGTGCTTTGCGCTCCAGCAACACTATGTTGATGCATGTACCCAAAGTCACCAGAGCGAGACAGGGTGGCCGAGCACCCTCTCTCAAAGGCCCTTTGCTATGGAACTCCCTCCCTCCACAGTTGAGACAAGTATCTAATCTTTTTTCTTTTAGGAAAAAACTAAAAACATACCTATTCACCCAAGACTAATTTTCCTCTGCCCCCCATTGCCATCTCCTCAATAAGTTCTCGTGACCCACACAGAAGCTACGCGCGGAGATACCCCTTCGGGGCTGATTCATGCGCGATATAAGAATATAAATAAATAAATAAATAAAATGTTATGAACAAAACAGAATATACTACCAAAAATACCAAATACCATAGACAGTATAGGGATAATTAATCAGGAATCCAAGGACCAGATGTAGGTGTCAAAATACCGGTCGGAATCGGCCGAAAATACCGATTTTCGGCCGTTTCCGACCGGTATTTTGACATTGGTATGTAGGGGCACTGAAAACATACAGATTCGGTAATTTTACCGAATCGGTAATTTTACCAAATCTGTAAAATTACCGATCGGTAAAATTACCGAATCTGTATTTTCCTATGTAGGTAGCACTTCTAACAGTGCTACAGGGCCTTTAGAATTCGTTATTTACCATGCAATACAATTGCATGGTAAATTACGAATTCTTGTGTACATGCACATCTGTGCATGCACACCTGTGCCATGTGGCACACAGACATGGCCTAAGGGCATGTATGCGTGCCACATGGCGCACAAGCCAGTTACAGGGGTGCAACAGGGTGTCAAAGTGATACCCTGTCCCCCTTGTAAAATCGGTAATTTTACCGATTCGGTAATTACCGAATCGGTATTTGCTATTGAATCCTATGGGCTTCAAGGCCCATAGGAATAAATGGCAAATACCGATTCGGTAATTACCGAATCGCCAAATACCGAATCATACCGATTCGGTATTTGTTACCAAATTTCTACCTACATATGATTTACCGATTCATGAATACCGAATCGGTAAAATTCGGTATTTATGAATCGGTAAATCACTTTTACCTACATCTAGGCCCAAATTAGTAATCTCAGATAGTCACAATTACAGCTCCATCAAGAGACTGGTTGGACAATTGAACTACATTAATGGAAGGAGGGAACAGATGAAGCAGTACCGACTGCCGACATAATAACAAAGAAGGAATTTAAAAAAAAACAATATAGATAGTGCATAATTTATGTATGATAACACACAGAGCATTGGTGACATATGGGGAAATTACATTTCTATATCTGATCAACGTGGATAGGACTATTCCAGATTGTTAGTATAAAGGAGAAAAAAAGGAGACCTCCCCAATGTAACCCATGGGTGTTATGGACGGCGGGGATGGTCTTCAATTGAAGGAAGTGGTCTTATTTGTTCCACGTGGGAGTTAATCTGGATTTGGTGATTATCCCTTCCCCAAATGGAAGGACATATGTTAAACGAAATAACAAATGGGGCAAGTCTCCGCAACCCTCAGTGAAATTGCATCTTATATCACTTGATATTAGACCCAATTTTTAACCTAGCTGGAGTCCAGCATGATCTGTGGAGGATAGTTTCTTACAGTGGACAGTGGCTGCCCTCACTTTGGAGGAACTGACATTAGAAAAAATAAGGCATCATGGGCCATATATATCAAGGGGGGGAATTCCAAATCGCACTTTGTTATTAACACCAAATCACAATTTGCGATTCAGTATTCCATAAGTATCGCAGGTCTTAAGAAATTGTTTTCAATCCACTAGGATTCGCAATTGACTGAATCACAGTTACCGATTCGGTATTTTCCTAATGCATTTGCAAATTGCGAATGTCGCACTAAGGTACTGGGTGATTACCTCTCAATCAGGGTAGTGTATCACCACTGCTGATGCATGGGGAACATAGAGGATCACAGACAGGTTTTTGAGAAGGTCACCAGAGGGAGTAAAAGAAAGCTGAAATTTAGTGAGAATGAACTAGAAATTCTCACAGAAGAATGTGTGTGCCATAATGATGAGTTAATTGGCAAATCGTTTACAAATGTGCCTGATTCTCAAAATAAATGTCACTGAGTATTCAGAAGAAAATAATTTCCATGGATGTCACACAGTGTACAATCATCAAAATACGAAAGCGATGGAAAGATCAAGAACAAAGGAAAAAGTGGCAAGTAAACAGGCATGTGCTACAGGAGGAGGACCCTCCACTTAGCCACCACAGACCCCTTTTGAAGAATTAATTGAGTCAACATTTGAGCCTTAGAGCATTAGGGGTTTCAGTGCAAAAGACACATTACCATCAGCTGCTAAGGGTACGAGTACCTTTTTTTCAATATCTATATTTAAACATGACATTTACATATCTAAATTCATTTGACCTGTTTATGGTTAGGTTTTACATTTATGCAAAGTGACATAAAGTATGCAACATGCACTCCAGACAAGATTTTGTATTTCGCTTTGTGGTGTATTTGGGGAAATGTAGTGCTATCAGTTAATCTTACTTATTGACATACATTCAGAATTTTTTTTAAATGACTCATAGAATGATTCCACTTTCGACAACTACATTAGTATGAATATCTAATATATATATTTTAAAACCAAAAAACTAAAGTTATTGTTTCCTTATATATTATCACAGTAATATACATTCTGTTCTTACACAAATGTGCCATCACAAAGGGGGCAAAAATCAGAATTGGAGGAAGTCAATGAGCCACTGCACATTTCCATGCCACCAGTGCCTTCAAATGCACTCCCAAATGTTTCAGAAGAGCTGAGGTGTCTCCAACACCCGGGGACATTCCACAACCTGCTATAATGCCAAGGAAAAGGCGCAGGAGGATTTTACAGAGGCGTTTCATTGCTTTAGGGGCCTGAACTTCTGCCCATGTTACATCACATGATGAGGCAGCAACCTCTCAATTATTTGTGAGTTAGAGGCATCCATTTTGTTAGGCATGCACCTGCAACATAAACGTATAGAAGGGGTTAGAAAACACCTAGAGGCTATTGAAAAAACTATTAAAAATAAAAATGCCTTTGAAAAGATTGATAGCACTGTAGAGGAGGGTCACAGGAAAAACTTGATAATATAATTGAGGCAATAACACAACTATATACTGTTATGCAACAGGAAAGTGTGCCACATAGATGTTGACATAATCATCATATGTCAGTAGTACTGATGGTTTCAGTTGATCACTTAAGAGTCGCTCATGCCACTTTGTCAAGGTGCAGAGTTAACCTACAAGATTTAATGAGGCACTATATTGAGGATGTGACTTGCGGCCTTGTACAGATGATCACTGCCTAAGAAAGCATCCAAACCACACAAATAACTACTGCTGGTCAGGTAGGTAGTGAGGAAAGTGAAAAGGATGCAAAGTTAACTAGTATCTCTGCTTTAGAAGCCATGAGTGTGTGGCTCACTCGTAGCCTTGCTGCAGGTGGTGATGAGTCTGCACATGCTACTATTGCAATCTCAGAAGGGACCAGTGTTGGGGGCGTGGCTTAGGCGCCAGCCAAGATGGCGGGGTAACGGCGAGGCTCCCGTGACGAACTCCGCATCCTGCACCTTCCCGACGCTCACAGGGCAGTATTTAGAACAGGAGATACTCCCGCTGCCATTACGGGATACAGTGAATCCAGCGCCGCATTTCTCCCGCGTTTCCATCGCGTCTCAGCGCATTTACACGGATGGACTCTAATCGTGGCGGCTCCGACCGCCATTTTAACTCTTGAAGCGGCGGACCTCGCTGACCACGATGTGCGCGCACTTTCATTAGAACTACTTCATGCACCACCAGAGCGCTTCACTTTTTCCCCCAGTATGAGGTAAGCCACTTGTGTTTTGACAGCTTTCCTTGCTGCATTCGTCCTGCTCATTACTAATTGCGGATATGGTTTGGGAGCCCCGACCGCCATTTTCTGATCGGCGATAGTGATATCTGCGCCTCTATGGCGGAGTGCTTTTCCCCGCTTATATTTTTATATTTTTGAGCCCCTCGTTGCCTCAGTGACACGGCGGGACTAGCGCTCCTGCACTGTTTTCTCCTCACAGCGTTTTTTATACTGCTCCTCTCCATTTTGTCCTTCTCATGGCCTTCTATGTTCAGCTGATGCTCCGCTTTCATTATGTGAGGCGCTTAATGTTTCCTCTGTTTTTGAGGAGGATTCCCTGTCGTTCTCTCTGACTCCAGCTCCACAGGGTGTCTTTGGCAGCGTTATCTACTTCTCTGCTCGGTTTTCTTCAGCCCAATCGTCATTTTGCTGCCTGTGACACTCTCATCTCCTCATATTATCTGCTGTGACGATGTGTTTTTCTTCAACTTCCCCCCGGCCACATGGAGGTTCTTTTTTACGATAACCTCTTTCCTTTTTGACTCTTTTCTACGGCCTCCTGGTTAATTGGTCGGGCTCAGGATTCCTGTTTACCCCTTACCTACGAAACTCTTGCCTAACTGACTTTCTTAGGGTGGCCAACGCTACTTTTACCTTCAGCTCTCTGTTGTTCTTACATGGGGAAACTCCGTAATTTAAAGCTCTCTACGGCAACCAAAGGATCTACCAACTCTGATTCTGACTCTCCTTCACAGGATATGGAGCAAGGCGCAATGTCTAAAACTGAGACACATTTGGGGGCAATTTCTAAATCTCACAGTGGCAGCAAACTACCGACCACTCTGGCTTCTTCTAAACGCCTTAAAAAATATCCTACATCTCCGGATAACATTCCTTCTCCTTCTTCTCTGGAACTTATCCTGGAGGAATTGCGAGCTCTCCGGCCTTTTATGGAAATGACATCCCAAACCTTACAAAGTATGCAAGATAAATGTACGACCCTGGATTCTCGAGTCTTACTTCTTGAACAATCAACAGAATCTGTCCAGCGTTCTTGTTCCCGCATCCCGTCCATGGAAGCTGAAATTCTTCATCTTAAGAGGCAGACTGAGGATTTGGAAAATCGGAATCGTAGAAACAATCTTCGCCTTTACGGTCTCCCTGAACTCACGGAGGGGTATAACCCCACTGCTTTCTTCCAATCTTTCCTTTCCAAAATACTAGATGCTCCTGCCTTATCTTCCGTCAACATACAGAGAGCCCACCGCCTGGGCCCTAGGGTTTCCCCTAAACCTCGGGGCGTCATCATGCTGTTTCTCCAGTATACGGATCTTCTGCAAGTGCTTTCCGCCGCCAAGGTCAAAAAACAAATTGTATGGGAAGGTCACCGCCTTTATCTGTCTCAAGATGTTGCCAAAGTCACAGCTGACCGTCGGAAAAAGTTCCTTGATATGCACCCACAACTGAGAGCTCTTAATGCTAGATATGGACTTCTTCACCCGTGCCTCTTCAAGGTCACTTATCAGGAGAAGACTACTACTTTCGAGGATCCTGTGGTGCTCCAAGAATTTCTTCGTCGACATGGGGCTAGTGGCATGGATACTTCCGGACCCATCTGAATGGATTTGTCTGCACTTGTTTAGTCTTATTCCAGTGAACCTTGTCTCAATTTTGTGTTTCATATCATCCTAATGTCTTATCCTTTCTTATTAACCTTTGTTTTTTATCCCCCTCTCCTATAGGTTCATCCCCACTCACTCTATCCTGTTGTTATCTCTGTTAGCCTTTTACATTGCCTTCTTTGTTATTGTGCAGGCAGAGGTTCGGCTGTGGTTGCTGTTCTCGTTGTTGTCACCGTTGTCTCTGGCGCCATCATCCCCTTATCCACGTTTGTCCCGTAAGTATGTTTTTCAGTCGTCTGTTTTGGACTTGTACTGTCTTTTTGTTCCTCATCCCTTTCTACTCTTCTTTTTCCCTTCCATTTCTCTTCCTTTCCCCTCATTTCTCCTCTCTTCTCCTATTATCTTTCAATCTCTTCTCCCTTCTCCTCTGCTATGATATCTTCTTTCATCTTTCTCTTTTTGCTGACTCAGTAAGCATGTTTTTGCTTTATATTGTTCTCTCTGTTCTCGTTCCGTGTTACTACCTGGAATGTTAAGGGTTTAAACAACCCAATTAAGAGACAACGAGTACTGTCACATCTTGCTAGACTTAAAACCGATGTGGCCTTTATTCAAGAGTCTCATCTTTCAGAAGCAGAAGCCTTAAAAGTTAAACGTTGTTGGGTGGGACATGTTTTCTTTTCTCCCACTGATAATAAGAAGGGTGGAGTTTTGATTTTGTTTCACAAAAGTTAAATGTTTCTGTAGTTTCTCAAGTTTGTGATGATCAAGGTCGTTGGGTACTCGTTAAATTGCTTATTGACAAGATACCGATTGTGTTTTTTTAATGTTTATGCCCCCATTGGTGTCGATAAGTTGTTCTGGCCCTCTGTCTCTGACACACTTTCTACCCTAAATGAGGAATGTATCATTTTTGGTGGTGATTGCAATTTGATTTTTGACCCCATCCTAGACCGTCAATCCAAAGTTAAGTTTTCACCTTCTAGAATTCACTCCCAA
Source organism: Lissotriton helveticus (assembly GCF_964261635.1). Taxonomy (NCBI): domain Eukaryota; kingdom Metazoa; phylum Chordata; class Amphibia; order Caudata; family Salamandridae; genus Lissotriton; species Lissotriton helveticus. Next base: position 1,716,345,492 of record NC_136059.1, read on the forward strand.
TTCACCGAAACCATTCAAAACAACGCATTAGTGGATATTTGGAGATTGTTTAACCCCGACCTTCCGACCTTAGAGAATACCGTTTTTACTCCCCTACACACAACTCCCAATCACGCATTGATTACCTGTTCCTCAGCAAATCCCTCACCCAACATGCTATTCACTCTGACATTGGTTCCATTCTGATCTCTGATCATGCCCCGGTACTCGTTGATATGGACCTCCTTCCCTTTTCTCCCCACTCTGGTAGGTGGAGGTTCAATAATTCATTACTTCTTGATCCTATTTTCTGTACAAAGTTCTCTAAGTTTGCATCTGAATTCTGTATGCTTAATCACACTCCTGATTCCTACTTCATCATAGTTTGGGACTCTTTTAAAGCAGCCTCTAGAGGTTTCATTATTAATTTTGTTTCGCGCAAGAAAAAAGCTAATGAGGCTAAATCATCTCTTTTACTCGCTAAAATTAAACAGCTCGAACTTGCCTATCACTCCTCGAACTCTGAATCGTCCCTTAAGGATCTCATTGAGGCTAAAATTTCTTTTAACACATTAACCACCGATGCTGCCTCAAATGTTCTACTGAAATGCAACGCACGTTATTATGGTGGCCAAAATAAAATGGGGAAATTACTTGCTAACTATTTAAAAATCCGAAAATAACGAGCGAGAATCGAACTGATTAAATCATCATCTGGGGACTCCTTATATAAAGATAAAGACATTCTTAATGAATTTATTCTTTTTTATAGGAATCTGTATACTCCAGAACTTATTCCTTCTTAAGGCTGAAATTCTTTCTTACTTCCAATCTCTCTCCTCTCCTCCTTTTTCTCATGTGGACTTTGGACCTTTGGATGTCGATATCTCAGTTTCCGAAATCTCCCACGCTGTCTCTCAATTACGTCACGGTAAAGCCCCTGGCCCGGATGGGTTCACTATTGAATTTTACAGCCATTTTGCTTCTTTTCTTTTGTCAAAACTCTTACTTTTATTTCAATCTTTTATGAAGTCTGGTTTATCGAGTGGCTCCTTTCAACAAGCCCTAATTTGTTTAATCCCTAAGGAAGATAAGGACCACTCTCTCTGTAAAAATTACCGACCCATTTCTTTAGTTAATACTGATTATAAAATTTTAGCTAAAATTTTGGCTCTTCGACTGGACCCCCTGCTGCCTGACTTAATTGGTCCCGAGCAATCTGGCTTCGTGAAGGGTCGTCTATCTTCCGATAACTCTAGGGTCTTTTTCAATATTCTTAGTAAAGCTTCATCTTTAGATCTCCCCATAGCTGCTATCTCTCTGGATGCGGAGAAAGCCTTTGATAGAATCGGTTGGGATTTCATGTTTCAGGCTCTCTCTTGGTCAGGTATCCCTTCAAAATGTATTTCTCTTGTTTCCTTGCTTTATTCCAGTCCCCAAGCGTCGATTTTTGTCAATGGTGCAGTTTCAGATTATTTCACCCTTCAAAGAGGCGTTCGACAGGGTTGCCCCTCTCCCCTTTATTATTTGTTTTAGCCCTGGAAACTTTTCTCACCAAAATTCGTCAAGATGACTCAATTTCTGGCTTTCACTTTGCTTCTCAGCAAGTCAAACTTTCGGTTTATGCCGACGACATTCTCTTCTACTGTTCAGATCCCATCTCTTCTCTCCCTTCTTTCCTACAACAGGTCTCCTCCTTCTTCGCTGTTTCAGGTTACCGTCTCAATGTAGACAAATGTGAAATTCTCCCTTTAAACCCTTTATGTCAAAAGCATCTTTTTGATATTTCTGGTTTCTCATCGCAGCCAACTAAAATTAAATACTTAGGTGTTTGGTTTGCCCCTCTTTTATCAGACACTCTGAAAATCAATTTTGAATATGTTTCCAAAAAACTGGAGTCTGCCATCTCTCGCTGGAACCCACTCTTCTTGTCTTGGTGGGGTCGTCTGAATTCGATCAAAATGATGCTCTCACCTCTTCTATTATATACTATCTCTATGATACCAAACCGCATCCCCGATTGTTATTTTAAAAAGACGGATTCTATTCTGCTTACATTTTTGTGGAAAGGTAAAAGACCTCGTATTGCACTTGCTTCTCTGCGAAAGGACAAATCTCATTCTGGAGTTCGTTTTCCTGACTTCAAAGCCTATCATCGTGCTTTTTCTCTTAAACAATCGGCTCGTTGGCTTTCCACTGATCTTCCTTTCTATCCTCCCCTTTGGTTAACGATTGAATCTTCTTTTATTTCTCCCTTTGATTTTTGTGAACTCTTATCCTTCACTTCTCCTTTTACTAGTCTTCGCAACCCCATTATTTCTCATTCTCGTACGCTCCTCTCTCCTTACTTATCTTCTTCCTATCCTTCTTCCTCTTCGACACATGAGCAGCCCATTTGGCACAATAAACAACTTTTAATTCGTACCAGTACTTTCTTTTGGAAGTCCTGGCATTCCTGTGGTCTTCGTGAGGGACATCTCAGCTTCTCTCTCATAATCTCCCTCTATCTTTTTCGGATCTCCGAACTTAATTCTCCTTGCCCCCTAGTTCTCGCTCCCAATATACTGCATTACATCCTGTTCTTCTGTCTTATCTTGCATCCTTGCCAGATTCCAATCCCATTCCCCCCACTGTTCGCTCTAAAGCTCTAGCATTACATTCCTCTCCTTCTGCTTCCTTCTTATACAACTCAGCTCAATTCTCTGCTGACAGGCTCAAATTGAAAATTTAATTGGCTTGGGAACGAGGTCTTCTCTTTAGAATGGCCAATTGTGTTATGGGACCAAATTTGGTCCAAACTTCATAAAACCTCTAGAGCTGCCAACACAACTCAAACTTTATATTTTATTTACAACCGTGCCTTATTGACTCCCTCTGTTGTATCCTCCTTCTCCTCAGACTCTTCCCCTACTTGCTGGTCATGCCCCTGTCTATCTGCAGACCTGAAACACATGCTTTTTGAATGCCCTCCCATTCTCCAATTTTGAACCTTCGTTTGGTTACAAATTCAAAAAAAATTCCACTTTCACATTCCTTTCTCCCCTTCTTACATCTTTTTAGGTTCTTTATCCTCTGCACTTGCCCAATCACATCGACACTACCTTCTTCTGGACCTTTTCATTGCCATTGCTTTTCACCATATCACTTCTAATTGGAAACAGGCCACTAATGTCTCTTTCCGTTCATGGTGGAATGCGGTATGTTTCCACCATAGACTAGATACTAATTTTGTTTCCCTAGCAATTAAACGTGATCTCCTTTGGCTCCCTTTAGTGAATTACCTATCCTCATCTGCCCCTTCATCTCTCACACATGATGTCCACTCTGTTGAGGTGCGCAAACCACCTTAATCTATTTTCCTATTAATTGCTTATCTTTTTGTAACTTATTATGCTTACTTTGTCGCTTTAAGTATCTGATATTTGATGTAACTGTAATTTTTTCTTCTTATATTGTTCTATATAAATTTCACCCTTCCCTCTCTCCCATTATTGTATATTTTGATGATTCAATATTTTGACTGTTTCTTCATCACTCCAGTTTCTTTTATGTCTTTCTCTAATGTTCAATAAACTCAAACTTAAAAAAAAAAGAAGGGACCAGTGTTGGGAGAGGATAAATAAAAGCATGGAATAACTGTTTCAGATTTTGTAGTTTGTGGTTGCCATTGTTTCACCTTTTTAGGTCGAGCCTAAGCAGTGCGCAAGACCTGGTGTAATGGGTATACGGAGTATAATCCCGCCTGCTGAGGCCACTGGGTCACTCTGGCATTGTTCCGCTTTCCTGGCTCCCTATTGGCTGGGCTCATAGCGAGGTCATTGGATAATTACAGAAAGTGCTCCTCGGAACAGACATGAGACGGAATAATACAAATATATAAAGATTTTATTCCATGATATATATTTTTTTATATATATATAAATATCAGGCCAAATAATGGATTTTCTTAAAATTCAAAACATAATCCAGCAAAACAGTCCCACAAACCAATCTCATACATCACCCAAATGAGGGGGATATTCTGACTGATCTTTCCATCTCCCTGAGAACCTGTGTTCATTTTTAACATCTAGATCAGCCTGTGGCTGTCATGTACTTTGATATTTTGTGTGTATGTTGTATGGAATGAATGTTATTTTGGAATGTATGCTGGAATGAAAGTGATGTATGAGATTGGTTTGTGGGACTGCTTTGATGGATTATATTTTGAATTTTAGGAAAATCCATTATTTGGCCTGATATTTATATATATAAAAAAATGTAAATCATGCAATAAAATCTTTATATATTTGTATTATTCTGTCTCGTCTGTTCCGGGGAGCACTTTCTGTAATTATCCAATGACCTCGCTATGAGGCTTTGACTGAATTGATTGGCAGGTACCTGTTTGACTTTGTTGTTTGCATTTTCCCCGCTTACCTGCCTCCATCTTGTGGGGGGTCCCCCTTCTATTTAGGATTCCCTATTGGCTGGGGCTTACGAGATGTCACTTCCGTTTCATATCAGGCAGCACCGACCAACTACAGTTTAGTTACGCTGCAGGGCTGCATCTGTTTGGTTTAAGGACTACTTAAATTTTGTTTATGTCATGGCTCCTGTTTCACAAGCCTGCTTTTATGTTTCTCCTTGCCGCAACCACAATTTTGTATTCACTGCAGACAAGGTGCAGCCTTCTTCCAGTGCTGACTTTTCCAGTGCAGCCTCATCCTTACGCTTTTGAGTGGCTACTCATGCCAGTCCTGAGTAATTAGTGCTGCTTCCTTCCAGGGCAGTTTCACCCGAGAGAAGCCTTATTCCGGAGCTCTTTAACCCAGCCACTGCTTCCTCGTGTAGAGCTTTCTTGCTCTTGGACCTCATTACTGTAGCCCACTCCATCTGGGTAATAGAATGTAAATATTATGTCTTAAGGAAAGGGTGCAGTACCACAGGCAGTTATTGGGACACCTAGTAACAGCTTGTGGTACTGCACCCTTTCCTTAAGACACAATTCAGGAATTCCATTACTATGTGGTTTAAGGAACGCGCGCAAGCATTTTGATGCATTTTTTAAAGCTTTGGTAGCCTCTGTGACAAGAAAAGAAATTCCACTTATTATATAAAAATGCTCTCACTAGTTCCTTAAGCCTCATGGTATTAGAAATCATATATTATGTCTTAAGGAACGGGTGCGGTACCACAGGCTGTTGTACTACTGCACCCTTTCCTTATAACCTAATATAGGAATTCAATTACCACGAGGCTTAAGGAACAAGCGCAAGCGCAAGCATTTCTGTGCATTTATTTAGGCTTTTGTAGCCTTTGTGATAAGAACAGAAATTCCACTTATTAAGGACAAAATGTTCGCTCTAGTTCCTTAAGCTGCATGGTATTAGAATGCCTATATTATGCCTTAAGTAAAGGGTGCAGTACCACAGGCTGTTACTGGGACACCTAGTAACAGCCTGTGGTACTGCACCCTTTACTTAAGACATAAATATAAGAATTCCATTACTATGTGGCTCAAAGAACGAGCTCAAGCATTTTTTCTTTCATTAGTGGAATTTATAACGAGCATTTTTTCTTTCATTAGTGGAATACTTTTTTTTATCACAAAGGCTACAAAAGCTTAAAAAAACTGCTCAGAAATTCTTGTGCCCATTTTTTAAGCCTCATGCTAATTGAATTCCTATATTAGGTCTTAAGGAAAGAGTGCAGTACCACAGGCTGTTACTAGGTGTTCCAGTAATAGCCTGTGGTACTGCACCCTTTGCTTAAGACATAATATTTAATTCTATTACCCAGGGTCTGTGATCTTTGCGGTAGAGTTTTTAGGTATTCCAGGAGATGTGTGCACTTGGTGAAATGAGAGTGTACTATGTAGGGATGGTAATGGAATTCCTAGATTATGTTTTAAGGAAAGGGTGCAATACCAATGTCTGTTTCTAGGTGTCCCTTGTAACGACTTTATGGTACTGAACCCTTTCCTTAAAACTTAATCTATGAATTCCATTACCACAAGGTTTAAGGAACAAGCACAAGCATTTCTGTGCATTTTTTTAGGCTTTTGTATCCTTTGTGATAAGTACAGAAATTCCACGTATTACGGACAAAATCCTCGGGCTAGTTCCTCGAGTCTCATGGTAATAGAATTCCTAAATTAGGTCTTAAGGAAAGGGTGCAGTACCACAGGCTGTTACTAGGTGTCCTTGTGGCACCCTTTCCTTCATGTGTAATTTCTTTGCTTATTATGCTACTGCTGCCATAATTTTAAACAAAAAAAATTAACATTTGCAACACCAATAGCTCACATTTTCACTAATGCGGGAATTGAATTCAACACCCGAGAGGAATTGTTGAAAGAGAAGTAAAAAACCGCAATGACAAGATTGGTTTGTGTGTCCACGTTTGGACCACACACCAATTCATTCAAAAAGATTATTCGTCAAAATTGGCACCTTATGAAAGATATGGATGAAGAATTACAGATACCACTCTTTGCCCTCCAACCTTTTTTGTAGGGTTTGACCTAGTCCTGGTCCTGAGGAGAACCCGAAAAGATTACAAGGGGTTTCAAACGTGTTGACCCAGCTAGTTGGATAAGTTATCAAATTGTATGGACTATATTTAGCCAACATACATGGCAATCAGCCTGTAGTCTCATTTGCTCCCAACTAGCTTGTAATGGCATGTTTCACATTGTGAATAATATATAAACTAGTTGACCGCCATTCTTTTCAATCACAAATGAAGGATAGGTCTGCCTATTAATTGTTATGTTGTTATGTTTTTTCATTCACATGTTTTTCATCCTGTATTCATTATTGTGATTATGTTTGTCTCATATATACTTTGAACCAGTGTTCTTTCATGTACGACATGTTTGAAATGTCCATGACTTTTTTCAAAGAAACAAAGTCAATGATGAAAGCGAATTAAATCACCAAGACCACAATATATAATACAGTGTTATTGTTTTTTTTAGAATTTTTTCAATTGAATTGTAGCATCCTCACACTGTACAGTTCTTGTTAGATACTATTGAGGCCTAGTGTGGGTGCTGTATATGGGCCTACACCCTCCTTTTTGATAACTTTCTAAAAGTAGCATTTTCAGAATTGTGACTTAAAATCCAACTTTACCAAACATGACATTTGTACCTGTTTCTAATCAAACGTTAGCAATTAATAATGAAAATAATGTAACCCAATGTAATCCTATGGGAGATTTAGGCCTCACAGTAGTGAAAACCAAATGTGGGAGTATTTCACAATCAGGAGATATAAAACTTAAAAACATATGTTCTACTTCATAAATACAATCCACCCTGCCATATGGGTATGTGTATTAACAATTGAGGTTTAGGCCTGATGAAAGGCTTATTTTGCCAGGGTTAATTAGCAGTTTAAAACTGCACATAAGTTTACTTAAGAAGGTGGCACAAAAAGTGCTACAGTCCAACTTGTAGCATTTAATTTACTGGCCAAGGCTACAAGTACATGTAGTACCACTTTACAATGGACTTATAAGTAAAATCAATGTGCCAATTGGGTGTAAGCCTTCTTTAAGTGAAGTATGGTGTGCATTCCAAGAGGGGATACAATCCTCCTCCAAGCAATTATCTCAGTAACTGACATTGCTGAAGAATTGGAGCAGATGCATAGGAGAAGCAGGAGCTGGTTAAGAAGGAGGAAGACCCGGAAGAGGAGGAGGACACTGTTGCCCCCACATAGAATGTCTCCAATAAGACAGCAACACGGCTGGGCAGCAGTCTTCCTTTAAAATCTTTTCTTGTGATTGCCAGTGCTGGGCCATTAGGTATGCAGCCACAAATGCATTTTTCACCTATGCAACACTCACCTCTATGTAGCTCCCAACTTACAGGCAACTGTGTGCAATCTTCTACATACTCCTCCCATGAAGGTGCATCTTTTGTCTTCTCCCATTTATCTGAGGGAGAAAACAACTCTGATAAGTAAAAGGCATTCCCTATTCATCATTCCCTCATCCACAACCTCCCAAAATGCATTCCCCTCTTTGATGGTTAGACTTCTGGCCCAGTCTGATGACCATGTATGTGGAAGAGAAGGATAGCATGGTCTATTCCTGCTCTCTAGGAGTTAAACTATTTCCAGCAACAGTCCACAGTGCAGCTGGATATGTATGCAATAGGGACTCTGCCCCATGAAGAAGCTGTCTCTCCTAAAGGACTCCCTCAGGTGATTGACAAGCAGATCAGTGCATTAGACAATGCTGTGAAACGTTACAAAAACACAGTACAATGCACAAAGAACATCTTTTCATTTGAGGGAAGAGAATGCAAGGTAGCATGCCTTTGCCATGTAGAAGATAGAGGCTAATCCAAAATATGCAAATGTTGTTTTTCAGGGACCATGAGGGCTCAAGATTTTACATAGGCACTTCAACCTCAGAAGTATACAACACCTGCCAGACGACCATCTCTTCCACAACCACCTTCACCAGCATACCCTCCAGTACCTTTAGCTCCCCACCTCAATCTCCCCCACCAACTCAATAACCATCAACTCAAAGGCCCACATGCCAGCAGTACCACAGGAGCCTAACAGGCACAGTGGTGGGGCACCAAAGGCAAGCCTGTTTGTGAACAGCTTTCCAGGGCTAGAGGCTACTTGCCATGCTCAAATGTGTACCTATTCATTGCCTCAATTTAGACAATGTCACTCAGCAAGTTATCTGCTAGAGCCCATTACCATGTCTCGCTTTGATAGTTTAGGCATTTTAAACAGGAATTATTCTATCCCTGAATTTAGCCTGTCCCTCACTCTTGAAGCCACTTTTACCAAGAGTACTAGTTGCAGGATAAGTCGGTTAATAATCATGTATTTAAACACAATGACATTGGTGAAACATCCATTAGGAATCTTTCATCTGTTAGATTCTGCACAGCCAGGACTGCAACTATTAACAAAAACTTGGCTTTCCCCTGAATCCTTCTCGCAGCACTCCTGGCAATTACTATTCCCTTCAGGCTAACCGGTCCACAGGAAAGATGGGTGGTGGCGTGGCTGCCACTATCCATAAGGACCTGGAGTTTGCCACTCTAACTGTTTTGGACATTACTTCTGTTGATAGTTTGGTCATTAAATTGACTCCACCTTTACTCCCCTGATATGTGTCCTGGTTTATAGCCCTCCACATTATATGCCTCACTTCCCTCACTCAATGGTAGAATAAATTTCGTATCTGGTAATCAATCATGCTAAAATCTTGTTAATTGGAGATTTAAATTTTTGGGCTAAAGACGAGTTGAGCGCCCAAGGATCTTTGGAGTTAACTGAACTATTGAATTGGTTGAATTTTGACCAGCATGTGATGTCCCCCACTCATATAAAAGGACATTCCCTTGATGAAGTTTGTACCATTAATCTCACTGTGTCTAATCTAATGGTTAGTCCCAGTGTCTGGTCTGATCATTTTTTATTAATATTTATTCTCAGCAATTTTGCCGTTTCTAAACTCTCAGCCAGTGGGGATCTACTGGCCAAGAACTGGACTCATTAATATCAATACTTTTTGCAATTTCCTTGCAATTACTCTGCGTACAAAACACTCTAACCTAGATCTTAAAGAGCAAAACATTACCACATGGCTAGCAGATGCCAGTAACATCCATGCTCCTCTTAGGAAAGTCAGGATGGCTAGGCACTATAATTCAAAGAGATGGTTCTCAGAAGATCTTACACTCGCAAAACTGGCTCAACGCTGTCCTGAACGTAATTGGAGAAGAAATTACTCTCCAGATAAAAAGGGTATCTACCAGGCCCAGCTCAAGCAATAAAAAAAAAATCCATTTTACAAGCTAATGCTACCTACATTTCTAGAAAGATTTTAAAGTCAACCAACAAACATAAATACATAATTGCAATTGTTTTTGAGCTATCTATTCCAGATAGAGTGACATTAAAAATACCCCCTGCTCAATCTTTTTGTGATGTGCTTAGTTACGTTTTTATTGACAAATGTATTGTTATTAGAGCTAGCATTCCTATAAGCCCCCCTTCTGGAAACCTACCTGTCACAGCTAGGAATCCCCACTATCTTACCAAATTACCCATTATCAGCAAGGAACTCTTTTTTAATTTGCTGATTAAAGTAAAGTATGGCTCTCCCTCTGGTAGTTGTCCCCCTCAAGTCCTAAGGGAAGCATTCCTTGCATTCCCTGATCCAGCTTTAACTTTGGGCATTGATTCATTAACATATGGCCTTGTTCCCAAAGCCTTTAAATAATCAATTTTGGTCCCTATTCTTAAGAAAACTGGTGCAGACCCAATTGTTTTGACAAACTACTTTCCCATCTCATTGCTTCCTTTTTTTGGCCTAAAGTTTTGGAAGCTGATTGTTGCCCTGGGAACCCTCTAACTTTGTGCTGACTGGTACTGGTGGGAACTGACTCTGACTGACCCTGGGCTCTGTCTAACCAGGCTCAGGGTCAGTGCTTTGCTGAAAACACTTAGAATACAGTGAAAACACCTCCATACACTAATGTACACTAAGTGTTGGGCTACCCCTTTGATTGGCTTGACTTACCCCATAGGGCCCTAGTACATAATAAGGCAGGGGGATTGAAACTATCTAACAGTCCCCTAAAGTCTCCCCTAGGTGTTCCTGGGGGGGGGGGGGTCCTGTAGATATATGTAGCGTACTTACAAAATATATTTTTATAAGCCCTGGTGCAAGAACAATTGCCCAAGTCACTTTTCCCACTGCAAATCCCATGCCATAGGAACAAGTTATTAGTTAATAACTGGAGAAAGAAAAGCCATAAAACTAGGATTAAAGTAATCAGTAGAATGGTAATGATAAATCCAACAATATGGTATTGTTGAACACATTGTAAAATGTACAGACAAGACGTTATAAGTCTGTTTTTTTGTCTGTAAGCCAACATTCAGCCCTGTACTGCTCTGCCCTGATTGGTCAGAGATAAGTGGGTGAGCCTGGCTGCTTTGAAGAGGTGATAAACGGCCCCTGGAGTTAGGAAGCCTCTCAGGAGGAGAGGTTGCTGGTCAAAGGAATGCCAGGGTGAGGAGTCGTACACCGTGGTTTTGAAATGTAAGAGAAGGCCTCAGTGTCATTTACAAGTTTAAACTGTTCACCTGCAGCCAGATGCTAGGATTAAGGAAGGAATGAGCAGGTGCAAGTGGGAGAGACTATGGAGAATAGCCATCCTAGGGGGTGTGTTTAACCAGGTCTTCTTTGCCTGCTGAAAATTATGACATTGAATTTTGGAAGACTAGTGGTTTCTGGGTTAGCATTTTGCCACACTCTGCAGGAAGTGGTCAGACCTTTGGGTGGAGCTCGGGAGCTCATTGGACAGGAGTGCCCTCCTGCTTGACCCCAGAGAACACTGAATAAGTATCTGAGAAGGGCAGAGCCCCTCAGATCTGCTGCTTGAAACTTAAGAAAGCAAGACAGGCCATGCTGGAAGTCTGATATGCATTTCCAAAGGACTGCACCTTCTGCACCATCTGCAACTACAGCCTGTGGATTACTTTGCTGTAAAAGGACTAAAAAGTGGACTCCCCGCAAGATACAGGTTAACAGAACTCACCTGGACATCACTAAAAAGAATCCCCAGCCTAGAGTACTACCAGTGGATTTGTAAAGGTTTTGTTCAAGAGGATTGTGGGAATTGAAGTCTCACAATTTTAAGGACCCTCTCTGAGATTCCAGAACCTTGGAGTGTGTGTTGGGTACTTTGGGACCCGCAAGAAGAACTTCTGGAAAGGAGTTCTAACTGGGCCCAGTCTGCTGGAGGGGGCTGCACAAGAGTGGTGAGAGAACCTCCAGAAGAATTGCTAAAGGTGAATGTGTCCCTGTCAGAGCAAACAAAATGACTAGGAGGGGCACTGTTGGTTTCTAAGCACTAGAAAGTGACTACTTTTTAAGAATTCATATCTCTGGTTCCCTACAGTGGATTTTTTTCATTACAGTGGCATTTAAAAGATACAAATATTTCCTATTTTTATAAATTATTGTTGGATTTTTATTTTGTGTTGTGACTTAATTATTTACTGAATTGGTGTTTTTTAAATGCTTTAAATGCTTTACATAGCTGTCTTTGAAGTTAAGCCTGCCTGCTCACAGCCACGTTACCAAGGGTTAAACATAGGAATAATTTTCTAAGACCTATCCTGAGACCTATACTGTGTTAGTGTACTTATTGCCAGTATTAGACCTACATTTGCCCCTACCAATAATCCACTTTCCAACGCCTATGTTGCCAACTGCCTCTTGTCTTTTCTTGAGCAATCTCACTTCCATGATCCTTACTACAATATTTGTGACCATGCTGGATGAAATTAGGGAAGAGGCTGGCACAGGCACTACACAGGCGCTTGTGCTTCTTCATTTATCTGCGACCTTTGACATGGTCGACCATGAGCTTCTGGTGGATCTTGTTGAGGCTGTGCGTATTCAGGGAATAGCACTTAAATGGTGTGTGTCCTTTCTCAAAGAACGCACCCAATCGGTTCCACTCTCCACTTTTAGCTCTAAAAAATGGTCATCTTGACCTGAGATGTACCTCAAGGATCGTTCCTGTCTCCCCATCTTTTCAACTTAAATATATTTCTGCTGGCACAGTCCTTGAGGAAAATGAAGATGTGCACCTTTACCTATGCTTATGATGTGCAACTTCTCTTTGCAATCAAAAATACCCCGGACTCAATCCTAAATTTCCCAAAATGAAATGAAAATGAAATAGGAGGTTTTTGTAGAGCGCGTGTTTGCCGTGGCGTCTTAGCGCTAGTTGTCGTCAATCGATACAAGGACCGTCACAATAGGCTAAGGAGTAGGAGCGAATAGCCATGTTTTCAAGGCCTTTCTAAACAATAGCAGGTTGCTTTGCTTTCTGAGACTGATGGGCATCATGTTCAATAGTTTAGGTGCCTAGTGCAGAAAATTTCTGCCACCCCACTTTAATGTCCTGATCCTTGGGACCACCAACAGAGAGGCTGAAGCAGATCTAAGCTCTCGCTGTGGGGTATAATGCTTAATATGCTGATTAAGGTAGGCTGACCCAGTCCCGTGCAGGGTCTTATGCAAGATGCACAGGGTTTTAAAATGAATCCTTGCCTGGACGGGTAGCCAATGCAGGTCTCGGATAGCTTGGCTAATAGGGCTGAATTTTGGAATTTTGAGAAGTATGCGGGCTGCCACATTCTGTGAAATCTACAATTTGCGTATTACACTCCTTTCTGCTCCCAAATAGAGGGCATTGCAGTGATGACTGTCTTTCTGAGGGCCGTGGGGATAAAAGGTAAAATCTTACGAAGAACCTTCATAGTGTAAAAGCAAGTGAAGGTATTATTATTCATTTGGTCTGATAGAGAGAGCTGATCGTCTATTTTGACCCCAAGCTTTTTTACTTGCTTGACAGGCAAAGGGCAGTGCCTGGCTGCTTTCGGCAACCAGGCAGAGTTCCAGATAGAAGTGTCATTTTTTAACATGATCACCGCGGTCTTTCCGGTATTCAATGTTAAACAATTTTCCAACATCCAAGTAATAATGTGACTCATATTGCCGTTAAAACTAAGTGCCACTTCCTCAGGTTCAGATGCTAGGGAGACGACTATTTGTGTGTCGTCGGCGTACCATACAACTTTAATATCCATGGGAGCGTATGAGTTTAGTTAGTGGAGTAACATAAACTTTGAAGAGGGTGGGGGAGAGTGATGACCCCTGTGGGACTCCACATGGCAAGGCATATGGGCTTGACTTATGTTCCTCCATCTAAATGTATTGCTCTCTACCGGTTAGATATGATCAAAGAATATCCGAGGCCTTGTTTGCAACTCCTATATTGGCCAGGCGCTGAATGAGAGTATGGGGTCAACCATATCAAACGTGGCCGATAAGTTGAATAAAACCAGTAGAAACCAGCTCAGTTTCTTTCCCCCTAAGGTGCGACAGACCATCATCCAGGCTTCTATCATGTCCAGATTGGACTACGCCAACTGTCTTTATCTGGGCGCCAATAAAGCGAGCATTAAACTCCTTCTGGGGGCTCAAAATGAGGCGGCTCGGCTTTTGGTTGCTCTGCCTAGATCTCACTCAGTTGCCCATGTGTTTACTGCGACTCCATTGGCTGCCAGTTGATCGACGTATTGAGTTTAAGGCACTTTGTTACTCTCACAAGATTTTGTCATGACAGGCCCCTCCAGGGCTATTCCACCTGCTGGAGTACTATGAGCCGGGCTGCTTGCTTCGGTCTGCTGACCTTGCTTTGGTCCGCGTCCCACGCATCTGGAGAGCGAGGGCCGGTGGTTGTTCCTTCGGTTATCTGGCCGCAAAACTCTGGAATACACTCCCTTTCACCATGAGAGTAATGTCGAATCATTTGGCATTTCGTAAAGCCTTAAAGACCTGGCTCTTCCCCGGTAAGTAGTCTAATCTGTTGTCGTTTACTGATTGGCCCGGGTCCTTTAGGGTTTCTGATAGCGCTGGGACGCCTCGTCGCTGTGGCAGCTATGCGCTTTACGAATCCAAAAATAAATGAATACAATAGTGCCCCCCCCCCACCCTCCTCAAGCTGGATACGTATGTACTCTGTGGCAGCGATCAGTGTTGATTCTGTGCTGTGACAGCGACAGAAACCATGGGCATATTACCAACAACTAGCGATAATTATCGCTATGTTGGCTTAGCGGCAATATTTTTATCGCCGAGCTGTGGCGATTTTTATCGCTTAGGAACCTTGCTATTATCAAGATTTATCTCCTAAGCGATAAAAATCGGCCGAAATGCATGAATATCGCTGAAAAGTCAGCGATATTCATGCATTACCGAGCTAATGCTCTTAGCCATGTTATCCACCTACCATTGGATAACATGGCTAAGAACTGCTCAGGGGCAGGTGTTAGCTTTTGGAGATATTCGCGCTTAGCGCGAATATCTCCAAAAGTTGGTAATAGGAGATAGCGATGTTAGCGACTGGAAACAGTCGCTAACATCTTGGCACGCCCACTTTGCATGTCATTAGTGATAAATTTCACCGACATGCAAAGCGGGGCCCAAGATGGTTGCTATCTCCTACTAGCTGTCGCTAACTGGCGTTACCGACAGCTAGGTAATAGGGAGATAATTTTATCTCCGCTTTCTTGGCTTTTAAAGCCAAAAAAAGCGGAGATAAACCCCCTTGATAATATGCCTCCATGTTTTTCTGAGACCAGTTTTTCCTTTATCTCTATGTAAGATAGTAGTTCTTCATTGAGAACTTTTTCCAGTATTTTTGAGGGAAATGGTAAACATGAGATTGGCTGGTAGCTGCTAACATTGTTGGGGTTCAAAATTCATGCTGTTTATCTGCAGCTTGATGAGCAGCAATCAATTGAAATTAAACCCTGACTAGATAGAGCTTGTTCTGTTTGGAGGCTCCCAAAATCCATTGAATTTCAATTTTTGGCCCACTGAACTGGGCATGCCCCCTCAGTCCACAACTTCAGCAAAGGGACTAGGCGTTTTCATTAATTTAATAATCTCTCTATGAAGGCTCAGGTTGGGTCTGTATTTTCCTCCTGCTTCTTTCAGCTTTGGAAAACTTTGAAAAATGTGTCAATTTTTCACCTTTGAAGCTCTTGTCCAGGTTGTTCTCGCATTAGTCATCTCTCATATTGACTTTGCGAATTGGCTTAATTTTGGTCTCACAGAATATCTGAAAATGGGTCCACAGCAGATACAAAATCATGCTGCCAGACTGATTTACGGACAGCAAAGAGGGCACCATATCATTTTCCTGATGGGGAAACTCCACTAGTTACTAGTGAAACAGCGCTCTGCCTTTAAGATCAGATGTATTATATTTAAATCCTTGCATCACACCTGTCCTGAGTTTATCTCTTTACGCATCCTTAGGTAGACTTCTGCTTGCAAACAGAGGTCCTCGCACCTCAACCTTTTGTTTGTTCCTCCCTTTAAAAAGAAGAGGTAAGGAGGTATAAGAATTTCGGTTCTGGCCCCTCATCTCAAACCCACTCCCATCTATCATTAGATAAACTTCTTGGGGCCTCATTTATGAAAAGTGACGCATCGCTGCGTGAAAACAGCGATGCGTCACTTTTCACTGCGCTCTCCCTGCGACATGATTGATGCGTCATATTTATAATATGACGCATCGTGTCGCAAGGAGTTACAGATACGTCAGTATTTCTGACGTATCTGTAGCGCAAAAGTGACGCATTGCTGGAGTGTGTCACAAAAGTGACGCAACTCCAGCAATGCTTCCTTTCACATGGGGAAAGCCCCATGTGAAAGGGCTTGCGTCAGTCTTACGCCTGCTGTGAGGCAGGCGCAAGATTTTGACGCAACAGCATCCTAAAAGTGACGCAGTGAAATCTCATAGATTTCACTGCGTCACTATTACGAGGCTTTTGCGGGTGAACGCCCCCTCTGCATACATTATACCTGACGCAGGTATAATGTAGCGCAGAGGTTTACAAGGTGACGCATCTGCTTAGATGCGTCACTTTGTAAATAGTGCGCATCAGGAGGCATGTTTTACGCCGCCGATGCGTCACAAAAAGTGACGCATCGGAAGCGCAAAACTCACGCACGGCCTCATAAATGAGGCCCTTGGTATCTAAGATTAAGACGAAACTTAGCTGTTCTCTGAGGCATTTGAATGACTTTATGAGCTGCAAGTTCTTTTCAGAGTCCAGCAGCATGAAACCAGTTTGGTGTATGTACACTTTATAAATATTTGTAACATAACTGTTAGACATGGCATCTTTGGCGTGGTTTCCCCAGTCTTTTTGGACTCTACCTCCTGTATTTTTGATGCTGTGCTGGATTTCGTTTTTGATTGCTTTGGACACTCTGCCACTGCTGATCAGTGCCAGAGTGTAAGTGCTCCCTGTGTAAATTGTTATGATGATTGGATATACATGATGATATACATGATTGGCATATTGGTATCACCAAGAAGTCCCTAGTAAAGTGCACTGAGTATGCCAGGGCTGGTGATGACAAATGCTACTAGTGGGCCTGCAGCACTGATTGTGCCAACCACATGAGTAGCCCCAAAATGGTGTCTCAGGCCTGCCACCGCAGTGCCTGTGTGCAGTCTGTGAACTGCCATGTCCTCCTGGTCAGTGTCCCCAGTGACCAGGCCTAACCCTATCCTTTTTATGCAAATTGGTCACCCCTATGGAAGGCCCAAGGTACCCCCCCTGGGCAGGGTGCAGTGTATGTGAAAGGTAAAGCATGTACTGGTGCAGGTGACATGCTCTGGTAAGGAATTACAGTCATTATCGGGCTATCTTTCTCAATAGGTTAACATGGGGGATGCTGGCTACAGTGGCTACCAGCATTTCTTCCCATAGGAACAAGATAGGACATAAGAGTCTAGTATCCCTGAACTCAGAATTTAATACCAGATCTTTTAGGAAAGGTTGTTTTTGAATCCTGTGTTTGAGAACAGCACTTTGATAAAGTTGCTGTTCTCTTGTCTGACCTTCCTGTGTGTCTTGGCCTGTTTGTGTATTGATTGTCTGGTTTGAGAGTGACAGGGGCTGGGGATTCCCAAGGAGGCTGGCTGAGTCAGCCCTAGGCTGAATGACTGCATTTACAACTTGAGTGGTGGGAGGAGATAGCACTTGGGCCTGAATAGGGCTGTGCCTGCCTTCCACAATGCTGGCCCCACCTCCTGATGGGCTGCTGACGACCCTGCCCCTCACTCTGAAAGGAAAGGAGAAGCCAGGAAAACAAAGTGCTCAAGAAACACCCAGAACTGGTTCAGACCGGGCTCAGGGCCCACTTGCACAAAGAGAACAAAGACTTTTAGGGGTATAAGTACAGGACCCCTGACAACAGAAAATTAGATCATCCTGGAAACAAGAAGGAACCTCTGCCAAGGAGAAAACTGAAACTGAAGAAGGAAGATTGTCCAGCTGTTGCTCTGCTGGATTGCCCTGTTGTTGCTTTGCTGCCTAAGAGTGGGGAAGGGCTTTGCTTTGTGCTGTGTCCCCTTGCTTGAGGGAATCTCCAAGGGCCTGAGAAGAGCTGGCTCCCTGTTCTGAAGTCCCAGGAACAAAAGGACTTCATCCCCAGCTTCCCCTGAGCTCTACTGAGAGAGTTCTGTCCTTCCTGGAGTGCTTGGCCCATGTGTGGTGCCTCTGGAAGTTGTACCTGTGTTGGAAAGCTGGAAACTAAGCTTGAGAGACTTTGCTACAGAAAAGGTATTGCATCGCTCGCTGCCGAGCGCATCCCCGACAGTGCAAGGAGATTCCCGCACCTACGAAGGTTGAGATCGTCGCAGCGCCTATTGCCGCTGTCAGAGCCGTCGCATCCTTCATTTGCGGATTTCCCGATCAGTGCGGGAAGTCTAACATCGCTGCGAGTGTCGTCGCAGAGCCTGTCATCGCTGGGGTGAGATCGCCGCACCGCCTGCTTGTGTACCGCATCACGTCGCTGCGAGAGTCCTCGCCGAAGCCATCGCATCGAGGAGCTGCGAGAGAGAAGATCACCGCTGGTCCGCCCATCGTCGCCCCCGAGATCGTCGCAACTCCAAAGATCGTCGCATCGGACCTTTGCGAGAACAAACTTCCTACGGAACCTACGCACCGAAATCTAGACAAGTGGCCTTCCTCCCCATACAGACCAGATTCGTCGCAACACGCCCGCTGCTGCAGCGGGGCTGTCGCAAACGCCTCCCCAAGGTCTCAGGAGCAACGCACCGCTTGTTTTCCACCGCACCAGCTTCTACTTTTGGAACTTTGTCGCAACTAAAGGTACTGTGAGCTAAACGTGTCACAACTGTGAACTTTTCACGCAACTGTAAATTATTTTATCGCAACCTAAAGAACTTTATCGCAACCTTAAGAACTCGTTTGAAACCATATTCTTGAACTACGCATGTTGGATTTTTGTCGTTTTGGTCTTGTGTAGTTTAGATTAAATACCTTTATTTTTCTAAACTGTTGTGGAGTCAGTTTGTGGTGTTTTCACTGTGTTACTGTGAGTGTTGGTACAAATACTTTACACATTGCCTTCTGATTAGCCTGGACTGCTCGTGCCAAGCTACCTAGAGGGTGAGCAGGGGTTATGTCAGAGGGTTTCCTCCTTACCCTGACTAGAAGCAAGGGTCCCTATTTGGACAGTGGTACCTACCTCTGCCAACTAGAGACCCCCAGATCTAACAATAACATAACATAATAAGACAAGCACAGCCTCAACCAAATACACTAACACACTCATTGAAAATCATTTTTGAAAATTCATCTACTCCTTACATGTAACACTCTCTACCTTTTATCTGTGTTAAATTTTGGATTTATTAGTTACTGCCTAAGGAACTGTTGTATAAGTTATGTTCTTTATTGACCTTCAAAGCGTATTGGAATTAAAAGTTGTACTGTTATATTGAAAGCCTCTTCAAAAGTATGTTAACCTTTACTTATCATCCTATTCAGGGCATTCATCTGGAATTTTGTTTAAAAACAACAGAGACATCAGTAATTTAAATTGGAAATGTTTATAATTATTAAATGAGATGTAAATTCAAAAAAGGAATATATAAACTACTCTTGAAAATGGGCAAGAGTAAATAAAATGGAGTCTGGCAAAAGAGGGGCACCGCCAAGTTGGAGGGGTAGCCCTCCACTACTGTTGTTGTTCTGGATTGGCACCTAAAGAAGGAGATGAAGGCTGTGTAGGGGGTGCAGCAAAAGGCCTTAGCTAAGGATGGGTGGGTACAGTGTCAGATGACAATAGGATCATGTCCTAGCACCAAAGGCCGGCCCTGGGTGAGGGCAGCCTCCTGGTTAGTGTTTTCTTCCTCGTTGCTGCTGGTGGTTGATAGTTCTTGCAACTTCCTTGCAGCTGAGGATCTTCGTTTGGGTTGTGGGTCCTGCTCTGAAGAATTGTGGCAATCTACGTCTGCTCAAAACAGATTAAAAAGGGACATTTTAGTTCATAAGTTCAATATTACATATCCTCTTAAACATTTTTTACATTGATAATATATCTCAAAATACAAGACATGGCATTGTACATTTCTAACAAACAATTACCATGCCAATGTGAGGTTTCCTATTTTGTTTTAAAAGGCAATTTGAAATTCTTTTAATTACAAATATTTTTCTTATCAGACATTTAAAGCAAGGGAAAGGTTTGTGCAAAGAAGGACGGTTTGTTTGTACAATTTTCTAAATCCTATATGAAGTTTATTAATATTTTTAACACATTACCTAGCTTAGCAATTAGTGTCATTTTAAACTGAGAAACTGTTATTAAAAGGGTTATAATTGGTACCAATATATATTTTTTTAACTGTAAAACATTTGAATAATTGTATGATTGTTTATTATCGATTTAACTTAAACAATGGTAGTAAAGGTACACGTCAGTCTGGCATAAAGAAAAATAAACAAAATGTAAATGTTTTATATCCCAAATCTTACATTTCTGTTTGAAATATTATATTGAAAGCAAATGCAAAATCGGAATATTATCTCTGTAATGCCATATTTAGATTTAGGGAATCAAACCAAAAAGGCAAAATTACATGTATTTTAATATCTGCAAACTTTTCTTCCATTTGTAACCCAAACGTTACACTCGGAAGAGTTCTAATTGCAGTACTAGCCAGTTAATAATCATCCATTTAAAAACAGGGTCATTGTTGAAACATCAATTAGGAATCTTTCATCTGTTAGATTCTGAAAAGCCAGACGTGCTACTTTTAACAGAAACTTGGCTCTCCCCTGAATCCTTCTTTCAGCACTCCCTGGCAATTACTATATCCTTCAGGCTAACCAGTCCACAGGTTACACAGATGGAGGTGTAGCTGCCATTATCCATAAGGATCTGAAGTCTGCCAATCTAACTGCTTAGGGCATTGCTTATGTTGATAGTTTGGTCATTAAATTCACTCCACTCTTACCTCCCCTGATTTGTCTGCTGGTTTATAGACCTCCGCACTTTATCCCTCACTTACCTCACTTTCTGGTGGAACATCAGGTTAAATACAACATGGAATGTTAGAACAAACTAAAGACTGGGCACATGACTTGGCATCACTCTTATAACTCTTGTGCTTTTAATATTAAAACAATACACAATTCTGCTGCTCAAACTCTTCCAGCTGAGCATAGATTGTCAACCATGGTGTCATGCAGGAGCACCAAGAATGAAAATAGCAGGAGACTCCAAGAATGTCCTGGTGCTTAATTCTGGCACAGCAAAAAAAGGTCCTCTCAGAACAGTATTCTTTCCCCCAGAGGCTGTGGACATCCATTGCATTGCAGCACATGCTGATGTACCTTCTAATTTGGGCCCATGCAGCTGGGTATCCTATAGACCCATGTAAAGCTGATGGCACCTTATAGAATAGCTCAAGTTCTTGACTAGTGAAAGAGGAACCATTCATTTTTTCTCTCTACCTTGTTGGGGTTGGATGCAGACAGGAGGAACAAGATGTAAGAGGGTGTTGATGGGGTGAAGTGATGACTCAGAGTGACCAGAAAAAGGCTGACTTCCTGTTTCCGTATAAAGTTTCCTGTTTGTTACAGTAAGTGAAGATCTCTAACCCAACTCTGGAGTCTCTGCCCCTTATGCGAATAACTTTGTTCCACATACATGGTGGAGGCTTTGCTTGCATGAGAAACCACATATAAACTCTAAACAAGTATTGAGAAGCAAAAAAGTGTTTCATCAAGTGGTTATGCATGTGGTTTGTGTGGCAAAATGAAGGTATGAAGTATGTATGTTGAAAAAATACTATACTATGTTAGAGATTGAACTTTTGTGGGGTTATTGAAAAGTATCAGAATGTTATTGAAAGTGTAAAGTCATCTTATTAATAACTTGAGCATAGTATGTCTGTTGTTGACTTATGTGAAAGAAACAGTGTTTTCTCAGGATGGCATGTTTTGATGGTGAAGTAGCCCTTCACTCATCATTGACAAGAGTGTGCCCAATGAAAAAAGCAGTAACCAAACTAGCAGCTCAAGTGATATATGAGTTTAGTAGTTGACCCCAAACAAGTGTACCCTGCCCTCTGTCCTGCACCCCAATCTGAGTATGTGAATGTGTAGATCAGGGTGAAGGTTTACATGTAAGCATGGCGATGTTGGGCGACTCATAACAAGCTACAACAATCTTGCACACAACTTCTGTGGACGACAACAGCATTCCCTCTGTATAGTCAAGACATCTTTATCACAATCATGGCTTGTGTACGAATGTGTACCATATTGTAACTTGGTTATATTAGTGGGGCTGGATGTCTGAAAGATCTGAAGAGATGGGATAAGAGAGCATTGCTGGCATTACCAGCTACAAAGATGTGATATTTCTTAAAAGGGGGTTATATTGTAAAAAAAATACATCATATCTCCATATAAGCAGTGAGTGTTAGGGTGATGTGTGTCTATTGTTGTAATGAGTAAAGAGTGAGCATGTTTGAAATTACACCGCTGCCGAAGGCAGTTTACACATGAGTGCAGTCTCTGTTGTGGAACAGATGTAATCAGAGATGAGGTACAGACAATGACGTCTACCACTTGACAAAAGTGGGCAAAAACTCCCTTTCCATCCTTTGCCTTTCCTCCAGAGACTGCTGCATAGTGCACTCTTTTGTTGATACATCCCAGTATCTGCTGAAAGAGTCGAGAGTGGCTTGCTGGAGCGATGCCAACATTGTCTGAAGTGACCTTCTGTAAAGATCCAGTGACTATGAAATGCAATGCAGCCAGATGTTAACACTTGCAGGGATAGCCTTTGAGAGGGCAGTAGGTGAAAAAAGCTCCTATTCCCAGGCTGCAACCATGTCAAGGTTCACATCAGCTGAGAAGCAGTATTTGGTAATGACTGCTTTCCTGAAAATGCCAAAGATGTTGATCCGTTATCTTTACACTCCCTCACTTCTCTTCAAATAATTGTACCTGAAAGTGAGGGAGAAACTGGGAAACACATTCACGACATAGTCAAAGCAGAAACACTTTGGGGATGTGTGAGCTGTGGTCAGCCTGCATGTGATTTGTTTGTGTTGTTATGTGTTTCACATGCGAATGAGTAGAGGTATCCAGAGCCATCATTCATTGCATTACCAGGTGAGTCATAAGTGTAAAAAATAATAAAAATAAATATAGAACTAAAAAAAGAAATTTTTTGAGAAATAAAATGAATAAATACCATTTTCCATATATATTTTTTTATTGATATTTGTTTTATACATAATTTTCTATGTGGGACTTTTGCAGTACTAGTGGTTGGCCATGTGTTGTGTCAAGCTAAAAGGGTGAGTAGGTGTCAGGCTAAAAGTGTGAGATGGGGTATATTTACTAATGTTTTGTGACCTTTATGCCTGTATAAGTATTATATTTGAAGCTTGTGAATATCAATGTGCTTACTATTTTGTGGGTGGGTGTTTTTCTCTCCCTAAACCACTCTTTACTCTGAGTAAATGGTTATACTTCGCACATTTTTTGAACTCTCAAATTACTATATCCTTTGTTTCCTGTCATCTATTCAGTAGGACAGAGAATGACTTGACTGCTAACCTCCGAGTCCCATTGACAGGGCAATGGGGGTGAAAAACAGCTGTGGAACATGCAACCTGTGAATCCAAATGCATGAGAGCTGAATATTTGACATGAGTGAAGACTTAACTGTATTTTATTAGATCAGAGATGAATGTAAGGATGTTTTTACCATCTTACTTCCTGTAATGGATTCTCTATCAGTGCCTTCCTCAATTGATAAGGACAATGGCCAAGAAAAGTAAGAATATATAGAGTCCGCGTGAGGCCCCTAAAACTTTTGGTGTGCACACTGGCAGAGAAGTATCTATGTCATCAACAGCCAGACGACTCCCGGCTTAATAACAGGAAGTTGTCGGGCACTTCCTGTTATGATGTCATAGATACTTCTCTGCCAGTGTGCACACAAAAAGTTTTAGGCTATATAACTTGACTGATCGCTTTTTCGTTTGATGAGATGAGACGGGGCCTCATGCGGACTCTATAGATTCTTACTTTTCTTTGCTTATTTGCATGTGAATGAATTATATCACTGCCATTATCAATTGACATTGCCCATTGTGTTCCTTGGAATATCCATGTTTTACGTCAGTTGGATTTGACTCATCACCTATTGGTCCAATTTAAATAGAGCCCTGATGAAGTTCCTGATCGGAACGAAACACGTTGGCTGTGTGCTTTGGTTGTTAAAGAGTATCTAAATAAAAAGAAAGAAATACTACTGGAATAATAGTGCGTGTGTCTACTTTCAACGAGTGCACCTTCCACCTTCTGATGAACATTTGGCTTGATTTTTCACCCTGGAATGACGGGTGCGGAAAGTGTGTTGCACCAATCTATAAGCATTGAAGATACATGTGTTTTTGTTGAGCTAGACCTTGGCCGGTTGTTCCGTTTTTCGTTGTTTACTATGTTGTGGTGTCCCTAATGAAAAAAGGGCTGTCAGGGAAGTTGACAACTCGAAATAATGCAGGAGGGATCTAATGTTGCACACACTAAAGGCTTTTGGGCTTCATGGTGGTATTGCTGGTAATGAAGTGGCTAAAACGCTGAGCTGCTGAAAGCAAAGGGCTTTTTGTCTGACAGGCTGAGGTGCGGGAGTCATGGGAAGAAGTTGGTGAAACTTGTGGTATAGAAGCCAGAGGAATTCCAGCCATCTACTGAAGCAAAATCCTAAAGACAAAAAAATTGCTACTGTTGGGCAGATGAAAAACGAGTTGCTGCTTATTACTGTGAGGCTTTCTTGTGCTGAACAGGAACCCTATATTTGGTTCCTTGCACACAGTCAGTGCGTGGGCTTTTTTTTAGGAATTTATATACTTGTTTTGGGGTACCATTGCCAGCCAACAGTACCATTTATTTCACCTACAGCAGGCACTGTTATTTTAGCTTATACAATCAGTCGGTAAGGGGCTCAACGGTGCCCTGCCGACACAGAGGGAAGGGGAGACCTTAGAGTGAATTGGCCCAAGGGATACACTCTCCTAGTGTTGTAATACTAAATCAAACATGGGGTATCCCTTGCCCCTTCTGGAGAAAGTCCTATCCCACATGGATGCTCAGTCAATGATCAATCCCCAAAAATCTTTTTTTAGTATGATCCTCAACCAATCTAGTAGTGGCTTGCTTCATCATTGGGACTGATCCTGGCACTTAAAAGCAAGGTTGGGCTCAATCATGTTCCAGAGAGCACTATTGATATTTCCATGATTGGGCTATCTAGAATATTTAAAAATACCTCAGACGGACCTAGGTCTCCCTTTATTATTGTAATGGGTGGGTATGGATTAACACTTATCTCAAACGGGGTTTAGGATACAATGGTCCTATGACTCTTTATCTTATCTCAAAGGGGGTTTAGGATATAATGGTCCTGTGACCCTTTATCTTCTCTTGAATGTGGATTAGGATATAATGGTCCTATGACCATTTAAGGGAATAGGCCCATTATATCCTAAACTCCCTTCAAGATACATTTTAATCAATTCTGGGTGTAGCATTAGCTCTTCACAGCAAAGCCGCTGACACCATCGCACCCATGCTCTGCCACACCATCAACCGCTCCCTGGCAACCGCCACATTCCCCGATGACTGGATTCACGCTGAAGACATCCCCCTACTGAAAAAACGCTCGGCGGACCCCACCAGCCTCAAAAACTACAGACACATCTTGCTGCTCCCGTTCCCACCGAAAGTCATTGAGAAAGCCATCAACAGCCAACTCACCACATTCATCGAAGAGCACAACATCCTTGACTCCTCCCAATCCGGCTTCAGAAAAAACACAGTACGGAAACCACCCTCCTTGCTGCAACAGACAACATCTGCATGCTACTGGACAAAGGTGAAACAGCAGCCCTCATCCTCCTTGACCTCTCGGTGGTGTTCAACACAGTCGCTCACCGCATACTAATATGCAGACTCCACGATGCAGGGATCCAAGACAAGGCCCCCCTTTCCTCTCCGACCCTACACCTACCAGCTGCGGAGTCCCCCAGGGGTCCTCCCTCAGTCCTACACTCTTCAACGCCTACAAGGCTCCGCTCACCCCATCATCAGAACCTACTGACTCAACATCTTGTCATACGCAGACGACACCCAACTCATCCTCTCCCTATCCAATGAACCCAATACCGCCAGACACAATTTTAGAGAAGGCATGGAAGCCTTCGCCAAATGGATGAAAAATAGCCTCCTACAACGAAACACCAAAAAAACAGAAGTACTCATCATGGGCCCAAACCCCGATGCATGGAACGACACCTGGTGGCCCCCCCATCATCGGAAGCCCACCCACCCCCACGGACCACGCACGCAACCTGGGAATCACCCTGGACTCCAAGCTCAAAATAGACCACCAGATCAACTCTGTCTCATCCTCCTGCTTCCACACCCTTCACCTCCTATGTAAGACCTTCAAATGGATCCCCCTCGAACAGAGAAAGACCGTCACTCACGACCTGGTCACCAGCAGACTCGACTACAGCAACGCACTCTTCGCCGGAAAAACAAAAACCTCACCTGCAAGCTACAGAAAATCCAGAACACCACCGCAAGACTGGTCCTCGACCTGCCAAGACACTGCCACATCTAGCAGCACCTGCGCACACTCCACTGGCTCCCCATCGAAGATAGAGTCACCTTCAGGATGCTCACCCACGCCCACAAGGCCCTCCACGACACTGGACCAGCATACCTGAACAGCCGACTCAAATTCCACGCACCCCAAAGGACCCTCCCATCTGCCCACCTCTCCTACACTGTGGTCCCCTGCACTTGAAAGACCAGATCGGGACACCACTCGTTCTCTTTCCTTGCGGCCCGAGCCTGGAACGCCCTGCCGCTCCACCTCAGACAGACAACATCGCTCCCCAACTTCGTAATAAACCTCAAAACCTGGCTCTTCGACAGACCCCCCTTGATGGACTGGAGCCTGCTACCCCCCCAGTGCCTTGACACCTTTACGGGTGAGTAGTCGCGCTTAACAAACGCCTGGTTGATTGATTGGTTCACATACTCTTCGCCGTATATTCAGCCCCACTGCGTTACAATGTTCAAACAATTTCTCAAATACTCGAAAAGTTTAGTTTGTAAAAAAGCAGAGGTTTTTACTTAAATGTTTTCTATATAGCATTGCCAAGAATGTCACTCAAAATGCAATTATTTTTAAGTCAAAGAAAGGAAAAATAAATACTGCCTTCAATATTTATCAGCATCTGGTGAGAAGAGGCCACCTGGTATTTGAAAGTCTGTCTTGAAAAAAAAGTAGTACATGTTTCACAAAAATCATGGGAAGGCCTCTATTGTTAAATATCAAAGTGAACTCTTTAAAGTTTAAAGGTGGGGGGGGGCTTAAACACCTCCAGAATACCCAGTTTTAGCACTGCTCTCACTGTCTGTTGGGTACTAATAAGGCTCCCTTGGTATCACAAGGGCCCTCTGGGTAAGAATTTGCAGGCTTGTCACAGTCACCATCACGTACTGCTTCTCTGCAAATACTCAAACTCTAATCCCACAAATGATTTTTGATTCGAGTCAGGCAAACAAAGTTGAGTTGTAGTTTCTAGATCTACCAAGTGGTGGAACTGTAAGCATAAATTGGGACCATGGACTTTGCACACCAGAGTTTACAGATGTTTTTCTGCAGTTTTGAATACTCTGGAGCAGATATGCACAATGCAGCAACCAAAGTTTAGCTGAGCTGTATGAATGGGAGAGAGAACAGTGCCATATCTATTAAGAGGTGGTTTCTTGTTTTCCTTTTTCCTTGCACTGGTCCATGTTAGGCTGTCATGTGCCAACGCACACACCCTTGCACTATAATTGCAGGGGTGTGTAAGTTCTATTAAGCATACGTTTTGTAGCAGAAGGGGACCCTTCCAATACAAAAAACGATGGGCCATATTATAAACAAAGGGCGATACATTATCGCCGCTTTGATTGGCAGGAAACTGCCGCTAAAGCGGCGATAATGGGCTTGATAATATACCCTTGTGAATTCCCATAGAAGTCCAGGCTATAGTGTTAACCTGGGATTCTATGGGAATTCACAAGGGCATATTATCAAGCCCATTATCGCCGCTTTAGTGGCAGTTTCCTGCCGATAAAAGCGGCGATAATGTATCGCCCTTTCTTGATAATATGGCCCCATGTCTTAATGTTTCCCCACTTTATATGTGTGCTGTACACAGTAGCACACATGTAAATTTGGAAAGAATTTGGGGGCATATTATCAAGCAGGGCGTTAAAATTATCGCCGCTTTAGCGGCAGAAAACTGCCGCTAAATCGGCGATAATGGACTTGATAATATGCCCTTGAGAATTCCAATAGAGGCTCATGTTGACACCAGAACATGGGCTTCTATTGGAATTCTCAAGGGCATATTATCAAGCTCATTATCTCCGCTTTAGCCACAGTTTTCTGCCACTATAGTGGCAATAATTTTAACGCTGTTTCTTGATAATATGCCCCGTGGAGTTTTTAAATTTGCTCCACAGTTACATCTGCCTCAATGAGGCATTCTTTTTGGGCGCAAATCCCTGTCTACTAATTCTAGTAGATAGAAATCACACACATTTTTTCGGAATGAGGACGCGAGAAGGAAGGCTTCGATAGAGGAGATAACCATCTGTGCCCAATTCGGCACATGACAGCGACACTGCTACTGTTACAGTTATCCCTTTGATCCAAGAAGTAAGCACACCCTTGATATAGGAGGGAAAAATTTCCAAAATATCTACTACATAAACAAATTGGTGACCTCGCGGTCCAGGAGACATTCGCCTTTCCAGGATTAGGAATTCAGCGAAGACTCCTCGATTGGAGAATTTACGTTTCAGTTCCAAGACATAAAGATAAGCCCTGAAGAAGCCTGTGTTGGGCAAAACGCGTAGGCTGTGGATTTTATGAATCACAATAAAAGCATTTGAAAACTACGTCATCTGTTTGGAGATTCGTCACTCCTGTCATCCATTTATGTTTAATGCACGGCATTTGAAGCTAAAATTTGCATTTTACACGTTGCCTCTCCACATATGTGTAAAAAAGTTTTGATGTAAAGTTAAGACCAACATAGGTGGCTGGTTTTAGGAGGTGGGCAATAGTGCGTATTGTGGCTGGAACCAAGGAACGGTTTTTAAAACTGCTAGTTAGTTCGGCAATAATACCTGCTACCAGGTTCTGTGTTGTAGTCAGATAGAAATTTGTGTCAAAACCGATGAGTGGTTGCGTGGGAACACCACCTATAGAATGCCCTCTTGATGCAAAGGATTGAATAGTGCTACATTGCGTTACTTTGGTCAAATTTCCAGTGAAAATCCTGATTTGCGGTGGACGGAAAATACCACCTCAACACTTTGGGCTTGGTTTGTGTGACAAATGAATTGTGAATCTACTGCTTGCAATGCACTCTAAAGACAGCACTTAAAGATTTTGATGGCTGTTTCTATGCAACCCAAGACTTTTATGGGCTCCAATATTAAATATTTATTTTAGGTTCTGTGTCTAATACCCTCTGAAAAGTTATATATATATATATATTTTTTATCTAATTTGCCCACATACTTTTTTGATATTTCGGAGGTATGCGGTTATTAATTCCTAACATTTTAGCGAATATGTTTTTCTGGATTTTAAGATCCTTAGGCTGTATTTGCTGTTTCATAAAATTCTCAAAGATTGCAAAAGTAGGGCTAGGGACCTTGTTCTCTTTCACCTGTCCTGGACTTTCTCACAGCTTTTAAAATAGACCCACCTTTTTTCATGCTATTTAGTAGTGATGCCCTTGTTTCTTCAAAATGATCAGATAACTTGACAGGAAAATACATCTTTTGCATTCAGGAAGACATGGCAGCTCAGTAGAGCATCTTGGTACATACAATAAAAAGGTTTGCACGCACTTTCAGTTTACTGTATTTAGTTCCTAGAACAAATGTTGGTGTATATGTAGAATATTAACATGTTTTTCTTGTTGTGATGAAGAAGAACAGGAAGTGCACTTGTTTTTGAATTAGGATGGGGTTTAGGGGCACATGGATAAGAACGTGGGACTTGCAGGTTTCGAGTAAAGCGATATAAGAGTGCTAGTGTTGTAGGGACTGAGAGGACAGTCTCAAGGAATTGGGGCTTCATTGAATTCCATTTAATAAGCTGCTCCTTTTGACCTGAAGGATCCAGCTTGTCCCCATGATGGTCTCAGTTTTCAATCTCATTCTCAATCCTAGTGGCTTTTAACCTGGCGCCTAGACATTAATTACTCAGGCTGTATGTGAGTATTACTTTGCAGAATGTTGGCCTGGTCAGTCGAAAATAGGTTTTTTTTGCAAAATATGTCCAGAACAGCATAATGCACAAGAGGGACTTTCTCGCCTTAGGAGGGCTTCGACACGCCATCTCCCACATTCACTCACTGGCTAGCAGCCTGGCTACTGCTCACAAGAAAAGGCTTATTTACTCTTGTGATTCCAGGTGGTTTATAACAATCAGTCCATGATATTCCTTTTACTTTAGCTTGGGCCTTATGTTAAAGCTGTGTGGATGGGGAGTTCCAGTTCAAGTTGCCAGTAATTTACAGCTTTGTTATTTTTGAAGTGAAGTCAAGTTTGCAATATTCCTTCCAACAGGTTTTAACTAGGCAACCTCTACGGAAAAATGTATATTAAGTACAAGACCAGCCCAGTTTTCTTTTAATGTTGTCCCATTTATGAATATTTCTTACTGTGAAAATATTGCTTAGGTTATAAAGTAAATTAAGCAATACAGTGTTGACCTATCTATTCTTAAGGAAGCATCTTCTGAGCATAGTTCTTAATCTAAGTAGCTGCACATTTTCTCAGAGATCTCCAGCTCAAGACATTACTTTTGTTGCTGATTGTTTCATATATATTTTTGTACTCTTCTGCATGGCAGACCTCTGGTATTCATGTTTCCAAGTCCCACTTGTATTTTCCTTACCTCTACAATGCTGGCATTGTACATTTTGGTCATATTGAAATGTGCTGGCACCACAATCGAGGTTTATTATAACCCTTGAAGTGCTTGAATCTTCGAAGTCCCTTATGTCTTTGGGGTAGGTTTACAAACAGTTTGCGCGGTTTGGGTCTCAAAAGTGACTCAAACCAGCACAAATGGTTTTTTTTGTAATTTACTCTCCAGTGCAAACAAGAGCTAAATTGAGCTTTGCGTTACCATGCATCAAGGGGGTGTTTCATGGCTGGAAATGTGCAGTGTGATACCGGTATGGCTTCTCAAAGGTCCATATTCTAGTGACAGAGTATAGATCCTCATCCATGTTTTAAGGGCAGTGTGGACCGAGTGAATTGGTAAGGAGCAATTGAATCAGCAACTTAAACAAGCGTGAAGTATCCTCACTTGGACGCATCACCGTGAGGATACTTCATGCTTGTTTAAGTTGCTGAACGCACACTTCCAGCGTGTGACCATACCGGGAGCCATATACACAGTGAACAGGTTGCTTACCCCTGTCCTGAAGAAGACCCGCAGGCAGAGGACCCAATTTCCCTCTGTGCCCCAAGCCGGGTCAAAAGGCCGATGGCGACCCCCAGCAGGCCTGGACCATACCAGTTCACATTCGAGCTCTTGAGGATATGTTCGCCTTCAGGCAGGCTATTAAAACTTTCCTCTTTCCAGTTCCTGGCTAATTTCTTTTGTGTGTTATGTTACAGCATCTGTCAAAGCGCCAGGACGCCCCTTTGCTGGGGCAGCTGTGCGCTCCAGAAATTTTAATAACATAACATAACATAACATAAGCCCCTCAATCTATTGTGCAAATGATGATACATCTCTTAATGCTGAATAGAGTTACTGTATAAATTATTCATCACTGGACAGGCCAATTTAGATTGATATTCGTTATCAGTCTGTCTTGATTTACAACAATTATTGCTTTGTGAATGCAATTGGGAATTCTTCCCTTTTCCTACCTCATTCTCTCTCTATTAGAGAATACCTTTTCGCATGTTCCCTTGGAGCAATCCCCTTTTTCTTTCTTCCTTTATTAGTTACAATTTAAGTAAGATATCGAATGTTGGTTGACTTAACCTATGATTAATAAATACATGCTGTTTTAAAATCTCTTGGTTGTTGCACATCATACTTTAACTGTTTCTGGATCTATGTAACCGCGAGCTGACTTTACGCATGCTCATAATTGAATGACAATTGATTATGAAAAGAAAATTGTGTAAAAGAAATGTCTGGGACCATTGTTTCCTGTATGCATTGCAGCACAACATTTTTGGCTGCTGCGCTGCTTTGTGTGTCACTATTGCTCATCTGGGCCCAAGTGTCTTTTTTTAAAGTTGGACTGAAGTGTAGTACTTGTAAAGGGTCCTGATTGTAATTTTCAATGATTTACTCGTCTTGATTAGGGTAATAAGTGGCTACCACCTTTCCTATCAAACTGCTTAGTGTAATCAAGAGAAATATCACAGGAGGAATATTATTCTGATAACTGAATTTTGTTACTGTATTTTGCAGGTAATATATTTTTCACAATAGAGTAGGGCAAATGAGGGCAAATTCATCCAGCATGAGAAGCACTCAAGAAAATAATACTTGCCCCTATCACAACAATGTTGCATGAATCAATAAATAAATATAGACACCTACACTGAATTCCAATAATGCCATACACTTTAGATGGAACAGACCTACATTTATTGAAGGTATCCAAGTTTCCTTCGACCATGAATTACAGTATCAATTCAAATGCAGCAGATATCATTACATCAACATAGTGAAAATCATTTTCCAATACTGTATACTGTTCCAATTTATGTATGCTGTATCATTCTTGCAGGACTTGGCCCTCTTTGCAGGATCATTGCCGAACATTTTTGCTTTTACCCTCCTGTTTTCTGAACCCGTTGTCTTTTATGACTCTGCAGACTTTACCACTGCTATCCTGTGATAAAGTGCTTGTGCTCGCTCCTTAAAACATGGTGGAACTGGCTTATACCCAATTGGCATATATCATTTACTTGTAAGTCCCTAGTAAAGTGGCACTACCTATGCTTTAAACTAGTCTTTTTGTTCCACTGAAGAATCTTTTCCCTGTGCTATCAAGTTATATAGAACTTTGACTCTTAAGGCTTACTGTTGCATTTATAAGCTATTGATCATGCCTGCCATGGCTCATCTATACAGGTGGAGGGGCCACACCCCCTCAACCTTTTTGGAGAAGGGTTTCTATCAGACTGAGCAAAGGTCAGCCTGACAGACACTTGTTGTTCAGGTCAGGCAGTCAGGAGATAGACATGTGCTAAATGTGCTGGCTCCTGGCTGCCTGAGCCAACCTTTGCCAGGATGAGCATTTCACATTCGTGTGGATGTGACCTCCTCAGCCTGGCAAAGTGCCTCAAGGCCCCCCTCATGATGAGGGGGAGTGTCACTGATTGCCTCAATCCTGGGATTTGAGTTTTAGGCCCTGAAATGGCCAGGGCCGAGTGGGGTGGGGTCAGCAGTCTCACTGACTCCATCCCACTCTGTGATGAGTGAGGGAAGGCAGCAATCCCAACCTTCCAGGGACCTCAGATGCTTTCCGCTCCAGGAGCTGCAGGAAAGGTACGCTTTATGTTTTTGAATGTTTTTTGTGTGCATGAGTGTATGTATAAATGTTTGAATTTGTTGTAAGCATTGTGAATGAGTGTGTGTGTTCACACATGTGTGAATGCATGGGTGTGAGTGAGTGTGTGTATATGTCTGCATGTGTGGCCCACCCACTGTACTCCCAACCAAAATTACCAGCCACCACTGGATCACGCATTGTTGGACTAAAAATGATCTCCACTATTTCCTACTGAAATTGTGGCATTAATGTTACATTGTAAGATTGTTCTGACCTGGTCCTTGGTAGACAGAAATGTATACTTTTTTTACTGTTCCTGTTTTACAAATTCATTCCATTCACTTATTTTGGGAATCCATTTGGTGCAATAAATTACTTATATTCATTAAATTATATTTCTGGGGTTGTATTTTTGTATTATGGAATAGGTGCCCACCTGATTTGTACCAGTGATCACCATAATCCAGTGTGCGTAGGGCAAAGAGAGTGACCGGCATATGGCAGAGCATGTGAGAAATTGGGTTGTTTATTGACTGGCGTGTGAGCCCTGGTCAAGCAACACTCACACTCCCTTAAAGGGTGAACCACAAAAAGTCACTAAATTAGCCTGTGCTTAAAGATTAAAAGCTTGGCAGAAAAGGCAGAAAGGCTTAACTGAGAAGCAATGTGTAAGGTATATGTGAAGCACACAAACAGTAATAAAGTGAAAATGCAGCACAAGAAAGATCCCATAGAAAAGAAAAGAGTAAATATTCATAAATTATTTGACAGCAAAACAACAAAAGTTCAATCGGTAGAACCGGAGTTATGAATTTTTAATTTTTTAGCACCTAAAAGATCAAAGTGCCAACTGGGTTAAAGTCAGAAAATATGGCCAACCGCGATGGGATGCAGAACGGCTACAAGAAGTGGATTGGGCTTGGTCAGTGCTTACCTTCAGATCTAGAAGAAATTTTAAGAAAAATGTTCTGAGAAGCTAAAGTTCAGTGAGCCACGGCTGCAAGCGGTGTCTGAGAAGGCAGCGTTGTCATTGGGGAGCCTTGGGTTGGAGCTGCGGTGAAGATTTCTACATTTGGACTTAGTGTTTTTTGGAAGTTGAGAATCTCCAGCAGGATGAAGCAGTGGGCTGTACCCAAAGACAGTTCCAGGGGTTCAGATACCCCCTTTGGTGAAGGATCTCTGAACAGGATTTGCTGGTGCAGAGAAGAATGCAGCGAGAGAAGTCGCAAAGTCAATTTGACCCTGCGATGCACCTCTGGCGGATAGGCAGACTGGCAGGTATCAGTCTCCTCTTTGTTGTTCAGAGCACTTTTAGCCAAATATTTTGAAGTCCTCAGTTTTGGATTTTAGCTATCTGGGCATCTTTAGCCTCAGCATACATCAATCACTGCCTGAACTTCCACCATCCCTCCAAACACCTCCACTCCACCTCCCTTTACCTCGCTCACACCCCTTAAATATGTTGAAGCTACTGCAGAGGTCGTTCCTTCTTCTACCTTGAGGCCAGGTCCTTGAATGACCTACCTCTTCACCTCCAGACCTCATCCTTTCTGCTGGAATTCAGGGAAGGACTCAAGACCTGGCTGTTCGACTAAAGTCTCCGTAGCAAGATCCTCAGCACCTGGATACCCTCTTGGGGGATTAGCTGTACTATATATGTCTTGTTTGATTTACTAATTAAAAAGCAAGGGTCCAGAACTGGTGGGACACCACTTGGGGGTTTGTGACTCACTCAAGCTGGATCCGGGTTCAGATTCAAGAGGGTGAGAACCTTTTGTGTCCCTGTAGCTCTGAGCAGGAAGCGACTAAACTAGTCCTTGGAGTCACTCTGGTGGCCCTTGGCGCAGGTGAAGATGCAGGGCTCAAACAGCAGGGCTGGTTTCTGAGGATTCAAGGTAGGTTCCAGGGAGCAAAGTAGTCTTGCAGAATGCACAGGAGGTAGTCCTTTGAGAGCCCTTCCACAGATCCAGAAGTGAACCGAAGAGTGGGTCTGATGGTCCTATTTTAATACCTAGTGCTCTTCCTCTGGAAAGTGGAGAAGCTTCTAGAAAGTTTAGTTGAAGTGCATGGACGTTTATGACTCCCCTGCCCTGGTCCATTTAGGTACACCTAATCACTCTACAGTATGACTGTCTGGAAGGAATTCATAAAGTCTAACTGTGAGTTACAGTGACCCAAGACAGGCTGCATGCACAAAAGGGCTAGGAACAGGATAATACTAACTTTTTAAAAGTGGCAATTTCAAAATTGTAATAAAAAATCTGATTCACCATTAAAGTGGATATTTCATTACAATTTCATACATACCAAACATGATCTGGCTACATAGTCCCAATCAAACATTATCACTTATTAAATGTAATAAGGCAACCCAATGTTATCCTATGGTTTTTCACTACCAGGACATGTAAAACTTAACGGACATGTACAACCTTTTAATTACAATACACAATTGAAGTAAAGACCTCTGACAATATAAGAAGATTATAGCAAAAGAAAAAAACATCTTAAGGCTCTGTTCCTGGAATATAAATGGGGTGGGGAATAAGACAGCAGACATGAACTTAATCCAATATTTTCACACATGCTATCCCATTATTTTACATTAAACCTGACTGGAACAACAAACTCATCTACAGGGTTTTAAATTACACCATATACAAGCGGGCGAAATCGCCACATTTGGCCATCTTAAGGGAGGAGTATCAATGTATACCTCCACCAAGAACATATATGTAGCCACAGAGCTATCAATCAAGTTAGCATTGCCTATTGCAACACTAGCCCTAAGAATGACGGTACACAGACCAATTGAATCCCTCCAACTGGTAATGATAAATGTATATCTGAATCGATGAGAGAAGGCCAGGGGAATTTATCAATTAGAAAGGGAATTAATCAGAATCTTAACGGAAGAGTGAACATCAAACTTTATAATCACTGGAGATTTTAATCTGCACATGCTGGGCACAACGAATCTAGAAGACACATTAGGAACAAACACTTTGGCACAGTATATATCCCCAAAAGTAGGGAAACATGGGGAAAACAAACTAAAACTGCAAGAAACCTCTTAGCAACATTAGAACTCCTGGACTTCCGTGCTCCAAATGGGCGCTTTTCAGGGGATTGTCCTCCTGCTCCGACTTACCACAACACAGTTACAAGCACAACAAATGATTACACATTTGCATCACTACCGCTGTTCCACAAAGTGGCTGATTATCATATAGGAGCAACTAAGCATAGCGACCATCTTCCACAATAGTTCGATTTACATCTATAATGCAACCGGTAAAGGTATCAAGCCCTGCAATAACCATCAACAACAGAAGAGTTAAATGCAAAATCCGGGACCCAGAAAAACTACTAACCTCTGCAAAGATGCTTCTGTAAGATAAACAAGAGGGTGAACCAAATCCACTTGCAAGCTGGGAATGCTTAAAAGCCCTACACAGCTGAAAAAGGCCCACGCCAAAAAAAAGTAGTAAAGCAGCGACAAGGGAGTCCAGCAATCTTCAAGAATGCTTCTATTAAGCACCTCAATAAAGCAATAAACCAAGCAGTGCGGAAACTAAAAAGAGGAGAGCCAGTCTTAGAGATTCAAAGAGAACTCAGGCAACTAAAAAGAAGGCAGAAGAAAATAATCTGGAGACTCGAAAACGAATCTGAAAAGAGTCTGTGGGTCAGACTATTACTTTACATCACAACTAACAACAGCACTCAATTCTGGCACAAGATTAACAAATGATAATACCCAAAAAATCTGCGGATGAAATCTGATTTAACAGAAAAAGATTGGACAAGTTTTCTCAAAGGTCTCTTCAATAAGGACATTTGTCGAGATATCGCTCCTATTACTAAAAAAGGCCTCATCAGAGCCTGAGAGAATGGATACAACACACACTGATCAGATACCCTTTATCAAACAAATTACTGAAAGAATATCTAAGGTCAGAAGAGGGTGCCCAGGATCTAACGGGATACCTCCACTCATGTTCAAAATAGACTGGGACTATTGGACATAAGCACTGAAACCTGCATTTGAATACATTCTCCATATGCTGAGATCCTTTGAACGAATTGACAAACTGGGCAACGAAAAACATAATCATTCCTTGGAATCAAACAGACTTCCTCAAATATAAGGGGACTACTACCAATATACATTAACCCTCTCCCTGCTGATTGATTGTATTATTACAATCAAGCAGCCACGGTATGTATCCTTCATAGATTACAGCTCAGCATTTGCCCGCACCAACCAGAACAAACTTTGGATTAAACTTTCTAATTGGACCATTCTGTCTCTTCTCCTTAAACAACTAATCATCCTACATTCAGATATGTGGAGTCAAGTAAATATGGGGGCCGGAGATCATTTGACAAAGGAGATTCCGACCACACAGGGTCTGAAACAGGGCTGTGTACTAGCTCCTACACTCTTCAACCTCTTAATGGCACATGAATGCAACTCACAATCTCCAAAGATTGGAGGTGGGCTCCTCCTCTCAAATCTGTTCTACGTACCCCTGTCGGCCTTCAACATCTACTTGATGAAACACAAAGTATCTCAGACGAGAAGGGGCTGACAATAAATGTGGACAAATCTAAAGTTATAAGCGAAGGGGCAAAGGAATCCATCGAAGGTACTTGGCGAAGCAACCATTGGAGGTTGTCTTGGAATATAAATACCTGGGAAGCTATAAAAAGCTATAAAAAGAAAAGGAATAGTGACTGTGGTTGCTCTGAAAAATATAAAAAACAAGATCACTGGTACAGGCCTATCTTTGCTGATCCAAGTGATGCAGGTAAAACTCCTATTGACGATTACATATAGGAGCAAGGCAATGAGAGGGAGAGGCAAGGCCATATTAGAAAGCATTGTTACAGAGCCCTACAAATATGTTTCAATCTGCCAAATTACACATCTCCAGCCCAATTAAGACTTGAATTTGGCATCCAGAGGCAAGGGCTAGCCTGTAGGGGATCATATGTTATATGCTGGCATCAAATCAGAAAAGGTGTACCCGGGACATTAAAGGCCCACTTATTGTTAGAACTATCATCAAAGAAGAAGGGCGCGGCCAGATCCTACTTGGAAGACCCAGTGTTACAGCTTGGATTGCGAGGACTCTGAGAGACCTCAGGGCCACTTGAAAGCTTAAAAAAACTGGTGAACAAAACAGTCAAATGAGCTTCACTGATGATGGACAAAGCAGCACTATCTGCAAGGGCACATGGATGGTTCGCAATACAAAGCTATATAAATTCAACCCCCCCAAGTCTACTTAGGTATCGGCTTCTCCAAGAACATCAAGGAGGAATACTTGCGACATCGCCTTAGCGTCCTACCATCAGCTCTCCATCTTCCACTAAGGACACACCGCTTGTCACTACATTGCCGGTTATGCGGGGAAGAGAGAAGACATTGTCCACCTGATATGTATATGGAAGGAACCACTGCAAAACCAGAGGGCACTGCGGTGGCCGCTCTTTAATGTCATCACACTATGTACATGTAAGCAAGCGGTAATCACTTGCTTCTCCTGAGAAGTCGCCCAACTGAGCTGCCAAGCAGTAAAATTCGAGAGAATAATCGAGCAAAGATTAAAAGCTAAAGACAAACAGGAATAATTCAGGACTGATTAATTAAATTATCAAAGGCCTTAAGGGACTAAATAACCATACCCCAGCCACTGTTGAGAGGTATTGTTCGTATAGATCTCAGCAGCTCATTAAACTTTTCACATTGCAGGATCAACCAAATTTACAACTCTGTACAAATGTTTAATTACTTTTTATTGAAGTATTAGCTCAAAATAACTTAAAAAGTTGTTTTAATACTTCATATTGTAGACTCAACCCAAATTACAATTTTTATAAAGTCGTAACTTTAATCAGAATTGCTCAGACGGGAATTCACATTAACAAAAATAAATTACATTTTAATTTTCTATTGCAGTTTTGCACGTGAAAGGGAATCTCGTACTGTCCTAGAGATCCACATTTATTGGGTGATGAGGTTGTTCGAAGTATGGGCTACTGTTACTCTATTCTCCCAAATCCAAACGCTTTGGGTTGGAACAGACATGAAAAACCGAAAAAATGCATTTTGTACTTTAAACCTGCTAATAGTAATGTTGCAAAAATGGCCATTCCAGTATTTTAAGGATATTGTATTTTATTTATGTTTTAAATTAGACAGTTCTTCGTTACCCGATGTTAATGATTTTAATTAATCAAACAATCAATACAACATACTTACCTTTTAATTACGAAGCACCTGCCCTATGGGCTACCTTGGTCACTTAAATGCAATAAAATAAATCTTTCAGGGTTGGCAAGGGGACTATATTGCCAAGTGAAATGAGCAGTTTAAAACCACATTCAAGCTGCACTGGCAGGCGTGGGACATGTTTTAAGGTGCTACTTAAGTGGGTGACACAATCAGTGCTGCAGGCCCATTTGTAACATTTAATTTACATGCTCTGGGTATATGGGTTGCCACTCTACAAGGGAGGTATAAGTAATAAAATTTACCAATCAGTTGTAAGCCAATCGCGCCATGTTTAGGGGAGTGACCAGCACTTTAGCACTGGTTAGTAGTGGTAAAGTGCACATAGTCCTAAGGCCAACACAAACTAATTTCAATGCAAAAATGGAGGTAAGTAGCAAAATGTTTGGGGGAAGACCACCCTAAGGCTGACAGGTATAAGAGAACAAAGCAGTGATATGTTAAAAAGTGGTTCCAACCACAACCCTTTATTTTTCTGTGGGTGCTCCACTGGTCTTGAGGTTAGCCCTGAATGCTCCAAATACAGATTGATCTCCGTGAGTGCATTTAGGGCTCCCTTCAGAGGTCAGTATGCAGGATGTGCAAGCAAGCACACTGACAGATTGACTAACACTGCACTGTTAATGTCTTGGTGTGTGAAGACCAATCTTTCATTTGGATGTAGCAAAAGCTCCCCTGGATAGCGTTTTATGAGAGCACCACTTGTAGATTCCCTTGAATGACCTTTGAAACATATTCAATCTTCAAAAGAGGATACTTTAGAAGTGCACCTAATGTGTGCCGTCTAAAGTGTGGCAGTTGAGTAATATTCAAGAAATTGTCGGAATATGGAGGTCTTTAGTGCGTAACTACTCTGGGTGAGCCAGGGCAAGAGGAGTGACAGAGGATGGGAAAGCTGTCTAGATACTTTCTCACTGAGACTTTTTAATGGAAAAAAGGGTATGTGGTTCTCATGTGGGGACTGATTGTTCACACAACATTTGCTGCCCTAGGGGGTGTAGCTGTCAATGACCAACTCCCCTGGCTGTTTTCATTGGTCATAACTGCTCAAGTACAGATGAATGTTTGGCCCTGTAAATTTGACATTTTATTGTGCTTTGATTTACCCCAAACGGTGATGGGTTAAACCCAGATCTTTTGACTGGATGTGAGTGTTTGATTGGTTCAGATGCTCCGTCCATCACCACCCCTTTTGTACCGCTTTGATTTACCCCAAGGCACAGGAGTGAAAGTGTTCATGCCCATTCAGAATACTCTCTGTTGGTTGTGCATACTAAATTTTGAAGTCCGAATTTCAATTGTACTGAATACCGAGGAAAACATATAAAACAATTTAAGTAAGTCTAGATGTTTCATACCTAACTCCACATACGTGTGCCAACTCTGCACATGTATCTTTAAGGTACGTAGACGTGGAGTTTGGAATAGTAAATCCATAGTTCCCTTTAATTACTTACCTTTCAATAGTTTGTCCCTTGATATTCTGTCACAATAATCTTGTATGTGAATATTCATGTTGATATTCAGTAGTACTATCTCTCAAATGAGGTAGAGAGCCAGACCTCCACTGGTGACTAGATTTAAAAACAATGCTGCCGAATTGCAAGTTTCCATGTTGCACCAATAGCACTTGGTGTACACTTAGTGCTTCTCTTGATTTCCATATCACCTCCTTGGGCAATTATGTCAGTGCATCAAGGCACAATGTTATAGATGAAGGTATTCAACAGAGACATCTTGATCTTGTCTGACAGATCATCACATTATTTCAGTAAGAGAGGCAGGAACACTACTGCTACAAAATTCTACTTCTCAGAATTATCAAGCTTAGAGCTTCCAAGAAAAAATGAGTACCACGACTTACAAGTGAAACAGGATGGTCTCACTCTTCCCAGTTTCTAGTCAGGAGTTAGCGGACCCACCCAACAACCCCTTTCTAGCCATAAAACATTTTTCTTGGCAAGCAAAGCCTTTGTCGGGAAACAGTGGAAACATATTCCATGTAGGAAAGTGCCCATTTTGGATGGTCACCCCCCCACTCACATTTTTCTCCAGATGCTCTGGTTTTAGAACTGAAAGTGCAATGGGACCTGCTAACAAGGCCTTAGTGCCAGTGCTGTTTCCCGCAAAAGGTAATTTGAATTGGTACACAAATTCGCGAGATGCTTCAACCCCCCTTATATGTCCCTAGTATATGGTACCAGCGGTATCCAGGGCAAGGGTGTTAAAGAGGTAACCAGGGTTACAGAACTATTTGTGTCACCCTGAGTGACCGGAGTAAAAGTAAAGTCTGCAGGGTGGCTACTGCAGCCTGCACAAGCTGCTTCCGTGCTCGATGCGTGTACCCCATGTGTGGCAGAGTCTCCTCACTGCCTTAACATATATAGGTTACTCCTAAGGTAGGCCTCCTAAAGCCCAGGATGCAAGGTGAATTACTTTAATGGTGAAGGCATATATGTTGAGATATGTATGCCTCTACAGTAAACTTGCCATTGAAGTTTACTGTAAGTGAACTTCGGCCCATAAGTTAACATGGATTGGTTACAGGACAAAACCAAGATAGCCAGAGCCACAATGGTACCACCAAATGCAGTTGTGTTTTGTATCAAACACCATGCCTTTTTACCCTTGGCATGTTTCCAATGTCCAGGGTGAGCTAGCATGCACATAGATGGCACCCTTAGAGAGGTTGCCTACCAAGATACAGAGTTCCTTGTGACTTGGCAGTCTTCCCAAGCTGTTTGCCACCAAGACACAAGTCTGACCTTTTGCTGTGAGTGCAATTACTCTGAGAGGACGTGAAACAAACTACCTGGACTAGAAGGAGGTCACACCTCAGCCCTCCCAGGATGGCCAGTGAAAATAACCATCAAGTCGGTGAACCTCAAGGCTTCACAGCCTCTGATATGTAAGTGTCTTGTGAGCCAGTGGAGACAAAGGCTCCCCTTTACCCAAGGCACTTGTGTTTCACAGGCAGGTGTGAAATGAGGTATTGTATTGTATTATATTGTATATAGTATTTATAGAGCATGGCAAACAACCAACGGGTACCCTGGCGCTAAAGATAAGTGAACACAGGCCAAGTTGGAGTGAGAGGGACAAGAGCTAAAATAAAAAATGACTCGAAGACGATAGAATCAACTTCTGGGGAACAGCCATGTTTTAATCCTTTTCCTAAACAGGGACAAGGTACTACATTGTCTGATTTCGAGTGGAAGTTCATTCCAGAGTTTCGCGGCAGCAATACTAAAAGCTCTTCCACCCAGTCTGGCCATGTTGAACCTGGAGACCTTTGCCAGACAGGCAGAAGAGGAACGGAGGCTCCGGGTGGGAGAATACCAAACCAGTTTCTTCTGTAGCGGCTTAGGGCCAAGTCCATGCAGAGCCCTAAACCCTATACAAAGGGATTTAAAATGCATTCTTTGCTACACAGGGAGCCAGTGTAGCTCAGCTAGGCAGATTGAGGCAGAAGAACCTCATTGTCTAGACAAGGCCAATTTCGCTGCCGTATTCTGAACACGTTGCAGTCTCTGAATCAGGTATTTGGGCGACTCCAACAGTAGAGCATTGCAGTAATCGAGTCTGCTTAAGATCACCCCTCGAACAATCAGGGCAATGACCGACGTTGGAAGCAGGGGAAGGATCTTTCTCAAAGTTCTAATAAGACCAAAACAGCACCCCACCGTCTTATTCACTTGCGACTCCAAAGTCAGTTTAGCATTGAACGAGACTCCCAAGTTACGCACCGTCTTGGACGGCGCCAGGGGAGTAGATGAACCGAGAGGCCAAAAG
Organism: Lissotriton helveticus; assembly: GCF_964261635.1. Lineage (NCBI taxonomy): Eukaryota > Metazoa > Chordata > Amphibia > Caudata > Salamandridae > Lissotriton > Lissotriton helveticus. Next base: position 1,716,389,147 of record NC_136059.1, read on the forward strand.
TTCTGAGGAAGAGGCAGAGGGACCTTATCAACTGCTCAGTGTATAATTTTGGTCTTATCCAAATTAAATTGTAGAGAGTTATTTCGTAACCAATGCGCAGTGTCATGCATACACGCATGAAAATCCTCCAGGGCGTTAGGTTGGGTTCCATCAAGAGACAGAATAATCTGAGTATCATCAGCATAATTTACCAATTTCACATTATGAGCTTGAATGGTATTATCCAGTGGGCTCAGATAGATGTTGAATAAAATTGGGCTAATGGCAGATCCTTGTGGAACCCAATGGCAGACATTATTGAAGGCTGACTGGAATTGTGGAAGAGCCACTGCCTGACATCTTCCAAATAGATGGGATCTGAACAAATCGAGGGCAGTGCCCACTACTCCTACTTCCTCTAGTCGTGTTAGCAAGATATCATGGTTAACCGTGTTGAAAGCGGCAGACAGGTCAAGCAAAATAAGTATTGCTGATTGTCCCCTGTCTGCCAACAGACCCAGATCGTCCATCACGGTCACCAAAGCAGCCTCAGTTCCGTGTTCTTGACGGAAACCAAATTGTACATCTGCCAGACAGTTGTTACATTCTAGAAATGCTGATAGAGACTTGCTAACCAAACGTTTGAGAATCTTGACTGTTTAGGGGAGGAGAGAAATGGGCCAGTAGTTACCAGGCAGGTAGGGTCAAGATTGGCCTTCTTCAAAAGTGGCGTAACTATGGCCTGTTTCCAGTAAGATGGTACAACTCCACTGAGTAATGATTGATTGCAGATCTGTCGGAGCCTGGGAAAATGTTCTGAGGAAAATTCCTTCCAAATTTTGTATGGAAGGGGGTCCAGTGGGGAGTCTGAGAAGACACCCAGCGCAAGCCTACTAAATTCCTACTCCTAAAGGGGCTCAAAATGATCCAGGAGACCCAATTTACCAGTCCCTTCACCAGTCTGTGTTCCTACAGATGGCACTCCTCCCACACCATCAGTCCAGGGTGCTACTCCATAAGTCATGACTTCTAACCCCATAGAGATATTCGTTTTAAGCCCACAAATGATAGCACTGATTTTTTCATCAAAAAAGGTTGCTAAACTATCGCACATATCTTGCATAGACTGGATCTCGTTTTGTGAACACTGAGGGTTAGTGAAGTTGATAGAGCGCGCAGGTCACCCGACTTATATTTTTACCAAATACGCACTTGGGCCCATAATTCAATTTACCATAATTTCTTTATCGGGTAACCCGCACTCTATTACCAGTATTTAATTCTAACTGATTCCTATACTTTCGACTCACCAATCCTCGTCACCAATACCTATGACCACAATGGATCAGGGAGTTAGCTAGGAATAAGCAGTCAAACTATATTAACATTGCACTCAAGTAAAATGACCACAGACTCGGGAAGTTTTGAAAACCTTTATCTATTCTTCTTCAATTGTTGAAAGTAAAAGATTTACAGCCAGTAAGCTATCAATAATCAGAATCATGAAAAGTGTATAACTATGCAGAAAAAATATAATGCCAACCATTTAGAGATCTAAAGGGAAGGTAAGGAAAAGGAGCATACTGAGACATAAGCATAAAGAGTCAGCCTTTAATGTGTATTGTCTAAAGGACGGGGATAATAAGGAACATGCTAAAATATCACAGTTTAAATGCTTTAAGAGAATGAGTAAGAAAGGAACATTTATTTTATATATGACGAAACTGAGTTTACCATGTAGCTAAAGGGAGGGTAAGGAAAAGGATCATGCTAAAAATCAGAGCAATCACTTCAATACAGCTAAAGGAAAGGTAAAGAAAAGGGATCATCTAGTCATATAAAAGGGAAAAACGGTACTTGATACCAAAGTGCTAAGGAGAGATAAGGGAACACGCTAAAATTGACAAGCTCACGACTTGGTATTTTATCACAAAGGGAGGGGAAGAGAAGGAACATAAGTAATTATAACTTTTCAGCAGGATTAGGGGAAAAATAAGAAACAGACGCAAATGTGCTATTGGTTTACCCTCATGGATTTATATTTACCTAGAATGGTGCGGAGACCAACCCTGGCCACGGGTCAGTTAAGGACAGAAACCCCAAGAAATGCAGTTTTCCAGTAGGCAGCAGGTGCAGTATGGAAACCAGGACAGGAAAAAACAGATTTGGATCAGAACTGGACCACCAAAGTTGAGACCAGCACCCGCAGTTCAGTTGCAACGCCTGCGCTACACCCTCTCTGCAGCTATCAGTCAGAACCCCGATTGGGTTATCGAAATCCCCAGCAAAGTGCTTCGCCAGCACTAAAGGTCCCAAAAACCGCGATTGGGTCAGTGAGTCCTCTGACAGAGTGCTTTCAAGCACCTCTGTTCTTGATCAGCTATTGAGTGTGTTGGGTCAGTGACAGGTCAGCTATTCGGACAAGTCGGACAAATTCTCTAGCTAAACCTAGGCTAGTTATACTAATTTTCAGGTCAGTGTACCACCCTACAATGTTGCAAGTGTAAGGATCCCCAATTTTGATTGGGCAGAGGAAAAGGACAGGTCATCACACCACCCAAAATTTTAGCTTTCTCAGGGTCCTGATTTGAATTTCTTACCCGCCCCTTGAATTCTAGGTTCTCATGACATGTGCTTTACACATAACAATGGTGAATTTATTCATTTATATATTGCATTTAGTTTAGTATAGTTCAGTTTCTTCGACTAGGTGAGAGGTTTCTTCCCAGGCGCATCTTGGCTTGGGCTGCCATCTGGCTTCAATTCAAAGGTCACTGTTGTGGAGACTCGCAGAACTCGCGCAGACTCAGTTTCAAGCAAGATGGAGTGCGGCAAGGGACAACAGGCCATATTTCGTAATGTACCATGAAATGGAAAAGAAACAGTTTTAGAACACCGAAAAAAATGAATACACTGTATACCATGAATTTCTACTCTATACCCATTACTTTATAAAAGACTATAGCATTAGGGTTATGCAGAACGAACAGCATAGCAAAAGCAGCAATGCAAGCTTCTGGCATGTGAAAACACAAAGCAGCCATTTTAGCTTTAGTGCGCAAGTGCAAACAGTTTCCCTCCAGAACTGCGAGTACGTCACATCACATGAGTATGACCGACGCATGAGCAGTAGAATTTCCCGCGTAGCAGCAGCCATTTTAGGTTGCAAGCGTATTAGGATTAGAAAACACATAAGCAAGCTTCTCATAGACACCCAAAATGTCGCTAAAAAAGGGGTAAATTAATAAGACAAACAGGTTGATTAGTAAATTAACGTTATTTGAGGTTCATGACTTCAAGCAAGTCGCTTTATGTGCGAATCCTTGCTCCATCAATCTCCTCTTTGATGATATTTTATATCATCACAATTAATGGAACCAGATGCCAACTTCTCACATATCACCCAGTTCAATCTCTTCAAACTTTCTCAACCCCTCTAAATTAAAGGTCATTTTCAAAGGCCAAACGAGGTATTTTACTTCTGCCAAGCCCGCACAGGACTATTTAACGGACTTGGAGAGGAGTGCCAAAAAGTAAAAGCATTGTATATGCCGTACTTGTAGTGCGCACGCTACCCCTGGGGTGGGGTGTGCTCTGTTTGCTTTATTTTGTAGGGAGGGTTTAATCACCATGTGGTTGTTTGTAGTTTTCTCTTTTGATTGTCCTCCCTCTTTCCCATGAAGTCAGTGTAATGTTTTCTCTGAATTATAGTTAGACACTCTGTCACTTTTTCTTTTTTCTTTTTTTCTTTTATATTAAATAGGCAATGATGAAATTGCGTCAGTATGAAAAGGTTTAAACAGCATAAGCAATGTGGGCAAAATGTAATGGTTTTCATGTAAATACACTAAAAATGATGATGATGTCCGAATTTATGTGAATTCATACTTCATAATATTATTTGGATAAAGACAGGGTAGTAGATGGTATGTTAATTCTCCCTGTTTTTACAGGGTTCTATGAGATTTGATTAGTCAAAATATGGGAAGGAGGGGCACATGAGGGTGGCGGGGAGTGTCAACGGGGAAGGGGGGTCGATCAAAGCACCTCGACATTGCTGAGGACATGGTCCTTAAGCCTCATTTTGGGTGGGAGGGTTGGGGGAAGGGAGGGAAGGAGGTACTGGAGTGGAGTTGGGGGGGTTCTGTTGGGAGGGGAGGGCAAATATATAAAACAATACATGAATATTGGTCGGAAATGAGTCAATGTGGTGAAAGTATGTTTTGCTTTCAGTCGGTATATGGAGCTAGTTTAGTGAAGGTTGATACAGTTAAATGGCTGGCAGGGGTATTAGGATAGGCACCCTGAACGGTAAGGGGCTGAACTCAATAGATAAAAGACGTCGGGTAGCACAGGAACTATGTGCCCTTTACTGTGATATAATTTGTCTCCAAGAGACTCATATTGTATGGGCAAAACGCCGTTTGCTCGAAGAGTTGAGATTTAATCTTATTGCTTGTACTAAGTATTCAGGTACGTCGAGAGGGGTGGCAATTTTGGGAAAGAAGCATATAGGCAAAACAGGTAAAATTCTAGTTGATGATTTGGGAAGATGGGCAATCGCAGAATGTGGTGAAAGTATGTTTTGCTTTCAGTCGGTATATGGAGCTAGTTTAGTGAAGGTTGATACAGTTAAATGGCTGGTAGGGGTATTAGGATAGGCACCCTGAACGTTAAGGGGCTGAACTCAATAGATAAAAGACGTCGGGTAGCACAGGAACTACGTGCCCTTTACTGTGATATAATTTGTCTCCAAGAGACTCATATTGTAATGGCAAAACGCCGTTTGCTCGAAGAGTTGAGATTTAATCTTATTGCTTGTACTAAGTATTCAGGTACGTCGAGAGGGGTGGCAATTTTGGGAAAGAAGCATATAGGCAAAACAGGTAAAATTCTAGTTGATGATTTAGGAAGATGGGCAATCGCAGAATGTGTTGTAGGTTAGGTAACCTTTACGGTTTCTGCTGTTTATGGGGCAAATCTTGACGAAGCATCAACTTTAGAGTTTTTGAATGTCGAGTTAGCTACTTGGCCTACACCACTGTTTTTTTGTGGATACTTAAATATAAACTTAGCCCCGAACATTCTATGTAATAAAGAAGGAAGATATAGTGGTCGGAAGCCACGGGTGTTCAAGGCATTGCAGGCATTAATGATGGCACATGGGTTGGTGGATGCATGGGCTTTTTTAAGGGGGGAGGCCCCGGGGTATCAATTTTTTTCCTTTCCCCATCGCAAGTTAGTTTGGCTTGATTATTTTTTAACTCCTCAGTCATTGTTGAAATCGGCCATCATTCAGGTTTATCCTAGAATCACGTCCGATCACGGACCGGTGGTTCTTTCTATAGCGGATATAGTAACTCCTATTAGACCAAGGTTGTTCTCTTTTGACCGCAGGCTACTATTAGAGCAGCAATTTATTGAATACATGAAACAGTGAATTGTAACATTTTCTAATATTAATCGGGGGACTAGCAGTGTGGGCAATGTCTGGGACTGTTTCAAAGCTGCATTTAGAGGGTAGGCCCTGAGCTTTGGTTTATACAACCAAAAACAACAGGCAGCAAAACTACAAGAGCTTTATCAAGAGTTAATAAAGGCTGAGGAATTATTGGCGCAGGGTATACGTTCTGGGGAGGATATAGCGGATCAAATGGTGCTAGTGGCTAGACTTAAGGCAAGGCTAAACTTGAAATGGTCGCAGGAAAGTGCAAAAAAATTCTTTATTAAACAACAAATTCAGTATGAGTACAGGGAAACAAGTGGTAGATGCCTTGCTCAGAAATTAAGGTTAAGGGAAGTAACACAGCAGATAGATAATATAATAGACTCAAGAGGGAATCTAGCAGATGATGAAACTGGTATACTAGAGGCATTTAGGCAATTCTATGAATCACTATATCAAGGAGACGAGTATGACACGGATAGGGCTGCTACTCTCATCGGTCAATATTGTACCACAGATCGTTCTGAAGATAAAGAGAAAGTCTAGAGGCACCTATTTCATTAGAAGAACTAGAACTGGCAGTTAATGGATTAGCCAGTGGTAAGGCTGCAGGACCAGATAAGTTGCCCCAGGAAATTTATAAGCCCTTCTTTTCTGTTCTAAAAACCAATCTCCTTGAGAATTGCTCGGACCGGTGCACCTCCAGGGAGCTGGAGTGAGGCATGTATAGTAATCTTTTATAAAAAAGGAAAACCTGCGAACCTCCCTGGGTCTTACCGCCCAATTTCGCTTCTGAATGCGGATGGGAAAATTTATTCGAAGATCTTGGCGAATAGGATGTCCGGTGTGATTATTAATTTAGTCTCTATCACACAGCATGGGTTTATCCCGCAGCGAGGAACGGCGGATCATGTCCGCCAGGTGATTACTTAATTTGATTTTGTCAATGTTCCTCAGGAGCCATTAAGTTTAATTTTATTAGATGCCGAAAAGGCTTTTGACCGGGTCTCATGGTGCTTTTTATGGGACGTAATGAGGCGAAGGGGGTTTGGCCCTGATTTTATAACATCACTTCAGACGCTTTATTTCCAACCTACTGCCCGTATTAGTACCATGGGACTCGTGTCTGATCTGGTTCAATTACAGAGGGGTACCAGACAAGGCTGCCCCTGTTCTCCTCTTTTATTTTCATTATATATTGAGCCCTTTTTAAGAATGCTGGAATCTAGTTCTAGGATTTCTCCGGTGGTCATACAAAACTATCATTTTAAGGTCCTTGCTTATGCGGACGATGTTGCAATCGTCACGCCATGCCCTGCAGTTGCAATGGAGGAGATAGAATGTTTAGCCGCGAAGTTTGGTGCAGTTGCTGGCTATAAGCTGAATGCCGCCAAAACCCAGTTATTATGTGCTAATTTGCCGAAGTACTCTGATTTGCGGGTTTGTAAAGAGGCTATTTATTTGGGGATTAAGCTAAGGGTCTCTCCAATGGCCCTGGTTAAGTCTAATTGGGAGGATCTAATATTAGGAGTGCGAAAACAGTTGGATCAGGCGGAATGTCTACATCTTTCGCTAGTTGGGCGCTGCAGTCTATTAAAAATGATGATACTGCCACAAATATTATATTTTTTAGGTGTGTTCCTTTAGAAATCTCTATAGCAAGCTTGGCACAACTTCAGACTCTTTGTATGCGTTTTATGTGGGCTGGGGGCAAGGCTCGCCGTGCCGGCCGCTTTATGATCTTAATAGGAAATTTAGGAGGCTGGTCGGTACCTGACTTCACTCTTTATTATTATGCCTGTATGCTTCAAGGCATGAATGTTTTGTTAACAGGGATAGGTCCTTCAAATTTGGAAGAGAGCCCGTCAATCTACCAGATGTTATTAGGCGTGAAGGCTAAAAATTGTTTATTCTTACACCAGGAATGGAGTTATTACAAACGTACACGTTTTAAGGTCATGATCGCTGCATACAAGATTTGGATAACACTACAGAGAATGTTTGGTATAGAGAAAATCTCATGGTATACACCATTAACATCTCCTATATTTCTGCCAATCGATTTATGGGATCGGGTGGTGTATGTATGGTGGCAAAAAGGATTAAGGTTGTTGGGGGATTTTTATAGAGATGGCTCTTTTAAATCCTTTGAGCAACTTCGTGAGCAATACCATCTTCCCAGGGAGAATTTTGCAAAATATTTGCAAATCAGGAATTTTCTGTCTCAGAAAGCAACAAATCTTCAAGCTAATCCTCTGATAGAAGATAATATAAAAAATGCAAAAATTTGAGTGTTATATGGTCACATGTTAGGAACTAAGGCGAATGATTTAGATCAACAAAATTCTAAATGAGGGAATAAACTAGGGAGACCGGATATACGGATAGAAATTTCTCTGGAGATGGCTATGAATGTATTTCTTTCAGCAAAGTTATCTGCACAGCATTATAAATCCATTTTTAACTTATACTACACACCCGATAAGATCTCCAAATGGCAGGGCGATATTATAGGGAAATGTTTTCGGTGCGGATATCCATCTGCGGATGACCTGCATATTTTTTTTGGGTGTCCGCGACTAACAACTTTATTATCACAGATGGAGAATTATTTATCTGCCATTTTGGGTATGCCATTACAACTAAGTGCTACGCAGATATTAGGTGTAGAAATGGGTTCGACAGCGCCAGATCTATTACAACAATACGCAAAATTAATATTTCTAGTTACAGCTGTATATCGGCTTGTAATAGCTTCCTAGTGGCTACAGCAGGAACCGCCTTCTTTTGAATTATGGAGGGCACGCTTCTTCGCAGTTCACAATATGGAGTATAGTCTATATGCCCTTAAGGGGCTTAGAAAAAAGAAGCTTGGTCAAGAAATCTGGGGCAGAGTCACTAACCATTTAGAATCTGTTATTTGATTGGTGGTTTTATCAATTATTTTTTCATGCAGAGTGTACCTATATTTGTTGAATCTTGGTCTGTTTTACTGTATGGCTAACTCAATTTTTTGCTTTTTCAGGTATGCTTATGTATGTACTGTTATTGATTTCCCAGTGTTTTATTTATCTAGCTCCTGGTCTATGTATGTTATACTGTATATGTATTCTGTAAATTATGACTCTTTTCCTGACTAATTCATGTATTCTGCAAAAACAAATTTAAAAAAAACAAAAAAAACTTTCTAATTTGCCTTTTCTCATTAACTTTATTAGGATGAGATTTTTTTTATTCTCTTGTAGATCTGATTATTCAATTCTTCTAATTCAAGCTCGTCAACATTTCTTTTCACTCCTCGCTTATTCACAGAGTATTTCTTTTTGTGTTTTCGACATTTGCTGCAAATTATTATTATGAATACTAGTAAACCTATTCCCTCTATTGGCATCAGTATTTTACTTTAATCACAAAAAAACCTAGGGGTCTCACACAGAGGAATACACGAAAACCTCAATCCATTATAGACTAAATGGGTGTAGCGATGATAGGAGTGGGCTAAACAATATCTGAACCGAAGATATGTCAATGATTGTGAGTAGAACCCACTCAGTTCATAGGATACCCATCAAACTATTGCATGATCAATTTTATCATCTGGTCATCCCACAGCGGTAATAAGTCTCTAGATAATTGAGACAAAATCTTACCCTGTAAGAGAGCGGGGTCACTGCCCACAAGCACTTAACGACCAGTTGAATATGAGCAAATGGGTAGAAGTGCAGTGCAAAGAAAAAGAAGATGTGGTGACTTTAAAAGAGGATAGAGGACATAAAAGTAAACAATTTTATTAGGAATATGCCCTCTTCCTAATTAAAAACAATCAGAACAGTGCAAGAGTGCAGTGTGGAACAAATTACTGCACTCTTGCACTGGTCACTTATTAGAACGTAGCTGCCATTGGAAAGCTGTCTAAAGAATGGCTCTATCTGAGTGCCGTGCAGATGACATGAAAGGTTATTCGAAGACCCTTCGCAAGCTCCGTGCAAGTTAATACCTTGACACAGAAGTGTACCGCTTAGTGATTTTTTACAATTGTTACCACTAAGAAATACCTCCTTTTTTCTTTCACTATAACATTTGTGTGTATAAGGTAATTTCCATCTTGACTTGATGTATCCTTTACCCAACCTTTCATACTGGCCGGCTGGTATATATTCTTGGCAATATTTAAACTGGAAAGTTGTTATCGGAATTGTAATTATTCCGTGTATTATCCATTCAATGACAGGTCTTTCTGACATTGTCAATGGTAATCTCTGAAGTTTTTCAATGCTCAGAATCGTAGAGTCTGCTAATTTTTGTGCCAAACTGATTTGTTTATCAGTAAGGTTAAAATAGAGAATAATGACGTTGTGTTGATTAAACGCCATGGCACGTAGCCTGAACGCAGATTTTGCAATGTCCAGCCAAGCTGTACATTAGAACGCAATTGTGACTGACCATGTTGTAACATTAGTAAGTCCTGCTCTATTATATCAATTGCAGATGATACAATACTGTCCAGTGAATATATTCTGGAGGACAGAGTCGTTAACCCATTGTCCACAACAGAAAGTGATTTTTCCAAATTAATACGATCAATTTCTCGTATTTTTTCTGCTGTTTCAATTTGTGTTACTTTCCAAGCCTCGTTGTATGCAGCCTATATACCGGCCGCTATGAAAAGTTTTTGACGCTGTGTGCGTGGTCCCAGTATGAAATCACGCAAGTCAGCACCGTCTTTAAGTAAAGTCAAGTGTTGCTTAATTTCAGCCAGTGTGGATTTCTGTAGCCACTCAAGGCATAGTTTCCCTACACTGTATGTTGTAACTATCCCTGGATGTTGTCTTGGGAGTATCTTGGGTCTGGCCTGTTCAGTTTTAACCCCTGTATTTTGTTCAGGAATCTATCTTGACAGTTATTTGTGTCTGTGGGCCAGATCAATGATTTTTTCCGATCAGGATGTGTTCTGTTTTGGTGTAAAATATGGGATACGTCTATCTCTACTTCTGTAGTGCTATTACTATCAGCTATGGGCTTCGGAATAGACGGTTTATTTAAGTCTTTTATCTTGGCTAGACCAAGACAGGTTGTTTGCTGAATGGTGTCATTCAGGAATATTAATTGTTCTGGGATCATGCAGGCTCTAAATAATGCTTCTAAACCTTGGACCTGCCATTCTTTTGTACCCCAGATGGTTTTTGTTTCAATGTTGTTTTTCCAGAATTCAAAACCAAATGTATTCATTTTTTCATACAATGTCTCTGAATAAATCAATTTATTATTTGTCAACATTGTTTTCATTCCTGTCTTATTTAATATTTTAAAATAAAAGGTTTCTGCATCACTTGTGTTAAACCCTGAGAAGTATGGGAATTTCTCATAAAATGTTTTCGAGCTGCCTTTAGGTGGTGTTGCACAATGTTCCCATTGGTTATAATTAAAAACATTTCTAGGCTGTGCAGATTTATGCAAATAGTGATGACCAAAATGAGTATAGCAGTACATTTCTTCATATTTTGCTGAACCCTGCAAATAATCTTGTTCAGTGAATTTAGCTGACATTACTACATCTGACATCATATTATTAATATTGTCAAAGTCACAATCATCAGAGAAAGTACTTGTTTTTACAAAGTCACTTAATGAAACCTTGAACTGGTGTAGATTTTTCAATAGCTCAATCGGGCCATAAATTTCATAATCCGTTTTGTCCCATGCTACCCCACCGGGTATTGGATTGGCTGTGATGTTCACTGATGACAGTTCTCTTTTCTTGATGTGAGATGACTTGTGAGGCTTTAGGACCAAGTTGATGTTCTGACCTGCTGTGTCCATTGTACTGTATTTTCCTTCAATGAATTTTCCCAAACAAAGAACCATGATGAGCCAAAGCAGGAGGAAAAGTACACCTAACACAATCCAAAATTCAATCCATGGTGAAATCAGATAGGTTTCTTTTAGTTGATGAAAGAGTTCAGTTACTTTGTCTTTGAAAGTTTTTGTTGCTGGCGTTTCTTCATGTTCACTTGGATCATCAGAAAAGTCATCGAAATTGATGAAGTAGCCAGATGCAGTTCTGTCAATTGTTGGAATTGCTTCCGGGTTTTCTTTAGTCTTTGGATATTTCTTGGAGACATTAGTATAGTCCGTGCTACATCATTGTAGACAGGTGTTTCTTGACGAACTGTTGTAATTTGGGTTTCAAGAGGCACAAGTTCCATGGTTTTGTTGCATAGTCCTTTTTTATTCCCTACAGAATTATCAAATGTGATTAGTCTCTCAGGTTGAACCTCTTGGATTGTAGCAAATTTTGGTATTCTGCTATTTCTTGGGAGTCCACTGGGCCTACTACTTATTATTGGCCACATGATTGTGGTTTTACCAGGTCGATGGATACAACTCGGTTCTCCTTTTTACCAGCAAGGGGCGGTAGTACAACTGATCTTGTTCCGCTGACAGCTAAGACAGGTACTGCTTTTCTGTAAGAAGGCCCAAATTCCTTCTTAACCGCGATCTTCTCCCCGACCAGATCCCCAATCTTTGGAATCCAGACAGGTCTTGCTGGGACAGGTGGTTTTTCTTCAGTGGCTGTTGGCTGTTGCTTTAACTTTATATTGCTCAGGCTTCTTCTTGTTTCAAGTCCTGTAAAACAGCCAAACGGTCTTTGATATCAAAGGATTTATCTTTTACCACTGAAGTATGACTATCTAGATCCTGAATGTGCATTCTAGTACCGAACAATAGTTCGTACGGAGTGAGACCTTTTAGAGAATTTCTTGGCAGATTATTAAGACTATGTTGGACACTTGTTAAATGTTTGACCCACCCATCACCCGAACCTAATACCCTCGCCGTTATAGATTGCTTTATGTCCTGATTTTTTCTTTCCACTACTGCATTTCCCTCGGGATGGAATGGAGAAGAGTACCGCAATGCAATGCCCATGCTAGCCATGGCCTCCTTGTAAGCCCGAGAGCTAAATGCAGGACCCTGGTCAGAATGTAGCATGCCAATTGCGTATGTGCCGATAAAGACTCGCAAATCTTTGTATAACAGTTCTGGCGTCAGCCGAGCGCTGGTGTCTACATTTTAAGTGAATCTAGTCCTAAATATTATGGGGACGCATTTCTCCTATTGGATTTCTACGTATAGATAGCCTAATGCTTTCGAATAAAGGGGTCCTGGCACTAGTCTGGTCCGGTTCACGACTGCGATCTCTGTTGCAGTTTGGACAATCCTTTGCAAATTTGTAATGTTGCAGGCTCATCCCCGGCCACCAGTATTCTGATTGTAACTCTTTTAGAGATTCCTTGATCTCTTGGTGCCTTAGACCCAATCCCATGTGTGCCGCTTCAATCAAGAAGACTCTCCTGTTCGTGTTTGGAATTACAAAAAACAATGGGAGAGGTAGGGAAGTACAGGAACACTCTCTTAATCCCCAATAATATGTCAATAAACAAAAGAAGAGAGGTTAATGTCTCTTATAAGCCACTTAGATGGAGCCAAAAGACTCGAGGAGTTCGCACCCTATTTGGGTTTGAGAAGAAAGCCCTCACACACCGACCTAGTCAGTGTCATGCTTCATCATCGGGCCCCACCGAAGAGACCTAATGCCTCTTCGGTGTGCTGCGACGCCAGGAGACTGCGGAGCTGGTATTGTGTGATGGGTGTGTTGAGAGGTTAAATTAAACTTAAAAGTGTCTAAAGGGTATCTGAAAAAGTTTATTAATGATCCCTAGGACACAAATAAAAGGGTTCTATGTGTCTGAATTATAAAGCCAAAGGTAATGGATGGTTTAATTCAGATTTAACTTAGTCAACATGTTTCAGCCTTAGTATTGGTTTTATTTTACCTAGGCATTCGTCAGGACAATGGACCCCGACGATTCAATGATCGTCGGGGTCCAGTTGAGGAAGTGCGAGGTGTACAAGTGGGCTGCGAGTGCTGAGGGCGATGTGCCAGGGACACTCCAACCCCTCTCCTGAGACCCATGGTGCAGATAGCGCCAAACCTTAAAGTGCAGAGACACTCCACAACTAGGAGTGATTTTTCGGAATGAGCATTTCGCTCTTCCAATTTTTATGCACTTTAAACACTTTTTTCATTAATTTTTCACTTTCACGCCCCCAGGTTAGGGTGGACGATTAGAGAGTCCATACCGCCGGGGTTTATCATTGTCCTGATGAATGCCTAGGTAAAATAAAACCAATACTAAGGCTGAAACATGTTGACTAAGTTAAATCTGAATTAAACCATCCATTACCTTTGGCTTTATAATTCAGACACATAGAACCCTTTTATTTGTGTCCTAGGGATCATTAATAAACTTTTTCAGATACCCTTTAGACACTTTTAAGTTTAATTTAACCTCTCAACACACCCATCACACAATACCAGCTCCGCAGTCTCCTGGCGTCGCAGCACACCGAAGAGGCATTAGGTCTCTTCGGTGGGGCCCGATGATGAAGCATGACACTGACTAGGTCGGTGTGTGAGGGCTTTCTTCTCAAACCCAAATAGGGTGCGAACTCCTCGAGTCTTTTGGCTCCATCTAAGTGGCTTATAAGAGACATTAACCTCTCTTCTTTTGTTTATTGACGTGTTTGGAATTACTCTATCCCCCACTCCAGGGATTTGAGAAAAAGGAACGGAGTTTGCATCTATTATGTATGTATAATTGAGTGGATAGCCGAGAGGTAATGCTGCATAGTCGCCTTTTAATGAGGTTTTTACCGCGAGCATTGTTTCTCCGTCTATGTATTAGTACGCTTTTTTGTGGCTACGGAAGCCGGTTGAACCGCTTCCGCTGTGGCTCTGTTAGCCAATAAATTCCCTGCAACGTGAACGCCATCACGTTGATGACTCAGTGTGTGTATCACGTGAGTCTTTCGTAGTTCTTTCTGCAAAAGAACTACTTGTTCCCAAAGCTTTTTATGCTTTATTGTGGAACCTGAGTCATCTTTGTAATCTTTTTGAACCCAGTTCTGCAAGTCATTGTTGTAAGACCTGATGCAGAAATGCGAATCGCACACTATTAGTGTCGGGAATTCACGATCGGCATTTTCAAGCGCCATCTTTAAAGAACTTATTTCAGCTCGCTGAGCTGAACAGTTTCTGAGTGATTCAGTTTTGGTTATTATTGGTCTGAATTTACCAAAGCGCCAACGACCTTTAACAATTGCGCACGCTGCGTTGTAGGATTCTTTCTCTACATCGTAGTGTTGTGCAAATCTGTCCATGTAGATTACACATGTGTACTGTTCGAGAGGCAGAATTTCGATTTCCAGAGGATATTCTTCTTCATATTCTAGATCTTCTAGTTTTTTCATTTTCGGGTCAAAATAGTATTTCACGTCTTCTGTAGCAAGAGAATTTTCCCATTGTATCCATTTTAGATCTAATGCCACAGCAGTCAAATTGCGTGGACTTGTTAATGCCTCAAGGGCTGATTCTGCTGTTAAAACAGTTATTCTTCTGCCTTGGGATTGGGCTCTTTCTTTTGCTACAGCAGTTTGAACCGCTATTAGAATTTTTTCAGTAGAACTGAATTTCATTTCAGCTTGTGTGTACAAGTGTGATTTGTAAGCTGTTGTTACCGTTTCTCCCTCATTAGTGGTTATGTACGTGAATCCGCATCTTCCTGGGATGACTCGGATTACAAGGTTGCGTATGTTTTCTCGAGTTTGCAATTTTGTTTTAGCTAACATGCCTGTTTGCAATGATCTTAAAAGTTCTGTGTGTTTCTGAGTCCAATTTATTGGTTTGAAATCAGGTTTTATTAATTCATAGAGAGGTTTAACCCTCTCTGCATAATTTAGAATGTATGTTCTTCCGAAATTCAGGAAACCTAGTATTTATTGTAAGTTCTTCAGGGTGTTATGTGCTTGGAGTACAGCACACTTCTCTAAGAAGTTGTCTGCTAGGCTTTTGCCTTCACTTGATAATTCATATCCTAAAAATAGGACAGTTAGGGCTTTCTTCTCAAACCCAAATAGGGTGCGAACTCCTCGAGTCTTTTGGCTCCATCTAAGTGGCTTATAAGAGACATTAACCTCTCTTCTTTTGTTTATTGACGTGTTTGGAATTACTCTATCCCCCACTCCAGGGATTTGAGAAAAAGGAACGGAGTTTGCATCTATTATGTATGTATAATTGAGTGGATAGCCGAGAGGTAATGCTGCATAGTCGCCTTTTAATGAGGTTTTTACCGCGAGCATTGTTATTCTTCTGCCTTGGGATTGGGCTCTTTCTTTTGCTACAGCAGTTTGAACCGCTATTAGAATTTTTTCAGTAGAACTGAATTTCATTTCAGCTTGTGTGTACAAGTGTGATTTGTAAGCTGTTGTTACCGTTTCTCCCTCATTAGAGGTTAGGTACTTAATATAATTAATATAATTAATATAATTAATACTTAATGGGCAATTCGTGACTTTTTAAAGTTGAATTTGTAACCCTCAGCTGCAAACCCAAGTATTATGGTGTTCACTCTTTTCAAGTGTGTCTCCAGGTCATCATCTGTTAGATAGATGTCATCAACATAAGATAATGCCTCATCATCATATATTTGTAGTAACTATGTTACTCTTGCTGAGAATAATCCTAGGCTGTTCTTGAATCCCTGTGGGAGTCGACAGAATTGTTTTTGCGACCCCATTATTGAGAAAGTGGTCAAATACCTGCTTTCAGGTGCAATGTTTTGACAAAAGAATCCATTAGAGATGTTTAATGTAGTTTTATATTTTTTGCGCACGATGTTATTCATTAGTGCTGCACTGTATGAGTTTTGTACTGCAAATGTTTTGCAACAGGAGTTTAAGTGTCTGTAGTCCAAAACTAGACGATATGAATCGTCTGGCTTGGAGACAGGAAACAAAGGATTGTTAATTTGTGAGGTGCATGTTTCAATCACCCCCTGGTATTCAAGTTGATCTAAAATCTCCCTGACTTGTTTTTTAGCTTCTTGCTTAACTGGGTACTGCCTTTGTGCAGTGGGCTGATTTTTTAACTGGATTTTGTGAGGAGGAGAGTCCTCATCCCATCCTACATGATTTTTGTATAATGCAGGAGCTTGGGCCACTGCCCATTTTCTTGCAAGTGTATATTTTTTATGAATCGGAATATGATTTG
Organism: Lissotriton helveticus; assembly: GCF_964261635.1. Lineage (NCBI taxonomy): Eukaryota > Metazoa > Chordata > Amphibia > Caudata > Salamandridae > Lissotriton > Lissotriton helveticus. The sequence goes on from NC_136059.1 coordinate 1,716,405,685, forward strand.
AGAAGGCAGGCACAATCATTTCTTCGCCATGAGGGCACTCCCTGACAAACTCTGGTGGCCAGTCTTTCTCAGCTAACAGAATGTCATAGCCTTTCAAAAGGTTATCCCAAAAGAGACCCCTTACTTTCCTAGTCTTGTCCCCCTCTATACGCAATTTTATTTCGTATAATTTATGGGGTTTGCTAATTCTGGTGTCTGCAGTTTCCACTTGAATGTATTCATTCGTGTCCACTGTCTCCAGAGGATTCATCAGGATCTTGCGAGCTATTGTCACTTCTGCTGCGCTGTCTAGCATTGTCCGAGCCCACTCTCCGTTTTTCAGTTGTGTCCTCAGTATCCTCGGCATGTTTTAATATTTTAATACTGGCTACCTTCTTTATTGGAAATTGTAATTTTTTACTTTGATGAGCAGGTTCCTTGTCTTTGGACTTGACGTGCTCTTCCTTGTGTTCTGACCGTCCTCTTCTTTACGATTTCTGTGAGGAAGTCTGAAAAGATCGATAGGGACGTGTATCAATATCTTGATATCTATCAGGTTTCTTCAAATTATCCCTATTTCCAAGGTTGTATCTTCTCTCCGAGGGCTCCCTTTGGGGAGACTTGTCTCCTCAGTCCAGAGATCTTTCTCTCCGTTGAGGAGACCTTCCTCTGGACTGGAATTGTTTTTCTCTGGGAGTGGATTGTTTATTGCCATCCCAACTCTTTTTTGGAGTATTCAGATTATTTTTAATAAAAGTTTTTTCAGGACTTTCAGTTAGTTGGGGTTTTACTGGTTTCCCACCCAAACTATCTCTTCCTAGTTCTTCATAGGATTTTTCTATGATTCTGGCAAGTTCAAAAGGTTGTTCTGCTATATCTGTTTCTTTCAGTTTCTGCAGGTATTTTGTATCATCAATTGCCAATTGAACTAATTCTCTATATGCCTTTGTTAATTCTTTTAGTGTAGCTAAAAGTTCTTCGTTTGACATTTTATCAGTGTCGGGATGTGGTCTGTAGCTGGCTAGAACCGACCACGTGGCTCCTGGTCTACCTAGTGGATCGTGCCTGGTGATGTGATTTTGATGTTTTAGGGCGCCTTTAAACCAGAGCAGGTGCTCTTGGTAATTTAGTGGGATTTCAACATCCTCGAAAGGAGTGTATTCATCCGGAGGTTCCTCTATTTTGTTATAGTGGAATTATTTTGTTACAGCGTTTGCTGCTGGAAAGTGTATCCATGAATAGAATACCTCTGTCTGCCAATATTCATGGGCCTCTACCACGAATATGACTTTACCACCTCGTGAGGACAGTCCATTTTCTATAAGTTTAGGAGTTATAGTTCTTCTTACATTAACCGGAATGAAAATAACATTCGGGTCATTTTCTTGGAGACTTGCGTCATCCGCTAGGAGTTGAGCTGCTTATCTAGCTCTCTCCGCTTCATCATCACTTTCCACCATTTTACTGACTGAAAGTTTTTTGTTGCAGATCAAGTTTCAAGGAAACAAAGATTAGGTGCACAATATTTTGGAACACTGTATCCTTCGACGTTGACGAAACCAAAAACTAATACATAGGATTCTCATCCTACTAAGTTCCGGCGGATATTAACCTTTTACCCACTCCAGACGTCTTTTGGAGTTTTTACAGAAAAAGGGTTCTGTGTGAAAAAGCACGACTGAGTTACTCTAATATCTTGCGTTAAGTTATCGCCTTACCAAACATTGGGCGCCATGTAGTGTAGTTCCTATATTCCCAATAGGCTCTGCGCATTGGAATAATATAAACAGCAGTGTAGACGTAGGACTGAGGTCGACTAGGTCTCTACTGACTATATTAGACTTAATTAGTTTTGCCAGCTAGCTCAGAGGTCACTAGAAACTTTCTCGAGTAAACAAGGAGGAGTTTAACTTCCCTGGATAGACAAGAAGGGATTAGCTTCTGACAACCATATGACATGACAACTTTGCTCCCTCAGAATAAAGAGTGTATCTCTAGAGTCGTGTGAAAATAATAGACGGTTATTTCGCTCAGTCAATCGTGCATACTTAGTTTCACCAGAGTGCAGAGAAATAGAGAGACGGGCGTTTTCAATAAAAGGTGTTATTTATTGAGCAGTCTTCTTTCTCATGTAAGAGAAATGAATTGCCATAATTGCAATACTTATCATAAAGTAAAGTGCGTACAGTAAAAGGAGTATTATGAAATAATACTGTAAAAGCATTGATATGGTTTCTTAGCCATATGATACTTTAAAATGGATAAAATATATACATACATAAAAACATTAACTAACATACTCAACTTGTGCTTCTAATCTACGCATACCCCGGTGTACCTGACCTAAGCCTAATACGTGGGAAGGAGTAAGTAAGTAGCAGTTTTAAGTTAAGTTGGTTTTTGCCAAGGAATCTGAATCAAGAATTCTCTCAAGGGTTTAGTCAGCTCCGTACCTGGGTAATAGAATGCAGGAGGTCTGGTATCTCTCTCTCAGGACTCGATATCCCAGCAACCCGCAAGGGTATCTGGAAACACCGGAGCTGGATTTTCTCGGCAGGAGAAAAGACAGCTTCTGTCTCAGTGCCTCAAAGGGGATGGGCGGCTTCCGTGGGCTCTCGCATCAGCTGGGCTCTCGGGCAAGTAGATAGCCGCTCTGCTCCAAACCACTGTGTGTTTGCTTAAGGCAACGTTGGTATATTTATAACTGAAAGGTGCCGGGTTTGACGTAAGGTTGGACATAAGACGTCAATAAAAGATGTCACTAATAACTGTCCGTTCTTTCAGTGCTCGCAGGAGTTCTAGGACAAATCAAAACAGAAGCATGGGGAATTTCCAGGTTGCTGGAGGTTTGGTTTGTTTAAAGAACGCGTTGTACTTTCTAGGAGTCTCGGGAAGTAGCCTTGCCTGATTTGGACTGCATGGCTATGACTAAATATGGATATGATTCTTATGCCTTTATAAGGATATTATTTATTATAACCACATAAGGGCATATATCGGGAATATCGAATTAGGGTCCTAGATAGAAACCTAACATTTCCACATATATAAAAAATTCCGTGAAACACAGGCTCTGACCCATCTTTGAAACCCCAACCCCCAATTACCTTGTAATTGTGTTCGCATTCACTGGAACCAATGAATATATTGTTATAATAACTGGTTCTTTCTCTTTGAAGACAAAGTTTCCCCTTCTTTTCGAAATCCAGCAGCATAGCAGCATTAGCCCCACCATTTGAGGTGCTCCCTATGCTTTCAGCCCATTTAGGAGTTTTCTGATTCTTGTCTTTTGCTTTCTTTGGGAAACTTTCTCTTCTTTTCTCTACCATATTTAAAAACATTTTTTCTTTTTCGTGTAATGAACAGGTCAGGTTATCTTGGTGTGCGTAATCTATATTTGTTTTACCTACAGTTAGAAAATATTCACTCATGTATTTTGCTAATCTCTAGTTGTATGTACAGGGTTTAGGTTTCTTCGCACGGGAAGTTCCGAGAATATCACATCTAAGTTAGAATAGTAATACTGTAATGGTCCTGTTTTGTAAAATAGGCTTGATAAAACACTACAGGAAATTCCATATGTTAGTCGCAAATGGTGGTATGCCACACCTTCAGCTACCGAAGTAGGCAGCTTCATGCAGACATAGCAATCATCTATTTCCATAGCTTCTACATAATGTACTAACAGGTTTGCAAATACGATCAAATGGGTTTTATTCTTGATTTTATTGTAATGTAATCCTTCCTCATCTGGTGCTTCTAAATCTACCGTGGTTTGCTTAAGGCTAAGTGCTCTTTCTTGTGTATCTACTCTTTTTGGTGTTTTTCTAGTCTGTAACTCTTCGGTGTCTTTCGGCAATTGATTAGTAGGGTACAAGTTTGTGTCTTTACTCATCATAGAAGGAATAGCTATTGTTAGTCCTATCCAAAGTATCAGTACTATTGCTACACTACATAAACATACTTTGCAGCATGTTTTACAACAACCTCGTCTCGGTCTCCCATTCACAGAGGAATCAGACATTTTGACTCAAAAGAAGCTTTAACGAGGAGGAGCTACGCCAGCAACCAAGATGACTGCGTAAGCTCCCGGCTCCGCCGACCGCCGCCAGCAGCTCGAATATCCTGCCTTAAATCCTGAACTCACGCCAGACTCCCGTGTTCGTGAAGTTTTTCTGCTTCTAAAGGTGCAATCCCGAGTTTTCTACCTTATCGGCTGACGACGATACGCCGTGTTTCCATTCTCGGCCTAACAACGTGTGGAAGCCGGGGACTCGATTTCTAGCCTACCCGGGTCGGAATTGATCAACATCGGCCACGAGACCTGGCCTGGGCCCGGTCTCCCGAAGTGTGCCGTGAATTGTTGATTTTTGGTGACGACCCTGTTAACGGACCACAGCGTGGACACACCAGCGTGCCACACCGGCTGCCGTGGACGGGGTCTGGTGCCCGGAGACCTTGCTACCCTCTCGGGGTCCACGGGCTGGGGCCCTCGCCAACGGCGGAGGTGTCTACTGCACGACGAGGAGCTCCCACAGCTCGACATCGGATTTGCGTGGCCTGCTACCCCGGAGTAGCCGGCTCTCGGGGTTCAAGTCCGGCTCTATCGCCTACTGAGAGGGGATGGGGCGAACGGAAGGCACGCCATCGCTGCAGGCCGTCATGGCCGCCATTGGGGTGCTCCATTCGCACACGATCGCTGTGTTCCGGACACTGATTGTGAAAGTGGACGGTATCCTGGGACCGGAGGATGATTCTTCGTTCATTTCCCAGCTAGCTACGGTACCAGCGGTGCACTGCACACCTGAGATCGAGGTCCCCGTGCAGATCCCGGATTTAATGAGCCTCGGCGGTTCCCAATTAACACCAAGCCAGCCCGTGCTTATCGCCAGCGCCTCCCGCCCGATTCTGCAGCCGCCTAATACGTCTATAGACAGGCTTTTGTGTGGTGACAAGTTCCTCAGTGACTGTTGGAGATACTCGCTGTTCTTTAACACCTTTCCTTGTTCGATTGGTGGACTTTGTGAACTTTTATCCTGTTTTCGATCCTGCAGCACCGACATGAACTTTTGTGAACGCTTTGCCTTTTCCATCAAGATGGCGGCTCGAGTGAGAAAGACTCTTATGAAAGACCGTACTGGCCAGGGCTGATCTTGATCCCTTGGGCTTGATATAGTAGCTTTATGCAAGACTGGGGTTGTGCCTATACTGTGACGGGAGTTGGGTGGTTTTTGGACTAAACTCCCCCGACTGGTTTGTATATTTCACTGCATATTGGTTTTACCATGTCTCGGGGTGGTCGCTATTGGCGGGTACTCCTGCACATTTCACAGCTGTGGTGGTAACCAGAATTACTTGTCGTGGTTTTCCCCACCTTGGTGCAAGGCAACTTTTTCGAGTATGCTTCTTTATTACTATCCAACCACCTGGGTTCAGGTCATGTGCTGGAGTTGTTGGTCTGGCAACAGCGTCTTCCCCAACCTGGTGAGAGATAGAATGCACTTGGTCAGCCAGTTCTTTGCAGTTTTCTAGTACCAAATCATCGGATATGCTTATCAGTTTGTATCCTGGCACCCATGCTTGCCGCATTGCTCTTCCCATCAGTATCTCATGGGGACTCAGGCCTGTGTTCAGGTCTGGAATACTTCTGAGTCCCATCAAAACAAGTGGCAAAGCATCTGGCCATTCCATTCGAGTGGATTCACACATCTTTCCCAATCTTGATTTGATAGTGCCATTCAGTTGTTCTACCACTCCAGAAGCCTCTGGGTGATATGCACAGTGCAGTGTTTGCGTGATCTTGAATGCTTCACAAATCTGTTTTATCACTTCACTATGGAAATGCTTTCCTCTGTCTGATTCAATTGTGACTGGAAATCCGTGCTGAGGTATAAGTTCCCTAAGCAACAACTTGGCTACTGTGAGGCTATCGTTCCTGCGTGCAGGGTAAGCTTCCACCCATTTTGAGAATAGGCAGACAATGACAAGTATGTATTGCATTCCTCGACAAGGGGGTAACTGAATAAAGTCAAGTTGTAGTCGTATAAAAGGGCCTTCTGCCTTTCCAATTCTTCCTGGCAACACTACAGTTTTCTTTCCTGGGTTAAATTGCTGACAAACCAGACACCTCTGGCAGAGTGCCTCTGCTATGTTTCTGAGTTTCGAGTTGAACCATGCCTGTCTAAATATGCAAATCATTGCATCTCTTCCCAAATGTGTGTCTCCATGTATCAACCTAGCCATAGGAGCAAGCAGACAGTCTGGCAACACAGGAATACCATCAAGGTAAACAATGACACCATCTTCCACCCTCCTCTGGCAATCATTTTTTTTCCAATTTTCCTTCTCCTGTGGCTCTGCTGTATCCTGTAAGTCTCTCACTTCTTCCCAGGTATTCACTCCTTCTAGCATCATAAGTTGGCAGCTGTTTCCGTTTCCCCCAACCTTTTTATTAATAGCCATTTTGAATTTTGCACAATGTTGGGCTAACTGGTCAGCATATCGATTACCTGCTGTCACTTTGTCATTGCCAGTTTTGTGAGCAGCACATTTGACCACAGCCAATTCTTATGGTAACTGGATTGCTTCCAGTAAATCCTGCGCATAATTTCCATTTCTGATAGGGGTGCCTGAAGAAATCAGGAACTCCCTTTGCATCCATAATTGGACAAAATCATGCACAACCCCATAACCATACTGGCTATCAGTATATATGGTTATTTTCTAGTTTTTTTCAAATTTACATGCTCTTGCCAATGCAACTAATTCAGCTACCTGTGCAGACTTGACTCCATGTAAATAGGATGCTTCCACTGGACCTCCCAAAGTACACACTGAGTAAGCAGCGCTTAGGCCTCCTTCCTCATGTCTCATGCATGAGCCGTCTACAAACAGCTCATAATCTTCATCAATTAAAGGCTCTTCCACTATGTCTGGGCGTGGTTTTGTACTAAACTCGGTTAGATCAATGCAGTCATGTTCAACTTCTCCCTTCACTTCTGCGGAGAGTGAATTTGGAAGTAGGGTAGCTGGATTCAGAATGTTACACCTGGCAATGGTCACGTTTCCTGCACCTACAAGGATTCTCTCATACTTAGTCAGCCGACTAGGTGTGAGATACTGGGTTTTTGTTCTTGTCAGCAAAATTACAACTGCATGGGGAACATACACAGTTACAGGATGTCCCATAACAATGGATTCACTCTGTTCGAGACTCATGCATGATGCAGCTACTGCTGTCAGGCATCCAGGTAATCCGGCTGCCACTGGGTCTAATGTAGAAGAGAAATATGCTACTGGACGTCTGGTCAAACCATGAATTTGGGTCAGGACTGAAAGTGCACAATTGTCTCATGTGTCACAAAACAGTGCAAACTCCTTTGAGTGGTCAGGCATTCCTAATGCAGGAGCTGTACACAGACATTCTCGTAATTTAACAAAAGCGGTCATGCTTTCGTCATCCCACTCTACAGGATCCTTAGCTCCTTTCTTTGTCATTTTTATCAATGGTCTGGCTAAAACTGAAAATCCCACAATCCATTGCCTGCAGTATCCTACCACTCCAAGGAACATTCTGATTTCTTTGTGGGTGTTTGGCAGTTCCATGTTCCGAATTATTCTAATTCTTTCTCTGGTAACTTTCCTGACTCCTCTCTCTATCTGGTGCCCCAGATATTTTACTGATGTGGTACAGAACTGTAGTTTGTCTGGCGACACTTTATGTCCACCCTCACCTAAATGGTTCAGTAAGGCAATGGTGTCATCCACACAGTCTTTCCTGCTTTTAGACACCACCAAGAGGTCGTCTATAAATTGCAGCAGGACTGATTTTCCGGGCAATATCAGAGTTTCAAGGCATTTTTTCAGAATTTGATTAACAATCAAAGACTCTCCGTGTACCCCTGAGGAACACGATTCCAGACGTAGACATGGCTGTCGAATTCAAATGAGAAAAGAAATTTGCTATCTGGATGCAATGGAATTGAAAAGAATGCATGACATAGGTCAATGACGGTAAACCATCCACCATTCCACGGTATTTGGTATAGAATCACCGCAGGGTTTGGCACGACAGCAAGGAACAACAATTTTATTAACGTTGTGCAGGTCCTGAACGACCCTGTACTTACCACTCAGTTTCTTTATGCCAATTATGGGTGAGTTACAAGGACTGCTCAACACTTTTTGTAAAATGCCTGCTTCTAGCAACCGTTTGATTTCTATAGCAACCCCTGCTTTTACTTCTGCACTCATTTTATACTGTCGAGTATTTGGGTAGACTGTATCTTCTTTTATTGCTATTTAAATTGAGTAAACATTTGCCATTAGTCCTACATCTTTTCCAGTAAAATCCCATACCTCCGGTTTCACTGTCTGTTGGAGTTCTTCAGGTAAGTCTTGTATTGCCAGTCTTTTAATTTCTGTGTCGGGTCTTGCTAACATTAATTTGCAAATTCCGTCTTCATCTGGGGTCTGAATTTCAACGCCATTTGGAGTGCAAAAGTTGGTACAGTTCATTTTGCACAACAAATCTCGTCCTAGTAGGTTCACGGGACTGGAATCACAGACAACAAATCTATGCATCTCTTTAAAATTCCCTATTTTTATTTCCATAGGTTCTGTAACTGGGGTACTAATTAGTTTATTAGAAACGCCCACTACTTGGATCGCTTCTCCCGAGAGGGGTAGATTTGGAACATCTGCTGTTCTCACAGTAGAACGGGTAGCACCAGTGTCCAACAGAAAGGTGACGTCATTTCCTTCTACCTTTCCTTCAATGTATGGCCCTGACTGGTCCACCGGCAAGGAGGCACCAAGCACGCACTCCTCGTCCTCCCCCCTCAGGCGCCGTCAGTAGGTATCGTCACAGAGGAATGTGTCATTTAACAAAAATTGTGAAGTTGCTGCATTTCTATCTTCCCTTCCTTCCCAAACTTCAGTGTCTTCACCCTGTTGTGCTTTGCTCCTATAATTTGGCCTAGGTGCACGAGGCAACTGATTCTGTTTTACCTGTTGCTGGGTCTTCCGTGGTACCTCATTCTGCGTCTGTGGATTTAAATCATCAATTTGCACATTACCATTCTGCACAGCCTTACACTCTTCCCTCCAGTGTCCCACCTTTCCGCACCCGTGGCAGGGAAATTTCTTCCTTGCCTATTCTCTACTCATTCTTACCCTCGGCTTTCCCCCATTCCCGAGGCCTTGACTTTGTGTATTAGTCATTTTACTTAATTGCTGCTCCTGGTGCTCCGCTAATTTTACTTGTGCCCACATGACTTTTTATTTCAATTCTTTTTGTTTATTTTCTAACTCATCTTCACAGTACTTAGCATACTTAAGAACTTCGTCAATTGGCTTAGCCTGCCAGCATATTTTATTATCTTTGATCCACTGTGAAATCTCAGGCCTTAACCCTAACACAAATCGATATATGAAGTGGGTCATATCCTTCATTTCTATATTGTCCAGGTCACTGTATGTCTTGAACAACTGTAACAGTCGTTCATAGTAAGAATGTACTGTTTCATCTCGATTCTGGGTAGGTCTATCTATTCGGGTCCAATCAGTCTCCTTTGCAGGCACCTTTCCTTTCAGATACAACATCACCTGATTGTATTTTCGCATTACATCCTCGGAAGGAGCCCCTGTCTTTGGGTCTCTGGGGTATTCTTCACTAGGCCAATCAACAACAATTTTACATTCTGTCCACAAATCTACGGGAACTACAATGTCAAAGAAACCATCCAGGTCTTTCAGAAGACATTTTGAAACTTTCAGAAATCTCTCGACCTGTCTGTACCATTCTACAGGTTTTTCTCGTAATTTTGGGAAGTCATTTTTTATTTTTTTATTTTAATAGAGACTTTATTTCGGTTTTGTTTCGAACCATAAAAGTACACATATAAAATACATTGAACATTTCATATTTAAAATCACATTTACAAACGGACATAATATACAAATTTCATTAATGAGTAAGTAGGCGAAATCAGCAATAAAGTGCAGTTAATACTGGGTTTACAACATGATATAAGGTCTTTCAATAAATAAGCTCAACATCCTTTAGAGGCGTAGAATCACTGGTCCAGGCAATTTCTCAATTTAACAGTTAATTTTAAAAATTCTATAACATGAAGAACACTGTCACTGTGCAAAAGCTGTAGATACATAAGTGCTGGTCTTATTTGATTAAAATTTAGTTTCTTTAAAAGAGCAACAAGGGAAGTCATTTGTAAAGGACACAATATCCTGTCGGGACCACGGAACATGTACATATCCTCCACCTGGCACTTCTCACATAGAATATATTTTTTCCACCTTTTCTGCTTCTTTTAAGACATACTCAGAACTCATTTGTTTGGATCTAATTTCCTCTTTTTTCTTTGCCCACCTGGCTTTCCATTTTTCTAATTCTCCCCATTTTTGTAACAGGTTTAGCAAATCTCTTATCTGCACCTTTTTTCCTGACATGTTCATATTTTCCAAATCTTTGTCTGAGAATTCTGCTCTGTAGGGCTTTTGCAACACTTTAGATCTGCCAATGTCAATTCCCAGACTAGCTGCGGTGTCCATTAATTTCTCATGGAACACTCTGGTATTTCGGGTGATACTTTTACAAATGAACAATAATTCCTCTTCACTAAGGGTATTTAATCTGTCCAAACCCACATTCCCAGCCATCAGTTCCTCCAATTCTATTCTTAATTTATATATATCTAATGGTTTTGGTTGGGGATTTTGTTTTTCTAATTCTCTGGTCCATCTATCAATTTCTTCAGGAGTCACTACCATGGCACTTCTGGTACCAGAAGATGACTCAATTTGAACTTCTCTTGAACTAAAATGAGTGTTCTTTCTTTGTGAACTGCCTTCTGGTTCCCTTATTGGTAAGTCCATTAAGGAAATCACAGATTCACATTCACGTACCTGATCGTCTATTATCATGGGCTCTTTTCTCGGCTGTACTACAGATGTAGTTATAACTGGAGATTTTGTACTAGCTTGCTTATCCCCGTACAAAGGAACAACAGGGCCAATTGTTACTAGGATTGTCAGGGCTTCAGGACTTGTATTTAATTGGGAGATTTTCTGAATTAATTCAGTTCTTTGTTTAACTAAAGCCCCTCGTTCTCTATCCTGAAGTACCTTTTCCATGGAGGTTTCATGTACTATTTGCGGAATTAAGGAGGGTTATAACTCGGGGCACTTGGATTTGCCATACTTGGTCCCTCATCATAATTAGGTTTCAGAAATGGGTTTCTCGTACTTAGGGATCTAGGTCCCTCATTGTAAGGTGGTGGATTCTTCATTAACAAATCCTCCAGATAATCATCATCTGAATCACCACTGGTCATTAAATGTTTTGTTTTCTCGCCCCTTTTCCATCCCATTGGCTCCTCTACTGGTAATACAGGATAAAGTCCCTCTACCATCATGTTCTGTTTCCACTCTTTCATTCTTTTATCTCGGGTTTCTTTCTGTACCTTCGGATAAAATTTACTTAACCCTTTGTCAATTCTGGGTCTGTCTCGCTCAAAAGCCTCTATTTCCCTTTCTTATAAGGCCTCATATTGCGTCAATCTAGGTCTGGGATGTAAATCATTCATTCGGGTCCTCAAGTTAAACAAAATTCTTCCATTAAATGTACCTTATAAAGGCAATGCTTAAATTCCATCATCTTTGGTATATTCCACCCAGTTCTCTAACCATACACAAGCATGGTAGCCTCTGTCAAATAACATAAATGATGCGGGAGTGTTAGGTGGTGGAATGATAACTCCTTCTCTAGTTTTGATGGGCTTGTCTTTTTTGAAATAATTCTTTACTCTGTCTACAAATGTCATTTTCCTCTTACTTCCGTACATAATGTTAGGTCTATTTGTTCTCCACTGATCTCTCACAAAACCTTGATATCTTGGATCAGGTCGAATCTCTGGATGACTTGGATACCACATATAATTTTACAAAAAAACGCTCTGTTTACAAAATCACTTCCAATACTAGCGCGTCTTTATATTTTTCTGCACCCAACCAAATATGCGCTTTCAAATAATTTCAACCAATGAGTGTGCGGCTTTCCTCATAAAATGAGTTCCCACGCTCCTGTGCTCACCCCGCCTTCACAATGCTATCTCAGCTACACACCCGCTGTCTTGACCAATACCAGCGCAGTACTGAGTGATGTCAGCGCAGCTCCGCAACTGACTCCCTCCTTCTCAAGGTAATGAAACCCCTTAATTTCTTCTTTTAAAGTGCAAGTGCTTTGTTTAATTTACAACACAACAATATTTGCCACTGTACTCGAGTGTCTAGAAAGAAAAGATTTATTTCACTGCAAGTAAATACCTTCTGTTTACTTTTCATATACTGCGAGTAGATCCCTTCTGCCTACTCTTCACGCAAGCATTAGAGAACCTGCTACTCCTTCGGATTCATCCACTCAGGGATATATACTAAGGCCAAAGTTTCACCAGCGAACCCCTTTGCTATCAATCAAGCTTAGACGAACCTGCTACTCCTTCCGTGTGACCCTTACTAGGTTATATCACAATAGAAGTTTTGCCAGCGAACTCTTTACTATCATTTATTCATACATTCATACCGAAAACCCTAATTAGTGCTTCCAGTTCTGCCCAACCATGCACTAACTTTTCCTGCAAGTAAGTGACCTCACTGCGACAAGGCTTCCATTTATCACCCGCTATTCTGCCCCCGGGGATTCCAGACAAACATATAACAATCACTAACGAGTTTTGTTAATACATGGATCAATATAGCAGCATATCAGAGATTTTTAAAAAAAACATTTCATAACATTTCAAACAATTTTAAAACAATTTGCATTTGATCGATCGATATTTATTTAGCAGCAAATGTAATTTTCACAGTTAGCAGCAATTTACCTACCTACCTATCTTAACTAATCCCTAACCATAGCTCTGCTACCAGAAACATACTGATAGAGCGCGTAGGTCACCCGACTTATATTTTTACCAAATACGCACTTGGGCCCATAATTCAATTTACCATAATTTCTTAATCGGGTAACCCGCACTCTATTACCAGTATTTAATTCTAAATGATTCCTATACCTTCGACCTACCAATCCTCGTCACTGATACCTATGACCAATCAATCAATCAATCATGCCATTTGTATAGCGCACTACTCACCCGGGAGGGTCTCAAGGCGCTTTGGGGGAGGGGTATGCTACTGCTCGACCAGCCAGGTCTTGAGTTGTTTCCTGAAGGCGAGATGGTCCTGGGTCAGCCGAAGGTGGATGGGGAGGGAGTTGCAAGTCTTGGCAGCCAGGTAAGAGAAGGATCTTCCTCCGGCGGTGGCTCTTCGGATGCGTGGTACGGCTGCGAGGGCGAGGCTGGTGGACCGTAGCTGGCGGGTGGGCGTGTAGAAGGTCAGGCGGTCGTTGAGGTACTTGGGGCCCAGGTCGTGGAGAGACTTGTGTGCGTGGGTGAGGAGCCGGAACGTGATCCTCTTGTCGACGGGGAGCCAGTGCAGGTTCCTCAGGTGGCTGGAGATGTGGCTGCGTCGGGGGACATCCAGGATGAGTTGGGTGGAGGTGTTCTGGATGCGCTGGAGTCTTTTCTGTAGCTTGGCTGTGGTTCCGGCGTAGAGGGCATTTCCGTAGTCCAGTCGGCTGGTGACGAGTGCCTGGTTGACAGTCTTCCTGGTCTCGGTCGGGATCCGGCGCAAGATCTTGCGAAGCATACGCAGGGTGTTGAAGCACGATGAGGAGACGGCGTTGACTTGTCTGGTCATCAAGAGGGAGGGGTCCAGGGATCAGGGAGTTAGCTAGGAATAAGCAGCCAAACTATAATAATATTGCACTCATGTAAAATGACCATAGACTCAGGAAGTTTTGAAAACCTTTATCTATTCTTCTTCAATTGTTGAAAGTAAAAGATTTACAGCCAGTAAGCTATCAATAATCAGAATCATGAAAAGTGTTTAACTATGCAGAAAAAATATAATGCCAACCATTTAGAGATCTAAAGGGAAGGATGGAAAAGGAGAATACTGAGAAATAAGCATAAAGAGCCAGCCTTTAATTTGTATTTTCTAAAGGACGGGGATAATAAGGAACATGCTAAAATATCACAGTTTAATTGCTTTAAGGGAATGAGTAAGAAAGGAACATTTATTTTATACATGACGAAACTGAGTTTACCATGTAGCTAAAGGGAGGGTAAGGAAAAGGATCACGCTAAAATTCAGAGCAATCACTTCAATACAGCTAAAGGAAAGGTAAAGAAAAGGGATCATCTATTCATGTAAAAGGGAAAAACGGTACTACCAAAGTGCTAAGGAGGAGGAGAGATAAGGGAACACGCGAAAATTGACAAGCTCACGACTTGGTATTTTATCACAAAGGGAGGGGAAGAGAAGGAACATAAGTAATTATAACTTTTCAGCAGGATTATGGGAAAAATAATAAACAGACGCAAATGTGCTATTGGTTTACCCTCACGGATTTATATTTACCTAGAATGGTGCGGAGACCAACCCTGGCCCCGGGTCTGTTAAGGACAGAAACCCCAAGAAATGCATTTTGCCAGTAGGCAGCAGGTGCAATATGGAAACCAGGACAGGAAAAACCAGATTTGGATCAGAACCGGACCACCAAAGTTGAGACCAGCACCCGCAGTTCAGGTGCAACGCCTGCGCTACACCCTCTCTGCAGCTATCAGTCAGAACCCCGATTGGAGTATCGAAATCCTCAGCAAAGTGCTTCGCCAGCACTTAAGGTCCCCAAAACCCCGATTGGGTCAGTGAGTCCTCTGACAGAGTGCTTCGCAGCACCTATGTTCTTGATCAGCTATTGAGTGCGTTGGGTCAGTGACAGGTCAGCTATTCGGACAAGTCGGACAAATTCTCTAGCTAAACTTAGGCTAGTTATACTAATTTTCAGGTCAGTGTACCACCCCCCAATGTTGCAAGTGTAAGGATCCCCAATTTTGATTGGGCAGAGGAAAAGGACAGGTCATCACACCACCCAAAATGTTAGCTTTCTTAGGCTCCTAATTTGAATTTCTTACCCGCCCCTTGAATTCTAGGTTCTCATGACATGTGCTTTACACATAACAATGGTGAATTTATTAATTTATACATTGTATTTAGTTTAGTACAGTTCAGTTTCTTCGACTAGGCGAGAGGTTTCTTCCCAGGCGCATCTTGGCTTGGGCTGCCATCTGGCTTCAATTAAAAGGTCACTGCTGCGGAGACTCGCAGATCTCGCGCAGACTCAGTTTCAAGCAAGATGGAGTGCGGCAAGGGACAACAGGCCATATTTCGTAATGTAGCATGAAATGGAAAAGAAACAGTTTTAGAACACAGAAAAAAATGAATACACTGCATACCATGAATTTCTACTCTATACCCATTACTTTATAATAGACTATAGCATTAGGGTTATGCAGAACGAACAGCATAGCAAAAGCAGCAATGCAAGCTTCTGGCACGTGAAAACACAAAGCAGCCATTTTTGCTTCAGTGCGCAAGTGCAAACAGTTTCCCTCCAGAACTGTGAGTACGTCACATCACATGAGTATGACCGACGCATGCGCAGTAGAATTTCCCGCGTAGCAGCAGCCATTTTAGGTTGCAAGCGTATTAGGATTAGAAAACACATAAGCAAGCTTCTCTCGGACACCCAAAATGTCGCTAAAAAAGTGGTAAATTAATAAGACAAACAGGTTGATTAGTAAATTAACGTTATTTGAGGTTCATGAATTCAAGCAAGTCGCTTTACGTGCGAATCCTTGCTCCATCAAAGTCATCAACTATTTTGAAGATGCATTTGGATTTATTCGACAAGTTCAGAATGATCTCTGTGAAATATTCCTGTTTAGCAGCCAAAATGTCTTTTTTGTAGAGAGATATAGCTGCTTTCCCGTCGATCTTATCCTCATCTACGTAATGCTTTCTCCATTTTCTTTCTGCCTATTTACATTTTAGTTTTAAGGCTTTCAGTTTTTCATTGAACAACCTGCTGGAGGGTCTACCCTTATGTTTGCAGCTTTTCAGATGGGCAATTTGATTAACAGTTGCAGTGATATGGTTCCGGAGGTCCATATAGTTCTCCTACACTGACTGAAGTTCATCAAACTCCTCTTTGATAGAGAACGCTGGTGAGTGTGTCGCTTTTTCCAGTATCCTCTACCAGTCTCTACCCAGGAAGCTCCTAACATCCCTCAGAGCGGGGGCTTCTCGGCTTGGGATAGCAGTCAGAAATTTAATCAAATGGTGATCAGTCCAGTCTACAGAAAGCATCTCCATATGGTCAATAGCCCTTTCCTTATAGAAAACTAGGTTGAGCATATGCCCCCCTATGTGCGTGGGTCCAGTTATTCCTTGAATTTGGCCTAAACTTTCGCAAGATTGGATGAGGTTATGATATCCTATATCCTAAGTCCCATTTGGCCAGAGATTGAAGTCCCCTGCAATAGGCAGTCTTGAGTGAGGGACAGCCATATTGTTAAAGACATCGATCAGCACCTGCATTTCGGGCATATTGACTGCAACGGGGGGCCGGTAGCCCACTATGTCATCCAATAGGTGTCCCCTGTGGTCTTTTAGAGTGAACCCCAAGAGCTCGAATCCCTGTACTGCGTCGATATCCATAGGGACAAAATCCCACCCTTCTTTAAACATGAAACCAACCCCACCGCCTGGGGCTCTGGGCTTGTGAAAAATCTTATAGCCTGGTGAACACGCCAGTCCTAGTTCAAGAGCGGAGTCAGGAAAGGTCCAAGTCTCAGTCATGAGTAGCATATCAAGATGATGTGCTTCAATGAGTAGTTGGATCTCTGTGACATGTTTAGGAAGAGATCTATCATTGAGTAATCCACAAGCCAGAGCCTCCTTCCTAATGAAGTCAGATTTTGTGCTGGCCGAATTCTCAAATATAGGCAGGCCTACCCCAGCACCACCATTCTGACCTATCTCCCATATTGCCCGGCTTGAATATTGAAGGTATTCAGGAGGCATACCACCCCAAAGGCTAACCGTACCTATAGGGTGGGCTAGTGAGTCCGTACAACTGAGGATGGCATGTGTCATCTTGAAAAGTCTAAAAACATACTGAGTTCTGGGTAGTTTGGTGATATACACCCACCGGATGTAGTCACCTCAGGAACAGATTAGTTGCAGGACTAGCAGCTCATTGGCTACTAGCCCCCACACCCCTAAACCGAGGATTTAAGGGGCACCCCTGACACCAGAACTCCATATCTGCTCTGAAGAAGAAAAGGACAAAGAATAGACATGTGTCAGCACAAGGCAGGATTCCAGAAAGAAGAGGCTCGAAGATTGCACCTGTGGCAGCCCCTTACATCTGCCAGACTACGAGTTGTCCAGGACCAGCGGCCAGTCCAAAAGGAAGAGGAACCCCTCTGCAACCTGAAGACATCACCAGGACTACCTAGGACTAGAGGTACTAGTCTCCCGCAGATGGCAGGCAAAAACCGCACTTCTACAATTTGAAGAAGGACTGACCACGATGCTCCGTTGTGGACCATCCCGAAAGTGACCTACCAGGTGCTTTCCCGGAAGCGTAATCCTGAACCTCAGTGAGTCTCAGCCCTCTACAGCATTCCCAAGCCCTTTGTGAAAAGATCAACCTAGCCGTGGCCTATTCCGGGACCAAGGCTTGTTGGTGGTCTAGCTGACTACCAACTACTTCACTCAATGCTCCACAAGGAGGGGAACCTTCCGCATCGTCCCCCTCCACTCCTGTGACACAGTTGTTGAGATCTTGTATCCCAAAGAAGGTTTCATTGACACACCTAGTAAAACCAGTACCCACTGTCCTATTCAGTACCATGGACAGCCAGACAGACCTCTGCACCAGAGACGCCACAGCTAGGTAAAGATGTTCTACCTGGTGATTACTTATTTAGGGGCTCTTCCAGGCTTTCCCTCCAAAGGGCTCCTCTGAAATCAACCTGCAAGTATAGTTTTGTCAAGTGTTGTTTTTAGCAGCTCCTGCGGCTCCTGTTCAGCACCAAGGACAGCCAAGTCACCTCTGCAACCAGACAAGGTAAAATTGTGCTGACTGTCGGACTTGGTCTGCGGACCCGCAAGGCCTTAACTCCAAATGGGTCCCATTGAATTCACCCAGCAAGTGACCGAGTGTCACCTGAGATTTTCCCCATTGACAGCAATGATAAAGTTTGACAGCATTTCAAAGTCCCGATTTATTGACCACTTTAAAATCGGTAACTTTGGTTATGTGCCTTGTATTGATCTCATTTTGATGTCTAAATGTATTTTTAAAAATGAGCTCTATTTATATAAATTGGTGTCAGATTTCTTTGATCCGTGTCAATAACGTATTGTTTATGTCGGTACTTAAAAGTGCCAACATGTTTCTCTAAGTAAGCCTGTCTGCTCTTTGCTACTCTACCAGGACTGAGAGAAGGATTACTAGTGTGAATCCGAGTTCCAATTTTGAGTATCGTTCTAATATTACATGATAAGGCTTCCCAGCCATATCACATCATATTGCCACTTTTCTGCATTCCAGAAATTTAAATGAGTATGGCCTCTAGTTGGCTTTCTTATAGTTGGCTTGGCTTAGTGCTCATCTCTTTAGTCTCTACAGTGGCAATGCCAGGACCCTATATTGGTCCATACTTTCAGTAGGGACAGTACATGCTGCTTTCTTTAATACAAATTATCTGCCGCACACTCATAAGCTGGTCTCACTGGAATTTCTCTGACAGATGGGAAATTTCCCATCTGTGACCAAAAACAGTAACCCAAATCTTTCTAGGTTTTTGTCATCAAGCAAAACATTGTCTCACTCTAACTGCAAAGGCAATGTTTCCACATCATGGCCAATTCTTGTATGATGTGGTGAGCACTATGGTCTTCTTGTAAGTTACAGGGGTATCTTTGGGTTGTAGAATCTTTGATGAGTCCAAAACTTAAGTCCTACTTACCTGAATAAAATATTTCATTATTCCCTGAAGCCTTCGTTTAGAAATAGATTGAAAAAGGTTCCACATAATAAGAGCTTTAGTGTTGGTCTATAAGGTATTTTGAATGTAGAAGAACTACTCTGCAGTCACCAGTAACTATGATAAAGTGATGGAACCCGATTTCATGAAGTGGAAGGCCAGGCCTGTATGGACTGGTTTACCTCACTCTTCTGCGTTAACTGTGCAGTGACACATTACTACACATAACAGTTCTGCAGTGTATCCAGTGCAGGTCTCTTTCCATTACGCAGGATCTTTGCATTTAATTACTGCCTGCTGTGCAGTGTAAGGGCCAGATGTACGACCATTCTATTTTGCAAGTCGCACATTCCGACCTTTTACGACTTGCAATTTGTGACTCACAAAATTGAAAGTATAAGAGTGTTTCAAGACACTGTTTGCAATTCCTAATGGGGTCACAAATGACCTGCCTCATCATTATTCATGAGGCAGGTCACAATTTGCGACCCATTGGGAATGGCCAGCACTCGCAGGGATGGTTGCCTGCTGGGGTCAGCAGACCACCATGTCTGTGATAGCTTTTTCAGTTTTAAAAACAAATACATCCTGTTTTTCTTAAAGGAAATGGGATGCGTTTAAAAATGAAAAATTAAACGTTTCTGTTTAATTTTTTAAGAGTAAGCAGTGGTCCGTGGGACCACTGCCTGCTCTTAAAAATATTTTGGCATCCATTCACAAAGGGGAAGGGGTTCCCTGGGGACCCCTTCCCATTTGCGAGTGGCGACCAACTTAAAGTAAGTGATAAACTCCGAGTGTTTAGCGACTGCAATTGTGATTGCAAAAAATTCGTTCATACAAGTGCGACTCACTATTAGGAAGGGACGCCCTCCGCACGCTCCTTCCTAATAGCGACTCACAAACCCTATTTTGCTAGTCAGTAATTGGTTACCCACTCACAAATAGGGTTTGGACATACCACCACACTTATTATTAGTCGCAAACGGCCCTATGTTCCTATTACAATGCGTAATAGTGTCATAGTAGACAGGGCTGGGGAGGCATTTTCTTCCACCTGGAATTGATAGAGCCCTTGTAGGCCGGTTGTGGAAGCCCAGGGCCGCTCCTGGAGCCTATGTACCTGTACTTTGCTCCCTGAGGTTAATTGTAGCAGGCATGGCGAGGTTTCAGAAGACAGAGAAAGGGGGTGGGGTGGTAAGACAGAGAGAAAGCTATCACAGAGGAAGAAGACAGAAAGGAGAATAGGAGCATAGAAGTATGAAGAGAGAAGGATGGAAAGAGATAGATTATGCGAGGAGATGAAAGGAGTGGGGCTGGTTTGAGCATTTTTTTCAGGGTTAATTTTGTATACCAAATGCCGCTATATTAGCACAAGATGCCCTAATCATTTGCAATCAAGCACCAGGTTCCACTTTCTTTCAGTTACGAGAGCAGCAGAGCTTGTATTTGGTTGCAGCAAATATGACTGCATATTTCAAGACAGTGTATACACGTCAGCCAGTGTTATATCGGCCTACCATTTTAAAAAACTCTGCAGATCAAATCCATTGATTCGTCTGCCTTCCGGGCTCCTGGTTGCCTGGCTTCCCGCTTTGCATTTCGGATCAGCGGAGAATTGTCCAGCGTGGGTGCTGCTGCGCTGCCGCCCGGAGCAATCAAGCTTGCTTTTCTTCCTATGCACTTGCTTGTGGGCACGCACTCCTTACGCTGCGGCCGCCCTGCCCCCCTTTCATCTGTGGCTGCTGCTGGGCTTCTGAGCTGACCTCTCCTTCCAGCATGGCGTGTTGAGAGGAGGCATTGCTGCCCTGTGGCCCCTATGGGGACCTGGGACTGACCGGCATTCACCAGCCTTCCTCCTGCCTGTTTTTGTGGCCACCTCCTCCGTACAATCCTTCTTCATGAGGTTGATTTCGCCATTGTGGCTTTTCCGATTGGTTTCTCGCCAAACAGCAACGCTGCCATTTTGTAGTGTTGTCGTTGTGGTCTTTAACCTAGATCCTCCTTCTTCACGGCCTTTCTGGCATAAATGGACTTACTGGACAATGCGTGACCCAGGACTGCGCCTTGCATCCCCTCCACCCTCCTCTAACCCTTTCCTTGTCCAAAATGATTTAATGCAAAATCTGAACCCGACTTTGATCTTTTTGTTTGCGGGTCCCCAACCAGTTTTGCTGACATGCACCCCGACTTTTGGTTACCCTTTAAGTTTCTTTTTTCACCCCGCCTTTTCCTCCGGCTCTCATCCTCATTCCGACCATTTTACTTTCCCTCGCTTACCCCCGCTACCCCGCTCTTTACCCCACCTATCTTGTGGCATGAAAATGTGTAATTTTTTAATTTTTTATATTCCTATGTACTGGTGAATTTACTATTTGTATATATAGAACTCTAACCATTAGTATATGCAGTAGACCTTTGTACTTACTACCCTTCCTATGTGTTTTTGGAGTTTATACCTCTTCCTTGAGTGACTTTACAACTTGTACATTTGCAATTTTTCTGTTTGTATCTCTTATGTAACTCATGTAATCCAAAGTCCTTATGTAACGTAACTGGTTCTTTTGTAAAGCACTCTGACACCTTCGGGTAATGTCCGCGCTGTATAAAATCGCATTAAATAATTTGCCCTCTAATTTTAATGACAACTTTGATAGCAAACGCTCAAACACAATTGGCACTACAAATTATAATGCACCTTATTTTGCAAGAGTACATCTGACAACAGGTGCTGTCCAGCTGTTCAGCACATACAGGTGCATGAAAACAAAGTGATCTGATTTCTACCCTTCAATGCCTAAGACAACTGGCCTGGAGTGACGCATCTGGCTATATATTCATTGGTATGTACGTGGTTCTTATGCTGTGTTTCCTTCCATTTTTTTATAAGAATTTCAGGGGCTTGTGTTAGAACAAACTTTTGCCCCGATATCACTGACATATTGCTGTCATAAATGTCTAGAAGGGCGTACATTAGGCCGATTAACCAACGAGGGGTTATTTACTGTCTCATCATTTTTGGGTGGGGACAGTTCATATTTCAAAAGTCCAATAGGGAGTACCACTGCACCACCACAGATTTGCTGTTCTTCTTTCCGCTTTTTAGTACAGTTGTATATAGCTTACCTTCTTTAGTAATGCTGAAAAGGTACACACTCACACTGCATTTTCTTAGCACACACTGTTTATCCCCTCATAGCACCACAAACACTACATAGGTCCTAGAATAACTTTTTATGCATAGATATGTTGTCATGACTGTATAGACCGAATCTGCACAAGGGATCATTACTCTTCCCATTGGTGGTTGATAGGATTATATTTAATGTTTTTTATGTCTTTTTAAATAGCTTGTTGCACATATGTGTTCCCGGTCCCACCTTTGTAAATAGTACCCTTTGTTGCATGTGCATCTTTTGTCTTTTTTTGTCAGTTTTGAAGGTGTTTTGTCACTATAAACCGTACATAGTACTTATGTATGCCATTTATGTTCTTTTTCCAGCCCTGACGAAGTTCACTCCATGAACGAAACGCGTTGGCTGATGTTTGTTTTCTTTTCATTTGTATATATTTAAATAAAGATGATACTTACGAAGACACTGATCAGGTTTCATTATTAAACGCTACCTCACCTTGGGAGTGCACCGCTCCATTGCTTCTTCAAGTTTGTTTCCCAATCAGGCGGGTTGCATCCTTCAACGACGGATGCAGGAGCAGATTGTGCACACCGTTCATCAAATTGCTATTTAGACTTTACTTTGGACGACTATTCTGAGGCCAGTGCGGCACTTGGAGTCCACCGTTGGTTCTTTGTTTCTGCTTTCCATAGCGCTTTGTTCTCAATAAATACATCCAGAGTATTGAATGCAGTTCCGCTGCACAGAGCACACACACAGACATGCACACACACTCATAAACACAACTCACAAAACTGACCTATTATTTGTTTAAAAATATCACTAAACCCAGAGAAAAATGTGAAGAGCGGTTGGCTTCTGTGCTATCCCTTTTCTTTCAAGAGAATTCAATACTCTTCGCTGAATCGATGTCGGTTTCACCATCCGTGATTATCTCCAGGGGCTATGATACTACACACTGTCTAAGTCCCTTGAAATCAATTAACTGAGACCCATCCTTTGGTTAAAAAAAGTCACATCATTGATTGAACACTGCAGCCTCTGAAAAGGTTTACAGAACATTAAAGTGTACAATAAGAGCAACTTTTGACTAGAAGCAGGCTGGCGCAATCACTTCTTGTTTTTCTTGTACACAGCAAAGACCATGGCCATACTAGATGCTTTTAGTTTAGATACAATGTAAGCAGACAATAAGATACAATACCAGGATATTTGGAAAGAGTAAGAAATATTTTTTATTATTATTGAAACAAAAAAAGAACAGGAATTTTTTTTAAACAGCAGACAGGAAGGGATTTCTTTTTCAGAAAGAGTAGTGAGTTAATAACAATTGGTTTTCTTTAGTATTTTAGGTGCAGCACTCAGTTAGTGGCAGTGGGAGGGGTGGGGGCATTCCTAAATTGTTATTACACAAAGGGGGAATGAGGCTAGAAGTGATAAAAGGCTTCAAATGTTATTTCTTGCTGTCCACCTCACAGAGCTAGCTTTCTGAAGTGACTGCAAGATGGCATTTGGAACTTTACAAATATAAAAAAGAACATTACACTTTACAATGTCCTGACAAAAACATATCTTTACATTTTTAATACAAATATGTATTGCACTTAGTGACCTGACATCCTGCATGAGGGCTTTTAGTTTTTGAATGAATAAATGTTGCCAGCATTATGCTCGGATAGGAAAGAACGTTGTGGCTGAATTACCTCAGTGAAGTTAATGTCTGGATTACTAACCCATAATCCTCGTTGCTCAGATTCTCCCTTTCTCGTCCCAGTACTTGTATCATGAGGGGAGGCACCACTTCCCCCTAGCAAGTCCATTTAGAATTTCATGTTGACCACTACTGACCCGTTGCCCACCATGGTCAGAAAGAGGCCTGCACCTTCTGCAAATACTGATTATATCAAGCCAGAATCTATGGATTAGATTTAAAAACATTGGGGCAAATTTTTTAGGAGTCTATTTGCATTGCTCTTGCACCATGTTTGGAGATGTAAGAGCAACACAAATGAAATAAAAAGATTTGCGTGGCCCTGTGTGGCTTCATAAATCTCAAGTAATGTAATGCAGCACAAATCACTGCATTGGATTACTCTGTGCCAGGAAGGGGTTTCCATGGGTGTTGTGTGGTGTTTCCATGCAACATCAATGGACTTTGACGTGTTCCCAGATTACCAAGAAATTGTAAACTTGGGAATGTGACAAAAAGATATGCCTCCCTAGGAGAGGCGTGATGAAGAGAAAAATCTTGATTTCTCCTATTTTTTTCCTCTTTCTCTGTGTGCTGCAGCACACACATAGAACAAGAGGAAAATGCTTCAGAATTCTTTTTGTGGAGAAAGGTGCCTCTTCCTATACAAAACCAATCATGCATGCAGCACAGGCACTCTTGCACTATGGTGCAAGGGTGCTTGTGTGGCACTAGGCAGCCCATTGCATGCCAGCACAGGGGAAAGGACAAGAATGTGCTGTATTGCCTTAAATACGGCTCAATCATGTTTTTTCCCAGTGATGCAGCCCAGCAAGGTGACTTGCTGCACTGCACCACTTTTTCATAAATATGGCCCGTTTCGCTCTTGGTTTGCTTCACGATTGATGCAAAGCAGCACAAATTTGTTTTTTTTAATTGAGGGAAATATTATGGTACAAGAGTGAGGCAAACCTTAAGGCAGACTTCTGAAGCCATGCAAAGCCACCTTGCATGGCTCTAAGAAGCCTAAAGAATCTGGACTAACGAAACACAGCGCAAATTGCTGCTCTGTGTTACTCTGCCCTGGGAAGGCACTCCATGGGTGGTGTATGTGTGTTCCCATGCAACTCCCCTGGATTTTGTCGTATCCCAATTTACTAGAACGTATCAAAAATCTTACAACTTCCCAGGCGAGGCATGACAAGGATAAATATCTCTATTTCTCCTCATTTCTTCCTCTTTCTATGTGTGCTGCATTCTGATTATGTCTCCCAGGTGTCCCTTCCTACAGAGAAAGAAGAGGGTGCCTGCGCTGGCGCTAGGCAGCACGTGGAAAAGGGCACAAAGTGCCATATTCCATTAAATACAGTGCATTCCTGCCTTTGCCTGTCATGCAGTGTGGCGCAGCAGGGCGAGATGCTGCAATGAGTGACTTAGCCTTAAATATGGCATTTACTTTCCAGTGCAAAACTTGTTTTGTGCTGGAAAGTAGTCCGAAAGTAATGCAAACCGCTGCTTTGCGTTACCCTGCATCCATGTTCCTTAAGTGTGTGATATTTCAATTGATTTTCACTCGAGCCTTAGCTGACTCAAATTATCATTGCACCATAATTTCAGGTTCATTTCTTTGATCCAAACTAGCAGAATAAGTTGTTGAAATAACCGCAGGTAAAAGGTTTCTTTTATAGCAAAAATGCTGTTGATAAGATTGAGCTTTTTCACTCACCCAATTCAAAGACAGAACACTTTAGACAATACTTATGTAGCCATGAAAGGCCAACATCTGACTGGATGGTGGCGTCAAGGTTACTTTTATATGACCTTTGTAGCATCCTACCAGCCGGGTACTCATCAATGACCACTCCATACATGGAGAGTAGTTTTACACGTATTTATTCTGCTTCGTGTAAGTCAGAACTCAACATTCTAAGCCTGTCTTCAACTAATTCCTTCAATGCTTACCTCACAGGCCAAAAGAGTACCAGCATTCTACATCTTCCACTTTGTTGACTAAAAAGTTAAAACATTTCAAAATAGATTCATCAATAAGTAAATACACAAATAAATACATGAATAAACACATAAATGATTACAGATATACAGGCAATTATAATTCTTCAATTAATCGTCATGGCACTTGAATCAAATGTCCTGATCAGGTCACTGGAAAGTGGAAACTAGCAGTCAAAGTGTCAGTGATCTGCACTGGTGAGGATGAATCCTCAACAGACACAGAGTAATCAGCAGCCTGCCGGGACCCAGCCTCTAGATAGTCATTGATGTTTGGTGAGTGATGGGTCAAATGATAGGAATCTCTCATAAGGGACCTCCCAGGATGCTGGGCAGTCACCTTGTATACTTTGGTGTTAATGATGGTAATGGTTCGGCCTCAAAAGGAGCATCAGACTTTATTTTTCTGGATTGTCTGACAAGCACTCTATCTCCTCTTGTAAAAGTGACATCTTTCACAGGATATCATCTGTCAGCATACGTTTTCATATTCAGTTTGCGACCAAAGTGCGTAGTATGAATGTCTTCCTCATTCTTCGATCTGAGGTTGGTCCATTGGGGCAGCTTGGTTATCATGGCTCTTTCAAACATGAAAGTCGCTAGGCTTTACCCTGTTTTTGAGTGAGGGGTCAAATGGTAAGCTCGAAGAGCAGTGTTTAAAAGAAATTTGAGGCCGAGCTTCTCTAGTGCAGCACTCTGATCAGCTTTCTTTAGAGTACTCATAAATCGTTCTACCAGGCCTTTGGCCTGGGATTAAAGAGGAGTGCTTTTTCGACGCTTTCGCTTGATGTGATAGAGAAAGTCTTTGAATTCTCGACTATTGAAAGGTGGGCCATTGTCACATTTTAAGGTTGCAGGTAAACCCCATGTTGCAAAGATGCCATCTAATCTTTGAATAACCTTTTCACTTGTAGTGGATGAAAGGTCTTCTACCAATGGAATATGGGAGTATTCGTCCATAATGACTAGAAGATGATGTCCACTGTCAAGAGCACCAAAGAAGTCAACAGCAGCTCTCTCACAAGCATAATGTGGCAATTCTGACATTTTCAAAGGATGATGAGAAACTTGAGATGAAAGACAGCTGCATAGAAGTCTTCAATTTTTTCTCAACACGTTCGTGAGATAAGGAAACCAGACTCAGTCATGGAGAGCTCTCTTGATGGCAACCATGTCTCCATGTCCTTCATGGGCAACATTGATCATGTGCTGTCATAGACCCTCCGGAAGAACAATTTGTATACCTCACAGAATGAGGCCTTCTTGCGTCACTGTAAGTTAATCTTTTAAATTTTTTAACTTCAAATACTCACTGTCACTAGTGAGAGGCCTAGAGTTCTGGTTCCACGATTGATGAGTAATAATGACTTTTAACTTTAACATGCCACTATCTTGGCTCATGGCAGTGACAATTTGTTTCTAAGACGTGGCAGCTGTTGTGCATGATTTCACACAAATAATTGATGTAGGCTTCAGCTGTCTTAGAAGGGGCACCAGGGCATCACAATGGCACTCTTGAAAAATAGTCAGCAGGAGTCTACACTTTCCCAGGGCGATGAAGTATTGTATAGTTGTATTCATGTAATCTCAAACTCCAATGTTCAATTCGAGAAAATATTTTGGTTTTGGGATTGCCAAATATCATCAACAGTCCTTGACGATCAATCACTACTGTGAAAAGCTTTCCATACAAGAACACTTGGAAATATTTGCAAGCCTAGAGCACTGCCAAACTTTCATTCTCTGGGTGTGAGTAAGCATATTCTGTTTGTGGCAGGCTCTTACTGGCGTATGCCACAATGTCTCCAAACATTTGGCTCTCTGTTGTGCTGTGCAAAAATTACACCTAACCCGACAGCGCTGGCATCAACTACAACCAGTGTATGAAGTTTGGGATCAAATTAAGCCATTTCGGTGGTGCTGTCTGACTGAATTAAATGGTATTGCCTGATTGATTCTTTGGAAGCTCTTCTCACATTCATGTGACCAATGAAAAGACAAATTTCTTTCCATCAGTTTTCATAATGGCGCACTGAACATAGCAAAGTCTTGTTTCTTTCTAGAACAGTAACTGGCCATTCCAAGAAATGTTTGTAACATAGGAATGTCTTGTGGGGAATTTTCAGTAGACAGTTCTTGCACTTTCACTCAATCAGGCTTCATACCTCCTTTAGAAAAGACATAGCCAAATTATTTCAAGCTTTTTGGGTGGAATTCAAATTAGTCAGCATTCAGAGTTAAGCCTGCATTGTTCAGTAAGTTCAAATCCTGCATGAGAGCTTTGTCATGCTCTTTCTGTGTGGCTTCAGAAACCAATATGTCATCACTATAGTTATTAAATGCATTTACTGCAGGCTGTAAAACATGTGGGACTATGTCTTGGAACAGTTCTGCAGCAGAGGATACACCAAAACTTAATTGCTTATAGGAAAACAGGCCAATATACGTAGAAAATGTTGTAATGTACATGGATTTTTCTTCAAGTTCCAATTGGAGATATCTTTAATTTAGGTTGAGTTGAGAAAAGAACTTCTCAGCATTCAATTGAGTTATCATATCAGCAATGTGGGGACTGAGATGCCTCTCTCGGTCTATTGTCTTGTTAGTAGGACGCATGTCAACACATATGCATACGGCTCCATCACTGTCTCTTTTAGGCACTTCTACAATGGGAGAAAAATGTGGTAAGTGGTGGCCAAAGTAAGTCTTTCTTAATCATTTGGGCTGTAGATGTGGCATGTGCATGATCTAGTCTATGATGATGACATAGCAGGTTCCACCAAGCTTGACATGACATTTTAGCAGCATCCTTCCAATTGGTGTTGATGATCTGGAAAGTAATGGCTATTAACTAGTCAACATATTTACCCACGCTTCCCTGGGTACCCCTTATAGGGGAGGAGCCCCCCAGAAAAGAGTGGACAATCTGAAAAGGAAAGTTGGTGGATAAAATCTCATTCAGTTTCTTCCACATGAGTAACCAAAAACTCTTAACCTGCGGACAGAGAAATTACTTGTAAAGATCTGTAGGGGTGAGGAAAAGCCTATTATAGAAATAATATAGAGTCTGTGTTGTACTTGCTAATCATGAGGAGGTGTAACTTTTTGTCCACATCGAGCCCCAAGTCTGAAACAAGAGTTCCTATGCCAAATCTTTTTCCCAAAGAAGTTCAATATTGGATTTGTTTCCAGAGCAGTGGGGTGAGACAATATTTTATGCCTTAAATTGAGTAGAAAAATCTAGCGAGGGCGTTGGTGTCTGATTGCGTGGGGTTAAGGAAGAGTTCTGGGAATGGAGTTGAATAATAGATGACCCGAGGTGAGAATAATGATGAGCATGTGAGAGAGATATGCCATGCTTCTATTTTATCTCCGTGAAGTCCATAGGTGACCCATCGACCATCAGGTGCTCAAATGTAATAATGCCTTTATCGAGCCATTCTTTCCAGAAGAGAACTCTGTTTTTAATCCTTAAGTATTTGTTGTACCAAACATGAGTATATGCAAAGATGTCGGAGTGAGAAAGATGAAGTTCAAACAAAGAGGTTGCAACTGCAGTAGAGTGCGTGAATGTAGGCCATAAAAACGTCTGAGGGGCTAGGATAAAAGAGTGGCCATTGAAGATGTGTGTGAGGAATCTGATAAAAAGATCCAAACTTGTTTCAGGGAGATGCAGAGTGGTAACGTCTAAGATTAGGGAAATTAACCCCTCCAAATTCTTTGGGCTGCTGCAGTCGACTAAGTGCTATCCTAGTCTTACGATCATTCCATAGGAATTTAGTTGGGGAGCGGTTAATACTATTAAAGAAAGAGTGTGGGAAAGTGACTGGGAGCATGGAGAGATAAAAGTTAAAAATCGGGAGCAGAATCATTTTATTTGTGGCTAGTCTACCCCACCAAGACAACAATAGTGGTGACCAATTGTTACTAGGTGCAGAAAGTTTTAAAGTATATCTGAGAGGTTGATTATAATGGTTTCCTTGATACTATTAGTCTAAAGGATACCGAAGCATAACCACAGATTTCCAATATTAATTTTGTTACCATAAACTAGGGAATACTCTTTTAGCAAAGAGAAAAACACCAGCAAAGAGGTAGTGGGGTTGGAGAGGTACAATAAAGTGTCATTCGCGTATGCAGCAAACTTAATTTCTGTATTTTAAATTGGAATCCAGTATAGTGTGGAGAAGGGCAAATATTTTCCTAAAAGGTTCCAAGGTCGAGGATAAAACAATGGGGATAAAGGGCATCCTTGTCGGGTTCCTCTGTGGAGTGGAAAGTATTTGGACTGACGTCCATTCATCCAAATGGAAGTAGAAGGTGCATAATAGTACAGCTGGATGTATCTAAAAATGGGGGGGCTAAAGCTGTGCCATTTCAGTGCTCCAAAAATGAATTCCCAATTTATTCTATCGAATGCCTTTTCAGCATCTAACGTTATGGCAGCAACTGGTGAATCCACCTTGGAGGCTAAATGAATAATATTGAGGAAAGTCCTGGAGTTATCTGTAATGGAACACCCCTTCACAACCCCTGATTGATATACATATTATTTAGATCTGGAATTACCTGATTGATACAAAGGGCTAATAATTTGACGAAGATCTTACAGTCCGTAATAATTAGGGAAATAGGTCAGTAAACTTTTCAATTAGAGTAGTCTTTGTCTTTTTTGGGGTATCAAACACAGCTTGCTTGAGTTTTTTTTAGTGCAGTATCGTTGGTAGTAATGTAACGGAAGCGCACCTCATATACATTTACAATCAGAGAAGAACATGAGTTTCGAGGGTTAACAAAAGTATTTACACTTCATATACTATCATTTGGGATTGGTGCCTCTCGGGATATATACGCACCCTACTACCTAGGTGCACACTAACATGAGGTATGTCAAAGACATTCCCCATGTAACACAACTTATTTGTCCAAGATATCCCAGCACTCAACTGTAATTTATCTAAATCAGTACTTATTGTAAATAGAACAGATATCACAAAATATTTATCAAGTATTCACAAACTACCAATAAATTTGTGTTCTCACAAAGATGTATAATTTATTTCCAAAACAGAAAATATAAATCATCTCAAAATCGACAAACATGCAGAATTATTTTTTTTTGTATAACAAGGAGTTAGAAATATCTATGATCAATAAAGAACCTTAGATATTTATACAACACTAAGAATAGTTGTGTATCCTCCTCTTCCGAGTCCACAAACGACAACAGACGACACGTGTTTTGTCACGTCACATGACTTTCTCAAGGCTTTTTAGATTTCCCTAGGACAACGGAAATTAGTCTCTTAACCTTAATTATTCTTCGTCCATCACCACTATAGTATAACGATCTTCAATATTGTCCATTTATTTGTAGTTTATCAGATTTGTATCCTGTTTTATCTATCTGGGTCAGAGCACAGGTAGTATATATAATCTTTTCCTCAAGGTCAGAATCGAAGGAGCTGAGCACACTATTCTAAAATATACGTATTCCTATTACTTAGTGCGTAATTTGGATGTCTAATATTGTTCAAATTAGTGTTTTCTCCATTGAAGTCATTGCTGAATGACTGTGTCCAACGATCCTTATCCTTATTTAAAGTTCATGTTCCAGTCGTAATGTAGATAGAAAAGGGACTTTGATAGGCTGTATAGTCTTGCTTGTTGGAACCAAAGTTACGTATCCACTGTGCTCAGCTTGCCGTCCTAAATAGTGTGCTCAGCTCCTTCGATTCTGACCTTGAGGAAAAGATTACATATACTACCTGTGCTCTGACCCAGATAGATAAAACAGGATACAAATCTGATAAACGACAAATAAATGGACAATATTGAAGATCGTTATACTATAGTGGTGATGGACGAAGAATAATTAAGGTTAAGAGAATAATTTCCGTTGTCCTGGGGAAATCTAAAAAGCCTTGATAAAGTCACATGACGTGACGAAACACGTGTCGGCTTTTGTCGTTTGTGGACTCGGAAGAGGAGGATACACAACTATTCTTAGTGTTATATAAATATCTAAGGTTCTTTATTGATCGTAGATGTTTCTAACTCCTTGTTATAAAAAAAATGTTTATGCATGTTTGTCGATTTTGAGATGATTTATATTTTCTGTTTTGGAAATAAATTATCCATCTTTGTGAGAACACAAATTTGTTGGTAGTTTGTGAATACGTGATAAATATTTTGTGATATCTGTTCTATTTACAATAAGTACTGATTTAGATAAATTACAGTTGAGTGCTGGGATATCTTGGACAAACAGCTTGCTTGAGTGAAAGATCCCCCAGGTTTCACTGGAGGCCAGAAAGTGATTAATGAGGACTAACAGATGAGGGATCAAAAATTGCTTGAAATAAAGGAAAGTACATTCATTAAAACCATCGGACCTTGTGTTTTGTCCTTGGGGAGTTGATTAATAGCATTTGTAATTTCTTGTTCAGCTATAGGACAATCAAGTGATGTGAGATCAATGTGATTAGCGAAAGGTTTGGGTATGTTTTGCAAGAATGAATCAATTTGAACAGCAGAGGCGGTAGACTCGGGAGTGTAGAGAGAAGTATAATGCTCAGTGAAACACTCGAGAATCTTAGTATCTGTAATCTATCTGCATCCTGCGCTATCTGTGATGGCAACGTTTTTGGATTTCTGTTTTTTCATTTTAAGATAATTGGCTAGAGATTTACCAGCCTTGTTCCGGCCACCATACATTTTAACGTTAAATTTAGGAAGAATATTGCAGGCTTTATCCCAAGTTTGTTTATTGTATTGCATTTTAGCTTTCATGAGGTTGGGCAAAGTATCAGGCTAATTTGTGCTAAAGTATTCGTGCTCTAGTGCTTTGATTTATTTTAAATTAATGTTGCCGCCGTAAAGTGCCTTCTTTTTCTTCCAGGAGACTCAGGATTAACTTTGACAAAATCCTAAACTTACTACTTTTGGTATTCACTGTAGGCATTTAGGGCCAGATGTAGGAAGCCTAATACCGGTCGGTAACCGCCGAAATTACTGAATTTCGGCCGTTACTGACCGGTATTAGGCTTTTGGGATGTAGGGGCCTAATTTAAGGATTCGATAATTTACCAAATCGGTAATTTAAGGAATCTGTAAAGGACTGAATTCTTAAATACCGATTCGGTAAATTACCGAATCCTTAATGTAGGAAGCACTCAAGTGAATGCTTTTCACTTGTAAGGATTCGTTATTTACCACCAACTACAACTTCCGAAAGTCTAGACTCTAAACCAGACCATTTCTCCTCAGTTCTTTGAAGTGTTTTGCGGTGGTATCCGTCATAAAAGGTTGAATATTGCGTAATTTGTCCACAATGTCTCCCAAAGTCAAAGGAAGAGGTGATTTCATTGGGGACAGTGGATCTTTTTTAACTTGTTTGTTGGTATTGCCAATTGAGTCTTTGCGACCACTGGTATTGGAAACAGCAGCCCCTTGGGGCTTGAGTGGGTGCATGTGATCCATGATCAAGACGATCTATGTTTGTAGGATCTCAGAGAGAAAACAAAACTAAAAAAACCTCTCTCAAGTCAAAAGAATCCTCACAAACAATTATACGGCTAGTAGTTGTATTAACAAGCCGAATGAGGACATGTCTGTAGATGCAACAGAAGTAGCCTTAATAATATATGAGTAGAAAGTTAAGGCTCGTGATGAGGATAATAATTATCCGTTGCAATTATATCCTATCAATGTAAAATAGCCTTAATAATGGTGAAGAGGGCCCAAATGGGCAAAAACCACCAACCACATGACCATTCTCGCTGCGCTGTCTTCTGTGGAAAGTACAAGAATCGAGCACACAAAATGGCGGCCGCAGCGTGAGGCGACATAGAGGCAGGAGAAAATGAAGAAAAAAGAGACCAAAAAGACAGTTTTGAGGTCTAAAAATTTGCCTCAGCGCTCCACACCACCTCCGACACTGTCAGGGACTGTCCCGGACTATGTGGGGAACACAGTCAGGAACTTGGCCAAGGACTGGAAACTGGGTAGAAAACTTACACAGGAAGAGGAGTACAGCGCTGCCCAAGATCATACAGGGAGTCAGAGGAGAAAAGGGGATCCAAAGGGGAAGCCTGTACAAGTGAACAAGATGGGCAAGACTCAGAAAGGAAGGGCACTCACGAGGCAATTTAGCATTCAGACTAACTACACAAAGGACAGACGTGCAAGACATATATATGAAACAACATTAACAGTAAAGGGGGTGTGTGGTAAAGCACTCAGGAGCTCAACACGGTAAGACTGAAGCTCAGTAAGTTTCTTACCCACAATTGCTGTTACAGATACTGACTGCAAATACCCACATGTAGGATATCCATGCAAAGGCATGGTCTGTTGAGCTTATACCTATGGTGATGTTATAAATGTAACTCAAAGACAATACTCACAGTGAACAAGAAACACCACCTAGGTAGTCAGCTGTGCCACGGATCCTGGTGTTCAAACAGGAACACGCAAGACAGTAACAGCAAGGGGGTAGAACTAAACACAAGCACAATAGACAAGGAGCTAGCAAGGAGGAGTGCTTAACATGAAAGGAAGAAAATCACAGGGCACACTTGGCAGAAAACAGATAACAAACATACAAGGCAACAAAAGCAAGACAGCAGAATAGAAAGACAGAAAACTAGAACTGGAACCAAGGAAATGGGAAGAAAGGCAGGCAGGGGCGTAACATAGGCCCCTGCAGCCCACGCGGTGCGGGGGGCCCTAGCTCCAAGGGGCCCCCTCTGCACTAAACTCTGGCCTGGAGAGCTCCTGATTGAGCCCAGAGGGGACCCTCCTAAGTACCGTGCAGGGAGGCCCCCTCACTTTTCGTTACGCCAGTGAAGGCAGGGAATGGAAAGGGATATACAGAAGGGGAGGCTACAAGGGTATACTAGAATAGTGCAGGTTAAGGAATCAAGAAAACAAAGTAGCATAGTAGGCAGTGATGGGGCAGGATCAAGAATTAAGCAAAGGTTCAAGAGTCAAGGTAGCACTGCAGGCAGTGCTGGTTCAGGAACGGGGAATTACTAAAGCTTCAAGGTGTCAAGGGAGCACTCCAGGCATCCTGGTTCTGGAACAGGGAAATTACTAGAGCTCAGGAGTCAAGGTAGCACTGCAGGCAGGGCTAGTTATGGAACAGGGACATTAGTAGAGCACATGAGTCAAAGTAGCACTGCAGGCAGTACTGGTTCAAGGAAACAGGACATAGCTACAGCTCTGGAAACAAGGAGTCAAGAGAGCACTGCAAGCAGTGAAAACCAGGAACCAGAAAATAGCTGAAGCCCAGGAACAGAATAACAATAGCTCAGGAACTCAGGAAACAAGAGCACTGCATGCAGTGCTAATTCAGGTACAAGGAATAGCTATAGCTCAGGAACTCAGGAAACATGGTAGCACAGCAAGCAGTGCTAATTCAGGAGAAGGGAAACTGCTGCAGTTCAGGAACAAGGAATACCAAGGCACAGGGGTCAAGGTAGCACTGCAGGCAGTGCTAATTCAGTAACAAGGAAAGCAGCAGCAGGTCAGGAACAAGGCATAACTAAAGCTTAGGAAACACTGGAAACAAGAATAGCAAAAGCTCAGGAAACACTGGAACAAGGATCGGTCTCACCGGTATACAGCTACAATGACCAACCTTGGCCTGAAGGGAGCTGGGGCTTAAAATAGCTCACAGTAATCATGTGCATCAGGTGTGAGCAGGCTAGCAGCAGCCAGCCACAGGTGAGCTGAATTCCGCCACCCATCCTTGGCCTGCAGGGGTGGAGACAAAGCAGTGAGCAGGGAATTCTGGGTAATGGAGTTTCAGGCATGAGTAGACTGGCTTCAAGTATCAGCAGGCTGGCTTTCACAAAACCCGGCATGGATTGGGAATGGATGTCAGTTTTCAATAAGTGTCCAAAAGGCTGGAAGTCAGGATATGCATGCAGGGGGGGGTCTGAAGCTTATTAGAAGACTGGAAAGCCCCACTATGTGCCCCCTGGTGGTGGGTATGAGAGCACAGGGAGCGAATCGTGACAGACACGGAAATCTATATTTATATCCCAGCATCATTGGGAGAAGAAAGCCCTTCAGCTCCGGACGTTCCTCGCTATCGCATCCCCAGAGCTTTTTCATGTCAATTTTTATTAATTTAGATTTTTTCCTCACATTCCACTAGTCCCACACCTGCACCTTTCAGATGTAAACATCAACATTGCACAATTGTCATTGTCACTTTCATTGGAAACTGATACTGAGAACTCTTTGTTGATGATCAATTTCTTTTGGCGTTGATTTGCCTCAGTTGATGTGACTGCTTGGTCTTGTGGGAGCGATCAGTCAGCTATTTTGTCTTCACTCTGTGATGCACTTACTTTTCTCTTTGTCTTGCAAGTTGCATGAAAAGATATGCTTTACCACAGCCGATGTATATGTGAATAATGGTGAGACATTTACCTTCATGTGGAAATGACAGTCCACATCTGTAACACATTTTCGTTTTCTGTGAAGTCATCACCTTGTCTCCCTCTGCCTTGTACTTTGGCCTACTTTTCCTGCTCATGACTGACACACTTTGGGTGCCTCTGGCATCCATGTCAATCGCTTGATGATCACCACGCTCTTTACTGTGAGCAGTCTTGAGGTCTTTTTCTAAGTTCAGAATTTCCTTCAGCATTCGTCATCAAAAAGAATCGTACAGACATCCATCAATTACTCTGAGGGGGGTATATTCCTCATCATTAAATTAATTGAATTTACAGTGCTTCACAAGAGCATCTAGTCTCTCAATAAACTTATCAATTGATTCTTCTGGTCTCTGGTTTTCTTGACTGAAATGTATCTTTCATAATCTACATTTGATTAAACATTGCAGCCAAGGCTGTTTTGAGTTGCTCATATGTCACTTAACCTTCATTTTGTATCTTATTCATGGCTTCCTACACTCCTTTATCAGATATGTTCCTCAGACACTTTATACTCTTTTTATCATCTTTTTCAACTTTTGGATCTATGACATCTTCAAAAGTCTCTATCCATGCAGTCCATCTATTGCCAATATTGTGTTTTTTGGCAGTATCAAAGGATGATGGCAATTTTAAGAATGCAGAAGCCATACACACATTGGTGGACAGTAATGTTCTCTCAGAAGCTTATTGTGGAACTTACAGAAGCAAAGCTTCTGTTGCGCCTGGTGACGTGCTGGCTTCAGGGTCAGCCTTAATAATTCCTGGTGCTTGAACCTCGCCCTTGCTCTCCATTGGAGCTCTTTATTTGATGGTAGTCTAGGGAGTTGTACTGAGCTGTTTTGGGGCAGCTTTGGTGGTGGCCATGGAGCTGTAACTTTCTTTATGTTTATGCATTTTCATACAAGGAGGGGTTGTGTTGCCAGCATCGAATCTGCACTTTGACTGCGGCACACGTGGCACACACAAGCAGTTTGTTGGACCATGGCGAACTCTCTGGAAGAGCACTTTCAGCGTACAGGCTTTGTATCCCTCACTCAGATCCCTCCTGCGACCACCCTACACATCCAAGCAGTTTTTGCTGCTGGGACGAGATTGGTGGCTCGTAGCCTCTGCTTCCTACCTAGGCGCCTAAAGAGCCTGCAATGCCTTCCATATTGTGGGACTCACTCAAATCCCTCCTGCTGCCAGCCTACACATCCCAGCAGCTTCCCCTTTGGGATGAGATTGATGCTTCGTAACCTCTTCTTCCCGCCCAGGCATCTTAAGAAACCTCACCACCGCACGCATCGCTGGACTCACTCAGATCCCTCCCGCTGCCAGCCTACACATCCCGTGTGAAATGGGGCATTTGGCCCGTACCTACAACCACCTTGGGCCTTAGATAATTGCATACACAAAATAAAATCAGGTCATTTTGAGATTTAAACACATCTTTGCTTATGCATGAGGTACATTTTACTCAATAATCATGACCTCAAATTTGATTTATTATTGACTGAACACAAACATTTTTTAAACTTTCACATTTGGTGCGATAAAAGAAAGGACGATACACATTCAACTTGATGGATATACAGTGAAAAATATTTGAAAAGCGTTTGACTTATGGAAAGATAAATCAAATATACATTGTGATAACGCAAACTTTTACATGAACTAGGCTTAAATTGCATCTTCACTAATCCAAGGTTTTACAAGACCAGAGCATTACATTCACAGGAAGTGCTCTTAGTACTGGAACGTATAAAGGGTCCAGAGGTATCTAATATGGGCTTCCAGTTGTTTCTTTAGACAAATGAATTTATACGTCCATATTGATACTGGTTGAACTAGGATCCCCTATAGTTTTGAACCGACACTTTCTTTCGGGGTTCTATTCACGACAAGGGTTTGGTAAATTTTGCAAGGGTGAAGGAAAAAGACTTTTGAATTGAGTGATCAACAAACTCCAATATACTTTCACATAGCGCAATGGTTATGAATTTTCCTTAAGGGGCACGACAAAAGGTTTCCATTCCAACTTATCAGTTGTGAAGGTTATTAGGGATTTATACTCATGCACCAAATCAAAGTAGCTGGACAGGGTTTTCTAGATTGCTCATGTTGTTCTGAAAGGAAGGGATGAACTACTATAAATGAGGTCTTTTAAAAAAGGTAGTGAAGCGGTAATTTACAAAGTTTCTATTAGCTGTGATTCTCTGTCATTTTTATTTGTTTAGAAGTGGATTCTGAAGCACAGTATGATTCCTTTCTGTAAAAAATGAAACAGATTTGTTTCAGTCTTTGCTTATGCCTGTGCTCTTCAGAAACACAGTAAACACTCGACAAGCCTTGTGGAAAATGTGTGTAATCGGGATTGGTTGTTCCGGCTTTTTTTCTTAAACTTGAGAAGCATCTTGCTGCCAAAACATTCATTCTGCATTATATCAAGGTCACACTTGCTGCTATTGTAATTTAATTACCTTTGCTTTCCCCCTGTAAATAAACAGTTTTAATGCCAGAAATGACTGTATTGTACCTGGTGCAGTTTGAAGAAAGACACATCATCAACAATAACCTTCGTTCGAACCAAATAGTCCACTGGTTCAGATACACTGACGATGTTTGGTGCCTTTGGAAAGGTACCAAAGAACAACTGGATATGTTTCATAGTTGGCTAAATAACAGAAATCCAGATATCCAATTCAGCATGTCCAAAAGCAAGTCATCGTTCACTTTTCTGGATGTTCAAGTTCGATCAAGTAATGATATACTGTATACAATTTTATATCACAAGCCAACAGACAAAAACAAATCTCTCCACTACAAAAGTTTGCACCCGAGAAATTTAGGTGACATCTTGCCCTACAGGCAATTTTTCAAAGTACGCATGAACTGGATGAGAAAAGAAGACTTTTTCATGCATGCAGAAGTATTGAAACAAAAACTCAAGCAAACAGGATACCCACAGAAACTTCTAAAGAACTCAATGAAAAGAGCCTGATAAACCCCCCATGAGACATTGCTTGTTAAAAAACAAAAGGAACCTAGGGGCTTATTTACAAGGCACTTGCGCCACTTTTGCGTCATTTTTAACATGGGAAAAGTGACAAAAAAGTGGCACAAGAGGCTTGTAAATCTGCCCTCTAGTACTTAATTAGTATGTGTTTCCACACTTTGCCCCCACACAATACAGTTCAAGACTATTATACGCAACAATTGGCACTTAATAAAGAACTCTGAATGCAGCCTAGAATTGCTAATGTTTGCAATGAGGAAGTGTCCGAGTGTGGGATCCCAAATAGTTTGCGCAAGTCCAATAAAGGCAAAAGGGCAGAGCGATTTACTTGCAGCATGGAATTTGAAGCCAATTCAAGGCAATCACAAATGTGGTACATGCAGTGTCAGCAAACAGACGCTAGAAGGAAGTTCCTTCTCAGATGGATCACCAGGACCCATGATGAATTCTCAAACTGCAAAATCAAAAATTTGATTTACACTATAGTATGCCCATGTCAAAGATCTACATTGGCAAAACTAATCAAGAAGTGGGACAACTAATCATCGAGCATAAATCATGCATCAAAACAAACATTCAAACAGCACCAATGGTCAACCATTTCAATCAAATGGGACACACGGAGAAAGATTTCCACTGAACTGTGTTAAGTGCTATCCAAAGAGATCCCAGAGATGGAGATATTGACACCAGGCTAATGCTTAAAGAAGCATACTTGATTATGAAATTTAATTTGGTATCAAGAGTTCTGAATGAGATGTCTGAAATAAAAAAATTGTAGCCAACCCATTTGTGTAGCCAACTCATTAGTGTAACCCTGAGTCCATACTCGGTATCTTGTAGTTGTTTCAACAATGAAAGTGTTAGGTTTTTCCATTCTAAGAACTAGGTTGACACTGTTTTGGCCTGTAATTAATTTCAGGTTTTACATTATTTTTTATATATCCTTTTTTCAAAAAATCACTCATCTCATTTTTGCGTTGAATAATCGTTGGATTGTTTACCAACCATCACCTGAGGCTTCTCTTTAGTAAAAAGAACCATGAATTATGCACCATTATAGAAGTTAAGTGACAATACACTACATTACTCAGAATCCTCGAGCAGGACCAGTTGCTGTGGAACACACCAAATTTACAAAGGAAAGGTCAGAGGAACTCAACACCATTATCCATTTGGCAGGAGGACGATGTGATCCAGAAGGAGCTCTATCAATCTTTGGTTTAAGTGAAAACAAATATCTGTTGCATCATGTTTTAAAAGAGTTAAACATTTCCCACTCCCAGGCAACCCTGAAGTCTTAGCAGTGGCGATAATATGCTATGTACCAAAAGCGCAGACTTTAAATATCATAAGACTTGGTCTTTCACACTTGTTTTCTGTGAATATATACATTGAAAAAACAGTTTATTCACACGGGGAAAGCAAATGAAGCTTAACCTCATCACTGCGGCGCGAATTCCGCAGCAGTGTTGAACATTCCGATCGCGGGCGTGGTCATGACGGCTCCCGGCCGTCATCAGCGCACGCCCACCGTGACTCATGATGGCCGGGAGCCGTCATGAGCATCGAAGAGGTTAATTACAATAGCAACAAGAATGACCTTGATATAATGCTTTGTAAAAACAACCGGAGTATAACCCATAGACCAGGGAGAGATCTGAGTAGGTACACACAAAAAGCAACAATATCTCAACTGGTATCATTAAGGGAGTCAATTAAACAAGTATGTGCAATACATTACAAGGAAGGAAAAAGGGAGACTTATGATACGTTTTTGATCTATGCACATGGTATCATATAATTAAAGTAAAAATAAAAACGGTACAGTTGTAGCAGCACTGTAGGCATAGAATGCATAGGCAGCCCGAATTGGACTTGGTGCACAAATGTGCTCGTGACACATAAAGGTGGCAACGCAAGTGACAATGTGAAATCAGCGAAAGACGCAAGGTGACAAAATGTGAAATATGTAAAGAGGACTTTGTGGTTCAATAGGAACGATTTACAATGATTAGATAGGTAATGACTGAGCAATTTAATGGAACTACAAGAGGTTTTGCGCCGTAAGTTGTGCTGAGGAGTCGACAACGTTAAAATCCTTGAGATTCAGAATTGTCGTCAGGACCGGTTTGCCGAATAGGCAGTGCTGAGGGTCAGGTTAGGTAGAACAGGTTTAGTTGATTGGGCCAGAAGTGTCGCAGTGAACAACGTCTACGTGAGGGCGGGCCAGAGGCTGAAAGGGACACGGTCCTGTGTCCACGGTATGGCGAAAGGAATGAATCCAGACAGGATAGCAGCAGATGGGGGCAGCATGTTGAGAGGAGGCTCCAAGTGATTCAGGAAGACCGGAAGCTGAAAGGGACATGGTCCCGTGTCCACACTATGGCGAACAGAATCAATACAGACGGGATGGTAGCAGATGTGGGGCAGCGTGTT
Organism: Lissotriton helveticus; assembly: GCF_964261635.1. NCBI lineage: Eukaryota > Metazoa > Chordata > Amphibia > Caudata > Salamandridae > Lissotriton > Lissotriton helveticus. Next base: position 1,716,447,366 of record NC_136059.1, read on the forward strand.
AAGAGGAGGCTCTGAGTGATACAGGAAGCCCTTTGGAAGGAAGAACAAATTCCACAGGGTCTGAGGGTCAAGAATGCTGTGTTTGAGGATTGGCGTTAAAGGGACAGGAGGCGCGTGACTCAGGAGCCTCTGCAGGGCCAAAAATTGGCATGGGAAGGGGAGATCGTTTGGTATGGAGTGAATCTGCTGGGGAGGAGGACGCTCTGATCCTATTTTTGCCTTTTTCCTGGAGGAGCACAACATAAGGTTAGGAAGCATTTATTGAAGATATAAGATATTGGTATGACTCTGAAAATGGGCAAAAGTAAATTCTTGTTAATGAAAAATCTGTATGTCACTGCATTTCAGATGGTGGAATTAAACTCAAAGCCTATTACTCAAAGCCATAAAAGATGCTCCTTTACCTAGGAATACATAACAGCTGCTGCCAATTTAAGACTTTGAATTTGTTGATGGGATCTCAATGCATATGACATCTATGATATCGATAAAGATCCCTAAAAAATAGACAGGACGCTTTTGATGTGACTCAGCACATGTCTCTTAGCTTTGAGAGAGTGACAACTAAAACAATCGAGGCATGTACATTAATGCTTTTTTTAAAGTGCTGATTGTACAGCGAATGTAGAGGCCAGCAGTAAAACTGGACATTCAGAGGAATACGTATTACTGCCACCTTTTACTCTAAAACCATGTCTGAATCATTGCAAGAGAACCCTTAATTTGTATATGGGCTGTGGAGCATATCAAAATGTGTTTTAGCGCAGACTTTTGTCATAAACCGGATCATCGACTCCTGATTGTTTTTCTATTGACCAATGCAGTTTTAGTTTTGGTTTTATAAGGTTTTATCATGGTTAGTGAGGATACTGTCTAAGTTATAAAAAATCTGAATCAGTGTAGAAAACCCTAGCAGTAGATTTACTTGCAGTCCTGATTTTTTAAGGATGCCTATTCCTTGAGGGTTTTTCTTCTTCTTTCACAAACAATAAATATGGCATTGTTGTTCTATTTTCAATGCTGTGCATTTGGGTGGAGTGGTAATTAATTAGAAAGATTGGGCACAAGAAATGTAAGCTGAAAAAACGTTGAAGTAGTCAAGACATTTATTTCAAGGGGGTGGTCCAAGGACAGATTCATATTTGCCAGTTCAAAAGTATTTTCTAAGTTCAATGAAGAATTAGCCTGTGAAGCAAATGTGATTTTGAGAGGTGACAACATTGTTCTTCCGGAAAAGAAGAAAATAGACATAGGATCAGGAAAAAGGATGACTTGAATTCTAAACCCTCTAATGGAAAGACAATAACCTTAACCACAATATGACAAAGGACTCCATAAAGTGTGTAATCAAAATCTAGGTAAACCTATGAACCCCTACCTCTCTGTATTGAAGAAATCCAAACCCAAGAGAATACCAATTCTCCTAAAAGAAAAACAACTATAAAAATTACAGAGTAGCACAGTCACAATCAAGACCTTGGTCATCAAAATGTAGAAAAATCACGTCCACATTAACTCAGATGGCTAAAGGAAACAGAAAAAACAATTTGAAGTGCAGCTCATTTTACCAGCATAACTGAGGGCTAAAGAATTTAAGCAAAAATAAAGATACATCCTCCGGGAGACAAAAAAGTTGCACAAATATTCCAACACCTTGCTACCACCATAGCAAAGATTCTGGACACCTGCAAAGCCCAAAAATTGCCAGTAGATTCAGTAATAGGAACCTGAGAGATATACTACAAAAATACAGATGGCCACAACGTCTGAACAGGTCTTGTGTGACCTGAAGATGATGGCAAATGTTCAGCACAAGCAGTGAACCCATGAAGGAACCTGTCACTCCTTCTGAGAAAGATAAAGGGCAGCTCAAACTTCCTCTTTCACCAACACATTAGTGAGTGTTATGGGGAACAGATCACCATCCTGTTATGTAGCGAAAGCCTTTTATGCACCTATTGGAGAAATATACATAATGAACTCGAAAGAAATGAGAATTTCCACTGCACAAAGACCTTGGGGGCATATTATCAAGCCCCAAAGATAATTATCGCTGAGCGCGCTTAGCGCGCTTTAAAATATCGCCGGCTATCACTGGAATATATCGCCAAGCTAGTGCTGTATTATCAACGCTTAGCGCTATGGCGATAAATATTCCAGCAATAGCAGGGTTTTCCAATGAAACATCGCTGGTTTTCGAGCGCTGTTCCATGGAAAACGGCGATAACTTGTTGATAAGGCCCTGTGGCCTTAGCTCCACAATCCACCTCCCATGTTAGGTATGCCTTAGTCAGGAATTTAACAGACGTTAAATTCCTGTGTTAAGGCATAGTTAACGCGATTTCAAATATCGCTACCCTTCATTGATAATATCGCGAAGCTGAGATAGCAATTTTTTCCCATGGAGTTTTGTCAGGCACGCCTCCTTTGCATCTCATTAATGATGCGGTGCGAGGCGTGCTGTCAACGGGCGCTAACGCGAGGAAACACGAGCTAGCATGTCCTTGTTAATAAAGTGATAATATTATCGCCACTCTTCGCCCAAAAACAGACGCTAAAGCGGCGATATTATTATCGCCAGCCCTTGATACTATGCCCCTAAGTTTTTAACACAAACACACGCAATACTTTTCTGGGGATTTACAAACCAATGCAAATTGGTATTGGCGTTGATTTGTAAGGAAAAGTAATGCAAACCAGCACAAAGCGCACAGCATTTTTGGTGCTGTGCTGTTTGTCACTTTCGTAAAACTGGACCTATATCTTGAAAAGCAATTTACAAATGCAAAACTTGGTGTGGCTATAACATTAAAATGCATAAAGAAACATTAAGGTACATAAGTTATTCTAATTTAATTGCCAGAACACATAAACAATCCAGGGAAAAAGAAGTAGAGCCTAGCAGATGTGAATAGACAGACAGACCGCAATGTTTACTAACTAAAAATAAAAAGACATCTTCATACATAATAACCATAATGATGACAAAATAATTATAATTTATTGTACTAACAACAATTTACTAACCATAACACAAATAAATCATGCATAATGGATGGCACATTTAAATTGTTCCCTCCACAATTCATCAAATCCACAATTGGAGCATAGAGGGAAGAAAGGACAGGGTCGCCCTCCACTCAAAAGTTATAGAACAAACAAAAGACCCTATCCATGGACGTCAACAGGGGTCAGTTACTAGGGAGACAGAACAGTCCATGTGTACTGATAACTACTCCAGAACCCTACAAGTTGTGTGGGGATAGCTTCACTGCACTGCGCCCAAATTCATAAAAAACCCAATTTCCTTGGCAGAAACACCGAACAACAATTTGTCTGACCCACCTAAGTCTATGACCCACATCCACCCACACGGTGTTGGATCAAATTCTTCTTAGAAAAAATGTGTGAAAACCAAGTGACACCTCACGGAAACACCACCAACGGTGTAACTGGTATGTAATTTCCAGACAAGCCCCTGTCTCATCATCGGTAGTCACTATATTCTCAAAAAAAGAGAGAAAAAAAAGAGAAAAAATAGTGTCCAAAAACAAACAACCAAAACGTGCAACAAAGATTGGAAAGCAGAAAACATATGCTAGTGACAAACACAACATAAATAAGTGCATAAAACACAGTATCTAGTTCCCTTAACCAACTTTATTCATAGGGAAAAAAGATTTTCATGCTGTACCACTAAAAAGGCTGGTAGCTAATCATGCGTACCATTACCTAGTACCAGTGCCGACATGTTTCACTGCCATATACTTTTAGGCAGTTTCATCAGGGCTGCACAATATGCTGCCACTCCACTTTTGGACACTTGTTCTTTGTTAACTGCCAAGGAAAAACAGGTATTCAAATCAGTTAAAAGCATGTAAACACAACAATGAGTGGCCGAATCAATCGTGTTATGTGTAAAAGCATTGTTTACCCAGAGACCACCAAGTTGCTCATACCGGCCACCTCAGGGTTGGGAGAGATGTAGGGGTACTCCAAACGTGAGTTCCTACCTTCACTTAGCTATTGGCTTTCTAATGAGACAAACAGGGAAACGAATAGCCAGATGTCAAAACACATGTATATAGTGTATATTGATGTGCAGTAGGCTCCATCACCTTACACAGTACTTAGATGCTGGTCGCGTATTTACACATACTTGGCGAATACACCTGGAGCGATAGTCAGCTGCCTCTAACTGTATTTCAGTGTTCTATGTCAAACTGTCTTTTGCAGCCTACTTTCTAGACAAGTTTACCCGTGTTCGATAACAGAACTTCAACCCAGGTTAAAACCGACGTTAAGATAACATTGTCAAGGCGACAAACGTTTAATCACGATCTGCGTGATGTAGAACTCGACATTTTATTTCTACGGGGCACCAAGCCCCTTCCACACTTCTAGTGCCGCCGCTTGTAATTGAAACAAACGCAGTCACATCAAACACACTCGCGCTCTGCTTTGCTAACACACTAATCATAGTTGTTCGCTCTATCTGAGCGTCTGAGCGAGATACAAGCACTCGTACACAATGCACTCGCACGCCATCAGGTTAGATACTTCTCACCGTGGTAGCTCATCAGGAGCGCCTCGTCTCACCCACAATGCGCAGGTTCCCCATACGCACTGATAAACGCCAACAGCGGTATCCGCCCCCCCGCCGGCAGTCACCTGACCTAAGTGAGGAACGGGCAGACATCTTGGAACAGTACAGGTTATCAGTGGATAAAGTCCACCGAATGTCAATAAAGATCCGCCTCCATCAATAAACCATGTTGTTAGTTGTAGAACCCCATACTCAATTTACACGGGGCCTTCCCTATTTGGTTGGAACACCCAGTAAACACATTGGAGGGTGTCGTAAACGGCGGCCATCTTAGGTTAGTCAACACCATGATGATAAACATTCAAGGATGTAGCACTATGCTACAACCATGAACTCAAATGCTCCCCGACATGGGCTAAGCCTATTTCTACCAAGTAATTAAGGGGGTTAGCAAAAATGTGTCACTCCATACCACTAAGACCTGTGAATTTTAATTCTGTGTTTTAAGATAAGTCAGGGAGTGTGATCTGTTGCAGGTATTATCGCCCGTGTACCCCACTTCAGTCATTTGGGCAGTATACAAAGCATAGGCTAGTCAAAACCATGATGATAAACATTCAAGGATGTAGCACTATGCTACAACCATGAACTCAAACACTCCCGGACATGGGCTAAGCCTATTTCTACCAAGTAATTAAGGGGGTTAGCAAAAATGTGTCACTCCATACCACTAAGACCTGTGAATTATAATTCTGTGTTTTAAGATAAGTCAAGGAGTGTGGTCTGTTGCAGGTATTATCGCCCGTGTACCCCACTTCAATCATTTGGGCAGTATACTGAGCATAAGGGCTCATAGCTTAATCTTATTCCATTCAATGATTTCATTTAGCCCGCATTGATCTGTTTTCTCGCTGTAGATCCAGCGTGCTTCCTTTGCGAGCAAAATACTCTCTACGTTCTTAGGGGTCCCCTTCACCTTTTCTAGCACAGTCCAAGTAAACGCGTGTTCTCAGTCATTTGGGCAGTATACAAAGCATAGGCTAGTCAAAACCATGATAATAAACATTCAAGGATGTAGCACTATGCTACAACCATGAACTCAAACACTCCCGGACATGGGCTTAGCCTATTTCTACCAAGTAATTAAGGGGGTTAGCAAAAATGTGTCACTCCATACCACTAAGACCTGTGAATTATAATTCTGTGTTTTAAGATAAGTCAGGGAGTGTGGTCTGTTGCAGGTATTATCGCCCGTGTACCCCACTTCAATCATTTGGGCAGTATACTGAGCATAAGGGCTCATAGCTTAATCTTATTCCATTCAATTATTTCATTTAGCCCGCATTGATCTGTTTTCTCGCTGTAGATCCAGCGTGCTTCCTTTGCGAGCAAAATACTCTCTACGTTCTGAGGGGTCCCCTTCACCTTTTCTAGCACAGTCCAAGTAAACGCGTGTTCCTCTTTAAAACAGTGTTGTACCAACTTGGTAGTTAGTTTGCCTGCCCTTATAGTGCTTAGATGCTCTTGCACTCTCACTTTGATTGTGCGTGATGTGCTGTGCTGTGCTGTGCATCTGGTCTGGCATGGAGGAGAAGCTCCTTGAATTTTTGGAATGGCTCAACGAACAGGATGCCAACCTTAAATTTACGTGGACCTTTGATAGGCACAAGGCTGTGTATCTAGATCTAGATATCGAGTACAGTGATAACATGATCAATACCAGTGTACATCAGAAGCCCACGGATAGGAATTCTCTATTGTCTTATAATTCCTTCCACCCCAGAGCATTGAGAGACAACTTGCCGGTGGGGCAATTTTTAAGATACAGACGAAATTGCTCCTCCACCAACACTTTTTTGGAGCAGTCAGAGGAATTGGCCTCCAAACTCACGAAGAGGAATTACCCCAACAAGGTTGTCAGACAAGCCAAGAAGAGAGCTGTAAATACACCAAGAAGCGCCCTTTTGGAAAAAGTTGTCAAACAAAGAGAAGAATGCGTACCGGTGGTGATGACATATGACCCGTTGGCAACCAAAATCAGACAGTCTATTAGAAAGCACTGGTCATTGTTATCAAATAATGAATTCCAAATGCCGCCCCCTAGATTCGCATTCAAAAGATCGTGCAATCTAAAAGACAAACTTGTACACTCTCGAGTTCCAACTGAAGTAAAGAGTGGTGCATCTACAGTCCCAAATGGTCATTTTCCTTGTGGGACATGTTCTGTGTGTCCACTCACTAAGAAAAGCATGCGTGTGAGTCTTAATTCAGGAAAGGAATGGTTCCTTAACCAGTTCAGCAACTGTAATTCCACCCAGGTAGTGTATAGACTGACATGTCAATGCGGTCTACACTACATAGGTCTTACATCACGCAAAATCAAAGTGAGAGTGCAAGAGCATCTAAGCACTATAAGGGCAGGCAAACTAACTACCAAGTTGGTACAACACTGTTTTAAAGAGGAACACGCATTTACTTGGAATGTGCTAGAAAAGGTTAAGGGGACCCCTCAGAACGTAGAGAGTATTTTGCTCGCAAAGGAAGCACGCTGGATCTACAGCGAGAAAACAGATCAATGCGGGCTAAATGAAATTATTGAATGGAATAAGATTAAGCTATGAGCCCTTATGCTCAGTATACTGCCCAAATGATTGAAGTGGGGTACACGGGCGGTAATACCTGCAACAGACCACACTCCCTGACTTATCTTAAAACACAGAATTATAATTCACAGGTCTTAGTGGTATGGAGTGACACATTTTTGCTAACCCCCTTAATTACTTGTTAGAAATAGGCTTAACCCATGTCCGGGAGTGTTTGAGTTCATGGTTGTAGCATAGTGCTACATCCTTGAATGTTTATCATCATGGTTTTGACTAGCCTATGCTTTGTATACTGCCCAAATGACTGAAGTGGGGTACACGGGCGATAATACCTGCAACAGATCACACTCCCTGACTTATCTTAAAACACAGAATTAAAATTCACAGGTCCTAGTGGTATGGAGTGACACATTTTTGCTAACCCCCTTAATTACTTGGTAGAAATAGGCTTAGCCCATGTCCGGGAGCGTTTGAGTTCATGGTTGTAGCATAGTGCTACATCCTTGAATGTTTATCATCATGGTGTTGACTAACCTAAGATGGCCGCCGTTTACAACGCCCTCCAATGTGTTTACTGGGTGTTCCAACCAAATAGGGAAGGCCCGTGTAAATTGAGTATGGGGTTCTATAACTAACAACATGGTTTATTGATGGAGGCGGAACTTTATTGATATTCGGTGGACTTTATCCACTGATAACCTGTACTGTTCCAAGATGTCTGCCCGTTCCTCACTTAGGTCAGGTGACTGCCGGCGGGGGGCGGATACCGCTGTTGGCGTTTATCAGTGCGTATGGGGAACCTGCGCATTGTGGGTGAGACGAGGCGCTCCTGATGAGCTACCACGGTGAGAAGTATCTAACCTGAAGGTGTGCGAGTGCGTTGTGTACGAGTGCTTGTATCTCGCTCAGACGCTCAGATAGAGCGAACAACTATGATTAGTGTGTTAGCAAAGCAGAGCGCGAGTGTGTTCGATGTGACTGCGTTTGTTTCAATTACAAGCGGCGGCACTAGAAGTGTGGAAGGGGCTTGGTGCCCCGTAGAAATGAAATGTTGAGTTCTACATCACGCAGATCGTGATTAAACCATTGTCGCCTTGACAATGTTATCTTAACGTCGGCTTTAACCTGGGTTGAAGTTCTGTTATCGAACACGGGTAAACTTGGCTAGAAAGTAGGCTGCTAAAGACAGTTTGACATAGAACACTGAAATACAGTTAGGGGCAGCTGACTATCGCTCCAGGTGTATTAGCCAAGTATGTGTAAATACGCGACCAACATCTAAGTACTGTGTAAGGTGATGGAGCCTACTGCACATCAATATACACTATATACATGTGTTTTGACATCTGGCTATTTGTTTCCCTGTTTGTCTCATTAGAAAGCCAATAGCTAAGTGAAGGTAGGAACTCAGGTTTGGAGTACCCCTACATCTCTCCCAACCCTGAGGCGGCCGGTATGAGCAACTTGGTGGTCTCTGGGTAAACAATGGTTTTACACATAACACGATTGATTCGGCCACTCATTGTTGTGTTTACATGCCTTTAACTGTTTTGAATACCTGTTTTTCCATGGCAGTTAACAAAGAACAAGTGTCCAAAAGTGGAGTGGCAGCATATAGTGCAGCCCTGATGAAACTGCCTAAAAGTATATGGCAGTGAAACATGTCGGCACTGGTACTAGGTAATGGTACGCATGATTAGCTACGAGCCTTTTTAGTGGTACAGCATGAAAATCTTTTTTCCCTATGAATAAAGTTGGTTAAGGGAACTAGATGCTGTGTTTTATGCACTTATTTATGTTGTGTTTGTCACTAGCAGATGTTTTCTGCTTTCCACTCTTTGTTGCACGTTTTGGTTGTTTGTTTTTGGACACTATTTTTTCTCTTTTTTTCTCTCTCTTTTATTGGGAATCAAGTGACTACCGATGATGAGACAGGGGCTTGTCTGGAAATTACATACCAGTTACCCCGTTGGTGGTGTTTCCGTGAGGTGTCACTTGGTTTTCACACATTTTTTCTAAGAAGAATTTGATCCAACACCTGTGTGGGTGGATGTGGGTCATAGACTTAGGTGGGTCAGACAAATTGTTGTTCGGTGTTTCTGCCAAGGAAATTGGGTTTTTTATGAATTTGGGCGCAGTGCAGTGAAACTATCCCCACACAACTTGTAGGGTTCTGGAGTAGTTATCAGTACACATGGACTGTTCTGTCTCCCTAGTAACTGACCCCTGTTACCCTCCACAATTCAAACAAGTATATCAATCAATCAATCATGGGTTTATAAATTGAACTACTCACCAGTGAGGGTCTCAAGTTGCTGTGGAGGGGGGAGTGCAGCCCCAGTTTCAGTCGAAGAGCCAGGTCTTGAGGTTCTTCCTGAAGGTGTGCAGGTTCGGGGAGCGTCTGATGTTCGTTGGGAGCTCATTCCAGATCTTGGATGCGATGTAGGAGAAGGCTCGTCCGCCAGTTTCTGCGGATGTGGGGGGTCTGTGCCAGGGCGAGGTCGGCGGAGCGGAGGTTCATTTTGGTTACGTGGAAGGAGACTCTCTCATTGAGGTATTTGGGTCCGATGTTGTGGAGAGATTTGTAGGCGTGTGTGAGGAGTTTGAAGGTTACTCTCTTCTTGACAGGGAGCAAGTGGAGGTCTCAAAGGTGCTGGGTCATGTGTTCATGTCGTGGTGTCCCAAGGACGAGTCTGGCTGTGGTGTTCTGGATGGTTTGGAGCTTGTGTAGAAGAGTTCTGTAGATTACGGCATAGAGGGCGTTGCCATAGTGCAGTCTGCTGGTTATGAGTGCGTGAGTCTTTCTGTCTTCAGGGGTATCCATTTGAAGGTCTTTTGGAGCATGCTAAGGCATTCCAAGCTGGTGGAGGCAACGGAGTTGATCTGACAGGTCATGGTGAGGGAGGAGTCCAGGATGATGCGGGAGTTACGTGTGTGGTCTGTAGGGGTAGGTGGGTTCCTGAGGGTGGAGGGCCACCAGGTGTTGTCCCAAGTATACACAATACACAGTCAATACCAAGAAACAAATAAATTGCTACCTAACTAACTGCAACTTTAAATACAATGCTAACTGTGAACTGCCAGGTTGGGTCCTCCCTGGATCAGAAACAAGCATCCTGTGTGTCTTTTGCTTTCTTGCCAAAAGTGCACCGGGTATGCCCAGACGTGGGACCCGGGCTCACTGTGCCACTGGATTCAAACTAATCTGGCTTATGAGGAGTAATACCCTGAAACCAATCCCAGGATGCTTATTTCTGGTCCAGGGAGTTCCTATCCTGGCAGTTCAGGGTGGAACGTTCCGGTAAAGAGCATTGTCAAGACTGATCTGCATATGGGCGGGTCTAAACTGTGGTGGCTTGGTGAGCAAACAAAAGAATTATGGATTTAACCCAGGTCTCTTGACTAGGGTGGATGTTTGATTTGCTCCACATTCCATCCAACATTGTGTGTCTTTTACTTCCTTGCCCTCAGTGCTTCGGGCATGCCCAGATGCGGGTACCAGGCTGACTGTGCCACTGGTTTAAAGCTAGTCTTGCTGATGAGGGGTGATACCCCGAAATCAGTCCCTGGATGCTTGTTTCTGGTCCAAATCTCTTGACTGATGTGAACTTTTGATCTGTTCCACATTACATTCATCATTTATGTGTGTTTTGTGGTGTCAAGACTGGCCTAATCCCCTCTCGCACCTGAGTCGTCCCAGTTACAGCACGCAACACACTGTGGTGGGGAAAACAACTATCTATAGTCAGCATTCCAGCCATACCAGTGAGTGCCTCTGAGTTGTCTGACCCGTGCAGTCAGTGCAAGTTCCAGCTTCTTTGTGTCTTGAGGGGGCACTAACCACTTCACCATTTCTTTTGTGGTCCGCGAGGTCCCAGACAGTTTGTGAGTCCAAAGCTGCTTGGGCATTGTTAAGATGCTGCATTGGTTTTGGAAGCTACATCGCACATCTGAGGGCAGCTACCTCTGACTGTTTGCTACTCAGGGGATTCAGTGAGGTCTCCCAACCAAAATTAGCCATGTGTGTGCCCCTTATGTTTGCACATACGTTGGGGGCATTTGCCCTGCATTTTTCGTGGTGAAACCTCTGGAGCAGACCCCAGGAACAATGTAGGGCTGTGTTTAAAAGCAGGGTGCACAAGACATTACTGTGTAATGCTTAGTAGGTGCACAGGTGTTCCTGTGCCCGATGTTTTGTCATTACTTACCATATAACACCTAAAAGGAGCACAGGTGCGCTGTGACCTACTTGTTTATGGTGATATTTGGTGATTCATGTGCCTATTCATAACCTGATTTGCGTTCTAGCACTCATGTGATGATTCATAGTTTATCTCATACTGCTGCATTTCCTGTACTGATGTTATGTATGCCATTAAAGTACTATTTCAGTAACTGTAGTATCTGACCAGTATTTATGACACTTATCGTTGTGGTCTACGCTTTATGTACAAAATACACTATGGGGCAGATTTATGTTAACTGGCGCATCCCCAGGGATGCGCCAGTTAATGTGCGCCACAGTGCGCCACAGCTCCGCCACCCATGGTGCGTCGCATTTACAATGCGGCGCACCATGGTGCAAGGCAGGGAAGATGCGTGACGCATCTTTTGGCGTACGGGCGGCGTATTGCTGGAGTCATGTCGCAAGTGCGACATGACTCCTGCAATGCACAGGGGCCACCCCTACAATGCATGGTTCGTCACCCTTACGCCTGCTTCAAGCAGGCGTAAGGAATTGACGTAGAAAGTGACTGAGTGAAATCTCATAGATTTCACTCAGCCACTTTTAGGAGGCGTTCCTGCGCAGGAACGCCCCCCCCCTGTGCAGGAACGCCTCCTTTTGGCGCAGGGCTTTCCAACGTGATGCATCTCCTAGATGCGTCACGTTGTAAATAGGGCGCATTGTTTGCGCCGCCGTTGCGTCAAATTAAGTGACGCAATTGCGCCGCAAAGAGGCGCAAGGGCCTCATAAATCTGCCAATATATATTTTTATATAATCCTGTGTGGAGTCTCTTTAGTTGTGTATGCATTGTGTTTCTGTGTGTTGGGCAAACGCTTTACACCTTGCTACCTGATAAGCCTGACTGCTCTTTGCCAAGCTACCAGTGGGTGATCACAGGTTATATTTGGTGTGTAACTTACTTGCCCTGACTAGAGTGGTGGGAAACCCAATTTCCAACAATTATGTTATATGTAACTCACCAGGGAGAGTATCCTGGTGATTGTAGTGGACTAACAAAATCACAAACTTTCAACTATAACCCTGAAAAAGACGTAATAGATTTTGAACATGCAATGATTTCCACTATACTGAAAACATACCCACACACTGCAATAGAGTGCTACAAATTTTTTAAGCAGCGCATATGCAGGCACCAACAAAATCCAATCCAACTGAAGAGTTGCAACTGAAACAAAACTCTCTAAAAATTATTGTAGTCAAATGGAACCTCCCTATTATTAAAAGCATGTAACAAAACTAGTGCCATTTGAAGAATATACTTAATTTGGTCACCTGCACCGATCAGTATGCAAATGTGAACGCAAGTATCATATTCCAAAAGCACCATGGAGAAAAGACAAATAACAAAGTGGGAGGGTGGAACAATTTACTCCAAGGAACACTTGAAAGAAGCCACCCTACACTATACCAATTTTTAGCAATATTCAGAAAAGCAAAGCTACTAGAAACTTAGAATGGGACAATATCTAATGCAAATCAAGTCAAAAATATGTACTCAAACTAAGGAAATTTATGAAAAGTATTAATGTATGGTAATATCCAATGCCTACCATTATCTTAATTCAATAGCTAGATCCCTCCTTTAAAACCTATACAGTAAACAACAACACACTTCCATGCTTCTTGGATAACATTACATACTTTATATATACATATATATACTTAAATATAATAATATAATAACATTTGTAAAATATCAAAGACTAAAATGTATGCAACACCAAATTACTCTTAACTGAACCAGAGGGCAAGAACGAACAAATGTATATTGAATATTTATCTTTGTAAAGTACGTCTTTGTGCATGTAATGTTTGTAAATTGAAAGTGCTTTTATTTTGGTACAAAAAATATTATTTTGTTGAAATAAAACTTACGTTAAAAAGTTGGTGTATTTATTCTTTAATTTAAATTGTTTCTAATAAAATATGCATTTACAAAATGTATATAACAAAAAAATTAAAATATAATAAATAAAAATATTCAACAAATAATCAAAAAATCAAGTAAATTAAAATGTTGTTTGTTGAAAGTTGCTATAAGTATGCAAAATACAAAATAATATATATATTTATGAATTGTAACACTTTAGGGTGGTAAGATTTACTATTCACTTTCCAAACGTAGCCACAGTGGGACAAAGCATTGGACTTTGGGAATGTTCTATTCTTAGTCCAAAATTAGCCACATCAGGGAAAGCCTGGATATTAAGCAGGTCAGATTTCCCTCTCTCACTCCAAACATGGCCATATTGGGAAAAGTGTTATACTCTGGGAAGGACAAATTGACTATTCCTAGTCAATCATTCAATATATAGTTTATTCGATTTTAAAAAGTAAAATCATAACAGTTGAAAACTGTAAAATAAATAAGATGCACAGTTACAACAATGAAAAAAGGGATCACAGATTAACTTGCAATAAAACTTCAGAAAGATAGCATGAAAAACTTAATATACTATGCGGATAGTTAAAAAACGTAAATACAATAACGCAGGTCTCACTTGGTTGAAATTCATGGGCAAGAAAAGGGGCCATATATATTTATGCCGCAGATCATACTTGGAACAAATCATACCTATGTGCAAAGTATCGCTTATGGAAGTGTTGCTGCTCGCACATATGCACAAGGGAGAGGCCTTCTAGCAGCCAAGGTTAAAAAACATAATCTGTGGGAATAGATTAGGCCTAAAAAGAGTCAAATCAATTTTAAATAAAGCTTTACTCGTTTGTAAAACTGTGCAATCATAAAAGCAGTACATACACTAGTATATTCAAAAATCTGTATATAAAATAAAATATCTCCATTAACATCAGACATAGATGAAAGTTAAAAAGACAGATAAAGTTAAGGAAAACAAAATTAAAGTCCATTGTTCATTAAAACCCTAAGCTCTTTCTGTAGGCGACCGCCCTTTTTAGAAACAACTTTCCAGATCATATCCGCATTGTTCAGGGTTTGCAGTGCAATATATGCAAGTCGGCATGTCCTAAGCCCCATCATTTTTAACATTGGTCAATTCCAAACTTTCCTAATATCAGAGTAAAAACCACAAAAAAAGATGACATGGATGGTGTATTGACATGAGCAGTCGTCGCAAGGACAGGCTATCATAGAGCGACTCCAGTTATTCATGTTCGGAAAGCTGGTATGTCTGTGGAATATACAGAGTCTGAATCTTGTTATTAAAAACCCTACCCTACTGGAACTATTGCTAAATAAGGCTGTATTTTAAAAACACTTAAGATCATTTGATTTTCCATTACCGTGGGCTTAAGAATTTAACTTGTCAGCCTTGTCATTTCCAACATTGCAATACCTTTTTTTTTATTCCTTCCCACTTACTGATTGCAGGGATTCACATCAGTAAAATACTCCTGGTGACCCAGATTCCTCATAAAATTAGAAACATAATAAATCCAAGGGATCCTTGTTACTTTTTCCAATTGTACAATATCCTTTAAGATATCCCTATTTAATGTGGGTTCTTCTTTAGTCCATACACGATGCCACAGCAAAACTGGTTCAAGTTTAATAATATTGGTCAGATACCAAAACCCAATTCGGCATGACATATGTAAGCCGATGTTGTTCTGGGTACAGACAGTAGATATCTTAAGAATTTATTTTGCACTATTTGTAAAGATTTTCTATTTGCAATACCCTAGACCCCAGAGCCATAAGTTGCAGTGGAAATACTTTTGGCCCAATACATTTGTAAAAGTTCCACAGGGGGTCTTTTTTCTAATCTTTTCAAGAACTAGGTGAGTGCAGATATAGTGTTAATAAAACTGATTTTTTGGGATCTTATTGCCTGTGCCCACATATCTTCTTGATGGAACATAACACTCAAATATGAGAAGGTTTTAGGTTTTTCAATCTTTTGATCTGCAATAAACATTTCACGAGGTTTTTTCCTCCCCACACCACATTTCATAACAAAAGTCTTGGAAGTATTCACAGATCGTTCTAAGTCATGCATGAAGTCATTAAAACCATTTAAAACTCTCTGTAGGCCTACTTGTGCTCTGGACAATAAAACTGCATCGTCTGGATATAAAAGAGCAGGGATTGGACGGCCAAAATCAATGTTTTGCTCCCTCAAGATCATTTATGTATAAATTAAAGAGAAATGGTGCAAGGACACATCCTTGGCGGACTTCCCTACGTATTGGGATTGGAGTTGTGGACCCACCCTTAACAGCAAAGCGGACTTTAGTTTGAGCGTTACAATAAAACCATCTTACAAAGTGGATAATTGGATAAACCACCCTTATATTTTCTAGAATCTCCCAAAGTTTGATGTGTCTTACCGAATCAAAAGCGGTTGTCAGGTTTACGAAAGGTAAAAACAAATTACCATTATTTACACGAATATATTTTCCCTCCAATAAGGCAAGGTTAAGAGTCTGCTCAATAGTGCCCACTCCTTCGCAGAAGCCGTACTGTAAATCGGAAAGGATTCTATTGTCAGATGCCTAGGCTTTTAATCTTCCAAAAAATACGCAACCTAAAATTTTTGTTATTGAGTCAAGTAACGAAATGGGCCTGTAGCATCTAGGATCTTGGCCATTTCCTTTTTTGAAGATGGGGACAATAATTGACTCTGTCCAAGTTGCCGGGAATGAAAAATGGCAACTGGCATTCGCTACTTGCATAACAATTGTGCCCCATAGAGATAAATTTGTTATAAAAAGATCACGGGGGATACCGTCCGGGTGCCTTACCTCCGCAGGTATTAGAGATCGCCATCACCACTTCATCTAGTGTGAATTTAAGGGCAGTTTTTAGTGATTTATTAGAAGAAATATTCAATTCATTATCAAGCTGATCTATCCCCCTAAAAACCCCTGTAAAGTGCTCAATCCACTGTTCTTCCGGAATGGCAATCTCAATGGAGGGGCCCCCCTCTGGTTTAAAAAAATATGCTTTGACCGCCTTCCAGAAAGCACTAGCATCCCTACTTATAGCTGCCAGGTGGAGGGACTTCCAGGCTTCCTTTTTCAGGCTATCTCTTCTGTCTATAATAGCTAGATTATACGTTCTCCTTGCCACCCTTATAGCCTCCTGAACTCTCGTCATAGTGTGGAGAGACTTTTTTAAGTTTGTATGTGCTTTCGTGCACTGAGAGTCAAACCAGCCTGTGTGTTTTGTTTTCCTGGGCTTATGAACAAAAAGGGCCTCCCTCACGGTGCTAGTTATTGACTGAAAGGCCTCTAAAATACTACTTGGACCAGCTAAGTCGCTCATACAAATATCAAAGTCAGTTTTACACTTAGTCACCACTGTTTTTAAAACACGTTCAGGATCAACCACCTTTAAAGGTGGCACACAATGGCAAATGGTCACTCAGAGATATATCTCCGATGTAAAATGAGCCATCTTGAAAAGCATAGTGATTTGACAATAATAAGAAATCAATTATAGAAAATAAACCTCGCCCATTAAAAGTATAACCCATTGATACTGGCTCTAAACACATTTTGTTTATAAATCCTAAGTCCAGGGTGCATAACAACTTGTTTAACCGCTCCCCAACTTTTGAATGAATAAAATGCGAGCAACTGGGCCCTTCCTCCGCATCAAGTCCACAAACATTTGAATCATCAATAGGACATAGTCTGCAGCTAAAATGCCCTCCAAAAAGAGTCCTGGTATTATGAGCAGTTTCATGTCATAGAAATTGAACTTCAGTTACTAGCCCATTAAAAACAGCTTCTACATTGAGCAAGGCAATATTATTGTACAAATTAATCAAAATTACCAATCGCTTACTGTCGATTCTAATGTCAATTACTTGATAAAAAGCGTTATCGAACCTAGATTACATTTTAGTAAAATTCAGGGTATTTGCGAAGTATGTGCAGAGGCCTCCCTTTGATCTGCCACCTTTGCTTTCTCTTGCCTTGGTGTGTAAGGTTCTATACCCGTCGATATGTAAAGGATCTCTTGCACATGTCTCTTGTAGGCAGAGGATATCCTGGGTTTGTATGAAATGGCACCAGATTGGATTTGTCAGTTTTTGGTATAGACCCGGGCTGGATCTGATGTCCGGGCCCCTCTGGAAATGGTTGTAGGGCAGCAAATATCTATTGGTAGACAGAACTAAAGGTCTTTAGAAAAGGCACAGAAATAATCTATCAACAGAGAGGATAGTCTCAGAACACTTCCTTAGTCTTGGGGTGCCCCATATATTAGCAAGGCACCCAAGAACCACTTTCATCTAACTGAGAGTAAGAAAACACTGAACCTATTACACTATTTGAAGCAGCTAAGAAAGTCTGTGTTCATTTACTAAATTTCTGCTGTAAAGAGAGAAACAATACAGAGATACTTTAAATCCTTACATTTGTGTATTCCTATATTATTCATCTGAATAACCTTAAGAAAGGGAATTCTGTGAACAAACATTCTTTTGTGCTTCTTGTGTTAACAAGCTTGTGTTTCATAAGTCATAACTTTTCACTACTTGTACAGGAGTGCAGACACTTCTAAAATGATTATCTGTTCAAAAAGACACCTACATTGTACACTTAAGGTCATGCTTTCATGTTATAGACACAGCAGGAAAATCTAAAACTGCTAATTTAACAAGGATTCTTATTACAATAAGAACTAAAAAAAACTTCATCATAGTGGGTACATACATTTCCCCAGCAGAACATGTTGTAACAAACAAACTCCTATAAAACAATATTTTCCTTTCAAAAATGTTTGCTAAGGATCACATGGGTGTCTTTCCAGCATTCTACTTTTCACGATCTAGACTATGCAACTAGCAGCCTGATTCATCAAGGTACCGTTTTGCGAGTCTCTAATAGAGATTCATAAGGAATCGCTATTAGAGACTCGCAAAACGGTATTCATGTAGGAATTGCTAAATAAATAGCGATTCCTACAAATTCCTTATTTGCGAGTAGCAAATTGCTACTCGCAAATAAGGAATAACTCCCCATTCATTCCTATGGGCCAAAAGGCCCATAGGAATGAGTGGGGAGTATTCCTTATTTGCGAGTAGCAATTTGCTACTCGCAAATAAGATAGCGATTTAAAGGGTGCCAGGGGTGTCCAAAGGACACCCTGTAGCACCCCTTAAATGCAAATTGGAACAGGTGTTGCGCACACACATGTCCAAAGGACATGTGTGTGTGCAACATGCAACTTAGAAAAATGCTTTTAAAAGCATTTTTCTAAGTTTTTGCTATTTACCGAGAGGTCTGACCTCTCGGTAAATAGCGGCCCGAAATTGCGAATTAGCAATTTAAAATTGGTTGATGAATTGCATTTAAGGAATCTCTAATAGAGATTCCTTAAATGCAATTCCTCGCACAATAGCGAATTCTGTAATAGCGATTATTGCATTTGGGATGATGAATCCCAAATGCAATATTTGCGCTCGCAAAGGGCCAGATTCTCAGAATCTGGCCCTTTGCGAGCCGATTTTCGTTTCATGAATCCGGCTGATAATGTTTAAAGAAAAAAAAAACTATTCACCAGCTCGAATAGGGGCTGTCAGCTTATTTACACAGATTAGCTAATGAAAGAATAGCAATGCCCTTGCAAAACTATATATAGCATGGGAATAACATATAGTTTCCCATAAAGGTCAAATAAGGGAACAGCAATCTAGACTACTCATCCTTTCATAATGTCATCAGAGAGGATGGGCAGTAACATGGCATATTTATTTATTCATTTTATTAATGCTAACAATTCTAAAACAGTATTACTGAATAGCCAATTAAATGTCTCATGGCTGTTTCCTAGACAGCTTAGACAGGCTCAAAAGAGAGTTAGAAAAAGGGAGAGAAAACATAAATGTGCCTACCCTTAATTTACAGAGGAGCGAACCTCCTTCCCCCATTTTGACAGTAGGAAACCTGAAACAGCTTTACCTTCTGTCGACACTATCTACCCCTAGTTCTGGCAGCTGGGCACAAACAAACTTCTAGGAGGTAAAGAGCAGATTGAGCTAGCTAGAAAACATTAATAACCAACCACCAATTCCTTTAGCAATTGTACTAGTGTAACATGAGGGCGAATGACTGCAAACTAAATCTCATTGCCTCCTTATCTCAGCCCTTGCACGGTAATCTTTAAACTAAAACCGTTAGTGCTATATACATGGCACGGCTATTCTCTGTATATGACCAACAAATGCTGTTTCCTTGATAATGTTATTCAAAAGGATAACCCCACCTACACTTCCTACACTTGTATTATATCTCAAGAAAACAGTGATTTCCCCATGTGCACCTAACAAAATATACAATATTCCCTTTAGCTAATGTTACCTAAAACATTACTTATAGTGCTTTACCCTACAGTGTGAGAATCAGGATATTTAATTAATACAAAGAAATCAGTTAATTAAACTTCTCTTCAGCATTACAAGCTTCCATAGTGTAATCACATACTGTCACAGTGGCTCTCTAAACATGAAAATTCTGCATCACTTTTTAAAGGGTGGTAATCATTTTCCCATCAGATCCATGGATGTGCTTTTTAAAAAGGCTTTAAGAAAGAAAATCCCTTCTTTTAATTTTTGTCTCTATTATCCAAAATAATGAAACTGTCTTTTCTAGCTTTTAAAATCAGTAGTCTGTAATGCATGCCTTCATACAGTGTTTGCACTAACATAATATGTAGTTGACTCAGCAGTTTCCCTGCGGGGCTTGTGACCAGGAATAGCCATGTGTTATTGACTCAGCTGTACTCTGACCAGCAGGCGTCGATTTCCATGCCTTTCGCAGGAGAAAATCCCTCTTGCTGTATTGTAATGTCCTGAAAAAGTTTAATCTCTGTTTGTTGTGTCAGACAGCTTCTTCTCAGTGAGACAGCTTAAACACAGCTGTTTGAAAGCTATTTTTCTGCTGCTGAAATGTAAGCACGTCACAGTCTATTTAAAACTCAAGAATGTCAAGCCTGTCAAAATCTATCGTTTTGTAATATGGTCTTTATTTCAGCAACAACCAATTTACTCAGACGATATGAATGCAATTTAATATCTAATACAATGTATCGAAGGGGAATGCTGTAACATTTTGTATTTTAGTCCTAGTTATTGTAAAGCACACAATTTTGTTTTTTCTTCTTTTCTATGAGGCCTATTTTATTCCTATTGAATGTGAATTCTAATATATCTTTATCATTGGGGCAATTTGCACATATCTATAGTTTCTTACTTTTTCAATGTTAATGGTAGCGTGCAGTTAAATAGCATATGTTACATAATTCATTTCTGGGTTTCTTTATAATGTAAATCATTCAATGACATGCATAACAGAATGATGACAAAAAACAAATTGAGCTGATTCCAGACATTTTCAGAGGAGGGTCATACACTCAGAACACATAATACAGCGCACTTAAGGCGGTCCATTCTTACATAAAGAGCGCAATCGCTACTCACTCACACAAATACCACCGGTGTCAAACCACAAACCACATAGACATTCAAACACAAAATCAACCCAACAATCAACACTTAGGGCAAATTCAAGAGACAACCCACAGACTGTACTAAAACCAAACCATTTGTAAATACTAATTGTAAGTCATATTTACAAGAAAAGCCCTCAAAAGTAGCCCAAAAGACTTCACAAATACAGCCCAAAGACTGTTCCATGTTCAAGAAGCCAAAATACACCAAATGCGCCAGTTTTGGCAGGCAGAACACTCAAATAGCGCTCTGCATATCACCACTTATGAATGTTACTAAGTGCGCAGATTAGGATCCTTTTTATGTACATATTTAGTTCCATGGTGAATTTAGTCACCATGGAAGAAATACCTTTTGTAATATACCTAAACCTATTTAGGTATCCGCCCTAGGGGCATCAGCTGAGTACTTTCAAGATTCACACTAGTACCTCCAAGAAAGCAGCACATTCTTCGAAGTGCGCTTGAAACAGGCATGCCAAGAATATTGTAGCATATACAATATTATACACAAAGTTGCACTTAACTCAAAGTGTGCCGTTTTCACAATTTGGAGAAAAATCTCCTCATTACCTGCCTACATAAATTTCAATTTACATATATCCAGACAAATCACATTAATCACGTTTTTGGCCAAACAAGCTAACAAATGTCGACGACCTTACCAAGCACAAATCTCCAGCCTCCACTGCCAAGTTCTGAGTGACCTAGCGGTCATTTTTAGAATTCTTACGCCACAGAGGATCTCAGTTGGGAGCGGCCATCACCTGGATGGCTAGATCAGGAAACCCAGAAACACATAGGTCTGCAGAGACAAAGAATCTCCGTACGCAGGGTCCCTCCTCAGTAGATTCCTGTCCTGTCCTTCTCTGTAGATTCCTCTTTCCCATCAAGACCACTCCCTTGGATAGCCGCTTCACCGATGAGCCCCACGTTTGAGCGCCATTGGAAGAAATAAAATCTTTTTTAGGGGTTCACTGATACATCTGGTCCTTGAACCAACAAAGAAGAGATTAGCATGGAAGCTGTAATATCAAAGGAACATATTTAATAACCTCACATGAGGGAGAATGTGTCATACAGTACCCTCAGGCCACTGTAGGAGACAGTCTAAGGAGTACAGAGAACAGGGGCCTTATATATGCAATTGTTACATAGTCAGCATAAAACCAAGGAGAAGTCCTGGCACATACAAGAATACCATTTGACTAATATGGGTATACAAAATTTGCTTGCTCAACAAAGTGGGAGGGGAGACTAAAACTGCTTATCTCAGTAGATATAGCCTGACAGTTCTACACTAGGAGCAGGTGCATTCTGGCAGCTACGGCTCTTTCTGAGCATGTGCAAGGCTCTGGAAGAGGGAGAAAGCACATGGCAAGCACATGGCTAACTAAAATGGCTGTCAAGAATAAAATGGCTTTTAGCTCATGCTAACAGCAATTCCTGTAATCTTTAACAGGCTAGATTTAATCCAGTGGCACAGTGAGCAAGGGACCCACGTCTGGGCATATCTATCCCACTTAGGGCGAGAAATGTTACAGCAAACAAATGATGGACGGAATGCTGACAATGCATACATTCTCCCCCAGTCAAAAGATCTGGTTTAAATCCATTGTTCTTTTGCCCACGATGCCACCCCAGTTTGGGCCCTACCATTAGCAAATAAGTCTTGACCCTGTGCCCCATGGGAACAGTCCAGACCGAACTGCCAGGCCAGGTCCTCCCTGGACTGGAAACAAGTGTCCAGGGACTGGTTTCAGGGTATGTCACCCTTCTTCAGCCAGGCTAGCTTAAATCCAGTGGCACAGTGAGCAAGTGACCCACATCTGGGCATACCCATCCCACTTAGGGTGAAAAGTGTTACAGCAAACAAATGATGGACAGAATGCTGACAATGCAAACATTCTCCCCCAGTCAAGAGATCTGGTTTAAATCCATTGTTCTTTTGCCCACTATGCCACCCCAGTTTGGACTCAGCCATATGCAAATCAGTCTTGACCCTGTGCCTCATGGGACCAGTCCAGACCGAACTGCCAGGCCAGGTCATCCCTGGACAGGAAAAAAGGCTAGCCTGGCTGAAGAAGGATGGCATACCCTGAAACTGGTCCCAGGATGTTTCTTTTCGTCCAAGGAGGACCTGGCCTGGCAGTTTGGTCTGGACTGTTCCCATGAGGCACAGTGTAAGACTGATTTGCATATGGCTGGGTCCAATCTGGGGTGGTGTAGTGGGCAAAAGAACAGTGGATTTACCCCAGATCTTTTGACTGGGAGAGAATGTTTGCATTGTCAGCATTCCGTCCATCATTTGTTTGCTGTAACACTTTTCACCCTAAGTGGGATGGGTATGCCCAGACGTGGGTCCCTTGCTCACTGTGCCACGGGAACCAAGCTAGCCTGGCTGAAAAAGGTTGACATACTCTGAAACTGGTCCCAGGACACTTGCTTCCGGTCCAGGGAGGACCTGGCCTTGCAGTTCGGTCTGGACTGTTCCCCTGAGACACAGGGTCAAGACTGATTTGCATATAGCTGGGTGCAAACTGGAGTGGCGTAGTGGGCAAAAGAACGATGATTTAACCCAGATCTTTCACCTTGAGGAGAATGTTTGTTTGTCAGCATTGGCTCTGGGCCTGGTTAGACAGAGCACAGGGTCATTCAGATCGAGTTACCACCAGTACCAGTCAACAAAAAAGTTAGGGTTGCCCAGGGCATAGATGACTTAGCAAAATCCATAAAATCAATCAATAAATCGAAAAGACACTGTAACCCCTTGGCCGTCCGTACAATTAAAATAGTGTCATCGGCATAAAGCAGAACAGGGATTGGTCAACCTCCAAACCTGGGGACGTCTAGAGGGGATTCTGTTGAAACTGATTCCGAATTATTAATATAAAGAATAAGTAAAATGGAGAATTTACAACCCTGGCGAATGCCACACTTTAATTCAAAGTGCGGTGTTCATTCCCCTTTAGAGCCGTATCTGACTGTAGCTGAGAGGTCCATATGCAAGTTGTGCAAAAAGGAAACTAAAGCTGGCCCAACTCACTGATTAACTCTATCAAAGGCTGAGCTGAGGTCCATGAAGGCCAGATGAACTGCATCCCTCTTGGACTTGGTATATTTACAGACAAGCAGATAGAGGTTCAGACTTTGCTTGATGGTGTCCCTGAGTTGCTAAGAGACATTGTTCTATAACACGATGGATCTGATCTATTTCCCTTTTTAAAAATTGGGACAATGACTGTACGGCACCACGTCGGTGGCTGTGAGCCTCTAGCAGCTGTATTTTGGTGCAGAGTTATTAGGGGTGGCCCACAAATCAACAAAGGACTAGACTAACTTCAGCAAGTAGTATTGCAAATGTGTGATCCTCTTGCTACAGACAAATGGGGACTCCTCTTCCTCATAGTTTTAAATAGCCTTAAAGTGCTTGGTCCATGCCTGCAGCATAATAAATGAGGCCTAGTTAGAAACTAAACGAAGGGAGATAAACCATACGCTAAAAGGCAGCACTATTCGGCCATACACTAGCATCAAGTAGGTTATCACAAGCCTCCTCCTTTAATTGGGGCTTAGGCTTCTTGCGGTCCAGACATTAGGCTGCCCTAGCTCCCTTCACCTCATTCTGAGGTGTATTGTGCAGGACCTCTGACAAGACCTTGTGTGCTTTCAAACAATTTTTATCAAACCATTTGACCGGGTGGGGATGGGGGGGGCAGTGGCGGTTTCTGCTGTTGGGCGTTGGGGCTCTGCCCCCTTTACTTTCATTACCAAGGACAGAGTAAATAAAAGCAATTTGGTGGCACATAAATATTTTTTTAACCCCTTCCACGCGGGGCTAGTTACCCCGCGGTGCGGGGGGAGATGCCGCGCGCGGCATCGAAGTGCTTGTGATGAGTCCAGCTCGTCATGCTGAACAGTGGAGCTGTGCTCATGAAGCGCTTGTCACGATCCCGTCCACTCCCGTAGAACACCCGCACAGGAGGGGAATTAGCCTCGCGTGGGCGTTCTGCGGCAGTTATGACAAGCTCAGCTCGTCATGAGCACAGCTCCACTGTGCCTCATGACAAGCTGAGCTCCTCATAAGCGTTGAAGGTGTTAATAAAATGAGAACACATTTCGTGCTTATTGGCTTTGGCGCTGATGCACCCTGTCAGTCACTGTGCTTGCTTCCGTCTGTGACAGAAGCAAGCATTCCTTAAATGCTGCCCCTAGGCATGCCCAAAGTGTAGAGTATTTGCCGGGCTGAAGCTTTCACGGCCCTGAGGCCTGTGAGGTCATCAGCTCGGCAAAGACAAAGTCTTGTCAACCAGTCTCCTCCCCCTGATGCCCTTGGAATAAAATCAGCCCTGGACGTGTTTCACGGAAGCCCTGTATCTCTGGGGCTTCCCGTCAATCACGGAGGTGAGAGCATGGTCCCCACACCCTATCCCAGCACGTCACATGGTGTGGTGGCCCCCACTCTGTGATGTACTAGGAAAGGGTGGAGTTAAGGCTACAGGCAGCCTAGAAGCCAAGAAATCGAGTCTGCGCAGTTTATCTTCATGAATTTTGAAGACACACTTCGCAGACTCGAGGTGTCTGCCCTGCTTCCCACCCTGTAGACATTTTTGTATGCCTTTTCCATCACAAGCAGACTGGTGGATTTTAGACACTGCAGATGTCCAGTGCAGTCAAAGAACTTGCCTTGTTTTAATTGAAGATTCACCCGAGTCAGTCCTCACAATGCTTCCCTTGGATAGCCACTTCACCGATGAGCCCCACGTTTGAGCGCCATTTGAAGAAATAGAAACCTTTCTAGGGGTTCACTGATACACTTGGTCCTTGAACCAACAAAGAAGAGATTGGCATGGAAGCTGTAATATCAAAGAACATATTTAATAACCTCACATGAGGGAGAACGTATCATACGGTACCCTCATACAGTACCCTCAGGCCACTGTAGGAGACAGTCTAAGGAGTTCAGAGAACAGGGTCTTATATATGCATTTGTTACATAGTCAGCATAAAACCAAGGGGAGGTTCTGGCACATACAAGAATACTATTTGAAGCGTATGGGTATACAAAATTTGTTTGCTCCACAAAGTGGGAGGGGAGACTAAACTGCTTATCTCAGTAGAAATAGCCTGACAGTTCTACTCTAGGAGCAGGTGCAATCTGGCATCTACAGATCTTTATGAGAATATGCAAGGCTCTGCAAGAAGAAGAAAGCACATGGCTAAGTAAAATGGCTGCCAATAACAAAATTGCTTTTAGCTCATGCTAACAGCGATTCCTGCAATCTTTAACAGGCTAGCTTTAAACCATTGGCACAGTGAGCAAGGGACCCAAGTCTGGGCATACCCATCCCACTTAGGGCAAAAAGTGTTACAGCAAACAAATTATGGACGGAATGCTGACAATGCAAACATTCTCCCCCAGTCAAGAGATCTGGGTTAAATCCATCGTTCTTTTACCCACTACGCCACCCCAGTTTAGACCCAGCCATCTGCAAATCAGTCTTTACACTGTGCCCCTTGTGAACAGTCCAGACTGAACTGCCAGGCCAGGTCCTCCCTTATTTATTTATCCTGGACTGGAAACAAGCATCCTGGGACCGGTTTCAGGGTATGTCACCCTTCCACAGCCAGGCTAGCTTGAATCCAGTCAGACAGTGAGCAAGAGACCCACATCTGGGCATACCCATCCCACTTAGGGCGAAAAGTGTTACAGGAACCAAATGATGGACGGAATTCTGACAACGCATACATTCTCCCCCAGTCAAAAGATCTGGGTTAAATCCATTGTTCTTTTGCCCACTACGCCACCCCAGTTTGGACTCCGTCACAAATCAGCCTTGACCCTGTGCCCCATGGAAACAGTCCAGACCGAACTGCCAGGCCAGGTCCTCCCTGGACCTGAAAAAAGCTAGCCTGGCTGAAGAAGGATGACATACCCTGAAACTGGTTCCAGGATGCGTGTTTGTCCCATAAAAAAGTGGCCATCAGAAGGTTATGGTCGCTTAGACAGTCTAAGGAGACCTTACATTTCATTAATGCTAAAAATAAACAAAAAGAAACAAAAATGTGATCAATAGTGAAATTAGTACCCTTCCCCTTAAAGTGGGTAGGCTCCCAGCAAACCATACTGACTCAATTTCATTAAGTTAACCAAATTATAATCACCATTAAAATATTGATAGAGCCACCTTGCTGTGTTTGTTTAAAATGCACCTCATCAGTAACTGTATTTTCATTCTCTGAGACACCTATATCTTGGCAGGAAGAACAAGGATGGAAATTAAAATTCCTCCAATAACACATAATAATAACATAAGAATGCATATTCTAAATGTAAGAAATCATTTATAAACACTATCAGGCTGGAAATAACATCCAACTAATTAATAACTACAACTGCATTATACAAATAAACTATCAGCATTCTATACTTGCTAGGAAAAATCTGAAGAATACCAAAAATGTCAAGTAACTTGTACCCAATAAATTGAAATTTACAGTTAAGGTTCAAGGAAAAAGGGTTCAAATTAACAAGTGTAGAGCGACCTCCTCTAGCACGTCTAGGTGACGGAATGGCTGTTGCAGTATATATGGCAAAATCATCCAAAAATAAACACCCCTGAACATCCCACGTCTCCTGTGAACAGATAAGATCGCAAGTAGACAACATGCTTTTCCGACTATAACCAGAGAGCTTGCCCGCACCTCTGCTATGTTTTAACTAAGTACCCCTAATTCAGTGGGTCTACTAGGTACCATTTGGTTTGACAAATTCCCTTCATCTGAGACTGCAGTCAGTCAGTCAGTCAGTCAGTGTCTTCGAGCTGATTCAATTGCTCAAAGCAATTGCTAAGCGGTATGGTAGTAAATTTACTGTGTTCTGTAAAGGTAACAGGATCATCATGTGACCTACAATGATCAGGATACAGCCTCCCCTTTCCATTTGCCTAACAATATGGGGTTGATTAAAAAAAGCCCAACGGAAATAACGACATTCGGTCCCTGGTAATAGAGTGTGCAGGAGGCGGCCCACCCATAGGGCACTGTGAAAGTCTTTTTAGTGGGACCGACCCAACCAACTCTTTGAACCATAATTATCTTATCCTTGTTCTTGGGTCCCTGGGGGGGAGCATCCACCATAATGAGAACATAAGCGGTGACAGCCAGATGTAACTGTATAACACCAGAACAGAGACGTTCGTCTGCAAGAGTCATTAGAGATGACTGGGAAGCTGCAGAGTTTGGGGCGTTACGCTCTTTAGGATGTCGAGATCTAAACGACTGCACATGCCTAGGGCCCATCTGGGAAGCTGAATTACCGTGTGGTTGGAACAGGTAATTTGGGGGGGACCTAACTCTACATTTAGAGACCCTGGAACGTGAACGTGAGCTCAGAACAACTAGAGCTGCTCTGATTAGAACCATTGTCTACATTCATGGCAATAAATGTTCTGAATGCTGGGGAACATCACCATTTCTAAACTTTTCTTGGAATGAAATCCAATGTATCCCTTATCTTTCCCAACACCTGTTCCAAGGTAACATTCTGTGATCCAAATGCATCAAGGGCTCTTAAAATCTTATGATCCAAACTGAGACACACATCTTGAAGGCTGCTCCCAGCCTTGTGGCCAGTGATGCTTTCCAATGATCGTACCAAAGGCCCTCCTTATATCCTTTAAAGATTTGTTTCTAGGTTTAGTAGGGGTTGACTAATAATAATAATGGAACATCTAATGCGCGATAGTTACTTACCGCAGCGTGCTTGTTGTTGCTTACCGATTTTAAAGCTTATTATCTTATTATTTAATCGCGCTGTATACCTGCGCTAAACTTTTTTATTTGATCGCGCTGCATACCTGCGCTTGCTGTATTGTACAGGACTGTCTGGGGCAACATTACAGTGGTAGCTCTTACCTGCACAATAATTTTTGGGCTCACCCTGCACTTGGCAGGACTCAGGGAACTTAGGCACCGACATCCACCGCTTTGTGGCGTTTTTGGCCGCCATCTTGGAAGAGGGAATCTGGGGCTGCCGATTTACGGGCGCCATCTTTGGTGGGGGACTAGTTGTTTCCCTTGCACGCCTCCCACGTCTGGAAGAGCTCGCGGGAGCTTATTTAAACATCCGAATCGGCCGCTGACAGGTAGACTTACTTACCGCAGCGCACTTGTTGTTGCTTACCGATTTTAAAGCTTATTATCTTATTATTTAATCGCGCTGTATACCTGCGCTAAACTTTTTAATTTGATCGCGCTGCATACCTGCACTTGCTGTATTCTACAGGACTGTCTGGGGCAACATTATAGTGGTAGCTCTTACCTGCACAATAATTGTTGGGCTCACCCTGCACTTGGCAGGACTCAGGGAACTTAGGCACCGACATCCACCGCTTCGCGGCGTTTTTGGCCACCATCTTGGGAGAGGGAATCTGGGGCTGCCGATTTACGGGCGCCATCTTTGGTGGGGGACTAGTTGTTTCCTTTGCACGCCTCCCACGTCTGGAAGAGCTCGCGGGAGCTTATTTAAACATCCGAATCGGCCGCTGACAGGTAGACTTACTTACTGCAGCGCGCTTGTTGTTGCTTACCGATTTTAAAGCTTATTATCTTATTATTTAATCGCGCTGTATACCTGCGCTAAACTTTTTAATTTGATCGCGCTGCATACCTGCGCTTGCTGTATTCTACAGGACTGTCTGGGGCAACATTATAGTGGTAGCTCTTACCTGCACAATAATTGTTGGGCTCACCCTGCACTCGGCAGGACTCAGGGAACTTAGGCACCGACATCCACCGCTTCGTGGTGTTTTTGGCCACCATCTTGGGAGAGGGAATCTGGGGCTGCCGATTTACGGGCGCCATCTTTGGTGGGGGACTAGTTGTTTCCCTTGCACGCCTCCCACGTCTGGAAGAGCTCGCGGGAGCTTATTTAAACATCCGAATCGGCCGCTGACAGGTAGACTTACTTACTGCAGCGCGCTTGTTGTTGCTTACCGATTTTAAAGCTTATTATCTTATTATTTAATCGCGCTGTATACCTGCGCTAAACTTTTTAATTTGATCGCGCTGCATACCTGCGCTTGCTGTATTCTACAGGACTGTCTGGGGCAACATTATAGTGGTAGCTCTTACCTGCACAATAATTGTTGGGCTCACCCTGAACTTGGCAGGACTCAGGGAACTTAGGCACCGACATCCACCGCTTCGTGGCGTTTTTGACCGCCATCTTGGGAGAGGGAATCTGGGGCTGCCGATTTACGGGCGCCATCTTTGGTGGGGGACTAGTTGTTTCCCTTGCACGCCTCCCACGTGTACGGTTATTTAAGATGGATAGTCATTCAGCACGCAGCGATGGCGCGCAGCGGGTGCGCGCCGGAGGTGCACCAGAGGTAAGCCCGTTTGCGCCCGTTCGCGCTCAGGGCGCGCCGGGCGCCGGAAATGCTTCTTCTCTGCACCAAGCTGTTCTGACTTATTCCCGTGATGATCTTTTAAGGTTAAACCTTTGTACTTCTCCCAGCCACCAGTCCACTTCCATTGGTAGCCAGCTAGACTCTCTGTCTTGTGGATTACTAAATGTGAGATCTCTTTGTAAACATTCAGAAGAAATTGCGTTACTCATTGAGTCTCATGAGTTAGACATACTCGTCATGACAGAGACCTGGACTAATGCTAATAGCACGGTGGAACTAGGGCTAGCAGGCCCCCCGGCTATAAAATTTGACATAATCCCCGGGTGGGGGCCAGAGGAGGAGGAGTGGGGCTGATATTTAGGGAGACAATAGATCTTTCCCAGATTGATATTAAGGCAATTCCAGGTTGTGAACTACTAGGCTTCTCAATTAACGGTCAGGGAGGTGCTCTATACACAGGGTTGCTGTGTTACAGACCCCCGGCTAGCGCCTTGTCTGCTGTAACAGAGCTTATTGACCTAAACTATGACTTGTCTAATTCCCACACTAGGCTTATAGTGTTGGGGGATTTCAATCTGTGGCTGGACGGCCCGACCGACTCCGCTTTTAAAGAGTTGGTCCAGGCCAGTTGCAACATTCAGCTGCAGCAGTTAGTACTTTCTCAAACCCATTCAAAGGGTCACATTTTAGACTTGATCTTCGCTGATGCAGGCCAAGTGATCATTCGGAACATTCTACCTCAGTGTTGGATGGATCATGCACTCGTCCATTTTTCTCGCTCACTCCCCGCCTTATATATAAAGAAAGGTAGCTTAGGAGCCACTAAGGTAGGCAGACAATGGTCTAAGCTTCTCACACAACCCACTCTCCCCACTCTGCTTCCAGATGGTTTCGTTTTGGGAGATAATGTGGAAGCGAGCGTTGAGACCCTTAGCCAGCGAATCTTAGCATCATTAGACTCATTGGCTCCGCTGCGAAAAATTTGAGCTAGGACAAAGCAGGCAATGCCGTGGTTCTCAGGAGAACTTTTTCAACTTAAACTCCAGTGTAAACGGGCTGAGCGTAATTGGAGAAACCAGTATCTGGAGTCTGATAGAGCTCTTTTCAAACAGGCGCTGGCGACTTACAAAGCCCAGATCAAAAAGGCCAAGGCTAGCTTTTTAGAGGAATCACTACTATCAGCTGTGAATAAATCCCAGGCCCTATTCAAGATCGTAAAAGACTTGGCGTGTCCTGCCAGCACTGTAAAAAATATTCCTGCTTCTCAATCTCTATGTGACTCACTGGCACAGGCCTTTGAGGATAAAATTGCAACCATTCTGAACAACCTCGCTTTATCGCCGGGCTTCAATTCACAGACCTGGCATAATCCTACTTCTACTTCCATCCAGGAGAAAAAGGCCAGGTCAGTACATTTGAACAACTTCCCCTTGCCGACCTTTGAAGACTTCTGTGTATTGGCGGATGGGGTATCCTCGGGCTCGCCACTTGACCCCCTTCCACATAAATTTTGGAAACTATTTCGTGAAGAGCTTTTTCCTCCTCTCTTCTCCATCTGCTGTCAGTCCCTTAGGTCTGCACGGGTACCGGACTGTTGGAAGCTGGCGGTGGTCTCCCCACTCTTGAAAAAGGACACTTTGGACCCCTCCTTTCCAGCAAATTATAGACCTATCTCGCTGTTCCCATTCCCAATTAAAATCCTGGAGAAACTGGTCACAAAACATCTTTCCAGTTTTTTGGAGACCAATGCTTGCCTGGACGTGGACGTGGCCCAATTTGGTTTCAGACAAGCCCATGGGACGGAGTCTGCGTTGGTGACTGTTCTAGATGACCTTCGGACGCGTGCCGACCAAGGTTGAGCAGCCTTTTTAGTACTGCTCGACATGTCGGCCGCGTTCGACACGGTCAGCCATACGATTTTGATAGGAAGACTGGAGGAAATAGGGGTATCGGGATTGGCTCTTGATGGTTGGTGTCTTATCTCGATAATAGGCACCAGATGGTGGCCTTGCCACCGTTCAAATCTAACATCAGAAGGGTTGGGCAATCTCTACCTCCGCCCCCTGATTAAATTGATAAAGACCTTTGGCATAGCGGTCACCAATTAAGCGGACGACACCCAACTTGTCTTCTCGTTTGAGGGCAGGGAGGCCGTGTCACTGGAGACTTTCCACCGTTGCATGTCCACCACGGCGGAATGGCTGAGCCAGAACTCTCTACAATTTAATAGTTCTAAAACAGAGGTGCTACATTGTTCAATGGATCGTACCCCTAGGCCTCTTCCATCGAATTTTTGGCCTTTGTCCCTTCAGTGTACCAGTCTGCCAAACGAATCAGTTCGTAACCTGGGGGTGATGTTTGATCCCAGCCTGCAGCTAGATGTGTCGGTCAATAAAACGGTGGCCACTTGTATGACACTATTGCGGATGCTGCAGAAGATACTACCTATGCTCCCTGCCCAGACCAGACCAGAGCTAGTGCGGAGCATTATCTTAAGTAGGCTTGACTACTGTAACTCACTACTTCTGGGGGCACCTTTGTCCCTGGTGGGTAAACTGCAGCGTGTGCAGAACTTTGCCGCCAAACTGGCCCTATCGCTCCGACGATCTGACTCTTCCACCATCGCACTTCGAGATCTTCATTGGCTGCCAATCCCGCAGCGGATTGACTTCAAAGCCCTTTGTTTGGTACATAAGGCCCTTCATGGACAGGGCCCTTCTTCCTTGCAAGAATTGTTTCCTTGGTATGTACCGTCCAGATCTCTTCGTTCGGCCTCAGCTTGCCTGGTGGTTGTTCCCAGGTTTCTGAGGTCCCGGATGGAGGTTGCTCTTTCAGGTGTACCGCAGCGAGACTGTGGAATTCCCTACCACTATGCTTACGAGGCATGGAAGATCTCACCTCCTTTAAGAAAGCCCTGAAAACGCATCTTTTCCCAAGAATTATGTAAGCCGCGCAGCTGTTTTAATATCACTGTGTATGTATCATTAAAGTCTAAGCTCCAGGATACCCGTTGGGTGACAGTCATTGCGCTATATAAATACACCAATACATACATATATACAGACATAGTTACTTCAAAAGATGTGTTGCAGCGCTGCATAGTCAGAAACTTCCAAGGAAAGTTTACAGAAGGCCAAACAAAACCAACTGTCCTTTTACTCCTATCAATGACTGGAGTAAATTCCTTCCCAAGGTGGTAGGAAGGGGAAGAGAACAACTCTAAATTTGGTAAGGCATGAGGAATAGGGGTTTCTCATTGGGAAATATGGTTTCCAATTGGAGAAAAAAGGTAGCAAGTGCATTTATACTGGGGGTGCAGATTTTCTCAGCAAACAAAAATATGCATGTGTATATATTTACATAGGAAAATGGAATTTATAAAAGTGTTCCAGGATTCAATTGGACACCTTAGGCTGGTGTAAGTTGAAGGCATGATCTGGAACTTTTGTAGGTGTTCCAAAAAGCTGGAAATGTACACGCATGTGAAGTAGGAAACCTGCAGGTGCAAATTACCAACTTGTCCTAAAATAAAGTATTAAGGGCCCGATGTAGGTAGCCAAATACCGGTCGGTAACGGCCGAAAATCGGTAAATTCGGCCATTACTGACCGGTATTAGTGCATCGAGATGTATGTCACCAAAAACATACCGAATCGGTAAATACCAGTCAGTAAAACACCGAATCGGTATTACACGATTCGGAATTTACCGAATACATAATCTCCGAATCGGTAAATAAGAAATGGTAAGTTACCGAATCGGTAAATACCGGATTCATATTTACCGAGTCGGTAAATAAGAAGTGGTAAAAAAGGCCATTTGAGATGTAGCAAAGTCAGGAAATACCAAATTTCGTGAAATTCGGTATTTAAGAGTCGGTATTTAACATGGATTGGAAGCAGGTGGAAACCAGGAACAGGATATATAAGAAGCTCCCAAAATGCAACAGTACACCCACAATGGCGGCCTTCTACATAATTGCAAGGCGGCTATGGATACAGGCAGCAGGAGAGAGGGTCTGGCTAAGGGAGGAGCAGGTATATAGGCAGAGGATCACCCTCTTCCAACTCACTGAAGCAGAGATCCTGCAAAGGTACCGACTCCACCCCAGAACAATCCTGGACTTGATCAGGGACTTCCACCCATATCTGGAATACCCAACCCCAAGAGCACACGCCATCCCACCCCATGTACAGGTGCTGTGCTGCCTACACCTTCTTGCCTCTGGGAGCTACCAGCACGTGATAGCCTCCGTAGGTGGAGTGTTCCAGAGCTGCCTGTCACGCTTCTTCAGAAAATTCCTAAACGCCATGATGCAGAGGATGGAGCACTACATTGAGTTCCCTGAGACTCCTGCAGAACTAGCAAGGACAAAAACCGAATTCTATCAACTTGCACAGTTCCCGCACATAATAGGCTGCATCGATGGTACGCACATCCCACTATGCCCACCGGCAGCAACTGAGCACATATACAGAAACCGGAAGTCCACACATTCAATCAATGTGCAGGTGATCTGCAACGCTAGCAACATGATAACGGACATTGTAGCCAAATATCCTGGGAGTACCCACGACTCCTACATATTCACCAACAGTGGGATATACAGACGCCTTGTTGCTGGTGATTTTGGTGATGGATACCTGCTGGATAAGTATGTGTGAGACACCCTGACAGTTCATGCAGAAGGAGCACTCCTGAGTATGTGACTAATCCAATTATCCTTTCCCACCCAGGTGACAGTGCAAATGCCCTGCGGTCATTTGTGCTCACCCCCTACCTGAACCCATCCACCAGGAGTGAAAGGCGTTATAACGTGGCACACAGAACAACGAGTTGCGTGGTGGAACGTACATTTGGGCTGCTGAAAAGTAGATTAAGTGCCTCCATAAGAGTGGAGGTGCACGTTAGTACACGCCAATTATCTGTTGCAAGATTATTGCGACCTGCGCCATGCTGCACAATCTTGCCACCAAGGAGGGCACAGAGATAGAACTCACATATCATGAGGACATTGATGATGGGACAGTACAAGCAGATCACAATGCAGCAGGAGCAGCACCAGCAACAGATGGTCGACTGCGACGCGCTGAAATTACCAACAGATACTTCTAATTGAGCGATGACACACAGCCATGTCCAGTGATTGGAACACTCACTTTAATGTACACAACTGCACCTTCCAAAAAACATATATCAAATTAAATGCACTTTGCACAATGTTTTTCCAAAGTCTCCTCACTTTGACCTGTCCTGTGATCAAAATGTCTCTCAATGCTTGCGCTTACGCATGATGTTTTGAGAGGCACGGGGCTGGGGGTCTACATGTGCAGTGGTGCCGGTGTCTTTGGCATGGAGTCTGCTGCTCCTACGAATGTCCTGAACAGGCGTGCTGGACCCACTCCTGCTCGTTGACTCCTCAGTGTCCCCAACAACCACATTGCCGCCTGTGGCTGTCAGCTGTGTCAGCATTGCCTCCATTGCTGAGGTCACCCTCCCCATCCCCCGGGACAAGTCACTGCAGCAGTGAACAATGTCAGTCTGCAGATTAACAGAGCGGCGACACTGCAGGGTGGTGGAAGTTGCCAACCGGTTAATCGACTGATTGAGCAGCCTGACCTCGCGCCTATACCTGCGCCTCTCCTCTTGGTCACTTTGAAGCCTGTCACAGAAGGCGCCCATGCGCACCTCCATTCCCCTCACCCCCTCTGCCATGGACTCCATCCCTTTGCCCATTGCCTCCATCCCTTTGCCCATGGCCTCCATTCCCCTTGCCATGGCACCTATCCCCCGATCGATGTCCGACATCCTGGTATTCAGGATGCGCACCTGCCGGTGCACAGCCATGATGCCTTTGGCCTGCATACGCTGGACTTTCACCATTGTTGCTTCAAGCCCAGCGAAGACACCCTGCACATCCTGCCCCTCATCCTGCTCTCGTGCCCTACGGACACGGTCACCTGCACGGCCAGATCCCAGTGAGCCAAGTTGTCCAGCGTGGCCAGTCATTGTTGGTGTACTAGGTCTGGGAGCCACTACCACTTCCTCATCGGAGCTCTCCAGGATCCTTAAAGGTGGTACATCCTGCCTCCTTGGCCTCACGCGCACAGGGGACCCTGAGCTGGGAGTTGTGGCTTCTGCTGGTGCTGGCTCAGTCTGTGTGTCGAACAGCAGGGGCGAGAGTGGCTGAGCAGTGGTGTTGTGCTCCATTGCTGTGGATGCCTGGGGTGTGGATGTTTCCTCAGGGACAGTGCTAGGTCCAGCAGTGTCTTTGGCCTTCTCCCTCGCAGACGATGTTGTGGCACTACACTCCCCTCTCAGCGCTGCTCTGCGCGATGACTCTCCTGTGAACAGACATGGACAATGATCAGCTGCCTGTTTTCCCAACACAGATTCCTAACACACATTTTCATTTGCCTAGACTGTTTGTGCATGGGGAGTGTGGCATGGCATGCAGGGTTCGGTGTTGGCAGCTTTAATGTATGTACCTATGACTACAACTACCATGATGCTTTGCTGGGGACTACAGTCATGTGTGCTAGATTGTGAGTGATTCACCCACATTGGGGAAGGGGCCTGGGAATGGGTGGGGTACATGTCCATGCATCTTACCTTTCTTACTTGCAGCTCTGGCTGAGCTATCAGCATCCCCAATCCCATGTATGCTTTCAGGCTCCATGGTTGATTCCACGAGCTGCTCCAGGTCGGTGAGGCTTGGGGCACGGCTCTTCCCCCCACCGGTTGCTGCTGATTCCTTCCTCTTGGTGGCTAGTTTTTTTTGGTGGTGATCCTCAGATCATACCACCTCTTCTTCTTGTCGTCAATTTCTCAGTGGGTCACTCCTAGGGCATTGACCTTGCCCTGTATTGCCAGCCAGGTGGTCCTCTTTACAGACTCAGCTACTTGCAGAGACTGTTTCCCGAATAGCTGGCTGTAGTGCTGCACAACCTCCTCCACCAGCACCTGGAGCTCTGTTGGACTGAATTTCACCTTTCTCTTTCTGTCCCCTCCATCCTTTTGTGCCTCCTGGGACTCCATGCTGTTTCTCTTCTGGTCTCAGTGCAGCCTGCTCCTCTGTCTCCCTTCCAGCTCTCTCTGCAGTTCTGTTGCTATGCACCTGCATGGGTGTGGCCACCTCCAGGTACTGGGGTGTGGTACTTGCACCTGATTGGCTGATCTCTCAGATGCTTGGTTGTGGGGTGTGGTGGGTGTCCCTGATTGGTGCACAGGCTCACATGTCATGTATTCGAAATTTCGAGATCGGAATTTACTGAGTCAGTATTTACCGAATCAGTATTTACCGATTCTGTAAATTCCGATTCGGTGTCTCCCATTCATTCCTATGGGACTGGAAGGCCATAGGGTTGTATGGGGGTTACCGAGTCGGATATTACCGAATCGGTAGATACCAATTCGGTATTTACCAAGTTTGAATACCGATTGATACCGATTCTATATTTTTTACCGGATTTTTACCTACATTTGGGTTTCCGGTTCATAAATACCGATTCGGTATGAGTCGGTATTTATGAACCGGTAAATAAAAATTACCTACATCGGGCCCTAAATGTATTAGCCAGGCATGGTACTGGACAGATTGAAATCATTCACATTCTTAGGTATTTTTAGATTCGGTGACCATACAAACTTTGGTGATCCACAATTCGAGGTCAGGTTTCAATTACATTATGAAATGGTGTATCTGCTGTAACTCATCATCATTTTCCCAAAATAATTCAGAAAGCCAAGCGTCTTGCCCAATATTGTGCTGTTCTGGTTTTTAAGCCATATTTTGCAGTAGTTGCACTGGATATATACTGACTACAGGGGCTCTGACATGCAGGGGACTTTTTTAAAACCAGTTGTATTTATCTCTTGACAACACAAAAACAGACAACATTTTATACCAAATTTTGGCAAAGCTTTAACATATGTTGAGAATGTAGCAACAGAAAAACATCAGTCTATTCAGAACCTATGACCTAATATTTATGTAAGAATTAATCAAGATGCAACATCTTGGATTTGTTCACACCAATGATTTTGCTTTACTTTTTAAGTGCCTGTTGGCTCTGTAAGCTGCCTTGTGGAGGTGAGAGGAGTTGCAGCTAATCAGTCACTGGAAGTGACATATCTGATCTCCAATACTGGGCACTATTTCATTTGGTTAGCGGAAAGCCCACCACACCAATGGTTGGGAGCCTTTCTCCTATGGTCTTAATGTAGGGGGTCTATATTCTGTTCCAGGTGGGAGCGAGGCCCGTCACCAGATGCAGGCATTTATCAAAGGAGTTCAATATGTACAGAAGATGCCTTTCCCGCGCAACTGCTCCAGTGTAAGCTCGGCTATTACTGCTCTAAATTCTGGGAGGGTAAGCAATTCAACTTGCAGTTGCAATGGACTTGTAGTATTTCTTGTATTTCTTACCTGTAAGTATTGATAAAACTGAAAATAATGATGGGTGACTGCCTACAAATCCTCCTTGAAATTCACCTGGTTTAGAGATCCAATGTGATCCCAGGCCGTAATCCAGTCCGCTGCACTTGATGTACCAACCCTGCCCCTTCGAAGAGTGAGATTTTTGAGTGTGAGCTCTCACTCTAGGCCATCCTTCCCAGTACAGTACTTTGAGTCAACAGTCTAAAGTCATCCTAGAGACTTGGGGGAGCATGGCAC
Organism: Lissotriton helveticus; assembly: GCF_964261635.1. Taxonomy (NCBI): domain Eukaryota; kingdom Metazoa; phylum Chordata; class Amphibia; order Caudata; family Salamandridae; genus Lissotriton; species Lissotriton helveticus. Next base: position 1,716,486,290 of record NC_136059.1, read on the forward strand.
AGTTAATGGAGTTGTAGAGGAGTCCAAATGAAGTAGTACTGCGAAAATATCAAACTCCAGTTGTTGCCAATGGTCCTCTCTGTTGTCAAAGAGCTAGTACCAAATAGTAGTATTTGTAGAGATGCATACCTGGCACTCCCAGTCTGCCATTGTAAACCATCTGCAAGCATTTCTCAAAGGATACATTTGGCTGCTTACAAGCCCATAGTAAGGAACGAGTAAGGGAACATATTGACTCGTAAAAGTCCACTGGGGTTTCGTAGGGACAATTAAAGTGTGTGAGCATCTATGTGAGCATGACCAATAAAGCTACTCTGTCAATTTGGTGAGTGCGTGTGTTTACCATACTCCATATCTTTTGTTATATTCTCCTTTAAGGGGTTCCTATTGAGTTCCCAGAAGCACTGGTGGTCTGTTGTGATTTACAGGTCCACATATTTCAAGATGTATGTATGAACCCTGAATTTTGATAGGCAATAGGAAGACAAATTCCCACATTGTACCATCACAATGATGCATTTATCCCAGAGGTCTACGAGCCCCTAGGTTACACCATAATGGCTTAGATATTCCATAAACCTTTTACCTGAATATCTTGGGAACCTGAGAAAGAGGAGGATGTCATCATTGAAGCCCTCCACCAGGCCATCATATCTAGTCCAGGTAGCATCTTGACCCAAAATGCATCTTGCAAATGATTTGGCAGAGAAAGCTACAGACGCGGCAGTCAAAGACCTTTTCAAATCCACTGATACCAGTGTGCTGTGGCCTGCCAATTCATATGCCAAGGCCAATGCTAGCTGCATCTGTCTCAGACCGTGATGTGTGCTCTGTCAAGGTATAAAGCCATTTTGATCGCGGTGTGCCGGGCCCAATTACCTCATCAATGAATTGTCAGGCAATTTTGGTAAGATATTGAGCTCATTGTTAAGAAGGGAATTTGGTTGGTATGAAAAGCACTAATCCCAGAATTACCTGGGTTTTAAATATACCTAAATGGTTGTGCTTTGAAGGTCACGACGTAGTTTGCCTATTTCACAGAAAGCCAAGAAGTGAGGAGTAAAGAGAGAGGTGAACTTCTTAAAAAACTCCAGAAAATGAATGTTAGGGCCACAGGTCTTACCCGATTGCATACCACATATCACCCCCAGCATCTGTTCAGAAATGAAGCGGAGATCCAGTTCCTTCCAGTTGGAATTTGATGGGTCTGGATCGTGATGTCTAAGAGTGGAGGATTAACATCTCCGACCACAGATGGGTGATACACCTCAGAGCTCTGTGTAATAGTTGGCAAATTAAAGTCTAACACAACTTTATAGTTAACCAATGTAAGAGTTTGCTCACTTTGTCAATGAGCTCCTAAGCATCTAAACATGACACTGTGAGGTCATCCAAACTAACCTTGTGGCATAGAATGACAATTTCTTTAATTGAGACTTAGCAGGCTCAAACTCTCAAGTGCTCCTAGATGACAATATATTCTTGCTCCAAGCTGAAGATGGTGTCTTTTAGTGTAATGGGCATTTGTTTGTGTTCCTTATTTTTAATGCAGAGGTAGGCCATAGCCTTCCCCTGATCACTGTTTTGAAAACTACTCATATTGTGGCAAGCGAGAGGATTGACTGTACATTAAGTTGGCAATAAGATTCTACTTCCCAAAGCAGGAATGTTGACAAGTGATCATCTGTTAGCAACAAGGTGTTTAGAATCCAAATATCATGTGGACATTCTCTAGAATGATGGACTTTCAGTAAATGGTCAGTTGGGCCATGTGGAAAGATATGGAGGCCTTATACAACAAACAGATAAGTGGCCTGAAGGGAAAAGTAATCTAAGGGGGATAAAGATCAATGGAGGACTAAGATAAATGTGAGTGTGTTTTACCCTAAATGGCAAGCTTGCCATGCATCGCACAGCCCCACTGAGTTTGCCCAGATGGAAAGAAGCTCAGTCTTGTGTATAGGAAGTGACCTTGAGCCCTCAAAGTCTATTATAGCACTGACATTTCTATCTATTATCTTGTAAACTGTAAAACAAACTAACTCACTTATTGGATGATGATATGAGTGATTTCATCAATGATGTCATTTGAGATGTCATCAGTGATATTGTAAAGGATGTCATAGAACATGTCACAAATGATTTCCTATGTGAGGTCAGGCAACACCCCCTTTTACAGCCAACCCGGTACAGTAGGAAGTTGGAATACGGGCCTGGTGCTGGGTACCCAATCCCCTAGTCTGTTTTTATTTAAAGGAGAGGGGCTGCATGCCTCTCCTCCCCGAGCCGTTATCAGCCCCAGGGACTCCATCCCTCAGGACCACTTATTTAAATAAAGGGGAGGGGCTGTGTGGCCCCTCCATAGGCATCTGTGGGACAATTTTGGCCCTGAGGACCCCATCCTTGAGCTGGGTGCACTTTTCAATGAGAGGTAGGCATGCAGCCCCTCTCTCTTGTCCAATTACGTCCCGGGGACCCCATCCCTGAGGCCCCAGCAAGATTTTCTTGCTGAGAGGGGGGCAAGCATGCCCCCTCCCCATATGTTTGTGGACGCTCATAAGAAAAGATCACACGCTAGACCTCCTCCTGGCGAGATTTCTCAATGCATGCAGTCGCAGCATGTCACGACCGCTCACATTGAGAAATCTGCTACTCGAGTGGAAGAAAGCAGCAGTGCCCTCTGACGTGACACATAGTTCCATTTGTGCTGATGTTACAGTGCGGGACAAACTCCTGACAATAAAAATCTCTGCGGAGCATGGCAGAGTTTTTCCGGCACTTTGTGGAGATCCTTGGAGTAGAACTCTGCTAACTTCAGCCAGGCCTTACTATTATGTTAGAATGAAGAAGCTGAAAGCTGCATGAAGGTGGGATTATCACTTGATGTGTTGGCAGGTGCATCTTGAATGATTTGAAGGCCAATACTATTTCTATTTCCTGGTGCTTGTCTGGTGATGAAGCAGTCTATGCTTCATCTCGGTAGAGTCTCATAAGAACTATGAAAACCTCCTGAGGTTTCTTGTCATGCTCCTCCCATAGGAACTAAAGCAAAGTACCCTCAGAATGATTAGCAAAGCTGAACACATACACAGTGTTTACCTTCCTTTCTGCACTGGATGTTGGGCCATTCTTTTGAACAAAAACAGATCTGTAAAGATTCTTAGGTGTGGCAGACCAGAAAAAATAACCATAGTCCAGTGGACTATTTCTTTACTTGAGCAGGAAAGGATGGCATCTTTCAGTCAGGAAGGTGGAATTCAAATATAAAGCTGCGATTTTTACTGTTGTGTCCCTTTGCACACATAAAAAGTCAGATTATCTTAATTTTGGCTGAGAGATTCCATTCAAGGAAGCAAAAGGTCTCTCCTCATAAATGTGATGCTTTTTTTGGCTTTAACATTTCAGGGCAACCACGACCACTATCCATACAAGAAGTACTGTTGGTAAAATAAGAAAACTCATGGAGGCCTTAGAAGGCTAAACACATTACTAGCTACAAAGATAGGGGAAGATTTACAAGCCCCTTACGCCACTTTTACGTCATTTTTAACATGGGAAAAATGAACCACAAGTGGCGCAAGGAGCTTGTAAATAAGCCCCATAGTGTTTAGGAGAAAGATAGCTATTTTTGAATGAGTGGACATGCATCAAGAGGAGCTTTGTATGGATTGGGACAGCATATTTAGATGTTAAATTACCTGGAGTGTGAAGATCTCCTTCATCTCTGTATTAATGATGTTTTTATGCTATGTTTAATATTATGAACATGAATCAGCAGGGGTCTTGCTGGACTGACACGTTTATTTGAAGTCTACATCAAAATACAGATATTACCCAAATATTATTTCAATAGACTTGTGTACACACATATGTTACTGAGTGTAAAAATGAGCTAAGTAGCTTAGCTAACTACTAAAGTTTGGGATTGCAGATTCTGTAATGCTTGAATCTTCATGTGAGTAGGAATTTGCTGAACTTACCAAACATTTTACCCCTTACCAGCAGACCATGGGGCACACAGGGGCTACTGCTCCCAATCGTGAGACTTAAGACTTGTTGGACCTGGCCTTTTTTGCAGGATTATCCCCAATGTTTTTGCTTTCCTCCTGTGTTTTTCTGAATTCATTTTTGCTGGTTGTAGAACTCTGGGCCCCTTACCACTGCTGGTCAGTGCTAAAGTACAGGTGCTCCCTTTGTATATTTGATCTACTGGTAAGTCCCTAGTAAAGGGCACTGTGTGTGCTCAGGGCCTTTAAATCAAATTCTACTAGGGCGCCTGCAGCCCTGATTGTTCCACCCACATGAGCAGCCCTGCAACCATGTCGCAGGCCTGCCACGGCAGTGTCTGAGTGAGGAGATTTATACTGCCATTTCTACTTGACAAGGAGCGCAAGTCCAATCGGGCCCTTGACTCATTCATACATGCCAACTGCTGTGTGTGTTTTGCAATTGGTGCACCCCAAATCTAAGGCATCAAAGTCAGCACAAAGGCCACATCACATTTAAGAAATGAAAGCAGTAGTCAGACTAAAATTAGGTTTGAATTGAAAGCTCCTGTGTCTCAATACACAAGGCGGAAGGACAACCGAACCTCCGACCTTTGTCCCGAATGTGGCTGGCACACCCTGCGAAGGATACCATACTAGACTCCGACGACTCCCACACCACGAACTGCGCTAATGAAAGACCAACGTGTCCACACCCCACACACACTTTTCCCTGCTCAAGCTACACCTGCAAGGGATGCCCTTGACACATTGATAAAAAACAAATCCATACGTCCAAACGTTGCACAACCATACAACTCATTGCCCAGAGCTGTGGCATATTGTCCACCAAACTGCCGCTGGTCTGAGGATTGCTGGTGCTACGAGACCAACAAATGCAATGGCAGGCAATCCCGGGCACCTGCACAACCTCTGTCATGTGGAACTGTCCCGTGCACGAATGCTGCATCTGTTGGGATCACTGGCAATGGCAGTGTTGCGAATCAGTTTCCGTCAGAGTTTCCGTCTTGCCTACGTCACCTGCGTCCAGCCCTGATTCCACTGTTGATCATGCACATTCGAGTGGCCCATGCAGGTCTGTCTATCCAACGCAATGGTAGCTGGATTGGATTACGACTTGACAGTGCGCCCCCTGTTGGCCCACAAACAGGATTGTCACCGGGATACCTGTGCATGGGATCCCTTGATCTTTGGCGAATGTGCTGGCAGTTGTGCATGGGAGATTGCACAACTCCTCATGTGCAGTGACCACATCGAGGCGCTCCCCTATTTGTCTGTGTTGTGGATTGGTGAAACAGCGTGGATGGAGCACATCTGCCTGGACCAGTTAATGGATTGGCTCTCCCTGGTGTTGCTTGAACTCAACGATGACATACTCTTGGAACAGATTGCCCATGAAGCTGTGCTCGCATTCAGGGACGAATAACTACTTTCCTGCAGCCACATCTTCTTGTCACCCACAGCACAGGTCCCCACACCTGGTTGCATCTTGGGGAATGCTCACATATCCCACCACAACAGTGGACATGTCTGCCTTTGCCTGGACTCAGAATGCATGTGTGTAGAACTACGTGTGTGTACACACACCTGTGCAAGGCGATGCAGTCCCGTGGGCGGAGCTGCACAGCGTCGTTTGGCTATGTTACCAAATCAGACATACTGCTGGGGGGAGAGTACACACATGACAATGTAGTACGACATGTGACCTAGTAGGACCCTTTTGTCTGCTCATTTGCAGCAGAGCAGACAGTCGGCGCAGTCTGTTGATACAGCACTATGCCGATTCCATGGGCTGTAAGTTGTGTCCCCTGACATGGGGCAATGAGCATACGCCAAACATTACATGACTCATTCAGCAAGGCAAGGTGAGCTGAGCGCGTTGCTATCTGTAATGATTTGTGTTCATTGTTGCCTCCCCATTTCTTGCACCTTGACATGTTCCCATGCTGCCTGTAAGTGTCTTAAGCATTTGTCTGCATGTTGTGGCCCTTGCCTTGTCCGTACTGACACGCACATGCTAATAAAGTCTACCCAACTTCACTAGTGTTCAAATGTGATGAGTGTGCCTCAATGAGCATTGTCGTTACACAGGGAGGGACTAACTGAAGCCTGTACAATGGGGATGGGTCCCTTTTGTCAGCTCCTCCTCTGTGAGCCAGACATTGTATTTGGGATAGTTGCTGGCAGACCTGTGCACTTACGTGTCTTCAGCAATGGGAGTATGATGTCCAACTTCTGGCCATGTAGAGCAATGTTATACGTCAAAACAGACTGTGTCCACACAGATATGTGTGAGTAGATATGTGTTGCATTCATCCTTTTTAAAAAAAAAAAATTTTAATTTAGTTTACAACAGTTTATTTAACCCCCCCCCCCCCGCACAGGACAGTTTGATACATGATTGAAAAATGGACATAAGTATAGACACAGAAAAAGAAAGGAGAGAAAAACCCCAAACAAGCAAATATCAAATTACTTATGATTTCTTAAACATTTAAGCATTTAAAAGGAGCGAACTCCTATAACACTATCAACCGATCTAATAGGATAGTACCTTTTTTACCCCCCTACTTTATGTTATATCCTTTCCTTCCGCTCCATAAGTGGATTCCAAATGCGTAGCCCAAGCGCTCTTCCTTTTTTCCCTTTCCTGGCATAAATCGCTTTTTCCAAGTTATAGGTACTAGCTATCCATTCGTGTACAGTGGGTGGGAGACGGTCCCGCCACGCCGAGGCAACACAAATTCAGAACACTGCAATAGCTACGAACAGGAAGTACTCATACTGTCGCTGGTGTGAGACCTGCCCCACCCCTAGTAAGATCAAATCCGGTGTTAACTTGGCCTCTATTCTTAGAGATCTTTCCAGGAATGCTTCGATAGCACCTATAAGGGGTTGCAGGTCAGGGCAGGTAGCGAACATCTTTATTATATCTCCTTCTGTGCAATCACACCGCGGGCAAGTGATCCCCTATGTGCCCCCCTATTGTGCGATTCGTGCCGGTGTGTAGTAAAGCCTATAAATCGTTTTAAAATGCTGAGCTTGGAGGGCTGCTGAGCAAAGAATCTCCTGGCCTAGCTGTAGTGAATTCTGAAATACCCCCTGTTCTATTCCTAACTTGTTTATCTATTTAGATTCATATATTTCTAGATCTTCCTCTCTATTTAAGATAAGCTAGCATACAACCTTTTAATTGTGCACCCAAGTCTCCCCTCCACAATACTCAGAATTATATATTCTACGAACCCACCTGATCCCCCTTTTTTTGCTGGAAAGGAAACTTCTAATCTGTAGGTACTTAAAGAAGTTCCTTGAGCTAATGCTGAATGTATCTTGTATTTCTGAAAATTGACGTATTCCTACCGACCCTATCATGTCTCCAGCTTTCTTCAGCCACCCGACGACTCCATTCCAAAAAGGTCGTATCCGCGAAAATCTCTAGCGGAATTGTAGGGTTCTGATATAATCTAGTGTATCTTCCCAGACCAAAACTTTTTGTAAAAGCGTTCCAAACCCTGTATGCCGCCTCCACTGTTTTAGATCTAGTTCTTTTGAAGTAACTAGGTTCAGTGTACTTCCAAAAACATTTTCTACATCCTCCCCCAGTACTAACCCGTAAATAGAGGCTGACCCAGACTGTATCCCTCCTTCCACCTCTGCCCTCCTATAAGGCCCGTCATCTGCTGTAAGGCTGCTGCCCAATAGTATAACCTCAAGTCCGGCAGTGCCCAACCCCCTCTGTCCCTAGGTAATGATGTGAACCTCATTGTTCTTCTTGTTTTACCCTGTGCCCAGACAAAGCGATTTATAATTTGCTCTATTGTATTAAACCAGCTGACGTTAAACAAGAGAGGGATTGTCCTGAATATGTATAAAAATGTTGGGAGCAGGGTCATTTTGACATAGTTAACCCGCCCTACTAATGACATATGTAGATTATGCACCCTATCCAGATCTTTCTTCGCTTTATTAATTACTGGGCTTATATTTATTTCTACCAGTCTATCAAGCTCCGCCGTGACAGTCACTCCCAAATAAACCCCCGCCTGATCCACCCGTGAGTCTGTGCATGTTGCCTGAGCATTTTTAATAATTTGAGTTTTTGCTTTATTCAGGGCATATCCTGCAACCTGGCCAAACTGCTCTGCTTCCTCTTCCATGGCCCTAATAGCTTCTGTGGGTGAGGGTGTAATAACCGCCACGTCATCGGCATAAGCAAGCACTTTACACATTCTCACTTTAGTTACCATTGGCGGAATCTGGTTGTTTTGCTCCAATTTATGGATCAGCGGGTCCATATACATTGCAAACAGCCGTGGGGAGCATGGACATCCCTGCCGTTCGCCCCGGGTGATTTCAAAGGGGGCCTTGTGGCCGACATTAACCCTAATACATGCAGTGGGTACAATATACAGTGTCTGAATGGCCTTAACAAAACCCTCCCCACAGTACCCCGTCTCAACACAGCCCACAGATACTCCCACAATACTCGATCAAATGCCTTTTCGGCGTCCAGCAGCAAAAATGCCATTGAGTCACCCGGGACCTCTTGTGCATCAAACAAAGTGATCGCCTTCCTGATATGTTGCGTAGTGCCTCTGTGTGGTATAAGCCCGTGCTGATTTATACTAACCAAGGTGTCTATGACCCTAGAAAATCTTGCTGCCAAGGCTTTTGAGAAAATCTTTACATCTGAATTTATCAGAGTTATTGGGTGGTAGGAGCCTGGCTCCATGGAAGGTTTACTTTTCTTAAGAATGATTATAATATCTGCCCCAGCCCAGCTAGCCGGGATAGAACCCCGAGTTGCACCTCCTTGATTGTCCTGACTAGGTCAGTTTTGATTGCCGTAAAGAACACCTTATAAAATTCTCCCGGAATCTGGTCCGGTCCTGCAGCTTTACCTGAGGGTAAGCTCAACATGGCACCCCTGATCTCCTCTTCCTCTAAAGGAACCTACAATGATTCCCTGTCCTCTTACGATAATATTTTGCTAGGTAGATCCAGTAGGTATCTATAGATTTCTCCGGGATCTCTGTCCTTCTCCTTTTTATATAACTTGCAAAAAACTGGCGAAAGACTTCCCGAATATCCTCCGTATCATGCACCAAATTGCCCCTAATATCTTTTATCTCTTTAATTTCTCCCATGGCTACCTTCTGCCTTGTCCGCATTGCTAGTGTGTGGCCCACCCTTTCGCTACATTCATAGCATTTTTCCTTTTGTGTTGAAAAGATTTTGGCCGCCCTAGTTGCGATTCTTTCCTCTGTCTCCGCTTTTACCACTGCGACTGCCATCAGACTCTGCTCTATATGATCTCCCTCAATTGTGGCTTGTGTGAGCCTCTGCTCAGCTTCTAATAGGGCTGTGTTTAATTGCTCTGATCTGACTCTTTTTTTTGTTTGGACAAACTGAAACTGAGTGTCACCCCTCGCAACCCCGCCTTAAAAGCATCCCATGCATTCCCTTATGCCGTGCTTCCCCTGTTGATTTCCCAAATCCTTTTATCCAAGTATGCATATATTCAACATAATCATCATCCGTCAGTAGGCCCCTCTCAAACGTCCAAGCCCTCTCCTGCCTCCTAAACCCTCCGGCCTTAATTGTTCAAATTAACGGATTATGATGAGAAACGATTTGCGGCAGCTGTTCCACCTGCAGGTAAGACAGTAAGGAGCATGAAGCAAAAGAGTAATCTAACCTAACACACAGTTTATGTTGGGCAGAGTAGCAGGTAAAACCTGGATCCTCTGGTTTCAGCTTGCCCCACACGTCCAGCAGTGCGTTATTGTTGGCCATGCTCAGAATTGCCCTGCAGACCCTCTTCTTCCGACCTAGATCGCAGCCTCTAGAATCCAACCCTAAACCTAGTTCCCGTTGATATTAAAGTCACCTGCTAGGATAACCCTCGGGGCCCATGTGGCCAATTATAGATCTAAAATCTAAAACATCGAACACTTCCGGGGTCATCCTCCGTAGAACCATATATTGAGCCCAGTGTAACCCACTCTCCCCAATCAAGCACTCTACCAATACCCATCTTCCCCACTGATCCTCTAGTTTCTTCCTTATCAAAACATTGCAAAGTCTTGATAAAGTGGCCACCCCACTAGTTTTTGCCCCCTGCTTTGAATAAGCTAACAGGTGAAACCCTAACTGTTCCAGCAGGAAGGGTTTAGTACCCTCTATGTGGGTCTCCTGGAGACACACAAAATCTGCCTGTGTATTTTTTAGCATCAATGCTACCCGTTGCCTTTTCATCCTATCATTCAGCCCACATACATTAAGCGTTATTATCTTTACATTCGTATTCATCTATACAAGACCTTTGGCTTTCCTACAATCCACCCCATTGCTACAACCCTTCCTGGGCTACCCCGGCTTTGTTTCCTACCATGTCTTAAAAACCATTTTGCCTGTCTGTCTATTTTTGTTTGTGTTACGCCCCTCACACCCTTTACTAGGGCGGTCCCCTCTCCAAGTATTAGGTTCCTGTCCCACTGTACCCTTACCCTATGTCCTGTGCCCCCCCTGCTCCCTCCCTCCCCCATCAGACTACCTCTCCCCAACCCCCCCTCTACAGGCAAATAGGTCAATCCTGACCTATGTGTGACTGCTACTTAACTCCTGCGGCGTCGCTAACCCCTCTCCCCTCTAATAAACCTACACCCAGAAAAACAAAAACCCCTCAACTGTGAATTTCATTCTAATTAGTGTATCATAACTCAGTTGCATAGTGAAAAAAATACATGAAAATCTTGAGACTGTGAACCTTTGGTTCTAACTTAAACCTCGTACAGCTTGCATGGTGCTCCCCTGACCCCTCTTTCCCTTTAATTCTGCCAGAAATACCTGTGCTTTAACTTTTGAAAAGAACATCCTGGTCTGACCATCTACTAGCACTTTGAGCCTGGCTGGAAACAGCAGGTACGCTTCACATCCTGTCTTTTGAAAGGGGTCAATCATTTGCCTTAATCTCCACCTCCTTTCTACCGTGACATGACAAAAATCTGGGCGTGCAAAAAAAGTAATTCCATTATAGGTGCGCCGGGCCTGAGGTTTCGCTCTATCCGTGATCTCCTGTCTGGCTAGAAAGTTCCCCACAAACACCAACATTGCTCTAGGCTTAACTGTTTGGGATGTAGCATGTACTTTCTTTTGCGTCAGATGAAACCTATGTGCCCGCTGGACCTCCAACTCCCAGTTCGATGCTACCAGCTCTGGAAAGGCCCCCTTTAGTAGTGCGGTCACATAGCCCCGAGCGTCCTGCCCCTCTGCTCCCTCCGGGATACCCAGCAGTCTAATGTTAATGCGCCTCTGCCGATTTTCAAAGTCCAACAAGTAAACAAAAAATCAATAGGGGGAGTGAAGAGGTAGTGCTAGAAAGCACTCAGGTGGATGCACCCTCCTCCAGTCAATGGTAGATAAACAACAAGATCCACCTCTAAGAGGTTTCTGTGAGCCAAGGTATCAAAGGCATACACAGTATTTGTTAAAATACCCCTCACATACCAAAAGTGCCCTTGGTGTCATGCTTCATCATCGGGGTCTTCTCGCCCCGCTACGGGACGGGCGTGCTACGATTAGCGACTACGCTGGAGCACTTAGATAATGTAAGCGCTATGTGAGGTGTATAATGAGTGAGTGCAAGTAGGGTCAGGGGTGAATGGAAAAAGTGAAATAAAAAATACCTGGCCTTATGGGAACAAAAATTATTTTATTAGTCATAGGCTGGTATTATTAAAAATATGTGCGGCGGAGAGACTAATGCGGTCAATGAGCTTGTTCTCCTGGGGATGTCAACATGTTTCGAGGCCTTGCATGCCTCTTCGTCAGGATGGAGTTAGATCCCTCTGTCGCAGTTTAGAGGCCAGCAGATTTTCTGCACCAGCATGTGTGCAGTGCTGAAGCCTGAGGTCAGTTTAAAAGCAGCACTGGTTGCCAGGACAGCTTTTAAACCTTAAATTGTGCCCAAACTTGACTTTGGGGGTAGGGGCCTTAAAAATGAAAAACCTACCATGTTTTTGCATATTAAGGACTCCCAGGTTCACCCCTGGGATAACTAGGGGTGGGGGTCAGTTATCTATAAGGTATGCCCTTATAAAATGAGTTTTTATATGCTTGGGTAAAGTGAGATTTTACATTTAATTCCCCGCATTGTAATAAAGAGCTGCTCAAATTCAACTTTGATGCTAGAGGAAGTGGGTATAGAGGATCTGCAATAGGTCTGCAGATTCAGAACCCCTGAAGTCTCCCTTAGTTGCACAGGGGTGTCCAGTGGAAATTAGGAAAATACTTATAAAATATAGTTTTATAAGCCCTGGTGCTAGAAAAGTGGCCAAGTCATTTTCCCTATTGCAAACCCCATGGCCCTTAGGTTAACATGGTAGGAAGTTATTGATGAATACATATTGATAGGAGAGGACTAGCTGGACCATTCAAAGAATTCCCAGAATGGTAAAAGTTAATCCAACAATGTGATATTGTTGAAATTTCTCCTAAAGTGTACATACAAGAAGTTATAAGACTTTCTTGTTTGTAAGTCCAAATTCAGCCTTCCAGTGGTCTGCCCTGATTGGTTAGAGTTAAGTGGATTACCCAGGCTGCTTTGAAGAGGTGATAAAGAAACCCTCTGCTGGGAGGGCAGTTTGCTAGTCTATAGGAATGCCAGGCCAGGGGGTGGAGTTGTAAACCATCCTCTTCAAAGGCAGAGGGGAGGCCTGGGTTTCAGTTTCAATCTGACACTCTTGACCCAGAGTCAGGGCTAGGCTTAAGGAAGGTATGTGCAGATGGTAGGGGGAGAGTCCATGGAAATAAGCCATACTAGGAGGTGTGTTTAGCCAGCTCTTACCTCCTTGCTGGAAAATCAGCCATTGTGGATTTGGAAGAATGATGCACTCTGGACAAACTAATGCCACACTCTACAGGATGTGGTCATAACTATGAGGAGTTGCCCTGCTCTCATTGGTCAGAAGTGACCTGGTGCCTGGACCAGAGAATTTTGAATAAGTATATGAGAGGGGCAGAGCCCTCCAGATCTGCTGCTTGAAACTTACAGAAGCAAGAAGTGCCCTGCTGAAAAGATGTTTCTGTGCAAGGAACTCTAAGGCCTGACCTCTGAAGACTGCACCAAGTGAAACTGAAGCACTGTGGATTACCTTGCTGCAAAAGGACTCAAGAGTTGAACTCCCTGCAAGCTACATGTTAACAGAGCTCACCTGGACAGCCCCATAAAGAATTCAAAGCCTGGAGAACCAGTGGATTTGTAAGGGTTTTGTTCAAGTGGATTGCGGAATTGAAGTTTCACACTTTCAAGGACCCTCTTGGAGATTCCAGAACCTTGGAATGTGTGTTGGATACTTTGGGACCCGCAAGCAGAACTCCAGGAAGGTGTTCTAACTGGACCCGGCTTGCTGAAGAAGGCGCCCCACCACAGTGGTGAGAAAATTCTTCAGAACAATTCATAAAGGTGTGTCCCTGACAGAGAAAACGAAATGACTAAAAGGGGCACTGTTGGTTTCTAAGCACTAGAAAGTGACTAATCTTAAAAAATTCATATCTCTGGTTCCCTACAGTGGATTTTTTTTTGTTTTGGTGTCATTTAAAAGATAAACATATTACCTATTTCTATAAATTGGTGTGGGATTTTTATTTTGTGTTGTGTCTTAATCATTTACTGAAATGGTGTTTTTAAATGCTTTACATTCCTGTCTTTGAAGTTAATCCTGTCTGCTCGCAGCCACGTTACCAAGGGTTGAGCATAGAAATAATTTTCTAAGACCTATGCTGGGTCCTATCATGTGTTAGTAGCCTTATTGCCAGTGGCAGACCTACATTCTCCCCTACCCATAATCCACTTTCCAACAGTATGTGAAGAGACGTTCAGTTGTCACGTGATGGTGGACACCACTTCTGTCCTGGTACCAATTTTATCATTTCTACACATATTCAATACATGGGCGTGTGCCCACGTTGGGGGGTTACAAGATTGTTTTTCATGTGCAATGAGGCCACAGCTAGTTCACACCTTCATAGTAATCTAATTCGCCAGGTGGCTCAGGGTCAAACATGCACATGTCGGAGACGTGTGTGTCGAAGTTCCTGCAACAGTTATCTGGGACAGGCTCAGTGGCAGCAATGGCAAGATGAGGAACTGCAAGGCTTGGAAGATCCCAGCTAAATCTCGCTGGTGTTCAGGGGCTGCCATTCTTACAGCCTGCATTGGCTCCATGGTCTCCATTGTCCTTCGCATCTGTGCCAACTCTGTGCTGTCATCTCTGGTGCCTGTCTGACTAGACAGTTCTTGTATCCGAGTAATGGCCCAGCGATGTCAGCCAAGGATTGTCGGAGAGCATGGTGATGACAGTGGGTGTTCGTTTGGGACTGTAAGTGGTCCCTGATGGGACTCAGACACCCACGTATGGCATCGAGTTTGGCTGCCACGAGCTCGAAACCCAGCGCAGCTGATCAGGTATCTCCTCCTGGCAACCCAACACACGGTGTTGGAATTCCATGTGTTGGTTGGGTGGTCCTGGGAGACTGCTTTGGTGGTGTGTGCTTCCTCCTGTGTGGTCTCTGCATGGGGTGGGGTCACCTCCAGGCAGCTGGGCTGCCCTGCTCCTGGGGGTGGGGAGGCTGTCCATTAGTCGTTGGAGGGTGTCTGAGCATATGTGCAGGTTGTCCTCTTCATCATATGAAAAAATGGAGGCAGCACTAGGGATTGAGTCACAATGGCCAATATGTTCTAATCAAATGTCTTTATTATTCTTTAGGTAAAAACAACAGGACAGCAACCAACGCGTTTCGTTTCTTTTATAGGAACTTCATCAGGGTTGTGATTGCGGTTAAAATATCACAAGTGCCTGAATGTAAATATTATTTATAGTTGGCCTGCGTCCATAATCATCTGAACAAAAGGTAGTTCTAACAAATTGAGAAACAGTCGTGTGCAGCTACCGGCGACCCCTCTGGATGAATGGAGTCAAAATTTACTCCAGTTGTTGCAATCATAAGAGCATCGTATTGCGGCGGCTAAAAATACGTCCGAACCAACAGTGAAAAAGAGCAGCTGCTCTGTTTCACTGCCGGTTCGGGCGAATGGCTGTTGGATGTTGTCCTGTTGTTTTAACCTAAAGAAGAATAAAGAGATCTGATTAGAACATATTGGCCATTGTGACTCAATGCCTGGTGCTGCCTCCATTTTTTCATTTGGTGTGTCTGGATTTCCAGTGATACCCAACTGCAGCAGGTCTCGGAGGCTACGGGCACAAGACTCAAAGATATTGTGGACACTAAAATTGAGGTGCCAAACATATAGTCAGCTGCAGTTTTGCTATATTTTGGTTGTCCTCTTCATCATCACTGATGAAATTTGTAGTCTGCTCTGCAGGAGTTGTTGATTGTCCCTCTGCAATGTTATGGGAAGATGCAGGGTAACAGAGTGTCCCTTGTATGTTGACACTTTGTAGATGTTTACATTCAGACTGCATGACAATGTACATTGTGACTGTTTTGTAGGATCTGGGTATTTGATGGCAGACAGTGGACATTTCGTCTACATGACGGAAATGTGGTTGTACTCGCACATTATCATCTCACAGTGTCATGCAATGCCAGATGTGAGTGGCCTGTTACTACGCACAAGCGTACCAGTTGTGTCCTGTGGTGTAAGTGTTGCACTGTGTACTACATTGCCATCAATGTTGATGTGCTGTGATTGCTATGTGTGTGTGCGGCATTGTGGGAGAGTCGCCCCTGCAGCTCTGATTTAGCGGACCCTTATCCCTTTGAGGCAGAGTGCCTTTGACTTGTGTGCTTTTCAGGGGCTGGAATGTTTGCAACTTGGGTCATTTGTGCTTTTGGACAGATTTGGTGGTCTTGTGCATTGTTTGTCTGCTGATGTGTGATTGACGTCATGGGTTGTAGGTGCACGTGGTTGTGTCAGAGTGTGACCTGCTCCTTTATGGATGTGATCCACACTGGGCCACCTCAATGTCGAATCAATGTGAACCCCGTCTTCCCCTTCCTCTTCTCCTTGCCATTCCCCGAACACGGGGTTCCTGGCTGGTCCTCTGTGGGGCTTGTGGGGTTCGGATTGTCCTCTGCACTCAGTCCGGGTGCATCCATGGTGCTATGCAGTTTGCTTTGGTGTGTTTTTTTTGTTGCTTTTATAGTGCATTTTCCCGCATGACGCATGGGAATTTCAGGCCTGTCGCTGGTTGTTGCTGATTTTTGTTTTGAGATTTGGGGCACCGCATCTTTTTTGGCGTTCGTGTTTCGTATTTTTTCGGCGTTGCGTTGATTTTTACATGCCCATTTGGCGCGTTATCTTGCTACTATCACATGGTATCTCCAGGTTGGGAACAGAACGTTAAAATAGTTATTTTGTCGCGCTATACTGTGATATGTAAAGTTGCGTTAAGCTAAATTTGCGATGTTGAACATCCGTTCTTGTGAATATCGACCAGATCTGTCTCCACCCCCCGTAGTGTGTCTGGTGCCAGGTCAGGGAAAGGCTGGGTCTTGTGCACTACAAATACTTTCCTTTAAAGTTTGTCTAATTTAAAGGCAGAATCTGGTATAAGTACTGGAGCAGTGACATCATAACCTCAAAACACTTCTGAACTAAGAGGACATTCTGACAAGAAAAAGAGCTGGAGAAGCTGTCAGGAGGGACTACCACTTTGCTGTGTGCTGTGCTGTGTTGGCCTGCTCTTGGCTGCTTCTGTCTTAGGAGGTGAAAGGACTGAACTTTGCCTTCTACATCCTACTAGCCAAGGTTCTCCAAGGGCTTGTGTGTACTTGCCTCCTGTTAACAAGTCTCACTGCCATCAAAGACTTCATTGGCAGACCCTAAACTCCTCTGCTGGGAGTTCTGAACTGCCATGTGGTGTCATTTCCAGTTATGGGGCCTTGGAGGTGGCTTTGCTGCAGAAAATCAAAGAAGATGCAGGATTCGACTCTCAGTGCCTGTTTTTCCCTATGCAGCATTGCCATGTGGCTGGAAAACCAATGCAGCGCCATGGTGCGGCTGAAGAATTGACACAGTGGCTGCCGTGCGGCTGAAAGATTGAAGTAACGAGTCCAGAGCACCATTTCACTGAAATCCATGGCACTCGCTCCGACTCTGACGCAATCCCTGCTGTGCACCTGAAAAAATCGACACATCACCTATTTTGTGACTGGGAAATCAACGCAGAACCTGTTCTGCCACATCAACCCAGTATATCTGGATTTTGGACGTATCCTCCCTGTGCACCAAGTTCTGCAACGACGTTCCCCAGCAGTAAGGAACCAAGGCCACGTGTCCAGAGTTTGACTCATCACCTCCCCTCACAGTAAGGAATCAATGCATCACCTCCACTGACTGTAAGGAATAAATGCTTCCCCTTCCGGGGTGCCGCTCGCAGCAGTGACTTGTGGGCTTGTTACTTTTAAAACGCCATTTGCTTTCCCTTACCTGGATCTGTATCCCTGAAGGCCTAGGGGTAAATGGACAGAGCGCGGGACTGCGAGGACCAGCAGCAGTAGCGCGAAATCATTGGCCGCAGCTGGGGACTTCTCCCGCCCACTCCTGCCTGTCTCCCTCATAACTGCTCGCGGCCCCCGCTTCGCGGGAGCCACTCGCAGCAGTGACTTGTGGGCTTGTTACTTTTAAAACGCCATTTGCTTTCCCTTACCTGGATCTGTATCGCTGAAGGCCTGGGGGAACCTGGACAGAGCGCAGGACTGCGAGGACCAGCAGCAGTAGCGCGAAATCATTGGCCGCAGCTGGGGACTCTTCCCGCCCACTCCTGCCTGTCTCCCTCATAACTGCTAGTGGCCCCCGCTTCGCGGGAGCCGCTCGCAGCAGTGACTTGTGAGCTTGTTACTTTTAAAACGCCATTTGCATTCCCTTACCTGGATCTGTATCCCTGAAGACCTGGGGGAACCTGGACAGAGCGCAGGACTGCGAGGACCAGCAGCAGTAGCGCGAAATCATCGGCCGCAGCTGGGGACTCTTCCTGCCCACTTCCTACCTGTATTTAGTTACACCCACTATTGTACCATCGCGGGACGCGTGCGGGTGCGCACCGGGAGAAGCCCGGGACAAGTGCGGGACTGTCTGTGGCCGTCCGAGGCCACTAGGGGCCAGCTGGGCCAACCCCTAAATTCCAGACCTGCAAAGTGAGATTTTATGTGTTAACCTTTTTTAACCACTAAGCATATGTTTTAAATGTTGATCTGGTTATATGGAAACTTGATGTAGCCCCCCTTTTTCTGCTTATATTACTCTTTTTACTTTGTGTCTCCGGATCGCTCATTTAAATGGTGCTACGCTCTGGGAAAGGTAGAAAGGCTACGACTACTACTATTGGGGGGGCAATAACTGGAACGCTCGACAAGTTTACTACTAGGGCCGCTGCAGTACTTGAAAAAGAGATTGCCAAAACTGAGAAAAGACTCTCTTTTGACCTCCTACTTGCTAAACGTTCATCGTTGGGTACTATTAGGTCTGCGGTTACACCAGAGCCATTATGGGAACATGTAGCCATTGGAGACCATAGCCAGAGTACCAGTCTGATGTTGGCAGGATCTGAGGGAACTGCGGATTGTACCCCACTGAAGACACTTATTGGCAGCTCTCCTCCTACTAGGCAAAGAGAATCAAACTTGCCTTCTTTAAACAGTTCGCCTGGTACAAACTTAATTCCTGATTCACCAGTCATAGATTGAACCAAGGCTAAACAGTTGCTGGGCAAAAGAAAGTGAGGTGGTGGCCCCCAAAAGGGAAGATCAGCTAAAGTATCTAAAATTACTAGATCAATCCCCGTTCCAATTTCCACTGGTCATCCCCCTACCCCCCCTACTAGCACGCAATATTTTAATCAACAGCTTGATCACTGTGCCATAAAAGATATTAATGAGAGTCTTTTAGCTCAAATGGAGCAACTAGTGAAATCATTGATGTTACCTCTCCTGGAGAGAACTAAATTAATTAATACAAACCTGGGAAACTTGAAAAAATAGTAACAGCAAATTCTAGTATGTTGGAACAGGTAGTGGAAGGCTTTGTGGGTCCCAACTCTTCAGCTTCCCATAGCCAGGTTCCTGGTCACAGGAGCAACACTAAGGATTTTTCCCAAGAAGTAATTAGTAGTGCCAAAAATCGGAATATTTTGTCCTGTGCCGAGCGGTGCACATATCTGAGTAAACCATCATGCCATATTAGGGAGGGTGAAAAGGGGACGGGAAAGGAGGTAGGAAGTCAGCCTGCAACACACGACCAGGTAGGAGAGAGGCCGACACAAAGGACAACCACAGAGACGCAAGATGGCGCCAGAGTGAGACGACGTGTCAGCATTCTGCTCCGTGAGCCCTGGTCAGCATCTCGGAATAATCCAGCTATGTTGGTCTGAAGTCTCCACTAACTCCGCTGGTTGCCGTACTGCTGGTCTACTGGTCCTATTACTGTAAAGGATACCCCAAATGCTCAGATGTTAAGGAACAACTAAAGACTTTTTGCAGCGGTCTGAGTGGCGGTCTGAGCGGTCTGTGTGGTCTGTGCCGGTACTTTATACTGGCGTGAGGGAGAGCCGATACTTTTGGGACTCTTCAGAATTTGTCAGCGTGGTACTTACGAGCTACACAGCTATACAGCTACAGAGAACTATACAGAATAAATCACGGTGGTGCAGATTCACGGAGGCTCTCACGGGCACTGGCAACCTGGAGATCGGAGGGAGCCACCCTGGCGTGTGTGATTAAGCCCGCAAGACCTCGCTCTTTTGACCTGGGAGCCTGGGAGCCTAGGAGCCAGGTATCTAACAAAAAATTGTGAGTACAACACGGTACAACGCGGTGCATCGCTTCTTTCTCCTGCCCTGCCCTGCCCTGCCCGGGGGAAACAATCCAACGAAGGCATTCATCGCTAGGGGCCCAGGGGGTCCCAACCATAACCTTCACATCACTTTCACATCACATCATATCAATATCATGCTGTGCTGTACTGTGCATCGTCATTGAGTCACTGAGTCACAATTCATCGGGAAACGCACACTTTCACTAACTTGCCACACTGCCAGACTGCCAGATTACAGACCCCGTCAGCCAACCAGCCTGCTTCGCCGCTTCACATAACTTAGGCTCAGAGACTCTGTTTGTTCGGTGGCTCGGTCTCCACGGCTCCGTTGTTCCCCTGCGCATCACGACTTCAGCCCCATCGACTACATCAAACACTCGGCTGGGCTGATCCTGGGGTATTCCTTCGTCATCTGCTAACTCTGAGGCTCGAGGATTTAAAGGCCCATAATGCACGGTATCGGGCTAATTCCTATTAGATCGACCGAAGAGAGCAGGAATCAGTATTGAGGGGCGAGACTGACAGTCATAGTAGGGTCTTACAGGTGGTGTTTGACCTTACTGTGTCTATTGGAAAAAACATATATAAAAGCATGCAAAGTCAAAGGAATGCCGATTTGAGCACATAACAAGCTTCGCTATCTGTGCTACAGTGCGGCAGAGTACGGTGTTTGGGTTTTGCTCAGGATATTCGGTGTTCAGAGCTTGATCTTGGCTCTACGTAAAAAAACCTGGGGTCAATAGCAGCAGTGAGCAATTGAACAAACAAATTAGGCAATAAGGCCTCTGGTTTGAGACACTTGCGTAAGGCCTGTGACAGGGGTCATTTCACAAGCTGGGGGGCGGTTTGGATTACAATAACTGGCACTCATGTGTCTGCCTCCTTGAAGGCTAAACCACGGACGATCCGGGCGAGAGCTTATGTCAAAGCCCGACCAGCTGGACCAGCACCGGGCTACTTCTGGTGCTGGCAAGAGCCAAACCAAAGACTCGCCTTAAAAGGCCGGGCTGCTCGAGACTCACAAACATTCTTAAAAGATACCAGAGCTGCACCAACGACATCAGTGACAGCGGGGACAACAGTGGTATTTAGTGGCCCAAAACCTTCTAAACTCCCCATTGTAACCACAACAACAACTACTACAACAACTGCAACATTTTCAGCAAGAACGCTAAGACGGACTCAGATACAGCTGGGAGGGTAAACTCCAGCTCAAGCTCAAGTTCAAGTTTTGGTTCAGCTTCAAAGTCAAAGTCAAAGCCATAGTCATATATATGACATGACGGACCTCGTTAGAGCTGGGGCTGGCACTGGGGGACAGGCATCTGAGCAAGTATCCGAACAAATAACAGAATTATCTATTCATCTATGCGACCCGGAAACACCTGTAGAGCCCCGAAAAGTAACTCTTGAGAAAGAAAACTCTAACAATGTCCAAAAAGTAAAAGATCCACAGCGACGACCGGAAACTAGAGGGTTCAAGGCCAAAGAAAACCTTGATGAGAAAGACAGCGGCAACGGTAGCAATACTGACAGACATAGAGGCAAGGAGAAAAATAATGATAAAAACACGGAAAAAAGCACAGACAAGAACTCAGATAAGACACTGGAAAGAAACATTGATTAAGATAAAGACAAGGACAAAATGAAGACCAGTGAGAATGCAAAGGAAATGGACAGAGAAATGACAACCGAAGAAACAGACAACGACAATCTGGAGCTAATAGCCAAAAAAGCGAAGAGATTACAGACTATTAAAAACTTGAAAGTGGCTGCTAAAATTCCAGGATAGCAGGTAGACTCTCAGCCCCGGATTTCTAACATATTTACGCCAATAACCAAGGAAGGGCAAATCAAACCAACAAAAAGAGTAAATCTAAAAGTGATTGAAAACACAACCTCACCTACAATTACACACGATGTGAGCGAACTCCCGCCTATACTCCCAACTGAACCCCTAAGACCTTACCAATCTCCCGCCTTGGTACAAACTTTCTCCCCGAGTAGAAAACTACTCCTAGAATCCAAAGCATCCGCCGAAGAGTCGGATTCGGACATCTATGAGACAGGAGTATCTATCTCTAGTACGATGAGCGACTCAAGCGAGCCCGGTGAGGAAGACAATACAAGAGACAGAAGCTCAAGCCCTAAGCCAGCAGTAACAACCTTGGAGGTCTCTGACAATATATTCCCAGTCAGTCAAGTCAAGTCAAATTAATTTATATAGCGCGCTACATACCCAGAGGGTCCCAAGGCGCTTGAGGAAGGGTGGGGAATTACTTGTCGAATATCCATGTTTTAAGTTGCTTTCTGAATGCTGGGTGGTTCTGAGTGAGGCGAAGGTGAGTGGGAAGTGAGTTCCAGGTTTTGGCTGCCAGGTAGGAGAAGGACCGTCCTCCCATGGTGGTTTTGTTGATGCGAGGTACCGCAGCCAGGGCTTGGTTGGAGGAGCGTAGCTGGCGGGAGGGGGTGTAGAAGGAAAGTCGGGTGTTGAGGTATTCGGGTCCAAGTTCGTAAAGTGCTTTGTGTGCGTGGGTTAGGAGGCGGAATGTTATCCTCTTATTGACGGGAAGCCAATGGAGGTTTTTCAGGTGACTAGAGATGTGGTCTTTACGCGGGATGTCTAGTATGAGTCTGGCTGATGCGTTCTGGATGCGTTGTAGTTTTTTCTGAAGTTTTGCGGTGGTACCGGCGTATAGGGTGTTGCCGTAGTCCAGGCGGCTCATGACCAGTGCGTGAGTGACCGTTTTTCTGGTTTCGGTGGGGATCCAGCGAAATGTTTTTTTGAGCATGCGAAGAATGTTGAAGCAAGATGATGAAACGGCGTTAACTTGTCTGGTCATCGAGAGTGAGGAGTCCAGGATGACGCCCAGGTTCCGTGCGTGGTCCGTCGGGATGGGAGCTTTTCCTAAGGCCTCTGGCCACCAGGAGTCATCCCAGGCGGAGGGGGAGGTACCTAAGATAAGGACTTCGGTTTTGTCTGAGTTCAGTTTCAGACGGCTGATCTTCATCCACTCGGCTACTTCTTTCATTCCTTCATGTAGGTTGGTTTTGGCGGTGTTCGGGTCTTTGGTGAGTGAGAGGATCAGTTGAGTGTCATCAGCGTAGGAAATGATGTTGAGGTTGTGTTGTCGTGCGATGGTCGCGAGGGGGCTCATGTATACGTTGAAAAGGGTGGGGCTGAGTGAAGATCCTTGTGGCACGCCGCAAATGACTTCAGTGGCCTCTGACTTGAATGGTGGAAGGCGGACTCTCTGAGTTCTTCCGGTGAGGAACAAAGTGATCCATTCCAGTGCTTTTCCTTGGATTCCGATGTTTCTGAGGCGTTGTAACAGGGTGCTATGACAGACTGTGTCGAAGGCTGCGGAGAGGTCGAGGAGGATGAGGGCGACTGTGTCTCCATTGTCCAGAAGAGTTCGAATGTCGTCTGTTGCTGCGATGAGGGCGGTCTCAGTGCTGTGTTTGGCTTGGAAGCCGGACTGTGAGGAGTCGAGGGATTTGTTGGTTTCGAGGAAGGCGGCGAGTTGGTTGTTGACAGCTTTCTCGATGACTTTGGCCGGGAATGGAAGGAGCGAGATGGGGCGGTCATTTTTGAGTTCGGTGGGGTCAGCTGTGGGTTTTTTCAGAAGGGCGCTGAGTTTGGCGTGTTTCCAGCTTTCCGGGAAGGTGGCGGAGTTGAGGGAGCAGTTGATGATGTCTCGGAGGTGTGGTGCTATGATGGAGTCTGCTTTGTTGAAGATGTGGTGAGGGCATGGGTCTGTTGGGGACCCTGAGTGGATGGAGTTCATCAGGCGGATGATGTCCTCGGTGGAGATTGGGTTCCAGTCGTTAAGGATGTTCAAGGGGGATGAAGGTACGGTAGAAGGTTGGGTGGGTTGTTCTCCGGGTTGGTTGTCGAAGCTGTTGTGGATGTCTGCGATTTTGTCGTGGAAGAACAAAGCTAGGGAGTCGCAAAGGGTTTGGGAGGGAGTGATGTCGTTGGAGTTGGCAGTAGGGTTGGTAAACTCTTTGACGATGTTGAATAATTCCTTGCTGTTGTGGGCGTTTTTGTCTAGTCGGTCTTTAAATGCGGCTTTCTTGGCAGTCCGGATTAGTTGGTGGTGTATGCGGGTGGCGTTTTTGAAGGCGTCTCTGGTGTTGGTGTTTGGGTCTTTTTTCCTGGCCTTCTCAAGGGAGCAACAGAGTTTCTTTGATTTCTTGAGATCATCGTTGAACCAGGGTGCGTTTTTGGTGCCTAGTTTGATTTGACGTTTTTTCAGAGGTGCTAGGTTGTCAGCGCTGTTGGTTAACCATTGAGTGAGGTTAATGGCTGCTTGGTTGGGGTTTGAAGAGTGGGTAGGGGGTTTTGAAGCAGTGATGAGGAGATCTGGTCGATGGTGATTTTGTTCCAGTTTCCTCGTAGAGTAGGTTGAGGATGGTTGTGGGTTGTGGTCTTTTTGTAGACAAAGTGAACGCAGCTGTGGTCCGTCCAATGGAGAACTGTGGTGTGACTGAAGGAGATATGTTTGCTGGAGGTGAACATGGGGTCGAGTGTGTGACCTGCGTAGTGAGTGGGGGTATTAACAAGTTGTTTGAGTCCGAGGTTGGCAAGATTGTCCAGAAGGGTGGTGGCGTTACTGTCTTTGCTATTTTCCAGGTGGAAGTTGAGGTCTCCCAGTAGGATGTAGTCCTCGGAGGGGAGGGCGTGTGGGGTGATGAAGTCAGTGATGTCTTCACTGAATTGTGCACGGGGTCCTGGAGGTCAGTAGAGGAGGGTGCCTCTGAGTGTGGTCTTGGGGTCGGTGTCAGGGGCGCCTTGTTAAAATCCTACTCCAAAGAAAAGGCTGGAAAAAAAAAACAAGACACAGAAGGCACTGCAAAACATCATACGATGAAACCACAGATCCCGGGAGCAATGCGGAGCAATGCGGAGCAAGCTAAAGAAAGACAAAGCTACACACAGAATGACTCAATATCAAAGAACCCTAGAGAACCCGAAGCACATTTGCGCACTATGGGGGTACCAGAAGAAAATATCCCAGTACAAAACGAAGCGCAGGGTGACAGACATGGAAATACAACTGAGCCATCTTTGAGCGAGGTATTTAATACTATCAAACTCTTTAACAAAGATGTCAAAAAGGACAGCAACAGGAATTATGCGGCTATACAAAAACTTCAAGGCGCTGTTCAATAAGTTGGCCAAACATGTTCTGATATCTCTAATCGAATGGCCTCTGTCGAAACTCGCACAGAAAATCTTGAGTCCGATGTCGCCAAAGTTCAAGCCCAGGAAAAATAGCATGATGGAGTTATCAAAGACTTGATGCAAAAGGTAGAAGACCTCGAAAACAGAGGCAGGAGAAACAACTTGCGCTTCCTCGGCATCCCCGAGGGCGCGGAGGGAACTGATCCACGGTGCTTCATGGTCAACCTTCTAAAAACATAGTTTCCCGAACTCTAAGACTGGGATATGAATAGTGAGATCCAGCGTGCCCATCGGTTCACCTTGGTACTCCCCAAACGCGCATATAAAACTCCACAATACCCGAGAGCAATGTTGGTCAACTTCAGGAACTTCATTGTAAGGGAGACAATCTACGATATTGCCAGACCTTCAAACAAGATAGAATACAAGGGATTTACCTTCTTTGCATGCCCCGACTTCACCCATGCCACAGTAGAACGGAGATGGCGAATGAGGCAATTGTTCACCCCATTTGAGAAAATCGGAGCAACCGTGCTCCTACAAAATCCTGCTCATCTTTAAGTCATCTACAAGGGCACGACAAAAAGCTTTATAAGCAAAATCCAGGCCGAAACCTACCTGAAAGAAATTACTGAGACAGCCAAGCGAAACACATGAAAATAACGCAAAAGCATCTTAGAATATAATTAAAATATATATATATATATATTAAAAACAAAAAATGGATTATCCACGCCAACGGCCTAGACAACGGCAGTACAGGATCAAAAGACCTAAGATAAGGGGAAAATATCTCCCCTCTTAAATTTGGGTTAGTTTGACAACTAAGTGAAGTAACTTATCTGTATTTTGCTTACTCGAAATGTACATTCTGTTGATCAGGCCACGGAACATGCTACGACGTACTGTCCTTACTGACCCCTACACCTGGGTGCCCTATGACCCAGGACATCTCATTGGGAGGTGGGGGGAGGGGGGGTCTCAGGGGCGGTTGGGGGGGAAGAGGTGGGGGGGAGCTTGTTAAAAAAAAAAAAAAAACAGAACCAGAATCAAATCAATTGTCACTTCATATACTTTATCAATACTATTCTCAGGGAATAAGGTAATTAAAACCAAAATTAAGTCAGAACAAATATACAATCAATGGGAGTTAGGGACAGGGCACATTATAGGCTAAAAAACCAACCGAGTATGGGGAAGTTAACTATATGAACCTGGAATGTATCAGCTCTCTTAGATAGAGATAAGCTTCAACGGCTGAGCGAGATAATATATCACAAGGCACAAGAGACAGCTTCTTAAAATTAGGGGATATAACTTATTAGCATATACTACACAAACTTCTAATACTAGAGGGGTAGCGGTGCTGGCTAAAACTTTTCTTGGTCAAGCCACCCATAAACTGGTTGACACTCAAGGCAGATGGGTAATTATTAAATTGTGTATTGGCATCACTATCTGCTCTGTCTACAGATCTAATCAAGACGATCCTACTATTTTTGACACACTTGAGCTCGAACTTGCAGCCATACAGGGCCCTCTTATATTATATGGCGACCTAAACATTTCGCTAGGCCCTCAATTCAACACCCATACACACCCACACTATACGGGCCGTAAGCCACGAGTTTTTAAAGCAAATAGTAGACTTCGCGACAGCCTTGGCTTAAGCGACATATGGGAGCTTACAAACTACCCAGACCCTGGCAAAAACGTCTTATTCCTGCCCCCATAGGAAATATGTTAGGATTGATTATTTATTTACTGCAAATGATCTAGCCAACAATGCCACAATTAGTAAAGAACCCAAAATTATTTCCGACCACAATGCACTAACCCTCACAGTTAATATTACATCCACTAAAAGAGAGCGCAGAAGCTGGACCTTTGATAGGAAGCTGCTAGCCAACAAGGAATACACTACTCACATTACTAACTGGGCTCAAGAGTTTTTTGATATGAATAGATATAGAGCCTCTAGGAATGTTGTGTGGGACTGTTTTAAAGCAGCTTTAAGAGGCGAAACAACGAGCTACCAAGCTAGAATACGGAAACAAAATAGCATGGAGTATCATCAGAAACTGGGTGACCTAGCCAGAGCGGAGGAAGAACATATTTCACAAATAGCACAAGGGGAAAATGGGAAACTAGCTATGTATCACCTGCTGGTCTTAAAAACTGATCTCAACTCTGGCTTGATTCAAAAAGCTGCCGAGACGTATAAAACACATCGGAAAGAAGTATATGAAAATGGGGAGAAGGTGGGGAAGCAACTCGCACTACATACACGTCAAAAAATCTCCTATAATGCCATTACAAATATACAATCAGGAGGGCGGACGCTTACACAAACGTCGGATATAATTGGCGCTATCGAACAATACTACCAGACCCTTTATCAGGATAATAAAATAAGTTGCAGGCTTGACTCAGACCTGTTTCTGAATAATTTTCTTGAGCATCCAGAGGCAAATAAGACTATAAACGATAATATGAGAGAAGACCTGAAGAAAGAAATCACACTTATAGAAGTTCAGCTCGCCTTGTCCTCACTGGCCTCTGGGAAAGCGGCGGGCCCGGATAAAATTCCCCTTGAATTAAACAAAATCCTAAATCATACCCTAGGTCCAATTATACTCGATCTATTTTTAGGGATTCAATGGATTGGTACTCCCCCTACGTCTTGGTGTGAAACAAATATATAATTATCTTTCCAAAAAAGGGCAAACCTCCGGATCAGCTATCATCCTATCGCCCAATCTCTCTAATCAATTCTGACTCCAAATTATATGCTAAAATAATGGTCATCCGTCTCGGCCGGGTCATCGAACATCTGGTCTCCCCTTGGCAGCATGGGTTCATTCCCGGCAAAGGCACGACCGATCACACTCGGAGAGTCATCTCCTTGTTTGATATAATGTCTGTAACGGGGGGCCAGATGTCGATGATTCTTTTGGATGCCGAGAAGGCCTTTGACAGGGTGTCTTGGAACTTTTTATGGGTCATACTAACCAGCTACAATTTCGGCCCCAAATTTGTCAAATTCATAATGGCTATGTATATTGAACCAAAAGCAAAACTACAAATAATGGGCTCCGAATCTAGTATAATAAGAGTATCCAGAGGCACGCGACAAGGCTGTCCCTGCTCTCCAAAATTATTTGCCCTTTATATAAATCCCTTAATTCTGAAACTCTTAGAGAATACTCTAATCACACCTATAGTGGTCAACCAATTTGAAACGAAAGTATTGGCCTATGCCGATGACATTGCGGTACTAACATCTAACCCCTCCGAGGCAATCTCAGAAATAGAGGCAGCAACACAAGCTTATGGTCTATACTCTGGGAATTCACTAAATAAAGAAAAAACAATCGTACTGTGCACAGATAATGTCATCTGTAACGACCGTAGGAAAACCGATAAAGCTACATACCTTGGGGTCACCATAAGCCCTGATGTCTCACAAATCCCGAAACTCAACTATGAGCCCTTACTAAATACTATAAGGAAAGATCTAGACCGGGTAAATAGCCTACAGCTATCAATATTTGGCAGAGGGAACTTTTTAAAAATGAATATTCTCCCTAGGGTGCTTTATTTATTTCGAGCTATTCCCTTGATTCCGAATGAGAAGGTCCTCAAACTACTGGAAACTTTTATGCCTAAATTTATGTGGCAACAGGGTAAAATCCGAAGAACTTTGAAGCTTCTATCACTACCATGGAACAAAGGAGGATTAGCAGTTCAAAATATGTTGTTTTACCTTCTGGGCTTCTTTTCTCCAACAGATGGCCCCGCTCCTTTATGCTAAT
This sequence comes from Lissotriton helveticus, assembly GCF_964261635.1. Classification (NCBI taxonomy): domain Eukaryota; kingdom Metazoa; phylum Chordata; class Amphibia; order Caudata; family Salamandridae; genus Lissotriton; species Lissotriton helveticus. The sequence goes on from NC_136059.1 coordinate 1,716,515,141, forward strand.
CCTAGCCCAGGGAATCTCGATGCGGCACCACTGCCATCTATTTATGAGCTGTCCCTAGGCGTAAAAGTCATAGGTCTTTTTCTGCGTCAAGTGGAGAGAAGCTATTATAAAAAGAACAAGTTAAAAATGGTCACCAGTGCTTGGAAAATTTCGATACGAACAGCCAAATATATGCGTATTCCAAAGCTTACTAGATATTCTCCCCTATGGCACTCTAACCTACTTCCCGAACTAGGGAACAACGCCATTTCAAAAAAATGGCAATCTGCAGGAATTATCTCAGTAGGCGACATTTTGAAGGGGAACCAGGCTTCGACATTTGCAGATTTACAACAAAAATGTCACCTTCCAAATGGGCATTACTTTAAATTTATACAGATTCACACTATGCTTAAACGCAAGGCCCCCAACATCAACTTGGGGAGAATTGAATTCATCGATACACTAGGTAAAAAGACCACAAGAATAGGTACAATCTATGGCCAACTACTGGATAAATTACCAGATGATTTAGAATATACAGAATCTGTCTGGGCAGATAAACTTGACAACCCAAACGTAGACATAGACCTGAGCCTATGTCTATCATCACAATTACTTATGTCAGCTAGTCTAAAAGCCCAGCCTTATAAAACTATATACAATCTATATTTTACCCTGGCTAAACTCCATGCCTGGGGCAAAAGGGAGAATGATCACTGCCCTAGATGTCTTAAAGGCCCTGCAACACTAATACATATGTTCAGCGAATGTGACCAACCAACAACAATAAAAAAAAGATCCTTGATTTTTGGGAAGAAGTGTTTGGCCATATAATACCCGATTCCCCAACCCTCTATCTATTAGGCACTGATAATACACTCAACCTGAATAGTGACGAAGAGGCCATGTTCTTTATAGGCTCTGCAGTCCTCAGGGTAATACTGGCAGCACGGTGGAAAGATTCATATCCACCTAGCTTTCAAATGTGGTTAGCCCGCCTCCTCGGTGTCTTTAATCAGGAAACCGCCATCTATGCCAACAGAGGGTGAAAATCCGCAATGCGTGGCATGGCGATTTGGCAGCCTATTACTAACTGGAAGAGGGGGCTTTGCTTAGAGCACCGCTGAACCATTGTTATCTGCCTTCTTTTATGACTAAACCATGTCCTTTCTTCTCTCCCTTCTCTCCGCTTATTTATTATATTCTTTTTTTTAACTTCTCAATCGTTCTCCCTTTATACTCTTACTTTCACTTGTTACTTTTTCCTCTCTTTTCGCTATGAGAATGTATCATATATGAAAGTGTTTTGTTTATCGTACAATATTATTGTATCTTGACGCTTGTCTTTACTGGTTCTGACTAATAAAACAAATAAAAAATAAGGAATCGCAAAAAAAAGAAAAAAAAAAAGGAAAACCACACTGGGTAAAGAGGGTGGAAATAAGCGGTGGCCCTGTATTGACCTCCCCCCTGAGTCAGTACCGTACACGGTAATCTTGGCTGGAGTTCCCGGGATCAGTAAGGAAAAGTTGGAAACTCATAGGGAGCTAAAAAAACAAGGTCTCTTACTGGTTAAACAGGAACAGAATGCTCCCAGCCTGTATAAATGCAGAAATCCTAAATGTCAGAAGGGTGAGTTGGGTGGGTCACAGACAAAAGGACATAGAGGGCGATTGCATAATAGTAAACTTTAGAGATCCTAGGGTGGTCAGGTATATATGTTTTGAAGCAGGGACTGGAGGTGTGGGAGAAATTGAATCGCTATTTCTAAGCTTGTGCTCCCCCATGCGCAATAAACTATCCCCACAACGGTTTCACAAAGAGACCATACAGCTTTAACTCTTATGATAGGGCCGATTCTCACCTCACCCTGTTAAATCGTTATGAGGTACTCACAGGGTTAGAGGGGGTGGACTGACATGAGAACAATACTAGTGGTCCTATAGCGGACCAGTTCTTGGCTGTGGAAACAGCAGGAGGAAGCAAAAGCAGGTTGGTGGAATCTGATGGTGGAGCGATGAATTTTGATAGGGATTCTCCTGGGACTAGATGGGGTCCTAGCCATCCTCCAGGGTTAAACTCAGTGTACTTTGGGGAGACTAGTCAGGTGAACACTATGGGAGGTTGGAGGGATGGCCAAAGTTCAGAGACAATGATCACAGGGCCTGATTGTGGCACCTTACCTGTGGGAAGGAAGGATAACAGGATTAATTTGCCGGTTATGGTACATTAACAGACTACGAAAATGGATGATTTCCATAAGGTGAAAATAGTCTCCTGGAATGTAGCAGGGTTAAAAAGTAAAATATCTATTGCTAAATGGTCGGAATTGGTGGACGACCATGATATCCTGAGGAGACCTGGGCAGTGGATCCAATCCATCGCCTTGGGTATTTATTTACAAACCAACGATAAGAGGGAAAAAAGTTAGACCGTCCGGAGGTCTAACAATTTGGGTTAGACAATCATTAAATTATAGGCCCCTCGAAGTTGAGATGGAAAGCCCTGATATTCTTGCTTTGAAGTGGAAATGGCCCAATCAATTAGAGACTCTTATTGTAAATGTGTATGTTAGAGGCCAGCCAGGAGGACGGGGTTCTGGAATTTCTAGTGAGCTGGATTCCCATTTTAATACTGTGGGGTTGGACGGTTATGTGATTGTGGCAGGGGGTTTTAATTGTACATTTGAATCCTTAAACCATGAGGGGGAAACTATTCTGGCAGAGGAGGTCGCCCAATGGAATATTCCCCACCTTGATTTGATTCCAATTAAGAAGTGGACAGAAGCAGCCCTACAGTGGATCGGCTTCTGCCTGGAGTGGGGTTTGAGAGCCGTAAATGGGCGTTCTAATTCCGACAAAATTGGCAAGGCAACCTTTGATAACGGTATTAGCACAAGTCGAATAGATTACATCCTTATAAAGGTCGAGTATTGGTCTATTCTTGAGGATATGATCATTCCTGATCGCCCAGAGAGCGATCATAACCCGCTCTTATTGAGTTTGAAAATAGACGGGGGGACTCGAGAGTAATAAACTAACTGAGCTAGTAACCGCGGAGGCTCTGCTTACCAATGACATGCGCAGGGTATGGTGGGTCAGGGTAATTGATGATCCCTCAACCCTAGATACGATCTCCCATGATGTTTCCCGTACTCTGTGTGCCCTGCAAGCACTACATTCCCAAGAAGATATAAATGAGAAGACTATTTTACTTCATGAACAGCTTTTCAGGGAGTTGAAAGCCTATTTCACAAAAAGAAGTAAATCCACTAAGTTGCCATCCCATTTACCAGGGAAATCATGGTATAACAAACTATGCCGTGAGGCCTATGGCTTACTGGTGTCAGCTATAAAATCTCGAAATACCCTGGATATTAGGAAGGCAAGGCAAGCCTATCGTAACATCCAAAGCAAGGCAAAAAAAGACTGGGATGACCAGCATTGGCAGGAGCTTCTTGAGGCTAGTAGGCTGAAAGACCAGGCCAAGTTCTGGCATATAGTCAAATGGGGGAACCCTGCCAACTCACAAGTCCCTGCTAATCATGTGTCCCCTTAAGCATGGGCGGATTTTGCGTATTGGCAATCCGCGGATCTGCGTATTTGCGTATTTGCGGATTGCGACAATACGCAAAATCCGCGGATCCCAGCGTATTTTTTTTTTTGCGTGTTCGCACGGGTTTCTGCAAGTTCGCGAGGGTTTTATTGTACAAAACGCTCGCGAACGTGCAGAAACCCGTGCGAACACAATGTGGCTACTCATGGCCAAACGGACGGGCTTCCATGCGAGTGGGCATGCCTCTTGTGTGTATAAAAGGTCAGAGGCCGATCAGAGCAGCAGATGAAGATGCAGAGACTCCTGCTCACAGGCCTCTCTATCCAGCATCACAGCTGACTTTCGACGGTAGATTGGGTAAAGAAGGCACATTGCCCAGCCTCGACGGCGCTCTCGATTGTTTCTGGGCTGATGAATGAGTCACTGCATTTGAGCTTCAACAAGTTCCAGGGACCATCTGTGTACTGTTTCCAACGGCGCCAGCAAGCTGCCAGCGCCGTTGAAAAATAGTTACAAAGTTAGCTGCACCTGCTCTGTGCAAGCTAACTTTGTAACTATTTTACAACGGCGCTGGCAGCTTGCTGGCGCCATTACATGAGTGGGTGGGGGGAAGGGTGGGGGGAATCCGTTACATCCGCGGATTTTGTCGGATTTTTGGGAAAATACGTAAAATACACGGATTGCGTATTCACCAAAAATCCGAAAAATCCGTGGACGTAACGGATTTGCCGCCCATGCTTATGTCCCCTGCGGTTTGGGTTGAGCATTTGCAGTCTCAGTTTAGGGGACTGGAATCAGAAATAGATATCCCCAATGGTGATATTTCTCCTAGACCATTGACTCCCGGTCAACCCCTATTGTTTGACAAGAATGGCGTAGAGGACGCATTAAGAAAGGTACAAGGAGGAAAAGCACCAGGAATGGACTGCATCCCGGCAGATCTTTTTAAATACGACCTAATTAATTGGGTGCCATACATTACTTTTTTAGCTAATGCTATCTCGAGGGGGCGGGTATCCCGGATTCTTGGCATGGGGCTGAGATCTTGCCCATATTTAATAAAGGGGACCGATCTGTCCCAGGGAACTATCGTCCAATAAGTCTGATAGATGCCATCCAAAAAATCGTTGCCAGGATGGATGGAATTAGAGGATGTTTTATCTCCCCTTCAAGCTGGGTTTAGATCATGTATTAGTAAGATTGAACAGGTCTTTATGTTTATACTTATTTATTGGAAGGTTGTCAGTCTGGGAGGTGGCACTATTTATGCCGCCTTTGTAGACCTCAAGTCTGCTTTTAATTTAGTCCCTAGAGCCAAGCTATGGGACGCTTTAAGAAACATGGGGATGCCCCAGGAACTTTTAGAACTAGTAACCATGTTATATGAAGTGAATTTTGCCCAGGTCAGATGGGGCAAACAAGGGCAGGTTACAGAGAGATTCCCGGTGTCTCGTGGTGTACGCCAAGGGTGCGTACTTGCACCAACCCTGTTTTTGTTGTTCATTAACAGGGTTGTGCAGTACTTTGCAGAATTTCCAACTGACGCACCAGCCCTAGGTGGCACCAAGTTTCCGCTACTTATGTTTGCGGATGACACCTTAATAATGTCATAATGTCTCCAGGCTGCCGTAACTAAATTTGAAGAATTTTGCTACATTAACGACCTAGAGGTGAATGTAACAAAAACGAAATTCATGATTTTAACAAAAAATAGACCTGTGGTTGCACATGTTACCATGAAGGGTTCCAAATTAGAGCAGGTAAATGTCATGACATATCTAGGGGTTGTTTTGGAAAGTAGGCTAAGCTGGAAACTATATTAACAAAAGTAAGGAGTGCCACCAGAAAAAATGCTCAGAGAGCGATTTCTGCGGGATGGTTCACTATCAAAAAGAGAAGAAAGTCCTTCTTTGTTTCTTAGTAACCCCTCACTCACCGACCTAGTCGGTGACATGCTTCATCATCGGGGCCACCTTGATGGCCGAGTGCCATCAAGGTGTGCTTCAACACCTGAACTACAGTGGAGTTGGTATGTGAGTGATGAATGTGAAAAAGAAGTACGTGAGTTAAAAATTGTCCTGGTATGACTTGTATGAAAAAAACTTTATTCTTAAGACTACTGGACAATAGTAAAATATAAATGTCGATACAATTAAAGGTTTAGTTATGACCAAGTGTATCTGGAGAATATGTGGTGGGTCTACATGTTTCAAACCGTAATAGGAATTTCCGGTTTTTCTTCAGGACCAAATCAAGGAAAAGGGTGGTCAGGGTACACTAACACCCTGCCGTGCCTGCATTTCCTTGTGCCTTGACATCAAAATTCGTGGTGCCAGGCTAAAGAACAAAAAGAGGTATAACCCGGTGGTGGTTTACCTGAAAAAGACCTGTTGAGAGAAAAATAATAATCACAAACAAACTCGTTACAAGCCTGCAACGTAGTGAAGTGACGGAGTCTCATGTCTTCGTGTCTCTTGAATCATCCCATACTGCTATTATATGGTTGTATTATAGTGCAATATTTCAGGGGTGCACAGTGCAGCTCAAAGAGTATCGTGATTGATTCTTGGCGCAAAAAGGACCCTCAGTAACTACCTTGCACAACTATCAATTGTATGTGCTTTTTGTGGTAGTGGGCGTAAATTTCTTTACTCATTCGCACGCATCCCAAAACTATCGGTGCGTGGCTATGCAACACTCACGACAATCTCTAGGTGAGGGGCATAGCGATGTGATAACTGTTTCTTGATCAAACCAATGACAATACCAGACAAACACAACATAGAACACATAGTAGAAGATGCTTACTCCTAATGAAGGGTCATAGGGCAGCACGGGATGAGGGAGGGGAGGCCTGGGTTAAAAACATATTCTGTAAGGTAAGGGATAAAAGAGCGTTAGGGATAATCTCGCTTGCCCGTGAAGGAGACATGAGGAAAGGCCGGGTCACGAGGCCGACAAAGTCCGTGTAGCCCCGGGGTGCGCCGATTCTCTACTTACAGTTTTGCAGGTTAAAGGAAACAGTGTACCTATGTGTTCCCTCCATGCGCCCGTGATCGGAGTGAAAACGGGAACGCTAATAAGAGGGCCGCCATCGCGGATGTTGGGGGCGTGCCTAGCCTCGCGTGATGACATGGTGACGTCACGCTGTATACTACGGAGGCAGCGCTGGGACATGAGTTGCCTTGGTTACAACACTCGCTCTCTGGTGTTGTCCAAAAAACAAAACAAAATATCTGCAGACTGGAGTTTACACAGATGCAGGGGGAGCGATTCAGTTAATAAGTACAAAGGGAAGCGGTCAGGGGATAGAGTAGGTGGTTAATTCAGAGTTTTAGCGGGGACATGAATTTTCAGAAATTCAACGCCCGCAATACGGTGTTACCTAAACACTGCTTGAGAGACGTTAATAAACTACAAACTAATGACCGTTTTTCCAGGGGTGGAGGTTCCATATTTACATGGCCCGCTTTCTAGTATTAACTGGGCGTCAAAACACCGCAATCTGGTGTTTGCACAAAGATGGTCAAAGGGTGGTAGACAATAAAGGAGGATAGTATGTCTACTAATTCTAAAGGAACAATAATGAAATGACTAGTCCCTCAGGTGGATGGGCTTGTCGAGTGGCTGGCCCGTAATAGACCTGCTGAGAGTAAACAGAATGCCTGGGGTAACGCTACTAAACTGATTACAGAGGGCCTGACGGTGGTTACAACACATTGGCCCATTGTATATTGTCGTTAAGACCATTAATATGTGTGGACAGTCTGTACACCCATCTTTGTTCTTTTTCATATAGGCGCTTCTGCAGATTTGGCCCATTTGGTAGTTGCTCGATGACAGTCCATACCATGTCATTAGGTGTATGATTTTTCTCCAGGAAATGGTCAGTCAGTCTCGTTGCACTTTTTCTGCAGCGGATAGTGCTGCGATGTTCGCAGATCCGTTCTTTTATCTTCCTGGTGGTCATTCCAATATATTGTTTCTTGCAAGTACATTCGATCAAGTAGACAACATTGCAGCTATTGCAATTTGTGTGTGCAATTTGCCTCCATTCTTTGCCTTCTTCCAGGTGCAGTGTCTTTGTATTCCTAGTAAGGTGGCACACACAGCAATTGCCGCAGCGATAGTGACCAGTCACTTCGGGTAGACCCCACATCTCAGTGATAGATTGGGTGATTGGGACTGTCTTTAGTTTTGGTCTAGTTTTTACTAGGGTATCCTTCAGACTCTGTGATTTTTTGAAGGAAAAAACGGGCTTTTCCCAGTGCAAATTTCCAGAGTTTATGATCGCCCAGTGTTTATTTATACTCCTTGTCACCTGGTTGGATATTGTGCTGTATGTAGTCACGCACGTCAGAGGTATGGAGTTGCTAGCTCGTGATCTTTCTTCCAGGAGTACCTCTCTTGGCTGATTCCTTGCCCTTTTCTGGCATTTCTTTATGATCTTGTTGGGGTATCCACGACTTTGTAGTTTCTCCGATAGATCAGAGGCTTGTTCCTTATATTCAGATAGTTTACTACAGTTCCTTCTTAATCTGAGATACTGTCCGTATGGGAGATTCTCCCTTAGTGGACGCGGATGGAAACTCTCAAATCTTAGAAGGTTGTTTTTAGCCGTGGGCTTGTAATGAGTATGAGTCTCCAAACGGTTGTTCTCCTTGCTGATCACCACATCAAGGAACACAATTTTCTCCTTGTCATAGCAATGGGTGAATCTCAGGTTGCCATCACAGGTATTAATCCAGGAGATGAACAGGTCCAATTGTTCCGTGGGTCCCTGCCAGATTGCTAGGACATCGTCGATATACCGTTTCCAAAAAATCAGGTTTTCGCGAAAGGGGTTTGTGTCATTGAGGATGAACTTCTGTTCAAAGTCATGGACATAGAGTCCGGCCACGCTGGGAGCAAAGACACTTCCCATTGATGTACCCCCTGTTTGTAGGTAGAGTGTACCTTCAAATTCAAAGTAGTTACATTTTAGAGCCAGTTTTGCACATTCCAAGATGAAGGCTCTTGGTGTATTGTGTGGCCATTCATTGTTTGCCAGGGTTTCCTCGAGGACTCTGATGGTATCATCCTGAGGTATGTTTGTATAAAGGCTTTCTATGTCAAAACTCAGAAGTACTGACTGATCGTCTACCCTTAGATTCTGTAGTAGGTTAAGTAGGCTTTTGGTGTCTTGTAAGTAAGTTACTGTGTTTTGAACTATGGTCTTCAAGAAAAAATCACAAAATCTCGATAGAGGTTCCAATAGAGATCCAATGCCTGATACGATTGGGCGTCCAGGAGGTGGTAATCTACCCTTATGCATTTTTGGAAGGATATAGAAATAGGGAATTTTCTCTTCAGTAGTGCATAGGTAGTCCGCTTCCTGTTTTGATATCTTGCCAGTCGCTTCTGCAGATTCTACTAGTTGTACAATTTCTGATTTCAGATCGCTCGTAGGATCCGATTCCAACTTCTGGTAGTGTCTGTTGTCACTCAAGAGTCTGAGGCATTCTTCCCGATACATAGTTACGTCCATAATCACCAGACCCCCGCCCTTGTCTGCAGGTTTTATTATGATAGTTTCACAAGTACGCAAATCACTAAGAGCTCTGTTTTCAGCATTGCTCATGTTTTGAAATTTTGTAGTGTTCTGCATTTTTTCGACATCGTTGTAAACAGCCTGCTCAAAAGTGATAAGTTCAACAGGAGTGGTGTGTGTAGGTGGCGCCACGCCACGCCACCTACACACACCACTCCTGTTGAACTTATCACTTTTGAGCAGGCTGTTTACAACGATGTCGAAAAAATGCAGAACCATATAATAGCAGTATGGGATGATTCAAGAGACACGAAGACATGAGACTCCGTCACTTCACTACGTTGAAATTCCTATTACGGTTTGAAACATGTAGACCCACCACATATTCTCCAGATACACTTGGTCATAACTAAACCTTTAATTGTATCGACATTTATATTTTACTATTGTCCAGTAGTCTTAAGAATAAAGTTTTTTTCATACAAGTCATACCAGGACAATTTTTAACTCACTTACTTCTTTTTCACATTCATCACTCACATACCAGCTCCACTGTAGTTCAGGTGTTGAAGCACACCTTGATGGCACTCGGCCATCAAGGTGGCCCCGATGATGAAGCATGTCACCGACTAGGTCGGTGAGTGAGGGGTTACTAAGAAACAAAGAAGGACTTTCTTCTCTTTTTGATAGTGAACCATCCCGCAGAAATCGCTCTCTGAGCATTTTTTCTGGTGGTACTCCTTACTTTTGTTAATATAGATACCTAACCCAGGGGACTAGGAGTATTGTTCCGTCCACTTCGGTGGATAAAACCCCTTAACTCTCTCCTATTGTTTATGTCATAAGCTGGAAACCCCAGATCGATACTCTCTCCCTTAAGTTTGCGCAGCTATCGGGGTGTTTAATTAAGGAACAGAGAACCTCTCTAACTAAAAGGATAGGCCCCGCTTTGAAAATTTCTAATGCCAAGATAAGTTCAGCGATCTTGTACGGCGTGGACCTTTGGGCTTTTGCGGACCTTTCCCCGATAGTTAGACTCCAAAATAAATTCTTTAGAAACATAGTGGGCCTTCCCCCTTCTAGTGCCATGAAGCCTCTTTTATTGGATTTGGGCTGCCATGCAATCGATGATGAGGCACGTTTCAAACCAGTGGCCTTATGGAGGAGAATTTGGACTACCCCTGAACTGGCACTTTTTGCCAAAGAAATTTTGGATGTTAGATCTTTGGTGGGCTCGGGTAATATTCCCTGGTTTAAAAAAGTAAGACTGCTTTTAGAGAATATGGGTTTGAGTTACCTATGGTCTGACCCGGCTAACAATTCCTTTCCATTAAAAAAGGACTTTAAGGCATTATACTGGTTGACAGTACGACAAAAACATATTAACTTGATAAACACCTCATCTCTGAGTGGTAGGTTCCTGGAACACAAACTCGATCCGTCCTTAGAAGATTACTGGGATATATTTACTAAGAGTAGTGACAGGACGCTTTACCACCAGTTTAGGATTGGCTCGCTCCCAATAAGATCCTTTACAATAAAATGGAAAGGACAGGTGAATGAGTCTTGTCCCTTTTGCAAGGACCAGAAGGAGTCTCTTGGCCATATATTTTTGAATGCCCTGCCTATCTTGCACCCCGAATCAAATGGCTTAAACCGATCTGTAGAAACATGGGAACGCAGGTGGGGTTGGAGGCTCTAAGGATTATGAGGGCTGACACAAGGGAACCAGTGGTAATTGCAGTAGCAAAATTCCTGGGATGGACATGGATAATTAGAGTCAACCACTTAGATAAAGGTCAAACAGTATTCATTTAAATTGTTTTAAAACATATCCTCTGCTCGCTATTAATTGCTTTTCTGTAATATCTGCTGTTTTACCCTGATAGCGGCACCCTTTTTGCACATTACACTCTGCATTTTATATTTAAACTAGCAGCCCGCCCAAGCATTGCCCGGGGCAGAAGGGGGCTGGGGGCAGCATTTCAGGCTTGCGTGCACTCATGGCTTCCGCCCGTCCCTCCGCCCGTCCCTCTGTGCGCACCCGCTGCTCTTGGCTGCTTCACTTACCTCACCCGCCGGCATTGCCCAGGGCAGAAGGGGGCTGCGGGCAGCATTTTGAGCTTGTGTGCACTCATGGCTCCTGCCCGTCCCTCCGCCCATGCCTCGGTGCGCACCCGCGGCTCTTGGCTGCTTCACTTACCTCACCTGCCGCTCCTCCCCGCGCTGCTGATTTTACCGCTCCACTGCTCCTCCGCTTCTCGCTGCTCCTCACCGCTTGACCGCCGCTCCTCCCCGCGCTCATGTCCTCCGCTCTTCCTGTTGCTCCTGAACGCCGCTCCTCCCAGTGCTCCCGATGTCATCACGCAGACATCGCGTCCGGCGCTACTTGCAAGGCACTACTTTATTTTTATTTCTAAATTTTTTAAACAACGTATATTTTTTTTTTTTATATAGCCTATGTCCTTCTGCTTGCCCTGAGGTTTTCAAATATGTCTTGGGTGTTTGGATTGGTGGATTACTTTTCGAGTTTACCTGGCTCAAAGGACACAGTTCTCTCTTTATAATAGTAGTATAGATGAATCGTTTTTTAAACATCAGATGCTATGCCTAAGTATTTACGGTTATGCTTAAACATTTTTAAAATTATTGTGCAATAATTTAAAAGTAGATGTCTATGTATATTTTTATCTTTGTCTTTTATGATGAACTAATCGAAATAAAGACGTATGAACTGAACTGAGCTTCCCCTTCCGTGCACTGCAGTAAGGAATCAACACATCACCACTCCCGGCAGTAAGGAATTGACGCATCACCTCCACTGGAAGTAAGAAATCGAAGCATCGCTTTGCTTTTACAGCGCCTCCCCAGAGCTGTTTTTCATCTTTGATTTTGAGACATCCCAGGTACTTAGTGATAAAAGTGATGCATCCATAGTTCTATGGACTAAACTATATTGAACTTTTATATATAAACTGATATATTTGCTTGTGTATGTTGAATTTTGTCATTTTGGTCTTGTTTGATTCAGATAAATATTCGTTATTTTGCTAAACTGGTGTGGTGTCCTTTTGTGGTGGTTTCACTGTGTTACTGTGTGTGTATGTACAAATGCTTTACACATGGCCTCTGAGATAATCTTGACTTCTTGTGCCAAGATACAAAGGGGGTTAGCAGGGGTTATTTTAGCAATCCCCTGACCCCGACTAGAAACCACTACCAACCAGAGACCACCATTTCTAACAAAGCCTTATACTCCTGATGTCCCCGTGCCTGGCTAAGTATGGAACCTGAGAGACTGGGCCAAGTACCCCTTCTGCACTTGACTTGACATATTGTGGTCCAAGCAGTCCAGGGCTCCATCGGGGGAGGGAGGCGTGGATACAGGACAGTAAACATGGGCTCACAACTCAATATGTACACAGCAGCAGCAATAAATTATTGTCCAACCAATCTCACTTCTATGCCAAAAGAGAACTACACTACTGCTAGCTACATAAATAATAAATACAATCTCCACAATTACACAGCCCTTCCCTTGAGGTCAGAGCGCTAGTGAATCTTTGGAAGTTCCCTGTCCCACTCACTCCTCGCATTAGACGTCTTACTAATTCCCCATTCACTATTGGTGTGAAGCATTTGGGGCTGTTCTGTGTCTCTGGGCTCTCACAGCACCCTAGTTCAGGTGAGTGAACCGCACCCTAGCTGCACTCAGAGGGTGCAGAGTCTCTCACTTGTCGTCATGCTCCTGAAACAACCAGAGGCTTTCTGTAGCTCTTCCTGCTTTGTAAGTATTTGTTTGGATTGCAATGGAGGGTGGCTGTGACGATTCTGTCTTAAAATTCCTCACCCTGGTGAAGGAGCACTGGTCCTTCATTGTGTCCTCACTCTCCAGCAGGGGAAAGAGCTAGTTGCAATCCTTGGTGCTCCCGGAAACCCTCTCTGACATATGGGTAATCGAAATTCATGGTTCACATGCTTCTGCCTGATCAGCATATTGAAGTACTCCATGCGGCCTTTCCTGGCATATAGGGTCACTGCCACACTACACACAGGGCTGCAGGCCTTAACATAACACATGGCAGTCTTTTCCGTAGCATCCCTTACCGGCATACAGAGTTGCTGTATCACTACTGTGCACTGGCTCCAGCCTGATCGGTGAAGCATGATACACAGCTAGTTCATGGCAACCTGCCCCTGGCATACTGGGGTCGCGAACACTGTCCTGCTCAAAGGCAACTGCCTGATCGATGCAGCAGCCATTTCCTCACACCTACCACAGGCAGCCCACTCGACAGGACTCTTCAGTAGACCTCACTTCCTCCAACTCTCTCCTCTTCCCCACTGGGCACATTGGTCTTGGCAAGCAGGGAAATGCTGATGCTCCAGGATGCAGGGCAGGCGGTCTTGGATTCCCTGGGTGATGTCCCCTCAGCCAGCAAGGAGATTAGCAGGCCCTAGCACCCAGTTCTTGTCACAGGCCCTAGCTCCCAGTCCTTGCAGAGCTTCCTATCCTCACACAGCCTCTCAGGCTACTTGGCAAATGACAACATTTGGCATCTCAAACTTCTCTTCTTCCAGTCCATTACCAGACACCAAATGTGCCTTAGGGTAGTTTTATTTTTGGGTTCTGGTTCCTTTCAAGTGCCCACTTCTGTCCTCCCTCAGCCCCTTGAAAAGCAGTCTGTCCCAGCAGTAGTGTTTCTAAGGCTGACAGACCCACAACACGGGCCATGGGAGTGACTGGGGTTCACATCTCGATGTTAGCCACAGTGATACGTGCATCAAAAGGTTAGCCCCAGCGCATCAGCCCTACTTTTTGTAGTGAATACGTCGTAGACCAGTGGATCATGAAGAGAAGTTTTTATTCACAGGCTACATGGTAGTAGAGTCCAAGCAGCACAGGCTCCATGAAGCACAGCTCAACTTCCAACTACCCCACTACAAAAGGGTTTCTACCTCCAAGGTAACCATTGAAATTCTATGTAATGACATACAGTTCCACATGAGAATACTCAACCTAAGAATCTAAACAAGGTTAGAGAAAGATGCAGTAGCAACATGAGAAGCATTACTACACATCTTCCCTTCTTCCTAAAATAAAAAATAAATAAAATACACAAAAGGACAAAGCAACGGGAAAAGGAAAAAAGAACTGTAAAACATTTTCAAACAGTGACTAACACATGGCACGCTAAAACTATGACCTGAATTTGGCAGGTCTGACACTAACTTTGATGCTCCTTCTGGGACTCACCATCATGGAAGAGCACTTCAAAGGAGAATGGGAAGGTTCACAGTCCATAGGATCGGAAGGAGCACAATTCTGCACTGCCAAATGAATTACTTTGACAGGAACACTATACTTGCCAAGTCTCTGACCTGAAGAAAGGTCATCTTGACACCCTTCTTGGCTTCAAACCATTCCTTCTGCCTGGATTGAGTAGCACAAATATTTTCTTTGACAATGGACATACATTTCAAAACATCTGATTCAAATATAAGCTCCTCAACATCCACCCAGGACTGAGGCTGGTGTTAGCTTTCCTACCTCTCATGAGCTTGAAGGGAGAAACTTTGGTGGAAGATTGGGTTGCAGTACTGTAGAACCAAATCATGCTGTCCAAAGCCGAGTCAACGTTGTGGTTGCCCGCCTTTGCTCATTTGACACACTCTCCCACCACACCATTCTTTCTCTCAATGAGACAGTTGATTAGAGGATGATAGGGAGAACGTAGAGATGCCTCTAGAACAGCCCATAATTTATCACACACAAACTGCTTCCGATTGTCTGAAACAAGACACTTGGGAAAGCCCTCTCTCATGCACACATCTTTAAACAAATTGATGATGCTCTCGGCATTGGCTTCCTTCACCAGTCTGACCTCAGGCCACTTGGAAGCATAGTCCATTAGAACCAATATGAATCTTGAATCCCCAGAAAGTGTGTCATATGGTCCCATGATGTCAATGCCTACTTTCATCCAAGGCCTGTCAGGGCATTCTTTGGGGAGGAGAGGCGGAGTAAACACTTTAAGGAATTATCTGCAGCACCACACACTCAACATCCTGAAACAACCTCATCAATCACTGTGTCCATTCCAGGCCACCAGAAAGTATCACGTATGCAGCGTTTGGTCTGAGTGTCTCGTAAGTGTCCTTTATGAGCCCTTTCAATTATGTCATTCCTAAAAGACAGTGGAGGAATAAGCTTCCCTGCTCATAACAGCAAGCCATTCTCAAGCAAAATCTCACTCTCAACCTTGCAGTAAGGCTGCAACAGGGAAGACAACATCGGTTCTCTGGGCCATCCCTTCATCACATGAGCACACACATCCTGTAACACAGAATCCTCAAGGCAAGCATGCCTCCACTCTTCCTCAGAATACATAGTCAACCTAGGTATCTCTATGGCCGCAACCCACAATCCTCACAATCTTCATCCACAAGATCCTTGAACTTGATTTCATCATGCTCATCACCCATAATGGGAAAATAGGACAAAAAAATCAGCCCTACTATACTTACCCCACGAAATATGGCTCACATCATACTGGTATTGATGCAGTCTGGTAACCATCCTCAAAATCCTGGGGGTACAGCATTTGGTCATGTTGCCATTAAGGATGTTGACTAACGGCTTATGGCCAGTTTGTAAAAAGAAACGCTTGCCCCAAATGAAAGGATGGAATTTCTCAGGAGCTGCATCATGTGACCTCTGTAAAGCTCAGGGCATTTGAGAGGAAATGTTAAATACACGGCAGCCTTGGCCGTGGCAGAGGAGCACCATTACCTACAATTTAAAGGGAAGGCTTGGAAAGGAACTTTTTCTCTCCGTGTAAGCATGCAGCCCCTTGGCAAAACGAAGCCTGCAGTTTGGCAACCAAACTTACTCAAGGACTAAAACAAGCTTTTAATAATTACACAGAGACAATGAACTTTTTGACTCACCTTAGAGACTACATGAACCAGCATGCTATTGTGCAACTCTTGTGTGTAACGCCCAAAGTGGGTGGTGTTCTCAATAAAGCAACTAAAGAGACAACACTGGTGAGTCAGTCATTTCCCCTGTGTAGCAGTCCATGAAGAAGAGGCGATGGCCTCGAAACGCGTCGGGAACAGAAAAGGGAATCCTGAAATGAAATGGATGCAAAAAACTGCAAGCAGCCTCGAGCTTTCAGACCGGATGGTAGGAGCTGCATCGTGTGACCTCTGTAAAGCTCAGGGCATTTGAGAGGAAATATATATATATATATATATATATATATTCACTGAAAAAACCATAGGTTATAGACCATATATAGTTAGGAATTAGCATTTAGAAAACCTTATTTTACTCACACAAAACCATTGAAATTCCATATATAGTTAGTTGCACTAACTATATATCGCGCACCCGCAATCCACTGCTGATGATGTCACATATTACATCATTCATGACATGGTCAGTGACATCACTGATGACATCATCTAGTGTCTGTGTGTTTTTGTAAAGTTTAAATACGTTTTACATATTGAAGAATGACTGGATGAATGGAAGACTGAGTGTGTGTGTGGCTGGCTGGGAGGTGTGTGACGCTGTGCATATCAATGTGTACTTGTATCAGTGATTGTATAAGAGAGTAAGTATGTGTTAGTATATGTGTGAAAAGTATGGTGTTCTGTGTTTAACTATAGATGAGGAAATCGAAGTGTGATTGATTCTTCACAGGACTGACTTGGTGTATGAGTGCATATGATAGTGTTCTAATAATAACTGACTGTATGTATGAGTAATTGTATGGGTGAATGAGTGAATGTGTGTGTAGACGTACGAATCAGTGAGTGCGTATGTAGTAACTGGTATTGGTGTGTCATGATGTCATCAGTGATGTCATTTGAGATGTCATCAGTGATGTCATTTCAGATGTCATTAGTGATGTCATCAGTGATGTCACTGAAGTATGGTGTTCTGTGTTTAACTGTATAGATGAAGAAATGGAAGTGTGATTGATTCTTTACAGGACTGACTTGGTGTGTGAGTAACTCCATGGATGAGTGGCAGTGTGTGACTGTCTGCATAGGTGTATGAGTGCATATGATAGTGTTGTAATAATGAGTGACTGTATGTATGAGTGATTGTATGGGTGAATGAGTGAATGTGTGTGTAGACGTAGGAATCAGTGAGTGCGTATGTAGTAACTGGTATTGGTGTGTCATGATGTCATCAGTGATGTCATTTGAGATGTCATCAGTGATGTCATCAGTGATGTCATTTGAGATGTCATCAGTGATGTCATCAGTGATGTCACTGACCATGTCATGAATGATGTAATATGTGACATCATCAGCAGTGGATTGCGGGTGCGCGATATATAGTTAGTGCAACTAACTATATATGGAATTTCAATGGTTTTGTGTGAGTAAAATAAGGTTTTCTAAATGCTAATTCCTAACTATATATGGTCTATAACCTATGGTTTTTTCAGTGAATTTTCATGGTTTTGTAAATGCTAATTCCTAACTATATATGGTCTATAACCTATGGTTTTTTCAGTGAATTTCATTGGTTTTTTAACAGCTAATATCTGTAGCTGTAAAATGTATTCTTCTTTAAATCCAAAAATATATTTTATATGTTTATTAATAATTTTTTTTTTAATATTTTTTTTTCTTCGTTCCCGCTTCGCGAATCGGGAAGCTTCCCGTTAGCTGACCTTGATGCCGCGAAATAGACCGCGAGCCGGTAAACGTTTCTTTACCGCAACTGCCGCGTTAGAAAACAACACCGTGACGCCTCCCGTCCGCATGACGTTTCGCGTTGTCGCGTGATACGTCATATGACGTGCTACGTTAGCGAACTGGTACGCTTACCGAGTCGCAAAGCACAGGTTTCTGGAAGCAAACCTGGAGGCCCTGCAAAGCGCTTAACGTAAACACAGCAGGTCATGTGACTTGGTAATAACACTTTTCATTGGTTCATTTCGCTTTTGGTTTCCTAATGATGTAAGACTAGGTCATATAATCTAAAATGAACACTTTTCATTGGTTGAGAACTATTGTTTTTCCCAAATGATGAAAACCCCTCCTTCTTTCCTCACTCTGACTTTCATCTTTGTGAGAGAAAGACCCTTTGTTACCAGTGAGCAATGGCTTCTTTAGTAGCTTCAGCTGGTGCTTCCCCACCACCTCCACCACATCCAAGGAAGAGTGGACCACCTGCTCAAGTTATAATTCAGCAAGAAGAGGAAGAAGAAGAACAGGACGACGAGCACGAAGAGAGGCACTTTTTGCCTGAGGAGCCCAGGACGTCTCACCGGAAAGAAAACTTCATTTGGCAATTTTTTAAAATTCCCAAAGGTCAGAAAAAAGTAAATGCAAGATACGTAACTTGCCTTATATGTCAAGATAGACTGTCCAGAGGGACCGACAAAAAATACAGTTTCGGAAACTACACAATGCATCGCCATATGACTAGGTGGCATCCTAACAACTACAGTGCTGCACAGTTTCGTAACGACCTAGATAATCTCCCTATTATGGCCAGAAGATCTGTTGTACCGGAAGTAACGGGACCAGAGGGCAGGGAGATGGTGCAAAATATTCAAACGAGATTTCATGAAGTAAAACACGTCTGCGTACATTGCAATGGATTCATTTGCTACGGAGAAAGAAGCATCACTCTGATCAACAGAGCTTTTGACTATCATATGCAAGTTTGTACGAAACGCCCCAAATAATAAATACTTTTTTTTTGTTTTGTTGCTCCTGTTGAGCCCTTTACAATGAATCGTTTTCATTGCCCCCTGCAAGAAAAACCCAAAAAAATATAAAACTGTTCAGAAAAATTCAAAAAAAGTACAAAAATGTTCAGAAAAATAATAAAAAAAATATAAAACAACAAAAACAATAAAAAAAAAAGTTCTTTTCAGAACTACCTCCCCGTTATTAAAAAATTGGTACAATATTTGGAACTGTGCCAACCTCTATTTCTCGTAGTTCGCTTCCCAGTTCGCTCGCCGGTACGCGAACCGGAAGTGAACCAAAAATTTTTAAACAGTAAGTATAAGGGAAGGAAACAGACACTTATGTTAAAAGAAAGACAGCTATAGGGGAGTAAACTAGAGATACTATTACCCGTAATCCACTGCTGATGATGTCACATATTACATCATTCATGACATGCTCAGTGACATCATCAGCAGAGGATTGCGCGTTTTTTGGCAACGTGCCTTATCCACGGTTTAATAACGCTGCCTTTTGCTTTATATAAGTTTTCAAATTGTATGAAATATATACCAATAGGTCGTTATGAACCTTTAGGTAGTGCTTTTCTTCATGAGGTCTGGTCGCTTCCATACACATACAGATGTTTCAAAGATGATCAAGAAGTTTATCTGAATGGAGAGGAATGCACTGAGACGCCAGATCATTCACTAATGTGTAGGCACATACAGTTACACGGTTCATGCAACAAACACCGACCAAATATGGCTTGCGTGTTGCAAGGCACGCCAGTTCCTGCTATCATCCCCACGTTCAAGTTGTTGGAAAATGGTAGTTATTTGATGCTCAATAATGAAGATTGTTCTGGGTTAATTAAAAGTATTCCTTTTATCGTAACAGTAAGTGAACGGGTTATTTGCTGCAGAAATGTTCTATTTCCTCCCACACATGAACATAGGGAGTTTTCAATCTGGCCACAAATACCAACCTTGGGAGCACATTTCAACGGCATGGCAAGAATAAGAGCTCTTTTGTCTCAGAGAGAGGTGGCCTTGAGTTCGGCCCGTGAAACTTTCGTGCTTCACATAGCGAACACCCGTACAGAGGTGCAGACCCTTTTAAATACTGATTCGCCTTTGCATTTCAGCGACATGGTTCGGACTATCTTTGACGCGTCCTCCACAAAGGCCCTGGCGCACTTTTTTAAAGTTGTTACCAGTGGTCTCGTGACTTCATTTGAGAAAATCTTTGGAGTCATCCCTGCTTTCTTTCATTCTATTTTTTCCACTCTGCTTCGTGGATTCCCATTTTTACTTGCATTACCAGCGGACGCTCTTGTGCTTTTTTACATTTTTAAATATGGATGTCCCTCCTGTGCAAGCTCCCGCCCTGCAGCTGCTGACACTGTTCCGCAATCGCATGCTAGAATATTATGGCACAATGCCGTTGGCGATATTAAGCACGGCATATGGATTATCTTTTCGATTCTCCTACTTCACCTGTGTCCAGCCTGTATTTCACTGCCTGACCTGTGATTTCGATTGGGCCATTGATTTGTGTCTCTGCGGACCGGTTTCTCCTGACGTCGACTTTAATCAGCTGATGACTCCTATCATTACTCACGAGTTGGTTTGTCCTGGCGAAAGGATTATGGCTGTGGCATTGATGCATGGACTAATTGGTCCCTGGAATTTACTGGCGGCAACACAGTCTTTCTTGGAACAGAGCTTTCTTGAAAACCCACCGAGCTGTCCTCTGATGGTGATAGAGGATCCGGTGCTGGGAGAGCATGTATGTTCTTTTCCGCTTTTAAATTGGATGGCTGAACTCTTTTCGGATGAAGACGGTGACTTCCTATTGGAGGCTGTTGCAGCTTATTTTGCATACACAGTTATGTCATAGACCTTTTTCATGTTTGATATGCTGAGTACTAGCATTTCATTGACAATTCATTGACTTATTTGTCAAGTTTTTATTATTTAGCTTGCCTATTGGCTTAAGACTCGATAAAGTACTTGGCTG
This sequence comes from Lissotriton helveticus, assembly GCF_964261635.1. Taxonomy (NCBI): domain Eukaryota; kingdom Metazoa; phylum Chordata; class Amphibia; order Caudata; family Salamandridae; genus Lissotriton; species Lissotriton helveticus. The sequence goes on from NC_136059.1 coordinate 1,716,535,935, forward strand.
TTTTATTTTTCTTTAGCATTAAATTTTCCTAGTTTTTAATGTTTTACCTTGCGGACCGTCCACATATAAAGTTGCAATCTGCTCTCATGAGATGGCACTTCTATTATCTTATTCAGTTCGTTTCCGGATCATGGGGAGGTGTCATCTAGGTCCTGGATATCTTTACACCGTGTTAAGTTAGCATGGGCTCATTACCGGTTTAAACGCCATTTTTCCTTTTTTGCAACTTCTGCACACGACACTTAGTTGTTGCTTTAGCTTTCAACCTAGTAGTTCATCGTGGTTTACATGAGAATAATATGTTATTGCTCTACTATCTGCTTTGCTTGTTAAACTATATCTGTACAGCGAGTGCTGAAGTTTCAAGAACAACACGATACAGAATTGTTATGAGGTCTGATCTCCACGACTTCATACTCATAACATAAGTGCAGCTTCTGCCAATTCTGGGCATGAGGCGGGTTTTATATTGCTTTGCCGAACACACATACACAACAGTTGATGCGGTTCACATGAAGAGAGAGCTGGTGTATGCTGATGTGATTCCTTCAAATCTAAGACACTAAAGTATGGGCACGCCCTAAACCAACACAAACAGACCTTCTTAGCAAATAATATAATATGTGTATTAGGGAGGGTGAGATATAAGCAGCCGCGGGCCGTGGAGGGAGTTACGGTGGGGCAGGGAGGCGGGGAGGGGGAGGGGCAGGGTGGAGCCCTCTCCACCCTGCCCCTCCCCCTCCCCGCCTCCCTGCCCCACCGTAACTCCCTCCACGGCCCGTGGCTGCTTATAAGTGTTGCTAACTCTTATTCATTTACAGCATGTTAACATACTGTCACCATTCGCTTTTTATGTACTAGTAACTATGCTGGTAATTTTGCTACTGATAATATGTGTACTTGTATTATCTAAGATACTACGCCTGAGAAGACGGCATTAGTAAATAAACATTTCAAATACACATGTGTTCTTCTTAACTCCATGTTCTGGTTTCTAAGAAATATATAACGACCGACTGTTCATGAGTTCCACGTATCCTGAGGTACTATAAGTTCATATTCTGGATTGTGTAAACATTGAGAGTTTGTTATATCCAATGTGACACTGTACCTAGCTTGCTAAGGGGTTTTTGATTACTAAGGTGAGTTTTGGGACACCCTAATTCGCCGAGGTTCCAATCCTCTGTCCACAGTTCTGTGTGAGAACAGAAACCCTGCGACAGGGGCACCCCCGACCCTTGCTGGAGCTTCATCACACTTGCGATACAACTCCAGCAATGCGCCACCTTTACGGCACAGATACATCACGCATCTGTGCTGTTTTTGCCCCATGATGCGCCGCATTGTAAATGCAGCACACCATAGGTGACGGAACAGCGGCACAGAATGACTAACACATCCCTGGTGATGCGCCAGTCATCATAAATCTATCCCTATGCTTCTTATCTTGTTAGAGATGAACCGCCATATGTATCATCAAAGTTTTTTGCATTTCCTAAATAGCGAACTTTAAGGAATAAATAGCGATTCTTTACCATTCCTAGTTTGCGATGAGCTATTTGCTAATTACAAATTACCCATTCATTTCCTTCATTTCCATAGGGCGGTTGGACTCACTTTTAGCTCGAACGGCTGAATGGATTTCCACGAAACTTGGCAAGATTGTAGGGACTGGTAGCCCGATGTGCCTTTGCTATGTCTCAAGATATATGCTCCAGTGGTTTTTACGAAAATTAACTTTTGAAAAATATATATTGGGCTACATTGGCCTATATATATGTTGGAGCCCAAATGTAGCCCAATGTAGCCCAATGAAGCCCAATGAAGCCCAATGTAGCCCAATGTAGCCCAAAGATGGCCGCCAGAGACAAAAAAAACAAATGTAGCCCAAATATCAGCCAGATGTAGCCCAACTATAGCCCAGTGACAGAATGACCAATCAGCTTCGCAAACCTCCGTTACGCGAAGCGGAGCGCTGTTACAGATATATATCTTTTTTTGAACGTTAATTTCTCAAAATCCACTGGAGCACATATATTGAGACCTAGCAAAGGCACATCGGGCTACCAGTCCCTAATATTTTACCAAGTTTCGTGCAAATCCATTCAGCCGTTCGATTATTATTATTATTTTTTTTTTTTGCCCCGCGGGGCCCTTTTAAAACCTCCACATCAAACCTAGGGGGTCAGCGAGGATCTACTATGCCCCCTTATGGTCATTTGCCCCTTCGCTTTGGCCTCCTCTTGTCTCTCGATCCTACCGAGAGACAAGATGGCGGCCGCTACGGACTGTTTGGAATGTTTACAGACGCCGGAGAACCAATCAGCTTCGCTTCACAAAGCTCCGTTGCGCGAAAAGTACGCGTACTGGAGCGCTGCCCGGTCCACTGTTACAGATATATCTCTTTTTTTAAACGTTAATTTCTCAAAATCCACTGTAGCACATATATTGAGACCTACAAAAGGCACATCGGGCTACCAGTCCCTACAATTTTGCCAAGTTTCGTGCAAATCCATTCAGCCGTTCGGGCTAAAAGTGAGGCCAACCGCCCTATGGAAAACTCAATGTTAAAAACACGTTTTGGGACCCCCTTTTTTCTCGACCCCCCCTGGACGAACCCCCCCCCCAATTTTCAGGGGCTGCTCAGAAACAAAATGTGCCATTTTCCTGAAAATTTCAGCCAATTCCGTCCACAAACGCCAAAGTTATTAGACATAGAATTTTCAAAAATCCCATAGAGAAAAAATCCTAACTATATATACCTACTGGCGACCGCCAGTAGGTAATATATATATATATATATATATATATATATCCAAACACTTCAGATGAGCCCTCGGTGGGAAACAGCAACAAGTCGGAAATTTGGATCCATTTCAATCAGGATCAGATGCAGCATGAGACGCACTCCGGCACAGGCATCTCTCCTGTTCCTTGCCAAACCGGTTTCGAGATTGTCCTCCCTTTTTCAATGGCAGCTGTTCACTCGAAGAACCTGGTGTGCACTTTCATACTTAAGAGCCTGCCTCAGTGGGCATGTCCAAAAAGGAATTGTGGTTCTTGTAGTGCTTACGATATTTCCTCAGGTGAGTAGGTTCTGCGTGGCAGCAAAGTTAATTATAAAAGTTTATAAAACCCCTGTGGGCTGATGCATTGTGGCGTTGGGCATCCTGCTGTGTTTTATCATCTGGTCACAGGACTCCGACCTCCCGAAGAGATGACACCGCTTGGCGCCATCACGGGTCCGCCCTGGGGCGGCATACTTCATTCCCGCGGCTGGACTCAGGCCGCAAAACATCCAAACACTTCAGATGAGCCCTCGGTGGGAAACAGCAACAAGTCGGAAATTTGGATCCATTTCAATCAGGATCAGATGCAGCATGAGACGCACTCCGGCACAGGCATCTCTCCTGTTCCTTGCCAAACCGGTTTCGGGATCGTCCTCCCTTTGTCAATGGCAGCCGTTCACTCGAAGAACCTGGTGTGCACTTTCATACTTAAGAGCCTGCCCCAGTGGGCGTGTCCAAAAAGGAATTGTGGTTCTTGTAGTGCTTACGATAATTCCTCAGGTGAGTAGGTTCTGCGTGGCAGCAAAGTTAATTATAAAAGTTTATAAAACCCCTGTGGGCTGATGCATTGTGGCGTTGGGCATCCTGCTGTGTTTTATCATCTGGTCACAGGACTCCGACCTCCCGAAGAGATGACACCGCTTGGGGCCATCACGGGTCCGCCCTGGGGCGGCATACTTCATTCCCGCGGCTGGACTCAGGCAAGAACCATAATTCCGTTTGGACACGCCCACATGGGCGGGCTCTTGAGTATGAAAGTGCACGCTAGGCTCTCTGAGTGAACAGCTGCCATTGACAAAGGGAGGACGATCCCGAAACCGGTTTGGCAAGGAACAAGAGAGATGCCTGTGCCGGAGTGCGTCTCATGCTGCATCTGATCCTGAATGAAATGGATCCAAATTTCCGACCTTGTTGCTTTTTCCCACAGAGTGCTCAACTTTAGTGTTGGGATATATATATATATATATTAGCATTTAAAAAAAACTTTGAAATTCACTGAAAAAACCATAGGTTTCAGGAGTTATATAGTTAGGAATTAGTTTTTAAAAAACCTTTGAAATTCACTCAAAAAACTATAAGTTTTAGTGGTGTTATAGTTAGCTGGACATTTTACTCATACAAAACCAATGAAATTGCTCCTACATAGTTAGCTGTACTAACTATATTTCGCGCACCCGCAATCCACTGCTGATGATGTCACATATTAGATCATTCATGACATGGTCAGTGACATCACTGATGACATCTCAAATGACATCACTGATGAGTGGATATATATAAATAAATATTTGGATGGAGGATTTAATAGCAGTGTAATTGACTGTTTACTTGACCAATTTATAATGTCTCACTAAATATAGTGGATAGTGACTAAACTGTGTGAATATCTGTATCACTTTGTCAGTTGTTGTGTAAACTGATTCTACAGTTGGTTACTAGCTATGTGAAAGTCTATATTAGTTATTGATTAGTTAACTGAGTATTTGTATGGGAGTGTGAAAGTGTGTGTGGTTCGGTGGGGGGGTGTGACTGACCAAAGATGTGTGAATAGTTGATTCAGTAGATATATGAAGTTAAAACTACATGTTCTAACAGTTTGGGTGAGGGAATCTCTTTATGGGTGTGGTGATGAGCAAATATATTTCTCAAAGGTACAGGTCCAACAAACTAGAAAAATAAAAGGCAGTGTATGTGTCAGTTGTTGTATATAAATAAGTATACATAAGACACAATGATTGTGTGAGTGACTGTATGGATAACTGTATACTTGTAATAATGATTTTATAATTCACTAAGTATGACTTACTATCTAAATGAATAGAAGAAGTTGTGTTTGTATAAGTGTTTTGCTAAGTAAATATGTAAGTATGATCCATTGTTTGCATAAGTGAGTAGGATGACTTCATATGTGAATAGGATGCATGCTGTTGTTTAATGTCGATATAGATGTATAAGTATTTTTGATAGTGTTCTATTGTTCATTGATATCATGTATGAGTGAATCCATAGGTAAGTGATTAGATGTGTGTATACATCTATGAATCACTGAGTGGATTTTTAGATACTTGTATTGCTGTGACAATGGATTTCAATATGATACTCTGTATTTTACAAACAGTGATGAAAAATTGTAATAGTGTATGAAAAGGTGTATGTGATTGTCACGTGGATGGTGTCATCAGTGATGTCATCAGTGATGTCATTTGAGATGTCATCAGTGATGTCACTGACCATGTCATGAATGATCTATTATGTGACATCATCAGCAGAGGATTGCGGGTGCTCGAAATATAGTTAGTACAACTAACTATATAGGAGCAATTTCATTGGTTTTGTATGAGTAAAATGTCCAGCTAACTATAACACCACTAAAACTTATAGTTTTTTGAGTGAATTTCAAAGGTTTTTTAAAAACGAATTCCTAACTATATAACTCCTGAAACCTATGGTTTTTTCAGTGAATTTCAAAGGTTTTTTTAAATGCTAATTCCTAACTATATAAGGGCTGAAACCTATGGTTTTTTCAGTGAATTTCAAAGGTTTTTTAAATGCTGATTCCTAACTATATAAGGCCTGAAACCTATGGTTTTTTCAGTGAATTTCAAAGGTTTTTTAAATGCTAATTCCTAACTATATAAGGCCTGAAACCTATGGTTTTTTCAGTGAATTTCAAAGGTTTTTTAAATGCGAATTCCTAACTATATAAGGCCTGAAACCTATGTTTTTTTCAGTGTTTTTTAAAAAAAAATTGATTTGTTAACTGGCTTATTAAGTGTATCTTAGTGAATACATATATTAGCGAGTAATGTTTAAATATTTATATATATGCATGAATGATATAATATGTGACGTCATCAGCAGTGCATTGCAGACGTGCAAGTTATTGTGAGTCCAACTAACTATAACGTGGGAATTTCAATGGTTTTATGCGAGTAAAATTTCCAGCTAACTATAACTGGTGTGAAACCTATGGTTTTTTCAGTGAATTTCAAAGGTTTTTTAAATGCTAATTCCTAACTATAACTGGTGTGTAACCTATGGTTTTTTCAGTGAATATATATATATATAAAATTTCTATGGCAAAATGAACCCCCTCATTTTGTTCCTTTTCAAATTAAATGTATTAAGTGTTACCACTTTATTCCAATCAAGATGACTTCAGGTGTGCCATACTTTTGTCATAAGTAAGACTGTTAGCGTTCTAGTTGTTCTTTAGAACACTCTGGGACATTCTGTCATTGGGCTATAGTTGGGCTACATCTGGCTGATATTTGGGCTACATTTGGGCTCGTTTGTCTCTGGTGGCCATCTTGGGAGACTGCATATCAGAATTTTTTTTATGAAATATAAGAGGATTTGAGAAGTCACTCAAAATGTGCCCTAATTTTTCTTTCTTCAGCACTAATCATAATTTCTATGGCAAAATCAACCCCCTCATTTTGTTCCTTTGCAAATTAAATGTTTTAAGTGTTAACACTTTATTCCAATCAAGATGACTTCAGGTGTGCCATACTTTTGTCATAAGTAAGACTGTTAGCGCTCTAGTTGTTCTTTAGAACACTCTGGGACATTCTGTCATTGGGCTATAGTTGGGCTACATCTGGCTGATATTTGGGCTACATTTGTTTTTTTTTGTCTCTGGTGGCCATCTTTGGGCTACATTGGGCTACATTTGGGCTCTAACATATATATAGCCCAATGTAGCCGAATATATATTTTTTCAAAGTTAATTTTCGTAAAAACCACTGGAGCACATATCTTGAGACATAGCAAAGACACATCGGGCTACCAGTCCCTACAATTTTGCCAAGTTTGGTGGAAAACCATTCAGCCGTTCGGGCTAAAAGTGAGTCCAACCGCCCTATGGAAATTAACATGGGGGAAATGCGTTTTGGGACCCCCCTGTTATCTCGGCCCCCGCTTGATGAATCCCCCCCAAACTTTCCGGGGAGGAGCGGAGCACTGCGAGGCAAAGTTAAGGAAATTTTCAGGAAGATTCCTCAACCGGCGCCAAAGTTATTCCCAATAGAATGTTGTGATTTCCCTATGGAAAACAATCCTAACTATATATACCTACTGGTTATCGCCAGTAGGTAATATTTATATAGATATGAGTCACAAAGGTGGTCCAAGGCTGGGTAATGGCGGCGCACTTACTGCCGGTGCGTAGCTCTGCCGCAGGACCAAGCGGCTACACATTACAACACTTTCTCCCCCTTCAAGGAAACGATGAGCCGCACACGCAACACAGTGCTTTCAAAGCATTTATTCGAAAATTTTTGGGCGATCCTGACGCGTTTCATTCCATCTTGGAACTTCTTCTGAGGTGAGCCCTGGCAAAAAGGAACTGATTGTGAGTCCCCACAGGTACAAATCTTTAGCCATTCACGGCCCTCTAGTGGGCATCAACATGATATTTTACAGTGCATGATGGTATGTGTGGTTTTCACAATTCAGTCCAAACATTACGAACCCTCCAGTGGGCTGCCTTTTTCAATTTTGATTGTCTCGATGGAGATAGTCTCCAATTCAGTGTTGCTCCGCACTGCAGAACCACATTCAAGGCTGCTGCGGAACCATGCCAAATTCCAGAATCTGGCAGCGTCCGTTACCCAAGATTCGATCTTCACGAGTCACAAAGGTGGTCCAAGGCTGGGTAATGGCGGCGCACTTACTGGCGGTGCGTAGCTCTGCGGCAGGACCAAGCCGCTACACATTACAACACTTTCTCCCCCTTCAATTAAACGATGAGCCGCACACGCAACACAGTGCTTTCAAAGCATTTATTCGAGAATTTTTGGGCGATCCTGACACGTTATATTCCATCTTGGAACTACTTCTGAGGTGAGCCCTGGCAAAAAGGACCTGATTGTGAGTCCCCACAGGTACAAATCTTTAACCATTCTCGGCCCTCTAGTGGGCATTAACATGATATTTTACAGTGCATGATGGTATGTGTGGTTTTCACAATTCAGTCCAAACATTACGAACCCTCCAGTGGGCTGCTTTCTTCAATTTTGAATGTCTCGATGGAGATAGTCTCCAATTCCGTGTTGCTACGTACTGCAGAACCACTTTCAAGGCTGCTGCGTAACCATGCCAAATTCCAGTATCTGGCAGCGTCCGTTACCCAAGATTCGATCTTCACGAGTCACAAAGGTGGTCCAAGGCCGGGTAATGGCGGCGCACTTACTGGCGGTGCGTAGCTCTGCGGCAGGACCAAGCCGCTACACATTACAACACTTTCTCCCCCTTCAAGGAAACGATGAGCCGCACATGCAACACAGTGCTTTCAAAGCATTTATTCGAGAATTTTTGGGCGATCCTGACGCGTTTCATTCCATCTTGGAACTTCTTCTGAGGTGAGCCCTGGCAAAAAGGACCTGATTGTGAGTCCCCACAGGTACAAATCTTTAACCATTCTCGGCCCTCTAGTGGGCATCAACATGATATTTTACAGTGCATGATGGTATGTGTGGTTTTCACAATTCAGTCCAAACATTACGAACCCTCCAGTGGGCTGCCTTTTTCAATTTTTAATGTCTCGATGGAGATAGTCTCCAATTCCGTGTTGCTCCGCACTGCAGGACCACTTTCAAGGCTGCTGCGGAACCATGCCAAATTCCAGTATCTGGAAGCGTCCGTTACCCAAGATTCGATCTTCACGAGTCACAAAGGTGGTCCAAGGCTGGGTAATGGCGGCGCACTTACTGGCGGTGCGTAGCTCTGCGGCAGGACCAAGCCGCTACACATTACAACACTTTCTCCCCCTTTCAGGAAACGATGAGCCGCACACGCAACACAGTGCTTTCAAAGCATTTATTCGAGAATTTTTGGGCGATCCTGACCCGTTTCATTCCATCTTGGAACTTCTTCTAAGGTGAGCCCTGGCAAAAATAACCTGATTGTGAGTCCCCACAGGTACAAATCTTTAACCATTCTCGGCCCTCTAGTGGGCATCAACATGATATTTTACAGTGCATGATGGTATCTGTGGTTTTCACAATTCAGTCCAAACATTACGAACCCTCCAGTGGGCTGCCTTTTTCAATTTTGAATGTCTCGATGGAGATAGTCTCCAATTCCGTGTTGCTCCGCACTGCAGAACCACTTTCAAGGCTGCTGCGGAACCATGCCAAATTCCAGTATCTGGCAGCGTCTGTTACCCAAGATTCGATCTTCACGAGTCACAAAGGTGGTCCAAGGCTGGGTAATGGCGGCGCCCTTACTGGCGGTGCGTAGCTCTGCGGCAGGACCAAGCCGCTAAACATTACAACACTTTCTCCCCCTTCAAGGAAACGATGAGCCGCACACGCAACACAGTGCTTTCAAAGCATTTATTCGAAAAGAAGTTCCAAGATGGAATGAAACGTGTCAGGATCGCCCAAAAATTCTCGAATAAATGCTTTGAAAGCACTGTGTTGCGTGTGCGGCTCATCGTTTCCTTGAAGGGGAAGAAAGTGTCTGCGTTCTGCTGTGGCCGTGTGCTGGGGGCATGACAAATGCTGGGGGCATGTGGTACGTTCCGCCCTTCATGCCATGTGAGTCGTAATTGCGCCGCATCAAGGGGCACGCTGGGGGCATGACACGCTGGGGCCGTGACAAACGCTGTGGGCGTGTGTCCGCGCTGTGGGCGTGTGTCCGCCCTTCATGCCATATGAAGCGCCAATTACGCAATTGCGCCGCATCAAGGGGCACGCTGGGGGCGCGACAAACTCTGGGGGCGTGCGCTACGTTCCACTCTTCATGCCATCTGGGTCGTACATTAATCAGATCGTCTGCTGTGGCCGTGTGCTGGGGGCATCACAAAGGCGTTCACCCCGAAGCATGGTAAGTAACTATTCGCAAGACTCCCTTGGGGGACTGCCTGTTGTCTCACACATACTGGGGGTGCCGAAAGCAGTGTGTGCTTTGGCCTGGGTGCGTCTGAAAGGGCTGAATGCAGTGAGTGGCTTGGGCTGGGTGTGTCTAAAAAGCACTCGGGCCGAAGAGCGTCGGTGTGGGTCATAAAAACATAAGAACAGCGGGAAACAATCATTCAAGACTCACACAATTCTAATTGTTAGACGGTCGCCGCTGGCCCTCAAGTGGGGGCACACGCGACTGAGGGTGTCTGCGGGTACAATTGCTGCAGCCTCTCATGCGTGCTGTTACTAAACTATCACATTAAACCAAAATACACTTGCCTGCAAACATCAGCCAGGGCTGTAGCGGGGCTCAGGCGGCGGATCACTACACTAATTACATGCACCTGCTAACATGAACCAGGGCTGCAGCTGAGCCTCAAGCGGGGGGACACGCGCCTGCTAACATCAACCAGGGCTGCAGCTGGGCCTCAAGTGGGGGAACACGCGAATGACCGTATCTGAATACACACATTACACACATTCTATTTCATACCCGGACAACGTTGGGACCGGCTGCTAGTTGAATATATAAAGCGTACATGCACTTTCCAGCAGATGCATTTAGCACACATGCAGTGCATCCTTCATATATTGTACCACTCACTGGTACACATACACCCAGCACATGCATTTATAATGCACAGTGCATAGCACTACATCTTCAGGTAGTGCACCACTCATAGGCACATACATATCCAGCACGTGTTCACCATGCACACATTGTTCTGTACTACATTATTCCTTTATTGCATGCTTCTCAGGAACACATACACCCATCTCAAATACACCACATCTGCGCTGTGTAGTACCTCACAACAAATCAATGTAGGACAAGGGTGAGTTAAGCACACAACAGCAGAACTTTAAAGGTGAGTGAGCCTATAAGCCTCACTTCAGTGACACTGGTTAAAAAGCACCTGTTGACTCCTACCACTCTCTGCACAATATGCTGCCATCAATGTGCTCATGCAGCTTAACTCATGATGAAGCGGTACAAAAGGGGGTGGTGATGGATTAAACCCAGATCAGTTGACTGGGGGTGAGTGTTTGATTTGCTCAATTGCTCCGTCCATCATACCCTTTTGTATCGCTTTGTTTGCCCTAAGTTGGCAGGGTATGCTCAGACGTGAGTCCCTTGCTCACTTTGCCACTGGATTCAAGATAGCCTGGCAGAGTAGGATTATGAATCTGAAACCGGTCCCAGGATGCTTGTTTCCGGTCCAGGGAAGACATGGCTTGGCAGTTCGGGCTGGACTGTTCCCATGAGGCACAGGGTCAGACTGATATGCATATGGCCATGTCTGAACTAGGGTGGCAGAGTGAGCTAAAGAATGGTGATGGATCAAACCCAGATCAGTTGACTGAGGGTGAGTGTTTGATTTGCTCAAGTGCCCATCCATCATCCCCTTTTGTATCGCTTTGTTCACCCTAAGTTGGCAGGGTATGCTCAGACGTGAGTCCCTTGCTCACTTTGCCACTGGATTCAAGATAGCCTGGCTGATGAGGATTATGAATCCGAAACCGGTCCCAAGATGCTTGTTTCCGGTCCAGGGAAGACATGGCTTGGCAGTTTGGGCTGGACTGTTCCCATGAGGCACAGGGTCAGACTGATTTGCATATGGCCATGTCTGAACTGGGGTGGCAGAGTGAGCTAAAGAATGGTGATGGATTAAACCCAGATCAGTTGACTGGGGGTGAGTGTTTGATTTGCTCAAGCGCTCCGTCCATCATCCCCTTTTGTATTGCTTTGTTCGCCCTAAGTTGGCAGGATATGCTCAGACGTGAGTCCCTTGCTCACTTTGCCACTGGATTGAAGATAGCCTGGCTGTTGAAGATTATGAATCCGAACCCGGTCCCGGGATGCTTGTTTCCGGTCCAGGGAAGACATGGCTTTGCAGTTCGGTCTGGACTGTTCCCATGAGGCACAGGGTCAGACTGATTTGCATATGGCCATGTCTGAACTGGGGTGGCAGAGTGAGCTAAAGAATGGTGATGGTTTAAACCCAGATCAGTTGACTGGGGGTGAGTGTTTGATTTGCTCAAGCGCTCCGTCCATCATCCCCTTTTGTATCGCTTAACTCATGATAAAGGCAGTAACCTTACACCTGTCTTTGGGCACCCCTCTCCATCTAACAAGACTGCAATCCATGAGACAGGCCTATGTCAAGGCACACACACATGAACCGTGTTTGGCTGTGACAACAAACATCAGTATTAAGGATCCAGACATTAGTACAGTTGGGCACTCAAAGCAGGGATTCACGTCTTTATGTAGAGGACTTTTCCATTCCAACACCCCTTCAGTGAAAGAATGTGATGTTCATCCTCTCCAGACGGTCTCTGCAATGTGAAAAACAGGAATGTCACATCCCCCAAGGAAAGTAAGATGAAAGTGGGATTTTTAGATTCAGTTTTGACATTTGCTGAGCATTCTCGGTATCCGCTCACGCCAATTTGACCGGGTTTGCCCTCAGTCTATAATGTTTAGAAAGAGTTTTGAGAGGTTCCCCCGGTTGCTGGTTGACATTGTGCCAAAAATACTGCAGCGATCAAATCTAGTGGTGCTCCTCCGCTAAGACGGAGGAGTGTTGCTCCACTAAACTTGGAGCAGTTTAAAAGGAAAAATGAAATAATAATAACAGAAGTTATTAGCATTATATTTTGAGTATTAGCCAGGTTATGCGGGGCGAAGCTGGGCTCTTGTGATGTTAGGGAGGAGGAGTGGTTGCTGCAGTCTAAAGTGTGCATTAGAGTTTGGCCAGCCGCCTTGGCCCAGCAAAACAGTCATTTGTAATTTGCATGTTCTCTAATAGGCTGCAATGCACAGCCTGGTGGGGAACATGCACACGCTCTTTGAGCACCAAACCACGGCAATGCACATTTTACCTATTAAAACATTGTTACCTATATCTATTCACTATTTTTTCATTTCAATGAATATTTAGGGGCCTATTTAAAAGTCTCTGAAGTGTCACTTTTTGTTATGCTCCAGCAGCGCAGATTGCTAAATCATATCTATAAGGCCATGCAAAGACACTATGCACAGCTTTGGATAGCCTCATAGATATTGAGTAAGGCCTTACTCTGCGCTCTTGAGGCATTCCATGGGCGTTGCGGTGGCTTTTCCCACCCAACACCCATGGATTTTGACGATGCTCCAGGTTTACAAAATCATGTAAACTTGGGGAAGTGCCAAATCCTTACATCTTCTGAGGTGAGGCATAAGGAAATACATGTCTTTATTTCTCCTCATTATTTCCTCTTTCCATGTGTGCTACTATCTCTGTTATCATTAGGAGACACCACAAATCGTGTGTACTTTGACAATCTCCACCAAGTGGAGGGTAGACATGTTCACATCCTACACACAACTTGAGGCACCATACAAATGACTATAAAGAATGAGCATGGGCGTAAAATTTGTTCCGCTTGCGGATTTTGCGGATTTTCTGCAATTTTGCGAATCGCGCAAAATCGCGTCAAAATCCGCGAATCCACGAGCGGGACAAATTTTGCTCAGGAAATACTTACAGGGTTAAAGCAGGTGCCCAAATTGAAGCTAATTTCTTTGTAACCATTTACAAAATGGTTACAAAGAAGTTAACTTCAACTTGGTCACCTGCTGTAACCCTGTAAGTGCTTCCTGATCTGGTGCCTCGTTGCCTACTTGCAACTATTCTCTGACCCTGCTCTGACCCTCAAAGTAGGGTCAGAGAATAGTTACAATTAGGCAACGCGGCTCCTGTCACTAAAATTAAACCTCAGCAGGAAGCACTTACAGATAACAGGTGCCCGAGTTGAAGCTCAAATTCAGTAACGCATTATAATCAGCCCAAGAATCTAGTGAGCACGGTCGATGCTAGGCAGGTGTGCTTTCTCCCCAGATCTACCATCTACAATTAGCTTTAATCTGTGATGGGGGTCTAGGCATCCACGAGTTTCTCGAGCGCAATTCCCCTGTACTTCCAGTGACCAGGAGGCTGCTTTCTCCTCATCTGCTGCGCTGATCGGCCTCTGACCCTTTAAGCGAGACGCATGTGAACTCGCACAGACGCCCGGCCCCAGTCCACACACACGAGGCTATGCAACCTCTTCCCGCCCTTTCCCGCCTATGGGCGCGGTGGCAAAGTTACAGACACACGGGGTCACTGGAGACAACTCTTCTGGGCCTTTACACAGCTGTAGTGAAGGAAAAGCACAATACATTTACCCAATGAGGTAGCACTTACTGCTTTCTCCTCATTTGCTGCGCTGATCGGCCTCTGTACCCTTTAAATGAGAGGCACGTGAACTCGCACAGAAGCCCGGCCCCAGCCAACACACACTAGGCTTTGCAACCTCTTCTCGCCCTTTCCCCCACTGTGATAGACAGCTCACTCGAGGGACCTCGGTGCCTATGGGCGTGGTGGCAAAGTTATAGACACACGGGGTCACTGTAGACAACTCTTCTGGGCCTTTAAACAGCAGTAGTGAAAGAAAAGCACAATACATTTACCCAACGAGGTAGCACTTACTGCTTTCTCCTCATTTGCTGCGCTGATCGGCCTCTGTACCCTTTAAATGAGAGGCATGTGAACTCGCACAGAAGCCCGGCCCCAGCCCACACACACTAGGCTTTGCAACCTCTTCCCGCCCTATCCCCCACTGTGATAGACAGCTCACTCAAGGGACCTCGGCGCCTATGGGCGTGGTGGCAAAGTTATAGACACACGGGGTCACTGGAGACAACTCTTCTGGGCCTTTACACAGCTGTAGTGAAGGAAAAGCACAAAACATTTACCCAACGAGGTAGCACTTACTGCTTTCTCCTCATTTGCTGCGCTGATCGGCCTCTGACCCTTTAAACGAGAGGCATGTGAACTCGCACAGAAGCCCGGCCCCAGCCCACACACACTAGGCTTTGCAACCTCTTCCCGCCTTTTCCCTCACTATGATGGACAGCTCACTCGAGGGACCTCGGAGCCTATGGGTGCGTTGGCAAAGTTACAGACACACGGGGTCACTAGAGACAACTCTTCTGGGCCTTTACACAGCTGTACTGAAGGGAAAGCACAATACATTTACCCAACGAGGTAGCACTTACTGCTTTGTACTCATTCGCTGCGCTGATCGGCCTCTGACCCTTTAAACGAGAGGCATATGAACTTGCACAGAAGCCCGGCCCCATCCCACACACACTAGGCTATGCAACCTCTTCCCGCCCTTTCCCCCAGTGTGATGGACAGCTCACTCGAGGGACCTCCGCACCTATGGGCGCGGTGGCAAAGTTACAGACACACGGGGTCACTGGAGACAACTCTTCTGGGCCTTTAAGCAGCTGTAGTGTACGAAAATCACGATACATTTACCCAACGAGGTAGCACTTACTGATTAGCCAGTAGAAAGTACTCCAGTTAAGTATGGTGCAAATCGCAAAAAAATCCGTAATTTTGCGGGAAAATCCGCAAATTGGCGGATATTTTTGCGATTTCGCGTGAATTTGCGGACCGCTGATTCGCAAAATTCGCCCATACTTAATAAAGAACTCAGACTAACTGTGGGGAAAAACACATAGACAACACGGGGAATTCCAAAAGATTTAGTCATGTAGTTGAAAGCCAGCTGAACATCCACCAAGCTGGCACCGACTCTCCCGTCCTCACACTCTGTCACAATCCTACCTCCCAACCCAACCTGTCAACATTACATTAACAGTACACTACACACCTTCCCCATTAATAATATAATATGAAGAAGAGCAAAATAAAATAATCCTAATACAAAACTAATTATAAAAACAGCATAAAGGTAGTCAAAATAATACATAGTCCAAAGAACATATCAGACAAAGGAATATGCAGAACATAATAATAAATATGGATTGAATAGCAGTAGTACTGAACGAAATCTTTCAATTTTGTGGGAATGTTCTTTACTCACATACTCTCCTGGACTCCAACATTTTGTCCCTCATTCATTACATTGTCATTGGGATGCTGAGAAACATCCCCATCATTTGTTATGCTTTCACTAGGAACCATACCGCTAGAACTTGCAGAGTCATCACCTACATCACCAGACTCACCCGACCTATTGTCCCTTTGTAATATTTCCCTGTCACCATTAATAGTGTCAGAATTATCATTCAGACTAAACTAAAAGTCTCCATCTGCCCCAACTGTAAATCCACATCTTTTTGTCAATACATCTTTGCACACAAAAATCCTTATGGAATTCCATATTTTACTATCCTCTACTGCTTTTCTAAATATGTCCTCAATTTCCACTGGATATGACCATTTGGCCACTTTCCTATTAGATACACCACCCATTTTCACCCTTGCTGAATCACAAAATGCCTTGGGCTCCCTTTCACTTATCTTCATCTGATATTGCTCCAAACTCTTTCAAATCTTAGCAAATTCAATCTCAACATCATATGCCCTTTTCCCTTTCAGCCACAACGGCATCAACTTTGACCCCAGCTTCCTACAGCATAGCATTTCAAATGGGAACAACCCTGTAACAGAATGGGTAACGTCCTGTGATGGCTGGTATGTCACTTTTTCCCATTTTAAAAAGTGACACACAGGCGGCACCAAGGGCTTGTAAATATGCCCCTCCGTTTTTCTTCTACTGGCCAACCTTAACTCAAATAGGTTGGAACATATTGCAAAACATAGTCATCTTGAATTGCTTCATTCCATCTTTCCTTAGATATGGTTTTTGTTACATTCTCATTTTTACACAAACTATTCACATCATCTAGGTTGTATGCCACATCACACGCCGCATCCTCATTTAACTTTATCTCATCCATAGTCAGAACCCGAAACATACAATCAGTGTGTACATTAGCCCGCCAAGGAACATATTC
Organism: Lissotriton helveticus; assembly: GCF_964261635.1. Classification (NCBI taxonomy): domain Eukaryota; kingdom Metazoa; phylum Chordata; class Amphibia; order Caudata; family Salamandridae; genus Lissotriton; species Lissotriton helveticus. The sequence goes on from NC_136059.1 coordinate 1,716,552,767, forward strand.
CACAAACACGTTGATAATTTTGCAGCTTGGCTGCTGATCTTGCTAAATGAGTTGTTAACAGTGGTCTCATATTCTTAAAGTAAAAAGCTCTGTAGTATTCCCACAGGTCAGGGCTGGCTATCCCTCCGTGCTCTTTTCTTCCATGATATTCTGGTTCCCTTGGAAGCCCAGATAAAGCTCGCAATTTCTCCCTGTAGTTTTTTCAGTGAATTCCTTTTGAATTCTAAGGGAATTGTATTAAACAGGTAGGTATACTTGGGCAAAATGGACATTTTAATGATATTTGATCTACCTAGGAAGCTTAAGGGGAGGCTAGGCCAGACTTTAAAAGTTTTCTTATTTCGCCTGCCACTCTGATTAGATTTATCTGAGGGATTTTCTCCAGGTCGTGGACTAATGTGATTCCCAAATATTTTATTTCCTTCTTGATACTGGGATTGGTGAGATTTGTATTCCAAGTCATAATCTCAGTTTTGGAGTGATTAACCAGATAACCTGAGACTTTCCCAAAATTCTCTAGGGTAATTTTGATTTCAGGTACAGAGGATTGGTAGTCATTTGTGAAAAGCATTAAATCATCAGCATACAGAGCAACTTTTTTAGACCACCCCTGGTGTTTGAATGGTAGTATTTTTTCGTTTTCCCTTATAGATCTCTTTCACCATGTGTAAGAAAGATTCCCCCAGGTTATTTCTTCTCATTACCCTATTTAGAAAAACCCAGTTAACTCGGTCAAACGCCATTGCGGCATCGAAGGTGAGTATTGTGAGAGGGGTTTTTTCGGAAGTAGCAACGTCTATTGCCCCAAATAGCTCGTGGGTCAGGTCCTGAAGTTATCTTCCTCTGATGAAGCCTTTCTGATCAATATGAACCAGCTGGGTCATCACTCTCCCCAGCCTTTTTGCCAAGATTTTTGTGCAGATCTTATAGTCACAATTGAGTAATGATATTGGCCGGTATGATTCGCATCTTGTGGGATTCTTTCCAGGTTTTAGGATTATAGTTATGATGGCGTCGTTCCAAGAGTCTGGGATCTTTTCGTGTTGTTTATACACTAGATTGAGTAAGTCTGTGATTTGTGGTGACAGAATTTCTCTAAGCGCCATATATAGCTCGTTTGGAAGAGCGTCCGGACCCGCAGCTTTCCCTTTTTTCAATCCTTTTATTGCTTCTTCTACTTCCTCTTTGGAAAATTCTTCATGTAAGTCGTTTTTCTCTTCCTCTGTTAGGGCTAGGGTGGGTAGAGTATTCAAGTAACCTTCTATTTGTTCTTCCGATGGGTTGACATCTTCGGAGTATAATTCAGCAAAGAATTTTGTAAATTCCTGCCTGATTACCGTTTCCTCAGATGATGGTGTTGGCTGGCAGTCTCGTTGTATACTTACTACCTTATTCCTTGCTAGGTCTGACTTTAGTTTCCAGGCCAGTAGTTTCCCACAGCCTTCCCCATGTTCGTGGTTTGCTAGTTTGCTCGCTTCCCACTTCGTCCTTACTCTGTCTTCTAGGATGTCAGCAAGGTATTCTTTTTGTCTTTGTCTTTCCTTCTCCATCTCTTCCCTTTTATTTGTTATTTGTTCAACCAGTATTTGTGCATCCAGAAGGTTTATAGAGTTTTCCAAATCCCTTATCTTGTGTTTTATTGTCTTTGATCGAAATGCCCCGTGGCTTAGTATTTTCCACCTGATGACTGCCTTATAGGTATCCCATGTAATTTGTCTTGTTGTACCTACCCTGTTATTTTCAAAAAAAAATTCTGTTTCTGACCTGAGCTCCTGTATGCAATGCTGGTCGAGCAAAATAGCCTGTTCGATTGTCAGTCTACTTTGTGTTTTAATTTTCGTCTTTTGCAACGTAAGCCGGACTGCAGAATGATCTGACAGGTGAGCTGGAAGGTGTTCTAGGTTTATTACATCTTCTGTGAGACTTCTATTAATTAAAAAATAATCAATTCTTGACCTATGTCCAAGTTTCTTATTGTATAGGGTGAAAGGTTGTCTTTTATCCCCTTTTATTTTCCAGATATCCAGTAGGTCTAGGTCCCTCCTATAATTTCCAAGCCACTCTCTCATTTTTGGGAGATTTGTATGTCTTCCCGGGGGTGATCTGTCTACTCTAGGGTCCATAATTTTATTGAAATCACCTCCTAGTATTATTGGGGAGGTGGCTGACAACAGATGGGTGTACAACTTTTGTAGGGGCCCCGAGTCATCTGTGTTCGGGCCATAGTAACCTGCTATTGTATAGAGGTTATTTCCAATTCTTGCCCTAACAATTGCCCATCTTACTTTGCTATCTACTTTGGAGTATTCAAGCTTGATTTTAAGAGTTTTCTTGAAAATTATAGCTATCCCTTTTACGTTACATTCCTGATTCGTGCATACATACATGTCCACCCACCCTAGATTTTTCAATATTTGGCTCCATTCTTCTTTCAGGAGGTGCGTTTCTTGTAATATGATTACCTCACTGTCTGATTTCTTTAAACACTCTAAAATCCTGTTTCTTCTGCTTTTCACCCTGAGTCCATTAACGTTCCATGAGAGTATATTGAACTCCCTACTGTTTGACCCCATCTATTACTTGAATTGTATACTGTATAATGGCAGTCATTACGATTGTACTGGCCGAAACCTTGGTTTCCCAATTTTCCTGAATTACAGAGGATTTTTTTTTTTTCCCTAATTTGCTCCCCACCCGTGTTCTGTTTCATATATTTTGTTTTTACTTTATGTACATCTTGTTTACCCTCCCTGGGGAAGCCTCCTTCTTCTTTTTTTAGGGCTATTCTCCTTGCCCTTTTCAGGCTCCTTGACTCTTATATTTTCTATTTGCGCCTATACTTTGCTCTTTTCCTGCCTTTTCCGTAATCTAATTTTCTAGAGGTTCGTGGGGTTTTCAGACCTGATGTTGTTTCGGGCCATCTCAAGAAGTTCTTTAACCTCCTCAGGGTCTCGTATGTTGCGCATTTTATTCCTCCACATGATTCTGAGTGACGGAGGGAACTTCATTTGCACTATAGCCCCGAGGGACTTTAGCTCTGTCATGAATTGTCCCAGTTCCCATTGCCTGTCTTGTGAGGCTTTGGACATATCTGACCTGATCCTGAAGGACCAGTTGTCCTTACTGAAGATTCCCTTTTTTAGCGCTTCACCAAGAATTCTCTCCTTCAACGTATATGTTTTAAAATTGACGAGGATTTTCCTGGGTGTTTTCCTTTCTTTGGCTTTTCCGAATGGGTCTCGCTGAACCCTTTGTATGTCCTCTTCGAGCAGTTCCTTATTTGCCCATGGGAAGTGATATTACAAATTTTTTGATATCGTCTCCTTCTTGATTTTCCGTGACATTCAAAATTCATATATTGTTTTTTCTGGCCTGGTTTTCCAGTGACTCGAGTTTCTCAATCATGTTTTTACCCTCTTGTCTTAAGGATCTAATCTCTCTTTGGTGGACATCTACCTTCTTACTAAGGGCTCCCACCTCCTCTTCCACTGCTGTCACTCTGTCGCCAAGCGCATTTAGCTTGCAGTCCAGTGCCTCGCATGCATCTTGAATTTTACCTTGGTTGGCCTCTGAGATCGCAAATTTGTCTCTTTTTTCACTTAGTATTCTCTCCAGGAATTATTTCTCCATAGGGTTAACCTGTGGCTCGGAACCAGTTATGATTATTTCTGCTTCATCTTCTACTAAGTTCCCCTCACTGCTCGTTGGGTGCGCTTCTCCTGTGCGATCTGGTCCTTCTATATCTGCCATGTCTATACCTTCAGAGTTCACGAGGTCTTTCCCCTTGTCTTGTGTCTTTAGGTTTAAAAATTGCGCTCCTGAGGCAGTGAAAAAGGTGCCCCTTGATTCCTGTGGGGCTGGTTGTTCTCCCTGTTTCTTACTGAGTGGGTCGCCGCCGTTTTGTGCGAGGTGTTGGACTTTTCAAAGAGGGAGTGATCTTTACCTTTGGGGCCACCTGTCTCTTATCCTCTAAGTTTACCTTCTCTGCTCTGGACTTAGGTTTTGGGCTTTTTACCAGACTTCTTCGGTGTGATGCCCTTGAGTGCGGGGGGTTATAGTCCTGCTTGAGATACTGTTTGTTCCTGAGGTTATAGCAAGATCTTATAAGTTTGCTCTGCTCTGCTTGAGGTTCTATCTCCCCCTTCGGCCCCCACAGAGTGTATGTAGCTAGAGGTGTATCAGATGTGTCGGTGACCTTCTTCTTCCTACTACCAATATCTTCTCTGGGAACCTCAATGTCCTTAATGACAATGTCAGTGTCAGTGTAGATGCCAATCCCACTGGAAACCCCTTCTCCGCCCCCCCACCCAGTACCTTGTTCATGGGCTGATACTTTCTGTTTTCTTGCAGGGTTTCTCGATGGACTTCTTGCCCGCCTGTTTCCCTCTCCTCCGTGAGCTTTGCTTGTTCCGACACGCCGAGGTAATCCTTTCCTTTAAATTTGGGCCAAATAAGTGTTTCTTTATGCCCCGGCACTGAGGCGCTTGCTTCCACTGTTTTGAAACCCCAACTGATGGTGTTTTGGTGCGTGCTCGTGTATTCCGAGGCCAGTATCACCTCCGCCGGGGCCAACGAGCACTCCGCTCTGCCACTCGCGCCCCGGAAGTGGAAGCCGAGTCTCGCGGCAATGCTCCGGAGGCTCTTCCTTGCTAGGGCTGCTGCAGTCCAGGTCCCGAGATACAGCCCCGCAGCATCCCGAGTCTCCCGGCCTTGATGCGGCCAGCGGCCTCCGTTCTTGCTCGATGGGTAGGTTATCATTTCATGTTTTCAGGAGAAAAAAAAGCTGTTGTTTGTCGTTCATGGCAGTGCAATTTTTAGAAGTGATTAGGCGGCTCTATGCGTAGTCCTGCATGGTTGAGTCAGAAGCCTCCGACCGGACGTGTTATCTGACCGCCATCTTCCCCCTATCAACATGATTGTGTTTATGTTTGATACCAATCTTTTACATTTCATGTCCGAAATACTCAACTTTATCTTACATAAATTTGCATTCTGAAAATGTCAATGTCAGACCTGTGTCTTTTAATCTTTTTAACACATTCATTGACATTTTATCATGGTACTTATTAGTTTTCCCAAATATCAGATCATTGTCTTGGAAATCAATGGCTCCCACAATCCCTTCTAATACATGCTTCATTAGACGCTAAAACACTGAAGCTGCACTTACTAATCCAAAAGGTATTTGCAAGCATTGAAACATACCCTGTGGTGTCTCAAATGCCTTAAGATGTTTGGAGTTTTCAGGTAGTTCCACTTGGGGATAGGCACTTGCCAAATCTAACATGGACATTTGTTTACAAGTGTTGATCTTAACTCATGGATATTTGGGAGAGGGTGTTTGTCTACCCAAATTTCTTTATTCAGACTGCGCAAATCCAAGCACAAATGGACATCTCCAGACCCCTTAAGAGACAAAATGATGTGAGCCACCCAAGAAGAGGACTCTATAGGTGTAATCATTTTCTTTTCAACCAGATCATTCAACATGCCTTTAAGTTTATCACTGTATGCCAAAGCCACTTTATGGCTCTCAGGTATCACCTCTTCATTCAGTATGATCCTATGCTTAAAATCGACATACATCCCCACTCTTTAAATAAAAAGAACTGCGAATGATGTCTCTGTATTTCAGAGACATACTCATTTCTAGCAGATGTAATTGCATTCACTGGTGGACATGCATTGGGATCTAAACATATGCCCTTCTCCAGTTGATTGAATGACATCACCTTTAGTTGCCGCATATACTTTGCCTCTTGTAGTCCTCCCTCCAAGTTCTAGATCTGCCCAAAAGCATCCCTGCAAGTCAGTTTTGTGACCTGAATAACCCCATGTTTGAATGGCAGTAGAAACAACCTCTTATTACCCCACATGTCATTGAATAATGTTTTGCCAATAATCCTCTATCAGGTACAAGAATCAACCATCATCGTTATTGGTTTCCTGTCAATAGTTGCATCTAGGAAAACCTCTGAATTTAGTGTCACCCACACATAAAATGTAATTAAAATTTGCACCAGCCTCATCATATGTAATACAATTTCACCCTTCCAAGGTGTCCATTTTTTTTTTCATTTGATACACACTTTGTCCTATGCTAGATATCCATTAAATTTCCAACATGGAATGAACTTCCACACCCGAAATAAATTATACTATTTATTTTCCAAATGTTTTTAGTTTCAGAATCTTTCTTGTATTAGGGCACGTCATCTGATTTTTCACTATGGAAACTTCAGAATTAGTGTCCTGGATTTTGATATTCTGGCTTCTGATCTCATTTACAAACTTTTCAGACTGTTCAATTTCCTTTCCATTATTAATAAGTGCACTTACAGAGGATTCTGTACCAGCTCATAGTCTTTCCTGGATTTTCTTGCTTTTGGTCTTCGCCATGATTTGTTCCTTCAACACCTATTCATAAGTTATTGTATCAAATACTCAGGATGTTGCTAATGTTAGTGGCACAGCTACGTAATCCTTAATTGACTACTCCTCCTTTTGTGCTTGTGAATAAAATTCAAATCGTTCCCTTACTGTATTGATCTTTCTTCCAAAGCGGATACTCATTCTTTTAAAAAACATTCATATCTCCCACACCCTCCAAAGGGGGAAGATTAGTGTGAATTCCTTCAAGCCTACTCCATCTAAGCAATGCTCTAGGAAAGATAGTTTCCTTTTCGCAGAACAATCTCCATCCTCTGGCACGTCCACATAAGCTAAAAAACATTAGGGCACCTTAATTCTCTTTCCATTTGTGGTTCCCCAAGAACTTGCAGGAAATTAGGTGGAGCTGCAATATAGCCATTGTTATTATATCATTCAAAACTGTTATTTAACGAAAGAATCCAAAACAGTACCAACACACTTAACAAAAATGCAAAGTAAAGAAATTAAATTCGAATAGACCAAAAATGAATTATAAAAATCATCACATTTATACTCTACAATACTGCAAGTACCTCATGACATATTTCAGGTGTGCCTGTCACAGTGTAGTTTCTTTTAAGAAGAACAAATACATCTTCTGCTGTGCCTGTCATCGTAAATACAGGCAGTCGATAATCAATAACTGTCAGTCATTTAACTTCAGGTGTGCCTGTGACCTCAGATGCCGATGAGTGAGCGAGAACTCTGTCTCGAAAGATTTGGGCTTAGAGTTTTGCCCAATCCAAGATGAAAACTGTTAGATTTGGCTTCTTTTGCCGTATTTCACCTGTCTTTTTGCTTTCTGACTTCCTGGTTTTGACTCTGTTTTTGCTGATTTAGTGTCTCTGCACACTTTCTCACTGCTGTTCAATGTTAAAGTGCAAGTGCTCCTGTTGTAAATTGTTATTATGGATTGGTGTTTCCATGATTGACATATTTGATTTACTGGTAAGCCCCTAGTAAAGTGCACTAAGTGTGCCAGGGCCTGTAAATCAAATGCTACTAGTGGGCCTGCAGCACTGATTTTGCCACCCACATGAGAAGTCCTGAAAAGGTATCTCAGACTTGCCACTGTAGAGTCGCAGTTTGTGCACCTACTTACCGGGCCCCAACCTTCCCTTTTCTTACAAATCAGTCACCCCTAAAGTAGTCCCAAGGACCCCTGTAGGCAGGGTGTTGTGTATGTTAAAGGTGGGACGTGTAGTGGTGAGTGTAACATGTCCTGGTGGTGAATTACAGTGTATTTCTTTTTTCACCAGTGCAAAACTATCTGTCCCATAGGAAAGAATGGAAGGTTTACTTATAACATCTTAAAAGCATAACTTCTGATTGGGACAAGATAGAGAATTGGAGTTTAGTATGCCTGTACTTAGAATGTAAACATGCATCTTTTAGTAAGGATGATTTTTATATTCTGGGTTTGAAAATACCACTTTTAGAAAGTAGGAATTTTCTTGCGAGGTGTATTGACTGTCTGGCTTAGGAGTGACAGGGGCTGGGGATGTGCTGTGGCTACAGAGAGTCTGGGTGAGTCAGGACTGGGCTGGGTAGACCTGGGCTGCATTTAGAGTTGTGGAAGAACATTTCCTTGCATCTGAATGGGCCTGGTCTGCCTGGAACAATGCTGTTTCAGCCTCCTGCTGGGAGGTTGTACTAGAGAGGCCCAAATTGGTTTGGACTAAGCCCAGACACTCTCTTCCTGAGAGAACAAAAGGATTTTGAGTATAAATATTGGGGCCCAGAATTTTAGAACTTGCTGGAATCGCGAAACCTTCCAAGAATAAGAGCTGGAAGAGCTGCCAGGAGGAGCACGGCCCTCTTGCTGTGTTGTTGCCTTGTTGGGTTGGCCTGCAGTTGCTGCTTCTGCCTTGGCCAGTGAAAGGACTGGATTGAACTTTCTTATACTTGTGCTGAGTCTCTCCATGGGCTTGAAGTAGGGCTTACCTCCTACAAAGACTTCACCAGCGTCTGGATACTGCTTCAGGAACTGCTATTTCAGTTGCCCCAGAGAAGGGAAATGCAAGTGACTCTGCCACCGACTGCGTTGCTGGCTCTGTGTCATTATGAACACCGCAGAAGGCAGCGTCCGCATCTTGCACCGTAACCCTGGCATCACCGATGACGATGACGGATGCCACCGAGCCGCTGCTTGCCCCGTAACCTGTGGGCTCTGCACTCCACACTGCCTCGCTTCACTTAGCCATCCTGGTCTCACCGACGCTCTCGCTGCTGCTGACTTTGACACCTGTGACCGCATTATCGCTGGGGGCACTGCTTGTAAGTTTTACAATGCACAGTCTCGTCTCACACAGCTGTCAGGGTTGACCAACACCAGCTCCTGCTAACTGGCTCTGTCGCTTGCACCGCAACCATCCAGCAGCCGCATCAAGCACCGCCTCACTATGTACCATAAGCCTTGGTCTCACCGACGCCATCTGGATGATCATCGCCAAGCCGCTGCCTGCACCGCATCGAGAGGTCACTTCACCCTGCATCACTTCCATTTTGCAAAGCAACCGCAATGGTTTCCCCGACCGGCTTGCACCAACGTGCCAGCCTCAACGAGAAAGGTACTGTTACCGAGTCTGTCCAATATTTCGCTGGCCCAAACCGTCACGGTCAGCTGGAACTGTTAGACTCTGTTGTTTTCAGCATCACGGTAACCCTGGATGGAGCTACCGACTCGTACTAATTGTGTTTTTGGAGGTATTTCTGAAATGTTAACGATATCTTGCAAAGTATATATTTTTAAGTACTGTATGGTGGATTCTTATCGTATTGGTCTTGTTTTGGATACATAAAAATATTGGATATTTTTCTAAGCTGCTGGGGTGTCCTTTTGCAGTACTATTACTGTTGGTTATGTGCAAATGCTTTACACACTGCATCTGAGATAAGCTTGAATGCTTGTGCCAAGCTACCAAGAGGGTGAGCAGGGTTTTTATTTAGGAGTGTAACTCCTTTACCCTGACTAGGAAGAAGGGTCCCTACTTGGACAAAGGTGAAAACCCTTGCCAGCTAGAGACTCCAATTTCTAACAGCCGCTAAAAAAAATGTGGCAGTGCGTGATGACGTTTACCGCTGACCCTTCACAATGATTCATGCTTTGAAACTCACGCAGCTCTGATCACACGCAGAGTACCTCACATACCTTCTATGATGTGCTGGCTAATGGGAAGTGACAGCAGTGAAGTGTGTGCATCCTTTCCCTGGGCATACCTCTTCTGATGCTAGCGCCGCAATGTACCTTGAAAAATTCTCAAACTGGGATACTCAAGACAGTATCACATCACCTTCGCCAAGCTCACAGTCATAAGGACCTTGTCACGATCTTTGAAAGTTGACACTTTAAGTCGGTGGGGGCCAGAAAAAATTTGGTGATAACCATTGAAAACCAAGAAGAATTGAGGTGAATGCTGGCTTTCTTCTAACACATTGCCAATTTGAGTGGGAAATACACACACAACTTGTGGTGATTCCAGAAGATTTATTCATGTAGTAAAAAGACAGCTTAACATTCACCAAGCTGGCACCAACTCTCCCATCCACCAAATCTCCCACTAGAATCCTCACACCTCCACATTCCTAGAATCCTTCTCCGTCACATTCCTACCTCCCAAACTGCCAAAATTCCACCAACAGTGAACACTACACTATCCACCTCACAAACAGGGGAGATTGGGTGTATCTATTTTGCTGCAGGCTAGTGACCTGGTTCACCAAAATAAGCTTAAATGTACATTTATAGGATTCTGACCACATTTGATGTACATTTCAGATCTGTTTTGAACCATAAAGGAAACCAGTATTTTCTGTGGGAATACCATAGAATCTTGGGTTTACAGGAGTTGTCCTGGAATTCTTTGTGAAATCAATTTACAAGCATATATAATCATTTTCACATTTGGAAATGTACATACTGCACATGTATACATATGTAAATGTAACAATGTGGTGCAATTGCACTTTGCAAACTCTTTTTTTTAATTTTTCATTCACACGGAAAATACATTTTCATGTAGATAAACTTCTTTTCCTACATCCCCAGCAATGTTTCACATGTGCACTACCCGTTTCAACCTTGGACATGTGTTTCCTTTTGGCATTGCCAGAAATTGCTCTGTTGCACTAAAAACTGCATAATCTTACAAAGTACCAACAAAAATGATCCATGATGGATAAAATATTTTTGAAGACCATCATTCATGAATAAGATTCAACATTATACTCAAAATGCCAATGTCTAGAAGGGCACAGGAGCAATTATAGCAAACAAAGTTGAACTTTTTTCTTGTTCTAATGTCATGGCCTTCTTTTTACCTAATGTACCTAGTCAACACTACTCCTTTAGTGATCAGTACATGTAGTTAATTCCAAAAAAAGATGAAACACCAAGGCAGGTTTTTGATCCGTCTCACTATAAGTAGAGACAAAGAGTCTAGCTCTCCATTCAATACATTTCTTCACTCCTCTGATTTAGTGTTAGTGTGCTATATTTATGTGTCCTTTACAAGAAAAGGGAACATTTTAGTATGCAGACAAAGTGCCTCATCTATTGTTTGTCAGTACTGTCTATCGGGGTTGGAGGACATTATCTGTGTCGCCATGACGAACTATGTACGGTCCACCAGATTTTGGGATTATCACACGGCCAAAAATTATTTCTATACTTTGACAAAAACTTCTGTCAAGGTGGATCCTGTTAATGTACACAAACTTTGGTGAAAAGCCCTGGTGACTTTGATGGCCATTCAGAAAGCTATATTAAAGGTTTTATCTTTCAAACATCAGATACGACAGAGAAAAAGGACATCCCAACGTTCACCCTAAATAGAGGGTGCAGTGTAAATCTGTTCCTATAATGGCTCCAAACCTGTTATGCTATGAGAGTAGTGTATTGTAATTGCATTTATATAGCTCTTACTACCCCTGATGAGGCGTCGAAGCGCTTTTTCGGCAAGTAGCACGCTACTCCAGGACCCATAGAGGATTAGTGTTGAATTAGTATAGTGAAACATGCAAGTACATTTTAAGTGTTGGATAGGTTAGTCAGTTATTTGGATTTGGAATGATAGCAGAAGGATAGAGGAGGAAAAAGGTTTGTATTTATATAGCGCTTGTTGACGCATGCTATTCAGCAAGCCCATAAAGGATTAGTGGTGAATTAATATGGTTAAATATGAAGTAATTTCAGGGGTGGATATTTAGTCAGATTATTTTGAGTGAGAAGGATAGCGGAGAGATAAAATGGGAAGACAGGTTTGCATTCATATAGCACTTTGTTACCCCTGATGGGTGTTGAAGCGCTTTTCTGGTGAGTAGCAAGCCACTCTGGAACCCATTAAGGATTAGTGTTGAAAATTAGTATAGTAAAATATGAAGTAATTGGAGTAGTGGATATGTTATTCAGTTATTTGGGTAAAGAAGGGAGGTGGCAGGATAGAAGAGGGAAAGAGGTTTGTATTTATATAGCGCTGGCTACCCCTGATGGTGTTTTGAAGCGCAAGTAGCACGCTACTCTGGAACCCATCAGGATTAGTGTTGAATTAGTATGGTGAAACATGAGAGTAATTTTAGTGGTGGATATGGTAGTCAGTTATTTGTATTGAGAAGGGTTGGGGAGGTGTAGAAAAGGAAAAAGGTTTGCATTTATATAGCTCTTGTAAACCTGATGGGGTGCTGAGACTCTTTATTGGCGAGTAGCACACCACTCTGGAACCCAATAAAGGATTAGTGGTGTATTAGTGTAGTTGAATATGGAATTTGAGAAGTGAACATGTTAGTCTGTTAATCTTGATTGAAAAGGATAGTGGAGGGATAAAAGAGTGAAGGATTTTTTTCTTCTTTTTTTAGGTCTTAGCAGTAGGAGGAGGCTTTTGGATGAGTAAAAAGGAGTTTTGGAGGGAAGGAGTCAGAGGGAAGAGTTTCGAAAGGTTTGTTTTAAGGGATCAGTGTCGTAAAAGAGGTGTCAGATGATACAAGGAGGAGTAGAGTAGGAGAGAGTCTAGAAAGGGTTATTTTGGCGATCATAGTAGTGGTATGGGGTTGGCATAAATGAGAGAGTGGATGTAGAGGATATTGATAGATGTATAGGATGAGAGATAGGGTAGTGCATTGGAAAGAGTAGTAGAAAGAAGTTTGAGATGAGGCAGGGCTAGAAGATATATTGAGCGAAGTATAGGCTGAGAAATAGGGTAGTTCATTGGAAATGCTAAATTATGGGGGATTCTGGAGCTAAGGGGGTTCGGTCAGGGATTGGTCAGGGCGATCAGAGCAAAGTATTGTAATCGAAAATCTCTGATACAGGTAATGGGTAAAGCGTCAGGGGAGGTATTAATTAGCAGGGGGACGCGTCAGGGGTGCCCCTGCTCACCTATTTTATTTGCGTTATATATTAATCCTCTCATAGAGATGCTCTTGCGGGCAGTCAAAATCAAACCAATCTGCACAAGAGGATACCAGACAAAAGTTTTTATCCTACGCTGATGATGTGGCAATTGTCACAACACATCCCAAGAAGGCACTGGATGAAATTGAGGATATTACAGGGACATTTGGCAAATTATCTGGGTGTAGCTTGAATAGGGAGAAAACCATTGTAGTATGCACACAGAACATGGTTTTCGAAGATGTAAGTCACACTCAATCAGCGGTTTATTTAGGAGTCCGGATTACCACTAAGGTTGATAAGATTATCAAAGAAAATTTTGTTTCATTAATTAAAACTATAGGTTTGGACTTAAAGAGGGTGAACGGGTTACATCTGTCAATTATAGGGAGAGGAAATTACCTGAAAATGAATGTATTGCCCACATTTTTATTCCTGTTTCGGTCAATTCCACTAACTGTGGAGGAAATATTACTCAAAAACATCAGCTCCATGCTGTCTAACTTTGTGTGGCAATATGGGAAGATAAGAAGGTCTATGAAACTCCTTACACTGCCACAAGATCTTGGGGGGTTGACAATCCCAAATATCACATTATATTATTGGGCAGCCCTGCTTCACCAAATATCCTTTTTACTGAAGCAGAATAGTACGGACGGGGGGAGGTCGAATGAAGGAACTCCTAGAATATTTGAGCTAGCACCAGGAGCAGAAGCTGCAGGGCTTCTCCTAAGACAAACTGAGCATAGCTACTATAACAAAGTACGGTTTAAAATTATAAAGAGTGCTTGGTGTATTTAGAAGAAGATAGCAAAATTTATGGGGATCCCCAGAGTTACACAATATACCCCCTTATGGCGCGGATCACTCTTCTCAAAGAATACTTATGACATCATGGGGCAGGAATGGGAGAGTAAGGGTATAGTTACAGTTGAAGAGTTCTATGGTGGACATCAGCACCCGCATTTTAGGGATCTGCAACAGGAGTATGGGATACACCATAAACAGCTTTTAAATTTATACAGGCCAGGAGCATTCTTATGGCATATAGACCTAGGGTAATGATTGGGAAGATCCCCCTGATGGAGCTAATTAGAACTGCGTCATGTAGAATTGGGGATATCTACAACCTACTATTGGCAGAGATGACGGATGATTTAGAAAAGCATGAGGCATCTTGGCAGCTAAACTAAATAACCCAGACGCAGACATCTACAGGAATTTAGAACTATCAGCGGAAGCCTTTTTAGCTTCCAATCTGAAAGCACAGCTGTATAAATCTGTATTTAGCCTGTACTTTACACCAGCAAAACTCTTTCTATGGGGGAAAAGAGAGGATGACCTTTGCCCTAGATGCTATGTGAGTCCGGCTACAATGATACATATGTTTTCCGATTGTAGTGAACTAATCATTTTAAAAACAGGGATCTTGAGTTTCTGGGGATCTCTATGTGGAAGCAATTTGGAGCTAACTACTACACTTGCAGATCTGGGGCATGATAGCTCTCTCAGATGCAACAAAGAGCAAGAATATTGTTTAATTTTGGGCACAGCTATATATCATATAATGCTGGCTGCTAGGTGGAAGGATAAGGAGCCTCCCACCTTTCAGATGTGCTTAGCTAGATTACTGGGGGTTTGGAAACAAGAGGCAGCCCTATATGCATGTAGAGGGAGGAAAGCCAGAACACGGGGGAAGAAATATGGGCTTGCATTGCGAAATGGAATGGTGAGGTGGGAGTGACATAATAAATAACGATGAGGATCAAATCAATCCTGTTTTGTGAAAGAACCATGCACTCATTATCATATAAATTCTTTATTAATTGTATATGTCTTTGTGTCAAGATAAATATCTTTAATCAGATACAATATGTATAAGACAGGATAAGAGGTAGACATACGCTGGCTTAGTTACTAAATTCTTATTTCTCCCACAGGGTAAAATTATGTATTTGCTATTGGCTATATGAATTTCTGTATTTATGAAAATTATGATATTGTATAATTGATATGTTTTCTTTTCTGTAAAGTGATGACTTCTTCTCTGGTGTGAACAATAAATAAATACAATTTAAAAAAGGAAATGCTAAATTAGAAGAAAGTGACAAAGATATAGATATATAAGTATATTGATTGTATTTAGATACATAAAGGAGGTAAGTATATGTAGATTAAAGATATTGATAGTAGTGGTATGGGGTTTGGGATGAATGAGAGAGTGGATGTAGTGAATATATTGATAGATGTATAGGATGAGAGATAGGGTAGTGCATTGGAAAGAGTAGTAGAAAGAAGTGTGAGATGAGTCAGAAGGTTGGCTAGAAGATATATGACCGAAGTATAGGCTGAGAAATAGGGTAATGCATTGGAAACGCTAAATTAGAAGAAAATGATAAATATATAGATCCATAAGTACATTGAAAGTACATACATACATAAAGGAGGTAAGTATATGTAGATTAAAGATATTGATAGGGGACACAGGATGAGAAATAGGGTAGTGCATTGGATATGCTTTTTCAGGAGAAAAGAATCAGACACACATATCCAGTACATGGAAGGTACACAGATGCACAATGGAAGTATGTACATGTAGACCAAAGATGATTTTTATGTATTTTTTTTCTCACAACAACAATTAGTTTACATGTTTATACAAAGTAGTACATAAAGATAAGTACATAACTATAGTGAAAACAAATGCTTATATACAGAGGGATATGCTGTAAATTTCTGTTTGCATATGGTGCTTATGTGGGGAAGAGCCAAATCTTGAGTAGTTTTCTGAAAGTAATGTGGTTGTTAGTGGACCTTATGTTGGGGGGTAAAGAGTTCCATAGTTTTGGCTGCTTGGACAGAGAAGGATAAGTATTTGTGCATCCAGAAGGTTTATAGAGTTTTCCAAATCCCTTATCTTGTGTTTTATTGTCTTTGATCGAAATGCCCCGTGGCTAAGTATTTTCCACCTGATGACTGCCTTATAGGTATCCCATGTAATTTGTCTTGTTGTACCTACCCTGTTATTTTCAAAAAAAAATTCTGTTTCTGACCTGAGCTCCTGTATGCAATGCTGGTCGAGCAAAATAGCCTGTTCGATTGTCAGTCTACTTTGTGTTTTAATTTTCGTCTTTTGCAACGTAAGCCGGACTGCAGAATGATCTGACAGGTGAGCTGGAAGGTGTTCTAGGTTTATTACATCTTCTGTGAGACTTCTATTAATTAAAAAATAATCAATTCTTGACCTATGTCCAAGTTTCTTATTGTATAGGGTGAAAGGTTGTCTTTTATCCCCTTTTATTTTCCAGATATCCAGTAGGTCTAGGTCCCTCCTATAATTTCCAAGCCACTCTCTCATTTTTGGGAGATTTGTATGTCTTCCCGGGGGTGATCTGTCTACTCTAGGGTCCATAATTTTATTGAAATCACCTCCTAGTATTATTGGGGAGGTGGCTGACAACAGATGGGTGTACAACTTTTGTAGGGGCCCCGAGTCATCTGTGTTCGGGCCATAGTAACCTGCTATTGTATAGAGGTTATTTCCAATTCTTGCCCTAACAATTGCCCATCTTACTTTGCTATCTACTTTGGAGTATTCAAGCTTGATTTTAAGAGTTTTCTTGAAAATTATAGCTATCCCTTTTACGTTACATTCCTGATTCGTGCATACATACATGTCCACCCACCCTAGATTTTTCAATATTTGGCTCCATTCTTCTTTCAGGAGGTGCGTTTCTTGTAATATGATTACCTCACTGTCTGATGTCTTTAAACACTCTAAAATCCTGTTTCTTCTGCTTTTCACCCTGAGTCCATTAACGTTCCATGAGAGTATATTGAACTCCCTACTGTTTGACCCCATCTATTACTTGAATTGTATACTGTATAATGGCAGTCATTACGATTGTACTGGCCGAAACCTTGGTTTCCCAATTTTCCTGAATTATAGAGGATTTTTTTTTTTTCCTAATTTGCTCCCCACCCGTGTTCTGTTTCATATATTTTGTTTTTACTTTATGTACATCTTGTTTACCCTCCCTGGGGAAGCCTCCTTCTTTTTTTAGGGCTATTCTCCTTGCCCTTTTCAGGCTCCTTGACTCTTATATTTTCTATTTGCGCCTATACTTTGCTCTTTTCCTGCCTTTTCCGTAATCTAATTTTCTAGAGGTTCGTGGGGTTTTCAGGCCTGATGTTGTTTCGGGCCATCTCAAGAAGTTCTTTAACCTCCTCAGGGTCTCGTATGTTGCGCATTTTATTCCTCCACATGATTCTGAGTGACGGAGGGAACTTCATTTGCACTATAGCCCCGAGGGACTTTAGCTCTGTCATGAATTGTCCCAGTTCCCATTGCCTGTCTTGTGAGGCTTTGGACATATCTGACCTGATCCTGAAGGACCAGTTGTCCTTACTGAAGATTCCCTTTTTTAGCGCTTCACCAAGAATTCTCTCCTTCAACGTATATGTTTTAAAATTGACGAGGATTTTCCTGGGTGTTTTCCTTTCTTTGGCTTTTCCGAATGGGTCTCGCTGAACCCTTTGTATGTCCTCTTCGAGCAGTTCCTTATTTGCCCATGGGAAGTGATATTACAAATTTTTTGATATCGGCTCCTTCTTGATTTTCCGGGACATTCAAAATTCATATATTGTTTTTTCTGGCCTGGTTTTCCAGTGACTCGAGTTTCTCACTCATGTTTTTACCCTCTTGTCTTAAGGATCTAATCTCTCTTTGGTGGACATCTATCTTCTTACTAAGGGCTCCCACCTCCTCTTCCACTGCTGTCACTCTGTCGCCAAGCGCATTTAGCTTGCAGTCCAGTGCCTCGCATGCATCTTGAATTTTACCTTGGTTGGCCTCTGAGATCGCAAATTTGTCTCTCATTTCACTTAGTATTCTCTCCAGGAATTATTTCTCCATAGGGTTAACCTGTGGCTCGGAACCAGTTATGATTATTTCTGCTTCATCTTCTACTAAGTTCCCCTCACTGCTCGTTGGGTGCGCTTCTCCTGTGCGATCTGGTCCTTCTATATCTGCCATGTCTATACCTTCAGAGTTCACGAGGTCTTTCCCCTTGTCTTGTGTCTTTAGGTTTAAAAATTGCGCTCCTGAGGCAGTGAAAAAGGTGCCCCTTGATTCCTGTGGGGCTGGTTGTTCTCCCTGTTTCTTACTGAGTGGGTCGCCGCCGTTTTGTGCGAGGTGTTGGACTTTTCAAAGAGGGAGTGATCTTTACCTTTGGAGCCACCTGTCTCTTATCCTCTAAGTTTACCTTCTCTGCTCTGGACTTAGGTTTTGGGCTTTTTACCGGACTTCTTCGGTGTGATGCCCTTGAGTGCGGGGGGTTATAGTCCTGCTTGAGATACTGTCTGTTCCTGAGGTTATAGCAAGATCTTATAAGTTTGCTCTGCTCTGCTTGAGGTTCTATCTCCCCCTTCGGCCCCCACAGAGTGTATGTAGCTAGAGGTGTATCAGATGTGTCGGTGACCTTCTTCTTCCTACTACCAATATCTTCTCTGGGAACCTCAATGTCCTTAATGACAATGTCAGTGTCAGTGTAGATGCCAATCCCACTGGAAACCCCTTCTCCGCCCCCCCCACCCAGTACCTTGTTCATGGGCTGATACTTGCTGTTTTCTTGCAGGGTTTCTCGATGGACTTCTTGCCCGCCTGTTTCCCTCTCCTCCGTGAGCTTTGCTTGTTCCGACACGCCGAGGTAATCCTTTCCTTTAAATTTGGGCCAAATAAGTGTTTCTTTATGCCCCGGCACTGAGGCGCTTGCTTCCACTGTTTTGAAACCCCAACTGATGGTGTTTTGGTGCGTGCTCGTGTATTCCGAGGCCAGTATCACCTCCGCCGGGGCCAACGAGCACTCCGCTCTGCCACTCGCGCCCCGGAAGTGGAAGCCGAGTCTCGCGGCAACGCTCCGGAGGCTCTTCCTTGCTAGGGCTGCTGCAGTCCAGGTCCCGAGATACAGCCCCGCAGCATCCCGAGTCTCCCGGCCTTGATGCGGCCAGAGGCCTCCGTTCTTGCTCGATGGGTAGGTTATCATTTCATGTTTTCAGGAGAAAAAAAAGCTGTTGTTTGTCGTTCATGGCAGTG
The DNA here is from genome assembly GCF_964261635.1 of Lissotriton helveticus. NCBI lineage: Eukaryota > Metazoa > Chordata > Amphibia > Caudata > Salamandridae > Lissotriton > Lissotriton helveticus. The sequence goes on from NC_136059.1 coordinate 1,716,571,681, forward strand.
CAATTTTTAGAAGTGATTAGGCGGCTCTATGCGTAGTCCTGCATGGTTGAGTCAGAAGCCTCCGACCGGACGTGTTATCTGACCGCCATCTTCCCCCTATCAACATGATTGTGTTTATGTTTGATACCAATCTTTTACATTTCATGTCCGAAATACTCAACTTTACCTTACATAAATTTGCATTCTGAAAATGTCAATGTCAGACCTGTTTCTTTTAATCTTTTTAACACATTCATTGACATTTTATCATGGTACTTATTAGTTTTCCCAAATATCAGATCATTGTCTTGGAAATCAATGGCTCCCACAATCCCTTCTAATACATGCTTCATTAGACGCTAAAACACTGAAGCTGCACTTACTAATCCAAAAGGTATTTGCAAGCATTGAAACATACCCTGTGGTGTCTCAAATGCCTTAAGATGTTTGGAGTTTTCAGGTAGTTCCACTTGGGGATAGGCACTTGCCAAATCTAACATGGACATTTGTTTACAAGTGTTGATCTTAACTCATGGATATTTGGGAGAGGGTGTTTGTCTACCCAAATTTCTTTATTCAGACTGCGCAAATCCAAGCACAAATGGACATCTCCAGACCCCTTAAGAGACAAAATGATGTGAGCCACCCAAGAAGAGGACTCTATAGGTGTAATCATTTTCTTTTCAACCAGATCATTCAACATGCCTTTAAGTTTATCACTGTATGCCAAAGCCACTTTGTGGCTCTCAGGTATCAAATCTTCATTCAGTATGATCCTATGCTTAAAATCGACATACTTCCCCACTCTTTTAATAAAAAGAACTGCGAATGATGTCTCTGTATTTCAGAGACATACTCATTTCTAGCAGATGTAATTGCATTCACTGGTGGACATGCATTGGGATCTAAACATATGCCCTTCTCCAGTTGATTGAATGACATCACCTTTAGTTGCCGCATATACTTTGCCTCTTGTAGTCCTCCCTCCAAGTTCTAGATTTGCCCAAAAGCATCCCTGCAAGTCAGTTTTGTGACCTGAATAACCCCATGTTTGAATGGCAGTAGAAACAACCTCTTATTACCCCACATGTCATTGAATAATGTTTTGCCAATAATCCTCTATCAGGTACAAGAATTAACCATCATCGTTATTGGTTTCCTGTCAATAGTTGCATCTAGGAAAACCTCTGAATTTAGTGTCACCCACACATAAAATGTAATTAAAATTTGCACCAGCCTCATCATATGTAATACAATTTCACCCTTCCAAGGTGTCCATTTTTTTTTTCATTTGATACACACTTTGTCCCATGCTAGATATCCATTAAATTTCCAACATGGAATGAACTTCCACACCCGAAATAAATTATACTATTTATTTTCCAAATGTTTTTAGTTTCAGAATCTTTCTTGTATTAGGGCACGTCATCTGATTTTTCACTATGGAAACTTCAGAATTAGTGTCCTGGATTTTGATATTCTGGCTTCTGATCTCATTTACAAACTTTTCAGACTGTTCAATTTCCTTTCCATTATTAATAAGTGCACTTACAGAGGATTCTGTACCAGCTCATAGTCTTTCCTGGATTTTCTTGCTTTTGGTCTTTGCCATGATTTGTTCCTTCAACACCTATTCATAAGTTATTGTATCAAATACTCAGGATGTTGCTAATGTTAGTGGCACAGCTACGTAATCCTTAATTGACTACTCCTCCTTTTGTGCTTGTGAATAAAATTCAAATCGTTCCCTTACTGTATTGATCTTTCTTCCAAAGCGGATACTAATTCTTTTAAAAAACATTCATATCTCCCACACCCTCCAAAGGGGGAAGATTAGTGTGAATTCCTTCAAGCCTACTCCATCTAAGCAATGCTCTAGGAAAGATAGTTTCCTTTTCGCAGAACAATCTCCATCCTCTGGCACGTCCACATAAGCTAAAAAACATAGGGGCACCTTAATTCTCTTTTCCATTTGTGGTTCCCCAAGAACTTGCAGGAAATTAGGTGGAGCTGCAATATAGCCATTGTTATTATATCATTCAAAACTGTTATTTAACGAAAGAATCCAAAACAGCACCAACACACTTAACAAAAATGCAAAGTAAAGAAATTAAATTCGAATAGACCAAAAATGAATTATAAAAATCATCACATTTATACTCTACAATACTGCAAGTACCTCATGACATATTTCAGGTGTGCCTGTCACAGTGTAGTTTCTTTTAAGAAGAACAAATACATCTTCTGCTGTGCCTGTCATCGTAAATACAGGCAGTCGATAATCAATAACTGTCAGTCATTTAACTTCAGGTGTGCCTGTGACCTCAGATGCCGATGAGTGAGCGAGAACTCTGTCTCGAAAGATTTGGGCTTAGAGTTTTGCCCAATCCAAGATGAAAACTGTTAGATTTGGCTTCTTTTGCCGTATTTCACCTGTCTTTTTGCTTTCTGACTTCCTGGTTTTGACTCTGTTTTTGCTGATTTAGTGTCTCTGCACACTTTCTCACTGCTGTTCAATGTTAAAGTGCAAGTGCTCCTGTTGTAAATTGTTATTATGGATTGGTGTTTCCATGATTGACATATTTGATTTACTGGTAAGCCCCTAGTAAAGTGCACTAAGTGTGCCAGGGCCTGTAAATCAAATGCTACTAGTGGGCCTGCAGCACTGATTTTGCCACCCACATGAGAAGTCCTGAAAAGGTATCTCAGACTTGCCACTGTAGAGTCTGCAGTTTGTGCACCTACTTACCGGGCCCCAACCTTCCCTTTTCTTACAAATCAGTCACCCGTAAAGTAGTCCCAAGGACCCCTGTAGGCAGGGTGTTGTGTATGTTAAAGGTGGGACGTGTAGTGGTGAGTGTAACATGTCCTGGTGGTGAATTACAGTGTATTTCTTTTTTCACCAGTGCAAAACTATCTGTCCCATAGGAAAGAATGGAAGGTTTACTTATAACATCTTAAAATCATAACTTCTGATTGGGACAAGATAGAGAATTGGAGTTTAGTATGCCTGTACTTAGAATGTAAACATGCATCTTTTAGTAAGGATGATTTTTATATTCTGGGTTTGAAAATACCACTTTTAGAAAGTAGGAATTTTCTTGCGAGGTGTATTGACTGTCTGGCTTAGGAGTGACAGGGGCTGGGGATGTGCTGTGGCTACAGAGAGTCTGGGTGAGTCAGGACTGGGCTGGGTAGACCTGGGCTGCATTTAGAGTTGTGGAAGAACATTTCCTTGCATCTGAATGGGCCTGGTCTGCCTGGAACAATGCTGTTTCAGCCTCCTGCTGGGAGGTTGTACTAGAGAGGCCCAAATTGGTTTGGACTAAGCCCAGACACTCTCTTCCTGAGAGAACAAAAGGATTTTGAGTATAAATATTGGGGCCCAGAATTTTAGAACTTGCTGGAATCGCGAAACCTTCCAAGAATAAGAGCTGGAAGAGCTGCCAGGAGGAGCACGGCCCTCTTGCTGTGTTGTTGCCTTGTTGGGTTGGCCTGCAGTTGCTGCTTCTGCCTTGGGCAGTGAAAGGACTGGATTGAACTTTCTTATACTTGTGCTGAGTCTCTCCATGGGCTTGAAGTAGGGCTTACCTCCTACAAAGACTTCACCAGCATCTGGATACTGCTTCAGGAACTGCTATTTCAGTTGCCCCAGAGAAGGGAAATGCAAGTGACTCTGCCACCGACTGCGTTGCTGGCTCTGTGTCATTATGAACACCGCAGAAGGCAGCGTCCGCATCTTGCACCGTAACCCTGGCATCACCGATGACGATGACCGATGCCACCGAGCCGCTGCTTGCCCCGTAACCTGTGGGCTCTGCACTCCACACTGCCTCGCTTCACTTAGCCACCCTGGTCTCACCGACGCTCTCGCTGCTGCTGACTTTGACATCTGTGACCGCATTATCGCTGGGGGCACTGCTTGTAAGTTTTACAATGCACAGTCTCGTCTCACACAGCTGTCAGGGTTGACCAACACCAGCTCCTGCTAACTGGCTCTGTCGCTTGCACCGCAACCATCCAGCAGCCGCATCAAGCACCGCCTCACTATGTACCATAAGCCTTGGTCTCACCGACGCCATCTGGATGATCGTCGCCAAGCCGCTGCCTGCACCGCATCGAGAGGTCACTTCACCCTGCATCACTTCCATTTTGCAAAGCAACCGCAATGGTTTCCCCGACCGGCTTGCACCAACGTGCCAGCCTCAACGAGAAAGGTACTGTTACCGAGTCTGTCCAATATTTCGCTGGCCCAAACCGTCACGGTCAGCTGGAACTGTTAGACTCTGTTGTTTTCAGCATTACGGTAACCCTGGATGGAGCTACCGACTCGTACTAATTGTGTTTTTGGAGGTATTTCTGAAATGTTAACGATATCTTGCAAAGTATATATTTTTAAGTACTGTATGGTGGATTCTTATCGTATTGGTCTTGTTTTGGATACATAAAAATATTGGATATTTTTCTAAGCTGCTGGGGTGTCCTTTTGCAGTACTATTACTGTTGGTTATGTGCAAATGCTTTACACACTGCATCTGAGATAAGCTTGAATGCTTGTGCCAAGCTACCAAGAGGGTGAGCAGGGTTTTTATTTAGGAGTGTAACTCCTCTACCCTGACTAGGAAGAAGGGTCCCTACTTGGACAAAGGTGAAAACCCTTGCCAGCTAGAGACTCCAATTTCTAACAGCCGCTAAAAAAAATGTGGCAGTGCGTGATGACGTTTACCGCTGACCCTTCACAATGATTCATGCTTTGAAACTCACGCAGCTCTGATCACACGCAGAGTACCTCACATACCTTCTATGATGTGCTGGCTAATGGGAAGTGACAGCAGTGAAGTGTGTGCATCCTTTCCCTGGGCATACCTCTTCTGATGCTAGCGCCGCAATGTACCTTGAAAAATTCTCAAACTGGGATACTCAAGACAGTATCACATCACCTTCGCCAAGCTCACAGTCATAAGGACCTTGTCCCGATCTTTGAAAGTTGACACTTTAAGTCGGTGGGTGCCAGAAAAAATTTGGTGATAACCATTGAAAACCAAGAAGAATTGAGGTGAATGCTGGCTTTCTTCTAACACATTGCCAATTTGAGTGGGAAATACACACACAACTTGTGGTGATTCCAGAAGATTTATTCATGTAGTAAAAAGACAGCTTAACATTCACCAAGCTGGCACCAACTCTCCCATCCACCAAATCTCCCACTAGAATCCTCACACCTCCACATTCCTAGAATCCTTCTCCGTCACATTCCTACCTCCCAAACTGCCAAAATTCCACCAACAGTGAACACTACACTATCCACCTCACAAACAGAGGAGATTGGGTGTATCTATTTTTGCTGCAGGCTAGTGACCTGGTTCACCAAAATAAGCTTAAATGTACATTTATAGGATTCTGACCACATTTGATGTACATTTCAGATCTGTTTTGAACCATAAAGGAAACCAGTATTTTCTGTGGGAATACCATAGAATCTTGGGTTTACAGGAGTTGTCCTGGAATTCTTTGTGAAATCAATTTACAAGCATATATAATCATTTTCACATTTGGAAATGTACATACTGCACATGTATACATATGTAAATGTAACAATGTGGTGCAATTGCACTTTGCAAACTCTTTTTTTAAATTTTTCATTCACACGGAAAATACATTTTCATGTAGATAAACTTCTTTTCCTACATCCCCAGCAATGTTTCACATGTGCACTACCCGTTTCAACCTTGGACATGTGTTTCCTTTTGGCATTGCCAGAAATTGCTCTGTTGCACTAAAAACTGCATAATCTTGCAAAGTACCAACAAAAATGATCCATGATGGATAACATATTTTTGAAGACCATCATTCATGAATAAGATTCAACATTATACTATATATGCCAATGTCTAGAAGGGCACAGGAGCAATTATAGCAAACAAAGTTGAACTTTTTTCTTGTTCTAATGTCATGGCCTTCTTTTTACCTAATGTACCTAGTCAACACTACTCCTTTAGTGATCAGTACATGTAGTTAATTCCAAAAAAAGATGAAACACCAAGGCAGGTTTTTGATCCGTCTCACTATAAGTAGAGACAAAGAGTCTAGCTCTCCATTCAATACATTTCTTCACTCCTCTGATTTAGTGTTAGTGTGCTATATTTATGTGCCCTTTACAAGAAAAGGGAACATTTTAGTATGCAGACAAAGTGCCTCATCTATTGTTTGTCAGTACTGTCTATCGGGGTTGGAGGACATTATCTGTGCCGCCATGACGAACTATGTACGGTCCACCAGATTTTGGGATTATCAGACGCCCAAAAATTATTTCTATACTTTGACAAAAACTTCTGTCATGGTGAATCCTGTTAATGTACACAAACTTTGGTGAAAAGCCCTGGTGACTTTGATGGCCATTCAGAAAGCTATATTAAAGGTTTTATCTTTCAAACATCAGATACGACAGAGAAAAAGGACATCCCAACGTTCACCCTAAATAGAGGGTGCAGTGTAAATCTGTTCCTATAATGGCTCCAAACCTGTTATGCTATGAGAGTAGTGTATTGTAATTGCATTTATATAGCTCTTACTACCCCTGATGAGGCGTCGAAGCGCTTTTTCGGCAAGTAGCACGCTACTCCAGGACCCATAGAGGATTAGTGTTGAATTAGTATAGTGAAACATGCAAGTACATTTTAAGTGTTGGATAGGTTAGTCAGTTATTTGGATTTGGAATGATAGCAGAAGAATAGAGGAGGAAAAAGGTTTGTATTTATATAGCGCTTGTTGACGCATGCTATTCAGCAAGCCCATAAAGGATTAGTGGTGAATTAATATGGTTAAATATGAAGTAATTTCAGGGGTGGATATTTAGTCAGATTATTTTGAGTGAGAAGGATAGCGGAGAGATAAAAGGGGAAGACAGGTTTGCATTCATATAGCACTTTGTTACCCCTGATGGGTGTTGAAGCGCTTTTCTGGTGAGTAGCAAGCCACTCTGGAACCCATTAAGGATTAGTGTTGAAAATTAGTATAGTAAAATATGAAGTAATTGGAGTAGTGGATATGTTATTCAGTTATTTGGGTAAAGAAGGGAGGTGGCAGGATAGAAGAGGGAAAGAGGTTTGTATTTATATAGCGCTGGCTACCCCTGATGGTGTTTTGAAGCGCAAGTAGCACGCTACTCTGGAACCCATCAGGATTAGCGTTGAATTAGTATGGTGAAACATGAGAGTAATTTTAGTGGTGGATATGGTAGTCAGTTATTTGTATTGAGAAGGGTTGGGGAGGTGTAGAAAAGGAAAAAGGTTTGCATTTATATAGCTCTTGTAAACCTGATGGGGTGCTGAGACTCTTTATTGGCGAGTAGCACACCACTCTGGAACCCAATAAAGGATTAGTGGTGTATTAGTGTAGTTGAATATGGAATTTGAGAAGTGAACATGTTAGTCTATTAATCTTGATTGAAAAGGATAGTGGAGGGATAAAAGAGTGAAGGATTTTTTTTTCTTTTTTTAGGTCTTAGCAGTAGGAGGAGGCTTTTGGATGAGTAAAAAGGAGTTTTGGAGGGAAGGAGTCAGAGGGAAGAGTTTTGAAAGGTTTGTTTTAAGGGATCAGTGTCGTAAAAGAGGTGTCAGATGATACAAGGAGGGGTAGAGTAGGAGAGAGTCTAGAAAGGGTTATTTTGGCGATCATAGTAGTGGTATGGGGTTGGCATAAATGAGAGAGTGGATGTAGAGGATATTGATAGATGTATAGGATGAGAGATAGGGTAGTGCATTGGAAAGAGTAGTAGAAAGAAGTTTGAGATGAGGCAGGGCTAGAAGATATATTGAGCGAAGTATAGGCTGAGAAATAGGGTAGTTCATTGGAAATGCTAAATTATGGGGGATTCTGGAGCTAAGGGGGTTCGGTCAGAGATGGGTCAGGGCGATCAGAGCAAAGTATTGTAATCGAAAATCTCTGATACAGGTAATGGGTAAAGAGTCAGGGGAGGTATTAATTAGCAGGGGGATTCGTCAGGGGTGCCCCTGCTCACCTATTTTATTTGCGTTATATATTAATCCTCTCATAGAGATGCTCTTGCGGGCAGTCAAAATCAAACCAATCTGCACAAGAGGATACCAGACAAAAGTTTTTATCCTACGTTGATGATGTGGCAATTGTCACAACACATCCCAAGAAGGCACTGGATGAAATTGACGATATTACAGGGACATTTGGCAAATTATCTGGGTGTAGCTTGAATAGGGAGAAAACCATTGTAGTATGCACACAGAACATGGTTTTTGAAGATGTAAGTCACACTCAATCAGCAGTTTATTTAAGAGTCCGGATTACCGCTAAGGTTGATAAGATTATCAAAGAAAATTTTGTTTCATTAATTAAAACTATAGGTTTGGACTTAAAGAGGGTGAACGGGTTACATCTGTCAATTATAGGGAGAGGAAATTACCTGAAAATGAATGTATTGCCCAAATTTTTATTCCTGTTTCGGTCAATTCCACTAACTGTGGAGGAAATATTACTCAAAAACATCAGCTCCATGCTGTCTAACTTTGTGTGGCAATATGGGAAGATAAGAAGGTCTATGAAACTCCTTACACTGCCACAAGATCTTGGGGGGTTGACAATCCCAAATATCACATTATATTATTGGGCAGCCCTGCTTCACCAAATATCCTTTTTACTGAAGCAGAATAGTACGGACGGGGGGAGGTCGAATGAAGGAACTCCTAGAATATTTGAGCTAGCACCAGGAGCAGAAGCTGCAGGGCTTCTCCTAAGACAAACTGAGCATAGCTACTATAACAAAGTACGGTTTAAAATTATAAAGAGTGCTTGGTGTATTTAGAAGAAGATAGCAAAATTTATGGGGATCCCCAGAGTTACACAATATACCCCCTTATGGCGCGGATCACTCTTCTCAAAGAATACTTATGACATCATGGGGCAGGAATGGGAGAGTAAGGGTATAGTTACAGTTGAAGAGTTCTATGGTGGACATCAGCACCCGCATTTTAGGGATCTGCAACAGGAGTATGGGATACACCATAAACAGCTTTTAAATTTATACAGGCCAGGAGCATTCTTATGGCATATAGACCTAGGGTAATGATTGGGAAGATCCCCCTGATGGAGCTAATTAGAACTGCGTCATGTAGAATTGGGGATATCTACAACCTACTATTGGCAGAGATGACGGATGATTTAGAAAAGCATGAGGCATCTTGGCAGCTAAACTAAATAACCCAGACGCAGACATCTACAGGAATTTAGAACTATCAGCGGAAGCCTTTTTAGCTTCCAATCTGAAAGCACAGCTGTATAAATCTGTATTTAACCTGTACTTTACACCAGCAAAACTCTTTCTATGGGGGAAAAGAGAGGATGACCTTTGCCCTAGATGCTATGTGAGTCCGGCTACAATGATACATATGTTTTCCGATTGTAGTGAACTAATCATTTTAAAAACAGGGATCTTGAGTTTCTGGGGATCTCTATGTAGAAGCAATTTGGAGCTAACTACTACACTTGCAGATCTGGGGCATGATAGCTCTCTCAGATGCAACAAAGAGCAAGAATATTGTTTATTTTTGGGCACAGCTATATATCATATAATGCTGGCTGCTAGGTGGAAGGATAAGGAGCCTCCCACCTTTCAGATGTGCTTAGCTAGATTACTGGGGGTTTGGAAACAAGAGGCAGCCCTATATGCATGTAGAGGGAGGAAAGCCAGAACACGGGGGGAAGAAATATGGGCTTGCATTGTGAAATGGAATGGTGAGGTGGGAGTGACATAATAAATAACGATGAGGATCAAATCAATCCTGTTTTGTGAAAGAACCATGCACTCATTATCATATAAATTCTTTATTAATTGTATATGTCTTTGTGTCAAGATAAATATCTTTAATCAGATACAATATGTATAAGACAGGATAAGAGGTAGACATACGCTGGCTTAGTTACTAAATTCTTCTTTCTCCCACAGGGTAAAATTATGTATTTGCTATTGGCTATATGAATTTCTGTATTTATGAAAATTATGATATTGTATAATTTATATGTTTTCTTTTCTGTAAAGTGATGACTTCTTCTCTGGTGTGAACAATAAATAAATACAATTTAAAAAAGGAAATGCTAAATTAGAAGAAAGTGACAAAGATATAGATATATAAGTATATTGATTGTATTTAGATACATAAAGGAGGTAAGTATATGTAGATTAAAGATATTGATAGTAGTGGTATGGGGTTTGGGATGAATGAGAGAGTGGATGTAGTGAATATATTGATAGATGTATAGGATGAGAGATAGGGTAGTGCATTGGAAAGAGTAGTAGAAAGAAGTGTGAGATGAGTCAGAAGGTTGGCTAGAAGATATATGACCGAAGTATAGGCTGAGAAATAGGGTAATGCATTGGAAACGCTAAATTAGAAGAAAATGATAAATATATAGATCCATAAGTACATTGAAAGTACATACATACATAAAGGAGGTAAGTATATGTAGATTAAAGATATTGATAGGGGACACAGGATGAGAAATAGGGTAGTGCATTGGATATGCTTTTTCAGGAGAAAAGAATCAGACACACATATCCAGTACATGGAAGGTACACAGATGCACAATGGAAGTATGTACATGTAGACCAAAGATGATTTTTATGTATTTTTTTTTTCTCACAACAACAATTAGTTTACATGTTTATACAAAGTAGTACATAAAGATAAGTACATAACTATAGTGAAAACAAATGCTTATATACAGAGGGATATGCTGTAAATTTCTGTTTGCATATGGTGCTTATGTGGGGAAGAGCCAAATCTTGAGTAGTTTTCTGAAAGTAATGTGGTTGTTAGTGGACCTTATGTTGGGGGGTAAAGAGTTCCATAGTTTTGGCTGCTTGGACAGAGAAGGATATGCCACCCATGTTTTTTTTCTTGTAAGGTGGGATTTTGAGGCGAGATGCTACTTTAGAGCGGAGGTTCCTTTGTTGAATGATTTTATTCCTGATGAAGAGTGGTCCTATTCCATGTATTGCTTTGTGGGTGATATAAAGCAGCTTGAACGTGGATCTTCTGGCAACCGATAACCAATGCTGGGCTTTCAAGGCAGGGGAGATGTGGTCTCGCGGTTTGATATGAAAGAGTAGTCTGGCAGCCGAGTTCTTAATCCTTTGTAGTCTTTTCATGGTCGTTAAAGGTGATCCGTGGTAGAGGCTATTGGCGTAAACGAGTTTGGACAGAACAAGGGAGATGGTAGCTTGGACCTTGTGTGGAAATCCCAAATGAGGAAAAATTTGTCGCAGTGTTTTTATAATGACAAAGCTTGATCTTGCGAGTTTATCAACTTGGGCATTTGATCGACAGGTTGGAGCCCATGGTCATTCCGAGGTTTCTTACTTCCTTCGATACTTTAGGCAGTCATCCCAGTTCATTAGGCCATGCGGCAAGAGGGTATAATGTTTGCAATCGCCACACATGAGTATTTCAGATTTTGAAGCATTCAATTTGAGATGGCTCCAAGTCAACCACTGATCCACGGCTCTGAGACAGCTGAAAATTGGTCATTTTTCAATGTCTTTGGGGCATTCCAGTTGAAGGAGTATTTGCGTGCCATTTGCATAGTTATAGCACATGAGGTGAAATTTATTGATCAGTACTGGCAATGATTTCATGTAGATGTTGAAAAGCATGGGCGAGATGATAGAACCTTGAGGAACCCCAGCTTTTGTGGAGTACGGTTTGGACGAGAAAGGTGGGGTATGGATGTCATAAGTTCTGTTTCGAAGGTAGGACGTGATCCAGTCTAGATCAGTTCCCTCTATGCCGGCTCCATAGAGTCTTTGTTTCAGAGTGTCATGGTCAACCGTGTCAAAGGCAGCTGAGAGGTCCAAGAGGAGTAGCGCGGCAACCCTGTTGCGGTCAACTGTATTATTCAGGTCATCCCAGATGGCAAGGAGGGCAGATTCAGTGCCTCTTCCAGGACGGACTCCTGTTTGGAAGTCTGAAAGTATGTCATTCTCTTCAATGAATTGTGACATCTGTGGGAACGCTGCTCTTTCTATCAGTTTGACCAGGAAAGGTCCATTTGTAATGGGTCTGTAGTTGTCAAGGTTCAGCGGGTCCAAGTTTGTTTTCTTCAGTAAAGGGTGTATGTATAACTTTTTGAGTTCTTCTGGAAATATTTCAGTAGTTAAGGAATCGTTGATGATTCTTCTTACTGGAATGGCAGCAGAGGTTGTTAAAAGAATTGTCTTGAAAGTATATGGCGGACAGGGGTCAGAAGGGCTGCTTGCGTTGACTAGGTCCATAAATTCATTGTGTGAGATGTGTTAGATGGAACAGAGAGACTTGAATAGAGCATTCTTGGATTGTTGTTTTGTACAAGGGTTAGTGCTGGTGCTTTGTTTCTGTTTTAAATATGCGTCCAACGTGTCTGCTTTGTCCGTGTAATGATTTGCCAGTTTGTCTGTGAAATCTTGAGTAACAGGATGAGTTCCTTCTAGGCAATTTGGTTTGTGAAATTCATTGAGTATTTTATAGAATTCTTTATATGCACATTTAGCGTTTTTAATTTTGTCTGAATAGTACCTTTTCTTAGCTTTTTTAATAGCCGATTTGTATACTCTGTTAATTTTCTGTAGGTGAAGTTTGTCTTGTTTAGCGTTTGTTTTGAGCCAGGTACGTTGCAGTTTTCTAAGTTGTAGTTTTATGTCTTTTATTTCTATGTTTCTCCAAGGTGCTTTTTTTCTTTTGGTCTGCTGTGTGGTTTGAGTGGTATCAGGGTGTCAAAATCTTCCTGCAGCCACTCATACAGATTTTGAACAGACTTTATAATTTCCAGATTAGTACGGGATGTTTGTTGTGTTTCTAAGTGTTCCAAATTGAGTTTTTTCCACGGCTGATAGGTGGATGGATGGATGTAAGGTAGTTTTACGTGACTCGCTTAGTGTTGTTTTATGTTGGGACAGCAGGTAAGTGGTGGTCTGACCATGTGACTGGAGTTCTAGTTTGAAAGGTAAGTAGTTCAGTATTCGCAAAAATGACATCTAGGATATGTCCAGCGGTGTGTGTCGGATTGTGGACAATCTGATGCAGGTTCAATGCGTCTAGGCCAGTGATTATTGTTTTTGGATGGGTCATATTGGGTTTATCAAACCAAATGTTAAAATTACCCAGAATGCATAGGTTGGAGTGTATTGTTATCAGGTTTGAAACTGTGTCTAGAAGTGTGTCTGGGAATGTTGCCTTGCTAGGTGGAGGTCAGTAAAGGAGCAGGAAGTTACAGGAGGAAGACGGAGTAGGATTGCGTCTTGCTAGAAGAGCCTCACAATACTTCATGGAGATGTTGTCAATTGTAGTGAAATGTATTGTTTGCCTGAATACAACAGTTAGGACTGGAGCCATATCCTCTCCCAACCATGATTCGTTTATGAATAGTATGTCTGGTTTTGCATCGGTGAGAAGGTCGTAAATGTGATGCTTGTTTTTAGAGAGGGATTGAGCATTTATTAGTAGACAGTTTAGTTAGTGGCCTTTGGTGATAGTGGGACTTTTTTTGTAGAAGAATGATCAGTATTGTGTGGGTTTGTAGCAGGTGTGTTTTTAGTGCTGGCATTAGCTGTATTAGGATATCAATTGTGTAGCTGTTCTGTATCGTGTTCCTCATCAAGCATGCTAAGAAGGGTCTGCGTATGTATGTGTTGGAGATGGTGTTTGAGAGTGAGTTGGAGTGCTCTCTTGATTTTGTGGTGTAACATTGTTGTGAAGTAGACATGGGGAAGCAAAGTTGTGAGGTGTGGCATGTTACTTATATTTTTTGCGTGTCTTTAAGGCAGAAGCGGTATGAGTCAGGGGAGGTGGTGCAGCATGTGGGTCATGTAGTAATGTTCTAAATTGTCCAATGGATGAGAGGCAGTTAGAAGAGTGTTTCTGTATTGCTGTATCTGTGTTAGGTGTGGTGGAAGAGGGAAAGCTTGGCATTGGAGTTTGTTCCTTTGTGTGGTTTGAAAGGTGGGTATTTGTTTGTATTTTGTGATGGTAAGTATTATGAGGTGTTGCGCTTTGAAGATCTTGTAGTGCTGGTGTGTATGATATGTTTTGCTTTTGAGGAGTAGTGAAAAGGTGTGCTGATGTATATGTGTCATGCAATGGATTTGGTTGTATAGTATTGTTTGTGAGAGGAGGTTGTGACGTAGAGGGGGTCGTGATGTGTTTATGAGTAGAGTGTATGTTGTGTGTAGGACAGTAGTTTTCAAACCCATTTAATGACTTTCAGACTCTCGGCTTTGACAGATTATCCATGCATAGGTGGCCATATACCCTGCTGTATGAATCCAGGTAGAAAATGCTGACAGTGGGAGGACACAGCATGAACTTCTTTAGAAACACCTATCCTCAGATCATCAACACAGAGGGAGTCAAGGGCAGAACTCAAAACACTATTATAAGGTAGTGCTTGCTCTAAAAACCATTTACCACAGTAATATGAAACAGGACTCTGGATGTGGTAATGTGCGATCGGAAAGTTTGTGCACATTTGCTCTGTGGCATTTTGTGCTGGTGATATGTACTGTTGTCTTTTGTGCTACTGTCTTTTGGATCAACATTATTGCAATGTGATTTTTTTTATAGCACTGCAGTTTTTGTGTTGTTTTCTGTTTTGACTGTGTTATTGTGATGTGCCAAGCAAAGTATTTCATGTGGTGTAATGTTGCTTTGTGTATGTTTTGGTATGTTTAGTTATCTACGTTAGATATGTCAACGTACGCTGCTATATGTACATCCAAAGAGGACCATATACCTTGAAAGTTTCTGTGGCAAGCAAATATTTATCACTTTCTAAGGTAAAAAAATAGTGCTGCTTCAACTGTTCAACTACTTAAGACACCAATCAACCCAAAACTTTGGCCACCGCCTGTGCGCATTTTATGTGAAATGGTCCAGAGTGTCTGCGCGTAGAGGACAGTGAGGCCTTTTGCATCACTGCATTAGCATGTTTTTACCTGACAAAGAAAAGGGAGACATGAACAAAACCCTGCCTCTTATTGAAAATGGATTATTGTCTGTGCATGATGTACATATGACACTGATTCTATATGAGGGTACATTCACAGTCACATTATCACATGTATGGATGTTTCTTTTGCTGTTTCGCTGATTGGCTGTTTTTGAAGACTACAAGAAAGTGGGTTACTAACTGGGGTGAACATGAGTCCACAACAAGGAATAAGAACACAAACTTGCCAGGGCCAAACACAGTTCCAATAATTTAAAAACTGTTCTCAACCCCGTAGTAGCTGTGGAGCAAAGCAGACAAACTTATCTTAGGAATATATGTAAATCATTTAGCACCAAAAAAACTGCTAGAAAATCAAAACAGCACACTAAAAATTACTCAACTAAAATCTAAATATACAGGAAAATGTAATGAGCAAATTTACACCGGAATGAGAGAAACTTTAAGGCTACAGGAGACATACATTTTTTAAGCTCAAAGGCAAAAATCAAAAAGTAAAAGTAAAATGCCAATAAGAAGTTTTTGTTTGTTGCTGACTTAAACCCAGGTGGGATTTCAGACTGACTGCGATAGAGCACAGGTCATCATACCTAAGTAGTTTTTTCCTAGACAAAAATTTACGTTATGGCTTACTCTTTGAAATGGAAGTCAAAATCCACCAGCGGGGGAAGGCTGCAGGCTGTATCAGGTTAAGTCCTGTCGAAGTCAGATGGCTGTTAGACGAGGTCCTTCTGAAGTTGATGGTTTTGGCTTGAAAGCTCCAAACAGAATTGTTTTTAAATGTATGGCACTGAAGTCCTTTTTTTGGTTGGATACTTTTTGAATCTTTGCCCTATACATATTTCTACCATCAGGGTTAGTAATTTTTACAAAGCTCAAAATCTTGCAGCTGGGCAAGCCTGAAGCTGTATTCAATGGCACATTCTCAAAATTGGGCACTGTTATCGTGTGGTCCCTCAGAAAGCTGCAGAGTTCTTGAAAGCTAAAAAACATTCCAGGTCTCAACTTTTCTGAGTTTTTTTAGCAGCTCCTCTCGGTCACTCCTTGGGATCCCAGTACCTAATGGACAGCCTAGACCACTCCACTAGAGACCACCAGCTGGGTCTAGTTGCAACTGGTCAACTCGGAACTTCATAAAAAAAGGCCTCCTGCAGCTTTTTGTGTTGCTGTTGCCAAATAAGGACTCATCCAACTGACTCTTGGAGCCCACTTCACAGTCCTGGGTACAAGTGAGTGGAGGTCCATTCCTTCAGCTCTGCATACAGGTCACAGACAGCAGGTGCAGTTCTCTTCTCTTCTTCCTCAAGTTTATATGTGTTTGGATGAGCTGTGGGTGAGGTACCACTTTTGTAAGAATCACTCACCTGTGAGTGGGGGTAATGCCTAAACACTCCCTACTCAGTGAGAAAAAAAGGTCCCAGTGCAACCTTTGCTACTTTTGCAGGACATCCTGTTTGCTTTACTCCAAACTATTCAAAAGTGCTCTATTCTAGGTAAAATCCAAGATCGCAGAACCATTCTGCCTTTGGAGGCTATGTTTATTGAAATGTGCATTCCCTCCTCCTCATCTATATCAAAGTAATTCAGGTACTAGCTCCCCCTCCCATGGCATTGGTGCCAAACTGGCTAAAGAAAGCCCAGGGGACAGACCCTAGTTTTCCTTTCACAGATAACTATGAATGAGCAGGCCACCTGCTTCAAGTTCCTAAATGCTCCCAAGATGCCCTTCATGAGTTGATAGAACTCATTTATCTCACACTCAGGCCCTCCTGCCATACTGCCTGCATGCAAATACTTATAACATTAAAATAGAAATTATATAAAGGAATTGTAACACTTTTTTTAAATGAAAGCAAAATAAATTGCATTTTTAAAATAATTGTAATTTAGAAATGCATTTGTTTAGTTTAAAAGTGCAAGAATGGCAAGTATGCTATTTTAGGTATGGAAGTTTACATATGGGAAGTAGGTATATAGCTATGGTACATTAAGGATTCAGGGGTGTGGTGCTTCTACTACCCAACTCATATTGTTTGGGGTCAAGACATTTCATTTTATTTTCTGTTCATGGGACTATTTGGCCAAAACCCCTGCGCCATGCATCATTTGACTGCTAGTTTACAGTGCCACAATATGGCTGTGGGAATGTGATCTGCTAACTCAAGATTAGAGTTGCAACCTTTCTGAGAGAACAATACCAGCCATTTGCTTACATTTTGCTATTCTGGAAGGATTTAGAGGAGGAAGATAAAAAAACATGCATGCAATTCTCAGTATTTTTTTGTAACATTGCAACTGTGCAACAAGCGCCAACTCCCTGCTGTTTGAAACCTCAGAAGTTCAACAAAAAGAAAACTTACAAGCACTCCTCCATTCCAACTCCAAGAATTTGGAATGTGCTGCCTCCAACAATCAGATCTAACCCAGAGACTTTCTCCTTTAAAAAAGTAGTAAAAATGTATCTGCAGAACAAATTCCTCCAAGAGCAGCCCTGAAGCCGTTCTGCTGTACTATTTTCTAGGGCACATCCAGAGCTTAAATTTGCTGACTGGGTGTTATATTGTACATGTTTTTCTTTGCATTTCTCTCTTGCATATATATCTTACCTGTTGTTTGTACAGTGCTCTGTTCACGCTATATAAAACTCCATGTAAATAAATAAAATACATTCTTGTATTTATAAGTCTCTCATCATTGTGCAGAAAATATTCAGAGAGCTCACAAATAGGTTTTAAGTGATTGCTTAATGTATTGCCTGTTTGAGGTTTATTTTTTAGATGGGGAAAAACAGACATGATTTCTCTGCTTTCCCCAGTACCTACCCCATCCTATACATAAAAACCATCTGGGCCAGTAAAAAAGTCCAGATGACATTCCTAAGCAAGATATTCATCCCCATGTACAAGATGTTCGAAATTATTTACATGGTTTATTATCGCAAATCCCACTGTGAACGCTTTAAGGAAATACTGTGAGTTGTAAATTTATCCTGCATAAGGGACAGTAGTCCTGGTAAAAAAACATGGACACATGCTTGGAAAAGTAAATCGTGCTCCCAGGATGCTCCTTGGTTATATGCAAAATCACGAAGAGAATGGAAGCAAAATAGTCTAGGTTTATTTACAGTACCATTTTATAAAAGAGAGTGAAAGCTTTGAAATGGATGTACCCTACAATTTCACAACATCATTCCTCATTATGTAGAAAAGAGTGCAATGATATATTTAGATGATATATGCTATATCATTAGCTCTACTATAATCAGAACTTCTGCACTATGAAAGTGCGGGCTTATGCAGAGCCCTACTGTGGTCAGAGGCTGTCCTAAGCAGAGCACATTCACAAATAGAGCCTATGATTAATCAAACATTTTACATAAATAGAACCCTGATATGTCAAGATGTTGCTGTATTCAGAAATGTGGCATAATCCTAGCCTTGTTAGAACCCAACCCCCCTACATAAAACAAACCCCAGCATAATCAAGGAGGAAATTATCAGAGCTTTGACATAATGAGAATGCTGCCATAGTATGTCACCTTGCTGCATGGGTACCACATGGGACGAGGGGATAATTTGTTTTCTGAAGCATCCCATCCCGTTGACAAGTAGATATTTTATAAACTCCTACACCCCTGTTTACGATATGGGAGATGGGTAGGTATAGTTGGGTGGTATTGTAGGTAGATAAGAACAGTAGGTTAAGTTTCGATGTGTGATAGGTGTATTAAGAGTGGTAGGTTTTGTAAAGGAGGTGGATATGGAAGGTAGGTAGGTTTTATTCCAGCTATTACTATTACCTGTGCTTGGCAAATGGCCTCGAGTTAAGAAGCATTTGCTCAGTTATTTATTTTGACTCCTGTGAGATGAACATACCATTAACTTTTGGACTAGACTGGATTGGGAAACAGCTGATTCTGCAAGAAAGCTCAGTATTTAAAGTTCCGTGGCTCCTAGTGGCAATAAATACAGGGCAATGGTAGAAGAGGCCATTTCCAAAGAAGTGCCCAGGGACTTTTTATATGACTTCTAGGAATCTCTTCATAGACCCAGAACATACCACTGTGTGACATCAGCTCTGCAAATTATTTTGCAACTTTAGTATTACATAACACAGGTTTCTGTAGCATGTGAGCAATGCACTGCTTCTCAAACTTCTATCCTTAACAGTGAATAAAAGATGAAACATACCACCTCAAACGTATAGGCAACCTGCTGCTGCATCTGAAGTGTCTGTAAATTGCTGAGTATACATTTAAAGCTGCACAAATAAATGCATTAGTCATTATATCAATGCCACCATAGGTAGCCAGAACTCCAAGGGGAACATTCCTTGATTATGCTTTCTATGCAAATCCAGAAGAAAGCCAGTACTAACTACATTTGAGATCCACTGGTTACCATTTGTGGACAAAAGTGATGACTTAAAAGTTCTTACCATTGCTCTGAGGAACATGAGAAGCTGTCAGTTCTTGGGCCTACTGTTAAATGTAACACAGAGAGCTGAGCTATCCACCACCAAAATCACTTTTGTTGGGATTAACCAACTGCTGATTGCTTACACGCAATGTTTTACTGACTTTAAGGTGAGACAAAATATGAAGTATTGTAAGTGCCAGTCGATTGTGGGGCATCACTGAAACTAACTCATATATGCTGATGGTATCTGAATGTTTCTTCCACAGGTGGTTCTAGAATGCACTTCTTCCTTTCCTGGTGCCAGAGTGTCTGGGGATGACAAAAGGCTAGTGTGAAGTCATTTGTGGATGTCCTGAGGCATTTATTTTGAAATGTAAGTGAGGCACAGCTCTTCCCCTCCCACCCTGGTAGGATGGCCTATCCTGCCAACAACGCGTCCCCCTTTTTGTCACTGTCTGGGAGGAATACACAAAGGCCAACTGTACCTAGTCATGTAACCCAGGATACAGGATTCAGTCACCAAATGTTTAGGACAAGAAAATGGCAACTATGCAAAAGTCTGCTGTCAGGTACGTCGTCACGCACAAGCTTCATGTTGCACTGCCATCTTTTCCAGTCTCCAAAAGACAAGAAACTTGAATCCAGTAATCATTCCAGTAATCCATATTTATTCAAAAATGTTCAATCCATATCAAACAGAGGCAACACAATTCTGAGCTTCAAATGCCAGTGAAGTACCAGTGGCCCTTCCTCAGGGGTGACAAAAACATGAAAAAAGTAAACCCATAAGCGTCATAAGGAATCTGGTGCATCATGAATAAACAAACCTACAACATCCATCATGCACTATACCAGTTTGCACTAATACAGAACATGCTTAGTGAGTGAGAAACCATGCTGGTAGAAAAAAAGGTGTGCGCTATGAGTAAATTAGGTAAAGTACGAAAGAAACCAAGAAACCATGTGTCACATGCTAAAGTAGATCATATGTGCAACCACGAGCTCCCACCAACCAGCGTGCAGTGTTTCTAAGCATGCCAACGTGCTCTGTACTTTGTGAAAGAGACAATTTATTTAAGAATAATATGTTTAAAAAATATATGTAAAACCTCCTACTAGTGCCTCAAACGAAAAGTAACCTCAAAAGTGAAATATCTGTACACATGCTAGGCTAAACTTAATGCAAAAGTTTAACACTGGACTTAAAGGTCCCCGATTTGAAATCTCTCATCACTGAAATCCAATGTTACAAAAACGGCACAAAACTCAAATACAAACCCACGTATATTATGATGAAGATCTACACAAATTGCCAGTTTTCACCATGGAAAAATCTATCCACCCTCTCGTTCCTGGAGATATGGTGTGCCCTGCCTCTGCCGTATGCCTTTCATGCATGTGACTTGATGCATACATATGAATTTAATTACCTCACTCACGTAATGGGTGTATTTTGCGGTGTCATATTTTAATATTACATGTATTTTGCTATGTTTTTTAACCTGTACATATTAATGTGTTTTTAAGCTTTAAGTCCTATGGTAATAATCGTCCAATTTCTAAATGTGTGCATTTGTCATGTGTGCAACCTCTCCATTATAATATATGTGGGTTTGTGTTTGAGTCTTGTGCCGTTTTTGTAACACAATTTTGGTTGATATTGGTTTGTGTCCATGTTTTGATGTGTGTCCTTTTACATGTCATTTTCAACCCTGATGAAGTTCCCCTTGAGGGAATGAAACCCGTTGGCTGAGCGTTGCTTACTATAGAAATTCCATATGAAATAACCAAAATAAAATAAAAGATTTTTTGATACTACCTACAGTCTACTGAACTTCATTGCCTGGCGCACCCCCACTTGTAGTAAATTGTTTGGATCTGGAGCACAGAGGCGTCACGCAACTGCTGGCGCTGGGGAGCATTGGGCCGTACCAGCATTTGTTTGAACTAGCATGAGTTGCAGAGCTAGGAGTCCGCCGTTGAAATTGTGGACATATTTTCTTCGTAAAGCTATTTACTCACATATAATATCACATCAGTATGTTGTTTTGGTTTCACCATGAATTAAAAATATTTTCACCATGGAGGATAAGAACGCATATTTGCGCTTGCCTAGTGATATTCACGCAAACAAAAAATCATTATGATTACATGAAATTCTCAGACAATTTCCAGGAGTAGTAGAAGAAGCGATGACAGTCAAACATTTCTAGCAATACTTATAAAAATAGGTATGAATTCCAAAAAATTCAATATTTACTTCAAATGTGAATAATTTCGGAATTATTTTTCTAACTTCTTTGTGACTCTTGCCCTCTGAGAAAAAAGTGATGAGAAGTGCGGCCAAACACAAACATCCTTGATTTTTTTAGTTTGAATGCCTTGGTGTCGCTTCAACCCATACACAGAACATTTAACTTGGAAATACAGTTTGTCTCTCTTGTAAAACAATTCACAAAATGTGTCACTTTTATAATCAACTTCCTCGCAAGGTATTTCTGTTATTAGATGTTGCCCCTTGTAGAACTTGTACTACTGAAACATTGTTTACGTTGGCCAGCCACAAAAATATCTACAACAACGTCAAAAAATTCACAATCTTTTACATGAAATTTGGTTGAGTATGAAGAAGTCTGGCAATCTAACTCCAGCAAGGAACTCTGGACTGCCACCGGGAACAGAATTAAATACAAAATTATGGGCGCTGTGCACAAAATATACTCAAGGAACTACGGGGCAGATGTATCAATATTGTGTTTTGCGATTCTGTAATTGCGATATTTTGTGATTCGCAATTGCAGATTCGCAAAACGCAATGTATGTACTATTTTGTGAATTCTCATTATCCATTGCGGTTTCTTAAATTGTGAAATTCGCAAATTAAGAAATCGCAAAAAACGGGAATCTGCAATGCAGGAGCAGGTTGATGACATCACAGTCAGGAAGTGGGAGTGATTACCTGCACCTGCTTGCTTGAGCCACACCCAG
The DNA here is from genome assembly GCF_964261635.1 of Lissotriton helveticus. Lineage (NCBI taxonomy): Eukaryota > Metazoa > Chordata > Amphibia > Caudata > Salamandridae > Lissotriton > Lissotriton helveticus. The sequence continues at coordinate 1,716,594,075 of NC_136059.1, forward strand.
TGGCAGTTGGAAGACTGTTTGGAGGCTGAACAGACCTGCTTGCACTGAAATGGAGTCCCAAAACACACAGGAGGGAATGGCTGGAGAGAAAAGAAAGAGAAAACATAAGTTTTCTGAAAAGGAGCAAGAAATTCTAATTGAAGAGATGGTGTGCAGCCATGAGTTGCTTTTTGGCAAAAAAGCATTGAAAGAGCCTGAATCAAGAAAAAGAAAGATCTGGCTGGACATACAGCAAAAAGTGAATGCAGTGGGAGTGACCAACTGTACCATTGAAGAACTTAGGAAAAGATGGTACGACATGCGCCAGAGATCAAAAGAAAGGGTTGCAGAAAGAATAAAGGAGGCAAACAAGACTGGAGGTGGAACTTCCACAGGAGAGCAACCTACACCACCCGAGGAACTTGTGGAGGCCACTCTCCTGGCTGAGGGTGTGAGTGGAGTGGCTGATATAGATAGCTCTGACCCTACACAAAGTGCACAAGGTAAGATGCATGTATTGAAGTCCAAAATTAGTGGGTACTGCATGTGCATTGGTCTAGTAGAAGTACTCAGTGATAGGAATTTATAAGTCCTGGTACACAGCTTAACGTACAGCAAGCAATGCATCATGGGTGTTGTAGTGTACCTTTAACATTTTGAATTTGGAATCAAATAAACACAGACCCACATTGTCCTTTTCTTAGGAAGACAGAAATGTAGTTCAAAAAATGTTAGATTTTCAATGAGAAAAAACGTTATTAGTCTCAAAAAGCACATTAAAACACAAACTCATATGTCTCACTCTACATCCACAGCACAATCAAAGGATTCAAGGGATCAAACTGAGGGCGATGAATCACCTCTCCATGTTGTCTCTGGTGCAGAAGGAGGAAGCAGTGATGAGACTGTCTCTACTCCCATTGTGAGCGGGAAGCGCAGACATGTGGCCCCTCTGCCTCCTTTGGAAGATGAACTTAATAATGAATGGGGTACAAGAGACAGTGGCCTTGACACAGTGGTCCCTCGTGGTAATGAAGACCAACCACAAACGCAAAGAAGGCGTCATATATATAGCTTGGATAGATCAAGGAGCAGCAGTGGTCATCTGGAAACACCAACAGTCTTTGCGGGTTTAGAGCTGGATATGCTTCATGTGCAGTGCCTGCAACATAAGGCTCTTCGTTCTATTAATAGGCAGCTTTCAAAATTAAACCATAACCAACAAAGCATGGGAGAAGTCATGAAGTGTATGGCAGCATCAATAGACAGACTGTGCTTGACACTAGAACGCACAGAAACATCTCGTAACAGGGCTGCTCACCGTGCACATGGCAGAATGCATGGGTATACTAAAGCCATTAACCGGCTATGTACAGTGACACGTAGCTTCACTAGGCGCAACATAAACATGCTGAGAGAGATGAGGGAATGAACTCAAAACATTGCAAAGGGCCTGGACAAGGTCACATCTGCTGTGGAGATATTACAAACAGCAAACTCTGGCGCCAGCGCACTAATGGCTTCAGCAGACAGCAAGGACACCTCCAGCAGGAGTAGCAGCAACCCCACTCCAACTTCTCAACTGACGCAGCGCAGAAGTGGAAGACATGCTTGAAATACATCTGTTTTGGAGAGCATGGAATGTGCACATTGGCCAGCGCCAAGCCGCAGGCATAAAAAGTGACAATTTACATTGCAATAGTTTCTCCTAACAGCATTGGCACATATGGCTTTCTTAGACATTTTGGGTACATTAGCATGACTGTGCAGTAACATGTCATGTTTCAAAACAGTAGTAAGGTTTTTGTTTTGAGAATAAAAACAATCACTTGCAAAAATAAGATATGTTGGGAGAGTACTTGTCTTACCTAAAAGTAATTTCGTGTTATCTCAGACCGTCTTTGGCGGCCAGCCGCTGTTCCTACTCCTGCTGTAGCCCTTCTAGGTGGAGGTATGTCATCATCATCAGATGTGTCTGAGTCACTCACTTCAATTTCTGTTCCTTTTCTCATAGTTATGTTATGTAGCATTGCACAGCTAGTTACAATCTTACAACATGTTTCAGGACTGTACTGCAATGCACCTCCACTTTTGTGTATGCACCGAAAACGGCTTTTTAAAATTCCAAATGTGCGTTCAATGACGCCTTGAGTTGACCGTTGTGCCCTGTTATATCTTCTCTCACTTACATTTGATGAATTCAAATAAGGTGTTAGGATAAAATCTCGCACTGCGTAGGCACTGTCACCTGCATGAAATAAAAGAAAGAGTGAGTGTGTGTTCCATCAATAAGTAACTGATGTGTGAATGGCTGTATTTATGAGGTTCATTTACCTAGCAAGTATCCCTCTCCAAACTGTCCAGCACTCAGACATCTATGAATTCCACTATGTCTGAAAATAAAGGAGTCATGTGTGCTGCCTGGGTACTTTGCCACAATATCATTGATGATGTATTTTGCATTGCACACAATCTGAATGTTGAGGGAATTGTAGCTTTTCCTAATTCTGAACACATATTCTGTGGCTGCTGGTGGAGTGATGGCAATATGGGTGCAATCAATGCAACCAATCACATGAGGGAAACGTGCAGTTTGGTCAATATCCAGTTTTGTTTCTTGCATGGCTTGTTGGGTGTTTAATGAGTAGTTGTGATGTTGAACCCTGTTCAGCATTGCATCCAGAAAGGCATGGAAAAAGCGTGAAAGAGCACTCTGGGACACCCCACCAACCTCTGCAATGACGCTTTGAAAAGTCCCAGAAGCCAAAAGGTGCAGTGAGCACAATACCTGCACATGAGTAGGAATTGATTGTGTCCTGCCTGTTGGATGCTCCAAAAAAGGTTTCAATTCATCAATGAGATCCAAAATAGTGTGTGGGTGAAGTCTGTATTTGTCATAGATGTCCTCTTCAGTCTGCTGGAACAGCGTAATGCACAGTCTAAATCTTCTTTCCTGTCTCTATCTCCTCTGCGCAAGGGCTTGGATACGCAGCCTCCTGGCTATCAGGTAAAGTCCAGCCATTGTGAAAGTTTACATTGCATTGCAGATTCATTTTTATACTTTCAACCTGGTTACCACCTACATGTAGTTGGTGTTAATTGCGATTTCTTAAAATGCGATTTTCATGTTTTCGCAATTTGCGAACTTTTCGTACATCACTTTGCAATTTCTTATTTTGCGATTTCAAGATTGCGATTTTCGCAAATAAAGAACCACGCAAAATAAGGAACCGCAAAAAAATGTGCAGAAAAGCTGTTAAGTAATCGCAAATATAGCGATTACATATTTTGCGGTGCGAATTCTTACATACATACCTTTTTCCTGTATTTAGTCGCAAACACTGTTTTTTTAGCAATTCGCAGCGTTTGCGACAAAAAAAGACATTGATACATCTGCCCCTACATTCCTTATTTCTTCAACACACTACTACAATCTGAACATAACACCTGGCAATTGTTAGGCTAATTGAGACTCATTAAACTCATGGACAAGTTTAGCACAGTACAGGTTTATTGTCTGTAGAAACCTTTTGATCCACTTCCTATGTTATTCATTATTCTAGAAATGTCTGATAATTATGTCCTTTGGGTAAGCCCTTAAAACCATAGACACATCATCAGGATTACTACACACACATCCACTCTTTCATTACAGAGGTATACTCTATTTGTAGTGATTCGAGCAACCCCTGCAGATTATCCAGTATTTCACTAGGTCTCCCCTTTAAATGAAGTACCTCAAGTGGTTGAAATAAGATGCCATGTTACTCCATGGCCATTTGCAATGATTGATCTGAAATTTGCCCAGTCAAGCACACAGTCTCAGTACAGCAATGAGACATGAGGTAACACACCAGCTTTCTATACAGCACAATAAAAAAAAAGCAATTTCACCTACCGTTTTGTTGCATGTTTTGTTTTGTTGACCTTAAAGAGCTCCAATGGCTCCCAATACACAAATGAGCACTCGTCCGACTCCTCATATACACAGCCTTGCACATCATTGGCCCCACGTACCTTAACAATCACATAAACTTCCACAATCCCACCAGGCACCTCTGCTCAAACAGACTCTTACTTGCCTCACTCCTAAAGCCAGGAATGACTTGCTGCCACAGATCAAAACCTCCTCTTCAGTTCCTGAATTCCACAAGAAACTGGAAACCTGACTCTTCTCCTTGCTCCAAACCTAGTGTATGATAAATCACCCTGTTCATTCCTATGTATGTTAATACTATAGAGGAATGGCTAAGAACAAAAAGATGCTAAGCTTTTAGAAGCAGAAACTAGAAAAACTTTCCATGCACTCGATAACATTTGTTGAAAATCAAACACACCTCCTGGGCACAGAATCTTACATGGGCTTCAGAGATACTTCTTGTCTATCAATATAGGCATACAAATAAATGTGACAACATCAAAGATTTAAATTTATTGAATATAATACATGCTCAAAAGAGCTGGGCCCAACTCTACTACTAAAGGGACAGCACCAATTTCAATTGAGTGGAATTGAAACAGCATTTGATTTTTCCACAAGTGGGTTTTTCTTCAGAGTTCAGGGACCCAAACCTCAGGGTCATGCATAGCATTGGGGGGTGTTTGGAGTATTACACCCCCTTATAAATGTATTCTGTAGTAAATAGTTGGGAACAGGTGCTTTCAATCGGTTATGGTGGGGGTGTCTTTTGGATTCACTTAGGATTTTATAGGCACACACAGACTAAAACATACACACGCAAACACACAGACTCTCTCTCTCTCTCTCTCCTCTCTGTTTTGAAGTTCTTAATACATGTCGATTATTTTCCAAAATGTTTTAAGTACTGCTAACAATCTTCACTGCTCTTCTTTTCCACTGACCGATAAAAGCCTCTCTGATATCCTGCTTTTTAGATAATGTATGTCAACAAGATATGCCAGCGTGATTATTGGGAAATCTGAAAATCCCACCCCAAATCGTATTGACCAAGATACGTCCCTGCCAAACTTTGACCCTACAAGTTACCCTAATCTGACCTAAGTGCCTAATTTATATTTTTAAAAAATGTCAGCGTCAAACAGTTTCTTAGGGTACCACTTTTATTGCAAATACGCCTGGCACAGGCACCATTTCTATCACTATGTCCATAGCCCCCTTGTGAGACGGATAGTTGAATATTTCAGAAGGAGGTGCACAGGAAGCAGAGAACAATAATAAATGATGTTTCTGCTGCAGCAGTTTTTTTTTTAGTTCAATAAGTTTATTAGGATTACAAGAGTATATAAAAACTTGAATAGCATAGAGGTGATACATATGAGGAAAAATATAAATTCATCAGGAATTACTATTTGAGATACAATATAATATGGAAACCAATAAACCGTGACTCAGAACAATGGTATCACCATGGGTTAAAAGAGAGATTTAAGAGAAAGAAGAAAGAAGAAAAGAGAGCAGAAAGAAAGAAAAAGGAAAGGGAAGGAAGGAGGAAGAGACAGATAGAAGGTAAAGATAGGGAGAGGAAGAAAAGAAGAGAAAGGAGAGAAAGGAAAGGATCTTCTAGGGAGCTACTCCTGAACAAAAGGACAACACTCACGCAAACGAATCAAAAGGATATTGAGCAACCAAACCCTTAGAAGCTAAATCCATATACGAATCTAAAGTTCTCCAGACACCAGTAGAAATTGAAGGGGAGAGATTAGCGTCATCAACTGAGGTGTGTGCACATCTCAAAAAGGATACCCATGCCCACCAAGTGTGATAACAAATTGAAGAAAAGGATTTCCATTCCATAAGAATTACTTTCACCGCAATAGTTAGTAACAAATCTAGTAATTGGGAGTCCAAGGAATCTAAGGGTAGTGGAGACCGAGAAGCAAGTGGGCCTAACAAAATCATGGGGAAAGAAAGCTGGAACCGGAGGTTAAAAATCAATTGAAGATGTTTGTGTATTAAATCCCTAAAGGGTTTAAGAAGCGAACATTCAAAAAACATGTGTAAGTAAGCGCCTGTACATAGACCACAACTCCAACATAGATCATCATCCTTCAACTGAAGAGAGTGTAAACGTACCGGAGTCCAGTGGAGCAAATTAATAGAGAAAAATTTAGATTGGATTAAAGAAGGAGCAACCTTATTCCGGAGAGAAAGCTTCCCAATCAGACGCCAGTCATCCTCAGAAATATGGGCAATCATATTCTGCTCAAAATGAGATCTCCATTTCTGTTGGGTGACAGTATAGTCTGCAGAAGAAGCGAAGCAAAGAAACTTGGAAGTGAGGGAGTTCATCGTGTGAAAAAAAGAAGAGGACAGTTTCACAGGGAGCATGGAAGAGACAAAATTAATAATAGGGGTAATCATCATTTTTATAGTTTGAAAAAGGCCCCACCAAGAAATATGTTCAGGAGACCAAGTCTCTAAGAGTTGTCGTACTTTAGTAATAGTTTGAGCCTCATTGTACGCAACAGTATCATAAAGAGTGCTGCAAAACCAGATCCCCAAGTATTTAAGCTGTTTAGAATGCCATTTAAACCCTGCAGAGCCCATATGAGCCGGAAAGCAATAAGCGTTTAATGGAAACATTTCCGTGTTGTCCTTATTGAGGGTATACCCAGAAACACCTGAAAAAAGGGAGATGGTATCCGAAATCGCGGGAATGGCTCGTTCAATATCTTCCGAAAAAATAAGAACATCATCTGCATATGCAGCAGTTTTAATACGATGTGAGCAAAAAGTAAATCCTTTGATGTCTGGATGGATGTCAATCAAACGAAGCAACGGATCAATAGAAAGTAAAAACAAAAGGGGGGACAAGGGACAGCCTTGTCTGGTGCCTTGGCGAAGATTTAAAAAAGAAGACTCTAATATTTGCCCATATTAACAAACGAATCGCCAAAATTATGTGCACAAAGAACCGCATGTAAAAAAGGCCATGAAACCTTATCGAAAGCCTTCTCGGCGTCTAAGGCTAAGGCCGCAGCTGGAAGGGAAGAGCGTTTAGCAGCACCCAGAACATGACAAAAGGTACGGATATTGTCCTTCGCTAAGCGGCCCTTTACAAAACCAGTCTGAGAAGGGTGAACAAGCTTAGGAATGAATGATTCTAAACGCTTAGCCAAAATGTTGGCAAAGATTTTCGCTTCCATATTAAGGAGAGAAATGGGCCGAAAATGTTTGGGGTCTGAATGATCTTTGCCCTCTTTTGGGATTACAACAATGGTGGCATCCGCTGCCGAACCTGAGACCGACCCTTGTTGGATGAAAGAATCAAAGACCACCTTAAGACGAGGAACAACTGCAGAAAGAAAGGTTTTATAAAACAGGATAGGAAAACCGTTTGGCCCTGGAGCTTTGCCCGACCGAGTAGCTTTAATGGCAGAAATGATTTCCTCAGAGGTAATCGCACCACCTAACTTCTGACTATCTTCAGTAGAGAGCGATTGAAGAGGAATCGTTTAAAAAACTCCTGGCATTGATCAAAAGAGGATTGATTGGTGGGAGTATATAATGTACTGTAGAAATCTCTAAAAACATCAAGAATCTCCTTAGTCTGGAATTTTGTAGTGCCGGAGCTATCTTTAATTGAGGAGATTTGCACTGATTTGAAATTAGAATCTTGATATTTCAGCTTTGCCGCCAATAGTTTACCTGCACGGTTCTTTAACAATAAGCGCTTGGATTTCTGGGCCTGAACCCCAATGTGAGCCCGCTTAGTAATAATGGTTATGTAGGAATATTTCAGATTCTTAATGATTTGCAGATGACTTCTATCTTTAGAACTACGGAAGAGAAGTTCCTGTTGTTTAATTTCGTCTGCTAAAACCTTTAGGTCTTTTTTAGCAGCAGCATTCCTCCTAGCCATGCATTGAACAATGGAACCCCGAAGAGAGCATTTAAACGCATCCCATAAAACTATTGGAGAACTAATCAATCCATCATTATTAGTAAAGAAGTCCTCAATTTCAGTCATTAACGCCAGAACCTGGGACTCATCACAAAGAATTTCTGTGTTTAATCTCCAAGAACTGGGACCTTTTTTCGTACCAAAGGAGGAAAGAGAGAAGGAGACAGCTGCATGATCAGAAACAAGAATAGGATGAATGAGTGGGGAAGATGAAGTCTGAACAAGAGACGAATGAACTAAGAGATAATCAATACAAGAAAAGCTAGAGTGTGGAGAAGAAAAGAAAGAGAAATCACTACCAGTAGGGTTATGAAGCCGCCATAGATCTTGAAGCTGAAGAGTAGAACACATGTTTAGCAATTGTTTATGCGCTTTAGAAGAACGAAACTGAAAGGCAGAATTTCTATCCAACAGAGGGTCCATTGGTAAATTGAAATCACCACCAACAATTAAATTGCCCCGATGAAGAGTATCTAATAGCTTTTTCATTATCGTGCGCCAGAACACCAGGTCATCAGAATTCGGAGCATAAATATTGAAAACATATATGTCATTAGTACCATTAGAAAGTCTAGACAATAACCATCGGCCCTCAGAGTCATGTTCAGCAGAGACCACCGATAATCCAGAAGTTTTAGAGATCAATGTAATCACCCCATTCCTTTTACCAGAGGCATCAGAACAAGCAACATCAAGCACCCACTCCTTCCTCAGACACAAAGCCTCTTTGTAGGACATTTTTGTTTCTTGTAACAAAACCAAATCAGAAGAAAGAGATTTACAATAATCCAAGATTTTTGATCTCTTTACAGGGTGATTTAATCCCTTAACATTAAGGGACACAACATTCAAATCAGGCATAAGTGGGCAACAACATAAAATCCAGTAAAAATGGGTGAGAGAGGGAGCAATAATAGAACAAAACAAACAGGCAAAGACCAACTCCGAAAAAGAAGAAAGGGAGAGCCCTCCCAGACAAAGCGGACATTATTATGATACCAAATATATATGATTTCAGGCCTATAGTCTTCTTTGAACTACTAATGAAAGACACAAGCAGAAATCCACAAAATGGTCGCACGCACCATTCTGTGTGTAAGTCAGCTGCAACGTGCAAGCAACGCAAGGCTTCCGAGAACAAACCTGCCAGCTTCCAGCTCGCTATTGCAACACGCCACATTTTCAGTAAATCATGTCGACATGACCTGCAGGCCTACATGCCAAGTCCACGTACACCAGAGACACAGATTTCACCTTTAGGGGAAAACCCAAATCTGCTCTTGTAGATGACACGTGGGCAGTAACATTAGGGTATAGGCACACTTCGAGCCTTAAAAGGGTATCACACCACATGTGCACTTCACTGATTGGTCCAGCAGGTCATAGCCTGATCCAGATTACGTATGCTATGATGCCCATCCTGTGGGGGCTTATACCTATAAAATGTCTCTGCACTGTCATACCAATTGGGCACTCAGTGAGCTTTGCTGAGGTCTCCATGTGCACGTATATTGCATTCTGTTTTGCATTCTGATTGGTTGGGTTCCCAATAAATCTTGAATACAAATGTGCTGAGAGCGAATTGTTTATTTTACTGTTGTCATTGACCTTTTTACTTTTGCAGTTAAATACTGAGCTTCTACATTTGGTGGAGAGAATGCTGCGGGCCCATTACAACTAACTGGTTACACCGACGGAGCGGACACTGGTGATCGGACCCTTTTGGCACCCTTCTGAGGGCGGGGATTTGAGGTGATAACGTTCTGTTTGTTTATCTCTCCCCGACCTGGTTGGTAGCTGAAGGGGGCCGGATCCGGTGCATAGCCTGTTTGTGGCCTCTCTGTTGTCTTTGGTATTGTCCTGCTCTTTTCGCTCTCGGCACGCTTGTATTGTGTTTCTATGACTCCCTATGTCTGACGAGGTGTGCCTGTGTCCTGGGGAAATTTACAAGGCTTGTTCTGACTCCATGTCTTTCGTGGTTCCTTTTCTAATAACTTTCTTCATTCTGCTGGTCCTGGCTCTGATGGTTTACGTTTGTTTTTGTCACCACACGACCCAGGAAGTAGCTCCCGTCTAGCTCTCTCCCTCTCTCCTTTTCTCCTGCTCTCGGTGCTGTTGACCTTTCTTGGTTTCTGTGCCACGGGCGTGTGTTCGCCTCTGTCATTGCTACCTGAAGTCCGCTGCCTTTTCTCACATACATTTTTTTCTCTCCTATATGGTCTGGCCTTGGTCCCCTGCGTTCCCTAGCTGGCTGGTGACGGCAAGCTTCTGCAGGATTCCTGGCCGGCAGTAACTCTTTGGTGATTTCACATCAGTGGGCCCTTGGCCAGCCATTGAGGGCGAAGGTCTGCAAACCCCCCCCCGCCGCAGAGAGTCACCGGCCGCTGGGATGCGGGATACCCTCGCCAGACCATTCCCATTGGGTGCAGCGGACATCGGTATGCTCTAACAGACTGGACGAAGCCCGGTGAGTACACTTGGAAGGGGACTTTAACCCTCCGGTATTGGGTTGTAGCAGTTGGCCCCTCATTGTGAGCTGTGGCAGTTTTTGCTCCCCTGTGGGTGGTAGCAGGTAGCTCGCCGTTTTAGGGCGTGGCAGTTTCGCTCCCCAGATTGGCACATAGTGTTTGTGCCTGTTAGGTATCGCGATACGGGTGGCCAGGTTGGCTACTAGATTTTGTTTCTACTGTGTATTTGTCGATTGTGATTTTATCTTTTCTCATGAGCTCTGACTTGGGTCCAGCACCACCACCTACGCGCCGCTGGCATAATATTTTGGCATTTATGAGGAACGCCCCGGGCGCTCCTGGCTCTTTGGCTGACGCCCGTCGCCCTGCCTGGGTTCCGCCTCCACCCTCCCCCTGGAGACGTCCACCTAGGGGCCAGGGTGGTTCTAGGTTCGTGCCTAGGGGATATCCTCGGCACGAAGAGGGGGGTGTGACGCCTGGTACAACAGTGTTTCTTTTCTCAATCATCATAGGTTTCATTGCATTTTTTTATTGTGTACTTGTGATGTGCTTGGCCTATGTAGTGGCCAAATATTGCTAGACAGGTGGAGTATTTCTGCCTAGTGCTAGGTTCTAGGTTACCTTTGCCGGCTTATTCATTCAATCTAGATACTAGAACGTTACCTAAGGAGATCTGGTAGAAAACCTCCATCTCACACCCAGTTACCAACGTTGCCAAATAAGTACTCCCGCCCAGAATACCCCCTGGCCTCTGGAAGGGACTGGCTGGAAAGACCGATTAAAGTGCACCTCTCTAAAAATTGAAAATTTGATAGCATTTCTGATATTCCCCTCACTCCTTTGGGACTAAGTACAGCAGACTCACACACATTCTCTGCACAGAAGGTTTTTTCTACAGCGCTGCCGCGTAGGATCCCCGTATTTGTCCTAGATGTTTTATGTGATTGACTGAACTGAATGAAACAATTCACCACTATTGCCCTATTGTTGAATGCCAGCACCCTGTGGCACAGCCACATACAGGGTCTGTTTTCCTACCTTACCTGTTTTCACAGGCCGTCAAGGCCCAAATAAACAAACTAGGATCTGGCTTCTTTTCCCCCTTGTGAAAATGCTTTGGTGAATTGGCACCACATGACCTGTTGGGGTGATTGATGTATGGCTTTCTTGTTGCCCTCTGGCAAATACTGTGCGGCTGAAATATAAGTGAAGTATTTCTGTCAACCTATTGTGTCACAGGTTACTCTATTGAAGTCTACCCTGCAACCCATCTGTCTGGAATACTTGAACAGTTATTTGTAAAGCGTTTAGGACTAGCTGCTACACACGACTCAACCATGGGAAACCTCAATAGTAAAAAGAATTTAGATACGGCTCAGCCAGCCCCACCCAAGAACTCACCTGCATATAATGTAGCTATAAAGAGAGGCTTAAGCTCAATCATGTACACACATAAGTGGCATGATCTGACATCTAAAAACAAGGACCTCCAATTCCCATGTAATGGCACATATGACATGACGAAACTATCATACTTGCGCCAGATGTTAAATATAAAGGGAAAGAAGATTAGAAGTTTAGAATGGGAGGCGTACCATAATTGGGACTCTGTGTTAAGCGATATGCGGTCAACAAGCGCAGTCAAATCTAAGGTCCACAGCGAACCTATGGAAATTAAAAAACAAATATTACAGGCAAAATTGGAGGGCAGATGGAGAAAAGAGCAATTAGATACAATAGGCGCATTCCCATGTGTACAAATTAAAGAAGAAGAGAAGGTGGAAGGTGGGGCAGGAGAAGAAGACCAAGTCTTAGAAGATATTCTCTTGGGATGCCTGGGTGGCGATTCACCGCTGCATGTACCTGAGCCAGAACACACTGAGCTAACTCCCGGGGAACGAGACGCAGCCATAACCTTTGTACGCAGAGCATTGAAAGATAAGGTTGCGAAGCCAGAATTGGAGTCTATCCAAGACCTGGCTACGCTGAAATTAATGAGAGAGATAGCGGTCAAAGCTGCTTCAGATTACGAGAAGAAACACAGTGTTCTCAAAGAATGTGCTAAAAAAACAGGTTAAAATACCTAAACTAATAGACAGACCATGGCAGCAAATATTTGAGGATAATTCACAGGATGACTCATTCAGCAAACAACAATGGCACTCGCTAATATGGGATGCATTTACATATGTCCATCACACAGAATACGATATTTCCACACTAGAGCAGTGTTTGACAGAAACAGAGCCAGCTCCAGAGAATAAAAGAAGAGGCAGTTTGGGAGGAACGGTGGGAGGAGCTTCAGCATCAAACCCAAACTCACCAAAACTGATGTTAAAAAGTGATTCTTTAAATTGTCAAGCGCTACTACAGCGGCTTGTGGAGGGCTCACTAACTGTGGACTCCTTTATACAAACACAGCATAGGAGGTACTTAGAGAAAACACTGTCCTTAGCACGAGCAGAGTTAATGAACAAACCACCCCAGGCCCACTTAGCATATGCTAAGCAAGCCGACGCCCAGACAACTGCAGGTAGTCGTGCCCAACTACCAGAAAAATATGATTGGGAAGTTGGAAAGTTCGGATTCACAGACTCGGATTTAATAACATGGGAGGAGTCTAAGTTGCAGGACACGCTTAAATATGCTATAGACAAATTACAACAATGGAAGCAGCTAATACATACATGTGCAGTAATTGTAGCCCACTCTCTTGCCCACTCCATCGCCACGGCCAACACAACAGAAGTCCCATCACTTATCATGCCCCTACGAGAGATACCGCCACCACCTGGCAGCGCGCCAGAGGATTTAGCATATGTTTATGTCCCATGGTCAAGGCAGGACATTAGCACGTTCAGCAGAGACTTTCCCCGTTTAAGAGAGGAACCAAGGAGATGGTATGAAGAGCTTAGCAGAATGACAGAATTAGGAGGGTTACTGTGGCGCGACCTCGACACGCTATTTAACATAATCATCCCAAAAGATCTTTGGGAAGATTGTAAAAGAAAGATTGAGTGGCCAGATGCTGAACCAAAGCGGGGGAAAGGAGGGACGCCAGGCCAAGAAGTAGAGGAGTTATACAAAAAAGTAGTGGAACACTTGAAGGAGAAGGTACCTGAAGATAGGGTTGATTGGAGCAAAATTACAAGTACCAAACAGGAGAAAGATGAAAGTGTGAATGCATACTTTGACCGCCTCCTGCAAGTATATAGGCAGAACAGTGGATTGAAAGATCCTATGGGAGATGCAATGCCAGCCCTGGTAACTACATTTGTACAAGGCCTTGCACCACCCATCAGGACACACCTGCAAACTTCTTTCGTCTGCTGGCAGGAGGAGAAAATTGAAAAAGTGCTATCGGCGGCTAAATACTGCGCAGATTTCCAGGCTAGCGCGCAGGTGATGGAGACAGAAAAATTAAAGAAAGACAAAGTGAGGTTAATGGTAGCACAAGAACGGTTTTATAGCAATAACAGAGGTAGGGAAAGGAGCAGAGGGGGGGGCGAGGCGTAGGAAGACAGCAGACCGGTAGGACACCTTTCTTACCCCACAGATCAACCTCTCTGCCACCCCAAGGAACAGCATGTTTCTATTGCAAGGACCCTAATCATTGGAAAGCGGATTGTCCAATATTAAAGAAAAGAAATGAGGACAGTAGGTACAAACAGAACAGCGGGCAAGAGGGCAGACACCAGCACGGCAACTACACTCGGCACACAGAGTACCGAGACAACACGCCACATGAAAATGAGTCCCAGCAGCAATGGGCAGGGGGGGAGAGATGGACTCCAGTAATGAATGACTGGCCCCCACCCCCACCCCAAGCATCATTCTAGGGATGCCTGAAAGTGGGAAACTGCGTGATAATAGCACCAGCAATAGCAGTAGATCAATCCGGACCATATGTAGAGGGAGAGGTATTGGGCAGGGTTGTTCCATTTCTAATTGATACAGGGGCTCAAAGATCAATGCTGAAGGCACTGACAACGCCTGAAGCTCACTTTCTAGGACTACGATAACCGCAGTAGGCATGACTGGCCAACCTATTACAGAATACCTTACGGAGCCACTACAGTTTGTAGTAGGCACGATAACAGTGCATCACCAATTTATTCTTAGCAGGTTCTGCCCCGTGAATTTGCTGGGGAGAGATCTGTTATGCAAATTACAATGCACCATACACTGCTCACCAACAGGGGTCTTTTTGGAGAGCAAGGCAAACGGTTTAATGGTACAAGCCTTTATGAAATGCACTCCTTTCAGCACCGACCTCCAAATACCACTAGAATTACGCAATTGTGTGCCGCCGGAGGTCTGGGCAACAAGTGCCAATGACGTAGGGCGGGTATTGAACTACCCACCGGTACAGATAAGACTGAAGCCAGGGGCAATTCTCCCAAGAGTGCCGCAATACAAAATATCTAAGGATGGGGAGGAAGGCATCGCACCAGTAATACAAGACCTCCTGAAGCAAGGGATCTTAAGAGAGATTCAATACAGCCAATGTAACACGCCGATTCTTCCTATAAAAAAAAAGCCTCCAAGGGCCCGAACGGGGCCCCTGTCTATAGATTTACTCAAGACCTAAGAGAATTGAACAAAATAGTGTTGCCATCTTTCCAAGTGGTCCCAAACCCAGCAACAATATTATCTAATATACCAGCGACCGCCAACACCTTCACAGTCATGGATCTTAGCTCCGCCTTCTTTACCATCCCCTTGCACCCTGACAGCCAACACTTCTTCTCCTTTACTTTCAGACAAAGGAGGTTTTGTTGGACAAGGCTGGTGCAGGGCTATACAGAGTCACCATCCATCTTCACACATGCCTTAAAAACAGATTTAGACTCCTTAGTACTGAAGGAGGGGTCCACACTTATCCAGTATATTGACGATTTGCTATTGGCCTCGCCTTCAAAGGAGGCTTGTGTAAAGGACACCATCGCTGTCCTGTGCCACTTAGCACTAAAGGGATACAAAGTATCCCCAAAGAAGTTACAGTTTTGCCTCACCTCTGTGAAGTACTTAGGCCATGAGTTAACAGAAGGAACAAGAAAACTTCTGCCAGACAGAATATCGACAATAACACATTTTCCCAGACCCCGCACTCAGAAGGAAGTTAGGGCGTTTCTGGGGGTTGCAGGATACTGTCGTCACTGGATACCAAACTTCTCTCTCATTGCAAAACCCCTACAGGCCCTAACACACAAAGACATACCTGATATTGTACCATGGTCACAAGAATGTGAGAAAGCCTTCAATGAGCTGAAAAGAGGATTAGAGGATGCACCAGCATTAGGAATACCAGATTATAGCAAAGAATTTCACTTGTTCTGCCACGAGAAGAGTGCATGTTCAATGGGGGTTTTGGCTCAGAAACATGGAGCTTTCTACCGCCCCGTGGCATATTACTCTGCCACGCTAGACCCAGTGGCTTCAGGGCTCCCACCGTGTCTTAAAGCAGTGGCAGCCGCGGCCCTTGCTGTGGAACAATCAGACAACTTAGTATTAGGACACACACTAGTACTACACGTTCCACATGCCGTGGACACCCTTCTGACATCTACCAAGACACAGCACCTGACGAATGCACGCCTCACCAAGTATGAGTTGGTACTCTTGACACCACACATTATTATCAAGAGATGTACCACCTTGAATCCCGCATGCTTGCTCCCAACAGAGCATGAACTGGAGGATTTTGATTCAGATGATTCCTTTCATGATTGTGCCTTGGCAATAGATAGGCATACTAAAATACGCCCAGACCTTAAAGATACACCACTCCCAGATGCACAAGGAGATTTGTTTGCAGATGGATCATGCTCGTGGACCAGGGTCAGCGGACTCGATAATTCTCGCCGCGGTGCCTACTCTAGTCAGAAACCACACTCGGCAACTCTGGGCATCAACTTGCCTCATCTTCACAACCGAGACCGCCGGGGATGCTTGGTCGCACCTTAGAGATACCCATCAGGGACCATCTCTCAGGGTGAGCCAGGACGGGTTCCCCAGCGGTCGAAGCGTGGAGATACTCCTCCGGGAGTCGATTCCTAGCGCTATATAAACCCGCAATTAAATTAAATTAAGGGATGACACAGGAGTACTACAAGCATCCTATGCGGTGGGCACAGCTACTAAATTATTGGAAGGGGGAAGACTGACAGCAGCAAAAAGTGCGCAGGCCGCTGAACTAGTGGCACTTACCAGAGCATGTGCATGGGCTAAAGGAAAGAAATTGAATATATACACAGACAGCCAGTACGCCTTTGGGGTGGTCCACGACTTTGGCCAGTTATGGTCAATGAGGGGATTCCTTACATCAGCAGGCCAGCAGATACAGCATGCACAATTAATTTGTGACCTTCTCAAAGCGCTGCTATTACCTTTCAAAGTAGCTATAATAAAATGTGCTGCCCACACTTCATCAAAAGACCCCATTTCTAGAGGCAATGCTTTCATTGACAAAGAAGCGAAGAGAATAGCACTTACAGGCTGCCAACGAGTGATGGTACAATTTGTAGACAACAGGACAGACACAAAAGAGGATAGTGGTTCACTACATTTTGACCCAATACATATTCAGAGGAACACAGCTAACCAAGAAAAAGAGGAGTGGGAGCAACAAGGGTGTACACAAACAAAGGAGGGATTGTGGATGGGGCCTAATGGCAGGATATGTTTGCCTTCCATCATGCTCCCTTCAATGAGCAGGCTGTTCCATGGGCCTTCCCACGTGGGACGGGATGGTATGATCATGTTATTTTCCCAGTGTTGGTATAACTCAAAATTTCGACAGACAGCAGAAAGACGTTGCAAGCAATGCTCTGTCTGTGCACAGCACAATACAGGAAAAGGTACACCAACTGCGCCTGGTCACTTCCCACCTCCCCATGGGCCCTTTGAAAGTCTTCAGCTAGATTTTATAGACATGCCCCCCACCCAGTCATATAGATTCGTCTTGGTCATCGTTTGTATGTTTAGCAAATGGATAGAGGCCTACCCCACCAAGCATTGTGATGCACAGAGCGTGGCCAAGTGTCTACTTAAGGAGCTATTGCCAAGATTTGGGGTACCTTCCCTCCTGGCATCCGACAATGGGCCTGCGTTCATTTCCAACGTCATAAAGGGACTGTGCAAGGGATTGGCCATAAAACAAAGGCTCCATTGCGCCTATCACCCGCCGGCAGCAGGGGCTGTCGAACGGAAAAATGGAATTCTGAAAAATAAAATTGCAAAGATCTGTGCGTCAACTGACCTCTCATGGGTAGATGCGCTGCCTCTAGCGCTTCTAGCAATGAGATGTACACCAGACACAGTAACAAAGTTAAGTCCCCATGAAATAGTATTTGGCCGACCCATGCAAATACCAGGCCACATATCAACAGCCCCCCTGTCAGTAATGGACGACTTATTGTTGTATTACTGTAAAGAGCTAACCCATGTCTTACGTTACCTTCACTGCCAGGTGCTGACGTCCCTTCCAGAGGCCGCGACGCCACCAGCCCATGATCTAAAAGCTAGAGACTGGATTTGGGTCAAGGCCCACACACGGAGAAATTGCTTGCAGCCAAGATGGAAGGGGCCAAGGCAGGTCATCCTCACGACGGCCACAGCTGTGAAGTGTGACGGCATAGCTTCGTGGATCCACGCGTCACACACGAAGAAAGTAACGGACGGAGAGCGGATCCCACCGACTCAGGCAGCAGCAGCAGGGCCTCGCCGAGAATATAACCTTCGCTCCAGCAAACAGCAAGCTGAAGAAGTGGATTAATCATTAAAGAACGGCTGCCTGAATGTTGGTGCTCACGACAAACAGGCTTCGATCTGTGTCAATACAAGCCTGCGGACAAAGGTCCAGGATACAATTAACTGTTTTGTGCCCAGGAAGAGACATAAGTGCAACTCTAACACTATTTGTCCCACAACCCATATTTCTCAGTGAGCTGATAAAATTAGTTTTTAATGAGATTGCCTTTCCCACGGGCCCAGAGCAAGTCCCTGAACAAGAATTAACAGATCTACGTTTTGACATTCTGAATGGTGCCATTTGTGCAATAGAAAGTACGGGTTCCAGGATTTTCCAAAATTTTGAACATTCTCCATTGTGCAGTTTTTGCAACAGAGGTCACTGGTCCTAGACTCATTCGTGACATTAAATACAAGAGAAGAACAGTGTTTAACTGCTTGACTCTAAGGGCCAGCTAGCATAGCGCCAAGAGAAAGAAGAATAAATTTAGGGCCTATTCACAAGCCCGAGTGGACCAAGAATACATTTAGGGCCTATTCACAAGAAGACTGCATAGTATAGGGAAGGGAAAGGTTTGTACAGAATCATGCAGTCCACTGAAAGACACACATGTAACTGGAGAGCAGTAATTCTTGCAATATTTTTACCCATGCCTGCAATAATAATAACAGCAATAATAATAATGTATTCTGCTGAGCTTGAAATACCACATCTTAATGGAAGAGTGGGGGATGGAACTGAGCCAACAAAAACCCCAAGAGACTATGAACAAAATATGACAATGAACATTAGTGATGTGGGGGTGAATGTGAATAAAGGGGACCAAGAAGGGTTATGGGATACATACGAAGGGAACCAATACATAGAAATGCTGAAACTGTATGTGACAATTTTGAATATATCTGACTGCTATGTTTGCACACACCTGCCCACAGACGCCACACATAGTTTGAAGTACAACGTACTGCCAGTATCCAAATATGTAGGCTGTGTACTGTTGAGAGACATGTTACAGAGTCAACACAGTATGTCTGTATCAGTATTGATAGGCACACCCTCATCGGAAATACTGACTGTTGATCCCAGCGGTAGCAGTGACTATAGTTATAGTAGAAGAATAACAGGCCCCCCTCTCAGATCTAAGAGGACCCCTTGTATGAATATGCAGACAACTAAGGGGGACTTAGAGATGCTAAAGGGATTTGACAGGGCATCCAGAAACAAGGAATGGAAGGGCAGGGCAGGTTGGGATGACATAGAAACAGGCCATTTGAAAATACCAAGGTTCAGGGTGGGGGAAGTTTCAGCCCCCTCCTGCATCCTCAAGGAGGAAGTAGTAACACCCAAAAGAGTACCTGTTTTTCCGAAAGGAGCTACTAGAACATGCACTTTTTCGGAACTGCTGTCCAAAGACAACTGGAAGGAGTGCATTTCATTTGGATGCACCTTCGAGGAAGTTGCTCAAGGAGAGCAGGGTTTATTTGATTGTGAGGACAGGATAAACAAGATAAAAGGCATACTACCCACAAAGGCAGTTCCCCAGATTTACATGGGAACAAGCAACTGTAACCACACAACCAGACTAACTCGAGTTAGGAGTCGTGATGAGCCGTCACCAGGTCTGGTAGGTTACAGGGGCCTTTTCTTTGTTTGTGGTCCATGGGCATACTTCTACCTGCCCCCAGGATGGTATGGAAGTTGCTACTTAGCATCCATCATCCCACAGATGACCCACTTCACAAAATTAGTGCCAGCAGAAAAAACAAAGATGATATTGGTGAGGGCCAAGAGAACGGCTGCTTGGGTAGACCACGTGTTAACAGGTGTTGGGGCAATGGTTCCAATACTAGGCAATATCTATACCTCAGAAAGGATACACCAGTTATCAAGGATGATTGAAGATCTAGCGGACTCTACCACTGATGCCTAAGGAAATATAACAGAAGAGCTCACCTCCATGAGGGCTGTCGTAATCCAGAACCGGATTGCTCTCGATATCATTCTGGCCAAGGAGGGAGGAGTCTGTTCCGTCCTCCACGAGGCATCTTCCCCAGCATCTTCCCTGGCCCAGAGCCAATGCTGTGTGTTCATTCCAGACAACGGTGGGAATATAAATAAAGCAATAAAAAAGATAAAAGATATCAAGGATGAGGCCCATGGAATACACACAGGTGAATTATGGGAAAACATTATGAACTGGTTCACCGGCTGGGTCTCTTGGATACTTGAGGCAGTTATAATAGTGGTAGCAGCCCTTTTGACACTGTGCATCCTGATAAAAATATGCCCATCTTGTTGTGCAGCAATTTCCAGCTCCTGCGCTAACTGCATATTCGGGAAAGGTGATCCACCACACCACACCCATAAGAATGAGGATGAGGATGAGGGAAAGGAGATGATGAGGATGGATGACTTCTAATTAACATATGATTTGGTATCAGATTTGGGGATGATGAAGCGGACATTTCCATGATACCAAATATATATGATTTCAGGCCTATAGTCTTCTTTGAACTACTAATGAAAGACACACGCAGAAATCCACAAAATGGTCGCACGCTCCATTCTGTGTGTAAGTCAGCTGCAACGTGCAAGCAACGCAAGGCTTCCGAGAACAAACCTGCCAGCTTCCAGCTCGCTATTGCAACATGCCACATTTTCAATAAATCATGTCGACATGACCTGCAGGCCTACGTGCCAAGTCCACGTACACCAGAGACACAGATTTCACCTTTAGGGGAAAACCCAAATCTGCTCTTGTAGATGACACGTGGGCAGTAACATTAGGGTATAGGCACACTTCGAGCCTTAAAATGGTATCACACCACATGTGCACTTCACTGATTGGTCCAGCAGGTCATAGCCTGATCCAGATTACGTATGCTATGATGCCCATCCTGTGGGGGCTTATACCTATAAAATGTCTCTGCACTGTCATTCCAATTGGGCACTCAGTGAGCTTTGCTGAGGTCTCCGTGTGCACGTATATTGCATTCTGTTTTGCATTCTGATTGGTTGGGTTCCCAATAAATCTTGAATACAAATGTGCTGAGAGCGAATTGTTTATTTTACTGTTGTCATTGACCTTTTTACTTTTGCAGTTAAATACTGAGCTTCTACAGAACCAAGAGAAAGAAAAGAAAGGCAGAGAGGGGAAGAAGAAAAGAGAGGAAAGAAGACCCACCAGGGGAGGTCTAGAAGAGACCAAATTCATACCAGGGGGAACATGGGAAGAGAAGCAAGAGACCACCGGGAAAACTCACATGGTGAAGCTTTGAAACCCTAAAAAATATATAATGTAAAGAACAAGGCAAAGAAGCATACAATATAGTAGGTTGCCAATAGAAATAAAACAGCACCTTTCAAAAATCAGACAGTAAAACAGCCTAAGAGCAATAATAAGTGTCTAAAAAGAATACAAAAATCATCCCCAATCAATTGTAATCACAGAGGTATACATTACATCATAACTATATAAATAAATATGGACAGGCAAAACCAAGTAAAGGGAAGCAAAGTCATCAGTAACAGCATATAAGAAATGGAATAATACCTAATAACTCGTATAAATAATCAACCAGGTTAAAACTTGTAGGTAAATGATGAGTACAATAATTACAATAGTGCATTATATAAACCACATGAATGATGAAAGGATCATTAGAATATACATGAAAAATGAAAACTATATGCAGAACATAGAGAGACTAACAAAAAGAGCAAACAATACCATGCTACAATGCAAAGACACAAAATATCCAAAACGTGACAATGGGCAAGAAAAACAAAATAGAATCACATAATACCAAGTGAAAATGAGGAAAAGGCAGAGAAATAATGAGCGGAACCCACAAAACAAGGTACCAATCAGGGGAGGGAAAAAACATCAGGCGGGTGACAAAAACAACAGAACTGAAAAGGAAGATGAGAGAGACCTCAAGGAATTCACCTATAAACGAAACATCACAAAGAGCTGCCAAAGACAAAGAGCATGTTGAGCAGCGACCTGAATGCAATCACGAGGATAAATTGGTGACATATTCGAATGAGCAAATAGAACAAACGAAATGTGAGGAAAAAGAAAAGAATACGTAGAACAGAGAAACGCAGAGGACAGCTAGCAGCACGGCAAAGAGAAGATAAAACGAGAAAACGTTTGAAACGGATGACAGGTAACAAAAGACAACATATGTGTCTAAAGACCATGACTCAAGGTATAAGGAATTCCGACGTCAAGATATGAGAAAACACGACATCTGAGAAGATGTGAAGAGCCAAAAACAACATGTAACACTGAAACAGTGGCACATATCGGAAGGAAAGATATAATAAGTTACAGAAACAAGATGCAATCAGAATCAAGAACCAGAAGGACCAGGAACAGAAGAAGAATCCATCTGCGATTCAGACTGATTATCCAAAAAAGTGCAAAGATCAGAAGGTTCATCAAAATGAATGTGATGCGAAATTTAGAAGGACCAGCAAAAGAGAAAGGGATGTTCATGTCCAAAAGACGTTTCAGCAGGTTAAGAAAACCCTTGCGACGAATCACAGTATCTCTGGAAAAATCCTGAGAAATGGAGATGCGATGACCCTCCCAAGTCACGGATTTGACCTTCCTCATGTGAGCCAAAATTTTTTCCGAATGCTGGTGACGTAGCGGTTTAAAAATGACCGCTCTTGGACTTGTCGCGGATTTAGACCTGAAGGAAGGAACACGATGAGCTCTCTCAATCTCAAAGTCTCTCAAAAATGAAATCTGTAGAGTAGCAGGAAGCCATTGGGAAATAAAGTCAACCATCGAGGAGGCTGACTTCATCCTCAGGGAGACCAAAAATTCGTAGATTACTTCTTCAATTACAATCTTTCTGCTCCGTGAGGTCTCTCCGTAGAGCAGCCATAGATTGTTCCATCTGTTGAAGAGACAGTGAATGTTGACCACTAATCCGAGACTCGGCAGCATTGACTCTAACAGATAACGCCTTAAAGTCATTCCTAATAGCCGCCACTTCAACTTGTAGGAGATCAGCGTTAGTCTTAGTAGATTGGGCGATATCATGAACCGCATTGAGACGCGAGAGAATGGTATCCAGAGTGGTAGTAGGGTCCTTCTGAGAAGATTCTGGAGTAGGAGATTGTTGTTTAGACCTCTTGAGGGCACCTTTGGAATCCTTAGTAGTAACAGGAGGACCCATGTTGTCCGCCATAAGTATCGCTCACGTTGAAAGGACAAAAAAAAAACCTGGATAAGTATGCAGAGATAAAGTGAGCAAAAGCAGGTGTAGAAAAAAAACTAATTAGCAAAAAATGACGATTCACAATAGTTCCCCAGAGAGACAACAGGAGAAGCATTAAATTAGGAACCACTGGCCGTAGTAGTAAGATTGTAATGGCCGCTAATATCATATGTGGAAAGAAAAGACATGGAATATACCTCAGAGAGTCGTTGAAAAACAAGACTACAGGTAGCCGACAACCTCGCAATCAGGTTGAACAGACCTCATGTCAAAAAAAACCACAAGGCAGAATCGAAATAGCAGAGGGAGACCACTGAGGCTGTACATGAGGACCCACCAGGCAAAAAGAGGCATGGAAGCAGCAGCAGGTGAAGAAAACGCTGATAAAAATCCAGACACTTGAGAAGAAATTATAAATATGTTAAATGTCACCTCAAAAGCAGAAGAAGATCAGCCCCCAGGAATGCGCCATAGTGCCTGAGGTAGAAAACACGAGCGATGCCACACAGAAAATGGCGGCCGCTAGTGACGTCCAGTGAGAGGGGCTGCAGATCACTGGAAAATGCTGTTCCTGCCGTCGTCAGCGATGTCCGCACATTCCACCACGTTCCCGGCACCCTCCGACTTAAAATGCTGAGTTCGGAAGGGAAAGGGTCGCTGGAAGGGACTCCAAAATCGTCCCGATAGCCGCTGCCTCCCCGGAGCTCAAGCGCCGACCACCATCATGTAGCGGCGCACAAGCCACGCCCCCTCTGCTGCAGCAGTTTTTTTTAAATGCACAACCTGCTGTCCAGGGCACAATCAGAGAAATCAGGGGCCTCATTTATGAAAAGGGACGCATCGCTGCGTGAAAACAGCGATGCGTCACTTTTCACTGCGCCCTCCTTGCACCACCAATGATGCGTCATATTTACAGTATGACGCATCATTGCGCAAGGAGTTACAGATACGTCAGTATTTCTGACGTATCTGTAATGCACAAAAGTGGCGCATTGCTGGAGTGTGTCACAAAAGTGACGCAACTCCAGCAATGTATCCTTTCACATGGGGCAAGCAAAATTGACCCTAATCCTCACCGTACTAACGTAATATCTCTTATGCTATTTTCCAATTAGATTTGTTTTATTTATAAAACCTAAAAAAGGCAGAACGAGTGAGATCCAAGTTTTCTAAGAGAAATAACAATAAATCTATCATCTTGGAAGGGGAGAAAACAACTGTCCCTTTAGAACAGACTGGGAAGCAACATTAACATCAGCCTGAGCAGGTATTTTGGAGAACACTCCAGGTGGCCTTGGAAGCATCATAGTGGAAAGTCTTGAGTTTAACAGGTGATTGTCCAGGCAGAAAGATAAACAAAAACTTGCTGATTCATGAGATTGTCATTGATTCTCAGTACCATCACCAAGCAGTCCTTACCAAGCCTGTGCTCAAAGGTTATGAAGGAAGCCGATATGTCCAGAAGGTTGATCTGTGAGCCACAGGCCTCTTCAAGGATCTTCGAAAGTCACATGATTCCAGAACTAGCTTAAAGATTGGTATTATATGTTTGAGTGTGAATAATTTTAGACAGTGGAAAAGGACAACACTTTTTAAGGATATACGACTAATTCACATTGAGTCACAGTAAGAGCATCCTGTTCAGCTACAACCTCAGCACTCACTGTAGCACTCTATATAGCGAGCATGAACAATATGTTGTACAAAGCACCCGCCTAAACATTTTAAGAATACTGCAAGTCACTGAGGAGTTTGGTTAGCATATAGTGGAACAATGTTGAGACTGAGTTCCTTATTAAGGTCATGGATTAGCAAGGTGACTTGCAACAGCCTTCAAACGTACATGAGAGAGTCTTTTATTTCTTATAATACATGGTCGCACCATTACAATTCCCCCAAAAAATTAAATTCATCATTTATTGCACAGAGACAAGAATGAGTATAGTTTGCATTATGTGGGAAATAATGCAGTATCTGTACTGTGAAATTAAAAACATCTATATTCAGCTAACTTGTGGCAAAAATGTATACAGTTTAATTTGGCACTTTCCAATGTTTCCAGAGTTCATAATGTGTGGGAACATGCAGAATATTCTTGCTTTTATGTAATGAACTTTAGCACTGCAGGCAAGTACTGGCAATAAGCCAGTAGGTTTTGTGTTTGTACTATATTCCATTGCCCCTTTGTCCTTTTCTCAATGCTTGTTTGTGTACTGTGAAGCGAATGCAGACAGAAACATCCAATAAATGGATGCTATAGAAAAGGGAAATGCTCTCTATTCTGAAATATATGTCATTTCATTTGCATGTATCTATGCTTGTGCCCCAATGCCTCCAAGCCACTCACTATCTATGAAATACAGCGGAGCACACATCAAAGCAGTCAATAGAAAAATGTTCCGCATAAAATACTCCAAAATGTGATTGACAATGTCTGAAGCCCATGGGTGAAGGTTCTTGATCAAAAGAAGACTTTGGCTGAAGGAGGTTGAACTAATGGCACCTAAAATAAGCGTTGAGTAAAGCTGTTTGCCTGCAGTGATGCAAGTGCCATACACACCAAACCTAACAATAAACATGCTGCCACGAATGACTCATTTCTGCTATTGACTGTTAATCTCAAGAAATCACCAGCAGATAAAAATTGAAAAAGTAGTTCTGTTTTTCATTGTGTAGACAGCAGTTATAATTTTCTCAATTACCTGCCTTCCTACTATTTCCTGGCTCTGCTGGCATGCATATTGAATGTACTACACCATTGTGATATATATTCACAATTACATCGCTCCCACAACGTTGTCATTTCACAATTAGACACAGGTTTTAAATAAGAGAATTGTGAGCTCCAATTTATGATTATATCATATTAATGACATGCGTTAGTACGGGAAGATAAAGAAAAAAATATATGATCTTAAGATGAGAGACCTATCATGGCAGCATGGCATAGTAAAGTCCCTAAAAAAGATCGGTTACCATGCATTGAAAAAAAAATCAGGAGAAGCTGTGAGATGAAAATGCTGGAATAGAACTCTTTGGATAGACTCTTAGGGTCTCTTTTATGAAAAGTGACGCATTGCTGCGTGAAAACAGCGATGCGTCACTTTTCACTGCGCCCTCCTTGCACCACCAATGATGCGTCATATTTACAGTATGACGCATCATGGCGCAAGGAGTTACAGATACGTCAGTATTTCTGACGTATCTGTATGGCGCAAAAGTGGCGCATTCCTGGAGTGTGTCACAAAAGTGACGCAACTCCAGCAATGTATCCTTTCACATGGTGCAAGCACCATGTGAAAGGGCCTGCGTCAGTCTTACACCTGCTGTGAGGCAGGCGTAAGAAATTGACGCATTTGTGTTCTAGAAGTGGCACAGTGAAATCACATAGATGTCACTGCGTCACTTCTACGACCCTGTCTTGCGTCAATACGCCCCCTTGCATATATTATACCTGGCGCAGGTATTATGTGGTGCAGGGGTTTACAAAGAGACGCATCTACCTAGATGCGTCACTTTGTAAATATGGAGCAACAAGGCACATTTTTTACGCCACTGGTGCATCACAAAAAGTGACGCACCAGCAGCGTAAAAGTGACGCAGAGCCTCATAAATGAGGCCCTTAGCATATTCTAGCACTGCGACTAGTTATGCATGTAGGGCCAGAATTACTAACAAGTGGGGCACTCTTCGGCAAAAACCCAATGCGCTGAGCTGCGTTGCACCATCTAGTGAGAACAGAAATGAGTCACATTTTAAAGAAATAGCGCAGTTTTGATCTCCATGCGTAGGCATACTTTGCACTGCCTAATGCCACATAACACATCC
This sequence comes from Lissotriton helveticus, assembly GCF_964261635.1. Lineage (NCBI taxonomy): Eukaryota > Metazoa > Chordata > Amphibia > Caudata > Salamandridae > Lissotriton > Lissotriton helveticus. Next base: position 1,716,621,226 of record NC_136059.1, read on the forward strand.
ACCCCCATAGCGAAAAGGTGCATACGTTGTGGTCTGGACAGTTTTTGTTCTGGAAGAAGTACATTCCAACACAATAACTACCTTTGAGTGTAATATTGAGCTGAGGAGAGTGGAGGAATTCGCAGCACGGCATCAGCAGCACAGAGATGTTTCAAGTGCCATATTTTGATGCTATTGTTCCTGCAGGTCAAAGCAGCCCTGGTGGTATAATGGTGAATAACAGGGTCCTGGCCCTTCTTTCATGCCAGAACGCCTGGTGTTCTTTTTCATTCCCTCATGGCACCAACAAGAGGAGGGCAGATATGGTGGGGATTCCTATTATCCTTTGCTGCATCCTATAAAATTAGATAAGTGCTTGTAAATCATGTCAGACGAGGGTTCACTTAACAACCTGAAACTACACATGTGATGCATTACAAGCACATATTGAGAGACAATCACGAACTATGCCCCTACTATTGCAAAGAAAAACTTTAATTCATATGGCGGTGGATAAAAGCAGAACAACACTTTTTTAAATTAAGTTTGGTACCGATTTATGGTTCATACTTATACAGATGTCTAGTGATTTCTATCATTACACTCTGCTAGAATAACGGATTGAACTGAAGTAAAGTGTACTATTTAATTTGATGCAGACTACAGCACAGCAGATGGCAGGGGTTCCCTGCTGGAATATGGCACATGCCAGTATGGAGAATAGTGGCACAGGCTTCCCTGTGAGAATGTAATTTGCTTGAGTAAAATACTGTCCAGACATAATACACACACGAGGAAAAGTATGTGGTACTGTTCGTATGCCTAACATGGTAACTGCATGAGCTTAAAAACAAGCTGCGACAATCTGTGTTCTCAACCTGTGTTCTTCAGCTCACACACTAACTTGTAGAGCTCAACAACGAGGGGCTGATTCACAAACGCATTTGTGAGCATTGGAAGTAGCCCTGAAGCAGTGGTTCATTTGTAAACAAATAAGTGCTGGGGATCTCGTCAGGAGGCAGCTTGCATCAGCCCGTTTCTCCTGTTAGCGCCACCTAAAACAGAACCAACTACTAACCATGAAGGTGGGGAGGATGTGGCATGAGCTGCAGACTTCGAAGTTAGGGAATGAGGGGCATATTATCAAGGACGAGTGTTAAAATTATTACAGTTTTATCTGCAGGAAACTGCAGATAAAACGGCGATAATTGGCTTGATAATACGCCCTTGTTAATTCCCATAGAAACCTATGTTCTGGTGTTAACATGAGCTTCTATGGGAATTAACAAGGGCGTATTATCAAGCCTATTATCGCCGTTTTATCGGCAGTTTCCTGACGATAAAACAGCGATCATTTTAACACCGTTCCTTGATAATATGCCCCCAGGTGCGAGTCTCGGCGTAGTCCCAACATCCTGTGATTCTGGGCAAATCACTTAATTTCCCCATACATGAATGTGTCCTTAACTGGTGCTCATGAAAATTACTGGTACTGAGCACCGGAAACCACCGGCTCAAATTAAGCACTGTAAGAAGTTCTCTTTTACACATTCTTTCATGCCTCTGTGAATCAGACTTGGAACGTCAAATCCCTATTAGTAAAAGGGCAAAGAGTGCACTGTCCTTTTTATTTGCATTCATCCTACCTGAATATTCACACTTTATTTACATTACAGAAATTTTTGGACAATTTCAATGTAAAAGGCTACTATAGCAGTACTACTTTATATACTCCAAAAAGTCTTTGCGAATAGGCCCCTTAGTGTATGTTCGGAAGACAACGTAATTTATGTGAAAACATGATCAGAGCCCCCTTCTGCACCTGTGCACGGGTGCACAATAGGATCAAAAGGTGGACCCATCTGTGATAATAACAATTTTTCACATCATGCCCCATGCCCGCCTTCCTTCTCTCTAATCAGTAGATTATGGACGTTTTTCTGCTACGTGGGTTCCTCTGGAAAGAAGTAATTAAAAAGGGTTTGTTAACTTCTGTGGTTCACATTCTGGCTTCTTTAATATTGCAGCCAGTGGTCGTAGTTGAGGCGGATCTGATGGGCCTGACATGCCCATACCTTTTCACCTTTAGAACATCAGTACCCCAATTTCTTGTAAAATAAAAACAATCGCTCCAGGACTGTTCATTCCGAAAGTTCAAATGCTTCAACTGAAGTGTACGGCAGTGAGTCCCTTGCGCTGTGAAACTAAGGGAGACGCAGACAACTATGCAAGCATTCGTCCCAGGGTGCCTGCTTGCCTCAAAGAAATGTTAATGTGCACCACAGGTCAATCTGGAAATGTAAAGAGCACTTGGGAGCTGGTACTCACTTTAATTGATGGAATAACGTTAAGATTCTTGATTTAATAGATTTATTCTTTTTGAGTGGTGTTGCAAGGCAGTTACCAGCTGAGCTGTGAAATGTGTGCTTTGAAGTAAATTTCTAATAAAAAACTGAACTATGTAACGTCTGAGTATTACTAAAATCTATATTTTGGAAACACTTTTTTATCTTAAACCTTTTTACTCATTTTGCAGCAGCCAATCTTATACTGTATGCAATACAATTTTAAAATAATTACCTACATGTTCAGAGTGCTTTCTGTCACAGCACTAAAGTCACAATACTCCTCTGCACCAACCAGGATTCAGTTCTGTTTCTCTCTGGTGCAGTGCATTAACTAATAGTGGTATAATAACATACGATAGTGTGTTTCCCAATGGTTAACATAACTTGCATTTAATTTTAATTTAAGCTGTGCTTTATATTTTATATGCAGTTACCTGCAGGTGAAAGACCAAAAAAAGTTACAGAATATCTAATTTTTTTAGCAAATCCTTGACTACGCCCCTACGCCCTCTCACCCCGCCCCAATTACTCGCAGCATCACATTTCCCATGCTTTTTTAATGCACTTCGACCACTGATTGAAGTACCTTTCATGGCTGAGACTTTTATCCCTGTTTCTGCTTCAAAAGTGTCTCTCTTGTAGCTTATTATTATTCACTTCCGTGTGTTCGTTCATCTTTCTTTGTGAGATGTGACTTTCAGTCCCTGCCATCCAAGGAAGCAAGAAGGGAGGTCAGAGCCAGCCACACAGCCCGAAACATCTTGTATGGTGGCAGCAGGCAGTCTCTCCGGTCATATGGATATTTTGCCCTAATTTGTCATTTAGTGGCATCCTCTGACCTTTTCCCACTTCTGGTTAAACAAGAATTTAATTTTAGGAATAGTATATCTGTGATATTAAGGCTCATCTGAAAATAAGCTATTTTGAAATAAAGTGGGAGGAGGTTCCGGGATTTTAAAATCCAGGTGATTGTTAATTGAGTAGTTACACATAAGGAGTGCTGCGGTATTCATAATGGTTTCAAACATACTTCCTTTCAGTAGAGTGGCTACAGATCATGAGCGCCTTGGTGGGGTTGACACCTTTCCCAGAGAAAAATACCGGCCATCTGTTCCCGTTTTAAGATTCTGCAAAGGCCCTGAGATGATTCTTAAGTAGAACTTTAAATGAAATAGTCTGTATTCATTTTTAAAATGTTTTTTCTGTCTGAGTATATATTTATAATCAGTCACCAATTAAGGGGAGCTGTAGGATTTTAATGCGTTTACTTCATATATTTTCTGCATGAAGTATGTACTTGTAATTGGAAAAAATACCAGCTATAAGTTATTTTCCCAATTTTTGTACCGGCAGAAACACTAAAATACCCGTCATGCATGTATAAACCATAGCGAGGGTGGAAACCCTAACGCCTTCTGTGGGCATGTTCATGCGTCACGCCAGTCAGAGTGTGACCTCACAGGTTCACGTGCTTGAGAATCACAACGACCAAAATGCCTACGTCAGGAACGGACGTTACAATCATGGGTCGTCTCTAGTCAAGACAACAGCAGGGTCTCTTCCTGCTCATTCTCTCTTAACGAGGAGTTCAAATATGTCTCCCTGCGGTTAAATCATAGGTTTCAAAAGCACTACCTTCTGAAGAGACTTAAAAAAAATCTTTCTTCATCTTCCTATGATGAACATTATCCCAGCTCTCGGCACTGTGATTAATAGGCTTGAATTGATTTGTTCTCCTAATCTGTTAAAAGGTCTCCGCTGCAAATGAAAAAACCGTCTCAGCAGCCATTTTCTGCGATCAACCCATTAGAAAAAACCTCTGAATAAGCTGCATTAGGGAAACATAAAGTATCATTTTTATGTTCAATGATTAGAAGGCGGATCAACACTAAAATCAATAGTCTCTAGAGGGTGGCCATCACATGATTTCAACCTTTCCCAGTGTAGATCAAAGTTATTTAACTCAAACAAATTGAATAGTCAATTTAGCACAGATATGATTGTGAAGGTATTGATGTCAAGTCTACTTCACTAGAACTAATGATGCACTAAAGTACAATTTGTTTTTATGACTTATTCGATTATTGGTAGGATTTGTTATTTTAATAGCCCTTCGTCCGGAGATTTACGCTCAAGACACTTTGAAATGTCTGTTTTTTTCATTTTTTTCTGTCTCATTTAATTTTTGTTGGTTTTCTTTGGATGCCTGTTCTATTTAAAGTACTGCTGGCTCTTTTCAAATTATTGTTGCATACAAGCAAATGAACAGACTGCTTCCTTTCTTAAGAAGTAAAGATGCCTTTTTGGCCTGACCCAACAGTTTTAGCCACCTGTCAGGCTCTTGTGATCAAAAAATTCTGTAAATGGGACATATGTTTATGTACATACCCAGAGAAGCTTTGGATCAGGTCTTTTCTTTCACTGTTTTGATTGAACGACATTCACAATTTGCTTCCACCTACAGGACAAAATACAGCTTGTGCTACTGGGTCAGCCAGCTTCAGCCTTTAAATAAAGAATCAGTGGACATCAGCTGTTCATAAATGTCAAGGTTTCCAATTGCTTAAGTGTGACATTTTCATAATTTCAGTGTAATTATGAGTGATATTCAGCGAGCAAAATTAAGCAGTAAAGAGGAGGGAAACATTAAAATATCAGAATTTACCCCCATTTGAGCAAATAGAAACGCTAAGAAAATCTTAAAACTGCTGTAAAGCAACGGAAATGGAAGGGCACTAACCTAGTAAAAAGCAGTAACTCACCGCTAATCCTTATAAAATAAGAAACACAGGGGCATATTACCAACAAAGAGCGATAATTATCTCTAAATAGGCTTAGCGACGATTTTTTTATCGCTGCCTATCGCTGGATATGTTAGCGGAGAAAACATGCTATTAGCAACGTTTTTCTCCATTGTGCTAAAATATCCAGCGATAGCGGCGAAATGCGTGAATATCGCTGAGAATACAGCGATATTCACGCATTAGCGACAAAATGCTCTTAGCCATGTTATCCACCTCCCATTGGATAACATGGCTAAGAACTGAAAACAAAGTTCAGCGAGGGGTTATGAAAGTGTTCAGAAATGTCTAGGCGCTCTACATGTAGTGGTCAATGGGTGATTTGAGAAGTTCGGTGGTAGGTGCTACTTGATCTGAGATAACCCTTGTTTCAGAAAAAAGAAGGGGAGAGGGCCTCAACCTTCTGTGTACATAAATGCAATGTCAAGCGCACAATAAAACACTGCCACACAGAAGCACTGCATGATAAACACCATCCCCATGTCAGCTATGTAAACTATCCCACCAGCGCTACCAGTGTTTGTTTTATGCCTTGTTTTTGCCTTGCATTTCTCAGATACATTTTGACAGATGTCATTACTCTTATGTGCATCATTTTTCATTTTGTGATAAATATGTATAAAATGAATGATAACGTGCACTACCACATGACACTCACCATGTGGTTTAGTACAGGCGTCGCTGCACTGCAAGTACAAAATCATAATATTTTTATTGGCAGCTCACCACCACTATCTGGACACTCACTTAATTTTTGGTTTCTCACTTAGGTGTGCTTTGACTCCTTATACCTACACTTGCCATCCTCCCCACACCTTCTCTAGGTCTCCACCATTCGTAGATGTGTCCCTTGACAGTCTACCCTACCCCTCACGCTTCCACCATTGGCTCGCAATCCATTCACCTACCACCTAATCCACTTTTCATTTATCTCCCCTTACAACTAGTATTGTTTCAATTTTCCTACTTTATTTCCCCAGCCCTGAGGAGTCACGGGTTTACCCCCGTTTTGACGAAACACGTGTCGGCTGGTTTTTTCTTGTGAAACTAATACTATCATTGAATGAATAAACACCTAACAAGTTAAAGACTTTGGAGTCGGATCTTATCCTTTTCATCACACGACTACAAAACAGAATTGTGAAACACTGATGCAGTTTGTGTGCGCTTGACATTGCATTTATGGCTAAGAACTGCTCTGAGCAGGCGTTAGTTTTTGGCGATAGCGGGAATATTTCCATCGCTTTGCCTGCCTTGCTAATAGGCGATAGTGATGTTAGCGACTGCTTTCAGTCGCTAACAGGTTGGGTACGCCCACTTTGCATGTCATTAGTGATAAATATCGCTGACATGCAAAGGGGGCCCCAAACCGTTCGCTATCGCCTAAAAGCTGTCGCTAACATCAGTTAGCGGCAGCTTGCTAATAGAGCAATAGAATTATTGCCGCTTAGCGGCCAAAAACGGCCGCTAAACCGGTGATAATTGCCTATCGCCACCCTTGGTAATATGCCCCATAGTTTTGTGAATATGCACGGTTAATGCCAGTTGATAGCTACTGTAAAAGCTTTGGGGGCCAGATGTACGACCTTATTTTGCAGTCACAAATGGAAATTGGCCTGTTTGTGCCTGCAAAATTGGTCTGCCCTATGTACAAACCCTATTTTGCAAGTTGGTAACCTATTGCGACACGCAAAATAGGGTTTGCAACTCGCTATTAAGAAGGGGCATTCCAAGGGCATCCCTTCCTAATAGCGAGTCTCACTTAAATGTATGATTGTTTTGCGACTGCAAGTGCGGTCACAAACCTCTTGCAGATTACCACCTATTTCAAGTAGGTGGTAAGTCACTTGCAAAAAGGAAAGGGTCCCAATGGGACCCCTTTCCCTTTGGGAGTGTGTGCGAAAATATTTCTTAAGAACAGGCAGTGGTCCCACGGACCACTGCCTACTCTTAAAAAATTAAACAGAAATGTTTCAATTCAATTTTCTTTTTTAAATGCATCCTGTTTTCCTTTGAGGAAAATGGTCTGCATTAAGAAAAAACTGCTTTATTTAAAAAACAGTCATCTGAAATAAAAAAATTAAAAAGTTTCAATATCTGGGCGGAGCCTAAGTCGCGTGCGTGAGCTTCACTGTGACTGGCTGCTAGCACTCCACACCAGGAAGTGTTGGCAGCCATCTTGTGGCTCGGTAGAAGCGAGTCACCCGAAAATGGAGAAACAGAGGTATAAAACAAGAGAGGGGGGCAGGGTAGAAAAACTCTGACCCACTAGGGATGCTCAGGGTGTCCCAGAAGGACCCCCAGGGCCCAAAAAATCATTACAAAAAATAAACATCATCAAAAATTCACGATGGGGTCGCAGGTTCTTGCGTTTTATTTTAATGAGCCCTTGGGTAGGCTAGGTTCCGGGGGTATTTCTTAAAAAATAATAGCAGGGGCTTGCAGGGGTTGCGGGGGTCCGCTGGGGTTCGCGCAGTCCCGGGGCTTCACTTATGTTGGGAGAGGGGTTGCGCTGCCCGCCTCCTGGAGTCTTCTATGTGCTTGTAAGATTGGCGTCATTTGACGAATCTTTATGAACTTTGATTAGCTCCTATATTGAAAGTTTTGGGGTGAAGGGTCCTTAAACGTGTTTTCTCCATGCAATTTCCTTTTTTTTCCTTTTTTTTTTTGCATTTAAATGTATTTTTTTAAGTTTGAAAAACCTTTATTTAAAACCAAATTTAGTTGTACATCTCCGCTTACTGCCTACAACCATGTTCTGGCCTGCATAGCAACATCGCAAATGAGGAAGGAGGATGTATTGTGGGGGCAGGGGAGTACACAGCAAGCCGCCTACAACCCTCTTGGGCCGGCCGCATTAGTTGTAGTGTTCGGCTATGAAGGCAGGAGTATCATTGCATTCATAGGATAACAAAACATTAATAAACATCTGAGGCATCATTAAGAAACCAACTCCACTTATGTGGCATTCACAACAGAAGTTTTACCACAATGAGGGGGTGTATCGGCCCGTGCAACTGTGGCGATGAAGCATATCGTCCCGAGTCTTCCAGTGCGTGATGTCCATGCAATTTCTATCCCAAAATTTTCAGAAGACTACAGGTAAAACTGCCAAACAGAATTACGCCAAATTTGGCAGGGAGAAAGGTGATGGTCCAGAAAGCATGCTTTTGTTTAAATGGTGTAAATCCGTTCAGTAGTTTTTGAGAAATATCAAATTTTACAGATATCGATATTTGAGAATTCTGACATGTGATTGGCTGAGGGGTTACAAGCACCAACTTGCAGCTTATTGGCTGTGAACAATTGAAACCAGGAAGTGTCGGCAGCCATGCTGTGATTTACTCCGTCAGCTAGCTTCTCTCCGTGTAGAAGCCATCCGGTCCGCAGTTTTACCTGTGCGAGGCAACACTAGCATCTGGGTCTGTGTGAGATATGCCTTTCACGCTGCCTTTTCTCCTATCAACAGGTCACGGTATGCCTTTAGAAGACTGTCTGTCGGCTCGGAGCTTTGTGAGTCAGTCTGTCGGTACCCTACACTACCCAAAGACCACTCAAACACCACTGCATTGTCATAAACTCTAAAACACCAACCTCAGCAGGACCCCCTACACTACACAAACAACACTGCACTACCCTAAACCCTAAAATACCACAGCCAGCACAACCCCCTACACTATGCAAACACCACTGCATTGTCGGAAACCCTAAAACACTACCCCTAGCAGGACCCCCTACACTACCTAAACACCACTGCAGTACCCTAAATCCTAAAATACTACGGTAAGCATGATGGCCTACATTACACAAACACCACTGCACTGCCGTAAACTCTAAAACACTACTCCCAGCATGACCCCTACACTACCCAAATACCACTGTACTGCCGTAAACCCTTAAACACTACTTCTAGCATGCCCCCTACACTACACAAACACCACTACACTTCCCTAAACCCCAAAACAGTACTCCCAGCATGACCCCTTACACTACTACCCAAACATTAGTGCATTGTTGGAAACTCTAAAACACTACCTCCAGCATAGTTCTTACACTACCCAAACACCACTGCACTACGTTAAACCCTAAAATGCAACGTCCAGCATGAGCCCCCTACAGTACACAAACGCTACTGCACTACCCTAAAGCATAAAATAGTACCAGTCCGTCAGCTTGCAGCTGCGCGTCTGCGAGCCGTGGTGTCTCTAGCTGTACATGTGCGAGTCAGTCTGTTAGGTTATAGCTGTGTCTCTGCTAGCAGGGCCGTGGCCCCGTTGGTGCCCCTTGCGAGTTAGATTCGAGCTCTCCCTCTGCGAGCCAGCGCGCTGGTGTGCGTTTGCGAGCTGACGGCCCATAGCTCACACTGTGCGAGCCGAGCCGATGGGCCGAAGCTCTCCCTCTGCGAGCCTGCTCGACGGCCTGCAGGTCTCCATGTGCTAGCTGGTTCGCAGCTGTCACTCGGTGAACCGATATTGGGAATAAAAGGCGGCTCTAAAAAGAGCCGTTGTGTTTATTAGTTGGAGCTACATATAAGTGCGGATGCACAGCTTATGGTTATTCAGAAAAACTCGATTTTCCTGATCTGTGAAGTGTACTCCATCACTTCTGTAGATATCAGCCCTATCAAAACGTATGTTATTGTTGTAGATCGACCCCATTCTATGGTCTCTGAGGTATGCAGGCACCGCTTTGTTGACATTCTTTCTCGATTTTTCAATCTGAGGACAAAATTGATTTGACCATTTCCAATTCTGGCTTTGGCATATATTGGAATATACAAAGACAGTTTGAGGCAAAAGCAACATCAATTGTCTAAAGGTGTACTTCATTAGCATTTCCAAACCTATCCCAGTCAATGTGCCTGGGTTGTTTCCACCACAGTGCACAATCATTAGATCAGGGTGTTGGAGATGCAAACAGGTTTTAACCAAAGGCAACAATTGGTGCCACTTCAATCCTCTCTGTCCAAACCATTTATTGTCCACATTTTGTAAACCTGGGTCTAAGTCAATACTTTTTTGTTCTGCATACCTTTTGCACCAGAAAACATAGCTATGTCCTAAGATCTACATTAGCATTTTGAAGATATGGCTGGGAGGTAAGAATAGATGTCTGTAGCTTATGCAGTCCGTTTGTAGAATAAGGGATATGTTTAAAGATGGGGATCTTTTTTTTCCCCATACAACATGATCACTGATTGGGAGATGAAAGGCATTGTTTTTTAACAGTAGGGTGCACATTCGTTTTGTGGAAAAGCATCTTTGTGATTGGTTAAGAAAAAGCCTTTTAAATGGGGAGTACATATCATAGGATAAAATTTGCTCAACTCAACCATATTGCTACTGTATTTGTAAGGCACTGTTCGAACTTAAAACATTCGTGAACTTTTAACCTGCACGTGCCGTTAAATGTTCAAGAAAATATTGCATAAAAATATCGTTATGTTTGAAAAAATGTATGAACTTTTAACCTGCACATGTTTTATAATGTTCTAGAAAGTGTGTTGATAGAATATGTTGCACTTCTGACTTCTGCATCCTTGAATATTAAAAAAACTGTTTATTTGGAAAATTAAAACAAAAACAATAGAGAGAAGTTTTGCAATCTAAAAGAATCAAGGAACTATTCTAATTTGTTCTTTACATGTATTTATGTGTGGAGGAACACAATTACAGGCACAACAGCACCAGGAAGAGGAACAAGCAGGGAGTGGGGGGACAGGGGGAGATGGGCACTGTGGCACACATGCACAATTAATTTCAGCACAACTACGGACAAACAATGGCCAAAATGAAACACACCAACAAGGAGCACAAGTCACACAACCCGCCAACATCACACCACTGAACTAGCATATAAGTGTAAACCACACTGCCTGAAAGGGAGAACAAAAGCTCACATGAAGGGACATCTCGCACGCAATGCTGCATACATACATCGGAAAAAGAGTACACCAACATCCAACACAATGTTGTCCAAACACAAACATTCGCACAATCGAACACAGGACACAAATGCTCGCAAGATAGCTCAAAAAAAGAACCTTTCATGCCTACAGTAAATTCTCTAGCTGCATTCATACAGCATGAGTACAAAGGCCGGTTGTGGGTGTTGTCGTATATCTGCCTACCTGATCATCATGGATGAGATGCCCAGCATGTGGCATATGGGCGGGTTCACTGTGTGTTACGTTACCAAACAGCTGCACCTCCCTCCCACGAGCCGCCACACTTTTCTGCTGTGCACTGTTGTATCCTGTGCACTCCTACGGCACACCATTGTAATGCCTATTTATTTGCGCGTTTGCTGCGGCATTCCAACCACACTGCGACAGTGTCATTTGGAGGTGGTGCATGTCACTTTATTACATCAATTGCTGCGGCCCTTGTGGTGGCCACACCAGAACAAAGAGACACACTTACTGCACTTCCTGCACTTGGACATGTCCGAGACACCCTGTTTCCCTTGCCGGATAGGCACACCCCTCCGTTGACCTGTGTACGCCGGCCCAGCACATGCTGCTTTAGCATGCAGGAGGATGTATGCGTAGCTCGATGTCCAGGCTCACTGCTGACGCTGAGGTGACATGGTAACGTCCGCTGAAGGCAGCACAGTGTGATGTTGAAGGACCCGTGCCCATCAAGCTAACACAATGACCACACCAACACATTTGCTCAGATGCGGGTTCAGGGGCGTTGGCAGTCCTGGGGTTGTTGCGATGAGTGTTGTGTCCCTCATGCGTATCCATGTATCATGCTCATTGACTCTATGGCACCTGTGGGTGTTCCAGTGTGGTCTTTGCTGTGTTCCCTTTCATGTTGGAGGTAGTCATCCTGCTTAACACCAGCAGAAAGCAGGTGTGAAATACCTTGGGCTAACGCGGCTTATCGATGGAATTAGTTTTGCATCGCAGTTTTTACCTTTCGTTGTTTTTTTTTGTGTACAGAAAAATAAACGAACTGGGCAGTGTATCCCATCAAGATCCAGCACCTGACTCACTAGTTCCAATCAATATAAATACAATGAGATTACTTCATTGATTTTGTGTGTAGACTGTAAATGCACCTACTACCACAGTGCAATTCAATATAGGTACTTAGAATAAATCGTAAAGTTGCAACTCGTGTCTTTTTGCACGGGAACACCTACTCTGCATCTCATTATCTGCACTTTAATGCTAAAGTTGAGATAAATCTAACACACTATTCAGAAGCTGGTGCAAATTGCAGACATCAACAGTATTCCCTTGATAACTACCCCAGAATCTAACAGCACGGTGGACACCACCAAATACCAGTAATAAGAACGAGAAAGAGTCACACAGCACCTAAGTAAGAACCAAAAACTTTATAAAAAAAATTTTTAAACGTTATTTTTCCGTTACCGTACATATAGAGTGTAAAAAAAATTTAACAAGCTCAACACAAAATAAACAAGGAGGAAGACTCTTGTCGGAAACATGAATGTCAATGACACAGCCTGGAAAATAAAACACAAAATAAGGATGTGTGTAATGCGCATATCAAAGGAGTGAGACACAGAGAAAGAAAAAAGGAAAAAAAAGCCAGAGAGAAAAAGAGAGGGAAGGAAAGGAAGGGAGTGAGAAAGGGAAAAGGTAAAGAGAGTGAGAGAAATAGAAGGAAAGGGAGGAAGAGAGTGAGAGAGTGAAGAGAGGGAAGTGAGAGAGAGAGAGAGAGAGAGAGAGAGAGAGAGAGAGAGAGAGAGAGAGAGAGAGACACCGCTGCCCCTGCACATCCATGACCAAATAGTTACCTGCTGCCACAGGAGTGTCTACTAGTGGCACTCTACGTGTCCTTGAAAGCTCCAGGGTCCGGTCCAGCCACCATTGCTTGGTGCACATTATGTGGACCCATTCCGTGGCCTAGCAGATCCCACACATGTCGCTGAGTCCTGAGTCATCAATGGCGGAGACCACATCAGCTTTTGGTCCCGCTGACCCTGTGCAACGCAAGTCAGCGCCACGTGGTGGTAGGCCGCTGACGGCCATACAATTTAGGGTGTGACTAATCCTGTGCAACTCAAGTCTGCGCCACGTGGTGGTAGGCTCCTGACGGCCACATCAGCTTTGGGTGGCACTAAACTGTGCAACTCAACTCTGCGCCACGTGCTAGTAGGCCCCTGAGGGCCACATCATCTGGCACTAACCCTGTGCAACTCAAGTCCGCGCCATGTGGTGGTAGGCCCCTGACGGCCACATCAGCTTCGGGTGGCACTAACCCTGTGCAATTCAAGTCAGTGCCACGTGGTAGTAGGCCCATGACGGCCATACAGCTCAGGGTGCGCAACTTTTCATGGACTCTTTATGATTCAAACCAATGGAGCGTCTGACATCCAGTCACCACCGGCAATTAAGGATGCGACGTTGTCGATCAATTATATTTGCGTAGTCACATGGCCTGTGACGCATGTGCCAGATAGATGTGCTGTGTGTGCAAACCTGCCCTCAGGGAGTGGCCATGACATGTTGACAACTAGACCACTGACCTGCACACCAACAGCAAGTACGCCTGTGACAGGTAGCTATGTGGGGCCAACGTCAGAACGTAATTGGAGTGGCGTGGCATACGACGGAACAGGGCAGGGATAGCCACTATGACGCAGATGGCTCATAGTACTGCATCTGTGAGTCGAGCGGATGGGCAGCAGTTGTTCCTCTGCAAGCCTGGGTGCAAACTGTTCATAAGTCACACTACATAAGCATTGAAAAGCCATTTTGTGATTCAGCTGGCATCTGTCCGAGGCATTTCTGAAAACATACCAGAGTTCTTACTGTGAGAGATACCACTTTCACGCTGCACCTCCCCACATCAGCAGGTAATGCACCCTCTTCCCACATTACCAACATACCCCCAACAACCTTTTTGGGCCCGGAAGTTTCCTTGTGCGGTTGGACAAAAAAGTATCTTTGTCATGTATAGATTTACATATGAAACATTTTATTTAGGGGGGGCGTGGCCGAGCTGGTGACTAAGATGGCCGCTAGGCTTTAAAGCTCCGTACATTGCTCCGAGAAACTTGGCGTACTCCCGTGACCAGAGCCGACATCCTGATGCCAGCGCTGGCTCAATAAGAGCGTGAAGCGCTTCGTACCTGTCCGGTTGATGAACGGAGCCACCTGGTGCTCGGGGACAGAAGATATGGCCGTGTGACCTGGCTCCACCTCCCTGCGAGATCAACGCACAATTCCAGCCTGATGCCAGAAGCCGCAGCAGCCCAGAGCAATCGGAGGTGTGCATTTCCCCTGTGAGTGCCGCCTCGCCCCCCTACGGTGCGGACCTCCCACAGCTATTCTTCATTTCCGCCGCTGCCCGAGTGTTGTGATGCTACCGTTGTGGCGGCGTTTCACTCCCGGCTACACAGGCCTGGCGGGGGAGGGGCGTGCAATGAACCTCGCAAGTGATGCCTCCCGCTTCCAGCGACGCTACCCGCGGCATGGGCCACAAAGACCTGGGACAGAGAACACTTCCATTCGAGAAGATACCAGACACCTCCACTACGCAAACCTCCACTATGGCAGAATCTGCACAGGGTCCGCACATGGGTTATGGAGCTCCAGACACAGCTCACTCATTGCTTCAGGAGATGTGTGCTGGCTTCAAGGTGCTGGACAGTCCCTTCGACTCCCTCAACAACACCATTGCAAGCCGAGGCACCAAAGTCCAAGCGCACAATAGAAGGTTGGATGTTGCAGAGACCCGTATATCGGACAGTGAGGATGGGTCTGCACAGTCTGTTAAACGCCTGGAACGTGTAGAGCGTATCCTAAAAGAAGTGGCCATCAATAATGAGGATTTAAAAGCTCGCAGCCGCCGGAACAACGGGCGCATTTTTGGCGCCCCAGAATCAACCGTCTCTGGCCGTATGGATCTGTTCAGCGAAACTTTGCTACTGGGTCTGGTTAGCAAGGACACTACACTCCGTGCTTTGTAATAGAGAGAATGCACAGATCTCTTGACCCCCGCCCAAATCCTGGTCTCCCTCCCAGACTTATCGTGGCGCGAGTCATGAACTTTAGAGACAGGGATACGATCCTTCGCTTGGCGAGAGAAAAGGAAGACGTAGACTGGCAGGGTTCCAAGCTGTCCTTCAATCTGGACATCACCGCCAGGGTACAGGACGCCAGACAGAAATTCAACAGTGTCAAGGCCGCCCTGAGAAATCTGAAATTGCGCTACGGTATGCTGCATCATGCGCGCCTGAAGGTTGATGTAGATGGCAAGTCCAGCATATTTGATAATCCGTCGGAGGCCCAGGAGTTCTGCAAGTTATACAAACAGAGGAACAGTCCCACCAATGCGGCCAGGTTCATGTCTTCACCCCCACACAATGGCTCAGATGCAAGTGCAGAAGAGTTTTCGAGTGCTGGCATTGGATGAACGCTTAATTTCATTGACACTATCCTATGGTTCACTCCACGGGAACATGTCTCATAATTTTGTGAGGTTATTACAGTATTTGGAGACCGGCCGGGGCGTTGCTGCCCCCGTGGTATATCCCTTTTGTGTGGTTCACTTCACCTTGGGGTTCTGTTTTTTGGGGATGTCATTTACGTATAAAAGTGTTTTGGTACTCCATGTTCACTGTTCATTGGGGTATTGCCCTTCCCTGTTTGGGGATCAGCTGGTTAGTGGGTGGGGGATGGGTTATTTCATTTATGAGTCAGTCCTTTCATGTTTATTCGCAGCGTTATGTATGGTTCATTGCTTTTCATGGTCACCAGTCTGCAACAATGAGAACGTCACACCTCCTGGATGATTAGATTCAGTAATGTAGAGGGCCCACTGAACCTCACTCTAGTTTAATGGAATGTTCATGGATTGAATGACAATCAGAAGCGTAGACAGGTATTACACTATTTAACAAGGCATATGGTAGACGTAGCCCTTTTGCCGGAAACCTATCTCTCTAACTCTAACAAAGTGCACTTTGGGTCGAGCTGGGGAGCGAATAGATATTTTGCAAACTATAGTAATTACGCTAGGGGGACGTCATTTTAATTCCCAACAGAGTGCCTTTTTGTGTAGGCTCCGTGCACCAGGACAGTGAGGGACGTGTTTTAATAGTATCTGGAATCCTGTCTGGCAGGAGGATGACTTTTCTGTGCGTATATGCCCCAAACATGGACTCTCCAGAGTTTTTTCATGCCCTTTCCTCGCAACTAGACAAGCTAGACTCCCAGTCCTGATTAGTCGGTGGTGACTTTAATTTATTGCTTGATCTAGCTATAGACAGCACATCTGGGGCACAAGACACTAAACACCGGCTCGCCACATACTCCAGGAGTTATGCGACAGGCTTTCGCTCTTAGATGGCTGGATGAAACACAACCCAAACATTACAGAATACATACATTACTCAGGGCAGCACGATACATGGACTAGAATAGACTTTTGGTTGCTCTCGCCCAACATCTATGGCTGGTGTGCCCAATTAGAAACTCTGCCCAGGACCTATTTGGACCATTTCCCGGTCAAATTGTGGTTAGAATAGCCCCGCCAGGAGGGATTTGAACGCCATTGGCGGTCCTACCACCGCGCACTATAGGATGAATTTTTAAGGCAGAAATTCAAGAGGCTATTGTCAGGGATAAAATCGATACTCGCCTTTTATCGCAATCTTTTGTGTTAGCATGATGTATCTATTTTTGAATGTATCTATAATTATACTATCATAGTTTAGATTAATTAGTTATGTCAATACAGGAACTCCTTTCCGGCTATTGCATTATGTTTCTTTGCACGCAGACTGAGAAATAAACAGACTCCATTTTGTTGTACATGTATTAGACTCGGATGGTGGTCACGTGCCCACCTCCAGCAAGCCCTGTTAGTTGAGTTATACAGACAGCTGAATTCATACTATTCTTTCTTGTTCTGAGACCCAAGGTCGCATCTGGTTTCAGAGGTGATAAGCGCATTCCTGGAGGCACCGTACCCGTGCTCCCAGGCACGGAGACGAAAGGGAGTCACCCCTCCTGACCCTCCACAATAATAGCAGAAGCAGACTTCTAAACAAGCTTTGTGTGCCATATATGGTCCTTCCTTTAAGCTACTGTGCCTAGCAGTACTTTTCCATGTGCAGTGATCTCATGTAACGCAATGAAAGTATATATGCCATGTATTGAGTGTGAGTCTTCTCCACGCACTGGCTGGGTGGCGTCGGAGGGGCTCCTCTATAGAGTATTGGTTGTCTAATAAAAGATTGACTTTTCTTCACTGCCAACTGATTGATTATTTGGTAAGACGATAATTGGGGGCTATTGGTAGGTATAGCTCCATATATTATTTTTGTAATACGTCAGTTGGCGACTCTGGTGGGACTCCGCGTTTGGGGTCGTCCTCCCGTAATACGGGGTGAGAAAGGACAAATGAAGGGGTACTCTGGTCGAGGGGGTGGACTGACTAACGATTCTGGCTGAACTCCGCTTTCACGATCAGAGAGCCCCAGCTGCTAGTGACCCCTCACCGGAGTCCTATGGGCATAACCCAGGAGCAGACTGTGTTGGTCTTCAGGAGTAGGCAGTGGAGAACACGCAATCATACCCGTGTGCACCAGGTGAGTGTATTGATTTGGTGTTTTTGGATTACGCTGTTGAGCGGTATCTTGGAAACAGTTAACTGTATTTGGCTGGTGGTTGGCATACCACCAAAAACTTTGAAGGTCTGATGGGGTGGCATTGAGGCTGCACAGGCAGATGCTCCTCAGACTTGTTAGGTGAATAATAGAGGTTTTTGATCGATGCCTTGGTGGGGCACGTGTGGTGCGCACCCGGTCAGACTGTTCTCGGAAAGGCCCGTGGTTGCAACTGGATAGCCTTTTGGACACATCTGAAGCGGCGCTAAGGCAGCAGGCTCAGTCAGTAAGCGTGGGCATAAAATCCGTTTCGTTAGCGGAATTTGCAGATTTTTGGCAAATTTGCGGTCTGCGAATCGCGCGACTTTGCCCCAAATACAGCAAATTCGCAAGCTGCGGATTTTTTGCTTGGCCGCGATTGAAAAATGCAATATCGCGCGCATGGCGTTGACTTACCGTGATTCTGAGTCCGCCAAGTTGTTTTTCTCCCAGTTTGCGTGTGCTGCGCCATTTTGGATCTTGCTGCGTGATCGCACGAGAGTTTTTCGAACGCAATTACGTCATCGCGACTCGCCATCTTGCACAGCGAGAGTTTGACAACGCGGGTACGTCATAAGGGCCCGCGATTACGCATTGCGGGTGTAAACAATGCCGAACACGTAGATGCGGCGCGCAGTTGACTTCCGGCGGGAGATTTGAACAGCTCGCTTTCCCGAAATTGCAAAAATTGCAATTCTGCACAAGAAATCCGCCGCAGGCAGCATAAACCTTCTAAAAATTATGATTTTGATCAGAATAACTCCTCATATTGACATTTGGCTGCACTTTTTGGTGCAAGGAGTCCATTTTTTTGAGGGGGGGAGTTAGGAAGTGCCCCAGAGTCTACAACTTTCTGTTCCTGTCCAGCAGGCTGCTCCCAGTGCTTTGCCCATGTCCTGATCACGTTTGATTTAGATCTGGAGCTGGAAGGATTACTTTTTCTGCCTGCTGCTGGATATTTGTATTTTTGAACTTTGCAACTGGGATCACTTTTGGACTTGAGATGAGTAGGTTGGTGTTGTTTGTTTGGGGCATTGCATTTGCTGCAACTACAGTTTTAAAACTTTTTTCACAACTTAAAAAAAATATATATTGCGGATAGCCACAGTATCCAGTAGTCCCAGGGTAAGTCATGGGTGCATGATACAACTGTTTCTGTGATTTTTTTTAACTTAATTCTCATTATGTCATGGAATTTTAGCTTACTGTTATATGTTGATTTTCTTTTTAATTTTGGGGTGCCTGTAAAGCCTCACTAGCCAGTAGGCCCAGGGGTAGTGAGTGGTGCATGGACCAAATCTTTCTGTGGGGTTTCTTGAATGTAAATATCATTGAGGGCATGGATGGCATTGGATTGTGGTGATTTATGTGTGTTTTTTGACATTTTGGAGTGTTGTTGGGACCTGGCCATGTGGGTGTGGGACCTTGATCCAGATTGGCACCCACAAATGCAATCTGAGAGTGAGGCACGCCATGAGCTGACAAAGGTAGCTAAGCCTACAAGGAAGGTTCCCGCAAGGCTTCGACTTACGGGTGATGACGACGAACAAGAAGTGGTAGCTTCTGCTACTGATGAACAGTCTGACGACGACCCAGTCATCACAGTCGTTGCTCCAGCCCCAGCGGGCATTTTCACCCTATCCCGAATGGCTGCTGAACGGGATGTGGGCAACGTGGCATTGGTACCACCACCAATGCAGTTAACTACAACACCAACACGACCTACAGCTTCCATATTTTTTAGTCAGAAAGGCCGGCAGGGACCTCCATCCAGCTCGACCTCCATTACCTCAAGAAGTGGTGCTGTAACTGAACAACAGAAATGAATTCAGCCACGCCCATCCTCCACTTCATCTGGCATTGAAAGTCAAAGTAGCACCTTCACCACCAGCAGACATCTCCAATCCCCAGTTTGGGACTTCTTTACTGTTAGCGAAAAGACGGAAAACATGGTCGTTTGTTCGATTTGTAAAGTATTAGTTAGTCGGGGTAAGCTTGGTACCAACTATGGTACCAGAGGCCAGAGAGGTCATCTCAAAAAACACCACATTATCCAGTGGGATGCGCACCTAAGGAAAATCCAGGAAGCCCAAAGCAGAACTGATCCAAATGTATCCATTCGCATTGCATCTGATGCTGACGAGGGGCTGATTCATGTGCAGGGGGAAGTCAAGAACCGACCGACATTTTTTCTGGTACACCCAGTACCCCTGGCAGCAGCACTGCAGTGGTAGCGCCCACACCCTCTACCCCTGTAACATGTATGAGTCACACTAAGAGTCTGGGAGAGACACCAATGCGAAAAACTACATCAATGAGCCTAACTTGTTTGAAGAAGTCTGCATCATCATCATCACGTAAAAAGGTCCAGCCCACCATTAGAAGCATGTTTTGGTCGGATGCACCATTTGAAAGCAACCACTCAACGGTACATCTGTATAACGCAAAGCTGGCTAAAATGCTAGCGCTGGACCTTCTCCCTTTTTCTTTCATGGAAGGGGTGGGTTTTCTAGAATTTGTGGCAACAGTCTACCCTAAATGGAAGGTTCCTAGCCGGTCCTATTTTGCCAGAGTTGCGGTTCCAGCACTACATCAAGATGTGCTGGAGGTGATTGGGGCAGCTTTGCAGAAGAGTACTGTTCACACTATCCACTTGACAACAGATATGTGGAACAGTTGCCAAGCCCTTGATTACATGTGCATCAATGCACACTGGGTCTCTTTTGCAGGGGTTAGAGACAAGACAAATCCAGGTGTTGACCTGGACACAGTTTTTCAAGCTACTCGGAAACATGCAACACTAGCCATGTTTGCCATGGAGAAAACTCATACTGCACCCAACCTTTTGGACGAGTTTCATAGAAAGGTCTCTGAATGGCTGCATCCAAGAAATCGCATAGTTGGTTATGTTTCCACGGATAATGGCAGTAATATAGTTAACGCCATGCAGCAAGGTGGCTATTTCAGAGTGCCGTGTTTGGCGCACAGTATTAACATCGTGGTGCAAGATATTTTGAAAAAAGAAAACACAGTCATCAAGTTACTGCCGAAGAATCTGCACACATTTCAGCCATTCTTTTAAGGCCTGGAAGGAGCTGAGGAGCATTCTACATGAACGTATACTGCCAGTCAAAGGACTCATCCAGGAGGTGGCAACACGTTGGAACGCAACCTTTTACATGCTTGAGCGTCTGTCTGAGCAGTGGGGGGTAATAAATGATTATTTCTATAAACTGGATTCTACTATGAAAGACATGAGGCTAGAGTTGGAGGAATGGAAGCTAGTTGCAAGCCTGACAGACATGCTTTGTCCTTTTGATGTCTTCACGCGTGAAGTCAGCAGGGAGGACTGTTCTTTGGGCAAAGCTATCCCATTGTTGGTCATGCTAGAGCACCAACTGAAGGCGGTGTCTTCAACGTTCCGAGATTATGCTGAAAAGCAAGACGCATATCAGTTGGCGGAGAGGTTATTAAGACGCCTAGTTGACAATGAAAGGCTTAAAAACATACATACAGAACAACATTACATTTGTGACACTATTCTGGATCCACGATACAAAAAGGCAGTGGCCAGCAAAGCATTCATTCCTTTTGATGAAGCAGATGTTTCAAAGTACAAACATTGGCTAGCTGTGTCAGCCACTAGGTTCGAAAAAGAGCGGCAGAAAATTCAAAGAGCCGGCAGAAGTACAACTGAATCAGCAGGCCATCTGGCGTCAAGTTCCACTTCTGAATCTGTGGCCAAAGGGAGTCACTTTCCCTCATAGCCATTAACGACACCAGCCACAACCGTATCATCATCCTCACCTGCACCAGGCCCAGCCATAATATTGTCGGAAGCGGATTGGCTAACTCATCAAGGGTTTGCTTGTTCCAGTGCTGCAAAGGCCACAGATGGTACGCAAAGTGGAGCAACCGTGAAGAACCTTGAGTCAATGGTGCAGGCCTATCTGGATGACCCAACAGAGGTCTTTGTTAATCAGAACCCATTGCTGTATTGGTATAGGAAAAGGCCTCTATGGCCACTGATCACCAACCTGGCTCTAAATTATTTGTCTTACCCACTCGCAAGCGTGTCCCTGAACGTGTTTTCAGTGCTGCTGGTGCCATTGTAACTTCAAAAAGGACCCGCCTCTCTCCCAAATATGTGGAGAGGTCAACACTGATCAAGATAAATCAGCACTTCATACCACCAGATTACAAAATACGTGAATACACGCAGGAAGAAGAGGACACCAACTTAGGTGACAGAAGTTCTTCTCTGTTAACTGACCTACTCCCGTCTCAATTCATAGAGTTTGAAGACGAGCTCTACTTCCCTGACACTGAGGCCTGAAAATTACTTCCTTTTTTTCGTCCTTATTCACTTTTATTCCTGTGTGTCTTTCTTTGTTTTGCAACTTTTACCACAACAAAACTCTCACAACAAGTCCATCAGCAGCACTGTCTTCATCTTATTTTCCTTATTGATTTGAAGGTGCCGCAGTCTTCATTCCTGAGGTTCACAAGTTCACAACTCAATCATGCTCCTCCATACTCCTCCTCCAGACTTCACCTATCCATTTCCCTCAAGGCAGATGGATTACGAATAAATAAATAAAGAAACTTTGTTTTCATAGACGAGTCCCCTCAAGTGGGACAGAAATTACTGACTGACTACATGCTTGCTGATTGCTGACAGAGTTACTTCTGAAATTGACAGGAGAGGCTGCCCTATGGGCCCTCACTTTCCGAAGAAGATGCGGACAAAAAGTAGAACAGGTAATGAATAATTGAGAAGATGGCATGCAGTGGACAGCAATGGCTGTCTGGCTCTGATGAAACCAATCGCTGTTTGTTTTTTGTGCATGAAATTAATCATAT
This sequence comes from Lissotriton helveticus, assembly GCF_964261635.1. Taxonomy (NCBI): domain Eukaryota; kingdom Metazoa; phylum Chordata; class Amphibia; order Caudata; family Salamandridae; genus Lissotriton; species Lissotriton helveticus. Next base: position 1,716,643,850 of record NC_136059.1, read on the forward strand.
GTCTTGTCTTAGTTAGTATTTAATCTTTTACACAGTAATTGTAACTCATGTCAACTACTCTGTTTTTTTTACCTTGTTTAATTCAAATTGTACTTCAAATTCAGGGGCCACTATGTTGCATTTTACAATATGCGAAATGTCCTTGGAGTGGCCTCACTTGCCAATATACCATGATGATTGATTAAATAATATATATTTTTTCTTTACAGTCACTCACTGGGATGGATGGGTCATCAGCGTCGGTTTACGGAAGAACTATGGCCAATTCGTGAGTGGCAAACAGGTAAACCAGTCTACAACAACTACTACAGCAGAACTACATGTCTGTCTATTCGTGGTATGTAGTGGTCGAGGGCGAGGCAGTGTACTGTTGTTGTTATGCCAGGCAGAGTCCACTCCAGACAGCAGTTCATGTCAATTTGGGGCTATGTGGCTTGCTGCATACAATTAGATATGCTTTGTCTGTCTGACAAAGAGCCTAGGTACGCTACATCAGTTTGCTTCACTCAGTGGTGCCTGCCTTGATGGCACTGCCTCAAGCTTGGGCCAAACATCCGTTATGTTTGCGAAATTTGCTGTTTTCCGTTTTTTCACGAATCTCGTGAAATTACCGAAAAATCGCAAATTCTTGGGCAGTACGGATTTTTGGCCCATCCTTGCAGCAGGGCCATGCAGACGGTCAAGGCAGACACCACTGAGTGAAGCATCCTGATGTAGCATACCTAGGCTCTTTGACACAGACAGACAAAGCATATCTAGGGCTTAGCGTTCAGTGCGATTTACTAGGGTTTTTGCGTTTAAGTTGGTAGGGTTCCCGCTGAGTCTAGGGCTCAGGGTCCGATGCAGGCTCCTTCATAATGATGTTGGCAAGGTTTTAGGGACGTTTGGCATTTTTTGGTCCAGAATTGGCAGAATTGTGGCATTTTTTGGTGTTTTGCGGGCGCGTGTGTTTGGGTGAAAACTAAGTGAAAACTAGTCGTAGACCTTCTTCTTCTTCTTCTTCTTCTTCAAAGAGCACAGTGGTTCGATTTTGTTCTGCCTTGCTGAGATTCTTGGGAATCGCTGGAACAAGGTCCAGGTAAGTTTCAAGAGGATCGAAGTAGTGGAAGTGCTGATAACAGCAATTTTTTGTGAACAGCGCTATTTGCCATGTTTTGAATATACCAGTATTGCATGTTTTTGGGGGGCTGTTTGGGGGTGTTCTAGATTTGTGGGGGTGAGTCGAGGGGTCTTGGAGCACTGCTGGGAAGGTCTAATTTTGATTGCAAGTGGTTTAAAGAAAATCCATGGTGGAAAAGGGGGGGTTTGGGCCTAGTTGCAGACAGCGTTTTGGCACAATTTAAACTAAGGCCTAGCAGTATTGCGTGTTTTGGGGGGCTGTTTCGGTGTGTTCTAGATTTGTGGGGGTGAGCCGGGGGGGGTCTGCGAGCACTGCTGGGATAGTCTAATTTTGATTGCAAGTGGTTTGAAGAAAAACCATGGTGGGAAAGGGGAGTTAGAGCCTAGCTGCAGAGTGCGTTTGGAGTGATTTTGACTGGTAGGCCAAAAATGTTCTGTGTCACATTTTCCATTTTTGCATTTGGCCTGTTTGGGGGTGTTCTACTTTTTTGCGGGTGGGTTGAGGGGTCTGGGGGCATTGCTGGGAAGGTCTAATATCGGATGCAAGTGTTTTGGATAAAATCCATGGTGAAAAAGTGTTTCCGTTTTTGCTCACTTGCTTGTTTTTGGGGGGCTGTTTGGTGGGTTCTAGGTTTTTTGGGGGGGTCTGGGGGTCTGGGAGCACTGCTGGGATAGTCTAATTTTTGATTACAAGTGGTTTGAAGAAAATCCAATATTGGGAAAGGGGAGTTAGGGCCTAGCTGCAGAATGGGTTTTGGCACGATTTGGTGTTAGGGTTCAACCTGGTAGCAGTATTGCATGTTTTTAGGGGGCTACTTGGGGGTGTTCTAGATTTCTGCGAATGGGGTCAGGGGTCTGGGAGCACTACTGGTAATGTCTAATTTTGAATGCAAGTGTTTTGAAGAAAATCCAATGTGGAAAAGGGGGGTTTGGGCCTAGTTGCAGAGTGTTTTTGGCACGATTTGGAGTTAGGGTTAGTACTTTCGCATTTTTTCTGGGGGCTAATTGGGGGTGTTCTACATTTTTGCGACTGGGTTCAGTGGTCTGGGAGCACTCCTGGGATTGTGTAATTGTGATTGCAAGTGGTTTGAAGAAAATCCGAGGTGACATTTTTTTTCCCCCAAAATTGCTTTTCTGCTGTGGGCTACTTGGGGGGGTTCTAGATTTTTGCGACTGGGCTTAGGGGTCTGTGAGAACTCCTGGGAATGTCTAATAATCATTGCAAGTGTTTTGAAGAAAATCCATGGTGGAAAAGGGGTCTTTTGGGCCTAATTTCAAAGTGCGCTTTCTGCTTGATTTTCAACTAGGCCTCATCCCCGTCGCAGTATTGCATGTTTTTGGGGGGGCTACTTGGGAGGGTTCTACATTTTGCTGACTGGGTTCAGGGGTCTGGGAGCACTCCTGGGAATGTCTAATTTTGTTTGCAATTTTCTTTAAGGAAATCCATGGTGGATCAGCAGAAATCAACCATAGTTACTATTACTATCCTTGTAAAGGAGAACCAGGTTACACATTTTTGAAGTGATGATTGTATATAATAATAATGTCAGCTCTGAAAACTGAAAGTATTGTTTTTGCACTACACAGCATACCTTAGATATTTTTAACTGGTTCACTTCCTGTTTTTTTCCATCAAAAAATACAGGACAGCTTTTACCATGTGCCATGGAACAAACGCTGAACTCAGACGCAATCCGCAATTACTCATCAGGCAGCCAGTGAACAGTGTGTCTGGTCACCAATATTGATCAACGGAGCGTTAGATGGAATGGAGGAGTATATCATGAATAAGAGGAATAGCTGGATGCATGCAACTTCACCAACAGGACAACTACAACATAAAGTTACAGTATTCTCTCTTAACTTCTCCTTATCTTTTAAATGTTATTGTTGTAAACTTGAACTTCTATTAATGTGACTAGGTGCGTTTCTTTGTTCTCTGCTTCAAAGTCATCTCTCCAGCTATTTCATACGTTTCTTTGCAATTTTTATAACTAACTTAATGTACTAATAATAAGTGTTTATTCTCTATCAGGGCAGAAAGGCAAGTGAAATTGCGTAATTAATGCAGCGCTGTACTAGTGTCAATGTCAAATTGGTTCCTCATACTTACTAATAAGATGTAGTAAGTACAACTTTTCAGTAACCTAACCATCCGTTTAGCAAACAACTTCATGCATGCAGTAGTGCACTACCTTTATGTCCCTTATAAGATTTATGGATATCTTTGAATCCAAACATGTTTTTTTTTCTTCTCTCCACAAAACTTTTCCCCAAAAACCCCATTCCCTTCAAATCTTCAAAAACCCTAACCCTCTTCCCCCGGGCTGTGTGGTTTTTCATTGAGGTATGACTAAATGACAACAAGAAATTCCACACATTTGCAGGGGAGGATAAGGTCTAAGCACCAGAAAAATGTTGGAAAATGGAATTTCATGTGCGACATCGTGGATTGAGCATCAAACATCATGCTTGTACACATGATGAATCAAATGGTTAATTCTTATGTTTAAGTATCCTTTGCCTTCATAAAATTTCTTATAGTAGCCATAGTCCAAGAAACTAGTACTTATATTTGGAATACTTTAGCACTGCTTAGGCTACAATTTATGGCACTGTTCTGTAGCGTACTATCTATCGTACTGTTTCTAATGCTACGCTCAGGCCACTCAATGTTTCATTTCCTTTTTTTCATATGCTGCTACTGCCAGTGTGTACCACTACTACTACCAGCACAACAATGATATTTCATCCTTCGAGGATTCAAGTCAACAACCAACCTTAATCACCATTTGTCATGCAGGCAGCCCTGTAGCTACCCCTATTCTCAAACACGAATCACAGGTAAGATAAGCATTTTGGAGAGGTAGAATAATGGGCTAGGACTGGGAGGAGAGCAGAGACTGCCAGTACTACAAGTAAAGTACTAGTAGGGCTACTGAATTCACTAACTCAGTTACTGGCACTTTGATACATTTCAGGACTAGATGTTTCATTCATGCTGGTAAGTTGGAAGAAACCAAACGTCCAGTAACCACCGCCCACCCCCACACAAAATAATATGAACGCGTATACTATGTTTTGGTATGAAAAATAATTATTAAGAAATATATTGATGTAGTCAAAAAATAAAATAAATTAACCCAACTCACCCCCCCTGACTAACCCCAACCAATATCCAAAAGTCCAAAAGTCCCCTTTCCCAAACACCCAATTCCCACCCCCCAACAGTCTTTAAAAAAGGGGCAAGGGACAGTCACTTCCTCCGGTAGCGTAGTGTGGACAGCTGTTGCTGCACGTCCCACAACTCTTTGCGGAGGTCCCGGAGCTGGTGCTGATGTTTTTCGGCCAACCGCTCCAGATACTCCACTCTTTTACGGAGGCGGCACTGACGTACCATCCAGGCTCTGGGGGGGCAGCTGATTGTGTTGCTGCTGTGTGGCGGCGGCGGGAGGCTGTTGGGCCATGGCTCCGTTTGGCTGGAGGCTTCTGGCTGGTGGACACGGGGACACTGGAGGAGGATGCAGTGGTTGCTGTCTCCTCCTCCTGCTCCCGAACCCACAGCCGCTGATACTCTGCACAAATAGCCTCCAGCTTACGGGCCCTGGCCCGGACAGCCATCTTCTTTCTGGTGAGCTTTTTTGGAGTAGCATCTATATGAAGAAAGAAAGAAAAATGCTGTAGCCAATAGTCTTTCACATTAAGTAAAAATAATTCAACGGAAAGTTGACTCTCAGTAACACCAGCAAGCAGCAAACACAGTGTAACATTTTGGCATGCATCTTTCCACCGTCTTTGTAGGCCTGTGACATTACTGGGAGTTTCAGGAATTCCACTAGCAGGACTATGGATGGACTCAATAATATATACATAGTCAGAGAGTACTAAAAAAAAGTCTTCTGGTTTTTTCTCTTGTTTTGCAAAAGAAATTACTGGTACGGGAACTTGTGGTAGCCGACATGGTAGCTCACTCAGCTTGCAACCAAGAAAAACAGACACAAGCCATGATAACGCAGACTCGCAGTACTTTAAGCAGTACATGCAGGTGGGTATAGGAAGCTCTTACTTTTCTATAGGGGTGGCACTGCCACTGGCCATACTCGGTTACATCAAGGGCTACTGCTCAATGTAATGATATCTTTCACACTGCCCCCCCGGGCCTTGACTACTACAAAAGAAGAATGAAGATTATTCATTTCTGATCATATATCATTATCCTGCCGATCACATGATCTTTGGTTATAAGATGGATGTTTTTAGGTGCTTTGTTTTGATAGATTGAGTGAACTACAGTGATAGTTCACCCATGACACAGCTGAAATAAAATTATTAACATAAGGAGTGAGTGTGGTACCCATAATTGGCGGAGGAAGGGACTTAACTTGATATAATGTTGTCAACTATACAATCCATACACAATAGATGCTGTGCTTGCAAAGTAAAATACTGTACTGTTAGTCAAGGCAGGGAGTAATTGTGAACAATCACACATTTTTGTATTTGGATTTCCTCAGCTTTGCTACTCTGGCACGGACATGCTCTTCAAAGTAAGAATCTTCATCCACTCAGCGTCTGCTCTACTACATCATACACCTCTGCTATCGATGAGGAAAAAGAAGATAACATCAGGCTTCCAAAGTACGTCTATCATTCTTCTTAATGTCTCAAATGTACCAAGTTTTCTTTTTCTCACAACCAACTAACACCCTTTTCATTATATTTTAGAAACCACGTCTTCTTCTCTTGACTTGCATTCAAAAACACCATTCTTTACAGTCATAAATGTTAAGACTCGCTCGTCCTTCATTTCACCCTTCTTTCACTTTTCGTTCTTCACATCCCTAAAGTACATCTGATATGACTTGGCTTCACGATAAAAGTTTGCCAGCTCAGTTGAAGTCAAATAGAGGGGGCCATTGCTTACCCGAGAAGTACCGCCGCTAATGCTATTACCAGTCAAGGTTGACTGTCTTCTCCGTGATAGCCAAAAAAGTAGTTCTAAATTAGTAACTGTTCTTAACAGTACAGTGTACTTGTACTAGTGTACTGTGTACTGTACAGTACATCTTACACTCCTTTGCGAGCCTATTAAAAAATTTCAATAAGCAAGGAGTATAAAACTCACCACCGTCCGCCGCTGCTGAGCCTTCCCCCCCACTCCTCCTGGTGGCGCTGCCGCATCCGCCCCTAGAGTGGAGCCCTCCGCACTGCTGGCCCTGGCACTGGTGGTCATCTGTGCCGCATCAGATGTTGTGACTTCTAGAAAAAACATATCATATTTTCAGATGCCATACACAACCCCCTATTTCGTCTCGTAATGGAAGAAAATGTTACATAACACATTTTTTATTACTGAGTTTGAAAAAAAGTAACGGTTTTGGGGAGGGTGTTAACTTTTTATATGCTTATTCCATTAAATGCTACACTTCTTAGGACAACTGATGAATGCTTGCTTAACGTAAACCATTTTTCTAATTACAGAAAGAAGATTACATTGCCCTTCTGCCAACAGGACGATTCACCAACTACTAGTAAGTCATCACCAGCAGTACTTTAAGTACTTTAAAGAAGATGGGGGCTCCCGCACAGTTATTCTAATAATTTCATGGGTCTCTAACTATTACGTTAAAGTAATTTGATTCATGGGAATGTTGTTTAAACTTTAACTTCATCTATCAGCAGTGCTCGCTCCGAATACTACGCTATTAAAAATAAAGAAATCATTTTTTAATTTCTTAATTGAAAATAAAACTTTAAAACTAACAAACACTGTGTGGTTTTTGTTCACGAGTGAGTGAGCGGAAGGGTTTGAACTACTGCACTTGGCAGTGATGTTTCAGTGACTCAGATAGGCTGGGACTCAGCGGTAGTCTTCTTCTGTTCTTCTGGGTTGTAAAATCATTGGTCAGACACACTAGATAGTCGGTCAGGGGATTGGGGGTTCAACTTCTGTTCAGACTGAGGTATGTGGAAAGTCGAACTGCACCTATCATCAATAATGTCCTATTTCTCTTGTCCATACTTCGTTATGTGCAGAATAGTCCCTGAAACACTAGCGGTATGGTAAGTGCTCCTAGCAAATCAAAAAGGCAACTTGTACCTTTTTCTTGGTGTAAACATTAACATTTTGTTGTTGGAAATTGTCAAATCACTTACATTAAGAAGACTAGAATAGACAGCAAGGGCAACCCAGAAGACTGCACTCAGTGCCTAGAGCTATTGCTGGATCAGAGTTTTGTTTAACACCGTTTGCCGACTGGGCAAGCTTAGCTACCTACACAGACCGACTCATAATCTTAAATAGTAGTAGGACAGAGAGTGATGTCAGAGGCAGGATAAGAATGTAGAAATTAGCCTAGATTAGAAGAAGATCAAAGACTATTTTGTAAAAAATAGAATTAGGAAACAGTTTCTAATGAATAGGAGCTGTAAAAGTTAGGGAAGTAGAAGTATTAATATAACAATAGAACAACTTACTGGGACCAGTAGAAGAGCCTGCAAGGGACCGATCCTGTGACTGTCCACCTTCATCCACCGGAGTCTCAATGGTGCTAGTCGCCTTGCACCTGGGAGGTGCTGATGATCATGAAATAAAGAAACACAACATGGATGATTGTTTTTTTGAAATATTTGATTTCTTTGACCACAATCTAAAATTATCTCGGGGAAACAAATTAGCAACAATTGCACTACATGTATTGACCTATCTGATCTGGTCAACTAGGAGGATACTACTAGTACAGTATTGCAGGATTCGCAGACCGTCTTCTTGGAAAGTTATGTAAATCACTAACTAAACCAACAACAAAAAGGTTCTACTACGACTGCCAGCACTCAGCAGCACGCGACGTGACAGACACAGTCCGTCATCATGATTGCAGAGCACTAAAAAATGTCCTACTACTACTAATAACAAGTCATAATATACTCAACCTATCAATCCATCACTATCTCTTCTTCTTAGTGGCAGCAGGAGTACAAAGGAATGACTAGACCTGAGTCTCTAGTCTCTCTAGCCTTACGCAGTTCTGTATAGTACTACACTCATACATATTCTCAGGCCAAATGAGCACAAAGTTGCAAACAAGTAAGCATAGTAGCAACGCCACTGAGGAGGCAAGTACCTGCAATCACAGAAGCTATTTAAACACTATTTTACCTGCAATGTAATCAAATAGGCAGCTTTCTTGCTCTTTGGGAAAAACATATATTAGCAATATAACACAGAGCAGAAGAATACAAAGTAGTTATTAAATAGCTACTCACCAAGGCCAAGGATCTCCACACCTAGCAGGTGAAGCAGGCCCTGCTCCCGGTCGATGACGTCGGCCCACCGGTGTGTCGCCATACCCTTGACCGGGCCTGCCCCCTGCTGCCACGCTCTTAGGGAGGAGGCGCCGAACAAAAAATATCAGGGTGGCCACCTCCACCACGGTAAAAACCTCCCTGGCCACTACATCCACTCCCCTCAATCGACCACAAGGGAGCCGGTTACGGGGAGCGGGAACCTTCCCCTTTGACTTGCCAGCTCCCTTTGCCATAGTCCTGGCCGAAAGAAGAAAAGAATAGGGGGGGGGTGGGAAATAAAAATAAAAGAGAGAGCTAAACAAAAGAAGTAGTTATTAAAGTAACAAAAAGTTGAAAAAAACTCAAAATATAGATCTAGACAAATAGAGAGATAGATAATGAGAAAAAAAGAGCAAAAAAAAGTTCAAAGAAACAAAGGATTGCAAAGATAAAAAGAGGATAGAAAAGCCAGGCCCAGGACCATAGCAATGAATGAAAAACAAGATGGCCGCACCCATTGAAGACCGCGTGGGTAAGTTCGCGCGATATTTCTCCCACGAGCACGCAAAAACACGCGTGAACTCGTAATAGAGCACCGCACACAATGCGAGATTGCCAATAGCGCCCGGAAATGGAAATACACTATGCGCACAAGATGGCCGCGCCCATGTAGGACTGCATGGGCAACTTCACGGTCGGTACGCTGCAAGTTGTCCGCGAATACGCAAAAAAACCCGCAAACACGCAAAAACAAATCTGCAAATTCGCACGAATTCGCGGATTATGTGGATCGCGAATTCGCTTTTGCACGAATTCGCGTACCGCAAATTTGCGCATTTCGCCCATACTTACAGAATAGTCCTGAAGGTGAACCAGGGAGATCGCGGGATGGTCTGTAGGCTGGTCTGTGGTTAGTTCCTGTCTGATGGCCTCTTGGTAGGCTCAGGACTGCCTGTTTCTGGTATCTGTTGGTCTGGTGGTTGAAATCTACGAGTTCCCCGGGAACGAGAGTTGACGGGCTCAGTTCTTTGGTTGTTTGGTTTTTGGAAAAAGACATGTCAATGTAAATATTGTATGTTTCGTTCCTCCTTTTTATGTGTCAGACCCTGTTTGAGGAGAGATTGAGCATGAGTGCACATGGCCATGTCTGAGAGCTTGTGAGCGGGTGTATTGTGGATAAACAAAATGCCGTATTTTAGTAAAATATGTTTTGGATGTTGTTGCCGCCGTAAGAGCGTACGATTGGATGAAAGCCAGCGTGCTCCTCCAGAGGGCAGCCCACATTTTTATATGTATGTAAAACCTGGCCTTACCCCCATATTGTTTAATAATTTATGGCACAAATACACAAAGGATAACGTGGAATTACAATGGCCCTTAACTGGATCCTTTGATGAGAAAAAGATACAGTATTTACAGGATTGATTGTTTGCCAAAAGAAGCCGGCAGGCAATGTTTGATTCTTTAAAGCTGTGGCAGAAAGACGCAAAACGCCATCGAATAAGGGAAGAGAAGTTGCTCAAAGTGAAAAATGGTCAGACCATAACCCAGAAGGCTGTAGCATATGATAGGGAACAAACTGAGAAAAACGTTGAATGTAAAGATAGGCAGTGTAGGTTACAGGCGGATAAAAGTTACACAGGTCGAACTGAGCCGGAAGATGAAATTGAGGACCTACTAGATGTGCGTCCCCGGCCTCATTACGCCCCGCAACGAGTATACCCCGAGATAAGACGTGTAATGGCCCCCGCTTCGTCCGCCCCACAAGCCACGGCCCCGGCCATTACTGCAGTCTCTACGCTTATGGGACCAACTTTCACTCCTGCTTCCCCAGTACTAGCCACGGCAACATTATTGACCAGTGGCCCATCTCCTCCCATTATGTCCTCTGTAACATTAGCTTCACCGGCCTCGGCCTGGTCTTCCCTGTTGGCCACGTCGACTCCCGCAATGATTGATTTGACTCTCTCCCATACCTCCAGGACTCTGGGCGCCCGGCGGCTCTATACCCGCAATACGGTGGGCTCGAGGGAGAAACAGATGGTAATAGATCAAGCATCCCAATGGGTGCGGAACGCCATCTACACGATTACAGACATATGGGGGACCATGAAGGATTATGAACCAGTCATGCAGCAATATGCTGTAGAAACTATGGCCAATCGTTTAATTTCTCTATGGGAGCAATGTTTCGCAGATGGAAGAGCCCCACAGGTCCTATATTACATTGTGGACCAGGCACACAAATTTGAATTAGGATTAGAAGATGTATATGGGAATCTGGTGACCATAGTGAAGTATCGGGAAAGGTTGTTCACCAAGTGCCCGAGTTGGGATACTCAAAATCCCATGCGGGAAGTGCATCCGATCTATCACCCCGAAATCCCTGAGGTCAGGGACAATGGTAATCAAATCATTCAAGCTCGCGTTGAAGCCCGATTCCAAGAACAATGGGTTTATACCCTTTGGAAAAGAAGCGAGGTCCTTACTCCTTTCCCTGAAGTCCCAGTTGCCTGACCCTCGGAAAAATCCCACAGCTTATTATAAGGAATTCACTGAGGCCGCTTCGTTGGCTGTGATGACCTTAGCTGATATAAAATTATTTTTCAGGTTACTGGTCCCTGTCGACGTATGGCGACAGGTACATGATTATCCTCACGTTAACGAGTTGGGAGGAACTTGGGATCAAATTAAGGACTGGGACAAGGATCGGAAACCCAGAGACAAACCAAGCCCGGAAATTTTAGCTTTGCCAGGTCGGATTATTACATATATGCATTCTTAAATTCCACCCCAGAAGGTGGATTGGGATAAACTAATCGCTTGCAAACAGAAGAAGGATGAGAGTGTGCCTGATTTCTTTACTCGATTTGAGGGGGTGTTCATTTCATTGATTTTAGTGGGCAAGATTTGTCAGTGGAAGGGGGGATAAGAATATTCGTTAATCGTTTTGTGACTAATCTATTGTCCGAAGTATCTGCCCGCCTCCAGGCAGCTGAAAGCACTTGGACCACCTCTACTCCTTCTATTATTTTGAGTATGGACAATATTATGAACATAGGGAAAACGAGAGCAAAGATAAGTCCGACAAAAAGACGAAGGATCTTAAGACTCGAGTGTTATTACAGCAAGTAGCTAGAGGACGGGGTAGAGACGGAGTGGGAAGAGGGTTCGTCCCAAGAGGGGTGGGAACAGGACGAGGAGGAGGTCCAGCTGTTACTTTGGGAGCAAACCAATGTGCCTATTGTAAACAGGAAGGGCATTGGCGAGCTCAGTGTCCTTTCCTCTTAGCACAAACCGGAGCTGTGAGAGGCAGAGGGAGAGGAGGAATTGATCGAAGTGACATGAGAAGAGAATAAGTGACACGAGGTGAGGCAGGGGGAAATTGTTTTGACAATTCAAAGGGGAGGCAGTACTATAATGAAGATTATGGAACTGTGTGGCCAGATAGGTATTGCTACGCGTAGGACAGCCACGGACAGAGTAGGGGCCAAGTGGCAGTACCCACCGACCAGACAGGGCCTTATGTTAAAGGACAATTAATGGGGACTGTTGAGGATTTTCTAGTAGACACAGGTGCAATGAATAGTTCAATTGCTGCTCGTTCACTGGTCCCAGGGGCTGCTCTGTACAGGCAAAATAATATTTCAGTTGGGTTTTCTGGAATCCCGGTAGTCAGCCCCATTTCTAAGCCTCTCCGGCTTACCATAGGTCCAGTCACAGTGGAGTCCCCATTTTTGTTGTCGTCACATTGTAGGGAAAATCTATTGGGATTGGACCTGCTGAAGAAGTTTCATGCAAAGATTTATTGTTCTCCCAATGGAGTGTATTTAACTATTCAATCGCCTGGTCAGCACACTCGACAGTTGGCTGTCATTCCATCTACATTGTGGGCGACTGGTGATACGGATGTTGGCCTTATAAATATTCCAACAGTCTCTATCACTTTAAAATCAAATGCTCTTCTGCCCCGTATTCCGCAGTACAAGATCTCACCGGCCGGTGTGAAGGCATTGTTGAAAATCATACAAGATTTAATCGACAAAGGCGTAGTGGAAGAAATGGTTTCTAATACTTGTAATAGCCCTATATTACCAATTTTGAAAAAGGCCCCTACAGATAGTGGCCCTGATTATGCTGATACTTATCATTTTGTAGTTGACTTGCGCGAGATTATTAAAGTAGTAGTACCTCAATATCCTGTGGTTTCAGATATCACAACAATTCTTACTATGATTCCCCCAACAGCTATGTTTTTCTCCATTATAGACCTGAAAAATGTTTTCTTTAGCATTCCAATGCACCCTAATAGCCGTCATATTTTCGGCTTCTCATTATCTGGGCGCAGCTTTAGATTTTGTTCGCGCCCCTCAGGGCTATACGGAGAGTCCTAGTATTTATAGTTAAGCTTTGAAAGTACTTTTAGACAAATTGACTTTACCCCCAGGGAACGTCCTCCTCCAGTATGTGGACGATTTGTTAGTGGCATCAGACACTGAGGATGGCTGTGGGTAAGCCACGGTTAAATTATTGACGCATTTAGCAGCCAACAGTAATAAAGTGTCTCTTTCTAAGTTTCAATATTGTCGACAGGAGGTGACCTATCTTGGTCATCTACTGTCGAAAGAGGGGAGGAAACTAACTCCTGAACGTGTGTCTACTATTTTTAAAATGCCTGTTCCTCGTACTCAACGTGATGTTCGTGCATTTCTGGGCATAACCTCTTACTGTCGCCAGTGGATTCCTAACTTTTCCCTTCTTGCTAAACCTCTTTTGTACTTAACTACTAAGGATGTGCACGAACCTTTACCTTGGGAGAGCGAAAGAGCTCCTTGTGTTGTTCCTTTTTCTGACACAGAGGGAATCGAAAGGCAAGAGGAAGGAGCATCGGGTACAGAAGGGGTCTCATCATCGACCGTGGGATTGGCCCCGGAATCTGTTGCCCCTATTGTTGCACAAGGAGTTCATGACCAATCAGGCATCATGAATGTCACTTCATCTGCTTTGTTTACTAAACAGGAGTCACCTGGTCATGTTCGCTACAACCTGCGACCTAGAAAACGACACGGTACCCCCGGTGAACATAGCAGGAGATAGGGAGAGACTTGAGTACTCGGATATTGTTAGATCAGTTCGGGGGTGCTGAGCGAGACACTGGACTGAACACGTTGAGAGCTGGACTATCGTATTGCTCAGTTCAGAATGAAAGACTAAGAAGCCCAAGAGGGGCCCAGGTTACAACTGCATATAAAATCATTGCAAGGATCTGTTTTCTCTTTGATGAACGATAGGAGCCTGCCTGTGAGGCTTTTGATGGACACGGGAAAGAAGTACCCTCTGGCAGGTTGGACTGCGTCCCTTAGTATAGTTTGGACTTTTAGTTAGAATGCATCCCTTTGGTCGCTTTATTCCTGAGGAGGAACGCCCCCTCGCTCCTCGATATATGCCTACTTATGTACCTATGTTTTCTTCTTGGACAACACGTGTGAAAGTTGCTTTTGTAATCACCATTGCTGCATTTTTTATCATAATGATGAGTGTATTCTTATATTTAGATTTCTATCGTCCTATGCATACTGCGTTAGGAACTTCTACTCCACCGACTGAGCATTATTTTCTTACTTTGGCCCCTCATAAGGAAAGGCATCGCCAGACTTATGTTAAAAATGTATTTGTAAAGATGTTGCATCAAACTCATAGTGCTACCAATACGACCAATTGTGGGGTTTGTGGTCTGCTACCCTCAGTGATGCATAGACACGATCTTTTTATTTCATTGCCTTTATCTTATTTAGGAAGTTGAGGCCTGGTTTAAATTGCTGTCAATGATGTACCTACATTATTCGGCAGATTCATCCTGATACTCTGAGCGTGATTATGAAATGATCCAGGCCTATATAGAGCTACACCAGGGTTTTGATTCACAGGTAAATGATGGGGAAGGATCACTAGAACCAAATGCCTGCATGAATTTATATACAGAATATGAGAATGTTACATGGTTGAATAACGAAATCCTTGATTTTGCAGAATTTAATTTTACTCAGTACTTTCAGCAATTTCATCATCGGAATGTTACTAATGACAAAGCTATCCCGGTGCCTATATTGAATAGCACCTCCACATTCCGTGTACAGGGAACTGGGCACTTTCAGTAGGAGACAGCCGTTGTAATTATACTTATCGACTTTAGTAGCCCTCAGTTGTTAACCCCTCCAAATGTTTATTTTGTGTGTGGCGAGAATGCCTACACATGGCTTCCACGGGGATGGACAGGTCGTTGTTATTTGTCCTTTCTGTGTCCACCTGTCTATATAGCACCCAACAATTATCATAAAGATCATCTGTTAGATGGACAAAGTTTGCCTGTAATACGAGATAAACGGGAATTGGATACATATGAGATAGATCAGACTGATGCTCCTGAACAGCACTTTATCGACATTGTCAAGGGTGTGTTTCCCATTTGGGGGCCCATTATCACCAGTAAAGAAGTAAGGCACCTATCTAGGGTAGTTGAGAGAGTTATAAATACCACAGCTGGTATATTAACTAATCTGACTGTAGAGCTTCAGGCTATCAGACTTGTCTCTCTTCAAACCATATGGTGCTAGATGTTATCTTAGCAGATCGAGGAGGAGCCTGCCACGTGATCGGCAGCTCCTGTTGCGTGTATATCCCTGATTCCGCCCCTTCTGTCCGTTTGGCTATTCAAAAGTTGCATCGCTTAGCGTCTGAAATACATGCAGACACTGGCACCTGGTCCCTTTCTGGATGGTTTTGGAGTTTATTGTCTACCTGGGGTTCGAAGATTCTGATGGTATTAGCTGGCATAGCAGGTGTCATCTTTACCTGTTGTCTCTGTGCACACTGTGGACTCGCCTGTTGTTCCTACTGTGCATCCAAATTCACCTCCTCTTTGATAGAACCATCCCCAACTAAAGTCAAAGCCCAAATGGTCCAACAAGAAATACGAGAGCTGATGCAGATTGACGAGGGTATTTTTGAGGACTGATTCTCTAGGTTACCATCATGCTAAAAGGGTGGTTCTGAGGGATAAAATCAATACTCGACTTTTATCGCAATCTTTTGTCTTGGCATGATGTATCTATATTCGAATGTATCTATAATTATACTATCATAGTTTAGATTAATTAGTTATGTCAATACAGAAACTCATTTCTGGCTATTGCATTATGTTTCTTTTCACACAGATTGAGAACCAAACAGACTTAATTTTGTTGTACATGTATTAGACCCGGACGGTGGTCACATGCCACCCTCCAGCAGTCCAGTAAGCCCTTTAAGCTACTGTGCATACCAGTACTTTTCCATGTACGGTGATCTCATGTAACGCAATGAAAGTATATATGCCATGTATTGAGTGTGAGTATAGAGTATTGGTTGTCTAATAAACGATTGACTTTTCTTCACTACCAACTGATTGATTATTTTAATAAGACGATAATTGGGGGCTATTGGTAGGTATAGCTCCATATATTATTTTTGTAATACGTCCATTGAAGACTATTTTGATCTTAATATAATGAAAAATTCCTAGGCAACAAATGACCTGTCGAAAATCAGGTTAAACATGAACCCTTGGTGAATAAAGGGAAAGCCTCAATATACTAACAAGTACCACAATTGTTATATGAAAATATATATATATTTATCAAAAAATGTAAACAATACGCATCAAATATTCAACAACATATTTTAAAAAGAGGAAGGTAGTAACAACACATATGACATAGCCACCTTAATTGGTTAAACACATTTCATAAA
The DNA here is from genome assembly GCF_964261635.1 of Lissotriton helveticus. NCBI lineage: Eukaryota > Metazoa > Chordata > Amphibia > Caudata > Salamandridae > Lissotriton > Lissotriton helveticus. Next base: position 1,716,660,044 of record NC_136059.1, read on the forward strand.
AGGTATCTAATTGCAAAGGTACAGTGGAAATCAAGATATTCAACAGTTAATTATAATGTCACAGTCAATCTCGACACGCGTTTTGGTGATAGACCGCCTTCTTCAAGAGAACCACTGGATATTCTAAAAATATATAAATAACATACATTTCAACTGACAAAATACAGACTGTAGTATATTGAGGCTTGTGCACAAACATAGACAGAGGTACACAAAAAGACCATGGTGGAAGTAAGAACATAATGTCCTAATTCATACAGGCGGGTATCAAGGATTTATTGTAAGCAATGAGGGTATAAGAAATAAGGGGGAATTTGGAGAGGATCACAAACAAGCAAAAAGGTAAGTCAGTGATATCCCAATTCATGCAGACATGTGTCAAAGCAGAAAAGTGAATCTATAATGTATATCAAAGAATCCAGAAGAAAACATAATACAGCCTACGTGCTCAAGGTAAAAGATATAGTATACCCAAAGGTGCAATCTCCCAGTAAATGCAGACATGAAGGCGCTTTGTCTTACCAGTATAGAGCACTTTATGTGCGCTCCATTTGATGAAAAGCCAACTCAATAGAAAGAGCTGGGTAGCTACATAAATACAAACAAGATAAAGAGGTATGAATATGAAAAGTGGCTAGTCTGCTACCTGGGCTCTACCAAGGGAGGACACAATATCTGAGAAGATACCTACTTAATACCTATAGAGCTGCCCTGGTAGATCAAAAGGCAGTATAATTGCAACCATAGGGATAAAACACGTAGTGAAAATCTTGCAGATCTAAAAAAGAAATAACAACATTATAATCAGCTGAAATGAAGAATAACGCTGCCAAAGATGAGTACCCTAATGGTAGTGCTAATACCTGGGCTGGGTGTCAGTTCAAATGCAGAGGAATACTGTAGCCAAGTGAAAGCACAAAAATATATATGTGCCCAAATCAGATATAGATATAGATGAGTCTAAAATGGGAAAAGGAACATGACATGACTGAAAAAGATAACTAAGATGTAAATGCTAAAATGGAGCCCGTGAACTTGAGAAGACCATATTTACCTCTAATTCATGAGCTGGTTAGGAATCCGAAGGTGTATTATATTAAACAATTCTGGCATTGGCATGCATACACCTGTAACCAAATAATGAAGTGTGCTTAGTGTTGAATCAAACCTAGTAGTAACTGTAAGTTGGATAGCATTCATATCATAGAGCAAAGTTTACCTCAGTAGAAAATATAAGGCAATGAGAGGGAGTTCAAAGATGGATGAAGCCTCTGCAATTGATAGTGCATACGAGTTACAGAGTTCTGAGGAGCCTTAAGTCGATAATCTGCCATAGAAAAGATTGCATGAGAATAAATATAATCTAGAATAAAATCGGAACAAAGTGGGCAAGTAGCGAGACCTCAAAACAGCTTTTCGGTCTTACTTACTATGGATACAAATGACTTCCGTCCTTCCCGAGGCATTGCCAGCTCAAAGATCCGATAAGAACAGGCGCGCCAGATTTCAAGCGAATCGGATGCCGCACGCAGAACGTGATGACGTAGGCGGCCGGGATGTGTCATTATGACAGGGAGCGTCAACATGTGACCGGGAGGTTGCTGAGCTTCTAGTGACGTTCTGCATGAGTGTAGGCACTAGAAGGCTAACAGACTAAGTCAGAGTAAGAGAATAGAAATAAACGAAATACCAAACCGGGAAATTTGACAAGATATTACAGTATGGGCTGCAATGAATAGAGGGGCTACAGGGAAAACCCAAACCGTGGTCCCAGGAGAGTAAATACGTTTACTATTGGTATTGAAACATAACTGCTAATAAAATTACTATGAATGAAGTAAAAAGAAAATGATGTAATTGATGAATAAACACGGATGAAAAACCCCGGTAAGAGCCTCTTGCCAAGTGGCATAATGTAGAGTATATAATTAAAAAGAAACCAAGTAACTGGGGTCCAAATTAAGCATGGGCGGGTTTTGCGGATCCACGATTCACGGATTTGCGTATTCACGGATCGTGGATCCGCAAAATCCGCGTATTTGAGGATTAGCGGATTTGCGGATTTGGGGCAGGGCTTACATGCGAGTGCACATGCCTCTTGTGTGTATAAAAGGTCAGAGACCGATCAGAGCAGCGGATGAAGAAGATACAGAAGCTCCTGGCCACAGGAACAGCACGAGGATTGCGCTCGTGAAAGTCAAGGATGCAAAGGCCTCTGTCCAGCATCACAGCCGATTTTCGATGGTATATTTGGGAAGAGGGCACAGCTGCCCAGCCTTGACAACGCTCACGATTGTTTTTTTGGGCCGATGAATGAGTCACTGAATTTAAGCTTCAACTAGGGCCATATTTATTCAAGAAGACGCCACCGTTTTGTGCCATACCTCGTTGGCTAAATGTATAGTGCTTTCACTACACTACACTACAGCTGCCTAAAGTGCCAGAGAGTTGTCTACAGCCACCAGGTGTGTGTTACTATGCAATAGCGCCGAAGGGCGCAGGGGTCCCTTGAGTGAGCTATAAAAGCTCCTGTCCCCAGGAACAGCACGAGGATTGCGCTCGTGACAGTCAAGGATGCAAAGGCCTCTGTCCAGCATCACAGCCGATTTTCGATGGTATATTTGGGAAGAGGGCACAGCTGCCTGGCCTGTTAACTATTTTACGATGGCGCCGGCAAGCTGCCAGCGCCATCCTAAAATAGTTACTAAATTAGCTTCAACAGGAAGCTCGAATAGATAAAATAAAGCAGATGCACGAGCGCCTGCTTGATTTTATCTATTAGTGCTTCCTGTTGAAGCTAATTTAGTAACTATTTTACGATGGCGCTGGCAGCTTGCCGGCGCCATCGTAAATTAGTTACAACAACAGGCCAGGAAGGCTTGAACTTTTGGCCTCGGAATCCGCCGCTCGCGGATTGCGAATTTTCGGTAAATTCGCGAGAGTTCGCGGATCGCGGATTTACCGAAAATTCGCAAAATTCGCGAGCGTAGCGGATTTTGCGCTCATGCTTAGTCCAAATCAATACACAGGAGAAACAGTGCCCCCAGTAGAAGAGGAAACGTCGTGTAATGGACCATGCTATCTTGTATTGTATTTAATCACATTTTCCCAAGGGATCTCATTGTTCAATCCCTTGTTATTAGTGGATAAAGTGAAATTCCAGAACACTTCCCGTTTTGTAATGTAGTCATCTTTACTTATATGGGAACCACTGTCCAGATTTTCCAAGATGTACCACCTAAGGTCATTGGGCTTATGGTGAAAGTCAATGCATTGTTTCACCAATGCGGCATTGATTTTGGAGGTGTGTATGGCCGACCGGTGTTCCATGAAGCGAGTACCAAAGGTTCGCGCAGTCTCACCCACGTAACCAATGCCACATGGACAAATTAAAAGATAGATGACATTTTTGGATTTACAATTGGAGAACGTACGTGGAGAGATGGTGAATCCATGATAGGTGTAATTTTTACCTACAATGGCCATGTCGCAGGCTACATTAATATGTGCCTGTGATGGGTGTAGTGCCATCTATTGCTTTTTGTACAAAGGGAATGGTTTCAGAAAATCTGGATCGAGTGATGTGGTCTTTGAGATTCTTATTTCTCCGATGTGCAAAGATAGGTTTGGGAATTTTATCTTTACCTTCCAGATCACTGTTGAGGATGTGCCAGTTTGAATTAATAATGTAGCGTATCTGGTTATTCATGGTGGAATGTTTAGTAATACAGACTAGGTGATTGATGTTCTCCTTTGTTTTAGGTTGCAAAAGAGAATCACGATCATAGAAACGTGCGCGTTTGAGCGACATACATACTAGTCTGTGGGGATAGCCACGTACTAAAAATTTAGGGCTAGATGTAGGTAACTCTAATTTACCAACTCATAAATACCGAATTTTACCGATTCGGTATTTATGAATCGGTAAATTAGAAGGAGGGAGATGTAGGTAAATTTTTATTTTGAATTACCGAATCTGTAACATTCGGTATTTACCGAATCGCTAAATACCGATTCGGTATTGCCAATTGATTCCTATGGACCTTGAAGTCCATAGGAATCAATGGGCAATACCGATTCGGTATTTGCCGAATCGGTAAATACCGAATCCTGCAAGGGTGCAGGGGATGTCACTTTGACACCCTCTAGCACCCCAAGTACAGGCATATGTGCCATGTGGCACACATACATGCCCTAAGGGCATGTCTGTGTGTCACATTGCACAGGTGTGCATGCACAGATGTGCATGCACAACTGAATTCGGTGTTTTACCACCCAATAGGATTGGGTGGTAAAATACCGACTCTTAAGGGCCTGTGGCACTCTTAGAAGTGTCAGCTACATATGGATTTAGCGAATCGGTAAATATACCGATTCGGTATTTTACAGATTCTGTAAATTTACCGATTCTGTAAATTTACAGAATCTGTAAAATATAGGCCCCCTACATCAGAAAACCTTAATACCGGTCGGTAATGGCCAAATTCGGCCATTACCGACCGGTATTAGGGCTCCTACATCTGGCCCCTAGTCTTTAAAATGCAAGCTTGACTATCAAAATCATGTAGATTGGAACAATTTCGATGCAATTGAAGAAATTGACTGAAGGGGATGCCTTCTTTTTGTGCCCTGGGATGATATCTGTCGAAATGAAGTAGTGTGTTACATGCCGTTGGTTTAGTAAACAAATCTACTTCTAATGTGCCTTCGTTGTGTCGAATAAGACTATCGAGAAATTCTACTGTCTCCCTTCTGATGTGTGATATAAAATGCAGATTGGTATCGCATACATTAAGCCAATTTAAGAATTCTTGTAACATAGGTTCTGTATCTGTCCAGACGAAAAAAATATCATCTATATATCGAGACCACATATGGGTGGACTCAAAAAAGGGGGCCACTTGATTATGTATATGGATTTTCCCAAAGAATGCTATACAAATATTTGCTACCGAGGCCCCCATACTTACGCCCTTGATTTGTTTATACAAATTTTTACCAAATTGAAAGGTGTTTTCAGACAATACAATTTGTATACATTGAAGTAAGAAGGCTTTAGGACAAGGAACTTGGTATTCTTCAATGAACCAATCAATGGCATGATGGCCTTATCTTGAGGGATATCCATACTAATATTATAAAGAGAGAGCCCAAACCTTTGAGGCGGGTAATCTCAGTAACCACAGCAACAATCACAACACCCAATACAGCGTTGGAACGGGCAGTTGCAGGAGAAGGACATATGCTATGGCTATGCAGACAGATAAAAAAATGTATTAAAAAATTGCAAAAAACTACATCATCCAGAAGGCCGAGAGCCAAAATACCATCAAACAGGAAATGATGTAATAATGTGACTCACTATATTGAGACTGAGAGCCTGGAGCCAAATTGATCGTGAACAAGGGATATGCTATCCCGAAACGCGTAGATTTGTGCCTGCCTGCTTGAGAAACTCCATGCTGTGAAGATTAAATAAAAAAGCACATATGTGAAGACAAACGTGAGTTCGTCCCGTTTTTCTCCCAGCTGGGATAATTGGTTGTGGATTTCAATGCGGCGTGGTTCTGCCGCGGGGATTTACGAACCGGCGAGATAGCACTGCAAATTCTGGCGAAAAGGAACCAAGGGGTATCAATATATATATAAATGCCTGAAACCTATGTTTTTTTAGTGAATATTTATATATATATATATATATTCACTGAAAAAACCGTAGGTTTCACACATGTTATAGTTAGCTGGATATTTCACTCATGCAAAACCATTGAAATTCCAATGTTATAGTTAGTTCAGCTAACTATAACTCGCGCGCCCGCAATGCATTGTTGATGACGTCACATATTACATCACTCATGACATGGTCAGTGACATCACTCATGACATCACTTATGACATCTCAAATGACATCACTGATGACATCACTGATGACATCATTCTTGTGAAAGAAAGAATTTTGCCTCAGTTTGCAAATCTTACAATTTATTGTAAATTTGGCAGAGAACTCCTCTGTTACGGTGAGCAGTCTATTCACCTCATTGTGAAGAGCAAAGAAGAGCACAATTGCCCAAAAAAATAATATTTTTTTTCTTTTTTCTACCTGATCCACAGTTTTTTTGTTTTCAGTTTAATTTTTTTGGTTTAAAATAAACCAACTAAAAACTTCCTGAAAAAACTACAAAAAAAATACAAAATTAAAAAGAAAATAAACACTTCTTTTCAGAACTACCTACGCTGGCTTAGAAAAGAACTATATTTCTATATTAGTGTATAAAACTTTCTCAAAAAGAATGTCTAGTGCATAAATGAACGAATGAATTAGTAGTGGATGTTGAATGTAATAGTGCAAAAAGTATAAGATAGTGCTACAGCATAAATGTATAAGGTGTTTACCTATACTATACTGTAGTACCTCCAAAGCACTTTAATGCAACACATCCATTATAAATATGTTAGAAGTCTATACTTCAATTTGCACTGCTAGTGAAACTGCCTGGGTGAATTTGTATGTGTTAGGAGCGAATGTACAACCCCCTTGTACCTCTTTTACACATCTTTTCCGTCACTTTTGTGAAGCTGCAGTGTTGCAAAAGATTTACCATAGTACCTGATATTTACAATGTGATGCATATGGAAAGTGCATCATATTCTAAAGCCCTGCGCCAGAAAGACATTTTCATGTGCAGAGAGGGGGGGGGGGAATGCAAATGCTCTAGCATAGGAACACCTCCTAAAAGTGACTGAGTGAAAATCTATAATATTTAATTCAGTCACTTTTAGTGCTATGCTACATCAAAACCCTGCTCCTGCTTGAAACAGGTGTAAGGATTGACACAGCTTTGTTAGCATAGAACCCCAAGAGCAATGCTGGAGCTGCATTGCACTTGGAACGCAAGTCAAGCAATGCACCACCTTCACAACACAAATGCATCACATATCTGTGCCATTTTTGCTCCATAATACACCACATTGTAAATATGGTGCATCCATTGTGCTGATATCACAGTGCACAATAACTGCCATATCTGTGGGAATGTACCACTTATTGTACATCTCCTGATTACTGTTTGAATGTAGAGAATAGATTACTACACACTGATCAATGAGTCACTGCAAAACTATAAGAGGAAAGACAGAGTGTTTGCTGGAAGTGTAAAGATAGAGACTGGGGAATTTAAAATATAAAAGGAAAATTTGCAGGTGCATAGAACAGTACATGCATAGTAAATAGGAGTTTGAAGCAGTCCATATACTAAGGCCTACTTTCCTCCATAATTACTTGGGTACTGACTGCATGATTACAGTTCTGCAAAGTATATGACTGAATTTATAAGACCTTCAGTTTTACCACAGTATATATATAGGGAAATACTGTGATATGGCTCACTACAATATTGAAACAGTAGAGTGAGAGTGATTGTGAAAGTCTAATGATACAGACTGGACAATTGAATGTATAAAAAACAAATGTACACCTACATAGAAGAGTGCAAGCATACTCTATACAGGTTTAAAGCAGTACATGGCCTAAGGCCTACTTTGCACCATGATTACTTGAGTACTGACTGGATAATTACAGTTCTGCAACGACAGTGTCTGTCTGAATTTGGAAGAGCTTCATTTTTAGCACAGTGCATACATAAGGGCATTCTGCTGAATATTTCACTACAATACTGAATCAACAATCACAAAGAGTTTGCTAGAAGTGTAAGAACATAGACTGGATAATAAAAGCTATAAAAGACAAGTTTGCCCGTTCATAGAAGAGTGCATGCACAGTGTATAGCACTTTGAAGCAGTCCATGCCCTAAGGCCCACTTTGCACCATGACTACTTGGGTACTGGCTGAATTATTACAATTCTGCAAGGAGAGTGTCTGGCAAAATGTACAGCAGCTTCACTTTTAGAACAATGTATACATAAACACATACTGCTGAATGGCTCACTACAATTCTAAAATAGCAGTACCAAAATGTTTGGAGGAAGTGTAAATATACAGATTAGGCAATTGAAAGTTTAAAAGCCAAGTCTACAGATGCATAGTAAAGGGCATGCATTATTCAATAACCTTCCCAAAGCCCCAAGCGTCAGCACACCTTTCCGAGGGTAGGATTACGATCTACAAATGCTAGCATTTTTTAAATTAAGAACCATAAAAATAACAAATATTAAACCTTTGTTTTTTCTTCTAATGATAACGATAATTTTTTATACGTCTTTTATTGAGATGCTTTTAATCATGAAAATGCAAAGAACACAGTTTTCCGAGTAACACTTTTCAAACTCTCCAACATATGTAGATAATAATACCTTATAGGTGTTACTATGAAAATCGAAACCTTTAGAGCTTCACAGTTTGAAACTTTTCCAAACATGTGCAGACGAAAAACAGTTCAAACGTGAGCACGTGTAAACTGCAAAATGTGCCCTCTACATAGGGGGAGCCACATCTTCCTTCCATAGACTACTAAATAACAAACAACTATATAAACCACACCTACTGTGCAATTAGTTTCGTTTTCCTGAGTTATTTCTAAATCGCCAATCTCTGTAGCAGGTTCCGTTCTCCAGCATCGGATTCTCTTCTTGCATCAACAAAGATATTCCGGAGTTGTAAGTTGTTTCAAGATGGCATTGGCACAGTACTTAGTTATAAATTGTGACTATTTGTCAATATTTAAACATTTATGTGTAGAAAAAAATGTTATTGCATGTTTTTCACTTTTTCTCTGTAACGTCAGCAGCTTGTTCTTAGAAATAGATATATTATAACAAATATTACTCCATTGTTGCTCCTTTTACCTTATATATAGTGACTTTTTATATTATAATATTGATACTGTACTTCGCTCGAGAGGTGTTAGTGACCCGTCGACGCATTCCCTAAACATTTTCAATCAATGTCACCATCTTCCACTTATTATTGTGTTTTCCCCTAGAGATCACATACTGTTAATATGTATATTATTACATTAACAGTCTTGGTGATCTTAGTGGAGTTCATGATCCGTCGTTAAAAAGAGTAACGATAAGTAAGCAACGTTACAGACTGCCGGCTTTCAGTGTATTTTCCTCTTGTGATCATATGCTGTGAGAATATATACATATTGTTATTCTCACCGTCATGATCTCAGAGGAGTTTATGACCCGTCGCCACGAACATCGAATTTTTTCACCTCCCAGAGAAAAGAAGTTCAGTAAATAATTACCGCTCGAAACTATTTCATTATGGATGTTCTGTTAAATACATAACTTTATTTTCCTTTTCTTTTTACTGTAACACTGGAATCAATTGTTATATTATAATAGATTTTCCTATTGTTACAGAAGAGGAATGGGAGATTTTTCAGCGCCATCTGTAATATAATTATCAAATATTTATAAAAACTTGATCAGATATTTTTATATGTATTAAAATATAGCTATCATGCATACTTTCTTTAAATATTTAATAAACACTACATTTCTGAATGTTATTTTTTAATTTCTATTCTTATTTGCGATTCCTATTCACCTTCTCCCTAAAGAATATATAGGACGTGTACTATATATTATAAAAAAAACATTCTATATATTCTTTGGTGAGTATGTGATTTATTAGCGGAACAGTCTGCAACTTGTAAACACTACAACAGCATGTTTCTGAATTGTACAGAATACAAAGTTTAACAATAATAATGCATGCAATATGCAATGTAATATGAAACAATTTAGATTTTTCTGTTTTACTCGTTCTCTTGATCTGAGATAATGTAGTGCGGGAAGTGTTTGTTGAAGCACTTCTATTCTACTTTATCTAAAAGTAACTGATGCCCTCTTACATCAACAAGAATGTGGGGCTACACTTTTACAAACTGTAGCACAAAAATGAACTATATAGCCACGCTTAACTGATATTATATGAAATTCCCTTTTTAATTTTCACCCCTTTCATATATACTGCAACAGTTTCTGAAGACAGTTTATTTGTATTTGCTCAATAAAATCTGTTTTAAAACTAGTCTGAATTTTTTGCCGCGCAACCACACCTCCCTATCATGAAAGTATACACCACATTATAAGTAAATAGTAGTACTAAGAAGTATGTCACCTACAAACTTGATAAAAGAAAACAGCGCAAAACAATGTCATTTTTCCGCCGTTATTTATACACCACACGGCAATTATATAAATGGCCCTTGAAACATATATAAAAAAAATGTTTACCTCAGAATTCCTCTCTACCACCTTATGTGCTCTGTACACAGTTAATAGTTTTCCTAACTTACCCTCTACTACTTTCTTTCCCCATACTCCTTTGGAAAATGCAAATATCACTGACAACAGTGAACTGTTCCCACCCAAAAAGGAGCAAACTTGTGTTCGGAACACTTTAGCTAATGAAATGTCCATGTTCTCCAAAGATGAGCAAGGAATGACTGCCAAACCTTCTACTTTTAATACTTTACAGCCAATGAACATTAAACTTCGTAAAGTCCCGCTTGGAGCACGTTACCCTAATACTCCCCGAACAGGAAGGAATCCTTAATAAAACTTTTCCACAAACTTCTTCTATGACTAACGGTTCCTATGAAAAAAATAAATATAAATCTCCAGCACAGTAAGTATTTCAATTACCAACGTATTGTGGTGAACTTCTAACCTCTCTGCTCACGCAAGTGATCCATGATCTGTTACTATGGTAACAGGCAGAAAGGTAGTGGCTCTACAAACAAATTGTTATATTTCCCTTGGATCCTCTACAAGACAGAAACGAAACCAAAATACCACATTTGCAACACCTTTGCACAGTTTATTTTAATAAAAAGAGGCCCCGGAGGTGGGGGAGTGGAGAGGGAATCGAGTGGAGGAGAAAGTGGTCCCCTGAACTCCAGGGGGCCTTGAGTCCCCCCGCATTCATATAGTTAAAAATCTGGGGGGGGTAGCGATCCTCGCGCAGGGGAGACACTCTAGGCCCCCCATTATGAAAAACAAATAGCCCCAGAGATTTGACCCCCCCCCCGGAGGCTAATTAACAATAAAGCGAGCTTCACAATTTTGCTTTCTTTTTCACCCAAAACGCGTAACCTGCATCTTTTTAATAAAAAATATATATATCCCGGGTGACGTCATATACGGCGCCCCATACACGTACTCCACGTAAGATTCTAATTATTCAAAAACTTACATTTATATATTTAATGTACATATTAAGAGAAACCATTATCTGGGATAATCATAAAAATAGTTTTTTTAAACTGTAAAAAAGCGTATATTACTTTTAAAATCAATTACGGAAATATCGCACATACATCGTAAGAGTAAAGATAGTTTGAAGACATACCCATTTTTTAAAACAATATAGCACTGCACACTACAGAAGAAAAGTCAACACAATTATTGACCCCTCTCCCAACATTTAAAAGCCCCTGGGGGAGGTGGTAAATTAATCGAGACTGAATACGTTAGTATAGCCTACTGTGCTTACGCTACCAGAAAAACACAACAACAGTACAAAGCCCAGATTTCCATTGTAGTGATTTCTTAGTTGCAGGTCTAGTTATCAGATCGACACACACTCTCTCATGGCTGGTATACACCCACACCACACCTATCCAGCACATCCGTCACTACACATGTGACACTACACTATGTATAAAAAAGACGGGCGCATGTGTTCTACGCCATTTTAGAGTTGTTCCCAAAGCACCGAACAAGGGGCCCACTACCACATGCGTGGCCTCTTTGGTCACTGAGTTAGTGGTGCCCTAAGCACTGAGCGGGTGAAGAACCTGCGATGATGATGATGGGAGCACGAATATATCGTTAGCCATAGAGATATCAAGACTCTGCACCATATATGAGACTTCTTTGTTGGAGATCGGAACTACCTCATAAAGAAGGTGTCTTTTCCACGAAAAGGTGAGCAGTAAGAGTATGCTTCGCAAGGAGTCAAAGGGTTGTAGCTGACTACATACAAAAATGCGACTTACTATTTTAGACGAACGCACTGCTACATAATGTATTAATTTATATGTTTAATTTTTTTCCCCAATAGCAGTAACGTTTTTATAATCACTGAAATGTCCGAAATATATTCACAATACAAACAGATTGTAGAAGTCCGACAATCAAACGTCTATAAAAGCGCTATATTATCTAACTCCAAATTAATATATCAAGAATTACCAATCATAACATCTTTCTTTTAATATCTTTTAAATGTACAGCTTCATGATGGATTATGTAACACGGACAACAGCTATAGCACAAGGTGAGCAAACAAGCTTGTTTCTGATACAACGACAAGTTATCTGTCAAAGGAGAGAATATGTAGTATGCAGCAGGTGCAAAAAAAACATTGGGCTAATGGGGATTCAGGAAGGATGATATATGTTATGTTATGTTATGTTATATGGTTTTGTATAGAGCGCAGCTGCCCCAGCCAAGGGGCGTCCCGGCGCTTTCTACCAGAGACGGGGAAAGGACTGCTGCAGATGGAACTTGCAGTAACATAACAAGATTAGCGGAAAAGGAGGGTTTTTATGGCTTTTCTGAAAGATAGTAAGTCAATCAGTCCACGGATCAGGGACGGCAAGGCGTTCCAGAGCTTCGCTGCAAGGTATTTGAAGGAGCGTCCACCCATCCGGGCTAGTTTAATGCGGGGGACGACTGCCAGGTTCTGTCCCTCCGAGCGCAGCATGCGTCGGGGCACAAATGCTGTGAGGAGTGGGCTTAGCAAGGGAGGGGAGGCCATTTTCAGGATCTTGAATGCGAGGCACAGGGTTTTGAAATGGATCCTCTTTTCCACCGGGAGCCAGTGGAGTTTAGATAGGGTATTTACTGCTGACTGATGTCGGGGGAGGCCAGTCAGTGCCCGAGCTGTGGCATTTTGGACTCGTTGCAGTCTGGATTTCTCTGCTACGTTCGCCCCTAACAATAGAGAGCTTGCATAGTCCAGCCGCGAGAGAATGGCTGATTGTACCACAAGCTGACGGGTTTGATGGTCAAAGAACTTCAGGATCGGTCTAAGGTTTCGCAGGATCCCAAAGCAAGTGGCAGCAACTTTTTTTGTCTGGTGGGTGAAGTTCAGGGCGGAATCCACCCACACTCCCAGATTTTTCACGCAGCTTTTAGGCTCGGGTGGTTGGCCCAGAGTCTCAGGCCACCATGTGTTACCCCAAGCCGCTGTCTCTTTGCCCACCAGCAAGACCTCCGTCTTTCCAGCGTTCAGCTGAAGGTATTTAGCGGTCATCCAGCTAGTGTCTTTCAATGCCACCACTAGCTGGGTGTCATCAGCATAAGACACTAATGACAGCTCATGCTTCCTGACCACCTCTGCCAATGGTTGAACGTAAATATTAAATAAGGTGGGGCTGAGTGCAGACCCCTGGGGCACTCCTTGTTCGATAGGGTACTCTTTGGAGAGGAACGGCGGGGTAGCTACCCTGAAAGATCTTCTCGACAGAAATGCCTTAAGCCAATTTAGGGCCTCTCCTGATATTCCTGCCTCGTCCAGCCTAAACAACAGCACCTCGTGTGAGACCGTATCGAAAGCAGCACTGAGATCTAAATGGATCAGTGCTGCCGACCCGCCGGAATCCAATATGGTCCGGAGATGTTCCGTCACACTCAAGAGGGCCGTTTCGGTGCTGTGTCCAGCCCGGAAGCCATGTTGGGACCTGTCTAGGATGCAGTTAGACATCAGGAATTTGGTCATGATGGTATTGACGTGGGACTCCGCCACTTTAGCTGGCCAAGGGAGCAGCGAAATGGGCCTGAAGTTTTTGGGTAAGCTAGGGTCTAACGTAGGTTTTTTTATGATAGGGGAGACCCAGGCTTGCTTCCATCTTGAAGGAATGGTGGCAGTAGAGAAGGACAAGTTTATAATATCTCGAAGGGGACCCAGTACTGTCCACTCTGCTTCTCTAAATTGTGCTGGTTTGAGGGGGTCATATTTACAACAAGGGGTGGTGAGGGACAGAGTCTCTGAATTAAGCAGAATACTCTCACCCTGTCAAGAGATCAGGGCTAGATCCAACACCGTTTTTTAGCTCACTGCACCATCCCAGTTTCAGAACCTGGCTGTATGCAAATTAGTCTGTTCCTGTCCCAGTGCATGATGGGAACAGGGCAAACCAAACTACAAAAGCCAATTCTTACACTGGGAAGGAAACAAGCTTCCGGGGACCGGTTTCTGGCATTACAGCCGTCTTCGGCCCGGCTTGCTTGAATCCTGATGGTGCAATGTAAATAATTTTGTCCACCCTAAGCGTGGAAGGGTATACTCAGATGTGAGTCCCTTGCTCATTGCACCATCAGGATTCAAGCAAGCCGGGCCGAAGACGGCTGTAATGCCAGAAACCGGTCCCCGGAAGCTTGTTTCCTTCCCAGTGTAAGAATTGGCTTTTGTAGTCTGGTCTGCCCTGTTCCCATGATGCACTGGGCCAGGGACAGACTAATTTGCATACAGCCAGGTTCTGAAACTGGGATGGTGCAATGAGCTAAAAAACGGTGTTGGATCTAGCCCTGATCTCTTGACTGGGTGAGAGTACTCTGCTTAATTCAGAGACTCTGTCCATCACCACCCCCTTTTTGTAAATAATTTTGTCCACCCTAAGCGTGGAAGGGTATACTCAGATGTGAGTCCCTTGCTCATTGCACCATCAGGATTCAAGCAAGCCGGGCCGAAGACGGCTGTAATGCCAGAAACCGGTCCCCGGAAGCTTGTTTCCTTCCCAGTGTAAGAATTGGCTTTTGTAGTCTGGTCTGCCCTGTTCCCATGATGCACTGGGCCAGGGACAGACTAATTTGCATACAGCCAGGTTCTGAAACTGGGATGGTGCAATGAGCTAAAAAACGGTGTTGGATCTAGCCCTGATCTCTTGACTGGGTGAGAGTACTCTGCTTAATTCAGAGACTCTGTCCATCACCACCCCCTTTTTGTAAATAGGTTTGAGGGGGTCAGCAGGTGAGCCTGACTTAATCTTTTTGCAGAGAGTAAGACATTCTTCTTGGCTGAGTGCCGGTATGTTGGTGAGTTTGGGCCTGGTAATAGTCCCTGAGGATGTGAGGAATGGTGAGGTAGGGAAGACATTGTAGATTTTCTGAATTTTGTCAATGAAATAAGATGCCAGATTATTGCATAGCGTAGGTGAGGTGTTGGAACTGTCTAGCTTTTTTTTGGCGCTAAGCTCTTTTAATATTCTGAAGATTGTTTTTGAGGCATTTTGGCTATTGCTAATCTCAGTAGCGTAGTATGCAGCTCGGGTCCTACAGATGCTACGATGATAACTTTTTTGCGCTTTGACATAGAGGGTCTTGAGCGAATAGTCGTAGTCTCTCCATTTACGCTCTGCTTTCTTACATTCTTTTTTAAGGGCGGTAAGCTCTTCATTATACCATGGACTGGATTCATGTGAACGCGCCCTCATCCATTTAGCCGGTATCAGTGCATCAAAGGCCTGGTTGATCCAGTCACAGAAACCCTTGTAGCCTTGATCAGGGTCTTCACTATACTCGGGGGATTAGATATCAGAAGTGCATGCAAGTCTTCGAGACGGAGCTTTCTCCATGGCCGTTTCTGCACCTGCTGGGCGGGTCTTATATTAGGAGCGCCTCCAGTGGGCACTGTCATAACCACCAGATGATGGTCTGTCCAGGTCATAGGAATGGGGGCCTCTACTGTCACATTGGCCATAGTAGAAAAAATAGGGTCTAGTAGATGGCCGCCGCTGTGTGTAGGGCCACTGACAAGCTGACAAAGCTGAAAAGCGGCAAGGTCAACTAACAGGGTGTTAATCTTATTATCTGTGGTAAGATCCAAGTGAATATTTAGATCTCCCACTATATTAAAATTAGCTGTTCCGGTGACCATAGAACACACATTTTCAAGGAGCGATGCTATAAAGTTACTGTCTAAACCTGGGGGTCTGTAAATCAGGAGACCCACAAGGGTGAGTTGGGGGTTGATTTTAACATTATAGCGGGCGCATTCGCTGCCTTTAATATCCAATTTAAAGAGTAGGCAGGTGTAGTGAGATTTAGCGATCATCGCTATCCCACCTCCTCTTGTTTGTCTATTTAGTGTGAATATAGAAAACCCTGTGGGGATGGCTCGATTGATGACCGAGTCCATGTCATCTTGTAGCCATGTTTCCGTGAGGAATAAGATATCTAGAGCATAGTTGGTGAGTAGCTCATGTACTTCCGTATGATGTTTTTGAAGGGATCTTACGTTGAGCTGGCCCACCCTAATTGGTTGAAAGTTGGCGTTCACAAGGAATGGTGGTAATGTGGGTTTGGGCAGGGAGAAACCACATGAACATATAGAGCAACCTTTTCTTACGTGTGAGGGAGAGTTTTTTACACGCGCCATCCAAGTAATTAAGAGTCAGCAGATCCTGTCTGGAGTGCGTTACACCGTTCCTCCTGCATGCACCAGGGTCCCTGGTGAGAGGCGACGTGCAGGCACGGACGGGCGCAGATGGGCAAGTCTTAGGCGAATCTTTGGCGTGCTGAGGGTGTGCCCGCTGCGCGCGACCACTGCGCGCGACCGCTGCACGTTCGCCCGGACATTGTCTTAAGTACTCTCGTGCCTCGGGTCAACTAGACCGCAGAGCGCTCGAGAGCCGGAAATGCCCCCTGCCGGAAGTAGGAGCGTCTGCCCCGTTTCCACCCTCCGCTCAATCGCCACTTGCCGTGACGGACCGGGTTGTGTGGGGTAGCGCAGCGGCAATGGAGGTGATGGATGCAGGTAAGCAACACAACAGATATTAGTGCACAGAGTAATGTGACTTTGGTAAAATTACATTAAAAAAGTGAAGTGCGGTCTCAATCGGCGCAGCTTCCTTCTGAGTGCCAGTAAGATACACGTGCAAATTTATATTTTTTAAAGCGATCAGCAAAGTAATTTTTTTTTAAAGTAAAGTGCGGTCTTAGCCAGCGCAACCTTACTATCGAATACCAAAGTGAAATAAAACGCAGCATGCGAGTTTAAGAGAGCAGCCTTTCTCCGCTCGTGCAGTCGGTCTAGTAATCAGACCAATGTCTTGAGTCTTGGCTCTTAAGTACTCTCATGCCTCGGGTCAACTAGACCGCAGAGCGCTCGAGAGCCGGAAATGCCCCCTGCCGGAAGTAGGAGCGTCTGGGCCCACACACACTCGCACCCGAGTACGTGACAGGTCTTTTAATGACATTTTGCTTGTTAATGAGGCTTTGATAATCCCCCCACTTACAGCCCCTGCAGCTCCACACTTCTTTTTGCTTGAACTAAAGCCTCCAACCTACATTTTTTCTAGCCACCCCACCCCTGTTATTTTGGACTGGGTGCGCCTCTGGCTTCACGTACCCCTCCCCTGTCGTGTGTGTCTCTCCCACGTTTTAATATCCTTTTTTCCCTTTCTCTTTCTTACTCTCTCACATCATTTCTCTTTCTTTTTTAAAGATTTGGACGCTACTATCTCCACTCTGCTGTATACAACCTTATCTGAATTGAAATGATTAACTCTCTTGATTACAGGGAAGGGTTCTTCCACACGTAGAGCACCATGTTTCAATCACGCCAATGGCACTAGGTGACAAACAATTATGTTTCCGAAACGACAACAACAAATTATCTATGAAAGGAGTGAGGGGGTAGTGTGCACCAGCTTCACTGTCTAAAAGGTTAAATTAGCTCCGAGCAGAGACAACACGTTGGTTACAACAGTCTGACAAACATATCCACAAGCTTATTACGCCACTTTTGTTTCACTTTGAACATGGGAAAAGTAACACGAGCAGCTTGTAAATCTACGTCTGACTTTTCAAGAAAAAATCTCAACTCCAGACTCTGAGAGACAGTTTTAATGTTGTTTTCTCTCTCTTTCTTTCTCTCTCTCACTCTGTGACATAATTTCTCTTTCTCTTTTAAACTTATAGACACTGCTGTCTGCTTTGACACCTAGAACAACAGTTGAACTCAAGTTGTGAACTCCGGTGGCTGCACTGTTTATACAACGGTAAGCGCAGAGGCCTAGATATACAATGCCTTCATTACAATGCATTAGAAATGAGTCGCCATATTTACAATCCCGTTGTGCAACTTTTGTGTCAGTGAAGCAGTAGGCACTTCCATATAGACACCACTTGAACGCGGCACTATAATAGAACTGAAATGTAGTAGGCACACTGCACACTTAAAACTGTAGTGTTACCTTCATTTTTGAAAGGAGAAAGTGGGTAGTGTGCAGCAGCTTCACTGTTTAAAATGTTTAATTACCTCCGAGCAGTGACAACGGATAGGTTACAACAGTCTGACAAACAGATCTACAAACTTATTAGGCCACTTTTCTGTCACTTTTAACATGGGAATAGTGACGCAAGGAGCTTGTAAATCTACGTCTGACTTTTCAAGAAAAAATCTCTACTCCAGACTCTGCGATACAGTTTTAATGTTGTTTTCTCTCTCTTTCCCTCTCTCACTCTCTGTGACATCATTTCTCTTTCTATTTTAATTTTATAGAAAATTCTATGTGTTTTGATGTGTAGAAGTACAGTTGAATACAAGTTGTGAACTCCTGTGTCCGCACAGCGGCCTAGATATACAATCCCTCCATTGCAATGGATTAGAAATAAGTCGGCGTATTTACAATCCCGTTTTGCAACTTTTATGTCAGTAACGCAGTAGTCGCTTCCATATAGACACCACTTGATTGCAGCACTATACCAGAACTGAAATGTACTAGCAAACGTAAAACTATAGTGTTACCTTCATTTGTGAAACAAGACAGTGAGTAGTGTGCACCAGCTTCACTGTGTTGAAATGTATAATTACCTCCGAGCAGTGACAACAGATAGGTTACAACAGTCTGACAAACAGATCCTCAAGCTTATTACGCCACTTTCGTGTCACTTTTAACATGGGAAAAGTGCCGCAAGCAGCTTGTAAATCTACGTCTATCTTTTCAAGAACAAATCTCAACTCCAGACTCTGCGAGATAGTTTTAATGTTGTTTTCTCTCTCTTTCTCTCTCTCACTCTCTGTGACATCATTTCTCTTTTAAAGTTATAGAAAATGCTGTCTGCTTTCACATGTAAAAGCAAAGAAGTCTTCAAGTGTTGAATTCCACTGGCCACAGTGTTTATACAACGGTAAGCACAGAGGCCTAGATCTACAATGCCGTTATTACAATGCATTAGACATAAGTCGCCATATTTACAATGCCGTTGTGCAACTTTTGTGTCAGTGACGCAGTAGGCACTTCCATATAGTCACCACTTGAACGAGGCACTATAACAGAAGTGAAATGTACCAGGCACACTGCACACGTAAAATCGTAGTGTTACCTTGACTTGTAATGTTTCAGCTCATTTAGTCACATCTACATAATTTTAAACTCTAATTATCTTTTTTGTTTTGCAGATTACCAATCGTACGCCCTTTGGAGTCAACTTCACAATTTGTTTATACTATTGTTTTTTTTAAAGTTCTTTTTCTAGTTCTTTATTATATAGTTATCATTAAGTTTCGTTTACAGTTATTCTTTTAATAAAACTTAATATAAAAAGTACATACTACTTTTTCTTTGTGGGGGGGTGGCGATCCACAATAAAAATAATATTTAAAATGTTGAAGTACTATAGGAAGATGTTCAAGACTAGGATTGAAAAGTACTGAGTTATATTTTCTCTGGATACACTACAACATGGTTAAGAAATCAAAGTAATACGAAACAATGTGTACCACATTTACAAACCTCTTGCTAAATTTCCCCATGCAATGCCTACCCCCCTACATAATTAAGTGTGTGTGCCTCAATGACACCCCTCAAAGCACGGAAACAATAACCTCACAAACACTTCTATATTGAATGAGAGGGTCTGCGTGGCCCTACGCCTGGTGCCCTGGAGTCCACCATGCCCAGACCCGGTCTCTGCAGTGTCCTGGGGGAAACAGTCATTACAACGCCTGATCGTCACCACAAAGCCATTAGCACACATATGGCATTACCACACATGCTTTTACAACTAGTATGCATTTACCATGCATGATAAACGCATAATCTTAATAATGTCTTTGTGTTGACAAACACGCATTGTAATTGCTGTGGCTTACGTCCTTCAAATTAGTTTTTAGGTATACGTGTAACCAAGTCTGATAAGATCGGAGGCCTAGGACAAACACCATGGTGTCTGTGGCAGGAAATCTCATCGATCACAGAGAAAATATGGGAAAGGTAGAAAATATGCGAAAGGTAGAATAAAAGTAACAGGTATAATAAAAATAACAGAGGAAAACTACTAAAATGGCGGTGGACGTAGTATGTAATCTACGTTTCGCGCCTCGACACCACATTTCAAATAAATATAAATACAATATGTTTTTTAATATATTACAAAAGTATAGCAGCGGATGACACACACGACCCGGAAAAAGAAAGTGGCAAATTTAATACCAGAAATGAGGAGAGGTTTGCTTGGCGAACTTGAAGAAAAATAAAAAAAACGTCCGCTTGCAAACAAGGATGCGCCTGCGTAGAGAGTACGTCTTTCAAATTATTTTCTAGGTATACGTGTGACCAAGTCTGATAAGATCGGAGGCCAAGGACAAACACTGTGGTGTCTGTGGCAGGAAATCTCATCGATCACAGAGAAAATATGCGAAGGGTAAAATAAAAGTAACAGATATAATAAAAATAACGGAGGAAAACTACTAAAATGGCGCTGGACGGAGTATGTAATCAACGTTTGGCACCTCGACACTTCATTTCAAATACATATAGATACAATATGTTTATTAATATATTACAAAAGTATAGCAGCGGATGACACACACGGCCCCGGAAAAGAAAGCGGCAAATTTAATTCCTGAAATGAGGAGAGGTTTGCTTGGCGAACTTGAAGAAAAAAAAAAAATCTTGGGCTTGGAAACGAGGCTGCGCATGCGTAGAAAGTACAACTGGTGCACAAAAAAAACCCGGAAAGTTTTACATACTATCATAGAAATAAAGCTCTTTTTTTGACCAGTAAAGTTAGTTCTTAAAAATAACTTTTTTTTTTAAGCCCAATGGCCCCACGATCGCACATGGCTCCCTGCGTCCTTCGTGAGCCTGCATTACTTTATCAGAGATATCACGTTATATGCTGCTCTCTCTTTCCAAAAACAATCTGCTTTCTTACTTGAAAGAGAGAGCAGATTAACTTGCTCTCTTTTTCAAATAGGAAAGCGGTTTCTTGTGGTAAAGTGAAAGCGGTGACGGTACCGCCCTAATATACCAAACAGCAGTGTCCCGGAAGTACGCACCCCGAGACAATGCAAGAACCGACCCTGGGAGATGGTTCCAGGAGAGGGCCAATGCGACCCCCTTCCAACATTAAAAAACACACGGGGAGTGCAGGTACCCGGGGCTGGAAGTTCATGTTACATAATACTGCCCCAGGAAGGTGGCTGTCCCTGCGACGTGTACAAGGAGAGAGAGTGGGCGAACTGAAAACACACTTTATAAAAAAAATATTTAAAAAAAAGCCTTGTCAGGGTGACGTCCCCGAGACCGAGGGGAAGAGGATTGTAACCACCCCGCATACTTCAAAATAAAACCACAGATGGGTGGCGCCCCCCGGTGCTTGGGGCACCTTACAAGCCCCCCACTATGAAAAAAATTGCCCCCGTAATTCCCCCCCGGACCTAATGAATAAAACAGACTTCTATTTTTTATTTCCCTTTTCCAGCGCGCGCGTATACCATACACGTACCACCCGATTTTTTATTTAAAAAAAAAAGAAATAGAACCTAAAGATCCATGTACGACCCCCTGAGCAAGCCTAGAGGGTCAGGATTTTTCTATCCTACCCCCTTTCCTTATTTCTCAACTTTGTTTTACTGTTTTATTGTGAGTCGCTTCTAGCAACGAACTAGATGGCTGCAAACACTTCCTGGTTTGGAGTGTTCACGCTCAGTTGACAGCCAATCAGCATGCAACTCGTGCTCCTAATTGTACGGATTTCCATACGTGTGCTGTACTTCGTCTCTAGATATCTCTATGATTTTACTTGTAATTTTCTAAGTAACTACTGAACGGATTTACACCATTTAATAAAAAGCACAATCTGCGAACCAAACTCTACCTCTCTGCCACATTTGGTGTAATTCCGTTCAGCCGTTCGGGCTGTAGCCCTGGCTAAAGTTCCCTACGGAAAATTGCATGGGGAAAACACGTTTTAGGACCCCCCCTTTTTTCTCAGCCCCTGCTTGACGGATCAACCCCAAACTTTCAGGGAGGGAGCGGAGCGTAGCAGGATATTTTCTTGGGGAAATTCACGAAGATTCATCCACCGGCGCCAAAGTTATTCCAAATAGAATGTTGCGGATTTCCTATGGAAACTAGGTCCTAACTATAACTACCTACTGGCGACCGCCAGTAGGTAATATATATATATATATTCACTGAAAAAAACATAGGTTATAGACCATATATAGTTAGGAATTTGCATTTACAAAACCTTGAAAATTCACTGAAAAAACCATAGGTTAGAGACCATATATAGTTAGCTGGACATTTTATTGACATAAAACCAATGAAATTCCATATATAGTTAGTTGCACTAACTATATATCGCGCACCCGCAATCCACTGCTGATGATGTCACATATTACATCATTCATGACATGGTCAGTGACATCACTGATGACATCACTGATGACATCTCAAATGACATCACTGATGACATCACTGATGACATCTCAAATGACATCACTGATGACATCATCTAGTGTCTGTGTGTTTTTGTAAAGTTTAAATATGTTTTACATATTGAAGAATGAGTGGATGTATGGAAGACTGAGTGTGTGTGTGGCTGGCTGGGAGGTGTGTGACTCTGTGCATATCAATGTGTACTTGTATCAGTGATTGTATAAGAGAGTAAGTATGTGTTAGTATATGTGTGAAAAGTATGGTGTTCTGTGTTTAACTGTATAGATGAGGAAATCGAAGTGTGATTGATTCTTCACAGGACTGACTAGGTGTATGAGTGCATATGATAGTGTTGTAATAATGAGTGACTGTATGTATGAGTGATTGTATGGGTGAATGAGTGAATGTGTGTGTAGACGTAGGAATCAGTGAGTGCGTATGTAGTAACTGGTATTGGTGTGTCATGATGTCATCAGTGATGTCATTTGAGATGTCATCAGTGATGTCATTTGAGATGTCATCAGTGATGTCATCAGTGATGTCACTGAAGTATGGTGTTCTGTGTTTAACTGTATAGATGAGGAAATGGAAGTGTGATTGATTCTTTACAGGACTGACTAGGTGTGTGAGTAACTCCATGGATGAGTGGCAGTGTGTGAGTGTCTGCATAGGTGTATGAGTGCATATGATAGTGTTGTAATAATGAGTGACTGTATGTATGAGTGATTGTATGGGTGAATGAGTGAATGTGTGTGTAGACGTAGGAATCAGTGAGTGCGTATGTAGTAACTGGTATTGGTGTGTCATGATGTCATCAGTGATGTCATTTGAGATGTCATCAGTGATGTCATCAGTGATGTCATTTGAGATGTCATCAGTGATGTCATCAGTGATGTCACTGACCATGTCATGAATGATGTAATATGTGACATCATCAGCAGTGGATTGCGGGTGCGCGATATATAGTTAGTGCAACTAACTATATATGGAATTTCATTGGTTTTATGTCAATAAAATGTCCAGCTAACTATATATGGTCTCTAACCTATGGTTTTTTCAGTGAATTTTCAAGGTTTTGTAAATGCAAATTCCTAACTATATATGGTCTATAACCTATGGTTTTTTCAGTGAATTTCATTGGTTTTTTAAAAGCTAATATCTATAGCTGTAAAATATATTCTTTATTACGTGACGTATCACGTAGCCACGTGAGACGCCTCATGACGCGTCACATAACCGTGACGTATCGGCTCTGCAGCGCAAACAAAACCCGTAACGTAAGCGTGCCGGAGCACGCTTACAGATATATATTTTTTTTTTAACCTTAATTAGACAAAATCCACACGTGCACATATCTTGAGGCCTTGCAAAGGCACATCAAACAAACAGTCCCTACAATTTTGCCAAGTTTGCTGGAAATCTATTCCCTTAATAATTTTTTTACTGTTTCTCTTGGTTTTCCCCTTGTTACGCTTACCGGGACGCTACCCGGTACGCGAACCGGACGCTCCAAAAACACAAGATGGCGGACTCCCGTTACGCTGCCGGTTAGCTGCCCGGTTCGCGTACCGGGAAGCGCCTCTACCGCGAAAAATCGCGGGGGACTTTAATATCCCCCTCATCAATCCTAGGGGGTCAGGAGGGGTTTACCTTGCCCCCTTTCCTTCATTTCCCCCTTCTTTTTTCACCACATCTTGTCTCTCGAACCTACCGAGAGACAAGATGGCGGCCGCTCCGGACTGTTTACAATGTTGACAGCTACGCTGCCGGTTAGCTGCCCGGTTAGCTGCCCGGTGAGCTGCCCGGTGAGCTGCCCGGTTCACGTACCGGGACGCGCCTCTACGGCGTAAAATCGCAAAAAAAATATATTTTTATTTTTTGCCCCGCGGGGCACTTTAATATCCCCCTCATCAATCCTAGGGGGTCAGGAGTGGTCTACCTTGCCCCCTTTCCTTCATTTCCCCCTTCGTTTTTCACCACATCTTGTCTCTCGATCGTACCGAGAGACAAGATGGCGGCCGCTCCGGACTGTTTAGAATGTTAACAGACACCGGAGAGCCAATCAGCTTCGCTTCACGAAGTTCCGTTACGCGTCAGGTACGCGAACCGGGGCGCTAACCGGAGCGCTGTCACAGATATATATATTTTTTTAAACGTTAATTTCTCAAAATCCACTGGAGCACATATATTGAGACATAGCAAAGGCACGTCGGGCAAACCATATCTACAATTTTGCCAAGTTTCATGTAAATCTATTCAGCAGTTCGAGCTAAAAGTGAGTCCAACCGCCCTATGGAAAAATGAATGGGAAAAATGCGTTTTGGGACCCCCCTTTTTTCTCGGCCCCCCCTTGACGAAACCCCCCCAAATTTTCAGGGGCTGCTCAGAAACAAAATGTGCCATTTTCCTGAACATTTCAGCCAATTCCGTCCACAAACGCCAAAGTTATTAGACATAGAATTTTCAGAAATCCCATAGAGAAAAAATCCTAACTATATATACCCACTGGCTATCGCCAGTAGGTAATATACATATATAAACATATATAATCTGCATATCTATATAAATATAAATGCATGCATACATATACATATATGCATACATATGCATGTTATTTACATGAAAGTCTTAAAAACACTAATAAAAGCAAAGCTAAAAAGCCACCTCATTACAAACAGAATGGCTTTAACTTAAACGAGGGCGAGATCTATTGCATTTTCAATGCTTGTTTACTTTGGTTCTATCAAGAAGGCATTCAGATGTGTCACACATTTGCCATAAATTCTGAATGTTAGCACTCTAGTTGCTCATTAGATCACTGTAGTAAAGCTAGTGCTCACCAGGGAAGTCTGCCGCTAATCATGGTTTGCAGCCATTTTCCCGCATTTTTTATCCCGCAGACTTTCAGTCCGCATACCATTATCCCGCAAGGTCATTGACCTCGCATACCATTATCCCGCATTTTTTCAAAACGCATGTGCATTTATCGCGCATGCCTTTACAAAGAATTACGTTTTAAAGGCATGTATGGTAAATGCATTTGCGTTGTGAAAACCACGATGACGAGAGAGGTAAGTGGGTTTGTATTAATTTTTTCGTGGGTTAGTGATTGTGTAGTGTAGTGTAGTGTTGTGTAGTGTAGTGTTGTGTTAGTGTAGTGTAGAGTTGTGGTGGTTGTTTAGTGTAGGGTCATGCTGGGGGTAGTGTTTTAGGGTTTAGGGTTGTGTTGTAGTGTTTGCGTAGTGTAGGGTCATGCTGGGGGTAGTGTTTTAGGGTTTAGGGTAGTGTTGTAGTGTTTACGTAGTGTAGGGTCATGCTGGGGGTAGTGTTTTAGGGTTTAGGGTTGTGTTGTAGTGTTTGCGTAGTGTAGGGTCATGCTGGGGCTAGTGTTTTAGGGTTTAGGGTAGTGTTGTAGTGTTTGCGTAGTGTAGGGTCATGCTGGGCGTAGTGTTTTAGGGTTTAGGATAGTGTTGTAGTGTTTGCGTAGTGTAGGGTCATGCTGGGGGTAGTGTTTTAGGGTTTTGGGTAGTGTTGTAGTGTTTGCGTAGTGTAGGGTCATGCTGGGGTGTAGTATTTTAGGGTTTAGGGTAGTGTTGTAGTGTTTGCGTAGTGTAGGGTCATGCTGGGGGTAGTGTTTTAGGGTTTTGGGTAGTGTTGTAGTGTTTGCGTAGTGTAGGGTCATGCTGGGGGTAGTGTTTTAGGGTTTTGGGTAGTGTTGTAGTGTTTGCGTAGTGTAGGGTCATGCTGGGGTGTAGTGTTTTAGGGTTTTGGGTAGTGTTGTAGTGTTTGCGTAGTGTAGGGTCATGCTGGGGTGTAGTGTTTTAGGGTTTTGGGTAGTGTTGTAGTGTTTGCGTAGTGTAGGGTCATGCTGGGGGTAGTGTTTTAGGGTTTTGGGTAGTGTTGTAGTGTTTGCGTAGTGTAGGGTCATGCTGGGGGTAGTGTTTTAGGGTTTTGGGTAGTGTTGTAGTGTTTGCGTAGTATAGGGTCATGCTGGGGGGTAGTGTTTTAGGGTTTTGGGTAGTGTTGTAGTGTTTGCGTAGTGTAGGGTCATGCTGGGGGTAGTGTTTTAGGGTTTTGGTTAGTGTTGTAGTGTAGGGTCATGCTGGGGGTAGTGTTTTAGGGTTTTGGGTAGTGTTGTAGTGTTTGCGTAGTGTAGGGTCATGCTGGGGGTAGTGTTTTAGGGTTTAGGGTAGTGTTGTAGTGTTTGCGTAGTGTAGGGTCATGCTGGGGGTAGTGTTTTAGGGTTTAGGGTAGTGTTGTAGTGTTTGCGTAGTGTAGGGTCATGCTGGGGGTAGTGTTTTAGGGTTTAGGGTAGTGTTGTAGTGTTTGCGTAGTGTAGGGTCATGCTGGGGGTAGTGTTTTAGGGTTTAGGGTAATGTTGTAGTGTTTGCGTAGTGTAGGGTCATGCTGGGGGTAGTGTTTTAGGGTTTAGGGTAGTGTTGTAGTGTTTGCGTAGTGTAGGGTCATGCTGGGGTGTAGTGTTTTAGGGTTTTGGGTAGTGTTGTAGTGTTTGCGTAGTGTAGGGTCATGCTGGGGGTAGTGTTTTAGGGTTTAGGGTAGTGTTGTATTGTTTGCGTAGTGTAGGGTCATGCTGGGGTGTAGTGTTTTAGGGTTTTGGGTAGTGTTGTAGTGTTTGCGTAGTGTAGGGTCATGCTGGGGGTAGTGTTTTAGGGTTTAGGGTAGTGTTGTAGTGTTTGCGTAGTGTAGGGTCATGCTGGGGGTAGTGTTTTAGGGTTTAGGGTTGTGTTGTAGTGTTTGCGTAGTGTAGGGTCATGCTGGGGGTAGTGTTTTAGGGTTTAGAGTTGTGTTGTAGTGTTTGTGTAGTGTAGGGTCATGCTGGGGGTAGTGTTTTAGGGTTTAGGGTAGTGTTGTAGTGTTTGCGTAGTGTAGGGTCATGCTGGGGTGTAGTGTTTTAGGGTTTTGGGTAGTGTTGTAGTGTTTGCGTAGTGTAGGGTCATGCTGGGGGTAGTGTTTTAGGGTTTAGGGTAGTGTTGTAGTGTTTGTGTAGTGTAGGGTCATGCTGGGGGTAGTGTTTTAGGGTTTAGGGTAGTGTTGTACTGTTTGTGTAGTGTAGGGTCATGCTGGGGGTAGTGTTTTAGGGTTTAGGGTAGTTTAGTTGTTTAGTGTATGCTAAAGGCATATTCGTTCTAAAAGTTTTCGTTATTTTAATTTGCGGCCTAATAGTACATGCGGGATTTTTTTTGCGGACTGATGGTATGCGGGATTTCGTCATATATTCGCTAATCATACTTTCTATGGCAAATTGAACCCCCTCATTTTTTTCCTTTTTAAATTAAATGTTTTAAGAGTTACCACTTTATTCCAATCAAGATGGCTTCAGGTGTGCCATACCTTTGTAATAAGTAGGACTGTTAGCACTCTAGTTGTTCTTTAGAACACTCTGGGACATTCTGTCATTGGGCTATAGTTGGGCTACATCTGGCTGATATTTGGGCTACATTTGTTTTTTTTGTCTCTGGTGGCCATCTTTGGGCTACATTGGGCTACATTGGGCTACATTGGGCTACATTTGGGCTCCAACATATATATAGCCCAATGTAGCCCAATATATATTTTTCAAAGTTAATTTTCGTAAAAACCACTGGAGCCTATATCTTGAGACATAGCAAAGGCACATCGGTCTACCAGTCCCTACAATTTTGCCAAGTTTGGTGTAAATCCATTCAGCCATTCAGGCTAAAAGTGAGGCCAACCGCCCTATGGAAAATTGCATGGGAAAAACACGTTTTGGGACCCCCCTTGTTTCTCGGCCCCCCCTTGACGAAACCCCCCCAAATTTTCAGGGGCTGCTCAGAAACAAAATGTTCCATTTTCCTGAAAATTCCAGCCAATTCTGTCCTCAAACGCCAAAGTTATTCGACATAGAATTTTCAAAAATCCCATAGGAAAAAAATCCTAACTATATATACCTACTGGCTATCGCCAGTAGGTAATATAAATATATACATATATATACATATTTATTTACAACATTCTGGCTTCCATATTTCATGGTAGCATGCTTCCTTTAACAGCAATGTTCCTTAATTTCAGCATTTAACAAATTATTCATTCGTTTGGCACAACAGTACGGATCACTCTCATTGTGTCTAGAGCGGTCAAGTGAGTGGATTCTATGGGCGGATTTTGCGAATTGGCAATCCGCGAAATTGCGTATTTACGGATTCGCAATCCGCAAAATCCGCGAACTCTCGCGAATTTTGCGGATTCCTGTTTCTGCCATTTCGCAAGGGTTTTTTACCAGTTCGCAAACGCGAACTTACTTGTCGGGTAGAAACGGTCGCGACCATGTTGTTTCTATGTCTGGTTCATCACAGCACCCTCTGTCTCACCACTGCCACCCTCTGTTTCACCACTGCCACCCTCTGGCTCACCCATGCCACCCTCTGACTCACCCATGCCACCCTCCAGTTCATCACTGTAGATTATGGGGGGAAAAGCACACCTGCCCTGCCTCAACTGACATGAATGAATTAGGGGCTGATTAATGTGTCACTGAATTTGAACTTCCAGTCTGGCACATGCTTCCTTATCTGTAATTGCTTTCTGTTGCAGTGTAATTTTTTTAACAGGACCGTTGTTGTATACTTGTAGCTATTCTCTGAGCCTGCTGTGAGGGTCAGAGCAGGGTCATAGAATAGTTGCAAGTAGGCAACTAAACTTTGAAGGGGCCCCTCAGGAAGCACTACAGGGAATGGTTACTAATGATAAGATTGAACTTTTGCACCTGCTGAGTGCTTTCAGTTTTGCAAAAATCCAAATATCCAGCAGCATCCACAAAAAGTAATCCTTCCAGGCACTACAGGGAATGGTTACTAATGATCAGATTGAACTTTTGCACCCGCTGAGTGCTTTCAGTTTTGCAAAAATCCAAATATCCAGCAGCATCCACAAAAAGTAATCCTTCCAGGCACTACAGGGAATGGTTACTAATGATAAGATTGAACTTTTGCACCTGCTGAGTGCTTTCAGTTTTGCAAAAATCCAAATATCCAGTAGCATCCACAAAAAGACTGTGGGGCACTTCCTTCCCCCCCCCCCCCAAAATGGACTCCTAGCAAAAAGAAAGTGCAGGCAAATGTCAACCTGAGGAGTTATTCTGATAAAAATCATAATTTTCAAGGTTTATGCTGCCTGCTGGTGGATTTCTTGTGCGAAATTGCAAATTTTGCAATCTCGCAATTGCGAAATTGTCGCTGCCCGCCGCATCTACGTGTTCGCAGTGTTTACTCCCGCGAAATTGTTTAATATTCTAGTTGGCAAGTGCGACCAAGCAAAAAAATCCGCTTCGCACAGATTTACAAAGTTTCGGCAAGTTCGCGAGAGTTCGCGGATTGCGAATTTGCCGAAAATCTGAAAAATCCGCGAGCGGAACGGATTTTACACCCATGCTTAGTGGATTCACCTTAAAAGGAAGGCATCAAAATGAAGAACCAGCTATGGTAATAATAGTACCGCCAGATGCTCTCAACCCATATATTCCAACAAATATTTACCTTATGAGGCCACTGAGCATCTTATATCACTCCTGTAGTGGTTCAAAGAAGGGTAGCCCTTAGCTTGAGGTTTACCTCCTCCATCTGGGGCAAAGAACCAAAATTCAAAGCAGACCAGTCTAAAATGAAGTATTTACTCTCCCCTCTAGACATTTTGACCTACTGCAGGCTGAAAAGCTGAAGTGCTAGAATGAGATAAATAATGATGCTGATAAGACGGTATGTTTTCAACAACATGTCATGTATCTCAAGTAGAGAAGAATACATTTGGGGGAAAGGCAAGCACTTTGACTTTTGTCAAATGTTTTGATTTTTAAAATATTTAGAATGTGACTTTGCTGAGGTCAGGGGTGTTTAGTTATGCCCAAATACTTTTGCTTCTTGCAACAAAAGGATGGTCTCTTTTTCTGTAATTTAACACCTTAACCACGGCGGCAATACCTCCGTGGTGCGGGGCATTCCATTGAGTGGGCCGGGCCCAGTTGGCCAACAGATGTCCACAGCACTATTTGTTTGTTATTTGTTATAGCGGGTTTATATAGCGCCAAATCACCTGCAGGTCTCAGGGCGCTTTTGACCACAAGACATAACGACCGAGGTACTGAGAGAGGGTAGAGGGAAGGGGCAGGATTTACGCTAGGCTGTGTGCTGTTCTGAAAAGGTTGGTTTTCAGGGCTTTCCTGAAACGGAGCAGGTTACCCTCCTTACGGAGTGCCTCAGGCAGGGCATTCCATAGGTTCGGTAGTACGAGAAAGATCTCCCTCCCATTGTAGCCAGTTTGAAACGTGGGCAAACTGAGATAGTGCTTGCGACGGCCGTTGGCCAACGGGCGCAGCGTAAGGGCTAATAATTCAGCATCCCCACTGATGCTAATGGGACATTGTGACAGGTAAATAATATTTAGAATACATTATATTGATACACTTTTAATTAAAACCATATTAAGTAAATTTTACCTGGCACATTGTGATAAATTTGAGTAAACTTTAGAACACCATAAATGTTATATGAATATCTGTTTCATATGCAGGATAAAGGAGAAGTCTAGAATTTAACGGATTACAACAGGTATTCAGATTCTGCCAGAACCGGGCAAAATATCAGCGCTACACACAACATAGTTGAAAGAGAACCCCTTTTAAGTGCCAAATTGACCCTCACTGCTCTTTTATCTTCACCAAACCCAGACCTATTAATGTAAATGGGGTAAAGATTCTTATTCATAAAGGTAGAATTACTATATACTCTACTAGGAGCCTCGAACCCCCGATGATTTATACAAACAGCACTGTATCACAAGACATTGAGTTGTTGTTGAAATCTTTTCAAATACCTGTGCCAACATTATTTGTTCATGACCACACATCCTGCATCCTTATTAGGTCTTGGTTGGCCAGACCTATCTAATCCAATATCTTCTGTGTAGGCTTTAAGGCACACCCTTGTTCATGTATTGGATTTTTCGTCTTTCTTACTAGTCTCCTCTTGATTCAATAGCTTTGCTCTCTATACTTGTGTTAGACTTGCCTATGAGAGTTTCAATCTCACAGTATACTTGTTGGTTGACTTGAATCTTCCCTTTTCCGATGTTTCTTGCATTGGGGGAACTACTTTTTTTTAACACTTTAACCACTCACCCCTTGCTGCTCTTTTCTTCACTTACCTCAGCACCTCACTCTCCCAATAGTTTCAAGTCCCTTTACCCCCTAGCTCATCCAATGCATCCCATGCCCCTTGACATATTGTTAGTATCTTTAGCTTCCTGTAGGAAAGTATACTTTTCGATAAGTTCACCCTCACTTTTAGCCTTGTATTTGGTGTGATTTTGACGGGAAGTGCGCTGGGCTCCTTCTAACCAGGCCCCCAGTGCAAGATCTTGTTCCAAAAACCATACAATTGTTTCCCCAAATTGGCAATACCCTTGTTACCCTCGGAAAGTCCCTAGTAAATGGTACCGCTGTCACCTAGGGCCAGTGGTACTAAAGAGGGTCCCTAGAAGCGCAAGCACAAATTGTGCAATGTTAAGGGCCCCCGCACTGAGCACATGCACACTGCCACTACAGTCCTAAGGCAGGGTGCACTTTACTACGTGTGAGGGCAATCCCAACACAAGCAGCTATGCCCTTATGCTGGTCAGTTCTATTGCTGCCAGTACAAGTGAACACGGGAGCCATTTTACAAGCATTCCATGGACACTGGTAGAAACGAGTTGCCCATCTATATGATGGTTTCACTGAAAAAAGGGATGTTTGGTATTAAACACCTCATAATAATAAACCCTCACTGATGGCTGTGTCAGATTGAGTAGTACATGCACACCAAGCAAAGCATACCAATCACTGGTGTGCTGATTAACTAGTTCTAACCAGCCTGCCACCCGAGACAAGCTTCTGACCCGAAGGGTGAGGGTCTTTGCTCTCCGGGGGCCATAAACCAAACCTGCTTGAGCAGGGGATGTCCTGCGGATTAGCATTCCAAGACTGGGGACCTTCAAAGAGGCACATCACTTTTGGTATGCAAATCTGGCTTCTCTCACATGGGAGGAAACTGACCCCCTTTGTCCAAAGCCCTTTGGCACCCAGATAGGCGGAAAAATTAGCTAAGCAAGACAGGCATGTCAACCCGCAGGCGAGTACTACCCCTGAACTGCGCTACCTGAAGTGGATGCAACTTTTCAGAAGCGATCATCTCGGTGATGGCAAATTTAGGATCTCTGGAACAGGGTTATGCTCACTTCCTTTAGGAAGTGGTCATATAGGGGGCGTGGTGACCCCCGGGTAGGTAGCCCATTGGCTACTTCTCTATACTCCCCTAAATACTCCTAAATTCAGGATTAAAGGGACGCCTGGCACCAGGAAATCGGTTCCTGCAGACCAAAAGAAGAAAGGCCGAAGAGCTGCTGAAGCAAAAATTGTAGAACAAGCAACTGACTAAACCCCAACCACGCTGGCCTGTTTGCCTCTTCACGATAATTGCGTCATAGTCAACTCACCCTGCAAGCTGTTGATCCTCCAAAGCCCGGGAGGACTGCCAGCACTTCTCTGAAGACTCAAAAATGCCCATGGAACAGCTGAGCTGTTCCTCTGCCTCTTGCAGGTACCAAATACTGAACTGTGAAGTTCCAAGACCGCAAAACACATACACCATGAAGCACCGCTACACCTGGGCTGTCTAGCCCGAATTAAAGTGGGACTGGTGCCAACTTGGTCCCGAGATACTGATGACCTATGAAGAAGAAGGAAACTGAAGAGCCGCAAAAGCATTAGAACAAGGAAGAGCAACTGGCTTGGCACCAGCCCCTCTTGCCTGTCTGCTGTACCTCATCGAAACTGCCCCAAAGAAATCATGTCCTGCAGCTGTTGTGCCACCAAAGCCTAGGAGGACTGCCTTTCTTCACTAAACATGCAAGACATCCCCTGGAGCAGGGGAGCGGCTTCCCTGCCTCCGGCAGGCACTCCAAAGAAGACTGTGAGTGCTATGGACCGCAAAAACCTGATACCCCACAACACCACAGCACCCGTGCTGTGAGTCTGAGCTGAATTGGGCCAACAGTGCCAGTATGGTCACTCAACCCTCGGAAAACAGCCCATCTTGGACTTTCCCACTGTGTTATTCCTTCTGCCTGCTGCCTCTGTTTGCAGGCCACTTCTACCGTGAGCACATCTGTTGATAAAAATCAGACACCTAAAGACACCTCTGCACCCTTTGCCCCTGGACCCTGGAGAAGAGGATCAAAGGCGCCTCCGAGCATCACAAGAGTTGAGCACCCCTGTTGGTTCAGTCCAACTGATACCCCAGTCTGATCCTGCAGCCTCTTTTCTAAAGGATCAGTCTCCATAGACTTGAATGGGGCACCCAACGCTGTAATGAACTTCTGCATCTGGCTGCCCAGTGCTGCCCAACATTAACTGTTGGTGCTGCCTTGGACCTCACCCCATACCTACCTTGAATCCAGAAGACGAGTCCCGTAAGTTGCTGTTGAGTGCCCAAATACAATCCATGTTTTCTTACTACGCCATTGCCCCATAGTGCTTCAATTATTAATTAAAGCATCAAAACCCTGTTTTTTTCAAACCTGTTATTTTAGAAACTACTTACCTGATCATGATGATCTTGATGGTGTGTGTGAAAACCCAAGCACAGTGCAATGCCCAGGTTGAAAAAAAGGAGTTGGAGTCTGGATTAATGTCCCAACCCTCCATAAGAAATGGCCAGATGTCTGGGCAACTAGTTTCTGAACAGACCCAAGCTCAGGTCCCCTCTCCTCAGGGAGGAGACCTGTCAGCCCCAGAGGGAACAGAGCCCCAGGAACTTCGGCCTTACACAACAGAGCTCCTAGGCCCAGAGGGACCCTCTAGGGAAGATCTGTGTCAGACACAGATGAACTGTCCCACCATTGAAAGCCTGTGACAGCAAGCTGCTGATCAGAAAACAGGAGATGCAAGTGGCTCCCACAGAACCTATTGGGAGGAGGGTCTTCTCTACACTGAGACCAGCGACCCAAAACCGGGTACCACTATGAGACTGGTAGTGCTTCAGAAGTATAGAGAGTTCTTATTCTCTTTGGCTTATAACCTCCCCTTAGTTGTGCTTCTTTGCCAGGCCAAAACTTGGAGTCAATTGGTCACCAACTTCTACTGACCAGGGATGTGCAAGAAGGTGAAGGGGTTTTGCAACTCCTGTGCTATCTATCAAGCCAGTCGCAAAGCAGGAGGCTACCCAAAGACTGCCTAATTCTACTTCCAGTGGTTGGGGTACCCTCTGAAAGGGTCAGGGCTGACCTGGTTGGCTCCCTAGGTCCTCTAACAACAGCAGGGAACAGATTCATATTGGTAGTTGTGGACCATGCTACCAGGTACCCTGAACCTATTCCCCTTTATGTCTACTACTGCTCCTACAGTGGCCAGGGCCCTCTTTGGTATTTTTACCCGAGTAGGTTTCCCTAAGAAGGTGATAGCAGACAGAGGTACGAACATCATGTCTGCCTACCTGAAACACATGTTGGCTGAATGTGGAGTGACTTCCAAGTTCGCCACCACATATCACCTACAAACTAATGGTTTAGTTGGGTGATTCAACAAAACCATGAAAGGCATGATCTTGGGACTCTCTGAAAAAACTCAAAAGAAGATGGGATGTATTACTGCCATGCTACCTTTTTGCCCCTCTATGAAGCAAGGTTGGAAGAAACCTCTCAAAGAGCCTAAGCAAGACAAAGGGGACTATGTGCTTGGTCTACATTCCAGGATGGCTGAGTACATGGAAAAAGCATCTAAAAGACTTGAGGCCAGCCAAGAGCCCCAGAAGCTCTGCTATGACCAAAATGCTGCACCAGTGGAGTTCCAACCATGGTGGACTATGCGGGGTTTTGGGCCTGTGGCTCCTAGGGTCCTTCAGGACAAATGGAGTGGGCCTACCCTATCCTCAAAAGAAAAGGGGAGATCACCTATTTGGTGGACCTTGGCACTTGCAGGAACTCTAAAAGGGTAATAACTATAAACCGCCTTAAACCCCTTCATGACGGAGCTGAGGTGGCCATACTGATGGGCACCGATGAGGATCAGGAGGATGAGAGTGACCCTCTCCTCGACCTTCTCTCTCACAACCCTAAAGATAGGTCAGTGGAAGGAGTTTTCCTTTCAGCACCCCTCTGCCCAACAAGCTGGTGTACACATGATGTGGACACCGGAGACAGCCTACGTGTTAAAGATTAAATATACAGGCAGTCTGACCATGTCAAGGAGAGTATCAAAACTGAAGTAAGCAAGGTGCTGGCATTGAGAGTCATTGAAACCTCTGAGAGCCCCTGGGCCAGCCCAGTTGTCTTAATCCCCAAACCTCATACCTAGGGTGGTAAGACAAAGCTGAGGTTGTGTGTGGGCTATTGGGGCCTCAGTGCAATAATCAAGACAGATCCACACCCAATTCCTAGGGTTGACAAATTGATTCACCGATTAGGGGCGGCCAAGATTTCTCAGTAATTTTGATTAGACAACAGGGTACTGGGAGATTGGGCTGAAGCCGAAAGAGAAGTCTGCATTCTTAACCCTAGATGG
Source organism: Lissotriton helveticus (assembly GCF_964261635.1). Lineage (NCBI taxonomy): Eukaryota > Metazoa > Chordata > Amphibia > Caudata > Salamandridae > Lissotriton > Lissotriton helveticus. Next base: position 1,716,696,269 of record NC_136059.1, read on the forward strand.
GCAATTTCAGTTCACTGTTATGCCCTTTTGACTAAATAATGTCCCTGTCACCTTCCAAAGGTTGGTGAACAAAATCCTTGCCGGAATGAAGTCCTTTTGTGCAACTTACCTTGATGATATTGCTGCCTTTAGCTTCACTTGGCAGGATCGCCTGGTCCAACTTGGTAAGGCCTTGAAGCCAGTGCGTAATGCAGGCCTCACTATCAAGGCAAGCAAGTGCCAGATTGGGCATGGCTCAGTTGTATGCTTGGGCCACCTGGTAGGTGGTGGCCAAGTTCAACACTTACAACCCAAGATCCAGACAATTGTGGACAGGGTAGCTCCAACCACCCAGACTCAGGTCAGGGATTTCCTTAGCTTGCCCTGGTATTACTGGAGGTTTGTGAAGGGGCATGGGTCCATTGTCACCCTCTCACAGAATTGACCTCCAAGAAAATGTCAAAAGACGGTAAACTGGTCAGTGAGCTGTCAAAAGGTTTTTGACACTCTGAAGGAAGCAATGTGCTTAACACCAGTTCTAAAAGTTGCAGATTATTTGAAGCAGTTAATTGTGCAGACAGATGCCTCTTGAACGTGGGATATGAGATGTCCTATCCCAAACCAATCACAGTGGCCATGACCTACCTGTTACTTTTATTAGCAGGAAGTTACTCCCCAGAGAGCCGCGCTGGTGGGCCATCGAGAGGGAAGCCTTTGCCGTGGTTTGGTCCCTGAAGAAGTTGAGGCCATGTTGTTTGGCTCTCACTTCCTTGTTCAAAATGATCACCGGACTCTCAGATGGTTGATGCAAATGAAAGGTCAAAACCCCAAACTGTGAAGATGGTTAATTTCCCCATAGGGTATGGACTTTACAGTGGAACACTGACCTGGGACTGACCATGCCAATGCAGATGGCCTTTCCAGGATCTTCCACTTAGAAGATGAAAATTCTCTTAGGAAAGTTTATTCTCATCCTCTTTCGTTTGGGAGTGGGTTGTGTAGGAAAGTGACCTTTTCGTCATGGTCACTCCCACTTTTTGCCTGTTTTTTGTGTGATTTCGACTGGAAGTGCACAGGGTTCCTGCTAACCAAGACCCTAGATCAATATTTCTTTCCCAAAACCATAAAGTTGTTCCCCCCAATTGGCAATATCTTTGGTACCCTTGGAAAGTCCCTGGTAGCTACGGTCGGAGGTACTAAAGAGGATGGGACGCATGCACACACTTTAGGGCCCTTGTACTGAGCTCATGCAAACTGTCACTGCAGGCACCATACTACATGTGAGGGCATCACAGCATGCGCAGGTATGCCCCTGTGCTGGTCAGTTCTTTTGCTGCCAGTACAAGTGAACAGGGAGGGCATTTAACAAGCAATCGCTGGAAATGAGGTCCCCATCTATATGATGGCTTCACTACAAAAATGGATGTTTGGAATCAAACATCTCTTATTAATAAACCTGCACTGAAGCCTGTGTTGGATTGAGCAATACATGCACAGAAAGGGCCCCTAAGATGTGCCCCCTGAAAATGAATTAGCTGCTATCACTTCATCATCCATCAAGTTGGTAAAGACTGCCCTCTGGATGGAAGATTAAAGGAAATGTACCCAAATATTAAATTCCTAACTTTACTACTACTAAACTGAGGAGAGATTAAATCCAAAACTTACTACTTTTGGTATTTACAGAAGGCATTTAGTAGTAGTAAAGTTAGGAGTCCTAACTTTACTACTACTAAATGCCTTTTGTGAATACCAAAAGTAGTACGTTTAGGATTTTATCTCAGATTAGTTCTGTGATTCGGCCCCTTGATTTTTAGATTTTAGGCCAACCCCAATACGTTTGTTTTTTTCTTTCAGAAATAGACCCTTCTTTCACAGGGTCATTACATGTGAGGTTTGGGCTGAGAACCTGTCCTCTTGCCACAGTAACAATCTAGGTAGCAAAGTCTACAAAGACTGTATGAATGCAGAAGAGACTGATTTCCATCTTTAAAACTTCTGTTCTTCTCAGGAAAGGCAAATGATGGTGAGTGCCTCTTTGTCGTAAATTGGTTTTCTGCCAATATAAAGTAGCACTTAGAATATGGAGGTCAGATACTGCACCTATCATTACTTTTGCTGTTGCAAAATATTTAGAATGTATTTGGCCTTTCCGGTCTAAAACCATATCTATGTTGCAACACCTTGATTGCTAGGTCACAAAGGATACCTATACAAGATATCAAGAAAAGAAAATCAATCTTGTTTATAGGAGGCATGATGTGGTATCTGAAAGTAATACAATGATATTTTATTATAATCATGTGTTTTATATTTTAAAATGTTTTAACGATGAGTGAAAATTGTTTCTTAATGATGATTTTACTGTATTTAATATATTGCTAGTAAGATCTTTGATCAAAATAAAGTGCTTATGATTGATTAATTGATAGGCTGTAGTAAACCGTATGTTCATATGCACTAATACCTACAAACTTAGGGGCATATTCACAAGCCCCTATCGCCACCACAACATTATTTGTTCTTGTGAACAAGGCACCCTTTCACTCTATACTTAGCGTTAAAGGGGCAGGCAATGGGTGTTGTGGTGGGCGTTCCACCACAACACCCATTGATTTTGATGATGCCCTACATTTACAGGGATTGCGTAAATATGGGCTAGCACCCAAATTAAGACCAGGAAAAATCTGCTCTTAGTTTGGCACAATGAGGAGAAATGTTTAATTTCTCCTCGTTTTTGCAGTTAGAACTGGGGTCACCAATTCCACCACGGTAGCTTGGCGCGAGGCAGGAAGGCACCCGAAGGCAATGTGTAAAGCAGTAGTGCAGCACACGCTCACACTGAGACAAAGAGGAACACACATTAAAATTACACCACACCAGATTGTTGTTTCAAACAAGACTCTTTTATCTAGACTTCTTCAAGGCAGGTAAGTAACTCACTGTTATATACTAGGCATTAATTCAGGTATTGAACTTTCTCAAACATCAGGCAAATATTTCTGTAAATACCTCGCTATTATCTAGGGGCAGTCTAGGCAATAACATTTCCCATAAACATAGGCATCAAAAGAGTTTGATCATGCACATGCAACACTGCTATTATTCAGGGGTATGGCAAGAGCAGCATTTACTTTCCCTGTAACCATGTAACCATGGGCATCAAACGGGATCTGGTCATGACACTGCAACCCTCCGTGGGCAGAGATTTGGCAACCACAACATTAACAAAGTACCATCAACAGTTCCCAGGCAGGGGCACTCTGAAGAGAAACATTCCCCTGGCAAGAGTTGACCTTAAGCCCAGTATTTCACTCAGGGCAGTCTTGGGCCCAGTCCAGGAGGGGCCTTTACACAATTTCACTCCCCCTTCAGGCCTCCATAGAGTTAATCAGGGCCAACGGGGCCCAACTACAGTCTCCTGCGGGTAGGGGCTGTCGCGGGGCTAGCGCTTCTAGGGGCACATCGCTTAGTGGCACAGTGTGTGGGCACAGTTCTGGACAGAATAGCGCTGGGGGTACAGCTTAGGATCAGTCACAGCGCTTGGAGTCAGTCTCACAGGGGGCACAGCCTAAGGATCACAGCGCAGGCATAAACTGGAGGCTTCCAGCAGCAGCAGCCTTCAGCAGTTCAGCACTTTTGGAGCACAGCACAGGGGGATTACAGCGCCAAAATGCATAGTGTCATCATCCAAAACATTTGAAATAGTTTAAATACTTTCAACAGTTGTGAATGTAGTCCTTCAGTTAGGCAACGTCTCAGTATCTCACCTCTTCCGGGCCAACGGTCTCCGCGTAAAAATCACTTTGTTAATGCACTAAGCTCTCTGCTACGACATAGTCAACTCAAATAGCTTTAACACTTTGGTACCATCAATAGTTGACTCTCTCAGATCCCTGTCAGGCTGAACAAGTGCTGACCCATCTGCATGCTCGTTCCCAACAGCTTGGATTATCTGCTCCCTCTATAACCATCGGTACATTCAAAACAGGTGCTGTTATATCATAAAGGGGACATGGAACTCTGCAAGTGTGGGCCGCATGAACTCAGTTCGGGAAATCTCCACACTTCACCACAGTGTTGGTGACCAGGATCCCCTGGTAAGGCCAGCACGGTTTCAAGTGTCATCTTTGCACTTGCTTCTATAGCAGTATCCAAGCGCCAGGACTGAGATCATGGCACTGCTCCTGTTGAGTCGCAACTTGGCGAGACACAGAACATACCACGTCAGCCAGTCCCTTGCAGTAACCCAAAATAAGGTCATCTGTAATATTGACAAGTGCATTTGCAGGAACAGCTGGCTGGCTCATTACTCAACTCTAAGAAACAAAAGAATGTCCCAATGTTTCACGTACAGGTATGTAAGTACAATTTTAGCAAAAGACATGTATATGTAACCACAGACTAGCATTGAAAAAACATAAAAATCATGAACAATTAAAATACATTTCATTAGAGAAAACAGTAGTCGACGCAGCATTTCGGTGATATTTGATCGATAGTTCACCTTCTTCAGGACAGTTTTCTCACTGTATTTGTGAAGATTTTACAGTGTTTCTGGGAGGAACTCCTTTCTGATGGCGGAATACCTCGTTTGGGATGTCAGATGTAATCTCTTCGCTTTGTGAGGACTTTGGATGTAGCCACCGTGACTTAATCTTTTAAAAAAATATACTCTGGATGTATGCCTAATGACGCTGTGATTTCAAGGAGCCTGATGGGGTCTACTTTACAGTCGCAATTAGATACCTCCAATCCTCGGGACACCTCAAGAGTTTGATAAATGTCAGCCTGAGTGCAAATTTTCCTCTGATGCAGGGAGGCCGGAATTCATGGTAAAGGCCGACCCAAGAGGAACGTATAATGAGTCATAAAGAAGATACACAATATCTATTGATTGGGGGTGACGATAGAAAGAAAACACTCAGACAATCAGGCTGACATTTATCAAACTCTTGAGGTGTCCCGAGGATTGGAGGTATCTAATTGCGACTGTCAAGTAGACCCCATCAGGCTCCTTGAAATCACGTAATGGGTAAGGAATGCCTCCAAGGGAGTTTGTTCAGCAAATTGTTTTAGATATTTTGAAAAATTATGTGTAGGACAAGTTAATGGTCTAATACAACTAAATTCAATTATTCATGTGTATCTAATACAATACTAACTTTGCATACATAGATACAAAAAACATTTAGACGATGAATAAAAACAACAAAGAGGTGTATATGCAAAATATAAGATTTTATCAAAGAAGATCACAGGGGGTTAAAAATACAAATATACAGACAGGAAATACAGGAGGAATACAATGAATTTCAGTTTGCTTCTCTGTAGGACCTGTAAACACCTATCCAAAATGTAAATGTAATTAGTTCATATGGGATAAGGTTAGAAGTCGACGTTTCGGTCTCTTATGAATAATTCCTTGAGACCATCCTCAGGACTGATCGATTAATATTTGTAAAGCCCTATGGGAGCGTCCTGTATCGAAGGATGAAGTAAATGCAGTACCACAAGTAGGAACCAAACAATAAATCTCATTAAATTGTTCGCATTGGATGAATATTGATAGTACCTCTGACTGCCAAAAATGTTCGGAGCTGTCAGAGCCGGTATTTTTGAACCATGTAATCTTAAGTTAGAATGTAGCTCTCGCAGTTAATGGAACATGGATACAATGTATCTTGCAAAAACAGAAGTCGTCTTTGATCAATCTGATAGAAGGCTTGAGTCGTCTGATAGAGCAATACACGCTTGATGGGGCGGTATTGTAATGGGACATTTCTTTAAAGTCCACTTGCATCTGGTTGAAGGGACCCACTGATTTCCCTACATGACTCATTATGACAGGAATTTTCTTTCCAACGTTCTGTTGTTGATATATTGTACAACGATGGCAAAGATTCTCACCAGTCAATCTGAATCTGGGATTATACCACAGCTGTTGGAAGAGGCACATCATTGCATCTCTCCCTACATATGCGGGCCATATTAGTGTCTTGTCCTAACTGACAATAGTCTATCAGGTGCCACAGGACTGCCATCCTACATTCTCTGCAACAAAAGAATTTGTTTGTACCTCATCAGGCAACTATTAGTAAGATACATTGTCTGAGTACAGGTCAACTGTATCTCCACTGATTGAGGCACAAACACAGTCAATGGATGTCCCATAGCACTGCTTACACACTGATCAAGATTCACACATGTAGATGGAACTGCTTTCAGACATCCAGTCAATTCAGCGGCCAAATCAAATCCTCCCTGTGCTGGAACTGCATTATCAAAAGAATTCTGTTCTGCTTTCATTTGGGCCACGATACATTTTTCTTTCAACTTCTTATGCTTCAAATCTAATATGTTCTCACAACATTTTGCAGAACATAAAATGTCATCTATTGGCTTACTTTTCCAACACAGTAAGCACATCTGAATAATTTAAATCTCAGGTCTCAAACCAATTGTAAATCTGTAAACAAAATGGCCCAAAGCTTTTTCTGCCAAATTTTCAGTCCCACTGTACTGTTGGAAAACCTGTGTCAGTCTCTCACAGTAAGTATGATCTGATTCTTTAATCTCGTGTGATGTTCTGTCTATTCTCTGCCAATCAATATCTTTTGGGGAAACCTTTGTCTTTAGGAAAATAATAACTTGTTGGTATTTCTTCAATACCACAGGAGATGGAACACTAGTACTAGGATCTCTCTCTGGTTCTGCTTCAGGCCAATCAACAGAGATGTTACACTCTGCCCATAAGTCTCCAGGAACCACACTGTGAAACAAGGTATTCAAATTGATCCACACAACCGTTGACATTTTCACAAACCTTTGAATTTGTCTGTACCATTCCACTGGATTTCCCCAACCCCTCTATTGATTACAACAGGAGATGTGTACAATCTAACTCTCGGTGTTTCCTTTTTTTACTATCTACCTTCCCATTTCTCTCTTTCACCCCATATCTTGAATAATGTTATTAGTTCTCTAATCTGTAATTTAATTCCAGCTGGCGTCATGTTTACACGATCTTTTTCACTAAAGTCTAAAATGTACAACTTTTGCACATGTGCCCCTACCTGCACATAAACAATTTGAAAAGGCGTATTTAAACTTCTATGTGTGGTGCTTAATGCAGCACACATAGAAGTTGTCATTTTGCTGTTTCTATGTGTGCTGCACAAAGCAGCACACATGGAAATAGCAAAAGCGTGAAGAAATTAAACATGTCTCCTCGTTGCGCCAGGGTAAGACCAGGTTTTCTCTGATCCTAATTTTGGCACTGCCCCATATTTACGCCACTCTTGTGAATATGAGGCAGTGTCAAAATCAATGGGTGTTGCGGTGGAACGCCCACCACAACACCCATTGCCCGCCCCTTTCATGCTAAGTATAGAGTGAAAGGGTGCCTTATTTACAAGGCAGCATTAAGGCATGTTAAGTGGCTTAACTCTGCCTTGTAAATAGGGTGAAGCCCATATCGCCACAGAAACGTCACTAAAAGTGATATTCCTGTGGAGATAGGGGTTTGTAAATATGCCCCTTAGTGTCTTTCACACTAAGACCACCACATAGGTGTATATCCCAGGATCTTAGGCCACAAACAGACCAGATAACTATTTCAGCTTCTATGCATTAAGAGCCACAATCATACATGGACTTTAACCATTATATGGACTTTAACCACTTCACTCAAACACACACAGCTGTATCAAAATAATACTGCAATCTAAGCAAAAGAAATGCAACATGCAAATCTATTAATACTCACAATCTTTTGCTGCTACAAGTTGTCGAAATCCATCAGCTATTCCATCACTCTTTCTGCCGAACAAGAGATTTTTTACTTTTGGACTGGACAAAGGAAATTTACTTTTGGGGTACCTTAAATCCTTACATTACTGGACAAAATCTAGCTCTGCCACCAAGATTAGTGTCAGTGAAAGCACTTTTTAAAGACAACGGTCATCCAGCACCGGGCACATAGGAGGTGCTAAATTTTCACAATCTTGTTGCAAATCTTTACCACAGAGGTATTGGTCCTCTGACGGATGTTTCTTCTTCATAGTAAGGGATAATATCTTTGTACTATGATTTTTCCTAAAACCATTTTGGGAACCTTCTAAGACTTCATTTTCATCTAATCAGAAAGGCCCATTTTAAGATACTTTTAGAGAATTTTCCCCGGCATTGGTAAACGTCAGATTATGCATAAATAGTTTTCCTCGCGAAGCTTTTTTAATAAAGGGAGTATAGTGACCTTTTTCCAGAGAGTTGTAAAGTTTCAGGACAGGATGATATTATTCAGAAGTGAGGTGAAAGGCCCTACCACCATCCCAGCAACCTCGTGGAGGAGTTTATGGGGCAGGGTCAGAAGGGGCCCCTGACTTAGTTGCCAGTAAATGTTTAATCACTCCCTCTTCAGTAAGCAAGGCAAAGTGTGAAAACTTAGTATACCTGGCAACTGGAATCACAGAACCAGAGCCAGGATTATTAACCTTACGACTAATGTCAAATTCCTCAATAGATTGCCTCTACTTTATTTTGAAAGGAAAGAAACAGGCTAGTCTATCACAAAAGGACTGACTGTGCCTCAGGGCATTAGTTGAATTAAAGCCAGAGAGGATTTTTATAGTCTTAAAAGTTATTGTGAGAGGTTTTTAGCTGAGTCAATTTTCTCTGGGAAGAAATTATTTTTCTCAAGTATAATGAAATCCATATACTCTTGGATGAGTGATTTATATTTAGCTCTTACACGTAAGCTATAACGTTCTCTCCACTTTTTCTATTGTCTACAACACTTTTGTTTGAAGGCCCTGAGGTAAGGTCAAATAAATATCAGTACATAATTCCAGTGAGAATAAGTATATTTTGTCTCGTTAAAGGGTAGTGTTGCATTATTTTGCCAAAAGTACTGTATTGTGATACATCCCTACCTTTGTTAGGATGCACTTTATCTGGACATTAAATTCACTGCCTATTCCATTGATGTTATTTATGCTATTCTGTACCTTTTATCCCTTATCACCTCATGAAAGGTCGAACCCTTAGGCTCAGCAAGGCTACAGAATAGTGAGCTGTGGGTACCTTACATAGTGTTGATTGATGATTGTTCTTGTATAGATGTATTTGAAACTATTGGGATGAAGCACCTTAAGCCTGTTCTCTTTCTCCCATCCCATCCCATCCCATCCCGTGCTCAATTTGTAAAGAATAAGTGCTAGGGGACCAACGTTTTGTTCAGAAGCCCTTGGCTAGTACAAGCGAAAGGCCAGTGCCAAGGCTGCGTAGACATGATTCCACCTTAAGCCTATTTTATTCACCACCAGACCCTCCCTGCCTCTTCATCGCTCTTGCACTTTAAGCAGGTTATCTCACTTCTGAACTGTAAACAGGTCTTTTTTATCACTGCTTTTACTATGTGTTACTATTTTGCTATTTTTTCAGGACCTGTTACCATGAGGTCAAACACTGGTACTAAGCCACCAGATCAGTCACTTCCTTCTCTTTGAATGTCCTCAATATAAACGTGTCTGCAACAATGTATGCTGAAATTAAGCAAACACATTACAAGAATGCCTACGCATTTAACAATTGGAAATTATATCCATGACACTGCACAGATTAACAAACATCTTGTGTTATCCCCTTAGGGCTTTCTTTCCTTGCATGGAACAGAAAGATACAGAATGTACAAACATGCCATTTCTCCATGAGGGCCTTGATCTTGTCAAATACATCTGATAGGCTTAGTGCACCAGATGTTGAAACGTACTGACTTGTGGCACAAATATTTCACATTATTAAATTACAAAGGTATAAACCAAACTGATGTCTGAAAAAATCGACAGGTCCCAACTAAAGCAAACTGAAACTTTTTTTTGGGGGGAATGTATTTATTTGCATCTTTCAGTTGCATTAAAAAACCACATCAGATATTCAAAGCATCTCATTTGTATCTCTTTTACAAGCAGAGCGAAGTCCGGAAGTATTATCACATAAGTAATCAACAATATCAAATAGTGTCTGTCAACGAGATTTCCCATCCTCTCTCTCAGCCCCATGTGTGTCCCCCTCTCCCCGATCTACTGCGAATCTGTGAGTGTATGGCCATAATAAGTTAACCATGGTCTCAATATTTTCCAGAATTTTTTGGAACACCCCCTTGCTTTATAAGTTGTTTTCTCCCCTAGCATATACATATCCATCCCTCTACGCCATTCTTCTAGTGTTGGGGTAGTTGCAACACCCCATGCCCTTGCCGTATCTCTTTTGGCCACTACCAGGCCCAGCAGGAGCAGTGTCAGCTTCACTTTGGGGAGATCAATCTCTGTGGGTATGCCCAACAAAATAAACATAGGGTCTGGTGGTATTGATTCTTGCAATATATGCTCCAACTCCTTCAGCAGCATGCCCCAGTATAACTGTACTTGTGTGCACCCCCAGACAGTGTAAAAGAAAGTCCCCTCCATGATCTCACATTTCAAACAGTTGGGTGATTCCGCTCTGCCTATCTTATGCAATTGGGCTCTATCATAGTACATTCTATGTAAATACTTGAATTGTATCAATCGCAGTCTGGATCTAATAGCTACTTCCCTAGGATGCATCAGAGCCATTTCCCAATCCAAGTCATCTATGTCCCCCTGGTCCGCCTCCCAGTGTAATCTCAACTTTCGAAGGGGTCTGGGTTGTTATTCATAATTGTCCTATACGTCCAGGACACTGCTTTTTCCCCAATTTCGTCTTTCAGGAGTCATCCTTCTAATGAAGCATACTCTGGGAGACCCTCTGTGTCAACCTGTGGTGCCCGCCTGGCATGGCACAATTGCAGATATTTGAAATGTTGCATCTTGTTCATGTCATACTCCAACTTGAGGCGCAAGAACGTCACCAACTCCTTGCGGTACATTATGTTTTAAAGCTGGGAAATTCCCACCAGATCTCATTTCTGAAAACCTTTCAGCTTGGCAAAGTCACGTGCCACCCAAAGCGGGGTTTCTTTGGTCAACCGGCCATCCCATTTCATGCGCCTCTCCGCCTTTTTCCATGCCATGATCACAATTTGTGTGGCCGGCAACAGTTGTGCACTCCCCTTACCACCATAAAGATAATCTAAGTATGGCCTTTTAAGGAACTGAGGGGCATATTATCAAGCACGACGTTAACATTTTTGCCGCCTTAGCGGCAGAAAATGGCAATAATGGGCTTAATATTATGCCGTAGAGAATTCCCATAGAAGCCCATGTTCACACCAGAAGAGGGGCTTCTATGGGAATTCTCAAGGGAAGCCCATTATCGCCGCTTTAGCAGCAGTTTTCTGCCACTAAAGCGGCGATAATGTTAACGCTGTTTCTTGATAATATGCCCCTGCGTGTGTTCAAGTGCATATGTGGGGTGATCCCTCTCACTCAATGCCCATTCATTAACTACTATCAGATGAGCTTCCCAATAGTAGGCCCGGAGGTCCGGCAAGGAAATGCCACCGCTGTATTGACTGCGTTGCAGCTTCCCCAATGCCACCCTAGGGGGTTTCCCTCAATGAATTTTCGCAGTGTATCATCAATTTTAGGGAACAACTCTTCCGGGATTGTGTGGTAGGTATTTTTGCAAGACATATAAGAATTTTGATAGGGTTATCATTTTGAAAAGTGCTGCTTTTCCAAGCAGCATAAGGGGCAACGAAGCCCATCAATCCGCGTCTACGCTGACTTCTCCTAGCACCTTAAAAAGTTTCCGCTCCATCGCCAGCTGCTTGTCCAGCATAATGTAAATACCCAGATACTTTATCCCAGTAGGAGTGACCTGTAGTTGGCTGGGATAAATAGTGTTATCCACATCCTGCCCTGCTGATTAGACACATGACTTTCCCTATTAATTCTGTACCCTGCATACCTGCCATAATCATCACAGCTCGCCATAATATTGGGGAACGTCGTTTCAGGGTGTGTGACATATTGGTGCATGTCATCGGCATACAGAGAAATGCGCTGATCAAGGTCATCAGGTCATTTACTCTGAAGCCAGTTATGTGCGGGTGTGCTCGAATGACACAGGCAAGGGGTTCCAGAACATTGCAAAAAGCAAAGGGGATAGGGGGCAACACTGTCTGGTGCCTCATTCTATTGGGAATTTCAGGACGTGACTCTGTTGGCTCTAACCTGTGCTAAAGGTGCGTCGTATAGAATGGCAATATATCTCCTAAACTCGGGACCAAATCCCAGCCTATCCAATACAGCCATTAGGAACAGCCAGTAGAGCGTGTCAAATGCCTTCTCAGCATCTAGGGACAGTATAAAATGTGGGTCAGTGCTATCTTGCACCTTCTCCAGCCAATTATAGACTCTTCTGAGATTGAGCCTCGTCAATCTTTTAGGCATAAAGCCCGACTAGTCCTTGTGGACAAGGCCAGTGACGACCTGAGTTAATCTATTGGCCAGAATTCTGGCCAGAATCTTAGTCTCCACATTTATGAGGGAGATGGGACGATACGAACCACACCTCCGTGGCGGCCGCCCTTCTTTGGGTATCACCACAATGGTTGCCGTTCGCAAATCTTCGGGGAGTGCCCCCATTTCTTTCGCTCATTGGGACCCGCAGATTTCCCTGTTTTCATCTGTCCTATGGCTTCTACAATTTCTTCTTTAGTCAATTTTACCTCCATTTCTTTTGAGTCACTGGGCTCTAGTCGGGGAAGCTGTACAAGTTGTAGGTGCGTGTGAATCTGTTCAGTGTCTGCTAAAGGTCGCTTTGCCTAAAAGGCCTCGTAGTAGCTCGCAAAGACATGCGCTATCTCATCTGGGGTTACGTGAATCCGATTATCTTCTGTCTGAATTTGGGCCACCCATCTGCTTTCCAGCTCTCTGAGGCTGTTCCACGGGAGCAGCCTACCCGTTTTATCACTTGCGTCATACAGTCATCTATGCATAGCCTGTATTGCATGGTGTACATCCCTTTTGGCTAGCACAACGTACTCCTGCTGCAGGAGCTTCAGCCGTCTGAACTTGGAGGTGTCATCGCCTACTGTTGCTTGCGATTCAACCTGCAAGAGCCGCGCTTCAACTTTTGTTACCCCCTTAGTCTCCTTGTGTTTCTTATGTGCAATGATATTTTGGGCTCTGTCCCGAAGGACTGTTTATAGGCTTCCCACAAACTAATGGCAGCATCACCTGTCCCTGCATTTTCCCGGAAGTATAACTCTGTGTCTACTCTGGTCTCAAGGGCCACTTGCAGGTCTTGTAGCTCCCACTAATTCAATTTTGATTCTCCATTGAGTTGTGTGTCTGGGCTCCAATTGTCAACCATAAGGGCGAGTGATCCGAAAGACCCCTTGTAGGTATTCAATCCTTTGTATTTCCCCTACTTCTCCTGTCAGAGTTAATAAATAGTCTAGTCTCAAGAAGGCTTTATGAGCCCCTGAATAGAAAGAATATGCTTTTGTCTGGGGGTGTTGTCTTTGCCACAGGTCAGTAAGTGTCAATGTGTCTGCAAATGGTTTGAGTGGGGTTTCCTGGGGGGGCCCTAGTTGGACTGTTGTGCGATCCCAAGTGGGTTCCATCACATCGTTGAAATCTTCTCCTATGATTTGGGCGTGGGAGCCTGTTTCATGAAGAATGGCTACCAACTTGTCCATCATTTGCTGATGTAGCCAGGGGGGGCGCATAGACATTAAAAAGTGTGACCTGTCCCAGATCCCCTGTACTGCCACATATGTTCCATATGGGTCACTCCAAGTGCGTTCTATTCTGAATGGCGGGTTTTTCCTTACTAGTATGGCGACCCCCGGGCTCCGGTGGAGAATCCTGCATGTGCCAGTGTGGTGTATGCTCTACGGCCCAGAAAATGACATCTCGTGCCCTTCAGATGTATTTCTTGTAGGAGAATCACATCCAGCTTCAGCCTCTTACAATACGACGCCACCAGCCCCTGTTTGACCTTGTTCCCCAACCCGTTGACATTCCATGATACAACTTAATATGGGGTCTGATTAACTGTCATTCCTGCTGAGTTTCTTCTTCTCTCATTCTTCCTTTCGCCCCAACTCCCCCCCCCTCTTCATCCCTCGGAATGGTTGCAACTGCTACATTCCTGCTTGGTACATTCCAATTTTATTCCAGAAAACTCTGTTAAACTCCCCCCTCCCTCCCCCCTCCCATGCCTCCCTCCCCACTCAACCCCCACCCAATCAACATGACCAACTTTGTCGCTTGGATCAGGAGAGGTCTGTCGCCCACCAAACCAACTGCTAAACACTCAAATTCCCCTCCCTCCCCTGCCCCAACTATGAAGTAACGGTGTGTCTCCCTCACACCCACATAGGGAGGCAGGAGAGCTCTCAGCTCTCTTTGCCCAGCACTGCTCATCATTCCTGTTTTGCTGTTCACCCTATGTGGGAAGGGGATGCCCAGACGTGGGTCCCCTGCTCACTACGCCACTGGAGTCAAGGTATTCTGGCTGGAGACAGCTGATAGCCAGAATCCGGTCCTACGATGATTGATTCCGGTCCAGAGAAGACATGGCTTGGCAGTTCGGTCTGGACTGTTCCCATGAGGCACAGGGTCAAGACTGATTTGCATATGGCCATGTCTGAACTGTGGTGGCTTGGTGAGCAAAATAACGATGGATTAGACCCAGATCTGTGACTGGGGGTGAATGTTTTGCCATTGTGCAACATTCCGTCCATCATATTGTGCGTTTTGCTGTTCACCCAATGTGGGAAGGGTATGCCCAGACTTGGGTCCCATGCTCACTACGCCACTGGAGTCAAGCTATTCTGGCTGAAGACGGCTGAGAGCCAGAAATCGGTCCTAGGATGCTTGATTCCGGTTCAGGGAAGACATGGCTTGGCAATTCGGTCTGGACTGTTCCCATGAAGCACAGGGTCAAGACTGATTTGCATATGGCCATGTCTGAAATGGGGTGGCTTGGTGAGCAAAATAACAATGGATTAAACCCAGAACTGTGACTGGGGGTGAATGAATTGCCATTGTGCAACATTCCGTCCATCATATTGTGTGTTTTGCTGTTGACCCTATGTGGGAAGGGTATGCCCAGACGTGGGTCCCGTGCTCAGTACGCCACTGAAGTCAAGCTATCCTGGCTGAAGACGGCTGATAGCCAGAAACCGGTCCTAGGATGCTTGATTTCGGTCCAGGGATGACATGGCTTGGCAGTTTGGTCTGGACTGTTCCCATGAGGCACAGGGTCAAGACTGATTTGCATATGGCTATGTCTGAACTGGGGTGGCTTGGTGAGCAAAATAACAATGGATTAAACCCAGATCTGTGACTGGGGGTGAATGTTTTGCCATTGTGCAACATTCTGTCCATCACATTGTGTGTTTTGCCATCATTCCTTTACACCTTCTTGTCCAGTTTGCGTGTCCATGCCATTTGCCGTGTCTGACTTTCCCCGACTTTCAAGGAGGTTAATGTTCGGCATAATGGGAGTCCGAGTCCTTAGTAACATCCTGGTGCAGTCTGCCAATGTCTGGTGAGCTGCTGCATTGCTTACTGATCCCTCTCGATGTGTGTCTCTTTGTGAAGTGCCCTCGGAATCTGGCCCTCTTCGTGTCTGGCCCATGGCCCCCCTGGTGTCATATGGAGTAGCTCTGTTGAGAATTCTGGGACGCCTGTCTGTTCCTCCCAACAGGCCTCTGCTTCCTGGGCCTGTTACTGCGTCCGATCGGGTCCTTTCCAGTGAGAGATCGCTGAGACCCTTGGGGTCCGAACATGCTCCTCAATCCAGTGCCAGGCCTCCTCAGGTGTCATGAATAACATTGTCTTGGCCTGATATATCACCTTCAATTTGGCCGGGAAGAGGAGCATGTAGGTAATTTGCATCTGCCTCACCTTGTCTTTGACCAAATCAAACTTTGTACACTGTTTCTGAACTTCACATGAGTAGTTCCGGAAAACCATACATTTGGTGTTATTCAGCTGGATTTCTCCTTTCTTTCGGCTACTTTGAAGGACAAGGTCACGGTCTTCCTAGTTGAGGAATTTCACTTTCAGCAGTCTTGGAGCTGCCCCCACTGGAGGACTAACTCCCGCGATGCAGTGGGCCCTCTCAATGATGAAGTACGGCGAGAAGTGCACGTTTGAAAGTGAGTCTGGTATCAACCGTCTCAGAAAGACCCCAGCATCCGTCTCCTCAATGGTCTCCGGAAAACCAATAAATCGGAGGTTGTTCCTTCGCGCCCTGGTTTCAGCATCATCCACTCTCCAGAGCACCTCCTTCATAGCATTCTTCAGCTCTGTGACATCTGTCTGTAGAGTATGTGTTGTGTCCTCCTCTTCTGATATTCAGTGTTCTACCTGTGTGAATTTTTCGGACACATTCCTTAGATCTTGATGGAGCAGGTTAACGTCTATCTTGATACTGTCGATCTTACCCTCCAACGCCTCTCTAGAGGAGCGGATGGCCTGATGGAGAACGCTGTTATCAAGTGTCTCTATGGTAACTGTTGCGGAGGGTCTGTCCCCTGCAGGGGTTTAGTAAACTTGTCCAGCTTCCCCTGTTTTTGTGTTTTTGTGTTTTTACCTCGCGCCTTTGGTAACACCTCCTGGCCAGATTCTATAACAACACTGCCGGGTTCCCCCTGTCCTACATCCAGAGATTCGCTGTTTCTGGTTGTGGTTCTCGCCAGGTGCTGTGCTGCACCGCGTGCCCCCAATCTCCACCTGGTCATCTCCTTCCTGTGTTGTGTTCCTCCACTGGCGTCAGGTAGGACTTCTAATCTTTCCCCTTGCTGATGCAGATGACGTCCGCCGGACCCTAGCCCGGGAGGTTTTCTGGCCTGTGCCCCGGGCTAGAAGCAGGCCTCCAGTCGTCAGAGATATCCTATCTTCCCAGAAGATGGCCCAACTGTCTCTTTAGCGGCCTGTGCTCCAAACACTGCGCCTGATATCCTCTCATTCAGCCTCCACAACCCGCTTCGGAGGTCAGGCAGTACTGGTGGAACCAAATCACCCCATTGATGTCTGATATGGAGCGCCTCAATGTGGGTGGAACACCCAGTATATCTCTGCTGAATTTTTTTTTTAAATCATATTTGCACCAAAGTGCAATATTGTAAGCATAATTTGTAACAAAACTTCCACCACCCTCCAATCTTGCCTCTTGTTTGTTTACGGGAGGATTTTAGAAAACATTATTCAGATACTGTAATTTCACAATAATCACCTCCTACACTTCCTGATTTTAAAATATATGTAGACATGACCATTGTGACAAAGATATACTAAACCATTGGGTGAATTACAATGCTTCTCAAGGCTTGACCTGTTTCTGAATTTGGAGTGTCTGTTCCACGTAAACTTCCTGTACTTTATTGTTGTGATTTGTAAACCACAATCCCTCGCATGTTTAGAACACTTAACGCAAGGGATTGCAGTCCAACATAGAATTGGAATGTCACAGGCAGTTTAAGGCAGAGCGGCTGGAGTTTTGCTGCTCTGTGGAGTTGTCCAAATAAAGAAGTTCAATTTATCTGGCTGGATGCCTATGTTATTAGATGAATTACTACATGCATTGTTGCGATGAGTAGGGTAACTCCCCGACAAATGCACAATGGAAAGAATTTCCAGGAATCCCCACTTGGCGAAGGATCTCGTTGAAACGGCAAAATTTCGTGTTCGCAGTTCTCAGCTGATGGTGCTTGACTCCCGTGATGTAAACAGCTCTGGAAGGCTGTTTGGTTCTGGATGCCATGCTAATTTGGGACTCAATGGGAGGTATTTTCCAGTTGCAGTGCCACTCGAGCACCAGCGCGAGCTCACTGTTAAAGGTAGGCGTGGCCTAACTCACGCATAACAGTGTTTTCAATGTGTGACAGCACCTGCACTCAGCGTTTTCCGTGTGATTGCCTGGCAATGTGAGACGCCATTAAGCCTGCAGTGTGCGCCCTGAGACACGGATTTCAGCGTACTCAGTGTGGCTGCCTGGCAACCTGAGACACTTTAAAAGTTTGCAATGTGCTCCCTAACATACGGTGATGCACGCACCTTTAAGTAAAGATTCAAAGGTACAGGCGGCCAAAGTGTGTGTTCAGTGTTCATGGTGACACGCACACCTGTTCTATTAATCACAACTTTAGGTGCTTTAAAGATATCAGTGTGTGCGCTGATATACTGTGGTGCCCACACCTTTTAAAGATTGCATTACAGTTTGGTAAAGTAGTGTGCACTGTTCCACGGTGATACGCACACCTGTTATCTTTGTTACTGTGTATTTTGATCACATTTTGGAGTAAGCAAAGAAGCATAGTGATGTCCATTTTGTTGTACCTTTATTTATTATAATGTGTATTACTTTATTGTTCATTGAATATGCACATCGTTGCTTAGTTGGTCATTTTAGTCAGTGTTTTATTCAGTACATATAGACAGTTTACACGTTTTATTAGCAGGAAGTTTATATTTGACACGTGTTACATTTGGCAGAATCATTTTAGAAGTATATTGCATAGATGACGCATAATCTAGCGATTACTGCACCATTTTTTGTTAATCCAAGGGATCCTGCAGTTCATTGGGAAGAATGGATTGATCGGTTTAAAATATACATGTTTCACAGAAAGTTGACCTGCACCAAGGTTTGTACACAAGTATTTGATTAATCAAATTTCTATTTTTCACAGTAATGGTTAATATTCAGACAGAAACTTCCCACAAGTAAGAATATCAAAACGAGTTGATTGAAGATTTTTCAATTTTCTTTATTCAATTTCTCAGTTAAAATTCACAAAATTGCTTGTTGCCAACGCGTTTCGTCACATCCGTGACTTCTTCAGGGCTCAATGGTTAATATTCTGACAGAATTTCTAGTTAACGTCAGTCACCATATAAGCTCTACGTATTTCTGGTCTGATATATTAACCATTACTGTGAAATATAGAAATTTGATTAATCAAATACTTGTGTACAAACCTTGGTGCGGGTCAACTTTCTGTGATATATATTTTAGTGGCTTTTAGTCACTTTTAGGGGGTGTATATGGGTCACATCCTCGACCGTGTCGCACAAGGAACTATTTGTTAAATAGGCACTTACCAATAGTTAAAATCTGTGCTGGTCATTATAGCTCTGACCCTTGGGCGCTTTTGTGAGATAAAATATACATGTTAGCTGCGGGTAATGAAAGAATGGCAGATGAGAGGAAATAAGCTATTTTGTTACATTCATTAAGAAGGTTTGATGATCTATCCTACAGTACCTTACATTCCCTCTCAGGAAGAAGGAGATAGTAAGTTGTTCTATGCAAAAACCATGAAACAATTAGATTTGTACTTTGGAAACAAGACTAATGTTATTCTGGCATGCTTGTTTCGCGTTTACAAAAAAGTGATGGAACTATTGATACGCTTATGACTGCGTTGAGGGTATTATTGGTGAATTATGCTTCCAGAGGAAATCAGGATGAATATATTTGCAACCAGTTAATGATGCATGTGCCCAATATTGCCATTCAGAAAAAGTTGTGGAGTGCTTGCAATCCTACATTATTATAAGCTTTAGACATTGCCAGAGCTGAAGAATCGACCAACAAATGTGTTAGCGTAGTTAATGAGGATAAATCAAATCAAGATGTGAGAAACCATTTAGTGAAAGCAAATCTAGGATTGAAAAACCATCTAGTGGAGGAATTGACACATCTAAAGGGAGAAGTTGGGGTGCACAAAGGAGTAAATGTGTAAGATGTGGTACTGTGAACCATTGGGCCAATGACAAGTCATGCCCTGACAGCAATTTAACCTATTTACATTGCAAGAAAGTGGGTCACTATGCTATGTACAAGTTTGTTAAGGGTCAGGTTTTCGGTACTTGGGGGTAGTTAGTGATAGTAATGAAGATGTAGTAGAGTGAAGTGTGGTGCTTTGTATCACAAAGTAGGGGTGATCATTGCTGTTGTAACCCTGATTTATAATTTTTTTTAATTATTAGCCACTACACTGGCATTTTGTTGTGGTGTCTGCCTAACCTTGTGCCATAGGTTCTGGATTACCAGCAGCTGATTAATTTTACACTAAAACATTCACCATTTTGAGCACTTCCTGTTACAGTGTAGCTGAACTGGCGGTCTTTCTGCCATTGTCTCTGAATGAACTTCAGAAAGAGATGCAATATCCCTTTCAGTAACTACATCTGAGTCTTCTGAAATCCTGGGAATCTTGCCTATGAAAATGGTGAACTAACATTTGAAAACCTAGCATTTGTCATGGAAGACTGGATTGATTCCCCAGGGCACCTCTAACACCCATTCAATTGTTTTTTTCATTTTATTTTTATTTTCTAGTTTTTAAACATGCACCAGAAATGCATCTTGCATAACACCTCCTGCTATTAGAATTGGCTCAATTATATTTCATCACTGTTCTTAAACCAATAATTACATTTATCACATTGTAATTCTACATCAAAACCACTGCCCTGTCCCCTATTGTCTGTATTTTTACACATCCTCGTTCGAGGTCTCTGCCTCCGTTCGTGGCATATAATCTCTCTAAGGTTCCCAGAGGTCCCTGGTCATGCTAGTTGGTGCAGTATTTCACAATAGTCATCCATACTTGCATTACAATATGTCATATATTTTTGCCATGCCTCTTTCGTAGGAGCTTTGGAGGTCATTCAGTGTATCGCCACCTGCCTCTTTGCTAATAGGGTGAGGGAGACCAATCTACGTGCTTCCTTTGGAATGCCAACATTGCATTACTGGGGATTGTCGATATCCAGTTCTACTATTTTGGCCAGTGATTCAAACATTCTTTTCCAGAAGTTGACCAACTCTGGGCATTTCCTGACAATTTATAAAAAGACCACCGTTATGGCGTAGCATTTTTTGCATTTGACTACTCTCCCTGTATTAAATGTAACTATACGCTCTGTTGTATAAAATAATTCACACTGCCTAAGCCAAATCGATGGAAGTGGAGCTAAAACAGAAGCTGAATACCTTTGGATTTCTAAGAGCACCCCAGATGAGTATCAATCTCAACCAGAGCTGGAAACGCCTAAAAACAATGCCGGATGGTCTGAATTCAAGCCCACTAATGATATAGACATTGCAAAGATCATCCCGTCCACTAAACCAAACAATCACTACAACGATCCTACACCGGCAAAGTGTTGGTCTACAATAAACCATCTATTCATCCCCTCATGGACAAAGATCATTAACGCTTCGCTAGCACATGGCTCAATACCGGACTGCCTAAAAACAGGGCAAGTCACTCCAATCCTAAAAAACAACAACAGAGAACCCAGCTGACCCTAACAATTTCAGACCAGTTACAAACATTCCAATGCTAGCCAAAGTCCTGGAAAAATGTGTAAAATAACAATTGAGTCAGCATATCTCAGAATTCGATCTGTTGAGTGACTTCCAATCAAGATTTAGACCAAACCATTGCACGGAAACAGCAATTCTGCACATCGTGGATGATGCTCTGCTTACCCTCGACCGCAACGAAACCTGCCTTCTTGTCCTATTCAACCTTTCTTCAGCATTTGACACTGTAAACCATGCCAAAATACAAAATCGCTTGAAAAATAGGATGGGATTAGATGGTACAGTCCTAAAATGGTTTAGTTCGTTCTTAGAGAACAGATCGCAAAAATTCATAGTCAACCAAACACTATCAGCTTCATCCAGTAATGCGATCGGAGTTCCTCAGGGCTCAACTCTATCCCCAGCATTATTCAATTTGTACATAGATCCACTCACAAAAACCTTACAATAAGCAAACATCTTGTTCCACATGTACGCAGATGACACACAGCATTACATCAAGATCACATTGTCAGAAGAGATAGGCATCAAGAACCAAGCATTAAAGAGAACTATCCATTGGTTAACCAGTAATCACCTGAACTCAACCCACATAAAATCGAATTCCTGTTGATTTCCCCCCAGAAAAGCTCTACGAACATCCTAGAATGGACAAATCTGATCACGGCACTAAACTGTACTCCAAGGATTGTTAAGTCTACCAAATCCTTGGGAATTGTACTAGACAAAAATCTGAACATGTTATCATAAATTAACATGTTGGCAAAAAACGCCTGGTTCCATTTAAATTACCTAAGAAAATTGAAAGCTTTCTTAAACAATTCAGACCTGAAAATGGCAGTACAGGCACTAGTAATATCAATGATCGAGTACGGCTGCACAACTATAGCTGGTCTCCCCACGATCTCAACAGCCCCTCTGAAAGCCTGTCTCAATGCGGCCAAAAGACTTATAACCAGCTTCAGAAAATTTGACCGCATCAACCCCCCATCTGAAGGCGCTTAACTGGCTGCCTTACGAAGCAAGAATAAATCTAAAAATAGCATGTATCACTCACAAAGTGATACATTACAACACATCAGTGTACCTTGCCCAGAAAATCACACTATCAGGAGGATGCCGTCTATCCCGGAGTCAGGAAGACCTACTATTGAAACCAGCCCGTTTCCGTAAGAAAATAACTTATGACCGAGCTTTCTTGGGTACAGCCCCTAGAATCTGGAATGCTCTTCCCCCGAACATTAGGAGAATTTCGTCCATTTCCACTTTTAAACATGAATTCCAATCTTTTTATGTGAGTAAATATCTCCAATAATCTCAACAGTTCATTCCTTTTCTTTCATCTGCCAAGATCATACGAATGCTAATGGTCATCGAATTTTAACCTAGTTGTGGATCGTACATATATATATTAGGCATTAATGTTTTTCTCAAAAATAATTTATAACTACTGATGTTTGTTGACTTGACTGGCAACTCAAGTGTTTCTTGATATGTAAATATAAAGCTCTCTGAAACCCTACTCTGGGTCATGTTCACGCTATATAAAACACCAAATAAATACACAAATAAAATGATAATGTGAGAAATTGAATGTTGATCAGGTCTCTTGTGTGTTGAACGAGGACTCTGGGAAAGGTTAAAAAAAGTTATGTGATTAATTATTGTTATCATCAGTTGTCGTTCACAACAAGGACAGACCGTTGAGGGTGAGAGATCCTAAATGTGTGATTGAAATTGATGGCAATCCCTTTTCTATGCTTGTGGATTTGGTAGCCAGATAGCCATCATTTCTGAAGATGATTTTCGAAAGTGCAATGCTTTTAAAGACAAATTAGTGCACAAACCTGATGTTAAATTGAAGTCATCCAGTGGTGAATCAGTGGAGTTATGAGGATTTTTCATTACAGTGATCTCATATACAACAAACATATTTCCGGCAGAGTATACATAGCTAAAAAAGGAGCACCTTATTCATCAATCTGCTATTGGCATACGGATGCATCCGGGTGCGTCCGGGTGCACACTAACAAGTTCTACTGGTGGGCGCTACTGTTCAAGATGGGATATTGTACAAGCATTTCCTGAAGTGTTTACTAATAAATTGGGCATGTTAAAAGGTTTCAAATATCAATTAGTATTACAGCGGGTTTTAATCCCAAAGTTCACAAAGTACGGAATTTGCCATTGGCGGTGCGGGATTATGTTAAAGCTGAAATAAAAAAACTTGTTGATGCTGATATCATTGAGGATGTAGAATCGCCAGATTGGTTAGTACCCATTGTGGTGGTTAGGAAACTGGATCAATCTATTCGGTTATGTGTTGATCTTCGTGATTTAAACAACACTATTTGGGTTGATAGTCATACCTTCCCAAACATAACTGAAATGATTGCCACCGTAGGTAAAAACATGTTTTTCAACTATTGATTTATCAGCGGCCTATCACCAGATCAAGTTGCATGATGCCTCTAAACACTTTACATCTTTTATCACACCGTTTGGTGCATATAGATGTAAACGGATTCTATTCAGTTTGGCATCTGCATCTTCTGTTTTTCAGAGATTGATGCAAACGATTTTTGGGGACTTGTCTGGTGTAGGCTATTCCCAGGATGATATTTTGATTTGTGATAAAGATGAACAAGAACATGATGTGAAATTAAAAAGGGTTTTGGAAATGCTTCAGTGTAATGGACTAACAGTCAAATAGGAGAAGTGTCAGTTGAGAGTTAACAGTGTGACTTACTTGGGTCATACTATTGATGACAATGGCATTAGACCTCGTGAAAAGTTGTCAAATAATATTGTCAGCACCATATTATCTAATAACAAGGATGATTTAAAATTGTTTGGGGGTAATTGAGTTTTATGCCACGTTTGTCACTAACTTTGCTGATAAGATGAAGTATATGAGGTGTTTGCTCAAAAAATGTAACAAATTTGAATGGGATGAATTATGTCAAATAGAATTAGACATGATGAAATCAGAAATTGCCAATGCACTCTATTTGAGTAGTTTTGACATGTCATGTAAAACTATGATTTCAACCAATGCTATCACTTATGGACTAGGTGTGGTACTGTCACAAATACAAAATGGTGAAGAAGTTGTCATAGCATATGCTTCATGCACAGTGTCTGATGCTTAACAACGGTATTCGGTAATTGAAAGGGAAGCCCTGGCAGTTGTTTGGGCTGCCAGACATTTCTGAACATTTGTATGGGGCATAACAATCATAATCAGAACTGATCATAAGCCACTTGTTAATGTTTTTTCTACTAAGTAATCAGGCATTATGTCACCAAGAACTGCCAGATGGGTTGCAAATTTACAGGACTATAATTTTAAAAGGCATTTTGTGTCAGGAACAAGTAATGTATTTGCTGATGCATTATCTAGATACAAGACTGTGCCGGAATCTAACATTCTAGATATGATTTGAAGACATTCTGATGTATCAAGCATAAACAGTTATGTACAGGTCAAAGATGAATTGTGCACGGATGAGTGGGGTGTGAGAAGAGGTAATAAGCTCATTCTACCTGTTATATTGAAGGGTAAGATTGTGGAGTGTGGTCACCAAGGTCACCTAGGTAGAAGTCAGACAAAAAAGCAGGCTATGGAAATTGTTTTGTGACCAAGGATGGATAAGGATGATTAAAGTGTTGTTAAGGACTGTGGGTTGTGTGGCAGTAGTGACAAAATCTTAAAATCGAATACACAGCCACTTCAGCCAGTTGTTTACCCTGGCGGTGATTGGTCAAAGGAGGCCTTGGACATAATGGGTCCCATTGATGTGCTGGGTAATCGCAATAGATTTGTGATGGTCATGGTGGAACACTATTTAAAATGGTTTGAAATAGAATTATTGGGAGAAGTGGCGAGCAAATTAGTTATTCAATGTATTGAGAAAGTGTTTATTCATGAAGCGTACCCCGATGAGGTTGTATTGGACAATGGACCTCAGTTTCATTCCCAAGATGTCGAGGCATATTTGAGTCAAAGAAATATTCAGCCTTGCAAGACCGCTGTGTACAAACCCAGAGCCAATGGTCCTGTCGAGAGAGTAAACAGGATTGTAACAGAGAGCATACAGTTGGCAGTAGCAAATGGTAAAGGCATGGTGGAACATGTCAATCAGAAGATGTGGGCTTATAAAACGAGCATACATTGTACCACGCCATTGTTGCCTTTTGAATTCTTGAGGAATAGGAAGCCAAAAGTGGCAGTGTCCATTGGGTCAAGTCGCTGTAGTGTAGATATAGATGTAGAAGCACATCGGAAGAAGATGGATGAAAATTAAGCAAGGCATAAGAATAATTCTGATGGAAGAGTAGGACCAAGGAATTTGATGTGTCCTGTGGTCAAAGGGTTAAGATTAAGTTGACATGGTGTGTAAGAAAAGGCAAATCTGTGTTATCCAATTCCAAGGTGGTAAAAAGGGTTTGAAGTAATTATGCTAAGTTGTATGATGGATCCAGGTGATGTAAAAGCAGGTTGGTCAAGGTGGTTGATGAATTCATGAAATGAGTTGATTAACGAATATGAGGGAATTTGCAAGTGAGGTGCTTAGAGACATTATTGGGTAAGAGCCTGCAACCATTTCCCACCAGATTCAGGGAATAAAGCAATGTACAATTTCTTGGAAAATACAGAGATTTTGTTTGCAAATTATGGCTTGCTTGTAATGGGTATACACTTTATTATTCAATACGAAGTGTCTAGTTCAAATCATGCAATTTTGTATATAGTTTTTTGCGCCAACCAGTGCACTGTGTTTTCCTTGTTATATTTATACATTTTATGTCATTGTTATAAAATGAGTACATATGATGTGATTTGTAAACTACAATCCCTTGCGTGCTTAGAAAACCTAACGCGAGGGATTGCAGTCCAGAGTAGAATTAAAATGTCATGGGCAGTTTAAGGCAGAGCGGCTGCAGTTTGGCAGCTCTGGAGAGAGATCAAAATAAAGAAGTTCAACTTACCGGGTTGTATGCATACGTTACTGGAAGAATTACAACACTTAGCATTAGCCATCCAGTGCATGTGTCATCTCAATATATCTGCAAATAAGAAAATGCATGACAGACAACAGAGAGTATCATGAAAACAGCTCTGTGGCCCTCATAACGAGTTGCCTAAAGTGCTGTCTGACCCTGAGCAACTATACGTTTTGTGATTTCTCCAGGCCTGTACATATTGGCTCCTTAAATGCCAAACCCTATATTTTGGGCCTGAAGACACCAGACGCGGAACTGCAGTGGAGCTGTAGGGGCAACACGCATATTTCATCATGAGGGGATTGGAAAAAGCTCCCTCCAGCTGAATAAAAAGAATGCCTTCCCTTCTGCCGCACCCAGCTCCCTTCTGCCTGCCAACTGGCAAAAGCCTCCAGATCATTTACTACTTGCTGTAAGCAGCTGGTAAATTTTTGCACATTTGGGCTGGGTGTTTCTACCAGAAGGGGAAAACATAGAGAATTAGACTATGTATTTCCAGGTCCCTATGTTATTCCTGATACAACAGAAATAACCCATATTATAGTACAATACCTCTAGTCACTGCAGGACTTCTTCACTGAGGGATGGAGCCAGGAAATCTTTCTAAATGTTGGCTTGGAACTTTTGCATTGCCATTACCCGACTTTCTTTAGCCTGTTTTATGTCTACTGAAAAAACTGCAAGGCTACTTGTATTGAAAAACCTCCTCAGTACCGTATGCCATGAGCTATCACCTTTGTCCCTGTGTAGAGAGGCAGCATTATGATCAGGAAAGCTAAGCTAGCCATCACACCTCCTCCCTTACTCCTCGAAGATAGTAGGGTCATGGCCAGTTTCAAGACAATGATTTTGATTCTATCCATAGAAAGCTGGTAAATCTGTACTTTCCATTTCTGCAACACAATGCAGTAGTGCAAATAAGTTCTTTACCCACTACTTTTCTGTCATTAGCTTGATTTACCCATGTTTAGGTCTCGCCTAGTGTTGCAGCACATGCGCTGCATACTCTGCAAGATCTATTGTCGTCGAGTCGATTTCGGAAGTGGAGTGGAAGTTCTGCCCATGCTTTCAATTGGCACGCATCATCCTCTATGGTAAACGCTGGCCTCCGATTGAAAGTGAGGCTTTTTGGTGACCGCCGTGTCTCCTTTGGGCCCCGCCCACCCAGACTGGATTGTTTGCTTGTGGCTTGAGACTGTCTCCTTTAATTAGTGGGTGAGCACTTATTTTTTACATTTGCGCAATGGCAACGACTTATTGCTCTTCACACTGTTTTCCTGCCTCTGGAGTTGCTGAAGCTTCCGACTTTCTCACCTAGGTTGCGAACTCCCATGAACGGTAAAGTGTGAAGCTGTTGTGTCTGAGGGAAGGATGAGGTAGGTAAACTTTTTTTGTGGGTTTGGAATGCATCTGAGTAAGTTTAGAGCGAGCTCCGGGGCTGCTGCTGCTGTCATTGCTGTGCAGGCAGACTTCGCGCTTGCTGACCCTTTCCGGCCCGGAAAGCAGTCCAATCGAATGAAGAGAGAGGGGCATTGTATCTGTTTACGCGCATGGAAGCCGGGGACCATGAGCCGTGGCAGCTTTTGATCTCCCAGTAATGCAATGAAGATTTAAGCTGCCATCACCGTTAAAGACTTGAAACTAAAAAAAGGCCTTGTCAATATTTAAAATCGGCGAGAGCTCCTGTTGTCCGAGGGTGCTGCTTTCATGGTTTAATAAAAACCATGTCATCTTCGCTTTAGGAAGTGCCCCCCATGCGAGCCGGCCGCAAGTTTTTGAAAAGGGAATTCGACCACACGTTCTGCAGCACTCGGCACCGCGCTGGGTGGAAGCAGATGTTTATTTTGTGCAGGAGGGGAAAGTCTTTTTGCTAAGCTTGTACAAACATGAAAGGAGTCAGGGCTCAGGGAGGATTGTTGTTGTCCAATGTGCATGTGGCTCAAAAACACCGGGAAGGAAAGGCATTATCAAACCTATGTTTGCAAAAAAAATATATTAAAAATATATATTAAAAAGAACAAAACTGTAATGGGCAGAAAAGCGATGTTTTGGAAAATGTAATTATATTTCATCAGCTCGGGGCTGGGAGAAAGGTGCTTTACCTGGCCTATAAATTACCTTGCCTGTACTTTTCATTCTATCTGCTTCAGAAAGCAGCCCCAGAGTCTGGGCTCCTATTGGGCCCATCCTAGGGTTACAGTAATTGCCTGATGACAACTGAACAATGATAGAACAATTGTCAAGAGAGACATTATAATGGGCAAGGTGATTTAAGTATGCATGAACAGACAATTTGTTCACAGCCTTTTTTTAGGTCTTGTGGGCGTGGCAGGGCAGAGCCCTGCTCCGCCTCTGCAAGAGATCTTGTAAATACAAGATTTGTAAAAGGGCCTCTAAGCCCTGCCCCTCTTTTTCATTCGGTAGCGTCAGCGTTTATGGTAAATGCTGGCTTCCCAATGGAAAGGAGTGTTTTTGGGTGACAGCCCCTCCGGACACCACGGCCTGGTTTGCGGCTGTCGTGAAGACTTTTCTTATCTGCTCTTTATTTTAACAAGCAGATAAGAAAAGTCTTCACAAGGGCTCTCCGTCACGCCCACACATTCCAGCACCGGGCTGACGTTCCAGGCGGCAGAGCACCTGACGCGCAGCTGAGAAATGTGGCCTTGAAGGCCGAAGCCAAGGGGTCTCTGCGGCTGCACAGAGCTGGGCTCCTGTGCATCACTGCCGCCTGCTTTCTGTCTCTTGTACCGGGATGGCTCCCCGAGTGCACCGTCCTGTGGCCTCTGGCTGTGGCAGGTCTCTCAGCTCTGCACAGGCGGCGGGGGCCCCAAGACAGCCTGTCTGCATCCAGCGGAGCCTTCATTGCGGTGCCAGCGCCTCTGTGAGTACAGACGTGGCACCTTCCACTGCCAGGGCTCTTAAAGGTATTACGCTTTCCTTTCATATGCCCAGATGATTGTCCCCATCAGGAGGTTGTTCCCACAGCACCTTCAAATGCACAGATTGATCTCAGGCAGGGTCTCCCAGTGCCCAGGCCGATCTCAAGCAGCGGGTTGTTACGGTTGGTGACAGCACCAGGCTCAGAAGACGGATGGGCATCAGGCCGGGCCCTCTCCAATAACATCAAATCACTGCTTCAGCAAAGCCTGCCCACGGGGTGAGAGGGACGGGAGGAGGGGGAGCGGGTAACTTACACTTACACTTACAGTACCACCTCCACTAGGCACTTCCAAAGGATGAAACGCAGACAAAGAGGGGGGAGGGGAGAGGGGAGCAGAGCACAGAGACATAAAAAGAGAGAAAGACACAGAGCAGGAGGAGAGAGAGGGAAAATAATTAGGGGAGCAAGGGGGTGGATGAAAGGATGGAGAAGCTATAGTATAAAGATAGAGATAGAAAGGACAAGAGAATGGCATTTAAGAGAGGAGAGGAGACCGAAGACATTTGAGGGCTTAAAAAGAAGGAGGAAGGAGAGGAATGGAGAAGAAGAAAGGAGTTCAAAGGAAGGGCAGGAAATAACAGGGGTGTATAGGTGGGCGAAAATTATAGGGAGAGCTGAGTCAGGGGTCTGGCTTCGCTTTGAGGGCCCAAGCACAAGCCAAGCCAAGCCATCAAAATATTTGCAATTTAATCAAATAATAAAGGCCTTTCAAATAAAATGTAAAAATATTTTTCTTTGTAATGAAGGTGCATTTCACTTTAGTGCATCAGATTATATCACTGCATTGAGGGTCATTTATTGAAATTGATAGTTTATACAGATGAAGTAGAAATACTTCAGATGTATATGTTATTTATATAGCACTTGTTACCCCTGATGATCGTTGAGGTGCTTTGCGGCGAGCAGCACACTACTTCGGAACCCAAGATAAGGTGTTAATAGTTAATAGATTAGTAACAATGTTTTTTTTTCTTTTTTGTTTTGTGCATTAGTTGTGTTGGGTTCATGCTCCTGATTTCTTATGTATTTAGTAGAGTACTGAGGAGGGATAGAAGGATGGGAATGGGTTTGAAAGGGGAATTAGTACATTGTTGTTAGGTCGAGCTTGGGTAGCGCATGGACTGCTCTGCGGCTGTATTCGAGTGTGGACTTGAAGCTCCACCCACTCTCCACCCATATTTTTTATTGGCTTGTGTAATTGTCCTTTGTAAATGCTTGCTTCTGATTAGTTAATACGCTTGTTAGTCTCTCCTTAGTGCAGTCATGTCTTTGTTTGTAACCTCCCATGAGGACTGGCCCATTTTCCTTCTGTTTTCACATGGTATGTCTTATTCAATCTGTAAGCACTATTTTCTTAAATGAGCTAATTTCTACTGCAGGCACGACATACTTTACTGCAACATTCAGCGCTCCGTGCTTGCTTTCTTACCAGGCAGCCCGGGACAATGGCGTACGCTTTTTTGAAGTGAAATAGGTCTCGCATTTACAAGAAATAGAGCTATTAGCATTGTAAATGACAATTCCTTTTATTTCCGTGTCAGTTATCAAAACAAAAAAATAAAAGGCATTGTCATTTACAATGCCAATAGCTTAAACTCTCGCAAATGCGAGACCTATTGCATTGATAATGCTTGTTCTACACGCAGCCCCACTTTTCAGATATTGATTTAACAATAAGAGGGGGCGGGCTGCAGGCTCACGCAGTCCGAGGTTCCCCTTGTTATTATTGCCATCCGGGGGTCCTCTTTCATCTCTGCCTCCCCCGCCCACCACCCAACGTGTGTGAGCCCAGCCTCAGACAGCTTCGCAGGCACACACAGACACACTTTTTGAGCTGTTGTGGTGGCCTGTCGTCCGTCTTCTCGCAACCGCCCCCACGGACTTCACAGGTCTTTCCAAAACCATTTTCTTGTTAACTGGTCTTTGTTGTTGTGGTGTTGTTTCACCCCTTCTTAGAGCCCACACATCTTCACTCTGCCGATTGCTAAAAGAATTAGCACCCCCCCCCCCCCACCCCCCCATAGAATGCTTGTACTGCCAGGACCGATTTGGAAT
Organism: Lissotriton helveticus; assembly: GCF_964261635.1. Classification (NCBI taxonomy): domain Eukaryota; kingdom Metazoa; phylum Chordata; class Amphibia; order Caudata; family Salamandridae; genus Lissotriton; species Lissotriton helveticus. The sequence goes on from NC_136059.1 coordinate 1,716,727,536, forward strand.
CATAGGAATTTTTCAAGGAGAAAAGGGGAACAAGCCAAGTCAGTGACAAGGTAAAATTGTGTTTTTGTGTCTGCTGAGTGCAAACTTTAACATTGTTGGAATATTTCATGGCTATTGCTGATGTTAATCAACCTTTGCCTTGAGCAAGATTTGTAATTTTAATATTGTGTGACTGAAGTTACTGTCTAAACATGCTATAACTTTTCACTTAATGAGCTGTAAATAAGTGAACATTCATAAAGCAGCTCCAACAATAATACATAAAAGAGCCATTGGCATTGTAAATGACAAGGCCTTTTGTGTATGTGTTTTAAAAACCTGCACGCAACATTGCGTAAACACGCTCTTTGTAATTTAAAGGTTTTCTTAAAACATACATAAAAGGCTTTAGCATTGAAGCATCTTGTACATTTCTTTGGCAAATTTACCTCTAAGTATCCACCCAGTTTCTCAAAACGTTCCTGTTAACATATTGGTAAAATACACTGTCATTTACAATGCCAACAGCTCTAACTGAAACAATGGCGAGACCTACTGCATTTTTTATGTTTGTATTTATTGTGAATCCTCGCAGGATGTGCATCTAGGAAGTCGATAGAGAGTTGCTTTATTCCTTGAAGTGGTACCTTCTTTATGCACACTGGATGCACGAGGGTCACTACATAGGTCACATCCACCCTGTGTAGAGCAGGTTCCATTGCAGTTAGCCGTATACATTCAAACACCTGAATACACATCATTCTCTTCTTCAGTTGGAACTCTCTGAAGAGTAAGTCACTAAAGGCTGCAGAGCATGAATAATGTATTACACTCTACTAAAAAATAATGAATAATGTATTGAGTATGTTGAAATTAGTTTACACTGTGTCTGCGTACCATTAGTTCTGATTATTGAAGTGCACACTACACACTCTTCCAAAGGAATGTCCAAACTAAACATTTCACCTGTAACATAAATAAAATATCTCTTACAATTTCATTAATGGTGCTCTGCATCATTGGAAGATGATGTGAGATAAATAATCTAGAATACATACACACTTGGGAGGTGTCTTGACACAAGGTGAATGTGTCAGATGAGCTGGGGTTGCCGAGTACATTTAGTAACTATGAACATAAGAGTCTTTGCAGAAGGAAAATATGAAGTGGCATAATACCTTGTAAGACACTCAGGGGCAGATTTACAAGGCCCATGCGCCGCCGGTGCATCACGTTGCGTGATGCACCAATGGCGCAGCCTGCTAAAGGATATTTACAAGCACAGGTAAAGTCACCCTGCGTGACTTAACCTGTGCTTGTAAATATCGCCCATGTTCACGCAACACTTTTCGTGTTAGGGGCGGGACATGGGTGTGGCTGTGGGTGTTCCCACGCAACACCTATGTCCACTGATGCATTTTCAGATTTACGAGAAATCGTAAACCTGGAAATGCGTCAGTTTGCTGCGCCACCATAGGGGTGGCGTAGCCAAGCGAAACGAGGAGAATTTTTTTTATTTCTCCTCGTTTTTTTCCTATTTCAATGCGTGCTGCATTCTACAGCACGCATTAAAAGAGGAAAATGCCTGCAGTGATTGCTTTTGTGCTGGAAGATGCCCCTTTCTTCACAAAAGCAATCTCCCCATGACGCAGGCAGCTGTTACTGCGCCAGTACAGGAATGCGACATATCATTGTAGATATGTTGCATTCCTGTGCTCTGAAAGTGCCACAGCGTGGTGCAGCCAAAGGTCTTGCGGTGCCGCGCTGTAGCACTTTCTTGTAGCTCTGCCCCTCATTTTATATGTACTCAAAAAAGTTTGCATAAAAGCAGAATTTGAAAACAACTAACAGCCTGGCGAATACCATAACTCACAGTAACTAAGCATAGTACGTGGATTACGTAGTCTAAAATGTCAACCATGAACCTTCGAAGAAAATAAATGCATTGGCAAATTCATTAGGTCTGACCTTCGTGCACTGGTGGGTTTTTGTTTTCGAAAAAAGAAGAAAAGGAAAAAAAGACAATAAACCACCATCTAAACATGATGGCATATATGCTTGCAAGAAAAATGAAAAATTAAAAAGAAAATAACTATTGAATATAATGTTACTATTTCCTAGCAGGCAGGGGTACTTTCGAAGACGTAAAGAAACCGTTTTTACCATAAATGTACAACATCACTAGTAAATATGATTCTAATTGGCACAAAGAAAAGACATTATAGGACTCGAATTACAGTATCCCAAAGACATAGTTTAGGCACATAACGAGCACTATAATTAAAGAAAAGGATAAAGAATGTTAAGAAAAATGCATAGGCAGTAAAGTATTGTCCCAGCAGTCCTGACAATGTAGTGGACCTCTTGTTAGGTTCATGTGCACATAGGATCAGGCAAAGAGAGCCAATGGCTGAACTTGGCCGATTGAATGCCCATTGTGACATACTGCGGAGGGCAGTGCCAAGCATCCAATAACCTGGCAATCCACATCCAACAGGAGCGATGCTAATCTCCACAATTCCCTCAACTTCTTTCCAACCATGCAAAGGATATTATGCTGGTAAGCAGAGGAATTCTTTTTTTGCAGTTTTATATAGCGTGAACTCGACCCGAAGGTATTGGAGTGCTGTACTTGAGCACTAGTTACATTACACAAGGACACATGAGAAGAAAGGGATGAGAGAAAGAGATCAGAGACACTTGATATCTGTGCTCAACGGAGTACCTTGGTTTGCATAATTTATTTATTTATTTATTTATTTGAATTTATAATGCGCAACAGCTACCCGCAGTGGGTTTCCCGGCGCAAGGGATAGACTGGAGAAGAAGGGACAGAGTAAAAGTACCATAAAACAAAAAGCAGCAACTGATGGATCTTTCAAAAGAGCATAGTTTTCAATTTTCTCCGGAAACAGAGTAGATTGGTCTCGGATTTCAGGGCAATTGGAAGCGTGTTCCAGTATTTAGGACCTAAATGAGAGAAGGCTCTTCCCCCCATTCTTGCCAATTTAAATCTAGGAACAACAAAGTCGCAGTTGGCTGACGATCTTAAGGTGCGACTAGGTTTGTAAGTTTGAACAAGATTTTGCAAGTATATTGGGGCCGTGCCCTGCTTGATTTTGAAGAGATAAAACAGGGCTTTAAATTTAATACGGCTAGACACCCTGAGCCAGTGTAAGTCTCGGAGAGCTTGTGAAGCCGATGATCTCCTCGGGATATTAAGAACGAGTCGGGCCGATGAATTTTGTACAACCTGAAGTTTGTTAATGGTTGCTACGTCGGCACCGATGTAGAGGACATTACCATAGTCCAGGCGAGAGGTTACTAATGCCTGGACTATGGTTCTCCTAGTGGCCTGGGGCAGCATCCATAGAATTTTCTGGAGCCATCGCAAGGTGGCGAAGCAGATGGCGGCCACCTTAGTGGCCTGCTGCCTCATAGAGAGTTTGTCATCTATGAGAATTCCGAGGTTGCGGACCACAGATGTTGGTTGGGGAAGGGGTCCCATATCGGTAGGCCAATGTTGCGGGCCCCAAAGATCTTTATGTTTTCCCAGGATGACAACCTCGGTTTTGTCACCGTTTAACTTAAGGAAATGCCTCTGCATCCACACAGCCATACGAGACAAATCGGACTTCAGGACCGATGCACTGTTACCCTCACTGCAGGAAAGGGAAAAAACCACTTGGGTGTCATCGGAGTATGAGAAAATAGTCAGCCCCGCATCCTCCGCGATGGTAGCCAGGTGTCTGACGTAGATGTTAAACAACAGGGGGCTGAGTATAGACCCCTGCGGAACACCATGCGCCAGTGGACATATATCAGATGTGGCTTTTGTGGAAAAAACCTGGAAGGTGCGCTCACTTAAGAAGGATGCAATCCAGGCTAGCGCAGGACCGTCCACTCCCAGGGACCGGAGAGAGTTCAAAAGAATTGAATGGGACACGGTATCAAACGCCGCACTCAAATCCAAAAGGATGAGTGCAGATGTCTCCCCGCGGTCGATAGCGTGCCCCAACCTCTCCGTCACCCCCAGCAGGGCAGTCTCGGTGGAAAAATACGCACGGAAGCCAGACTGGGAAGAATGTAAAAATCCCGAGCTTTCCACAATATGGTTTAGCTGGATGTTGACATGCCTTTCCAGCACTTTGGAGAGAACAGGTAACAAGGAAATGGGCCTAAAGTTTGCAATGTTAGACGTATCGGCTCCAGCCTTTTTTAAGAGAGGAACAACCATCGCATGCTTCCAGTCCTGTAACACATGGGACTCTGTCAGAGATGCATTTAGAAGTCTCATAAGAACCCGTCGGGGTTCGAGATCCAATGACTTTAAGATTTTAGCAGGAACAGGATCACGAGGTGAGCCCGATCTTACACTGCTCAAACAGGAGAGGAACGAATTATCATCAAACAATTGCCAGTTGATAACCTTCGCCGTTGGGAATGGTTGTCCCATCTCTCCCGCCTCTTCCGACTGGTGCTCATTTGCAGCCAAGGGAGCGCTCATTGAGTCGTATATGCGCTCAACCTTGGCGATGAAAAATTCCGCTCAGTGCAATGGAGTTGCACTGAGCTTCGTCCAGGGCTGGGGGTATCGGAATGGCATCAGCTCCTGTCAATTTTTTGACAACGGAGAAGAGAGTGCGAGGGCAGTTCTGAGCTTGCGACACAATGCTCACAGTGTAGGCAGCTCTCGCACTTTTGCATTGTAAATGATATCTCTTTAGGGCCTCTTTGTAGACATTCTTCTGTGAGTCCGAATATGAGTGCCTCAATTGAAGGGTTTGACAGAAAACATGGGGCAACAAAGCTTGAATTGGATCAGAGAGTGGACTCCATCGAGTGATGTGGTCTAACTTTCTTTTCTCAATGACTAATTCAGCAAAGGAATGATGAACTGCTGCTAGGGGCGGCACAACATAGACTGGAAAGCGAATTAGGATGGCATTGCCAGTGTTGTTTCTGGAAATGATGAGCACATGTGCAGTTGATTTCAGTTCACTAGAAGAGGGAATATGCTTGATTATTTTCAGTTGGTGAAGGTGCACTGCACTGCAAAAGTTGATGTACTGCAGAGCCATTGATATCTAAAATTACCCTGAGGTTCAGAATTCTAATATGATGTATGTTATACAGTAATTCAATCTCTGAACTTGTAACGCTATAGCTCAAGTAGCCCTTGACCTCAGGCCACTGCGCCACTTCCCTGTCTAGCTCCTCTTGATCGGGGCTCAAGTCCTGCTCTGTGAGCCCCTTGTTCGAGCCTGCTGACCAAATCAGCCCCCTTTATTTGGAGTGTTTTGTGCTTTGGGGTTGTGGTATTTCCTCTGTGTTACTGTCATTTGTTTTTCCTGCATTTGTCTTGATTTTGTCTTTCTGGTATTGGTATTGTTTTTTTCATAGCTCTACCCGCGCCTGCCTTTATGCTCCCAATCCCACCCTCCCACCTCCCAGACAGCCCCTTCAATACCAATGACTTTTTATGAAGATCACTGCGTGGACACACTGCCAGTGCGCCAAAAGGCGAGTCTGCCTGAGTCCGTCCACACCTGGAACGAGCCCAGCACCAGGACCCCTGGCCCTCCCGCTACCGGTCGATACACCACCTGAGAACTAAGGGCGCAGGACCCTAGACACTGAAGTGACTGATGTTTCACCTCCACACCAGGATCAACTAAATAACCCTTCACCTGCTACTTATTCCGCAACACAACCAACAAAAGAGTTCACGCCTCTCTGGCCCAGCAGACCACAAACAACGCAAAAATACTCCAATATATCCTGCTCAATGCCCTCTCCCTCTGCAAGCATGCCATCAAACTCTGGGACACCATCACACCCTCTCCACTGATATTGTCTTAATCACTGAAACATGGCTCAACCCCTACAAGAACCCCAACATCGCCATCGCCACTCCACACAGTTACAAATGATACATGGAGACTGCACAAACATACAAGGCGGAGGCATCAACATCATCAACTACCCCAAGGATACCACCTTCAATGCCGTCCTGGAGAACATGAACAACATAGGCCTCATCCAACTGGTCACTGATCCCAAACACAAGTCAGTACACACACTCAAACCCATTTTTACCACCAGCAACAGAATCAAATTAAGCCACACCACAAAACCGATCTGGACTGACCACACCATTTTACACCTCACCATCTCCAGCTCTCAGCACACCATCACTGAGTGCCACACCCACTCCTACCGAGGCTGGAGCAAAGTCAAAGCAACCCAGTGGACACAGGCCCTCACCACTACCCAACCCAAAACCTCAGCAGACCTCGACCTGGCAATCCAGAACTTCCCCATCTGGATCACCGACAGAGTCGCCCTGCAGAAACCAACAAAAGCCAACAAAACTACAAAACAGGTCAGCTGGTTCACCCCTGAGCTCAGGCTCACAAAGCGCAACTGCTGCCTACTGCAGAAATACAGGTACATCATGAAGAACCCCACCAAGAGAGCTGCTCACACAGCAGCCCTCTGCAACTATCACCAACACATCGAGGAAGCCAAGAAAGCAGCCATCACTGCCCGGATCAACTCCATGGCCAACCATACAAAATTACTTTTCAGAATAGTCAAGGAATTCTTCAACCCGACAGCCACAGAAAACACCATCCACCCATTCTAAGAGCTCTGTGACACCCTCTCTGACTACTCCCACAGCAAGATTGGAGACATTAACAACAACTTTGACCCCCAACTCACCACCCTCAAGCTCAATCACCTCAACCAACCAGCAAGCACCTACCAAACAATCACCACCTGGACTCCATTCACCACCCAGACCACCATAGATATCATGTCATCCATCCACTCTGGTGTGCCCACTGTTTCATGCCCTGACCACCTATTTAACATTGGATTGAACACTATCGGCACACAATGTGAAAGCATCCTCAATGCCTCCATCAACACAGCAACCTTCCTGGACAGATGGATACACGCAGAAGTCAGACCCCTCCTCAAGAAACCCTCCTCTGAGTCCAGTGATCTAAAAAATGGTTGACTGATGATTGACTGATCTCCCTGCTCCCCTACCTAACCTAAGTCCTCCAAAAAGCGATCACAAAACAGCTCACCTAATTCTTGGAATTTAGGGGCAGATGTACGACCATTTTTTGCAGTCTCAAATGGGAAATTGGCCTGTTTGCAACCACAAAATAGGTCTGGCCCATTTATAAACCCTATTTTACGAGCCTGTATCCTATTACGGACTCTCAAAATAGGGTTTGCGATTCGCTATTATGAAGTGGTGTGCCATCCCTAGGAAGGCTAGCCATTCCTAATGAGGTCGCAAATTGCACATGCCTCATGAATATTAATGAGGTAGGCAATTTGTGACCCCATTAGGAATTGCAAACAGTGTCTGAGACACTGTTGTACAATGCTATTTGCAAGTCGCAAATTGCGAGTTGCAAAAGAACGCAAATTTGAGACTCGCAAATTGGTATGGTCATATATCTGACCCTTAATAATCTACTGGATACCTCACAATCAGGAATCTGAGCCAATCACAGGGCTGAGACCACGTTGATTGCTGCTACAGATGACATTAGAACCCTCCTCAACAGTAGAGAAATAGTGGCCCTGATCCTCCTCAACCTCTCTGTGACATTCGACACAGTCTCCCACAACACCCTCATCAACAGACTCCACAACATCGGCATACAGCAAGATGCTTTCAAGTGGATTGCCTCCTTCCTCTCAGGATGCACTATCCAGCTGCCTGTTAAACCTTCTCTCACCTGAAATCCAGGTTGTACAACTTGAAAGATGAGACGTTATTTCTCTTCTGCCCCTAAAAACATATACCGGCCCAACTGAATTCACAACGCATTCTGACAAGAATAGATCTCCAGGGGAAGGGGGAAAATGGGACAAAATATTAAACAAAAGAAACACTCCACTGGTTTCAACTTCACTTGACACCACTCTTTTCTTTTGTACAGAGTTTCAGGTGCTCCTGCATCTGTAAGCTGACATTTATTTAAAAACACAAATGAAATATATTAACCTATATTCATAAACTAGTCTTATTCTGTCTAGCTATTAAACATTATCATTACGGAAAATACATTTCAGTGCTCGGGTTATTTTCACCAGAACAGTGTTCGTTAAAGAATGCAGCCTAAACTATATTTCTGACTAGATCTGCAGAGAAATAAAAGAATAATATTCACTATATGCATCAAATCATTGCTCATAGTATAATGTGCTTCTTGTTTCTAACTTACTAATAACAATCTTTAATAACAATATATAGCGTCTCTTAAAACATATGAATGAGTCTAGAAATGTTTTTAATTGTTGTCCTCTTCTCTTGGTCTTATTATGCTGCCCTTCATTGCACCAAAGTGTTGGGAAAAGTTCCAGAATTCCAAAGTGAGTATTCGTAAAAGTATATTTATTCTCAAAGATTGTTTTTCGTTTATGCGCGCTAAAACAATGCCTTTAAAACCCTTGAATTGCCTTTGGTTGACAGAGTGCATTGAATCCAAACTAAAGTAATTATAAAATCAAGTTTGTAAATACCTTAATCCCCTTTCAAGCGCTTCCGATCATGCACGCGATAACCTTACTTGAACTTCTCTTTTGTTTTGTGTTTCAGGTCGGAGCAGAAAGGAATCGGGACCGGAAAGAGGAATTCCCATATTGACTTAGCCATGGAGACCCAAACAGGAATGGAAGCACCGAAGAAGAGATCCTCTCGCTGCAGGAAGGACGCAGAGACGAGACTGGAATCCAGGTGAGGAAGAGGGCTAACGAGCACAAGCACGAGTGATTGGGTTTCAATGGCTTTTATAAAGTTCTTGAAGGGTGGGGTTCTTCAGTTGGAGAGGGAAGAGAAACATGGCTCACATGGTTTAACTGCTTAACCAGACAGGTGCAGTTTATGAAAATTAGTTCTTGACTTGACAGTGTGACCTTTAAACAAATGCACCCTGAATTCTCATATTAGAAACAAGCACAGGCAAGTGCAATGTTTGTAACCAGACTTTAGTGCAGATGACTGGGGCAACATAAAACAAGCATAAGTAAATACAATGATCCACTAAGCTTTTAGTACAAACAATGGAGCCTTACTGATATTCTGCATATTAATAATTAAACAAAGGCAACTGTAACAACTATTCCACAAAGTACACAACCATAGCATGACTATAAGATGTTCTTATAGCACAGTGTGAGGCTGAGCTATGTTCCTTGTACAAACCCTAACACTGCCACCCTTTTCCTCAGAACTCCAAGGATCATCACTCAGCCCCTCCTTATTCAACACCTACATGACCCCCCTCACAGACATCGTCAGATCCCAAGGCCTCAACATAGTCACCTACTCAGGCAATACTCAACTTATCATCTCACTCACCGAGGACCCATCCAACACCAAAACCAACTGCTCCAGCACCGTGACCAATGTTTCCAACTGGATAAGAAGCAATGGCCTCAGATTGACCTCCGACAAGACAGCAGTATTGATCTTCGGGAACAGCACCTCTGCCTGGGACCACAGCTGGTGACTGGCTGAACTTAGACTAACCCATACTCCTACAAACCATGCAAACAACATAGGGACCATTCTGGACAGACAACTAACCATGAAAGGACAAGTCAACGCTGTCACCTCCTCCTTCGCCACACCCTCCGCATGCTCTGCAGAATCTTCAGATTTGTAACCCATCAACAGCAGACAGACCATCACTCCATTCCTCTTCTCCTGCCGCCTCAACTCAACAGCACACTCTATGCAGCATCTCCCCCAGCTGCTCAGATGACTCAGGGCTATACAGAATGTTTTCCCAAATGTTCATACATCACCCACCTCAGAATCTTCCACTGGCTCTTCATTCATAGGAGATTCCAGTTCAAGATCCTGACACACACCTACAAAGCTCTCCACAATCAAGAACCATCCTACATCAACCAATGATTGAAATTATGTCAACCCTCCAGACTCCTGTGGTCTTCCTCACACACCCTCACCCACCTCCCCCTCATCCATCACAGCCACAGACAAGGCACAGCATCCTCAGTGACCAGATACCCCTTGCGTTGATGGAGTTGGAGAGACAATCGTTTTGCCTGCGTGAACCGCCACCAAAAGCAGCGCTGCCGACCTTGCGGTCACGGATTATACAAATCCGAGGTGTCTGAGTATCAAACAGACACCGAAGGCAGCTCGGCATTGAGGTGGCAGGCGAAGGACGTAGTTGGCTGATTTGGCAAGGGGCTTGGGACATTTGCATCAAAGCAAGAGACATCCAATGAGATTGCCCCATGGAGGAAGTTGCCTCCTTATTGGACGATGAAACACCAATAAATGCCTTTCAATTCATGAAGTCTACAGCCCATGTCCTAAACCGCACTGATGAAGCGAGAGCAGAAACGTGTCTGCGGAGGGAAACTGCGACCTGTGAGTGCACAAGTGAGCGATGTTTTGGCGAGAAACGAAACGGGTTCCATCCCCGTGTTTTGTGCACCCGCCGTGAGTATATACATATATATATTCACTGAAAAAACCATAGGTTATAGACCATATATAGTTAGGAATTAGCATTTACAAAACCTTGAAAATTCACTGAAAAAACCATAGGTTATAGACCATATATAGTTAGGAATTAGCATTTAAAAAACCTTATTTTACTCACACAAAACCATTGAAATTCCATATATAGTTAGTTGTACTAACTATATATCGCGCACCCGCAATCCACTGCTGATCATGTCACATATTACATCATTCATGACATGGTCAGTGACATCACTGATGACATCACTGATGACATCTCAAATGACATCACTGATGACATCACTGATGACATCTCAAATGACATCACTGATGACATCTCAAATGACATCTCAAATGACATCACTGATGACATCACTGATGACAACATCCAGTGACTGTGTATTTCTGTAAAGTTAAAATATGTCTTACATATTGAAGAATGAGTGGATGTAGAAGTGTCTGGATGAAGGATTTAGTAGGTGCATGACTGACTGTATGAGTGAGTGGTTAAATGTGTCTCACTGAGTGCATGGGTTAGTGACTGAACTGTGTTAATTTGTGCATCATTATGTTTGTTGTACTGTAAACTGCTGCATGTGTTGATCAGTAGCTATATGAGTAAGTATATGGGTTATTGATTGGTTGCTCAAGTATTTGTATGGGAGACTGAGTGTGTGTGTGGGTGGCTGGGAAGTGTATGACTCTGTGCATAGATGTGTGAGCAGTTGATTCACTAGATGTATGGGTTCAAAAGTGCACGTGGAAACAGCTGTATGGGTGGTTGACTGTGTGCATCAGTGTATTGGTGAGTGAATGGATATCTCAGTGCTACATGTCAAAGTAAGTACATATGTAAAACACAGTACATGTGAGAGTTGGCATATATAAATAACTGTGCATAAGAGCCAGTGAATGTGTGAGTGGCTGTATGGATGATTGTGAACTTGTATCAGGGATTGTAAAAGAGAGTAAATATGTGTTAGTATATGTTTGAATAAGTAAGGTGTGTATAACTGTATAGTTGAGGAAATGGAAGTGTGATTGATTCTTTGCATGACTGACTAGGTGTATAAGTAACTCCATGGATGAGTGACAGTCTGTGAGTGTCTGTTTACACTGAGTGTATCTAAGGTTATATTAGAGTCTGAAGAGGTTCATCGTATTATCACATGAATGATGTCATCAGTGATGTGATCAGTAATGTCAAATGAGATGTCATCAGTGATGTCATCAGTGATGTCATTTGAGATGTCATCAGTGATGTCATTTGAGATGTCATCAGTGATGTCATCAGTGATGTCATTTGAGATGTCATCAGTGATGTCATCAGTGATGTCACTGACCATGTCATGAATGATGTAATATGTGACATGATCGGTACAAAAGGGGGTGGTGATGGACGGAGCATCTGAATCAATCAAACACTCACACCCAGTCAAAAGATCTGGGTTTAATCCATCACCGTTCTTTAGCCCACTCTGCCACCCCAGTTCAGACATGGCTATATGCAAATCAGTCTGACCCTGTGCCTCATGGGAACAGTCCAGCCAGAACTGCCAAGCCATGTCTTCCCTGGACCGGAAACAAGCTTCCGAGGACCGGTTTCTGGCATTCCAGCCGTCTTCAGCCCGGCTTGCTTGAATCCAGTGGCAAAGTGAGCAAGGGACTCACGTCTGAGCATACCCTGCCACACTTATGGCGGCCAAAAGCGGTACAAAAGGGGGTGGTGATGGACGGAGCATCTGAATCAATCAAACACTCACACCCAGTCAAAAGATCTGGGTGTGTAGTGCAAAAAAACGATGGATTTGGGCCCAGATCTTTTGACTGGGGGAGTGTGTGACATTGATCCACATTCAGTCCATCACTTGTTGTTTTTGCAATTGCCGCCCTAAGTGCGCTGGGGATCCCCAGACGTGGGTCCCAGGCACTCCACACCACTTGGAGTCAAGCTAGCCGGGCTGAAGAGAGGTGTTACCTCGAAACCGGTCCGGTCCTCGGATGCTTGATTCCGTTCTGGGAAGGACATGGCTTTTGTAGTTCGGACTGGACTGTTCCCATGGGGCAACAGGGTCAGAGCTGATTTGCATATCGCCATTGTCTAACCCAGGGTGGTGTGGAGTGCAAAAAAACGATGGATTTGGGCCCAGATCTTTTGACTGGGGGAGTGTGTGACATTGATCCACATTCAGTCCATCACTTGTTGTTTTTGCAATTGCCGCCCTAAGTGCGCTGGGGATGCCCAGACGTGGGTCCCAGGCACTCCACACCAGTTGGAGTCAAGCTAGCCGGGCTGAAGAGAGGTGTTACCTCGAAACCGGTCCGGTCCTCGGATGCTTGATTCCGTTCTGGGAAGGACATGGCTTTTGTAGTTCGGACTGGACTGTTCCCATGGGGCAACAGGGTCAGAGCTGATTTGCATATCGCCATTGTCTAACCCAGGGTGGTGTGGAGTGCAAAAAAACGATGGATTTGGGCCCAGATCTTTTGACTGGGGGAGTGTGTGACATTGATCCACATTCAGTGCATCACTTGTTGTTTTTGCAATTGCCGCCCTAAGTGCGCTGGGGATGCCCAGACGTGGGTCCCAGGCACTCCACACCACTTGGAGTCAAGCTAGCCGGGCTGAAGAGAGGTGTTACCTCGAAACCGGTCCGGTCCTCGGATGCTTGATTCCGTTCTGGGAAGGACATGGCTTTTGTAGTTCGGACTGGACTGTTCCCATGGGGCAACAGGGTCAGAGCTGATTTGCATATCGCCATTGTCTAACCCAGGGTGGTGTGGAGTGCAAAAAAACGATGGATTTGGGCCCAGATCTTTTGACTGGGGGAGTGTGTGACATTGATCCACATTCAGTCCATCACTTGTTGTTTTTGCAATTGCCGCCCTAAGTGCGCTGGGGATGCCCAGACGTGGGTCCCAGGCACTCCACACCAGTTGGAGTCAAGCTAGCCGGGCTGAAGAGAGGTGTTACCTCGAAACCGGTCCGGTCCTCGGATGCTTGATTCCGTTCTGGGAAGGACATGGCTTTTGTAGTTCGGACTGGACTGTTCCCATGGGGCAACAGGGTCAGAGCTGATTTGCATATCGCCATTGTCTAACCCAGGGTGGTGTGGAGTGCAAAAAAACGATGGATTTGGGCCCAGATCTTTTGACTGGGGGAGTGTGTGACATTGATCCACATTCAGTCCATCACTTGTTGTTTTTGCAATTGCCGCCCTAAGTGCGCTGGGGATGCCCAGACGTGGGTCCCAGGCACTCCACACCACTTGGAGTCAAGCTAGCCGGGCTGAAGAGAGGTGTTACCTCGAAACCGGTCCGGTCCTCGGATGCTTGATTCCGTTCTGGGAAGGACATGGCTTTTGTAGTTCGGACTGGACTGTTCCCATGGGGCAACAGGGTCAGAGCTGATTTGCATATCGCCATTGTCTAACCCAGGGTGGTGTGGAGTGCAAAAAAACGATGGATTTGGGCCCAGATCTTTTGACTGGGGGAGTGTGTGACATTGATCCACATTCAGTCCATCACTTGTTGTTTTTGCAATTGCCGCCCTAAGTGCGCTGGGGATGCCCAGACGTGGGTCCCAGGCACTCCACACCACTTGGAGTCAAGCTAGCCGGGCTGAAGAGAGGTGTTACCTCGAAACCGGTCCGGTCCTCGGATGCTTGATTCCGTTCTGGGAAGGACATGGCTTTTGTAGTTCGGACTGGACTGTTCCCATGGGGCAACAGGGTCAGAGCTGATTTGCATATCGCCATTGTCTAACCCAGGGTGGTGTGGAGTGCAAAAAAACGATGGATTTGGGCCCAGATCTTTTGACTGGGGGAGTGTGTGACATTGATCCACATTCAGTCCATCACTTGTTGTTTTTGCAATTGCCGCCCTAAGTGCGCTGGGGATGCCCAGAAGTGGGTCCCAGGCACTCCACACCACTTGGAGTCAAGCTAGCCGGGCTGAAGAGAGGTGTTACCTCGAAACCGGTCCGGTCCTCGGATGCTTGATTCCGTTCTGGGAAGGACATGGCTTTTGTAGTTCGGACTGGACTGTTCCCATGGGGCAACAGGGTCAGAGCTGATTTGCATATCGCCATTGTCTAACCCAGGGTGGTGTGGAGTGCAAAAAAACGATGGATTTGGGCCCAGATCTTTTGACTGGGGGAGTGTGTGACATTGATCCACATTCAGTCCATCACTTGTTGTTTTTGCATATGTGACATGATCAGCAGTGGATTGCGGGTGCGCGATATATAGTTAGTACAACTAACTATATATGGAATTTCAATGGTTTTGTGTGAGTAAAATAAGGTTTTTTAAATGCTAATTCCTAACTATATATGGTCTATAACCTATGGTTTTTTCAGTGAATTTTCAAGGTTTTGTAAATGCTAATTCCTAACTATATATGGTCTATTGGTTTTTTAAAAGCTAATATCTATAGCTGTAAAATGTATTCTTCTTTAAATCCAAACATATTTTATATGTTTATTAATAATTTTTTTTTAAATATTTTTTTTGTTTCGCTCCCGGTTCGCGAACCGGGAAGCTTTCCGTTAGCTCAATTTGATGCCGCGACCCGGTCCGCGAACCGGTAAACGTTCCGTTAGCGCAACTGCCGCGTTAGAAATCAACATCGTGACGCGTCGCGGAAGCGCGACGTATCACGTTGTCGCGTAATGCGTCTTATGACGCGCCGCGTTAGCGCACCCGGAAGTGCTCCGGTACGCGAACTGAGACGCGAAGCGCAGCTCCCCGGAAGCGATCCGCGGCGCGTTCCGCAGCACGTAACATAAGCGTGAGAGGTCATGTGACTTGTTAATAAAACTTTTCATTGGTTCATTTAACTTTTGGTTTCATAATCATGTAAGGCTAGGTCAGGTGACCTAAAAATAACACTTTTCATTGGTTTAGAACTATTGTTTTTCCCAAATGATGAAAACCCCTCCTTCTTTCCTCACTCTGACTTTCATCATTGTGAGAGGAAGACCTTTATTCATAGTAGAGCAATGGCTTCAGTAGTTGCTTCAGCTGGTGCACCCCCACCACCACCTCCACCTCCTCATGGGAAGAGAGGACCACCTCCCCAGGTCATCACCAACACAGAGGAGGAAGAGGAAGAACTAGAGGAAGAAGAGAGAGAAGGACCACAGTTCTTGGAAGAGATGCCCCGGGTTTCCCATAGGAAAGCCAGTTTCATTTGGCAGTTTTTTTCAATCCCTCCAGGGCAGAAAAAAGTAAATGCGAGGTATGTCACCTGCCTCATTTGCAAAGAGAAATTATCAAGAGGGACTGATAAAAAGTATAGCTACGGGAACTATACCATGCATCGGCACATGAACAGGTGGCATCCATTGAATTACAGCCGGGCGGAGATACGTGACATGGAAGAAAACCCAACAGCAACTCCTGTGGCCAGGTCAACATCGTTAATATCGTTGACAGCAGCAGAGGCACGGGAAACCGTGCTAAACATCCAGGAGAATTTTGGGCATATGAAATATACTTGTCTGCACTGCGGTGCATTGATATCATGTGGTAACATGAGCATTAATTCAATCAACCTAGCTTATAACAATCACAATTGTCCTAACCGCCCCAGACAGTAATTTTTTTTTTGCTCCTGTTGAGCCCTTTTCAATGCCTGTTTTTTGTTGTTTCCCCCCCAAAAAAACCAAAAAAAATATAAAATTGTTCAAAAAATACAAAAAAAACAAAAAATGTTCAAAAAAAATATATATATATAAAACAACAAAACCATTAAAAAAAGTTCTTTTCAGAACTACCTCCCATTTCAAAAAAAATTGCTAGAATGTTTAGCACTCTGGCAAGCTCTATTTCTTTTAGTTCGCTTCCCAGTTCGCTTCCCGGTTCGCGAACCGGGAGCTAACCAAAAAAAAAAAAAAAGAAGAGTAAGTATAAGGAAAGTAAACAGAGAGTGATGTTCAAAGAAAGACAGCTATAGTGAGTAAACCAGAGATACTGTTTAATAGATCTATTTACCGAAGAAAAGACGGAAGAGGGTATAATTGTGAAAAACAAAATAGATAAGGAAGTGAAAGAAAAAAAAGAGAGTAGAACAATAACAAAGAAGACTTTCTTGGAGAATGTGAGTGAATGTTCAAAATAAGATTAAAACATGGGGAATAACAGAGAGAAAAAATAGAAAACAGAAAAAAAGAAGTAACAGAAAAAGATTAATTGAAACAGCAAAGAAATGTAAATAACATAGAGCCATATCATCAACATAGGCAATAAAAGTTTTGCAGCTTTTATCGGCAGAAATATGTGACCAAAGCCGCTTTTGCAGCAGAAAACTGCCGCTAAAACCACTTTTGCACCAGTTTTCTGCCAATAAAAACAGCAACAATTTTATTGGCTGTGTTCATAATATGCCCCTTAGTGTGCTTCAACTACACAGAGAAAGCATTATGAACAAGTAGTGAAAGAGTGATCAGTCAAAGACACTAAGAGTAATAGAGACGGAGTGAGTGAACAAGAGTGAGGAACTATGAGAAGAGAGGGACTGAGAAAAAGAGTGGAAGGAGTTGAGTAAGTAGGTAATAGAGAAAGGAATGAGGAAAGTAGCAAAGGCAGGAAACTGAGGGTTAAAGAAATGAAGCTGTGGAACTAATAGTAGGTGAATGTGATAGAAATGTAACGAAAAGAATACAAAACATTTACCTTATAATTGTCGTTAAATTACTCACTTTTTGTTTTTATACTTTCAATCTGTGAAAGAGAGAACAAACATTTGAAAAATATTAAAACATGTATTTAAAAATTACAAAACACAAGGGAAAAGATTGAAGGACAAACAGTTTTTCAACAACTTTGACACTGACAGAAGCTTCTGCTTCTCCAGGACCCCTACACAGTCCTAAAGATATACATTTTAAACTAACAGTATCTTGATGCAGATGAAGTGAGGCCTATCTTAAAACATGGTGCATCTTTTGCACTGCTGTTGTCTCAGAAAAGTGTCGCAAGACACTAACATTTTAAATGATTGCTTCAGGATGCCAATAAGATGTGTCCTATCCAGAGGTTTGTTTGAGGTGAGACCTACTCAGGGTTCCAAATGAAATTTCGAGTTGTTTGAAGAGAACAGAGGACATAATACATGTGAAGGCCTACCAATGAAGTAAGTCATGTCCACTTCACTCTTGAACAAAGGCCAGACCTCTTCTGTGTCCGTGGACAGACCTAAACTTCATCTGCACAATGTCATTCATAAACTTAGGAAGCACAGGTGATGTAATTGAAAAATGTGGAGTTTCTTTTCCTCATTTCACAATCACATCACCTGTGTTGCCTTTGCTTAGGTATCTCATAGTGCAGATGTAGTCCAGCATATTAAACAGTACCTAGAAGTGCATCACTGCATGCAACAACTTTGACACTTATAAAAGCTTTTGCTTCTGCATGCCCCCTACACAATGCTAATTATATACATTTTAAACTGATGGTATCTTGCTGGAGATGAACTGAAACCTATCTTGCAACATGGTGCATCTTTTACACAAAAGTGACCCACAATGGAGCAAAAGAGGCGCACGGCCACCATAAATCTGACCCTAACATTTTAAATGATTGTTTCAAGATGCCAATAAGGTGTAACCTATCCACAGATTTGTTTCAGGTAAGTCCTACTCAGGGTTGCAGATGGAATTTAGGTTTGTTGAAGAATACAGAGAAGATAATACATGTGGAGGCCTACCAACGAAGTGAGTAATGTCCACTGCACTCTTGAACAAATGTCAGACCTCCTCTGTCTCCAGGAACAGGCCTAAACCTCATCTACACAATGTGGTGTGTAATGTTAGGAAACACAGGTAATATAATTGAAAAACATGCACATTTTTTTGCTCATTCCACAATCATATGACCTGTGTTTCCTTTGCTTAGGTATCTCATTGTGGAAATGTAGTCTATCATATGAAAGACTACGTAGAATATGAGCACTGTATGCAAGAACTTTGACTTTTACAGAAGCCTCTCCTTCTCCATGCCTCCTACACAGTTCTAAATGTACATCATAAATGGAAACAGTACAGAATTAATTATACATGTTAAATGGTTTATTTTTGCTGTTCTCAGAATGTATCAAATTTCACTAAAAACAGTGACTTGAAGGTATTCATCATATACCAGCGGGGAAAAAAAAACACAATCAAAATGATTGTGTTTAAAAAACCCATACAACATAACAAATCAGAATTCAGAACTCCTTAAAGTTAACTTACTTTCCATGACGGCGAAGGATGTCCTATGAACAGCTTACACTCTGTTGTGCTGTTATTACTTTCAGCCCGCCACTTTCTGAAAGAAAACCTCCATCGTTTTGAAAAACATGTTACATACAATAAATGACTTCTTGCTCTCTACCACAAGTTTCCACAAGGCCAAATCTTGTCAGAGCCATTTATAACTCTTGGATTTCTTGTAAGCCAATCCCGTCATTTGGCATTTCCGCAACTTTCAGAATTAAAATGTTGAAGATCATTTTCACAATCCTGGACTAGTAATATCTTCCCCTTCTTCCTCAGTCATGTTCTACATTTCCTATGACACTGATACTGCTTACTATGAAGCAGACGTACACTACCTCTATGACTACTACAATTATTTAATTCTCTACATCACTTTTAATCACAAAGCAATGTAAAACAGTAGACAGCATTGCAGACTTACATTCCCTCTACTCTATGTTTTGATTGGCTGCTTCAATTAGCTTATAAAAAGAAATCGTTTTTCTGAACTCATTCAAAGTGCACTTATTTCTCCATGACGTCCAGTCTTATGGTTAGAAGTTATGTCTCTGAACTACACTTATCCTCAAGGCCAAATCGTGTAGGAGCCATTAGAACTTCTTGAAATTCCTCAGAGCACATCCCGAGATTCTTTCCCTAAAATTTTGGTTTTAAAAACACCAGGTAAGAGTTTTTAAGGTCATACGGCAATTTTTTTTTGAAAATTAAAACAGAATCATTGCAGAATGACCAGCCATTTCTAGACTTTAAATAAGCTGTGTAATGTCCTGATGTTATTGAAGGACCGTCATGATATATAATTGCTGCAGTTACAAAAGTCCTTCCTGATATTGACAACTGCGAAGCCACAAAATTTTTAATTAAAGTTGTCAATTTTGTTCCATCAGGCCTACATCGTTGGAACATTAAAATGACATACTGGCCATATGTTCGTATAAATAATGTGGACATCATTTCAGATTTACATTGGCTACACTCCATGTTGTGATCAGCTGCTTTTACTAGCTTATTAAAGGAGACTGATTTACTGTCTGGCAAAGTTAAATATATAAATCTTTCTGAGTCTACACTAGTAGTACTTGATACCCTACAGTTCTCGCAGTCATGCTGCCATTGATAAGAAAGCCCAAACAGCTGATCTACATCTACACCTTCAGCATGCAATACATCAAGCATATACATTAAAAACTCCTGACAATCTTGCTGAATATTTTGAGAGAATTGTGTTTGGCCTGAACATCTGTCTAACAGATTTCGAATTTCAGACACACTTTCTATGTTTGTTCTATCAGTGCTACATTTTTCTAAGACAGAATTTAACAAACTGCAAAATCTTTGATCAGAATTGACCACAATCTCTTCTTTTACATTTTCTAGAGAAAACAAATCATTAACCACTACATTAGCATAGCAGTTGACACCAGAACTGTTTTCAAATTGAAAACCAACAACATCTTCAACAGAATCCTTTTTGTTTCTGCTTATAATTTCAGGTTCATCGACTTTTCGTCTTTTTGCTACAACCTCCCCAGTATTGGTCACATTTCTTCGTTTCCGGCCTACCACACGTTTCTCAAACAAAGGATATTGAGGCAAAT
Source organism: Lissotriton helveticus (assembly GCF_964261635.1). Classification (NCBI taxonomy): domain Eukaryota; kingdom Metazoa; phylum Chordata; class Amphibia; order Caudata; family Salamandridae; genus Lissotriton; species Lissotriton helveticus. The sequence continues at coordinate 1,716,747,910 of NC_136059.1, forward strand.
GTGGCGCATACTCTCTTCTTAACCTATTGTATTCCTTAACACAATCTAGATCCGCACAAATGCTTGTGACATCACACTCAATCAAGTACAATCCCGATAAAGTTCTAACTCGTGACAATGCCACATATGCCATACCCTCCTTGAACACAGAACTGCCAATATTCACCAATGCACTGTCTACACTTAAACCTTGCGATTTATGGATTGTCACCGCATATGCCAAGCAAACAGGAAACTGCTTACGGCGAACATATAAGTCTTTTACAAGCAAAAATCTAGCAGAACAACGACCAATTAGCTGTACTTCCTCAATGCCATCAAATTTAATTTTTAAAAATTCAATTCCATCTCTATTTCTGTATTTTACAAAATCAACAACATTACCCATTGATCCATTTACCAGACCTCTTTCAACATGTAAATTCCTTCTTAAAATTATACGGCAGTTCAAGCACACATTCAGAGTCTTTTCAAAACCTGCAGTTTTAGATATACTCTTCTCTAATGAATCCAATTTTGTTTTCAGATTCTCAGACAAAATAATTGTTGATCCCATATGCTCTACTCTGTCAATAGCTTCCAGTTTCACAATCTCTTGCTTTTCTAAATGCAACATTTTGTTGTTGAATTTGGCACATTCTGCAAGAGTTGGCATCAAACATATTCCAGATTTCTTCTCAGTAATTTTCTGAAAAATATTCTCAGGCACAACATCTTGTTCTGCATATAAATTTGACAGTAATCGTGCATGTAAAGCTTCTTTCCCATGCTCGGTCACTTTTCCGATTCTAACATCTTGTAGAATAGTCTTGTAAACTTCATCCTTTGCCTGACGCATATTTTCATGCAGTTCAGCATAATTGAAGTTTAACCATATATTGACGTTGCCAATGCTGCCTAGGCACTTCCTGGTATCTTCATGCGTGAGCATTTTGAACACAGGTTGCCCTTTCACTGGTGTCAGCTGCAGAAGATCTCCAAAAACAATGATGTGTTTGCCACCAAATAACACATCATACTCTGTTTTGAGAACTTCTTGCATTCTCAAATGCACAAAGGCAAGCATGACATTGGAAACCATGCTTACTTCGTCAATGATAAGAAGTTTCATTTTCCTCAAGATTCTTGAAACTTCAAAACAAGCATCTCCAGATAGCTTGTGATATTGTAATTTGTTGTCATGCTCCACTGGCAGCATCAGTAAACGATGTAAAGTAATCCCTTTAATGTTATGTGCTGCCAGTCCAGTTGGAGCGGTGACAACACAAGACAGCGATGACTCTGTCCTTTCCTGCAAATAACATGAAATTGCTTTAATAAGGAAACTTTTTCCAGTTCCCGCTTCTCCACTCACGTACAGTCGGACAGGCTTCAACGACGTACATGAGCACTCTTTCTTGTCATGACTTAATCCATGATCAATTTGCATGGTAACTTCGTCATATATTTTCCTCTGCTCAATGTTGAGTTGTCTTTCCAACTCTTCTAAGTTAACCGCATCCTCCTGAGCATGTGCCATGGCTCTTTCCACTTCATTCATAGCAGTGGCAGCTTCATTTTCGATAACAGGTCCTCCTAGTGGATCCTGACTCAATGAATCAGAACTCTGACTGTCCTGAGAACTGTCTCTGGCAATCTCGGCTGCAATCATTGCTTCCTGCTCAATTTCCGCATTCAACATTTCTACATATTTGGGAAAAGCAGGACATTCTATGGTCTCCTTGGCGGCATTGAAAGAGTCTTCGTAACAGAGAAAATCTCCAAGCAGTTCCTCTTCTGCACGCCAAGGCTTGAAAAGTTGCAAAAGTGCTAAATAGAAAAACTCCTTTTTTTCAGGAGATTCGCCACTCAATTTTCGATGGTTTACCAAGTGGCATTTTCTTTGCTTGACCAGACATCCCTCACTTCCTATTACAGCATACACTCCTTTCTCAGTATCTTCTTTGATGTTCCTCTTGAATATGTAATTTTGAAGAACCTCATACAGACAAACATTCTCGAGGTGAATGCTTCGATTTGGATAATATGTATCCAACATGTTGGTCTTCAAAATGTCGGTACTGTTTGGCTCCTTTTCCGCCAAATACTCAATTTCCCGCAAAGGTTTGAGAACTCGATTACGCGTTGCAGCAAGACCAAGACTCGCCCAAACAATACTCCTGGACTTGGCATAGAGACTTGCTGAAGACAACTGGTCAGAACATTCGTACGCTCCGATTTCTCGATGCGACAACATCTTCAGACTGAAACTGTACAACTTCTTGCTGAGGCTCTTTTCATGGGAAATGTCCTCCCACATATCCTTCAATTCTGTCTTCTCTTTTTTGGTGATGTAAGATGTCACATACCGAGCCACAGCCATACAGTTATCAGCCACAAACTGTATATCCATGTTAGCATTCCACATGGACAAAATCACTGGGTTGTAGTCGTTGATGTACTTGGACTCTTCGTTCCTCTTCAAATTGTATGTGTTTTTAGGTGATTTCTTCATCACATTATGTCGCAGCGAAGACATCAAACTGTTTACTCTTCCTTTAGAAATCACCGGTCGTGGAAAGCCGAAACGACATTTGGTGTAGAACTTGTCCTTGTTTCGGAATTTACGACGACAGTACTTTCCACATCGATGGCTTTGGAAACGCAGAACTTTTTCTCTTAGGCTTTTCTTCTCCTTTGCGTTTGGAACAGCACACGTAGAATACTGTTGTATAAAACTCATCACTGAGTCTTCTGGATCCGTTCCAAATTTAGGTGCATCCTTGATCCACAGCAACATATGTATATGAGGAGCACCTCTTGCTTGGTACTCCTTTCTCCAGAAGAAATCCAACACCTCTCCAAGAGGTGGATTCTTCTTATTCATGATGAAAGACATCATAGCTTCAAATCTATGATTGAAGTACCTACATACATTGACTGGATCCAAAGAGCACAGTTCTCCGGGTGTCTTGAATTCGATGTTTTCTACGTTAGCATTTGCCTCTCGTAGAAATTCAAGTAAGTCTTCCCAGCCATACTCGGCACAGCTCAGAGTGAGGAACCATGTGGGAGTTCCTAAGTTCCTCAGCATACATTTTAAATCACCATGACGACGGTACCAGTACTCATTAGTACCACGCTGACACGCCATGAGATTAATCAGGTGAGAATCCAAAATACTGTCTTGGACATTGACTTTATCCATAAAGTCACTTGCCGAGATGTTTTGCATGTGTATACCACTTTTCAAGATGTGGTTCACTGCATATGACAGTCCAGACAGATCGCTTTCAAACAGGAGATGAAACAAATAAGGAATGCATTGTCGAAACCTAGCATCTCCTGCATACAATCGCAAAGTCCGGTATTCAGAAGCAGGAATTTGATGAGGTCGCTCATCATATCTTCCTCCCTGACCTGTTGGAAAAAGCTGTGGGAAACACCGAGCTTCCAAACTTTCCTCCCAAACACTAATGGGACTCCCTTTGGCTTGTTTCATTTGAAACAACTCAATAGCATTCCCCATGACTTCCTTGGAATGCAAAGGATGAACACTATAATGTTCATATATTTCTTCACTAGTAGAGGGTTCTACTTTCTCAATTTGACCAGCACACAAATCGCTATCCTCTTCCTCACTTACTTCCTCTTCTGCAAAATATACATTCTTATAGTATTTATTATTTTTTTTCAAATACAATGTTGCCTTTTTAACTTTCCTAACATCCACTAAATCTTGCCATATTTTCTTATTCTTTGTCGGAACCCCATTAACTAAGATAACCAGAGGTTCCTCTTCCACTTTTTCTACTCCAATTGTGTTAATGTTTTTCTTCAAATCTAGAGGCAAATAAACAACTCTTCCCTTTAATCCTCTCTGTAAATCTGATGGAGGCAATTTCCCTGTCTTTGGCTCCATTCTTACAATAGCCTGAAAGGGATGGATACTTTAATCAAAATAGATTCATAAGTATTTAAATCCTTCAATTCAGAAGGAATCTCAACCAATTCCAGATTATTATGAACTGCTCTAGCAGGCATCTGGTTTTGATTTAATTTGCAACAACAATAAGTACACACACGTTGATCCAATCCCTAATCAAAACAATTTTCTGCCATCAAGTATGTTGTGAAATCCTTCCATTCACTATTATTTTCCCTTTCACTTTTTGCATATAAATCCACTAACTTAGTCTGATTCTTATAATAAGTGCGTCGACAACACACACAAGTGAAATTTGGCCTCTCACTTGATTTGACCTGAAACGTCGCAATTTCCCTCTGGAAATTATCTGTACTGGAAACCTGTACACTATCTTCCACATTACCCGCTTCTTCTTGGTCAATTTCAACATTCTCCTCTTTACTTCCAAAGTAACAAAACTCAATTTCTTCACATATATTCTTCACATCTATTTCAGAACCATGCAAAAGAGCAGCGCATAATTGTTTAAGCATAATTGCTGGACTCTTAGCATAATACAACATTCTAACTAATTTCCTCACTTTATTATGATGCACTGCTAGCATCCTGAAATGATGAAAAACACTCTGGCATACTCTCCTGGAAAGACAAGCCAGTGAATGACCATGCAAACCTGTCACTTCTCTCACTCTGCAAGGATCTAATTCTTGCAACAACCTCATTTTCTGCTTCAAACTTTTCTTATTAAATGACCGTACAAAATCACAAAGCAAATTGATGGAATCCTGTCGCGCACTGCAAATACTACTACACTTCCAGGTGTACACAGGACCCTTAGCACGTCTTCCCAAAACCTCATTACCTAACACCTCTTCTGCCTCTGTTGTCACAAGTTTTTCTTTTTCAACTGGACAACCATCTTTCACTTCATAAGCACGACCACTGGTGTCAACTGCATGCACCAAATCATTATCCTGGAAATAACTCTCCTCATTAAAAAATGCCTCACAGCTTGAACTATGCATCCATTCTCCAGAAAAAACTTCACAAAAATTACTACGATTAACTATTCTCTTCCATCTACTATTTCTTTTGAAATCATAAATTGCCTTGTTTAGCTTCCTAATTCTATTGATTATCAAAATAAATAACTTACGTTTAATTTCAAATGCCTGATCAATAACTTTCTCAACTTTTTTTTTCTCTTATAAAAAACCACTTTCTGTTGACCTTTCTTAATATTTTTTAACAAATTGCCAATTATCCTGTTGCGGAACATTCGTTTACGAATGTCCCTAAACTGTTGTTTCCTTCTAATATCATGCACAGAGTTATCTCTTGCTCTAGCAGTAACATTTTTCATTGGCCTTTCCTTTCCGTTTGAATTGCTTCTCTTTTTCTGGACTGAAACATTTTCTGTAGTAATATTTTTTTTACTACAAATATTTCTTATGAATGTTTTTGTACTCTTACCCGGTGCTTTCTTGGTGACTTGACAAATCTTTTTATTAGAGGACTGCTGCTTTTTTTCATTCACCTGCTGTCTTTGACGTTTTGCAGCCTTTCTCAGTCTTTCTTTCGTTGGCATGGTGAAATCTTGAAATGATCTGCAGTTGAATCTGTGGTAAAATATATTAAAAAATGTTATTAACCACTATTACCCAACAGTAAATCAATAACAGTAATCAAAAACTTAAAACACTACTTGACATTTTTACATAGAAGATTTTTTAGTGCTTGGCAAATTTAGAATACAGAAATAGCAGAAAAGAAATGGAATTTATATTCATGTTACCTGTGCTATTTTATATGTGAATCTGATCTAATTTTATGAGCATATTTTAATATTTTATTGAAGACACTACACATAACCTGTTTTTGAAGGTGTCTTTATTTTTAAATTAAACGGTTTACATTTTTACTTTTTATTTATTATAAATTTTTAAAATAAATGTTTATAGTTCCATAGGCTCAAGCACGTCAGCTTCCCATCCTATGTCATATAATTCGGACAAATCTGCATCCTCATCACGTTCTTCTTCATCCTCAGGATTTAAATCATCCAAGGGATCAACATCCACTGATGTTTCGATTACGAGTTCAATGATGAGGTCAAAATCAACTGATTGCTGATTGTCGCTCATGTTGATGTTGTCTTTATTTTTAAAGAAAGATAACAACAATGAGATGTTGCAGAGTAAGAGACAAATCTCAGAGATTATAATAGTAAAATTGTTTAACAAGAGTAACATTTTGCAGCTATTATATAGCCATGTCCAGCGATGCTGAGCAGGTGAAGCCTATGTCTAATTTTTCAGTGAACAGGACTCATCTCTTCTTAACCTTGGATAAGCCTCACCGACTTTGTGTCCCCTGCACATACTTAAATGTAAAGGGGCAGATTTATGTTAAATGGCACATCCCCAGGCATGCACCAGTTAACGTGCACCGCTGCTCTGCCACCCATGGTGTGCCGCATTTACAATCAGATAGGAGAAAGCTACGTCAAAACCCTGCGCCTGCTTGAAGCAGGCATAGGTCTTGACGCAACATTGTGGAGATGGGGCACCCCTGAGCCTTGCTGGAGCTGCATCACACTTGCGATACAACTCCAGCAATGCGCCACCTTTATGGCACAGATGCGTCACGCATCTGTGCCATTTTTGCCCCATGCTGCGCCGCATTGTAAATGCAGCACACCATGGGTGGCGGAACAGCAGCGCAGGATGACTGGCACATCCCTGGTGATGCGCCAGTCATCATAAATCTATCCCTAAGCTTCTTATCTTGTTAGAGATGAACCGCCATATGTATCATCAAACTATTTTGCATTTCCTAAATAGCGAATTTTAAGGGATAAATAGCGATTCTTTACCATTCCTAATTTGCGATGAGCAAATTGCTAATTGCAAATTACCCATTCATTTCCATGGGCCAGGAGGCCCATAGGAATGAAGGTGCAATTTGCGATTAGCAATTAGCTCATCGCAAATTAGGAATTTTTCCAAAGGTGCAGGGGTGTCTCAAGAACACCCTGCTGCACCCCCTGAAAAAGAAATTTGGGGGCATATGGCGCACATACATGCCCTAAGGGCATGTATGGGCGTCATATGGCACCTTTTGTTTTTTGGAAAAAAAGCTTTTTGAAAAGAATTCGCAAATTACCACCAACTAGAAGTTGGTGGTAATTTGCAAATCCTTAATGGCATTTTTTGCATATTTTTTGTTTGATACATTGCATTTAAGGAATCGCAAAATTTGCAAATCCTTCAGTGCAATCGCAAAATAAGGAATAGCAAATTTTGCTATTCCTTATTTTGCATCAAACTTGTTTGATACATACCATTTGTCTAATTAGCATTCGCAAAGGCTGAAATTCACAGAATTTTGGCCTTTGCGAATGCTAATTAGCTTGATACATATGGCCCCAAGTGAGGCCTGTCTTGCAACATGGTGCATCTTTTGCATCACTGCTGCATCGGTTTCATGTGGCACGGTTTTTTTACACCATGACACATCTGCCTAAATGCATCAATTTGTAATTTTGTCGCATCATAGCAAATGTTTTGCACCGCCGCTGCATCAGAAAAGTGACGCACAGTGGCGCAAAAGAGGCATACACCTATCATAAATCTGTCCCTAGCATTTTAAATGATTAATTCAGGATGACGATAAGGTGTGGCCTATCCAGAGGTTTGTTTAAGGTGAGGCCTACTCAGGATTGCAGATCAAAGTTACACTTGATGAACAATACAAAGGAGATAATACATGTAAAGGCCTTCCAATGAAGTAAGTTATGTCCACTTCATTGTGCCAGTCATCATAAATCTATCCCTATGCTTCTTATCTTGTTAGAGATGAACTGCCATATGTATCATCAAACTATTTTGCATTTCCTAAATAGCGAATTTTAAGGAATAAATAGCTATTCTTTACCATTCCTAATTTGCAATGAGCAATTTGCTAATTGCAAATTACCCATTCATTTCCATGGGCCAGGAGACCCATAGGAATGAAGGTGCAATTTGCGATTAGCAATTAGCTCATCGCAAATTAGGAATTTTTCCAAGGGTGCATGGGTGTCTCAAGAACACCCTGCTGCACCCCCTGAATAAGAAATTTGGGGGCATATGGCGCACATACATGCCCTAAGGGCATGTATGGGCGTCATATGTCACCTTTTGTTTTTTGGAAAAAAAGCTTTTTGAAAAGAATTCGCAAATTACCACCAACTAGAAGTTGGTGGTAATTTGCAAATCCTTAATGGCATTTTTTGCATATTTTTTGTTTGATACATTGCATTTAAGAAATCACAAAATTTGCAAATCCTTCAGTGCAATCGCAAAATAAAGAATAGCAAATTTTGCTATTCCTTATTTTGCATCAAACTTGTTTGATACATACCATTTGTCTAATTAGCATTCGCAAAGGCCGAAATTCACAGAACTTCGGCCTTTGCAAATGCTAATTAGCTTCATACATATGGCCCCAAGTGAGGCCTGTCTTGCAACATGGTGCATCTTTTGCATCACTGCTGCATCAGTTTCATGTGGCACGGTGTTTTTTACACCATGACACATCTGCCTAAATGCATCAATTTGTAATTTTGTCGCCTCATAGCAAATCTTTTGCACCGCCGCTGCATCAGAAAAGTGACGCACAGTGGCGCAAAAGAGGCATACACCTATCATAAATCTGTCCCTAGCATTTTAAATGATTAATTCAGGATGACGATAAGGTGTGGCCTATCCAGAGGTTTGTTTAAGGTGAGGCCTACTCAGGATTGCAGATGAAAGTTACGCTTGATGAAGAATACAGAGGAGATAATACATGTAAAGCTCTACCAATGAAGTAAGTGATGTCAACTTCATTGCGCCAGTCATCATAAATGTATCCCTAAGCTTCTTATCTTGTTAGAGATGAACCGCCATATGTATCATCAAACTATTTTGCATTTCCAAAATAGCGAATTTTAAGGAATAAATAGCGATTCTTTACCATTCCTAATTTGCGATGAGCAAATTGCTAATTGCAAATTACCCATTCATTTCCATGGGCCAGGAGGCCCATAGGAATGAAGGTGCAATTTGCGATTAGCAATTAGCTCATCGCAAATTAGGAATTTTTCCAAAGGTGCAGGGGTGTCTCAAGAACACCCTGCTGCACCCCTGAAAAAGAAATTTGGGGGCATATGGCGCACATAAATTTTAACAACATTCCTTTACCTCAAAAACGATTTTCAAGTCATAATTTGAAAACACTGCCCACGGGGAAATGACTTAAAATGTCCTTAAGACACATGAAAGTGTTTTTTTAAAGCCTTTGCAAGTTTTTGGGTCACTTTTAACATGGCTATGTAACTCAAACAGTCAAAATCTAAATTTACCATGCACAGGTGGGACCATATTTACAAGGAATGTGCCCCACGGGGAAAGGTCTTTTAATGTAATATGGGAAAAATGACATCAGAGACACTGAAATGCCTTATAAAGAAGCATACACCATTATATCCTTGTCATAAATTTACAAACCATTCCTTTTCCCCAAAAACGATTTTCAAATCATAATTTGAAAACACTGCACATGGGGAAATGACTTAAAATGTCCTTAAGACACATGAAAGCGTTTTTTGATTGCCTTTCCAGCATGGTTGGGTCACTTTTAACATGGCTATGTAACACAAACATTCAAAATCTAAATTTGCCATGCACAGGTGGGAGCATATTTACAAGGAATGTGCCCCACGGGGAAAGGTCTTTTAATGTAATATGAGAAAAATGACATCAGAGACACTGAAATGCCTTATAAAGAAGCATACACCATTATGTCCTTGTCATAAATTTAAAAACCATTCCTTTTCCCCAAAAACGATTTTCAAATCATAATTTCAAAACACTGCACATGGAGAAATGACTTAAAATGTCCTTAAGACACATGAAAGCGTTTTTTGATTGCCTTTCCAGCATGGTTGGGTCACTTTTAACATGGCTATGTAACACAAACATTCAAAATCTAAATTTGCCATGCACAGGTGGGAGCATATTTACAAGGAATGTGCCCCACGGGGAAAGGTCTTTTAATGTAATATGAGAAAAATGACATCAGAGACACTGAAATGCCTTATAAAGAAGCATACACCATTATGTCCTTGTCATAAATTTAAAAACCATTCCTTTTCCCCAAAAACGATTTTCAAATCATAATTTCAAAACACTGCACATGGAGAAATGACTTAAAATGTCCTTAAGACACATGAAAGCGTTTTTTGATTGCCTTTCCAGCATGGTTGTGTCACTTTTAACATGGCTATGTAACGCAAACATTCAAAATCTAAATTTGCCATGCACAGGTGGGAGCATATTTACAAGCAATTTGCTCCACAGAGAAAGGTCTTACATTAAAATGGGAAAAATAACATCAGAGACACTCAATTGCCTTATAAAGAAGCATACACCATTATGTCCTTGTCATAAATATTATAACCATTCATTTTCCTCAAAAACGATTTTCAAGTCATAATTTGAAAATACTCCACAGCTCCTATGCACAATAACACCCTGTCAGTACTAATACTTCACATTTTCTCCAATTACATTTTCTCAAAGAAACAAAATCTATTTGTAAAACACTTGAGACAAAGCAACATTTGAAAAACACAACTTTCTTCATAATTTTCTCCTTAAAGCACACTATTCTCTATCTAAATTAAAGAAATCTTTTCTCACCTTAGCAAATACTTTGAGTTTCAAAACAGTCTCAGAAACACACCAATTTGTCTTCAGCAGAGCAAAAGGTATGCACTCCAGAGTCTGCAGCTATCAAAAGCACAGAAATGCTGTAATTCTTCACACATATCTCTCATGTCACCCAATCAAAACTCTTCCCTTTTTTTTTTTCAAATCAAAACCCTTCCCCCCTCTGCCCCTTCTGCCTTTTTTGCATAGCAACCACCTCCTTGAAGGCCTCTGGTGTTTGCAAGTTCACACAACAATGTTGCAATTGAACTCTGAACTCTCAGTGCACCTCATATCCAGTGCATTCTTTCTTTTAATGATTTTTTCTTGACCACTCAAAATACATCTTTCAAAGAACTCATCCATGCACCCTAACTTTCTGTTTTCAGCAATCAAAATCCACCAATCACTGTTACTGCTTCATTAACACAGAAACTCCACAGTTTTTTTCATTTTAAACTCTTATTTTTTCAACTGCCATTTCATTGCCACACTACATCTGACTGCAGGAGAACCTTCTCTCACCATGTTTTCTGTCTGGATTGTTGGACATAGTTACATCTATTGGGCTCAGAGGTATGCTGAGAACAGGAATTTACCTAACCTCAATTTACAAGATGTGGAAATTAAGTGGTTTGGCCACAGAGGATTAAAATGTCACCAATTGATACCATTGGTGAAAACCTTTATGCATTTGCCAAAACCTGACCTGTTAATTGTGCACTGTGGAGGTAGTGATTTGGGCACTTTGACTGGGGTAGGTCTGGAAATGCTTTTAAAGGACACCTTTGAGCAATTAATGGCACTTTTTCCTCAGACTGCCTTGGTATATTCAAATATATGCCAAAGACAGAAATGGAGGTGGTCAAACCAATTTTGTCCACAAATTGAGAAGTCGAGGAAGCATGTAAACAAATCTGTTTCAGCTTACATGAGAGACCATGGAATGGGCTCCCTGTACAACAATAACTTGCGTTACTACATGCAAGATATCTACAGAGGAGATGGAGTTCACTTCTCAGATGAGGGCAACAGAATTTTCATTCTTAATTTAAGACTGTGCATTGGTACCTACTTATAAGTACCTAAATGTACCATAAACCCAAAAGCTCTTCTCAGAGCTACCCTACATCTGATCACTCACAATTATTATTTTACTCTAACATTTTTCACTAATTTTCAACAAAGTACGCTCCCTGGGGCGCTACCCGGTACGCGAACCGGGAGCTAACCTCGCTAAATTTTTAAAAAAATGTTTTTTTTTCGCACATATGGGCCTCCTCAGCCACCCTCAGAAAACCTAGGGGGTCAAGATAAGTCTACCGTGCCCCCTTCGACCCATTCTGAACATTATTTGCCCTCCATCTTGTATCTTTATTCGTCCGAAACACAAAATGGTGGACTCTCGTAACGCTTAAGGTTCGCGAACCGGGGCGCTCGCCAGTTCGCGTACCGGGTCGCTCCCTGGGAAGCGCACCATCAAAAAAGGTGGGAAAGTAGTTTACAGAAAAGCAACTGGAGACAATTTCACCAAATATAGATTAGCTCATAATACATACCAATGCCAACCATTTTCACAAATTTGATTGAAATTCCATTTAACCATTTAGCCTGTAGACCTCTCTAAATACCCTGAGGTAAATTACTTCACAAAACACATCTGAAGTGTTGGAATTGACAACCAATTAAAATGTTACTTTCATTTTCTACTTTTTTTACCTGACATTTGATTGGCTATGTACCTGAATATATATAAAGGAAGAGAGAGAAACACAGCCATTTTGACTACTACTTCCTGAACTACATTGCAAGATCATTTTCACTCACAACTTAAACTTGTTTTTAGAAGGTGAGATATTATTTTATAAATTTGAAAACATTTTCAGATAGTTATATACTATCCCTCTGTAAGAGTTAGACATTGAGAAAGGCTTCTTGATTATAATTATGGATTGATTTAGGTTTCTGTGGTATAATTATGAATTTACTTAGGCTTCTTCACAGGCACTTTTTAATAGTACTACTTCACGCCTGAAACCATACAGTGCCCATAGATAACTTCTCAGTTATAAACTCACAAGTACCTGTCAGAACTTAAACCCAACAGTGCCCTATCTCTACTGATATAATTATTTTTTATGCAAATTACAGCAATAAAATGGAAGGTGAGCAGAATATTTCCTTCGAAATTGTTCTGGAGAACAACACAGAAAAAGATATTGAGGATAATGATGACTCAGATTTCATGGATGAATCACGGGACCATGAATTAGTTCAATGTGTAGAATCTGTGGAACATTTACTTCATTATGATGACGGTCAAATGTGGGAAGTTATGTTCACTCAACAAGAGGACATATCTGACAGTCAAATGTTAGACATTCTATTAAATTTTGAAAAACAATCCGAAAAATAAAATTATATGTAATATTAAAAAATTATTTGAGTCTTTAATCATTTTTAAATGTAATTCATAAACTAGTGAAATGTTAGAAATGTTATTAAATTTTGAAACACAATTACATTAATAAATAATTTTTAAAAAAATTAAAAAATTAAAAAATAATCAACAAAACCAACAATCAATTAACATACAGTATTTGAAAAGTCTATCATTCTTTTTTCCTTATAGTACGCTGCCCAGAACGCTTCCCGGTTCGTGAACCGGGCGCTACCCACGCAAAAAAACAAAAATTTTTTTTTTCTTTTTTTGCCCCGCGGGGCCCTTTTAAAGCCTCCACATTAAACCTAGGGGGTCAGGGAGGATCTACTATGCCCCCTTATGGTCATTTCCCCCTTTGTTTTGGCCTCCTCTTGTCTCTCAATCCTACCGAGAGACAAGATGGCGGCCGCTCCGGACTGTTTAGAATGTTGACAGACACCGGAGAGCCAATCAGCTTCGCTACGCTAAGTTCCGTTACGCGTAAAGTCCGCGAACCGGAGCGCTGCCCGGTCCGCTGTTACAGATATATATCTTTTTTTGAACGTTAATTTCTCAAAATCCACTGAAGCACATATATTGAGACCTAGCAAAGGCACATCGGGCTACCAGTCCCTACAATTTTGCCAAGTTACGTGGAAATCCATTCAGCCGTTCGGGCTAAAAGTGAGGCCAACCGCCCTATGGAAAACTCAATGTTAAAAACACGTTTTGGGACCCCCCTTTTTTCTCGGCCCCCCCTTGACGAACCCCCCCCAAATTTCCAGGGGCTGCTCAAAAACAAAATGTTCCATTTTCCAGAAAATTTCAGCCAATTCCGTCCACAAACGCCAAAGTTATTAGACATAGAAGTTTCAAAAATCCCATAGAGAAAAAATCCTAACTATATATACCTACTGGCGACCGCCAGTAGGTAATATATATATATATATATATATATATATATATATTTTTTTTTTTTTGTCGCTCCAACTCCATCAACGCCTGCACACAGAACTCACGGCGGGTGCACAACACACGGGGATGGAACCCGTTTTGTTTCTCGCCAAAACATCGCTCACTTGTGCACTCATAGGTCGCAGTTTCCCTCCGCAGACGCGAATGCAAATTCACTGAAAAAAACATAGGTTTCAGGAGTTATATAGTTAGGAATTAGCTTTTAAAAAACCTTTGAAATTCACTCAAAAAACTATAAGTTTTAGTGGTGTTATAGTTGGCTGGACATTTTACTCATACAAAACCATTGAAATTGCTCCTATATAGTTAGTTGTACTAACTATATTTCGCGCACCCGCAATCCACTGCTGATGATGTCACATATTAGATCATTCATGACATGGTCAGTGGCATCACTGATGACATCTCAAATGACATCACTGATGACATCACTGATGACATCATCCAGTGAATGTGGTTTGCTTCGTTATTTAAATATGCATTATATATATAGCAATTTGCATTGAAGAATAAGTGGATATATATAAATAAATATTTGGATGGAGGATTTAGTAGCAGTGTAATTGACTGTTTACTTGGCCAATTTATAATGTCTCACTAAATATAGTGGATAGTGACTAAACTGTGTGAATATCTGTATCACTTTGTCAGTTGTTGTGTAAACTGATTCTACAGTTGGTGACCGTCCTGCTCCCAGCAGAAGCGGTCGCTCCACACGCTGCTCCACACCTCACCTGGTATCGTAGCGATCTCGCCTTGCACTGCTTCAGCCTGCATAATTATCTCATTTAAATTCATAGCGATAGATTGCCCCGCCTGCCTATTACTAATTAATAAATTGCTGAGGTATATTTGATCGTAGCGCTCGTTTGCCAAGGCGCGCTTGTACAACCTTTAACTTGTGCTGTTGTGCTGCCTGCAGATTTATTTTGCCTGATTGTGCTGACGCCACTGCCATTTGCTTCGCGCTATTGCCGATCGTGCCCCAGTCCTGTTTCGTTATTGGCTTGCTGCCATTTTGTTTGTTGTTGTTTGTGCCTCCCTGCCCTGATCTCCACCCCACTACCGCCTCCCAGCTGACCCTCCCTCGCCCCTCCCCTTCCACTTTCCACATATGACAGATGGTTTTGCATGCAGCGTTCACGCGCAGCGAACGCGCCCCATGCGCGCCGAAGGTGCGCCAAAGGTAAGCCCGTCTACGCCCGTCCGCGCCAGGACCGCGCCCAGCACCATACCCTCTGGTCCTCGCAAAACCCTCTCCTCCCGTATAACGTACGACGCCCCTACCCTCTTTGCCCTTAACCCCGGACGCACACCACAATGCTGCGAGGCTGCCCCTGGACGCACCCATGGACCCTTCGCCTGCCACTCCTGCAAATTCGCCTGCATCAGGACCCACACCAAATCCACTAACCCCAAACACAGCTCCGACTACAACCACCTGAAGTGCATCCTGCTCAACACCCGCTCGGTACACAGACACTCCATTGCACTCTGGAACCTACTCGACAACACATCTCCGGACGTCGCCTTCCTTACAGAAACCTGGATGAACGCCTCATCAGCGCCCGACATCGCCATAGCCATCCCAGACACTTACAAGATCATCCGCAAAGACCGCACCAACCAAACAGGAGGAGGCATCGCCATCATCCATAAGAACACCATCCGAATCATGACCAGCTCTGACGACAACCTCACGACCGCCGAACACCTTCACTTCCAGATCCACACCGACCCCAGGACCACACCTAGAGGCACCCGCACGCAATTCAACGAAGACATCACTGACTTCATCAGCCCACATGCCCTCACCTCCGAGAACTACATTCTACTGGGAGACCTCAACTTCCACCTGGAAAAGAAAACCGACAGAAACACCATCACCCTTCTGGACAACCTGGCCAATCTCGGACTCAAACAACTTGTTGACAACCCCTCCCACCTCGCCGGACACACGCTCGACCCTATCTTCACCTCCAGCAAACACATCTCCTTCGACCACACCACAGCTCTCCATTGGACGGACCACAGCTGAGTACACTTCAGCTACAAAAAGACCTCGTCTCACAACCCCCCACAACCTATTTCTCGTAGAAACTGGAACAAAATCACCACCGACCAACTCTTCACATCGCTTAACCAAAACCCTCCTGCCATATTATCGGACCCAAACCAAGCTGCCACCGAACTCACACAATGGATCACCCACAGCGCAGATGAATTAGCACCCCTGAAAAAACAACAGATCAGACTAGGTAGCAAAAAGGCCCCCTGGTTCAACGATGACCTTAAGAAATCCAAGAAATGATGTCGTACTCTCGAGAAATCCTGGAGAAAAAACCCAACCACCAACAACCTGACCACCTTCAAGGACGCCACCCGCAAACACCACCAATTGATCCGATCCACCAAGAAATCAGCATTTAAGGATCGACTCGACAACAACGCCCACAACAGCAAGGAACTATTCAACATCGTCAAAGAATTTACCAACCCCACCGCCGGCACAAACGACATCACTCCCTCCCAAGCGTCTGCGACTCTTTATCCTCTTTCTTCCACAACAAAATCGCCGACATACATAACAGCTTTGAAAACCAATCTGAAGAACAGTCCACTCCACCCACCCCCGAACCAAATCAGCACTCTCACAACCTTTTCTCCTGGAACCCAATCACTACCGAAGACACCATCCACCTGATGAACTCCATCCACTCAGTATCGCCAACCGACCCATGCCCCCACCACATTTTCAACAAAGCAGACTCCATCATCGCACCCCACCTCCGTGATGTCATCAACTGTTCCCTCAACTCCGCTACCTTCCCAGAAAGCTGGAAACATGCCGAACTCAGCGCCCTTCTAAAGAAACCCACAGCAGACCCCTCTGAACTCAAGAACTACCGCCCCATCTCACTCCTCCCATTCCCTGCCAAAGTCATTGAGAAAGCCGTCAGTAGTCAGCTCGCCGCCTTCCTTGAATCCAACAATTCCCTCGACCCCTCACAATCCGGCTTCCGAGCTAAACACAGCACCGAGACCGCCCTCATCGCAGCAACAGACGACATTCGAACTCTACTGGACAACGGAGAAACAGTTGCCCTCATCCTACTTGACCTCTCAGCCGCCTTCGACACAGTCTGTCATAACACCCTAATAGAACGCCTCAGCAACGTCGGTATACAAGGAAGAGCCTTGGACTGGATCATCTCGTTCCTCGCCGGGAGAACCCAAAGAGTCCGACTCCCCCCATTCAAATCAGACGCCACTGAATTCATCTGCGGCGTACCACAAGGATCTTCACTCAGCCCCACCCTCTTCAACGTTTACATGAGTCCTCTCGCATCTATCGCGCGACAACACAACCTCAACATCATCTCATACGCAGACGACACCCAGCTGATCCTCTCCCTTACCAAAGACCCAAACACCGCCAAAACCAATCTTCACGAAGGAATGAAAGAAGTAGCCGAATGGATGAAGAACAGCCGTTTAAAACTTAACTCGGACAAAACGGAAGTCCTCATGTTAGGATCATCCCCCTCGGCCTGGGATGACTCATGGCGGCCACCGACCCTGGGTACAGCACCCATACCCACAGATCATGCACGTAACCTGGGCTTCATCTTAGACTCCTCCCTTTCGATGACCAGACAAGTCAACGCCGTCTCATCTTCATGCTTCAACGTCCTTCGCATGCTCAAAAAAATCTTCCATTGGATCCCCACCGAAACAAGAAAGACAGTCATCCACGCACTGGTCACTAGCCGACTGGATTATGGAAACACCCTCTACGCCGGAACCACAGCCAAAGTACAGAAAAACTCCAACGTATCCAAAACGCCTCAGCCAGACTCATATTGGACATCCCCCGTCAAGCTCACATTTCTGGTCACCTGAAAGACCTCCACTGGCTCCCAGTCAACAAGAGAATAACGTTCCGTCTCCTCACCCACGCACACAAGGCCCTCTACGACCTAGGACCTGAATGCCTCAACACAAGACTGTCCTTCTACACACCCACCCGCCAACTACGTTCATCCAATCAAGCCCTCGCCGCAATTCTGCGCATCCATAGATCCACCATGGGAGGAAGATCTTTCTCCTACTTAGCGGCCAAAACCTGGAATTCTCTCCCTTTTCACCTCCGCCTTACACAGAACCACCTCTCCTTTAGAAAACAGCTAAAAACCTGGTTATTCGATAAATAATGCTCACACCCTCCCTCAAGCGCCTTGAGACCCTCTGGGTGAGTAGTGCGCTATACAAATTCCGAACTTGAACTTGAACTTACTAGCTATGTGAAAGTCTATATTAGTTATTGATTAGTTAACTGAGTATTTGTATGGGAGTGTGAAAGTGTGTGTAGTTCGGTGGAGGGTGTGTGACTGTCCAAAGATGTGTGAATAGTTTATTCAGTAGATATATTAAAACTACATGTTCTAACAGTTTGGGTGAGGGAATCTCTTTATGGGTGTGGTGATGAGCAAATATATTTCTCAAAGGTACAGGTCCAACAAACTAGAAAAATAAAAGGCAGTGTATGTGTCAGTTGTTGTATATAAATAAGTATACATAAGACACAATGATTGTGTGAGTGACTGTATGGATAACTGTATACTTGTAATAATGATTTTATAATTCACTAAGTATGACTTACTATCTAAATGAATAGAAGAAGTGGTGTTTGTATAAGTGTTTTGCTAATAAATATGTAATTATGATCCATTGTTTGCATAAGTGAGTAGGATGACTTCATATGTGAATAGGATGCGTGTTGTTGTTCAATGTCGATATAGATGTATAAGTATTTTTGATAGTGTTCTATTGTTCATTGACAGCATGTATGAGTGAATCCACAGGTAAGGGATTAGATGTGTGTATACATGTATGAATCACTGAGTGGATTTTTAGATATGCTGTGACAATGGATTTAAATATGATACTCTGTATTTTACAAAGAGTGATGAAAAATTGTAATAGTGTATGAAAAGGTGTATGTGATTGTCACGTGGATGATGTCATCAGTGACGTCATCAGTGATGTCATTTGAGATGTCACATGTAACTTAACAAATGAAGAGAGCATAGTGCTCCAACATCATAACAGTAGTGTTGTTAAGTTGCAAAACATATATCAAATATATTTAAAAAGATTGCTCTAATGCAAATGCATCTCAAAGAGAAGAAAGAAGTTGCCAATAAATTGCACATTTCATATCCCCGAATTTTGTATAGTCAAATTCATTATAACAGTACTAGGTTGTGATTAATATAAGTGCTAACTAGAGTGCAAAACGAAATAATATTAACAAAAACTTAAAAGATTGATATATTCTGATTAAAAAACAAACGACGGCTGAAAAGTCCAAATAGAGAACCTAAATCAAAACTTATTCAATATGAACATTGAATCCTACATACAATTTCATCATTAATATGTATATCCCATTTATCAGTAATATTTTGAAATAGAATCAGAACAATTGAAACTGAATCAGACGCACTAAATTAAACCAATTCATTGAGATATCATGTTACAAAAAATGGTGTAATTCATCAAAAGCATTTAACCAATTAGGGGATCTCGTATCAAGTAACATGATAAAGTAAGCCTCTCTTTGTCTAAGTAGTCTTTCACGATCCCCACCTCTCCCGGGGTTTGGTACAGAGCATAGCAGAGTGTACTTTAGATCTTTCAGTTTTTTGTCATGGACCGCCTTGAAATGGCGGGCCACAGGATAGTTCATGTCTGAATTGACTATTGCCCTTATATGTTGCAAAATGCGCTGGTTGGCAGGCAACTTTGTACTCCCGATGTAGGAGAGTGAACAAGTGCAGGTGAGTTTATAGACAACAAAGTCACTACGACACGTGAGATGCTCAGTTATTTGCATGGGTAACTCACTAAAAGCTGATTTATAGTGAGTGTTGTTTTCAGCAAAATTGCAAGCCCGGCAAGATGTGCACCTAAAGAAACCTGTTTTAATTAACCAGGGATTTTTGATGGAAAGTTCCGGTTGACTTTTGTCCAGAGCATCCTTCATAGATGGAGCCCTCCTAAATGTAATGGTTGGTGTTTGAGGTAACAATGGGCTCAGAATAACATCTGTTAGTACAATAGGCCACTGTGTTTTAATGATATGCCTACGTTTCTGTACTTGAGAGCAGTAGGTGGTAATGAATCTTACTGAGCTGCCCAAAGTGGGTTCTGGAGAAGGTCTAGAACCCGGGGTCAATAATTGTTCCCTTGGGCGGTCTAAGGCTTTAGAAAGGGCACGGTTCAATGCATCTTGTTTATATCCGCGTCTCAGGAATCTTTGCATAGACTCTGCTAGACACTGATTGGTCACCTCGGGATCACTACAGATTCTTTTGATGCGAATAAATTCGCCCAGCGGAAAACTTTGGATAGTGTGGGGTGGGTGTGAACTGCGGGCGTGAAGATTGGAATTACCCGCAGTGCTCTTCCTGAATAATTTGGTGTGTAACTGTCCCTGATCTATATAGACTTGGACATCCAAAAATTCTGCACAGGTAGATGTTATAGTGGCAGTGAACTTTAAATTTCTGTTGTTGGCATTAATATCGTTGACAAAGAGGGCAGCTTGTTCTTGCGTACCCCTCCAGACGATAAAAATGTCGTCTATAAACCTCCAATAGTAGGCAAGATGTTCAAGCCATTTGCTATGTGTTCTATGCAGGACGTGCTCCTCCCACCAGCCAACATGTAAACACGAATAGCTGGGGGAGAAGCACGAACCCATAGCCACACCTCGTTCTTGGTGGAAGATTTCCCTGTCAAATTGAAAGTAGTTGTTAAACAAACAAATTCGTATCATGTCCAACAACATTAAATTATGTTCCCTGAAAGTGGCTGCCTTAGTATCCAAAAAATACTTAAACGCTTCTATACCTTGCAGATGATTTATGCTTGTGTAAAGCGATTCTATGTCCATGACCAGAAAACAGAAATCAGTGCAGCAAGTAACTTCACTAATTTTAACTAAAAAATCAGTGGTATCTTTAAGGTAAGAGGGAAGTGAAACCATGTGATTTTGAAGAAAAAAGTCAACATAGTTGGAAATGTTCTCATTCATACTCCCTTGTGCAGAAATAATAGGGCGTCCTGGAACCGGGGAAATACACTTGTGAATTTTAGGCAAAAGATAGAAAAGGGGAGTGATGGGATGTGTTACATTCAAAAATTTCGCTTCCTCTTTTGTGAGGAGACCAAGTCTTTGCCAGCAATTGATATTTTTTCTGGTGTTGTCATAAGTTTTCAACATGGCAAACTTGCTTGATTTTGTGTAGCATGAGGGATCACCCAACTGGAGTGTTGCCTCTTGAAGATAGTCAGATTTTGACCATAGTACAGTGTTCCCACCTTTGTCCGCACTTTTAACTATCACATGTGTATTGCCTTGTATTTTCTTGATAAGTGCAATGTATTTTAGATTATTGAAATCTGTCTGTTTTTTCTTTCCCAGAGTCGTTCGATTCAATGTTTTCAATTCAGTGATCACTCTATCACTGAATACATCCAGGGCGTCTTTAGGCATTAGGGGTAAGAAAGTGGACTTTCCACGAAATGGAGTGGATGGTGATAGATTCACAGGAATGACTTGGCTGACTGTAGGGGTACATTGAGAACTGTCCTCACAGGCCAAAGAGATTAAGGTTTGAAGACCTGTTAAATTGTTCACACTTAGTGGCTGATCTTCAGATGTTCCAGCAGGGGAATCAGTGCTCTTGTCTTTATTATATGGATGAATTAGAAAATACTTCATGAGTTTAATTTTTCTAATAAATTTAAAGACATCAATCCGTGCCTGCGTATATGAAAAGTTATTGGGAGGACAATAGGAAAGGCCTAGAGATAAAAGTTGCTCCTCTGCCTTTGAGAGTACCAAGTCAGTCAAGTTAATTACAGTGTTTTCCTGTGTCATAGTTATTTGTTCCAATTCCTTCTTGTGTTGCCTCTCCCTCCACCTCGCTTTGGAATTGCGCCTTCTGATACGGCGCTTTTGGCTGCTGGTTTGCCTGCTGGTTGAGGAATGTTCCGTGAGCGCAGAGAATACCTCCGGTCCTCGTTCACAAAATTTAGTTCATCCACTAGTGTGAAATTTGTGAGGTCAGTGGAGCCCATTGTGTTGGAAATTAAACTCCCTTCAGAGCTACTGTACGATGATACAGATAAGTTGTCAACATTAGAAGGAGCGGAGCTGCTATTCACTGTTTGATCAGATGTTACGCCAGTTTTGTGTTGCGTTGACATTGCCTTTCGTTTATATGAATCGTATTTTCTGGCGAACGTGAAAATGCGGCCAGTCGCGTAATCATTTTTGTCACGCGCAAACTTCTGTATTTTCCGTTCCTGAATGGTCTTTTCCAGTTTTGCCAATCTCTGGTCTATGTCTTTGCGACCTTTATTGATCAAATCAGTCTCTCCAGTTGCTTCCAGAAGTCCATTGACACGGTCAATTTCGACAAATAAGGCATCCCTATCTGATTGGGCATATTTTATTAGAATATGGAGCATGTTTTTAGACGATTGCAAATTGTTTTCCGGCCATTCCTGTAGCATCTTAGGGTCAGGATTTTCATAGGTGGGAACAATCAAAACCCTCAGACCTCGTGGAACACGGTTTGCATCAAGGTATTTTTCTAAAGATTTCTTTTCCCACCATTTAGAAAGCTCACTGCGAAGTAATTTTTCTAAAGTTTTTAACAAGTCCCTCGCATTGCTGTTACTTGGCGTAGTGCGACTTTCTTGGGCTGTTGTGGCGATGTTTTCAGGTAGGTTCTCATAAAGGGCTTCCGCCGCCGATTCCCTGCTCCTAAGCGCGTCGCTGGAGATCATTATCAAAAATAATAATGTTCAGCTTTGTTGTGCAAACAAAAGTAATGCCGCCTGCCTGCTAGAAGGCTCAGTTAATAACTGTTCAAAGTAGGAGAAATCCCAATTCCCGCTTTGAAAATTCTGTTGTGGAAACTCAAAATACGAACAGGGTGCCTTACCGGACTTCGCCTCAGAGATGGACGGAGGTCAGCCTACCTCAACGTTTCCGAAGCTCCTCGCCAGGCAAGGATACCACTGCCGATGAATTTGAGTAGTTTCAAAATTGCGGGGGGCACAGCCAAAGAAACTCTTCCGAGTTCAAGTATAAAACGCCAGAGCAGAAGCCGATGGCGTTACTGGCTGCAGAAAACGCTGTGCCTCACAAGATGGGCGGGTCCGTGGAACCGGAAGCAAACCAAATCCCGGTAATGGAAATCAAAGGAATCCCGACCGCCGATGGCTGCGGTCATGAACGGGCACGGACCTCCTTCTCCTCGTCACTTTCCTCTCACTTATAGATCAAGTAAGAGACTTCAAAACACCATATAGTGTAGCAGTGCAGAAATTTATTGCAATATTACCAGAGCAAGTGCTCTCCCTGACGCGTTTCGCTCCGCGGACGGAGCTTGGTCACATGACGCGATAGGAGTAGGTGGACACATTATATGCAAAATAAAAGCCCCTGCGCCTAAAGAAACAGGTCGCAAGGGTACATAACAATGTAGACCTGATATATAGAATAGAAATTTTACTGCAGTAAAATACCGCAGTGGGGAGGAAATAAGTTACAGCATAGTGCTCTAAACAAACCATAAACTTAAAATATAAGTCTATCACAGTTTCAAAGTATTGACAAATAATCAATTTTTAGTCGAGCAAATAGTGTTTCTCCATACTCAATGTAACTTAACAAATGAAGAGAGCATAGTGCTCCAACATCATAACAGTAGTGTTGTTAAGTTGCAAAACATATATCAAATATATTTAAAAAGATTGCTCTAATGCAAATGCATCTCAAAGAGAAGAAAGAAGTTGCCAATAAATTGCACATTTCATATCCCCGAATTTTGTATAGTCAAATTCATTATAACAGTACTAGGTTGTGATTAATATAAGTGCTAACTAGAGTGCAAAACGAAATAATATTAACAAAAACTTAAAAGATTGATATATATATATATATATATTCTGCCACAATGTGATCCTTGAACTCTGTGCGCTCAACTACTGGTGCTCAGCGTGGGGGCCGGATCCTAGCCCAATTTCGACAATTCGACAAAAAAAAAAAAATATATATATATATATATAGCTTGTTGAAACTATGTTTTCCCTTGTGCTGAATACAAATAAACCACTATAATATGTGCAAGAATAACCTGAACTATGATACGTGTTTATATCTGGAAAAGTAGCTTCAACATTTCTTAAGTAAAATCTGTGTTGTAAATGTATCAATTTCATAAGATGTAAAATAATGAAAACACATTAATGTTTTACTTTTCCAGGGCGTGGCTAATATGCTGAACATGGTGGTCGCTCTATTCTAAGTTCTGCCAATACTCTGCTTATAATTCTCACAATTCACAAATCAGGAGGCCCACATGATTTTTCCTGCTTCGCAGCTGCCTGCAGATTAATTCAGGAGGGCTGTAAAGCTACTGCTTGACTTTCCTTGGCCACCGCAGACCTGGAGACAAAACTGCTGGCAAGAAGGCCTGTTCACCGTGGAGGTCGCTCTACCCTCTCCCTCTCCTGCTGTTGTTCTTGGGGTGATGGATGCCTGAGACACCACGCTCCCTAGACAAGAGCCACAGAGGGGGCCGTGAGATGCTGCCTCACCAGTGTAGAGAGTGCACCATTGTGGTACAGCCTGGAGTGTGGCGGGTACTCTTCGCCCTCCTTTTGCACAATTGCATTTAAGGAGATGGACACTAGTGCATTCTGGCTCTCAATGCTAGAGACACAGCGAGGGCTCAGAATTAGAGAACCACCACCATAAAGTGGCAGTGGGGCAGTTAATGGGGAAACAAGACTGCCATAGCCCACACATGAGGTCCGTGCATGAGAACCTACGGGGCATCAAACCTGCCATCAAGGTGGATTGGAGTGGATAGAGTGCTGCTGACTGAGGGAGGGAGAGGAGCGGGTGGCGCTCGTAGACTTAGCGAGATTTGCACATCACCCCACAGGCATATAATTACACGGCAGCCTGGCCCATCTTGTACAAACCTTCCTTGAGACCCTGGAAATTCTGCAAGACTACAGGAGCAGGGTTGAGAAGATTGTGGTGGCTGGCAGATGATGCCTATCATTGGGGATTTGAGGACTGGTGGAGATTATGGGCCCGATTACAATTTCGGATGGACCGCAACCGACCGACCGTCATGCAATTTCAGGATGCTCGCCGCATTACAATGCAGTGGACGAAGGCATAGGGCGTAGGGACCATCCACCACACTTCCAACAGGCTCAAGGAGCTCGTCATATCGTTGTAAACACACATAATCCCATAATGATGGCAAAGACAGCCTCAGCTCAGCCTTCAGGATTATGTTGTCACTTTCGGACAGCCTTACCCTGTCGGCCTTTCTGACATGGAAAGGCTATTGGAATGTGACTTTGGGGGCCCCTACAGGGCGTCCCTCCGCAGCCTCTACTATGAGGCCTCGGGGGCACCTATGGTGCCCCCCTAACATCCCTGCACTAAGTGGCAGGCACCTCATGGTGCCTGCCACCAGATGCAGTTTTTTTTTTAAAACATCTATCTTACAATGGCAGCTTGTGCTGCGGGCTTTTTTCACTCGACGCACAAGCTGCCATTGTAAAAAGGATGTTTTCAACCACTGCATCTAAATTGTGCGGTGGGAACTGCCAACCTATGGTCAGGCAGTTCCAGTCCGCTAGGGCACAGCTTTCCAAACTTTCCACGTCGGTGACACACCTTTTCGACAATCTTCATCTTGTGACACGGTAATACGAGCGAGCGCAGCGAGCGAGCCGAACCTCCTACAGGGGGTTCTGGGGGGTACTCCTGCAAGAAAATTTTGAAAAAATTGTGGGCCAATGGTGCAGTTTCAAGCACATTTAAGAAAGCAGAAAGGTTCTAACAAAGACAGTGACTAGCAAAACTGGGTGTAAGCAAGGTTAGGTGTGTGCCTGAAACAAGAATATAACCATGCACACATTGACACATGCCCCATTGATTTACAGCACAAAAAGGGGGAGTGCACACACTGCCAACCCTTCCAACCATGCACAAAGTCCACCTGATGCCTTGCTGAATATGAGTTATACAAAAATCCGTTCAGGACCAATCATGCAACTTATCAACCGGTCTCGGTGCATTAAACTCAGGTTAGACCGCTTTTCTCAGTGCAGCGCACCAAAAGGCACATCATCCTTACTTCACCGTGCCTTGCTATCCATCTCTCTCCCACCTCTCCCTCTCCCATCTCTCCCTCTCCCATCTCTCTCTCCTCTTCTTCCTCTCCCTCTCTCTCTTCTCTCCCTCCTCTCCCTCTCCCTCTCTCCCTCTCTCCCTCCTCTTCCTCTCCCCCTCTCCCTCTCTCTCCTCTCCCTCCCCCTCTCCGTCTCCCTCCCACACCTCTTCCTCTCCCTCCTCTCCCTCCGTCTCCTCTCCATCCTCTCCCTCTGTCTCCTCTCTCTCTCCCTCCTCTCCCTCTCTCTTCTCTCCGTCTCACTCTCACTCCTCTTCCTCTCCCTCCTCTCCCTCTCTCCCTCCTCTCCCTCCTCTCCCTCTCCCTGCAGTCTTTCTCTTTCTCCCCCTCTCTTTCTCTCTCTCTCTCTCTCTGGCTCTCTCCCTCAGTATCTCTCTCGCCCTCTCTCTCCATCCTTCAGTATCTCTCTCTCCTCTCTCTCTCTTCCTATCTCTCGCCGTCTCCATTCTTCAGTCTCTCTCCCCCTCTCTATCCCTCCTCTCGCTTTATCTCTCTTTATCTCTCTCTCTCCATCCCTCAGTCTCTCTCCCTCTCTCTCTCTCTGTGTTTCTCTCCCTCTGTATGTCTCTTGCCCCCTCTCTCCATCCTTCAGTATCTCTCTCTCTCTCTCTGTCTCTCCCCTCTCTCTCGCCCTCTCTCTCTCTATCACTCCCTCTATCTCTGCCCCCCCATATCTCTGGCACCCTTTCGCCGTTACCCTTCTCTCAGGAACTTCTCGCGTGAGCCGCCCCTGGAAAATCATTGCCTCTGCTGTTTGTGCATTACAAGGAGCCGTTGGTTGTGATATAATTATTAAATGCAACTACTGAGAAATAAATTCAACAAAACAGACAAATACAATTATGTAATGTTTATAAATAAATGCGGAGGTCATAAGATAAAAAGCCCAAGGACCTGAGGCTGGACAGAGTCCCCACCTCTCTGCTAACGCCTGAGTTTTCTAAGTAATAAGATGCAGCGCCTTGAACCAGTGCGCCAAGCAGAGACTCCTTCCGAAACTGCTCGGAAGCTGCCACTGCCAGGTGTCCGACAAGGTCAAGGAGCAGGAATCATGTTCGCAGCAGCCTGTGCCCCTGGCTAAGGCTGGTGCTTGGCAGGCAAGACTGGTGCCTGCTGGGCCCAGGGTGGAGGGAGGCGCTACAGAGCATATTAACAGCAGCAGACACCCCCCAGCGCAGAGGCGCAACTAGAGCCATTATTCGGGAGGGCTGGGGGGGTTGGGCTAAGAAAAAATTTCGGGGGGGGCTGAAACATTAAGCAGTAGGTAGAGTGGCGCTGCAGAGGCTCTTAGAAGGGGTGAAACATCAACAAAGCCTCTTTAACATGCACACGGTCTTTTAATGACCTGTGAAGTGCCCATACGGCTGTGTGTGTGCCCAGGAGCTGTCTGAGCCCGGGCTGCCACACACGAGGGGGGGGGGGTCATTGTCACGCGACACACCCACAGAGTGGAGGCGACACAGTACGGTGTTGTGGCACACACTTTGGGTAGCTCTGCGCTAGGGTGTCCACTCGATATTTTAATGATGCCCTAATTTGGGCAACAGATCAGGCGTTATAGGTCTGAGAAGACAGGGGATTAGCAGCGGCTTGGAAAATCCTCAAGGCTCGAAAGCTGCCCCTTCCCCACCTTCAGTTAAATGACAGACAAGGCTCTTCTTATGACAACCAACAGCAGCACTCAGTAAGGCCCTCGATATTTAGGGAGAGATTTGGGACGGGGGCGGGTTCTTCTGTGTTATCCAAACTATACTTTTGTTATAGAAGTACAGATAACCATTATTTCTTTACACTTTATCTGTACAATTATTGAGACATTCTTTCGTCTTTTGTATTTATGGATATCAATTAAGTTTTGAATCTCAATGATATATTGTTGCTGTCAATGGCCCTGAGGAAGCAACATGTGCCATGAAACACTTGTGGGACTGTTTTGCTTTTTTGTCTACAAATAATTAAAAACAATTTCAAGTTTCCACGAGCTTCAACGAAGATGTCTTATAGAACGTATTTACCTATCTACGAAAACCTCTATACAGGGCCTCATGGATTAACCCCGCAATACTTTGTGGTCATTGTGCTAAACCTGTTAGAGCCTCTCTATTCTTCAAATTCTCATCTGAAATAGCTGTGTGGGGAATTTTAAATACAAACAACTGATGCAACAAACGTGATGAACAAGTAGGTGGCATCACTCCACAGCTTCAGTTGACTGCCCTAAACCTTGTTGTTTGATGTCCTTGGACCATGACCCTATTGACAGACAGCTTTCCTCCACATAGCTGATGGCGGAGGCCAGGCCCCTTTTGCACCCATTTCGCTCCCACCTGGATCGAACAACTCTGACATGGGCGGAGTGACTTACCATAGCCCATCAACTAACATCTTCTTTTAAGGGTTGAGTTTTGAGGAATGTTTGAGGGAATGGTGAAAAGGAATGACATTGGGGTTTTGTCGCCCAGTTGGGAGTAGTTCCTAGTTTATTCCACAATACATTCTTCATGTTTTTAAGGTATGGAGTGGGGGGCATGAGGGTTTCCTGCTATTGTTCTTCTTATTCATTGTGCGCAAATTCATTTCAGACACCATTATGCATTTCCACGACTGAACTTGAGCGCCACACGCCTTTCTCTCTGGGGCTCTATCAAAATCCTTCCTCACATAGACTGACATAGGGCCCCCTAACAAAACTCCAACCAAAACTCAGTAGAGAGCGATATTGCACAAGAAGAAATTGGGGAGGCCCTGACTCAACTCCTTTCCTATAAGACTTCCTCCAGGTGGAGTTCTTTGAATAATAAAAGAACCTTACTTCTTTACCCGCTGCACGAAGTCATTCTATGGGCCCTGGTGACAGTGTACTCCTTCCAGACTCTACACTAGCTGAAACTGTGATCATACCCAAGTCTAGTCACTTGTCTGACCACTGCTCGTCAAACCACCCCAATTCCCTTTTGAACATCAAAGTCAAAATTTGGGCTAAGGCTTTAGCTAATGGCTCATGTTGTTGTTACCCACCCTTGTCCATCCACACTAGTGTGGCTTCATGCCCCATCAAGTCACAAGACACAATATTCAATGTTTCTGTGGCACTCAAACAGTGGCAGACAGGATGCCTGGGCTCATGCATTTCTCTTGATGGACTTTCATGAGACCTTGTCCTCAGTCCGTTGGGATTACATGTTCTGTTTACTACATAAATTGAACTTCAGAACCAGATGTATCAATTGGATAGAATTTCTATATACAGACCTAAGTGCTAGAGTAAGGGTGAGAGACTCGCTGTCCTACACATTCTAGGTCCAAAGGAGAAATAGAAAGGGATGTCCACTGTTGTCTTTATTGTTTGCCATCACGATTGAGTCCCAGGTGGCATAGATGAGGATAGGTGCCTTGATCAGGGGCCCGGGATGGGTGCTTGGGGTTTTGTACAGGATTCAGCTTTATCCTGACAACACCTACTATTGCTAGATGATCCCCAGGAGTCCGAGCCTAAGTCCCCCATATCTTTGATATCTTTGGTAGTTTCTCTGGACTCACTGTTAATAGGGCTAAATCCTCAGTATATCCCCAGCCTGCCCCCCTCCACTCTTCGCTGGGCTGAGGACTTACAAGTTCAGTTGGAGGCTTTCCAATACACAGGGGTATACTTAACGGCAGACCTAAGACATGCTTAGCGGTGTATTTTACAGCCTCAACTAGATCGCCTGAATTGCATTTGGATGACATCACCTTTATCCATTATGGGGCATTCTTCCATTTATAAAATGGTTGTCCTGCTCTGGTTACAATACTAGTTCCAGAAGTATCCCTTCCTTCTGCCACAGGCATCTTTCTGTAAACTAAACTTGCTACTGCAAGAACTTTCCGTGGAGCCACTGTACCCTTGAGAATAGACTTCTGTAAATGCTATAAGCCTATATATGATCGGGGCATTTTGACCCCAAACATGCTCTTGAACTACAGGGTGTCTCACCTCTCAATTTTGAATGAGTGGTTGTTTGACACCACAGCTGATCCTGCCTTTGCAGCAGAGAAGTGGGCAATGTGAGACACCTCCCTATTGCACCTAATGCATGGTGGGGCACTCCACTGACCACAACAGTGTCACTTCATATTAAGACATACCCACAGAGAGCTTGAATGGGCCTTACCTAGACCATAGAACCCCTGTAAGGCTCACTACCTGGCACTCCTTTAAATCATGGTGCACAATAGGCATCTCCAAACTGGGTAATGTCATGCCGGGCCATATGATTAAATCCTTCATGGAACTGCAGACAGAATACGATCTTGATCATAAACAATTCTTTAGGTATCTGCAGCTGTTACATTCTTACATAGTAGAGCTCACAGACATATCAGACAATAACCCCCTTGGACACCAAGATTCTCCATGATAAATTGACCAATTACAAAAATCCCCAAGTCTACTGGTCCTTGGTGATTAATTCACTGAACTCATTTGACCGTTTTTGGGAGGATTGGGGGTGGGTACCTAGGGCAAATCTCCGACGATGACTGGAGAGAGGCATGCGACCCCCTTGTGAATCGGCCATATCCGATTCCTCACAACTTCGACTGATACAATGGACATATCTACACAGGGTTTATTATACATGTGATATGCTATCACGAATGGGGGCTGTTGCCTCACCAAATTGTGAAATGATACCGAAAAAGGGGGCCCCCCCCTCCACACAGTCTGGGCATGTGTAAAGTTAATTTCATTTTGAGAGTGGGTGTTGGCATGCCTGGGGCTCTTGTTGGACTGGCGACTAAATTGAGACACCAAACTTGTCCTCCATCATGTCATGACTGAGATAGACACCGACAGATACCACGCCACATTCTTATGGATGGGAATATTAGTAGGAATAAGAGACACTGCTTCGGCCTGGAGAGACAGATCATCTTCCTCTAGAGAAGTGTAAGCCTGGGATGGAATCATGTATGAGCATGGATATCCCCATTTATAAAGCCAGAGGATGTCCGCAAAAGCGATACAAAATATGGGCTGCATGGTGCCATGATCGGGGCACTGCCCTTCAATGAACTGAAGACCCCATTATTCCCTGGAGAATGTAATCCAGACTTATCAAGGCATGAACCGGGGGACTGGAAAGGGAAAGATGGAATAGTAATGAATGTACTGTTGTATGCTGGTTGGTGGTACTCCTGTGAGGGCAACCCTGTGCCCTATTTACTTAGGGCACTTCTGTTTTGTGGTTCCATTCTTCACAATAATGTCTGATGAGAAAAAACAATAAAATGTTCTATAAAATAAAACATTGTACTTTTTCTCCTGACATAAACAATCACATCCCACACCACTGTCAATATCTCATTATCAAATGTGATTCAAAAACAAATATTAACAAATAGTGTACATGTAAAAATTCTCATTCCTCACATAGACTCAGAGTAAGAGTTCCTAATCCTTGGAAGCATACCTCCAATAATGTTGTGGCATATCAAAGTCTAGACTCAAAGCCTTATGACAGGCAGCAGGCACACTGTGGGCTCCTCTGACCTCTTTTGCTCCTAAAGACATGAGCACCCAAGAAGTTTAGGGGACCGTGTCTCTCCTCTTGTTCATTGTACGTAGAAGAGCATTGGCTGTGGATTGTGACAAGTAGAAGTAAAATGTGAACAGAACAATAGATGAAGAGAGTTGACCCAAAGCCTCTCTGAAATTATTTTTAGTTATATATTTGTTTGATTACTTGAGGCTAACAAGACTTCTAACACAGTCTTAGGCCAGACCTGAAAATGTCCTTTGGTGCATTGATGTTGACTTCAGAGGCCCCATTCACCAAAGTTTAATCCAGAAATAACAGAAATGCAGCCAGCATGTTGGTCATATTGACAAAAGTACCCAACGTGAAGTTTTTGTATATAATCTATAAATCTACAGGCTGCATGCATCAAAGTTGTAAATGGCGAATACCTAATTGCGAACTTCTGAGAATAGCAATTAGGTAATCGCAATTTACAATGTATGAAACTCAAAGAGTTTCATATAGCGATTCCTAGGGCATCGCAAATTGCTCTACCTCATTAATATTAATGAGGTAGATTGCAATTTGCGACCCCCAAGGAATTGCAAAAATCTCGGGGATGGTGGCCTGCTGGGGTCAGCGACCACCATGTCTGTGATTGCTTTTAAATAAAGTTATTTGTTTTTATAAAGCAGCCCGTTTCCCTTAAAGGAAACCAAGATGCTTAACAAAGGAGAGATTAAAAGTTTTCCTTTCATTTTTCAAAAGCAGGCAGTGGTCTGTGGGACCACTGCCTGCTCTTAAAAAATTGCTTTTACAAACATTCACAAAGAAGAATAGGTCCCTTGGGGACCCCTAACTATTTGTGAATGGGTTACCACCTACTTGGAGTATGTGGTAATATTCAAATGTTTTGCAACCGTATTCACGGTCACAAAACATTCATACATACCTTTAGGATTCGGTATAAGAAAGGGACTCCCTAAACACACTTCTTCTCAATACCAAATCGCAAACACATTTTGCGATTCGGTAACAGATTACAGAATCGCAAATTAGGGTTTGATACATGGCAAGAGCATTGGGTTGATTCTAAGAATCAACCCGTTTGCGAATGCAAAAAATCTTGATACATGTGGCCTTACAAGATTAACAGGGTACTGTGTATTGGGCACCACCAAAAATTCACTAACTTTACTTATTGCAGCCAGCATATGGAAAGGCATGTACAGTGCCCAAAAGGAGTTTTGTGACCTCTAGGAAGATACATCACAAATGGATTCTGTGGGAGGTGATGCTTGAAGCAATATGCCGGCCATATTCCAGGCCTAATTATTCCACACGTGAATAATGCAACACCTCCGGAGCACTTGTCAGAAAGGATGAAGATATTGACAGAACACTCTCACCTCAGGTAGATCACAATGGCTGCCCTAACATCAAACCTTAAGGGTATGCACCTGCTGATGAAACAAATGGCTAATACTTTCCTGTCTGCATTAACAACAGTATGTACTCATATTGCATTATGGATTTCCACATACACAGCCAGAGTTTGATGGTGTACTTGCAACATCTTTTCCCTAATCCAAGTGTGTGCAGTCATTGACCGATTAGTATCCCTTACCTCTCTCTCCATGGCATTGCTGCAAACTCTTGATGCCTCACACTCTCTTATAAAGTTCATAAAATAATTCTCTAATACCTTCTATATGCCACACAACTCGAATTTATGATTTACAACTGTACTGACTACCTTATTTACCTGCAACCTGAGACTCACCTTATGCTTCGCTCTCCCCACCACCCACTGTGGCATCATCCATTCCTCTCCCAGTAGCTGCGGCTGAGTTCTTTGATACCTGGAATCTGGTCCTACAGGTGTGCCTGCGATGTCTCTCTCTACTTCTTTTCTTGTGCAACTCTCAGACTCACCAAAATGCAAACTTCTTTCAGCTGGCAGCTGACATCTTTTACCACCCCCTTATTTCTAAGACAATTCCTATCCTAAATTCCTAAAGTAATGCATCAATATTAGATTCGTATGCAGACATGCTTGCTTGTGTCCCTCCTCATCTGGATTGGATGCAACAGTCATTCTATGAGGTGCAAGCAGGCTTAAATATTTGCTCATTTTAGAGATATATACGGTAGGGAGAAAGGAGAAAACCTGAGAGGATTTGGCTAATTGTCACACATTGTGAATTCCCATAGAAGCCCAGGTTAACACCAGAACCTGGGCTTCTATGGGCCTTGTAGGGCATATTATCAAGCCCATTATCGCTGCTTTAGCTGCAGTTTCCTGCCGATAAAAGTGGCGATAATGTATCGCCCTTGCTTGATAATATGGCCCCTATTCTTTTATTTACTTCGAGGTTTGGTGAGGTGCTGGGTGTGCCTTTATGATTGCTTCTTGCAGGAATCATGTATCATGCATGTTACTGGAAGAAATGATTCTAAATGAGGTGGGCAGACCAATGGTCTCGTTTATGAGTTTTTGCTGTAGAGCAGCACTGCAGGCCTTCCTGCTGGGCTCCCTAAGTCAAAGGAAAATGACAGGAATGCACCACATCTCACATACACACTGCATTCCCGTCCTTTTCCCCGTGAGCCGCTGCACAATTGGCTGCCATGCTCCAAAGCAGGCATCTTTGCACCAAGTTGCAAGGGTCCCTGCGTTGCAGGAATCATTACTTTTGTGCAGGAAGGGAAATATTCCTGCACAAATTCAATCACAAGAGGCTTTTTCCTCTTTCTATGTGTGCTGCAGAATGCAACACACATTGAAACAGGAAAAACGAGGAGAAATAAAGATATTTCTCCTCGTTGTGCCCCCTCACGTAGGCGTACATTTTTGGCACTGCCTCAGAGTTTTGATTTCTAATAAACTGGGGCAGGGTCAAAAAGCCATGGGTGTTGCTAGGACCTCCCCAAGCAACACCCATTGCACGCCCATTTAACACAGAAAACTGTGTTAAAGGGAACAATATTTACAAGGCAGCATTAAGGAAAAAAGTAGCGTATTGCTGCCTGGTTAATATGGGGCAGGCTCTTGCACCACCAGAGCGTCACAAAAAGTGACTCACTGGCGGTGGACGGGGCTTATAAATAAGCCCCCAAGAGCTTGATAGACAGTACACTCCATCGCAAACACAATGGAGTACTTTGTCTGCTATGCTCTAAAAAACGCTCAGAGTTCAGAAAAATTGGCAGCGCTCCATACACCAAGTTGCATTCTGCAGAATGTAGTCACGGTTGACATCTTTCATTACTGTGCTGCAACCAAATGTATTAAACAAATGTGGGTTGCCATTATCAAGGGAGGATATCTCTGAAAGAAACCCAACGCAACACAGACTTTTGGGGCTTTGAATATAGGTCAATTAGAAACTCCAATGTATTTTTGTATTATATTTGGATAATCGGCATATAAAGATCACCCCACATAGTATTATTACAGAGAACCAGAACAACATATCAGCTGAAGATAAGCAGAGAATATAGAACATGAGCTAGTGCATTAGACAAAGGGCGGGACAATAAGATTGTGCATGGTAAGTACTTTTCACAGTTCAGAAGAAAGCGAAACAGATGTAGTGTTATCTGCCTTATGATGTCAAAGTGATTTGGTTGATTGGGAGAGACACCAGAAGAGAGACTGATTAATACTTAGAATTCCATCCAATCAATCAGGATTTATAAAGCGCGGCTAATCACCCGATAAGAATCACTTTTTTCTGTTGGTCTGTCTAGAACTGGTTGTAAATCAGCAGTTCGATCTAAAATGACCTGACTACTAAGCCTATATTTGTCATAGATCTCTTCATCTGTTTTTAAGGGTTTTCCTTACCCTACAAATCCTCTCCTGTATCCTCAACCTCCTCTGCATACAAGCCAAAATCCTCATCCTTCTTTCCAACACATATAAAGTAGCCATTGTAAAAGAGCCTGTTGCATTTAGGGTCTGTTTATATAGGTTGTGAGCAATTAGCACCTGACTCGAGTTGGCAATAAATTGCAAATGCAGAAACCCAATTCTGCTACTAGTCGCAATTTGCAAACACTTTTTATATACAAACAGCTATTCCCTATTAGGAAATCCCCAATAGCGACCCAGTATTTGGAGTTGCTAAAGGAGTGATTTTAACTTCGGGTGCATCAAAAAAAATACAGACTAAAAGGTCTTTCCTTCACACGAAATGCCTATGTTAGCAGTCGATAACCAGTTTGTGTCTGATTTCTTAATCACTAAATGTTCGCACATCTGTGCCTTAACTGTCACAAGCTGCTAATGGCAATGAAGTCAACTCTCCTACATTGACTCCCCATAGATCTGCAGTGTGGTGAGTAGTCATGGGTCAGACTGTCTCCAGTATACTGCATAATTCATAGCAATCCCACCTGGGCAATCAATTTATGCTCTCAATCCACTTTTCATGAAAATATACGGTTGATGGAGTCCTGCAAGTGCCCATAACTAACCTGTCATATCCAACCACTGTGAATCCAATGGTTTGCTCATTAGAGGGTGCTGGGCCAGAATGTTTCCCATTCTGTCATGCTTAGTCTGGAATTATATGCAGTTGTCCCATTCACTGTCCTGTATGCCCTCCTCTGAATGAGCTGCGTCTCATTCTGTAGTACTTGAACTTCAGTGGTGCTTCCATTTGACTATGTTGTGCTTTGGCACAGAATCCATGACAGATGTCCTTTCATGTGTATCTCTTTTTGCATGACTGATAGAGCAATTTAACTCATGAGGGTGTCACTTGAGCAGAATTATAAATTCGACTTAGGTAAAAACTGTCATCTTAGCAGCATCTACCTCCCCGCTTGTAGTGCTTGTAATGAATATCCTGGGTGCAGTCATTTAATGGTTGGCACTTGTGGAGCTAGTACCATTTATGTTGGGCAGTTTTGCATTAGAGCTGCCTTCCAAATTCTGACTGATGGGTTGACTTGTCAGGCCATTGTACACTGTGTAAGTGTTTCCTTTGTGCCTTTCATCTGGTGCTTTCATCCAAGAACATTTCTGACAAGAGAGTGTCTCTTCCAAAAATTACAACCTTTCTCTTTTCGGATCTGAGATTCAAACAGTTTGTGACGTAGGACACACAGACGATGAACTTTATTTGGGTGCTTGAGGTGTTATCAGAGAGGTAGTTGATGAGCTGGGTGTCATCAGAATGCAAGATAATTCTGAGTCCTTGGACTTGGATGATCTTAGCGAGCAGGGCCAGATAGATATGGCGGTGATAATGAGCCAGCAGGTCAGGCAGCATAGTATTTTTCTTATCAGGTTGGGATGCAAAGTTGTTTTCCATGGTGCTGATTTCGTTGCTGAAGCAGTGAAAGATCAAGGTGCAGAGTCTCTGTGAGGGGGCGACAGTCATGCAGCTGGCTACAGTGATGGGGAATTCCTTCATTATGCAAAAGATTTCTTTAGAGTATTTGGAGATGTATTTGAATCCTTCCTTTCAGGGTTGAGTGTTTGGTGGATCTGAGTTGCTAGTGGTAGAAATAGAGGGCTGATCTGTAGATGCTTCTGTTATTGTTGTGGGTGTGTTGCCATCTGCATTCCAGCTGATTGCAGTGGTGTTTGAAGAGTTAGAGGTCATGTGTGTACCAGCTTACTTGCATTCTAGTCCATCAGGTGGTGATAGTTTTGAGTGGGGCCAGGGTGTTTGAGCTTGAGATCATCCAGAGGATGTTTGTGATAGATCTGGAGAGGTCATCTCGTTAGGAGGGAGGTGCGTGTGGTGTTCTGCTATCTAGGTTTCCTAAGAAACCTTGTTCTATTTGCATCAGCCACTTTTGGTGGGGGCACTCTCATACTATAATGGTTGCTGCAGGTCTAATCAGATCAGGAAGTGATAGATCTATGTGAGGGGTTGTGCTTGGGCTTTTCCACTGTGATATCGGAGAAGTAGAAAAAGGGTCAAGGAGATGTTCCGCAGTGTGGGTGTGGCCCTTCACTCAGGTGAGTCAGAGTGTGCTAATGTCTTCCAAGGGGTTGTTGGTGTAAGGGTCAGTTTGGCACATCAGATGAAAGTGGAGATTTTTAAGGAGGATGAAGATGCTGTTGTTGAGTACCAGTGCGTTGATGAAGTCCACAATAGTGTTTCTGGAGTTGCTTCTTGGTCCAGGAGGTCTGTAAACTAGAACCCTCCCCTGGTGTTGTTGCTTTATATTTTGAGCTTGAAAGTCAGGTGTTTGAGGTGATCATTGGAGTTTGCAGATATGATGGAGCAGTGGATGTTTTCTTCATAAATGATGGCTAGCTTTCTTTAAGGTTTTCCAGATCTGTCCTGTCTTGTGATCTTCAAGCTTGAGTGGGTAGCCACTACAATGTCAGGGATGGATGTCTGATTGATTGAGCCAGATCTGGGTGAGGGAGAGAAGGTCTGGGGAGAGGTCATGCAGATGGTACCAGACTTTGATGACATGTTTGATAAGCGATCAGGGGTTTAGGAGGACATACGTCAGTGAGGGGTGGGTGCTGAGCATAGATGTGCCATGCACAGCGTGGTCATGTGCGTGTGTGAGACGGAAGCCCGGGGGTAGTGAGCAGGGAGTGGTGCAGGAGGAGCTGGTGGCAGTGCAGGAGAAAGCACCTTTGGTGGTGATGGGGTAGGCCTGGGTGCTGTGCCTGGATGGGCATCCAGTGTTCAGGGTGTGGAAGCTAGTGGCCGAGTAGTGTCTTGTGCCGCTGTGGATGGTCGGTGGACCATGGGTCTTGGCACTTAGCACATGGTGGACGGGCACAGATTAGCTAGCCTCTAGTGTGCTCTCCATGAGAAGCTGCATACCACACTACTCTGAAAGATCCTTGTCTGGTTGGTGGAACCGGACACTAGTAGGGTGGGCAGGCAGGGCATGGGAGGGCCTACCTATCCAACATAGTGAAAGTTTACCATGCATGTAATTACTAAATGTGGCACCACTTCTACTCTAAACACACCTACTCCCTTGCTGCCCCGACTCTATATGCCAAATTTAAGGAAAATGTTGCTAACCAAGGTTTCTTTGCAATGCAATGAGTTAATATAAAATAACAGATCCTGGTTGTTTTAATCAAAATCTGTCTTCATGGAACTGCAGAAACAAACTGTAAGGATTAGGGAGATGGACGTCTCCAGAGCAGGGTCAGAGGAGTAGCCACTAAAAATGTGGGATCACAAAGTGATTGCGTGTTGGGTATATACAAACATTCTCATTGGATTTTCTAATCATAAATAAACTCCTGTCTTTCCACCCGCTATGGGTTGCACCACCAGAAATAAAAAAATACAAATGTCAATAAGGAATGTCCAAGAATTGTTTTGTCTTGTTTTGTTTCTTCTTTATTCAATTTTCTTTTAAGCAGCCAACGTGTTTCGTTCATAAGAACTTCATCAGGGCTGTAAAAACATTTAAAAAACATTACATATATATTATCTATACATAAGATCTAAAAAAAAAAAAATTCAGTCATAATATTTACATTCAGATGGCAGAAGTACATACTTCCTCAAGATAGATCTCTAATCCTATGTACCATATATATGGCTTTGCAAGCTATACATTAAGTGTGTAATAATTACATCATGCAAACTCCATATTCAAATACAATCCAATTTCATATATATATGTACATTTCTAAAATAATCATTTCTTGAAAAAAAAATTCATTTTTAACCTACATCAATATACATACATTTGCCTTTTCTGCTGACAACCACATGTGTAATTATCTTTATAACCCGCTAACATATATGAAGAGACGTTGTGAAGAATTTGTGGAGGAACCAAATTCCTAAATATCATTGTTCTTCCAGGATACATTTTACTTATGATACATTATATTTTTTTACTATGTTTTGATTGTTTAAAAAAGGGCAATCTTTATAGGCTTTCATTCCCTTACAACGGATTCTCTATGGCAATAATTTCCAAATTGTACGAACATCATTAGGCATACTTCTTATGTCCCAGTGTCTCAAATTCTTATCAAAAAAACTCTAGTGGAGGCCAGTGCAATCAGTATTTTTAGGAATATGTACAAAAACCCATTTTTCACAGGAGAGGATATATCTGATTTTCTCTCTTCCTTTCATTGTGAAATGACATTTATACATCTTTATACATCTATGGTTTGTGTGCCAGGTCCTGTTAACACTCCTTAACAAGTGGGATCTTAGGCTATATAATTTCGCTTGTATTACTTTCACCATTTATTACTGTGCTGCTGTTGGATATAGGAAACTGTGGGGCCTTAAACTATAAAATCTCGCTTGTTTTGCCCTCACAATTGGTTACTATACTGTTGTTGAATATAGGAAACTGTGGGGCCTTCCATGTGTAGGGGTCAACATATACATAGAGAATTCAAAGCACAAAGTAGAGAAGCTTGTAAAGGGTCATGTCTTACCGTGCTGGCTGTGTCCAATGTGCACAGACCATACATCTTATTTCTACGAATTCTGTATCCACGTCAAGGTATTCGGCTACTGTGCCTGAATATTAGAAATAAGACCAGTGTTCTTATCCATGTCCATACAAATCATATTTTTAGTTTCTAATTTTTAAAAGCGTATTTTTTCATATCCTCACTTCTCTATTCCTCTACAGATTCCGACCCATCTCCACGCGACCCAATGCATTTAGCCTATTTGTGATCATGCACCTACCACCCATCAGTAGTCCTCCCCACATTCGTTTTAAAGCGAGGCGCACTTCTCTCGTTTTTGAACATTTATCACCTTTACCCGCGATCCTAGTATGCTCAGCGTTTGTATTTTTCAAAAAAGGTATATTTATTACATTTCCAATGGCAAGGACGCATTGAGTGCATGTATAGTCTGTCGTATTTTACATAGCCATGATATAACACATTCACCCTAATCTTGGCCAGCACTCTAAACTTTATGTTCATGCGTCCTGATCGCAACGTTTTTAAATAAAACTTCGTACATTACAGTGTATATATATCCTTAACTTTATTTAATCATGATGTTAGAAATACTTTTTGCCCATATAATTCCACCGAGTTTTGAAAGACCGAATTCCCTCAACCTTTTTTGGTGGCCGCAATTTTTCATATAGAGAATGTCACATGCTTGGTGCTTTTAGTCCAACAGGCACATTAAATGTGTGTATAAAATATCGCATTTGTCCACAATTTTTAACCCTAGACTGTAACGCAAGAAAAATATAGCCTGCTTGTTACTGTAAGTGTCACGGACACATTGATTGTGTTGGCGCGGCATCGCATTTAGCAACAGTTATTAACCAAAAAACATGGGTTTAAAGTTTTTTCTCTCTATAACATGACCCCAATGCGCCTGCGAAATACCACATTATCCAAGTCCTAAGCGGCACCCTGGGCTTCATGTTTTTTACCTCGCTACTATGCCTCGGAAAATA
The DNA here is from genome assembly GCF_964261635.1 of Lissotriton helveticus. NCBI lineage: Eukaryota > Metazoa > Chordata > Amphibia > Caudata > Salamandridae > Lissotriton > Lissotriton helveticus. The sequence goes on from NC_136059.1 coordinate 1,716,789,156, forward strand.
TAGCGTGCTTAATACTAAAAGTGTCACGGACACATTGATTGTGTTGGCGGCGCCTCACGTTTAGCAACAGTTGTTGACCAAAAACCTGGGTTTAGTTAGTGTTTCTCTCTCCATATCATAACCCCTCTGTGCCTACGAAATACCGTACTTATCAAAATCCTAGCAACAATTATTGCCCAAAAACCTGGGTTTAGTGTTTCTCTCTCAATATCGTAACCCCTCTGTGCCTACGAAATACCGCATTCATCAAAGTCCTAAACAGCACCCTGGGCTTCACGTTTTTTATCTCGCTACTACACCACCTTTCACCCCCGGTTCTTGATCTTACTAAGTTCCCCTTACTCACCGCACGAGAGGTAACGTCCTCCCCTGAGAAAAAAGAGTCTCCGTTTGAAAGTTTTGGGCCAACGCCCAAACCACCTCCTTTTATTTCCACGATGCACCTGGTATTCGCGTTGTGCGCGATTCCAGGGAGTCTCTACAAATTAGACCCCCAGTATCCACCCGTGTTTTGCTTTTACGTCAAAGTGCAGAAATAAATCACAATTTGTTCCAAAGCCACAAGGGTATAGTGCTGTGGTTCCCAAACTGTGCGCCGCGGCGCCCCGGTGCGCCGTAATGAGGTGCCAGGGGCGCCGCGCACACTAGGGTGACAAACCGTCCGTAAATTCCACGGGCCTTTTATCTGAAATTTTGGCTCTCACAGGGCAGCGCTGCTCCCCTGTGAGAGGCCTCACCCCTGCTGCTGGAGGCGCCTCGCACTCCTCCAGGAGCACAAGAGCAGCCTCTCTCGCCCATTGTCATTCAGTATGCCGCTGATTGCCACTTACTGAATGACAATGGGGCAGTCTGGGGGTGTGACACCATGTAGTGGCCTCCTCCTGCCTCAGTGTACAGAAGGGCATTCTGTACGATAAAAAGTAAAACGTTAGAAAACACTTAATTCAAAGAAGCCTGTAAAACAAGTTAAAAAGAACGGGTTATCGTTCTCTCACTGTCCTGTCATTTTAGAACAGAAGTATTTTCAATATTGTATTCAACAAAGCCATGGTTGCTGCTTTTTTTTTTAAGGAACTAGCAACCATTGACAAAGCCAATAGTCCTGGCTTGTTGAGGTGTAATGATACTTGCTGTATTATATATCTGGATGCAATCGTGACAGAGACAACATAATACCAGTGAGGCGGAACACTATGCTAAGCGCAGATTTTTATCCTAGGTGTTTTAAACTGCGCTCTTAAATACATCCAACACCCCCTTTGAAGAGACCCCCAGTTTTTTTACACCGCTTAAAGCCCTGGAAACAACACCATGTTACAGTAACCTCACATCCTGGCACTGTGCATCATACATGACTTCTACGTTTTCAGTCTGCCTATGTGCAAGGGCATAGTGAACTCTCCACCAGCCCACCCCTTGCTGTAGTTCATTCTTGATGGGACTCTTCTGCCTGCAACTCTGCAAACAAAGGCTCAGCTCATAATGTGAAAAGGTGGGTGAGTAAATAAGTGAAGGATTGTCTGAATGGCTGGATGGATTACTGAAAGGATGAATGCATGAATGAAAGGGGGAATTGATAGATAATGAACGAAAGGGTGGATGGATGAGTGAATGAATGGAAGTATGGATGAGAGAAAAGGTAAATAGATGGATGTATGGGTGGAAGGGTAGATGTATGGGTGGAAGGGTAGATGGATGGGTAAAAGTGTGGATGGGTGTGTGAAAGGAAGGATGGATGAGTGAAAGGGCAGCTGATGGGCGAGTGAATTGGTGGATGGGTGTGTGAAAGGATGGATGGGTGGATGAATGAAAGGGTAGATGATGGGCAAGTGAATGGGTGGATGGATGAATTGATAAGTGAAATGGTGAATGGATGGATGAGTGAAAGGGTGGATGTAAGATGAGTTAGTGAAAGGGGGTAGATGGACAAAAGGATGGATAGATGAGTGAAGTGAAAAGGTGGATGGATGAGAGAACGGATGGCTGGATGAGTGAACGGATGGTTGGATGAGTGAAAGAATGGATGAGTAATAGGATCAATGGATGGATTCATGAATGGATGAGTAAATGGGTGGGTAGATGGATGGATAAGTGAAAGGGGGATGGAGAGTGAAAGGGAGGATGAATGACTGAAAGGGTGAATGGGTGGAAGGATAAATGACTGGGTGAATGGATGAGTAAGTGAATGGGTGGATGGATGAGTAAGTGAATGGATGGCTGGGTGGAAAAGTGGATGCATGGATGATTGTACAGATGGATGGGTTGAAAGGGTGGGTAGATGAATAATGGATGGATGAGTGAAAGGGTGGATGGAGGGATGGATGAGTGGAATGATGGACGGAAGGATATATGGTGGATAGGTGTGCAAATGATTGAATATGTTTGGATATAGATGGGCACACAGATGGAAGGACAGACATTTTGAGTGTAAAAATAAGGCTGGGGATACTGATTACGACAGACCAAACTCAATGTTCCATTTTCTCAGAGCGGGTCTCAGTACCAAAAGGTACTGAAAGCAGCAGCTCGCATAAATAAGGGTTTGGAACCAGGCACTCTGTTGGGGAAAAAAACGATGGATTGGGATGCAGCCAAAGTGATTGCCAGTGGATGAGATTAATGATTCAAGCATTCCAACCAATATAATACCTTCATTGCATCCCAAATACTTTAAGGAAGATAACAGGAGGTACACACCACCCACCCACCCACCGGTAAAAAAATGGTGGGGAGCCACGGCCAAATGCCGATTAGGTCAGGGGAGCCACAGGTCAAAAAAGTTTGGGAACCACTATAGTGCACTGTGCCCCATCTAGAAACATTAATATTATTATTTGCAAGTGTATAGGCCGATGCGTGTCTAACTGCAAGTCTGCACTAGTATTTTTACGTTGGGATTTCTCTAAGGGAATGTCCCCAATTGTTGGTTCGTACCTAGCTTTTTTTCCTAAACAAACAGTAATAGGCAAGCAGTGAGGGGAAGTGCTCGTATTGATACGGCACTGCGGGTTGCCCGATTACGCGTGTATCCACCTAAGTATTTAAACACTATGTCTTACATTTAGGCTCAGAAAGTTTCGGGGAATTCTCCGTATGGATGTTTACCCGATTGCACGTGTATCCACACTGTATCAACACTGTATCTTGCATTTGGGATCAAAAGATTTTTAAGGCCATGGAGTGTTAGTTCTTTAACATGTCATATATACATACAGGGTTATAACAGGGTTTGACTAACAAAGGAGAGGCTACGTCCACATCGTTATCAATACACTTTTTGAATCATATAAGAATAATTTCAATTTAATCTTAGTTGTATACAGCATATCGCATTATCATTTCTATACAGTATAGTACACTTCCTTGTACAAGCTGTTCATGCCACGTTCTTATATGGCTATAAGTACCATATTTATCTATACAATTCCTTATCTCATTACAGAAAATAATGTAACTCTTCATCTGTGTTGTGCCCCTTCAGTGTGCTTTGCAATCTGCAAATCCAACCTGCTTTGTTACGTCTTAATGCCAACTCTCTGTCCCCCCCCTTGGATGGGGTGGTGTATAATCTATGCCATGGAACCAAATGTCTGTTCTCCCTTCGTGATGTTCCTTCATATGCAGTGTCATGGGGTATCGTGTATCTAAATTGAAGATAGCTCTTACATGTTCCTGAATACGTATTTTTAGAGGGCGAATCGTACTGCCCACATAGATAATATTGCATGTACAGCCTAGAATGTATGTGACATATGTACTTATGCAAGTAATCCTGTGTCTGATGGTATATATCCTCTTTGTATTGTAACAAAATTCCTTAGTTTTATTTCTTCCAAATTGACAAATATTGCAATCAGTACATGTGAAAAATCTATACGTAGGTCCTGGTAGCCATGTGACCATATTTTTCTTAGAGTGCGTCACATAACTTGGACAAAGCATCTTTCTAAGGGTCTTGCCCTTTTTGTATATCACCCTGGGTTTCGCTGTATTTCCCCTCTGATGCCTGGTATGTCCTGTGAAAGGGACCAATGTTTAGCTAGGATCCTATATATTTCTGGACTCTGTTTGTTGTATTTGGTCACTAGGCCAACAGGCCTCTTCCTATTCTTAATATTTTTGCTAGGTTTCAGCTTTAGAGTGGTACCTCTGTCAAGTCGCATTACTTTACTTTCTGCCACATCCAGGGTACTCTGATCATATCCACGTTGCCTGAACCTTAACTTAGTCTCCTGAAGATGTTCCCTGAACTGTGTATCTATACTACAGTTGCGACGTAGTCTTACCATCTCTCCATAAGGGATATTCATGATGGTACCTTTGGGATGGGCACTGGTCGCATGCAATGTACTGTTGCTTTCTGTGGATTTGCGAAATAAAGAACTCTGGATCTTGTCATCTTTGACAAAGAAAGTTATATCCAAAAAGTCTATTCTTTCCATTGAGTGGACCATGGTCAATTTTACATTGAAGGGGCTTTGGTTCAAAAAGTCAAAGTAGCTTTCCAATTCGGCAATTGAGCCATTCCAAATTACCAGAATATCATCTATATACCTCCCCCAGAAAATGATGTTCTCTATCCAGGGGGAGGCATACCTACCCCAAGCGTGTTCCTTTTCCCAGTAGCCCATGAACAGTCCGGCATACGATGGAACACATTTTGCTCCCATCGCAGTCCCCTGCAGCTGTTGGAACCACTGTTGGTCATGTAAGAAGAAATTTTTTGAAAGGATCAGATCAGTCATTGCAAGAATCATTTCATTGTGGGCGTACCATTCAGCTGCTCTTGTTTTCAAAAAGTAACTCATGGCCCTTAGTCCCCAATCTTTCTTAATACAGGTGTACAGGCTAGTTACATCGAAGGATACAAAGTGTAGCCCTTCTTGCCATTTCATGCCATCTAGTTTGTTCAAAATATCCTTGCTGTCCTGTACAAAGGCCGGCCGATTTTTAACCAGAGGCTGTAGAAACGTGTCCACATACTCAGATAGCCGTTCTGTAGGTGAGCCAATGCCTGCAATAATCGGAAGTCCTGGGGGGAAATTACCCCCCTTGTGTACCTTTGGGAGAATATAAATGCAAGGGTAGTTGGGCTTGGATACCTGCAAATATCTGGCCTCATCCTCAGTTAGGAGGCCCTTCTCTTTCCAGTCCAACAATTTAGTGTTGACATGCAAAGTCAGATCCGGTATAGGATTCTGTACAATACGTTTGTAACATACATGATCGTCTAGCTGTCTCTTGATCTCATTCATGTCATCATCCTTTCTCATCACTACAACATTGCCCCCCTTGTCAGCCTCACGTATTAATAAGTTATCGTTCTTGCTTAGTTTTTGTATGGCTTCCCGTTCACCTTTAGTAAGATTATAGTTGCCACTACCCCTTAGTGTGGTGTCGTTCAGTAATCTGTGTAAGTCTGCTGTTACCTTATTCTCAAATAGTTCCACGTTAGGGTGCGTATGTTGGGGAATGAATTTAGATTTAATCCTTAGGCCGCTGTCTATATCTTGTTTGTATGTTATTCCTAGTTCTTCATTTAGTTCCTCTCGATCAATCTGATTTTCGTCATTCAAGGACATAGGCAAGTGTATATTGTCCACATCCCCCACCGTGTACCCTGATGAAGGACCCCGAGAAGTAATGGGCACAACACTTTTTTGATTGCAATGAAAGAAGTGTTTTAATTTTAGTGCACGTACAAACTTATACAAGTCCACAATGACATCAATGATTTTACACATTTGAGTTGGACAAAAACCGAGTCCCTTTTGTAGGACTGCATTTTCTTCGGAACTTAAACAGTAGTCAGAAAGGTTAATGATAGTCAAATCTTTTGATATTGTAGGTACCCCATGTGTATCCCCCAAAATTGCATCATGTACTCTCTCTTGGTCTATTTTTTCTTTGATGACCTCAAGTCTACTGCCAATTTTGGAACCTCTTTTTTGTTGTTTCTTTGCCCACCTGTTGCCTCCCCGCCTTGTACGATGCTTTGTTTTAACTGTCTGTTGGTTAGGCGCAGTCTCTCCATCTCTAATAACAAAGCACTTTTCTCTTTTGGCATAATCACACTTCTATTACTTGCCTCCGATTGTAGGCTTTCTGTGGATGTACAGGAACTTACACTAGCTGAGCCGGATTCTGATGTTTCCTCTCTAGCCCTTTTACCACCTGTATTGGCGTTGTCAAACCGTTTAGAAAATGTGTAGATTCTACCCTCCCGGTAGTCGGCCTCATCTCTCTGGATCTTTTTAGCCTTCTTATCTCTTTGGTATATTTGATATTCATCCATTACCTTTTCTAGCACTAGATAGTTCTTTTTCACTACATCTGTTAGTGGGCTGGTAGCAATTTCCTTTTCAAGATTCTCTATCTCTTCTAATAGAGCTACTGCTTTCTTCTCTGCATTTACAATTAAAATTTTCATCATTGTAATTGATGAATTAGAGAGATTATCTTCCCATTCCTTCAACAGGCTCTTCTCCAAGTCTTCGAAGGTAGGAAAGATTAATATTCGTAGCCCTCGAGGTACCCTGTTGTTATCTAGGTACTGCTGTAGAGTGGTGGCATCCCACCATCTCGCAAGTTCCTGTTTTTTTAATCTCTCTAATTTTTTTAATTGGGCCTTTAGGCCTACCGCTAGGCTTGTCTCCTTAGATTTGTCTCCTGCAATTCTAGGATTAGAGAATAAATTGGATTCAAACTCCTCCCTTCTGTCCATAAATTTTGACATTGTTTAAATAAATGCACGTGTTACTGTGGGCAAAAGAGTGCGAGCGGTTGATACAAATTGAATATAACCCGATTTCTGAGCAACTCAACTCAACACACAAAAATAAATTTTGAGTGTGCCGCACCTCTCTACTGGCCTTGGGCCCACCCGTCTTGATTATATGCGTTACAGTCTAGGGTTAAAAATTGTGGACAAACGCGATATTTTATACACACATTTAATGTGCCTGTTGGACTGAAAGCACCATGCATGTGACATTCTCTATATGAAAAATTGCGGCCACCAAAAGGTTGAGGGAATTCGGTCTTTCAAAACTCGGTGGAATTATATGGGCAAAAAGTATTTCTAACATCATGATTAAATAAAGTTAAGGATATATATACACTGTAATGTACGAAGTTTTATTTAAAAACGTTGCGATCAGGACGCATGAACATAAAGTTTAGAGTGCTGGCCAAGATTAGGGTGAATGTGTTATATCATGGCTATGTAAAATACGACAGACTATACATGCACTCAATGCGTCCTTGCCATTGGAAATGTAATAAATATACCTTTTTTTAAAAATACAAACGCGGAGCATACTAGGATCGCGGGTAAAGGTGATAAATGTTCAAAAACGAGAGAAGTGCGCCTCGCTTTAAAACGAATGTGGGGAGGACTACTGATGGGTGGTAGGTGCATGATCACAAATAGGCTAAATGCATTGGGTCGCGTGGAGATGGGTCGGAATCTGTAGAGGAATAGAGAAGTGAGGATATGAAAAAATACGCCGTTAAAAATTAGAAACTAAAAATATGATTTGTATGGACATGGATAAGAACACTGCTCTTATTTCTAATATTCAGGCACAGTAGCCGATTACCTTGACGTGGATACAGAATTCGTAGAAATAAGATGTATGGTCTGTGCACATTGGACACAGCCAGCACGGTAAGACATGACCATTTACAAGCTTCTCTACTTTGTGCTTTGAATTCTCTATGTATATGTTGACCCCTACACATGGAAGGACCCACAGTTTCCTATATTCAACAACAGTATAGTAACCAATTGTGAGGGCAATACAAGCGAGATTTTATAGTTTAAGGCCCCACAGTTTCCTATATCCAACAGCAGCACAGTAACAAATGGTGAAAGTAATACAAGCGAAATTATATAGCCTAAGATCCCACTTGTTAAGGAGTGTTAACAGGACCTGGCACACAAACCATAGATGTATAAAGATGTATAAATGTCATTTCACAATGAAAGGAAGAGAGAAAATCAGATATATCCTCTCCTGTGAAAAATGGGTTTTTGTACATATTCCTAAAAATACTGATTGCACTGGCCTCCATTAGAGTTTTTTTGATAATAATTTGAGACACTGGGACATAAGAAGTATGCCTAATGATGTTCGTACAATTTGGAAATTATTGCCATAGAGAATCCGTTGTAAGGGAATGAAAGCCTATAAAGATTGCCCTTTTTTAAACAATCAAAAAATAGTAAAAAAATATAATGTATCAAATCATAAGTAAAATGTATCCTGGAAGAACAATGATATTTAGGAATTTGGTTCCTCCCCAAATTCTTCACAAAGTCTCTTCATATATGTTAGCGGGTTATAAAGATAATTACACATGTGGTTGTCAGCAGAAAAGGCAAATGTATGTATATTGATGTAGGTTAAAAATGATTTTTCTTTTTCAAGAAATGATTATTTTAGAAATGTACATATATATTTGAAATTGGATTGTATTTGAATATGGAGTTTGCATGATGTAATTATTACACACTTAATGTATAGCTTGCAAAGCCATATATAAGGTACATAGAATTAGAGATCTATCTTGAGGAAGTAGGTACTTCTGCCATCTGAATGTAAATATTATGACTGAAAAACATTTTTTAGATCTTATGTATAGATAATATTATATGTAATGGTTTTTAAATGTTTTTACAGCCCTGATGAAGTTCTTATGAACGAAACGCGTTGGCTGCTTAAAAGAAAATTGAATAAAGAAGAAACAAAACAAGACAAAACAATTCTTGGACATTCCTTATTGACATTTGTATTTTTTGATTTCTGGTGGTGCAACCCATAGCGGGTGGAAAGTTTATTGTTTTTGTTAACAATTGCCCCTTGGGAGCAACAGGGGCGTTGGGAGTGCACACCATAGGAGCTACCAGCTCTCCATTGGACATATAATCAAGACGGGTGGGCCCAAGGCCAGTAGAGAGGTGCGGCACACTCAAAATTTCTTTTTGTGTGTTGAGTTGAGTTGCTCAGAAATCGGGTTATATTAAACTCCTGTCTTTAGTAGCATGGGACTTTCCATTTAAGCATGCAATTAGTGTGGAAACATTACCATATGTTCAATTATAGGATTGAACCTCCCAGAACACTGTCAGGAAGGCCCTCAAGACCCGGATCTTCGGCTAACGGATCTGCGAACCCCCCACCTCTCTGCTCAGTGCCTTGAGACCTTCACGGATAAGTAGCGCGATTAATAAACCCCTGATTGATTGATTGATTGAGGGGAGAGAATACTGCACAAAGGAAAAAATGGTAATAAGCATGCCCACTAAACCTAAAATTCTCCACCTACTACAATATGTTGCCGTACGACTGAGAAAGCAGCAGATATATTATATTATACCTCTTCAGCAGTTCTTTTGGAGAGCTATGTGAATCCCACATTTAGGAAATATAGGAACATTTTAGGTGTGAGCATGTGATTCAAAGTCTTTTTGTTTAAACACATTTTATTCATTTTCTCCAGTTACAGTACATGAAAAAAAAATCAGAAATCCTTATCTGCATTGCAGGATCTCATGTATATACATGATGGTGAAATAAATTGCATACTATTACATAGCATCTTAACCTTGTACCACAATTGTAGTCTTGCCTCGTTGGGACCCAGCTGAACAGCTCATGTCCTGATATGGCATCTCTTCCCGTCCTGCTATTATGATAATTGTACTATTCTCCTGGATCAAGACCTAGTTAGTGATATACTTTTTTGTTAACTCCCCACCCCCCCTCCCCTGCTGACAGGCCACCCCGAAATGTTAAAAATGAAAATTTGTAATGTTGTGTTTAAAACCAAGCCTCTGGACGTTAAAAGTGTGATAGCTGTCCAGTTTGGTAGATACTTCATAGAATGGGGGTGAATGAAACTTGGGGAAGTCTCAGCCATGGCAGTCCCCATGTCTTGGGTGCGTAAATGAGGGCTCCTATTTAGATATTGGCCTAGTAGTGGAATAAAGTGACATTTACGGAGCCTCATGGAGTGAAGGTGTCAGCCGCTTTGAAGGTTTCCAACAAGGGATACAAGTTCATTGCGATTGGCTCCTTTCTTAGGCCTCTTTTTTCCTCTCTCTGGATAGCTACACTCTCTGCCAGTCCCCATTTTTCCACTTCTTCCTTCCAACTGAGCAGTGTAGGGGCCACAGGGGATTTCCATCTCCTGGTATCACCTCGCTTAGCAAGAAGTAAAGCCAAATCCGCAAATCTGGCACATACCTTGTGTTCCGTACATCTTCTATATAATCCTAATATACTTGTCTCTACTTTGTGCCATCCTGTATCTCCCATGACGTCTTTTAAGGTAGTAGTAACTCCACCTCAATAACCCCCAGGCAGGGGCAAGACCAAAGAATGTGTAAAATATCTGCATACTCTTCAGGACATCCAAGGCAATGTGATAGGATGGTGGGGAAGATGGCATTTATTCTTAGTGGGGTTAGGTATGCTCTCTACGTTATCATGTACTGAATACATTTAAAGCGGTTCTTGCAGGAGATTTGTTTTGGATATTCTAAAATCGTTGCCCAGTCTTTATCTGATACTGGTCTGTCAATGTCCTGTTCCCATTTAGCACGTGTTACAGTTAGTGGAGAGGGACGGTGTTTGCATATGCCCCGACAGAGCCAGCGTTTAACCAATGGCTACCTGTCCCCATGAGGTACACTAGATGGACCAACTCACGGGTATTTGGTTCTGCCCCGTTAGGCGCCCACTGTCTCTTAGCGTATCATGACAGACTTGCATGAGTCATGAACAGTGTCTCCGTGACTCCCCGCTCGCTTGCAATATCTATGTGCGTGAGTAACATTTGGTCCCCAAATAGATTCCCTATCATTGTCACTCTGGCCTGCATACAGGGATCTAACTTATGGGTAGTGAGTGCTCCTAGATTAGTGGGAATGCCCAGTAGTGGTATATTTGGAGCATATGCAGGAAGAGTATTCGTGTAGTTTAATGTCTGCTTCCAGTATGTCAGTGCAGTTCTGAGAAGCATTCCTGCAGTGCGTGGTATTGCACCACTCAGGGAGAGCAGTCTATGCAGTATGCCCTGTGCTAGCATGTGCTCTGAGTAAGCAATTTCCTGCAGGTTATGGCCTGCCAACCAATACGAGAGCCGTTGCAATTGTGGTGATAGGCAGTATGCATAGAAATCTGGGGCTCCCATCTCCCTGGCATCTGATGGGAGTTGTAACTTTGCTAAGCTCAGGCATCTGCAGCCTGTGCCCCAAATTAAGGTGGTTAGGAGTGTATTCAGAGTTGCGAATACTGGTCTCGGGACTACCACTGGAAGGCTTGTAAAAAAAATAATGTAGGTGCGGGAGCATAACCATTTTAGAGATTGCTAATCGTCCAGCCACCGATAGGGGCAGTGATGTCCAAAACATAACTTGAGCCATCAAAGAACGGATTGCCATATGCAGATTGCACTCTATACGATCAGTTTTGGTTCTATAACTTTGAATTCCTAAATATTTTAAAGTATTATGAGCAATTGTTATCTCACGGTTTCCAGATGGTATATTCAGTTCTTACGTATTTGTGCCAAATTAATTGTCAACCCTGCTATGAGTTCAAATTGTGTGAATAGTTGTGCTGTGGTATCCAAGTTGTTTTGAAGTCTCCTAGTGTATAGTATAATGTCACTTGCGTAAAGTGATAGGGCATGACGAGCGTTGTTTATGTTTATACCCCATCCCACTGAGGATGCTGGTAGTTTGTGGGCCAGTGGTTCAAGGGCAAAGGCAAACAGTATGGGAGATAGGGGACAGCCCTGTCTTGTGCCCTGCTGTATTTGATATGGTTCTGAGATATGTGATCTTCTGCACACCATTGCTGTGGGAAGATGATACAATAATTGGATCCAACGAGTGTAGGCTTGTGGAATCCCAAATTTCTGAGGCGCGGCCAACATAAAGTCCCAGCCCAATGTGTTGAATGTCTGAGTGATATATAAAGCGAGACATCCTGCCAGTGGGTCTTCCATGGTACAAGCAAACATGTTATTACACAGTTGGCGTATATTCAAAGATGTACTATGCCCAGGGATGAAGCCACATTGATCCATTTGTAACAGCTTTGGTACGAGGGGCTGTAAGCGATTGACTAGTATTTTACTGAAGATCTTAAACTCAGTATTTAACAAGGAGAGCGGACGGTATGCGGATCACTGAGAGTATTCCCTCCTGGATTTAGGAAGTGAGGTTATTAGTGCTTGTGTTGTAGGAGGGGGCAAATTGTCTGTCTCGAAGCCTTCCTTATATAATTTCTGTAGCTGTGGGGCAGGTTTGTGTATATAAGTAGCATAATACTCCACAGGGATGCCTTCTAGTCCTGTGGTTTTATTATTAGGAAGGCCCTTGATTGTAGCTTTTATTCCTGCAAGTGTTATGGGTTCAGCAAGCATTGTCTTATTCTCATCCAACACCTGTGGGAGTTCTACTAGTTCTACACCTGTGGGAGTTCTACTGCGCTAATATCTAGATGGTCAATCCATGGTGGGGCCATATAAAGTGGTCTGTAATGGTCATCGAAAGCTTTATTAATGTCTGTTTGTGTAACAGCTTTAGTATGTTGGGGCAACCAGATTTCCATTATAGGCTTGGGGGAGTGGCATTTCGAAGGATCCGTGCCAGTAAGGTACCTAGTCTATCTGATCCTGTGTGTTTTTTGTAAGTAAGTGCGGTAGTCTATTACACGTAGTTGGTCTAAAAGTTCTGCATATTTAATGCGTGCCTCCTGGAGGTCTGGTTTTACCGTGTTGTCTTGGGTCACCCTAGTGTCTGTTAGAGCCCAGCCTCGGGCCCAATTCTGCAATGTTGTTGATTGGCGTATTGATTGGGACCCGGTCAAGGGAGGGTGAGACCTATCTAAAATAGTATCTGCAACCGCATTAGGATCGCCGCCTAGTATCCAGCCAACATCTGACCAATCAGCCAGTGCTGTGCGGACTCGGGCATAAAAGGGTTTCTAATCTAATTAGGGGCATACAAACTTCCCAGCACTATTGGGTTACCATCCAGTTCACCCCAAATCAGGACTTATCTGCCCTCCTTATGATATGTTTTTCTTGTATGGCGAATGGGACCCCAGATCGCAAACAAATGGCTGTTCCCCGGGCAAATGCAGAACAGGCCGAATTATGCAATTGACCTCTCCATTTATTCTGTAGTTTGGTGGCCTCCAGTGCGTTTCGGTATGTCTCCTGTAAAAACACTATTTGTGGTTTTCCCCGGATCAATTGGGCGTGTACTCTATGGCGTTTGTGTGGTGATCGCATTCCCCTAATGTTCCATGTGAAGCAGTTATAATGTTGTGTCGTATCCAATCAAGCCATCAAAGTAAAAGGAGGTAAACCAGTTGTTAAGGAGTTTCTGTGAGTTTTGACCTATCAGGATCCTATTTAAACATCCTAACTGCTGAACTTGGTTCAACCAAACAATAATAACAATACTTAATAACTCAAAACATTTAGAACTTGCTACTGCATTGGGGGCCATGGCTAAAAGTAACTCTGGGGAGTTTCCAACACTCCAAAAGATAACCTCCCTTAAGCTAAAAAGAAAGGGGGGATTGCCAGCCCTTAACCAGGGTCCCACCACCCGTGCCCTGAGTCAGTGTTCAAGTCTCCTGGGGATAAGGAGAGAGCAGACATCCGCTCCCAGTTGAAAGACTAATATAGTTCCTCTGTCGTGCAAAGTGTTCACAAGGTGCTTTCATGATAGTCTTACCTCCTCTAGTGGGAAAACCGGGGGATAGTCTCTCCCATAAGTATTGGTATTACTTACAAACTGCATCACAGGAAGCCTGCCACAGTACTATAGCCTTATCCATGTTGATTGACCTTACTATAGTCCGTTAATTGTGGAGTGCATTCCCTGTGTGTGAGGACAGCGAGGAAAACCGTGGTGGGCTATGGTCTGAGTCCGATAGAGATGCGTCTCCCGTAGATGACTCGTCATCCGTGACTATTCTTGTTTCTCTGAAGGTGGCAGCAGAAATGATTACCCTCCAGCGCTTGTGTGGGTGTTGGAGCTGCATCTTCATCGTGTCACTTGGGTCATTGTTGCTGTGTTTGTCGCTGCCTGGATTGTGTCTCCTCTGATTGTCGGTGAGCAGAATTAATAAGTAGGTCCGGGAGGGTGTGCTCGATCCACTCCCACGCCTCTGCTGGGGTATCAAAGAAGTGACTTTTTTGCTCATGTATAATTTTGAGTTTTGCTGGATATAAAAGGGCATATTTCAAATGTATTGCCTGCAGATGTTGCTTGACTCTGTGATATTGCGCCCTTTGCTTCTGCACTTGAAGTGTGTAGTCAGGGAAAAAGGAAATATGTGCATTATCTTTCATGATTGGTGCTTTTTCCCTCGCTACTTGTAGTATCTGGTCACAATGTTTGTAATCGAGCACTCTGGCCACAACAGGGCAAGGTGGCATGCTCGGTACTCTTCTCTGCCTGGTGACCCTGTGGGCTCTCTCGATGCAGAAAGTATTGAGTGATTTGAGCCAGGCTTCTATGTAGAGCATTTCATTTTGACTCTCTGAATTCTCCGGTTGGCCAATATTGCGCACATTATTTCAATGTGACCTTCCCTCTGCATCTTCTATCCTTTCCTGTAGGGTTGTGAGCTAATGTTGTATCCGTTCCAGTTCACTTGGGTGTTCTTTTTGTTTGGGAGCAGTTCCTGTATTGCCGTTTTGTTGGCAGTCACCTTCTCGGCGAGTTTCTAGTGGGCATCTCGGATTATAGCAATTTCCGCCATGAGGGAGCCTAGTTGCTGCTCCATCACTTCACATGACTGTTGTGTTTCTTGTAGGATGAGATTCAATTTGTCCGTCTGTCTGCCCTCAGCCGTAGGGCACCATCTCCATCTCTGTGGATATAGTGGTTGAGGCTGTGTTGAAGACCTCTGTAGCCTGATTCCTACCTTACGTATGTCCCATTTTGCCACAAGTAAAGTGTCTGAGTCAGATGTGGGATTATAGAGTTGGTGTGTTTCTGTGGTTATTGTCCATACAACGTCAACTTTTTGGTAAAAATTATCTTCCCCATAGGCCCCCCTGAAAGGTCTGGCTCTTGTTTCACCTGTGGCTAATTCTTTGCTTCAATAGTAGTCTTTCTTAGGCCCCTCCAAAGCGGTTGTGGTGATTGCTTCTGAGCTAGTATAATGATACTTCGGAAACATCAGTCTCGCTGCAGTGCTCAGCTGCCCTGGAACGGAGAATGCTCGGACCCTGGGAAATGTACATCCCTGCCACCAGGACCGGGCACGGGGACTGTGCCTTCTGTAATTTCCTGACTTGTCTCAAATTTCTGCAGTCTATGCTATGGCAACAAGAAAGGCCCCCGTGGTGGGTAGATTCCTCAGCCAGACCTGTTGGGACCAAGTGATTGTCTCACATTCCCTAGATGCCATTTAGTCCACAATGATGTGTTACCGGAGAGAGCCAGCACCCTGAGCCACACTGGGTGGGTTCGGTCACACTGCAGCACACCATGCTGCGTCCCCTGCTGCACAGTTCCGGACCGGGCCTTCATTCTTTCTGAGGGACTGGCCGTCTTATCCGCAACTAGGTATCACAAAGTGTGTCACAACCCTGTTCCTGGTCTTTATTTGCAGCTGATGGCCTGCATTGTCATGGAAACTGTGTGGGTGGTGCCCCACTGCATCAGAAGGGTAGGGGGAAGCAGTTCACCAAATGGACCCCCCGGGTCACGGCTTCTACTGACATGTAGTTTTGAAGCGCATTAGTGGACAAGTCCTTGCTCCTTGGTAACAAATACAGCAGGAGGCAGCAGTGCGTCCCTGCGACGGTCACTGCACAGGTTAAACTGCCCCAGGCTGTAGCTTACGGGCACCGCAGCGCCTAGTGAGGGCCCAGAGCACTCCTCCATGCCAGAAATCCCTGGGGCCAGTGATCTCCTCCTGTAGGTTTATTGTTCCCTTGGGGCCTCCACAGTACCAGTCCCCAACAACACAGTGAGCCAAAAGAGTATACCAGGCCTTAGCGCCGCCAAGTGCACAAAAAGGGCAATGACCCGCAACTAGGCACCCCACACAGTAATCCAACAGCTGTACGGTCCAGTAATACTCTCCGCTTTTCAGGTCCGCTCCCAGCACAAAGCCATCCTGTGTTGCATTGTCCACTGAGGGCCCGGGGTACTCCCCCACTCCTTGGGTTGCCCTAGGGCAGCGGCCCGGCTCTGCAGCGATCTCCCGCTAAAGTTGTGGCAGACGCCACATTCGGCAGCGTGTACTGTTGTAAGAGTCACTGCCTCCAGAGCCGCACAGCGGCAAGCACCCTCGACAGTCTCCAGGCCCAGACGCTGCCAAGCCGAGCACGCCCTGGCCCACCTCGTCTCCATCCTTGCAAGGTGTTCGGTGGGGCAGTAGACTCCCTCTGCCTCCAGTATGGTCAAGGGGACAACAGCTGCGCGCTCCTGCTCCTTCCACAGATCAGAGGGTCCTCCTCCGTCAGGGGAAGTCGAGGGCCGCCATCTTGTGTCGAGCTGAGCCCTTGCGCACATCCCTCACAACGGAGTCAAACACTGGATTGGTGGTGCTCCTGGGCATACAATAGGTCTGCTGGATCCTCGCCGTCCTCTTTAGCACATTTGCGGCAAGGATATCGATCCAGCTAGTGTGGTATAGCGCCGATGGAGAACGCCCAGCAATTACACGACCGCCAGAGGTTAGCCATGCCCAATTGATTCAAAGACTTAAGAGCATATTTATGACAGAGTAACGCAGCGCAGTAAGTAACCTTGCTGCGTTACAGAAAAAGGCAGGAATGAATTATATTTATCCCAATAAGATGCATTCCTGTTCTTTCCCCAGGGTTGGCACACAATGGCCTGCCTAGCGCTAATGCATGCACCCTTGCACCATGGTGCAAGGTTGCTGCTATTGTATGCAGCATTGTCTTTGTGCAGGAAGGCGCACCTTCTTACACCAAAACAATCCTGTGAGGCATATTCCTCTATCAATGTGTGCTGCAGAATGCAGCAAACATAGCATAGAAAGAGGAAGTAAGGTAGGTAAATACAAATATTTCTCTTTGTTACACCTCCCCTGGGAAAACATAGCATTTTGGCGCATTACCAGGTCTACCAGTATTAGTAAATCTGGGAATGCGTCATAATCAATGGTAGTTGTGTGGGAACAGCCACGCAATGCTTATGGAATGCCTTCCCAAGGCTGAGTAATGCAAGACAGCGATTTACACTGTGTTACTCCTGACTCATCAAGACACTCAGGGCCATGCAAAGTGACTTGAAAAATCGCATAATAGGTTCGCGCCTTGCATGTACCATGCTGTGTGGTGCAAATGTGACGCAAACTCCTTCATAATAATGCCTCTAACTTCTTTTGTAAGCAACACCCCAAAAGGTGTAAATCAGTATGCTTTCAAGTTAAGTTCAAGAAAGTAAAAAGAAACCTTTGCTGAAGGTTTGTTTTGAATGAACTGATTTTTTAAGGGTCATTCTAACAAAAACCGTTAAACTGGCCATCGCGTATTTGAGAAGAAGTCACTTCATCTACCAAGCAAACTCATTTTTAGTTCTAGAACTATGCAGGGGTTTTTCACTGCTTAGATGTGCTAAAACTATGGAGCTAGAGGCCTGCACCACAGGTTCATCACTCTTTTTGAGTGACCCTGCGTGGCTTTGCATGGCCTCATAGACATGTAGTAAGGCATTCATAGGTCAAGGAGGCATTCCATAGGCTTTGCTGTGGGTGTTACGACGCAACAACCATGGATTTTAACACTGCCCCAGATAAACAACATCACGTATACCTGGTGCAGTTCCAAAAACATACGCCTTGCCAGAGCAGGCCTAAGAAGGAGAAATGGTCACATATCTCCTCCCCTTTTTTCCTCTTTCGACTTTTGCTGCATTCTGCAGCACAATTTGAATGAGGAAAACGCCTCTCTTGATTGTTTTGGTGCAGGAAGGTGTCCCTTCCAGCACAATAACAATCATGCCAACAACACAGACACCCTAGCACCATGGTGCAAGGGTGCCTGCATTAACTTGCAGTTGCAAATTGTGCACTAGCTGAAAGAACAGGAAAGCACCGTATCTTGTAAATATGGTGCATTCCTGCCCTTTCGAACTGGCGTAGGACAACACAGCAAAATGACTTGTGATGCTGTCCTATGCCAATTGTTTGTAAATGAGGCCCATAGGGGACATTTTATTAGAGCCCTGTATCACTTTTGTTTCATGTAAAATGGTACATCCGTGACGCAGTGCTCTGAATCAGATTTATGAATCCATGCAAATCGACGCGTTGCCTTAATCTGCACTAAGGAGGAATTGCAAGGGTTGGGTTTTCCCACACAACACCTGTTGGATTTTGACACTGCCCCAGATTTAGAAAATCATGCAAACCTGTAATTGCCAAATCCTTACGCCTCCCAAGGTGAGGTGTAACAAGGAGAAATATCCTTATTTCTCCTAATTTTCCCCTATTTCTATGTGTGCTGAATTCTGCACTGTACAGGGGAAAATGCCTCTTAGGATTGTTTTTCTGCAGGACGGTGCCCCTTCCTGTACAAGAACAATCCTGTATACAATGGAGGCACCCTGGCTAGGATGCCTATGTTGGTGCTTGGCTGCCAAATGTCACCAGCACAGGGAGAAAGGACAGTAATGCACCGTATTGCATAAATATGGTGCATTTCTACTCTTTCACTCTGACGTAGGGCAGCGCACCAGGGTGGCTTGATGCGCTGCCCTATGTCAAATTCCCATAAAGGAGGCCGACAATTTGTTTTATATTTCCTGTGATTTATTTAAAAGTTCCATGAGCAAATACCTTACTCGAAGAACTTCAAACAGATATTCATAAAAAGGGGAAAATAATAGGATAGACGTCCCATGCAATTAAGCAATTATAATTGTGTTTCTTCACATTTAGCCCATAAGGAAATTATCTTTATGCAAAGCGGTTGCATTTATTCCAGATTATATATCACTTAATGTGAGGTAGGAATTGTTCACTTCAATTTTAATTGCCAACACCTGTATTATCTATTTTGTAGTTATTGTTTTTCAAGGTAACTTCAGTTTCCGAAGGGCTATTCTGCAGATGTAGGAACATTTGCAAAACAAATAGTGCTTAGTAAGATGCTGCACAAGTCAGCACGGAGGCAGGTGTGATGAACGGTACAGCCTGGAACATTTTCCTGCCTCAGCATCTTAGGACATGATGGATTTGCAAACCATTTTGTCATCACGAACTAACACAGTTTTAGAAGGTTGTATTAATTAACAGCAATCTACTCATGTCCTAGCATTTCCGTTTCTTGACACGTGTCACAGTTAAGCCTGGGGCGCTGCAGCGCATTGTGTCACCTTTGTGGCGTTTAATGTCTTCACGTTAATGTGATCTCATCTGTTTCTTAAAGAGAACGGGAGGGGGGTGACATTTTAGACACTATTCAGCAGACTTTAGTCACGTCAAATCGACCCCACAAAGCAAATCGATATGGAGAAAGGAAAGATTGCTGGTATGTTTTACTGTTTTCACCAAACAGTACAACAAAAACAAAAGGTGTGGAATTTTGGGATTAATTTGAGAGTCTTTAATACAAGAGGTGGGAGAGGCTGCCAGAGCCACGTGTCGTGCAATATGTACTTGATGTGGCTTCATATAGAACGAAGCTAGCTGCATGTTCCCATGTCCCAATACTGAGGCCGGCAAAATCCACATTTCCAGATGGCATTTTGCAAGCGATTGAGGACACTTCGGACCCAGCCGCGCGGTCGGTAGGGGAGTACCTGCCGGGGGCGGTGACGTAGGGAGGGGGAGGGGGCAGGGTGGGGGTTAGTAATGTATGGATAATGGAGGTTTGCAGGTAAGTAAACATATAAATAAATCAAACGAATTTCGTTGCGTGCACTGCATCCCCAAATGCAATGCAGGGGCGGGCAACGGAATTCGTTTGATTTATGTAAATGTTTACTTACCTGTAAACCTCCATTATCCAAACATTGCTAACCCCCACCCTGCCCCTCCCCCACCCCACCTGACCGCCCCAGCAGGAACTCCCCTACCGACCGCGGCTGTTCGGGCCTCATTTATGAGGCCCCTTGCGCCATCGGAACGTCACTTTTTGTGATGTTCTGTGGCACAGCTGCCTGCGTGATATTTATCAGGCAGCACTAATCCACTTTTTTTGGCGTACTGCTGCCTGATAAATATCAGCCTCTTTAACGCACTGATCTGCGTTAAAGGGGCGTGCAATGGGTGTTGCTGGGGGCGTTCCCAGCAACATCCATGGCCTTTTGACACTGTCCCAGATTTACGAGAAATCGTAAATCTGAGGCAGTGCCAAAAGCTTATGCCTCCCCCAGGGAGGCGTAAGGAACGCGCAACCGGGAGAAATAGTTTTATTTCTCCTCCTTTTTAGGGCTCGGCCTACATCCCACGAAGTGGGTGTGGCTTAAGAGTCCTTTTCTGAGCAGTTCGACAATCTAACCTACGAATTCCAGAGAAGCGCGTGATTTTTGCTCATAATTTATGGCAGCTGCATGGCAATTGACCCTCGCATGGCTGTGTTTTTACAAGCCAGCACGCAATAGGCCATAGACTGTAGAGTTGCTCCACTCCTGCATATTCCGTGCGGAGACGCACAGCAGAAGGCTATATTTCATCAATTACCAGCTGTCAGGGGCCGCGGTAATTGAAGCCAGACGCTGGGCACGCGTGCACCATTCTTTGCTGTCTGCTCTATGAGCTATTCCACTTCATGTGGCTCGCGCACTGAGACCGTGTTAATCATGTCAGCACAACACTCGAAGCCATACCGCAAACTTTTGCACTTTAATATTTACGTTTTAAAGCGTTTACATTTATGGTGTGAACACCTCTGTGATTCTGACGGTTGCAGTGCCCTGCAGCAGGACAATAATGCTTTGAAAGTGACCGTAGTCACTGGTAACCTGTTAGCATATTACCTGTGTTATTGTGATTTCTGGAGCAATACAGGGCATTTCGCGTGTACTTGATCTATATCACCTTTTCCCCCTAATTGTGATGCAGCTGTTTCATTTGCAGAATAGTTCCCAGAGTTGCTGTGCTGTGTGGAAGAGGCACAGTTGTGCGTTTCCACACCTTTTTTCCCAAGTTTGAAATTTAGATTGTAAACCACCTGGACGTAATGTACAAACATCCCCTGTCCCATTACCAGAGGTGCTGTGCTGTCCATGTGTTGTGCGTTCCCAACCTAGCACAAACTTAAAAGTAGGCTTTCAGTAAGGAAGACATAAAGTATACAAGTAGACCGCACAATGGCACTCAGCCTTAGGCCCTACACGGTAGCTGTGTTGGAAAGTCCAACCTTGTAATAGAAGGAGTGGCCGTGCTTCTTTATTTAAGGCTCTTGCTGGTACCTGGAGCAAATCAACCGTGGTTTGCTCATAGACTAATTAATCATGCTGGTACTCGGAGCAATTCATCCGTGTTCTGCTCATAGTTTAATTAATAAAGGAGCAAATTCTTACCTCATGGTGAGTATGCAGGGTGAGCAGAGTGTGAGTATGCAGGGTGATCAGTATGAGTATGCAGGGTGATCAGTATGAGTATGCAGGGTGAGCAGAGTGTGAGTATGCAGGGTGAGCAGAGTGTGAGTATGCAGGGTGAGCAGAGTGTGAGTATGCAGGGTGAGCAGTATGAGTATGCAGGATGAGCAGTGTGTGAGTATGCAGGGTAATTTGTATGTGGGTGTCCAGGGCCAACAGGGTGAGCAGATTGTGAGTATGCAGGGTGATCAGTATGTGTATGCAGGGTGAGCAGACTGTGAGTATGCAGGGTGATCAGTATGAGTATGCAGGGTGATCAGTATGAGTATGCAGGGTGAGCAGAGTGTGAGTATGCCGAGTGATAAGAGTGAGAGTATGCAGGGTGAGCAGAGTATGCAGGGTGAGCAGAGTGTGAGTATGCAGGGTGAGCAGAGTGTGAGTACGCAGGGTGATCAGTATGAGTATGCAGGGTGAGCACACTGAGTATGCAGGGTGATCAGTATGAGTATGCAGGGTGATCAGTATGAGTATGCAGGGTGAATAGTATGAGTATGCAGGGTGAGCAGAGTGTGAGTATGCAGGGTGAGCAGAGTGTGAGTATGCAGGGTGATCAGTATGAGTATGCAGGGTGAGCACACTGAGTATGCAGGGTGATCAGTATGAGTATGCAGGGTGATCAGTATGAGTATGCAGGGTGAATAGAGTGTGAGTATGCAGGGTGAGCAAAGTGTGAGTATGCAGGGTGAGCAGAGTGTGAGTATGCAGGGTGAGCAGAGTGTGAGTATGCAGGGTGAGCAGAGTGTGAATATGCAGGGTGAGCAGAGTGTGAATATGCAGGGTGAGCAGAGTGTGAGTATGCAGGGTGATCAGTATGAGTATGCAGGGTGATCAGAGTGTGAGTATGCAGGGGGAGCAGAGTGTGAGTATGCAGGGTGAGTAGAGTGTGAGTATGCAGGGTGAGTAGAGTGTGAGTATGCAGGGTGAGCAGAGTGTGAGTATGCAGGGTGAGAAGTGTGTGAGTATGCAGGGTGAGCAGTGTCTGAGTGTGCAGGGTGATCAGTGTGAGTATGCAGGGTGAGCATAGTGTGAATATGCAGTGTGAGCAGTGTGTGAGTATGCAGGGTGATCAGTATGAGTATGCAGGGTGATCAGTATGAGTATGCAGGGTGATCAGTATGAGTATGCAGGGTGAGCAGAGTGTGAGTATGCATGGTGAGCAGTGTGCACACATTACCACACATCAGTGCACACTTTCACAATGCACACAATACCACACATCAGTGCACGCTTTCACTGAGGAACACAATACCACACATCAGTGCACTCTTTCACCATGCACACAATACCACACATCAGTGCACGCTTTCATCATGCACACAATACCACAAATCAGTGCACGCTTTCACCATGCACACAATACCACACATCAGTGCACGCTTTCACCATGCACACAATACCACACATCAGTGCACGCTTTCACCATGCACACAATACCACACATCAGTGCACGCTTTCACCATGCACACAATACCACACATCAGTTCACACTTTCACCATGCACACAATACCAGAGTGCTGTTGAGGGCAGAGTGCTGTGTGCTGTTGAGTGCAGAGTGCTGTGTGCTGTTGAGTGCAGAGTGCTGTGTGCTGTTGAGTGCAGAGTACTGTGTGCCGTTGAGTGCTGTGTGCCGTTGAGTGCTGTGTGCCGTTGAGTGCTGTGTGCCGTTGAGGGCAGAGTGTTGTTGAGGGCAGAGTGCTGGTGAGGGCAGAGTGCTGGTGAGGGCAGAGTGCTGTTGAGGGCAGATTGCTGTTGAGGGCAGATTGCTGTTGAGGGCAGAGTGCAGTTGAGTGCTGTTGAGTGCTGTTGAGTGCTGTTGAGTGCTGTTGAGTGCTGTGTGCTGTTGAGGGCAGAGTGCTGTGTGCTGTTGAGGGCAGAGTGCTGTGTGCTGTTGAGGGCAGAGTGCTGTGTGCTGCTGAGGGCAGAGTGCTGTGTGCTGTTGAGGGTAGAGTGTTGTTGAGGGCAGAGTGTTGTTGAGGGCAGAGTGTTGTTGAGGGCAGAGTGCTGTTGAGGGCAGAGTGCTGTTGAGGGCAGAGTGCTGGTGAGGGCAGAGTGCTGGTGAGGGCAGAGTGCTGGTGAGGGCAGAGTGCTGGTGAGGGCAGAGTGCTGGTGAGGGCAGAGGGCAGTTGAGGGCAGTTGAGGGCTGTTGAGTGCTGTTGAGTGCTGTGTGCTGTTGAGTGCTGTGTGCTGTTGAGTGCTGTGTGCTGTTGAGTGCTGTGTGCTGTTGAGTGCTGTTGAGTGCTGTGTGCTGTTGAGTGCTGTGTGCTGTGTGCTGTGTGCTGTTGAGGGAAGAGTGCTGTTGAGGGCAGAGTGCTGTTGAGGGCAGAGTGCTGTGTGCTGTTGAGGGTAGAGTGCTGTTGAGGGCAGAGTGGTGTGTGATGTTGAGGGCAAAGTGCTGTTGAGGGCAGAGTGCTGTGTGCTGTTGAGTGCTGTGTGCTGTTGAGTGCTGTGTGCTGTCGAGTGCTGTGTGCTGTCGAGTGCTGTGTGCTGTCGAGTGCTGTGTGCTGTCGAGTGCTGTGTGCTGTTGAGGGCAGAGTGCTGTTGAGGGCAGAGTGCTGTTGAGGGCAGAGTGCTGTTGAGGGCAGAGTGCTGTTGAGGGCAGAGTGCAGAGTGACTGTTCCAGATAGAGCAGGGTATGCTTGTGCGCTTACACGGTGCGCTGACACACAGGAGCTAAAACAAAGAACAGCTGAACACATGTCTTGTTACACAAGGTTCCAAAACACAAAGGTAGGTTACACTATGCTTAATTCCACAAAACTCACGTTATATACGGCTGAAAAATAGCACAAGGCGAGGCTAATGAAATTCAACAGTACTGCGAAAGCATGGCTTGCATTACAAACAAAGTCTTGCAGTTGCCCATTGTAAATGACAATGCCATTTATTTAATGATTAAGCTATTGGCAATGTAAATGACAATGCCATGTATTTATGATTTAAAGAAAAAAATAGAAATGTCATGAGCAATGCCAATAGCTCTACCTTTAATGATGCCGAGACCATTGCATTGTAAATGCTTGTTCCTTTTTCTATGTGTGCTGCATTCTGCAGCACACGTAGAAAGAGGAAAAGCCTCTTTTGATTATATTTGTACAGAAAGGTTTCCCTTCCTGTCAAAAAATAATCATCCCTGTAACGCAGGCACCCTTGCACCATTGTGCAAAGGTGCCTGCGTTGGCGCACGGCAGACCATTGTGCGCCGGCGCAGGGGAAAAAGACAGGAATGCGCCGTATCTTATAGATACGGCGCATTCCTGCCTTTTTCTTTTGCCGTAGGGAAGCGTAGCAGGAAAGCCCGCTGCGCTTCCCTAATGCAAAACCTCATAAATGAGGCCCCTCGTGTGTGAATGTGTACCAAAAGTGCAGGACATGATGCTGCAAAATGGTATGTCAGAGGAAGTGATGTCACGATTCTTGGACCTACAATGGAACACCTCTAATGTCGCAGATGTATTGGAGGTGGAGATACACGGGGCCTCATTTATGAGGCTGTGCGTCACTTTTACGCCGACGGTGCGTCACTTTTTGTGACGCACCAGTGGCGTAAAAAATGCGCCTTGTTGTGCCATATTTACAAAGTGACGCATCTAGGTAGATGCGTCACTTTGTAACCGTATGCACCACATTATACCTGCGCCAGGTATAATATATGCAAGGGGGGCATAGATTTCAGATTTCACTGCGCCACTTCTAGGACACAAATGTGTCATTTTCTTACGCCTGCCTCACAGCAGGCATAAGACTGACACAGGCCCTTTCACATGGGGCTTGCCCCATGTGAAAGGACACATTGCTGGAGTTGCGTCACTTTTGTGACATACTCCAGCAATGCGTCACTTTTGCGCCATACAGATACGTCAGAAATACTGACGTATCTGTAACTCCTTGCGCCATGATGCGTCATACTGTAAATATGACGCAACATTGGTGTCGCAAGGAGAGCGCAGTGAAAAGTGACGCATCTCTGTTTTCACGCAGCAATGCATCACTTTTCACAAATGAGGCCCACTGTGCCTGAGTTCTGATCATGCCTAGTCAAAGCTGTTCACAGACGACAAATCGCAGAAAGGAATGACAGAAGACATAGCGCTGGCCAGCTCACTGCCAGATTCGAATGGCTGAAGATTTCAGGGCTTACGGTCAGGCAATGCACACACAGGGGCAGATTTACAAGCCCCTTGCGTCACTTTTCCCCATGTTAAAAGTGACGCAAAAGTGGCGCAAGGGACTTGTAAATCTGCCCCTTACTTTCAAGTTGAGCCCAGGGTGCAAGTGACTCAAGCTCTGCTGAGGTGCTTGGACAGCTGTCATTAAAGATCAGTTGGTAATGGTGTAGTTAAGATGCATGTATCAGCCCTTCTTCTCGCTCGCTATAGCTCCTGGCACTACGATCTCATTTAATAGCACTATTTTCCTGTATCTGTTGAAAGCGCTGGACAGAGGTACTCGCTCTCTTGGATAGTCCACGGATACGTCGACCTGAACCCACAATTTTATTTATAGTCTCCCAGATATTCAACACAAAACGCAAACATCTGTTTAGCCCATCAAATCATTTAATGGGTGTGTAACAAACAAAATGCCATGTCGAACGTGCGTACAGTGAAGATCCTTGTGATTTGAAAAGAATCACTTGCCTCCGCGAAAAATTGGTGTTGCTTGAACTCTATCTCAGTAGAAGAAATTTTAGTGATTATTCTTCATAGCAAATGGCAACAAGATGCCTGCGAACAAAATTGGTGGCATTATGGTGGCTTCAGGGTCATTTTTTAAAAGACTTTCTTACAGCTGTTGGAAGGGCCACTGTTGCTTGCACAAGTACACTCAGAAGCACGGCGTGGAGGTGTTGTCCCTTTGAAGGAACTGTGGGTCATCTCTGTTGAGGTTCAAGGCGGTGATCAAGTGAGGGGAGCACAGTTTCAGGTAAAGCAGAAGGCTTCACTTCGCGGGTGGGTGATGTGCCTCAGCACACACACCTCTAACCATCTTTTATGAGGAAGTACAATGTCCAAGTTACATTAGAGTGACGAGGTTTCTAGCTATGTGATAGGTCAGTGTGTATAGCAGTCAGCATCGCTTCATCTTTCGTGAAGAGATGTATCATCCCAAACTACGCTGGCATGTTTGTGACAAGTCAACCCACACTGATATGCTGAGATGTTTGTGTCAGGTACTTTACTCATCCTCAAGTGAATTGAGAACTACAGAGGCACACATCCATGCAGTTAACTAGCCCTTTTCTCTGCAAAGGTGTTTGAAATTGTGCTGTCTGTGTACTTCTGGCATATTTCCTCGCTGCATCATTTAGCTATCACAAGTTGTTGCTTGGGTGTGCGCCTGAACCTATTAGTCTGACAATGGAGTTGAAGTTAATTGATATTTTCATTTTTGTTGGAAGAAGGAAATTTCATTTTTGAAAGAGGAGTAGGAAAAAATTAAGACCTAATGGGGCACTATTTACTAGATTTGTTAACGTATTGAGGGCCAGATGTAGGTAGCCTAATGTCGGTAATGGCCGAAATTACCAAATTTCGGCTGTTACTGACCGGTATTAGGCTTTTCAGATGTAGGTGGCATGATTGTAGGATTCGGTATTTTACCGAATCTGTAACTTAAGGAATCGGTAAATTACCGAATTATTAACATACCGATTCGGTAAATTACCGAATCCGTAATGTAGGGAGCACTCAAATGAGTGCTTTTCCCATTTTTGGATTTGTTATTTACCACCAACTACAAGTTGGTGGTAAATATCAAAAACCTTAAAAGAAGCAATTTTTTGCAATTTAAAACAGTGACATGTGCCAGACATACATGCCCTTAGGGTGGGTTCCCTGCATCATTTCACCAGAGCACCCGTTTACCTCGCATTGTGTGCTCTATTAGTTGGCACTGTAGTCAAAGGAATCTCAAAAAAGGTGTTTATCAAAGTTGTAGGGGCAAACTCGAATACTTGTGGTGATATGGCTACGGAGGAAAATTAGATTTTATAGTAGTGAGGAATTCTAGAATCCTGTCTGGCAAGATGGGAGGGAGCTCTGGATTCAAGCAAGCCTGGCTGAAGACGGCTGAAATGCCAGAAACCGGTCCTAGGAAGCTTGTTTCCGGTACAGGGAAGGCATGGCTTGGCAGTTCGGGCTGGACTGTTCCCATGAGGCACAGGGTCAGACTGATTTGCATATGGCCATGTCTGAACTGGGGCGGCAGAGTGGGCTAAAGAACGGTGATGGATGAAACCCAGATCTTTTGACTGGGTGTGAGTGTTTGATTGGTTCAGATGCTCCGTCTATCACCACCCCCTTTTGTACCGCTTTGTTTGCCATAAGTTGGCAGGGTATGCTCAGACGTGAGTAACTTGCTCACTTTGCCACTGGATTCAAGCAAGCCTTGCTGAAGACGGCTGAAATGCCAGAACCCGGTCCAAGGAAGCTTGTTTCCGGTCCAGGGAAGGCATGGCTTGGCAGTTCGGGCTGGACTGTTCCCACGAGGCACAGGGTCAGACTGATTTGCATATGGCCATGTCTGAACTGGGGTGGCAGATTGGGCTAAAGAACGGTGATGGATTAAACCCAGATCTTTTGACTGGGTGTGAGTGTTTGATTGGTTCCGATGCTCCGTCCATCACCACCCCCTTTTGTACCGCTTTGTTCGCCATAAGTTGGCAGGGAATGCTTAGACGTGAGTCCCTTGCTCAATTTGCCACTGGATTCAAGCAAGCCTGTCTGAAGACGGCTGAAATGCCTGAAACCAGTCCTAGGAAGCTTGTTTCCGGTCCAGGGAAGGCATGTCTTGGCAGTTCGGGCTGAACTGTTCCCATGAGGCTCAGGGTCAGACTGATTTGCATACGGCCATGTCTGAACTGGGGTGGCAGAGTGGGCTAAAGAACGGTGATGGATTAAACCCAAATCTGTTGACTGGGTTTGAGTGTTTGATTGGTTCAGATGCTCCGTCTGTCACCACCCCCTTTTGTAATCCTTAGGGTTCAGCAAGCAAATGATGTAACATGATTAAACGGAAACTCGTTAAGAGGAAGCAATGGTAGGGATTTGTAATTACAGTTAGATATGGCTCTAATAGTGGCGATGTTTTGAATAAAATATGGATCCGTACAGTAGCTTTAGGAAGCTCCCTTGCTTCTCTTGCTACATTTATTTGGCACAGCTCAGATCTCTTTTTACTAACCTGTTTGGGGATTCAAACAGATCAGGGTGTTACTGTTTCTCTGCTACAGTCTTAATATCAGGAGCCAAGGAATACTATATGCCCTCTCCAAGATCAGGCAATCTTTGGTCATTTCTATTTCCGGATTAGTCCTCATCCTTTTTCAGCTCAATAATGGAGCTAATGCCATTAGGTCAGAGACATATCCTACCCCCACTTCCTGGTGGACAATGTAGGATTAAACAGATTGAGGAACAGAAAGCGGATTTCTCAAAAACGTATTCTCCATTATTTGGAGGCCTCCCAAATTCTTGTATTCCCAAATATCCAACCCATAACAGGCGACGGCAATACACGTTGCATTGTAAACTTTTAACATGATTTTAATTGGGTTGGCCCCCAACCTTTTACCAAAGTCAAGAACTGCAACTGTAGCTCAAGACATAGCATTTCTCTTTGCTTTTCTTAGCGTGACCCAGGTGCACTTTTCATCCAACAAGACCCCCAAATAGGAGAAGGTAGCAACTCTTGTAATTTCTTGACCCTCCCCATAGTGAGTTATATGTTTCTTGGATCTCGGGCCCATAATCATTGTGTTGGTCTTAACAAGGTTGGTATTTTATCTGATGACTTCACACAGTCTACAAAACAGTTAAGCAGGCGCTATAGCCTTATTCCTTCCTCGCTAGTAACACTGCATCACCCACAGGAAGGAGTGCAGCAATTAACTGAGTACCTGCACGGGGAATATCTTTACAGGCTGTGCA
This sequence comes from Lissotriton helveticus, assembly GCF_964261635.1. NCBI lineage: Eukaryota > Metazoa > Chordata > Amphibia > Caudata > Salamandridae > Lissotriton > Lissotriton helveticus. The sequence goes on from NC_136059.1 coordinate 1,716,818,710, forward strand.
GAAAACTGTACCCAAATTATTCATGTATAGAGTGAACAGCAGGGAAGCTAATATGCCCCTTTTTCTAACACCCCAGAGCTTATGCAAAAAAAATCACTATGTTGTGGTCCACCCCCATGTTACTTAATAACAACCAGAGTTTTGATCTATTCACTCAGTTGAATGCCGATGAAAGGTCCATAAAGGCTAAAAACATTTTCCCTCTTTTAGCTACAGTGTATTTTTCAGCTATCAGCTATAAGCTGAGGCACTGGCCTATGGTACCCTTTCCTGTTCTAAAACCCATTGTAGATTGGAGAGTACATTATGTTTTTCTAACCATGAAGACAGTTTAACAAGTACAATTATTCCTAAAACATTAATTGCCAAATCAATGAGAGATATTGGCCAGTAGCATTGTGGGTCTTTCTTGAAAACTGGGATGATAGCGGACACTAACCAGGATGCAGGTAAACTAGTTGTACACGCTGCATTAAAAACATGTGTTAGGGTTTTAGACGAAAGATTTAGCTTAAATAGGTCAGCTGGAACAATGTCTGGTCGGGAGCCTTATTATTTGACATTCATAAGATAGCCCCAGTTATTTCTTCTTCAGTAAAAACTATCAATCAATCAATCAGTCAATCATTGTTTCCAAAGCGCGACTACTCACCCATGAGGGTTTCAAGGCACTGGGGGAGGGGGCCTGCACATCCTGATTGGTGCTGTGGTTCAGTCGAAGAGCCAAGTCCTGATGTCCTTCCTGAATTGGGTCAGCAATGATGAAAGTCATAGGTGAAGAGGCAGGGTGTTCCCGTTTTGGTGGTGAGGTAGGAGAATGGAGAATGTTCTTCCACAGGTTCTGGTCTTGCAGATCCGAGGGACGGTGGCAAGGGCCAGTTCGGCGGAGCAGAGGCATCTGGTGGATATGTGGAATGAGAGACGGTGGTTCAGGTATGCTGGACCGACGTCATGGAGGGCTTTGTAGGCATATGTGAGGAGCTTGAACAAGACTCTTTTCTTGACTGGGTGCTAGTGGAGTTCTCGCAGGTGTTTGGAGATGTGGCTGCAGTGCGGGATGTTGAGGACCAGTCTGGCTGCAGTGTTCTGAATGTTTTGTAGTTTCCGGAGGAGTTTCTGGCTTGTGCCTGCATAGAATGCATTGCCATGGTTGAATCTACTGCTGATGCGTGTGTAGGTGACCGTCTTTCTGGCCTCAGAGGGGATCCATATGCATGTCTTTTAAAGTAGGCGAAGAGTGTGGAAGCATGATGAGGAGACGGCATTGATCTGGTAGTTCATCGTGAGTGAGGAGTCCAGTAAGTTTTGTGCATGGTCTGTGGGTGTGGTGGAGTTCCTTTGCAGCGGGCCAACAGGAGTCTTCCCAGGGAGAGGTATTGGGCACCAGAATGAAGACTTAGGTGTTGTCTGAGTTGAGCTGGAGGCAGTTGTCTCTCATCCAGGTAGCGACAGCCTTTATCCTGTTGTGGAAGTTGTTTCTGGTGATTGAGGGCTTGTTGGTGAGAAGGAGGATCAGCTTGGTGTCGTCGGAGTAAGAGACAATGTTGAGACCATGTTCCTGACTAAGGCTGACTAAGGCTTCGTAAGGCAATGGAGATGTTGGAGAGAGTGGGGCTCAGGAAGGAGCCCTGGGGAAATCTGCAGTGGATCTCCATGGGTTCTGAGAGGAACAGGAATGCCTAACTCGCTGTGTTCTACCGGTGAGGAAGGAACAGATCCGGTCTAGTGCTTTGTTGCAGATGCAGGTATGGTGGAATCTCTCGCTTAGGGTATAGTGAGAGACAGTATCGCAGGTGGCCGAGAGGTACAGGAGGAGGAGAGCTGCTGTTTCTCCCTAGCTGAGGAGGGAGCGGATGTCATCGGTTGCAGCAAGGAGGGAGGTCTCGGTGTTGTGGTTGATTTAGAAGCTGGAGGTTTATCTCATGTGTTTCCAGTCGTTGGGGAAGCTGTCGGTCTCAATGGAGCAGTCGATGGTGCAGGATAATTTGGGGGAATGGAGGAGGCGTCTCTGTGGAAGATGTGGTGCAGGCAGGGGGTCCAATGGTGATCCAGAGTAAATGCTCTTCATGGTCTTGAGAGTGTCGTCCATGGTGATCGGGGTCCAGTTGAGTAGAAGCTGTTGGGTGGCGTCATTGTCACATGGTGTGGTGGTGGGGGTGATGGATGGGTCTTGGGTGTCGTAGATCTGCTTGATATCATGTGGAAGTAGGTGCAGAGGATGTTGCAGAGGTCTTGGGAGGGTGGGATGTCTGTGGTCTTGCTGTTTGGTTTGGCAAACTCCTTGACAATGGCGAATAATTCTTTGCTGTTGTGTGCGTTGGCATTGATTCTGTCTTGGAGGGTCATTTTCTTTGTAGTTTTGAGGAGGATGTGGTGGCGGTGGCTTTGAAGTCTGCGTAGGCTTTGTGGATCTTGCTGTTCCCCCATCTGTACTCAAGCTGACTACGTCTGGACTCATGGAGGGCGGCCGTGAACCAACTGGATTTCTTGGAGTGTAGCTTACCTGGTGCCTACTTGAGGGATGCCAGTGCATCTGAGAAGTAGGACATCCATCGGAGGAAGTTGCATGCTGTGGAAATGGCATCTGTGGATTTCGGCAGTGTGGTTGTGCCGAGGGTGGTGAGGAGCTGTTCTTCAGTGAACTTGTTCCAGTTATGACGGGCGGTAGGTGCGATGGTGTACGGTGGATTTGGTGAAGGTGAAATGAACACACGGGTGGCTTGTCCCAAGGAGTTCAAAGGTGTGGCTGTAGTTAATGTTTTGCTGGCAGAGAAGACGGGGTCAAGCGTGTGTCCCGCTGAGTGGGTTGGAGAGATGACAAGCTGCTTGAGCACAATGCTGGCGAGGTTCTCCAGAAGGGATGCAGTATTCTAGTCTTTGGGGTTGTCTAGGTGGAATTTGAGGTCATGGAGTAGGATGTAATCGGTAGATCGGCGATGAATATGAGGATGGTATCAGTGAAGAGAGTGCGCGGGCCCGGCGGTTTGTAGATGAGTTTGACACAGAGTGTGGTGTTGTGGTTGCTCTTGACCTGCAAGTAGAGATGTTCCGTGGTTGTGGTTGGGTTGTCCGTGTGGGTGGTCACTGGTCAGGTGAGGGGAGTTCTTCTGGGCGATGGCAATGCCTCCTTCTGGTCAGTTAGTGCTGTCCTTGCGGGCGATCTTGTAGCCGCCAGGGATTCGGGTGGCAATGTCTGGGCCCCAGCTGGGGTTCATCAAGGTTTCTGTGAGGAAGGCGATGTCGGGGGAGACAGAGTCGATGAGGTCCCAAATGTCTGTGGCGTTTTTGTGGAGATAGCGCATGTTGAGGAGGATGCAGCTGAGACAGATAGGTACTCTGTTGGTCGGCTGGGTGGCAGGAAGATCTGGAGTGCAGAGGTAGGAGAGGGTGCAGCTGCAGGTCCTTGGGTGTCTTTCGGTAGTGTGAGCTGTCAGGCGGCGTGGTGTTCGAGGTAGAGGAGGGTGCTGACATTGTATTGGTGGAATGTCCAAGAACCAGGGTCCGTGATGCTGGGCACAGTCCAGGTGCGGACAGGCACAGACAGGCTTGCCTGTGGAGGGCATTCGGCGTGTCGGCGGTGAGAACACTGCACGCCTCCATACAACAGCCACCATGCAGTAGTGTGAGGGGGAGGGCTGCACAGTTTGGAGGTGGGAAGCGGGAAACATGACACTGGAAGGGGGCAGGTCCGCTGGGGTAGAGCAGCAGCAGAGGCACAGTGCAAAGAGGGTAAAAAAAAGCAAAAAGGGGGAAAAGTTGAAATGAAGTAAAAAAGAAGTGCAAAGAAGGCAGAGGGGAAAAAGAGGCAGAAGTACAATGACAGAAGTCAGACCTGCGGCAAAGCAAAGATGCTACCTACTAGCGCACCAGTGATGAGGTACAGGCCGGAGCCTGCGGGTGGAAGAGGGCCTTGAACACCAACCACCAAGGGTCAGTGGACCTGCAGGGGCAGCAGCTACCAGGCGAGCTGTGCAGGGTGGGAAGCAGTTTGCTGACAATGTCTAAGGCGTAGTTAACACCAGCAAATGTTGGGACAGAATTGGTGGCCGCTTCTACGAGATTGCCATAAATACTCTGAAAATTTGTTACTCAAAATCTGCAGGTATGGAACAATCAATTTGGCTAGTACTATTCCGTGAAAAAAACTGAAGAATTTAAAATCTCCCAGAACAGGGCCCTATTTTTTAAGACATCTGTATGCAGTAATTACTACCAGGTTTCCATTTTAATTTCTTGTTTATGGATATCAAGGGTTTGCTTGTAGGATTTCCCACACCTAATTATCTTTACTTTATCCTGGGGTACTTGCTTCGGAGCTTTTAATAACCTTTGATGGGCTCAGGAACACTTGTGATCAAACCATATTTCCCTACAATTGCTGACTTTACGTGTGGCTCTAGATAGGCTGTTGGCTACCAGTTTGCATATCCTACAATAGGCATTTGGTAATGTGACCCCTTTGGCGACACCATCTAAACAAAGTTTAAAGTCATCTCTGCAAATATTTATTAGGTCATTGATGAATTGATCTTGGATCACCATACTCTATTTCAGTCTACGAGCCTGATCATGGGAGATAATATCAACACTATTGGAACCCCGATGGGTCATTAATTTCCCCCTCACCCCAATTCAGGATTAAAAATAACTGGTTATGATCACTAAAATGACACAGGACAGGACCAACTGAGCCAAATAACTAGAGATAAAAATGTAATCAATGGTAGTATCTGTGCCTCTACCAGTAAATGAAGGAATACTATCCCTTTTCTTATCTTCCTTAGCCTGTTGTAAATTCAAATCTGCAATAATGTCCTCCAGCAGCCCCCTTGATGTGTGTGCTCAAAATGGACATTTGAGGAACCCCTGGGGCCAAGCTCATCAAATATATGGCATCCCTTCTAGAATAAATGCACATTAAAATTGGCAAGTATCATAACCAAATAGGGGGTAGTCTGCTTTTCCCTATGAAACTCTGAAAAGACTTTAATCTAATCAGATGCTCAATAGGAAGACCCCTGTTAGAAGAGTTGAAGAAATGAACAATAAATAAGGTTGGGGCAGTTGTGATGGAAAGTTATGGAATCTGCTGGGAGCCACAAACTTCCACTCACCCAGCATTCCCCCAAGTCTTGCAATTGAAATGGTTCCACACTTGTGTGGGTAGGCCTCGTGTCTGCAACAGGTAATGGCCCAAAACGTTCTATGGCGACATCAAAATTATTGATCATAAAACGTCCTGGTTTTGCAATGGTGTCACCTGCGTTTTTGGTCCTGGGATTGAAGGCCATCTAGGGCAACCTCCCAAAACTAGACATTTCTGAAAGTAGACACCCGGGGGAGTCCAGAGAGGTGTGGCTTGCATGGATCCACTAATTATTTTCTTACCCAGAATCCCCTACAAATCTCACATTTAGCTAAACAAAAAACACATTTCTTCACATTTCTGTAGTGAATCACCATTCCAGCAGACACTTCCTACCACCCAGCGTTCTCCTCGGTCTCCTGAGTAAAATGAAACCTCACTTGTGTGGGTACCCAAAGCAGAATCAACCTATAAACTTATAAAAACAATTGTGCTTATCAACTTGCTGCTATATTCCATCAAACTCGGCACATATTTGGCACTTCCCTCTCACAGGCATATGTGATTTTACTTGCAAGACCCAAAGCGGGAGCTTGTTTCAGAAAACCCCACAACTAATTTCTATTTGTTCTGTCACTCGCTGCAAGATTTTTCCTGCAGTGACAGACAGCAAAACAAGACATTGCACAGTCCAACCTAAATTGGGCGGGCACTCTAATGTCCTTCCTCTGATAGCCCCCACTCCGTGACAGAGCTTACACGATAACAATACGGACTGGGTATTGTATTTTTATGTCACTCTTTGTACATAGCACGTATCTGTGCACTAATTGATAGCAAAATAGTGACCACTAAAGGGATCATCTTTAGTCCTGATGAAGCAGCCTTAATGCTTCGAAACATTGTGACTTGCCAAGGAGTATCAGCACATTAAAAAGCATGATATCTTCGAACTACCATTTTATTAGTACCAGCCTATGACCTAATAAATTCGTTTAGTCTATAAGGCCTAGTACTTTTTAACCCACTCATCTTACCAACCCCTGACCCTTTCTCTCACTACACATACACCACACATAGCACTACAATAACAGTGCTCCAGCTTAGTCGCTAGTCGTAGTACGCCCCGTCCCGCAGCGGGAAGACCCCTATGATGAAGCATGACACCAAGGGCCCTTTTGGTGTGTGAGGGGTATTTAAGCAAACACTGTGCATGCCCTACCAAGTTTGGGCACACTTCTCTTTGAACCTCTTTGAGGTGGATCCTTTTGTTTTGAATTAATCTCGCTGAGGAGGCCGCACCCACCCTAGTGCCCATGAGGAGCATAACCTCCTCACTCCCTAATTCTGTTCTCTTGTAAATATCTTATGTAGTCAGACACGGCCTGACATTCCAATTTGGTTGAACGGCCACAATATTTATTGTTCTTCTAGAGCAGGACTGTCAAATTTGGTAGTTTGAACTCAACTCCCCATTGGAGCAGGGTCAAGACTGACTTGCATATAGCATATAGCTGCGTCTAAACTAAGGTGACATGGTGTGCAAAATAATTATGGATTAGGATGCAGCTCAAGTAATTACCAGTGACTGAGAGCAATTCAAGCATTCTATCCATCACTTGTGGCTCTCATAGTTGCCTGGGTCTAGACCAGACCAAAGTCACAAGTTCAGGCTGACGACGATGTAGCACATGCCGGATACAGTGACCAGTTAGTTCCGCTGAAAGTGTTACCTTTTAAAAGTTGGAAGTAAGAGTTCCATTCAGTGTGGATGAGGCAGCAAGGAGTAGGGAGAATGTTGTGGATGGTCATTACTGTAGAGCAAAGAGCAAGCCTGGAGTCGCTGACAATTGTCACAGTAGTGCAGTTTGAAGACCCAGTTGGGCATCGTGGATGGTCTTTGCTGGCTCTAATTGCAGTAGCACAAAGGGCATGTTTTGCATTGCACGTTATTGCTGATGGTCACTGTAGTGTGAAGTTTTTCACCCGAGCTTCGTGATGGCACTCGTTGCTGGTGGCAGAGTCTCAGTGTGAGCAGGCCTGTTTACAGGGTCAAAGAGCCCAACAACCTCAGTATTTTAACTTTCAGTGAACTCTGATGCCAGCCAATGGTCCAGGACCTGTGGATGCACCTCTTAGGGACTTGGGACTCAGCCTGATCCTTTTTCAGGTCCAGTATGGGCTGGACAGATGAATAACAGGTCTATGGAGCTTGTTATAGCCCTCTAGCTCATACAGCTAGCTCTTGGAGTTACTGGTTGCCTTGGGTTCAAGAAGCAAGTCCAGTCTTCCTTCCTGAGGCAGCAGGGCAGTCATTCTAAAGCAGGGAAGCAGGGCAGCCCTTCTAGCAGCAAGAGAGCAGAGCAGTCCTCCTTCTGAGTCTTCCACAAGTCCAGAAGTGATCTGATGAGTGGCTCCGGTGGTGCAATATTTTTACCTGGTGCCAGCCTTTGAATTGAGGGGACTCCCTCTACTACCCTTCCCCCCCAGTACTGGAATGCTTTTCTCTTCCCCTGTCAAGGCTCCAAGAGTCTGGAGTGACAAAAGACCAGATGGCCCATCCTGCCATGACCCGGTCCCCTTCTGTTTCACTGTCTGGGAGTAAAAATACACAGAGGCCAACAGCCACATAAGTCCCAAACAAATGGAAGTCTGATGTTCAGATGTTAAATTGCCTGTTCATAAGCGTACAATGAAGATAATTGTCTTTGTTGAAGGTGGTTATTAAAAATGTGATGTCATTAATTTGTTACTATATATATATATATATATATATATATATATATATATATATGAATTTTTCAAAATGTGTATTGTCTTCTGGTATAAGTACATGAGTACCAGTTTTTGAGATTGCTTTTGTGCTAGTAATAGAAATGTATTTTGTAATAGAACACATTTTGACCAGTGATTAATTGGTGTTTTCACACTGATAGACTTGCAGCTTCATAATCAGTCCCCATGTTATACCATTTTGTCCTTGGTTTAGTTCTCTTTGGCTGCAAATGAAGCAGCATTTGCTAACATTCCAGGAATTGCTTGTTTAAAAAAAGAATGTAGTGGTGGAGGTATGCCCAGGCATCAAGCCTGACCTCCCACATGGAAACTAAAACAGTGTTTGGGGCATAAATGTAACTGGACGACAGAAATTACTTTTGTTTTTCTTATTAAAAAAGTAGGCATTGGGCACAACAAAACACAACACAATATCATAACTCAATGCACAATAAAACCTCTCATGGACTAACTCAACAGAACAGTCAAAAGAGAAAGCAGTACACAGTATAACACACCAAAAAGATAAGCACAATACCACAGGAGCACACAAAAAACATATTCTTCAATGCACAACAAAATGCACACAGCAAATATGAACAAACATTTTTTTTACACATTACCACAACCATAAATCTGCTTTTATATTAAGTATGATAAAAAGATATATGCACCAAGCCTTTCCTTACTTACCACGAAGGACGTGCAACAGAGTCAGTCAAAAATGTTTAGTGATTGATCCAGCCTCGGTACTTCAGTGGAGAGCTTGTTTGTTTTGACTGAGCAGGTCAGACATGTCCATCAAGACATCAGCTGGTGGTTCACAGATTCACTTTGTGCAGAGAAGGGAGTAGCATGTAGCTTGCATAATGCTGCTTGTTGATACTCTGTCCCTGTGTGGTTGTGAGAATTCAGACATAACTTTATGGAGCAGTATAAAAGAATTGTACCTTTTGTTTTTTGTTTTTTGCTGCCTGGCCTTAATGCGTTTTAGTGACACCAGGGGTGCAACTTGCTGACATCACTGTCAAAACTTTGATCTTAGCATTCGTTAAAATCAGTTGCTTGGTGAAACAGTTAGGATAATATTGTCTTTCTGAAGACCACACTGCTTTAATAGGTATCAGAGCTTGGAAGTCTAAAGTTATCCATCACACATGTAGCTTGACAGAAATAGCAGGTGTTGAGGGTATAGTCTCCCTTAGGAGGAATATAGTTAATTGAGTCAAACTTTACTAAAGTTTCTTGTCTGTGTTTTGATGTGTAGATTTGAAGGAGGCTGCTGTGGAGAAAGGTGATGGTATGTTGGTTCCTTCTAATCATTTTTGTATTTCTGATGATCAGCATGTGACAAAGATCACATCTAGAGTGCAAGTTCGCTTTTATCTCTACTGATGACAAATGATATCCAGAAACATGTGTCTAGAGATTTACAGAACTAATCTGCACCAACTTTGGTGGAATACTCCAGTAAATATTTAAGTAAGCATGCTTCATGAACTGCATTTACCATAATGCTAACGGGCGAACTGTGCTGGTAGGTTAAGCAGTGTGCTCCCATCCCTTTCTGTTTGAAAAGGCTCCCTTGAGCCATTGAGCTGATGAGCTTGTGGAGATGCACCTGTGTGCTTGTGAGAGGTACTGAAACCTGAAAGAATTGCGGCAGCCTGCTCAGCAACCCCAGATCAAATTTGTTTTTATCTTTACTGATGACGGATGATAGCCAGAAACACGTGTCTAGAGATTTACAGCACCAACATGCACCAACTTTGGTGGAATACTCCAGTAAATATTCAAGTAAGCATGACCTCACCTTGTTTTACTGCTGCCTTGAGAGTGAGAGGCGATCCTGGGAGCAACAGGTGGAAGAAGGGAGCCGAGCCAAACCCCGCCGGAGCGGCAAAGAGCCGTGGCGAGTCTGAGGGCAGCCGAGAGCCCGAGAGGGGGGAGCGCAGCACACAGGGCACGGCAGGTCTTCAGCACTCGTGGAGTCCTGGAGTGGAGGGAACCTGGGCAGAGAGTGGGGCACGGAGGAGGGAAGTGCAGTTGATCAAACGCTTAATCCTCTGCAATATCCCTGCGCATGACTCTACTTGTGCGGTAAGTGAAAACTGCAAAGTTGCTTTCTTGATGGAACACATGCTTTCCAATTTTACTAACTTCATACTTCATTTTGCAACTTGAAATTGTTCTGCAATGTTCAGAGTCAGCGCAGCTACCAAGGATTAGTCCCTCTATAGGATCCTTCAGTGCCTGCACATTACCTCAGGGAAAACTTCACTTGGGCACTTGGGCTCCTTTCACAAGGCAATATGGCAGGTACGGGACTGACGGCAAGTACGGGACTCTGCCTATCAGTCAGTAGACAGTCGCACAGACGGCGTTGAGGAGGAAGACGCCATCGCGGCCCAGTTTCTCATCTGAACCGTGGTTCGCTGTATCATTGCATTGCATTGCGGCCCCTGGTTATCGCCAAATTGCGGCTTTTGGCTGAATGGAGGAAGACGCCAACGCAGCTACACCATGGCTCCCTGGCCAGTGGCTGAACCGCGGCTCCTGGTTTTTTTCGGGTGACTTGCGGCGTTTCTCTGTCCTCCAATCAGTGGAGGTTTCTGTGCAACATTTGAAGCCTCGAGTAGCCGGGTGCCAATCGTGAGTGTGACTGCAGCTGCCGGTGGTGTATTCAACCTATTTCTGCCTTATCCACCGCACCAGGAACAGCATTGATGTGGGAGCACAGGAGCACAGGTGAACTTTGAAAAGGCAGATAGCTAGTGGCATATTGCAAGCAGTAAAAGGAGAGACTGTGGCAGTAGTCACTCTGCATATCCTGTGCGCTCCGGAGCTGGTTTCTTTTTCTTTCTTGTTGTTTATCCTTTCAAGGAAAGAGTATGTCCTCATGTCCATCTTGCCCTGTGCTCCGCAGTAAGTAGACTTCTCCTTGCTGCTTAAAAAGGCAAAACGCAGGAAGAGCTACTAAAAAGAGGAAAATTGGAGGGAAGAAGGGGTCCGTCCAGCATGATCAAAGTGACCAAAGTGTGTCGTCAAGCGAGGCCCCATGCTCACCCCTAGCAACCTCAATAAGGAACTTTGCATTTAAGCATTACCATAACGGAGCCCAGAGGTCCTCAGAGGAGGTGGTAAAGTCCCCCCACAGGCACCTCTGTATTCTGGCTTCAGTAATAGATGCTTCACTCTTAGTTCTGGATGAAATGCAACCAGCAAATCTTTCAGTGGATCCATCTAGGAATGGAACTGCGTCCGTAAGACGGGGTCCAAGATTGTCCTCTTCTCCTTGCTTGAAGTTTTCGCTACCATCATTTAGTCCCGATGACTCCAGCTCATCCCAGTCACCTTCGCAAGAAGACCAACAGGATCAGGGAAGCCCAATGTCATTACACAATACCTCCATGGTTGGGGAGCCAAACTCTACGCTTGGATCGCAGGGGAGGTCTATGTCGCTCCAGCCCTCCACCTCGTCATCTTTGTTGGGCATAATGTTACTTATGCAGACCACCTTGCATGGGATTCTAGAAACTCTGGTATCAATAAGGACAAACCAAGTCGACCAATTAAATTCTTTGAATGATATTCGACATAAACTGAAACCCTTAAATTCTTTTAAAGACAATCTGGGTGGCTCTATGAAGGGAAACATCCTTTACAACGCAACTTTTACCACGCAGTGCCTTAACGACGCAACTTTACAACGCAAACCATTACAACGCATTGCGCTGGGGGGCGCTCTAGGATAGGGAATAGATTTAATTTACTATCCAACACCTTCCCTAGTGTCCACGGGAACTGGAGTTGGAATAGTAAATTAAACTATTCACTATCCAGCACCCCGAAGCGCTATGCGTTTTAAAGGCATGCGTTGTAAAAACCGCGTTGTAAAGGCATGCGTGGTAAAAGCATGCGTTGTAATGTCATACATCCCTCTATGAATACTCAATTATCTCCTATAATATTGGCTACAGAGTCGCTGGGGTTGCATAGTGTCACATCAGAGAAAGGTGAATGCCAGTTAGATATGGAGAGATCGGTTTATGTTTCTAAATACCCTATGCTTGTGAGGAAAAGGCAGCATGGTTTTATGCCCTCAAAATTTACCGTAAGGTCGTACCGTACAATGGGGGTTGGGTCCTGGAATAGATTGCCTGGGTGGTGTGCCCCACATGTATGCAAAAAGAAACGCATGCATAAGAAAGGGGAATATAGTAGTGGTCTTTGTTCCCAAGCCCAAGTCCAACATCGCATACCCCAAGGTGGTAGTCCTGTAAAAGCGCTTCCATGCAAAAAGGTACATAAAAAGGCACATAAAAGTGTAAAACATAGTGTGAAACCCCGTCCTAAAACCAGTCCTGATTTGTCTTCTATATCCCCGGTAGTCCGCTCTACCATCCCTAATAAGTAACAAATGGTAGCCCGTAATAAGATGGTTGAGCCTCAGCCCTTAAATAAATTGCCCCTAGAACACCCCTCAGCTCAGGAATCCTTTATCAGGTCGCATTTAGGAAGCACAGAACACTGGTCGATATTATTCATCGAGGAAAAAAAGCAAAAAAACTTCGGTCCCTGAATCGCTCCAAAATCCTTCAGTTATTCCAACAAATCCCCTCCCTTTCAAGGATAACCTCGTTGGACTTAGAGTCTGTGGGGTTTCAATTGGGCGATCAAGGTAGAGAAGCTTCCAGAGTTTCTTTTATATCTCCTTGTATTGCTGACCTAGTACTTAAGGCGGACAAAGACCTAGCATAAGTAGGTCTACAGGCCCTATGTCCCGTAAAAAAGAGCCCTCAATTATTAGTACCTCAGCCAGTTTCATTTCCTCCCACCATTTTAAACATGCACAGTGGGTTATCTGCAGCTCAATGGGAACGATCTTTATCATACATCCTGTCCCAATGGCCTGGAGCTACACAACAAAGTAGCCATCCACCCACCAATTTGAGAGTGGTTATAGTAAATGATAGGCCATTCCCACAATCTAGACAATTAGTATGGGCTCAAAGTAATAGGTTAGTAATAGGTTTTCCCCACTGTGACACCTGCTGGAGGAAGGTGATTGGAATATCAGGCACACCTTACTCTAGAATGAGGAGTCCTCTCAAAATCTAAGAATCCTAAGTTGGACTATCCATGGGTTTGAACACTTGAGGAACAGCAGCAAATTGGAAGAAAGTTTGAAACCCATTCATCTGGTATTCCTTCAGTAGTCTTGGCTAAGAGCGGACCAGTCAGTTGAAGGCTTTATGGCCCTGAATAGAAAGGGTCATTCCCGGGGTACGGGGAGAGCATCTGCAGTTCTACTAACATTTATATCGACCAAGGTGTATAAGAGGCCATTGGAGGTCATAAACGTTTCAAGTGGTCTGCCGTTATCTGTTAAGGAAATGGTTGTGGGTAAAAATGTCCGCAGTTATTTTTTGCTTATGAATGTTTATATTTATAAAGAATACAATCGCTAAATGAAGCACTGGCTGGAATTATTTGAATCCCCTTTCCAGCATTTGGTGGCAAAATACCCAGAAGCAGTGATAATAATGGCGGGGCATGTAAATGCTAGCTTATTCCTTGTACAGCTAGACCAACACTTGGAGGAAGAGTTGGATTCCTACAACATTCCCTTAGCACAGTTTCCTGCAGGTACCATCAAAAAAGAGGCCAAAGTGCTGAGTGAAAGGCTATCAAGTCATGATCTGATTTACTTAAATGGATGCTTTAAAATGGATTCACCAGCAATAGCAACATATCGGCAGGGCCATTCTTTGGGTCCTATTGATTATATATTCACGTCCCTTTGGAATTTTGGCCTCTTTAAGAGCTTTGTGGTGGCAAAATATGAGGGCAGTGACCACTGGGCAATTACAGCAGTTCTTGATTTGTGTGAGCCAGTATCCCCTGAGATAGTGTTTTCCTTAGAGATGTCCTACCCGCGTAGGCTCACCACACGTTTAGACACTATGCGTCTTCAACAATTAGTACCCTTCAGTTAGAGGAGACGGTTCCTATCCTCCCTATTCATGCTGATGATGTAATTGTGTGGTATAATAATATTGTGCAACGAGTTTTGGGCTGCATTTTAGTGAAAATAAGTGGAAAGGGTGAACAGACAAAATCCTGCCTAAAGGGCGCCCATCTGGTTCGATCAGGACTGCCAAAAGTTCAAACGACTGGTGAGACAGAAAGGTGAGATGCTGTTTCATCCCCTTAGCCACCCAAGAGCTGGTCAAACTTAAACGCCAATATAAATCCCTTGTGCAGTCGAGAAAGGTAGCTTTTTATTATATGAAGTAGGAGGAGATACAGGAATTATACTATTAAATGATCAGCAAAAATTATGGACAAATGTGAAAGAGTTTAATGGCCAAAGTAGGGGGATTCTAACCTGCATGATACCGGAAGCACAGTGGGTAACTTATCTGATGGAGCTATACAGGGGACCTTTAGGTTTAGATGGCCCTCAGCACATCTATGGGCAAACCCTCCCAGCCAACTGGTTCTAAGTGAAGGAAGTTAAGGCAGTTATTGAGAGAATAAAAATCGCTCGTGCCACTGCTCCTGACAATGTCCCAGCGGTAATAATTAAAACAAATAGTGTGTGGTGGGCTACAATTTACTTTACCTTGTTTAGTTGGGTTGCAGGGTCTGGCCTTTACCCCTATACCTGGAAGGGGTCTATTGTGATACAGATTTTTAAAAAAGGGAGCGGTACAGACCCAATGCATTACAGGCTTATAAGCCTCTTGGATATTTCATTAAATATATTCTTCAAAATTATTTTAGCCAAACTTGAAGAATGGGCCATTGAAACAAAGAGAATCCCTTTAGAGCAAGGGGGCTTTTGGGAGGGTCATTCAACCATAAACCACTGCTTTGCTTTGTGGGCAGTGACTCGAAAGGCTCTGGATGAAAATCATAGACTGTGCAGTTGTTTTATAGATTTCAGGACAGCCTTTGATTCTGTTGATAGGGATATTTTATGGGGAAAGTTGCTGCTTGGAAATTACCAATATACCTTCTTGGGGCTCTTCAATCCCTGCACTCTGGCAATTGGGCTCAGGTGGAGTTAGACAAGTCAGGACAGTTGTCCCAAAGAATCCCTATCAACAATGGCCTGCTGTTGTAATTTGTAGGTGATTGGGTTAGCATTAGCAGAAGCCATCCTGTAGTTAGAGGCTATCTTGTCCGTTTTGTGGAATCCATTTTGTATTTCTGGTAGCCATGTGCTCTGTCCTACCTTGCTGTTGTCTGCTCTTGAAATCTTCCTAGAGACAGGTTATATTTAGCCTCTTCCACTTCGCACATGCTCAGTTGAGCTTGCAGCTGTCCATGCAGCTGCTGTTAGTCTGTAAATGTCAGGATGTGTTCACCAGAATTAGCAACTGTTAGCTCCTCCCACTTGTTGACTTCATTTTCTGTATGACCTTATATGTGCCTAAAACATACTTCTTGTACTTGTACCACCTTCTTTTGAGTCCCTGTGTGGGTATAAAAGGACCAAGCTCCTTCCATTCAGTGTGCTACTTCATACATTGCCGAAGAGTGTTGTGTGAATGTAGTTCCACCTCATGAGGTTAATAAACTTTGTATTTTCTATTCCAGTTTCTGTGCCAACTTCTATCCTATTGGTCTGAGGACTTGTGCAGAGAAGGGCAAACCCCTTGCAACTGGTAGGCCTTGCTGAGGCTCACCACTACACTGCGTCAGAGGGGTGCGTTTTAGGACCCCTACTTTTTAGTCTATTTTTGGCCGACCTTCCAACAGTTATTTCTCAGTCAAAGTATTTCTCGCCTAATATTGGGGACCAGCATATTGCTTGTCTGCTTTATGCAGATGATTTGGTACTATTGGACTACACTCCAATTGGTCTGCAGAGGAAACTGAACGCATTGGCCTCTTACAGTAAGCAGAACAAGCTTCGCATTAAGCTGGAAAAGACAAAAATTATGATTTTTGGGAAAAAAGTGCAGAGTTTTTCCTTGTATCTTCATTCTCAGGTGGTGGAACAAGTGGATCAGTATAAATACTAGGGTCTAACTTTTAGGAAAAATCTGAATTGGGGTGCACATTGGGATGCCACTAGGCAGAAGGCCCTCTTGCAGGCAAGTTGTTTATCTGGATTCAGTGGCAGATTTGGGGGCCTATCCCACATCCCATTATTAAAGATCTATGAAGGGAAGATCCCACCAATAGGCCTGTATGGAGGAGAGATATTTTCCCTTGAACCAACCTATGAATGGGATACACTTGAAGGGGTAGTGCTTAAAAGACTTCTATCACTCCCACAAGGTGCCATTGTCCAGGCTATAAGGAAAGAGGTTAGTATAATATCTTGGAACATGGCGGCCGCCACTCGGGCTCTAAGATACTTCAACACCCTGCTGGAGAATGATGAGGTGGTTAAAGTATCCAGATTGTGTTGGGAAGAGAGCCAAAGCAGTGAAAGGATGTGGGCAAAGGCTGTTAGAACCAGAATGACTGTAATGAAGAATCTCCATTTAAATAGTGGTACAGTCACATCCTGGCTTACTTTCCCAGGCAAACGAGTATTAAGAGAATCTGCTGCTATGGTGTCACAACAATGTGATTTATTATATTTAAAGAAGAAATCATCTATTAGCTTCTCGTTAGCTTCACCTGGCCAGGATTGTGTCTTCCCTTATTTATCACAGTTACCAGATCCAGGTTTGAGAAAAGAAATCCTAAGGGTTTTGGTGGGATATAATCAAATCTATTCATCCCACCCATATAGGACAGGGGTGCAAAATAATAGTGGTCTTTGTCCCTGCCCTTTGAAAGCCAAATGCACAATTACGCATATTCTTATTGGCTGTGCTTTTTATCTTGCAAATTTGATCAAGTTTTTAAGACCTTGATTTTTTAAATATAATGCTCTTCATAGGAACAAAGCGGTGGAGTTACTGTCTGAGATGCAATATTTAGATGTTGTAGTTGGGAATGCTAGGTTCCGACGATTTGTTAAAGAGAATTTAAAAAAATGAAATGTAATGGGGATGGGGCGGTGAGGAGGGGGGTTCATTTAAAGGTTTTAATTAGTGTGTATTTTTTTTAGAAAGTTTTATGGACAATTGTCAAAATACATTTGCTTTTTTTTTAACTGCATTTACCATAATGCTATGGGGCGAACTGCGCTGGGGCTGAAGCAGTGTGCTGCCACGCCTTTCTGTTTAAAAAGACTCCCTTGAACCATTGAGCTGATGAGCTTGTGGAAATGCACCTGTGTGCCTGTTAGAGGCACTGAGACCTGAAAGAATTGTGGCAGCCTGCTCAACAACCCCAGATCAAAATCGTTTTTATCTCTACTGATGAAGGATGATATCCATAAACATGTGTCTAGAGATTTACAGCACCAACATGCACCAAATTTGGTGGAATACTCCAGTAAATATTCAAGTAAGCATGACTGAAAGACCACAACTCCCACAAGGCCCTCTGTACACCCTCCCACACAGCATGGAGCACTCTTCCCACCCCACAGCCATGTGGCAGCCATCACAGTCGCCATCTAACAGGTAGGTAGCCATCTCACTGGAGAGAGGGTTGTGGAGACCTGACTGCAAGATCCCAACTCCCACAGGGAGTACCCCCTCCCAAACTGAATGGAGCCGTTTACCACCACATCCCGCACTTGTCAGCCAACCGTGTAAAGCTCCATAAGTCGTAGCTAGTGCACACACTGATAATGCCATTGAGAGGTCACATGAATCACAGTGTTAGTGATGAAGTCACATGTAACTGCAAAGCTAAGCCCAAGAATGCAACGGGCCAAATACACTGTACAAGTCACATTGTCACAAATCATAAAGGCTCACATCCAAACAACACATGCATGGAGACCCACTCACACATCACTTAACACAGGAGGTCAGTCCAAAAAGCACAACAGAAATCTTGGACTTACGGCATACTAGTTAGATACTCATTGAAAATTCATAAATATCCTAGCATACACTGAAGTGGATAAGCAACAAGTTGCTACCAGAGGGATATCCCCTTGAAAAAACAATATCTTCACATACGAAAATGTTACGTTCACCATGTCACATCCCTAACGACCAATTTATGTACCTCAACATCTTGTCCGATTGCTGATAAATAGTTTTGAAAGGCAAGTAATGGCAATTGCATAAATCAGGTCATTACAAATGAAAATTGCAAATCATGACACTTCAATTGGGGCCAATGCTAGTCCCCGCAGTAGCAGAGCACGCCAAATGTGAGTTTAAAAAATGTAAGCCGCTGGTGGTTCCCATTGGCTATTCCTCATAGGTGGTGACGCACCGCGGAGGTCAGAAAGCAGAAAACGCAAACCTGCATCATTCAATTGGGGCAAATTGCTTGCCCCACAGTGGTGGAGCATGCCTACCGTGATTTTCAAAAACTCATGCTGCTGGCGGTTCCAATTGGCTGATGGCTATCCCTCATAGGTGGTAAAGTACAGCGGAGGTCAGGAAGTGGTGAAAGCAATCCTGCATCATTCAATTGGGGCCCATGCCGGGCCCCGCAGTGGTGAAGTACGACTACCACGAGAGTCAGTAAAAAAAGTAACAACAGAAATCATGAAGTGGCGGCATAGTAGACAGATACTCAGTGAAAAGTCTCAAATATTCTTGCAGAAACTGAAGTGGATGATCAACAAGTTGCTACCAGAGGACATGTCGCTGTAGGTATAGGGGCGATTTGCTACCATGAATCCAGGAGATACGTACCGTATTTTATTAGACCTTTAAAATATAACGAGGTCCATCTGTAGATAGTGGCTGAAATACAGTCAGTTACAGAATATGTGCAATGGAAGAAGGAGACCTAGAAGGGTTTTGGTAATCCCCAGATTCAATATGGTTCATATACCTCAGGTCGATGAGACTGCTTATCAAGTACATGATATTCATGTGTGTTTTTGTATTGATTCACAGATAGTCTCCGGGCGAATTCCAGGAGTACTTGCTGCGGGTAAAACCGTGAGTTAAATAAGGAAAGATTTGTATCCTTGTTTTCACATTGGTGTCCCCACGGAGTGGACACGCCTTAGCGAGCGTGGACCCCCGGAGGACTTTTTTATTCACTGGTCCTGAAGAAAGCTGAGCATAACACGCATTAGACAGCAGAAACATGTTGACCATCTACACCAGGACACTGGGGTTCTAATACAAACCACCATGTGGCCTCACTGTTTTTAATGTGAGCAGCTGGTTCACTAAAACACATTCTTAATAAAAACCCGCTCCGCTGCAATTGCAGGCGTCGCAGCACACGGGGGGGGCATTCTGTCCCTCCTGTGGTAACCCCTTGATGAAGCATGTCACCACTAGGGGGAGTGAGGGTTCTTTTAAGAAAGTAGTTTTTTCTTTTTTTCAGTCTGTTGACCGTATACATTAGCATATTTCTTTCTATATTGTGTTTTCCATTAGGTAGGGATACTGTCACTTGCGAATTCACAGTAACAGGCACTCTTTTGTTGTTGTAATTTGATAATGAGGGGTTGAAGAGTGGCCTCCTAAACCCTTACTCTCCCGTTGATTGCATATATTTGGCAGCGTGCAGCTGCGAGAGTGATATTTTTATCCTCTTAGCCGTGCATACCCCTTCCAGACACCATGGAGGATTTAGGTCTTTCATACAGTAGAGAGGAAGTTGATGCACTCCTCGGAGATGCGTCACTTTTTGCCGATCCCTCAATATCCCAGACCATCTCCCAGACCACGGAGTGGGACAAGCTGGGAGAACTAAAGAGAAGCCGTATCAGAGCTATCTTACATGGCACAATGCTAAAACAGTACTTGCTAAAGAACCCAGCTCCCAAAGGACTTTTGGTCAATAACGCTCCCAGAATTTTCCTCGAGGACGCAGTGTTCAGGAAGGAATGGGCACAGATCGCCTGGCACTGCACCCGAGACTGGGCAATTCTAATTATAAAAACCGCATTACGACTCTCTGAGGCCCTCCGAATAGAGATCCAAACTACAGAGACCCATTTTAAAGCAACTCTTACAGGCTATACGAAAAGATTGGACGACCTGAACCAAGAGCTTAATGATTATAAGGAGAACTTAGCCCAGTCGAAGGGCTAGAAATTTCAAAAAGATCTGAAAAAATGGTCATAAGAGAAAGTGTATCCGTATTCGAGTCCTGACTACACTCCCTCAACCAAATCAGGTTATAACTCGGATACTTCTGAGGATTCTCAATAATCCAGTGGCTCAAGTACTGGAGGTTCAGGCAAAAAGAACAGAGGACGTGGGAGGGGTTGGGGTTTTTATAACCCCAATTGGCAGCATTACCAACAGAGCGGACCGCGTTTTCAAAACGCGTATCAACCACAACCACCCTTTCCACCCATGATGGGTTGGAACCAACCTTTTGGCCCTCTGCAACCACACTTCTATCAACCCCCCATGTACCAACCCCCTTTTTTAGAGAGGAGCCGGGTATCGAGGGGCAAACAAAAAGGGTCCAATCAAGTCCAGTGGGAGCAGAACGACTCTGTCGGCGACAACACGAGGAGCAAGACCGCGGAGCAGAGAGCGGGTCCGAGCAACCAGAGAGTCTGATTACCAACTTGACCAAGGTCATTCTAACTGAGGATGAAACCAGGGTTTTGGAAAAGGGTCTTGGGTTTGTACCTACCCCAAGTCTTGATAAATTTAAATTACGCTGTGAACTTACGGACTTCTTCCGGAAGTTAAGACTAAAAAGTTTCTTTGAGAAACAAGTGACGGAACCCACACAGAGACCACAGGGTGACACCAGTTTCAGACTGAAGTCAACTTTCACCCCTCCTCCGCACAGTCTTCCACCTGAAGTATTGGCTTTTGAGCAGGCCGTGGTTAAAGAAATTGAGTCCATTGAGACTCATATCCCTTACAAAAATCTAACAGCGGGTGAATTTAGAGCGATACAGACTTTACAGAATAACTCTGATATCATTATAAAGAGCGCGGACAAAGGGGGTGGCATAGTCATCCAATACAAGAGTGCCTATGACCAGGAATGCAGGCGCCTATTGAGTAATAATACCAACTATGTGGTACTAAGGGAAGACCCTTCGGAGAGTCTAAAATCAGAAATACTTGATCTTGTAATGACAGCTGGACATGAAGGGTATATCACTAAACAAGAAGCTGATTTCTTGACAGTTTCAGAGGGTAAAATTCCGTATTTTTACACCCTCCCCAAAACGCACAAGGGAATCCTACCTCCACCTGGGAGACCCATCGTTTCGGGGTTAGGCTCATTACTTGAACCCCTGTCGAAGTATTGTGACTTCTTTTTAAGACCCATACTTGAAGCAACAAGCACCTATATAAAGGACACCAAAAAGTTACTCGCTATGTTGGATGCTGTTGAGTTACCGGAGGAACCTTGTCTGCTGGCAACATTAGACATTGAGAGCCTCTATACTTGCATACCCCAAGATGCAACAATCGATGTGGTCTCTCAAACCTTGGAGGCCAATGCCTGGGATTATAATACATCTAAATCCTTTGTGGTGGATTGTGCCACCCTAGCCCTGAAACGGATCTTTTTTCAGTATGAGAATCAGCTGTACCTACAGGCAACCGGTACATCTATGGGCAGCACATTTGCCCCTAGTGTGGCAGGGTTGTATGTGTATAATTGTTTATCGATTCACTTGTTACCAACTATTAACCCGTACTTTGCCAACATCATTCTATGGCAAAGATACATAGACGATGTGCTGTTGATTTGGAAGGGTAGTGAGGAGTCATTATGTTCCTTCTATGTTTGGGTGAATGAGCGGGATCCACATCTCAAGTTCACCCACGAATACAATGACTCGCAGTAGTGTTTTTGGACGTCACCATTACACGTGTAGGCAATCAACTGAAAACTAAGACCTAGTATAAACCTACCACAAAGAACAACCTTCTACACTACACAAGCTTCCATCCTCAACCACTCAGGGTAAATCTACCATTTGGACAGTACCTCCGCATTAGGAGGAACTGCAGTGATGTCAGAGATTACAAGGCACAATCTAGTAGCCTGACAGATAAACTTCACAATCAAGGCTATCCCAGACACCTTCTCACAAGAAGCTATAAAAGGGCTCGTAATGAAAATCGCGATTCCCTTTTAGAAGAGATTCCGAAGAATAACATCAATGAGGTCCCATTGACATGTGTTACTACGTATAACGCAGCACCTTGTTTAAGAGACACCCATTCTTTCAAACACATAGACAAATATTTATAGAACACAAAGGCCTACCAATTGAAGCAATGCAAAAAATAACAATAAAAACTAATAAAATCAGCCTGCACAGTTTATTCATATACATTAAAACATAATTAAAATTGGAACATAATTAGAATTGGGAACACAGACAATATAAAAGAAGGAACAAATTATATACAGAAAATCATAAAACACTTCCTACTGCTCAAAAAAGAGGAGGTACAAAACAAAGAGTGAATTCCGCAACAGTCAGAATTATCCTTGATATGTGTATATTGTACTTCTCCCTTTGCTAAGGGAGAAGTACAATATACACATATCAAGGATAATTCTGATAATTATGATTTTCTGTATATAGGCCTGTGTGTCATTCTAGGTTCACCCGTTCTCTCAATGGATTTTCTTCTTCAATTTATGTGATACATTGCAATGTGAGTTAACATGCTATTTACTATGATGAACATGGTACTGGCACAAAGGCACAGTGGTGTAAATAGTGTTTATTTGTACATGAGTGACAGTTGATGGATGAATTTGAAAATGCTGGTACATGGATACTCAGGTGAGAATACACAATGTTGGAATTCCACACTCCCATCATTGTGGCAATGTGGGATCGATCTACAACAAAGGCAATGCTCTGTGCAACACTGGTGACATCAACGGTGGCTCATGGAACTGGTTTTGGAAGGTGCTTTGCCATGCGATCCTCCGGTTGTCTTTCTGGTACGTCCCCTCTGCCGTTTGGCAGGGGGGGTTCCTGCTGCATGCTCAGAAGTGTCTGGGGAGTCTGTGCCTTCTGCCCCACCCATCACAAAAGGATAATAAGGTATGGGTGTTTCTATCTGTGTGTTGTATAGAAACAGAGGCAGTACATATCGGTTTGACATGGGCAGGTATTTAATTATAGATGTATGGGATAGCTGAAGGAATTACCGAATACGATAATTAAACTAAAAACAGAACAGTAGTACCTTGTATCTACCGTATATTGACAGGATAAATACATCATATGTGGGTTCACACTAATTATTTGATATAGGCAGTTTGCGTAGGTAGCTGCATAATAAAACATAAGACTTAAATAATGATCAAACATGTGTGTATGGCACCTCACCTCTTTAACTACCAAGCTAGTTATATAGGTTCATAACTTGTATCCATATGTTGATGAGATAAGTAGCCGGCAGCTATCGGGAGGGCACCATGTGACTAAAAAGGGAATGAAACAGGCTAATTAAGATATGTTGCTTAGAATCGTGGAGCTCGCTGAATGCGTGTTGGAACTCCTAACACGTATTACTGCATAATCAAACTCAATAACATAAAAAATAGTCACACATATGTACATGGTCAGCGACTAGCTGCCGCCTCCCCCCCAAACCGGCACCCAACACCCAGGAACGTGGACACGAGACGTCTTTACTTTTTGGAAGGCGGGCGCTAGTCGCCCGGCCGTATTTATTAAAGTATGAAATTAAAAAGGTTTTTAATTGCATGATCAACAATTTATACAAAAATCAGCAGGACATTCGATACAAAATTATTGTCAACAAGTTTGAGAGCCTGACCTTAACAAAACTCTAATACATGTTGTTTCCTAACCGAGTCTAAACATCCTCATCTTGATTTTTGTACATTTCTGGCCATATGGCAGGGTCACTACCGGTGTCAGGTCCTACAAGCTGCGCCTCCCCATGAGACGTGCGCATGCGCAGTGTTACCCCGGGAATTGCCCGGTCTACGCCCTGAACTCCATTTACCCACTAAAGGAGGGCCCTTACTCTGCGCCATCCGGTGACGTCATGAGTCCACGCGCGCGGGGTGGCTACCAGCCTAAGGAAAGCGTGAACTACTCCTACCCGCGCTCCTTTGCTTTGCAGCATCCATTACCTTGCCCCTGGAGTTCTAGGAGTGGCCCGCAGGCCCCTCCCCCTGGGCGGGAACCTCCATAGGATGATGCCCGCCCCCTCAGACCTCAAATATGTGCTCACCGATAATGACCTTACCGCCACAGGCCAGCATTGTTAACCGACGATCTGGCCTCCCCCTGCCTAGACCTACCCTAGAAAGTTCTCACTTTAGCAAAACCTTCCCACCAGGCCCTGACATCATCAGACCACAGGACCCTTCCTTCCTCCGTCAAATGGACTCCCCTCACCAGGTAGAACAAATACACCCATGTTGGATCATCTGCAACCGAGGGGGGCTTGAAATACTTTGTCCCACTGTGTGTTGATCCTCTTTATCGAATGATTCAACGCCCTGACCGAGTCCCTGCCACCACGGGATAAGTTGAGGCCCTACTACTGTGCCACCCGAGCAAGTCCTGAAGACCCCCCCACAGTGGAGATGGACTCATCAATGAGTATTCGCCTCCCCAGTTTGGCCAATTCAGTCCCCCCTAGGTGAAGTATCACCACTGACAGGGGGTCGGGCTGCTGAGCTAAAAATTCCCTGAGAAGTTCCTGAACTGACCATGGCACAGACCCTCAAACAAACTCTTCCCTGTCCTGCGTCCAGCCTGTTGCTTGTGCTGGCACATTGTGGCTCCTCAACTTCTGGTGATGAGTTCCTCCCCTGCGTGACAGGTTTGAGAAACAGCAAGAACCAGGAAAAGACCAAGAAAACCTGGGTGACAAATTCCCACTTCCACCTTAAGGAATGGGTAGCACTTACACCTGCCAGCAATACTTGGGCCCTTGGTGTCCTCTTTCTTGACGTATGCTTCCCTTTTGACGTCCACTCGCTGCTGATGTTGCGGTGTGGAGCACTCCTCAGATATCCGCCATGGACCCAGCCGTGACTGACGTAAGCCCCCCTTGGGCTGTCCACCTGTTGCAGCTGTTGTGATGTGGAGCCCTCCAGGTATCCACCATGGACCCGGCCATACATAAATTGGAAAGATAGATACACACCATTAGTGTTTCCGGCGATACCTGCTGTACACGCGTTAGACTTACATTACCATCAGTTGCTAAGTTTTAGATAATCTTAGTGCCATATTACTACACATTAACACATCGACAGTAAATGTTAAGCATAGCCTCCGTTTGTCTGTTTGCTAGTGCAGCATCTATGTCGTTAAGCATAGGATCAGCGCGGCCCTAACCATGGTAGGCTGTAAAATTGGCTTCCTATTTTTACAATCATTGTTACACAAGAAAGTTGTGCCGTAGGCGAGGACATCGCCCCTTAATCCTGGTTTCTTACCCACGTCCTTATGCATTGGATCTATGTGTAAAAACAAGACAGTCTACTTAACAGTGCAGCACCACAGTCTTTAGCTAAAAGAATTAGCACAGCCCTAACCCCGCCAGGCCATAAGCTGGCCCAAGGACCCTTTCCGCTCACCACTTTGGCTTCTGGTAAATATCATCCTAGCCAACCGGACATGATCACATGCATCCCCAGACCTATGTGATGCCGCAACTAGGCTCTTGGGCACCTTTTAGGTGTGACATCAGGGTGTGTATAGTTATCAGGACCCCAAGTAGTCTCTCTACAGGCTCTAGGCCCTGTCTCCCTGCCATTCGTGGTTCCCCTACCACATTATTAATATATGGCTTTGGTACACCCCTAGAGCTCAACGTATATGGTGCTAAATCACTGTGTGCTATATAAGTTTACACACCGTAATTATTCGCCTCTAATCTCATCATAGGCTCAACGTATATTGTGCCAATTTACTTGTATGTTAAATAAGTTTACTGACTGTAATTTCACGCCTTTAGCCTCGGAAAGGAACTAAAGGGATGTGTTTTAGAACAACTACATATATAGGTTATACACCTGTTCTTTTCCATTTACTCATTCATGAGATTATAGACTGGTAAAACAAGCTGCTCTACCTTCCCTCAAGACTTAGCCTGAAGGCAGCACGCCAAACAGCTACCAATAAGATAGCTCACTAATAATGTTGACTTTACCTATCATCAACGAATAGTCAATTGGACTGGTGCAATGTCCCCCCCCCTAGAACAGTGAACAGCACCTCAGATGTCCATTACCTTTACAATGAAATACGTCCCTTGTATGACTTACTGTTTTGGCTTGCAACGGAATGTGGGACCTGGGCAACTGGCTTTCTCAGTCTTGTCCAGCCCTACCCTTCGATGTGTATTAATCCCCAGGAGGACCCCAAGAGAAGGGGGAATACCCTATTATTCTAACTATCCCCTCAGCAGACACCAATGATAGTAATTCTAGAGTGTCAAAATTTGACTTATGTCAATGGCTGTTCCTCACGTAAGATAAATAAGCAGCAACCATGGCTTGGATAAAATATTGCAAGTGCCTGGAGGACATCAATGACGAAGCCCAGGAATGACCACCAAATTACTACTCTCTGTGCTCTGCCGCTCAGAAACCAGTTGGTGTGCCCAACATGGACGCAGAGTGGTTGCGTTCTGCTCCTGATACGTGCCCTGTACCATTACAATACAGTGGATTCCCCTGGAAACGCTAAAAATTGTGGAGCCTTGGTGGGATGCCTACCCAACATTGTTTGTATAGTCGGCCCTCAACACTGCTGTTACTACTAGGAAAGCAGCCGTATAACCCTACTTCCGCTATCCAGACCGTCATCATTGTGTGGTGCACTCCCTAAAGTATCTTGGCTGGGAGCCTCACACCTAGATGTAAATACAATGGAGGCGAAACAAAGGCACACAGCTGAATCCTGCCTTCCCAGTACCTAAAAGAGGCATTGTTTCGCCTTTTTCCAGTGCCGATATATGGGAATATGCATGCACTGTCCAAAAATTGTCAGATGTGTTTATACGTCCGAGTATTCACTCATATTCCAATTTAAAAAACCCACGATTTTTTCTTTTTATAGTGCTACTCATCTCAATGCAGGGTGTCAGAGCACTTCACATTACACCTACGCCTTATACATTGCAAATAAATTGTGTGTGTAAACCGATGAACAGTGTGTGTTACTTAAGACCAGGGCCACTGAAATTATGCGGCAATGAAGGATTAAATTTAAGTAGCAGGGCTTGCTCAATTATGCAGCATAATGCGGCACATCTTTGGGTTAGTACCAGTTCTTTATTCTGTTATATGTTCACATCTTAACACTACCTGGATAAAAGGTCTTATCTTATAAGTATTAATTTAACATCCCAACACACAACATGCACTTGAAAGGTGAACAGTCAGCTTTTGCAAAGTGCATTCCGCTTCATAGGAACATGCATTTCTAGTAACTTTTGTTCAGTTTGAGCTAAGGACAACTTGTAAATTATGCAGCAGAAGATGTAAAATGTGGCAAATGTAGCCAATCCAGTACTATGCGAAAAAATTGCAGTGGCAGCAGAATCACATAGTGCCAGTGGGCCTGCTTGAGATAGTGCGGGGTACCTGACGCAGGAGACACACGTCCTGCCTAGCTCACTGTGCCATGTTAGAAGGGTTGTGATTTATGAACTGCAAATAACAAAAGGATCTCTGTTTTTTATACTTTCGCTTCCAGTACCTGAGTGCATTTCATTTTATGCAGCAACACATTTTGGTGTCGTTAGCGAGACCCGAACCCAGATCCCCAGGTCTGAAGTCGAGCGCCCTAGCCGTTAGGCCAACTCCTCTCCCCTGCTAAAAAACAGTTACCCACTTACCTACCTACGTAGATGAACTGTGTAGGAGAAACATTAACCCCTGGGATTGGAGAAAACATATATTCCTCCAGGAAATGTGGTAACCCCTCAGAGTTATTCTACCAATACTCTCGTTGACGTTTACTGGACTCACAAAGTTCTCAGCAGCAGATGCTCTAACCTTACCACATATTTTAAAATGCCGACTTTGCGACCAATTTAAGCAGAACAGATTTACTGTCACAGTAACAGCACTTTAAGAACACTGTTTTCATTATGTATTATCCACTCCTTCTTCCTGGGTGACTAACAGCAACTAGGAGCCTGCTGAGGGGGGAAGGGGGTGCCCAACAAGGGGGTCGATCCTGCGATGTCACGATGTTAAAAAGGGGCATTTCGTATGTCTAGGGCCAGTGATGTAACTGACGTCACCACTGATCTTCAGACCAATGGACAGTCAAGTCATTCAAGTGTGCAGCGAGCTGCCGAGGTAAAGTGAGGCTCCGGGGGACAGGTGGACGGACGCTTCCGCGTTACGCCGGGCAGCTGTCCCTAACCACTAATCGCACGCGGTCAGTGCGCTGCGCGAAACGTGCATTCACGAGGGATGAGTCAACACTACCGCAATCCTTGACAAACTGAATATGAGAAAATTAAAATCTAACAACTGCCACCAATGTCTGTGTGCCAATGTGTTAGGTACGTGTCTCACCGGTTCCTAAAATCTCTCGGGCATTTCTGCTGTGCTCTTTTTTAATTCAGTATTGGATTTAGTATAAGAAAAGGCAACACGGGGCAGAATCTTACGATAGTTTCAAAACTGTCTCAGTTTGTTCTCATTTGCAATATTTACTTCATTCGCGGTACTTCACACACACATGCATTGTGAACAACATTGAAAAGTACCCCTGAGTAAATAGTCTCTATTTCAGGCAGGAAGGATAGATAGAGCCAATGTTCCCTCCACTGTTTCATGCCGCTTGTAATATTTAAATCTTTATGAAATAATTAGAAGTAACTAATCTAGGGGTCGGGGGTGTCTGGCCAATTTATTCAATCAATTTACAATATTTCCCCTAAATATGAATACTCTGACTTGCGTTAACAAAATGTGATGTAATGTCGGATGATTGTTCTAAAAACCCCACACCACTTTCCGACATTACATGATTGATTTCCTCATAACTCCACACGTGAAAGGAACATCAGTAAAAATTCAAGGAGAACCGAGGGCTCGAACCTTTCATGCGCGGGCTGTCCCGTTAAAATCATTGATGCTACCGCAGCGTTTTAATTTACCCGGTTTTGGAGGGTTAAGTTTTGACTATGCAGTATTGTTCTATCGCCCTGAACTACGGCGATTAAGGGGCCCAGTAGATTCTAACTTTATTATGTGGCTGCTGTTCCTTTATCTGAGAAGCATGGATGTTAAAACCATCGGCTTAGCCCTCAGACGCTTCTGCCTCTCTTGCCGCACGGAGAATGTCTGGAGCAGCACAAACCCACAAAATCTGTCTCGGGAAATTCGGACATCGAAACGAAGAAAACCTTGAGTCTTATTCTCAATGTGTTTTGTTTGCTGAATGTGAATACAATTCGCAGAGTATAAGCCTAAGAGAAATGTAAACTCATTTAAGAATTAGGATCTCCAAAATGTCATTTAAAATGAAAACACCATTGCCGGAACCCGGGATCGAACCAGGGACCTTTAGATCTTCCGTCTAAAGCTCTACCAACTGAGCTATTTCGGCACCGGCTAGCCCACGCGGAGGGGGATTCCTGTATGCGGCCTGCAACGGCATTGGTTATTTAAAGCAGGACGGAGGGCGACTTCTATGTAGCCTAACCCTACCCCCGTCCCGTATTCCTCACGCGACCTGCCTCCCCCGGCTGTGCTGATCAGGGATCCAGCGCTAGCTAACGGGGAAAACCTCTCTCTGTCCCATTTTCCAAAATTAACCAAATAACAGAACCAAGGGTGCAAACCTTAATCCCCCTCCTCGCCTGCATGAGCACCACGGCCAATGGCTCACCTTGATTTCCCTGAGCCCGTGTTAAGCCCACATCCGGGCCCTTTGCCGAATCGGCGTTGTCCCTGCTTGCCGCTGCCCTCCCGGAAGCTCTCAACTTCTTCTGGGCCTCCGACTCTCCTTGTGCCATATCTTGCTCCTGTACCGCCGTAGATCTTCCGGCTCACGGGCTCCGACGATACCAATCGCGACGACCTTCTCCAGCCATCAGTCGATACCTGTAATACAAAACGAGAAATTGACAAAACAAAGAAGCCCCGAGCGCGGGGCACACCGTTCTGTGAGGGAGCGTCCAGGGACAAGGGGGTCTCCTGGGCGCTCCCCGCCTCTTTATTCCCGAGGGGCCAGGCGGGGGGGGCACGCCCCTCCGGCCCGCCCCTCCTGTAGCCCGCCCCCCCTGACCCGGACCTTCTACCTTGTATCCGGGTCAGGGAGGCCGCCGGCCAATCGGTGGTGGGTCGCGCCCCCCAGGGCCCGCCCCCACCACCGAGAGACAACAATGGGGAAAGGGGGGGGCGACGGTCGCCGCACCGCCATGCGTGCGGGGGGGCCGAGGGCCCCCCTTTTCATATGGCGCCTCACCTCTTAAACTACCAAGCTAGTTATATAGGTTCATAACTTGTATCCATATGTTGATGAAATAGGAAACCGGCAGCTATCTGGAGGGCACCACGTGACTAAGAATGGAAAGACAGGCTAATTAGGATATGGCGCTTAGATTCGTGGAGCTCGCTAAATGCGCATTGAAACTCCTAACACGTGTTTACCTGTAGTCTCTAAGTGAGAGCGGCGTCAATGCGGTGGTTGATCCAGCTCAATTAGATCGAAACAATTCTATCAGGGATTATAAAAAATGCAACTCGTAATTGGATAACTGCAAAGACATAAATAAAAAGGCTAAAAGGTGAGAGCCTGTGCTTGTTATATAGTAAACGCTAGCCTAAGGAGACAGGTTTGAAGCGCGGATATACCTGATTAAAAATGGCATTGGTATCGTAAAAGCGTATACACAGAGGACGTCAAAGTCTGTATGAAGAAGAACGCTCACTCAAGTCCTTGTTCTGGATAGGAGGACGTGACTGATAAGTCAAATGGCCGCTTCTGTAGGAGTGAAATATAGTGTCACTGACTCTTTCTATGAGTGGTATAAAGATAAAACCGTAATCTAACGGGTAGCTACTAACGAAAAGCACATACCTTCAAATGGGCCGGAATAGCCTCCTAATTTCTGTTGGGAACCTCACCCTGATAGAGCAGCAACAACCTGAGTAGTGGTTGCCGGTTGGTTTATATCAGCTGACAGGCTATAGGTCGTGTGGGCGGGACATGCTCATTCTTAAAGAGACAGAAAGTGTCCGTGTGAGGGTGAGTTTGACACTCATAGCTAAACAATAAGATTCTAATAGTCATTTAGATGCCGATGACGGGCGTGTGTTGTCAGGCAATTCGCTGTGGGTCTAATGTCTTGTTACCACGATTTGTAAAAGAAAAGGGACAAACCAAATATTTTCAAGAACAAAACTGAACACCATTATCTAATCATGGGTGTAATGCATATTGATGCAGCATTCTACAGATGGACAAGACAGTGTGAGGTGGATAAATACTGAATATACCTAATAAGAGATGGCATACTATGTGATGGTTGAAAGTGCCAAGAGAGAAGATCCAGAACACCTCTCTTTTTTTGCAAATTTTTTCTCCGCCTTTCATCATTGGGGTGTTAATCTACTCTAAAATGCACAATTTGATGTCTGAGGGGGAATGTTTAAAATCTAAAAAGTGATTGACTAGAGGTGCTGCATTTTTAGATGTTTTAATAGCAGATCTGTGTTCTGTCAATCGAGTTTTAATGGCGCACGAGGTTTCCCCCACGTAGCCTAAATTGCAAGGACATACGATTAAGTAAATGACATTATGTGTATATGTGTATTACAGTTCCAGAGTTCTTTGGCATGGATGTTAAAAAATTTCAAAGCCATCATTTCTCCTGTCAGGATGCTGTTGCATGATTGACATGACGCACATCGAGTAGTTCCTCTGACAGGGTTAGTGCCGTCAATTGATTTTTGAATAAAAGGATGGTTTATAGTAGTCAAGGTGTGTCTCGATTGGACTACTATAGCTTTTATATTTTTATTTCGACAGTGGGCGAACATGGGCTTGGCTATCTTTTTTGATTTTGGTCTAAGTTTAGAAGATGTCAGTTCGAGTTGATAACTTGTTTGATTTTGGAATTCAGCGTTGAATGCTTCGTAATGCATACAAGCTTAGATTCTTGTGTTGTTTTGTTTGTATTAAGTAGGGAATCCCTATCGTAATAGCGTGCCCTCTTGTATGACTCCCTCACCAGCCGGTGTGGATAGCCTCTATCTACAAATTTTTTCTTCATATTTATGGCTTGGGTGTCAAAATCTTTAAGATTGGTACAGTTTCGTCTAACTCTAAGAAACTGTGAAAACGGAATACTATTTTTTTGACATCTGGGGTGGTAGCTGTGGAAATGGAGGAGAGTGTTTCTAGCTGTGGGTGTGATGTACAAATCTACCTCCAACTTACCACAGTTATGTTTAATAAAAATGTCCAAGAATTCCACCTGCTGGGTGTTAATATGGGCAGAAAATCTGAGGTTAACATTTGTCAGATTAAGCCAAGATAAGAATTCTGTTAGAGTCTGTTCCCCATCGCTCCATATAAAAAAGATGTCATCAATATATCGATACCAATGGGAAACAGACTCAAAAAATGGAGCAATTTCATTGTAGATGAATTTAGATTCAAATTGTGACATATAAATATTAGCTATGGAGGGTGTCACGGAAGCCCCCATGCTAAGGCCCTTGGTTTGGAGATACATATCTTCTCCAAATTCGAAGACGTTTTCCTTTAAAACCAGATGAAGACATTCAAGAATGAAGGTTTTAGAGAAGGGTATGTGGTGTTGATCTATGAAACACAGGACAGCTTCTGATGCCTCTAGTTGTGGAATGTTACTGTATAATGATCCAATATCTAGGGTCACCAGAATGTCTGTGGATGGATTAAAAGGTAAGTGTTCTATTTTTGATATAATATCTCCTGTGTCCTTAATATATGATGTAGTGAATGGAATATATGGTCTCAGCATTCCAGATCACACTGGACAACACCATCACCATGGACAGAAGAGGGTTGGGAGCACACTACCTCACCTCCGAGCAAAGTCTGACCCGTAGCATCATGGTAAATGCACTTCAACTTCATTTGAAATGCTTACTTGACTGGCCTGCGATGTGTTTCACCAAGGTTGTACAAAAGGGGGTGGTAATGGACAGAGCATCTGAACCAATCAAACACTCACACCCAGTCAAAAGATCTGGGTTTTGTACCACTTTCACCAAGGTTGTTGCAGATATGTGCTGTGAATCTGTTGTCACATATGTCCCGGATTATCCTTCATCAGTAGAGATAGGAAACTGAAATCGTGGTCAGCTGAGAAAGCTGCCACAATCCGCTCAGGTCTCTGTCCCTCTTTCTGTCAAACTTTGGTGAAACACATCAGCTACATTTCAAGTAAGCAATTTTCACTTAAGTGCCCTTACTAGCGTGCAAATATGCTGAACTGTGCTGGGAGGAGAAGCAGTGTCCTACCATCCCCCTACTACGTTCAACATGGGCATGACGAAAGAGGTAGAAATTCACACAGCGCTGCACAATGTAACCCTTAGCAGTGTGCCAACAAGAACCAGCATTCAAACACATACTGTTAAATGTCCGTTGCAGACATTGTTGTGGTCAGTAAGTCAAGTACAGTCACATGAGGCTTGTAAGGTATCATTATGTTTTTTTGATGGTGTTCACAAATGAACACCAATCCCAGCCAAATGCTCTTTGCTAAATCTTTTTTATTTACGGAAGTCATCTAATCCTGAATGGGCATCATTGAAGTGGACTTGCCCGGGCGTAGTTGTATTCTGCAACCACAGATGATTGGGATACCCTGAGTCACCTAGTTGTGAGAAACACAGGAAAACATATTAACTGACACAGCCCACTCACCAACAAGCCAGGCATGCTCTGGGTGAAGAGTTGCCATAAATGGTGGTATGTTGCTGTTCTGCAGAATGAAGTCATGCGCGGAACCTGGATACTTTAAACAAATGTGTGAAATGATCTGATCCGCTCAGCATACCACTTGCACATTAATGGAGTGGTAATGCTTGCAATTTCGATATATGTGTTCACATGCCTGTGGTGGAACTAGGCCAATGTGGATTCCCTCAATGGTTCCCACAACATGTGGGATGTGTCCTATTATATTTATTTTAGAAGCTTTATATAGTGCTGGCTGGTCCCAGAGGTATCAGAGCACTTTACAGGGGTAGAAGAGAGGTCATATTATGGTACAATAAATCAACAGTAAAACCAAACAACAAGTAACTAAAGTCAAAATTACAGAACACGAAAAGAGAGAGCTAGGGCAAAATACATCATGGATATCAAGATGTGGGTGATCATGTTTAGAATAGAGCTGTGACACAGGGGGGTACGGTAGGTGAACAGTTGGGAGTGATAGGATTGGACAATTAGACAGGGAGGGGAGAGGCAAAAGGGGAAGCTTAGAAGGGAAGGGACAAGAGAGAAAGAGAACTGAGAGAGATAGAGGAGGAGGGTAGGAGGGAGGTCAGCGAAATAATGCTGCAGGGGTAAGGGAATGGGAGGGGGGAATTAGAACAAGTAGCAGGTTAGTCACCCCAATATTTATAGTTCATAAAAATCCCCCTTCACATCTGCCAATTCATTGAGCCTTGGGAAGTGTATGTAGTTGTCCTTGTATGTCATCAATGCAGTCAAGACATCACACAACACCATCCTGAACATAGGCTGTGACATCCCACCAGCGCTGGCCATGGTGTACTGGAAAGACCCAGTGGCAAAGTAATGCAGCACAGCCATCACTTTGACTGTGGCAGACAATGCAGCAGGATATATTCTGTTTGGCTTCAAGTGGGGCTCCAACTGAGCACATAGCTCTCGCAGTGTGAGACGATCCAGACGGAAATTTCTTATTTATTTCAATGTCCTCCATCATTGCCAGGAGTGGGTAGATAGGTGGTCTCCTTCTATGTACTCTGACAGGTGACACATGCAAAAGATGACATGTGTGAGAACAGTTTAAGCAAAGACTCACAAAAACATGACAATGCCATTACTCATGAAGACGTTAAATGCACAAGTCACCTACATACAGACCTTCATTTCCTCCACTCACTCGACATACTAACTACTACAACATCTGAAAAAGTCAATGTGTATGACATGTCGTACACTGTTACAGCAAACTGTGGGAAGCCTTGTGGGTGTATGGCACAACACATGTAGTTAACAGCAGCAATGCTGAGAAGCATTATTTGC
Organism: Lissotriton helveticus; assembly: GCF_964261635.1. Classification (NCBI taxonomy): domain Eukaryota; kingdom Metazoa; phylum Chordata; class Amphibia; order Caudata; family Salamandridae; genus Lissotriton; species Lissotriton helveticus. The sequence continues at coordinate 1,716,853,821 of NC_136059.1, forward strand.
TTTCATTGCATGATCTCAAGCTTCAGTCCCACAATACACATCAACTTTACAAAATAAGCTGGTATCCACAACGGTAACATGCATTGGCCCCAATTGAATGTTGCAGGATAACGGTTGCCGCTTCTTGGCCTCTGCGGTGCGTCACCTCCAAAGAGGAATCGCCATCAGCGCAGTAGGTGTGCTCCAGCACTGCGGGGCCTGGCATTGGCCCCAATTGGATGATGCGAACCGGGCTGGCCAAGGGTATCAGCAGAGCCACATTGGGACGAGCCTAGGGCACTATATATATGCCTGTGAAATGGTCACACCTTTCACCTGCTTAGAGACACTGCTGCCTGCCATACCTCACCACGGGCTACTACTGTACCTCATCTCTGGACCAGTCATGGCTCGTACTGAGAACCTGAGGGCCCGTTCCTTCACCACAGACGAGCCCGAGGTCCTGGTGGACGATATCCTTGGATAGTACGGCCGGCTCAATGGTGCTCCCGAGGTACTGGTAAGTGAACGCCAAACTTACTTTGGGTGGTTCGAATGCACACAACATGTCACTGTCGTGTGCTCTGTGCCTCAGAATACAAGCCTATATTTGTGTTTTCTAATTTATTTGTCTGCATTTCACATATATGACGTACTACTTGATGCACTGGAGTTAATGGGGTGGATGGCACACTGGTCAATGTTGCAGCTCCATACTTGGGAAACAGCACACATGTGAATCTGTTTAAGGATGATGTGTACGTGTTAGAGTCTGTGTAGCCAAACAAGTTCAAGTGCATGTTGTTGAGCCCTGAATGCATGCAATGACGAATGAGCCACAACCTGGTTTACCTGTAGTACATTTGAAATGATGAGTCCATGGAATCTCTATTTGGACACACATTCCCTGTGCCATGTCCTCTATGAGTTCATTGCGTGTACATATGCACATTTGGATTGGGCAGGGGTTGGTGATTCGTGGGGTGTGCTCATTCTACAAGGATACTTTAGATTGGTATTACATTAGCTCTCACATCTGATAAATGTACAGTAGACATGTGTCTAGTCGCTCATGTGTATGCACTATGCAATGACACACAATGCACCACTACAAAGTGTTAGAAAGGTCTCCTCTTGTCTCCCATGCTTACAGCTCAAGGTCCATCAGCGGAAGGCAATATGGAGCGCCACCACCGGAAGGTGCGGACCCTAGGGGTCTCCAACCGTCGATACAACCACTGCTACAAGAGGTGGGATGACATCTGGCACCTTAGCAAAAACGTGCCTGAAATTAGGCTGGGCCTCGTTCCTCGGACTGGTCTTTTAGCGCGCCAGAGCATGACCCCACTGTTGGCCCACATCCTGTCAGTGACACAGCCAGAGCTGGACCGTTGCCTGAGGTCCCAGCAGCAGCAAGTTGGGGTGAGTAT